>NC_059073.1:217572827-220072827 GCF_020497125.1 Mauremys mutica
AGTGAAACAGCGGGGAGTCCATGTTGGAGGCAGGCTCTTTGCAATTAAGAGTTAAGACTAAGGGTTCGCGAACATTTTGTGATTTTTCAATCCAGGAAGCTAACACACAGTGTTGACTCCAAAAATCCACTCTCTCTATCTTCCCTGCTCCCCGTCACAGTACACCACCCTCCACCCCCCTCTTTTGAAAAGCACGTTGTTGCCACTTGAATGCTGGGATAGCTGCTCATAATGCAGCACTCCCAACAGCGCTGCAAATGTGGCCACACACCAGCGCTGGTAGCTGTGAGTGTGGCCACAGACCAGCGCTGTTCCTGCACAGCTGCATGACCAGCGCTGTAACTCCCAGCGCTGCAACTTTCAAGTGTAGCCAAGCCCTCAGATTGAAGAAGTCGGCCTGTAAACCATTGCTATTTTTCTAAACTTTGCTGTTAGGAGTTTCCAGATTCTGCCTTTCATAAAGGGCTCAGGGGCAACTGGAACAGCCAGGCTGGGCTGGTTATGGGGGGGTGAGAGCTGGGGGGGGGACAAGAATATCCCCTTCCTTCCACCTGGATGATGGTTTTAGTTTGGTAGTTACCCTTTCAGGGATGTTTGGATGAGTTGAGGCCTAACAAGTGTGAAGTGCTGATTTGGTCTGCAAAGCCCTAAATTGTTTGTGTCCAGGTTATGGGACCTGGGGGAGGAGGCAGAAAGAGGCGGGGAAGAGGCGGGGCAGGGGTGGAGGGGGAGGAGAGGTGGGGTGGAGCCTTGGGGGCGGGACTTGGGGCTGAGTTGGAGTCTTGAGGGTCTGCAAAATTTTTAAAATCAAAATGGGGGTCTTCGGGTTGCTAAAGTTTGAGAACAGCTAGACCAGTGGTCCCCAACCTTTTTCATCTGGCGGGCGCCAGATGAAGGACTGTGGTGGCAGCCGAGCATCTGCCGAAATGCCACCGAAATTCGGCAGTGACGCCTCTGGATGACGCTGCTCGTCAGCGGCAAGCAGCATCATCCAGCGGTGTCGCCGCCGAATTTCGGCGGCATTTCGGTGGATGCTCGACCGCTGGCCAGGATGCGGGCGCATTTAGATGCCCCTGTGGGCGCCATGGCACCCACAGGCACCGCGTTGGGGACCCCTGAGCTAGACTGTAGAGCAGGAGTCGGCAACGTCTGGCACGCGGCTCATCAGGGTAAGCACCCTGGTGGGCCGGGCCAGTTTGTTTACCTGCCGCGTCGGCAGGTTCGGCCAACCATGGCTCCCACTGGCCGCGGTTCGCTGTCCCAGGCCAATGGGGGAGGTGGGAAGCGGTGCAGGCGAGGGATGTGCTGACCACAGCTTCCCGCCACCCACGTTGGGCCTGGGACAGTGAACTGCGGCCAGTGGGAGCCGCGATCGGCCAATTTTGCCGATGCGGCAGGTAAACAAACTGGTCTGGCCAGCCAGGGTGTTTACCCTGGCGAGCCGCGTGCCAGAGGTTGCCGCCCCTGGTGTAGAGCATTGATTGGGCACCTTACAAATGTGAATGAATAGCTAATACTGCCTCTGCCTGGCATGTGATCTGATCACTCTTTTACACTGGTTAAGGAATTGAAAGGCCTCAAGATTTAAATATCCATCTGAAAATCCCTCAACAGGAAAAACTATCATCTGCTGAAGCATGGATCTCACACCCCATTTGTTTCAATTCATGACCGGCTATTGGTGTTTCTGGGGAAATCCCAACCCAGGTGGGTTACTGAAAAGGAAAACCCACTGCTTCCAGGAACTCTGATTACACATGTGATCCTGGAACAGAAGATGTTGACTTATTATGCCCTCAGAAGAATGCAACCCACAAATAAATTGCCAGGAGATGCAACCTCTGCAAATGGGTCAGCATGGGTTGCTCGAATTGCTGGCTGAGTCAAATTGTCCCCATCCAACCCCACTAATGCTCTCAAGTGTCACCTGTCATGAATTCATACAGCCACATGCATGGAGACATCATAGTCATCTGCTAAACTGCACAGGGAATAGAACCCTGCACATTCTTATCCAAAATCAGCAGCCTGTGCCCTTTGCTCTCAAGGAGACCCTCCACTAGTTGCCACTGTCAGTAGTAGTAGGGCTTATAGCTTCTTTGAAGGCCAGTCACTAGAGGATGACATAAGCACATAGTTGAGCCCATCTGGGAGACAACTGTGTTGCACATACACATGCACATCACCTATCAAACAAACCTCGTTTGTACGGGCCCAGGAAGGAGAAGATTCCTGAAGTGGCTTCTTATCCTGAGCTTTTCTGCATGGCAGCCTGCTGCTGCTGCACTGGAATCAAGACTTCTAGATTTCAGAGCATCTTATCCTGCTACTCTCCATATAGCCTGTGAATTCAGTGCTTCTTAGTGTTGTTTGCATGAAGCATTTGCTGTAACATTTTACCTAAAATAATCTCTCTCTGTGAAATAGAAGGCAAAGCTATTCTCCAGAGCCCATGTAAAGATTCTAACCCTGCATTTGGGAAAGAGGGCGAGGAGGCATCTTAAAGCAATTAATGTCAAAGTATGGAGTGCAGGAGACAGTTTATTTTTGTAAGTGATTTATATTGTCTTCCAGGATTAAATCTGTGTTTTTTAAGTTGTAGTATACATAGCATCTGAATGAAAAGTGCATCAGTATGAACTCCCTACAAGCTGAAAGATTTATATAGCAGGGGTGAGGAGAGTTAGGGAATATGATGAGTTCTTTATTTTCCTAAGCCAAAGTCACAAAATTAACTGGTTGGGACACTTTATCACCAGCTAGGAGCAACCTATAACATTTGAGCTGAACAGAACTCTTATGACTAATATTTATGCTCTCATTATCTGTTTCCCTATACAATTCCATAATTAAAATACAGCCTAAGTGATGTTTTCAAGCAAACATATCTAGGTATCTGTGCTCATCACCATGGTATCTGAAGACCTAGAAGGCCTGAGCCATAGTCTACTGAACTCAGAGGAAAGACTCATAGACTTCAATGAACTTTGGATCTGGCCCACTGTGTTTTATGACTTTACAGAAACAATAGAGCTACTCATGTCACTGACTGAATGTTTCTTCAACCTGCTGCAGTTTATAAATAGCCAAATTGCTACCCTTTGGGAGAAAAAAGTGTCTTCTCTGCAGATTTCTACTGATCTATGGTCCCAATTCCCATGCTTAACATAAAGCACATTCTTAAGTTCCACCAATGTCAATGGAATTAAACAGCTTCTTAACTGGGAGGGACTGTTGAACCAGGCCTACAATGGGAGGAAAATGCCTACCATGTTGAGGCAGTGCTTTGTTTGGGAAATGCATAGAGTGGTGAGTAATCATGCAAACAACTTGAACAGAGCAGGGCAAACTATTCTTGGTGAGCCATCTATTAGGCAATTAACCTTTTTCTTTTAGGAAATCAGCAAGCAGATGTCAATCTACGAATTTTGTCATTATTCGGAATTATTCAACTGATGTTTAATGAGAATGTATTTCAGCCTCTGGCATGCTTATGAACTATTTGTTCATATTAAGGCTATAATGAAATCCCATCGTGGAATTCGGATGACATAAACCATTTGAGGTGTACTTGTTTGGTTTATAATGTAATCAGAACCAGTCAATGCAAGGGCAGCCCTGTCATTATGTACAATTGCTGGAATTTTCTTGCTGACATAAAGCATTTTTTTAACATTGGAAAATTAGGATTTTGGCAGAAGATTTGTTTTAAACTTTCTCCTTAATAAAGGAATGTGCCATATGGTATACAGCCCCTAACTCAGCAATGATGTACCTGGTATGGGAGGGACATCATAGGAAATATGCAGACAGACCCATGACTGTGAGGTGACAATGAGCATGAGAAATGTGACTCCCTGTCTTCAGAAACAGAAAACCCAGGGTGAGTGGAACCCTGACATGAAATCAGTGACATAGTAGATTAATGGTAACAAGGACCCTGTCAAGATAAGAAGGTGCAGAATTTGCTTCTTCTTCCTCCTCCTTCTTATACCATTTTGTAAGGTCTATGTCATTTTTTGTATGTGTTTATTCCCCCCGCCCCCGCCAATAAAATACTTCAGGCCCAGTGATGGGGGAGGGGCAGGGATGGGGGCACTCATCTCTTGAGAGCCTCCTAGCAGCTGGGTGTGGTACTGCACTCTTCTTCCTACTCCTGGAGCCCCCTGTAGGTTGCCAACCTTGGTAGGCAGATCTTCAGCAGCTCAACCCTCTAGTCAAGTCTCACAATCAAATGGACGAACCCTTCCCAGGATAGCAAAGGGTTCAACAAACTGTCAGCCCTCATCAGGGTCTTCAGCCCTGTTTCTAGGCCCTTTAAATCCCACCCCTCACTCAGGCTTCCCAAAAGAGCCTTGTCCCCTTCTTGGGGGTTAGGCCATTTTCACAATGTGGGAATGCAGGTCTACCCACTGCTCCAGGTCCCAACCCAGGGACCCTATAAACAGCAGCCACAACTGCTTCCTTTAATTAGTTGCTGCTATTCCCTGGGTAGGGTGACCATATTTCCCAAAAGGAAAACAGGGCACTGTGCAGGGCTGGCCCAAGCCCCCCCGGCCACTGCAGGGCTGGCCTGAACCGCTCACCTGAGGCCCCCCAAAACCTCTCCCTAGGAATTGGCCCAAGCTGCTCACCCAGCCCTTCTCCCCATACAAGACTGGGGCTGGCATCGCTGCTCGCCCAAGCCCTGCCTGCCTCCCAGATGAGGCTGGTGCTAGTGTTGCTGCTTGCTTGAGCCCTGTCTGCCCTCCACCTGAGCCCAGCCTCCCTTTCTGCATGGGGCTGGCATAGCCCTTCCCGCCCCCCCACTCCTGCACACCCCACTTTTCTCACAGAAGTGGGCATTTGTCCTGTTTGCTCTTGCTTAAAAAAAGGACTGTCTAAGCCAAAACGGGCCTTCTCCCATATAGCCCCTTTCTCTTCACCTTTATCTCAGGGCTGAAGTTCTCAGATCCTCTTCCTCCTCACTGACTGCATATGCCACCAGAACCTGTCTTCTAGTTCTTCCCTTCTCTGCTCCCAGCCAAGAACTGAGCCCCAGCAGCTCCTTTTAGCTAATCCTGCTGGGCTCTGATTGGCTGGTTCTATGCACTCTCTCTAGGCAGAGCTGGAGGACCCAACCTTTACTGCTCCTTTCTTGGGGCAGGATGTGGTAGGATCGCAGGTCCTCCAGCAGGGGCCCTTGAAGGGGCAGGTACACCCCGTCACAGGCCCCAGTTCAGAAAAAGCATATCAGCATGTGCTTAACTCTGAGCACGTGCCTAAGCCCTAGTGAAGCCAATGGGATGTTAGCATAAGCTTAACTTCAAGCACACACCTAAGTGTTTTGCTGAATTGGAGTCTCAGTAAAAGCAGCAAAGAGTCCTGTGGCACCTTATAGACTAACAGAAGTTTTGGAGCATGAGCTTTCATGGGTGAATACCCACTTTGTCGGTATTCACCCACGAAAGCTCATGCTCCAAAACTTCTGTTAGTCTATAAGGTGCCACAGGACTCTTTGCTGCTTTTACAGATCCAGACTAACACGGCTACCCCTCTGATACTGGAGTCTCAGTGACATTTTATAAACCTAAATAAGTAAAATAATCCTCCCCCCCCAAAACAATGCCAGCAGCTCAGCATGCGAGTAAGGGAATCAGAGTTCAGTTTCAAACTCCCAAGAGGTCATTGTAAAGAGTGAAAAGGTTGAAGTGGAGGCTGGGGAGAGAAGGGAGAATTATTTTAGAAGTTGATAGAGGTACCTCAACACCAGCCTTTTAACTGCAATATTAGTACATTATGCAACAAATATCAACATTTTTTTATGTTGTAGTTAAAATATTGCTTAACAAATAGTAATTTAAGACCAACTTGCCTAACAAGCCTTGTTTGTTAGAACTAGTAGTGGGACAACCCGATCTCTCTGAGATGACAGCCTTGCAAATGGATTGAAATTAACAACCAACCCGATGAACATTTGACAGTTGTGAGCTGGATCATTTGACTTTGCTATTTTCCAGCTTGGCATTGGTCATAGTCATTAAAGAACATCACAAGCCAGTTTTCATAGTTCAGCCATTCTTTAGGTCTCTTTGTGGGGGCGGGGAGAAAGCATGGGGCTACATACCAAGTTATTCCCTCCTCTGGGCTTCTTAGGGCATTCTGTCTTTACTGTGACTGTATTTTACAAACTTTTGGGAGCAAAGTCCGTGTCCATATAATGTACACCACTGAGCTTGTTGTGCTTAGCAAATAATTCATACACTGAAACATGTCTAAAGTGACTATTCAAGTGGCCAACCAAAATCAGTTGCTCAATAGGGGTGGCTTTCTAACAAAGATGGAGAAGGATTGTGTTCAATATGTATCTGCATTAAAAAGCTGTACAGTGCTTTGCACAATAGGGTCCTGGTCCACCTAGGTGCTACTACACTACAAATAATAATCATAATAATATATTCCTCAAGGAATCAATTCTGAAGCATTTAGAGGAGAGGAAAGTGATCAGGAACAGTCAGCATGGATTCACCAAGGGCAAGTCATGTCTGACTAACCTAATTGTCGTCTATGATGAGATAACTGGCTCTGTGGATGAGGGGAAAGCAGTGGACATGTTATTCCTTGACTTTAGCAAAGCTTTTGATACGGTCTCCCACACTATACTTGCCAGCAAGTTAAAGAAGTATGAGCTGGATGAATGGATTATAAGGTGGATAGAAAGCTGGCTAGATCATCGGGCTCAACAGGTAGTGATCAATGGCTCCATGTCTAGTTGGCAGCTGGTATCAAGCGGAGTGCCCCATGGGTCAGTCCTGGGACCGGTTTTGTTCAATATCTTCATTAATGATCTAGAGGATGGTGTGGACTACACCCTCAGCAAGTTTGTAGATGACACTAAACTGGGAGGAGTGGTAGATACGCTGGAGGGTAGGGATAGAATACAGAGGGACCTAGACAAATTAGAGGATTGGGCCAAAAGAAATCTTATGAGGTTCAATAAGGACAAGTGCAGAGTCCTGCACTTAGGACGGAAGAATCCCATGCACTGCTACAGACTAGGGACTGAATGGCTAGGCAGCAGTTCTGCAGAAAAGGACCTAGGGGTTACAGTGGACAAGAAGCTGGATATGAGTCAACAGTGTGCCCTTATTGCCAAGAAGGCTAATGTCATTTTGGGCTGTATAAGTAGGGGCATTGCCAGCAGATCAAGGGACGTGATCATTCTCCTCTCTTCAACATTGGTGAGGCCTCATCTGGAGTCCTGTGTCCAGTTTTGGGACCAACACTACAAGAAGGATGTGGAAAAATTGGAAAGAGTCCAGCGGAGGGCAACAAAAATGATTAGGGGGCTGGAGCACATGACTTATGAGGAGAGGCTGAGGGAACTGGGATTGTTTAGTCTGCAGAAGAGAAGAATGAGGGGGGATTTGATAGCTGCTTTCAACTATCTGAAAGGGGGTTTCAAAGAGGATGGATCTAGACTGTTCTCAGTGGTAGCAGATGACAGAACAAGAAGTAATGGTCTCAAGTTGTAGTGGGGGAGGTTTAGGTTGGATATTAGGAAAAACTTGTTCACTAGGAGGGTGGTGAAGCACTGGAATGGGTTACCTAGGGAGGTGCTGGAATCTCCTTCCTTAGACGTTTTTAAGGTCAGGCTTGACAAAGCACTGGCTGGGATGATTTAGTTGGGAATTGAGCAGGGGGTTGGACTAGATGATCTCCTGAGGTCTCTTCCAACTCTGATATTCTATGATTCTATGATTTGGGGATGTTCTGCAGTGATGTCTCAAAGCAGAAACTTCCTGAATAAGGCTTCAGTCCTACAAACACTTACATATGGGAGTAAATGTACACATCTGAGTAGTCCTGTTGAGTTCAGTGAGATTCCTCACATGTACAGCTACAAGCTTAAGTGTTTGCAGGATCAGAGGTATAGCTGTGTTTTTACATATCACAAAAATAGCTGAAAGGTATTTCAAGCTTTCATCAGCAATGAAAAAAAAATCACCTTTGAGCAGGATATACCCATGGATAATTCCAGTAAAGGAGGTTTTTGGGGGGAAATTTGTAACACCTAAAAAGAGGGAGTTAGAATTAATTTAAAAACTTCTTGGAACCTTAACTATAGCATTCTCTACTAAATGAGAATATTAATATATAGTTCAAAAGCTGCATGGTTATCTTCTTTTTTCATCAAATACGATTTACTAGGCCATGACAAATGGAAACTGGGTATGTTGTCTAGTTCCGCATCTAATCTTAAAATCTCTGAATCTACATACAGGGTAAAAAGGATGTGTTCTAGGTATTATTCTGGGGAAGTTCTATGGCCTGTGTTATACAGGTGGTCATACTAGATGCTCACAATGGTCCCGTCTGGCCTTGGAATCTATGAACCTATGAAAGCTGACTCAGACTCCAGACAACAAGGTATTATTCAATACTTCATAAAACAAGCAGGGCTACCTTTGACGCTGGCAGTCTTAATTTAATAGCCAGCTGTACTACATTCCCTCTGTGCAAGTCATCCATCTTTTTAAAGCGGAATGATATAGGAGGACACTGAGTACTTGGCTCACAGAAGATGGACTCTGCCAAGGATTTCCACCAGTACACATGCTCAGAGAATCTGTCTGAAAGGTATTGCATTAGGTTTGAAAAAAGGGCATTTTATTGTGTGTAACAAACCTCAGTTTCCCCACCCCTGCGCCTTGGGGCACTGTTCAAGGATCTGGGCCTTAGGCGTGCAGTAAAGAGACAGTCCCTGCCATAAAGAGCTAAACACTTCATCGTGTTAGCAGAAAATGCCACTAAATTTGAGGGTCCCCATCGCTAAAGAGATGCACTGAGCCGATGTGCATTTTTCCGAGAGGGTGAGATTTTCAATGCATGGTCATAGCTGCTGATTGTTGACTCTGAGTTAGGCCAGTGCAAGCTTCGCTGTGATGCTGAATAGACACTGGTTACCATTGTTACTGAGCATCATGGTGTATTCTCCTTCATTTCTTCTATTCCTCTCTCTTGGGACAAAGCTAGGAAATTTGCTGCAAAATGACTGAATGAACAAAGAAAGAAAGAAAGAAAAAGACATTCACATGCCACATTATGGCTGTATGGGAATAATTCAGGAAAGGCAAAAGGTGAGAGCCTGGATCCTGCCCTGTGTCAGGGCAGTCTAATGGCACTCTGCTGGTGCAAAGCAGCCCTAAAACTGGCTTACCTAGGCCCTGGAGGGTTTCCCCACCATTTGGGGATCCTCAGGTCGTGTAGAGCTGCTGCAGTGGGTCCCATGTCACCCACCTCATCACCACCCCTACTTTGGCTTCTAGCATGAGGGGTGTAGCTGAGAGAAATCGACATGGTCACGGCATCCTTAGGTCAGCTGATGCCCCAGCTGGTGGAATGGTCCCTGGGGGCTGTCAGCAGTTATTGGAACTAACAGAATATCTGCACTGGAGCTGGAAGGTGTAATTCCCAGCTCATGGAGACATACCTGCACTAGCTCAATCAATGCTAGCCTGCTAAAAGTAGAAGGGTAGTTGAGGCAGTGCAGGCGAGCTGTCCCCAGTATGATCCTGCTGGCGATGCTAGGTGTGCAGGGGTGGCTCTAGGAATTTGGCCGCCCCAAGCAGTCATGCCTGCGGGAGGTGCACCGGAGCCGCGGGACCAGCGGACTCCCGCAGGCATGACTGCGGAGGGTCTGCTGGTCCCGCGGCTCCAGTGGACCTCCCGCAGCTGCGGAGGGTTCGCTGGTTCCGCGGCTCCGGTGGAGCATTCGCAGTCATGCCTGTGGGAGGTCCACCAGAGCCACGGGACCAGCGGACCCTCCGCAGTCATGCCTGCGGGAGGTCCGCTGGTCCCGCGGCTCCGCTGGACCTCCCGCAGGCATGACTGCGGAAGGTCCGCCGGAGCCACCTGCCGCCCTACCGGGAAAATGCCGGCCCACGCGCGCACTTGGCGCGGTGGGGTCTGGAGCCAGCCCTGTAGGTGTGTACTTGGGGCAGTTAGCCCCTTGCACCTCCACAACTACACTTTAACATGCTAGCTTGGTCAGAGCTAATACGGGTGTGTTTCCTTGAAGACATACTCTATGAGCAGCCCTGATGTTGCTCTAATGCATTCCAGGTATCAGCCCAGTGCCAGGATTGGGGGAACAGAAAGTTGACTCCTCTTGAGCTGCATTAAGGTCTCCTCAGCCACAGCTCTGGATCTGGGCTGAGGTATGTTCTCCCCACAACATTAACTCTGCCATGTTATCATTTATAATTTATTACCATTGTGCCCGGGAGCCTTCTGAGAAGACGGGGCCCATTGTTCTAGGCCCTGTACAAACATAGAATAAGAGACAGTCCCTGCCCTGAATTGTTTACAATCTAAATAGACAACGCAACTAAAAGGGTAGGGAAAAGGCATAGAACATACAAGCAGAGTGAATAATACAATGGCTACAAATGGCATGTTTGTTTCACAATTTTGTATTAATTTTTTTGCATTTGTTTTGTTATTTAAATACTTGATGGGCTTCTGGCCATGCGGCAAATGCTATTTATTGGAAAAGGCTTTGGGGAAAGTCAAGGGTATGTTCCCAGAATGGTAGGGGTGAAAGTGAGCTTTTCAGCTGTTTTGTTTTATGGGCTAGCTGAGTTAATTTGTTAACATCTATGATTGTCTAATGCTACTGCTGAGCTAAGTTGGTATTATCCATATGGATTTATTTTTAATGCTGCTGGGTGGTCATTATTGTGTTTTTGTGAGGCAAATTAATTGTCAGGTTGCCTAGAGCTTTTTTCATAGGTGTTTTTTTCACTATGATTTGAATTATACTCCTAATCTGTTTACCCTGGAGTCCTCTGAGCAGGGAGGAAACTGTACACTTATTTCCATGGAAATGTTTTGTGGCGAGGGCTTTTGCCTGTTATACTTCAGAGCTGTGGAGTTCTCTCTCTTGAACTACCAACAATGCCAAGTTGTTAAATTCGGTTTTAAAAGAGAAATTGAAAACATACTTCTTTTTTATTTTGAATTCTGCCAAAGTTCAAGCCCCCTAGGAGTAAAATTTCAAAGATAAACACTCTGAGCCACACTTGAAAAAATGCAACCCTAGTGATCAAACTGCATCCACAGCTCTTCAAGATGCTTTGTGTGAGCTGCATTCTATCATATTTGCATTTGATCAGCAAGAATTCATAGTGTTGGTTTATGGTTATAAAAGCCTCTTTTGAAAAACCAATACAATTCACATCTTTTATTGGTTTTGTTGTTAGCATGCCTGCTGAGAACTGAACTTAATTTCCAAGAAGGACACACTGTACCTACCAGTTTGTCAAACTGGCAAAGCAGAGCTGTATGTATGGTTTTCATTTCAGACTGAACTGAAGCCATAGCATAAACTGGAGCAGTTTTATAGCATGGACCTGAAGCAAGTGTCTTTGGAAAACTACTTACATTGGGGTTGTAAATACAACACTCTTCCTGTAGCGTTATGTTTATCATCATCATCCCCTGTTAAGTATGCAATATTCAGCTGCCAGAAATAACATAAAGAGTATAATGAAACAATCGGTTCCACCGTGTATTTGGCTGTGACACTCTGAGTAGCTGAAGAAGAGCTCTGAGAAGCTTGAAAGCTTGTCTCTCTCATTCACAGAAGTTGGTCCAGTAAAAGATACTACCTCACCCACCTTGTCTCTCTCACAAAGAATGTACTTCCTTCCAGTCTGTTGTTGTTGAGGTGGAAGGGAAAACTTGACTCCCCGGTTAAAGCTGGGAAAGGGAAACTGGGAGAACTCTTGTTTTGATTCCCAGTGCATGATTCTGAGCCTAGAGCAGGAGTGAAATAAAGCCAGAATGTGCAGTGCCCAAACCAGTGCTTGCTGACAGAAAAGACAAAGTGGTTTTTGGAAGCGAACAATGCTCTGTCTGTTTGGTCAGTAAACCAACTCAAGGGAGAAAAAATGGCTCCGGTCTATGTCCATCTGGCTCCCACTGGATTTCTGTGTCTAGCTGGTCTACTACCCAAGATGAAATGCAACTTTTCAGACAGTACTAAGGCTGTTTAGAGAATAACCAAGTATGGTGTGGCTAGATCTTTTTAAAGCCACACATATGATACATGGATTTTGTTGGCTATGCTCTTCACATACAGCATTTTCATACTTGACCGAGGCTGGTAACACTAATCAAGTAACTACAATACTGTGCATGACAAGAAATGCACTGAGCCAGATTCTCAGCCCACCTATGCCAATGGTACAACAGGGATGGAGGGCTGCTTTAGCGACTCATAAGATGGCCATGTCCCTGCTGCAGAGACAACACTATAAACAGACAAGCCCAAAGAACGGGGGAAGGAGACAATTAAAAGAAATAAATTAGTGCCGGAGTTTGGCGTGCATCAAACCTGTTAGTTCCAGGGTTTTGTGGGTGTCTTTTCTCTGAGGAGGTGAATAGTTCATGGCTGGTTTCATGGAAGAAGCGTGTTTTAAGGAGGGACCTGAAGGAGTACACGGGGGAAGCTGAGATTTAAGGACTGATTCTGATCCCACTTAGACAAGCATAGCTCAGGCGTAACTGCATGGGCAGCAGTAATATTGCACTGATGTTTCTGCGCTCACAGGGCCAGACTGTGAAGCCCTCACTCCCACTAGTGAGCTGCTATTCACAGTGTCAGTACCACAGGACAACTCATGTGAGTAACTGCTCAACAGATGAGTAAGGGGTTGGGGCCAGATGCTAACACTCGTACTCACACTGAGCAGCACCTTACGCCACAAGTGGTCCCACTGAAATCAGTGAGACTGTCTGTGGAGTGAGATGCTACCCAACAGGCGTGAGGGGATCAGAATCTTAATACCAAGCCTTAGTTTAGTAAGGGTGTCATAAATAAACAGATCAGGGTTAAGGTCTATTTTACCTGGAAAGGGTTAACAAGCTCAGTAACCTGAGAAACACCTGACCAGAGGACCAATCAAGGGACAGAATAATTTCAAATCTCTGTGGAGGGAAGCCTTTGTCTGTGTTCCTTGTTTGCTCTGTGTTCCTTGTTTGCTCTGTTCTCTCTTTGGATCTAAGAGAGACCAGACATGTCTCCAAGTTCTCCTGGAGTAGTTCCTACTATTCAATATTGAGTATTAATTAGAAAGGCAGATTAGTCTTATAATTTGATTTCTACATTTGCAATTGTGTGTTTGCTGGATAAATTCTTTATTCCTGATTGCTGTTACTTTGCTTTTACTGAGAAAGAAGGGGGAGGGGGAATTCTTTCCAGGTTTATAAGTTAGACTCTGTGTATTGTTCCATCTTGGTATTACAGAGACAGTTACTTTCTTTTTATTTTTTAACAAATCTTTTCTGTTAAGGACTTGGTTGATCTTTCCTTGGGTGAATTCTCAGGGAAAGGGGAGGAGGGAGGAGGACGGCATCCCTCTGTAGTTGGATCCCAGTATCTCTCCTAGGAAAAGGGAGGGGGGAGGAAGCAGGGGGGAATGGTTTATTTCTCCTAGGTGTAAGAACTCCATGGATTTGGGGCTCTTGGGATCCCCAAGGATTTTGGGGAAGGACTGTGTCCCAATACACGTACATTATTGGGTGGTGGCAGCTTTTACCAGATCTAAACTAGGATTTTAGTTTAGAGGAGTCCATGCAGGTCCCCATATTGGAACCCAACAGCTCTAAGTGGGGGTGAGACCTACGACAAAGGGTTAGATTGTGACTAGGGGAGTAAGAACTTGCAAGCTCCTGTGCAGACACCCAATCCTGGGGTCTCAATGCATGGGAGTAAATACATGCTGTGTGGCCATTTCTCACCCACCTGCTCCAGATAGGGGGTCCTAGGCAGAGCTTTGGCTCTGCCCTCCCTGCTGTCCCAATGGCCAGGGCACCGGAGCCAGCACAGTGTGTGTTCTAATTTGCTGTGGGTATAGGCCTGCAGAAAATTACTGCCCCACTGGAGCAAGAGAGAAGCAGGGCAGGAACTGTGAACAGAGCACAGAGGTGTATTTGAGTCATACTGCCTCCTGGGGCTACTTCTGGGCTCTGGCAGTGTATGCATTGTTCCTTGCTCCGGACTGTGCTCACATCACAATATAGGTCTTTAATACCAAGTCTTGGGCAATTCATTCAAGAAGCTGTCAGTAATCTAGGACGTTACGTTCTAGTTTCCAAAGCACTAAGCTCTGGAATGGCTTCCCCTGAGACATATTCCTCTTGGAAAGGACAGGGCAGAGATTCATCTCTGGAATGAGTGAGTCATAAGCATTTTACTTCTTAGGCTCTGTCTGCACTCCAGCTTATGTCGGCAGAACTTATGTTGCTCTGGGCTGTAAATAAACCACCCCCCTGAGTGACCTAAGTTACACCAACATAAGCGCTCATTTGCACAGCTGTATGTTGGTGGGAGAACTGCTCCCACCGACATAGCTACTGCCGCCCACAGAGGTGGTTTTATTGTGTCAACAGGAGAGCTCTCGTGTCTACAACCAGATATGCTGCAGCTGAGCCAGTGAGCTGCTATACGTGTAGCCATGCCCTTGTTTTCATACAATAGGTAGTCCTCAACTGATGTAAACTGGTGTCACTACATTGTAATAAATAGAGCTTTGCTGATTTATTGGACCAGATCCTCAGTTGGTGCAACTTTGCTTTCCTTTATTTTCCCCTCCCCGCTCCCAACTAGTACTTCAAACAAAAATAATAGCCCATATTCAGATCTGGTATGAGCACAGGCAACTCCCTTCAGGTCACAGGAACTTTACCCACTTGCAACAAGTTTCAGATATGAAGGTGATGAGTGCTGTATGACCCCCAAAGATAAATGGGTCTGCGTGTGGTCTAGGAACTCTTTTCATATGCAGTTGTTGTTCCTGTTCCTGGCAGCTTTAAAAAACTGAGTTTGGAGCTCAAAAGGAGCTGAGAAATGCAGGTGTTTTCATTTTTATATTTAAGTTTTTCAGAAGGTTCTGAAAAGCACCAAGCAACATCTGCTTTTCCTAGTAAAAAGCGCCTGGAGAGACACTAAAACTGTCCCCTTGTCCTGTTCCCTTCAGACTGAGGGCCTGTTGTTTCAGTCAGAGGAGGACAGGAATTTCTGGAATGCATATAGTAGGCCCAATACTGCAAAGTGCTGTGCCTCTCTTTGCAGGGTGCTGAGTGTCTCTATTCCCTTTAGGAGCTGAGCACACTCAGCACCTTACAGGATCAGGTTTGCTGTGTGTGTTGCTGTTTCTCTGTGTAATAGCAGGAGCGTTATGAGATAGAACTCAGACACTAGGACTGCATCAAAACCAAGAATCAGCTGTTTCTATTCAGGCTGATTTGTGCAGAAGAAAAACAGATGGGTCTTACCTTCAAAAGGCTTTTTTATTTTCCCGTTGTTCCAAATCATTTCCATGTGTGATTGTAAAGGTGGGGCTTGGGCATAGCATCAAGGCAGCCTTGGATCTGGGCCTCTTCCCTTCTTTCCTGAAAAAGTACACTACTTTTCATCTTTGTTCTCCAAGTAAACGACTTACAGATGGGAACCCAGAAGGATTCTGATTGAAGGGCCAATAGCACAAGGTCCTGCCGAGTCCTGGAGGCCTCTCTGCCCCACTTCGTGTATAGGTCTGTATGTGGAAATAATCATTCATTGATAATTGCATGGCTCTTTCGAAAGAGTGGGCCTGATTCACCTCTCACTTGCACCGGTGGAAATCAGACTGAAGTCAGTGGAACTCCATTTATGTCAGACTGATGGAAATGAGTGAAGAACCAGGCTTCTCATGTACCTTTTGCTGAACTAAATGATATTTCTATACGAGAAGCCAGGGGAACGACCAAAATTTGCCTAAGTAGGGAGACCAAGAGGAGCTGATTTTTTTTCGGTGTCTGGAGGGTTATCTCCCTGGAACCAAGCACATGATGGGTGAGCTCAACGGCACCTTAGAGGCACCCCCCATCTGCAGGGGCACAGATGGAAGCTTCCTCCATTGCACACAGGCATGGGGTCTTCCCCTTCTAAGGAACATCATCTCCTCAAGACCCCATAGCCCTGGCCTCCTCCCACCTCACCCAGACCAGAGGCCCCGCTTTGGGCCGGGTGGTCCCCAAGCTGGATCAGTGACCTGTATTGCTTCAGCAGCTCTGTGCTGTGGACTCAGCCACCCTCGCAGCCACGGAGGAAGCTCAACAGGTTGGGCTGGCTTTATGGCTTCATGCTGGGCTGAGGCAGATCCCGCGCACACCACCCACCCACCTGGGGAAGTAACTGGGGGTTGCTGAAGGGAAAGGGGATGTTCTCTGCAGGTCCCTTATGCAGTGTGGCTCTGGGTGGTTCAAACCCTGGACATGCAGGCCAAGGGAGGTGGGGGCGAGGAGGATGGTCTGGGCCCCCTTATTGCACCCCTGAGAGAAGCAATTAAGTAAGAGCTCTAAGGTTTAATCACTCCAGCTGTGCTCTCCCTAGTCCTTGTCAGCAGCAGGAAGTCTGCCTTGTTCTTGGAACGGAGACGTCATGAAAAGCTCCTGGTGCTGCTGGAAGTGGTGGTGGTGGTGATTCTATAGCTCCTGGAGGTGAGCACTGACCCCATGCCCTAGGATAGCATGAAAGGGTGATGTGCTGTCCTTTGGGTATGACATAAAACCGAGGGCCTCAGCACTTGTGTTCAGTGACGCCCCCACACCACTTTTCATACAAGTAGGGTTATGTTAGCCCCACGACCCTTACCAGAGTCCAGCTTGGGGAGTTACGAGTGCAGAATGGAAGCCTCATTCCACCCCAGAAGTGGCTGCAATTCAGAAACGAGTGCTTTCCTAAATGGAGAGTACTTTTAACATAGCTCTATGTGAACATTTCAGCTCTTTGCCACATGAACGCCTAGAAGCAGAGCCAGCTGCTGGCTCCAGTGCCTTTAGCTTATTAGCTCCGATTGCAAGCTTTTCTTCATATAAACCATTTCTTATCTCTACTCTGGCTCTACCATGCTGTTATGTTTGCCTGGATAGGATTGTGTTTCCAAAATAAATAGTTCCAAAGACAGAATACAAACAAACTCCATTTTCTATCCATTTTATGCCATGTCACATCACAGTAAAAATTCTTTGTCCCAAGCTTAATAATTTGGCCTTGTATCATTTCTTTGCCTGGAGTGCTGATCCCTGGCTTCAATATCAGATTTATGTGACAAGTTTGGCTGGGCATGCGAAAGCATATTTGTTTTAAAGTTGATTTTGTTTCCAGTATAGCAATTGTTTCAAACTGTCTAACTTTCCCCAGGCAAATTGGGTCAGGCTCTATTTTACTGTAACAACACATCTAAACATATTAGACTGTTTCAAATGTCTGGATTTCAATGGCTGCCCTAGCAACCGTTCATAGTGCTGCCTGCTTAAAGAGTGTTGGAATCACTGCCATGCTACCTACAGGCTTGTATGTACATTGCGTCCCTCTATTCATTGGAACCAAAGATGCCCAAGTGCCTCTGAGTACCCAGCTGTATAGTGGCTAGCCTACAAAAAGGCTATTTATTCACACTGGTTTTGAGTCACAGGGGTCTGTGCAAACATTTAAAAAATGTTGTTTTCTATATGTTCTCACTCGCCCACCCCCTGCACCCTGAGATTCATTTGTTGTGTTTTGTCTGGTTTTTTGCAGTCCTCATGCAGACCCATTGAGTTTTGCATGATCTCCATTCAAAACCATACACTAACTCAGGTTCATTTGAAATGTAGACCTTGGTTTGCCAAAAGGTTTGCTGACCATGGACCAGGGTTCCAGCTTTGCAGTGAAACATGACACCAGATGAGTTGCTTCTGGTTTTAGGTTTCATTAAAAAAAGTTTCACCCAGCTCCAATTGTTAGCCCTACTGCTAGTAACAACACTGGACATTCTCATTGATCACCTGTTTGAGAGGTTTGTGTTTGGAACCGTGAGTTTTGAGTTCTATTCCCTTTGTCACATGGATATGGTTTAGCTAACAGCTGTGGTTTCTTTCACACAAAGTAATATGGTTTTATTTTGCATGATTTCCATATAATGATGGCTTTGTAGAACTGTAAGAATTTCTGCAGTTCACGTGAGTATTCAGTGGATTTCAAGGGGTGTTTTAGACTGTTATTATATTTTGCAATTCACTTCTGAACCATTCTCATGACCTATAGGTTGAGGTTTTCAAACGAATTTCAGTGGGGTTTGCTTAACTCTCTTATACTCTTTTGGAAATTTCTGTAGGAGGGAGAAATATAGTGATAAGTGGGACAGAAAGTTATAAAATGTACCAACCTTTCATACCAGGAAAGTTCAGGTCCAATGCAAATGAGACCGTGGTCTCAGCTTAGTCCTCAGTGAATATTTCTGTGCACTACAGCATGAGACAAACCTACAGCTAGCATACATAAAGGAGGCCCAGTGCTGTAATACAAGGGGTTATTTCAGGCCAAGGCTGAGCTGCATAAGCTAAGCAATGGGGAGAAACGTGCATAGCCTCTGCTAACAAAATTCCCATCTCCAACTTACAATTTTTACCAGTCTCTTATGAGCCTAGAAAACACGGCTACAAAGAAAAAAGATCTAAGTCTTTGTAGATAAAGAGGCATAAAACAAAAGTTGGTAGTCTCCCTCCAGACACAATTCCCTGCTGTTGATAAAGCTCCGAATAATAGTAAATCAGCCTTGAATCGCTCCTACATACAAGACAGATCAATTCCCAGTCTTTCTCTTGCATATCCCAAACAAACAATGCACCACTAAGAAGCTCTATCAAAATCATGCCAAGTCAAACTGAACTGTGAAATATATTTCAAGTGTGGAAATGCCAATGGTTTAATCAACACCTCGTGCCAATCTCTGTTCCTCTCCTCTTAGGGGACTCGTTGACATAGTTTTTGTACTACTTGAACTATATTAGTTTAAAATTGATACAATTAAAGCAGTGTAACCCTCTAGTTTGGATGCAGCTGAAGTGGTATAAAAGGACTTCTAATGGTATAGATTATTCCTGTAAATTGTGTGTAGACCAGCCCTAAGGGTATAGTCCCATTCAGCAGAGGGCTAAGTTGGAAGAGGTCATTTGCTGGGGAAAAGAAAGAAGGGAAAAGACCTTAAGATCCTGGAAAGAAGGATTTAAGGCAGAGGAGAAAAGTAAGTGTTAGTGTCTTTCAGACTCACAGGAGTGAAAACCATATTGTGAAATAAAACAACAGTAAATGCTTTTCATGTGTGCATACCTTCAGAATAACTGACATGTGGCAATACAGCGAACTCCAGCATTGCCTGTGGGCACTGTTGCTGTCCCTGGCTGCATCTTGGCTTTTCATAAGACAGCTTGTGGTGTAGGCTTAGGCAGAGAGCCCTGCCAACTCTGCAGCCTTTAGGTTAGGAGGCGAAAAGAAACAGTGCATTGTAGGAATGCGGCTGGTGAGACTCAACTCATGAGCAATGGCCAAGCGAGATGTGCTCCTGGATATGACTTTCAGTTTGCTTGGTGGAAAGGGGCATCTTTCGTTTTATTTGTAGCTATATATTCCCATAGCTACTAGGCAACAATAAGGACATGTAAAATGATTGTTGCAGTGCTAATTCTGTTCCTCAAAACATCAACTCTTATCATCTGAGAAGTGCCTGGTAACTGTTTTAACACAGCAAAAATCTGGTGATACTCTTGTGACCCCATAAGTTGTACAGAAGTGCTTCAGTTAATGCCCGGGACACACTCTGACTGTGTAAACACAAAGGCTGAGATTCTGTGCTGCAGCGCCAGAAGATGCAGTACAGCAAAGTTCACACCAGGGTGCAGCCCCCTAAGTAGAGCAGGGCATATAGGAGCAGCTCTACTTTGCAGCACTGCCCTCTGCCTCCCTCCCATCTCGGGGCTGTTCAGTTCTATGAAGGTGAGACTCTCTGTAACAGTGTAGGCTCTCCTGCTCCCAACACACCCCTGCCTGTCTTGGCTCTGGCCTGACACACCCCGAGGCTGGAGTTTGTCGGGGGCCTATGCAGGTCAGCTTCAGTAGTCCTATACTGTGCCAGTGTCCAAAGAATTCTCCCAGCCAGCTTAAGGACTTTTTATAGCCTCTGTGCAATAGTCAAAGTGGAAGCAGAATCCTTCCTCATGGCTTCAGATTGCAGTCTGAATACCACTGCCCCCAGGGCCAGGACGAATGTACCTTCCTTCAGAACTGAATTTACAAGAAAGTTATGCTAGGCAAAATTCCTGTTTGCCTAGCCCCTGCAGTGAATGCTGCATAACTATACATAGAATAATATTCAAACACAAATTAGCGATGGACAAACCTTAAGAGGCAACAGCGAGGCACAGCTCCAGTTTCTCATGGTCTGAGGGTGCTCACACATGGGTTGTGAGTTAAGCCTGTAACAGAGATATGAGCTATCGACAAAATTTGGATCCAGATCCAAACTTCCTCACCGCTTGAGAGTGTTCATATCCAGGGATTTAATTCAGGCATCTCTACTCACCACAAACACAACAGGCATTCTATGTAAATGTACCCCTTACTGTGTATACATGTGCAGAAATCTGAAAATCAAAATTCTGCTTACTTGCCCTGTTCCATTTCCTGATTTCCTCCAGTGCTTATTCACCTAAATAGTCATAAACATAATGAGGATCCAATTCCATGAGAACTGGAAGTCAGTGCTTTTCCTCAACCTAAAGCATGTTTATGTGGCTTGAGCAGTAGGAATATAGTTTCTACCAATAGCCACACCAATTTATAAGGAACCGCCCAGGTTTTCAGCAAATGGGAACTTGTGATGGGTTGTCCACCCCATAGAAGGCCTGAAGGGGTTAAGGTGGCTCGGTGAATCAATTAACGGCATTGGCTACACCTGTTGATACCACAGGAGGCACTTTGTCCACAATGACAACAAGAAATTGGCAACTAGAAGCAGAGAAGTTGAGAGGCTGCTGCGTACAGCTGCTGTGTATTTATCATTTAACAAGATGTACAGGAGATTGTCCCCGAAAAACATCTATATTAAGAGGGAGTTAAAGTTGAGAGTATGTATCAGTAAGATAAGGGTAAAAATCATTACATGGATGTTGTAATATCACTAAGCCATACATTACTCACCCAGGAAATTCAGAGTTAAGGTTACACTTAAAAGAAATCCAACCATGATAAAGTGAAGAATCCATAAGCATTCAGGGCATCCAGACAACCTTAATTCTGCCCTGTAGTGATATCATTCAATAACCATAAAAATTATAAATTTTTAGTGTGAGGTCCCAGATTAAACTGACTTTTAAAGACACATTAGCTAGTTTACTTATTTTCCCCTGGTGATGCCACCAGCAACAGAAGGAAATAAGTTATTTCCTTATTAGAACAGAGAATCATCAGCTGCTTTGTTGTTAAGCTTTGGGGGTGAACGATGTGTGTGTATTGGGGAATGTGGTGCGTGGGTGTCTCAATGTTGATCTATAATGTAGCAAGAGGGAGCTGCACAAAATGGAGTACCACTGATCTCAGTGCAGCCCTGATTAAGGCCCCAATCCTGCTGGCATGTATGCATGCTTAACTCTACTCCTGTGAATGATGGTCCCACTGAGATCAATGGGACTGCTCACAGCACTAAAGTTAAGTATGTGCATATATGTTTGCCTGATCGGGGCCTTAGATACATGCATGGCACTGAAATGAAATGGGGCTATTATTCTGGTGAAAGAACAAGTGCCACTGAATCTGAAAAGGGTCACTTTTATGTTGAATAACCTGTCCCCATCGAAGTCACTGGCAAAACTCTCATAGGCTTGAAGGCAGGGTGGGGGAGGAGCAGGGGCAGCTCTAGTAATTTCGCCGCCCCAAGCATGGCGGCACGCCACAGGGGGCGCTCTGGCGGTCGCCGGTCCCGCGGCTCCAGTGGACCTCCTGCAGACGTGCCTGCGGAGGGTCCGCTGCTCCCGCGGCTCCAGTGGAGCATCCGCAGGCACGCCTGCGGGAGGTCCACCGGAGCCGCCTGCCGCCCTCCCGGCAACAGGCAGAGCGCCCACCGTGGCATGCTGCCCCAAGCGCGCGCTTGGCGCACTGGGGTCTGGAGCTGGCCCTGGGGAGGAGGAAGAGGAGGAGGCAGGATTTCACCCCATGCCAGAGGATAACAGTGGGAAGTGTTGACTGGTGGAATGCAACAAATCACACTCCATTGCATAGGGAAAGTCAGAGGAGCCCTTTCTACTGCTTTTCTCATCATCCAAAGTAAGAATAATTTCTCAGTTTCCGATTCAGTTCTTTCTTGGACCTCCACCAACCTAACATTCCTCAGTCTGAGCTTATTCTCCGGGTCACTGACAGACAGATGTCTGCAACCTGGGCATACAAAGCACCACCTGTTTTACCATTTTTTAAAATATAAGAATCCAGCTACTGCACAATTATAAACAGTGACTAATGGCAATGACGTCTTCAATCCTTTTTATATTGGTCTCCAATTTTCTAAGTGAATTTTGTGCCAGATTTCCAGCCCTGGAGTGGGGTGCCCTCTATTCACAGACTAGGAACAGCACAGACAGAGGCAATGCAACTCCCACGCTGCCCTGCCTCCCATAGAGGAACTACCTCTAGGGATAAGAAGGTAGATCATTCTCCATGCCCATTCAGCCCTTGGTCTGTTGGCTGGGATTCCCAGTTAGGGGACCCTTTTACTATTAGGCTATGCCTACACTACGAGCTGGGGATGGGACTCCCCTGCTTGTGTACACATACTCCCATCGAGCTAGCTGTGGTATAAATAGCAGCATAGTCGCAGTAGCACAGGTAGAGGCAGTGAAGGTATGTCTGAGCCATGCTGAGCACAAACCCTCATGGAACCAGTGGGCATGTGCTTTGCATGGCTCAGCCATGTCCCTGCTGTTGGAACCAGTGCTACCATGGCTACACTGCTATTCATACTCGTGCTACTTCGATGAGAGCTACCCCACGTATGTGACTTGAACAGGGTAATCACAGCCCTAGCCCATAACGTAGACAGAGCCTTAGTGTCAAATGTGATGTGGGAACTGGGCGAACATCACCCTTCACATGGGCCAAAAACAGTCTCTAGGAACCCGGGCAAGATGTAAACAAGCACTAAGTAATGAAAGAATTTATATTTCATCTGTGACTGACTCAACCAAAAGGGTGAGATGAATAAAATTCATTTGAATGATCATTCATTTTTGTTGCCTAAGCTTTTAATACTAAACATTTACCATGAAAAATGCCTCCACAGTAATGTTTTTCTCCTTTGTTTCAGTTATATGGCTATACAAATGCCTGAAAATCTGTAACAGGTCAGCTTCTGCTCTGACTGGATTCTTATTTAGGATGCCTGTCAGGAGCCACTTGACATAAATCACACTGCAAGCATTTTTTAATCTTAGCAATCCTTCTTGTGCCAAAGGAGGCCCCAAAGCTGCAAACCTACCAGCTGTGACAGAACTAGACCTTTCGAGAGAACACATGGAAGTGGGAGCTGAGTGCATTGCTCACCAAACCAGGCATATTGAGAAACACAATGGAGCTCTGATAAGTGTAAGCCTGCTACAGGAACATGCTCAGACCTGCTAAGCAGATGGAGACCCTGTACTTAGAGACATCAGGCGGAGCTCTCCCGCTCCACATACCCCCCCTCCCATCGGAACTGCAGCAGTTCTGCATTGCATTTTGATGTTGTGTCGCATTGTCCCAAAGGAGGGGGTTACAACTGTCACATGTTACCTTACAAAACCAATCGGTGAGTGAGCCTACACAGTTGATAGTGTCGCTTCCTCAATACACAGTTGGCAGGTGAGTCCATTTCTATTGCGCCAAAAGTAAATACAATAGGCAGTTGGCTTGGTAAAACTTCGGGCTCAGTCACGGGTCTCACTGTGCATCCATGCAGGTGAGCATGGGGTGTGAGATACCCCCTTACGCCATTGTGTTGACTATCGGTCCTGGAGTCACAACAGCAGCCTCCCGGGGTCCCGTACTCCCCCTCTCACACACGTCCTGGTGGTCAGCCCAGCTGCTCCAGGAAACGGACTGCCATAGCTATGGAGAAAGGGGGGAAGCAGGGACTGAATTGTGACTGAGTCACAGTTTGGTTCCTGCTATGCTGCCCCTTCATCTGGGCAACTGTAGGACTGAATACAGCACTCAGGGAGAGACACTGTCAAGTAAATCGGTGGGTGTGAGCTTTCCTTCTGATTTACTGTATGGGTATGATGAGCAGAGAGGGGTCAGCTTGCTAAAGAGGCGGCTGAAGGGACCCACAGCTGAATAAAAAGCACATCACTGAGGACTTAATTCCTGTAGCCAACTTTCTGCACAGCTCACAGAGGGAAAGCAGTTTGAGGAGATGTGATACTTTGCTCAGTAAGGGGAAGGGAATATCTGGGTACAGCACAAAAGACTCAAAGTTCAATGCAGTAGAAATCTGCCTAGGGAGTACGTAGTAGAATTGTTCAATTGCTTGAGTTAACTTTCTGATATCCCGACACAAACATATTTAGTCTGTTTACAATTTATTGAGCCTTTTTGTACTGTGTTCGTACAGTGCCTGTAGTGCAATGGGCTCCCGGTCATCAACTGGGCTCCTCAGTGCTAATATATTACTAATCATAATAGAAGTATTATGGGCTAACAGTACATACGGTTTTAAATTCACCACCCATTGCTTATTATTTAAAGGGTGCCATAGGCAAGTAAAATTGTGGCATGCTCTTTGTTACATGCCCATCCTATTCATTCCTTTTTATTCAGTTTTTCAAACACAGATTTATTTTACATTTATTTAATGATGCCAAAATTTGAGGACAGAGCCAGGAGAGAGGATGAGAGTGGAGATGAGCAAAGGAAGGCTCAGAAGAGTATTTTTAGGTGGTGTTTGAAAGAAGCAGGTGAGGTTATGAGGGACAGAGGCCAGAGAGGATGTTCAGGTGTGATAGACAGCATAAAAAATAAAGGTGTGGCCTTGGGGCTTCGTGTGGGAGATGGCTGTATCAGGGAGAAGAAGGTGAGCCAACTTAGCAGAACATAGGGTGGGCGCTGGAACATGGGGCAACATGAAATTTTGATGAAAAAACTAGAAAGATATAAAATTAACAGGGCACACGTGACATGGATTAAAAGCTGGCTGATTGACAGGTCTCGGAATGTCATTGTAAATGGGTTATTATCGTCAAATAGATGTGTTGCTAGTGGGGTCCCACAGGGAGCGGTTCATGGCCCTACACTATTTAACATTTTTACTATTGACCTGGCAGTAAACATAAAATCATCACTGAAAGTTTGCAGATGACACAAAAGTTGGGGGCGGGATAAATAATGAAGAGGACAGGTCACAGATACACAGCGGTTTGGATTTCTTGGTAAACTGGACACAAGCAAACAATGCATTTTAATATGGCTAAATGTAAATGTATATATCTAGGGACAAAGACTGCTGGCCATACTTATAGGATGAGGGGCTCGATCCTGGGAAACAGGGACTTTGAAAAAGATTTGAGGATCATGGTGGATAACCAGCTGAACATGAGCTCCCAGTGCGATGCTGTGGCCAAAGGGGCTAATGCAATTCTTGGATGCATAAACAGGGAGATCTTGAGTAGAAGTAGAGAGGTTATTTTACCACTGTATTTGGCACTGCTGCAACTGTTGCTGGAATACTGTGTCCAGTTCTGGTGTCCACGATTCAAGAAGGATGTTGAAAAATTGGAGCGGGAGAAGAGAAGAGCCACAAGAATGATTAAAGGATTAGAAAACCTGCCTTGGAGTGATAGACTCCAGGAGCTCATTCTACTTAGCATAACAAAGAGAAGGTGAAGGGGTAACTTGATTACAGTCTATAAGTATCTACATGAAGAACAAATATTTAATAACGGGCTCTTCAATCTAGTAGAGAAAGGTAAAACTTTCAGTGGCTGGAAGTTGAAGTAGGCAAATTCAGACTGGAAATAAGCTGTCCAGTTTTTAATTGTGAGAGTAATTAACCATTGGAACAACTTACAAAGGGTCATTCTCCAGCTCTGACAATTTTAAAATCAAGATTGGATGTTTTTCAAAAAGATCTGCTCTAGGCATTATTTTGGAGGCAGTTCTATGGTCTGTGTTACACACGAGGTCAAACTAGGTGATCACCGTGGTCCCTTCTGGCCTTGGGATGTATGAATCTATACAAAACTAGAATGAGACAGAGACGAGGCAGAGATATAGATCAAAGTCCTGCAATATTAGCAAATCCACCACTGAGGAACATTCCTTATATACTGGTAATCTATGTCTGTCCAGATGGTCCTTTAAACTTTCCTGCTCTTCCACTGTCCCCAATAATAAGACATTATCAGTCTGCTGGTGATTCAGTGAGGCATGTTTTGCAATGGCCAGGATGATGCACAATTGCCTTTTTAATTAAAATCTCTGCCTTTTTCACTTTCTTCTACTCTTCAGGCCAAATTCAGCCTTGGTGAAGCCCATGGAGTTACATCATAGCTCAGTTCTGTTCCCATTGATGTCACTGGGGGTTTTCTACTGGCATTAGTGGGAGCTGAACTGGAGCCTTAGCGAGTGCTAACACAATATGATCTACAGATACCATTTGCACTAGTCAACCCAACTCCCTGCAGGCCAATACATTTCATGAAGACAGCTTTTGCCCTAGCTCTGGCTATCCCCAGTGATGCAGTCAATAAGGCTATCCTTTCTGACTCCACAGGCTCAGAGATCATGGAGAAGAATGAGGCTGAAGAGACCACCTGTGGCTGGATTCTGCTTCTTGTTTGCCTTCTCTGTGGTGGCATTTACTAGTTTTCCTCTGCTGCTTCCAACTGAGTCCGATTTCCAGTTCTTGGCACTAGCTGGGCCACATGGGAAAGTCATCCAGCCCAGGCGTCTGTGGACAAACACCACTGCCTCTGTCCCCCGGCGGGCCAGGAGTTTTGATCACAGAGAATGGGAACCCGCTCCCCCTGGCACCGATCAGGAAAGCCAATCCTCACACCATCCCCACTCTGCCTGCAAGCCAAAGAACCAGCCAAGCAGCCTGCGCCGACAAAACCACACACTGCTGAAAGCAAAGAGAAAGCACAAAGGAGAGATTAGGAAACATAACGTTGTGAAAAGCTCTGAAGCCAGCAGTAAATTACAGCATGAAAACATTCCCCGCAGGACCAGTGGTGAGAAGAAAAGGGAGCTTAATACTCATTTTTCTCTAAAGAATACAGGGAACAATGTTCATTTCTATAAGCTGACAGGGAAAAAGGCAGATATGAAACCACAAATGGAGGAGGCCCCTTTCTTTTCTCCTTCACTCAGCAATAAAAGGGGTTTTCAGGAAGGAAAGCCGGAGTTTGTTTTACTTCTTAAGAACTCTTTTGCAAGCCAGCCAACTGTGGCACAGGACCAACGCAAACCAGATGTGCAGGCAGCTGGTGCTGAGCCGCAGCATTCAGATTCAATTAAAGCCTTTATCTCGGAAGCAGATAGCAGGCTGCCCTTCAAAGGTGCAGCAGGCACGCGGAGAGGGACAGGCAGTTACTCCCAGGGGCCTGGAGAGCCAGGAGCTCATTTCTGGGTGGGTGTGGCCACGCAGTTACAGACATCTGAATGGTGTGTGAAGACTCCAGAAGATGCCCTTTCTGCCAAATGGGAGGGCCGCCTGAGGTTTGATGAGAGGATCCCACCTTGGTTTACTGCAGACGATGTGCAGAAGATGAAATGGCTGGCAAATAGCGAAGTGGTGACCAAAACCAGAATTCCTGCCCATGGACAAATACTCAGAGTCAGCCTTTTGGCCAGCCAAGACACTTCCCCATCTGACCCTAAACGAGACTGTTCTGATGGGCTCTGTGGATTAATAAAGCGGCCCAGTGACCTCTATGAGGTGCTAGCTTTCCACTTGGACAGAGTGTTGGGGCTGAATAGGAGTCTGCCTGCAGTGGCCCGCAAATTCAGCAGTCCCCTGCTGCCCTACAAATACACCAATGGTGCAGCGAGGCCCATCGTATGGTGGGTGCCAGATATCCAGCACCTAGATGATGCCAACAATGACCAGAACTCTTTTGCACTGGGGTGGCTACAGTACCAGTCTCTGCTGCAGCAGCGGTGTGGCATGGCAGATTCCAGGGCAGCCCTCGGAATAGCTCCGTGTTTGAGCATCCTGCACACAGAGTGGGCCAAACTGGCGCTCTTTGATTTTCTCCTACAGGTATGCTTGGTGGTGGACCAGTCCCTGTCTTTCTTTTTTCTTCTCTTTAGTGTGTGTGTGTGTGTGTGTGTGTGTGTGTGTGTGTGTATTGGGCATAGCTATAAGTCTTGTTTCACAAAGTTGGGGAGAGGGGAAATCTGGGAAGGTCTCCAACTCTGGAGTGTCCAAAAAAAAAAAAAAAGTGAGTCAAACAAAGCCAGCAGAAGTACACCTTATTACTCTCATAATTATATGTGTATGCGGTGTTTGTTGTGGATGTGTCGGTCCCAGGATATTAGAAAACCAAGGTGAGTGAGGTAATATTTTTTATTAGACCACTTCCATTGATGAGAGAGTCAAGCTTTGAAGCTTATGCAGAGTTCTTCAGGTCTGGGAAACTTACTCAAAGGGCCACTGCCTCATACAAGGTGGAACAGATTATTAAGCGTAAGTAGTTAAAACATGCTAAACAATCTGTTCCACTTTGTATTTCGTAGTGACACTCTGCCTTAGTTTCCCACACCTGAAGAAGAGCCCTGTGTAGCTCAAATGCTTGTCTCTCTCACCATTCTCTAACTTACCCACCTTGTCTCTATAATTATATGTGGCATCAATAAAAGACTTTCCATAGTCAAAATGCTTTAGAAGTACTAATTAACCCTCACAAAACTGCTGGGCGGCAGACAGGTAAGCATTATTATTCCAATTTTGTGAATGGAGACTCTAAGGCACAAAGCCAAATGACTTGCCCCAGGTCACACAGCATATCAGTGACCGAGCCAGGATTAAAACGCAAGAATGCCTGGCTTCCAGAATAGTCAAAGTAGCCTAGGCAAAGGTGCGTGTCTCCATCCAAGCTCATACAGTCCTTCTTCAGACACCTCGCTGAACAGAACACGTCACGGCGCAGTGAAAGCAAATGGGAGGGTGAAAGAGAAAGCAGAACTTAGGCCCAGATTGTTTGGTTTCCAAACCCAAATTAACATCTGAAATAAAAACTCACTGATTTTGTTTATTTTCAAAGTAGGAAACAGTGTTTTTTTCCATGCAGAGTTGTGGTTAAAATGGATCCCGGACAAATGTGCAAAAGTGAAAGTTTTTTTTAAATAGTCCTTTTCATATTCAAGTGGCATCATCTAATTAGGATGATTTTGTACTCTGAGTTAAAGTAGGTTTATGAGGTCATAACCATGTGCTGGTCACTGTACCACTACCCCATGGCTATGAGTCATTATGAATCAGATTAGTGGAGTTCACAACACCGTTTGATAATCAACCTGTGACACAGGGCTCAGTCCTGCAATAGTCAGTCAAATCATCCTATGGACTGAATGGCATTACTTACCCAAGGAAAGGTTGCCTGATTGAGCCTTGAAGAGTAAAGGTGGGGGAGGGGAAAAGGAGGCTGGCTGGATACTGGGGCCAGATCTCTTGCTGGAATAAATCAGTGTAGATTCATTGACATAAAAGGTGCTGTGGTGACTTACACCATAAGTATAGATCACCGTCTGTAAGCTCTGTTACCATAAGACTCCACTCAGCCTCAGGACAACCCTGTATTCCTAGCAGGAACGCCGAATGCCTGCAGTCTGGACTCATTCATGTTTTCATTAGCTTTTCAGTTTGTCATGATCATCTAATCTTATTTGAATTCTCAAACCGCAGATAAAGAACAGGAAGCCTGGATCATCAATCAGTAGACCTCTGTACAAGGATTGTCTCACACAGATGACTGATTCAGTCAGAAGCCTGAAACTGACACCAAACCAGGGGAATTCTGCCTTTAGCAGGAATATGCTGGATTGCTGCCGCTTTACCAGGGGAGCTGTCACCATCATTTGTTTTAATTTTTCAGGTTTCAGAGTGTCTGGGACTTGACACTGGAAAAGACTGAAACTGTACACAGTAGCTTTCCATTCCGAACAAACCTTCAGTGTCGTAGCTGCTGGATCAAGTGTGGCAAACGTCCTAAACCACCAGACTCAGTCTGTTTGCAGAATGAACTACTCTTCAAGTAGAGAATTGTGCAGCAAAGCAAGGAGCTTCATCCAGTTTTGCTGGGTCTTTGCCACTCATTTCCTGGTTAGCATTACGCCAACCAAGTCAAATAGTGATGCCTGAAGTACACCAGGCTTCCTCAAAAACGTTGGCATGGGGTTATGGGCAGAGGATTAGGTTTCCTAGAAAAGAAGGTGTCAAGAACTCTTTGGCTTACCAGTGGGTAAAAGCAGCCTAGTAGAAGCATCTTGTAAGAAACGGCAACTTTTAATTACAAAATACACACTTGTCCCTCTCTAACATTAACCCCAGACTGTCCTAGCAAAGCTGTACGTTTGCTATTATGTACAATAGTGTCCTACTCTGCGAGCTTTTGGTCCTCATTAACCTCCTGATGTCACCATTTCATTAGTACTTGTAGCGTCTTCAAGCCTAGACAGGACCTGATTTTCTAATTTGAAACCCCCCCAGACAACCAAATATAACCCAAGCACATTTTCAAACACCAAAAGCCCTTCCAACCTGCTTTCTGTGTCAGAGAGAAGCACAAAAAGGCCTTTTTTGTCATTTATAACGCACATGTAAACAAAAATGTCTTTACTTTCACAAATCAGTGTTGGCGTAGCTGTCAATCTTCAGTAAATGTGTTTAATAATCAATGTGTGTGGAAGGGAGAGACAGCTGCTTTATCACTTCTCAGTGTCCTGGGCAGTTTGGAAGCTCAGTGTAAAGTTGTGCTTTTGTATAGTTTGTGCATGCAAAGCCCTTTGGACTTGAAGGGGAACATGGATACACAGGCAAGCTTCAGACACATCTGACCTGATCCTGATCTCACTTATTCTAGGTTTATCCTGGTGTAACCTCACCCGTTTGGGTGGAGTTACTCCTGATTCACACTGGTGTGAGGTCATGCTCATTTAAAAGAATCTTATGTCAGTCTCATGTTATCCAGACTCTTTTGTTCCTGGGTGTCTTCTTGTTGCTGAAAATCAGCTTTTTTTTCTCTAACCAGGATCCTTTCCCCATCGTGGAGATTTTCCTTCTCTTCTGTGTGTGGATTAAGAGTGCTTAATCTTCCATCTGGAAAATCAGAACCTGCTGCTATGGGGGATTATTACAGTGTCTCTGAACAGAGAATTGTGAGTTATTAGGGGCAACTGAGAGGAAGAAGAGATGGTTTATATGGGAGATGGAGTCTTATTTATACACCTCAGGGGTATTACTTAGCACTGTAGGGACAAGCATTGGGGGGGAAAATATCTGAAAGGTTTTAAAAAATCTCTGCTAAAATATGTGTTCCCATTACCTTTTTTTTTTTCTTGGCAGAGCTTAACCATTAATCTTTATAACCTCAAAGTATGGCTGGCAGAAGGGGTCAATCATGACTAGATTTAACAAATCCAGTCATGATGGAAATATTTTACATTAAAACTATTAACATTCATATTTAAAACGAATCTAGCAGGAAATAAAATAAGTGTTTAAAGAGCAGAAATGGAAATTCTGGGATTGGCTTTTTTGTGTGGGACTGTTACTTTAGAACTTACTAATAAACACATCCAGACTTTAGATGGTGGCGATATGGGGTGAAATCCTGGCCCTAATGAAATCAGTGGGAAAATTCTCTTGATTTCAATGGGACCAGGACTTCACCCTTGGTGTTTTTACTTAAAAACCATATGGTCAAATCCTCAGCGGGTGTAAATCACCATAGAAGTCAGTGGAGATACACTGATTTACGCCAGCTGTGTATAGGTCCTATGGACCTATACATTTTTAGCTTTTTCCATTCTCTGCCCCCCTCATTCCAATACCACCACTTCCCATCTCCAGCCATGAGCATACGCTTGTGTGATGTCAGGCCCTGATAGTGAATGTTATTGGCGACCCCTTCCCCCCAGGAAAAAGCTGTCCAGAATAGATTCCTTCTTTGCTCTTTGCTTCATAATTCTCCACAACTCCAGAGTAGCAATTTATCTCTGGGCCAGGAGGCTTAGGAAAGTAACTCTCTTACTGGAGAACACCAATGCCCCTTTGTGGACTGATTGCCAAGGCACCATGTGAACTGCTACTGCCTCTCATCCTGCGAAGAGATATGGTAGATCTCAGATTCAACCACAGCAGTGATGGGGAGACTACAGTGGGCCATGGGCATGCCAGACAGAAACCAGACAGTGACTCAAAAATACCAGGAAGAGGAAGATTCGGGACAAGTTTTTTCTCTTTTCTATTTCCTTGCCCTGCCACTCAGAACACTTCAAGGGCCTGATCCAGCTTCCACTGGGAAAATTGGACCCCATAGCAAAAATCTCATTGGATTCAATGTGAAGATTGGGCCCTAAATGAAAAGGATGATGTTTGAGGGAGACTTTTACCTAAGGTGTAAGCAGACCAAATGACAAAACCACAGAGTTTCTCAATAGCTCCAAAGAGATCATCACTAATGGAAAAGGCCTATCAAGCTAAATAGGGATGAAGCCAGGAGGATAATATAGAAATGTAACAAAGTCCTTCAGAAATTACTCTAAAACCCTATAGGATTTCATAGAGAATGAAAACGTTTGAATCCTGAACCATTCTGTAGAATTTTGGAGCAGGATGATTATAGGATGATCCAAAAATTCCGTGCAAGGGTTATCATTCTGTATTACATTCTATGGGTCTTTCCCCTAAGGGAGTGCCTCTATTATTTGCAGCCTCTCTAATATACAGTTATTTCACATTGGCTCCCAAAGGCCAGCTGCACTGATCAAAATCCTTTATAAACACCTCATAGAGACTCCGCCTATTTTTCATACTGTAGCTCACTAACATGATTCAAACCATTCTCTGTGAACCTCTCACTCCACAGGCAAAAAGTTCGCTGCCAAGAAAAATCACCAGAAGAGAGAGCACAGTGTATTGTGAACACTGCTGTTCACTCGCTGAGCACTGCTGCTAGAAAGCAGGATTAGAACACCTCTGTTTCAGTTATCTCCCAGTTTGGCAATGTCTGCAGCATTCATCTCTTAGGTAGTGATTTTTAGCTTTGAGTTGGCTGATCACTTCACATACCATCTCTCTCTTCATTTGGCTCAATAATACTGCCTTTGTCTACACTTTCCTGCCTCAACTGGCAACACTGATCATGTGGTAAACATGGCAGGAATCCATCAAAATACAACAGGTTAAATTAATCCAAATCCTAGTCCCTTTTAATGTCAATAGCAAAACTCCCATTAACTTCAGTGGAGGTAGAATTAGGCCCAAATGACCCAGTTCCACATGATTAAAGTCTCCTAGGGATGTCGTGAGAACCATGGCGGGTAGAGATGTATGAACCTTACATAGCAACCTTTCATGTAAAACGTAGATGGCGTCACAGGAAAGAAACTGGCCACATTTTGTCCAAAATTTTATATATGGGGTCCGATTCTCATTGACACTGAGGCCCCTTTGCACCTGTCTGACAGTGTAAAGGGGCTGGAAAATGCATGCATATATAATGTGAGCCCTCATTAAGGCCCCTTCACTTTGCCAGAACAGTGTGAAGGATCCTCAGTGTAAATAAGAATCAGCCACACAAGGAATTGCCCACACACACCAACCCAAAGAAAATATAGCACTTGTCTGGTAAAATAAAATAAACTCTAGAATACCCATCCTCGATCTGAGCATCTCCCATCCCTCAACCCACCATCCTTCAACAAAAGTAGAAACTAGGTAAGGGGTTCAGAATATCCTCAAAGGCAACAAATGCCAGGTCTGTCAGACCAAGGTGGGGAGTGAGTTCCAGAGTCAAGTGCCAGCCATTATCAGCATGTCTCTGACCTGCTCTTTTGTTCTTTCTTCCAAGCTGCCCTTTATGTGTCCAAATGCAGAGACAGTTCACCTCTTCTGTAATGCAGATAGCAAACTATAATCGGCTGACTGCTAGGTAGGTGGAGAGCTGTGATCACTGCGCCTGACTAGCTAAGAATTGCACCCACCCTGTTATTGCTGTTACCCCATCTTCCTCCCCGTCCCCACCACAACCCACTTGTTTTCATCGTTGTCCTGTTGGGTCTTCTCTTCTAAACGCAAGCTCTTTGGGGCAAGGATGGTCATTTACCGTATATGTTTGTACAACACCTATCATGACCGGGGCCCTGAGCTGGGTGGCCTCTAGGCAATCCCACAATATAAATGTTGAGTTCATCCAAAAAAACAACTACATTAAAAGAACATTATTAAGGTTTCATAGTTAAGCCGTCCAAAGTTAGGAAATGCTAGAATGAAGGTGAGTGTGCTGTAGTGGTTATAGACCTGTCTGTCCTTGTGCCCGCAGCCTGCCCTTGTCTCCCTCTGCTTCTCTCCATCCCACCCTCCCCCATCCTGATCCTGCCCACCTCCCTCTCTCCCGCTCCCCACACCATGGTTCCCGCTCCCCACCTTTCTTCATTCCACTCAGTGCAAGAGTCAGAGTGAAGGTCTATGGTATGTTATGCAGGAAGTCACACTATACGATGGCCATAATGGTACTTTTGGCTATACTGTCATAAGCTACATATACTGCTCATGGAGAGTTACTTGCCACCATTTTGGAAGGGTTGAAACTTATTTAAACTTTTTTTGAGTCTTTGCCTAGGCATGAATTTTTCCAGATTGTGCTTTGTTCTTTTGGTATGAAACCTGCAAAGTGTTGTAACATGGTAAATCTTCCAGGCTGGATGAACCCTTGCAAACCCCAAATATAATGCACAGTCTCATCCCTAAATCGTAGACCTTCGAGTTGGTAGATCTGAATTCTATTCCTGGTACTGCTCTAAACAGTCTCTGGTGTCTTGGCTAAGTCACTGAAATTCTCTGCTTCAGTTTCCTCACCTGTACAAGTGGTATAATGATACTTACCTCCTTCATAGGGTGGTTGAGAGGCTGAAATCATTAATGCTTAGAAAGCATTTGAGATCACTAGATGGATGGTGTGTGTCTGTTTCTATTACAGAAATGTACAAGATGTAATAAGCTGTATAGGTAAAGCCTAGGTGGAATATGGTCTTACCTTAGCTCTGCCTATATATAAATAAAGACACAGACTGTCCAGGGGAGCAGATGTCAGTCGAGAGAAGGTGTGTCAATGCTACAGTGTGCACGTCATCAGCCAGGGACAATTAGCCAAACCAGCTCCTGGAGAGAGACTTAAGTCAGATGTCAGACTCAGCCTGTACCTTATAACTTCTGTTATTCTAATATACATTTATTCCTTGGTTTCCTAAAAATAGTCTCCCAGCAACATGCTAAAAGGTACAGCCTCCCACATTCTAGTGGGTGGAGCAGAGGCGGTACGTTCATATCCAGATGGGCACACAACAGTTACCACGAGTACCAGGCAAAGGAGGGTTTTTTAAATGAAAACACAATGTGGGCTGGGGTCAGCCTTCAGCAAAGGAGGAGAGGGGATACAAAGGTAGGCATTATATAGTAGAGTGGGTCTGAGTATGCTAATAAAATGATGTAATAGAACAGGTTGCTGACTTGCCAGGTGGGGATCACTGCCACCTCGCAAATCAGCAACCTCACCAGATGCCTCAGTGACCTCATAGAAACCATCCAGCACAACACAGATACGAGACGGGCTCCCCCACAGGTAACCTCATGCCGCCCTGCCGTAGGAGCAACTAGCACCACCCCTCAGGCTGCACGGTGAGACCCAGCCAACGGAGGAGCCTCCCGCAGCTGCCAGATCCCATGGCCGAACCCCACCCCTGTGAGACCCAACACCTCCTCCAAGGTTACCCAACGAGCCTCTGACCGCCAAAAACCCCATGCACCACCAAGGACCCCCCAGCTGGATACCGCCCACAGAAGAACCAGAACCACCCCAAGTGCTTCCAAACACGATCATGCCCCCCCAAAGTCCAGCACTGGTGCTTCCAGAACCCTACTCCCTCCCGGAAGATCCAGTGCTGCCTTGGAGACACCGAGAGCTGCCCTCCGCACCATAAAAAAAAAATTATTGGAGATATACCAATCTCCTAGAACTGGAAGGGACCTCAAAAGGTCATTGAGTCCAGCCCCCTGCCTTCACTAGCAGGACCAAGTACTGATTTTTGCCCCAGATCCCTAAGTGGCCCTCTCAAGGACTGAGCTCACAACCCTGGGTTTAGCAGGCCAATGCTCAAACCATTGAGCTATCCCTCCCCCCATACCAGGACCCCCTCCCCAAGAACCACCTGAACACCGCCCCCCAGTCCGAGGGACAACAAGGCCGCAGACTGTCCCTACAGCACCCAAACCTGTGGAGACAACGCAGCAGGAAGAGCAACGGCCACGAGTGAGGGTTGCCATGCCGTGGATGAGCTGGCAAAGGCTGAGGACTTTGAGAATTTTGACACTCTGACCGCAGAACTGTCTGCGGAAATTACAGCCAGAAGGAGGGAACCCCAGGAGGCCGCATGGGCCACTCACAGATTCCCTGCGCCGAGCCGTAACAACACTGCCAGAGAAGGTAGGAGAGGGGATGTTGGCCGCCGCTACGATCCAGCGGCTGCATCTCATACTCAGAAACTATACAGGATGAACCAGATGAAAGCCATGAGGGAGATCCTCGACGGGACTTCCTCCAACTGTGCCATCCAGCCCGAGAGGCTCTACTCCTACTTCAAGGATGTGTTTGATCATGAGGCCCAGACCAACTTGCGATGCCCAGAATGCCTTTTCCCACTACCGCGGATCGACCTCCTGGAGGACCTGGAGTGAGATTTCCCCCCCTAGGAGGTGCAGGTAAGGCTGAAGAGGACCAAAAACACTTCCTCTGGAAAAGATGGCATCCGCTGCCACCTGCTGAAGAAGCGAGACCCCAGCTGCTTGGTGCTTGCTGCCATCTTCAACAAATGCAAGCAGTTCCAGCACGTTCCCCGCTCCCGGGAAAAGTCCATGACTGTGCTCATCCACAAAAAAGGCAAACGAGACGACCCCGGCAACTGGAGGCCCAGCTCCCTCTGCTCCACCATCTACAAGCTGTATGCCAGCTGCCTCGCGGCAAGGATCACGGATTGGTCAGAGTGCAGGGGCACCGTCAGCTCAGTGCAGAAGGGTTTCATGTCCTGCATGGGATGCTACAAGCACAACTTCCTCCTTCAGATGGCCATTCAGGAGGCCAGGAGGTCCAGGAGGCAGTGCGCTGTAGCATGGCTTGACCTGACTAACACCTTTGAGTCCATACCCCACCATCATCTCTTTGCCACCCTGGGAGAGTTCAGGATGCCAGAAACCTTCAACCAGATTCTCCGGGACCTCTACAAGGACTGCACCACCACCATCCACGGACGGGGACACGGACGCCATCCCCATCTGCTGCTGCGTGAAACAATGATGCCCCCTTAGCCCCATCATCTTCAACCTGGCCATGGAACCGCTCATCTGAGCCATCTCTAGCGGCCTGACTGGCTTCAACCTGCACAGCAAGAAAGTCAGCATTCTGGCCTATGTGGACGATCAGGTCCTGACCGCGGACGACCCAGAGAGCCTCCAAGGTATGCTAGACACCACCAGCCGAGCTACTGACTGGATGGGGCTCCGCTTCAATGCGAAGAAATGCGCAACTCTGCACATTGACAGCAGCAAAAGGGACTCGGTGCTGGCAACTGGGTTCCAGATCCAGGGTGAGCCTGTCATCCCCCTGGCAGAGGGGCAGGCATACCAGCACCTTGGCATGCTGATGGGTTTCCGTGTCCGGCAGACACCCAAGGACACCATCCAGGAGATCTTGCAGGACGCCACCAAGATTGATGCCTCCCTGCTGGCAGAAGATAAATGCCCTGAACATCTTCCTGATCCCACGCATCTCGTTCACCCTAAGGGGATCCGCCGTGGCGAAGGTGCCCCTCAACAAGGCAGACAAGATCATCCAGCAGCTGGTGAAGAAGTGGCTGTTCCTTCTCCAGAGAGCCAGCAACGAGCTGGTCTACATCACCCAGAGGCACGGTGGTGCCAACGTCCCCCGCATAAGTGACCTGTGCGACGTCGCGATGATCACCCACGCCTTCTGCCTGCTGACATGTCCCGATGCCACGGTAAGGAACATCACGGTGAACAACCTGCGTGATGCAACAGAGAAGCGGATCGGCAGAGCCCCCTCCAACCAAGACATCTCCACCTTCCTGAGTGGCTCTCTGGATGGGGAATTCGGATGGGATGGGCACAACATTGCGTCGCCTGGGGAAGCACATTTGGCTGCCGCTGGGAGTGGTGCAAGGAGCGCCAGGAGCTGGGAGTCCGGGTGCCGCAGATCAGGTCCGACAACAACACTATCGTCACCTCGAGTGCCAGGGGCTTGCTGGAGAGGACCCTGAAGGCTGCCATCCATTCACTGTACGTGGAAACCCTGAAGCATAAACCGGACCAGGGCAAAGCCTTTGAGTTGACCAGCAAGTGGGACGCCAGCAACCACTTCCTCACTGGGGGCGGCGTCACCCACTTCGCCGACTGGTGGTTCATCCACTGTGCCCGGCTAAACTGCATCCCGTTCATGGAGCCTTCCGCCTCGGGAACCGAGACAAGCGTTGCAGGAAGTGCGGCTACTCCAACGAGACCCTCCCCATGTCCTGTGCAGCCGCAAACCCCATGCCAGAGCCTGGCAGCTGCACCACAACGCTATCCAGAATCGCCTGGTGAAAGCCATCGCACCACGCCTGGGGGAGATCTCTGTGAACTGCATCATCCCCAGTACCGACAGCCAGCTATGACCTGACATCGTCATCACCGACGAGACCAAGAAAAAGATCATCCTCGTCGACATCATGGTCTCCTTTGAGAACAGGATCCCAGCATTTCACGAAGCCCAAGCTCGTAAACTGGAAAAGTACACCCCCCCCCGGGCTGACACCCTGAGAGCAAAGGGCTACGAGGTGCAGATGGACGCCCTGATCATCGGAGTCCTGGGTGCCTGAGACCCCTGCAACAAGCAAGTGCTGTGGACCTGCAGGATCGGTCGACACTATGCACGGCTCATGTGGCGCCTCATGGTCTCAGACACCATCCGATGGTCCAGGGACATCTACACTGAGCACATCACTGGCCACCAACAGTACCAGGAGGCGTGAGCCAGAATGACATCGTTCTTCGACTATGAGAAAGGGACCAAGATACTTTCTCTGTTGGATCATATGAACTGGAACCATAAACTCCCTGAACATTAAATCTCACCAAATGAGGGTCAATCCATCCTCATCATCATATCCACTCATTATACTCCACACCCGAACATAGCCACTTTATGAACTTCATACCCTCATATCTCAATGTCTGTACTTTGACCCATTAACCTTTTACCCCCAATTGGGGATATTACAGATTATGTATTCCTTATGCCACCCGATCTTAAATCAAATTTTGCACCCTCGATAATCTGTATGTTATTCCCTGATAACCAGACACTTCTATGCTTAAACTCTGTACTGTTAACTTTTTTTTTAATATCATCTTAATAAAATCTTTAAATATAGTAGGATGGGGCTTTGTATGCTAATAAAATGATGTAATAGAACAGTTCTCAAACTGCTGGTCATGACCCCTTTTTAATGGGGTCTCCAAGGCCTGTATTAGACACATTGGGCTCCAGGGCTGAAGTTGAAGCCTGAGCTCTGCCACCCAGGGCTGAAGCCGAAGCCTGAGGGCTTCCGCTCCCCCCTACCCCTAGGCCGGCAGGGCTCAGGCTACGGCTTCAGCCACACGTGGGACTGTGTAGCAATTTTTGTTGTCAGAAGGGGGTCGTGGTGCAATGAAGTTTGAGAACCGCTGTAATAGAACCATGAGATGGATGATATTAATGCATGTCTCAAGCCTCTGAGCATGCCCAGTGTGACTTGACTGTTTCTAGACACCTGAGCAGACTCAGCTGACTACTTGTGTAACTTGTGTAGTTACTAAAAGGGCTGTTCCCTCCTGAGGCAGGACATAGGCATCTGATGTAACATATTTTGTAGGAGTTTTTCAGAAGACACCTGCAAAATCTAGGTCTTGTCTGAACTGCATGAATATCAAGTATCCCAAGCCTCTTTTCATAAGAGTATTTCCATGATGCTCACTAGCCAAACTGACCCTCTGTCTCACTGGCATGCATGCTGTTGGCTGCCATCTTCCCCCCAGAGTGGTGGGAGGGAAGTCACATGATGTTATTACCCATTCTCATATGCAATTTCCCAGTTTGCAACACTGCATTTGCAGACATAAATATCCAGCCAAATTGGAATGCAGTTACCTTTGAAAATGTGGCCAATGTCTCCTTCTGTGCATGACAACTTCTGTCTAGTGCACAAGCACATTGACTCTCTCTGTAAATCAGCTGAGATTTTCTTTATGTTCTGCACAGACTATTAATTCTGCTATGATGGAAAAATGACATAAAAGGTGGGAGAAATCAGTGTGCTGCACTTTCAGGCACCTAGACATAGGATGTGCATGGAATAAGTGTGACATTTTCCTGAGTTCAAACGCATTTGGTTTCAGAAAATACTTTAGCTCTAGGGTTTCCCTGAAGGAGAAATATTGCCTGGAGTGCCTCATTAAACATCAACTGATGGGCCTGTGTTAAGAAATACTAGCATGGCCTCAGATTAATTAATTTGGGATCTAAGAGGGCTAGGAATATAATGGTCACACAAATCAAACTGTGCATTCCTTGTATCACTTTATTCCTCTGTGCTTTGATTTGAGTTTGGGGTTCAGACAAAACACAATTCAGCTAACATTTCTGGTAGTTGTTAAGTTGAAACTGTGGTAATTACCTAGTATCACATGGTTTCCACTGAAAATCATAAATCCCCCGTTGGCACCTGAAACTCAGCTCAGGTTCACTTGAAATTTGACCCAGCCTGACCGAAAGGTTCATGAACCTCAGCGAACCTGACCTGAGTTACAGGTTCATAACCCAAAACCAGGCTATAGATTCACGTCTCTGGTTTGAACCAGATTCCTTGGCAACCTCATGCGAAATCGGTCAGTTTCGCTACGTACTCTGGAAATGCTGCCTGCCTCAGCAGCACTGGTCCTATTTCAGGAAAGTGTGATGTGTTTGCAGGCGCTGATTTATGCTGCTGTGCTCTGGCCAGGCCTTGTTCGGAGGAGGCAGTGAGTCAGTCTCCTGTATGCAGCCCTGGCACTTTTGCACACCTCTGGGGTGATTATTATATAACCGAGACAGCAGACCGTCTGCCTTGTACAAAGCAGCATAAAAGCCAATAGCTTATTGTGACAAAGCTAACAGAGTGGGGCATGAAAAATTAGAAAGGGGTTATGGCTTCTGGGTTTCACTTGATAGTGATAATGTTAATCGTGAAGGAGAGTCAAATCCTATTTCTTCCTCCAAGGATATGGGGTGTCCTGCGTGCAGCACAAGTGAGGTGGTTCCACTCTTCAGGAGTGGGGTAGGGACAAATACAGGAGCCCATGTTCATGTAGCAAGTCTATGCATACCTAGGTGTCGTGCAGCCCAACACCTTCTGCCTGGGTTTAGTAAATGGAGCAGGTTGGGGGGAGGGCGGTTTAGACCAGCCAGTCTGCCATGAGGGGGCTCCACCAGCCATTACCTCTATGGGGCAAGCATACAGCAGGAGGGCAATGGGCTAACGTAGTGACCCCATAACAGCCTATGAAAGAATTCCTTCTTCCCTGTGCCAAACCGTATACTCAGGGGAGGATTTGACCCAGTTGCTGCCAGAGGTGGCTCCTTCCTAGCAGTGGTGGTTCTAACATTGGGGCGTTCACTACCGAAAACCGGGCGAATAAACCCAAAGTTAAATAGCTTCATCCCTATGTCAGGCTAAATTCAAAGCTGTTAAATTAAAATCTAGACATTAGATTAAGGAGCCACAAGAGGAGAGTTGTTTCTGTACCCCGGACTGTATAAGGCACACTCCAGTAAAGGCTCCAGGGCAGGACTTCAGGGAGGGCATCAGCATTTCATTGAATGGGCTGTCAGGAGTGAGGAGGAGCAGGTTCAAAAGTGCCCATGAATTACTAAACACAGATGCAACTAAAGCAAGTTACAGCGCCCCATGTGGAGTATCCACCTTGATCTGCAAACTGCACGCAGGACAATTCCTGCACTATGCAGGTGTTAAGAATGCACCAACGGGCCAGGCAAGAATAGAACAATTCCCCACGCTCCCTTGTTCAGTCTTCTCATTTCTATCAAGAATTGTTTTGATTATTATTAGGGAAGGGTGAAATGGTTCATATAAAACAGGAACCAACCTAAACCTTCATCCAGTATTTGAATTTGCCTGAGAAAATCCCTTTCTGAGGTTCAAAAAAATTCAATTAACTTATTTTTTTTGTTTTGCCTTAATTTGTATATGCATCGCCTCTTGGTTTCAGATAGAAACAGAATCTATTCAGTCCGTGCAAACATCAAGTATTGAAATACCGCAAGCAGGAAGTCTCTGAAATCTTGCAGGAAAGCCTGTTACTGGGAGCTTTGCAGTCCACTTCCCAGACCAAAATGGTTTAGAAAAGCAGCTACATTTTTGAATGGTTCTCTGAACACCCACCAATTTTTTTATAGAAACAGCTCTTTCATTAAAAAATAATCTGGATTTTTCTCTAAATTTTATCAAGCTTTTTTCTTCCAGGCATGAAAAGTTCCCTGTTAAACTACAATTTAACCAGGGCCGCCCAGAGGATTCTGGGGGCCTGGGGTCTTCGGCGGCAGGGGGCCCCCACTTCGGCGGTAATTTGGCGGCGGGGGGGCCCCTTCCGTTCCGGGACCCACCACCGAAGTGCCCCGAAGACCCGCGGCAGGAGCCCCGTGCCGCCGAAGCGGGACCCGCCGCTGAAGTGCAGCCGGGTCTTCGGCGGTAATTTGGTGGCAGGAGGCCCCCGCCGCGGGTCTTCGGGGCACTTCGGCGACAGGTCCCGGAATGGAAGGGCCCCCCCACCGCCGAATTACCGCCGAAGACCCGGCTGCATTTCGGTGGCGGGTCCCGCTTCGGTGGTAATTCGCTGGTGGGGGGTCCTTCCGCCCCGGAGCGGAAGGACCCCCCGCCAGCGAAGACCGGGAGTGGAAGAAGCTCTGGGGGCCTGGGCCCCGCAAGAGTTTTCCGGGCCCCCAGAGCGAGTGAAGGACCCCGCTCCAGGGCCCCCGAAAAACTCTCGTGGGGGCCCCGGCGGGACCCGGGGCCTGGGGCTAATTGCCCCTCTTGCCCCCCCTCTGGGCGGCCCTGAACTTAACATCACCATCCTGAAATTCCTGAAGCCTCTAAATACTTCAAATGTCACTCACAGGTTCATGACCGCCTGGACCGTTACTGCTGTGGATTTCAGCCAGACCCTGCAGAACCCTGCATGGAGGAAATGCTTCATGACAGATGTAGGAATCCTGCAGAACTGGTCCTGGTCCACATCCTGGTATGATATCGCCAAACATTGTGTTTGCCTCCATCCTTTCAGTTTCTAACCTCTACCTTTTTTTTTAACAGGCCAGACTGGTTATCTGTTATTGACTTTTGTTATGTTTTTACCCCCACCACAAAGAGCAAAATATGTCTAGGTAACTTTTATTTCAGGGTAAGAGAAAATAAAGAATGTCTGCAGGTTAGATTCTTATATGTATAACTAAGTCAATGGGACAACTGGTGGAGTAATTTGCTGCTCAGTGTAAGTAAAAGTATAGTAAGTGCAAGTGTATCTGAATCTGGTCCTGAGAGTGAGTGAGAGTGAGCGAGAAGCAAGCACAGTGTGTGATTCTCTTTGTAACATTCTGCATCTGAAATGAAATGCAGCGTGTGACAGCATGAGGCAGGGAGATCTCGCTCCATTTAAAGTTGCAGCACTTAAAAAACAGAATGACATGATCTCCTTCTGGCTGCGTACACACTTCTCAAGTAAAATTTCAGTATGGCATAGCAGTCGTACAGTGGCTGTATTCCTTCAACAATACGCACATTTTATTCTGCCAGAATATTAAACAAATGAAATTCAATGTACATGTCTTCTCACCACGAAATCAAATAGCGTGCTGATTACAAATATTGTCCCTGGATGATAATAAATAAAATAGGCAGTTAAGAATCAAGTATGACATTGAGATTGCTCAGTAATGTTAGATAATGACAATCTGACTTTCAGCTTAGAAATCGACGACAGACCAATTTAATCCTTGGGGACAAGATGAGTTTAACTTTAGGGACCTGGCCATGGTGATCCTCTGCATTTTATTTGGCGCAGCTAGTACATGTGCTCAGCAACTTAAGACTTTTGGATTAAATTGTGGTTTTGGTAAAGGGTAAAGGGCAGCACATAGTCGCACTGGCCTGGGTGCAGACAAGAAGCTTGTCTCTAAGAGTTAATACGTGGTCCCAGGTTCCACCCTTGCTATGGACTATCATTGCTGCCAACCCTAAATAGTCAAAAAAACACTCTTTGCATACAAATTACCCTTCCTCCCAAAATGTCAGCTCAAAGAACCCCCACAATGTGAACTTCTTGCTTTTTTCCCACCAGATCCGGGGAAGTGAGCCTTCTCGCCTGGTGTTCATTGACAACGCAGGCAGACCTTACCATCCGGAAGCAAAACTCAACTTCAGGCTACTGGAAGGCATAGATGGGTAAGAAGGGCAACAGAAGCGATTCTAGCTAACAGTACCAGAGGGTCACAGCCCATGCCACCGGAATAGTCCCTTCCTTTCAGAATATATAAGGCAGAACAGTTAAGGTTCTTCAATAAAAACAGATGTGTCTCTGGTGAGAATAAATTGGACTGGATGGGGCTTGCCTGTGTTTGCGAAGTTTTCTTCTAGATAGTGATTCCTAGGGCTCACACCCAATAGAAAGACTGAGTCCTTTACATTTGCATATACCCCGTTGATATCTACACCCCTGCCCCGCCCGCCCCCCCATGACGATGCTAAAGATGTTTGTTCCACATATACCACTGCTGAAAGCTGTGCAATCCCACGTTTGTATATCTTAGTTTCTTGTATTGCCTTTTCGCTCAAGTCTCAATATGGGGGCTGAGCCAGGTCCCCTTCAAGATAGTGGAAAGGCTCCCATTGACTTCAATGGGTTTGGATAAGGTCCTACATGCAGATATCAGAAACACAAATATGGGGCCTCAGTCCGAGCTAACATGCACCCGTGTAAATCAGGAGTGGCTCTACTGAAATTAATGGAGTTACAGTGGTATAAAATTAGAGTGAGATCAGAATCAGGCCCTATGTGCACATATTTCACACTGAGGTGAATATTTATCTCGCACACTGGGGGTGGCTAATGACTATCTCAGAAACATAAAGCATATTATTTTCCCTGCATGAACACTGAAGGGTTGAAAATCCAGATTCAAATGTTTTGGGCAAGGGACAGCTCTCTCACGCTTTGCTTATTAAGCTGTTATAGCTTTCTACATCTCTGCATCCAAGAAAAATAGTTAGCACCAAAACAATCTCTGCTTTGCATAAAATATGAACAGAACAGAACTCTGACTACTTCCGGGGACAGATATGGAGCAAACACTATTCTCCTGCCCTAACCCCTTAGTTGTATGATTTTATCTTTCCAACTCCTTTTCTTTCCTTCTTCTGATTGTCTTCATCAGGTTTCCTGAGACAGCTGTGACTGTGCTCAAATCGGGATGTTTACAGAACATGCTTCTGAAGTCACTGTACATGGATCAGGAATTCTGGGAAAGCCAGGGTGGATACCAAGGCCTTAGACACTTGCTTCAAGTCATTAACAGAAGAGGACAGATCCTACTGCAGTACATTCAGGAACACAATTTGACAATCTTTAAGGATTCATCACTTTAAAACATGCCCCTACAAGAGCGACACACTCGCCTGACATAAAGTGCAAGGTTGCAACCATGGATATACCTCAGTCCTCTAAAGCTTTTATGATCAGAAGCTGATTTTGAGTGCTTGGTTCTTGAGAATCAAATTCAGCAGCACATGCTGAAGAAGCAGAATAGATCCGAGGAAGAGACAGATGGGGGAAAGAAAATTTCTGACACATTACAGACAGGCTGGGAAAATGCATTAACCAAGTATTTATTGAGCACTGACTCCAACTTGGATTTTCAAAGGAGTTGAATCTCATTGAGATTTTGGGCACCTAACTCCTTGAGGTTCCTTTGAAAATCTTATCTTGAGTGTTACGGCAAAATTCTAAGGACAACATGAGAAATATTAACTCAACAGTTTGAGAGACTGACCAAAGCTCATAGAAGTCAATGAGAGTCTTTTCATTGACTTCAATAGGCTTTTGATTAAGCCTTAACTGCTTCAGAAATAATCAATATGACCAGTTTGGTTTGACATAAGAAAAAAGGGTGGCACCTCCAAAGTGAATTATATAAATAATTAAATAGCATGTGAGCTTCAGGGAGGTGTGAGCTTCAAAATCTAAAGGGGATCATTTAAAAACCACCCATCTGATTGCACAAGCAATTTCCTTTTCTCTCATTTCTTTTTAAGAGAGATTAAATGATACAAGTTATGTTAGTGCCATGTTCATCAAGTCAAAACAATTGCTATTACTATAAAAAAAATTGTAACCACCAAGACACTACATTGGCCTGCAGAGTGACCACATCATTTTAATGTGTGAAATCCTGTCCCACTGAAGTCAATGGGCGCTTTACCATTGACTTCAATGAGCGCAGGATTACTCCATTGCTTTCATCTTTCTCCCACTCCTTCCCCATCCTCACCATGTGTTATCACCTCCTGGGACTGAGCTGCACAGGTGGACTGCTGTGCCCATGTGGAGTCCAAAAGAAATCAAGGACATCGCAGGGATGCCTCGTACTAGTAAGCCCTGCACTCAGCAGTAAGTGTTTGCCGATTGTAAACCCTTATGAGCACAGGGTAAGTCATTGCTTGTTCTGCGAAATGCCATGCACAGCTAGAGCATTACATGAATAAATAAATAATAACAAGAACAATAATATTACATAATTAAATCCACAAAATGTACTGCAAAAGTTAAAGTCCTAACAGCAACAGTCATTTGGCCATCTGTGATGTGTTCCATTCTTGTTTTTTCTGGCTGATATATTTATGTTAATCTCAAACAATACCACAAAACACATACGTTGGACAATGGAGTTGAGTTAATGTTGCTTTTAGAACCAAAAACTTTGCATTTCCTGACTTCTTGTGGTTTTTATCTGTTCAAATTTAACATGGCATAACATGCAGGTTTTTGCATTTTTCATGTGTGTGTGTGTGTGTGTGTGTGTGTGTGTGTTTAAACTTGGAAGATATCACTATTACATACAATGTAATAAATGGGGGAAAAAAACCCAAAAACAATCCTAAGATTTGCTACTGATTAATACATATCTGTGTGTTCTGAATGGACACTAGCCGGGGGGGGGGGGCTCTCAGTTATTATAGAGAAGTCTTTCCCAGGTGTCTGGCTGGCGGATCTCACCCACAAACTCAGGAGCTAACTGATCGCCATATTTGGGGTCAGGAAGGTATATTCCCCCAGGTCACATTGGCAGAGACCCTGGTGAGTTTTCGCTTTCCTCTGCAGTGTGAGGCACAGGGTCACATGCTGGTTTAAGCTAGAGTAAACGGAGAGTCTCTGTAACATGGCATCAAGATTTGTGGACTTCAGTAACTCAGTCAGAGGTTATGGACAGGAATGGGTGGGTGAGGTTCTGTGGCCTGTGGTGTGCAGCTTAAATCAATGGTCCCCAAACTTCTGAGGGTCACGCCCCCCCCTTCCCTGTCCATGCCGCCCCACTGTTCTTCAGAGCCAGAGCTAGGAGTCGGGCTGCAGCTTCGGGGGGTGGGGTGAGAATGCAGACGGGGATAAGAGGCTGGGGGTGAGTCTGGTGCTGAGGACAGAGCCGTGGCCAAGGGCCGAGGCTGGGCGCGGGGGTGGAAGCAGAACTGCGGTGGGGGCCAGCAGCTGGGCCCCCAGCTGGGTGCAAGCTGTGCTGAGGCTGGGGATGGGATCAGGGCAGTGCAGGGCTGGGAGGCAGGGTCCTTCACTCTGTTTCAGTTAAGGATGTGTCAGGTTTCCCATTAACCTATTTTTAGGGTTTTATAACTTGATCATAAAAATTCACTCTAGCCTGACAAAGTCTCATCTCAGGAGTGCATCTTTCTTTAACCAAATTTCACTGGGCATTTATAGCTTCCATGTGTGCAAAAAGACAATACAAGCTGCCGCTTCAGGGATTTTTCTATGCTCACATAACTCAAACATAGCTTTGGTCTGGCAAGCAGCCAATGACATCCCCGTGGATATGATGAGACAAGCAAGTAAAGAGGAGGAGCTATAGAGCTGGACTAGACTGAACCCTATGTGGGTGTGCAAGAAGGATGGGCAGGAAAGAGGTTTCAAGGAGGCTTCGTCCCACCTCTGCTATTGTGCCGCTGAGCAGGAATTGTCATCCTCTTGATAGCTGCACTTTGGGACTGGAAACACCGGGGCAACTCTAGAACTGACAATGATGGTGAAAACCGTATAGCTAGGCCCCTACCAAATTCACGGCCATGAAAAATGCATCACAGACTCTGAAATATGGTCTCCCTCCATTAAATCTGGTCTTTTGTGCACTTTTACCCCTCTACTATACAGATTTCCCGGGGGAGACCAGTGTTTCTCAAATTGGGGGTCCTGACCCAAAAGGGAGTTCTAGGGGGGGTCACAAAGTTATTTTAGGGGGGTTGCAGTATTGCCACCCTTACTTCTACGCTGCCTTCAGAGCTGGGTGGCCAGAGAGCAGTGGCTGTTAGCCAGGCGCCCAGCTCTGAAGGCCGCGCCCCGCCAGCAGCAGTGCAGAAGTAAGGGTGGCAATACTATACCATGCCATCCTTACTTCTGCTCCGCTGCTGCTAGCGGCGGTGCTGCCTTCAGAGCCAGGCCCCCAGCCCACAGCTGCCGCTCTCCATTGCCCAGCTGTAAAGGCAGTGCCACCACCAGCAGCAGCACAGAAATAAGGGTAGCTGTACCACAACCCCAACCAACTCCCTTTTGGGTCAGGATCCCTACAATTACACCACCATGAAATTTCAGATTTAAATAGCTTCAGATTTTAAAAATCTTATGACTGTGAAATTGACCAAAATGGACCATGAATTTGGCAGGGCCCTATGTATAGGGCTAGGTGGCCTCTCCCCTTCACCAGTTGGCTGCACCCTAGCAAAGGGGAGCTGAGCCAGCTGCCACGTGAGCTCTGCAGAGTGTCTGGAGGCACAATGTTTCTGGAGCTATTGCTGGCGTAGTGCGCCTTTGCATCCCCCCCACTATAGGCTCTGGTTTTAAAAAGACACATAAGAACATAAGAATGACCATACTGGGACAGACCAAAGGTCCATCCAGCCCAGTATCCTGTCTTCTGACAATGGCCAGTGCCAGGTGCCCCAGAGGGAATGAACAGAACAGGTAAAATCATCAAGTGATCCATCCCCTGTCACCCATTCCCAGCTTCTGGCAAACAGAGGCTAGGGAACACAACTAGGATCACAGGGATGAAAGGGAACACAACTGCAGTTCTGATCATCATCTAGCAGTCTGGAGGTTTATCCAAATGTGTTTGATACAGAAACTGGTGGGAAATCTGAGGCTAGAAATACCATTTGCTGCAGCCTTTGCAATGTCACGTAGGAAGAAACCTTGAATATAGTGGGCTTTAAATCAAAGACTAAATGAGTACCCAACTCAGGTTCATCAAGTGTTGCCAGGTAATGTTTATTTTATTACCCAGGATACTGTACTTTTGAATCATATGGTTTAACCCAGCTCCTTGATGCACACACCACATGATTATCTGTGTAGCTCCTGTTGTAGCACAGCATTTCATTGCCTGTCTTCTTAGGAGTTAAAGGGAAATGACACACACCACAGACTTTAAAAACTCTCATAACAAATGTGTCTGCCTTTCTTCAGCCACAATTGATTGCCATGGAAATGATTTTATGACAACTTAGGATGGGGAACAGCCCTCAGGAACAGCAAGAAAGATCCTATTTTCATACAAATGTTCCTAGTAATAAAGAATCAGAGGAGAGAAACAGAGACAGAATTGTTGTTAAAGTGATGGTTTTCCACTCAGGGGCGGCTCCAGGCCCCAGCACGCCAAGTGCGTGCTTGGGGTGGCATGCCGCGGGGGGCGCTCTGCTGGTCGCCGGAAGGGCGGCAGGCGGCTCCGGTGGACCTCCCACAGGCGTCCCTGTGGGAGGTCCACCGGAGCCGCGGGACCGGCAAGCCGCAGAGCGCCCCCCGCGGCATGACGCCGTGCTTGGGGCGGCAAAATGTCTGGAGCCGCCCCTGTTTCCACTGCAGGTAAGCTAAGGGCCCAATCCACCCCTGTACCACCCAATTGACTGTACTGCATTGCCTTCAATAGGGCACAGGAGCAGTCTATATCATAGCTTTTAAAACCACACAAACTGCCAACGGTAGGTAGATAGATAGATAGATAGAATTCTGCTTATCTGCTGTCCTTTCTACAGATGGAAATTTAGCAGCCCACAGTACTTGGTTAATCAGAAAAGTTCTGTTAGCTCAAATGAGCTAAACAAAAATGAATAAGTTAACTATAATAATTGCCTTTAGAGTCTGATTTTTTTCATTCAAGTAGAATCTAACAATCTAAACCGTGAAATCTGTAAAGACATGTCGCTGAAAGTCTTTAAGCCTAGAATTTTCTCTCAGATGTTTTAAACCCACACCTTTCTGTAACCTACACATGGGCAGTCCCCTGCATGAAGCCACATTAATGTTCCACAGACAGCCCACTGCAGGATCAGGGCTTATATCTTTCTCACTAAATCACTCATGACCCTGCCCCTTGTAATCAAAGAAATTCACTGTCCACCTATCCAAATGCAGGAAATAAAAATTGAGCGCTTTCATAAAATGCACTTTGGAATTCTTCTCTGTGTGTAAGCCAGTGGCTTCCCCCCTTTAAATGAAACAGGCATTACTTATAGTAATGGATTCATAGCCACGTACCTATAAGTAAGAGCAGAGCTCCTCATTGGAACCAATGTAGAGAGCTGCTTAAAACAAATGGTTTGAGATGGCCCTTGGTAAATTATATCCCACGGGCAGCAGCAACCAAGAGAACAGTTATGGAAGTTAGAAGTCAAACATTACTAATGACTTGTGAACCTCAAGAGGTTTGATGGTGCAGTTTGGATAAGAATAAATGTGTTTATCACTCCCCACGTTTAGCCTTTTGTGTGTTGATATGTGCCTGTGTGTCAGTAGTGGATCAGTATGAGCCCATAAAGCATTCCCATGCCCTGAGCAGGAATGCACAGATACCTACCCTGGGAACTGCAAAATCTAGCAGATGAATCCACATTTATCACTAAATCACCAGATATCAAAATAATCCAGTTTTTAGAAGGTAATTTGATTGATGTTCTTTGATACTTGTTTAAATATTTATGCTGAAAAAGAAAGGAAAAACCCACCCCAAGATGAGAATATTATTGTGGCAATAACTTTTAAGATTTATGAAGGTAAATTAGTTTGACATTTTATTTATATCCAATGAAGAAAGAGAGAAACTCTCCCTGTGATGGATTTTCCTCATTAGTTTGGAGAATGTCTCAAGTAGAGTTTCTGACATTGTTTCTTTCAAATGGTTAGACAAACAGTTTATCAAAAGGGTATAAAATTGTCAGGAGATGAAGCAGATTAATGATCAGTAACAGGAAGATCACTGAATTTATTATATAAGTAGCAGAGTTGTTGGCGCTTAAGAAACAGTTTATTAGATAACCTTCTTGTGCACACACACACGCATGCAAAATCTGAAGACTTCAATATGCAGAATGGATTTACAGTTTGTGTAACAATAAACAGTTCTTTTAAAAGGAGATTATAGTCAATTTAACTGCAGGTGGTGCTGAACTGGAATATCCTTGTGTTGACCTTCTGAGGGAGCACCCATCAAATACTGTGCCCAATACGTGACTCAGGCTTCCACCAACCTAACATGCTCTAACATCCTTTGACCACAAGGACCAAGGTTTTCAAAAGGGACTAAGTGATTCCAGTGCCTCAATTTTTGGGTGCCCAACTTGAGACACCTTAAAGAAGCCTGGTTTTCAGAGGGTGGGTGCTCAGCACTCTTGGAAAAATCAGATCTCTTTAATGTGTATCAGTTAGGCACCCAGAATCTCTAACTACATTTCAAGATCTTAGCCAAGATGTTTTGGTGTTATAGTGGGAACCAGTTGCAGACTTGGATCACCTTTACATTTGCATATCAGCTGTCATTTAGAAGAGAACATTTCCTCCAAGCCCCGCTGGGGAAGCTATGCGCATGCCAAGGGTCCCCTTCTTCCCCCTCCCCCCACCCTTGGGACATTTTATTTTTTAACCCTCTCATTAAAGTCTGTTAGCTCAGGGGTTCTCATGCCCCACCTCTGCCACAACAACTGTTATTCTGCATATAAAAGCCAGGGCCGGCATTAGTGGGTAGCAAGCAGGGCAATTGCCTGAGGCCCCACGCCACAGGGGGCTCCACAAAAGTAAGTTGCTCAGGCTTCAGCTTCAGCCCCAGATGTCAGGGTTCAGGGCCCTGGGCTTCAGCTTTCTTCCCTGGGCCCCAGTAAGTCTATGCCAGCCCTGCTTGGCGGACCCCCTGAAATGTGCTCGCAGCCCACCCCTGCCCCGGATCCCTGGTTGAGAATTGCTGTGATAACTTATTATTTTTTACCAGGTCAGAACCTCTTAGATTGCAAGTTCTTTAGGGCAGGTACCTTGTCTTTGTGTTCGTGCAGCACCAAGCATAACAGGACCCTGATCTAGATCTGGAGATCCTGGGCACTACGGCAAAATAAAGTAAAATAAATAAATAAAACTTCACTGTGTCTTTTTTATTCACTTGAAAAACCTTCAGCATTAGAGGTTTATGAGTCCCATAGGGCTCTTCCAGCAATTACCTCTGGAATGATAATTGTCTGTCAAATAAAGCAAACACAGGAAAGGAAATTGTGAATCAACTCCCTCCTTGAAATCCTAGAAGGGGCTCTGCCTGCAGCACTTTGAGGTCATGCTCTCTCCCATGCAGCTGTTTGCTCAGCTTGTAACTGAAACCTGTTCTGCGCTCAGAGAACCTACCCTGCTAGAGGGCTCGGCTGTCACAGCTTCTACAATCAACTAACATTCTTTATTAATGTTTTCACCAGTAGGTGATGAGAACAATAATTAAGATCAAGCATGGACTTTGCTCGTGATGGTCCATCGGCGCCAAGAGATCCCTGCACATTGCTCCACAGCGCTCTTTGAAGCAGGGTCCTTCTCCTGTGTGTTTGTAGAGTGCCTAGCACTATGGGGACCTGATCCTGGGGAAGGGCTTCTAGGTGCTACCATATAAAAAATAATAATCATCCCTAGAACTGAGGAGGGCCTCCTCCCCCGTAGGATACCCACCCTTCCCTCTAAAAGGAAAAGAAAAGAAAATCTGAACAACAGGATCATCCTCACATTGTACAATACCGAAGGAAAAACTCCTCTTCCTCTCAAGAGGTTTTGGGTTGAGTTCCCACTTTCACCCCAGCTATGAACTGTCTGAAGCACACATGATAGCTCTTTCTTTGCTCACATGCTAAGCAGAGCCGGCATGCTGTACACAAAGGATGATAAAAGAAACTGAAAGGTAATTTTTCAAGCGCATACAGGCACTGATGGGACAGATCTACCTATATTTGGGAAATAAAAAGTTTGAGATTTCTCTCACTGGACTTGCCTTCCCGAGCCCCGGTTTCTCTAGAGAAAAACATTTCTCATCATATAGATATAAATAAACTAAATATTTCTACAACCTATGTCTATCAAACCTGGATAACGACAGGGCCCTGAGACCTATCCTATTTGTGGCCTGCCCTGGCTGCCTGAGGCTGTGATATCCCGAATTTCTGAGTGGCAGCTGGTGGAGAGGGATACTGGAGAATGGCTCTATTTTAATTTCATGCTTGGAATCAGTGCTTCTGAATTCTACCTCCTTTTGAGATGGACATCCCAGTGTCAGCCAGTCTGGGTTCAGCAACAGCTTTCCTTGAAGTAATACTCTCAGGATCGGTACTTCCTTAAGCAGCAGCATCCACAATGGTTGTAAACTCTAGAGGGCAAAACCAGGGTGGCAAGAATTTACTGCAGTAAATAGCTTAGTACATTTTTAAAAAGATTAGCCCCTTAGATGAATGAGAACAGAATCTGTATATTTACCCTAGCTAAGACAAAACAGCCTGGGCTAGTAGCAATCATCCACGGCACAAGTGGATAACCATCTGAGGGTCAGGAGGAAAATTCAAACTCCCCACAGCACAGAACTAGGCAATGGCACAACTACATGATGTTTTCATACCTAGAAGAGGAGCTTGGGTTAAGGAAGTTTGAGAAACACTGGTTTAAAAGCTGCTATAAATCTTAGTCTCCAGTTGTCTCCACCAGGTGGCATCAGTTCAACAGGGTGACTATTTTCTAGGCTTGCCAGAACACCTTAAAAGTTATATCATTACCCTGGCAAATTTCAAGCTGTTAGTGCATCATTAACTCCCTAGCAGATTAATCCACAGAGCTGAACTTTACACACGCATGCACTCTTCCCCCTCAGTGTCATTCGCTTCCCAGTTAAAATGTAGATTTATACAAGTCACCCGAGCAAACAGTTCAGGGCCAGTGTCACAGAGAAGGAGGATGGATGCTGGTAGCAATACAATACTGCAGCAGCTATGGATGTGCTTAAATCAAAACTTGGACCCAAATATTCTCCCAAATTTAGGTGGGTTCAGAATCCATACCCACCGCTGGCGCCTCTCAGATCCAAAAGCTTAGGCCAGGGCATTCAAATTTCGTATCTGAATCTTGGGCCTGTCAATAACTTTTGCTAAACATAACTATAGCAGTCACCAGTCTTCTGTTTTCCTGTTTCCAAAATATACAAGTAGCAACTTTTGAATTCAGATTGCTGCAAAGGGAGCGTCCCACATCTAGAGAGAATTCCGTTTGTCCCCAGTGAAAGTTGCTGAAGCACTAATCTGTTTTGCTAATTAAAGACAGCCTCCTAAGAAAAATCTCCCCTCCATGGGCTGCTGATGCCACATCATTCCTACGAAGAAAGGAAGCAATTATTATACAGTCAGAAGAATCACAGAGCTAGACTGACACTTTGCAGCCATAATGGAAAATGAAATTTCACACACATGGCAGAAGGTGTTTAAAATACGCTACAAAAATTATGCGGAGGTTCAGAAATTGAAGCTCCAAATCAGCTCCCCGTCAGGTACAGATACAAAGACATTAAGAAAGACACCAAACATGGCACATTGAAAACATATGGTATGCATCTGTCTTGAATATTTCATTGTGTATCTTGTCTAGCAGAGCGCTCACCAAGAGATTAAAATCTTACCTCCCTTGCTCCGCAGCCAGCTTTAACATGACTCAGCCTTCTTCATCACGCCAGTATAGGATTAAATAGTTATCCTTGTGCGCCTGAAGGTAATCTCCCCCCTGCTCAACGGAAGTGAGTCGCTTCCATTGAGCGGCAAGAGCCTCTGACATTAAGCTGATATTTGGAAATCAAGAATATCTTTTCAAATGACTTGGGAACGTGCTTCTTAACCTGTCAGTTCCCAGAGGTGTGGGTTGGAGGTAAATTTAGGTCTAAGGTGAGTAATGTGTCTTCTGGCAAAGTACTGTTTGAAGTTTATTTGGAATTCTTTAGGACAGGGCAGGAGAGGGCTCAGGCATGAAGGAGCTCCGTTGCTAGGAGCCTGTCTTTAATACAAATGGGACAAAGGTCGTAAGCATTTTGGAATTATCATCAGCCCGGCCTAATGCTGATGTGGTTTGATGCTGTCGTGGTTTGACGCTGTCAGAAAGCATTTAGTGCAGATGGGGACGGGGATCTGAGAAACTGACATATTTCCATTAATGCATCAAAACCCAGCTCCAAAGTCCATTGAAGCCAAGTCCTAAAGGCCTATTGTATGGAAAGATACACCAGCTACAGAATGATTTCCTCACTATCAGAGCCAGCGCTAGGCATAAGCAGATTGCTTAGCAGCTCAAAGGGGCCCCCTCTTCGCTTTTTATTATGTGTTGGGGGGGAAGTTTCAAAAAAATATTCCTGCTTAGGGCCCCCAATGGGCTAGCACCGCTTCTGATGTTAAGCAAATCTTTGGAAATCTACATACTAGTGTGTGTTGGAACTGGGACTCTCACTGCTGAAACAGCAGTGCAGTAACTTCACCTTAATACCAAGGAGTTGAAGTCTGTCAGTCAAAAGTTAAACAACACCTGCACCAGTTTGGCTGCCAACAACTCTGCTATTCATTCCAAGGGGGAATGCCTTCAGTTAATTAAATACAATCCTATGCTGAATTGAATTGTGACTTTAAAAGGCAACACAAGGTTAAAGATTTAAGCAGAATTAAGGTTCTCAGCTCTTTAGCTCACCCTGCTGACAGCAGCACGTAGATAAAAGTACAGATTAATTTGTATGACATCTAACAATAAGCTCTGACCCTAAACCTCCCAGTACACAGGTAAACCTGAGTGAGTTAAAGACGGGGGAGAGCTGATCCCGCAGTCCTCACGTAGGCAAGACTCCCGTTCAAATGGACAAGAGTCTTGTTTGACTCCGCATGACATTCAGGCCAGGTCTACACTGTACATTTTTGCTGGCATAGCTATTTTGGTCAGGGGTGCGATGAGGTGTGATTTGTGACAGATACAGCTGTGCTAGCAATCACCTCCTGCAGAGGCAGTTCTATCAGTAAATCTGTGCTGTCACCAAGACAGCTTGTTTCGCTGGGATGGCTGTAGGGTATGCAAAAAAGGTGTACTGGCAAAAGCAGAGCTTCGCCAGTAGAAGCTGCAGCCACACTAGCAGCGTTCTGCTGGTATATACCAGGAAAGCCTAACCAGTATAGACCTGGCCTCAGAGACTGAACTGCCATTTCACAGTCTAGATGACCCCTTCGGATAAAACTGAGATACATCGGCCAGGCAGTATGAGAGAGCAGGTACTTACACTGCGTGTGCAGTACTTGTTCTATGAATAAACTCTGGAGACTCCGGGACTGACCATCCACATCTCCTCCATGTAGGTTTTAAGCTTTTGGGGGGCAAGGACCATCTTTTGTTATGTGTTTGTATCATGCCTCACACAATGGGGTCTCTAGGCACTACTGTGACAACTAATAATTATTATTGCTTATTATCTCTTAGTATCATAAAGAGTCACTGAGGCTGTTTTTCAGTAGGTTTCAACTCTCAAATTGGCACTGGCAGCCACTATAAAAACATTTGTAAGTCAGACAAGCATAACAGTTTATCATCTGTGAAACATTTTAAAAAATAAATGAGCCCAGTCAGATTCTCTCAATGCATTTCCCCCTCCACCTCCCCACACTAGCAGTCGAGTGATACTGAAGAGACTCAGGACTTTTGAAGAATATTTACAGTAGATGGCACTAAAATTCTTATGAGCCAATAGACTTGAGAACAACCCCCAGCCCTCTGATCTGCCAACGCGGGAGCCACAAGCTACAGAGTGAGTGAAACAAGCTGGCTCAAAGACATCACAAAAAGTTTGCTCATTCGCTGTTGCAAAATAACGAAAGCTAAAATTTAAAAGGTGCTGTTCAGGTGTAACCATAGTGAATGCTGGCATCTGAGGCCTTCCACCTAGCATGCTACCTTGAAATGATAGCGCCTTGTACATTAAATTAGCAGAAAAACATACAGATTCACACTTCCAGAAGCTGTGATCCCACCTCTGCTCTGATGGAGGGCTCCAGAGAGCCACCTAAAATATACTTTGACTGAATGAATCTAACTCAATTCAGAGACCTTTGCAATGTGGACAATAATCCTGTATTAACAACTCTCTCTTTCTTTCCCATGTATTTTACCCGGCCATTCCCCTCTTTGTGTAGTTGATCAGCCCTTTCTCAAGTTATGCTGGCTCAGCCTTTCACTCTCTGCAGGGGACAGCAGAGGGTGGTTTCCTCTTTCTATCTGTTGAAGAGGATAGAAACTCAAGGGCAGTGGTTCCCAAACATTAACAACCTGCGATCCCCTTTCATTAAAATGTCAAGTCTCATGAACCCCCTCCTAAAAATGAATGTTTCCAGGGATTTTCTCCCTTACCTCAGCATAAATGATCAAAGCAGTGATCTTGGAAATATAACATTTGTTTTTGTGACATGCTTATTACATGCTATTTCTTCATTTTTATTTATCACTACAGTATTTTTATTACATTATGAAAACAGCAACACTCTTCCAAGATCTCACTTTCGTAGCTTGCATCACTTTGAATAAGCCTGTTATAAGACAAGGCTCCTATCAGAGGCCTCAGTAGCAAAAAAGAGGTGCAGGGTCAAAGCTTCCGTGCACCCCACAGCCAGGGGAGGCACTGCCGGAAAAGTGGGAGGGACCATGGGGGCCACTGGAAAAAAAGGGGAGGGACACGCAGGGGATGGGGGGCACCTCTGGCTCCTATTTAAGAAGCCAACTCAAAGAGTTCCTCCTACACAAGCATTCAGGTCTTGAGCAGTTCAGGCTAACAATGCACGTTATAACAAATCTTAAACTTGTTCTTCATAATAATTTAAAAACACTAGCTGCCTATTTAATTTTAAAAACAGCAAAAAAACATATCCACCTCCCTCTCTATTTCACATAAGGAGTCTTGAAGTTTAAATCTCCTCAGTGTGATAGATACACTTGCTTTGATCTGCTTAGCTCTTGGAAGTCCCCAAGGCTCCAGGCTGCTGGCCCCATGCTGCCCGGGGTCCCTAGGGACAGCTTTGTCCGCCATTAGGGAATTTTTTCCCTGAGAACCCCTTGTAACATTTTGTGAACCCCCGCTCTATGGGTTACTCTACACTAAAGAAGGTCTCTGGTGGGGAAGAATGTAAAGAGTGCAGGGAATCCTGATCCTGCTTTAGTGAGAGTGCTGCTGTGTGGCCACCAAGTTAGCCCATGTCTACACTGCCACTTATGTCGGCAAAACTTATGTCCCTCAGGGGCGTGAAATCCCCCCCACCCTCCAGCAACATACGTTTAGCTGGCATAAGTGCCGTTGTGCACAGTGCTACGTTGCTGGGAGAGCTCCTCCCACTGACATAGTGACCGCTGCTCATTGGGGGTGGTTTAATTATGTCAACAGGTGAGCTCTCTCCCTCCAGCATAGAGCGGCTACACAGGAGCCCTTACAGCAGCACAGCTGCAGTGGTACAGCTGTGCCATGGTAAGGTCCGTAGCGTACACACCACCTCACTTCTGGTCTGCTCTCTGCAGAGGGCTATGACACCCACTTCCCCTTGTTGCACTCACAAGTAGCCTCTGATCACACTTGCCCTGGCGTGCAACAGCCTTGTACTCCCTGTTGTGCACCACCCACAGACTTGCAGGACAAGGTCCAAATCTGGAGCGAGCTGATCCAACTTAGACCAACGAAGCAGCAATACACCCTGTAAATGGCACAAATCCCAGCTTGGCATCAGCTAATGATTATTAATCACATCATTAATTATTATTAACATCCAATTCAGCAGCATCCGTGGGGAGCTGTGGTTTTCACCTTCCCTCCCACCCAGCTCACCTGAGTGCTAAGTGCCCGTGTGCATGCATTGCACAACTAAAAGTCCTCCAACAAACAAATCTAAGCAGCAAGCTCTACATCTCTTTGTACACGGTAATTGCCCAAGGCACCTCAAAGCTGACAAAGCTCAGTGGGGGTTGCTCAGCCTGTGAATTGCACTAACACATTGTCTCCTTCAGCCAGCTGGGATGTTAATAATGTGCTCTCTGACAGCACTGGTAATCTCAAAGCCTCACTTTGTCAGCATATGCACTGCAATGGAACTCCCAGAAGTCATTAGGCCAGTGGTTGCCCTGGGAGAAAGGGAAATGTAGCACCACAATAGCCTACTGCTAATATCACAGGGCAGGTTGACAGGTGACAGCTGGGAAGAAAGTGGTCCTGCTGCCATTTCAGTAGGTTTATTACATCAGGGGCAAATCGGGACAAAGTGCTCAAATCGACCGGAGAGAACAGAGTCGGAATAAAGAAGAGGGAGAAGATATTGGTATTTCTTAGTGCTCATCTCTTCTCCCCTCTTCTACATTCAGTAGTGGAAGAGCACTGCTCGTCACTGTGCACCATCTGTATTCCATGCACACCTCTTCCCTATGAGACAGCAAGCCTTAGCAGCCAAGCCATCAGAGTGTTATTAAGATGACACTGTTCACAGTGCAGAGGAGATGTTTATGAAGAATCATAATGCACACAGGAGTCTGGCAAGCCTTTTTAACAGAGACATGTTGACCACAGATTCATCTCATCAGGCTATCCAACAAGGATAATATTTCCCTCTCTACTTTTTTTTAGCCTGCGACCAAACAATCAATCAATCAATCTCTCTCTCTCTCTCTCTGTCACAAGTTCTGAACCTGCATGTTATTTATCACAGGGAACAATGTTTTCTCCAACCTGGCCATGCCCAATATTTCCATTCTGAATTATTACCCTAATGCAATTATTACCCTCTATTAATTGGCAGTGAGGCATTGTCCACTCCACCACCCAGAAAAATGGTAAGAAGGGGGTATGTAGTTTCCAAAGGGTTAACCTTTCACTGTTTGCTGCTTGCATTTTTTCCCCTACCTCTTATCCTGGCAAAATTCCAATTTAGATCATTACAATCTATTTAGCTAAAAAAAATTCCTGCATTTCAGCTGAATAGTATTTTTCTTTATTTCCTGACCTTAACTCTTATACAGTGGTACTGGGAGCTGCTAAACTCTCACCCCAGAGATAGCTGCCTTTCAGTGTTCGAGGAAGTGATTCAGATGGACAGGAGCTTCGCCAGAATGAGGACTGCACATTCATTGTAAAGTACTTTGGGATCTCTCTGGATGAAAGGGGCTGAAGCCTGTGTATGGCCATCACTTGCAAATGACATAACATCCAGCGTTCTGAGCAGTGCTTATTCTGCCGGCCTCTGCCTCTTCTCCCCTTTTCTCTTATTTCTAATCTGCTCTCGCAAAGAGACTCCATTTTATTTTGAAGCCGTGGTTGTGTCAGTTGCTTCTGCAGCACCTTGTGCCTGATAGTTGTAGACAGCCATCTCTGTAAAGCTGTTTCCCCGGTGCACACCAGATCCCTAAGTGAAGGTCTGCAAAAATGTGAAAATCCTATTTACTTTCTGTTTACACACAGGACTACTGGTCTTTTTATAACCATGGCTTGATCAGTTTTCCTCTACCTGCATTTTTGTAAGCAGGCTAGTAATTGAAACTTGCAAGACATGTCCTCTGGAATGGTGGTCTAAGCACAAAGGAGGATACGAATGTTTAGCATATCTGGCATGTAAATACCTTGCAATGCCAGCTACAACAGTGCCATGCGAACACCTGTTCTCTCTTTCAGGTGGCATTGTAAATAAGAAGCGGGCAGCATTATCTCCCGTAAATGTAAACAAACTTGTTTGTCTTAGTGATTGGCTGAACAAAAAGTAGAATTGAGTGGATTTGCAGGCTCTAAAGTTTTACATTGTTTTATTTTTGAGTGCATTTATGTAAAAAAAAGTCTATATTTGTAAGTTGCACTTTTAAGATAAGAGATTGCATTACAGTACTTGCATGAGGTGAATTGAAAAATACTATTTCTTTTGTTTATCTTTTTTACAGTGTAAATATTTGTAATAAAAAATAAAATGAGCACTGTACACTATATTCTGTGTTGTAATTTAAAACAATATATTTTAAAATAAAGAAAACATCCAAAATATTTAAATAAATGGTATTCTATTATTCACAGTGCAATTAAAACTGCTACTAATCGCGATTTTTTTTTAATCGTTTGACAGCCCTAATGAAAATATATCCTGCAGGGAGATCTTCAGAGTCAGGGCTCAGATTTTCAGTTCGTTTGTTCATTTCTTAATCCACAGTGGTGGTGCCAGGGCTGCTTGGTGCATTGAGCCTGATGATCATTTGGATAACAGGAGGATTGCTGCAATTCCCAGCTTACTTTTTCTTATTTTGCACAAACTAATTTATCTGGAAAAACATGTAACTATGTGTATTACATCCGTCGATACAGTCTTTCTCATTTTAACCTTTCTTCGAAAGAATGTTGACAGCTGAATTATAAACTCAAAATTAAAACAGTGGAATTCCAGATTCCCATCCTTTTTGCAGTTCTTTTCTTTTAATATTTTTGGCCAAATTTTACTAGAGTGGGAGTCTTCATTGCATTGTTAGAGGATTAATATAATGGATGCAATGCCACAACTTTTACTTAAAAGTGTCACTATATTTATGCAGGTGTTCAATTGCAATTGACAACTCTGGCTGAATCTTAAAGATCTCAGATTTAAAGGAGTGGCCCAAGTCCCGGGGCATTTATGTACATAATCAGATCATGATTTTCTCTTCCTGACCTGCTGTAAAACTAGTTACTGGCTCCTCTGTTTTAATTAACTATTAGAGTCAACATAAGTATAAAAGCTGAAGGTGACATATTCCTGGCAGATGGCGACTCCATTAACCTGCTCTTCTCTACGTGCATGTAACACTTATTGATATTGATGGGATATTCACTCACATAGTGAAGAATCTTGCAGCTGGGATACTATATACAGATCTGATAAGAGAAACTTGATTTAGAAATGAGGACAGTCCTCCGTAATTCTGGCCAGCCACATAGACGCATGACAAAAAACAACCTCTCTCTGCACACACAGATCTGGAATGCTGATATTTTGAAACAGAAAGGAACTGTAGGGTGTGTTGAGATGAGTTCCTGTCTGCATCCTGTAAAACTTGCCCATACCGGTATTGCCCTGGCCTCTTCTTTTGTCATTCAGTGTTGAACGCATTCTAAACCAATATGCATTTCCTCACCTTTTGGGGGCGAAGCCAGACTTTAAGGCACCTGCTCCCCTACATGGTGTAAACTTTGCTTGTGCCAATCAGAAACGAACACAAACAGGTTTTGGGCCCCGTCCCCTATGACACTTCTATGATGTCATAGTGGGTACTTTATGGCCTGCCTGCCATGTGCAGGCAGGGAGAGGAGAAAGAAAACGAATCCTGTGTATACCCGTGTATTCTGTGTATACCCGTGTATCCTGTGTATACCCGTGTGTCCTGTGTATACCTGTAACCGAGCCTGATCACCTCGAAGCCTCTCTCTCAGCTCATGTGTTTCAAATAGAGCTTCTACGTTTGCCGGTCGTTATGCGTTGGTTTGTATTTGTAAGTATCAGTTATTACTAAATGCTGCATCTTTGTTTATAAATATTGTTAGTAGATATTTTAGTCATTGTGTGTTTTAAGTTTCATTAACTCTATTAGCTAATCATACGCTGCTCTCTTACCCCTTGTAATTATCCCCAATAAAACTTTTAAATTGATTAAGTTTAGTGTGTGTGTGTGTGTGTGTGTCTGCAGTTTGCATCGTGACCCACACTCTCCTTGCATCCCTTACCAATATAGTCTGTTGCCACGTGCAGCCTGGTAAATAACAGGCCTGCATTTTTCTTTTGCCCCTGTGAGTCCGTGGCAATCCACATGGCGTCACGAACAGGATGCAAGGGAGTTGGGCCATGCCCGTGGCATGCTGCAGACCGCGCAGATTATGAAACTGAACAGTTCCAATATTTGCAGTTTCACCTTTTTACTAGCCAAAATTCGACTAATCCAAAAATAGAATGGATCTGTTCCCTTGGCTCGGGCAAAACTCTAAAAGGCTATACTGTGCCTTTAACCCTGGCAGATACTCTGAGGATGTTTCCACCGTCCTGTTTAGCATGATATGCAAGGCCCTTGATCTGTGCTCTGTCCTCCACGGGGGCACAATGTTTGCAGCTAAACAGGGAGCCCCAGGCTCTCCTAAAGATGATAATGAGGAGAAGACAGAAAAGGTAGAGCCCGTCACTACCCCCCCACAGTCCCTCTCAGAAAATTTTGCCACCCCCATATGAAGCTCCTAAAACTCCTCTGTATCCAGCTCTGCCAACAGCCCCAAAATTTACTGAATCTAAAACTGTAGCAGAAGCTTTGCCTATTGCGATAACTAACCTTGATGGAGTTAATCTTTCTTGGCTCAGGTCTCGCTACTTTCCTAGGTTGCTCTTCACCCCCACCCCTTCCCCTCCTCCGCCTCTCCTCACTTCGGCTCTCTCTCTTTTTGTTTTAAAAGTTAAAAGTTATAGTTTTTACAGAAACCTCCAAAAAATAAAGCAATTGAAAATGGAACAAAACAAGAAACAAAAAGAAAACAAGGTAAAAACTTTAAATACAGTAAATTAATTATTTTAACCCTTCAGGAATACAACAGCTGGAATTATTCCTAACTTTCTTGAAGATATGGTTGCCAAGCAACAGAAGTGCACTCTTTGCTTCTTATTCTAACCACTAACTAATATTTGTAACATGGGCTTTTCTTATTTCCATATAGCAGAGTTTTAAAATAATGTTAAATATAAAGTAATGCAAAATTCCTTGTTACCGAATTAATAAAAGTGTATTGGTATTTGCCAAATGTATTGTATCAAATTTATGCTACAAGTTTTAAATAAGGTAATAATTTGTTTACTCAAATGTTTAACCCTTTTACTTTTTATTTTTGGTTGTGTTATTTTGTATAAATATGAATAGAATTTTGGCGCCATTTGTTTTTAATTGTAAGTTTGTCCTGTATGTCATGTGTGTGTGTCATGTCTATGTTGTGTGTGTCACGTGACTATTTTTTAAAAATTATTTTTATTTTGTTGCAACAAAAGTCAATTTTATACCCTTTTAAAAATATATATATAAGATGTGGTACCACACTATTTTAAAATCATGGTTGGGGTGTAATCATAGTATACTAACACCAATTTTTTGTGCAAAGTTCAAAAAGGTTTCAGTTACAAATATATGTACATATATTTCTGCCTCAAGAAATAATGCAATTGCAAACAAAGGAATTCTCTTTTATCAATCACAGTTTTGTTTTTTAAGTTTCTTTTTTTTTAATTTGTTATTAAAAAAAATGTGAGGGGAAACCTCAACATTAAGGTAAAGATAATATTAACAAATGTCAATTTCTTGTTTGGGATTTTTATAAACTTGTTTGCACTTTTAATTATAGTTATAAGAATGTCATAACCAAAATGTTTTAAAATAACAATTTATGCATAAAGCTAACCAAACATTTTCAACAGGTTTCCACCTTTGGCTCCCAAACATAACAAAGCATCATAAAAGTATACCCTCAAATACCCTCAAAGTATTTGCATGTATCTGTATTTAAAATTTATTTTGGTTTAATTTTATAGTTGGTTTGTATTTGTTATACTGCTCTCCCTCACAACATCTTTGCCCACTGCTCTCCCTCACGACATCTTTGCCCACGGAGCCCTTAGGAGAGGGTGGACTACAAACTTGGTTTGCCACCTACTGGGTGCAGGAGGTCAGCGGAAACCAGTCCCTGTCAGCGCTGAGTCCAGAAGATTGTCTTGTTTGTTCCACTCAGTTCTCACCTAAATATCCATTACCCTTTCAGTTTGTACCAATAGTTTATAATTTTTCTTCATTTAATATATCTAGTGTAAATTGTTCTTCCCCCTATGTGCAGTGGGCTGCTTTTACTGTTTGTAATAATTGTTCTTCACAATTTAATTCTTATGTGTTTCCAGTTCTTAATGCTTCAGGTCGAAGTGATCATAGCTTTCCTTTAATTGAGAGTATTAAAGTTCCAGCATCTCATTGTTGGGTTTTTGTTGGTAATAGTTTAACCCCAGCCCCTACTTGGGTTGGTACTTATTCTAATTGTTCTATGTGGAGTTTCTCTTATGCTAATATAATACCTCCCTAACTTAACCCACTCTTTTTGGACAGCAGCTTCCTTCCTCGCCTCCTCTATTGTTAGTTTTAACCCTGTTGGTTATATGATGTTACGTGATCAAGTGCTGTTTCAATCCCTTGCTATTGAAATGCTTGCTAATACTACAGGCAAGGGCCTCTTCTTAATTAATCAGCACTAAATACATTAATGATTCAATATTTGTTACAATCTTCCTCATTTTGTACTAAATTTGCTGAAGTATATCCTGACTTTGCTGATAAATGTTGCGTTTCTTTGCCTTCTATTTCTCCTAATTTGTCCTCAATTGTTAAAGGCCTGCAAACGTTGAGCTCTACTGTCAGAGAGTCACGAGAGTCCTTCCAGTTTTGGTCATGGCTCGATTGGCTTGGCCTTGCGCCCTACAAATCCTATTTCCAATCCCTGTTTGTGTCCCTTCTGGTTGGGCTCGCTCTTCTGTGTCTCGGATGTGCCTTCATTAAAGCCTGCATTCACAAGTTTGGTGCCTCGGCCTACATCGCTTCCACCCCCGAAGCGCATCCCCTCGTAGGTGGGGATGAGGAGTCGGACTCGGAAGTTTAGGTTTTCGGCCTAACTATTTCGGCCAGAGCACGGGGGCATGTTGAGATGAGTTCCTGTCTGCATCCTGTAAAACTTGCCCATACCGGTATTGCCCTGGCCTCTTCTTTTGTCATTCAGTGTTGAACGCATTCTAAACCAATATGCATTTCCTCACCTTTTGGGGGCGAAGCCAGACTTTAAGGCACCTGCTCCCCTACATGGTGTAAACTTTGCTTGTGCCAATCAGAAACGAACACAAACAGGTTTTGGGCCCCGTCCCCTATGACACTTCTATGATGTCATAGTGGGTACTTTATGGCCTGCCTGCCATGTGCAGGCAGGGAGAGGAGAAAGAAAACGAATCCTGTGTATACCCGTGTATTCTGTGTATACCCGTGTATCCTGTGTATACCCGTGTGTCCTGTGTATACCTGTAACCGAGCCTGATCACCTCGAAGCCTCTCTCTCAGCTCACGTGTTTCAAATAGAGCTTCTACGTTTGCCGGTCGTTATGCGTTGGTTTGTATTTGTAAGTATCAGTTATTACTAAATGCTGCATCTTTGTTTATAAATATTGTTAGTAGATATTTTAGTCATTGTGTGTTTTAAGTTTCATTAACTCTATTAGCTAATCATACGCTGCTCCCTTACCCCTTGTAATTATCCCCAATAAAACTTTTAAATTGATTAAGTTTAGTGTGTGTGTGTGTGTGTGTGTGTCTGCAGTTTGCATCGTGACCCACACTCTCCTTGCATCCCTTACCAATATAGTCTGTTGCCACGTGCAGCCTGGTAAATAACAGGCCTGCATTTTTCTTTTGCCCCTGTGAGTCCGTGGCAATCCACAGGGTGGTGTCATTACAAACCAAGAATTCCAAATTTGTATTCTGCCCCCTCATTATCCATGGCTGGGGCATATGCCCAAAAAGATACTAATTCTCCCCTGGTGCTGCTGAGACAAAAACCACCAAACCTGACCTGGAGGAATGTCAGGACGCCAAGAAGGTTTGTTCATAGAACAGGCTCTAGAAAAGAACCTGGTGTTTTTGCTCTACTGACTCTAGGAATTGTAAACCCCAACTGGAAGCCTTTATGAACTGATTTGAACATCATATCCCAGGGTGCTTTTCCCAGCTCGTGGCTATGCCATAGCAGTGCTGGTATCAGAACTCTGGGCATGAAATGAAACTGGCTAACACCAGTTATTCAGGAAGTCTTAGCCTATAAGAATACCAGCAAGTGAGCTAATCCGATCTGACTCTGGAATGATGGCGGAAAAGAGGACAGATGTATGTACATAGTGTACTGCATAGGCCTTACAACCAGGAATCACTACGGAAAGAGAACCTCTAATCTAACATAAGTACATTTCAACATGAGCTCAAAGATGGATTTTTCTGGAAGAAATCTATTAGCACCAGTGGACAGATGAGTTGCTATTTTTATTATAGTTACAGCTGCTGTTTCTGGAGCCATTTTTAGGCAGGGTGTTTGAGCCTTCTTTCTGTTCCAGTACTCAGCCAGGGGCACACAGCACCACTCATACTGAGGGCTGCTTTTCTCTTCTGCTGACTCAAGAGCCACCACTTTTCTCAGCTTGACTTGCTGAAAAAGTGCTAAAGGCACAATTCCATCTTGCTTGCATAGAAGCTTTGCCTTTGTTTTAATCCTTTGGAGGCAGCTTTCCAAAAATCTTCCGCAGTGAATTATCAGCACTATCATTTATGTCAAAATCTAATAAAATGTGAATGTTCCTGAGCAAACAAATTTACAGGCTTCAAGGAGTTGAGCTCGCAGCAGCTGAAAGAGACTATATATATTGCACTTTTTGGTCTTAAAGAGAAACATTAGTCATTACCTCCAGCTGGGCCTAAATAATTGACTCTACAAATCCAACAGCTTCAGAATAAGAAATTGCAAATAATAAGTTGCCTTATGTGATTGTAGCTCCAGGCTGTGGTACAGCAGAAATAGCTGGCAGAAGGCCACGGAATGCCCACTCGCACTCTGAAGACAGCAGGTCTCTACCCTATGCACAGACCTCAGGACTGGTCTTGCTTTCTCCTGCTGCAGAAGGTGAGGTGGATCTTCTTCCCATAGGGCTGGTCTTCACTAGAAAATTAGGTCATGTTAGAACATGACCACGAGCAGTCATGTTAACCAACACAATGTTACATATGACTTTACAGACAGGCAGGGGCAAGTCATATTTAACATCAGGTAACTAACCCTATCATTCCAGTGGTGTTTGCCCATGACCATTTAAACCTGAGGGCTGTGCTGCCTGCTAAATTGAGTTTAACATGGTGTTAGCTAATGAATCCTCAAGGTCATGTATTAACATGACCTAATTTTGTAGTGAAGACAGGCCACTGAATGAAATTCATCCCTGTGCAGAGGAGATATACAAGGCGTATGCACTGCTTACCTCCCACTTAAATTCCCAAGAGAGGTTGTCTCCCACTGTGAGTTTTATTTTTTAATTGAACTGAACTTGATGCAAGTCTTTTGATCTGATTAATAAGACAACATTTGTTCAATTTTCTGTTTCAATAAAACACTGGATTAGAACATCAGAAAGCTCTGCTGCTTTATGTTCATTTGAAGGGACTAGAAAAAAAAATGTGGAAGAACATAGTACCAAAAGCAAGACACACTATATGAATAGAGGTGTTAAGAAGAAAATACTGCAGTAAAAGTGTAGCTTAGCACGTGTGGTCATGTCTCCCTCTCATTGTCCTCAGAGACTGAGGCTATGTTTTCACTGACAATAAAAGGTACTCTATGTTTTTACAGTGAGAGAGATATATCAATCTGAAATCCTAGTGGAGACAAGGGACTGTAGTTTTTAGCTAGATGTAGATGGCAGTTATGACAGTCTCTAACAGACAGTTTCTCATGGCTGAAGCCCTACTTGAGCTTGTGTGGTTAGATAACTGTTCTTCGAGGCCCAATTCACCAAGACACTTGAGCACATGCCTCACTGTACCCGTATGAATAAACCCCTGGGGATGTACTTGATTAAAGTGAGGCACATGCTTAAATAGCTGGCTGAATTGGAGCTTTGGTGCTGAAGGTCTCCGGCTTCATATGTAGCCTTCCATATATATCCACAGGTAAGATAGGTATTGATTAATGCTGTAATGCAAGTAGACAACCAACAGGCCCAAGGCCTAAAAGGTAGTTTGCTTAGTATAGCTAATGAAGGCCTAGGTTTAGCTTGACATGAGGAACTGACAGGTAGGTGACAGCAAATCACAAGATTAAGCCAGTCATAAGAAAATTAGCTAATAGGAAGTATGAAACTACAAAGTAAAGGTTATTGGTATTTTAGGATAAATTTAAATACGTTTAACTGTCACTTGTACATGAACTCCAGGAATACCACAAAAATACCATACAACTAATTGACAAATAATAATGATAATGAAGTAAATAAGTAACAAATTAACAGTGTGAACTCCCTAAGATATGGGGTGCACAAGCTTGGATAAGGAAATGAGGGTGACACACATATGAATTTGCATGAAATCAAGGAGCTGTCAGCATAACCTACTATAAAGGATAATTCTTAGTAGGGAAAGGTGATGACCACCTACTGTGTGTCGCATATCTTCGCAGGCACTTGTGTAAGTAACACAAGCACTGGTTGTATGGCATTATCTTTCAATTCTCTTCTACATTGTAGGAGGATTTTAGTAGCCAAACCAAACAAATACAAGTGTGGTGTCCATGTTTGTGCACCACAGGATCCTCATCCTAATAGACTACAACTGAGAGGTTATCTGAGGGCTGAACCTACCCAGACCATTATAGCATAGATCCTCACACCTTGGGGTGGGCAATCAATCAAGAGTAACTTAAAACTACAGATAAGGCTACAATTGCCATTGATTACCACAGTGTCTGTCTACAGCCTCATTTCATTACATTGCATTGTGTACCGCAACAGAGCCCACAAGGATTTTCATACAGATCTTTACCTTTTCAGTGGCTTCTGTGGAAATAAAGAGAGGGCAGCAGGGAAGAGATGGCTGATATATTTAGGAGGGATTAGAAGCTGAAAATCAGTAAGGATAAAATAGACCAGTGCTTAGAGTTCATTAGGTGACAATATTCCATTAGTCGGTTGCATTGTGTTTTTGCTTAGAACTAAACAGGAAACCCAATGTAACAAATAATGTGAACGCAAGTTGTCTCTGCTTCAGCTGATCATAGACATTTTATGACGCATCACAGTTCAATGAATGCACAGCACAAAACCATGTATTTTTCTGTCACAGTAGCTTAGTAACATCTAAGCATTTGATTACACAGGAAAGAAAGCAGGAAAAACAAAGCAGAATTTTTTTTTTTACCCTCTCAGCCTGAGGGTTTTGTTTTTTGTTGCGCGGGGAGGGACACTTTCTGCTCCAGGAACAATCACAGTTTTCACGTATTTCCTTTAGTCTCATTCATCACAAGGTATTTGTATTGCTATTTGCTATATTTTTATGCCTGTAACACTATCAGCTCCCTACCTAAATGTGTTTGTTTTTTCTGTTATGTACTTTGTTGTAAGTAGCAAGGCAGCGTCTAGTGTGATGGGTTTTCTGTACCCCCTCCCCGCCACTATCCTTGCACTACATCAACTCTGCGGTTAGATACAGTTCTCTAGATAGTGTTGAAATACGGCGCGAGCCGGAACTAGCTGAAGATAACATAGCGCATCGTTTAGTGAAGAATATAGCAGCATATGTGACTTCCAGCAGCTGCCGTGACTGCAACCTGCAGTGGTCGGAAGCTGTAGGGTCCCCCACTGCCCACTGGGGGCAGGAAGCTGTGGAGTACCCCCACTGCCTCTGGCAGCCCCCACAGCTTCCTGCTGCCAGGGAACCCCCCCAGTTCCTGGCAGGCGGTGGCAGGGAACCTCCAGCACTCTGCTGCCGGGGTCAGCGCTGCGGGTGAACCCCCGAGTTCCGGGTCACCAAGAGTGGCAGGGAACCCCTGAGCTCCCAGCCGCCGGGGTGTCAGGCAGCTCCAGGCTGCTGCGGAGGAACCCTAGCTCCTGGCCCCAGGGGTGGCAGGGAACCCCCGAGCTCCCAGCCCCCACGGACAGCGGGGGACACCTGGAGCTGCAGGCAGCAGTGGTACCTTGCAGCCCCCAGCTGCTACAGGCAGCTCCTAGTCCCTGCAGCTGCCTCGCTTGAAGTAGTGTGGGGGACCCCCAGATCCCCATTTTGTCAGGGATATTTTTAGTAAAAGTTAGGGACAGATCATGGCTTCTGTGAATTTTTCTGTTTTGCCCATGACCTATCCGTGACTTATACTAAAAATATCTGTGACAAAAATCTTAGCCTTAGTTATAGTCAATGTTCTCGAGAGGACAGACGAGCATGTCGAGTACCAGAAGAAGAGGGAGGAAAGACTGGAACAGCAGCACGCTGACAGGCAGGAGGAAAGCCAGAAGCGTGCTACCCGGGTGACGGCCAGTGTTTTAGTGAGGCAGCAGGCACCTGATAAGCTGGGGACTTACCAGTTGGAAGCGACAGAGGAGGAGAAAGACCCGGATGTATTCGTCGATCACAGACTATAGCTGCCAATGAGATGCAGCTGTAAAAAAGACTAGTGCAATCCTAGGATTCATTAGGGAGGTACTTCCAGTAGACATACGGAAGCATTATTAACATTGTACCAGGAATTGGTCAGACCTCATCTGTGTGCAATTCTGGTCTCCATGTTTAAGTCAGATGAATTCAAACTGAAACAGGTGCAAAGAAGGGCTACTAGAATGATCCCAGGAATGAAGAACCTACCTTACAAGAGAAGACTTAAGGAGCTGGGCTTGTTTAGACTAACAAAATGAAAGCTGAGGGGAGATATGATTGCTCTCTATAAATATATTACAGGGATAAATACCAGGGAGGGAGCAGTTAAGCACCAACATTGGCATAAAAACAAATGGATATAAACTGGCCATCAACAAGTTTACGCCTGAAATTAGATGAAGGTTTCTAACCATCAGAGGAGTGAAGCTCTGGAACAGCCTTCCCAGGGGAGCAGTGGGGGCAAAAAACCCTAACTGGCTTCAAGACCGGGCTTGATAAGTTTATGGAGAGGATGGTACGATGACTTTGCCTACAATGGCATGTAACTGATCTTTGACTACTAGCAGCAAATATCTCCAATGGCCAGTGATGGGACACTAGATGGGGAGGGCTCTGAATTACTACAGAGAATTCTTTCCCAGGAGTCTGGCTGGTGGGGCTCACCCACATGCTCATGGTCTAACTGATCATCATATTTGGGTTCAGGAAGGAATTTACCCCCTGGCAGAGATTCTGGCGGGGGGAGGAGGGGAGGGTGTTCATCTTCCTGTGCAGCATGGGGTACACGTCTCTTTCTGGTCTGAACTAGAGTAAATGGTGGATTCTCTGTAACTTGAAGTCTTTAAATCAAGATTTGAGGACTTCAGTAACTCTGCTACCAATGTTGCTGGGAGGCTGAAAATCTGCCTATTTCTAAATAAGAGATCAATGATTACAATAAAATAACCTGTTGGTTGCTTACAGACTGCTCACCTCTATTAAGGTTATGCATTTAGGGATGACTAACAAGAATTTTAGTTATAAGCTAGGGATGCACCAGTTGGAAGTAACGGAGGAGGAGAAGGACCTGGGAGTCCTGGTTGATCGTAGGATGACTATGAGTAGGCAATGTGATGTGGCCGTTAAAAAAGCTAATGCGGTCTTGGGTTGCATTAGGCGGGGTATTTCTAGTAGGGATAAGGAAGTGCTAGTCCCGTTATATAAGGCGTTGGTGAGACCTCATTTGGAGTATTGTGTGCAGTTTTGGTCTCCCATGTTTAAGAAGGATGAGTTAAAACTGGAACGGGTACAAAGAAGGGCCACTAGAATGATCCGAGGAATGGAAGGCCTGTCGTATGACAGGAGACTTGAGGAGCTCGGTTTGTTTTCCTTAACCAAAAGAAGGATAAGGGGAGATATGATTGCACTCTTTAAATATATCAGAGGGATAAATACCAGGGAAGGAGAGGAATTATTTCAGCTCAGTGATAATGTAGACACGAGGACAAACGGATATAAATTGTCAGTCAGGAAATTTAGGCTTGAAATTAGACGAAGGTTTCTAACCATCAGGGGAGTGCAATACTGGAACAGCCTACCGAGGGAAACAGTAGGGGCGAAGGACCTCCATGACTTTAAGATTAAGCTAGATAAGTTTATGGAGGAGATGGTATAATAGGATAACAGGCTTAGTCAATAGGTCAATTAAGTGCCAAACTGGTACTTAATTGGGTCAAATTGGGTCAATGATATGATATTCTTAACCTCTTTCAGAGGGTATGGCTGGAGAGTCTTGCCCGCATGCTCGGGGTTCAGCTGACCGCCATATTTGGGGTTGGGAAGGAATTTTCCTCCAGGGCAGATTGGCAGTGTCCCTGGAGGTTTTTCGCCTTCCTCCGAAGCATGGGGCAGGGGTCGCTTGCTAAAAGAGTGGGTAGATCGGCTAATGTGGCCTGCATCTTGCAGGAGGTCAGACTAGATGATCATAATGGTCCCTTCTGATCTTGAATTCTATGATTCTATGATTCTATGAATTACATCATGGTAAAATATTATAAAGATTTTCCCCAAGAAGAAGAGTGCATCATCGGTGACAATGTTGATAGCTACATCTGCCCAAAGGCAAACTGCTACCTTAACTAAGGACTTGATGGGCTTCATCTTCAAAAGGGACTTATAACTAGGCCTCTAAAACCGATTGCAATTTTGTACGCCCAAAGTTTTGCTCTGCATAACATGCATGTGCAGGCAAAAGCATACACAGGCTGGAAGCTTGAAAACAAAAATCAGTTTCTTCCCCACAGTCTTTACCCTCCATCATGCGGTACGTATGGCAATCTGTCATACAGAATTGCTCATGATAGCTGGGCTACAGCTGATTCTGATTCCTTACTGCTTTAGCAAAAAGCAATTTATTTTCTTCTGATGATTATCATAACAGGGCCTAAAGGGCTCTTAGCACAAACACATACAGGTCCCCAAATACATGCAGAGTCCTGACAGCTTATCACATTCCAAACTCTAGCCATAGAGAAAAACAACATGCCAGACAGGGAATTTGCATTTGGAGGGGAAGGTGGGGAGAAATCACTGAAGGATTTGAATTGTAAAACAATTCAATCCATTTCATTATTTAAAAAATACAGTGACAATTTTACATTTCAGAAATTTTAATTTAAAAACAAAGATGTTAACATCTTTTCACCTGTTGCAGAAGCAAACACAGCACCTACAGTGTTTCTTCCTCTGTTTTAAAGAGAAAGAGAAAAAAAGTTGTCAATTTTGCATGATATCTCTATTCCCACACCTCTGCCGTGCAGTAATATTTGTAGCTGGGCCAGACGTTAATTAACTAGACGGGGTAGAGGGCACAAAGAGAATATGGTTTGTAATAGAACTCATTTAATAGAGAATCGCTTTTTTAAAAAGTTTCCCTCCTCCTAAGACTCGTTTCTAAAATATACACCAGTGGAAGTCATGGAAGAGTTCCTCAGAATACATTTGTGGTGAGATCCCTGTCCAAGTTTGAAGATAGCCCGAAGACTGATACAAGATGGGTGATGTGGAGCTTTTGAGCAGAAGTGTATCAAAAAGGTGTATTCAAAAATCAGATGTGTTAACAAGGAAGTACATGCTATACAGCCAACAGGGGGAGCACAATATATTGCTTTTTCATGGGACCCACAAACAGCATGGTTTTAATTAATTTAAGCTCTCTGAGATGCTGTGGCAAATTTAAAACTAACAATTAGATAACTGAAAACAGAAAGATTTTTCTGCCTACCCCATCAGAATGTGGCCAATTATTGCCCCCAATATCCTTGACAGTCCAGCTTAGACATGCATATTTACAAATTAAAACCTTAACGTACCTTAACGTGTTTTTTTTTAAATCTGTGAAAGAACATAGTGACCATGAAACTGATGTATGCAAAAAAAAATTGGACATTTTACAGTTATAGTTGTCAGCAACTATTAACATTAACTCATGGTGAATTGGTACGGAGTTCACGCTAAAAACGGTGAATGCCGATTAGAGTCACCAGCTGCATGAGAAGTGTGGCTGAAAAGTAAAAGAGAGTTACCTTTTCCATAACTGATGTTCTTCGAGATGTTTTGCTCATGTCCATTCCATATTAGGTGCAGGGCTGCCCGGGGGGGGGGGGAGGGAGGCAAGTGGGGCAATTTGCTCCAGGCCCCATAGGGGCCCCGCGAGCCCTGGCCCGATGGCGGACTGGGTCTTCGGCAGCATTTCAGTGGCAGGGAGCCCTTCAGTGCTGCTGAAGACGCGGAGCGACTGAAGGGTCCCCCACTGCCAAAATGCCGCCAAAGACACGGACCGCCGCCGGGTGAGTACAAGCACCACAACTCCCCCGCTTTGTCCCAGGCTCCCTGAATCCTCTGGGCAGCCCTGATTAGGTGTGTGCTCTCACCACATGCACCAGTAGCTTTTCCCTCAGAAGTATCTGTAGAGGACTGGCTCTGGTGCCCTCTGGAGAGGCACTCGCATGGTGCGGTATAACGGGTGTCGCTGGCTCCCCCCATCCTCAGTTCCTTCTTGCCGAAAACTCTGACAGCAGGAAAGGAGGGCAGGTTGTGGAATGGACATGAGTAACACATCTCGAAGAACACCAGTTACAGAAAAGGTAACTGTCTTTTCTTCTTCGAGTGCTTGCTCATGTCCATTCCATATTAGGTGACTCCAAAGCAGAACCCCAGCGGTGAGTAGGAGTTCATGGACGTGTAGATTGCAACACAGCTCTGCCGAACCCAGTGTTGTCTCTGGCCTGCTGAGTGATGGTGTAATGAGCCATGGATGTGTGAACAGATGACCACATTGCAGCTCTACAGATGTCCTGGATAGTGATGTGCAACAGGAAGGCCGCTGAAGACACCTGCGCTCTTGTCAGGCAGGCTCCGACAATCGGTGGCGGCAGAACCCTTGCCAGGTCGTAACAGGTCCTTATGCATGAGGTGATCCAATTGGAAATCCTCTGTGAGGACACTGGGTGACCCTTCATCCTATCTGCTGTAGCGATGAAGAGTTGAGTCAATTTTCGGAAAGGCTTGGTACAGTCTAAGTAAAAAGCCAAGACCCTCCAGACGGCCAGGGCATGAAGACGCCTCTCCTCATTGGTCTTGCGTGGTCTGGGAGAAAACTCCGTGACGAAGATGTCCTGGTTCATATGGACGGTGGAGACCACCTTTGGCAGGAAGACTGGGTGGGACTGCAACTGAACCTTATCTTTGTAGGAGACTGTGTACGGAGGTTCTGAGGTCAAGGCTTTAATTTCAGAGATCCATCTCGCCAACATCACTGCCACCAGGAATGACAGGTGGGAAAGGGAGCAGGAACCCAGCAGCTCAAGGGGTGGTCCGGTGAGCCTAAAGAGGACCAAGTTAAGATCCCACTGTGGGACAGGAGCCTGTACCTGCTGGAAGAGTCTCTCGAGACTTCTCAAGAATCTGACCATCATGTCATGAGAAAAACCGTCTGTCCTTGGATCAGTGGGTGAAAAGCGGAGGTGGCCGCTAGATGCACTCTAATGGAAGAGTGTGCCAAGCCCTGGTTCCTCAAATAGAGCAGGTAGTCCAGTACAGCCTGTATGGAAGAACGCGAGGTAGAGATGCCATGCTTAGACGCCCAGCGGGAAAACCTCATCCACTTGGCCAAGTAAATCAGTCTGGTTGAGAGCTTCCTACTCCACAGGAGGACCTATTGGACTACTTTGGAACAGGCCCATTCCTCTGGGTTCAGCCATGCAGCATCCATGCTGAGAGGCGGAGGGACTCGAGTTGGGGTGTAGGAGCCAACCGTGGTCCTGTGACAGCAGGTCCAGTCGGTTGGGCAGGGGCCAGAGAGGGACCACTGACAAGTTCATGAGCGTGCAGGGGCCACGCTGGGGCAATCATAACAACCTGCATTTTCTCTCTTGATCTTTGCCAGGACCCTGCCAATGAGTGGAATTGGAGGGAACGCGTACATCAGGCTCCCTGACCATGACAGAAGGATGACATCAGAGAGGGAGCCCTTGCTCAGACCTTGCCAAGAGTAAAACCAGTGGTATTTCCTGTTCTGTCTGGTAGCAAACAGGTCCACTTGGGGAGTTCCCCACCTTTGGAAGATTATGCAGGCTACTTCTGGATGGAGCGACCACTCATGGTGAGAGGAGAAGTCCCTGCTGAGCTGGTCTGCCAGCGTATTCTTGACACCAGGAAGGTGACAAGCTTCCAGGTGGATTTTGTGGCTGATGCAGAAGTCCCATAGACGGAGAGCCTCCTGACAGAGGGCTGATGAGCGTGCTCCCCCTTGCTGTTGAAGTAGAACATCAAGGCTGTGTTGTCCATCAGGATTTGTACCACCTTGCGCGACAGGTGGGGCAGGAAGACTCCACACACCAGTCAGACTGCTTGGAGCTCTTTGATGTTTATGTGCAACTTTGCCTCCTCCAGGGACCACATCCCCTGTGTCTGGAGGTCACTGAGATGCACATCTCAGCCAAGGTCTGAGGCGTCCGACAGCAACTCGATGGATTGAGGGGGGTTGTCGAATGGAACCCTCTCCAGGGCTGTCCTGCAGTCAGTCAACCATTGCAGCAAGGTAAGTATTGCCTGGGGAATGGTAACAATATTTTCCAGGGGTTCTCTGGACTTGGAATAGATCATCCCCAGCTATTGCTGCAGGGGCCACATTTGGAGCCTGCCATGGCAGACGATGTAAGTCAGATCCCAGCAACCCACGCCTCACACTACTTGACCAGTACTGGGACATCGAACAGGACCGGGCGCTACTACGAGGCGGTTGCTGGGAGCATTGTTCTGAGTAGGGCGACCTTCCTTTTGGAGATGGATTGTGGACAGGCAAACGCTGGTGGGACATCCCTCTCAATGAGGAACGGTACCACTGAGGCGGGGACACATGCATAGGTCCCAACGCAGGTTTTCCCTGAGACCGGGGTACCGTTGGAGCCGGTGTGGGCGGCACCGGGAGCATCAGGATCTCCTGAGCTGCTTGAAGGGTTTTGGGCATTGATGGCACCTGAAGCTGGCCAGGGCCTGCACTGCTATCCGGAGTCACAGGCAAGGCATGGGATAGGCTGCACCGCTCGACTTAAGCTGGGGCCCAACTTCTTGAGGGGGGATGTTGAGCTGCCTGACACGGTTGTTGGCGCGCGCCCTTCCCTCTCCTTTCCCTTGCGGGAGGTAGGAGATCTTCCCCTCACAGTCTTTTTTGGCTTCTTGACTGGAGCCGTCGAGGGAGACCGGTGCCAGCTCATGGACAGTGCTAGGGGAGCACTGTGCACGGAGGCCACGGTGCTTAGTGCAGAGTCGGACTGCTGCTCCGGTGCCGGCGTAAGAACTGACTCTATTAGGAGCACTTTCAGACAGATATCGCACTCCTCCTTCATCCTAGATTTAAAGGACTTGCAGATACAGACTTGTCACTTATGTGCCCCTTGCCTAAGCACCTTAGGCAGCTGGTATGTGGATCGCTGATGGGCATAGGCCATTTGCAGTGATCGCAGGGCTTAAAGCCTGGGGACCAGGGCATGCCCCGACCCCCGGCTGGGTCCCATTCGGGACCAATGAAGAGTGTGAGACTACTACTAAGGGTAACTAAGAAAACTACTAACTATGTATAACTATTTTACAGGTTTTCAAAGTTTGCAAGAACAGAGGAGGAATCAACGCTAGCTGAAGCAGTGGACGTTCCAGCACTGTCACTGGCAGCAAGAAGAAACTGAGGGTAAGGGGGGGCCAGCGGCTCCCCTTATACCATGCCATGCGGGTGCCATTCCAGAGAGCGCCATAGCCGGTCCCCTACAGATACTGCTGAAGGAAAAACTTCCGGCACCAGTGCATGTGGCGAGCACACACACCTAATATGGAATGGATGTGAGCAAGCACTCGAACTACAAATTCAGGGTGTCCACAGACTACTCATGGACCCCATTTACATAACCATAACCCTGCTGCAATATGGTTACAACCCGTTTGTCCAGCCTTCTAACTAAGGCCTGGTCCACACTAGGACTTTAATTCGAATTTAGCAGCGTTAATTCGAATTAACCGCGCACCCGTCCACACCATGAAGCCATTTAATTCGACAAAGAGGGCTCTTTAGTTCGAATTCTGTACTCCTCCCCGACGAGGGGAGTAGCGCTAAATTCGACATGGTTATGTCGAATTAGGCTAGGTGTGGATGCAAATCGAACTTAGTAGCTCCGGGAGCTATCCCACAGTGCACCACTCTGTTGACGCTCTGGACAGCAGTCCGAGCTTGGATGCTCTGACCAGCCACACAGGAAACGACCCGGGAAAATTTGAATTCCTTTTCCTGTCTGGCCAGTTTGAATCTCATGTCCTGGTTGGACATCGGGGCGAGCTCAGCAGCACCGGCAACGATGCAGAGCTCTCCAGCAGAGGAGTCCAGGCAATCCCAGAATAGAAAGAGGTCCCCAGCATGGACTGACCGGGAAGTCTTGGATCTGATCAGTGTGTGGGGCGATGAGTCTGTGCTTTCGGAGCTACGCTCCAACAAACGGAATGTGAAGACCTACGAGAAGGTCTCCAAAGCCATGACAGACAGAGGATATAGCCGGGATGCAATGCAGTGCCGCGTGAAAGTCAAGGAGCTGAGACAAGGCTACCATAAAATCAAAGCGGCAAACGGACGCTCCGGAGCCCAGCCCCAGACATGCCACTTCTACGAGGCACTGCATGCCATTCTCGGTGGGTCTGCCACCACTGCCCCACCAGTGTGCTTGGACTCTGACAAAGGGATAGTGTCGACGGCCAGTTCCTCGTCGATGTTCGCAGATGGGGAAGATGAGGAAGGAGATGAGGAGGGGGAGGCAGTCGACAGCGCTTACAACGCTGATTTCTCCGACAGCCAGGATCTCTTCATCACCCTCACTGAGATCCCCTACCAACCCTCCGCAGCCGTTACCACGGACCCTGAATCAGGAGAAGGATCAGTGGGTAAGTGCTTTAAACATGTTAACATTTATTTCTTAAAAGAACAGGAAAATAGACTAGGCGAACAGAAGGTCTATATACAGGGGAATGGAACAGGCATCTTCCGCGGAGATCTCCAGGAAGCTGTCCTGGAGGTAGTCGAAAAGCCTATGGAGGAAGTTCCTGGGGAGAGCTGGCTTATTGGGTGCTCCGAGGTAGCACACTTTTCCGCGCCACGCTCTCAGCTGGTACTCCGGGACCAGTGCCTTGACGCGCATCGCAGCATAGGGCCCTGGCTTGTGCTGGCTTTCATTCAGCATGCGCTCTCTCTCTCTCTGTGACACCCTCCTCAGGGTGATCTCGCGCGCAGACTCCTGCATGTAAGTAGAGTAATTTGTGTACTATTAGTATTGGTAGTGCTTCACTGTTCCTTAGAACAACAAGAAGCGTCACTTTAGAGCCACGTGCTGGAGGCTACAGAGTGGCAGCATACAGGGATCTTTTCCAAGGGAAAACCGCGAGGGGGTGGAACAGGGGCAGAGTTTATGCTTTCAGGATTGCCTGCAGCAAGAGGACAGAGCTGGACATTGATTTTTAAGCAGCCAAAAGCCTTTGGCTTACCATGCCTGGCTGCTCCACGGATTCAGCTTTCCTGCCCCGCTTGTCTGGTCTGCAGTGCAATACCCCAGTCAATGAAAGCGAATGCAGAGAAATCGAACTTTCCCTGAGTGAGTGAGCATGAGATAGGTGCCGTCCATGGTCTGGTTCACAGACAATGAGTAGGCTATGTTTCATTTTTGAGAAAATGTATTTTTGTAAGCAATTCACTCCCTTTTCCCCATCACACAGCTGCAACAGTATCCCGACCTGCTCCACCATGCCCCTCACAGAGGCTGGCGCAGATTAGGCGGCGTAAGAAAAGAACACGGGATGAGATGTTTGCTGAACTTATGGGCTGCTCCAGAGCAGAGGCGGACCAGCAAAGACAGTGGAGGGAGAACCTCACACAGCAGCAGCACTCACAAAGCGAACGGGAGGACAGACGGCGTCAGGAGGACCAGCAGGCGACTCAAACGCTGCTTGGACTACTGAGGTAGCAAACGGACACGCTCAGGCGCCTTGTCGATGTTCTGCAGGACCGCAGGCAGGAGGACAGAGCCCCCCTGCACTGTGTCTGCAACCGCCCTCCCCCGCCACACACTCCAATACCCACCTCACCCAGAGTAACAAGAAGGAGGGGCACCAAGGGCCGTGAAAACTGTCACTGCACCAAAGCGGACTGCTAAATTACCCAAAAGTTCACAGTCCCTAGATTTTGAAAAGTTCTCACCTTTACTGTGTTGTCGAGTATTAAAAGTAGTTTGCTGTTAATTACTGTTTCTGTCATGTTTGTTTGCTGAAGACTTTCTGTGAAGGGGGGAGAGGGGTTTGGTAATTGCATAGGACATTCACCATGAACAGGGTACAGACATGGGGGCAGGATCAACAGCAGGTTACTCACTGAGTGCAGTCACTAGGCACCCTGGTCAGTCTGTGAGGTGTTTTTAATGTTCTGTTCATAGGCGGCAGGTGCCCTGCTCCAGGTATACTTGGAGGTGGGTCTCTCCCCCGGCCCAGCCTGGATCGGGCCCTGGCCCACGCGGGTCTCCCCCCGCCCCATCAATTCCCTGCCTGGAGCAGGTCCCAGCGCCCACCTGCCACCCCTCCCCCGGCGTGTCGTCTCCCCCGCCCCCCGCGCTGCGTCCCTACCTGACAGTAGAGCGGCTACCGGCAGAAATGCTGTCTGCTGCCCCAGGGTCCTAGCGCCTGCCATCCACAAATGGCAAGGCAGGTTGCCCTCACCCTGCCCTTCTACCGTAGCCCTGAGCCTCTACAATGCCCCAAACCCTCAGCCCCAGCCCCAGCACGCAACCCCCTACGCCTCCTCCCCCTTCCCACACACCCCTCACCCCTTCCTACGCCCCCACCCCCAGCCCAGAGGCTGCACCCAAACTCCGTCCCAAAGCCTACACCCCTCACCCCTTCCTGCACACCCACCTGTAACCGTCCTCCCCCCAGAGACCGCTGTAGGAGCAGTAGCCTATCATTCCTAGAGTCTAGAAGCGGTCTCTACATCACTGCACACCCTACCCACCACAGTCCGCGTCCCTGTTTCAACCCTTTAACGCGAAATCATTATTAAATAAAAGGTTTTTAAATAACAATGCTCCATTAACTTTATTTTTACACGTGTGTTGGAAGGGGGCAAACGGGGTGAACGGGGTATGAAACTGCAGAGGAGAATCAGCAGTAACTGGGTAAAGAAACAGGGGCAGCTTCAGCTTCTCTGTAAAGCAACTGGACAGTCATAGGTTACGCTGCTCTCTGAGGAACCTAGCTTTCAAAGCCTCCCGGATGCACAGCACTTCCCGCTGGGATCTTCTAATGGCACGGGTGTCTGGCTAAGCGTAATCAGCAGCCAGGAGATTTGCCTCAACCTCCCATCCCGCCATAAAGGTCTCCTCCTTGTTCTCATAGAGATTGTGGAGCACACAGCAAGCTGCAATAACAATGGGGATATTGTTTTCGCTGAGATCCGAGCGAGTCAGTAAGCTCCGCCATCTCCCCTTGAGACGTCCGAAAGCACACTCCACCACCATTCTGCACTTGCTCAGCCGGTAGTTGAAGAGTTCCTTGTCAGTGTCCAAGGCGCCTGTATAGGGCTTCATGAGCCAGGGCATTAGCGGGTAGGCTGGGTCCCTGAGGATCACTGTAGGCATCTGCACATCCCCAACAGTTATTTTGTGGTCCGGGAAGAAACTACCTGCCTGGAGGCGTTTAAACAGACCAGAGTTCCTGAACACACACGCGTCATGAACCTTGCCCGGCCACCCGACGTTGATGTTGGTAAAGCGTCCCCTATAGTCTACCAGTGCTTGCAGCACCATTGAAAAGTAGCCCTTTCGGTTAATGTACTGGCTGGCCTGGTGGTCCGGTCCCAGGATAGGGATGTGAGTCCCATCTATAGCCCCACCGCAGTTTGGGAATCCCATCGCGGCGAAGCCAGCTATGACGACCTGGACGTTTCCCAGGGTCACTACCTTCGAGAGCACGAGTTCAACGATTGCGTTGGCTACTTGCATCACAGCAACCCCCACGGTAGATTTGCCCACGCCAAAGTGGTTCGCTACTGACCGATAGCTGTCTGGCGTGGCAAGTTTCCAGAGGGCTATGGCCACTCGCTTCTGCACAGTCAGGGCTGCTCGCATCCGGGTGTCCTTGCGCTTCAGGGCAGGGGACAGCAAGTCACACAGTTCAAGGAAAGTGCCCTTACGCATCCTGAAGTTTCGCAGCCACTGTGATTCATCCCAGACCTGCAGCACTAAGCGGTCCCACCAGTCCGTGCTTGTTTCCCGGGCCCAGAATCGCCGTCCCATAGCATGAACGTGACCCAGTGCCACCATGATCTCCACAGCGCGGCGTCCCGTGCTTTCTGAGAGGTCTGTGCCAGTCTGAGACTTCATGTCCTCACCGCGCTGCCGTTGCCTCCTCGCCCGATTTCTCAGCATCTGACTGTTGAAGAGGTGTACGATAAGGTGCGAGGAGTTGACAACGGCCATAAGTGCAGCGATGATCGCAGCGGGCTCCATGATCGCAGTGGAGTGCTGTGGCGTCCGCGCTGTCACTTATAACAGGAAAAGTGCGCGAACTGATTTCCCGCCGGCGGGAGTGACGGTTGAATGCTGACAGTTACCAAGGACCACCCTCGACACAGTTTTCCCCCCAGCAGGCATTGGGGGCTATACCCAGAATTCCAATGGGCAGCGGGGAGTGCGGGGACTGTGGGATAGCTTCCCACAGTGCACCGCTTCCAAAGTCGACGCTTGCCCCGTTAATGTGGACTCACAAAGTCGAATTAGTGTCCTTAGTGTGGATACACAAATTCGACTTCGTAAGGTCGATTCCACAAATTCGACTTAAGTTGATTCGAAATAGTCTTGTAGTGTAGACATACCCTTAGTTACAAGCACACAGTGAAGGTTCCTGGCTCAGCAATGGCTGGTAACTATGTTTCAGCCGGCTCCCCAACTTGATTCTAGTTGAAGCATAAACATAGGCTTTAGACAGCAAAAGATACAAAAGTTTGCTCCCAGATGTGGAGATCAGAGATGGCCACTGTCTACACTTACAATTTAGGTTGATATAGCTATGTTGGTCGAAGGTGTGAAAAATCAACACTGCTGACTGATGTAGCTAGGCCAACCTAACCTCCAATGTAGACACAACTAGGTCAATGGAAGAATGCTTCCACTGGCCTATCTACCAATGTTCAGGGAGGTGGTTTTCTTACACCGAGGGAAAACCCCCTTCCATCAGCTTAGATTGTGTCTATTCTATGGGGTTCTACTGGTATAGTCCCCCTAGTGTAGATATAACTTTAGATAATTGAGGAATTACTGAATATATGACTAAACATACTGATTTGATTCTAATACAGTTAACAACTCTCTAGGCACATCAATGCAATAATAATCCCAGAAATGTCACAGAAACAGTAACAATTAACCTCTTCATCATAAAATCACCCCATAAAACAGCAACCTCCTTTCTACTCAACTCAGGTTCTCCAAAAAGGCCTAACAAGTGAGCCTTGTCCCTTACTCTCAAGGTCAGAGAACTTGGACTTCCCTAGTGTCTGGCCGAGCCCAACAACCACATCATCCAGATTTAGGCACATGGAACAACAGAGCAAGAGTTATTAACATACTGGTGGCATTACAGCCCAAACCAACTCACTTGTCTCTCCTGGCAGATACATAGATTTGTTGAATGAGAGGTATGTGTGCGTGATAGAAGAGATACTTGTGGTATCCCACACAGGCAATCCTTGAGGCAGATGGACAATCACCCAGTACTGCCCACTAAAACAAAGCACAACGCCAGCTAGCCCTGCCAGGGACCACACACCAACGTTAGTCAATGAATTAAAGTCTGCTGACATATGTAATAGCACAGTCATGGGACTCCTAGCTTTTGTCCATTGCCAAAGGAACATTTACTAAAAAGACCAATGCAGGCAATATCCATTCCCAGACCAAAAGCAGACTGATAAGAATCAGGGAAATGAGAGGATTCCAGACCAACTTTGTGACAATCTCCTCAATAGATTTCCCTAATGAAATGGAAAGATTTTATCAGCCAGGATGGATAAAGGTCCAATTCACTGATCACCACCCACAGTTCCCTTAAACACACCTGGCACCTCAATGAGCAATGCTCGCCAAAACGCATGCAGAGCAGACTGCACATTTATATACCTCAGACACTGATCTGCTTCTACAGAAAAAGCCAAGCCAGGCCAAGTCAGATCGCTCTTTCCCACAAGGTAGCTGAAAAATTCACAATAGTGTCTGGGGATTATTGTGTGTGCTAATTGTGTGGGTGGTTTTGAAGAACTATGGCAGTTAGATGATCCACCATCTGTGCATCTTCACCACAAACAATGAAATTGTTGCATGCAAATTAGCTGTAGAGTAAGGTTGGTGATTGGATGAGTTACATCTGATATTACAGTGATTGTGGCATGGCAGAGATACATGCCTTACTGTGGCTATAAACCATACAGGTGTAATTCATAAAGTCAAAATGGCTGAGAACTTAAAAATTGAATGGTAACAGACTCTGAATCCCAATGATGGTGACATTCTGAACAAAGAGAGCCATCGACCATGCCTGTAGCTGTTTCCATCACTTCACACTGACTCTGCAGACATTCTAGGTTTCAGAGTGGCCCACAGAGTGCCAATTCTGGAATTTTATTATATACAATCAAACAGATCCATTACTGTGATGGGAACAAAGCGTGCCCTGCCCTGAAACTGCAAGAGCTAGTGGTCAGGTCATGACCTCTCAATCTCCACTCCACTCCACAAGATCCAGAGTGTGCGACGTGCATTGAACTCGTGTGACCGGAACTAGAGATCACCTGGAATCACTCCATGATTGCTATGAAACCGATCCTGCAGCCACCAGAGTCTAATAATAACCAGTGCAAGGCTAGCTGAAGTAGTGGTATGCTTTGTGCCAACAAACAGAGACAAGATGGGTGAGGTAATATCTTTTATTGGCCCAACTTCTGTTGGTGAGAGAGAGAAGCTTTCGAGCTCAAAGGCTTGTCTCTCTCACCAACAGAAGCTGGGCCAATAAAATATATTACATAATCTACCTTGTCTCTCTAATATACTGGGATTGACACAGCTACAACTACACTGCCAACAAACTTGTCATTTAAGGTTGGAGAGGGCACAAGTATCAATTTGCCCACTACAGGGCTTCCACTTCTTGGTTAAAGTTATAAGATGACAAATTGTTTCTGAGGGGAGCCAGGGGTCAAAAGTTAGCTCTCACTTTAAAAATTATGAGGACTCTCCTCCTTGACTAGCTGGATTTGCTAAAACAGAGCTGGAGAGAGATTATACATTACAGCTATAATCTCAGTTTCTCTTTAAAAGCACACATTGATTCTAGGAGAGGCCAGCATGGGCCAAATTCATCCCAGGTGTAACTTCACTCAAGACAACAGAGTTACACCAGGGCTGAATTTGTTCGGCAGTATTTAAAAAAAAGCATTTACTTTTTACATGTCTGTTTTTCCCTTCATTCTCCAGCTGCAAAGAATGAGAATTTAATAATTAAATATAGCTGACAAATAAAAATCATAGATCCCCGGAGACACAAATTACATCTACTACCTGATGTGAGAAGTGCAGAAACAACACTTCTACACATGAATAGGGAGGTTTGACAGGTAGGAAAATATATTTCTGGGCTGCACATTCTGCCTCTAGTTGGGATTAATTGCCTGGCTGTGGATCTGTGTAGAAAATGTTTTTTCCCTTATATCAAATAAAATTTAAAACGTAATCAACCCGAGAGAAAAATGTAGGTTTTTAAAAGAAATCCCTACCGGGTCTTTTCTTAGTTCTTAATTCTTTGCATCTCTGGAACCTCTCTCCTTTAAAATAGCTCTAACTTCCTCTCTCTTTTTGGTCTCTCTGGTAAATACATAATATGAATATATTATGTATTTACATAGGCCTGGTCTACACTGGGGGGGGGTGTCGAACTAAGGTACGCAACTTCAGCTACGCGAATAGCGTAGCTGAAGTCGAACTACCTTAGTTCGAACTACTTACCCATCCTCACGGCGCGGGATCGACGTCCGCAGCTCCCCCATCGACTCCGCCACCGCCGTTCGTGGTGGTGTTACACCAGGGCTGAATTTGTTCGGCAGTATTTAAAAAAAAGCATTTACTTTTTACATGTCTGTTTTTCCCTTCATTCTCCAGCTGCAAAGAATGAGAATTTAATAATTAAATATAGCTGACAAATAAAAATCATAGATCCCCGGAGACACAAATTACATCTACTACCTGATGTGAGAAGTGCAGAAACAACACTTCTACACATGAATAGGGAGGTTTGACAGGTAGGAAAATATATTTCTGGGCTGCACATTCTGCCTCTAGTTGGGATTAATTGCCTGGCTGTGGATCTGTGTAGAAAATGTTTTTTCCCTTATATCAAATAAAATTTAAAACGTAATCAACCCGAGAGAAAAATGTAGGTTTTTAAAAGAAATCCCTACCGGGTCTTTTCTTAGTTCTTAATTCTTTGCATCTCTGGAACCTCTCTCCTTTAAAATAGCTCTAACTTCCTCTCTCTTTTTGGTCTCTTTGGTAAATACATAATATGAATATATTATGTATTTACATAGGCCTGGTCTACACTGGGGGGGGGTGTCGAACTAAGGTACGCAACTTCAGCTACGCGAATAGCGTAGCTGAAGTCGAACTACCTTAGTTCGAACTACTTACCCATCCTCACGGCGCGGGATCGACGTCCGCAGCTCCCCCATCGACTCCGCCACCGCCGTTCGTGGTGGTGGAGTTCCGGAGTCGACGGGAGCGCGTTCGGAGTTCGATATATCGCGTCTAGATGAGACGCGATATATCGAACTCCGAGAAGTCGATTGCTACCCGCCGATCCGGGCAGGTAGTATGGACGTACCCATAGTGGATACAATTTATACACTGCTTTCAGCAGACACTTGTACTAACAAGAGCAGGGTGAACTATTTCCAGAAAACAACTTATTTCTATCTGTGAATTATCCATGCAAAGATCTTGATCTTTTACTAATTTGGTTGTTCAAAATTATTGGACAAATTTATGTGAATGTATTTCAGCCTGTGAAGTATTCATATGGATGATGAAGGTGGCAATGCAAGCACTTCTGGTATTTATACACAATTGCACAAGTATCCGAAACACCTTCTAGGAACAGTCTTATATACAAGATTTTTGCTACCTGAATTCAGGTTTTTTGTCTTAATTAAACATTGGCAAACATTTTTGCAGTATTCAACTCTAGTGATAACCCTTAGCTTGGTTTAAGCCTTCACTGTAATCTCATATTGGGAAGTGATAACGAACACAGTGCTGATACATCTTGTATTTTACTGAGAACAGTCAGTGTTTTTCAAAGGTTTTCAGAGGTAATAGTGCAGCTAATAAAATACTCACATACATGCCTCACCACCACAAAACTTACAATACAGTCTCAAAGGGTAATTTAAATTCACACACTGAACCTTATTTTTAAATGTGAGCATCTTAAGACTACATTCATTTTGATGCTCAAATTGGCAATTAAGTATGCAAATAGCCAATATTTTCTGGCAAATGTTGAATTTGCATATCCCGCTAAAGAGCCTATAGTTGAAAATTGGGCCTATTATCTATAGTAGTAAAGTAAAACAGTTTTTAAATCCAGCTGTTGCTCATGTCTGGAAAAGCTCCCTCTACATCAGGGATCGGCAACCTTTGGCCACGCGGCCCGTCAGGGAAATCCGCTGGCGGGCCAGGACGGTTTGTTTACCTGCTGCATCTGCAGGTTCGGCCGATCGCAGCTCCCACTGACCGTGGTTCACCATTCCAGGCCAATGGGGGCTGCGGGAAGAGGCATGGGCTGAGGGATGTGCTGGCCGCGGCTTCCCACAGCCTCTATTGGCCTGGAACAGCGAACTGTGGCCACTGGGAGCTGCAATCAGCCAAACCTGCGGGCACTGCAGGTAAACAAACCATCCCGGCCCGCCAGCGGATTTCCCTGATGGGCCACGTGGCCAAAGGTTGCCGATCCTTGCTCTACATGCTAGACATGGATTTGTATTCCATAGTCATTTATACATTGCATATAAACAAAACGTGCACACATGGTAGCCCTTTGGCAGATATCCTTTGCTACTTAATGTAGGACCTTTTCAGACTAGCAGATGGGGGAAGTTTCCAAGTGTTTCTTCTTCGAACACATTTACATGGTATATAAAAACAGAACATTTCTCAAGAGTCAGGAGAATTAATCCATCATGGCTCTTGTAGCAGATGGCTACTTACACACACTGTCAAAATTTTGAGTGCATTTCCAAAATAGTAAGCGGAAGCTGCAAAATCCCACATCTGACTTTAGCTGAGATGTGGTGTAACATGTTCCTGCCTTTATAAGTCAGTTGGCAGAAGAAAAGATGCTCGAATTTTTCAGCTACAGTAAAAACGTCCCCTCCAAGCGGCAAAAAGGGGTTGGATGTGGGTAGCTTCCCAGACTCTTGCGCTGGGTGTCTCTCTTTCCCAAACACATTGGAATTAATGACAGGTGCATCAGCTCTACCAGGTACAGTGGGGAGCAGACTAAATGCCAGTGTAATTGCGGAAGTAGCAACTCGCCCTATTTCCCCTACATTTGACATCCGTCAAGCAATGTGGCTTGTACATTTTGAATGCTGTACACAAGCCACAACATTTTGCCTTCTCTCACCATCCGTCTCCCCATTTTGATGTGATGAAAGGTTGAGCTAGAGATTTAATACAACTGCCAGTGAACCTGTTCTCTCAAGTGCAAAGAGAAAGGAACTGTCAAAACACGGGTGGTGGACAAACTATGAAGCATGCTGCCCTCAGGGAAATGCAGTTTCTATGCAATAGCATCAGCGGTGGCAGAAGACTCTACACTCAGCTTCTCTTTTTGGGAGGAGGGCACAGTACCAGGTCCTCACATGCTAGGCTAACCTGATGGGGAGCGAGGGCTAAGAGAGAGAATGAATTACCCCCAACAGACTCACTGGTTATTACTTGCAGCTTTCTAAACCTGTTCACTTTCCCAACCAACCATTCAGTGAAGGCTGTAAAGCCACCATCACAAATATTTGTATTTGCTGCACCACACTCAGGCTATGTCTACACTACGAGCTAGAGGTGTGATTCCCCTGCTCGTGTATACACACTGGCACTAGCTCTCCTGGAGCTGGTACAAGTATAAATAGCAGTTTAGCAGTGTAGCACGGGGTAGTGGCAGAGGACGCATGGCTTAGCTGTGTGGAGTGCAAACCTGCCTGAAACCGGTGGGTGTATACAGCTTAGCTGCTATTGTGGCTACACTGCTGTTTGTACTCACTCTAGCATGATGAGAGGCAGTGTGACTACATGTATGTGAGCAGGGGAATCACACCCTTAGCTTATAGTTTAGGGATAGCCTAAGATTCTTAAATTCAAGTCTACTACTGTCTTGCAGTAAATTTTGCACACTAGGTAAGCTATATTCCCTGCAGCACGTCACCATATCCAAATCTTGTCTCAGCCATTCTAGTCAAGCTTTGGTCTTGTATCAAATAGGGTTCATAATGTACAGTGTTTTTAACCACTGTTAAACAACTTGGAATCAAAATACAGTTGGAAGAAGGATGTGCACTTTGTTCAGGAAGGATAATTTGTGTCATTTTGCCCTGCAGTAGGGATGCTGTACATGTCATTAGGCATGCATGATGAATCTGATTTTCCTTTGGCCTAGTTTATCATATAGTTGGAATTAAGTCAACTCCATCCTTGAACTATTCAGATAGAACGTTTTGTGCTCTGATGTGTCTTTGGCTCATTACACAACCAAAACATGAAGAAACCACATGGACACTGCTAGGCCCAAAATGATCATGTTTACTAACTATGCATTAACATGCAAGGCCTACTTACAAACATACTGCTGCTCTCGCTGGTTTCTGATGGCTTCTAAAGCAGAACTTAGTGAGTGCCACTAGAGGACTCATAATATTTTAAAGGGATGCTACTTTGTACCTGCACTCTCCAAAATCCCTTTCCCCATCTAGCCTGCCAAAGACAACTAGCCTTTATTCCTCCATTAACTCAGCCTTCCCTCAGCCCCTCCAATTTAGAAGGTAAGACTACTTGCTAGTTGGTACTGCTCCCATAGCCTGACAGTTCCAGTGAGCAAGATGATTAATGCTGGCAAAAGCCTACACATGAGTCTGAAACCTAGACAGAAATGGGAAAGACATGGCATTAATTACTATGGCTTGGGACCAGCTGGAGCTGTCACATGGCTCTTATCTGCAGAGTTAACCATGTAGAAAATAGCTCATGCTTCAGGGATTAGGGAGCCTAAGGACTTGAACAGACAATGGAAAACATCCCACATAAGGAATACCTAGTAAAAAAAAACAACCAGACTCTAAACCATGCCTCATCTGCCCCCTTCCCAGCTCCAGCCTTCTAAATGACTTTAAGCTCTGCCCAGACTGCATCTGGAACAATGGCATAGATAGAATGGATGCACCAAAGCCACTTTTGTCCTTCTTAGTCCCAGCATCATACAGGGCAGCAGAAACTAGCAAAGTTCAAACTGCCCTGTAAAGTAGAATTTGAAGATTAATGATCCCAAATCACTCCTCCAAGTAACTACCGTCTGCTCGTCTCCTAGCTTTGACTGACTACAGTGAGATTAGCTCATTTAAGCAGACCAGAGTTAGTACTGTCTCTTGATAATCCTTCAGAATATATTAAGTATCACTCCTCTTATTTTGTTATTCAAGGTGAATACATGAAGCAAGACTGGAAAAATTATTTTATATGGAAACCTAGGTTTCAGATTTGATAGTAGTACTCACATATCTTTGAAAAATAAAAAGCCACCAGGCAATCTACAACGAACTAGAATTTTAATAATTGAGAAGGAGCTTCAAAATAAAGCTAATCAAGTACAATTCCAGAGTTCACCAGTAAGATACAATAAGTCGGAATACGCCAGGCCTGAACACCCCCGGTTGACAGATACAGGCTTATCAGGCAGTCTTAATGATTCTGGGTTAAGCTGCAAGATCAGCTCTTGGCTCCCTCAAGATAAACCGGTGCACAACATAACCCATGTTATTCTAATTCCTTTCTTATCAACATAGTTTCTTCTGTTCCTTTTACAATCTCAGGGCAAAATCCTGGCTCCACTGAAGTCAACGGTAAAACTGCCATCAAGTCCATTGGAGCCAGGATTTCGCCCTCAGTCCGTATTTAGAATGTTACAGTTAAGAACATAAGAACGGCCCTACTGGGTCAGACCAAATGTCCATCTAACCCAGTATCTTGTCTTCCAACAGTGGCCAGTGCCAGGTGCCCCAGAGGGAATGAACAGAACAGGTAATCACCAAGTGATCCTTTCCCTGTCGCTCATTCCCAGCTTCTGTCAAACAGAGGCTAGAGACACCATTCCTGTTCATCCTGGCTAATAGCCATTGATGGACTGCTCCTCAATGAATTTAACTAGTTCTTTTTTGAACCCTGTTATGGTCTTGGCCTTCACAACATCCTCTGGCAAGGAGTTCCACAGGTTGACTGTGTGTTGTGTGAAGAAATACTTCCTTTTATTTGTTTTAAACCTGCTGCCTATTAATTTCATTTGTGTGTTAGTTCTTGTGTTATGAGAAGTAGTAAACAACACTTCCTTATCTACTTTCTCTACACCAGTCATGATTTTATAGACCTCAATCATATTTCCCCTTACCCGTCTCTTTTCCAAGATGAAAAGTCCCAGTCTTATTAATTTCTCCTCATATGGAAACTGTTCCATACCCCTAATCATTTTTGTTGCCCTTTTCTGAACCTTTTCCAATTCCAATATATCTTTTTTGAGATGGGGTGACCACAGTATTCAAGATGTGGGCGTACCATGGATTTATATAGTGGCAACTTGATATTTTCTGTCCTATTATCTATCCCTTTCTTAATTATTCCCAGCATTCTGTTCACTTTTTTGACTGCCGCTGCACATTGAGCGGATGTTTTCAGAGAACTATCCACAATGACTCCAAGATCTCTTTCTTGAGTGGTAACAGCTAATTTATCATTTTATATGTATAGTTGGGATTATGTTTTCCAATGTGCATTACTTTGCATTTATCAACATGAAATTTCATCTGCCATTTTGTTACCCAGTCACCCAGTTTTGAGAGATCCTTTTGTAACTCTTCGCAGTCTGCCTGGGTCTTAACTATCTTCAGTAATTTTGTATCACCTGCAAATTTTGCCACCTCACTCTTTACCCCTTTTTCCAGATCATTTATGAATATGCTGAATAGGACTCGTCCAAGAACTGACCCCTGGGGGACACCACTGTTTACCTCTCTCCATTCTGAAAACTGACCCTTTGTTTCCTATCTTTTAACCAGTTACCAATCCATGAGAACACTTTCCCTCTTATCCCATGGCAGCTTACTTTGCTTAAGACCCTTTAGTGAGGGACCTTGTCAAAGGCTTTCTGAAAATCTAAGTACACTCTATCCACTGGATCCCCATGGTCCACATGCTTGTTGATCCCCTTAAAGAATTCAAGTAGATTGGTGAGGCATGATTTCCCTTTACTAAAACCATGTTGACTCTTCCTCAATAAATTATGTTCATCTATATGTCTGGCAATGCTGTTCTTTATTATAGTTTTAACCAGTTTGCCCGGTACTGGTCAGGCTTATAGGCCTGTAATTGTCGGGAATCACCTCTGGAGCCCTTTTTAAAAATTGGCATCACATTAGCTATCCTCCAGTCATCTGGTACAGAAGCGGATTTAAATGATAGGTTACAGACTACAGTTAGTAGTTCTGCAATTTCACATTTGAGTTCCTTCAGAACTCTTGAGTGAATACCATCTGGTCCTGGTGACTTATTGCTGTTTATCAATTTGTTCCAAAATCTCCTCTAATGATACCTCAATCTGGGACAGTTCCTCAGATCTGTCACTTAAAAAGAATGGCTCGGGTTTGGGAATCTCCCTCACATCCTCAGCCGTGAAGACCGATGCAAAGAATTCATTTAGTTTCTCCACAATGGCCTTATCGTCCTTGAGTGCTTCTTCAGCACCTCCATCGTCCAGTGGCCCTACTAGTTGTTTAGCAGGCTTCCTGCTTCTGATGTACTTAAAAAAATTGCTATTACTTTTTGAGTCTTTGGCTAACTGTTCCTCAAATTCTTTTTTGCCTTCCTAATTGTATTTTTACACTTCATTTGCCAGAGTTTATGCTCCTTTCTATTTTCCTCACTAGGATTTAACTTCCACTTCTTAAAGGATGCCTTTTTGCCTCTCACTGCTTCTTTTACTTTGTTGTTTAGCCATGGTGGCTCTTTTTTGGTTCTCTTACTATGTTTTTAAATTTGGGGTATACATTTAAGTTGAGCTTCTATTATGGTGTCTTTAAAAAGTTTCCATGCAGCTTGCAGAGATTTCACTTTTAGCACTGTACCCTTTAATTTCTGTTTAACTAACCTCCTCATTTTGTGTAGTTCCTCTTTATGAAATTAACTGCTACAGTGTTGGGCCACTGTGGTGGTTTTCCTCTCACAGGGATATTAAGTTTAATTATATTATCGTCACTATTACCAAGCAGTCCAGCTATATTCAGCTCTTGAACCAGATCCCATTTTCCAATGCTATACCTTTTTGAATCCTGTAGGTGTGAAGTCTGCCAGCTCCCACTTGCCGCTATTCTTCTCAGCACCACATTCCAGTACTGCCAACCCCACCCATCAGGAGTCAGGCCTGAAAAAAAAGTCATGTGTTGTTTTGGTTTTTTAAAATCTCACGATTTTTAAGCCACAAAACAAAACAAAACCAGTAAATTTTGGAACCTTTTTCTTTGCCTTCTGGTCTGTGAGCTTTGGGGATATTTTCAAGCTTATCTCTTCTACCATGAGGACTAGACATTCCCCCAGCTCCCCCATCCCTTTTTTTAAAAAAACTGAACGCTGAGCCCCTCTTGCAATCTCTTGATTCCAACAGCAGGGGCTTTAACCCCCCCCCACAAAACTCTCAATAAAATCAATTAGAGTTGGCAACACGCTGCAGGAGACATTTCAGTATTTGGGATCCAGTCTGGAATTGTGGGGGAGGCACAGTAGCTGGATGCTTCTGCTAAAGTGACTAGTAATATAGTGGCTTCCATTTAAATTGTTCATCTTTAGGTTTAAGTGTTAACAACCTATTCAGATGTACAGTGCAGTTTATGCCTCCCAGATCTATTCTGCAGATGCAGGAAGATAGTGGTGCATTGATCTATACTTGGTATGCATTTGTAGGCCTTTCTGCAACCACAAATTCTAGGTAAAAAAATTAAGTGAAAGCCTAGTTTCTGTAGGAAGGGTGGGGATGTGGGGGGTGGATTCCATGACAAATTCTACAGTTTTGGAGTCACAGAATACGTGGGGCCCTGATTATAAACCTCTCTCTCTCTCTCTCTCTAAAATGGTTTGGGAGAGCGTGGGGAGAGAAAAGAAAACTGTTGAGATGGAAAAGCTCCATAAGCTTCTGGCACTATTTCAATGACCTCAGTGAGTCTAGTTCTAAGCCTGGATATGGCACACAAATTACACTCTTTGCAGCTGGTGGTTTTTCTGATGATGGATGAAGTTCAAAGCTTGATTCTCTGTTGCTCTGAACCTTATATAGTCATTTACAACAATGCACAGTGAGTGTAAAAGTGCTGCCAGATCAGAACAGAAAAATCAGACCCCCCCATTGACCGTGTTGAATCTTTTAGATCTATCAGCTGCTTCTGAAACTGTTGACCACATGATGTTGAGGATATTCCTGGGGACCTTATCTGGCCCAAAGAATGTTAAATTAAAGCCCATTACTGCGTTTGCTGAAAACTGAATAACCGCCCCTCTTTAGGACTTAACCTATCACTTCATTTCTGCTCAAAAGGTTACCATTTATATGCTAGCTGGAAAAACCAACAACAACTGGAATTGTGTTGGTTTATGTCCAGTGGTTGTTCAGTCAGGGCTGACCTAACAACTTGTAAGTCCTTAAGGGGTGAGTCACACAATGAACTGGCACTTGTTCTGCTGCTGGCACCACAGACAGCTAGAGTTGTCAAGCAAGTAGCCAGATTTGCAAGGGATGTAGGACTCAAGAGTGGCAGGGCTTCACAGGGACACTTAGAGGGTATGTCTACACTACGAAATTAGGTCAAATTTATAGTCGAATTTTTAGAACGATTTTATACAGTCGATTGTGTGTGCCCCCACTTAAGATCATTAAGACGGCAGAGTGCGTCCACAGTACCGAGGCTAGCGTCGACTTTTGGAGCATTGCACTGTGGGTAGCTATCCCACAGTTCCCGCAGTCTACACCACCTATTGGAATTCTGGGTTGAGCTCCTAATGCCTGATGGAGCAAAAACATTGTCTCAGGTGGTTCTGGCTAAATGTCGTCACACACACACTCCCCGTGAAAGCAACGGCAATAAATTGTTTCTCAGCTTTTTTCCTGGGTTACCTGTGCAGACGACATACGACGGCAAGCATGGAGCCTGCTTAGCTCACAGTCACCATATGTCTCCTGGGTGCTGCTGGCAGATGCGGTACTGCAGTGCTACACAGCAGCAGCTCATTGCCTTTTGGCAGCAGACAGTGCATTACTACTGGTAGCCGTCGTCGTCATCTCCTGGATGCTCTTTTAGCCGACCTCGGTGAGGTCGGTCGGGGGCGCCTGGACATAAATGGGAGACGACGATGGCCAGCAGTCGTACTGCACCATCTGCTGCCAGCCTAAGATGTATAAGAGAGATGAAGTGGATCAAAACAATAAGGAGACCAGATTTGTTTTATATTTATTTGCTCCCCTTCCCTCCATAAATAGTGGGAGGAGGGATAGCTCAGTGGTTTGAGCATTGGCCTGCTAAACCCAGAGTTGTGAGTTCAATCCTTGAGGTGGCCATTCTGTGTGACAACCCTGTAAGTCATGTCATCAATTACCCTCCCCCCCTCTGTCAGAGCAACAGCAGACAATCGTTTCGCACCTTTTTTCAGCGCAGACACCATAGCACAGCAAGCATGGAGCCTGCTCAGATCACTGTCGCAATTATGATCACTGTAAACACCACACACATTATCCTACAGTCTATGCAGAATCAGAACCTCCAAAAGCACTACCAGGCGAGGAGGCGACGGCAGCACGGTGACGAGAGTGATGAGGACATGGACACAGACTTCTCTCAAAGTACGGGCCCTGGCAATGTGGACATCATGGTGTTAATGGGGCAGGTTCATGCCGTGGAACGCCAATTCTGGGCCTGGGAAACAAGCCCAGACTGGTGGGACCACATAGTGTTGTATGTCTGGGACGATTCCCAGTGGCTGCAAAACTTTCGCATGTGTAAGGACACTTTCATGGAACTTTGTAACTTACTTTCCCCTGCCCGGAAGCGCAAGAATACCAAGATAAGAGCGGCCCTCACAGTTCACAAGCGAGTGGCGATAGCCCTGTGGAAGCTTGCAACACCAGACAGCTACCGGTCAGTCAGGCATCAATTCAGAGTGGGCAAACCTAACCCCTCATTTACATTAATTCTTATGGGAAATTGGATTCGTTTAACATCGTTTCGCTTAGTCGTATTTTTCAGGAACATAACTACATTAAGTGAGGAGTTCCTGTACTACATGGGAAACCCCCAATGCTTGTCTCTAGCTTCCTAGACCTGGAGTTCTCAAACTTCATTGCCCCATGACAACAAAAATCACTCCACAACCCCAGCAGGGGAACCAAAGCCTGAGCCCCTCCATCCCAGGCAGGGGGCCAAAGCCTAAGGGCTTCAGCCCCAGGTCTGGGGCCTGTAACCTGAGCCCCACCACCCAGGGCTGAAGTCCTGGGGGTTCTGCTATGGCCCCAGGCAGTGGGCTCAGGTGTTGGCTCTGGGCCCCATCAAGTCTAAGTCAGCCCTGGTGACCCCATTAAAATGGAGTTGTGACCCACTTTGGGGTCATGACCCACACTTTGAGAACCGCTGTCCTAGACCAATGCAGGGGAGAGGTGCTGTACTCCTCTTGGGAGAAAAGAGAGCCTTGCAATTTTCAGCAGCAACCACACAAGAGGATTAAGGAGTTTTGTTACTGAGTTTTCCCCAGTCCAAACACTAGTGGGTGGGCTGTAGGGAAAAGAAACTTTAGGAAATGTAAATTGCAACTGTAGCTAGGCTGATAAAAAAAATTTCCATTTAAATTATTTTTAATAAAAAATTGGGATTTCAAATAAATGAAATTTTGTTCAAAACATGTCAGTGCTTTTTAGAAAAAATAATTTCTTGTGGGGGAAAATAATGAATGTTTAAGAAGTGAAACAGGTTGGTTGAAAACCGAAATGTTTAATTTCAGATATGTTGCCGCAATGCCTCATGGGAGTTGTAGTTTAGTTATCTCAACGTCCTCTTTCTCCTTTATGGGCAGGGCTCCCCACCCAGTCTACAGCGCCCATGATGCACTGCCTCTGCTCATCAAGATGTAGTCTAACCAAGGAGGAGGAAGGGAGCAGGGAGCATGAGGCACCTGAACTGCAACGGCATTTCTGAACCGTTGCTTTGGTTTTGGGATGAAATATTTCATTTTCCTCCTTTTGTCTGAAGAGTCTAACCTACTATGGACATAACATGCTTTTAAATTATACACAGCAGAGCATTCTGTTTGGATGAACCAATCTTGCATGGTTGGTAGACAAAGCGCCTTCCCCCTCCATCTCCCACCAAAACAAAAAAGAATGTAGGCCTCAGGAGAGGGGGGAATATTAAATCAATACTTATTTTCAATATCAAAAGAAAATAGATAGTAAAAGTTATCTATAAAATATAGATGCACATGAGACGCAGGCCTTCTTTGTCATAATAAGACTATTTCCTCTTGCATCCCTAGTGTGGCAGATGCACTCAGTCTCACTGCACCATTCTTGCATAAGGACGTACAAAGCAAAACTCAAACTAGCAAGCAATGCTGTCAGAGGCTCCTTGATTTAAATCAGAAATGAGTATGTTTTTCGGGGCATATTTCTCTCCTACAGCGGCCATCCAAAATTTCCTCCCTTTAAAAGTAAAAGAGCAAGTGGATTCTTTAAAGGAGCCAATAAAAAGGTAAGTTAGTAGGTAGAATAAATCCTTTAATACTGAAGAGAGGGCAGATCAGGAAGATTGCCTCTACAATTGGCAAATATTAAAAATGCAAGCTTCCTATGTGCCAGTTCAAATGGTGGGATTGAATTCACAATGTTGTATTGGTCTGTGATCCAAAAAAAAAAAAAAAAAAAGACAACACATTATGGTAACACATCCCAGATGGCAACATTCCATCTGCCCCCCTTCTTTCCCATCCCCCTTTCAGTAAGAATCCCATAAAAAACAGACATTTCATTAAGCTTTTGTGGGAAGTCTGCCAATCCCCCTACCCTGCTAGGCAGTTTGAACAGCAGCCTCATCTACTATTTTCTAATCCAGATCTGTCACATATTGTCACTAACAAGACATGCACAGCACTAGGACATCTTGTAAAGTGCTTGCAGTGTAATTACAGAAGGTCTTTTTTTGAGCCATAAATCTAAAATCTTGGCTAGGAAAATAAAATCTAATATTAAAAGCTTTATCAAGCAAGGAGCAGGGATGTCTCTAACCAGAAGATGAATACGAAGGCGTCAAAGATACATTGCCTGTGCCAATCCGCTCAGCATGACTGCTCGGCGCTTATATAATGCACCATCATTTTGGGGGTTGCTCTGCACATGCTCCCTTTCAGGGATCAGAGTTCTCAATATTACTGCGGTGATATTTGCACATTAGCAACAGTAAAATGGGAAGAGGCTGTTCCACTGCAGCGCATGGAAAGTAGTGTGGTAATAAAATGTACAAGTAACAAAATCAGAAAGAGGCAACTCTGGTGAGTGATTGATTGTATTGTGGTGGTGTCTAGGGACCCCAGTCATAGACCAGGAACCCATTGTGCCAGGCACTAGTACAAAACACAGAACACTGTACAAGAGGAAAGATTTCCTTTAGAGAAGGCCCTGAATCAAAACCCCAGCTCAAAACCACTCTGGGCCAACTGCTGCCACCCTTACCCCCACTGAGAAGCACCTTACTTCATGAATAGCCCCATGGAAATCCAGGGGACTATTGTGATGTAAGGAACTACTGAGCAAGAGCAAAAGAGGCAGAATCTGACCGTATAAGTGGCAGAGTAGGGGGAATGTTGAAATCCAAATAAAAATTCTCTTTGGTTTTCATTCAACATTTTAAAAAGCACCTTGGGTTAAAATGTCCATATCAACAACTGAATTAGACTTGAGCTGTTGTGTGAATCGCTACTTATAAAAATAAATGAGGAACTGACGGGTTTTATTGTTACTTAAGGAGCAGTAGAAACTAATTAATCATGGAAGTGCCATGAATATTCCTCCTATCAAGGCCCTCAGTTCTCTGCAGCAACGTGTGTGTCAAATTCTAGTGCAATCTGTAGAAACAGAGGGAGAGGACACACTATCAATAACCCCCTCCCAGGATCTGCTGCCACCATCAGATAGGAGCAGGTCCCGTCAGATCCCCCTTCTCCGATCCTGCTGTATGCACTGGTGGATTCTATGCACTGCACCAACTCCTGCAGCTGAGCCCCAGATCCTGTGGTGGTTACAACAGCCACGTAATTGCCTTCAGTTAATCCAAGTCGTCTGCAGACTGGCTGCTTTACATGTTCTCTGCTAATTTCAAGTATCTGTTGCATATTTCATCTGACTTGCTACCCCCTGCCTTATGTCTATTGCAGATTGATGACTGAGCCAGGATATTACCTAAAACAGAGTGCTTGCCAACAGGTAAATGTACTGTTGAACCCAAGACATGGAGAAACCCTCCTGGGTACCCTTTGCAAATGACTTCTCACAGAAGCATTCATTTTCTAAGGTAATAGATATATCCTATCTTGCTACAGTGCTCTTGTGAGGCAGTGTAAGATATGGGGAACTCTTTCCACTTGACAAACTTCCAGCTAAGTGATGCTGTCACTCAGCAAGGAGCAAGGCTTCCTTTTACAGCACCGTCTCAGCCTGAAAATGCTCACACATTCTACTAATCCAATATCCACTCTGTGTGGGTATGTGGTAACACCTCAGATGAAAAAATACTGTGCACCAATGACCAGCAGCTGAAAGAAAGCAAAACCACAGTGCACACTAGACCTAACTACATGACCATCCATGAAAAGCTATATTTTGAGAAAGCTACAGTTGGAGACGGTTGTTTGGGGCACAGGCAAGAGTTTATTCCAGATGACCATTATACAATAGGGACAACCCAGCACAGATTCTGTAAGGAAAATCATGCCTTTCTAATCTACTGATATTCTTTGAACAGGATACCTATATAGTAGACAAAGGAGAAACATTGGATATAAATTTATTTGGATTTTCAAAAAGCCTTTGCCAAATCCTGCACTAGCCGCTATTAAGGAAACAAAGAAAATAAATGGTCAAATTTCAGCATGGCTAAAGGTTAATAAGGCTTCCCTCAATGTTCCCTGATAGGACCAGTTTTGTTTAAAATATTTATATTAAAACCAATTGTGTGTGTGTGTGTGTGTGTGTGTGTGTGTGTGTGTATATACACACACCTTGTGACAGACCCAGACCAGTGGGGGTACAGGAGTCTGGTAGAGGGCAAATATACTGGTCACTGGATGAGTAGTTTTCTGTTCCCTGAGTGATCAGAGCAGGAGCTACACTAGAGTAATCAGGAACCTGCTAGAACCAATTAAGACAGACAGGCTGATTAGAACACCTGCAGCCAATCAAGGCAGGCTAATCAGGGCACCTGGGTTTAAAAAGGAGCTCACTCCAGTCAGGTGGGGGGGGGGAGGAGCGAGCGAGCGAGCGAGCGAGCCAGAGGAGAGAAAGTGCGTGTGAGGAGCTGGGAGCAAGAGGCGCAAGGAGCTGAGAGTGAGAGGGTGTGCTGCTGGAGGACTAAGGAGTACAAGTTTTATCAGACACCAGGAGGAAGGTCCTGTGGTGAGGAGAAAGAAGGTGTTTGGAGGAGGCCATGGGGAAGTAACCCAGGGAGTTGTAGGTGTCATGCAGCTGTTACAGGAGGCACTATAGACAGCTGCAATCCACAGGGCCCTGGGCTGGAACCCAGAGTAGAGGGCGGGCCCGGGTTCCCCCCAAACCTCCCAACTCCTCATCAGACACAGGAGGAGTTGATCCAGTCTGTGGGGAAGATCACTGAGGTGAGCAAATCTGCCAATAAGCGCAGGACCCACCAAGGTAGAGGAGGAACTTTGTCACAACCTCTACCCTGATATAACACTGTCCTCGGGAGCCAAAAAATCTTACCGCGTTATAGGTGAAACCGTGTTATATCAAACTTGCTTTGATCCGCTGGAGCATGCAGCCTCTCCCCCCCCCGGAGCGCTGCTTTACCGCATTATATCTGAATTTGTGTTGTATCGGGGTAGAGGTGTGTGTGTGTGTACACACACACACACCAGTGACATATATATTTACACCAGTGCAGTTTAGTCAAGACTACAGAAAGCTATGTGGGACTTCAGATGAAATTCAATGGCATGTGCAAAGCAACACCCATGGCAAGCAATATATTTGAATAATCTGAACCACTCAGACGCTTTGCTAAATTAGCCATAAACTCAGGATGAAGCCCATTGTGGAAAGCACAGTGAAAGTCTCTGGCTCAATCTGAGACAGCAATTGAAAAAAAGCAAACAAATGTTTGGAAGCATATGGGATAGGATAGGAAAACACTAACAATATCACATTGGAGTCAATGGAATGCCATCATCTGGAGTACCGTTCTGGTCACCCTAGCTCTAAAATGATACAGCAGAAACAGGGGGTTTAGAGATAGGCGACAAATGATCAGAGGCAGAGGAAGCCTTCCATATGAGAGACTGAAACAACTGGGACTGTCCTTCAGCAAGGAGAAAAAGAGGAGGGGATACAATAATGAATGTTAAAGAGAAGGCAAATCCAACACTTCTAGTTATCTATTCAGATAATGCAAGGACAAGGGGATATTCAATTATACTGAAAAGCAACAAATTTAAAAATGACAGAAAACAGATTACTCAATTTATCTGGCTATTGAATGTGCAATAATTAATTTAGTAGTAACCACTTTTGCTGGAGACAACTGGAGATGGTAAAGACAAAGGGCCAGATGCTCAGCTGGTATAAATTTGCATAGATTAATTGACTTGACTGGAGCCACACTAATTTGCCCCTGCTGAGAATCTAGCCCAAAGTCCATTACAAGACATTCTGGAGGAAGGGACTTATCTCACTGACATAATGATGCCTGATACACACAGAGCTGGCAATGCTTTTCATACCACCCACAGCCCAGATGGATTATCAGTCATTACACTGAAAGTATTTCCAAGAGTGCTTCTACCCTAAATTCACCAGGGAAAAATTAAATGTTCTTTTATCCCATAAACTTACAAAATTTCACAATGCACAAACCTACCAGAAGCAAAAATATTTTAGAAATAAAACCTGCTATTTATATAGTTGAACAGCTGAGTGTTAACATTAATTTAAAAACCCTCCAAAATCCTCATGTTGTTTGTTATAAATTAAATAACTGTGCTTATCTAGAGTCTCTCATCTGAAGATATCAAAAGGCTTTATAAAGCTGGGAATGAGCCATTCTCCCCATTTCACAGGTGGGATAAATTCAGGCAGTCAGGTTAAGCTCTCAGGCCCTGACCCTACTGATCCCAACTGAAGACAATAGGACTGTGCACAGGCACAGTGGTCTACTCATGAAACACAGCAAGCAGGTTTGGGTCACATTATATATATACCCCCCCACACACACTTTTCTTTTAAAAAAAAAGTATCCCCTATATTTGCTTACCCAGCTCAAGACCCCAAGGCCCAATTTTCAAGGGTGCGGAGCACCAGCTGTTCCAGATGACATCAGCTGAAGTTGGGGGTTTTGAGCATCTCCAAAAATCAGGCCGTAAGTGGCTCAAATTGGGTGTCAACAAAAAAATTGGTGAAAACTTTTGAAAATGTATGCCTTAGTGGTTTGTTCACGATCACAAGAGTCAGCGAGTGCGAGAGTCAGGGACAGAACCTGGGCTTCCAACTCGAAGGACCCAGTTCCAACCAGATATCATTGCCTCCAGAGTGACAGAGCTGGATTCTCCAGTCTGTTCTGGCCTTTTTGCATCATTCTGCTTGTGCAAGTGAGTTCCCTGCTAGCATAAAGCTCCTGTACGCGATGGAGCTAGCTCCTGTACGCAGTCACTGCATTCCCACCTTGGTACAGGGAGTGGGCATGCTGTGGAGAGTGCGGGTACCTCAGCTATGCCAATTAGCTACTGACATAAGGTCTCTTTCAATTCTTCTCATCTATTCAGTTGCTGCTTTGGAGATCCTTAAAACAGTTCCTCTTCATTCATTTTTGTGGTTGACATTCATTCTTTGACATTCATCGTGTGTGTGGGGTAACACTGTAATAAGAGCATTTTAAAGTGTCAGAATATGCAAATAGAAGTATCAAAAAATGTGAACTTGAATCTTTCCTACTGAAGCGAGATGTTCTGTCTCAATTCAGTAACATCATAGATACTTTAACCCAGTAACTGCTAAAATCACGCTGATCAACCTGTGCTTAATCTTGCAAGAAAAATTTACCTTTTAACTATTTTTTTTTAAATCTAGGTGTTATCTCCATTAATTTCTTCCCACAATAACAGTCTGATGGATGTTCTCCAGGGTGCAGAAGGACCCTGCTATTTCAGCAGCTTTGTGCCATGACCGGGGAGCTCTGCTTTCTAATATCAGTATGGTCACCATGTTGTTAACTCACATGCCAGCTCATGCAAACTCCCCACACATCACATTTACAGCCCCCAGATTTTCAGTGGCTGGGCAAGCAGCATGGCCTTTTCAGGGGAGAGATTCCCAGTCTGGAATTTGCTTTCCCCTTTGGTCCAACAAATAGAGCTAGTCAAAATTTTGACATGAAATTAAAAACAATAAAAATTAAAAAAAAATTAACCCCTCATAATTGGCCCCCCTATCAGCTGTGCGGCCAAAGCCCCAGTTTAACTTTTGTAAACACTGCAGATCCCATTCTGATAGTCAGGCTTTTGCTTGAAATTACTTGGTGAGGAAAGGTACCTCTTAGGATGGCCCTGACTATTGGGTGGGGACATTGCCTCCATGTTTATACTTTTGGTCTGGCTTGGGTTGAAAGGATGAAGTTTATAAACAAACACTTTGTTTTGCAACTCTGACCAGACTAGCTGCTCCATAGCGCCAGTGGCATTTATTTCTCCTATTTGATTGTAAGGCACCCTCAAAAAGCTCTTGGTAGTGCGTGCCCCTATTCAGGGCCCTTCTCCAATCCATGAATAAAACAACTTCCAAAAAGTAGGCCTGAAATTCTGGCCTATGTGTCAGTTTACATGCATATATATGGTATTTTGTAGGGACTAACAGCTACTGGAGTACAGGTCACCCCAATGTACATACTTTAAAAGGGTGTGTGTGTGTGTACACACACACACACACCTTCCTAGTCACATATTACCTGCAGAAATGTGGAGAATGAAGTGATCAAAGCTCATTTCTAGAGCAGGTCAACATTTTTTGAATGAAAAATCTCATTTAAAAATGGCTTTTGTTAAAAATGAAAAATTGTTCATTTTCAACATTAGTGGGAATGTTTCAAATATATGTTTAAATTTTTTTTGAGTGTTTGCTTCTTTTCCCTTCTTCCCCTCTGCTCCCAGTCATTTGCAAAAATCCAAAAGTGACTGGGAAAAAAATGAAGGAAAAACAAATGAAAAGAAAAATCAAAAATCAACTTTGAAAGAAAAATATGGGTCTATTTTAACCCTGCCAAATGAAAACCTGGATATCACCACAGTTATTTTTCTAGTGTTTTGACAAGCTCTAGTCATTTTGAGACATAAAATTTGCCACCGACTGCTAGTCCATAAGTCTAGTTTTACCACGGGGTTACTATCTAGCATTATTTTTTTAAAGATATATGTGCGGTAGCTAAATAGAGAAGCCAAAAGATGGATAGGTTTGTAGGCCCAATATAAAAAAAGAGCACAATAAATCTGCTGCAAATGTAGTAACTCATATTTGATGAAAAATGCAGGCCTAATTAGATTAGATTTACCCTTCTGCATTTTCAATTTGACAACTAATGGTGCTGGGGCAAGCTACAATAGAGTTTTATTGGCAGTGCAATACAGCTAGTCGCTGGCACAACTACATACCGGTAGTAGCTGCCACCAACTCACTCCCCCAGCACGGCATCCGTCCAAATGGTTCAGCAGGTTTGCCTTCAGCAGAGAATATGAGCTTCGGCCTCTCAGTGGAATCTGAATTTCATCAATATAAAAGTATCATTCACCCAAGACCAATATCACAGGTCTTGATTTATAGCCTAATGGTCTGCCTTCATCCTGTATGCCGCTGTGGGAGCAATCCAAGTCACGTAACTTTAAATCACCTAAACTCTACACGATAGCTTACTTGTCTCTTACACAGAGCAAGGATTTCAAAAGCCATTCAATGAATACAACTAACCACGCAGTAGGATTAAGAACAGCTCAAATGATTTCATTCTATAAAGACAATCAAACAATACAGAAATATTAAACTTTAAATGTTAATACTTTCCAATGTACCAGGTCCCTGGAAAGCTGCTGTTAGTCAGTGTCATACTAATAAGAACTCTAGTAATTTCCTCAAAAAACACAGGCTCCAGCTGCCAATCGCCCCAAAAGCATCCAGTCAAGTTGCCCTGGGACTAGTCCCTCCCATCATAAACAATTCTGGCTCGTCTTGAGACAGCTTGTCTGATTTTTTTTTTTTTATTCCTTACCTTGTGCAACTGCTTCATTTCCTCTCAGATTCTTCAGAGAACTCACCACTACAGCGTGAGCAAAAGATGACCACACTGCTCTTCTTTATGGAAGGGGCCTGCTGAATATGCTTCATTCACAGGTCTCCATCTCCAACCATGTATAAATTCTTGTAACTCGTTTGCGTAACAAACGCTTCCCAGGAAACATGCTTCAGGTCAGATTACAGAAAAGGCAGGACATTTCATTACAGGGTGGAATTTTCAAAAACATACAAATAACTGGGGAACACAAGCGCCATTAAAAGAAAAAAAAATCACTGGGACCTCACCTCAGTCACTTATGTGTTTTTGAAAACCCCATCCACAAATAACAATATTGGCAGTTCAATCCCTTTTCATATGCAATCTGATAAATATTCCATTCCGTTTTTCCTCCACCCAATTCTTCCTGGGAGACTGGAAGATAAGGGGGTCCTGTGGCCCTAGCATTTACACCAATTAAAATAAGAATATTTCTTCTTCATATTGTAGACCAGGGGTTCTCAAACTGTGGGTCAGAACCCCAAAGTGGGTCACAATCCCATTTTAATGGGGTCACCAGGGCTGGCATTACACTTGCTGGGGTCTGGGGCCGAAGCCCGAGCCGCACCGCCCAGGGCCGAAGCCAAAGCCCAAAGGCTTCAGCCCTGGATGGCAGGGCTCAGGTTACAGGCCTCCCACCTGGGGCTGATGTTCTTGGGCTTCAGCTTTGGCCCCTCCCCGCCCGGGGCAGTGAAACTCGGGCGGGCTCAGGCTTCGGTCCCCCCTCCTGGGATTGTGTAGTAATTTTTGTTGTCAGAAGGGGGTTGTGGTGCAATGAAGTTTGAGAACCCCTGTCCTAGACAATGAGGCACTGTAAATATTTTCAAGCTACCTAACGGCCTTTTCTAAACTGGCTTGAGAGCCTGCTATTAGTCTTTTGTACGCTCAAGAAAGCATCCAGGATTTAAACTCCTTCCATTTCTCATGCTCCAGGACAGCAGTGTCTACACTTACCGGCAGAGTGCTCTTCCGTCAACTCTGGTACTCCTGCTCTCCAAGAAGAGTAAGGTAAGTCAGCAGGAGAGCGTCTCCTGTCGACATAGCTCAGTGTAGACACCACAGTAAGCTGACCTAAGTTACGTCAACTTCAGTTATGTTAGCCACATAACTAAAGTAGTGTAATTTAGGTTGACTTACCACGATAGTATAGACAGGGCTTGAGAGCGCCAGAGGCTACAGTGTACTTGTTTTGTGTGCATGAGGGAGCGATGTTGCAATGTAGTGGCAGCCCACTAGGGACTTACTCCTGCTACTACTACTTTTTGAAAGGCGCTCCCCTTTAGCTTAATTGGTAGAAGCCTATGTTTTGGAACAAAAGCACCTATGAATGTTAGAGATACATAAGCAGTAACTGTCTGGAGCATACAAATTCATTACAAGGCATTGCTATTAAATGCAAAGCAACCCGTTTGGTTTAATTAAGGAGCAGCATTGACAGAATCAAGCCCCGTCAAGTTCTCTTCAACCTGAAAGACGGAGGCTGTGTCATAAGCTGTCAAGGACAATGGGAAGTAAAACAGATGGATTGTGGGCGACAGAAGAGAAAATGGAGTGGAACCTCACAGCTTTGGTGGAGATACAAAAAAAAAAAAAATCAATCAACTACAGAGGCAAGGCTCAAACTCCAGGCCAGATCTTCAGCTGGCATAAATCAGCATAGCACCATTGCAGTCAATAGAGCTTTGCTGAATTGCAACAGCTATGCGCAGGGTCTGGGCCTTGACATTGAATGGATTCACTGCAACCTGGTAGACAAAAGGTGAGCTCAGGATGGGGTAGTAAAGCCCTATTGCAGACATTCTTGTATTGGGGTGAGGGTTAGTAAGATCTCTACAGTTACAATCAAGATGTCTGTAGTTTAGCTTCCCTTCTTTTACACTTTAGTAGTGAGGAAAAAAATGTTTACCCTTTGCTTTCATTACTATCTTATACAAATATGCAACACACTGGTGGGGGAAGTAACACCTGAACATACACATTTTTTGCAAAGCACAGAATCAAGTTCAAGGCTGGAAAGGACCATCATTGAGTCTGACCTCCTGTATATCACAGGCTACCGCCCCCGGACCTGCAAACTAAACCCAACATCTATGATCTTCTTCTGGAAAAAGGTGCTAGCACAATTTATCACCTTACTTTTGTATAAGTCTTAAGTTAATAGAATGTAATGGTTCAAAAAATGTAAGTCCATATCTACTGTAAGCTGTTAGTTTTTTTACAGACAATTATGTTTAGAGACGTTATGATACCACTGTGGATATGTGAAGACAATAAGTTAATGTGCTGTAACCAATTTGCAAACATTAGGAAGTTAGCTACAATAGAAAACTAATTAAATAAAAAGGGTTAGTCCACATTATGGGTAAAGGGCTGGCAAAATGGCATTCTAAAAATGAATGTTGCTTAGGTGCACTTTTTGTAACACACATACACGTACATGTGTCACATCAGCAGAGTTTATCATCAGAACACATAGAGCTTAATACCCAAAGCGATTTTTTTCTCAATACTTGTAAGAAGAAATTCAAAGTTCAGCGCTTTGAAGGCCCATTTCAGATGGAGACCTTGCAGATCTAGGGGCCAGAAACAGCCACCATTACGATGGGTAGTACCTTACTCATCAAGTAGTTCATCTAGTCCTAGGAACATAGAGGATGATAGAAATATCAACAGTCCCCTTTCAATTATATCATCAATCATCCATCATTCATCATTTGTGAAGCAAATGTGACTTCATCATAAATAAACCCCAAACCATGCTTGAAAATAAAACCAAACTTAATGGAAATGCATTCACAGAATACGTACCAGCCTCAAGGCCTACTTTGTACATCATTTTATTTATTTTCCAGCCCTCCTTTTAGTCATCAACACATTTTTAGCACTTCAAAACCGTATCATAATCTTGCCTGGAGACTCTCATTTCTCAGGTGGTCTCCCATTAATGGATCTCAATCCATTCCACTCCAGTTCTGCACAGGCAGCTGTGTAAAGGAGCACTTCCCAGTTTCTTTAACCTTAGTTATGAATTAAATTCTTCAAGCACCTTACCCAATAAGACATTAAGTACAGCATAGACCAAATCCCCTTGATTTCTCTGCAGCAGGCTAATTTAGGCACCCAGAGTTCTGACCCTACATGGTGTTACTTCATAAATACGGCCCAGTCAGACAGACCTCTCTCTCAAAAGCAACATAATTAAGGGCACAATCCTGGAAATACTCATTTAGATGATTGCAGGATAGAGCCTTATCTGACCCTTTTCAGAGTCCCAGAAATCCATCAAATTAAGAGGATAAAACCACAGCACCAGATCCTGATCACATTGATCCAGTGTAAATCTTTAATAACGCCACTGACCACCAGCACCAGAAGGGGGGGGGGCAGGGACATTGGAATCCACTTTGCCCTTGTCCCCCTCCCGCCTCTACAAAGAGGTTCTCATGCTCTTGCCACTGACTTCAGTGGAGTTCTTCTGGACTTCGGTGTAACCGAGATCAGAATTTGGCCCATAGCACACAATTTCTCTTCGGTATAATAGAGTGACACGTGCTAGTGATTACCTGTTAACTGTAGTCTTGTCTACTAACAGCCACTAAAAATCTCTGATCCCATAAGAGAGAGCTCACCTATTAATCAGAGTTAAGCAACCACCTGTTAAAGTGTCCATAGAATTATTAGTCCCTTGGTGGCTGTTGTGAACAGGGTTATACTGTACTTCAGAAAACAAAAGGTTTATGTAAATTGTTGTTGGAATAAACTGTACCCACCACCCTCCCTCCACCATTCCCCACCCATCCTACAGAACCGTAGACTAGTCTACAGCTTACAAAATGCAAACAGACCTTAAAACATAATAATTACTGCTTGCACTACCCACCCACACTCAGCTGTTTTACCCACTGCATCCCTTTTCATCTTCCGTCTGTTGCTTCTCCCTTTTAACAGTTTTTTGTGTTGCTACTGGGGTAGAGTAAAACCTGATTTTTAAACAGAATTGATGCTGCAGTCTTATTCCTTTCAGCCAAAATATGGAGAGAAGGAAAAAAGAGAGAAAGAGAGAGAAAGCGCAACCCACACATACATTTCACCCTGATCTTGGATAATTCTTACAAAACTATCATTTTGACAGATACGAAGAGGAAAGAACTCTTGAAGGGGTTTACAATAATTTAATGAATACTCTTGTACCAAATCCTGTACTTGAGTTACAGATACAGCTTTTAAAAATAAGTTATAATGGGAAAGACGATGACAATTGTCCATCTAGCCATATAATTGTAGTTTAATGCTGCACTTAAATACTCACTGCACGACAAAGATTCAAATCACTAGCAAATTACACACGATTCACTTCCATTCTGCTTTTCAAATTACAGGTATTCAGCTTGTAATTTCATTTCTGGAGGTTACGTTCAGGAACAGAGAGCTCTTACACCAAATGGAAATAAATGCCACCTAGAGAATTCACATATTAAATGCAATAAAATGGGCACTTCGGAATTGGCATGGTCTGGTCCTCTTCAGCCCTCTAAAGAAAACTACAGGACAACAGGTTTTTAAAACCACTGATGGGGTGGGGTGCACGGAAGGACTCGACACACGAGAGAGAGAGAGAGGGTTACGTACTACACAAGAGCACATCTGCGAAAGGTCCAAGGAGATTTTTGTTGAAGATGCAGCGGATCCACACCAGATATATCGTGAATGGCTTAATGTTTTCTGAAAAGGTGTGATTCTGGTGTGACAAAATATAAGGCATGTAAGTGTTTTCACCTTGCTCCTGTATCCACACTTCATATTTTACTTCCCTGACTTTCAGATACTTAAGGTTCCAGGGGATCTGCCAAGACACCGAGAGCTTCGCTTCACTAGTACCTTGGACAGAGGCTTGACACTTAGCATCCCTAACCTTGCCAGGGTACAGACCACTGGTCCACTTCTGCTTCTTGGGTCCAGGCTTTAATTTCACAGTTTGCCTGATCACCTGGATAAGGGAAGGGATGTCAACTCTTGTATCCTGGTAGACACGGAAAAGCCATTCCGGGTTCCGACAGCAGAGGTGGCGTGGAACCTCCTTGCTCTTTATTATGCGTTCTTGCTCTGCCTTGTCTAAGTGAGCAATTCCTCCCTGGTCCCATGGCCTGTCAGGAAAGGTTACAGTGTTTTCCTGATCAGTGTTCTGCCAGGCAATGTACTGGAGATCCATGCCAGGGAGCGCTGACAGTGTTTTGTATGGGGTGTAGTGTTCGGGGTTGATCGCATAAGGAAAGAGCTCCACGACAGTGGCCCCTCTTGGCAGGAAGAGAGACATCACTAACTGGGCTCCGTGCATGCTGACCAGCATGGATGCATTGCTGATCAGACGTACAATGTGAGAAAACGAATGGTCCTCTATGGAGACTGTAATGGTTTTCATCTGAAACTCCTGGGCAAGCGCCAAGATTAGTTCTGCCTCATTTAGGATTAGTCTGTTGATTGTTCGACTGAATACTACAATATACTCCTCACTGGCACTTTCTTCCAAGCTGACATTCAGCTTCTCCATCATGAACTTGGAGAAATGCCTGATCTCATTGCCAGAAACCAAGATGTTCGCCTTTGGTCCTTGTGGCTGAACAAATCCATATTGGTACCATGTGGTGATTTTGGACAGCCCGACGTAAGATTTGGTAAAACAAAGGAGCCTGCCCAAGGTTTTAAGCTGCTCTCTGAGAAGTGGCTGTTTGTTACTCAGTAACTTGTAGAGATCGAAGTGCAGGCCTTCATTCCACCCCTCCATGAAGAAGAGTCGTGACTCCAGATCCAAGTCTGGGAACTGCTGCATGGTGTAGAAGATCGGGAGGAGGTCGTCATGGAAGACATGCATCAAGTTGTCCGGGTTGAATCGGTTGGCGATGAGCGCCACATCAGGCACAAAGACCGGCTTTGGCATGAATTTCAATGCAGCAACTGGCAGTTCCACAAAGTTGAAATATTGGGTGTTGTGGTCCTCCACCGAGGAGAGATCAAGCAAGGCAGGCTGGAATCTCCTGGAGCCAAGGTTGGGAAGCATAACTGACGCGTTGCTGTGAAAGAAGACAAATTCCTCTGCCTCAGTGGAGTAACAGAGGGACTCAAAGCGGCAGATGCGATCTGTGTGCATCCTTCCTGTGCACACCATCCTGGTACCGTCCTCCACCAGGGCCTGAAGAGCCGCATGGTAGTCAATCTGGACCTGAGAGAGTTCCTGGGACTGGCGAGTGAGGACCAACTCTTCTTCAACCACAAAGACGTGCTCTCGCAGCTTGATGTATTTCCACAGCACAGCTGCAAGGGCAGACACTAGCAGGGCATTAAACACCGCTGCTATGTTCATTCTGTAGCTAGATCCTACCAAGACGACAGGTGGGGAACACAATGGAAAGAGACGACATCATTAATCCTCTTTGACATGGTGAAAGCAAAGCCCTGCAGAAAACAAAACAAGAAAGAAGCCATTGGAATCTCATTTTTACATCCCCACTATAAATCATATTTTAAGTATTCCAAAAAACAAAACAAAAAAAAGGGTTTGATTTCTCAGTATTTCCCTTCCCTTCCCAGGAAATGGGAGAGAGATGAAGGTAAGAAACTGTCCAAAACTGAACTCAAAGGGGTGAAAAAAATATTGGAAGCAGCTTCCCCTCTACTTTTAGTTCCTACCATTTAAGTAAAATAAATGTCAAGATTAATTTTGTGCATGTGTATTAGGCAATCTACGCAATTATTTTCACTAGGAATATGCTTCAAACCTAACTTTCTCAAACTATTTACAATAGGATAGCTCAGTAGAAAGGACAAATGGCCCAATGTTTAGAGCGTGAGAGACTTGGGTTCAGTTCTCTGCTTTGCCACGGCCTTCCTCTGTGGTCTTGGGCAAGTCACTTGAGCCCTTTTTGAAAGGTTTTTTAGGTGGAGGGGGGCTGATTTCACAGCAGACTCCACAACCTCACGAGAAGCAACTCCAGCAGTGCTTCTCATCGCTTGAGCTCTCACAGGTCTGGGGTGATGAAGCTGGCCCCTCTCTCCAAAGTATGGTCCCATGTGGCTATCTGGCCTGACTTTAATGTTGCCTCACACATCATTATCTGTTACCCCTCCAAATTATTGCTACTTCACGGCATGAACGGGGTGGGAAGGAAGGCGCAACAACAGACGCTGATGCAAGAATCATGCTGCTATTGGAAGAGAGGGGTTAGCAGGGTGGATGTGTAGATGCAAAGAACCTCTGGAGAGTCACACAGCTCTTGGATCCATTAGTAAACAACAGCGCAGGCCAACTTCATCCAAACAAATAAACAGGAAACAGAGTGAATGGAAACAATGGCCTGGATCTTCAGCTATGCTGTGCCCACATTGTGCCAGGCCACCAACACAGAGCAGTCAAACAGTAATGTACCCAACCATAAGTCAATTGCCAGGGGATCCTCCAGCAACACAGAGGAGTGGCTCCTACTCCAGTCCCCTTCATAGGAAGTGTGCCGGGGTTTGGGGCTATTGACAGCCGGAGTAATTTAGTGCATCCTTGAGGCTGCTTTACCTCATGACAGCGTAACACTGGACCCAGAGCACAGCCAGCCCAGGAGGAGGGATGGGGCTCCACACTTCCAAATTACACTGTGTTTCTTGGCTGAAGCCCAGGATTGATGGGTCTGAGTTGCCTACTCCTAAATATCTGCATAGGAGAGAGTTTGGCTCTTTGTTGGAGGGGTCACAGCTGTACTAACATGAACACACCCTTGTCCAGCAAGGGTGCAGCTGACACACACCAATACAGCTAACCTTTGATATGTCTAAAAGAAACACATTCCAGGCATTCCCTTCCCCCCAAGTGTGACGTTTTCAAAGGCATTCAGCATTAGGCTCGCTCTGTTCCCATTGAAATCTGCACACTTTTGAAAATCTCACCCTAGATTCATCTCTATGTTCTGGTGCAGGGACTCAGTGTTCCCTTTTTCCAATGGCAGAGGTCTTGGCAATTTCCATTTGAGAGGGCACCAGCCTCCTTTCATTTATTATTGGTTTATGTTATTGGTTTATGTTTGCGCATCAAATACATTATATTCTTCTGGACTTCAATTTATGCACCAATTCATCTGCAGCATTCCTGAGCTCCAATTTTCAGTATGTGTCAAATTCATTGTTAATCAGATTGCAAATAAATTGTAACCAAGACTCAGGGGGAATTATTGGAAGGACAATTTCTGATTGGTCTATGTCTGACCAAACCATTTCTAATTTTATTTGTAGGGAGTAGTTTAAACTGATTTTTGCTGTAAGTTTAAACTCACAAATGCTTAGGTAAGTCCAATTAATTAGTATTGATCCCTTTGCATTCTAAGTCAGACGTACATTGGCTTTGTTATTTTTATACTGTTGAACTGTGTAAAGCATTGCATGGCAGGTTGACAGCATACTCAGAATAATGTAATAGGCAGACTTTGTATATATATTTTTACACACACGTGTACACACAGGCACGTGGATACACACACACACACACACACAGAGGAATTTGGAAGTTATAGATAGTCTAAGCTCATTGTTAAGGAGGCCGATTGTAGAGGTGATCTTTGGGGATCCAAACTGCAGTTTCAGTTTGGTATCAGCCTTTGTTGGGAACAGAAACGAAGTCCGTCTCCTCCGGCAAGTAGACTGAATGAGTATCTAGCTCAGTAAGTGCCAGACAGCAAAAGGCAAAGAAAGATACGTTTGATTTCATGAGTCACCAGTGGTGGCACCGTTGAAACTTTGACCAAGGCCTTGTTTATGTCCAGAACAGCCCAGGCTCCACCATTAATAGCCATCAATTGGTGTAGCTGCACTGGTGCTGACCTGTAAATGTAGAAGAGGCCACTGAGTTTTAGGGGGAGGGAATAATCCAAGGGCTAAGATCTTACACTTGCAGGTCGATCTAAATTTATTTTGTTGATCAACATTTCTACTTCAGTGCTGGATCTATTGTTTCCAAAGCATGTTTCACTTTTCTTTTTTCTACTTCGCTATTCTTGTAAATAATCTAGCAATAGTATTACACCGCGTAAACAGCCTGTCTTTTTAGCTGTAAGTCCAGTACATGATGGAAATTGTTTTAAGTAGCAATATCAATCAAACAAAGAAGAAGATAGAGTCCAAGTGACCTCCTTCAAAGCATACTGCTCAGTACATAAATAGCAGATCTGGAAGAAAGCCTTTAGCTCGAAGAATTTAAAATGCTTAAAATAAGGGTCAATCCGAGGGCAGCACAAAACTTAACATCTGTTTTTCAGAACCACTAAGTGTACAAAACTTCTCCTGAAGTCAACAGGAGCTGCTAGCACTCAGCACCTCTGACAAATAAACCAGGTCTTTAACTTATTTTACTCTAACATGAAAAAAATGTCAAAGAGTCACCTGAGGTATCCATCTTCAAACACTCCTAAACTCATCTAGATCTGAACTGGAAACCCCGAGGTGGAAGGTTGTGTGTCTCACCAAAAAACTCTGAGAGCCATGCAGTCCTCCTTAGAGAAAAAGTCTATTCTAATATTTCTTTATCCTACCAGCCCTCAAGGGACAGCATAAGAACTAGTTTCGATTGGTTTCTAACTTTATTTCTGAAAAGTGGTCCTAATGGATCTCTCTCACAAATACACATGTTAACATCTGTCATTTTACACATTGTTGCATTAGTGCCTGTACAACTACTGTAGTAAATAACTCCGCTTTTTAACATCCTCTGTAAACTGATTTCCTTCCTCCCCTCCCTACAGCAGATCTTTCACTTCTTTGCACTTAGCCGAGGTCAGTGTGTTTTCTTTAACCATCCAAGTTTCAGGGATGGATGTTAAAAGCCAGGATTGCTGAAGGAATCCATCATCATACTTGTTCCCAGTTGCTAGAGATGCATAAATCCTGGTTCATACTGTTTGGCTGAAGGCTGCTTTTGCTGGAGGTGAACAAAGAAAAACTGGGCAGGCGCAGGATTTAGGGAGGAAAGAGAAAAGTCACTGGCACAACTGAATTGTGGAGCTGCAATTTTAGGATTTTTCTGGAATGTTTACAGTCCTGCAGAAAATGAGTACCTTTCATTTTCTTTTCTCTTACACGTACAGTGAACGCAGCGCTAGGGGAGATGCTGGATGGACAGCCCTAAGGGCTGAAGTCTTTTGCTCATTAACAAAAAGGTACAACTCAAACAGTGGTAGTGCAAGCTGCCCCATGCTGTTTCACTTATGTGCCTCTACTCAGTCAGGATGAACCACATCCAAGGGAAAGAGAACCAGATAGCCAGTCTCCAAATCCACTGGCTTCTCAGCTTCTCTCAGTTGCCATAGGGGTTTTCTGATGTGGATAGCTGCCATGGGGAAGTATATAATTTTGAAACTGTTAAAAGCTTCCAAGTAAGAGAGAGAGCCTTCACCATGGAAATAACTTTAGTTACTTAACCTCTCCGCCTCCACATCCCTTCCTGCGGCATGAGAGTTATTCTGCATCTCTCCATCACAGGTGTGTTGGAAGGAAAGTTTAATATCTGCAAGCACTTTGCAAGTGAAAAGCGCTATATAGGCAGGCCAGACAGATTGTTCAATGCCACTCATCCCCTCAGTTCTTCAAACAGCTCTTCAACCTTGAGGGGAAAATGGGAGCATAGTGGTTCAGAACTGCTTCCCCTACAAGCCCATCCACCCACCCACCATGCCATTTTTCAGTGCCATGCCCTCAATCTAGAGCAATGGTTCTTAAACTTTTTGTATTGGCGACTCCTTTCACACCAAGCCTCTACGTGTGATCCCTCCCCTTATAAATTACAAATGGGGAGGGGGTAATTTTAATTTAACAGGGTCTCAGGGCTGACAGCCCCCACGCATGGCCGCGCTCACAAGCCCTATGTAACCACCTCATGACCCCCTGAGGGGTTGTGACCTGCTGTTTGAGAATCCCTGCTCTACAGAAATGTGCGTCTCAGTCACCAAGGATGCTGCGAGGATTGACCAATTGAAATGTTCAAGAACTCTCATTCGGCAGCACTGGAAGGAACGACAGCACACAGATTGGAGCCTCGCCAGAAGGAACACTTGTAAAAAGCACATGGAGCCTTCTTGCTGCCAAGCTCAAAGGGCTATGGTGCCCCAAAGGAGGTTCCCTTGAGGATTCCTGACACAGACAGGTTAGTGGAGAGGAGTGAAAGAGAGAGAATCACAACCACCAGACTGCCCTGGCAGGAAGCTTGATGATGGCTGGTGGCAGCTGACACCTGGCAGTGTGATGGCTGAGATGGGGAGGGTCTGGGTGCAAAGGAAGTGGGAGAAGACAGATTTGCTGAAAAAAAGCTCTGAGGCATGGAGCCGAGACACACAGCACACTCAGCACCAGGAGGATTAGGAAGTTGGAGGGGCCTCTCTAGTTTCCAGTAGGAAAGAGGGGTGGACAGAGACTGGAAGAAGAAGAGCACAGTCTTGAGGAAGCAGCCGTTTGTCTTTGGTTGCTTTAATTTTAATTCAAATAGCCAATGAGGAGGAACCTAAGGGAAGGTGGGCTGCCAGCAGCTTCCCCTTTCCATCCTCTAGCAATTGGGCTAACTAGTGTTCATGGCTCCCTATCCTCAAACCTCAGTTCAACTATTACTTTTTAGTTAATATTTATAACTGATAAGCAGGTAAACCCTTCAGCAGCTCACGTATGCTCGGAAAAATCACGTTTCATAGACTCAGAGGCTCTGTCTGCAATTAAACAACTATGTCTGGCCAGTGCCAGATGACTTGGGAATGCAGGGCTCAGGCTCCGGGGCTGTTTAATTATGGTGTGGGCATTCGGGCTCAAGCTGGAATCTAGGCTCTGGGACCCTCCCCATCGCAGGGTCCCGGAGCCCAGGTTCCAGCCTGAGCGGGAACATCTGCACCCCAACCCATAGCCCAAGCCCCACCAGCCTGGGTTACATGACACAGGCCAGAAGCAGATGCTTGGGTATGTCTATACTGCAATTAGAGTATCTTGCAGGATTTTCATTAGCATTATGTAAGATTTGATACAGTAACTAAGTTTTTCTCTGTTAATTGGTGCTTATTTCAGAACACCATATATTCATGAGTGAAGCCTGCCTGCTTACAGTAGGTGCTGCCTTGTTCAGGAACACTTTGATGTCTGCTTCAATAAGAGAGGTAACTGAAACTAATTATTAAAGGGGAACACGCTTGTCAAAATTAATATATTTTAAAAAAGATCTTATTAATAACATCCACAGATTATTACAATTGAAAGAATTTTAAAGAGCAGGTTTTTTCTGCCATGTTTTTCTTATTATTATTTCTTGCATTATCACGCAGCTTGGACAATTAAAAAAAAAGTAGATTCAACAGTATCACCATAGTTTACAAGTCAGTCACTCTGGTTCTCTGACATTAGCAGAATGCTCCAATGTTTGGACTGCAAACAATGCAGAGAAACATGTCTTCCTCTTTAGCCCAGATCCTCTAAGGTATTTAGGTGCTTAACTCCCATTGCAATCTGGACCTTTTTTTCCCAGCCTCCCTTTCCATGACCCTAGCAGGCCACCAGGAGAGAATAAAGTTCTTCACCTTGCCTACCAGCAGGGATGGAACTGTAGCAAGAGGCACTGCCAATAGCTAGTCAGGCTCTGACCATGGCATCTGAGACACCTTTCCCCAAACTCCTGACTTCTCCTCCTGACAACTCACCGCAGAGCAAGGTGAAGAGGAAATGAGTAGGAACAGACAGTGTCCCAAGTGGCCAGGAGACTGTAGTGCCAAGTGGAGGAGGTAGCAGTCTTGCCCTCCAACCATCCTCAGACTGGATCAATATTGGGAAAGTCAAGGGAAGAGACAGGAGGCTTGGCTGAGGAGTGTGGCACAGACGGAGGCAAAAGAAGAAGACTGAAGATTTTTCTCAGGACCTCATGTACAGGTGGGATAGAGGAAAGAAAAAAAATGTCTGATGGAGATCGGGATGGTAGGAAAGAAATGAGGGATCCTGTATAGTCAGGCCAAAGAAGATGATCTGGGGTTATTTAAAAGTTGATATTTTTAAATTGTGATCAACTCCCACCCATGCCCCAGAAGGATGGGTAGTGTGTAGTCCCAGAGGGATGGGTAGTGTGTAGTGACAATAGATTCTAGGTTTGCAGTGGATGATGGTGATTTAAAAAAAAAATTCACTTGAAAGTTTGGGAAACAAACATCTACACTGCTATTCAGTTTTGTAAACCCTGATGTTGGATTGTTTCTGCAGTACACGACTCTCCCTTTTCTTTGAGGGTTTATTTGGTGGAGTAGGAGGGAATTGGGAATCAGACTCAGGATCAGATTTTGTTACAAGCCCTCCACATGAACATTCCCAATGCAGACACTGAGTAGGAACTCCACACACAGAGGGCTGGCAGGATCAGGACCCTTAGACATACTTCTGTAAAGGGACCCACCTGCACACAGTTCTATTACTGTGAATGAGATAAATGAGATGAAATAAAGTGTCACTTGAGTGGGTCCCTTTTGCAGGATCAAGGCCTCAGGCCTACTCTCATCAGTGAAGTCAGTCATGTGCAAACCTGTTTGCAGATGGGTCTTAATTTGGACACTGCGAATTTTAAGATAATGTTTTATGGTATGTAAAATGGTCAGTAACCACTAGTTTTCATATGGAGGGGGAGCTCTTTGTCCAGCTCTTTAAGTTCAACAGAAGGAAAAGGCAGCACTGAGACTTCAAAGCCAGAAGAGGGTCCCAAGAACTGTTTGCTTTCAGTGGGGCTGCTCACACGCATGGAATGAAGCAAAAGCACAAGAGTCTGTAAGACCAGGGCCTGTATGGATACCACTCCATCCCTACCACCAGACTTTTTCCCTCTGGCCTGCTAGAAATGTATGGCAGGAGTGCAATATGGTCCAGTGACAAGGCACAGGACTGGGAGTCAGGAGCCCCAGTTATGCAACTGTTAATAGTGAGAATAGTGATACTTAGTGAAACACTACAGAAGTGTTATCATTGTCCTCAACACCTAAAGCTTAACAGAAAATTAAATTGCCCTCTCACAGGTTCTCAGCCACATTAGTTCAAAATTACTAATGTAACTGACTGTGTATTTTTATTATAATCTAGGAAGGAAATTAGAGGAAGAAAACAAATCTTAGAATTAACATAAAAAAATGCAGAACCCCCACCCCCTACCAAACCACTCTTACAGGATCTACAGAAAAACAAGATAATCTTTCTGAGAAACTGATTAAGGGAAAATGATCTTTATCAAGAGGGAATGAAGTTTCTAAGAGTGATTTTCTCCCGGATACGAGTAATGGCAACTTACTGTTTGCATCCAAGGATCTTTGATAGGTCTCATCACTGTGGTATCTCAAGCTTTGTCCACACTGGACTTTCGTCAGCAAAACTTTTGTCGTTCTGGGGTGTAAAAAACCAAAAAACCCGCAACAACCCCCACCCCTCCCCACTGCCCGAACAACAGACGTTTTGCTGACGAAAATGCCGTTGTGAACAACGCTATGTCAGCAGGTGTGCTCTCCTGCAGACAAAGCTACCACCGCTCATTGGAGGTGGATGTTTTTTGTCGGCGGGAGAGCTCGCCGACAAACAGCAACTACCTGTGTGCCTTTTAACAGCATGGCTATAGCAGCACAGCTGTGTTGTTAAAAGGTGCGTAGTGTAGACATAGCCTAAGTACTTCCCAGGTACATTCAATCTGCATAGCAAAGTCCCTAGTAGACTTCACAAGCCTTCTTGTCCCTCTCCCTTCTCCAGTAGAAGAGATTCTACACACACAGACAAAGCTGTAAATTCCTGCTTCTTTTATGGTCACAAGGGAAATATCTGGAAGGGCTGGTGAGAAAACAGGACAGAGTCAAGAGTTATTTGTTTTATTCCTAGCCCTGACACTGACTTCCTGTGTGACTATGCACAAGTCACAAACTCTCTGCGCCTCAGTTTCATCATCCTATGAACCGTACATAATTGATCATAATGTGATTTAAATAAGTAATGTTCATAAACCATTGAGTCATCCAATTGAAGTGCTGTATATTAAGTAATTGATATATTTTGTAAGTAAATTTCTTACTAAAAAGCAGGAAACTACAGATGTGCTGATTTTTTAAAAAGAAAAAAGCAGCTTTGTAGAATAACTACAAAATCATGAAAAGACTAAGCCATGTAGTTGAAGTAGCAAATACCATTAATCAAGTCTGCCTTAGAAGAGAAATACATAAAACAGAACACCTGAAGTTTCAATTCTCAAATGGGATTTTAAAAATAGGGCTATAACAGAAAAGTATAATATCAAAAATGTTTAAATTTTTTTTTGAAACCTCAGTATCAACTGACAGTCATCAACAAAACAAGTTTATTTTTATTCTAAGGCTTCATCTAAATCAAAAACCTTGCTCTATAGGTCGGCAAACAAGAAGATAGGTTCTCCATATAACATTTCCTTTTGTTAAATGCTCTCCATTTCAAATATAGCTTCGCTATGAAAAGGAAAATAAAGTACGCTACAAGGGGGAAAGATTTTTTTCAAAGGCACATATAGCAGTTAGGTGCCTAATGCCCATTGGCCCATGCATCTAACTACAGTTGTGCCTTTGGAAAAAAATTTCCCTCATGTAATCAATTTCTTTCATAGTCATTCAGAGCTGGATAGCAACTTTCAAGCTACTGTATTCCATTGAAATAACCTTTATTCATACTGTTCTCATCTATCAAAATGTCTGACCTCTAAAAGGCTCAAAAATACAGTATTGCCAACCCCAAATATTGAAAGAGTCAGGGTCTGAAAAAAAAATATATCAGGAGATGGAGTTAAATATTAAGAAATTTTTAATAAATAATAAATTGAGTCTTTTTATTTGTGTTCTGGTTTACAAGCTTTTAGGGGTCCCATTTTAAAGCTTTTCTCCACAACCATGAAGGCTGGAAACTTTCACTAATAACAAAAATCTGAGATTGTCATGTAACCACATGACTTCAGCAGCTGGAGCTTTAAATAAAACTACTGTCAGAAGAGTTGACAATGCCTCTCTGGGTACGTGCCTGGGAGCCGAAGCACTGGGAGCCGAGGCACTTGAAGACTCACCAACCCAAAACACTCTAGTTGATGGAGGAGAGGTGAAGGAAACTGTTAATAAACAAGAGTTCACACCTGTTAACCTTTACTCACAAGAGTAATCACACTGAAATCAATGGCTCCTCTCACATGAATCAGACTATATTGGAGCCAATGATGCTAATCAATAAGAAAAAAGCTGCAGGATCTTTCCCTTTTTTTTTGGTAAGCAACAAGTCTTCATTAACAATAAAAATGCATATCAGGAAAACCACTAATAAGAGATCTGATTGACAAGTTAAAAAATAACTCCAAGGGGGAAAAAAAAGAATTTGCCAATCCCGCAAAACTAATATGAATATCCAGAAAGTGTTGATCCCAAAATGCACTCAAGCAATATGAATCTCAATGACTCTGGGTTTTAGTAGCCATTTGTTTCTATATTCTTCCTCCTCCTCATAAAAGAAACAGCTTGGGTACTGTCTGGATAGAAATTTAAAGGGATAGTGCAAAACTGTCTTTATAACCATTAGTATGAGCAATTCAGGTTTCCCATTTAGCATGGTGTCTGGAACCGTTTCTATGTGCTAGAAATTCTAAGCAGGAGCCTAAAATGTTAGCAGCCCAGCACAGCCAATAAGAACATTAAAAAGCCTCCTAGGTTGACAGGCTATACAGTGACATGTTCTGTAGAGACAGTAAAACTGTCCAGTGGAGAATTTTTTTTAAGAAGCCCTAGAATTCAGTCTATATCCGAAACAGGATTTCCTCCCCACAAATCATTTGTTCCAAAATACTCAAACAAAAAAAATGCATGAAGGCTGGGATTATACATTAAATACTGATCACCCACACAATCACGGAGGAAACATTCAGACAAATTAATTGGAACAGTGGTCTGATACACACATTAAAAACCCCAAGAAGTGCACTATAAAAAGGTGGGCAAACAGAGCAACCTCCAAAATTGAAGTCAGAGCCGAATGTGAGCTCGACAGCTAACAGAGAATGATTACAATTAACACTCACCAAAGCAGTACATTAATTCAGAGCATCTGCAACCTCCTTAATCCTTGGAAAAAAACTATCCCTAACAGATTAGGATTTCAGCACATGCATGCACACCTGATCTGCTATATAAAAGGAAACGATACCCACTGCCTCTCTTTCACAAGAAAAAGAAAAATCTTAAATCTATTTCTTGCAGGGAAACCCTCCCTCCAATCTCCCCCCCCCCAAAAAAAATATCTACCAGAGCAGTAACCAGTGCACCATCCGCAGACTGAGCTACCTTTCTCCCCCAGCTCTGACTCTGAGCATGCTCTGTCTATCAGCAGTGTCCTATCGCTCCAGCTGGCTCACCTCAATTTGTTAGCCTCCCAGAGGTCAGCCTTGCATGCAGGATGATTTGCTGCAGTATTCCTGCAAATTCCCCAAAGGGCAGCCACGGTGAAACAAATACAATGGTGCTGTTTTACACAGCTGAGCATGTCTAGGAGACAGACAGAAAGCTGTTTTACTGGTTGTTTTTTTAAACCAGAGCTTGCTTTTAGGTTCATAAATAAATAAATAAATAAAGGCTCCACACAAAGAAACAAAAGCGATTGGGGGGGTGAGGAGGGAGGGCAGAAAGAATGCTAATCACCAGAAAAGGAGAAAGCTACTGTAAATGCCTTTTGGCAATTCCTTCAGCAACTTGTAAAAGCTTTGCTAGCTATGACGGTCAGTGAATGGCTCAGTATAGAACATGCTACAAGCATACACCTTCACAATATAGGGGATCGTGTTTTTAAACAAACTATTTCTTACTGTGAAAACAGTTTTTGTGGATACAAAAGTCACAAAATTTAACTGTATTTAATATGAAAACACTGAACTGGGTCCAAGTTAGATCGGAGCAATTGCTTCTCAGTCCACTGGGTGGGTGCAAGCTCAGAGTGATTTTCCTAGCATCTGCCTGCAGAACTCAATCCCCCACTTGCTGAGTTCAGCAGACTAGTTTAGAAGATTTGTGCTCAGTTTTGATTTGTCAAGTCCCCGATCCTGAATTCAGATCCAGGCCCAAGAGCCCAATTCTGCAAACACCACTGAACAAAATGCTTATGACTTGGAGTAGTCTCACAGCAACCAATGGAATGACTGAGATTACTCCCAATAGTAAAGCCCCAATAGTAAATCTCACACACACACACAAACACAATAAAAATGGTTGCCCTCAGACAAGATGCAGGGTTTCTCTTGCTCCTGGCAACAATTATCCTAGCTGCTCGAAGGAGAAAGTACAAAGCCCCATCCACATACCTTAATTATTCACATTTTGTGTAAGGGGCATTTGGTTTGAAAAACTCTCAGCTATGAATGGTAGCGGTATGCTACCTGGAGCCCTTTTTGAAAAGTGTAGGAAGAGCAGCCCAGAGCAGTCAAGCTGGCATCTCTTTTTTGACTCATACTATAAATCATAAGGGAGAAGGCTACATGGATTTATGCTACATATACACTGGGTCATACTGTAATTTCACACTTTGGATTTATACCAGTTGGACCTATTAGCTATTTGGCCAATTCTAGCATAATTGTCTCCAGGAGCACCACATGTACTGATTTGGATCTTGATCCTGTAAACCCTTTTGTATGTGCATAATACTACTACACAGTCCAATCGAACTTAAAGAGACTACTCGCATTTGTAAAGTTACATGTGAAAGTATTTGCAGGATTAAGACCTGAGTTTGTTTCTAATTTAGGGGGGTTGAGTGTGAATTTTTGTAATATTAAAAGACAAATAAAAACCAAATATGCAAGGGGGAAAAAAACCACCACACCAACCAACCAAAGTATTCTGTAAAACTGACAAAGCAAGACCTTCAAAGTAAGTCTGATGAAAAGATGACCCAAAAGTAATGTTATTTGCATTAGAGAAGCACAGGATTAAAACATATGGTTTCTGATGCGCTGCTCTAGAGCACTGCTTTTCTGCCTTAGCACTCTCATACAGAACAAGCAAAAAGGATCTTGCAAACACAACAGAGAGAGACTGCCCAGAGTCATCCTTCTGTCTTTAACTCACCTCACTGTACGTTGGCAATGCAGGGGCCAGAGGAAGTAGGGCAGTGAGTTGTGGGTCAGGATAGAAGCTTTTAGTCTGCTCATACTGAGCTTCAAAGTTTTAACTACACATGGAAATAGCTATATCTATCTCAGGCCTGCCGCTACGGGAGTCAACATGACCCACAATTGTACAGTCCTTGCACACGCAATACTTTCAAGGCCCAATCTAAACCCCACTGAAGTCAATGGGAGTCTTTTCACTGACTTTAGAGGTTTTCAGATCAGCCCCTTAATTATTTCAGTGGGAACTTTGGTTTCCAAGGACTGCACCACTAGGCCCTTCAATCTTAGATAATTGACTTTGTTTGGAAAAACAAACTGGTCTTTATTTACCAATAAGAACATCCCTTTATAACAACGGAGGTGTTTCTAGGGATTTAAAGAAGTGTGGCTTATCATGTCAAGAGGAGGTTGGTTCACATGGCACATTGTAAAGTAATGCATGTACTATAAGGTGCACGCGCAGCAAAAACACTCACTCATAGGAGAAATATCAAGATTGTTGTGCCTCCAAAAATACGTAAATCTTATTATAGTATCTAGATTTTCAATGTCCTCCCAACACAGGGGAAAATAACCCATAATTTAATGGAATTTTGGCATTTGTCAAACTCAATGTCCCTTTAAGATGTAACCCCAAGGTTAAAGGTTTACAATGAGAACCCTGATCCAGTAAAGCACTTCAGCTTAATTTTAAGCACACAGTCCCATTGAAGTCAACTCATATGCTTAAAATGGAGCACAAAACTAAAGGACTTCACTGGATTGGAGCCAGAAACAGTATGACAGTGTGACCCTCACCCTGCCATGAGCTGCGTGTAGACAGATCCTTGTGTTGTAGGGTACATCTGCACTGCAGCGGGGAGGTATGATTCCCGGCAGGGGTAAACATGCTAGCTCAGCTCAAGCTAGTGAGCTAAAAACAGCAGTGTGGATACTGCAGCACTGGCAGGAGCTCGGGCTAGCCACCAGAGCTTGGACCAAGAGGGCTGGGTGGGCTTGGACTAGGGTTGCTAACCCTCCAGGATTGACCTGGAGTCTCCAGGAATTAAAGATCAATCTCTAATGAAAGGTTATGTCATGGAGTGAAACCTCCATGGAACACTCAACCAGAACTGGCAACCCTAGCTTGGGCTGGGGCAGCTACCCCAAGCCATTCCTTGTGCTGCAGTGTCCACTCTGCTCTTTTTAGTGCACTAGCTTGAGCTGAGCTAGCGCAAGTCTGTCTGCACTAGGAATCACACCTCCCAGCAGCTATGTAAACATATTGGTAGAGTCCCACTGAAGCGAATGGGGCTCCGCATGGACACAGGGGGTCCCCCCAGGATCGGAGCCTTGGTAACTTAATTAAACATAACATTTGATTATAAAGCCCCTGTAATAGTAACTACAGTATTTGTCTGTTACTAGTGTGGTACAAAACAAACTGTTGCAGCCCCAGACTGCAGTCAAATAAGCTGCCCGCTGCACACGGGCCCTGAGCCAGGAGAATGCTAGTCAAACCTCATTAAGAGATCAATAAATATTTAATTCACATTGTAAAGTTTCAACCTTTAAACACAGCACCACGTAAAGAAAACAATGAACGTTTTGGAATCCCCCAAAAGTGCTACCACATAAACAGACTGGCAGAGAGGTTTGAATAGCCTTCTTTTAGGCCAAGGGAGGGCAAGCAGCAAGGAAACAGTGTTGTTTACGGAATCTTTGCCTTGTACATAGATATTGCAGGAGAACCTGCGTCACTCCCAATTACAACATTTATTATTTATAGACCTAGAAGCACACTCCAGAAGAAACTGTTCTTCCTGCAGTGTTTTAAAATGAAAAGCAATTCTCCATTTAAAAAGGGAGCACACAAAAAAAACATTTCAAACTACTAGAAGCTTCATTGTATGCAGTTTTGTTGAAGCTGTGTTGGTCCCTGGATATTAGAGAGACAAGGTAGGTGAGGTAATATATTTTATTGGACCAAGAAGAGCTCTGTGTAAGCACCAAAGCTTGTCTCTCTCACCAACAGAAGTTGGTCCAATAAAATATATTACCTTACCCACCATCTCTCTCTAGAAGCTTCCTTGTCTTGTTGACAAATGTCAGGTTTCAGACAGGGTAACAAAGGTACTTGGTGTACTGAAACCGGGGCTCCAGACATCTAGGATGAAAACCTAGTTTCATAGAAGTTAACAGCAAAACTCCCATTGACTTCAACAGGGCTGGGCTTTCAACCACAAACTAGATTCCAAAGAGGAAAGTATTTTGATGGGGGAATAGTATTTTCTCCCAAGAGACTTCAAATGAAAAATTCCACTTTGATCACCTTCTCCAAATGGCCCTCAAACAAGTGCATGGTAAGGGAGTACACTGGCTAAAACAGCTAAAATATAAATACTTATATTATACATATTTATTTTAGACTGATATGTTTATTCACACAAACACACACGTAGTCGCCTACATACACACACACCCATGTAAATATGCACACGCTTTGTGTTCTCTATCTATATTACATAATACATCTGCTGAGGAGGCGTATACTAGCTATCTGAATTTTTCACATTTTAAATCTCTCTCCTCACCTTGCTCGGAGTTGCATTGACATTATTGAAGTGTGACACTGGCTCTGGTCCTAACATTAGTTGCATGCAGAAGGACTGCTGCACCAAAAAAGAGTCCCACAGATTTCAGTGGGGCTCCATACAGAAGCAGCAGTCCACTTACCTACAATATATTGCAAGATTGGGGCCATGGTGAGAAGAGTGACACAGAGGGGTTTCACATTTATTCTCTCAGTAGTTTCCAAATCATGTTTGCTCATTTTACAAGTTGAGAGATGGTTTTTGCACCCGTGTTTCTAACTGAACCTGGGATCAGAAAGTCAGGCTATGTTCATTCTGGTCCACATTTCCTCACCGGTAGTAACAATTTTGCGGCAAGTATTTAACAGACTATTTGGCTAACACACAAGGCAGGACAGGATTCAGCTCACTCTTCCATAGCTGCATAGGCCATGCACTGCTAACGGTAATAAAAACTGGCAGGGCAGTAAAGGAAGTAGACATAACTGAGACACACGGGGATAGAAAAAGGTTCACTTGGTCAATTCTGAGACATCAGCTGCAATGTTAGGCCTCCATTTGTATGACATCACAAAAAGAACATGCTCCCATTTTGCAGATAAGGAAACTGAAGCACAGAGAAGTGAAATAAACCTGCCCAGGTCACACCAAGCCAGGACCAGGACCAGAACCCCTATCTCCTGAATCAAAGTCCGGTGCCTTATTCACCAAGCAACACTCACAAAGGAATTCTCCCAGGTAACTCTCACAAAGTCACTGCATACATCAAGGCTGAATTTGGCCCCATGGACCAACCAAGATGCCGGAGCCTGCAGACAGAGTACAAGAGAGTACATCTTAAATGTGCTGAAGACTGAAGTGACAGGGAGGATTAATCGCTTGTTCCAACCTGGAAGATGCTGAGAAACAAACTCTCCTCCGGCACATGCCCCAAAACATCTGCAACTGGGAGGCGGGGAGAGGAATGAGATCCCTAAAGCATCACCAAGGAAGTAGTACAGAAGAAGCCTGCACTAGCTGGAGGGAGGTTTTGGAAAAGGTAAAGCCTCATTAAGAGTCATTCTCAGGATATATATATATATATATATATATATATATATATATATAAAATTAAAAAAGTATATCACAGCAAGTGCAAAAATGAAATCTAGAATAGGATCATGAAAATGAGGCAGTTCAAGCAAGAAAAAAAAGAAACAACTCTCCTATAGATGTGAGTATCTGAGGCGGAATGGGGAGCATTCTATTGTCTTCACTGGCTTATTCATTCTCTTATAAGTGGACCATAATAGTCTTAGTACAAATTATAACATGCTTCTGTTTCCCAGCAAGATTATAACTGGATTGTTTTTAGCATCTGGCTTCTCACTAAGCTTCTGTTTTCCATTATGTTCAGAGACTACATGCTTTCCCGCTCCCCCTAAACAAAACAAACCCCACAAAACAAAGTCCTAGTACTTCAAACATTTTGAAAAGTGTGGAAATGGCTTTCAGGAGGAGGCAGTGGTGGCAGCAGCAACGTATGGAAAGCCCAATCAAAAATAGTATTTCCAAGCAAACCAGGAGTATGCTTCTGTTAAGTCACTCCATGAAAAATACTTGCAGGTGACTAGCACAGCATCACAACAGACATTGTCATTTCAGGCCATGTAAAAGCAAAGACTGTACTGTATCAGAGATGTATTTTAATTCCTTTAGGAACTGGAAAGGGGCTCCTGGCCATATATTACTAACTGCTCTCTCCGCCAGCCAATCTCTTATAGAGATGAAGTCACCATAACCTGCCATCCATATGGTATTAATACAACATTTAAAAAAATCTGAGTCTGACAGCCTTGCCCCTTGTGTGACCATTGACACTTGTGCAGCATGAGTGCAATACACTACTATTCTGGTTTGGTGGCATTATGCTCATTTTGCACAGGTCCATTATGCAAGGTGGAAAGCAGCAGAGAATTTGAGCCCTTATGTTTGGCCACAAAATATCTGTACAGTTAAAAAGAATTAACTCAGGGCTTGGGTCGAAGAACCAACTAGGCTATAGGACATTTCTTTAAAATACTTTGCTCAGCACATAACTGCTGTGGTCTGATGTACCATGTGGAAAAGAACAATTCCTACCTTGGCTCTTATCTGATTACAGAGGCATTTGAGGGCCCAGCAGAGCACCACCACCACATGGCTGCAGGCCAGGCATTTTCGGTTTCAAACCTTGCTCTGAGGGCTCCTGCTGCCATTGACAGGGGAAGAGAAGAAAGCAATATGAATCATATTTCTCAACTTTAGTGTGAACTGCTCCACACAAGCAACAAAGAATCCTGTGGCACCTTATAGACTAACAGACGTTTTGCAGCATGAGCTTTCGTGGGTGAATACCCACTTCTTCAGATGCAAGTGGTGGAAATTTCCAGGGGCAGGTTTATATGCAAGCAAGAAGCAAGCTAGAGATAACGAGGTTAGATCAATCAGGGAGGATGGGGCCCTGTTCTAGCAGTTGAGGTGTGAAAACCAAGGGAGGAGAAACTGGTTCTGTAATTGGCAAGCCATTCACAGTCTTTGTTTAATCCTGAGCTGATGGTGTCAAATTTGCAGATGAACTGGAGCTCAGCAGTTTCTCTTTGAAGTCTGTTCCTGAAGTTTTTTTGCTGCAGGATGGCCACCTTAAGATCTGCTATTGTGTGGCCAGGGAGGTTGAAGTGTTCTCCTACAGGTTTTTGTATATTGCCATTCCTAATATCTGATTTGTGTCCATTTATCCTTTTCCTTAGAGACTGTCCAGTTTGGCCGATGTACATAGCAGAGGGGCACTGCTGGCATATGATGGCATATATTACATTGGTGGACGTGCAGGTGAATGAACCAGTGATGGTGTGGCTGATCTGGTTAGGTCCTGTGATGGTGTTGCTGGTGTAGATATGTGGGCAGAGTTGGCATCGAGGTTTGTTGCGTGGGTTGGTTCCTGAGCTAGAGTTACTATGGTGCGGTGTGCAGTTACTGGTGAGAATATGCTTCAGGTTGGCAGGTTGTCTGTGGGCGAGGACTGGCCTGCCACCCAAGGCCTGTGAAAGTGTGGGATCATTCTCCAGGATGGGTTGTAGATCCCTGATGATGCGCTGGAGGGGTTTGAGCTGGGGACTGTATGTGATGGCCAGTGGAGTCCTGTTGGTTTCTTTCTTGGGTTTGTCTTGCAGTAGGAGGCTTCTGGGTACACGTCTGGCTCTGTTGATCTGTCTCCTTATTTCCTCGTGCGGGTACTGTAGTTTTGAGAATGCTTGGTGGAGATTTTGTAGGTGTTGGTCTCTGTCTGTGGGGTTAGAGCAGATGCGGTTGTACCTCAGTGCTTGGCTGTAGACAATGGATCTTGTGGTGTGCCCGGGATGGAAGCTGGAGGCATGAAGGTAGGCATAGCGGTCGGTAGGTTTTCGGTATAGGGTGGTGTTAATGTGACCATCAATTATTTGCACCGTAGTGTCTAGGAAGTGGACCTCCCGTGTAGATTGGTCCAGGCTGAGGTTGATGGTGGGGTGGAAGCTGTTGAAATCGTGGTGGAATTTTTCCAGAGTCTCCTTCCCATGGGTCCAGATGATGAAGATGTCATCAATGTAGCGTAGGTAGAGAAGGGGCGTGAGTGGACGGGAGCTGAGGAAGCGTTGTTCCAGGTCAGCCATAAAAATATTGGCATATTGTGGGGCCATGCGGGTGCCCATAGTGGTGCCACTGATCTGGAGATATATATTGTCATCAAATTTGAAATAGTTGTGTCTGAGGATAAAGGCACAGAGCTCAGCAACCAGTTGTGCTGTGACATCATCAGGGATACTGTTCCTGACAGCTTGTATTCCATCAGCGTGTGGGATGTTGGTGTAGAGAGCCTCTACATCCATGGTGGCCAGGATGGTGTTTTCTGGAAGTTCACCAATGCATTGTAGTTTCCTCAGGAAATCAGTGGTGTCACGGAGATAGCTGGGCGTGCTGGTGGCATAGGGTCTGAGTAGAGAGTCCACATATCCAGACAGTCCTTCAGTGAGAGTTCCAATGCCCGAGATGATGGGGCGTCCAGGATTTCCAGGTTTGTGGATTTTGGGCAGTAGATAGAATAGCCCTGGTCGGGGCTCTAAGGGTATGTTGACTTGTTCCGGTGTTAGTGTAGGGAGTGTCTTGAGTAGATGGTTCAGTTCCTTAGTGGGATCTGAGGGAAGTGGCCTGTAGAATTTGGTGTTGGAGAGTTGTCTGGCGGCCTCCTTTTGGTAGTCAGACCTGTTCATGATGACAACAGCACCTCCTTTATCAGCCTCTTTGATTATAATGTCAGGATGGTTTCTGAGGCTGTGGATGGCATTGCGTTCTGCACGACTTAGGTTATGAGGCAAGCGATGTTGTTTTTCCACAATTTCTGCCTGTGCACGTCGGCGGAAGCATTCAATGTATAGGTCCAGACTGTCATTTCGACCCTCAGGAGGAGTCCATGTGGAGTTCTTCTTTTTGTGCTGTTGGTGGGAGGGTAACTGTGTATCAGTGCGCTGTTCAGTGTTGTCCTGAAAGTATTCTTTGAGTCGGAGACGGCGAAAGTAGGCTTCCAGATCGCCGCAGAACTGTATCATGTTGGTGGGGGTGGCAGGGCAAAAAGAGAGTCCCCGAGATAGGACAGACGTTTCTTCTGGGCTGAGTGTGTGGTTGGATAGATTGACGATATTGCTGGGTGGGTTAGGGGTACCACGGTTGTGGCCCCATGTGGCAGGTAGGAGTTTAGACAGCTTACAGTCCTTTTTCCTTTGTAGAGAGGTGAAGTGAGTGATGTAGATCTCCTGTCCTATTTTAGTGAAGTCCGTTTGTATGGAAGTTTGGTTATTGATGAGAGTCTCCAGGTTGGAGAGCTCTTTTTTGATGTTTTCCTGTTTGCTGTATAGGAGGCTGATCAGGTGGTTCCTCAGTTTCTTTGATAGAGTATGGCATAATCTCTCACTGTGGTCCGTGTAGTATGTAGATAGCAGTGGATTTTTTACCTTTAGTCCATTTGGTATGATGTCCATCCGTTTGCATTTGGAAAGGAAGATGATGTCTGTCTGTATTTGTGCAAGTTTCTTCATGAGGTTGATGGATTTCCACTCCATACGGCTAAATGCAGTGCCTTGCATGGTGTCAAGTATCAGAGGGGTAGCCGTGTTAGTCTGGATCTGTAAAAGCAACAAAGAATCCTGTGGCACCTTATAGACTAACAGACGTTTTGCAGCATGAGCTTTCGTGGGTGAATACCCACTTCTTCAGATGCAAGATGCCAATTACAGAACCAGTTTCTCCTCCCTTGGTTTTCACACCTCAACTGCTAGAACAGGGCCCCATCCTCCCTGATTGATCTAACCTCGTTATCTCTAGCTTGCTTCTTGCTTGCATATATAAACCTGCCCCTGGAAATTTCCACCACTTGCATCTGAAGAAGTGGGTATTCACCCACGAAAGCTCATGCTGCAAAACGTCTGTTAGTCTATAAGGTGCCACAGGATTCTTTGTTGCTTTTACAGATCCAGACTAACACGGCTACCCCTCTGATACTTGCTCCACACAATGGTGAGAAGTGTGATGAATACACTGAATTACTTGTACAATGCCATTCTGAATGCACTAGGTGTCATATGCAAGAATTACAGTTCAATAGCCAGCAAGAACCCTTTCACACCTTTGACAGCCAGAAAATTGCAAGGAATGGTGATCAGACCTATGCTTATTCATCGAGGCAAAGCAACCAGGGAAACCATTTTTAAAGGTTTCTTGTTTTATTTATTCAATTTGTAATTAGAGGTTGTGGATCAGAGCACAAAAGAAACTCACAAAGCCATGGGCAAATATTACCTTAAGCAGATTAAACTGATGTCAGAAGATTAATAGTATTATTGTAGGTGTCGTAGCGTACCTCCCAACCCCTCCAGAATTGATTTGTCAATGCACAGGACACAGTCCTATGAGAATAACCATGTTACTAAATGCAGAAGCAAGTCAGCCCTACAATGTATTTCATTTAAATAGAACAGCTTCATGTGTCAGATGGCTGACCCATTATTAAAGCCTTGCAGAATGGTCAGAGCATTCCACCTGGACTGGGATGCAGCAGAGTTGGCTCCTGTCACACGTACAGAATTTCTAGCCTGGGCGAAGTTAAAATAAATGCACCAAATTAAAAAAGGAAATTCTTCAAGTACAGAAACAGATTGCTTGTGATCTTAGAGAAAAGACAGCGTTTAAAAAAAATCAGTCAGTAAGTGTATGGCCCACACTGTCCCAGCATGCAGTAAGAGCTGTGGGAGGGGACCTTTTACAAGGGAAACTCCATGAGGAAATTCCCCTGCATCATCCTTGCAGGAGGGGGATGGGGTTGTTCCCTGTGGAAAATCCATACCCAAACTTGGCAGATCCCGAGGATTCACAGGAGGCCAAGCCCATCTGTGCTCAGACCCTGTACCTCCACAGCGGCTCTGGCTCCCAGCGCCACACCCCACCCCTGATTCCTCTTGTCCAGTGGAGGCACGCTAGCAACCCCTATGACCTTACTTTACCCTGGGTGCCCCTGGGGCACAGACACCAGCTGGACAACTTTCATGGGGTCAAGGAGGAAACAATATGTGTCTTCCCTAGCCAGCCCCATCCTGCCCTGGTCCACCCAAACTTTAGCCTTTCCTTGGCAGGCCCTGACCATCACGGTGTGCCCTCTGAAGGGTGATGGAGGGTGGGATTGTGGTGGTAGTCCACCCTCTTTCCACACAGGGGGTTTGGCAGCCACAAGTGGAGGACTTCTCCATGCACCTCTCTCAGTAGGCACAATCTGGCCCTATATTAACAGGAAACGTGTCTACAAAGAATAAATCGCACAAGTTAGAGGTCGGGCACAGAATAAAGCAAATGTATTTTACAAAGTGATACAGGCTATACTGAAATGCCTAGCAATACAGAATATACTCTGCCCATTATCATTGTATTGTATCTGGGTGCCCATATGAGAAATATACTAAAATAAAAACCCCATCACTAAGGTCTCCCTCCCTCCCACTGTGAAAGATGCAGGAGAAAATACTGTCAGTAACAATAACAAGATTTCTGGGCCGAATCTGATTTACCTCAAATAAACAAATTAATATATTTTTCAAAGTCAACATCTCCCTGCATTGGAAATGCTGCAGAATGCAATCAGTGACACAGACTGTTCTGTGGAAGACCCAGCTTCAGAAGAGACCTGGGACTGATGGTATGGAGACCCTTGGGTGAGTGCTGGAGAAATCTAAAATAGCCATTGTAGTTTAATGCCCAGTTTTTTGGGCCATGACATTCCTGCTCATTTTTCACTCTGCACAGACTTTGAACTCCTACTTGTTGCCACTACAATTGACAACCAGTTTGCAGTCAGTTTTTAATTGGCAATGATGGCAAGTATCAATATACTTACCCAGAGACAAGTGTATCAGGCAGGAGGGCTATTCCACCACGTGCCTTTAGGCAGCCTTCTTACTATCATCTGGGACATCACACTGGTGCATATCACACAGACACTACAGGGGTGGGCTTAAGGATGAGTGTCAAAGCAAAGATCTGGCAGTAGCAACCAGCAAACACAGAGAGAGAGTGGCAAGCGATCCACAGCCAACATTTTCCTGTGCATGGAAAGCCTCATCTGTGATTGTTCTGTAGAATCCTGAGGCTGAGACCTTTAGGAAATGCTGCAAGCCTTCCTTTTGGATAAAGCTTTTTCACCATAACCAGAAAGTCATTCATAGCATCAACCTCTCCCTCTCAAAGACAAAGAACCCCCTTCCTCCAAAACCAAGCAGAACTTTCTAGAGCCCCAAACCGGAGAAGAGCCAGAGACTCCAAGAAGTCCACAAGAGACTCTGCAATTGCCGTTCTACACAGAAGGTGATCCAATGTTACAAGTGATGGGCAGCAGTACAAAACGCAGAGGAAGATCGATAGCTTAAAGCTAAACATGGGTTTAAGGGCTTAAATCAATCAGTGCCCAATTCTGCAGCCCTTATGCTAAGTAGAACGAACTCCTATCTACCATCCCATTGAAGTTAAGGGGTTTTTCGCATAAGTAAGTGTTATTCAGTGTACAGGTTGCAGAATCAGCTCTAAAATATTTAAATTGATGTTTTTAAGTGATAACACCTATGGAATCCACATTATAAGACCTACCTCAAAAACACTCCAAATGTAAAGATTTTGCAGTGTGGAAAGTTATTAAGAGGGAGGACAAGCAGGCCCTAGAGCTCTCTAGTACTATCTGGGAAACTAATCTCTGGGAGTAAGCCACTTCACAAAGGGGCCTTTTTAAAAAATATCAGTAAAGGATTATGATGTCAGAGGATATGACCAGGTGAGGAATAAGCAAAACTAGATATATCCTTATAAAAAACGATCATTGGCTCCATGCTCCTGTGCCCAAGCTCCTCTCAATACAACGGGTGCAATCAGGGAGCTAGTTACAGTTCCCTGATTCTGTGCCAGTATGGCCCTGGCCTCAGTTACAGCACCCTTTACTTCTGGGGAAATTCTGCACCACTGTGCATGCACAGAATAAAAAATGACTTTCTGACGGGGAAGCAAAGGGAAGCCACAACAGCAGTCATGCAACCCTCCCCAGCAGTATGTTTCAGGTGCCTAAGGCAGCCAGCAGAGCGGTAAATCACTGTGGGGCAGGGGGCAGGACTGGGGGAAGACCTGGCTGATGGCTCCTACCCTGCGCTGGGCTCAGCTGCTAGTCCTGGCTGGGCTGGGGAGGACAGGACTTCCTCTTCCCCTGCATGGCACCCAGAGCTGGGTCAGACCCACCCACAGATTTCTTTCACAGCTGTAGGAAGCTCTAGAAACTCCCCCCTCCCCGTGCTTCCTGCACCCATCACTCCTCAACTGTACAGGGAGCTGCTCCCCTATCCACCCAACCCATGTGCATCATACCAGACCTTCACGCTGAGCCTCAGGTCCCCCCGCACCCAGAAACCCCCGCGGCGAGCCCCACTCCTCCTGCAGCTGGACCACCCTGACGAGCCACCCACACCCAGATCCCCACCCTACTGAGCCCCAACCAGCTGCACCTGGATCACCACCCCACTGAGCCTCACTCCCCTGGCATCTGGACCCCCCCCCACCCCCCTCCGAGCTCCAACCACCTTCACTTGGACCCCCCCACCCCGGAGAGTCCCATTACTGTTGCACCTAGAACCCCCCCAACAAGCCCCTGTGCATCCATATCCCCCTACATCCAGATTCCCCACTGAGCCGCCCGCACCCAGACTGCCCCACATGGAACCCTCTCAACCCACACCTGGATCCTCCCACACTGAGCCCCTCCACACTTGGATCCTGCCTTACTGAGCCTGCCTACCGACACCTGGTATACCTGGCGCAGAGGGGCAGGGCCCCGGGGTGTTTCTGGGGCAGGCCCAGCCCTTGCACTGTGTCAGGCTTGGGTGCAGCCTCACTTTTGAGTTCATGTCTTAGAGAGGTGTGGGGCGGGGGAGGGGAGCTGCACAGTGATCTCCCACCTCTGTGCAGCCAGCATAGGCGGCAGGTTTGTATAATTTTTGGTGGGGCCCAAAATGGTGGTGCCCCCCCGCTCCCACCCTGTAAGCCGATATAAAATGAAGCTACAACGCGTCAGCGCCACAAGATTACAAGGGTCAATTAAAAGTGGAAAGTCAGAAGCAGCACTTGCCTACTTCAATATACGGTATTATATTTTGTTGCATCTGTTGTGATGAAGTGGGAATGTTCTTAATATTTTCTCTGAATACTGTGTGGGTGCCTCAGTTTCCCCTGCAAGATGCCAACTGAAGGTGTTGGGGACAAAGAGATCAGGTGGCCTCCTTGTCCAGAAGAGACACAGAGGCCAGAGGAGGGAGTGTCAGTTTGGAGCTGGCTGGGGAAATTGGGAGAGACCCAGAACTTGGTTCTGGGCTCCCCACCCCCCAAGATGGACCTGACAGAGGGGTTCTGTTTTCTGTACCAACAAGCTCTGTTTAAACTGTGTTCCCGTCATCTAATAAACCTTCTGTTTTACTGTCTGGCTGAGAGTCACATCTGACTGCAGAGTTGGGGTGCAGCGACCTCTGGTTGCCCCAGGACCAGCCTGGGCAGACTCACTTTGGAAAGTGCATGACGTGGAAGGGCATGCTGAATGCTCCGAGGTCAGACCCAGGAAGGTGTAAGCTTCTTGCCCTGGAGACAGTATGCTCCGAGAGAGGAGGCTCCCCCAGAGTCCTGACTGGCTTTGTATGGAGATGTTCCAAAGCATCACAGCATCCCCTTCCACACCGTGCACTTCCCAGAAGTCCGCACAGGCACTGACACTCCCTCCTCCGGCCTTTGTCTCTTTTCCAGGCATTAGGAGGCCACCTGATCTCTCTGTTCTCCAACACCTTCAGTTGGCACCTTGCAGGGGAAACTGATTTGGGAGAAATGAAGTAAAAGCTGCCCAAACCGAGCTTGAGCACTCCTGAATTTTGAGGTGTTCAAATCTGGAAGGCAGGTGCTGGGGGTGGGAGAGGGCTGTGGGCTCCATGGGGGAGCATGGCAGCAACTGTCTGGAGCTGCATGGAGCCAGATACGCTGGTCTGAGTGGCACAGTAAGCAGTTTGGGGGTTGGAGAAGAGGTAGGGAGTTCCGGGGGGCAGTCAAGGGACAAGGAGCAGGGGGAGTTGGATGGGGCAGAGGTTCGAAGGGGCAGTCAGGGGACAGGCAGCAATTGGATAGGCATGGGAGTCTAAGAGGTTTATCAGGGGACAGGTAGGGGGTGCGGTCCTGGGGGGGGGAAGTTGGGTGGGGTCTCAGGAGGGGGTAATTGGGGAACAAGGACCAGTGGGGCTTAGATAGGGGGTGGAGGTTCTGGGGGGCAGTTGGGGCAGGGGTCTGGGGAGGGGGCAATCAGCGGACAGAGGCTGGGATTCAAAGGGCTGCCTGCTGCGGCGGGGAGCCCAGAGCCCTCTGATTCCCAGCCGCGGCTGGGATTTTAAAAGCTCTGTGCTCCCCGCGGTTGCAGGCAGCCCAGAGCCCTCTGATTCCCGGCCGCGGCTGGGATTAAACGGGCTCTGGGCGGCCTGCAACCACGGGGAGCCCAGAGCCTTTTAAATCCGAGCCGCGGCCGGGAATCAGAGGGCTCTGGGCTCCCCGCCGCGGCGGGCAGCCCAGAGCCTTTTAAATCCCAGCCGCGGCCGGGAATCAGAGGGCTCTGGGCTTCCCGCTGCGGCAGGCAGCCCAGAGCCCTCTGATTCCCGGCCGCGGCTGGGATTTAAAGGGCTCTGGGCTGCCTGCAACCGGGGGGAGCCCAGAGCCTTTTAAATCCCAGCCGCTGCCGGGAATCAGAGGGCTCTGGGCTTCAGCAGCCCAGAGCCCTCTGATTCCCGGCAGCGGCTGGGATTTAAAAGGCTCTGGGCTGCCCGCCGCAGCAGATAGCCCAGAGCCCTCTGATTCCCGGCCGCAGCTGGGATTTAAAGGGCTCTGGGCTCCCCGCCGCGGCGGGAAGCCCAGAGCCCTCTGATTCCCGGCCGCGGCTGGGATTTAAAAGGCTCTGGGCTCCCCGCGTTTGCAGGCAGCCCAGAGCCTTTTAAATCCCAGCAGCGGCTGGGATTCAAAGGGCTCTGGGCTGCCTGCAACCACGGGGAGCCCAGAGCCTTTTAAATCCGAGCCGCGGCCGGGAATCAGAGGGCTCGGGGCTCCCCGCCGCGGGGGGCAGCCCAGAGCCTTTTAAATCCCAGCCGCGGCCGGGAATCAGAGGGCTCTGGGCTTCCCGCTGCAGCAGGCAGCCCAGAGCCCTCTGATTCCCGGCCGCGGCTGGGATTTAAAGGGCTCTGGGCTGCCTGCACCCGCGGGGAGCCCAGAGCCTTTTAAACCCGCCCCGCGGCCGGGAATCAGAGGGCTCTGGGCTCCCCGCCGCGGCGGGCAGCCCAGAGCCTTTTAAATCCCAGCCGCGGCCGGGAATCAGAGGGCTCTGGGCTGCCTGCTGCGGCGGGGAGCCCAGAGCCCTCTGATTCCCGGCCGTGGCTGGGATTTTAAAAGCTCTGTGCTCCCCGCGGGTGCAGGCAGCCCAGAGCCCTTTAAATCCCAGCCGCGGCTGAGATTTAAAGGGCTCTGGGCTCCCTGCCGCAGCGGGCAGCGCAGAGCCCTCTGATTCCCGGCGGGGGCTGGGATTTAAAAGGGTCTCAGCCCCCCCCGGTGGCCGGCCGCCCAGAGCCCTTTAAATCCCCGCCGCGGCCGGGAATCAGAGGGCTCTGGGCTGTCTGCTGCGGCGGGCAGCCCAGAGCCTTTTAAATCCCAGCCGCCGCCGGGAATCAGAGGGCTCTGGGCTGCCTGCAACCACGGGGAGCCCAGAGCCTTTTAAATCTCAGCCGCTGCTGGGATTTAAAGGGCTCTGGGCTGCCTGCAACCGCGGGGAGCCCAGAGCCTTTTAAATCCCAGCCGCCGCCGGGAATCAGAGGGCTCTGGGCTTCCCGCTGCAGCAGGCAGCCCAGAGCCCTCTGATTCCCGGCGGCGGCTGGGATTTAAAGGGCTCTGGGCAGCCCTGGCGGCGGCGGCGGCAGCGGCGGGGGGGCGCTCCAAGCAGGGGAGAAAAAATATTGGTGGGGCAGAGCCCCTGCTTGGGATTTATTCATGGGGCTAAAGCCCCAGAGCCCCATATAAGTCGGCGCCTATGGCAGCCAGTGCTCCCCAATGCCATGCGGGAGCTTCCACATTGCAGAATTTTAAAATATGGTGCGCAGGAGTAACCCTCAAAAACATCCCCTATGAATATGGTGACCATGTATCCCACTTTGGCCGGGACAGTCCCTTTTTTAAGCCCTGTCCCAACCTTTTTGGCAAAAGTGGGCATTGGTCCCATTTGTTCTTGCCAACTTGATCAGTTGGCAAGAGCAAACAGAACAAATGCCCACTTTTGTCAAAAGAAAGGGGGTGTGGTGCAGAGGAATTTGTGGGGAGGGGCGAGTGGAAATGCCAGCCCCTTGGGGGGGGAGAAGGGCTCACATGGGAGAGGGGTGCTGGCAAGCAGAGTTGCATCAAACAGCAATAGCCTCTTGCAGGGTGGGGCAGGGTTCCAGCAACCTGAGCCTCATGGGTGGAGGGGGAGGAAGCGTTCCAGTGAACCCAGGCTCGGGCGGGGGGACACACACGCTTGGGCCATGAGATTTGCTGAGGGGAAAAAAAAAAAACAAAAAAAACTTGATCCAGCAAAAATTTTCTCCTCTAAAAATAATAAAAATGATTTTTTCTTCAAAGGAACTTTTTTCCCTCCAGTCTTTAATCTCTATTTCCATGATTTCATGCAAAGAACCTTTGTTTAACATCAAAATGCCCCCCAGCCCCTTTCACTCTTAAAAGACATCTAACAACTAAAGAAGAGGCACTCAGTGTTGACTGTGAGGAGGAGTTCAGCTGTCACTGACTATCTATATCTCTTTTTAAAATTTCACATGACACAGCCAAGGGCTGGGGGAGAGGAATACACTTCCAAGTGTGTTTTGAAAGAATGAGCCAAAATATTGTATGACAGAACCAAGAACATCAACTGGTTATGAAATCAAGATTACACATAGTTTCATGGCGGTACAAGCGAAGTTCTGAATGTGTGTGAGAGTCAAAGAGTAATCAAAGCCACAAACAGGGCAAAAAATAAAGTTGGCAAAATCATTTCAGCTACTAGCTGGTGATCAGGGAGACTCTTTAAAAAGGAAGAGTAAAAATTGCAGAACATTTTACTTTCCCTCTTGTAAACAGTTTTTCTTCAACAACAACAAAAAACAGACCTTGTGGTTGAGACAGATTGTCAGCTTTATTTTCTACTCCGAGGGCCAATGGGGATTTCAGGCATAAAAAGGGATGAGACGAGACTGAAATAAAGTGGTTGAGAAAGGGAAGCACAGGAAAAGAGGAGAAAGCAAGAGAGAACCACAACCCACACCCAAACACCGAGTGTGTGAAGGAAAGGTGAACTTGCAATATCCAAAAACAGAAAGAAAGAGCCAGAGAAAAGAAGCAAATTGCATAAATTTGAGATAGGAGATTGATACAGTACCTGAAAAATATAGAAATATAGGGCTTGATAGTGGACCAGATTTTCCCGTTCCCCTAGTTGTACAAAAATGTAACCACATTCATTTCAGTTGAATTTCTTCTGATTTACACCATGAGATCATAATCTCCCTTCCACAATCTGAAAGAGTCTCTCTCTTCATGCGCTGACATTTTTCTCTAAATTAGGATGCAAGTCTACATCAAACAGAAACAAGTACAACTTCACATCAACCCGATTACAGTGAAAGGTAACTAGTCACTGAGTATCAGCATCAGAAAGCAAAGAATACACTGTCTCAGACAAAAAATGCAAATATGCCACGCAATTCCAAAAAGCAAAAAAAAAAAAAAAACACAGCAGGGAAATGCAAGATAACAAAAAAACACAAGATAAACAAGGAGTCCACAGTCCAGCAGCTGAAAATCTATCAAGACTCAAGACCCAGAGAAAGAAGATGCTCAGGGCTGCTCTACTGTTTTGTCAACGCGGATTACTCACAAGCAGAGGCACCTCCTCCGAGGGCACCTTCCAGAGGCCCTAGGACTGGACTTGTCAGGATAGGTTTAGTGAAACTTGTGCAGCAGGTCCGGAACACTTTCCACTGGTTCCCAGGATAGTTTGTCCAGGCCATTACCCTCCCAGGCCACTAAGTGCTGGGGTTTTCCTCTAACACGTTGGGAAACAACGATTTGCCGAAATAAATATTCTTCCTGATCCTGGGCAGTGACAGGAAAGGATGACATGGTGGATCAGGTCGGAAAAGGATTCTTGGCGTAAGGCTTCTGGAGGGAGACATGGAACACTGGTTAAATCCTGAGGGACCCAGAGAATTGGAATCTGAATGCCATTGGACTGACCCATTCCAGAATCTGAAATGGACAGAGATATTGGTGGTCTAACTTAGCTGACGGGCACGCTGACCTACGATTCTGAGTGGACAGCCAAACTTCATCCCTTATGACAAGGTTGGGGGTGGCCTGGTGGTGCTGGTCACCAGGGTGCTTGTAAGCCTCCTTAGCAGATGTCAGCTGTACCAGAGACTTCTCAGGGATGTTAGAGTGAAACTGAGGATGAAACCCCTAGGTGGCGAAGAAGGGGCTTTGTAGATTGGAGACGTGTGCGGTATTATTATACACAAGTTCTGCAGAGGGAAGCAGGGAAACCCAGTTTTCTTGGTCATCACTGCTTTTTGAACTAAGGAACTGCTCAAGGATCTGGGTGACTTGTTCCACATGCCCAATGGTGTGCAGATGATATGCAGATGAGATGAGGGATTCTATGCCCAAAAGCCTTAGAAACTCCCACCAGAAATGGGAGACAACCTGAAAGCCCTGGTCTGACATGACGCGTGTTAGCAATCTATGACAACGAAAAACGTTCTCTAGGAAAAGGCAAGCCATTTCTGGGGCAGTAATGATGGTGCAGCACAGGACAAAGTGTGCCATCTTAATGAAAAGATCAACCACCACTAAAATTGTTGTGTGCACCTGACAGCAAGGCAGTTCCACAATGAAGTCCATGGACATGTGACCCATTGCTGAGATGAGACAAGCAGTGGCTGGAGAAGACAGAATGGTGTTGAACATGGGCTTGTGGTTTGGGCACAGAGTTTGCACGATTTTATATATTTTTTGACAGAGGTGCACAGGCCCAGCCACCAGAAAGTTCTTGACACCAAATTCCAAGTCTTGATGTGGCCGAAGTAACTAGCAAGTGAATTATAAAACTCTGAACAATATAAAAAGGCACAAACACACTAAAGTGGCAGTAAAACGGCCCACTACTTTGAACAAATGGAGCAAACAGATGATATATTCAGAACATACAAAGTGTTCACGCTTTGTACCTTTTTGGTCTGTTTTTCTGTATTGTTCTCTGGTACAGATGAAATATCTTCCCCATTTGTTAACACCGAGCACACAAGACACTGCTTCCCTAGAAGCCAAAGCAGGACTGCAATGTTCCTTTCCTGAACGAGTGGTTTCACCATTTCTCAGATCCCTGAGGAACATCCGTCCCTTACTCTGTTATGCCATCTGAGAGTCAACAAAATCCAAATAATATATGCATTCAAACAGGCAATCTGCACGTGCAATGTGACAGCGAGTCTTTGCCCCAGCAACATCCGTCAAGCATGGGCCTTGCCAGAAAATGTATCTGACAATTGTGGTTTCCCCAGAAATTCTTCCTAGCGAGTGTAGACTTCCCAGAAAATCCATCTGACAGTGTTATCGTCAAAGAAACTCAATTTGCAGGCCAATTGTGATGATAAATGAAGCAAACATTATCTGGGAGCTCACATATTTTAAAAAACAAAAGCCACTGAAATGATGATGATAAAAACAATGCTGAGAGAGTCATACAATCATACAGTGATACAAGGGGGAGGTATAGAAGTTGGAGGGAAAGTCAGAGATGTGTTGGGTTTTGCTTAACCAACGCCAGAGTCCCAGCATACAAATCTCAAAATTGTATACTGCAGTTAGGAGACGGAGAAGAATACCAACCCAGCCCAGTCCCCTCTAATGGGCCTGGGACTTCATGTTTTCCCAGCCGGGACGCAGGTCAAGCCTTTGCAAGATAGCCTGATGCAAAGTGTCCAGGTTCTCCACAGTACAGGCATCAATTTTTCTCAGCATCAGAAAGCCAGGGCTGATTTACATGAGCTCAGTCTGGGGGTGCAAAGCCAGCAGTTGGTGAGCTGGGGTCTGGGAAAACGGCAACGCACAGGAAGCTAAGTTTCACTCTCGGCAGCACTCTGTCAGACAGTTATCTATCTTAATACACAGCTCAATTAGATCATCCAGGCCAGGTGGGGACACCACCTGCACCAGCTACTCTTTGATTGCTTCACTGAGGCCAAGCCAGAAGTCATAATGCTGCGCAGCCTCCTTCCACTCAGTGTCCACTACCAGGTGTCGAAATTCTGCAGCGAATTTGGCAACGGATAAGCGTGCCCCTGCCATGATGCTTCAAGCACAGCCTTTGCTGTGCATGTGCAGTTCAGGTAATCAAAGATTACCGCCAGAGTTGTACAAAGTTTTCAAACAGGCCCAGGAGCGGGCTAGATTTCTCCATCAGGGACCCCTGACCAGGGCCTTCCGAGTCAGCAAGATGATGGTAAGTCCTAGTTGGGCTTGGTTGGTGAGGAATGCTTGTGGTTACAAAAGAAATGGAAGTCGACCCTGATGTAGGACTCCACAAAACTTGCCACGGTCACCGCTGAATTTATCTGGCAGTGGAATCTTTGGTTCAGGGTTGGAGCTGTAGGGCAGCAACGTGACCCTGCAAGTTCTGTACAGTGCACACCGTTTCCGACAGCAGAGAATGGGGCCCTTTTTCTCCTGATGGGTTCCTTTTGGCAGGCTGCTTAAACTGGTAGGGACTGGGACGTGGATGGTCAGGCCTAATGGGCAGAGCAGCAGTCAGTAGCCAGGTGCCAGAACCAAGAGTCACAGCTGGAGTCAGAGCCAAGGGTCAGAACCAGAGTCAGACACCAGATCCTGGAGCCAAAGTCAGGAATCAGAGTGGAGGTTCGGAACAGGGTCACCTGGAGTGAGGCACGGCAGGAGTGGGACTGGGACCGAGACCAGGACCAAGACAAGCATGGCTGGGAACAAGCAGGTGCAGGAACTATCGTAGATGTGGGAAATGCTTTGAGCAGCCAGTACCCTGCAGCTGATCTTAAGAGCAAATCTGCTAATCCCCTCAGCCAATGAGGTAGCTCAAATGGGGCCCAGCTGCGCTTGTTAGACTGCCTGCGGGTTAAGCTAGCAGGTAAGCAGACTAGCTGCTGGTCCTTACTCCCCCTCACTCTGCAGATGCTATTCTAGCCTGTTGCAAAAGTATCAGTTTGCATGCCTCTCATCTTCCCTTTGACCGCTCAGGCCCTGATCCAGCAAAGCACTGACATGTGCTTAATTTTACATACACCTCTACCCTGCTATAACACAGTAGCGGGGAGCCAAAAATCCCTACCACGTTATAGCTGAAACCCCGTTATACTGGGGTAGGGCTGGCAGGGCTCCAGCGGTGATTTAAAGAGCTCCAGGCTCCAACCGCTGTGGGGAGCCCCAGGCCCTTTAAATCGCCGGCGAGCCCCGCTGCCGCAGCCCCAGGGTAGCGGCGGCAAGGCTCCGGCGGTGATTTAAAGGGACCGGGGCTCCCCGCAGCAGCCGGAGCCCCGGACCCTTTAAAGTGCTGCCGGAGCTCCGCTGCTACTGCGCTACATGTGAACCCGTGTTATATCAGGTCACGTTATAGCGGGGTAGAGGTGTATGTGAGTTGTCCCATTCAATGTCAATGGGGCTATGCTTGTGTTTAAATGCTTTGCTGGGTCAGTGCTTTAGACTGTAAATTCTTCAGGACATGAACTTGTGTTTTTACATGTCTGTAAACTGTTTAGGACACAATTTTTCATCCTTAATGTGATGAAGTATAGCACTGCCATGCTAGCCCCCTTTCCTGCTATACTGTGGAGAAATCAAGAAGTAGGTTTCACAGAATCAAGACTGAAGGAATCAGCATCCACTTTTTTCTTTTTTGGACTGTAATTGCAGAATACCATTATCAATTCTGGGGAACAGAATTCTGCCGTAATAAAACAAACAAACACACCACACCACTTAGAAATACTGTACTAATGCAAAAGAAAAATTCAAGTTATAGATATTCTGTGAAATGAGTAGTCATTATTAAATGTGATATAGAAAAAACAGACCAGATTAAATCCACGTGATTCCATAAATTTGATCCAGTAGGTCTACAGAACGCATATTATCCAGAGTTAAATCCTACATTAACTTTATACCTGTCTGTTAGATGTCAATACTATTTATACACTGTCTTACTAAATCTGTACTAGACAAGCTGGCTATATAGTACATGCACTATAAATAGGACACACATTATAAACTTAATGTAGGTATCAATGTGCCAAGATTTTATGCCAACAGAGTTGATTGCTAGTGGCCTTTAAAATACAACAGTACCCTATTTTTCAAATTTTTAAATAATATATGCTGTGTATCCATTCAGCCAAAGGAACACTAATAAATCATGTTCTTCCTCCAACCAGACATCTCAGGTAACCTCCACCCACTCACCTCTTCTCCTGTGCGAAGAAAATAAAGAGGAAGCACCACGGAATGTCAATCACACTGCAGATCCCTCCAGCACATGCCACTACCTATAATAAAGAAGGGAACGTGTCATGGAAGTGATCATTCTCTACCAGTAGAGGTTTAAAATCATCTCAGCTGCAACAGATGCAGACTCCACCTAACAGGCAGCTGCATGTGGAGAGCTCATGCCAGAACCTGCCCTTCCCAGATGGCATTACAGTCGACTGCATCTTTATCCTCATTCCTTTGCTGGCATTCTTCCTATGGGATTCTATACCTCCCAAGTAGCATCTCCTCCTGTGCCTGGACAGGCAATATGTGATCTTGCCCCAGATTGCTAACTCTGGTAAGGTTTAATTTATTGATCTACATGAACTGAAAGCTAACTTGACCTCCCTTTGGGGAAAATACACAGGTAGCAGACAGGAAACATGGCAAGGTCGCTGTGATGGGTTGGATCACAGAAACCCGCTGGGAGCTGCCACCTGATGTGGCAAGACTACTCCTATCCCTGCCAGCTCAGGGCCCCAGCACCCTGTCTTGCTGAGCCAGTCACTCCCGTTTGCTCCAACTCAGACCCAGGGTCTGAATTACACCTCTACCTCGATATAACGCTGTCTTTGGGAGCCAAAAAAATCTTACTGCGTTATAGGTGAAACCGTGTTATATTGAACTTGCTTTGATCCGCCAGAGCGCGCAGCCCCGCCAACCCAGAACGCTGCTTTACCGCGTTATATCCGAATTTGCGTTATATCGGGGTAGAGGTGTACTTGCCCCAAAGCTGCAGGTTTACCTGAAAGCAGCTAACAGAAGTGTTCCTGTTTTTAACACTCAGATGCCCAACTCCCACTGGGGTCTAAACCCAAATAAATCCATTTTATCCTGTATAAAGCTTATACAGGGTAAACTCATAACTTGTTCGCCCTCTATAACACTGATAGAGAGATTTGAACAGTTGTTTGCTCCCCCAGGTATTAATACATACTCTGAGTTAATTAATAAGTAAAAAGTGATTTTATTAAATACAGAAAGTAGGATTTAAGTGGTTCCAAGTAGTAACAGATGGAACAAAGTAAGTCACCAAGCAAAATAAAATAAAATGTGCAAATCTATGTCTAATCAAACCGAATACAGAAAATCTCACCCTCAGAGATGCTTCAGTAAATTTTTTCCTCAGACTGGACACCTTCCAGGCCTGGGCACAATTCTTTCCCCTGGTAGAGCTTTTGTTCCAGCTCAGGTGGCAGATAGGGGATTCTTCATGATGGCTCCTCTCTCCCCTTTGTTCTGTTTCACCCCTTTATATATCTTTTGCATAAGACAGGAATCCTTTGTCCCTCTCTGCGTTTCCACCCCCTCCTTCTCAATGGAAAGACACCAGGTTAAAGATGGATTCCAGTTCAGGTGACATGATCACATGTCACTGCAAGACTTCATTGCCCACTTGCCAGCACACAGGTATACAGGAAGACTTACAGGTAAAACATACCCATCTGCAGACAATTGTCCTGGTTAATGGGAGTTATCAAGATTCCAAACCACTATTAATGGCCCACACTTTGCACAATTACAATAGGCCCTCAGAGTTATATTTCATATTTCTAGTTTCAGATACAAGGGTGGTACATTTATACAAATAGGATGATCACACTCAGAAGATTATAAGCTTTGTAATGATACCTTACAAAAGACCTTTTGCATGAAGCATATTCCAGTTACATTATATTCACTCATTAGCATATTTTTATAAATTATATAGACTGCAACGTCACAGTCGCATTCATAGAACTTCCTTCAAATCATTTGTTGAAGGTGCTAGTTTTTGCATCCAACCAAAACAGAAAAAGGGGTCACGTTCTCAGTCCAGCACAAGCCAACGCCATCCACCAAGAGTCCTTGTGCTTTTATGATGGTTCTTGTCTTCCCCAGCCCCAATGGTAGTATGGTCCTGGAGTCCATTCTTATACCTGAATGGACCCCAGCCCTCCCGCACCATTATTTTACACCCATAACCCCTATGGATTTCTATAGATGCAGTCCCCAAAACAGCGACTGCCTCTGGGTACCCCCTTTTGCATCCACAGAGCCTCAACAGCACATTCCCCATTCAGAAGGGTTTCCCCAGTCTTTGGGACCAGCAAGGACCTTGCTGTGGAGTCATTTCATCTCTGCCATCACGGCTGACATGAGTTTGGAGGCAGAGGGAAGTATGTGACTGCGTATTTTCCTTAGAACAATGATCCATCAAGTCTAATATCTTGACTCTGACAGTATCCAATACCCTAGGAACGACAGAGAAGATTTCCTCATTCAGCTAAGAAAGGAACAGTTTGCTTCCAAAATATGCAGGCAGCTCACAATCATTCACAAAGTAAATTTGTATCATCTGAAATCACCAGAATATAAACAATAGCTTCTTTAATACGAATAAAGAGCATCTATAACTCGAATTTTTTCTTTTGCATGATACATTCTAGAGTGATAGTAGTGAGTTCATAATTAAGGCTGTTGCCAGCTTTGCATTACAAGTCAGATTTTGGCCCTCTTGCCTCCAACATCATAAAAACGGTTTAAGATCTAACAAGCAGATCTTACTGTGGCTCTGTGATTGCAGAGCCATTGGCCATTATCTTTGAAAACTCATGGCGATCGGGGGAGGTCCCGGATGACTGGAAAAGGCTAATGTAGTGCCCATCTTTAAAAAGGGGAAGGAGGAGGATCTGGGGAACTACAGGCCAGTCAGCCTTACCTTAGTCCCTGGAAAAATCATGGAGCAGGTCCTCAAGGAATCAATTCTGAAGCACTTAGAGGAGAGGAAAGTGATCAGGAACAGTCAGCATGGATTCACCAATGGCAAGTCATGCCTGACTAACCTAATTGCCTTCTATGAGGAGATAACTGGGTCTATGGATGAGGGGAAAGCAGTGGATGTGTTATTCCTTGACTTTAGCAAAGCTTTTGATATGGTCTCCCACAGTATTCTTACCAGCAAGTTAAAGACGTATGGGCTGGATGAATGGACTATAAGGTGGATAGAAAGCTAGGTAGAGTGTCGGGCTCAACGGGTAGCGATCAATGGCTCCATGTCTAGTTGGTAACAAGCGGAGTGCCCCAAGGGTCAGTCCCGGGACCGGTTTTGTTCAATATCTTCATTAATGATCTGGAGAATGGCGTGGACTGCACTCTCAGCAAGTTTGCAGATGACACTAAAACTGGGAGGAGTGGTAGATACGCTGGAGGGTAGGGATAGGATACAGAGGAACCTAGACAAATGAGAGGATTGGGCCAAAAGAAACCTGATGAGGTTCAACAAGGACAAGTGCAGAGTCCTGCCCTTAGGACGGAAGAATCCCATTCACTGCTACAGACTAGGGACAGAGTGGCTAGGCAGCAGTTCTGCAGAAAAGGACCTAGGGGTTACAGTGGACAAGAAGCTGGATGAGTCAACAGTGTGCTCTTGTTGCCAAGAAGGCTAACAGCATTTTGGGCTGTATAAGTAGGGGCATTGCCAGCAGATCAAGGGACGTGATCATTCTCCTCTATTCGACATTGGTGAGGCCTCATCTGGAGTACTCTGTCCTGTTTTGGGACCAACACTACAAGAACGATGTGGAAAAATTGGAAAGAGTCCAGTGGAGGGCAACAAAAATGATTAGGGGGCTGGAACACATGACTTATGAGGAGAGGCTGAGGGAACTGGGGTTGTTTAGTCTGCAGAAGAGAAGAATAAGGGGGTATTTGATAGCTGCTTTCAACTACCTGAAAGGGGGTTCCAAAGAGGATGGATCTAGACTGTTCTCAGTGGTAGCAGATGTCAGAACAAGGAGTAATGGTTTCAAGTTGCAGTGGGGGAGGTTTTGGTTGGATATTAGGAAAAACTTTTTCACTAGGAGGGTGGTGAAGCACTGGAATGGATTACCTAAGGAGGTGATGGAATCTCCTTCCTTAGAAGTTTTTAAGGTCAGGCTTGACAAAGCCCTGGCTGCAATGATTTAGTTGGGAATTGGTCCTGCTTTGAGCAGGGGGTTGGACTAGATGACCTCCTGAGGTCCCTTCCAACCCTGATAGTCTATGATTCTGTGAAGCGATACGCCCAATTTTGATCTGCACAACCAAATGTTAGAGGTTCAGGCATGAAAGAGTTTAAAATGTGGACTTGAGCCTGGATCTGAATTTGCAACTCAGGCCCATCTCTATTTATGCCCCCCCCCCCCAATCCGCCACCTCAACACATAAAGCTTATTATACCCTCTACCAAGAATTATATAAAGCAAAAAGCATTAAAGTTTAAACACAATTACTTCCTTGTTGACCTCATCAATAAAAGAAAGAACAGTAATAGGTTTTGGAATTTATCTAGTTATTGTGGCATAATTGCTACATAAAACTTCAATTTATTGCACAGAAAATGTCCAACTAAAAAAATTAACTTGTCTGCAGCATGTTTCGCTTCTTCAGGTTTACAAAGCACAGCCTTAGCTTTGTGATTGCATTAAGAATTGTACTATACATTTCTGCATAGCTACAAAACTTGCTTTAATTATTTGGTTATTAAGCTAGCACGATGAATATCTACGGTGCCAATCACTTTGGTACATATAATCCTGTTTTATGAATTAGTATTACTACTATTTTTTAGAATCGGTATTACAGTAGCTACTTGAGGCTCCCTTTCTGCAAGGTCTTTTTTTGCCAGCTTTACAATCTAAGTAGACAAAGGGAATATTATTATAATCATTTTTTAAATGGAGAACTAAGGCACAGAAATATTAAGTGACTTGCCCCAGGTCAAAAAGTAAGTTTGTGACAGAGCCAGGAATTGAACCCTGGTCTTCTAAGCACCACTCCAGTTCCTTAACCACAAGAGCATCCTTATTCTTAAATTTTAGCAATTCTACCTACAAAAACAACACACCTGCTCACCATCTTAAACAAGAAAAACGCAACTTCGAGCACCCAATTTCAGGCACTACAAATAAAATCCTGTAAATACAAGTATGTTTTTAAGGCTGACTGCCCCGATGTCAGATCAGGATCAGTTCAGAGCTGTCAGAAGCTGTTACAAATGAAAAAAATTATTTGAACATACAATGTAGCCTGACAGACAATAAATCAAAAAGTGAAAGTGACATCTGCAAATTCTGCCAGAGGTCACTGGGTGGTGTCCATCCATTTTCAAAATTTTTGCAGAGGAAAAAAAATTAAATCAGAATCGCTTTGTTTTCCTCTTTACCTGATTCCATGATAGAATAAGAGAGACTCATGCTAACCCCTGCTCCTTCCCCACCAACACATTCAGTACTTATTAGTGACTATGTGTATTTCCTCCTGCTATCCCAAGAAAAGGAAATTACGTTAAGAAAATCGCCACACTATTGAACAGATGCTAGCAACAGTGGAATGTTAGCTTTATCCAACCCAGCCACAGGTTTCTTACTACTCCTGACCACAGCTCTACAGCCATCTCTCTGCAGTCAGACTCCTACACCCACATGGAGCCCCATCAGGGCCTATCAGTAGGGATCCATGCATGTGCTGGAGTCACCCACACAGAACTCATTGCAGTGTTCAGGCCTGAGATGTCAGGTTCAACAGAGGTAGCTCTGCAGCTCTGGATATGTTCATATACATGCATGTATTAAAGCTGCCACTATTTTCCATATGAATGTCACCAGCAGGCTCCCACAGCAATTCAGAAGGACTGCAACACACTGTTGTGTCAACAGCAACGCAGGCTTCTATAACATGTCAAAGCTACATTGGCTATGACTCAGGCTACAATTTTGGCACCGACGTCATGGTGTTCGTGGTAATCACGCACTCATATCTGAATAAAGTCCATGATGAATCCACCATGCACTCAACCGGCAGTAGCAGCTCTTCTCCCGTGAGGTTGGTCCTGGCACCCTGCTCCAGGCATTACGACCTGGCATATATGGTTGCAGTGCCACTTAGGTTTGGCCCATCCGCCCTTTCATAGATGCAACTGGGGGGCAGACTCAGCAAACCTCAGTGGCACTGCAACCGTGTGTGTCAGGTGTAATTCCCAGAGTGAGGAGCTGGGCCCAGCCCCGCACAAAGCGGAGCTGCTGCTGCAGCGGCATGATCTCACTGTGAAACCCCTCCCCCCAACTGTCTGTGACTTACTGTTTTTTTCCCCCTGCACCTCTGCTGTGAAATTTACTTTTTTTAAAAAATAAATAAATAAAAACTGTGCCAAAAATCATAGTCTGAGCAGTGCCAAAATCTCGCATCGACAGCAAGATTAATGTAACCCTATTGCCTTCCATGGCTGCACACAGGTGAAACTGACCTTCGCAAACAATTCTGTTGATGGTGCAAAGGAAGGAACAGAATCCAGCTACCACTCTCAGTTGTGTTGGCTCTGCAAGGCTAACAGGAGTAAAAAGTATTTTATTCACTAAAGCAAACAGATACCATTGACTACACAGAGTGAGCAGAACTGATGAATAAGGTGGTGCCATTTTAGCAATCACTTTTCAGAACAGAACTGCACTTTAAAGTTCTAAGAAGGCTTTTGAAAGCAATGCTGACTATGAAATAAATGCATTGTTCTCAGGTGGGGGGAGGTTTATCACCTACATACAAATGTACAAATTTCACTCCAAAACTTAGAACCTGAACCATGCAAGTCAACAGCAAATCTACCATGGAATTCTCAGCATCTGGCTTGAGCACTTCTATGCATTATAAATAGATAGCAATTTTTTTCTTTTTCTAAAGTGTTCCTTCCATTGTAAAGGCTGCTACTGCTGTTAAGTAAAGTGCACCCATTTCACAAGTAAAGAGGGAGATAAAAAGGTCTCTCATGTGAAGTACTACATTGCATTCATGTGAGAGAACAGGCTTCTTTAAGAGGAGAGAGAGAATGGATGGGGAGATTAGAAATGGAAAGAGCCTTTTAGTATGTAAAATGAGCTGATTGTCAAGGTCCAATCTCCAGAGTGCCCTATCACAATTAGCACCCTTAGCAGCAGGCTCAGAGACCAAGAACTGAATGGGCCTAAGTTCTGTCTTCCATGTTGCCCATTTATGCCACTCTGGCAACAAAGGGGTTATGGGAACTAGCCTTAATTTTAAAGAGAGTCCTCCGATAGCACTGTGCCATCCCTCTGCTCCCCCACCTTACTCTCTCTGGTGTAGATAGTGGGGTGTGGCTAGAACGATCTCTGGCTATTCTCGGATGTGGAATGGACTGTCTGGGGATGCTGCAGCAGAGCACAGATTAGAGCAGCTCCGAGACTGCTCTAATTTACACCAGGGAAATGGGAATGAAAAAAGATCAAAGGTGGCTTGAAGATGCTTTTGCCCCCCAAACTCTCTTCCTTCATCTAGTGTAGATCAGGGAGAATTTGGCCAGAGGCTAAAATACCCAGCAGTCCCTCCAGATCATGGAAGATGCATATTAAAGGGATACTGTCAACTTAAAAATGACGTATTGTAAACAGATAGAATTCTGTACCTTTGTAACCTTTGATGGTTAAAAGTGAAAGAATTTTTAAATCCAAATTTCTTATTAGTTTTTTCTCTCTTCATTGCTTCAATTTCTTTTACAAAACAAATCAATGAAGTCCGTTTCACTTTGGGATGCTTTGTGTTGCATTTATAGGGTTTCAAACAATGCAGATAAATGTTAACGTGTTTAAGAGCAACTGTTGTCACTGGAATTTTAAAAATAAAAATGTGGCAACATTCGTCTAGAGCTTTCAAGTTAGAAAATCTTGGTTTGGCCCCAAAATTAAATCCTGGGTCAAATTTAAAACTAAGTCTCATTAATGAGGCAGAATGGGAAACCTTGTACTGCTCTTTTTCCCTGTAGGAAGAGCATATAAATACAAGAAATTCTTCAAATAATTAAGAGTTCAACCTAAACTGTTAAAATCTATTGAACTAATAATTAGGACAAAAATGTATTATTAGCCTACCTGTTGTCTGTAAGTGATATCGCACCTTTTGTTATGTAACAGTAGCTACGAATGAGATTCCTACAATAGACAGATGCAAAAACAGAGTTATACCTTCCACTTTTCATTTCACAATATTACCATAAGGCCCTGACCCTGCAAAACACACACATGCTTAATGCATGTGAGTAGTGCCACTGAACTCAGCAGAATTACTCATGCTAAAAGTTAAGCATGTGTATATGTCTTTGTAGGATCGGGGCTTAGACAAGATTCTGCCCAGTATATCTGTAGTATAGTCAAAAAGATCCTGAGCTAGAGAAGCACCAGCAGGTATCACTATGACAGTAGAATAGTTCATTTAAACAGGTTTGAGAGAGAAACTATTAAAGAAATCCTCCAAAAACATCACAGAACAGATCCTGATGTCTGAGGCAGTGAACTGTGCTATTGAGTACTACTCAGAGAGTAATTACGAAAGTGAAGCCAGTCTGGCACAGGATTGGTGCACCGTCCAGTAACTGACTTTGAAAACTCTAGGTGTAAGATCACCCACGCTGATTTCAAGATTCTGGTGTTTATCCACTCTCAGGGTACGTCTACACTACGGGATTATTTACATAAACCGGTTTAGCAAAACAGATTGTATAAAATCGATTGCGCGTGGCCACACTAAACACATTAAATCGGTGGTGTGCGTCCACGGTCCGAGGCTAGCGTCGATTTCTGGAGCGTTGCACTGTGGGTAGCTATCCCGTAGCTATCCCATAGTTCCCGCAGCCTCCCCCGCCCGTTGGAATTTCCGGGTTGAGATCCCAGTGCCTGATGGGGCAAAAATCATTGTCGCGGGTGGTTCTGGGTACAGCCTCACCCCTCCCTCCCTGAAAGCAGCAGACAACCGTTTCACACCTTTTTTGCTTGGTGAACTGTGCAGACGCCATAGCACAGCAAGCATGGACCCTGCTCAGCTCAATACCGCAATCGTGGATGTTTTAAACACCTCGCGCACTCTCGTGCAGTATATGGTGAACCAGGACCTTCAAACCAAGGCGAGGAGGAGGCGGATACGGCAGCGCGGCGATGACAGTGATGAGGACGTAGACACAGAATTCTCTCAAACCGCGGGCCCCTGCGCTTTGGAGATCCTGATGGTAATGGGGCAGATTCTATCCACTGAATGCCGATTTTGGGCCCGGGAAACAAGCACTGACTGGTGGGACCGCATTGTGTTGCAGGTGTGGGACGATTCCCAGTGGCTGCGAAACTTTCGCATGCGTAAGGGCACTTTCATGGAACTTTGTGACTTGCTTGCCCCTGCCCTGAAACGCCATAATACCAAGATGAGAGCAGCCCTCACAGTAGAGAAGCGAGTGGCGATAGACCTGTGGAAGCTTGCAATGCCAGACAGCTACCGGTCAGTCGGGAATCAATTTGGAGTTGGAAAATCTACTGTGGGGGCTGCTGTGATGCAAGTAGCCAAAGCAATCACTAAGCTGCTGCTACGAAAGGTTGTGACTCTGGGAAACGTGCAGGCCATAGTGGATGGCTTTGCTGCACTGGGATTCCCTAACTGTGGGGGGGCGATAGATGGAACCCATATCCCTATCTTGGCACCGGAGCGCCAGGGCACCCAGTACGTAAACCGGAAGGGGTACTTTTCAATGGTGCTGCAAGCACTGGTGGATCACAAGGGACGTTTCACAAACATCCACGTGGGATGGCCAGGGAGGGTTCATGACGCTCGCGTATTCAGAAGCACTACTCTGTTTAAACGGCTGCAGCAAGGGAATTACTTCCCAGACCAGAAAATAACAGTTGGGGATGTTGAAATGCCTGTCGTTATCCTGGGGGACCCAGCCTACCCCTTGATGCCATGGCTCATGAAGCCATACACAGGCAGCCTGGACAGAGGTCAGGATCTGTTCAATTACAGGCTGAGCAAGTGCAGAATGGTGGTGGAATGTGCATTTGGCCGTTTAAAGGCGCGCTGGCGTACATTACTGACTCGCTCAGACCTCAGCCAAACCAGTGTCCCCTATGTTATTGCTGCTTGCTGTATTCTCCACAATCTCTGTGAGAGTAAGGGGGAGACCTTTATGGCGGGGTGGGAGGCCGAGGCAAATCACCTGGCCGCTGATTACGTGCAGCCAGACACCAGGGAGATTAGAAGAGCACACCAGGAAGCGGTGCGCATCAGAGAAGCTTTGAAAACGAGCTTCATCAATGACCAGGGTACAGTGTGACTGCTGTGTTTGTTGATGAACACCCAACCCCCTTGATTGACTCATTCCCTGTAAGCAACTCACCCTCCCCCTTCGAGTACAGCTTACTTATGCAAATAAAGTCACTCTGATTTAAAAATTATGAATTCTTTATTAATTCATTATAAAAAGAGGGAGAGAAGTAAGGGTGTGGTTTGGGAGGAGGATAGGAGGGATGGAGAAGGCCATTAAAAAAATTTCACAGTAACGACAGCCTTCTGGTTGGGCTGTCCACGGGGGTGGAGTGGGCGGGTGCACGGAGCCTCCCCCCATGCGTTCTTACACGTCTGGGTGAGGAGGATGTGGAACATGGTGAGGGTTGAGGGTGGTTATACAGGGGCTGCAGCGGCACTCTGTGATCCTGCTGCCGTTCCTGAAGCTCCACCAGACGCCGGAGCATGTCAGTTTGATCACGCAGCAGCCCCAGAGTTGCATCCCGCCACCGCTGATCTTCCTGCCGCCACCGCTGATTTTCCTGCCGGTCTTTCTGCCGCCACCTCTCATCTCGGGTGTCCCTCCTGTCCTCACGTTCACTGGCATCTTTCCTGTAATTTGATACCACGTCCTTCCACTCATTCAGATGAGTTCTTTCATTATATCCGAGAACATTTCATCTCGCGTCTTCTTTTTCCTCCGCCTTATCAGTGCTAGCCTTTGGGATGGAGGAGGGATGCTTGAAAAATTTGGAGCTGCATGAGGGAGAGAAATATTTTAAAAGATACATTTTACAGAACAATGGTTATACTCTTTCACAGTGAACAGCACTATTCACCTTACATAGCACATGTGATTTCCCTACAAGGTCACATTTTTCATCTTAATACTGAGTGCCTGCAGCTCTGGAGTTACAGATCTCACAGACATAGGTCTGGGCATCAGAATTCAGCTTGCATGCGGCCATGGTAAGCCACTGTCTTTCGGCTTCTGTAGTGATTTACCCCTCCCCCCAACGCATGGCTAATACCACGCTAGCTCCCTGCTAATCAACACCCTTCCCACCCACCCCCACCCACTGCGTGGCTGGTAGCTTGGGGAAGATCCCCGCTGACCAAACACGAAAAAGATCATCAGCATTTCACTCCTCCCCTCCCCCCGCTTGGCTACGTGCAGGAAAGGATTTTTTTTTAAGCTGCTGCAGTCCACGAACCCAGTAGGAAAATGGCCATCCCCCTTACTTAAATTCCTGATTTTTAACCAGGTTATCCTGAACGATATCACTTTGCTGAGGATAACACAGCGAGATAAAGAATGGATGCTTCTTGAATGCCAGCAATCACCGGGACCATACGCTGCTATGCTTTGCCATGCAATGATACCTGATTACTTGCTACATGCATGGCGTGGTAAAGTGTCCTACCATGGTGGGCGGAACAAGGCTGCCTTGCCCAGAAACCTTCTGCAAAGGCTTCTGGAGTACCTACAGGAGCGCTTCATCGAGATGTCCCTGGAGGATTTCCTCTCAATCCCCGGACATGTTAACAAACTTTTCTAAGTAACTATACTGTCTGCGAATGCATCCCAAGTCCTCAGGGCAAATCAATCATTAAAAAACGCTTGCTTAAAAAACAATGTTTGCTATTTACAAAGGTACACTCACCAGAGGTCCCTTTCATGGCGTCATTGTCTGGGATAGTTGCTTGGGAGGGCTGGGAGGAGGGTAATTCGGTCAGGGTGAGAAAAAGCTCCTGGCTGCTGGGGCTCACGGAGTGCTGTGTGCTCTCTGCTAGGTCGTCCTCCTCTTCTTCATCTTCATCTTCCCCGTCTGCATAATCCTCAGACATGGCAGAGATTACAACCCCCACCTCGGAATCCATGGTCAGGGGTGGGGTACTTGTGGCGCAGCCCCCTAAAATTGCATGCAGCTCAGCATAGAAGCGGCATGTTTTTCGACCTGCCCCAGACCTTCCGTTTGCTTCTTTGATTTTCTGGTAGGCTCGTCTGAGTTCCTTAACTTTCACTCTGCACTGCACTGAGTCCCTGCTGTGGCCTTTATCCATCATAGCCTTAAAAATTCTTTCAAATACTTTTTCATTTAGTCTTTTGGAATGCAGTTCTGTTAGCACTGAATCCTCTCCCCATATAGCGATCAGATCCAGTACCTCCCGTGCAGTCCATGCTGGGGCTCTTTTTCAATTCTCAGGAGACTGCATTGTTACCTGTGCAGATGAGCTCTCCACGCTGGGGAAGCAGGAAATGAATTTCAAAAGTTCGCGGGGCTTTTCCTGTCTACCTGGCCAGTGCATCAGAGTTCAGAATGCTGTCCAGAGCGGTCACAGTGGTGCACTGTGGGATACCGCCCGGAGGCCAATACCGTCGATTTGCGGCCACACTAACCCTATTCCGATATGTTAATCCTGATATTAGCGCTACTCCTCTCGTCGGGGAGGAGTACAGAAACCGATTTAAAGAGCCATTAAAATTGATATAAGGTGCCTCCTAGTGTGGACGGGTGTGGCGTTAAATCGGTTTTACGCTCCTAAAACCGGTTTAAACACCTAGCGTAGACCAGGCTTCAGTGGCATCCACTCTTTCTGATGAGCCATTTTTACATTTTCTAGGAAAGTTCAGCTCACCTATTGCATCTGATTTTGAAATAGATTTAGGCTCCAAAAAACACTCACATGCCTCATGTTAGGAAACCATTTTAGATATGGCCATTGAAGTCAATGGAGCTACGACATTTTACAGCAGCTGAGGATCTGCCCCATAGGTTTTAAAAGCAGTTTCTGCAAACACTTAGGTTGGCTGGTGCGACTAAGGCATAACTTTGTTATTAATATTTGTGAAAACTCTGAGTCTAGTTGGCTGCCACTGAGAACAAATGTATATACTGGCTATACCAACCGGCATAACTGTAGTCCAGAAAGCTTAAAAACAACAATAGTTTCATATTGGTGGGAGTTGCAAATTGCGGTGGGGGGATACAATCACAAGAAACTCAAGGTCAAAGTGAGCTGACAGCTCAGACAATTTAATTGGAAAAAAACACTTCGCTTTAGTTACCCAACTCATTTAGTACTGTTATTTAACAGAGAATGGCTGTAGATAATTAGTCCCGAAACATTAAACAGGAAACTAGATTGTATGTCCATGGCATACTTTACAAGTGTTGGAGGTTGAATTCTGGCCCCAATTATGGCTAATTAAAGCAAGCACTGGGGGATCCAAGTAGAACTGCCACCCTGAAGGCATAAAGCCATCGGATTTGCTTTTGCAGCAATAAATGATAAGGTTGGTTTCCGAGATACAGTAGCAATATTTTTTGTATGCCACAATGAAAATGATGGGGAGGATACTGCAAAATCCTGCAAACAATGTGTTTAACTTGAAGCATAAGAGTCGCTCCATTGAAGTCAATGGCACTACTCACACCGGCCTAGGCATGTACTTAAGTATTTATAGTTTGGAGCTAATCTTGTGTAACCCACTGGTGAGTGCATGTTATAGGTCCCCCACAGTGCCTGATGCACAGAGAAACAGCTATTTCAGTCCCGGCAAGAGAGCCTTGACTCTACAGTGCAACTGTAGCAGCTCATGCTTTTAGCTCTCCAGTCCCCGAAGTTAATTGCCAGTGTGTTGGTTGTGGGGGATTGCACTTGCACCACTGAAGTCAATGGGAGCTTTACCAGTGACTTCAATGGGCACAGGTTGAAACCCTAATTTTCAAACATACCAAGATCGGGTAGAAATGTAAAATAGCATCCTGAAATCTTAAGAGTTAGAGCACATATCTAAATGTTCTCTCCTAGCACTTTACTAATAGATAAATGCCGACTACCGTACATTGTATTGTCAATAGTAATCCCACTGTGGTATTTAATATACCACCTTTATCCCTTGCAATTATCAGATGCTCAGATACTGCAGTTATGAGCACCAGTGTATGAAACTAGATAACAAATGTGTATTTTGTCTTTTGGCAAATGCTTCCTTTTAAATGGCAGCCATTATATATTAATAGAACAATGTAAATATGGGTGGAGTAGCGTGTGTTAACTGAAGTGGGGGAGGGAAGGTAGTGAATTTAGTGTTCATGTAAGGTACCAGACATGTAAGGATTTGATTCTCCAGGATTATCAAACAGGTACAGAAGAGGCAGCAGCAATATGAACTTCACCATAATGTTTAGTCCTTATACATCACCTGTTATACGGAAAGCCACCCCACTAAAGTGATGGGATAATTCAGTCTCCATATCCATGAAGGGCCTGATTTACAAAGATATTTACACCTAAAGACACTGATAGGCACCTAATGGGATTTTCAAAACCACCTAGGTGCTTAACTCCAGTTCAGATAGAGCAGGGACTTCAACCTGGGTCTCTGAATTCCCAGGCAACTTCCCTAATCAACACTCTACAGAGTCAGTCTCTTTCTGCCTCAGTGCCTATAAAGAGAGAGTGACTCCCCAGCCTAGTGGTTAGGGCACTTGCTGGGGATATGGGAATCAGGCAGAACAGCGACTTGAACTTGGCGCCTTCCACATCCCCTGTGAGTGCTGTAACCCTAATGCTGTTGGCTAATCAGATCTCTTACCCACACCCGAGGAATTCCATCCAAGACCTGAAAACTTTCCCAATAAACACTTTATTGAAAGTGACCCATTTCAAGGGGGGAATGTTTCACTGAAATATTCCCAACCAGCTTTACTAACAACCCTCAATGTCAACCTTTCATCCAGGGAGTCAAAGGAGAAAGGTTTATGGAGGCACTAGTGGTTCAAGGTCTGGGATTTGCTCTGTTCAGTGCTGGCTTTCTTCCCCTGCCCCCCAGATTTAAAAAAAAAAGAGTCTCAAAGTTGATAGGTCTGTGAACAGACACAGAGGACTGTCCATGTGGATCAGCTTATAGGCATGGCACCCTAGAGGGGCAAGGGACTTAAATTTTTAGGACATGAAAATTGCAACAGGGAGCTAAGCAATGGTTTGGTATCATAATGTAATCAACTTCTCCTGCCTCATGGCCAGTTCAGGAGCAGTGCTCCAATTCTGACAATTACCCCCGTCTTAAAGTGCTTTCAAGAGGGAAGGCGCTAAGTTCTGACAGTGATAGACAGACGTGACAGTGATAAGAAAGGAATAACAACACCTAACTCTTATACAGCACTTAGCTTCTTTGTAAAGCACTTTGAAATCTAAAAGATGGCTAGGATCATTATTCCCAATGTACAGATGGGGACAAATCACCCATGCCTAATCTCCATATCCCACAAAGTTTCCAGTTCCTCCTCCCTTCCGAATTTCTTTCCATTTTTCCTCTCAAATTATAGACGCAGCCTATACTTCGGAAGCTCCTTGCAGTTGCAAGAAACAGCCTCCGGAGCCCGACCCGCCAAACCGAGCCGATATTTGAGATCCCGGTTGGTGTCACAGTCCCTGCTCAGCACGCAGCGCATGCCTCAGTGTCCGCACACCAGAGAGCGGCGGGGCCTCTGCACTCCCGCGAAACCAAGCTCAGGTCTGAACCAGGCACCGCTCCGCCGCGCGGGCCGGGTCTCACGCCAAACTCCTCACCTGCAGCCACCGCTGCAGCAGCCGCCGCCGCAGCCCCCTGCCCGGGCTCCTCCTCCTCCTCCTCGCGCCGCCGCTTCAGCAGAGGCTCCGCGTTCTGTCTCCGCCCACCCGCGGAGCCTCACAACTTCACCCCCGCTGGCGCGCGCAGCAGCGAGCACCAGCTCCTCAGGCCCGGGCAGCGGCTCTCGCAAAGTGTTTTCAAAAGGGCAGCGGCAAGCGCGTCCACCCCGGCACTTGCGCGCTTGTTTATGTCCAGTCCCTGAGCGCCCAGCACTGCTCTCAGACAGGCACTTGCTCATGCTCAGTGCCTGCATGGTCACTTTCTTTCTGCCAGCCCCTGAACTGCCAAAATGCATTGTGGGGATGGTAGTTTTGTAATATAGTCCTACTTTACTTCAGGTTCTGCGACAAGTGTCTCTGTGTGTAGGGGAGTAGGGAGAAGAGGAGGAGGAATAATCTTCTGTTTCTTTAAATGCGGTGTGATTATTTTATTTAGTGTTGGGGCCAGGTTGTTAGAGAGACAAGGCGAGTGAGGTAATATCTTTTATTGGATCAGCTTCTGTGGGTGAGAGAGAGAAGCTTTGGCGCTTATACAGAGCTCATGGTATGGAGAAGATCCGGCCCAGATCCTGAAGAAGAGCTCTCTATGAACTCAAAAGCTTGTCTCTTTCACCCACAGAAGTTAGTCTAATAAAAGATATTACCTTACTCACCTTGTCTTTCTAATAATTGTTTATTAGTCATGTCATATGGGCTTCCACATAGTCATTCCACTAGGGAATATTCTTCTTTTTAAATGGATGAACCATAATTTCTTACGACACACAACAGATATGCAAACAACAGAAATGAGATTGGTCCTGTAACCTTACTTTGGACTTACCTGCTTATTGTCTGAATCTAAAATCATAGAATCATAGAAGATTAGGGTTGGAAGAGACCTCTGCTCAAAGTAGGACCAACACCAACTAAATCATCCCAGCCAGGCCTTTGTCAAGCCGGATCTTAAACACCTCCAAGGATGGAGATTCCACCACCTCCGTAGGTAACCATTCCAGTGCTTCACCACCCTCCTAGTGAAATAGTTTTTCCTAATATCCAACCTAGAAAACCCCCACTGCAATTTGAGACCTTGTTCTGTCATCTACCACCACCGAGAGCAGCCTAGCTCCATCCTCTTTGGAACCCCCCTTCAGGTAGTTGAGGCTGCTATCAAATCCCCCCTCACTCTTCTCTTCTGCAGACTAAATAAGCCCAGTTCCCTCAGCCTCTCCTCATAGGTCATGTGCTCCAGCCCCCTAATCATTTTTGTTGCCCTTCTCTGGACTCTCTCCAATTTGTCCACATCCTTCTTGTAGTGTGGGGCCCAAAACTGGATGCAGTACTCCGGATGTGGCCTCACCATTGCCGAATAGAGGGAAATAATCACTTCCATTGATCTGCTGGCAATGCTCCTAGTAATGCAGCCCTATGTGCCGTTAGCCCTCTTGGCAACAAGGGCACATTGTCCAGCTTCTCGTCCACTGTAATCCCCAGGCCCTTTTCTGCAGAACTGCCATTTAGCCACTCAGTCCCCAGCCTATAGCAGTGCATGGGATTCTTCCATCCTAAGTGCTGGACTCTGCATTTGTCCTTGTTGAACCTCATCAGATTTCTTTTGGCCCAACCCTCCAATTTGTCTAGGTCACTCTGGACCCTATCTCTTCCCTACAGTGTATCTACCTCTCCCTCCAGCTTAGTGTCATCTGCAAACTTGCTGAGGTTGTGATACATCCCGTCATCCAGATTATTAATGAAGATGTTGAACAAAACTGGCCCCAGGACCGACCCCAGAGCACTCTGCTTGATACCGGCTGCCAACTAGACATCGAGCCGTTGATCACTACCCATTGAACCCGACAATCTAGCCAGCTTTCCATCCACCTTATAGTCCATTCATCCAATCCATACTCCTTTAACCTGCTGGCAAGAATACTGTGGGAGTCCATATCAAAAGCTTTGCTAAAATCGAGGTATATCACATCCACCACTTTCCCCATATCCACAGAGCCAGTTATTTCATCATAGAAGGCAATCGGATTGGTCAGGCATGACTTGCCCTTGGTGAATCCATGTTCACTGTTCCTGATCACCTTCCTCTCCTCCAAGTGCTTCAAAATGCAGGGCTACCCTTCAGGACATGGAAAACAAGGATAGAAGCACTTACACAGATAGATTAGATAGAAGCAACATGCAGCAGGGATTAATGTTCTTTGGGTTCACTACCTTCCTACCAAACAAAAATTAGCATTCATTTGCTTCCTTAAATATGAAACCACTACTAGTTGTAACTGGCACTGCTTAAGGGCCAATTACATTTTTAAAGTAGATGGAAGTAAAAAGAGAAGATCTGGAATGAAAGGGCATAGAAGTGTGAAGTGCCAGCTCTCATTTCCCTGCAAAAGCCATTCAGCTGAGAGCTGTGCAGATGGGCCCTGGCTTCTGCAGATTTCCTAAAGCCAAGCACAAGGCTCAGGAGATTCACCAATTTCAAGAACCCACAGTGTAACATAAAGAAGATCAGAGGCTGCATTTTAAACATAAACAAACAAAAGCACCATCACATCTTTCACTTTCACCAGTACACCTTGCTATTTTAAAAAGAAGTCACTGGAAGCTGAGGATGCTTCTCATGCCAAGGTTGCCAACTCTCAGGATTTCTTGGGGAGTTACATGAGTTTGGTTGGTACTGGAGGCTAAAGCTAGTCTCCCTGTGAAGCCAGAAGCTCCTGACCTCTCCTGAATTTCATCCCTGCCTGGGGAAATACCCTTTGCTTTGCTGTATTCCCCACCTTCCCACCTCCTCAGAAAAGCCACCAATCAGGGCTACTACAGGAAGCAGGCAGATTCCCCCTCCCCTCAGGACATTGGAGTAGCGGTCCTGGGAAGCAGCAGAAGTGACCCAATGCAGCGGTCTCCCACCATGACTGGGTTGTATGTTTGTGAAGAACCACAGGAGCATGGGAGAAGATGGAAGGACAGGCCGATGTGGGGGTTACATAATTAATTAGGGGTGGGGAGGACACATAATTAAATCAGTCAATTACAGGCAGCACTAATTGTCTCACACACACCGGGGATGGGCAGGGGGAGTTCAGAATTTTTTTTAAAAAATAAGATTTTTGGAGTCTGGCTAAATTTTTGAACTTTTGGAGTTAGATCTATGGTCACGTCTCATGAGGTTTGTTTGTTTGTTTGTTTTCCTGGTTTGTTTGTTTGGGGGGGGGGGTTAATAGAGTTTTTGGCCAGTCTCCTGATTTTTGAACCTTTAAGGGTAAGCTCTAATGCTGTGGGGGGAGCGGGGGTTTGAGATCATTTAAGGTTGAAAAATGAAGGCCTCACCCCAAGTGTTTTCAGGGGCACTCCAATTACTCTTTCTGCACCACCAGGTGGGTGGATTTTCCATTCTATCCTTTCTACCACCACCTCGCTGCCCTGCACCACCCCACCCCATCCCATCCCATCTTTTCCCCAACCTTATAGTCACGTCCCTTCATAGCTTTTTTCCCATGACTCCGTCTCCCTGCCATCTCATTCTCATCCCCCTCCCAGGCATTCATATGCCCCATACATCCTCTCTGTTCCTTCCAGTCTTTTGCTTACCTACATTCTTCAACTTCCCATGGTCTCCATCTCTTCCTCCCACACTCCCTCCCTTTCCTCTTTAGTTTCTTGTTCCCCTCCCCCAGTCTCTCTATCCTGACATTCCCTTGCTCCTCAGTCTGTCTGCTCCCACAGTCCCTATCTGTCGTCCACATTCCACTGTCCCCTCACTGTCTCCTGCCTGGACTATACACTGTAAAAGGGAGCGGGAACTGCCATTAAAGAAAGCCTGGCTTCAGACCCATTGGAGACAATGGACGATAGTAGCCATCTTTTATAGAGGCAGGCTCATTTCCAGCACCAAAGGATATAAGGAAGTGATGGCCATTGAGGTGAGGGTACCCATGGGGACATGTGGTGATTTTAAACAGACAGAACTCACAAGACAGCCCAAGGTTATCCTGAGATCATCATCAGCTTTTAAAACAACACACTAAAATCATGAGGATAACAGAGAGAGATGGCACCTCTGTGTGTTTTAGGATTGAACCAGCCCTCAGTGAGCATGCAATATTACAAGGTCTGTGCCTGATCCTGCTTCTACTGCAGTCAATAAATGGTTTGCCATTGACTTCATTCAGGCCCTCTGTCATGGGAACTTCCTATTTCCACACCCATGTAGTACTCAGCAGTTAATAGTATGGTAGTAATTCTCATGTTTGCTCATGTTTGTATGTATAATTAAATACTCCCAGAGCGACAAAATTGTTAAACATGCTTTCCATAAATTAATGTAAGGCTTTAACTATTGAAACATTTGCCCCTGCTAAACTTGATTTTCCCCAAATGACTATCAATTTAATAGCTTAACCCTCCCTCCCCCAACCTGTGTTTTGTTGCAGATTATGTAACTAATGATCCAAAGAGCTATCTTCTGTAAAAAGAGATATACACAAAGGGTGGGATTTTTCAAGAGTACTCAGTGTGAGTCTAAAAAACCTACTTCCCTTGAATCCACGTGAATTTTACCATTGACTTTCCTGGGAACAGTTAGGCCAATGCTGAGCACTTTTGAAAAATCTCATCCTAGATTAGCACAAAAGCTATAAGAATGACTAAAATAACTATAAACTTAATGAAATATTGGCTTGTGATTTGACCAACTGAAAGAGGTCTCATCTACCAAATTTCTTATCAGCATTGTGACTTATAGTTCAGTCTTATAAAGATCTTTAAAAAGTGCTAGGTCTGTCATCGCTATAACTGGAACAATACAATAAAATTTGAATCAGTATTTTAATGAATAAAACACACATTTATTTTGATGATCCTGTCACTTTGTTAATTTTCCACAAATATTCACAAGTGGAATTTTCGTCCCCAAGAATGTTTGCTGAAAACTGAAGTTTTATGAATACTTGTTTGAATATTCACAACAGCAATGTTCTCAAAACCATTCCTCCTTTTCAAAAAAGTTTCAGTGGTCCAACCAAGAAGCAGAAAATATATATGTGAATTAGGTGGCCAATTGCACACCACAAATAGTTAATAGCCAAAGACATAGAAATAATAGTTTATGAAGGTTGAAATGTGTTTGCATGAAGTGTTCATAGATCCATTATGATTAACAGTCAATGTCTGTGAGGGTAACTTGCAAATAGAAAATAAAAGGACATCAATTTTTTCACTGCAAAACAGTTCATCCATCTCCAGTCATCACCCAAAAAAGGAATATCATGATTGTAATAATGTTTTAGGGCATTGACAGTAAAGGTATATTTCCATTAAAGGGCAGGGAAGCATTTTCCTTACTACTTGATAACATTGTGGTTACCTAGATGAGATAGTATGAGTTTGCCGGTAGGTGACCACTGTAGGTATGTCTACACAACCAGTAGGTTCTTACAGCAACAAATCACAGAGCCTGATTCTACAGACTCAGGCTCCAAGGGCTCGCACTCTGGTGCTAAAAATAGCTGTATAGATATTTAGGTTCAGGCTGAAGCTCAGGGTCTGAAGCTCACCCCCTTCCCTAAGCTTCAGAGTCTGAGCTCCAGCTTCTTAAGACACGGGCTGGATGGGTCCACAGCACCGATGCAGAAAGAGAACTGGCAAGCCATGGGATTTGTTTCCAATCTTAAATGAATACAAAAACAGTTTCTAATTCACACCTCTCTATCTCTTACATGTGTTATTGCACCCTTGCTAGTTGCATGCATCCTGTCCTGACGAGAGCAGGAAAATACAGCTTGGTCCTGCAAGGTGGCCTCAATCCAGTAAAGTATATAAATCAATGGGGTTATTCATGTGCTTATAGTTAATATGTGCTTAATTACTCTGCTGGATAGGGGCCAGAGTGCTCAGCACTTTACAGAATCGAGCCCATCATTCAGAAGTGGTTCTTGTTGACTCTGCAAACCATGTTTGTGAGGCACAAAGCACAGCTTTGATTCCACATTGTTGCCCACCGTAAAGATGCCTTAAAGCTGCCTCTTTGGCCCGAGTAGAAAATCCTGGGAGGTATCCCTGAATACCGTAGCTTTTTGTGACCGGGAAACAATTTTCGTTTGCCTCCAGCTGTGAGTTAGTCAATTCGTAAGTGTGGCATCAGAAGAAAAACAGAACCATATATCAAAACACCATACTTAAAGTCAAACCATTCTGGAAAAAAAAAACAGGCATATTTAGATATGGATCCATTCCAAAAGGATATCACTGAACAATATTTTGAAGATCTGCACCAACAAAGGAACTATGTATGAGTAGACGCTCCAGAGGCAAAACAGCTCTCTACTCCCTCTGTTGGTGAAAAGGGAAAAATGCTGCCATAGAGAGCTTCATTTGCTTAGACTACCTACCCACAGTTCCTGCAGTGACACTTGGGGAACTGCCGTACCTATACATGAACTTGGATTTGGGGAAATAGTGGGCTCCCAGAAAGGCTCAAAGAGGGGGAAGAGGCTCTATTTTGTGACAAATGACTGGGTTTCAGACAGCCAGGAGTCTAATCAAGGGTCCTAAGTGCTCTCGGGGTATGTTTATACTACCCGCCAGATCGGCGGGCAGCGATCAATCCACAGGGGGTCAATTTATCTCATCTAGTCTAGATGCAATAAATAAATCGATCCCCGAGTGCTTTCCCGTCGACTCCTGTACTCCACCGGAGCAAGAGGCACAGGCGGAGTCAATGGGGGAGCGTCAGCAGTTGACTCACCGCATTGAAGACACCACGGTGAGTAGATCTAGCTATGTCGACTTCAGCTACGTTATTCATGTAGCTGAAGTTGCGTAACTTAGATCGATCCCCCCCTAGTGTAGACCAGGGCTTGGATCCCTTTTTGTGGGGATTCCGTGTCAAGAGAAATGCAGAGGCTAACAGCAGAGCTGAGTGGACTCTGATGGGGCCCTACTTCTGCAGCACCTTAGTAAAACTGAAGCAGTAAGTTGGGTTACGGGGCGGTGCTTCCAGGCAAGCAGGTCCCCTGGGGCCGGACACAGACCCGCAAAGAGACTAGTGCTACCTACTGACCCAGCAGTCAGTGGGTTTTGTTGGAGGAGTGAGGTGATGCAGCCAAGGGACTCTTTATTACCTCCAGTGGATGACAAGGGAGTTAGATGAATGACTAATGACCAAAGTTACTTGGCGGGATATTCTACTCTTTATTTGCATGTACAGTTGCCGCGTTTCCTCAAGTCCATGACTGTTCCCCTTAATAAAGATTTTCTTGTTTGTACACAGTCTCAGGATGCTTGTGAGTGGGAAAGATCTGCCTGCTAAGGGCACCCAGGAAGGGGGCGTTTAGTTCCCCCAGGTTTCTGGGAAGTGGCTTGAGCCAGTTTAGTTATTTGTCAAGAAGGATCCTCCTAGCTATATTGAACCTGGCCCTTTTTGCTACCATTGACCACCTGGCAGAAAGGTTACACTACCAAGTACTGCAGTAACATACAGCAGCAAGTACAGGAAACATTCCAGTTTGCTGTTAGTGCTCTAGTAGGAAAAAAAAAATCAGTATCCATTCACAGCTCTCTCTCTGTACATACCTATCCAGCCATTCCAACTGGTTTCCTATACTGTAGCCTTTTACGAGATTTTATACAATCGCAGTTAGGTTTAGCTATGCAGTGAGCGACCCATAGTGCTCAGTTTTCATCATTTTTGTGTCTGTTGCATGACTAACCGTTCTATGGGCATTTATGTTAAGTATTCTGTTAACCTCTGTATACAAGGAGCAAATCTATCATCTGAAGCAGGTGATAGCTACAAATATGTCTCAGAGATTGAACCAATGGCTATTTAAAGTATCAGTCTTCTACATTTGTTGGATGGAAAAAAAATCAAGGTATGCGATAAACTGTACTACACCACACCCATACTATTAGAGGTTTGAAGCCAACCAATCAGTACGTATAAACTGTAAACATTCAGGACAAGCACAAGAGTGAGTCAAGTCTTGTGAAAGGCAATAAACAAAAGTCCCAGGACTCTGCTACTCTTTGATAAGACTACCAAAAACACTAATTCAGACAACTCAACTGTAAATAAAGACAAAGCCTTAGAATGAGGGTCTTTATAAATGTGCTGTGCATAGATTTAGATTCACTCTGCCAGATGTGGATGAATTGGTCCCAATGGGCATATATTGGATACATGCATTCTGAGAAACAGCAGTATTCTCCAAACTTTTGGTTGCCAACGTAATGGGTACAGTGCCCTGCAATAGAAGGCCAGCATCAACCATATCCACCGCTGGATTATGCGACATCCAATCACAGTTGTGTCATCCAGAAAACCTGCACCAGAGTTTATGGATTAGAGAATACTCACCGGTTCTAGTTTCTGCAAAAGGTGAGGCCAGATATATGAGAGATTAAATCTACATTTGCTGCTCAGCAACACCACTACTCAGGGTATGTCAACACAGCAAGAGCTGTGCATGAGTTAGCCAGTCTGAGCTAGTTTGAATCCAGCTAGCTGTGTAGACATACTTTAAGGGATTCCCAACTTGAGGAGACAAACTGTGCTAACACTCATTGAGCCAGTTTGCTAAAAACTGCTAACTGCCCAACTATGTACCAATGAGGCCCAGGCAGGTTTGTACTCAGGGAAGCTAGCGCCTCCCACTGCTCGCTGCTGTCCATGCCACCAGGGCTATACTACTATTTTTAGCATATTAGCTTGATGAGCACTCATGCAAATATGTCTCCTCAAGCTAGGAATCACACCCCCATCTCCAAGTGTAGACTTACCCTAAGGATCAGATTGCAGCTGGCCCTGTGTACACGTGCTAGGAAGGGGAGTGTACACAAGGTGCTATATGCACCAATGCAGGGGGCACCACGATCCCAGTATTTCCACTCCCTGAGCACAAGGACTGAGGAAGTGTTAGTGCTGCCAAGGAGTATGAGTACAGCCCTGTCCACCTCCCTGCTGGCTGGTGAAAACCAATTGATAGAGAGGGAGTTCACACTACACTTCCAAAATGAAATGCAAGAGCTGCCTCTGAGCTCCACCATCAGCACTCTGCCTCCCACGTGATCTGCAGGTAGAATACTTCCTGAGACTGCCACTGGTCAATTTTGCCTCTGCACCTGCATTGCAAGGCTGGGTCTTCTAAAGGCTTGATACAGAGCCCAAAGCACTTATGTTAACTATCTGCTAAGGTGTTTATACCCCTCTCATTGCTATGGTATTTGAAAGCCAACCCTTCAAACACCTCTATGAGATGGAGTATATAAATATTTTTATCCCCATTTTAGAGATGGAAATACTGAGATAGAGAGTGTAAGTGAATTAGTAAAGGTCACATAGCAAGATGTGAAGGTGAGGGTGACAGAAGAAATCCACTTAGCCCCATATTCAATCCACTAAACCATGTTGCCTATGTATGACAATCTGCTCTGGTTCAATGGGCTATAGAAGTCAATTTCACATGGAAATAAATGTAAGAGATATAGCAAAGATACCTCTTCAACTGCCATCAACAGTAAGAGATAATCTATGGTTCAGATTCCTCTAATGCAGAACAGTTATCTCCATATGGTGCTTAAAATGGCATCTCCTCCACACACACACCCCACGCCGCCGCCAAAAAAAAACAAAAAACAAAATACAGTAGAACCTCAGAGTTACGAACTGACTGGTCAACCACACACCTCATTTGGAACCAGAAATATGCAATCACAGCTGTGCCATCTGCAGAGACAAAAAAAAAGGAATTTTTTGTTAAATGTAAACTACTAAAAAAATAAAGGGGATGTTTATAAAATAAAGATTTGACAAGGTAAGGAAACTGTTTCTGTGCTTGTTTCATTTAAATTAAGATGGCTAAAAGCAGGATTTTTCTTCTTTATAGTAGAGTTTTGAAGCTGTATTAAGTCAATGTTCAGCTGTAAACTTTTGAAAGAACAACCATAATGTTGTGTTCAGAGTTAGGAACATTTCCTTCCTGAGGTGTTCATAACTGTGAGGTTCTGCTGTAAGTGCATTAAACTCTATTGTATATGCAATCAATAAAGAGACATAAGAAAAAAGAATCCCCTGTCACAGAACTGCTCAGAGATTTACATGCTGAACCCTAAGCAGATGCTCCTTTTGGATACAGAAAGAGGCTTATATTGATCTAATACCATGACTAAGTAAAACTTTCCACAACCTAAAAGAATGAGTAGGTGGATGGTAATGACAATAAGCTAAAAAGACAGCAAAACTGAGGGACTCAGTGACAGTCTGCATCAACAGATGTTCAGTAACCCTGTGATAGACAGTATTAGAAGAAGCTTCACTGTGTGATGAAGTGACTGTCTTATGATACATTAGCAATTATTCAGAAGTAGGAAAGTGTGAAAGTCTTGTTGCTACATAAATTATCTGAAACATTCATGTCAATTATAGACTTGCTGTAAGGAGCAGACACTGGTGATCATGACAATAACTATGTTTTAGTGTCATGTGAATATTCTCAGGCAATCACACAAATCAATCCTTTCTCGTCTACTCTTAGCACGTCACCTCATCCGGTGACTTAGTTGATGTTTCTTTGCTATTTTTTGTGTTCATTTAAAAGGATGACACAATGATAGATTTAGTAACAGAGGAGGGAAACAGTCCAGTAGAATTTGTGGTACCACAAAAATAGGGATATGTTGATTCAGGACGCAGTGGATTCCATGAAATATAGCCTCTCAAGGCCTGTCCTATGATGTGCTGAGCACCCTCAACTCCCAAGGTCAGTTCTCATAGTTCTGCACATGCTCTGCTTCGCACACCGCATTGGAAATGATATGAGCTGCATTCGCCACCTGCCTTGTTATGCCAAAGCATGCTAGGGTTGAACAAGTCCCCCATCACTGTCAACAGCCCTTAGTGAGACATGGATGAATGGGATATTCATGGGTGAAGGTGTTCTTTCTTTCCAAGTTCCAGCTCCATCATCCTGTCCCGTGGTGTTCCTGCCTCCCACCATCTACCTCACTGGGGGGTTCTTCAGCCCTTTTCTATCCTGTCCCATCTCCCCACACCTGGATCAAGGTCTCTCAATCTCCTGTTCTCCCTGGCAGGAGCTGCCTCTCCATCCCTCAGCCATTTGCACCAGTTGTGACCCATGAAGTTGTGACTCCTGCTCCCGCTTCCCAAACCTGCTAAGGTCCCAGCCTGTCTGACCTACTCTCTGTCTGACTAAGCCTGTCTGCCTCTATCCACCATTATTCTCCCCCACATCCAAGCCTGCCTGTCCCTGGATCCCCTATCCTCTGAGCCTCTCCTCACACATACTGTTTTAATAATAAGCCCCCCCACTCCTGTGTCAAGTGGGGGAATGATTATACAAGAAACCAACCTACTGGTCTGCCAGGGGCCCTGGATGTTATTGAATTGACACAGCTTAGCTCTTTGCAGGATCCAGCACCAGTCTTTCAGTCAGGATTCCTGGAGGGCAATGGGGCTTGTTATTATTATTGTATATAATCACTTGACTCTTGCAGCCCAAAAACTAGTTGCTTGAACCTGGAAGCGATGCACTCCTCCAGCTGCACTGGGATGCACTGAAAAAATCCTGACTCCCCTTTAACAATGAATAAACTCTCCTTAAGCCCCCAGGACAAATTGCAGGACTTCACTGCCACCTGCACTCTGCGTCATGACTCATGAGTATATTAAGAGTAACAACTTACGGACACAGGTACAGCCAAGGAATCGCCTATTGTCCTTTTGTATAATACATCCCTTCCATTCTCTCCATCATGTATTGGAAGTTGTTTAGCTATCTTTACGTCCAGAAGAAAAAGTCAGTCATCCAGTGTGCGCAGTTCATCTTGTGCACTGAATGAGACAGGAGTCCTGAGAGGAAAAAATAGTACACATGTAATTAGATACCACAGATGTACAAGGGGATGAATTAAGGTTGCACAGCAACCATAAATATAGAATTCACTTTCAAGTGCTTGACTTTGCAACCTAAATAATATTCTTTTAACAATTTTTTGTGAATAATTTCCTAGAGTTTTTTGTAAAGGAAAAGGGTAAAAACAACTTCCATTATTTGCAACTGTAAAAATCCCTTCCTATCACCAGGAGCCTTTGAAACCTGAACATTCATCACTGCTTCAGAGGCTGCTACTACTTGAGCAACAGGATTAACAACATCAGCAGGTGATAGTCAAGAAACCAGAAATGATGCTTGTTTGGGGGGGTTGGGTTGGTTTTTTTTAAATAAAATCTTCACAAAGAAGACAAACCAATTTCTCTTTTCTAAAAGCGACTGCTTCTAACAAAAGAAAAGGGGTGGTAGATCTTCTGCATAGTGATAACAAGTAAAGAAGGTGCGGTGCAATCCTGCTTTCATGCACTCCACCTTTTGTCTCCATTGTAAGAATGTCTTTAGTTTATTCATGAGATCCCCAAGCACAGGATTTTACAACGGATTTTCTGCCAACTGGTGGTGGAAAAATATTTTTCTTCCAAAATTCTCATGATTGTGCTGTAGCTTCTAACTACCCAGCTGAATCCTTTAGTAAAATTTTGTACAGCTTGCAGGCAAAACTATATTTATGGAAACCTAATTTTAATAGGTGATATTGACTTTGATTTTTGAGCTTCTGTAGGAATTCTAATAAGAATAGTTTAGAACCGTCTGGGGCTGACTGCTGCTGCATGAGGTAAAATATTTGCAGCACATCAAGACACAAAAAGCTCTTTAAACTATACTACTAAATATTGATAATTCAGGCTTAGCAAGACAGCTTGGGGATATAAGATGTGGAGATCTCAGTGGTGTTACAGAATAAATACTTTGTTTATTTTGACTATGTTTTACTTTAAAAAAATAATATTCTGCCTGTGCTTTAAATGCAAACTAATAGTAAGGTAACCACAGAAGAAATATACCACATGCATTTACCATTTCACTTTTAGCTAAACACTTCAGTACAGATGGATGCAATACTGATGACATTGTTTCCAGCCATCACTTTAAGATCACCCATTTGTAATTCTGAGTGAACACTGAAGATGATAGAATCAGTACTTGGTCCTGATAGTGAAGGCAGGGGGCTGGACTCAATGACCCTTCAGGGTCCCTTCCAGTTCTATGAGATAGGTATATCTTTATTATTATTGTATACATAGGTGTTGGAACTAGGAGGGCTGGAGGTGCTGCTACATCCACTGGCTTGAAGTAGTTTCCATTTCATACAGAGTTTACAGTTTGGTTCAATGGCTGTTAGCGCCCCCATTATACAAATGTTCCAGCACCCTTGATTGTATACACATATGAAGCATTTTGGTTTGGGGTTCTCCAGCGTTAAAGTAGTGATGTAAATGTAACATCCCTACTAGCCCAATTTATTCCCATAGATGGAAAAAAATGAGGGGACTGAAAACTGCAAATTTCAATTTCAAGATCCGTCAATTGATTTTTCCATTGAGTGAGTGGTGTACATGAAGAGGCATGGCCTCAGGAAGTCATTTTAGAGATAAGAGAAGCATTCCACCTGCTCCAGGCCACCTTAACAAACCCCAGGAAACATGAGCACTCCCAGTTCCCCTAACAGCAGTGCTGTCATGGGAACCCAGTCTACAGCTGTGCCAGTGTGCAGAACAGCCATATTCTTGTCCTCTCCAGCGTATGCATCCGATGAAGTGGGTATTCACCCACGAAAGCTCATGCTCCAATACGTCTGTTAGTCTATAAGGTGCCACAGGACTCTTTGCTGCTTTTACAGTTTATGACGGACACTCGCTCCAGAAAAAGTGATAGAAGCAGCTACAGCCTGTCTGATCTGTTTCCTTCTTGGCTTCTGAAAGAGAGTGGGGAACATCTAGGACCAATCCTAACAGATATTGTCAATATTTCATTTTAAGATGGAATTCATTCAATGTACTTACAGTTCTAGAGAAGCCCTCACTTGATGTCAGCAGCCTTGCAAACTACTCCCTTGTTTCCAAACTTCCATGTCTAAGCAATCTAATTGAGATGCATTCTCTTCAATGCCACCTCTCTGCTGCCAATATCCTGGATCTCTCCCAATCCAGTTTCCAGGCCTGGGCACAGGAACTAGATGCTGCTGATTGCACTGGTGGATGTCCTCCTCCTGTCCATTGACAAGGGAAGTATCAGTGTGTCCATACTAATCCTGATGGTCCTCCCTTTGGCATTTGATACCACTTCTCTTCCCACCCCAAGAGGTGGCGGCATGGATGGAACCACTCTACAATGGTGCAGGTCTTTCTTCTCAGACTGAACTAGAAGAGACATAATGGGCAACTGCTCCTCTGATTCCAGATCCACCCCATGCAGGATCCTGTAAGGCTCATTTTATTTCTCCCATCCTTTTTAATGTCTCCATGAAAACATTGGCACAGCTAGTGAGATAGCAGAGGCTGAAGTGTCAATTGTATGCAAAAGACAAATTACCTCCAAGCTTTGGCTGCTTTTCTGAGCCCAACCCCTGAAATGAAGAGGGCGTGACTAAAACTGAACCTTGACAAGGTTGAGGTGGTGCTTGTGGGAAAGGGGAGGCATCTTCAGGAGCTTTTTTCTTTCATAACAATCCCATCCATTGAGGGCATCTGACCCCAGATTGTCAAATCTGCCGACAGGTTTGGGAATGGGCAGGATCCTGGAACAAACATCCCTGATCTTGAGGAAAGTGCCACTGTATCTTTAATTGCTTCAAGTGGTCAAGACCATGGTTTATGTCTCACTGAAAAGAGATCACCTCCAGCAGCAAGTTCCCCCTGGGGATTTGACTCAGAACTTATTCAGAGAGAAGAGTGCCAGCTGCCAAATCATCACCACCACCTTCTGCAGCACTTCAGTTTTTCTATATCCAACAGCCAGCTTAGCCTGGGAGATCTGGTGGGCTCACAGAACAAGGTGGTATTACTGCAGACTTTGCTTTTGTTGCTGGACCTTAAATACTGTATATGTCATTCCAAAATAGATACTTGCTTTGGACTTCTGCCTCATGTTTTAAACACATTAAACAATAATAATGATTCAGGTAACTGGGAGTGTTCTAATTATTCAAGTGATATTAACTTGTCTCAGGCTTTCTGTGAGGATGTCCAGGGTTAAAGATCAAGTAATTCTAGTATAGCATTGAATTTACATGAGTGTGTTTAAAATATGTGAACTCGCGTAGGAACTTAGGGGAATCACTTGAACTTTGACATCAGCTTTATTTATTCTAAGACAAGAATGAAATCATGGACAATTCCTGAGTGGAAAAAATAAAAGGAACATGGTTTTCCTCTTCTCAGAAAACAGCACCCTGAAGCTGAAGCCTGAGTTCAGCATTTGAACACTCATGAAAGAATTTACACACTGAAACGAGAGCTTTCCGCCTCAGCTGTTTTCTGGGCACAGACTTTGGCTTCCTGTGGCCAAAACCAGTAACATTTTTGTCAGACAATGTCTTTCGGGTACAGCATTTGTCTCCTTGCAGCCAGCCCACTGAAAGGCAGAGCAGCCTTCACACAGCATCAGCTTCTCTTCTCTCATCTGTTACCTATTGTAGGTGAACACCCCCCAAACGCTGCCTATCGATGCTCCTATCCAAGAGGAAAATCATCCCCAGCTGAATCTCCCCCCATTTCCTTCCAGGTAGGTCCCACTGCAAACAGGAGCCAGGGCACACAAAAGTGACCCTTCGTCCCCTACTCAGGGTCTATGCATCCTATCTCATTCATATTACTACAATGGTTTCCATGGGATCACTTATTTTAACACAGTCCTTCTGCATCACTCCTGAAATCTTACAAGCAATTTAAGTTCTCTTTCATTTTGACACTTGGATATTCCTTTGTTTTAAATGGACAGCTCTACTGCAGCAGCAACTCCTGTGCCTGTATTTATATATATATATATATATATATATATATATATATATATATATAAAAATTACAGGCATGTCTATCCAGACAATGTTCTGATGAGTGATAATAAACATCCAGTACTTCGGGCCCCCACTGGGCCTTTTTCCATTTTTTTCACAGACAACCTAAACAACCTGCTGTGCAGAGTACAAAAAAGGTTATATCAAAAGAACACCTGCAGATTAGTGTAGCAATTAGCATATACAGTAGCACCCAGTGTGGAAGCAACTTTAATCTTTCCATATACAAAAGTGATGCATCACATAAAGGATCCTTACATTGAAACTAGGGAGTCACACTTGACAGTTTCTTTGGCATTCCAGACATTAATCAAAAATCCTTCATTGCACATGAGTTTTTGCAAAATGTGTAATGAATGTTTAAGCATTGGATTTATTTTAAAAGTGTTACTCCAGTTATTGTACTTCCCAAGGTACAATGCTGTCAGAAATTACTGTTTACCACTCTGGGGCACAAACAATATAGTAACTACATGAACAGTTATTTTACAAGAATTCCTTTGATATGACTGTGTTTTAAATATATGAATTTACTGCGTCTCAGTAAAATTACTTGATTACTTCAACAATGGCCTTCCTTTCAGCAAGGCTGAACCAAGTCAATGTCAATTAGAACATCCACAGTTACATTAAACGAGATTTTTTAAAAAAAAGTTGAGAAGCTGTATCATCCCTCAGACATCAGGTCATAAGCCAACCACTAACAGACAAGGGTTATTTATAAACTTCCTTATAGGCAGGTTGTTCTGTAATAATTAGGGCTGTCAAGCAATTAAAAAAATTAACCATGATTAATTGTGATTAATCACACTGTTAATAATAGAATACCATTTATTTAAATATTTTTTGATGTTTTATACAGTTTCAAATATATTGATTTCAATTACAACACAGAATACAAAGCGTACAGTGCACACTTTATATTTATTTTTTATTACAAATACTTGCACTGAAAAAAAACAAAAGAAATAGTATTTTTCAATTCACCTAATACAAGTACTGTAGTTCAATCTCCTTAGCATGAAAGTTGAATTTACAAATGTAGAATAATGTACAAAAAATAACTGCATTCAAAAATAAAACAATGTAAAGCTTTAGAGCCTGCAAGTCCATTCAGTCCTACTTCTTGTTCAGCCAATCGCTCAGACAAACAAGTTTGTTTACATTTGCAGGAGATAATACTGCCTGCTTCTTTTTTACAATGTCACCTGAAAATGAGAATACTCATTCTCATTGCACTGTTGTAGCCGGCATCGCAAGATATTTGTATGCCAGATGCGCTAAAGATTCATATGTCCCTTCATACTTCAACCACCATTTCAGGGGAGATGCGTTCATGCTGATAACGGGTTCTGCTCGATAATAATCCAAAGCAGTGTGGACTGATGCATGTTCATTTTCATCATCTGAGTCAGATGCCACCAGCAGAAGGTTGATTTTTTTTTGGTGATTTGGGTTCTGTAGTTTCCTCATCGGAGTGTTGCTCTTTTAAGGCTTCTGAAAGCATGCTCCACACCTTGTCCCTCTCAGATTTTGGAAGGCACTTCAGATTCTTAAACCTTGGGTCGAGTGCTGTAGCTATCTTTCGAAATCTCACATTGGTACCTTCTTTGTGTTTTGTCAAATCTGCAGTGAAAGTGTTCTTAAAATGAATAATATGTGCCGGGCCATCACCCGAGACTGCTATAACATGAAATATATGGCAGAATGCAGGTAAAACAGAGCAGGGGATATACAATTCTCCCCCAAGGAGTTCAGTCACAAATTTAATTATCACATTTTTTTAACAAGTGTCATCAGCATGGAAGCATGTCCTCTGGAATGGTGGCTGAAGCATTAAGGGACATACAAATGTTTAGCATACCTGGCGCATAAATACCTTGCAATGCCAGCTACAAAAGTGCCATGCAATTGCCTGTTCTCACTTTCAGGTGACATCGTAAATAAGAAGTGAGCAGCATTATATCCTGTTTGTCTTGTTTGTCTTAACGATTGGCTGAACAAGAAGTAGGAGTGAGTGGACTTGCAGGCTCTAAGCTTTACATTGTTTTATTTTTGAATGCAGTTATGTAACAAAAAAAAAATCTACATTTGTAAGTTTCACTTTCACCACACAGAGATTGCACTACAGTACTTGTATGAGGTGAATTGAAAAATACTATTTCTTTTGTTTATCTTTTACAGTGCAAATATTTGTAATATTTGTAATCAAGAATAATATACACTTTGATTTCACTTACAACACAGAATACAATATATATGAAAATGCAGAAAAAATCCAAAATATTTAATAAATTTCAATTGGTTTTCTATTGTGTAACAGTGCAATTAAAACTGATTAATCACAATTAATTTTTTTAATTGCGATTAATTTTTTTGAGTTAATCGCATGAGATAACTGCAATTAATCAACAGCCCTAATAATAATCCATTTCAGGATATTTTGAACCATCCTCAGAAGCTGCTGGTGCTGGCCACTGTCACAGATAGGCAGGGGTAAAAGTAAGTTAAAGGACTTACTGTATGCCAGAGTCCTGGGCAGGGGCATAGCCTCAACCAGAAGAGGCGGGACTGGAAGAGGCAGGACCTTTACAATCAAGATTTAAAGGCCCCGGGGCTCCGGCTGCAGCTGGGGGCCCCAGGACTTTTAAGTCACCCCCCGAGCTACCAGCTGCAGAGGCGGCTGGGAGCCCCGGGGCTCAGGAGCGATTTAAAGGGCCCAGGGCTCTGGCTGCCGCTACTGCAGCAGAGCCCCGGGCCCTTTAAATCACCGCCGGAGCCCTGCCACCGCTACCCCGGGCTCTGGCAGCAGGGCTCAGGAGGCGATTTAAAGGGCCCTGGGCTCCAGCCGCTGCAGGGAGCCCTGGACCCTTTAAATTGCCAGCCTGGGGAAGCTGGTCGGGTCCAGCTGGTACACTGTACCGGACCACACTGGCTTACTTTCACCTCTGCAGATAGGACACTGGTACGAGATGGACCACTGGTCTATTCCGGTATAGCAATTCCTATGTTCCCACATGTGAACCTGGTGTTTCCAACTCTACTTTCCAGCTTAAAGGGCAGAATTGCCCCCTCTGAATGGGGTGAAAGTAACTTAAAGGACTTACCGGTACTCCAGAGTCCTGCGGAGGGGGAGGGGCCTCAACGGAAGAGGCGTGGCCTCTATCGGAAGAGGTGGGGCCTTTAAATCCCAGGGCTTTTAAATCAGGATTTAAAGGACTCGGGGATTTGTCTGAAGTTAGGAGCTGGGCCTTTTAAATCACCCCCGGAGCTACCTGCTTCAGAGGTGGCTGGGAGCCCTGGGGTTTGGGCAGGGGCAGAAGTAATTTACATTTCTTACCCATATGGTCCAATCGCAAGCAACCCACCTCTCCTACGTACTTCATGGATCCCTCCCATTGCATGACATAGATAGAGAAAATAAAGCTACTATTACTACTACCAGTACTGTCTGTAATAAAACGTTACTATTGGAATAAGCCTGAAAAAGTTAAAACTCACTGTCACATTTTTCTCCACGTCTTCCCTCCTCCTCCAGCCAGGGTGCCGACACTAGGCTCTGTGCTTTCTCCCTGCCTGGCACTCAGCAGCTGCAGGGGCTTCCCTCTAGCTTGCAGCAGGGAGACTGGCTAAGGGAGGGAGAAGCCTGCCTCCTGCATAAGAACAGTTTAAACTCAGCTGTTCCCTGCGCAGTTCAGTAACATTTCAAAGAGGATCTGAAAGCAGTTTGGACATCACAACCATGATCCTCTGCTGGGGAGGGAATGGGATAGATTTGAACTTGGAAATGGTTCCTGATTTTGATTGTGTTTTTTGTATATAGGAGATCCCCCTCATCCCGGGAGCAGAAAAGAACTGCCCCTGCCATGGTCACACACCCTCTCCCCCCCACAACAACAACTGGGAATGAAATTAACAAGGATGCCAGAAATGGCTCCTAACCCTGGGGATTGAACTGCGCAGGGAACAGCTGAGTTTAAACTGTTCTTATGCAGGCGGCAGCAGCAGGCATTTCAGCCAGTCTCCCTACTGCAAGCTAGAGCCTAGAGGAGAACCCCTGCTGGGATGGTGGTAGCGGGAGGAATGCAGAGCCTTTTCTGCAACCTGGCTGGAGGAGGGGGAGGGAGGAGATGAGAAACCAATGTGACAGTGAGTTTTCCCCTTCCACCTGCTTTTATTAGCTCTGGATTTAAGCTGTGCAGCCAAATGCTTGTATTTGTTGTGTATATTAGTATTGGAGAGAGATCCCCTCATCCCGGGAGCAGAAAAGGACTGCCCCTGCCATAGTCAAACACACCAGGTACTGCTTGCATCCGAAGAAGTGGGTATTCACCCACGAAAGCTCATGCTGCAAAACGTCTGTTAGTCTATAAGGTGCCACAGGATTCTTTGCTGCTACACCAGGTACTGTGAGTGAAATTAACAAGGATGCCAGAAACCACTCCTAACCCCTGGGGGCTGAACCACTCAGGGAACAGCTGAGTTTAAACTATTCTTATGCAGGAGGCAGGCTTCTCCCTCCCTCAGCCAGTCTCCTTTTCTTACCGGTCCTCTGTACCGGCCCGTACCGGCTTACTTTCACCTCTGTCTGAATCCCACTATATGTTGTGTACATCTGGTACTCCTCCCCAACACTACGAGCAGAGCTATAGCTATGCTCCAGAGAGTAGAACAGAAGAGGGGGCAAATTAACTTATTCTCTTCCCAGAAAAAGGGAGGATCAGAGAAGAAATTGTGACTGAGTCACAGTTCCTTGGCTGTATCTTTTCCTAGGGCAGTACAGTTATGTGCTGTCCTGCACACAAGACTGAGTCTAACAAAAGACAAGTCTAGCCCTTTGTGAGTAGTTTGTGGTAAAATATACTATTATATAATAAAATACTAGGGTTTGGTCTGATCTTTCCTGCAGCACATCTAGGTGACCAGACAGCGAGTGTGAAAAATCGGGACAGGGGATGGGGGGTAATAGGAGCCTATATAAGAAAAAGACCCCAAAATTGGGACTGTCCCATCAGATCGGGAGATTTGGTCACCCTAAGCACATCTGTCTATCTGAAACAAACAAAAAATACTGGGGAAACTATGCTACGTGGTCTCAGACCCTAGAAAGAAGGTGCAAGGTATTAGATCAGGCTTTTTGCCCTCATGGCTGACTACCTTGGTAACAGAAATCTTAGTTTGGGAATTAAGCCAAAGTCACAAAATTCAGGTGTCACTTCAAAGGGTTAAAATCATGGGGTGAAATTCACCCCTGTTCAAAGAGCCCTCACCAGGCCTATTCACCACTTACATCCTATTTGGGGGGCTTATGCAGTGCCTACTCCTTGTGCTAGGTCCTCTGTACAAGAATGAATTCCACTCATAGTGCGGGGTGTCATTACAATACCACTATGGGCCAGTTTTTCAAAGTTGCTCAATACCCACAACTGGGGCCACATTTTCAGAACTCCACTTCTATTTAGACACCAAAATAAAGTGATTTTTAAAAAAAAATCTGGCCAGAAGTATCACAATGGGAGCTGCTGAGTACTGAGCACTTTTGAAAATCTGGCCCTTATCTACGCCTAACTGGGAGCTGAGCTCTTATACAATCAGATTTATAAGTTACAAGAATAGTATTACAAGATGCCTTTCATCTGTTTAGAGGCCCTGATATGCATTGTAGTTGGGACATGGCCCCATCAATCTTGCCACTAATCTAGCCTTGCACTGCGCCATGGGGGATTTTTGTTTGACTGTTGCATAAATACTTCATACAATGAGAGATGCACTCAGGACTCATTTGCTAGTAAAATTGATCCATACATAAATTCTGATGGCTGGAATTTTACAGATGATATATTTACTTTATAGATATCACTCCCCATCCCCCACAAATAGACAGTAGACATGATGGACACCGTCTCTTGACCCTTAGTCCTGTAGCAGTCCCATTAAATCCAACTGGGATTACTCATATGGGTAGGGGATAAGCCACACAGCGGGTAATGCTACATAAGCATCTGCCTGAAACTCTTTTTCTTAGAGTAGAACAAATAGCACAAACAGCATCCTCGACAAGGCAGCCATAGACAATAATGCCCCCTACTGATATTCAAACAATTGTCTCAAATAGATTGTAGAGGCAAAGAGGCCAACATCAGCACTATGGAAACACTTACAAGGAAAATGCTGTAGAAAGCTTAATATTGCAGAGTGGGCCATGTTGTGTATTTGGTTGTCATGGGTTTTGTTACTATGGCAACTGAGTTAGACTATTACGGGATAGCTCAGCCGGTTTCAACCGGCTGAGTGAGCTCTCTGTATATCTGTAAATAAAATGGAGGTTTTGGTTAGCTGCCTGCTCTCTGGCCTCAAGTGATTGCTTCCTACACCGGCTGCCCCAAGGATATAACAGGCCAGACAATTAAATGACATGGTAACTGAGAGAAAAATCATGTCTCAGGTACAAGATGATTTTGAGACATGCCATGTTATATGATCTTGATTCCTAGGACTGCCTGGTTAAGCATGACTAGTAACTGAAGAATATAATCCTTTGCACTTGTAGGGCCAGATTCAACTCCCATTCAAGTCAATGGGAGCCTCTAGGCTGATTAAAATAGGAGTTGGATCAGGGCCATGTAGCAAGAGCTTACATTAAAGTCCCAATCTAGAATCTAATCCTCATACCACCATTTTGTGGTAGATATTAGTACCCTTACTTTACATACAGGGAAACTGAGGCAAGAGGTTATGTGACATGCCTACAGTTTAGTCGTGTATAGGTAAACAGACAGCTATACTCTCTAGTTTTTGTTGTATATTATCTAAAACCTACTGCCGCACTGTGACTAATCATTTACAGCCAAATCCTGCTCATGGATACACTGGTGCAACTCACTGATTTTCAATAGATTTGCACTGCACTAACTAAGAAGGGCCTTTGGCTCTTAGGTATTATTTGTTATGATTTATTATGGTGCAATAGGTGTTTGTAGTGCTTCCCAGGGAAAAAATAAATGTACATATATAATCTTTTATGCTGTTCTTTCACACTATACAAAATTTTTAAACCCATTAATTATCAAAGAAAAGTCAGATTTCTCAGCAAATGGTTATTAGGTTGCCCACTCCCCCAGCCCCTGTAGGCACTATGTGCTTGGGTCACTAAAAAACCCTCAGCCTATCATCCATTTCTGATGCATCCACTGGAGACCTCTCCTCACCTTGGAGAATAATCCTGACAGACAACAGGAGATGGTATACAGCTAACCAGGTAATGTAATGTAAGTTGGTTCCCAAATCTCTTCAGTTGGAGCTATGTGTAGATGAACTTCAGGGTGCACCAAAATCTTAACTAGAGGCTACATCCATACAAGGGAACTGTTTTGTTGGGTATGTAATTTACCATGAAGCGGTACCCCTGTGTGGATGTACTAGAGGAGAGAGAGGCTGCTTTCCTCCTGCTGGCCTACCCATACAGGAAGCATCCATCATTTAGTTGCTAGCTCTCCAAACCTCATTAACTGTGGGAGCATCAAGGTGGAATAGGAGTCTGGCCAAGCCTGAGTCTCTTTGACATCTGGCCTAAGGCTGTATCAAGGGAATGAGAGAACACAGGCAACACCTAAAGAATTAGATAGAAGTGAGGCTACTCCCAAGCTGAAAGTTAGGCACCTGCTTAGGAATCTTGCTGAACTGAGGCCTTAATGTCTCCAGGGGCCCCATATAAGAAGTGCTGCTTCTGTCCCCTCTCGAGTAAGAGTCTCGCTCACAAAACCATCACACTACCCTATAGGTTAACAGTAGTAGTAATCAATGGGTTAATTCAAAGAAAGTCCCTTCAACATCAAGGCTGAGATGAAGTCAACACATGGAAAGCCAACCGGATGTCCTTAGAGACACAAAGGGAGAGGTTTCATTCTATTACACTCCATCCTGAAGGTGTGCCTATTTATCAGTGCCTTGAAAATGGTGTTTAGAAGGTGGAATTTGTAAATGACAGATCCTCTCTCTCATAACATATGCTTTATACATCAGGATGTTAAGAGATTCACTCGTTTCTTATAATTTGATCATTGGGATTTATGTCAGTGAAATGGCATAGATAAGTAAATGATTATTTCTGTATTTATTATTTGTATGACTATAGCACCTAGAAGACCCAGCAACAGCCCAGGACCTCACTATGCTAGGTCCTGTATAAAAGCACAGAAAAGAGAAAAGATGTTAGCCCCTGCCCCAAAAGACAACAGCTAGATACAGAGGGCAGAATACAAGGAAACAATGCGATGCTATTAGTCAGCATGACAGGCTGTGGTCTCAGCACACCAATGATCTAATCGTTGTCAAGGTTTTTGAAGGCATCAGGGCAAAGGAGATATTTGAAGGGGAATTTGATGGTGGATAAGGAGGTAGAGATGCAGATGTTTACAAGGAGCACCTCCCAGGTGTGAGGGACAGCATGGGAGACAGCACAAAGATGCTTGTTTGAAAGTTTAACAAGTGGGTGATTGAGGCTGGCTTTATGGGCTGATCAGAAGCGAGTGTCAACAGCTCGACAGCGAATGAAAGATGATAGGTAGGGTGGGGATAGGCTGTAAAGAGCCTTGAAAGTGAATTTTTGCAGCCACATTCTGAATGGATATGAATGGGACAAGCCTGCATTTGCCAAGGCCAGCGAGAAGGCTGTTGCAGTAATCGAGAGGTGAGATGATGAGAGCTTGGGCAAGAGTTTTAGTTGTGTGGATGGATCAAAAAAGCCGTATCTTAGAGCTGTTACATAGAACGAATCTGAAAGATTTATACATAGCCTGGATGTGAGGAACTAGAGAGAGGTCTGAGTTGAAGATCTGAGTCAAAGATACGCCGAGTTTATGGGCCAGAGTGACAAGCAGGAGGGTGGTATTGTCCTCAGTGATCGAGGAAGAAGGTAGTGGGAAGAGCTTGAGAAGGAAGATTAAAAGCTCTGTTTTAGCCATGTTGAGCTTTAGCTGATGGCTAGACATCCATGAGGAGATGTCAGAGAGGCAGTCCAAGATTTTAGTTTGGGCAGAAGACGGAGACAGATCTGGAGCAGAGTGGTAGGTCTGTGAGTCGTCAGCATTGAGATGGTAGTTGAATCTGTGTCTTTAGATGAGATTAAAAGATTAAAATGATCATAATGTTTTTTTCATTTCCTGTCCAAAAATTCTGCATAGATTTGTATCTATCACCCATGGCAGCGATGTCTGCATTTCAGTGAAGAGTAAAATCCTGCTAATTATTAGTAATTAGTATATAGTGTATTTAGTATATATAAATAATTAGTACCTCTATACATACACATGCACATACATTAGTAATATTTCCCTCTTCACTAAACACAGGCATCTGTGGAGAAGGTGATATATGCAAATCTATGCAGACATTTTAGACAAGAGATGAAGACTACATAATGAGCACTTTAATTTACAAATCCATACTAGAATGTACATCATTGTGTGTATATAGAATGTATGTATATATTATAAGGTTCTCCTTTGTGTGTGTATATCCCTTAAAATATTAACACAATTTTGTACTTTCATTTTAAAATTCCTTTTCTTCTTAATCCAAAGTCAGCTAAATAGTTGTGCTTATAAAACACACAGTAAGGTCACAGCTCTCCTTTCTGTGCATCTGTAACCATGGCAACGTTGTGGCTGCAGTTTGCCTGAGACTTAATTTAACCTGGGATGGGTAAAATAAAAACTAGCACCAAGTGCACTTCACTGTCTGGTGGGGATGTCACGTATGGGATCTCTTAGGATACATTTTAATTACCATGTTCACTTAATTACTCTTTTTGATTTCCCTGGAGAGATGCTTTTCTGTAGCTTGAGTGGCTTATTATGAAACCAAGACAAATCAGTTGCTTCTTTAGGCTTTTATTCTCTTTCACTGGAATTTGTCCCAGCAGAAGCTCGAAGCATTACACACACACACCCAGTGCCACTTCAAGAGGGGTTGTATTCTGAAAAATGTCATCACAAGGCTTCATATTTCTTGTCCCTCAGTGACTCCAGATCAAACATGCTTGCTTCACAAGTAACATTTTTCTTTTATCTGATTGTCAGCCCTGCACAGTCAGCGAAGAGTCTTTCCTCCTCAAGCATTGCCCCCCCCCATCCTCAATCCAAATTCTGCCCTCATTGACCATCATCTTCCAATTGACCACTGTCTTCCAGTTACACCCACTGAAACACTTGAGCAATCATATAGCCTTTAATGGGTTTCTACAGGTGTGACTGATTCAAACTTAGTAAAGAATTTTACTGATGATGCACAAAGACTAGAATCCAGCTCAAACTTTCAGATGTGTTGTTTCTGCAGGATTAGCTGGGAATCAAAGGCAGTAAAAACTTATTTGTGTCATTAAAATGATCAGATATGACTCTGAATTCACTCAAGGCACGACTGTCACTTGTTCTGCCAGACTGTGCAGGTTAATATGGGGGTGTAAACCAGCGGGCATAAAGCAGGCTACCCATATTACTGGTCTGAGCATGAGGGCAAAGTAGGCTCTGCAAAGATGCTTTTCCCCTTTTCCCTCAGAGCTGGGCATGGAACAGGGAGAGAGAGAGAGAGGTGGGGAATGAGTTGAGTCTTGACCCCTCTTGTCCTGTCTCAACTGACCAGCGGAGGTGAGCCCGAGAAAGTTATCTTTTGCTGCTCTAAGTCTAAGGCAGTGGCGGATTATTTCCCCTTGGAGCACTGTGAGAGCCAGAGAGGGAACTGTGATAATTCCTTCCCCAGTAAGTTTCTGTGGTGTCCTCCCTTACCCTGAGCTAGAAGCAGTGTCAGGGGCTAGCCCCCAGTGCCCAGATCTGTTGAGTCAGGGAGTGCCATTATACACAGGCATTTTTCAAAGTAGCTCTTCACTTTAAGCCTCACATTAAGGAGGAAGCTAGCATGAAGGGCCTTGTGCAGCCCCTCTGTCTGCACTGAGGAGAATCTCTTCCTCTCTCAGAGAGTCTTGCCTCAGTGACTTGTGCATAGTCATCAAGAAAGAAGTGGGGTTTTCCCCAGATATTTCACAGACACCTGCAGTCATTCAGTGGAAGGGAAACATTCATATATGTTTCAAAGCCTCTCAGAACACATTGGGCAACTCCCGCCCCAGGCTGCACGACAGGAATCCCGCTCTTTGGGCAGGATTCCACAAGGCAGGCTACGAGGAGCACTCTTTGCTGCTCCTCTGAGCATGAGCACAATGCTCACCCAGTTAGTGCTTGCTGCAGACAGAGATATGCAAGTTGAACTGAGTAGGACCTGGACAACTCCTCAGCTACAAAGCATGGCTTTCTGGGGATGTGTCCTGGGGACTGGTGAATTAGCCACAGGAACCCTCTCTTTTGATCACTATAAGAAATTACGGCCTGCTCTTGTGCACTGGCACAGCAGAGACCAGGGTTTAGCCCTTTACTTCATGGATACAGGGCTAAGAGCCATCCTTAATTTCCTCCAAAGGAAATAATTTTTCCTGTTGTGTTAAGTTCTCCTCTGTGCAGAGGGTCAGACAGCACAAGACCTATGCTTCACTTACCAGCAAGAGTCAGTCAAGTGGGGCTTCAGCAGTGCACAGGCCTTGTCCCAGCACTCTGCCCAGATACCAGTATGTTACATTAACATCATAGCTATGGGGGTTTTGCCTCTTTCCCCACATACTGAGAAGGGCCAGCCTGAATTTAGCCCCTGTGAGATAAGAGCACAGTTATCCTGAATGTCTGAATTTCGATCAAGAAAATTAAATTGCCAGTTATTTCATTAAGAACAGAAGCTAATGCGTGTTCTCATTCATTCTTCCCAATTAATTTGAAAGGAATACAAGCATGACTGCATCACATAGTTTTCCAAGGTAGTGATACTTTCTTAGAGTGTCTAAACCTTCTGTAACTTAGAAGCCCACTGTAAATGGCTGTGCAACTGAAGCACTTTATTAACCACAGACAGATCCATTATATCGCCAACACAAGCAAATGAGAAAATTGGAAGCATCCAAACAATAGTCCAATAGCCAGGGCTTAAATTCAGCTGGAGCTGTCTGGAGCAGCTCCCCTGAAGTTTTTATACTGGGGGGGGGGGGGGGGGGGGGCGGGGGGGCGCTGCAGGAAATGCTCTATAAGAATTTTAAGCCTGTCCATAGGTTTTATGTGCTTGAATATGCGATGAGGAGTGCTCAGCAGTTTAAAAAAAATAATGCAGTAATCTGATACATTATTGTAAAGAGAATACAAGTAGTTTATATACAGTATTAGAAAAAAATGACTTAAGAGCAGTACTGCTAGATTTCTGACAGAGGGCAGTATTTAGTCTTTTATCACAGCAGAAAGTATTTCTGAGCTCTTAATGATTATGCATTTCAGGATGAAATTGAAACAGGGATTTTAATCATGATAGAAGCAACATTTATATTGCAATCATTATTTGTTGCCAACAGTGTCCACAAAGCAAGGCTGCCTCTATAGTTAAAGTGGGGAAGCGGTATTTCCATGCTCAATTCTGTTCAACAGAGATTAGTTACTCAGCTGTGAAAATGTGCTTTGTGTTCCCAGTAAAATTAGTGACAGTTTTGCCTTGGTCTTCAACAGGCACAGAATCAAGTCCAAGGTCTTTAAAGTGTAATTCAGGTCAAAAAAGCGATATTGTAAGAACAGCACTTTATTAACTCGTGGATCAGTGCCCAGCCTGTACTCCAGTAACAGCTCCTTAGTTAACAGAATAAACAAAGGGTTATTCTATTGCTGTTTTACTACTATCAGCTTTGCAGAGCTAATATGAGGTTTGATTCTGCAAGGTACTGAGCATCTGCTGCGAGGTCCAGAGTGCTCTTAATTACTGTTGACTCGCAGGGAATTATGAGAGCACCTCACAGAGGACCAGATCTGAAGCTCACTGAAGTCAAAGGGCAACTTTCCATGGATTTCAATGAGTACTGGATCAGCCCAGAAAGCACTCTGGACCTTGCAGGATAGGCCCATATTTAAATACATGTGAGCTCCATTCAACTGTAAATCACACATCAACAGCCAGTGAGATGATGTTTTATTTTGAAACTCGTTAAACTGATCCCTAAGTCAATTTAAAGCTATCCTCTCTGCTCCCTACCTTAGATTGGAGAGTTGTTTGGATGTAGGATGCAAGCGAGTGGCCTCCCTGAGCCTACAGCAGGTGTGAGGGTTGTGCACCCCAGGCCAGACATGTGTGCTCAGGGGCAGAGAAGCGGATATGTGCCAGCCATGAGAGCAGTTGCACTGTGTCTTCCACAGTCAGCTCAGCACACACACACAGGCAGAGCTGTGTCATGGTGCTGCTGTGGTAATAGATGAAGCATAAAACATTTCATCGCTCATTTTAGATGCAAAATTTACTCCAACCCACACAAGCCTGGCATTAGCTCACTGTGCATTACTGTAAATTATTGACATCAGAAATGTTGGCTCTTGAAAGTGAAATTATAGGAAGCTTTGTGCATGTTGGCAAAATGAATCCTACAGCATGTCAAACTTCTGGGTTCAATTTGCCAGTTTCCCTGCATGGCCTCCCTACCACCCACTGTGCAATAAATCTCGTTCTTGGCAGGACGACTGATATTAAGAAGTTGCTCTTCAGTCCATAACCACATTAAGCACAGCTTGTGGATAGATTTCCGGGGTTTGTTCTGTTTCTTGTTTGGGATAGAATAGAAAGATTTCAATACTTTTATAGTAGATCCAATGAAAATAAAATGGCTTGGATAAGGAACTGATAGCTGGCTGACAAGAACATCGGTGCATCCCCACCCCATACACAAATCAGATTCCTCCCATCCCCTCCTCTGAATCCAGACCTTCTACTCCCATTGCCTGCACCCATCACCTAGACAGCTCTCTCCCATGAACCCTCACTGCTTCCAGATCCCTCCAGCCAGTTTCCACATGGACTGCTCTGTTCCATGGGTTCCAGACCGTTTTCTTACCACTTCTAAGTCCATCTGAGTAGCTAGCTCATTTCCGTCTGCTAGCCCATTCCTTCTCACATTCCTCTTCACACACACCCGAGTTCTTCCTCCTGTCTGTTCCCACCCTCTGCCCAGGTTTCTCCCACCACCTCTCCCAAGTTCCAGATCCCCCCCCTCCCTTTCCCTCTTCTTCCTGCTTGCTGTCTCTTACCCACTATTTGCATTTGTATTCAGAATACATGATAAATAATGCCTAGCACAATGGGAGCACTACCATAATAAGTGCATGGTATTCACACACCAATGTTTGCTGTTCAGCCCCCAGTATCACCTATACTGGGCACAGCGTCTCACCACTTCAGATCTCATTTCAAGCAATATTTTTAATAAGCCATTCATGCAGCCATGTAAATTGACATTGTAGGACACAGGACCCATCCTGGGAGCTGTTGAGCCCCTCCTGTGTGGTGCTGAGCAGAGTTAAGGGTGCTCAGCACCTAATAGAAAATCTTCAGCCAGTTCTCCTTCTGGATAAACTTTTTCCAAACAAAATGACCCTTTTTCCCCCTCTCACAATGCAAGTTTTCACAGCAAAGGTTTAGCTCATCAGATGTTTTCCAATGAAAACTAAAAGTTTTTCAAAAACCAAAATTTGACCAAAACCTGAAAAATTCAGATTTACTTAAATGTTTTGCTTTCTTTTGAAAATTTTCCACAGAAAATACCATTTTCTGGTGCTCTCTACACAGAAGACATTCAGCAGCTCCTTCACTCAGGCCAAGAGATAAATACACCTAGCGGTAGATGCTACAACCTGACCCACTCTGAATGACTACCTAAGAAGAATTTGAATTTGACACTCAGACTTACTCCTTTGTTCCCCAGCTGTCACAGGCCATGGGGAGCAGGGGATTATAGGGGCCTGAGAGAGCACTCTGTGTCACTCTCCAAGTGATGCTCCCTCTGGCCATTTCAAGAACGTCACCAACGGGCTCTAGAGGTTACCGTATCCAGCATTACACAATCAGAGCAGTGGAAAAATTGATGCAGCATAATGACCTAAAGGGACAGGCAGGGGAGTAAAAGTCAAATTGGGGGTGGAGACATCCTGCTGGACCAAGAGTCTCTTAAAAGAACTGTGCTGGAGGTATGGGGGCTGGCATAGTTCAGCAAGAATAGCAGCCTTTCTTCAGATAGTCCCTGGGCTAGAATAAAAGGTCTGTGCCAGGTCAGGACTGGCCCTCATGTGGCTAAGCTTGCACTGTGCAAAGTCCCCTTCCCTCCTCTACATTTACACCAGGGCTTTGAGCTGCTATCTTTCAAGACCATTGGATTCACTCAGGGTTTTTATTAAAAGTAATAAAACAAAAATGTTCTCAATCCATTTTTATGAGTCTGCCTTACCCTTTGTGTACTAAAATCCATTGCTCAGTGCTGGGGCTCTGTTCCCCAGGCTGCCTTTGTGTATCTGTTTGTTTACTGGCAGAGAGAGGGAGGGAAGGAGATTTGAGAGATATTTGGGCACAGTGAACATCGATAACATAAAAGGAAGGTTTTAAAAAGAGATCACAAGGCAGCATAACAATGGTGGGGCTTGGCTTGCTCACAGTTAATAAAAGCCATAAATTCTGTAGGAAGATTATAACTGGACTGGGTTCTTTATTAGAGATTAGACAGTCTATCTTCCTTAAGTACCCAGGTCTCTTTTCTGGAAACAGAGGGAATCATTTCTTTTAATAACTGAATGGCGTGCTTTATAGTTAGAGGTCGTCCCGAAGTACAAAATTCAGATCAGTGTCTGGACCTCAATTTTCCTGAAGTTTTGGGGTGTTTCAATACAGGGGTCCTCTACCTGCAACAGAAGTGGTGGATTGCAGTGACCTGGCAAAACAATGTAGAAACCCAGAGCTTACTGTTTTTCAGTGGGACAAGTATATTTAAAATATAAATTTAAACAAATGCTCCCAAATGAAGTGAGCTTCAGTATATTTGAGTAATCCCCAAACGACATAACTGCATGTATGTTAATTGCAATGGATCCCGGCTCCCTGTGAGCGTTTTCATCAGTAAATTTCAAAATGAATTGCTTCTTACTTCATTATTGCATTGTCTCATTTAAATGCATTCATTCTTTAATGCACTTAATGCTGCGCCCTGCACAAGAATGAATTAAAAAGCAGACAACGCAATAATAGAGAAAAGAGATCATTCTTTAATCTTTTCTTGGTGGTGAGCACATGGTAAGTGAGGTAGCTAGCTGGAAATATTCAAATATCCGGAAGTGTGTCTATGAATTCTGACACCTTATTTCTCTTCGGGGACTGAAGAGGGTATCAAAACCACCAAAAACATCAAGCTGATTAAACAAACAAAGCTAACACACACAGTTTCAGAGACGATAACAGTCCTAGACTAATTAGTGGCACCTTTGAAAGTCATTGAGGGTTGTTTTATTTATCTAAAAACATGGCCGACTGTGCTGAAATAGTTATATTCCCCCGCATTGCTTAAAAATAATATTGTAAAGGCCTTTAGTCACATAGACTCCTTTTGAAAATTTTACTGTAAGTCCCATTTCAACAATGACATAGATGCCTAAATCCCATTGACTTTCAATGAGATCTGTGCTCCTAAATCACTCAGGTTGCCTTTGAAAATATTACCCTAACCCTAAGCAATGAATTCAGAAGATAGCAACCATCTGATCTACATGGATATACCCACCATGTCTCATAAGCATTGTAAAACTCAAAGACAACAGGGCATTCAGCCAGCCAACGAGAAGAGAGGATATTCCTATCAACATGCCTCATTCTTCATGAGGGATGCCAATGTATTTGAAATTTTATTTACAAGTCAGTTTGAAAGGTCACATCATCCCATGATCCATGCGCCCATCTTTTATTAACATCAGCAGGAACGGCCTTCAGTTTTGACTGGAGTTTTTCTGCCCTGGGCGGACTGGCTGTTTGCTCCAGTGTTCTTCCTATCCCTCCCTCCAGCTCAATTTCATTCCACACCTGCCCATTACCTTCTCTTCCCCTGCCCTGTCCTTCTTGCCCCTTTCCTTTTCTTTCCTGATCCTCTCCCAATGAGAACTATCTCCTTTCCCCTGCCACAAAAAAAGGCACTAACATACCATTTGCTGCCATCACATTTTTCTCCCTGTGTTCTACACCTACCCGCGACCCTGTGCCTGTCTGTCTATTGAAACTATAAGCTCTTCAGGGCAGGGACTGTCTACTCCCCTGGGTTTGCACAGTGCCTAGCAGAGTGGGGCCCACTTTTGGCTGGTACTTTCACACTACTGGAATAAGCGTGATTAATACATAAATGGCCAGATTCATCCCTGTGCTGCTGGTGCCTCCCCTGTCCTCAGGTTGCCAAAAGCCAATTTAGCTCCCCAGTGGAAGTTAGGGCAGCACCTGTGCTCTGGCTGGGATGGACCTTGCAACAGCCAGGGAATAGCTGGGGTGCATGGAGCTACCCTCCCTCCCACTCCCAGAACACTCTGCCATGGGACCTGGACTGGGGCTCTTGTGGGGGAGGAGCATATCAGGCTCTGCACCTTTTAGGGAAGCTCCCAGAGCTGGGTGTACTCCCTGGAGGAAACTTACTGTTGCTTTGCAGCCAGCCACTCTACACCAGTGTGGTCGGTATGAAGTGGCCGCAGGGCACCTGTGAATTGTGCCCTTAGGGTACAAGCTGGCCCCTTCTCCAACAACAACTAAATATGACACACATCTTCAAGATGTTGCCCTTCCCTCCATTCTTTGTACATGGACGTACATGATGCTGTAACGTAGGCAACGCGTCCCAATGCTTGCAGGTTAAAATAGATCTAAACTTTGCTGGCTAAACACATTTCTCCTGCTACTTAAGCCAGCTTGGAATTTGTTTTATAAATTTCTCTCACACACTATTAAGAGCAATTGTAAAGATACAGGAGAGTAACCTTTCCTTTTTCTACTCTAGCTGAGGTGTGGTATAGGTATCTCTCGGACACGTCCTAAAATTTTCTTCTGTGAACATTGCATTTAGGAGAGGGAGGGAGACATATTAGTATAAGGGACATTGAATGAAACATTTTAGCCCCACATACATGACTAGAACTGCATGGAAAATACAATATGCAACACACACTTGATTGTTTTCCCCTCACACACACGCACACACTAAGTTAGCCCTACACACACAGCCTGCCAAGGGAGGGGTAAACTGGTGCCCAGTCTGTCAATAGGAGAACTTGGTGTAGTTTGTTGATGTGCTGTGAAAACGGCCATTTAACATGGCCAGGAAGAACAAACAGGCAAAGCAAAAGAAGGCATCAGTGGTTACCAAGACCTGACAGACAGGTCCAGCACAGCACCCACCCTGCTTACAGGCAGCATTTAACCAGAACGTGACCGCACATCAGCAACAAATTGGCCTGGAGCAGTCACACAGGCGATCTGGCATGGCAATGGTTTGGTGGGAAGTGTGGGATGCGTGGCAGATTTGCAGATCACACAGGAACCTGGTACGTGAGGCAAGAGAAACAGCAGAGTGACGCTATGGGCACAACACAACATTGCTCATTGATGACACATTCTGGGAAACATGTTTGATCTGTGGTTAGGCAAGGAAGCAGCAGAGAAAACTACATTAGCTGGAACGGCAGAAGGCTGGCAGAAGGCAATGTGAGGAACAGGCACACAAATGTCACAGGAACAGTGTTCATTGAAAGGAAGGCATATAAACCACAGGATGGCCCCTTGAGTTATTGGCATTAGTAATGGATTATCCTGCTAGCTCCTCTGTTTCAATCCTCTCTTCTAGCATCCCCCTACATCCACTACACATTCCTACTTAATGTATTCTATCTATCTGTTAACCTTGTGCTCTGCTACTCACTCCATTCTCTGCTGGGCCCTGCTGCCTACCTCATTACCACATAACTGTGCACTTGGCCTCTGCATAAGCTAAAGCATCCAGACCCTGCTCTACTTTACCCACTGATCGTGCATTTGGTAAACATACGCTGTTGGGTAGAGGATACAACATTGGGTTTTTCACAGAGCCATGCCTCCTTTTCATTGGGTCACTCCCACCTTGATGTTCTATGCATCCCCTCAGTGCCCAGCATCCAGTGCGTAATTGAGGAATATAGCATCACAGGACTTTTGATGTAACTGCCACCGGCTTGCACATTTTGGACCAGATCCTCAACTGGGTTAAAGCAGCATAGCTACAGACTTCCATCAATCTGGTCTTTTAATTTATTACAGGGATTTACATGGTGCCCAGCATTCCACACATTTTATATGGCATAAAGTCACGTCTACGCATGTTTCCCAAGAAGAGGAGCAGATAGGCCACTTCAACCTTTTTCCCCATCCTTTGTGCACTGTGCATGAAGGAGCAATCAGACCCACAAAGTGGTGATCAAACAGGGCATGAAACTATTTTAATGGTAACACTATGCTGCCATGTGACACACAAGGACAGAGAGTGCTTTAATAACTGAGATCAGAAGAAAGTGATTCCATCTATTCTCTGGGAAAGTCCTGGGTGTTGCGATATCATAAATCTTACATTTGGCACATAAAGAATCCTTTTAAAGTTAGCAAATATTCTGATTCTTTGTTGCCAACATCCTCTTGTGACCTATAACATTCTATTGTTAGAGCTATCAAATTCCAGGTTACTAATCTTTAATAACTGACTCAAATGAGCTGTGGATAAGACAGCTAGCAACAGTACGGTGTCACAGTACAAATAAAGCATTAAAACAATGGGGCTGTTCAGACTGAAATATGTGTCACATTCAGAGAGGTTGTTACAGATTGACCATCCACTAACCACAAGTCCATGGTGCCATTCAAAAAAAATGTATCTTACTTCAAGATGACTCCACCATGTTCAGTCCTGGAATTATTAAGTAACAATAATATATTGTGTGGTGCTCACTATCTAGACAGGCCAGACACCATATCCGCTCTGATCCCAACAGAGGCATGTAAAACAATATAGTAGGTCAGGGATTCTCCAATGACATTGCACTGTGACCCCCTTCTGACAAAAAAAATTACTACATGACCCCAGGACGGGGGACTGAAGCCTGAGCCCACACAAGCACTGCCCCCTCGGGTGGGGGGCAAGGCCAAGGGCTTCAGCCCCAGCCAGGGAGCCTGTAACCTGAGCCCCGTCAGCCAGGGTTGAAACCCAAGGGCTTCGGCTTCGGCCCCAGGAACTGGGGCTTGGGCTTTGGCCCTGGGCCACAGCAAGTCTAAGCCAGCCTTGGCAACCCCATTAAAACAGGGTCACGACTCACTTTGGGGTCCTGACCCACAGTTTGAGAACTGCTGCAGCAGAGCAAAGGATACAGTGTTAAAAAAAAATCTATATTGCATTAGCGTAATGTCATTATCAGTCACTAGCTGGACTGGATTTGTAATACTATTTTGCAGTTCTGTAGCTAAGGATCCCAAAGCGTTTGGCAAACTTGAATGAATCCACCTGTGAAGTGTGAAAGATAACTTATTCTCCCCTCTTTTATAGACAGAGACGGGGCCACAGAGCATGTGAATGGCTTGTGTTGCATGATGACTGAGACAGAGCCCAGATCCCAGAGCCCACTCCAGTGCATTACATCACTTTCATGCAACGGGAGGTGACTGACCCTGCTACAACCTGTCATTTATTGCACATATCCCATGTATGATGAAGTGTGCATGCCATATAGAAACATGGGATTTGCCACACTGAATTGGATCATGGGTCCCTCAAGTCCCCTGTCTTGCCTCTGGCAGCAGCCAGTGTGTGATGCTTCAGAGAAAGGTGGGGGGAAATCCTTAATGCATCTGGCTAATTGTGCAGTACTGTGCATGGATATGCCTATAAAACATAAGGGAACATACATTCCTATGTAGCTGAAAGATACACAGAAATAATATGGCTATAGGTAATATAATCTGTGTGTACTGAAACACCAATCTTCCCTAATATAAACTACAAGTGGAAGCTTTTAATAAGTAAGATGCCGAACTTGGCACAGGCCACAGAATTAATTGACTTGATAACCATTAAAAGAGTCCCAGTAGCTGGTGAGGATTCCCATGTAGTGAGTTTCTAATTGCACAGAGAGAAATAAACTCTTCATGTATTTATTATTATTACCACCTGTCAGTTATGAAGATTTATTAAGCCCTGCTGAGCTGCCTCCAAACGCTGCTTTATCATTTGCTGCTACCAAAACGGTTACAAATGTGAAAATATTGAGCTCAGGCATGTTTTTCAGTCCATAAAACATTTGTCTTTTGAGAGAAGTGAAGTTATGACAGTTCCCATCCATATACAAGATAATGCTGCATAATTATGCTGACTGGAGAATTAGGAGGTGCATTTTGAGGCTCTGATTCACCAAAGCATTCAAGCACATGCTTAATTTCATGCACATGGTTCAGTCCATTGACTTCAGTGAGATTTAAACATATGCTTGAGCGCTTTGGTGAATAGGTATGGACTGGTGAATCAGCACCTGAAATTGGATGATGGGAACTCAGGTCTTTAAAAGCCTTGGGTAGAATAAAGCCATGATACCCGATGAAGCATATATGAAGTGACAGTTCAAACATGGCATGTGTATGTTTTGTTACCATTACATGGTCCAACTTGGAGTGGCACATGCTGTCAGCCCAAGCACTAGGCTGGGGGTTATGTCATGGGATTTTCAAGATTGCGGCTATAACAGACAGTAATGCTTCTAGAACAGACCCCTAGCAGAGGCAGCACATTCTAGTTATTTGCATTCCTAGCAAACTTCAGATTTTTTTCCCCCACAATTAACATGGTTTGTGAAAGGTGGCACACTGACATTCCTCCATCTGCTTCTACAGTTCCTATCACCATAGGGTCAGCACCTCACCGCCATTAAAGAACATCACCCCTGCCATTTAGGGAAGTGTCATCTTCATTTCATACATGGGGAACTCATGCACAGAGCTTAGTATGGCCCAATTTTCAGAGATACGGACCAGCTCCAATTCCTGTTGAAATCAATGAAAGCTGCTTTGAAAAAAACATGTATTTAAAATACAAATATGTTGGATTTATATATAGCTTCCTATGCATATTAGGCCCACAAAGCATATCTCTGGCTACCCTTTCTGCACACACTATGTTGTATTATAAATATAAGTTTTTCCTTCCATGGCCTTGGCTGGATGCTACATGCTCCAACTCTCTGCATTTTTAAGCAGAGATTAACGTGTGTATGTGTTGGAGAACAAGAAATAAGCCATCACAACTAGGGCCCAGTGTTTTGGAAGATCCAGGTTGCATTTATTCTTATTCATCCACTCCACATTCATGGGTCACTGCATATTTATTTTCATGCCCGGAGGGAATCTGTGCATAGATCAGAGATCCTCAAATTCAGTCAGGGTGATAACACAAGATATTTTATTTCAACCTCTGTCGAGAGAGTTATTGATTATTAGGAAATAGCACCAATGATCTTGTGGGTTTTAAATAAATGCTGCTAATAAGTGTAACCCTTCTGCCCGTGAGAGTTGGCAGCAACAAGGGCCAGGTTCAGTATCTAGGGGTCCCATTTCAATAACACAATACAAAACTGTCTCAAGCCCCCACCCAGTGACCTGGGACAATTACATACCACCGCCCAGGCGCCTCTAAGAGGCAATATTTCCTCTCTCACAGGCACGGAGTCTGAGTGTAGCAAAATCCTTTTAATAAAGGAGGGAAACAATGTGGCATTATGTTGGGGAAACACCACAAACAGGATTCATAACACAAACCATGAGCAAAAGACCCACTCCCAAGTAAGTTTGGCAGTGTCCTTTTCCCCTCAGGGTCTTAACCCAAAAAATCATCCAGAATCCCAAAAGTCCAACATCCCAGAAGTCTCTGTCCCAGGTCAGTGCAACCCCAGAGTTCAAAAGTTTGTCTGCAGAGTTTTACCTCCCAGCTGGGGGCGGCAGCGGTGTTAAGGGGCACCTTACGTGGTCCGAGGCTGACTGCCCCACCTCTCCATGGGGTTCTGCTGCAGTCTTCACCGCAAGCCGCTCCACCAGCGGTCCCGTGAGCCACTCCAGCAATTCCACAAACTGCTCCGCTCCACCAGTTGTCCCGCAAGCCACTCCAGTCATCCCGCAAACTGCTCTGTTCTGCCAGCTGCTCAGCCCCCACCCCCACAGCACTCAGTGATTTCAGCTCTTTAGTAATTTCAGCTTGTAGTAGGGGAGCCTCAGTGCTGGTGCACCATTGGCTCAAAGTGAATTCAGCTCAGCAGCCTGTAACTAGACTCCTAATGGAATTAAAATTAGCTCTGATATTCCACAGTAGAGAGAGGAGGATGTGCAGCTGGTATTTCAGGCCCTCAAAAGGAGCCCATACTATCAGGTACAAATGCCTGTCCCCAGCCTCTCTCAATTCACTACGTTTTGGAACCCATGTCCTTTGTCTAGTGAGTGCTAATTAGTTGATGGTGAGTCCCTCTGTCATAAAACAGTTTAATAGAATCACAGAATCATAGACTTTAAGGTCAGAAGGCACCATTATGATCATCTAGTCTGACCTCCTGCACAATGCAGGGCACAGAATCTCACCCACCCACTCCTGTATCAAACCTGTGTCTGAGCCATTGAAGTCCTCAGATAATGGTTTAAAGACTTCAAGATACAGAGAAACTTCCAGAAAGTGACCCGTGCCCAAGGCTGCAGAGGAAGGCGAAAAACCCACAGGGTTTCTGCCAATCTGCCCTGGAGGACAATTCCTTCCCAATCCCAAATATGGTGATCAGCTAAACCCTGAGCATGTGGGCAAGACTCACCAGCCAGACACTAAGGAAAGAATTCTCTGTAGCAACTCAGATCCCACCCCATCTAACATCCCATCACAAGCCATTGGGTATATTTACCGCTAGTAGTCAAAGATGAATGAATTGCCAAAATTAGGCTCTCTCATTATACCATCCCCTCCATGAACTTATCAAGCTTAGTCTTGAAGCCAGATATGTCTTTTGCCCCCACCACTCCCCTTGGAAGCCTGTTCCAGAACTTCACTCCTCTGATGGTTAGAAACCTTCATCTAATTTCAAGCCTAAACTTCCTGATAGCCAGTTTATATCCATTTGTTCTTGTATCCACATTGGTACTGAGCTTAAATAATTCCTCTCCCTCCATGGTATTTATTCCTCTGATATATTTATAGAGAGCAATCATATCTCCCCTCAGCCTTCTTTTGGTTAGGCTAAACAAGCTCTTTGAGTCTCCTTTCAGATAACAGGTTTTCCATTCCACAGATCATCCTAGTAGCCCTTCTCTGAACCTGTTCCAGTTTGAATTCATCCTTCTTAAACATGGGAGACCAGAACTGCACACAGTATTCCAGATGAGGTCTCACCAGTGCCTTGTATAATGGTACTAACACCTCCTTATCTCTACTGGAAATACCTCACCTGATGCATCCCAAGACCGCATTAGCTTTTTTCACAGCCATATCACATTAGCAGCTCATAGTCATCCTGAGATCAACCAATACTCCAAGGTCCTTCTCCTCCTGTTACTTCCAACTGATGTTTCCGAAGCTTATAACAATAATTCTTGTTATTAATCCCTAAATGCATGACCTTGCGCTTTTCACTATTAAATTTCATCCTATTACTATTACTATTACTCCAGTTTACAAGGTCATCCAGATCTTCCTGTATGATATCCCAGTCCTTCTCTGTATTGGCAATACCTCCCAGCTTTGTGTCATCCGCAAACTTTATTAGCACATTCCCACTTTTTGTGCCAAGGCCAGTAACAAAGAGATTAAATAAGATTGGTCCCAAAACCGATCCCTGAGGAACTCCACTAGTAACCTCCCTCCACCCTAACAATTCACCTTTCAGTATGACCCGTTGTAGTCCCCTTTAACCAGTTCCTTATCCACCTTTCAATTTTCATATTGAGCCCCATCTTTTTCAATTTAGCTAATAATTCCCCATGTGGAACTGTATCAAATGCCCTACTGAAATCGAGGTAAATTAGATCCACTGCATTTCCTTTGTCTAAAAAATTTGTTACCTTCTCAAAGAAGGAGATCAGGTTGGTTTGGCACGATCTACCTTTTGTAAAGACATGTTGTATTTTGTCCCAATTACCATTGACCTCAATGTCCTTGACTACTTTTTCCTTCAAAATTTTTTCCAAGACTTTGCATGCTACAGATGTCAAAGTGACAGGCCTGTAGTTGCCTGGATCACTTTCTTCCCCCTTTCTTAAAGATAGGAACTATGTTAGCAATTCTCCAGTCATACAGTACAACCCTTGAGTTTACAGATTCATTAAAAATTCTTGCTAATGGGCTTGCAATTTCATGTGCCAGTTCCTTTAATATTCTTGGATGAAGATTATCTGGGCCCCCTGATTTCATCCTATTAAGCTGTTAGAGTTTGGCGTCTACCTCGGATGTGGTAATATCTACCTCCATATCCTCATTCCCATTTGTCATCCTACCATTATCCCTAAGCTCCTCATTAAAGACTGAGACAAAGTATTTGTTTAGATATTGGGCCATGCCTAGATTATCCTTAACCTCCATTCCATCCTCAGTATTTAGTGGTCCCACTTCTTTCTTTGTTTTCTTCTTATTTATATGGCTATAGAACCTTTTACTATTGGTTTTAATTCCCTTTGCAAGGGAAAACTCTACATGGCTTTTGGCCTTTCTAACTTTATCCCTACATGTTCTGACCTCAATAAGGTAGCTTTCCTTGCTGATCACTCCCTTCTGCTTTTTCTTAATCACTTCTCTGAGATGCTTGCTCATCCAGCTTGGTCTACAATTCCTGCCTATGACTTTTTTCCCCTTTCTTGGGATGCAGGCTTCTGATAGTTTCTGCAACTTTGACTTGAAGTAATTCCAGGCTTCCTCCACCTTTAGATCCCTAAATTCTTCAGTCCAATCCACTTCCCTAACTAATTTCCTTAATTCTTTAAAGTTAGCCCTTTTGAAATCAAAAACCCTAGTCACAGATCTATTTTTGTTTATTCTTCCATTTAGTTTAAACTGAATTAGCTCATGTCGCTCAAACCAAGGTTATCCCCTACAACCATTTCTTCTATGAGGTCTTCACTACTCACCAAAACCAAATCTAAAATGACATCCCCTCTTGTCGGTTCAGCAACTACTTGGCGAAGGAATCCATCAGCTATCACATCTAGGAAAATCTGAGCCCTATTATTATTACTAGCACTTGTCCTCCAGTCTATATCTGGGAAGTTAAAGTATCCCATGATCACACAATTTCCATTAGTATTTACTTCATTAAAAGCATTAAAAAGGTCTCTACCAGGATCTGATTTGAATATGGATAGTCTATAGCACACCCCAAGCACTATCTCAGGGGAGGCTCTAGTAGCTTTCTTCCCCAATGTGATTTTTGCCCAGACAGACTCTGTCTTATCCATTCCATCCCTTCGTATTTCTTTACAGTCTACCTCATCATTGATATACAATGCTACTCCACCACCTTTGCCTTTATTTCTGTCTTTCTTAAACAGCACATAGCCTTCAATACCTGTATTCCCGTCATGACTACTATTCCACCATGTTTGTTATCCCTATAATATCTGGTTTCACTTCCTGCACCAGTAACTCTAGTTCCTCCATTTTGTTACCTAGGCTCCACACATTGGTGTACAAACATCTTAATTCTTGCTGTTTGGCTTCACTCACATTCTTTACCCGATTAGGCCCAGACGTTCTACCACCAGTATCACCTGTTAGAATTGTATCTACAGTACCCTTCCTCCATATGTCCATTCTCCTACCCATGACAGTATCCTTTCTTGCTTCGTTTTCTTCCCTCTCACTATTAAAATCTGTCGTGGAGATTACCTGGACATTCCCAACCATCTCCCCCCAATTCCTAGTTTAAAGCTCTCTTAATCAGTTGTGACAGCCTCTATCCTAGAAGTCTATTTCCCTCTCTACTCAGGTGAAGTCCATCCCAAGAGAACAGTCCTCTGTCCATGAATTCCTCCCAGTGACCATACATCCCAAAGCCCTCCTTATAGCACCACAGCCTGAGCCATCTGTTGATCTCCATAATCTTGTCATACCTTTGTTGCCCTTCTCTAGGAACAGGCAGAATCCCACTGAAGATCACCTGAGCCTCGATTTCCTTAAGTGTCTTCCCCAGCCTGTCATAGTCTCCCTTGATACGTTCCTGCAAAAATCTAGCCATATCATTCGTTCCCACATGAAGGACAATCAGCGGATTCTTCCCGCTCCCGTTAGGATCCTCAGGTCCACATCCTGTATCTTAGCATCGGGCAGACAGCACACCCTTCTGTTCTCTGGATCAGCTCTGGTTACAGGCCTGTCTATTCTTCTCAGTAAGGAGTCCCCAATCACATAGATCTGTCTTTTCCTGGTGACGGTGCAATTCTCTGGTCTATCCCCTGTTCCCTCTGGCTGGATGTCCTCTCGATTCCTATTCGCCTTGCAATCCTCTGCAACCCATCCTGTATTCTCCTGGGGCTCATGTTTGGTGTTGTCTCCATTGACTCATCCCCTCTCCTTATAGGGCTAGCTGCTCTTCTCTTCTTCCTTGCCCTCTCAGCTTCAGTGACCACCTGCTGTGCCCCTTCTTCATTTTCCAACTCCACAAACCTGTTCCTGAGCTCTATTGTTCCTTCACTAGCCCATCTTTTCCTCTGCCTGGTTCACTTAGTCATATGCTTCCACAATCTACTTTCCTCACCCAGCAGTCTCCCCTCAGAATTCTTTGGTCCTGATTCCATCTGCACATCTGAGCTTTTCCCTTCAGCATCATCATGTCTTTGCTCCATCATCTGCTCGAACCCCCTTCTAAACTCAACCAGAGTTTCCACCTGCATCTCCAGTCCTCGGATCTTTTCTTCCATCAGCTCTATCAGGCGGCACTTCATGCAGACAAAACTCTTTTCAGGTACCCCCTCCAAGATCATGTACATGCCACAGCTTCCACGTCCAGTCATCTTCATTGTGTCTTCCACTGCTTGGGTCACTACAACTGCTGCCTCTGTATTTGTCATAGGCTTCTCAACTAAATCCTGTAAATCTGGGAAACACAAGCCAATCCAAAAACAACACCACGCACAGCAAACCAAACCCCCAACAAGAATCAAGACACTGCTAGAACACTGCACACTCCCTTCAGTAGCCTGTGTGTTCCTCTGCCTGCCTCTCTTAGTCTTCCCCCAAACTCCCCCTGTAAACTCCCGCTCAACCCCCCCTGTTTACAGCTCTGGTTGCTGGCTCCTGTGCTGCTGCAGCTGTCTTGAATCACATAATCAGGGTTACAACACTTTATTCTTCCTGCCCCAATAACAGAGAAACTGGGGATCCCACAGCAGCCAAAGTGACCATTTGGGCTGTTGCGGGTTCATGCTAGGTGGGGTGGGTGTGCCTATGCAAACAAGATCATTCCTTGAAGTTCTTTTCCACAACTCACCACAATTCACCACCAAATGTCAGGGTAGAGCTCATCTTGACTCTGCTTACATTAGCATCTCCTCCTGGATCTCCTTTGCCACTGCAGCATCACTGCTTGTCTTTCCACATAGCAATCCATCAATGGTCAGCAGCACATAAAGGACATTCTGAACCTTGCTTGGCAGTGCTCTTAAGAGCAGCTTTTGGATCTCAAATATAGTGCTAAAGGCCTAGATCATCCTCTGCATGCAAGCAGAAGGTCTGGGGAGGAAATTCCTATGAAGATCCATTCACAGAGTTCCACCCCCTATCAACGGTCAGGGGTTGCCTCTCCTGCGGAATAGGCTTAGGGCCATGTTTTCAGAGGCCATGTTCCTCCACTCTGGCCCTCAGCAGGTCCTTGGCCTCAGTTGTATTTTCTTCTCAGCCTCAATTCCCTCAGAAGGGAAACCATATCCTCCCCTCTCCCCCCTGACCTCAAGCCCCGCTCCCTGTGCAGATCCCCAGAGAGGCGTTCACTGGTTCCAGAAGAGAGGGCAGAGGACAGTGCTATGGAGGCAGATGAACTCTCAGGTGGAGATTGGTATGTGGGGAATCCCCTTCTTGTGTAGCTCTTTGAGTGGATGAGCCCACACATTGTCTGGTGCACTCTGTGACGGAGCGATTCTGGCGGGACCCAACTGAGAGTGCCAAATCAGGACCAATTGCTTAAACTGGGCAGTCACAGCCCTAGGCTGGGGTTTTTCCACCTCTAAGGCAAACCAAACCAGCCAGACAAAAAGGACTTTGGTCTCACCCCACTGGCTAACCACAAGTCACACAAGCAATTTCCTTAGACACTCCAGTCTCCCAGCATCACCACCAGTGCACTCGTCCTGGGGATGAATGGTTATGAAAACCAACACCCCAATAAAAGAAAAAGGTTCCCTCGATCCCAAAGGACCAAGCCCCAGACCCAGGTCAATATACACATCAGATCTTACCCACAAATCACGCTGTTGCCAATCCTTTAGAATCTAAAATCTAAAGGTTTATTTACAAAGGGAAAAAGGTAGAGATGAGAGGTAGAATTGGTTAAATGGAATCAATTACATACAGTAATGGCAAAGTTCTTAGTTTAGGCTTGCAGCAGAGATGGAGTAAACTGCAGGTTCAAATTGAGTCTCTGGAACATCCCCCGCTGGGATGGGTCATTCAGTCCCTTGTGTAGAGCTTCAGTTTGTAGCAAAATCCCTCCAGAGGTCAGAAGCAGGATTGAAGACAAGATGGAGATGAAGCATCAGCCTTATATAGGCCTTTCCAGGTGTAAGAATCTCTTTGTCTTCACTGTGGAAATTTACAGCAAGATGGAGCCTGGAGTCACATGGGCCAGTCCCTGCATACTTTGCTGAGTCACAAGGCGTGTCTGCCTTCTCTCCATGGGTCCATTGTGTCCTTAATGGTCCTTAATGGGCCATCAAACAGGCTAGGCAGAGCTAACACCAGCTTGTCTGGGAGGCTTCCCCCAGAAGCACAGCACAAACTTGAAATACAGACAGCATAGAGCCAACATTCATAACTTCAACTAAAAATGATACAGACATATAGACAGCATAATTATAATCAGCAACCCAGAACCTGGTCTTAGACACCTTATATGACCCCCTTTACTTAGGATTTGGTGCCACTACAGGACCTTGGTTGCAACCCATGTTCTATATGGTCCCCATTTATATCAATAACGTCACACCCCCAACGCAAAATTGATGCAGGAAGGGATGACAAAACATCGCTGACTGCATCCCAAGAGCCCCCTTTCCTTGGGTCTGTCTCACTACAGCTAGTGTTGGGCTAGAGGCCGTACCAGTGTATAACCGAAATGGTTTATCAAAGTCATGTTCAATAACATGAATGAATCTTTTTACAAACTTAAGGTATAACTTGGTTAGCTTTTGCAGCATGGTTCCTGTATGTTTCATGTGATCTTGCCAAGAGCTAAAGAAAATAGCTACTTTATCCATACCAGTTCTGGCCAATGTTTTGAACCCAAATAACATTAAACCAATGTAGATATTGAGGTTGTTCATAGTACAGGAATCTTGGCATTTAGCCATGAAAGCAATATGGTAGTGTGCCTCAGTTTCCCCTTTCATACAGCACATCAGGTCTGGAATGTATTTTCCCCTGTGAAAAGTTCCAACACTGTTTACATGCATTAACTGTGAAACATCAGTATAGCAAGTCCCTTTAACATAAAGTGTGTTTTCATGTATTCCTTTCAACATGTTTAAGGGATTTTCCAAAAGATTAGGCACATTGTACATTGTTACAGTTCTTGGCCATAGCAACACATTAGTTACAAAATTTAGCATTAGCAATAACAACAAATTCATTGCAAGTGTCCATTTACAATCATGTTTGTCATGCCACACCCTTGGCTCAATACCATTGGAGTTTGGGCATTTTAGGGTTAACCTGTGGCTTCCCTTTGCAAAATTCAGTCTTCTCTTTCCTTCTGGATTAAACCCTGATTTCTCTTGCTTAACAGAATTCACTGGCTGATGGGGTGGGCCCTCTGTGCCAACAGCTATTAGCAATTCTTTCTTCTCCCTGCCAGCCAAGTAATTTGCATTAACACAGACACTAGCTTTTAACTCTTCAGCTGCAGTAAACTGCTTGCACAGGCTACCATGAGGATTCCTTTCCCTAGGAGCTTCTCTAAGCAGCAATTCACCCCTCACAGAAATTCTGCCCTTCCCCTCTTCACCTAGGGCTTGCTCTACAGGAACACTTCCCTGAGCAACCACAGCCGCTTTCTGGGTCTCACTTACACTTAGACTCACTTCAGGCCCCACAGGCGGATTTCTACACAATCCCCTTTTAGGCACACCTACAGACTTTCTAGATAACAGGTCCGAAGCAGTCTTCTTCCCTTGGCCATGAACAAGTTCAGGAATCTTTTCCTTCTTGCTACAAGTTGTCAAACTGTTAGTAGGTAACACACTTAAATCACCTTCATGCTCTCCTTGTGCCCCGGCTAGGGTATCACCCTGATCAGACAGAGTTGCTGCACCCTTTTCCAACCACACATTAGCAACTGGCAAACTACAAGCACCAGAACTGTCTGGTCTCTGGGATTTTGCTAAGACACTAACTGGATGCAACCTAGTCACAGTGCCATTCTCCCCAGCAGACACAAACTCAGGACTATTCCCTTCCTGGGCTTTAGCTGTATTTACAACCAACTTCGAGACAACTGAATCACCCTCAACCATCACAGGCTGAAAGGCCCCTTCTGTCTGCTCCACAGACACAGAAGAGCCGGAGACACATTCTCCTTCACCAGACACACAGCTTGGGATCTCATTTCCCTTGTCCCAGCACACAGGGCTGTTCACAGACAACTGCTTGGAGACTGGGGTAGCTTCCTTTATAGGCAAGTCAATACTCCTGACAGACACAGGCACATTCCCTCCACTGTCGCATTTCTCCACACAGGAAACAGGTAAGGGATATGGACACTCATCTTCCACTATCCCTCCCTTCCCAAACTGCTGATTAGACAAAGCCATCAGCTCACAAGGCTGCCTAGGCTCCTCCAAACTTTCCCTTCCAGGCACATTGCCTCTTCCAACAGATAAGCTGTTGCTCTTTTCACTACACTGAGCTACTTTTAGCAAATCACAGTTACCCATTTCAGGTTTACTTCTACAAGCTGCACTAGCCAACAATTCATTACCCATTACAAATTTACCCTCTCCTTCCTCAGTTAGGGCTTTAACCTGATCATTTACTTTAATCTGCTCCTGAGAAACATTTTCCTCACCAATGAGATCTTTCTGCTCTTGATCTAACTCCAGATTTCCTTCTGAGACATCAGACAGACATTCAGAAACTTCATTCCCAGAAATACTGCTTTTTTGCACAGACAAACCTTTGGAGCAACCCTCCTCAGGCAAATCATTGCCCACACTAGACACAGGTTTAAGATCATTCCTCTCCTGTGACTGGCTACCTGGACTGAACAAAGCTGTAACATTCTCCCCAATTAAAAGATCTTTAGGCAATAACTTCCTGACGCCACCTATCACTTCATGCTGAGCCCCATTCCACTCAAGGTGGATTCTAGCTAAAGGCACACGGACAGTAAACTCACAGAGGATCACAACATTCACACTCTGATTTGGTAAATAATCTTCCTCTTTGACCAGATCTGCTTTAACAAGAGTGATGTTAGAAGCCATAATTTGCCCTAAACAGCTTTTACCATTGACTTTTACACTCTCTATGAATTTTCCATTACCATTCCCATCCATAGCACTGGCACAATTTATGGGGCCACCCCCTACTGAACACACAGTAACAGCATTGACATAAAAGGTGGCATTGTTGGGGTACATTTGGTTACCCCCAGACAACTGCTCAGAGTTATACAACATACCAACATTGTTACAAACTGGACTTTCAAGAGGATACAGTTTCTGCCGTTCTTCCCTTGCTTTTTTGACTTGGAGTTGGAGTCTAGCCGTCTCCTGTTGCATCTGTCGAGTTTTCTCCTCAGCAGCCAGCAGCTCCAGACGCCTCTTACGAGCTTTTTCTTCTCTCCTAGCAACTTCTTTCTTTCTCTCATCAGCCTCTTTCTCCATTCGAATTTCTGCCAGTTCTTGCTCATAATCAAACTGCAGGCTGTCTCTCAAGGCTTGCAGTTTCCTTGCTTTTCCTGATGCTCTCTGTCGCATGGTCACTGATCTTTAACCAACCAAACTCTCAATCCCAAAGTTAAAATTTGGATAGCGTGGGGTTCTGACCCAAAGCTTAATTGACCTGGTTCTGTGGATCCTAGCACGACTACGCCACTGTGACGGAGCGATTCTGGCGGGACCCAACTGAGAGTGCCAAATCAGGACCAATTGCTTAAACTGGGCAGTCACAGCCCTAGGCTGGGGTTTTTCCACCTCTAAGGCAAACCAAACCAGCCAGACAAAAAGGACTTTGGTCTCACCCCACTGGCTAACCACAAGTCACACAAGCAATTTCCTTAGACACTCCAGTCTCCCAGCATCACCACCAGTGCACTCGTCCTGGGGATGAATGGTTATGAAAACCAACACCCCAATAAAAGAAAAAGGTTCCCTCGATCCCAAAGGACCAAGCCCCAGACCCAGGTCAATATACACATCAGATCTTACCCACAAATCACGCTGTTGCCAATCCTTTAGAATCTAAAATCTAAAGGTTTATTTACAAAGGGAAAAAGGTAGAGATGAGAGGTAGAATTGGTTAAATGGAATCAATTACATACAGTAATGGCAAAGTTCTTAGTTTAGGCTTGCAGCAGAGATGGAGTAAACTGCAGGTTCAAATTGAGTCTCTGGAACATCCCCCGCTGGGATGGGTCATTCAGTCCCTTGTGTAGAGCTTCAGTTTGTAGCAAAATCCCTCCAGAGGTCAGAAGCAGGATTGAAGACAAGATGGAGATGAAGCATCAGCCTTATATAGGCCTTTCCAGGTGTAAGAATCTCTTTGTCTTCACTGTGGAAATTTACAGCAAGATGGAGCCTGGAGTCACATGGGCCAGTCCCTGCATACTTTGCTGAGTCACAAGGCGTGTCTGCCTTCTCTCCATGGGTCCATTGTGTCCTTAATGGTCCTTAATGGGCCATCAAACAGGCTAGGCAGAGCTAACACCAGCTTGTCTGGGAGGCTTCCCCCAGAAGCACAGCACAAACTTGAAATACAGACAGCATAGAGCCAACATTCATAACTTCAACTAAAAATGATACAGACATATAGACAGCATAATTATAATCAGCAACCCAGAACCTGGTCTTAGACACCTTATATGACCCCCTTTACTTAGGATTTGGTGCCACTACAGGACCTTGGTTGCAACCCATGTTCTATATGGTCCCCATTTATATCAATAACGTCACACACTCTCTCCATAAAGAGGTGGGGGAAGAAGACCAGAGAGAAAGCACTGGGCATTATGATGTATTGTAGAGGAGGGGGAAAAAAAAGGTCCTCTTACTGATTTATAGTGTTGGCTTTGCCTAATACGATTATCTTTTTAAGCATTCTCAGTGACTGGGTAGGGGGCACCTCAAATTGGATGTGCTGGATTTAGCTGTGCCTTCTTTTCTAGGTTGCAAATAAAGCTGGCCCTAAAGTATACATTTCAAACCTGGATTCCAAACATTGCAAAGGCTGGAGGTGTTGGTTCGGGGGGGGTTGGCTTGTTCCCACAGGAGGACAGGGGACAGCTTTGGGAAAATCAGATTTGGATTGAGATGCAAAATCCAAAACTCCTCCACCAAATTTTCAGAAGATATTTAGATTCAAGAGTATCAATTTGAGTCCGTTGCTAGTTGCAAAGAGAGGCCCCAATCCTGACAAAAGGTAGCACATACATAAGTATTTGCAGGATTGAAGCCAAAGTCAATTCCCCTGTGGAAATTTAAATCTAAAACTGATTCTTTATTGCTTTCTTCATTAACTCAAAGGTGTAAAAATGTAGCTATAGAACAGGCTGCAGGGTAACATTTCAAAAGCACCTGACAAGAGGAGAGTTAAGCTCCCCAGTCTCTTTTGAAAGTGGGACTTAGATAGGTCTGCAATCCAAAAAAAAACACCTGCAGCAGCGAGTCTCAGACCCTGGGTCAACTGACTTGGGTTTGAAAGGCTCACGCTATGAGGCTAAAAATAGCAGTGTAGATGTTTGGGCTCAGGCTGGAGCCTGGGCTCTGAGAGCCAACCCCCTGCCCAGGTTTCAAACTCCAGGCTTCAGCCCAAACCCAGACATCTACACTGCTATTTTTAGCCTCATAGTGTGAGCCCAAGTCAGTTGGCCCAGGCTCAGAGACTTGCTACTGTAGGGCTTTGAGGGGGTTTTTTGGCATGCAGTGGAGACCTACTTTTAGGCATTTTTGAAAGTTTTGCTTGTAAACTATATTCTAGGGCTAAATGAAAAGAAAGGCATTGAACTGCCCTAGCACAATTCATATTTCAACAACAGGCAACTTTGATCTTCTCTAAGTGCAGTACTTCAATCCTCAAGTTCTGGATTTTGGAACTAGTTACTGTAAATCAGGGAACAGTGTCCCAGTCACATACACTATTCACAGTCTTGATTAACCTAATTTTGAGCTCTGTGCAAGTTTGTCACCTCATTGCTCACCTCCTTTTCCAGATTGTTAATAGATACTTTGACCACCTGCCCTTCCACTGGTTCTTGGGTCCAGGGCCGTCTTTAGGACGTGCGGGGCCCGATTCGAAAGAGCTGCCGCTGAAATGCTGCCAAAGACAGCAGCAGTGATTGAGCTGCTGCCGAAGATAGCAGCATCAATTCGGCGGCAGCTCAATTGGTTGCCGCTATTTCCGGCGGCACTTCGGTGGAGGGTGTGGGGCCCCTCTTCCGGACACTGCGGCGCCCAATTCCCAGGAATTGGTGGAATCACCCTAAAGCCGGTCCTGCTTGGGTCATTCCCATGGTTAGCCTTTTACCATGATGAAAGAGATTCCTACTCTTCATTATCTGTCTTAGTTTCTCATCCAGAGCACTTTGGATTACATCCCATGACATGATGATACTTTGTCTTTTATGACTGGATATGACATGATAGCAGTCAAGGCTTCTCACTTCCTATGAGAGTCAGGACCTTAGTTTCCTGTGAGACTTTGGCAAAATCGCTCCTCAGCCCCAGGTGGTTGACTTTCAGGTTATGTGGAGGGCTCCTCTGTTTGTCCAGGTTAACGTGGCGGGGCATGTTTTTGGGACTGATCTGAAGAAATAGGAGCATTATTAGTTCCACTGGGCCGGGTGAATAATGCTTAGGGCAGGTTTTACCTTTTGTACTGGTCTAATCTGGAACTGTTCATACAAGATTGTACGTATGCCTAGACCAAGGGATAGGCAGATTTTATAATCAAAACGAACAAAAACATCACACATGCCAACTAGTTCTATTTACATAAATGTTCCTCCCTCATTATGATACCAATCTGCACTGGGCAAGCAAAAGTAAGTGGTGGTACTATAACAAGGGAAATTATAAATAAAGTTGGAAGTACAGTAGCTGGTAGCCAGCAGTATTGTTTTAGAGATAGTGTTGTCTCATGACACTGTCTTCAAATTACTCTTTTTTTTTTCCTGTCCTGTGGGCAGCATGAGGGCCTAAGAGTGACATGGCAAGTCTGACTGCTGTAGCTTTATGCATATGTATACCCAGTATGAAAATTAGTCATTACTCTCATAAGTAATACCACTAACTACCACAGCTACAGTACATTGAGCAGCATTATAATATGTGGCAAATTCAGGCCAATTAGCTACCTGGAGAGGGGTAACAATTAGCCAGGAAGGCTTAGCCAGCAAAATAAGGTTCAGCTGGGGCAGGGGTTGGGAAGAAACTAATCAGGTTCAGCTGGCCCCAGTTGCTAGAGACCTTTTTAAACCCTCCCTGACAAGGAAGCCAGGGGGGAAGGAGGACGAGAGAAGCAGGGCAGCTGCCAGCAAGGAGGGACAGCTGAACTCTGAGACTCGCTGCAGGACGGAGGGCATTCTCCCCAGGGGGGGAAAAGAAACTAGAACTAGGAGGCTGGCTGAGAAGGAATCAGCCCGGCCTTGTGAGATTGAGAAGGGTTTTTTTTTTCCCTTGTGCCTAGCCTGTGCCTCTGAAGCTAGGACGGACTGAGCTAACAAGCAGAGGGGCCGGTATTTTGCCACACATGGTGTCAGGAGTGGGATCGCCCAGTGAGTGAGGCTCCATGGCAAGCCGTAACTGGGCAGGGTGAAGACCACAAAAAAAAAAAAAAAAAAAATTTTTTTCTTCTAAAATGGAGGATGTGCTGAAGGCACTGATGCAGGCCACTGCGGCCCAACAAGAGGCCACCCGAGTGCAGGTGGCTGCCCAGCGGGAGTCCGTACGGGTGCAACAGGAGACCAACCAGCTGTTGATGAGCCAGGCAGCCCAAGATCGAGCAAACCTGACCGAGGTAGTGAATCAGTTGAAGGCCCTGACCACGATGACGCAGGGGGCCCAGGGGACCCGACCGCTACGGGCAAGCAACTACTTGCAGAAGATGATACCAGAGGACGATGTAGAGGCATATCTCCTCGCGTTCGAGAGGACGGCCGGGCGGGAGGCCTGGCCACAGGACCAGTGGGCCGGTCTGCTGGCTCCATTTCTATGCGGGGAGGCCCAGAAAGCCTACTTTGACATGCCCGCGGAAGCAGCCATGGATTACTCTCGGCTGAAGGCGGAGATCCTGGCGAGGGCAGGCCTGACGCCTGCCATAAGGGCCCAGCGCTTCCACGAGTGGAAGTACCGGGAGGACAAACCCCCGAGGTCCCAGCTATTCGATCTGATACACCTTGCTCGGAAGTGGCTCCGCCCCGAGGCCCATGGTCCGGAGAAGGTATTAGAACTACTGGTATTGGACAGATACATGAGAGGGTTGCCGCCGGACATACGGGGGTGGGTCTGCCAAAACGACCCCTCCTCTTATGATGATCTGGTTGCTCTCGTGGAGAGACACTTGGCAGCCCAAGAACTATCTCAGACCCCCGGGGGAGGGAGGCGCCAATATCAGAGGCCAGCCTCTACGCCGAGGCCCCCGTTCGCCCTAGCCCCGGGCCGGAAAATGGAGGGGAGGCAGGAGGTGAAGGAACCACCGGCAGGCCCGGAAAGACTGGAGGACTGGGGAAGAAGGGCTCCGGGAATGCGTCCCGGCAGCCCGAAAAATAGGGGGCTGCCCAAGGGGGGATACCGATGTTATGCCTGTGGTGAACTAGGGCACATTGCTGCCAAATGCCCTCACCTTGGGGAGCCTATGCAGTGCAAACTAGGGGAAATAGGGGGACCGTGCGGGCTAATCAGTCTGGTCGGGGACACGATGGTCCCTCATAGATACACTCGGCCCGTTAAGCTGAACGGGATAGGGACCACAGCATTAATAGACTCAGGCAGTGCGATTACGCTGGTCTCTGGGAAGCTGGTCAAGCCGGGCCAACTATCCCAGGCCCCGCGCTCGGGAATATCCTGTGTACATGGGGATGTCGGCTACTACCCGACCGTCCCTGTACGCATTGAGGTGCTCGGAAACCCCACCGAGGTGACGGTAGGAGTCGTTCCGAAACTCCCTTACCCTGTCCTTATCGGACGCGACTTCCCGGGATTTGATGGCCTACTCCCCGGGAAAGAGGAGGAAGGGTGGGAGAACCCTGGGGGCCCAGGGGCGGCCCAGATGGGGGACCCTCTCCCCGCTTTCCACGAGTTTGGCCAGGATGTGTTCTCCCCACCGGGGAAGCCCAGGAAACCTCGGAGGGAACGGAGGGCCGACAAAAGGAGGGGGACGAGGATCCTGACCCGGTACCTGACGCCTACATTGGTGGGGGAAAGAAGGGGCGCAGCTGACAGCGGGGCCAGGCCCGCCGACTCCAGCCCATTTGTTGGGCCGGGTTCCCCGAAGGCTATCTCTGAGGGAGAGGGGGAGGAGGACCCCCCCGAAATGGGGCCCATAGGGGCCGCACGTGGGACTTTTGGTCAGGATCAGGCCAATGATCCCCTATACCATAACATTTTTAAAGAAGTAGTCGAGGTGAACGGGGTCCCGGTGGAGGGAAGAGCTAAGGGACCAGGACCGTATTACATGATTAAAAAGGATTTGCTGTATAGAGTAGTCCGGGTCCAAGAGCGAGTCATCGAACAACTCTTGGTCCCCCGGAAGCATCAAAGGGCGGTAATGGACCTCGCCCACAGTCATCTGTTCGGGGCCCATCTAGGGATGGATAAGACCCTCGACCGGGTTCTACAGAGGTTTTTTTGGCCTGGCATTTATGCAGCCGTCCGGCAGTATTGTTCCTCCTGTCCGGAGTGCCAACTACATGGGCCCCGACCATGCTTGCGGGCCCCTCTGGTCCCTCTACCAATCATTGAGATCCCGTTCGAGCGTATAGCTATGGACATAGTGGGGCCACTAGAAAAGTCAGCCCGGGGCCATCGGTACATCCTAGTAGTATTGGATTATGCCACCCGATACCCCGAGGCCATCCCCCTGCGGAATACCTTGTCCAAGTCCATAGCCAAAGAATTAGTCCAGATATTCTCCAGAGTAGGGATACCTAGGGAGATCCTGACAGACCAAGGGACCCCCTTTGTTTCCAAGCTGATGAAGGACTTGTGCGACCTGCTCCACATACGGACCCTCCGAACGTCGGTCTACCACCCCCAGACCGATGGCCTCGTTGAGCGCTTTAACAAGACGTTGAAAAACATGTTGCGGAAGGTGATCAGCTGCGATGGAAAAGACTGGGACACCCTGCTACCATACGTGCTGTTTGCCGTCCGGGAAGTACCTCAGGCCTCCACGGGATTCTCCCCCTTCGAGCTGTTATATGGTCGGCACCCCAGGGGCATACTGGACCTGGCTAAAGAAGACTGGGAAGAGCAGCCAAACCCGGGGAGAAACATTGTGGAACATGTGCTACAAATGAGAGACCGAATCGCCAGGGTCACCCCCCTAGTACGCGAACACATGGAGAAGGCCCAAGGGGCACAACGGACCTACTACAACCGTCAAGCAAAGGCCCGGAAGTTCCAGGTGGGGGACTGGGTGATGGTGCTCCTACCCACGGCAGAGAGCAAGCTCCTGGCCAGATGGCAGGGACCCTATGAGGTAATTGAGGCGGTAGGGGAAGTTAACTACAAGGTCCGGCAGCCAGGTCGCCGGAAGCTGGAGCAGATTTATCACATAAATCTGCTGAAACCCTGGCAGGATAGAGAAACCCTGGTAACGGGGTTGGGGGCGCCACCCCCTAAAGACGATCGGCCCAACCAGGTGGGAATATCCCGGGAGCTGACCCCAGAACAACGATCCGAGGCGGTCAGCCTGGTCGAACGCAACCAAGACGTGTTCTCGGAGAAGCCCGGTCGAACTACGGAAGTGCACCATCACATCTTCACAGAGCCCGGGGTGAAGGTGCACGTCAAGCCATACCGGATCCCGGAGGCCAAAAGAGAGGAAATTCGGAAAGAGGTCAGGAAGATGCTGGCCCTAGGGGTTATTGAAGAGTCTCATAGCCAGTGGTCCAGTCCCGTGGTTCTGGTGCAGTCTGAGGTTCTGCAACGACTTCCGCAAGCTGAACGAGGTATCCCGGTTTGACGCCTACCCCTTACCCAGGATCGACGAACTGATCGACAGATTAGGAAAGGCCCGGTTCATGTCTACCCTGGACCTTACCAAGGGCTATTGGCAGATCCCCCTGGCGAAGACCGACAAGGAGAAGACGGCCTTTGCAACCCCGGAAGGACTATATCAATACACCGTTCTTCCCTTTGGATTACATGGGGCCCCCGCTACCTTCCAGCGGCTAATGGATAAGCTGTTACGGACCCATAGGGAGTACGCTGCTGCCTATCTTGATGATGTCATCATATATAGCCCCGACTGGGAGACGCATCTCGGAAAGGTAGAGGCAGTATTAGATACCCTGAGAAGGGCCGGGCTGACCGCGAACCCCTCCAAGTGTTCGATCGGGTTAGCTGAAGCCAAATACCTGGGGTATGTAGTGGGGAGGGGCGTGGTGAGGCCCCAGCTCAACAAGCTAGACGCCATATTGAAGTGGCCCCGGCCACTGCGGAAGAAGCAGGTCCGAGCGTTCCTGGGACTCGTGGGGTACTATAGGCGGTTCATTCCCCACTTTGCCACCAGGGCATGCCCCTTAACGGACCTGACCAGGGCTCGGGGCCCGGACATAGTGAAATGGTCTGCTGCGGCCGAAGCCGCTTTTGTGGATCTACGAACGGCCCTCTGCACGGACCCTGTCCTAGTAGCCCCAGACTGGGGGCAGGAGTTCGTCCTCCAGACGGACGCCTCGGAAGTAGGCCTGGGGGCAGTGCTTTCCCAAATGGTCGGAGATGACGAACACCCCGTCCTCTACCTCAGTAGAAAGCTCCTGCCTAGAGAACGGAAGTACGCCATCGTGGAGAAGGAATGTCTGGCGGTAAAGTGGGCCGTAGAAAGCCTCCGCTATTATTTACTGGGACGGAGATTTGCCCTAGTCACGGACCATGCCCCGTTGCAATGGATGCACCAGAACAAGGACAAGAACGCGCGAGTGACGAGATGGTTCCTGTCGCTTCAGCCCTTCCACTTCACGGTTCGGCACCAGTCCGGGTCTCAACATGGCAATGCGGATGGCCTGTCAAGGGTACATTGTTTTCCGACCCAAGTGGCCCAACCCCGTAGTGTTGAGCAGAGGGGGGGGGATATGTGGCAAATTCAGGCCAATTAGCTACCTGGAGAGGGGTAACAATTAGCCAGGAAGGCTTAGCCAGCAAAATAAGGTTCAGCTGGGGCAGGGGTTGGGAAGAAACTAATCAGGTTCAGCTGGCCCCAGTTGCTAGAGACCTTTTTAAACCCTCCCTGACAAGGAAGCCAGGGGGGAAGGAGGATGAGAGAAGCAGGGCAGCTGCCAGCAAGGAGGGACAGCTGAACTCTGAGACTCGCTGCAGGACGGAGGGCATTCTCCCCAGGGGGGGAAAAGAAACTAGAACTAGGAGGCTGGCTGAGAAGGAATCAGCCCGGCCTTGTGAGATTGAGAAGGGTTTTTTTTTTCCCTTGTGCCTAGCCTGTGCCTCTGAAGCTAGGACGGACTGAGCTAACAAGCAGAGGGGCAGGTATTTTGCCACAAATACTACCACCTGCTTTCATGCTTCATATCTGCTGCATAGGAATTGCCAGAGTGGATCAGACTTGAGGTCCACCTAAGCCAGTCTCCTACCTGACAGTGGCCAGGCAGGTGCAAGGAATGCTTCACAAGGCAGTTATGAAATCAATCATCCCCAGGGATAGTTTCCTCCGAACTATCATTAGTCTGAGTGTGGCTTACGTTCTGAAGCATGAAGAGTTATAGCCTTGCCAAAACTTTTGGATTTTTAAGAAATCCTTACCACTGTGAGTCTGGATGTTTCATCCACAGAAGAATTCACAAAGGGGACTGGACATTTATAAGCTTTTGGTTCCATTGATATCTTGAGGCCATGAGTTCAACTGATTCATTGTGAAGTGTGTTGAACCCCTTTTTCTTTTATAAGTTTTAAATTTGCTGCCTTTCAGTTTCATTGACTGTCTCCTTGTAAAATGGTACCATAATGAGGTACCACACAAACACAAAACACCCTTAGTTATTGTTGGGCTAGTGTGTGATAATAAATCTACTTGTGCATCAGTGAAACTTGCATTACTTACTTCAAGTTCCTTCTTGACATTTAAGTTTCTAATTTTACCCTTGGTACTAAGAAAATCTCTTATGAAACTGCTTGATGTGCTCCAAGTCTATAGGGATCCTTCACCTACTGAGGTCAGTGGTAAAGCTCCCATTGACTTGATTGAGGCAGGATCAGGCACTTGCTGAGGTCAATGGCAAAAGACTGAATTAAACAAGATTCTAGATAAGGCCTCCAAAAATATAATAATGAGCAAATCTCTGGCATATTTGCAGACATTGCAGTTTTCTGCCTTAGCAGGCCCATTGTTTATTTGGACTAGTGCCACCTGGCCATTTCTCCTACCTAAAGTTGAGGTGGCAGTTTGGAAAACTCCACCAAACCCAGATTAGGGCTTCTAAATGTACAATGGCAATGGGACAAACCTTTGAAGAGTCAGGGCAGCCCAGTGCCAGTTTTAGAAGTACTGCTATCACAGCGCTCCCTTCAACCAAACCTTTTAAGGTCAGGAATAAAACCAATTGATTTTTGTTTTTATTTTTGCTTTAAAATACAGTTTATTCTGAGACTGAATTTACTGTTTCCTCAGCCCTGCCTCACTTCTTGCAGACAGGGGACCAAGAGGGGGAGGGATAGCTCAGGGGTTTGAGCACTAGCCCCCCCAACCTAAACCTAAGGTTGTGAGTTCAATCCTTGAGGGGGGCCATTTAGGGATCTGGGGCAAAAATCTGTCTGGGGTTGGACTAAATAACTTCCTAAGGTCCCTTCCAACCCTGATATTCTACAATCTCTTATTGATATCCCCATCAGCATGACAAAATGGGCAACCACATTGTCCCACTCCCACCTTAATAGTTGGGACACTAAGACAAACAAATTAAAATCCCTCCCTGTTGGCTCTGTCTCCAAAAGGGTGGCTACCAGATTCCCCACAGCTAAATTGGGAGTCAGAGAGCTCAGAACATGCAAGGATAGAGCAGCAAACCAGCCTGTTGTCTATCCTTAGTGCTGGGGCTATGCAGGCTGCCAGGAGGACATGGTATCACTGTTGTTTATGGCAGGGAGCAGGCTTGCTGTGAAAAGGGAGAGGGAAGACAGTGTCATGTGTATTGATAACCTAAAAGTCCATACCACCTAATGAGTTTGAATTAAAGTAAAGGGTGGAGTCTCTAATTTACAGTCTTTAAATCAAGGACTTCAGTAATTAAGCCAGAGGTTATGGGCCTATTACAGGAGTGGGTGGGGGAGGTTCTGTGGCCTGTGATATGCAGGAGGTCAGACTAGATGATCATGGTGGTCCCTCTGTGAAGTACAAAAATGATCAAACAACGGCCAGCTCCTCAGTTGCAGTAAGTCAGCGTGACCCCACTCAAGTTGACAGATTTGTACCTTTCTACAGCAACTGAGGATTTGGCCCTGGGGGCAGAAGGGAAAAGCCAAAAATGTTTGTTCCAACCTTGTTCCATATCACGTATCTTATAATTTCATAAAACACTGTGACTAACTTTCCCTTGTGTATTAAAGAGAAATTAAAATGTGTATTAAATAGGAGTCAAAAAGCCTTTTGCGATCTTCATCCCAGAGCAACAAGAACCATTTTCTTTTTCTAAAGGGCGATCACACACCACTGCACAAAGGAGCAGCAGTAACACCTGCTCATTTGTAGGTCCTGCATATCACATTTTCTTTGGATGCATTTAATGGAAAGTATTATCCCCACTCACAAAACAAACATTATGAGGATAGGATCCAGATCCATAAGTGTGCCAAGAACTGTTGATAGAGAAGTATGCTCAGCATGGGGGTATAACTACACAAGTTGTGGAGTGAATGGCTGAAGAAAACCAAGTGAGCAGCATCCTTGCCTGAGTTGAGAATACATCAAGTCATATGGGCTGCAAGGCTAGAGGCTGGGTGACTGGCTGGTGCACCTCTCTGTGAGTAAGGCTACACTGGCGAGTTGCAGCGCTGGAAAGCCTCCACCAGCGCTGCAATTAGTAAGTGGCCACACCTGCAGGGCACTTCCAGCGCTGCAACTCCCTGGCTGCAGCGCTGGCCGTACACCTCACTCAGCATGGGGAATAAGGATTCCAGTGCTGGTGCTGCAGCGCTGGTCATCAAGTGTGGCCACACACCAGCGCTGTGATTGGCCTCCAGGGTATAAGGATGTATCCCAGAATGCTTTTATAAATTACTCTCTTTGTTTTGTTATGCAGCCTCTCTTTGTTTTGTTATGAACGAGCTCCGATCTCGTTGCTTATCTAAAAAACAAACAGAGCTCCTGTTTGCTGTGATCATCTGTACCTGGCTGTAAACAATCAAATGAGAGGCAGGCAGGCAGGGAGTGAAACAGCGGGGGTCGTGTTGGCTGCAGGCTGTTTGCAATTAAGAGTTAAGACTAAGGGGTCGGAAACATGTTCTGATTTTTCAATGCAGGAAGCTAAACACACAGTGTTGGCTCCAAAAATCCCCTCTCTCTTTCCCCCCGCTCCCTGTCACACTAGACCCCACTCCACCCCCCTCTTTTGAAAAGCACGTTGCGGCCACTTGAACGCTGGGATAGCTGCCCATAATGCATCACTCCCAACAGTACTGCAAATGTGGCCTCACACCAGCGCTGGTAGCTGTGAGTGTGGCCACACACCAGTGCTGGGCCTGCACAGCTGGATGACCAGCGCTGCAAACTGTAAGTGTAGCCATACCCTGTATAATTCACGAGTGGCTTAGAGAGCCTTCCTGCAATTTAGCTGGGTGTAAGGCTCCACATGCTGATGTCTGAGTGATAACAGGGTTTTGCTGTTTGTCACAGGCATAGCTTTGTAAGAGATGGCCCAGGCTGGAGAGTTAAGGGGGCACAGCAGTCCCACAGTTCCAGATTGTGCCACAGGGACCCCATCACGAGCACTAAAGAGAAAACATATTAAAAACAATAAAAACCTACACCTATGCTAACAAGCTTGCCAAGTATTACCTCACCCTTAGGGTTTCTTTCTGGTTATAAATTCATTAGAGCTTCAGCTCATAGCAAGCACCCAGTCTTATGGGGCCTCAGTAGACCCATATCCTTTCAACCCTTCCCAAAGCATTGGACAGGACCTCTGGATCAGGAAGAAAGCCCTGAGTCAGGTTAAACTCCAGGCTTTTATGCAAAAGTATTTTCTTTGTCTCTGGAGAATCCAGGTTGAACTAGTATATGCATTTATCCCAAGGGGATGGTTTCAAAGGCTTTTGATGATAGAGGAAGTACATTAGCATCCCCTCCTACTGGAGACAGTACATACAATGCCACATACACAATTGCATTTTTAATGCAATGTACCCCAAAGATATTAATCCTAATTCAATAGGATTTAATTTAAATCAGTAAAGTTTATCTGAATTTTGCAAGGTTTGTTCAGGATATTACAGGATACTATCAGTCTGTCAGAGCAGGGACTACAGCAAAATTTGCACACACATTTTCTGGAATTATCCTTATTTCCAGATAAGCCAAATGTAAAATGTGTCTGATGTTTCTAGAAAAATGTCACTTCCTCCCACATCCCAGGAAAAAAAACAAAAAACCCCACAGCCTGGAAGCTTTAGGTACATTATATTTCTCCATTGACTCCATTAGGTTCATAAACAGAATAGATTCCTTAGCAAATGTGAAGCACATAATCTAAGGAACACAATAAGGCATTTTCAGCAACTTCCCCTCTTGATTATTTTAAATAATCTGAATATGCATTTTGTGTGCAATACTACTAAATCTTCCCCTTCTTTGTGTGACTTTAGCCCAGTCGTACTCAGACCTCAGTGGCTCGGGAGCCAAATTAGCATCAACACTACCCAAAAGAGCCAAAGTAGTGTAAATGACAGGGGGAATATTTAGTTTGTATATATATAATTCTCACAGCAAATAAGTTAACTTAGTGAAAGTTGATAACTTAATTGGTTAATAACACAGTAAAAGCATCCTGATTGGTTAATAACTTAGGTTGGTTAATAATTAAATTCCACAATGTTTAAATATCATGTGCTGCAAAGAGCAGCAGGAAACACATAGAGAGCCACATGTGGCTTGCAAGCCACAGTCTGAGTATGAGTGCTTTAACCCTTTCTAGCTTTGTGGTGACAGGTGGCCTGATTACACTCCAATCTAAAGGCGGCTCACTGCCTTGCTGTATTGTAGCAGAAAAACAAAAACACAAAAAGTTCTTCTCACGTAATTGACAAAGTCTTCCTCTTCCAGGTCTTTAAAACAATATAAATGCATGTTGATCTAAATTTTGTGTTGGCAATTTCCAGTTACAATAATATTGAACACTCAGTCCTGAATATTGAGTCAGGAAAGCAGTTGAGCATGTCCTTAACTTTAAACTTCTGCTTAAGTTCCATGTACATTAGAAGCTTTGGTGGCATTTAAGCACATGCTTAAAGTTAAGCACATGCTGAAGGGCTACCCTGAATAGGGATGTTTTCCTGAATCAGGGCTCTGCTCCTTTCATGCAAGGATCTCAATAGACTTTATTTTTATATATATATATATATGTGAGAGAGAGAGAGAAGAGGTCAGATCCTCTGGTCCTTCTCAGACCTCACTCAGGTAAAACTCCCACTGAAGTCAATGGGATTATTGCCCAAGAAAGGACCACATAAAGGCCTCTGTAGACAGCTTCGATTGGGGGTCGCCCCTCTGTGGGGCAACCGGGAGCCTGGCCACCTCACTCCTTGGGTCCGGTGAGTCGGGGAGTCGGCCTGGTGGGCAGGAAACAGTTAAGGGCTCAGGCCCCCAGGCAGGGGCTGAGCAAATAGTCCAATAGCAAAACCCAGGCTCCTGGTCCAGAGCATCTGGGCGAGGAGGAGACTGCCACCCATGAAAGGGAGGGCAGGGGAGACACAGGCCCACCCACTCCACTGCATCCCAGCCCAGAGCCCTAACAGCAGCAAGCGGCCTGCTGCTGTGTCAGTGGGGATCCTGGCCACAACACACTGACATCAGCTCTGGGTGTGCCACAGCCAGACTAGAGTCAATTGCCCCCAGGCTACTTCCAACCTCCCCCTCTAGCAGTACCTGCATCTGGTCAGCATCTTCCACAGCATCAAGCACCATGGGCTCCTCAGGATACTCAGCGAGCAGTAGGCTTGGCAGCTCCTCTGGGTCACTTCTCACAGGTAGGCTTACTAGCTTCTCCAGCATCTGGCCTCAACTGGTATGGCCAGTCCTCAGGACAGTCACAGGCTGCAGGAGTCTCCCCAGCAGGAGCTAGGGCACCAGCATCTCACCTCTCCAGCAGCCTGGCCACTTCTGAGCCCTGGGGTTGGGCTTTTATACTTCTTGTCCTGTGCTCTGGGGGGCGGGCTCAGGCTCCAGTGGCTCTGCCCACTTTGGCATCTGCGGGGGCTCATCCCTCTCTAGGGCAGCTGGGAGCCAGGCCGCTTCACTACAGCCTCAGACCCTAAGAAATTAACTTTCACTATAGCCTTTGGTGTAGGTGTTATAACTCTTGTATAGCTGCAAATGACTTCCTCCAGATTACACAGCAACCTGTTGACAAAAACCAAGAACAGAACGCATGAACCACATTAATCCCTGCACTGGAGCTGTGTTTTACACCACCTTTGCCCCTTCCCTATCCAGGGCTGGCTGGGGGACAGCTTCAGCTGCCAATGCAGGTTAGAGTGCTCAAGGTCACTCCATGCCCCTAATAGTGCCCCTGCATGCTCCCTGTGAGGGTATCTTAGGCCTTGTCTGCACTACAAGACTATTTCGAATCTACTTAAGTCGAATTTGTGGATTCGACCTTATGAAGTCGAATTTGTGTATCCACAGTAAATACACTAATTCGAATTTCCAAGTCCACATTAACAGGGCCGGCATTGACTTTCGAAGCGGAGCACTGTGGGAAGCTATCCCACAGTTCCCGCAGTCCCCGCTGCCCATTGGAATGCTGGGTAGAGCTCCCAATGCCTGCTGGGGGAAAAAATGTGTCGAGGGTGGTTTTGGGTAACTGTCGTCATCGAACCGTCAATCACGCCCTCCCTCCATGAAAGCGCCGGCAGGAAATCTGTTCGCGCACTTTTCTGGTCGGTTACAGCGCGGATGCCACAGCACTGCGAGCATGGAGCCCGCTGCGATCATCGCTGCACTTATGGCCGTTGTCAACTCCTCGCACCTTATCGTCCACCTCTTCCACAGTCAGCTGCTGAGAAATCGGGCGAGGAGGCTCCGGCAGCGTGGTGAGGAGAGTGGCGCAGACCTCTCAGAAAGCAGGGTACGCCGCGCAGTGGAGATCATGGTGGCAATGGGTCACTTTCATGGTGTGGAACGGCGATTCTGGGCCCGGGAAACAAGCACGGACTGGTGGGACTCCTCGCCCCACACAGCGATCAGATCCATGACTTCCCGGTCAGTCCATGCTGGGGACCTCTTTCTATTCTTGGATTGCCCGGACTCCTCTGCTGGAGAGCTCTGCATCGTTGCAGGTGCTGCGGAGCTTGCCCCGATGTCCAACCAGGACGTCAGATTCAAAGTGCCCAGACAGGAAAAGGAATTCAAATTTTCCCGGGTCGTTTCGTGTGTGGCTGGTCAGAGCATCCAAGCTCGGACTGCTGTCCAGAGCGTCAACAGAGTGGTGCAGTGTGGGATAGCTCCCGGAGCTACTAAGTTCGATTAGCATCCACACCTAGCCTAATTCGAGCTAGCCATGTCGAATTCAGCGCTACTCCACCTGTCGGGGTGGAGTACCAAATTCGAACTAAAGAGCCCTCTAGTTCGAATTAAATGGCTTCCTGGTGTGGACGGTTGAGCGGTTAGTTCGAATTAACGCTGCTAAATTCGACTTAAAGTCCTAGTGTAGACCAGGCCTTAGAGCCAACGCAACCAGGAAGCCTCCTGGTCAGGAAAATTCCCTGATGACTGGATCCACAGGACTATAGCCCCTTTGCAGCAACATTGTCAGTGTAAAGAGGCCAGAATGCAGGGTTTTATTGGGCCCCATAAATCCTCCCTCCCAGTCCTCTGCTCTGAAGAAAAATATCATGTAGGAAATTGTTCTAAATTTTTTTCTGTGTGTATGAGTGGCTGTGTATAGGGGGAGGATTGCTATGTATTTATTATCTCCTATATTGCATGGCAAAATTATAAAATAGCATCCCAGACTTAGTGTGCAATGCAAATGTCATAGGCAGATAATTTAGTTAGTGTCACAACAGCGATAATGGAAGACAATGAAAATAACCCCAACAAATCTATTGGCTTTCACATTATGCACCCAATTTGCTCCTGATGGCACAAAGAAAATAGCTGTCATGAATACTTTGTACTGGAGCCAATGTAATATGCAGACCTGCAGTAGTAGCCGGCTGATGCAGCCTGTTTTACTACCTAGATTAAGGATGGCAGGCAATTTATTTACTAAAGGACAACAGAAAATGATTTTCTCCCTGTGAAGCAAATTTGACCAGCATGAGGTGTGGCAGTGAAGCAATTAAGTATATTATTATTAAAGCAGAGGGAGAGATTGTAATCGCTCATATATCTTGAAAAGCAAACATGTTTTCAGTCACCTTTGGAACTAATATTCAGGTCTGAAATGTAGTAATGTTAGAAATTAATTGCTTATCTTCCTTTGTTAATGTATAATCTTTTTTCTTTAATCTTCTGCATTACTTATTCCATTGCAATGAATTTTATATTGATGAAAAGCAGGAAGCTTAATTTTGTTCTGGTTCATGGATTTTCAGCCTTATTCAGATGTTTTGACTACGAGCTGCTTCCCTGGTTTGCCAGATGTTGTCCTAATAGCCTTCTGACCTCATGATCTGGGCTAATCTCTACTGACTGCCAGTTACTTAGTAGGAGGAACTCCTGCATATGGTTACAGTGGGACATTCCATACTAGATGTTGTCTGTTGTCAAGGAGATAAATTGTTCAGAATATCAGACTAAGGGATAATTTGATAGACCTTCAATGCAATCAGTGCTTCTCTTAAGAAAAAGGAATCCGAAATCTTTCACAACATACATAGCTTTTTCTCTTACCTGGAGGTCCTAATGTTCATTATAAGGACAGTAGACTTTGCATTCTGCAGCAAAATACACACCCAGACAGAGAGATGTGCCACAAATGCCTTTAAAAATTAATTATTAAAATAGAATATTTTGCTCTGCTATGGAAGCTGTAGCAGCAATAGCAGCACAAAAGCTCTAAATAAAATGTAAAATACACTACATTCAAGGCATGTGATTCTGAAAGTCTGTTGAGCAACAACTACTCCTGTTAAGATCAATGGGAATTGTGGGTGCTCAGCATCTCTCCGGATAAGTTCCTACAAGACACCAGAGTATTATCTTCTGCAATATTAATTTCATTTTTCCAAAATAAAGAGGCATAACTTTACAGGAAAGCTGAATGCAAAACTGTCTGGAGGAACAGGTGGTTAGAGTTTCACTAATCAAATGCAATGCCTCTGATACTGAATCCTTTGTTCACTTCTGCAGTGGATGGGGTTAATTTAGCATTCAGAAAAAGCAAATTTAGAAATCCCAAAATTTCCCACTAAATGGGAATTCCAGTTTCTGCACAGTTCTATTAATAAACAGACACCACTCTGGTATTATCTACTTAAGTATCGTATTGGAGAATAAGGTTAAGATTCAAAGTAATAAACAGAGAGAGATACTACTCAGTTCTCTTTTAGACTGGGGCCAGTCACCTGATCACATGAACAGTAACAGATTCGTCATTTGTTTTTTCAAATTAGTGGGGACAGAAACTGAGGAGAATTTCTGTGACTTTGTCTACACTACAGAAAGCACTGTGCAGGAAGCTATTGTTTTGGAAGCTATTGTGTCTTTTGCTCTTTACATATTATACATAATATGAAGGAACCTCACGGAAACAGTGGAATCCAAATAAGTGTGTTTACTAAGCATGTTTAACATACAACATGCAAGGCCTATCTATCTATATATGCACTGGAGCTCTGCCAAGCTTCTGGTGGCTTCTGAAAACAGTCAGAGCTACTAGAAGGCTCACAAACTATTTAAAAGGATATTACCCAATTCCTATACACTACGGATTGTTTAAAAATTGGGCTATGTTGCCTCCTCACCCAGTGCCACTCACATTTGGTGTAGGGATGATTACCCCCAAGTCCCACCACCTCATGGAAGAAAGATTGCAATCATTTCCAATTCAGTACTTCCCCCCAGCAGACTTTCTGGTGCTCATGTTCTCTGCTAGGGACCAGCTAGCTGACTCTGTTCCCTAGGATCAAAGAGCATCGTCCTATCATCTTTGCACACTCAAGTCGCCCACTGAATTCAAGAAGTTGGGGTGTGTAAAGAACACTTGTTCAGGCACAGAATATGCTATCTTCACATGTTGTAAAATAAATCATTATAGTTTTATAGTCGCATACTCGTGTGCCATCTTTTATGTCTTTTTGAATATTATATGCCTCATAAAAATGCAGTAGGTCATTAAGGTGAAAGAGAGTAATCATGCCCTATTTTTAATGCTAGCTGCAAACAAATGATGATGCTCAAATATCATCCATCACTCTTTAAAATGATGTTTATCATGACTAACACTCCAGCTAAAACCTCAGGTCCTAGAGATTTAGGAAAGTATTCTATTAAGCACAAATCCACCCACACAGCACACAGCCTGAAAATAATAGTAGCTCCATTGTGCAGGTGACAGGTTCGAGCAATCTTCTCTCAACCCATTTGTAAAGCTACTCCACAGCAATTACTACAGCCCTGAGGCAACCATAACCCTTCTGGCTGTTATGTGATCCTTTCACATGGAGAATGGTGAGCAGGAGGATCCACATAACAATGGATTTTTTGTCCAGCCCCATCCATCTCCAGGGAAGCCTCTGAGCCCACAATACATGGACAGAATATATCCCCAAGGTAATATTAGGAAGAGTGAGTCCCTGACCAATGTTACAGAGATTCTAAAGGAACATCCTTTAATTGGCTTGCTTACAGGAGGAACAGAACCAGTATTGCTGTTATTTATTATTATTATAGGCAGGACTGGTAACAATGCCTGTTATTAAGGCTGCACCACACATCCCACTATCAACCCCAGATTTCTGGCCCTCTGCTGCCCCAGCTCCTGGGGACAGGGACTGAGTGAGCCAGAAACATGCTGGGGTGAGAGGAGGCTCCGGCTCGCTTAGCCCCTGTCCCCAGCATCTGGGGTGGCAGAAGGCTGCTCCCTACCCGGGCTCTGCTGCAGGGACAGGAGCCAAATGAGCCAGAGCACCCTCCACCTCCAGCATGCTTGGCCCCTGTCCCTGGCAGCCACGCCCAGGCAGGGAGCGGGCCGCTGCTGTCTCCCAGCTGGGCTCTCTCAGTCAGAAGCGATTCTGTACTGCTGCTCCCTGCAGGGCTGGGGGAGGCACGGGGAAAGAAGGACAGAGCCTCTCTTCCTCTCTGCCCTCAACAGGCCAATCTGTGAGGACACTTGAGGCCTCATGCCCCCCCCATGCATCGCTTCTGCTTACTGCTATCAGTTATTCCATTAGCTCTAGTGGTAGAGCTCTGTGTGGTGGGCCTAAAGGTTTAAACGCTGCTGATGAATCGTGTGACTGTCAATATGATACCACATGATGGAATTTCTGTTTTTTTCAGTTTGTTTGGTTGTTTTTTTTAAACCTAGGACACCTGCCTTGTTCAGTGCCCAGGATGGACATGTTTTGGGGATGTATCACGGTTGTGTAGAGAAGGTGACTGTTGACTATAGACTCCTGCTTCATTTGCTGCAGAGTTGGAAGGTTTGTAGTAAATGAGGCAGGAATTGCAGAAAGAGTAAGGATGGTCTCATGATTAAGACAGTTGAATGCTGCCTGTGGAATTGAATTCTATCCCTGCTTCTGCACAGAGTCCCCATATGATGCCAGGCAAGTTAAACTAAACTTTTCACAGGTGGTCACTTAATTGTGTGTTCCTCATTTCCAGGGTGCTTGATTTAAGATCCTGGGGTCTCATTTGCAGAAGGGCTTACAGCTGCAACTGAAGTCAATGGGAGCTCTTTCTTGAACATATAAAGTGCTGCATAATGCTACATACTTTGAAAAATCAGGTCCTAAATATTTCAAATTCAGCACCCAAAATTACTGGACAGTGTTACTGATTACTGGACTTTAATCATTCTATGTCTCAGCTCTGTATCTGTAAAATGAGGATAACACTTTCTCATCTCACAGGGGTGATACGTGTTGTAGCTGTGTTGGTCCCAGGATAAGGTGGGTGAGGTTTTTTTTGTTGTTTTTTTTTTTGGACCAACTTGTGCTGATTTGAGAAACAAACTTTCATGGTTACACAGAGCTCTTCTTCAGGTCTGGGAAATGTACTCAGAGTGTTACAGCTAAATGTAAGGTGGAACAGATTTTTTAGCATAGGTAGTTAACACATTTCCAGGGACCATTCCAGGTGAAGTTGCCCATTAACGCTGCGCCAATCATAGTGGGGAAAGGGGAAAAAAAAGCTGGGCGGGGAGTTAAGTGGGTTATAGATTGTTGTAACAAGCCATAAATCCCGTGTCTCTGTTCAGTCCACGATTTTTAGTATCTAGCAAAATTATGAATTTAAGCTCCCAGGCTCATCTTCTGAAGGTGTTGAGCAGGTTTCCTTTGAGGATGAGGACTGAGAGGTCAGATATGGAGGGATCTTTTTATGAAACATGTTCACCCACAAGTGATTGGGTGGTTTTGTCTTTTATCATTTTTCTGTCCATTCATTCAGGTAGCGATTGTCTCATTTCATGCACATAATTGTTATTGGGGCATTTACTGCACTGGATGACGTATACCATATGTTGTGACAGGCATTTGTAGGATCCCTGGACCTTGAAAGGTGTGTTGTGGGGGGTGTGGATCATCACAGCAGTGGAGATATGTCTGTAAGTTTTGCATCTGTTGTTCTGGCAGGGTCTGGTGCCACAGACCATAGTTTGAGAACCACTGCTTTACTGAGATATAATTTGTAGTTGATGGGCAATATATGCTTAAAAAGGTGTCTATTTTTGAAAGGAAAAAAAAAAGACTGTTTAGTAGCTTAGGCTACAAATCCTGCAGTCCTTACCCAGACAAAACTCAGTTGCAGTCATTGGGAATTTTCCTTGAGTAAGAAGTGAGTAAAGACTGCAGCACTTGACTCATTATGTTCAGCTTCAGGAATGAAAAAATGGCGCAGCCTGCTGAAGATTAGTAGTGCATGACTCATATCCATTGATCATCAACAGTCGATAGGCAGATATTCCCCAGACCTTTCTCAACCAAATTGCCTTCTTATAATCAGTCTTATTTTACTGGAAGAACATAAAAAGTTGTCAAAGGAGAGTCTTGCTAATACCTTGTTAATCTCAATACTGTAGGATTGTCATCCTTTGAGGAAGTGTTATGAAAAATATGTGCCTGATTTACAAGGAAGTTTAGCTTAGAAGTGGGCATGTTGTGACTTTTGACAATTCTATACCGTGGTCCCAGAAATCAGTTGACAGTAGTGCTATGATTAAGCTGAATGACAGAACAAGGGAAATACTCGGAAACAATTCTAAACCTGTTATAATAATACAACTACTAGAGTCACACTTTTGATTGGTAGAATCTACTAGATAAGAGCTCAAGGCAGCATTTTCATTTGACCAAATGAAAGTAAACCCAGTCCTAGGGAGGTTCATAACCAGATTTATTCCAAATGACCCTTTTTTGAGGGGGAGTAGAGGATTCTGATAACATGATTAGAGGGAAATTCTGCTTCATGGGCCCCGGATGTATTTCCCTGTCCTAGCAGAGGCCCCCACCAGGGACAGAACTGACTCTGACAGCTGTGCCATCTCTGCAGAAACCCCTGCACAGGGTCCATTCTAGAGCAGCTGTAACACTGACAGACCCCAGTTGTCGGCAGGTGGGATTGAACCTGGGAACCTCTGGAGCTAAATGCATGAGCCTCTACTTCATGCATTAAAAGCCATTTGGCTGTTAGCTAAGGCTGTAGTAGACTCAATCTCGTTAAGTGGTCTCGGTGCCACTAGATGGGACAGAGCACCCCACCTAGGAGGTGTATGGGTTACACAGGGACAGTCCAAAAAAGGGGGAAAGCAGATTTCCTGTGTCCCATTGACTTTAATCCCTGGAGTGTCCCAGAGGGTCCATTGCAAAAGGGGTGCAAAATCATTGGGAGCCAAATCAGCCCCTGGCAGCCCCAAGACTGGGGAGGCATAAGTCACGTCCCTTTAATTTCTGCGTTGGCACAGGGATGAATTGGGATCAATGGTCCTAATCAAAGCCAATGTAAGTTTTGCTACTGACTTCAATGGGAGTTTATCACACCTTATCCCAGTACAGTGTCCACTGGGTGTAGGTGGGCAGGTGCCCCTGAACAAGTGCTGTGCCTGCCAACTATTTTTCTGCCCTATAACACTGTACAACCTATAAAAGCAGACTAATGTTTTAACAGATTTAGACAGTCTCCTTTCCCAATCTCCCTTTACAGGAAGAGTTCACTGTAAGGTTAATAGGCTGCTGAGAAGAGAGACTGCTTAAAATTAAATCACTAAAAATTAAATTAGGTAAAGTCAAGCAACCCAATTGGTTCATGAGAACTCATAGCAGTGACCCTAAAAAAAGGCTGAGATTAGAAAATGAAGAACCCGATCCTGCATGTGCCCAGTCCCACTGAATTCAATGGGACTACTCAGGTGTGCAAAATTACTCACACGAGTATCTGTAGGATTGGGCCTTAAATTGTAAACTCTTCAAGGCAGAGATCTGGCTTCTGTATATCTTCTGTGAAACGCCTAACAAAGCTATGAGTGCTTTAAAATAATATGTAACAATAATTATTATGGATACATCAATACCAACTGCTATTAAAACTATTTTACAAAAGTGGAAAGGCTCCCCTCAGATACAAGTAAATTATTCTTTCCTCTGGCATACAGATTTGAAAGGATTTATGCTTCAAAATAGAAATATAACAGGGCCAAGTCTTTACTCAAGAGGTCGCAGAATATTTGATATTTTAAATACAGCAAAGCTACAGATGCTATACAGTAGGGTCACATGTATACTTATGCAGTACACTCAATGTACCAATTCCTCTTTCTCTTTTCATCTAAGATATCCTCATATTGTTTTATATTCTTCTCTCTTTTTTCTATTTTAAAAAACAAGCTCTTTAAAGTGAATAAAGAACATAATCTCCTTAAAATTTATTAGCCCCATCACTAAACTGAGGTATGTATATGTATACATAATAACTGAAATAAGACACTAATGCATATATTTTGGTGCACTAATTTGTGCCTAGTTGTGTTGACACAGATGGAATAAATTATTGGACCAAAAATCACATCTGTTAAATTTTATTGTTTAATTAAGCCATCTGTAGCTGAAAGAAAATAGCCTCTTAAAAGTACTTTTAATCTAACTCTACCTGTCTGTGGTACTGATATGGTCCCCATCAATACAGTATCAGAGAGCTTCACATTCTTTAAAGTATTTATCCTTACAACACCCCTGCGATTAGAAAATTATTATCCCCATTTAAAGATGGAAACTGAGGTAGAGAGAGACACTTAGAACTTGTCTATACTTAAAACACTACAGTGACACAGCTGTGCTGCTGCAATGCTTCAGCATAGACACCTACTGTGCCAATGGGAGGGACTGTCCCATTGGCGTAGATCAGAGATGGGCAAACTACGGCCCGCGGGCCACATCCGGCCTGCGGGACCCTCCTGCCCAGCCCCTGAGCTTCTGGCCTGGGAGACTAGCCCCCGGACCCTCCCCCGCTGTTCCCCCTCCCCCGCAGCCTCAGTGTGCCACCAGCGCAATGTTCTGGGCGGCAGGGCAGCGCACCTGCAGAGCCCAGCCTGACTCGGTGCTCTGTGCTGCGCTGTGGTGTGCTGGCTCCAGCCGGGCGGCATAGCTGTAGCGCTGCCAGCCCCTGGTGCTCCAGGCAGCGTGGTAAGGGCGCAGGGGGTAGGGAGCAGGGGGGATTGCATAGAGGGCAGGGAGTTTGGGGTGTGGATAGGAGTCGGGATGGTCAGAGGGCAGGGAACAGGGGGGTTGAATGGGAGCAGGGGTCCGACATAGTTAAACTAACCTAATTTTCTAGAGTAGACCAGACCTTAGTGACTTGTATAAAGTCAAGCAGGGAATTGAACCAGGTCTCCTAAGACCCAGGCTAGCACTCTACCCAGGGAATCCAGTAGAGCTTAATTTAAAGGGGGCTTCAACCAGAGCTCCATCTGTAGATGTGTAACTTGGAAAGCATAAATTACTTCCTGGTGCAATTTTTGCATGCTATCTCTTGTGTACACAGACAATGGATTTTGTGTGTGTAAATTACATGGTTTGTGTGCACAAGTCATTATGCATGCACACAAATGGAAGTCTCAGTCTGAAAATTTGGCCATGTAGGTTTCCTTGTACAAAATCAACCTGCTCTCTCTCTCTCCACTCCTGTACTACCCTCACCCTGCCCCACCAGCTATATTTACATGGACTTCATTGGAACAGATAATCCAGAAACTAAAATCAGTATCTGAAAGACATGCAGTTCCTGAAGTCCTCATATCTGATAATGGGCATCAATTTACCTTTGAAATATTCCTAGCATTTGCACAGGACTTTGCTCTTGCTAATACACTGTTCAAAACCAATGGGGATGTGGAGTGAGCAAAGCACTGTAAAAGACTTCTGTAAATATCAGCGGACCCATATGAAGCACTCCTGGCATATTGGTCAACACTGCTTGCACCTGGACTATCTCCAGCAGAACTTCTGATGGAAAGACAACTATGGACACATTTATCTGTTGCACTGATACAGATTAAGCCTAAGTGGCCCAGCCTGAAGCAATTTTAGAAACAGGATGTTGAAATAAAAATTCAGCAGCAACAAAACTTCACTGATTGTCACAGAACAAAAGCACTATGCAAACTGAGACCTGGGAACAAGGGTTGGCTGAAAAGCTAGCAGAGATTTGTAACGGTTATGAACTTGGCTCCTGAAGACTCCAGAAGGATTTCTCCAGAGGAACCAGGTTCATCTTCAATAGTTCCCAACACTACAAAGAGAGAATCTGGGACTTGTAGGTAGTCTGTCAGGAAGCGAGCACCCTTCACAGAGAACTCCACACACATACTCAACAGAAGAGAGAACACAGTCTGGAAGACTGATCAGACCCCCTCCAAGACTTGATCTTTAGACTACTGCTCAGGATTATTTGAATGCAATTGATCAGGGGACATAGTAGCATAAATAGTTTTGAGGAATTTGAAGTTTATTTTGAACTGTTGGGTGCATATACATTGGTTTACACAGGGCTGGCTCCAGGCACCAGCTCAGCAAGCAGGTGCTTGGGGCAGCAGTGCCGGTGCAAGGAAGTTTCACGCCCTAGGCGAAACTTCCACCTTGCACCCCCCACCCAGCTAACCCTGCCCCCCCCATGGCAGCTAACTCAGCCCCCGACCCGGGGAACCCCCCCCGCAGCAGCTACCCCCCCACCGCGACATCTAACTCCTCCCCCCCGTCCCCCCACGGCAACTAACCCCGCCTGGGGAGACTTCCCCCCCCCGCCACGGCAGCTAACCCTGCCTGGGGAGACTTCCCCCCTCTTCCCCCCCGCCACGGCAGCTAACCCTGCCTGGGTAGCCCGCCCCAGGTCACCTCGGCTCCGCCTCCTCCACTGAGCACACCAGTGCTGCTCTAATTCTCCTCCCCGCCCAGGCTTGCGGTGCTGATTGGAGGAGACTTAGAGCTGGGCTGTGTGCTCAGCGGAGGAGGCAGAGTGGAGGTAAACTGGGGCGGGGAGCTGTTCCCCTGTGCGCCGCCCCCCCCCCCCCGTTACTGCGGGCAGCCCTCCCCGCGCGCCCCCCACCCAGCTCACCTCCACTCCACCTCCTCGCCTGAGGGGACTTTTAGGCGCTCCCAACCATTAGGCGCCCTAGGCGGCCGCCTAGTTTGCCTAAATGGTTGCACCGGCCCTGTGGGGCAGCCAAGGGGAAGAGGCGGCACGTCAGGTTCTTCGGCAGCAATTCGGTGGTGGGTTCCTCGGTCCCTCTCGGAGGGAAGGCCCTGCCACTGAATTGCCGCTGAAGAAGAAAGCGGCGCGGTGGAGCTGCCGCCGATCACAGCTTTTTTTTTTTTTTCCCCCCACCACTTGGGGCAGCAAAAACCCTGGAGCCAGCCCTGGGTTTACAATTTAAGTTTTCATCTTTTATTATAAAGAAAGGGAGATGTGGAGTGGTTATAGAGTTCCTGGTCTCCACAATTACCTGAGAGGATGTGTTGCAGTGGGGAGCTGAGTAAATGTAGGAACTTCCTGTTTTGAGAGTAGTCTAGTTGCTGCTTAAAGCACGTGTTTATGTCCTCATACTATCAAGAAATTTCTACCCCTTTTGCACTCTATTTTGTTCTCCACACTGAGTAGTAAAATCATAGACAGTACCGGTATACTGTAGCAGCAGTTTAATGTTTGCAGTTCATTATATGACAAATACCTGAGTGACACACTGCAAATTAAAGTAAGATGGATTTTATTTTTTTTAATTAAAATCAAAAATAATTTTAATTCTAAGTTGTTAAGAAGATATATATCAGGGCTGGATTCTGCTTTCACTTACATCAGTGTAAATCAGGAGCAGCTCCACTGAAGTCGATGGAGCTAGGCCAAAAAAAAATCCCAGTGAAAATGAGAGCAGAACCAGACTCTTATACGTTAATTCATATGTACGGTAGGAACATGTTTTTATTGTACACAAGGATCTTAGAGCACTGTTGAAATTATGTTACTGCCCATTAAAGCAGAGCCAAAATTGATCAAGATTTAGCCATAATACATCTCATAGTGGGAGATCACTTTTAGTGGACAGCCCCAGTAATTCTAGAAGCAATCACTGCAAAGGTTGATCTGGTGAACTAGTGCAGCACAATGTGACGTGCTGCCACATTGGGCCTGGCTTTGCTTCCTCATCTCATCCCCATGCTGAAAAAGGGTTAAAGCTTTGCACAAGCCGTGTTCTCTAGGCATTGCTCTGTAGGGAGCCCCTTTGGATGACAAAAAGAAGAGCACTGACAGACTCCAGATGATTCAGCTCTTCTCATCTGGAGCCATTGACTTCAGTGGGAATAGGATCAAACCCCTAGAGAGAAGGTTGCCGTGTTATGGGATTCGTGTGGGTTGGCAGAGTAAATGGTGGGAAAAAGGAGATAACCTAAAGGATATCTCACTGAAAGGAGCCTCAGTATTTGTCATAATGAAAACACAGACTAAGTGACAATGGGTCCTTCTGTCTCTGAAAGCCAGATTCCAATATTGTACTATCAGAGATGGCAGTAATTTGAAAGCCAACCAAAAGCTTTGCCAGTAGCCCAGAGTACCACATTAAATAATTGAAAAAGAATAATTAAATCAGGAGGATTATTTCCCACAGGGAAGCAGAAGAATGCAACCTGCAAGTCCTAGGATGGCGGCTTTTGCAGTTCTCGCAGCAAGCAGTATGGTGATGTGAATCTCTTTATTGAGAGAACTCATGACTATTTCATTTTTCTGGCTCCCAGTTTATCTATAAACTGCTTTTCCAAATATTGATTTGGGGAAGAAGGGAAAGTAAACTGGTAAATACTATACTTTCTCTTATTCATGAATACCACCCTGAGAGTGTCAATTTATATATGGTTGCATGAGTGATATACAAAGATAATTCCCATTGGCTTCATGTTAGCTAATATATATTTGTAGAATAAATTTCTGTTATTTCTCCTTGATTTACTTTTTTGCTGGATACAGGGATATGTGCACACATTTTTTCAGACACTATATAAGTACAATACTCTGTGGCATTAATTTTTTCCATAAGATGTATATGTCTATGTTTGAACAGCGGAGATGACACATTGTGAAGTTCTGTATTTTCAGTGAGCTATAATTAAAAATGAACAGCACATGGTGTAGGCTAATGATATGGCAATATATCTCCAGTCTTCAAAGAAATGTAAGCAGGTGACATGCTGCTTGTGTAATGATATTACATTTATACAGCACTTATTTTTCCTGAGTATTTGAAAGCACTTCATAAACTGATGTACAAACTACACACATCATCACATCCCACCATTGAAATGCAGCCACCTCTGGGTTTAAATATATCCACTGTTAGATTGTAGCAACATTACAGAAACCCTCCAAGTCTCCCTCACACCCAGGCCTCTTTCCTAACCATCTCATTTGATCCCTCACACTTTTTGCGCCTTCTTCATACTGCCTGGAATCTTTTTCCTTTCTTGGTGTGCTAGGCATCCATAACCTCCTCTTCCAAATCTCTTCTTAAACACACTTCCCCAATGAAGCAACATTAATTCACCAAAGAGTATTAATATTTACAACAAGCAGTTAAAAAAAATCTCACATTGCTTTGTGATAAATCCCTCTATCTAGGAGCTTAAATAGTCCCAAGCAGCTGAGCTCCTGACAATTATTAATGAATATATTCTTACAACACCCCATTTTACAGATGGAGAACTGAGGCACCAAGAGATTAAGCAGAATTCTAAAGGTCAAACAGGAAGTCTGTGAAAGAGACCCCAGTTTCCTGATTTTCCTTCCAGTGCCTTAATCACAAGACCAGCCTTCCTCTTCTGGCCACCAAGTGTGATGTGTCAGAATTGTATTGTTTGTCTAGTTAGACTGTAAGCATCTTGTGACAGGAAAAGACGGTTACGCACCTTTGTAACTGTTGTTCTTCGAGATGTGTTGCTCATATCCATTCCAGTTAGGTGTGTGTGCACCGCGCATGCACGTTCGTCGGAAGATTTTTACCCTAGCAATTCCCGGTGGGTCGGCTGGGTCGCCCCCTAGAGTGGCGCCACCATGGCGCCGGATATATACCCCTGCCGACCCAACCGCCCCTCAGTTCCTTCTTGCCGGATACTCCGACAGTGGGGAAGGAGGGCGGGTTTGGAATGGATATGAGCAACACATCTCGAAGAACAACAGTTACAAAGGTGAGTAACCGTCTTTTCTTCTTCGAGTGCTTGCTCATATCCATTCCAGTTAGGTGATTCCCAAGCCTTACCTAGGTGGTGGGGTCGGAGTGAGATGTCACAGAGTGTAAAACTGCGGAGCCAAAGGCTACGTCATCCCTGGACTGCTGGACCAGGGCATAGTGGGAGGCGAAGGTATGGACCGAGGACCAGGTAGCTGCGCGACAAATCTCGTGTATAGGCACATGAGCCAAGAAAGCGGCAGATGAGGCTTGAGCCCTCGTAGAGTGCGCAGTGATGTGGATCAGTGGAACATGAGCTAAAGCATAACATGTGCGGATGCAGGACGTTACCCAGGAGGAAATCCTCTGCGAGGAAACGGGTAAGCCCCTCATCCGCTCAGCCACCGCAACGAAGAGTTGTGGGGTTTTGCGGAAGGGTTTTGTGCGCTCGATGTAAAAAGCGAGTGCTCTATGGACATGGAGTGAGTGCAGTTGTTGCTCCCTGCGGGATGAATGCGGCTTCAGAAAGAAGACAGAAAGGAAGATTTCCTGGTTAACATGGAAGGCCGATACCACTTTGGGGAGAAAGGCCGGATGCGGTCGCAACTGCACCTTGTCCTTATGGAACACAGTATATGGAGGGTCTACCATAAGAGCTCGAAGCTCGGAAACTCGTCTCGCCGATGTGATGGCCACGAGAAAGGAGGTTTTCCATGAGAGGTAGAGGAGGGAGCAAGTTGCTAACGGCTCGAACAGGGGCGACATAAGTCTGGTGAGAACCAGGTTAAGGTCCCAGGTCGGGGCAGGGCGGCGGACCTGTGGGTATAGACGCTGCAGGCCCTTGAGGAATCGAGATACCATCGGATGGGAAAAAACCGAGTGGCCAGTTTCTCCTAGGTGGAAGGTAGAGATGGCCGCCAAGTGCACTCTCAAAGATGACAGTGCTAGGCCCTGTTGTTGAAGAGACCAAAGGTAGTCCAAGATGGTGGGAATAGAAACCTCGGTTGGGAGAACATGCCGCGCTTCGCACCAGCACGTGAAACGCTTCCACTTGGCCAAATATGTTGCTCTAGTGGAAGGCTTCCTGCTACCCAGGAGCACTTGTTACACTGGGGCGGAGCAACGCAACTTGGACTGGGTCAACCACTCAGGAGCCATACTGTGAGGTGGAGGGTGGTAGGTCTGGGTGATGGAGTTTGCCATGGTCCTGAGTTATCAGGTCCAGGTGAAGAGGAAGGGGGATAGGGTCCGCTATGGACATGTCCAGCAACATGGTGTACCAGTGTTGCTGTGGCCACGCTGGAGCGATCATGATCAAGCGGGCTCTGTCCCTGCGTACTTTGAGCAGGACCCTGTGGATGAGCGGAAACGGTCGAAATGCGTATAGCAGGTGCGTCGTCCACGGTATAAGGAAGGCGTCCGCTATGGAACCTGGTGAGAGGCCTTGGAAGGAGCAGAACATCTGGCATTTCCTGTTCTCGTGGGACGCGAATAGGTCTACCCGGGGAAATCCCCACTTTCGGTGAATATTGACACACAACAGCCCTGCAAATGCTGTTTGAATGCCTGGCAAGCAAGGCGGACTGCTCTCAGCTCCCGGACATTGATGTGCAAGGCCAGTTCCTGAAGTGACCAAAGGCCTTGAGTGCGTAGATGACCGAGGTGAGCACCCCAACCGAGAGATGATGCGTCCGTCGTCAGGGATGCCGAGGGCTGGGGTGGATGGAACGGCAGCCCTGTGCACACGCAGGAGGGGGTCAGCCACCATTTGAGGGAGTCTAAGACGCTCAGGGGAATGGTGACTATCATGTCTATGGCATCTCTGCGGGGTCGGTACACTGAGTTGAGCCACGATTGGAGGGGACGGAGGCGTAGCCTGGCCTATTTCGTCACAAATGTGCAGGCCACCATGTGACCCAGGAGACCCAGGCAGGTGCGAACCGAAGTTAACGGAGCAGCTTGCAGACTCCAGATGATGGCCACCATTGCCTGAAACCGGGGCAGCGGTAAGCAGGCTCTGGCGAGGTTTGAGTCCAGGGTGGCGCCAATGAAGTCTTTCCTCTGAGTGGGAATCAGAGTGGATTTTTCTGCATTGATCAGTAGGCCTAGGTATAGGAAGAAGTCCTTGACAATGTGGACGTGATGGGTCACCTGCGCCTCGGAGGTCCCCCGGATGAGCCAGTCATCCAGATACGGAAACACGTGTACCCGACAGCGGCGGAGGTGGGCGGCAACTACAGCCATGCACTTCGTGAATACCCTTGGAGCTGTAGAGAGGCCGAAGGGGAGGACCACGAACTGAAAATGTTGGCGGTTGACTACGAACTGGAGGAACCTCCTGTGAGGTGGGTAGATGGCTATGTGGAAATAGGCATCTTTCATGTCGAGGGCGGCATACCAGTCTCCGGGATCCAGGGATGGGATGATGGTCCCTAAGGATTCTGCGGAACTTCAACTTTATCATGAATGTGTTGAGTTTCCGCAGGTCTAGGATGGGTCTGAGACCTCCCTTTGCCTTGGGGCTTAGGAAGTAGCGGGAGTAAAACCCCTTGCCCCACTCGTGGTCTGGTACCTCCTCTATGGCTCCTTTGGCAAGGAGCGCCTGAACCTCCTGAAGGAGGAATTGCTCATGAGAGTGGTCCCTGAAGAGGGACGAGGAGGGTGGGTGGGTGGGGGCGTGAAATAAATTGGAGGTGGTACCCAAATTCCAGCATGCATAAGACCCAGCGATCTGACGTTAGCTGGGACCACGCAGGGAGGAAAAAGGAGAGAAGGTTAGAGAAAGGCGGGAACGGATCCTTTAAAGAAGTGGTACAACGCCCTCGGGCGCACCTACAAAAGGAAGGTTTCAGCCCTGCGGGAGGCTTGGAGGGACCTCGGTTTTGGCCCCCTTGGTTGCCCAACTGCCGTTGGCGACCTGTCCTGCCCTGCCCTCTGGCAAGATCTTGCCTTTGCCTGGGATTAGGGTACGGGCGGTGTGGTTGAGGGCGGAAGGGCCTACGCTGCGTTACTTGCGTGTGCATGCCCAACAAGCGCATAATGACCCTGTTGTCTTTTAGGCTTTGCAGCCTAGGGTCAGTTTTGTCCGAGAAGAGACCTTGTCCTTCAAAGGGGAGGTCCTGAATTGTATATTGGAGCTCCGGGGGGAGGCCTGAGACCTGCAACCACGAGAGACGTCGCATAGTGACCCCTGAGGCTAGCGTCCTGGCCGCTGAGTCTGCAGCGTCTAGGGAAGCCGGGAGGGAAGTTCTCGCCACTTTTTTCCCTTCGTCTAGGATAGCTGCAAACTCCTGACGGGAGTCCTGCGGGAGCAATTCCTTAAATTTGTCCGCCGCCGCCCAGGTATTATAATTATAGTGGCTAAGGAGGGCTTGTTGGTTAGCCACGTGGAGTTGGAGCGCCCCTGCGGAATAGACTTTGCGCCCCAGCAAGTCCATGCGCCTAGCGTCTTTAGATTTAGGGGCTGGAGCCTGCTGTCCATGGCGCTCCCTCTCGTTAACCGACTGGACAACGAGGGAGCAAGGTGGGGGGTGGACATACAGATAGTCATAGCCCTTGGAGGGCACCATATATTAACATTCCACGCCTCGTGCAGCAGGTGGGACGGAGGCTGGAGACTGCCAGATCGTGTTGGCATTGGCCTGGATCGTCCGAATGAAGGGAAGAGCCACTCTCGTGGGGGCATCAGATGACAAAATGTCCACCACTGGGTCCTCCACCTCCGGGACCTCCTCGACCTGTAAGTTCATATTTTGTGCAACACGTCTGAGGAGGTCCTGGTGGGCACATAGGTCGATTGGGGGAGGGCCGACAGACGAGGTTCCGGCTACAGCCTCATCAGGGGAGGAAGATGAGGAGAGACCCGGGACAAGCGGGTTGGTCGAGGGCTCGTCATGGTGGGTGGGTTGTGCCTCCCTGGGGAGTTGAGAGTCCTGAGGTTGGGCCGACACTTCCTCTGAAGGAGAGGGGGGAAGACGGCTTATCATTGCCTCCGGCACCCGATGTTCTGAGGTGGCAGAGCACGACGGACCTGGGGGTGCACCTTGGGCCTGATGATATGCCCACGGTGTCCAGAAACCCCACTGTTGAGGTCCCTGATCCTGAGCCCGGGGCTCGTGGAACAGTGCAGCAGGCACATCAGCGTCGTGGGCATACGTGCTATCCGCCTGTGAAGACGCGGATGGGTGTCTGGACGGCCAGGGGGGGCCGAGCGATGGAATGAGGCCCTCTCCCCCGTTGGTGATCTCCTCGGTGTTGGAGATCGGTGTCTGGTGCCGAGAGCGAGACCGGGACCTGCGACCGGCCCTGTGCCGGGAGGTCGACCTGGATCTCGACGGTCTCCGGCGGGAACGGCTGCGAGAGTCTCGGTGCCGGGATCGGTGCTGAGATCTGGAACGGTACCAAGAGTATTCAGCAGTACGAGATACCGATCCATCCCGCAAGTACGACCGGTACCGATATGGCTATCGGTGCCGGGACTGCGAGCGGCGTCGGGACCGTGAGCGGCCATGAGAAGGCGAACAGCGCCGGGACCTAGATCAAGATCGGTGCCGGCCTGCCGAGCCAACTGATGGAGGTGTCATCATCGCAGGTTTGCCTTTCAAATGTAGTACCCGCACCAGCAGTGCTGGGGGTTGAGGCAGGACAGACTCAGTCATAGCGATAAGGTCCCTTGCAGCCGAGAACATCTCAGGCGTAGACGGGACCATAAGCTCAACCACAGGCGGGGAGCTTTCTGGGAGTGGACTCAACGGCCCTCTCGGGACCGGAGTCAATGGTACCACAGCCGTCGGTGCCGTAGCAGGTGTAGGTGCCGGGCGGTCCAAACAGGGTTGAGTCTGAGTCGCTGAAGGCATCGAAGAAGTAGAGGACTTCGACCTCTTCTGCCTTGGCGAGAGGGATCGGTGTCGATCAGGGCCCTGCGCCGGAGAAGGCCGGTGCCGCGGTGTCTTGGCGGTGCCGGCGCATTCCGGTGCCGGAGGAGCGCTGCTGGCAGTGCGGTCGGCGCTCGGTGCCAAGGACAGAGGGTTCAAAGCTGCCTCCATGAGGAGAGTCTTTAAGCGAAAGTCCCTCTCCTTCTTTGTCCTCGGCTTAAATGCCTTGCAAATTCTACACTTATCTGATACGTGCGATTCCCCGAGGCACTTTAGGCACGAGTCGTGGAGATCGCTTGTGGGCATCGGCTTTTTACAGGCCGAGCACGGCTTGAACCCTGGTGAACTGGGCATGGGCCCCGGCACCGGGTGCGGGGAAGGGGCTAATGCCCAAACCCCGCTAACTATTTTAAACTAACTATCTAAGAACTATTTATACTAATTACACTATATATCTAAAACAACTATATATAAGAAGTTATCAATAACAAGGAGATGCTAGGGAAGTGGAGGACAGCTAAGCCGTGCTCCACTGTTCCAATGACCGACCCGGGTGGTAAGAAGGAACTGAGGGGCGGTCGGGTTGGCAGGGGTATATATCCGGTGCCATGGTGGCGCCACTCTAGGGGGCGACCCAGCCAACCCACCGGGAGTTGCTAGGGTAAAAATCTTCCGACGAACGTGCACGCACGGCGCGCACACACCTAACTGGAATGGATATGAGCAAGCACTCGAAGAAGAACCATTTTTGCCATACATTTTGTACGACACGTGCACAATGTCAGTATCAAATAAAAATAGTAAATGGAGCAAATTCTGGTCTCGCATTTGAACAGTGGATTTCAGCTCAGATATTATTCATTCTCAATGGGAGATCTATGCAGATAGGGAGATCAGACCTCAAGAGTTGAGATTCACCATGCAAATATGAGAGTGGAATTTTGCCTTCAAGGACAAATTCACATCTGGGCAGAGGGGCATCACATGGTGTACACACCACTGAAGTGCCACTAAAGCCTTGTGCTGACTTTTTGCACAGGAGAAAAATGTCACCCTTTTTGAATTATGCAGTGTAGTTAGAGCTGTGTCAGTCCCAGGATATTAGAAAGACAAAGTGTGCGAGGTAATATCTTTTACTGGACCAACTTCTGTTGGTGAAAGAGAGACAAGCTTTCAAGCCAACAGAGCTCTTTTTCAGGTCTGGGAAAGGTACTCCCAGCGTCAAAGCTACACCCATGGTGGAACAAACTGTTTAGCACAAGTAGTTAGCACATATTGTAAGGGACAATTCAAGGGCCTGTTAACACCTCTGCAGTTATAAGATTAAAAAAGGGGGGGGCTAGTGCGTTACAGATTGTTGTAATACCGGTAAGCCATAAATTCACTGTCTCTCTTCAGTGAATGATTTTAGGTGTCTTGCAAATTCATTTAAGCTCCCAGGCTTGTCTTTTGAAAGTGTTGTGCAGGTTTCCTTTGAGGAGGAGTACCGAAAGGTCAGATATAGAGTGATCGCTTTGTGAAAAGTGTTCACCCACAGGTGATGGGGTGTTTTTGTCTTATTTTCCTGTGTGAGTTCATCCATAATAATCCCTTACAATATGTGTAACTACTTATGCTAAACAATCTTGTCTCGCTAACACCCTTTCTGAAGTGAAGCAAAGGAGAAATACATCTAGTGCTTAATTTGTAATTAAAGAGGTGCCAGGGCTCAAGTAATATTTTTACATTCATAACTGATGCAGCAACCAGAGGTGCTGGGTCTATGAACTGCCAAACCTAGAGGAATCGGGGCTCAGCCCTAGCAAGCTCTGGCACAAATCAAGCATTGGATACAGCAAATATTCTCTACAGACAAAGCACAATGCCAACAAGTGTTTTCAACTTTTCCTAATGAATATTGTTAAAATTGTGAATAGCAGCACAGTGCATATTGGTGAGAAGATATCCCAGTGTACCTTTTCAGCTTCTTACTGCTAAGTTTATGTTGGGGACTGGTAAATGCAACTACAATTATTGTAACTGATTATTTAATCAGCAGCAGGCTACAGAACTGATTACTTTATCATTGCCAAAAGTAATATTTGCACAAAAAATAGTACAAATTTACAATTTACTTCGTTGTATTGCAGAAAAAGTTGAAAGTTCCCTATCTATGTTAAGTGGCCTACCAACAAGTTCTTTATATAAACATAACCTGAAGCCATATGAATAGTAAGTATAATGGACCAGATTCTCTTTTGCCCTGACACCTGCTCAGCTAAGTAGAGATGGAGAACTATCTTTGCCCTGCAGGGCTTCAGCTTCAACTCCAGCTCTGGCATAGGTTAGAAGAGCCTGTAGGATGCTCTAATTCAGTGGTTTTAAAACTGTGGTCTGTGGACCCCTGTGAAAGTTTGTAAGTTACCATAGAACAGTGGGTTTCTATGTCTATATTTTTATGACTATGTCTAAGATTTCCAAAGGGGTCCATACCTCCCTTCAAAATTTGTAGGGGTCCGCAAATGAAAAAAAGGTTGAAAACCACTGCTCTAATCTAAGTCATCTGGCAACAGTCCCTGCAGGACCATCCTCCAGCTCTGAATTGCCAGAATGCTGTTAGCTGAGAACTCCCTGCTGTCAGAGTAATTCTCAGCTGGCCAGCTATGGCCAGAATCCAGCTCCTTTGTGCTTCTAGAGCAGCCAAAAAGAGCTGGTTCAGGGGAGAGCATTCAGTATCTTTAGGGAGGCATTCACTTTACACGGTTTGTCAAAAAGCACTCAGCACTGGTTTTGCAAAGGTGTGTCAGGCACCATAATTTAATCAGTTAATACTGGCATTTACACAGCACTTTATATCTCCAAAACAGTTTACATTCAGTGGCCCAAAGACTCCTCTCATTAGTAACCAGGCAACTATACTGAAGTCAATGGGGTTGAATAGAGGCAACCCAGAGCAGAATCTATCTCACTAATTAATAAATTAAACCTTGCAGCATCCATTAGGGGTGAGTACCAGTTTTATTATTCCCTTTTGACAGATGGGAAAACTGAGACCAAGAAAGGCCACATGACTTACCCAAGACCTTCCTGCAAGTCATTGCAGAGCTGGTATTTGAATGAGTTTCTAATCCTGTCCTTAAGCCAATCTGCCAGGCTTCCTCCCCAGTTCATTATATTAAAACATTTATATGAAGAACAAACAATTCCCCTCTATTCCAACTTCTACTGATAATCATTAAACCGTAGTATTATGCTTCTTGACTCATAGCGTGTACTGTGTAGAGCTTGAGTTGCAGAATGGGAGACCTTTGGTTTTTTTTTAAATCAAAATTTCCCTCTAAGCACCCATTTCCTTACCCCTACATGTCGTCACAAACAAAATGTTTTGTTAACCAAGAGTTAAAGTTGAAAGTGCTTCAGAGGAGTCTAGCTAACACCCTAAACCAATGGGTAACGAGAAATGCAGGAAAAAAACAACATAACCTTGTCCTCAAAATATTAGTCAGATTGAAACATGAGTCTCCCAACCCCCCAGGGCAAAATGCTGCTTTCAGAAGCACATGGCACATCTTGCCTCTAATAGACTGCTGGATGTCAATGGAATGAATCAATGCATTTAAGCCCAGATCCAAAGCCACTGAAGTCAATGGGAGACTTTCTATTGATTTCAGTGAGCTTTGGATCAGGTCCTTAGGGAGAGCACATTATCCAAGGCAAGATTTGCCATATGGCTATAAGAACAGAATTTTGATGTAGGGGCATGAGGCAGTGCTTTGAGCAGCCACTGAAAACAGAAATACTAACCTTTTGCTATTGATTCTCCATTCCACTCTGGGAAACTACTATAGTGCTTTGCACAATAGGTATAACTTACTGCTGGATTTGTATCACTGCAAAGGTAGCAAGCTCGGATTTAAAATCTTAACACACAATTATTAATTATATGATTAATTTGAAACTGATCTGCTGCTAAGCTATTTCCTGCTGATATTGAAAAATATCTAAGTGGCTGATAAATTTGACACAGCTGATTTTAGTTTTTACTTTTGGAAAACCTACCCCAACAGATCTCAGAGTCAAGCTACACATCTGTCACTCCCTCCAGTTAAATCCTTGGAATTCTATATTAATAGTCTTATTTCTTCTACGGTAGCAGCCAGATCCAATGCTTATTAAAGTCAACAGGAGTCTTGCCATTGATTTCAATGGGTTTTTGAATTAGGACTAGAAGTGTTATGAAAGGGAAAATCATTACTGAAAAAAAGGGATAAAAAAAGTTCTGTGTGGGACCCATCCAGTAACAGAAATATTATGGATTGTTATTCGAAAACATATTACATGTGTATTCCAGACCCAGCAAAGAAAGATCTCTGGACAAGGAGATTACTTGAAGAAAACATGTTATTAGTTATGTACAACACTTCACATTCCTTGAGCACTCAAAACTTCCAGTGAAGTCAATGGCTCTTTTAATTGTGCAACAAATGCAGGTTCAGGTTCTGCTATGTGCTATTTTTATGTTAAACTCTGGTGTATAAGTTTAATATCTTTTATTACAACCAGCACTTAATCATCGATCTGTGTTTAAAAACAAAACAAAAAACCCTGGCAAGATTAAAAGCACTCAAAATTTGCCCTTTAAGTTTGCAGAGATTCCACAAACTGCTGATAATATTTCCCACAGAAGTTTTTGTACTGGTCAAATTTTCTTCAAAGATGGCAATAAAACATTATCCTTAGCTAAATGCTGGCAAAAATGTCAATGATGCTTTTACAGGACATTTTCACCTTTTGAGATGGGTTATGTTGGATTTCATCATCTGGCTGAAATCTGTCACCCTGTAGTCTGATATGTGTGTGCCAGGGGTCACAGACTCAGTTACCATGAAGGGAAAAGACAGAAAACCACTCAGGGGCAGCTAATATATAAAGAAAAAATAATTTTCTAAAAGTATAAGCCCTGTAAGAGATTAAATAAGTTACAAAAATTCCCATAAACAACTTCATTACAGTTGTCAGATAAAATTTAAAAAAAAAAACAAAACCCAGGGGCTAGAAAAAAAACTTTGTCTAGGCTAAAGAAAATCTTTTCAGGCAGGTTCTGCTAGGCTTCCGGGGTAAATTCAGTCTTGAAAGACTGAAACAGGCCCCTGCCTAAACCAGCTTAACTAAGCCTATGTCTGCACTACACTACAGATCTTATAGCAGCACAGCGCTGCAACTGCGCTGCTGTAAGATCTCCCATGTAGCCGCTCTATGCCGATGGGAGAGAGCTCGCCCGTCAACATAATTAAACCATCCCCAATGAGCGGCAGTAGCTATGTCAGCAGGAAAGCATCCACACCGTGGCAACACAGCGCTGTCCACACTACTGCTTCAGTCAGTTAAACTTATGTCGGTCAGGGTGTGTTTTTTTCACACCCCTGACAGACAAACATTTTACCAACAAAAGTGCTAGTGTAGACATAGCCTTAGATTTCCAAAGGCGGAGCAAGCCTCCTAAACTAAGGGCTTGTCTACACACACAGTGCTGCGGTGGTGCAGCGGCATTGATGCCGCTGTGCTACTGGAGTGCGTCTGGTGAAGATGCTGTGCTGTGCAGGTCTGCTCACCTCCAGCTCTGCGACCCAAATGAGCTAATTCCCTGTCTTTTAATTCCACCAGCAGATGGTGCATTTGCTGCAGGTGTGGCGGAGCGGGGGTGGCTGAGCCCAAAATAATCCCTTAACCCCTTGTTGCTCAGTGTGGGGTGTGTACACCCCATCACAGATGATAGAAGGCCATGGAGTTTGGAGGGGGGTTTCCATAGGTTTGGATAATTCTTCTGATAAATAGCCAGACTTCTAGATGATTTTCTGAACTTTTAGAGGTTCCCTCATAAACTATCTTCTTCTCCTTCCCCCACAGCACTGAGACTTGCTTACTTTTACATGTATCGTGTGATGGGGAAGCTGTGTATTAAACCCTATTTCATATAGATGGGCAATACTGACAGTTTTTATATATGGGGGAGGTTGTCTTACCATGTGCTTAAGGAGACACTGTGCCCCTGAATTCCAGGAATGTCTATGCTAGGGTGCTTGATGGTTTTACAAAACTCAGTATTTTGTCCCAGTTTTTGCAACCTCATAAAGTCAGTGGCAGCTGAGCCAATGAAATTAAGACCAGCCTGGTTATGCACATTGACTGTAATGGGGCTTTGCTGATTTACACGAGCTGAGGATGTAGCCCATGTGTCTCAAGAGCTAACACATACAAAGCTTTTCACAAGACACTATCTTGCCCTTTCACCTCTACAAGTGTGCTAGAAACCCTGATTGTTTAAAGAATATGCATTTTCATGCATTCAGGAAGCAAAGAGCTCCACTTATACACACACACGGGGGGGGGGGGGGGGGTGGAGGGGCAGGCGGCACCAGGCCAAAATCTGCTCAGTAAAACCAAGCAACAAACCCCAACCTTTGACATTTTGTGTGCCTTTATCTAGTTAATAATAATAGCCTCATCACTGGAAGTGCAATTCATAGATTCCAAGACCAGAAAGGACTTGTGTGACCATCTAGTCTGACCTCCTGTGTAACACAGGCTATAGACTTTCCCTAAAATAATTCCTGAGGACTGTGCTAAGCACTATAATTGTCAGAGTATCATAATTAGGGGGCAGTGATTTTTCAATCATGATTTTTGTTTGTTTGTTTGTAAAATTGCAAACTGGTCACATTGTTTTAAAAAGTGATACATTAGGCTTTGTGCTGGCCTGCTGCACAGGCTGAATTTCATCCTACATGAATAAAAGCATTGAGTTAGGCTAACTAAGGGGTAAATTTCACTCTATATGGACAGCCATCTAAAATAAACCCTCAGCACCATATTAGTTCCATGTAAGCCCTATTTTGAGGTCTTGAGTGGTGCATAGGCCTTGTGCTGGAGCTTTGCACAGCCACAAATTGCGCCATTTGATTCTTGGGCTCATTTGTGACACCAAACTCTTCCACTTGCCGTGACTGTAAACCACAAGTGAGCTATAAGGCACAGATCCTCAAAGGTATTTTGGCAGCTAACTCTCACTTAAATCAATGGGAGAGCAGACCTGCCCTGGGAGCAGTGCTGCAGCAACCAGAGCCAGAGGGGCCAGAAAAGCAGCCCAGGAAGCAGGTCAGATTCTGGTAGCAGAGTCACAGAAGCAGCCTGCAGAGCTGACCTGTCCTGGGAGCAGATCTGCAGCAACCGGGGACAGAGGGTCCAGAGAAGCAGCCTGGGGAGCTGGAGGCAGAGCAGCAGCAGCAGCAGCCATGCTGAGGCAGAGTGAAGCAGTCTGGAGCCGGGTATGGTGAGCAGCTGGAGAGAGCGAGGGGGACCCTGGGCAATGGGCCCAGCACAGGGAGACACCTCAGCCAAGAGGCTCTGCAGGCCAGACTTGGAGGGGGATCGTAACCCTGACAGGGCGGGGGCAACGCTGGGAAGATGGGTCCTGCCACCTAGAGCCTGAGAGCGTGTGGCCACCACCAGAGCAAGGCCTAGTCTACACTGGGGGGTGGAATCGATCTAAGATACGCAACTTCAGCTACGAGAATAGCGTAGCTGAAGTCGACGTATCTTAGATCGACGTAGATTGACTTACTTCGCGTCCTCTTGGCGCAGAATCGACTCTGCTTCCGCCTCTCACCGTGGTGGAGTTCCGGAGTCGATGGGGAGCGCGTTTGGGGATTGATGTATCGCGTCTAGACAAGACGCGATACATCAATCCCCGATAGATTGATCACTACCTGCCGATGCGGCGGGTAGTGTAGACATACCCCAAGTGTCCAACCCACAGCATCCCTGCAGCACAGCCAGGGCCTGAGAAGGAGGGCTGGGACCTACAAGAAACAGACTGTGAACTGCCCGGACATTCCAGAGACACTGTTTGTGATGTTCCCTGGCACAGAGTGGGGTGATGTGTTTCCTTCAACCTTTCCCATTTTTCCTTATTAAACTAATTGTTAATTAAATAAACTGTATTGCTTTAAATCGTATGTAATGATCAGTGGGTCAGGAAAGCATCCAGTGCAGAGAGAATACCCTGGAGTGGGGACACCCTAGCCCCTGACCTAGGTGACCACAGTAAGGTTGGGGGTCAAGCCCCCCAGGAATCCTGGGCCCAGCCTTGTTGGGGTTACGAGGACTCTGCCAGACAGGAGAGTGGAAGGGGAGTCCTCGAGGGCAAGGAGGCCTCTGGGTAAAGGAAGTGGGAGTGAGGACTCAGATCCTTTCGCTAGCCCGCTAGCCTACTTCACCGGGGTAGTGCAGAAGCCAGGAAAGTTCCCCACAATAGTGGGACCATGCCCCCGCTTACATATGCATGAGCACTCTGGTGGCCATCTTGCAGTCTTAGGGCAAGAGCAAAAGATTTCTTCCCAAGGGATACTTTTGTAAGAGATTAGTATTAGAATCATAGAATCATAGAACTTAAAATCAGAAGGGACCATTATGATCATCTAGTCTGACCTCCCGCAAGATGCAGGCCACAAAAGCTGACCCACCCACTCCTGAAATAATTCTCTCCCTTGACTCAGATGTTGAAGTCCCCAAATCCTGATTTAAAGACTTCAAGTAGCAGATAATCCTCCAGCAAGCGACCCCCTGCCCCATGCTGCGGAGGAAGGCGAAAAACATCCAGGGCCACTGCCAATCTACCCTGGAGGAAAATTCCTTCCCGACCCCAAATATGGCGATCAGCTGAACCCCGAGCATGTGGGCAAGACTCTCGAGCCAGACACTCAAGAAAAAGACTTTCAATATCCCAACATTGACCCTCGGTACTAATTACCAGTGGTGGCACGTTATTGACCTATTGACTAAATCACGTTATCCTATCAAACCATTCCCTCCATAAACTTATCAAGCTTAATCTTAAAGCCAGAGAGGTCCTTCGCCCCCACTGTTTCCCTCGGTAGGCTGTTCCAGAATTTCACTCCCCTGATGGTTAGAAACCTTCGTCTAATTTCAAGCCTAAACTTCCCGACTGCCAATTTATATCCATTTGTTCTCGTGTCCACATTAGTACTGAGCTGAAATAATTCCTCTCCCTCCCTGGTATTTACCCCTCTGATATATTTAAAGAGAGCAATCATATCTCCTCTCAACCTTCTTTTGGTTAAGGAAAACAAACGGAGCTCCTCAAGTCTCCTTTCATACGACAGGCTTTCCATTCCTCGGATCATTCTAGTGGCCCTTCTTTGTACCCGTTCCAGTTTGAATTCATCCTTCTTAAACATGGGAGACCAAAACTGCACACAGTACTCCAAATGAGGTCTCACCAACGCCTTGTATAACGGGACTAGCACCTCTTTATCTCTACTAGAAATACCTCGCCTAATGCATGCCAAGACCGCATTAGCTTTTTTAACGGCCACATCACATTGCCGACTCATAGTCATCCTGCGATCAACCAGGACTCCGAGGTCCTTCTCCTCGTCCGTTACTTCCAACTGGTGCGTCCCCAGCTTATAACTAAAATTCCTGTTAGTCGTCCCTAAATGCATAACCTTACACTTTTCACTATTGAATTTCATCCTATTACTAATACTCCAGTTTACAAGGTCATCCAAATCAACCTGGAGGATATCCCGGTCCTTCTCCGAATTGGCAATACCTCCCAACTTCGTGTCATCCGCAAACTTTATCAGCCCACTCCTACTTTTGGTTCCGAGGTCAGTGATAAATAGATTGAATAAGATCGGACCCAAAACCGAACCTTGAGGAACTCCACTGGTAACCTCCCTCCAACCCGACAGCTCACCTTTCAATACGACCCACTGCAGTCTCCTCTTTAACCAGTTCCTTATCCACCTCTGGATTTTCATTTCGATCCCCATCTTTTCCAATTTAACCAGTAATTCTTCATGCGGTACCGTATCAAACGCCTTACTGAAATCAAGATATATTAGATCCACCGCATTTCCCTTGTCTAAAAAATCTGTTACTTTCTCAAAGAAGGAGATCAGGTTGGTTTGGCACGATCTACCTTTCGTAAAACCATGTTGTAATTTGTCCCAATTGCCATTGACCTCAAGGTCCGTAACTACTCTCTCCTTTAATATTTTTTCCATGACTTTACATACTACAGATGTTAAACTAACAGGCCTGTAGTTACCCGGGTCACTTTTTTTCCCCTTCTTGAAAATAGGAACTATATTAGCTAATCTCCAGTCAAACGGTACAACCCCCGAGTTTAGAGATTCATTAAAAATTATCGCTAACGGGCTTGCAATTTCACTCACCAATTCCTTTAATATTCTAGGATGAAGATTATCCGGGCCACCTGATTTACTACCATTAAGCTGTTCAAGTTTGGCTTCTACCTCAGATACTGTAATTTCCAACCCCGCACCTTCATTCCCATCAGTCACTCTGCCACTATTCCTAAACCCTTCATTAGCCTCATTAAAGACCGAGGCAAAATATTCGTTTAGATATTGTGCCATGCCTCGCTTATCCTTAATCTCCACTCCTTTTACAGTTTTAAGCGGCCCCACTTCTTCTTTCTTGGTTTTCTTCCTATTTATATGGCTAAAAAACCTTTTACTATTGGTTTTAATTCCCTTCGCAAGGTCCATCTCTACCCGGCTTTTGGCCTTTCTCACTGCATCCCTACACCCTCTGACCTTAATAAGGTAGGTTTCTTTGCTGATCCCTCCCATCTTCCACTCCTTGTACGCTTTCTGTTTTTTCTTAATCACCCCTCTGAGACGCTTGCTCATCCAGCTCGGTCTAAAACTGCTACCTACGGACCGTTTTCCCTTTCTCGGGATACAGGCCTCTGACAGCTCCTGCAACTTCAACCTGAAATAATCCCAGGCGTCTTCCGCCTTTAGATCCCTAAATATGTTAGTCCAATCCACTTCCCTAACTAGTCGCCTTAATTTAGTAAAGTTAGCCCTTTTGAAATCGTAAACCTTAGTCTCAGATGCAATTTTGTTTATCCTTCCATTTATTTTGAACCGAATTAACTCATGATCACTCGAGCCAAGGTTGTCCCCTATGACCATTTCCTCAACAAGGTCCTCACTACTCACCAAAACCAAATCTACAATGGCATCCCCCCTCGTCGGTTCTGCAACTACTTGATGAAGGAATTCATCAGCTATCACGTCTAGGAAAAGCTGAGCCCTAATATTATTACTAGCATTTCTTCCCCAGTCTATATCCGGGAAGTTAAAGTCTCCCATGATCATACAGTTCCTATTGGTATTTACCTCCTTAAAAACATTAAAGAGTTCTCTATCCATATCCAGGGTAGATCCCGGCGGTCTATAGCACACCCCAATCACTATCCCAGGGGAGGCTCTAGTAGTTTTCTTCCCTAATGTGACCATTGCCCAAACAGACTCCGTATTATCCATTCCATTACTAGTTATTTCATAGAAGCAGCAAAGAATCCTGTGGCACCTTATAGACTAACAGACGTTTTGCAGCATGAGCTTTCGTGGGTGAATACCCACTTCTTCGGATGCAAGTAGTGGAAATTTCCAGGGGCAGGTTTATATATGCAAGCAAGAAGCAAGCTAGAGATAACGAGGTTAGTTCAATCAGGGAGGATGAGGCCCTGTTCTAGCAGTTGAGTGAAAACCAAGGGAGGAGAAACTGGTTCTGTAGTTGGCAAGCCATTCACAGTCTTTGTTTAATCCTGAGCTAATGGTGTCAAATTTGCAGATGAACTGGAGCTCAGCAGTTTCTCTTTGAAGTCTGGTCCTGAAGTTTTTTTGCTGCAGGATGGCCACCTTAAGATCTGCTATTGTGTGGCCAGGGAGGTTGAAGTGTTCTCCTACAGGTTTTTGTATATTGCCATTCCTAATGTCTGATTTGTGTCCATTTATCCTTCTGATGTCTTGTATGAAACACGTTGCTAGGGCTTATTCCAGTTCCTAAAGGGTAAGAGCCATTGAAATCAAAGGGAGTTTATCACACTAGACGCCTATCTGCATCTTTAGCCTAAGGCCCAGACCCACAAAGGTAGTTAGGTGCCTAAACCTCAGATTTAGGCACCTAAGTCCCAGTATTGGTTTCACCACGAGCCACAAAATTCCCACTGAACACTGTAGGGGCCTAAACTCACTCAGCACCCAAGTTTTCGAAGTAGGCATTTCCTAGATGCCTGAGTTTCAGCTTCTGGGCTATGCCCTGCTGACCCACTCTAGGCATCAAGATACCTATCTCCCACCGAAGCCTCAGAGTGATCCACAGAGCAGGGAAAGCTAGGCATTTGGCCACCTAACTCACATACAGGGGCTAATCTGGGAGGTATGCCCACAGGCTGCCTACCAAATCAGGTCAAGGAGGAGGTGGTGACACCCACCATATTTATCACAGCAGTTAGAGCACTTGCCTGGGAAATTAAGATTCAACTTCCCCTCGCTGGGGGTAGGGAGAAGGATTTGAATAGGGGTTTCCTACCTCTCAGCTGAGTGCTTTAACCACTGAGCTATGGGACAGTCTGTTGGGAGAGTCCCTTAGTCCCTCCTTTTGCAGCTACACTGTGACTAAATAATGAAAGAGTCATTGGAGCAGAGGGACTGGCCCCAGGGTCTCCTACCTGGCACTGGAGTTCCTAACCACTGGACTACAGTGTCTCTCACTCTTGCCCCATGACTTTTCTACTGTGAAAAAATATTTAAACAGGCATTGGGCCAGAAAGCATGAGAGAAAATGACTCTGTAGTGCTAAGGGCACCCCCTTGAGAAGTGGGAGACACTGAGTCCAGTCCCTCTGCTCAAATCATCCTTTTATTATTTATCCACAGTGAAACAGCTTCCACGGGGGAAGCCCAATGTTAGATTAGTCCAGTAGTTAGCAAGCTCTCCTGAGAGGTGGGAGACCCCTTGTTCAAATCCTCCCCCCAACCCTCTGCCAGTGAGGGGAATTGAACCTGGGGCTTCCACATTCCAGACTAGTGCGCTAACCACAGAGCTAAAAGTTATAAGATGGGTTTTCCCCACACCTATTTTGTGTGCAGCAAGGCAGGGACCAAACTCATTCCCTCAAGAAGTAGCTTAGGCAAATAAGCCACCTGAATCCAGGTGGCTGGTTCCCATTTGTGGATCATTAAGCACAGATAGGTGCTTCCCTGCAGCCCAGATTTATGTATCTATCTCCAAGAGAGGGGGTGGGCTTAGCACACACCCTTGTTGTCAGCACCTCCCAATGACTAACTTAGGCAGGGAGCCTCCAAGCATAATGGCTTTTGTGGATCACATTCTTAGGTGCCTGTCTCTCCCCATTCATAGCATTGAGCACCTAGATGCCTAACTCAGGCTTTGTGGATCTCAGTGTTGTTCCTGTGAACTTAGGCGCTGTGGTATTCAGTGTTACGATGCTTCAGTCCCTTTGTGTATCTCACTCAAAGTGTCCACATCACAATAACCATAATTACAATGGACATTAACTGGCTCATTTGTTGGTCTAAGATGGAAATAACATTAAAAACTAAACTACCATTTTATCACTCACATACATCATTTATTCATGAACATTGATTTATTCATCAAGATGTCTGCCTTCAGTTATCATTTAACAGCTTTGCTAAACATGGTGTTTTATTTAAATGATAAGAAACTCTATACTGGACCTTTATCTATCTAACAAGGAATGGAAGGGGCCTTATTAAATAAGGGCTACAAATGGACTAAACAGAATTCTGGATTTGATAGGCAATATTATATAGCAAAGAGTAATTAAGTCCACTGCATGAATTATTGGGTGAAAATCTATGGCCTATATTAAGCAGGAGGTCAGACTAAATGGTTATAGTGGTCCTTTCTGGCCTTAAAATATATTAATTTATTCACTTTGCAGTCAGAAACAATTCAATCTATACATATTGGATTAAGACCAATTAATTTGCTCGTCAGGAAAGATACATTTTAGGCAAGTTTTCTTTATATATAAAATGAAAATAATGAGTTTATAAATTACTAGTTCATCCCAGCTGTGAATCCCAGGTACATTACAAAATGTGGTGGCAACCATGCAAAGAAGACTTCTTTTTTTTACAATTTTTGATATAGTGTTGTGAAACTGAACCACAATAAGAATTCTCAGTCCAAGAAAACCAAAAGTATCCATGTAAATAGAAAAACTCCTCCTAATTGTTGTTCCTGCCTATTAGAGAATTAATAATATTGGATTTCTAGAACTTCAACAAGGATCTTTGACAATGCAAAAGAAATATGTCAGTGGCAATACCCAGGGAATGATCGAGGAAAACCTGGATTTAAGAAAGTTGCCCCCTATATTGTCTCCTACAGATTGGATACTGTGCGTTAACTGATCAATCTACAAGTTTTGGGAAATGATGGAACAAGGTAAGATGGAACAAAGCTTATGCACATACTAAATACACATGAACATTTGTTATACATCCTACCTTCTTAAAAATGCCAACGTCAATTTTTTAAACAATGGTTGGCATATTACCAAGAAAAAAATTGCCTACTATAATGTTTAGAGTGAGTAAGACACTAATCAAACATGCTGACATCAACTAAAAAGGCCAACCATCAACCCAACCCTGCCTTTTACAAGCCTTATGAATATAGTGTGTTGGTGTGAGGCAATATTTCAAGAGATCCTGCCATCAGACAATAAACAAGATCCCAGGCAGCCCCTTTTGTGAACCATGAAGTTCAGGATTCTCTCTTGGTTCAGAAAAAATGTTTGCTGGTATGTTGCACGGAAGATAAATTAGACTATGCGGCATCTGGTGGTCCAAGCAGTGCAAGCGATGATGACAAACAAATGACTCTTCCATGTTCCTTCTTTTCTTTTTATATATTGTATTTTTATTTCATCCACAGTTGTGCAGTGACATTAAGTAGAACAATAGCATTCAGGTAATTGGTCTGCTTATACAGTACCCAATCCATGGAGACAGAACGGTTACAGATCTGTTTTAACAATAAAGACAGATTTGCAAACAAACAAAATTGGTTAAAGGAGAGTGAAGGTTGGAAACGTGCTCCATCTAATACCCAAAAGCAATATTATATCTGCTCTAAAACACTTTACACCTTTAAAAAACGAATAAAAACAAAAAACTTAGAATGTCTGGAAATGAACAACTAAAAGATCCAGTCTAGTCTCTGCTGTCATACAGCCTTTCATTGCTCATGTACACTATCCACTCAGATTTAACTTTGCCCCCTTATTTTGTTCTGTTATGGAAATACGCTGTAGGGTGTATACAGTAGATGCTGTTGCTACTGATGTTGCTGCTTGCAGGCAGGGATACAGATTGTAAAACCCAGATCTAAGGAAATATCTAATCTAACTATCTGCCTACTTTTCCCTCAATTGTTCAGGTGAAATTGATGTCCCCCTTCAGGGAATCCCTCCTTTAAAAAAAGTCTTTCACATTAGCAGAGATCTGAAAATAGTTTAAAACAATAACAAACAAAAGCCTCTTTAAATCAAAAGTCAATACATGAAGCACTAAGAATGCAATCATACAAGAATGGTACAGGCTTTAATTTCTTTCCAGCAAAGTTTGACTTCTTATTAGAAAGAAATGTGGAGGGAAATGTTATTTCTATGAGCTACCATGCTGGGAGTTTCAACCTTTTAAGTTCTGAGCTCCCACTGTTCAGAAAGATGCCTGGCTAAGTGGAATACGATATATGGAGCTAAATTCCATTATCATGACAGGGACTGCATGTGTATAGGCAGGGGCGGCTCTACGTTTTTGGCCGCCCCAAGCAGTCATGCGCGGGAGGCGCCCCGGAGCCACGGGAGCAGCGGACCTCCCGCGGGCATGACTGCAGAGGGACCGCTGGTCCCGCGTGGCTCGGCTGGACCTCCCGCGGCTGCGGACGGTTCGCGGGTCTGGCGGCTCTGCTTGAGCTGCCGCAGGCATGCCTGCGGGAGGTCCAGCCGAGCCGCGGGACGAGCGCCCCCTCCGCAGTCATGCCTGCGGCAGGTCCGGTCCTCCCGGGGCTCCGGTGGACCTCCCGCAGGCATGACTGCGGCAGGTCCGCCGGCCCAGCCTGCCGCCCCCCCCTGGCGGCAGGGAACGCCCCCTACATTTTGCCGCCCTAGGCACCAGCTTGTTTTGCTGGTGCCTAGAGCCGCCCCTGTGTATAGGTGTGTGGAGAATTTGACCTACTGAGTGCGTTCTGATTTACAAACATTTAAGTGCCAAACTTTCTAACTATCCTCCAAAACCTAGCTTATGTAATACCCATTTTTACATCCAGAGAGAGTGAGTGGAAGCACAGTTACAGGATTTGTATAGGTTGCACACACCAAATTTCATATTCACATTTCACAGGTAATGTTTGAAAATCCAGGCCTAAACAATCTGCGGAGACCTCATTTCACAGAATTGTAGAAATGTAGAGCTGGAAGGGAGCTCAAGAAGCCATCAAGTCCAGCATCCTGTGCTGAAGCAGGACCAGATAAACCTAGACCATCCCTGAGAAGTGTTTGTCTATCCTGTTCTTAAAAATCTCCAATGATGGAGATTCCACAACCTCCCTTGGATGCCTATTCCAGAGCTTAATTCCCCTTATAGTTGGAAAGTTTTTCCTAACATGTGAGGTCTCCTTTGCTTGATTAAGCCTACTACTGCTGGTCCTATCTCCAGTTGACATGGAGAACAATTGATCACCATTCTCTCTGAAACAGCCCTTAACATATTTGAAGACTGTTATCAGGTCTCCCCTCATCAGTCTTCTTTTCTCAAGACTGAAAATGCCCAGTTTTTTTAACCTTTCCTCATAGGTCAGGTTTTCTAAACCATTTATCATTTTTTGTAGATCTCCTCTGGACTCTCTCCAATTTGTTCACATCTTCCTAAAGCGTAGACACAGAACTCCAGCTGAGGCCTCACCAGTGCCAGATAGAGCAGGACAATTACCATGTCCCATGTCTTACATAAAATATTCCAGTTACTACATCTCATAATAATATTGACCCTTCTCACAACTGTATAACATTGCGGACTCATGATCAATTTGTGATTTCAGCAGTACTACCCCCTGGATAGTTATTTTCCATTTTGTAGTTGCGCGTTTGATTTTTCCTTCCTAAGTGTAGTACTTTGCCCTTGTCTTTATTTAATTTCATCTTGTTGATTTCAGACCAATTCTTCAATTTTTCAAGGTCATTTTGAATTCTAATCCTGTCCTCCAACATGCCTGCATCCCCTCCCAGCCTTGTGTCATCTGCAAATTTTATAAGCATACTCTCCACTCAATTATCAGGTCATTAATGAAAATATTGACTAGTACTGGACCCCAGACTGACTCCAGTGGGACCCCACTAGATATGTCCTCACAGTTTGACAGCAAACCATTGATAACTATTATTTGAATATAGTCTTTCAACCAGTTGTGCACCCACCTTATAATAATTTCCGTTAGATCACATTTCTCTAGTTTGCTTCTGAGAATGTCATGTGGGATGGTGTTAAAAGCCTTACTAAAATCAAGATATATCATGTCTGCAGCTTCACCCCAACCACTAGGCCAGTAACCCTGTCAAGGAAGGAAATGAGGGTGGTTTGGCATGATTGGTTCTTGAAAAATCTATGTTGGCTATGATTTATTATCCTAGGTGCTTACTTCATTCCAATATCTTTCCAGGTGTCTAAGATAGGCTGACTGGTCTTTAATTATCCAGGTCCTCTTTGTTTCTCTTTTTAAAGATAAGTACTATGTTTGCTTTCTCCAGTCCTCTGGGACCTCACTGCCCTATACAATATAAGGTTTATGAAGATTAAATTGATAAGCCAAATGATATAATAGGACAAGTCTGTTTGCAAAAAAAAAGCCTTACAGGATGTAGCATCAGATCCGATGCTTCTGAGGCTTTCATTCTGGGTATGAACATTAATTCAGTGGCTACAATACATTTTTAGCCATTTTAGTTAGAAAGCTACAGAAAGTGCCCAATTCTTGACAATTCTATTCTCTGGGAAGAGTAGTGTGTGTAAACAGCTGGCCATTAGCTTGGTTTTAACCAAGACAAGTCACTATGGACCAGCCATGTGCTGTCCCCTGCCAGAGACCCAACCACCTTGGCACAATTTGCCCTAAGAAGGTTCCCTGATGCAAGGGAAAAGCAGTGAGTTCAGACCTCCAGGGGTTGCCTAGAGAGGCCTCCTAAGATCAGCTGAATGCAGAACTAGAGAGAGTTGGTCCTCTGGCACCTAGAAGGGCCAAGAGTAGGCACAGCCAATCAGAGTCCAACAGGCGAGCTAAAAAGGTTTGTTTCCTTTAACTAGGAGCCCTAGTTCTGGGTGAAGCCAAAACAGGACAGGGCAGCAGAGCCTAACCCAAGTTACTTGGCCAAGTCAGGTTCTTAACCTTGGTAACGTTGACCTTGGGTTTCTGTGAAGGACTAGGGTTTTTATTATGGACTTTAACACCCAAATGGCAATTTTGAGTTGAGATTTAATTTGTCTTCCACTAATCCTGGAAGAGGTCTGGACTGAGAGCTGATTTGACTGGAAAGTTAGACCATGGAGTTGGCAGACCAATGTGGAACCAGGATATGAGGCGGTGCTAGAGAGGAAGAGTTCCTGTGATGCTGTGTCTTTCCACGAGGGGGTGCTGTGTTGGTCAGTGCACACTAAAATGGGAAGCCTTTTAAAAGTTATCCCGTTAGTTGTCATTGCTTGCACTGAATATACGCAGCCACTTGAAAACATGAGTGTTCTTGCCATCTCCATTGAGACTATCAGGTAACAAAACCATCAATATCACACTGAGCTAATTTGCCAAGATAAGAACAAAGCTGAGTGTCAGTCAATGAGATACTGGAGTAGAGATGTCTGTCTTTAATTACCCATTAGGTGCTTCTGTCCATTACCTGAAGAAAAGTGGGACATTTGTTTGGTATCAAACACACTGTCAGCAAAACCCTAAGGAAGTAACAGATCTAATTCTGTGGTACTGCTGTTTATATTGCACAAAAATTTCTTTAGGGAAAGGCAAGTCACAATTACAATGAATTGAAAGATGGTAATTAATTGACATGTTCACTCCTTATCAGTGACAAAAATGTTGCAATCTGGTACTGGAAACAGACAAGGATCTCACACATGATCACAGGTAATTTTAGAGCTTTGTTAATCTTGTGCATTAACTCAAATGGAAAGTGTGTTTATTGCAAATACTTCAGTTCAGGCCTGCATAAATTCTCCTGCTCTGATTCCAGCATAGCCTGCAGGAGACATAGTCAGTGAGGGCAAGCCACATCTTGCAAATCATGGGTGCACAAAACAATGTTGCTTGGCCACCTCTATCATGATCATTGCACGGTATATTGATACTGCCTTTTAATAGGTGTATGCTTTGGCAATCCCAGTAACTGCTGTACAGTCAATAAATGGAGTGTTGACTAGGCACAAGATTCAATGAAAGATAAATGTTTATCACTGAACACATCCTTGCTGAGGTTTGCTGTTTGACTACAACTAACCCGTTTCTAAGAACTGTTCTTGCTCTTTCAGAGCTTTCCACATATTTTGATGTAATCTACACATGCATTATAGTGGAGTCCATATTTCAATAAACAAACATTTCCCATTAAGGCAACAGTAAATCTCCCATTGGTTCCCAGGGGTGCAAGTTCGAGTCCAGGCTGTAGATGTTGTGCCAGCAGAATTCCAACAGATTCAGTTCAGATAAGCTGAAAAAAAATTCAGACACCTATCTATTTCAAAAAAGAACTAGGTAAGTTCATGGAGGATAGGTCCATCAATGGCTGTTAGCCGGGATGGTGTCCCTAACCTCTGTTTATCAGAAGCTGGGAATGGGCAACAGGGGATGGATCACTTGATTACCTGTTCTGTTCATTCCTTCTGGGCCACCTGGCATTGGCACAGTCGGAAGACTGGATACTGGGCTAGATGGACCTTTGGTCTGACCCAGTATGGCCGTTTTTATGTTCTTATACTTTTGGGTCTGGAAACTAGGCTGGAAGTACCATCAGAATATCCTCTTTCACTGTATTTTGGCTCTTCTATTTCCATCAGGAAACTCTTATGAATCTTAGAAATAATTCAGTTTGGTTCAAGTTGTGAGTGAGTGTTCAGGTCAGTGTTGATTTAGATGAACAGATTTTATCCTCCCTAATAGATGCATTTATAGGAAGAGAGACGTAAGCAGTGGGACTCAGATTCCACCTTAATTATAAGAGCAGCTCTGATCAGTTTTCTTGGTGATGGAAGGCCAAATCCTGTGCTCCCACGCACTTGTACACCGTAATGGAATTGCCAGGTTGTAAATGAGAGCAGGATTTGACAGGAACTTTTACCTGAAATTCCTTATAATATTAAAGTTGTTAATGGAGGTTGGGGGAAGTTTTTATAATCCATACATTACACTAATGGCTGGTCTACATGGGGAGTTAGTCGGGAATAGCTATTAATTCCATGTGTGGACTCTCTTAATCTGCAATGAGTGCCTTGTTCCAAATTAGTTTACAGATTAAGCTAATTCAGAATAAGGGCATTCTTATTCCAAAATAAGCATCCATACATGGAGTTAATCAGGAATATTTAATCTACTTTAAATTCACACCCTGCCTGCCATATTCCAGATTAATTTTCATGTGTAGACAAACTGTCAAATATACTTGAGCCAAGATTAGAAAATCAGATTCTAGACTGTAATAGTGTTATTTCAAAGTTTAGATTCCTATTAGAACAAAATAGATTACTCTGTTCAACAGTAGCAGTAAAAAAGGCATGAATAACACTATCATATACTGTAACAAGTTTGACCATTACTGTTAAACCTTACAGTATTGTTATAAGGGATGGGTGATGTTAGATTTAAGCTCCAGGCTGAGTTGCAAGAAGCTGCTGTTCATACACATGATAAACAACCACTAGCCAATATCATTTTTGGAGTGTTGCCAAGAAAAACAGTTGCCTGTTCGAGCACATTAGCTTGAATGGGTGCAGGCTAATGTACATCATCTGCTTAGCCACGTTGTGAAAGGCAGGTGGGGAAATGAATATTATGGGATATATATTATGTATAATCAGATCTCAGCATATGTGGCAACAGAGGTGTATGTATATATATATATATAAATCCAAAAGTAGTATATTATCCAATCAATAGGTATATTCTATTTATGTACTTTATCAGTATTATCTTGTGTAATAGCTGCATTCCTTTGATTTTCTTTGGTTTGCATCAGGTTACAATTTTTTAATCAACATTAAAAAAATTAACAGGAACTTTGATCCAGGCTTTCAGCTAAAATTATAAGGGCTGACGGTTTTCAAGAGTAGCCATTGATTTTGAGTGCCCAGCCTAAGACATCATTTTCCAATGTGCTGAGTACATGCAGCTCCCATTGACTTTAACTGGAATTGCAGATGTTCAGCACCTACTTGAACATTTGAATTTGGGCACCAAAAATTACTGTCCACTTTTGAAATTTTTGGCCTAAATCCTTTCTTCCCAAATTATTGCTTGTGTCTAAGGAAACAGTATAAGAAGTTATTTTGCAAGTATTTACTAATGACTTAGGAAACCAAGCGTATAGATGACTTAATCTTCACTGTACCGAACCTACATATCTCATTAGCATATTTCTATTACCATATTCCATAATGAATGGGTAAAGGAAACAAAAAGCTTCGATTAGTTGTTCAAAAGGTTGCAAATTTCTTACTTTTAGCAACAAACAAAAAAACACTCTAGCCTGGCACATATACATATCATATATACCTGCTTTAAAACAGGAGATTTATCTCCTAGACTAGAGCACTAGCATTTATCTCCTAGACTGTTCACTGCCCAAATCTTGGTCTTGGTCTCAGTCTGATTCCCCAGGCCAACAGTTGCTGAAAGTGCTGCTGAGTCAGTACACTGGTCAGCTCTGAAAAGGGAAGGAATGCCACTCAACAGCAGCCCCTCAAACTGACTAAACTTCGGGTGGAATCCACAAAGAGATTTAGGTGTTGCAATGCTGAGCGTTTTGATGCCTAACTTTTAGGTACCTCGAAAATCACAGAAACAACACAAAGCCAAGTTAGGTGCCTAGCCTCCTACACAATGAACGGGGGAGAGATAGGCACCTAAGGGCTGGTCTACACTGGAGGGGGGGGGGATTGATCTAAGATACGCAACTTCAGCTACACTAGTTGCGTAGCTGAAGTTGAAGTATCTTAGTTCGACTTACCTGGCCATCTTCATGGTGGCAAGTTGTCTGCCGTGGCTCCCCCATCGACTCCACTTACTCCTCCTGCCGAGGTGAAGTACGGGTGTCGATTCAGGGATCGATTTATTGTGTCTAGACAAGACGCGATAAATCCATGGGTGCCAACTTATATGGGCTCTTGGAGCTAAAGCCCCAGGAATATTCATAATCAGGGGCTCTGCTCCACCAATATTTGGAAATATTAGATTTTTCCCCCTCCCCGGAGTTTCCCTGCTTGAATGTAAAGAGAGCACACAGCATGTCTCTCTCTCTCTCTCCTTTGCTGCTGCTGCCGGTAGCCTAAGGGCTGCAGCATTAACATAAGAGGAATGTGCTAACGATTGCTGAAGCACTCAGGAGGGGGAGGGGAGGGGAGGGGGCCTCCCCTCCCCTCCCGCCCTTACCTGGAGGAGACACAAACGGGCCAGGAGACAGACATCATTCACCTTAGCAGCAGTTGGGACTTTCGTGAGTGTTTGACCCTATGATTTTTTATTATGTTTGAGTGTTTGACCCTATGATTCCCCCCCTGCCCCAGCCCCAGTCCCAGCCCCCCAGTGAGGCACAGCAGGCTGCACAGGGGAGGCAGGAAGCCACATGTGAAGGCAATGCCCCCTCCCCCAGCACCCACCAACCCATCCGCCAAAGGAGGGATGGGAGAGGGAGGCTTCCTAGACCTGAGCAGCTGGGGCTTGGGTGAATTTTATGACACCCTGCTCCCCCACCCCATAGCCAGCCACCACCCTGCCTACCCCACTTCTGCCCCATGCTGGGCAAGGGGCAGCCCCATCCCCCATCCACAGTGAAGTTATGGTGAGAGGCAACATGGAAGGCCACCTGTGCCCCCCCCCAGTACCCATCATAGGGGAGGGGAGTGAGCTTTCTGGACCTGAGAGGGGCTCTAGGAGCATGTGCAGAGTGTGTGTGCCATGGGGGGCAGGAGGGAACCCTCCCCTGGAGCTTGCTGCTGCCAGTGGTGGTGATGGGGAGTCCTCTCTGGCCCTAGCCCTGGGGCAGCCTGTCTGCACCCCAAGTTCCTCATTCTCAGCCCTGCCTCACTCCAAAGCCTGCACCCCCAGCACCGAGCACGCTCCTGCACTGTGAACCCCTCATCCCCAGCCCCACCCCAGAACCCTCACCTGAGGGGAAAAACATGCAACTTAAATTTGGTGGTCAGTTTGGAGTATCATTGTATTTAGCACAATATTTGATTATTTTACACCCTTCAAAGTATGTAACTGGTCGTATACAGGTGTTTTCTCTGAATACTGTCTGTGTGCCTCAGTTTCCCCAATGCACTTCTTAAGGCTCTAGATGGTGGGATAAGGGGGTGTGATTGTTGTAAAGTCCTAGAGGGCCAGTGTGATGCTGTCTGCACAGAGAATGGCTGACACCCTGTCTCCAGGCAACTGATGGCCTGGGCCACTCTCCTGCAAGGTGCCAACTGAAGGTGTTTGGAGTATCATTGTATTTAGCACAATATTTGATTATTTTACACCCTTCAAAGTATGTAACTGGTCGTATACAGGTGTTTTCTCTGAATACTGTCTGTGTGCCTCAGTTTCCCCAATGCATTTCTTAAGGCTCTAGATGGTGGGATAAGGGGGTGTGATTGTTGTAAAGCCCTAGAGGGCCAGTGTGATGCTGTCTGCACAGAGAATGGCTGACACCCTGTCTCCAGGCAACTGATGGCCTGGGCCACTCTCCTGCAAGGTGCCAACTGAAGGTGTTGGAGAACAAAGAGATTAGGTGGCCTCCTAATGCTTGGAAAAGAGACAAAGGCCAGAGGAGGGAGTGTCAGTGCCTGTGCAGACTTCCGGGAAGCGCATGGTGTGGAAGGGGATGCTGGGATGCTTTGGAACAACTCCATACAAAGCCAGTCAGGACTCTGGGGGAGCCTCCTCTCTGAGCATACTGTCTCCAGGGCAAGAAGCTTACACCTTCCTGGGTCTGACCTCGGAGCATTCAGCATGCCCTTCCACACTGTGCACTTTCCGCAGCGAGTGTGCCCAGGCAGGTCCTGGGGCAACCAGAGGTCCCTGCACCCCAACTCCGCAGTCAGATGTGACTCTCAGCCAGACAGTAAAACAGAAGGTTTATTAGATGACAGGGATACAGTCTAAAACAGAGCTTGTAAGTACAGAAAACAGGACCCCTCAGTCAGGTCCATCTTGGGGGGTGGGGAGCCCAGACCCAAGTTCTGGGCCTCTCCCGATTTCCCCAGCCAGCTCCAAATTGACACTCCCTCATCTGGCCTTTGTGTCTCTTCTGGACAAGGAGGCCACCTGATCTCTTTGTCCCCAACACCGTCAGTTGGCACTTTGCAGGGGAAACTGAGGCACCCACACAGTATTCAGAGAAAACATTAAGAACATTCCCACTTTGTCACAACAGGTGCAACAAAATTTAATACCGTATATTAGGTATTAATAGGCAAGTGCTGCTTCTGACTTTCCACTTTTAATTGACCCTTGTAATCTTGTGGTGCTGACGCATTGTAGCTTCATTTTATATCAGCTTACAGGGTGAGAGCGGGGGGGGGGGAGGGACACCACCATTTTGGGCCCCACCAAAAATTATATGAACCTGCTGCCTATGGATAAATCGATCCCCAATAGATCGATTATTACCTGCCGATCCGGCGGGTAGTGTAGACATGGCCTAAGAGAGCCACCAAAGCCAGCACACAAGGCAGGGAGCCACCTAAGCTAGCTAAGAGGAGTGCATCCTAAGCCCTGCCCCTCTCTGACAGAGACACCTAAGGGTATGTCTACGGGATTATTCCGATTTTACATAAACCAGTTTTTTAAAACAGACTGTATAAAGTCGCGTGCACGTGGCCACACTAAGCACATTATTTCGGCAGTGTGCGTCCATGTACCGAGGCTAGCGTCGATTTCCAGAGCGTTGCACTGTGGGTAGCTATCCCGTAGCTATCTCATAGTTCCCACAGTCTCCACCGCCCATTGGAATTCTGGGTTGAGATCCCAATGCAAAAACAGTGTCGCGGGTGATTCTGGGTAAATGTCGTCACTCAATCCTTCCTGCGTGACAGCAACGGCAGACAATCATTTCGCGCCCCTTTTCCCCTGGATTGCCCTGGCAGATGCCATAGCATGGCAACCATGCAGTCCGTTTAGCCTTTTGTCACTGTCACCGTATGTGTACTGGATGCTGCTGACAGACGCGGTACTGCAGTGCTACACAGCAGCATTCATTTGCCTTTGCAAGGTAGCAGAGACGGTTACCAGCTATAGCACCGTCTGCAATTGGAAATTGGTGATGATCTTTATCAGTCATTTTGCACCGTTTGCAATTGGAAATTGGCAATGACGGTTTTCAGTCCTTTTGTACCGTCTGCTGCTGTCATGGGTGCTCCTGGCTGGCCTCGCTGAGGTCGGCTGGGGGCGCATGGACAAAAATGGGAATGACTCCCCAGGTCATTCCCTTCTTTATGTTTTGTCTAAAAATAGAGTCAGTCCTGCCTAGAATATGGGGCAAGTGTACTAGAGAACCAGAGAGCACAGCCGCTCCGGGTCAGAGCCCCAGAGATCCCGCAGAAATGATGATGCCATTCTAGGGGGTGCCCCTGCAACAACCCCACCCATTGCTTCCCTCCTTCCCCAACCCTCCTGGGCTACCGGGGCAGTGTCCCCCCCATTTGTGTGATGAAGTAATAAAGAATGCAGGAATAAGAAACACTGACTTTTTAGTGAGATAAAATGAGGGGGAGGCAGCCTCCCACTGCTATGATAGTCCAGGTAGTACAGATTCTTCATTAGACATGAAACGGGGGGGGGGCTGATGGAGCTCAGCCCCCAGTTGCTATGATGAGGACAGTTTTCAATCCTTTTGCACCGTCTGCCGGGAATGACCAGGAGTCATTCCCATTGTTGCCCAGGCGCCCCCAGCCGACCTCACCGAGGCCAGCCAGGAGCACTCACAGGATGATGAGGACCGTTTTCCACCATTTTGCACTGTTTGCCATCAGGAAAGGAAGGGGAGGAGATGCTGCTGTTCAGCGCCGCAGCACCGCGTCTACCAGCAGCATGCAGTAGACATACGGTGACATTGAAAAAAGGCGAGAAACGATTTTTTCCCCTTTTCTTTCACGGTGGGGGGAGGGGGGTAAATTGACGAGATATACCCTGAACCACCCAGGACAATGTTTTTGACCCTTCAGGCATTGGGAGCTCAGCCAAGAATGCAAATGCTTTTCGGAGACTGTGGGGACTGTGGGATAGCTGGAGTCCTCAGTCCCGCCTCCCTCCCTCCATGAGCGTCCATTTGATTCTTTGGCTTTCCGTAACACTTGTCACGCAGCACTGTGTTGAGTCCCTGCTGTGGCCTCTGTCTGGAGATTTTTTCAAATGCTTTGGCATTTTGTCTTCTGGAACGGAGCTCTGATAGAACAGATTTGTCTCCCCATAAAGCGATCAGATCCAGTATCTCCCGTACAGTCCGTGCTGATCAGCGCTCCACGCTGGGCAAACAGGAAATGAAATTCAAAAGTTCGCGGGGCTTTTCCTGTCTACCTGGCCACTGCATCCGAGTTCAGATGGCTTTCCAGAGCGGTCACAATGGTGCACTGTGGGATACCGCCCGGAGGCCAATACCGTCGAATTGCGGCCACACTAACCCTAATCCGACATGGCAATACCGATTTCAGCGCTACTCCCCTCGTCAGGGAGGAGTACAGAAATTGGTTTTAAGAGCCCTTTAAATCGATATAAAGGGCTTCGTTCTGTGGACGGGTGCAGCGTTAAATCAGTTTAACGCTGCTAAATTCAGTATAAACGCGTAGTGTAGACCAGGCCTAAGTCCAGGCTTCAGAGAGGTGCCTAGCTCTGCATGTGCTTCATGAACTGGGAGAAGACAGACTGGCTAAATTGCATGCAGGACTTGAAACAAAACAGCTGGGGCATGGGGAGAAGCACCCTTATAACCTTTAGCCTACATGTGGGACACCTCAGGTAAAGTCCCTCTCCTCCTGAGCAGGAGAAGGGATTTGAACTAGGTATGCTACCACTAAAGAGCATGCGCTAACCCCAAGGCTATGAATACTCTAATGTGGGGTTCCTGCAATCTCCTCTACTGAAGTTGTTCCACTGTGATTAAACAATGGACTACTTAAATGTTAATTGGGCCAATGAATGAGTTAGAATGACTCTGTAGCCTAGTGGATGCTGTGGCCTGAGAGATCCCAGATCAAATCCCTTCTCCTGCCTTAAACTGGAGGTCTCCCACATCCTGTGTAAATACTTGATCCACTAGGCTAAAGATTATAAGGAAGGTCTCCCCATTGCCCCCTCGGTGTTTTGTGTGAACTTGCCTGAGGGCCTGATTCAGTAGGCACCCTGTGAGCATGACTACTAGATTGGGCCCCTGCATGCGATTTAGGTGGCCGAATGCCCCTCTTTCCTGGTTTGTGAATAGCTCTGGGGCTTAGGCAGCAGAGAGGCATCTGGACACCTATCATGAAGCATCAGTGCCCATGCTCAGGCAGGAGATAGGTGCCTAGTGTGAGGTTGCAGCATACATGCCCAGAGGAAAAAAATGTAGGCACTAAGTGAGTTGAGGCATCTGCCAGATCAGGTGGCAGCCAAGCAGGAGTTTTGTGGATCGCAGTGGTGCCTAAAACATGGACTTAGGCATTTAAGTACCTTTGTGGATTGCACCGTTAGCCTCACATTGCTTAAATAGCTCAGTTAACAGTCTCCAAGTGTAGTTTTGTTCAGTCCTTCTTGGATAGTAGAAGAAATGTGGGGTTTCAAGTGTGGTGGTGGAAAATGAAAGGAATGTTCAGTGCTCATCAGGGAAAGACCCAACTCCCAGGGAAGCTAAACATAATTAATTAGTTTGAGACAGTTGTGCTGTATCATTGCATGAGGTCACTAGTCGCTCTGTATTTGGATACAAGACAACACAGTTTTGCTACCTCCTATTTCTGTTTTGTCTTGCCAGGGTAATTGTTGCCATTATACTCCCCACAAGACAAGCATTGGCAATCATGCCAACTAAACCAGATTAGTGTTCAGGGGTATTTGCTGTATATGATGCCAAATTCATCCTTGATACTAATTATATGAAATATGCTCCAATAATTTTCCACTAGGTGAATAAAAATAATGCCAGAACTGCTGCCTTTTACTAAACCTCAGTTAAAGAGGCATTCACTAATCCCAAGACATATCATAGCTTCTTCCTGTGTGATTACATTCCTTTTTTATAAAATGGTGTTTCCCCCAAAGGAGATGATTAGCTCTGTTCCTGGCACCGAAATTCTAGGGAGAGAGGGAAGGAAATTATTTCAAGCCTAATTTGTCTGGGCCAAATCCTGAAGTCCTTATTCAGGCAAAATCCCCATTGACTTCAGTGTTCTTTTGTAGGTTGGTGTTCACATGAAATTTTTATTGGTTTAAATTGTAAGACACACCCCTCTATTCAATACTTCTTCCTGAATCAAAAGAAGGAAAAACACCTTAACTTGGGAAATAAAATCAAAATACACAAATTAGTATTTAGGACTTAGCGTTGGTGAAATTGAAAATGCTACATGCTGAAGCTAATTCCAAAATTGTATTATGGAAATTATTTGCAGCTACTGACTAATAAGGACAATGTTTTTAAAAGTGTTCAGGAATAATTATTACAAAATATAAACTCATAGGCATTTTGGTTACACAATGAAATGCTTAAAATACACCTTTATTGCCATTTGAAAACTTTTCTTTGGTACATTAAATGTTGCACCTGAAATAAACTGGCTGTGAGCGGGGGAACCCATTTACCAAAACAAACTGATAGCAAATTTGTTTTTACAATGTATAATCAACGTAATTACTACTTCTTGCAGGATCTGTGAAGAACAGTGCATATTTAAGATTAAATGGGAAAATTTACCTTAAAGCTATTTACCATTCATTGTCAATATAAGTCCTCCGGCAACTTGGAGGGATTTAACAGTATTTGACCCTCCTGTTCTTTAATTTTGCTATTACCCTTTTTTGTTTTGTTTTGTTGAAAGTCTAATGAATGTAAGGTTGTTTTACTGAAATAGGCATCATGTTTTATAACTTCTTTCAAACCACCTAAAACAGCACAGCAGAAATAAGGTAAAGTCAGGAACTGATAAGATAAAAAACAAAACAAACAAAAAAAGCCAAAACAAAACAACTCCCCAGAAAGAATAAAAACTCTTAGGCATGCGTAATATGATGTACTTGAGTAGAAGTATTGCCTGAGCTAAAGAACAATTTAAATGGCACTAAATTTGTTACTATGGTAGATGAAAATAGTCAAGGTATTGATAGATCTAACACTTAATTTTGTGTCTAGGTACAGCAGCAGTAAAGAAAGCTAATAGGATGTAAACATGACCAGTTTTGGTCACCATATTTTAAAAAAAGATAAAATTGGATAAAGTACTGTACAGACAACTGCAGTAACATGAATGTAATGGAAAGATTTATATATGACAAGAGACCAACAGAACTGAGATTTAGTCTTCAGAAAAGAAAACTAGGAGGTGAAATAACTGAAGTATTTAAATTAGTGAAGGTTATAAAATTAAACTTGATGATCTGTTTGAGACAGCTAGACAGACCTGAATTAGGAGACATAGCTTTAGGTTAAGAAATGGGCTACTCATTTCCTAAGTAGTGCATCACACAAAGAGCATGTATGTTACACTATTAGCCCATGTTGTGCGTTGTGAATGGGTTTTCAGGGGGAGGGCTTTAAGGCTGGTAGTCCCATGGTTAGGGTGGTAGCTTAGCATTTACCAGAGCTGAGTGCTCAATTTGCTACTCTGCTGCCTGTGTCCTTGTAAGTATCAGCAAGTTACTTGGTCTCTATGTCCCACTTCCCCATCTGTAAAACAGGAATAACAGTACTTTCCTCCCTCACAATAGTGATGTGAAGATAAGATTGTGAGGTGCTCAGTTGATAGGTACCTTAAATAAGCATTGGCTTCACTACATAAAGCCCTAAATGGTTTGGGAACTAGTTACTTAGGAAACCTCATTTTCCCCACAGTTGTGAGCACCAGAAGTCCCTGTCTGGCCTTCTCTCAGTTAAATGGGAATAGACTCCTGGTAAGACAATATCTGTGGAAAAACCCTTGACTTTGAAACTTGCTTCTCCCTGGATTGACCAGAGCCCAGTTTGTGAACTGTGAGCAAATAGCAAAGCCCACGTTTTCTGGTGGACATCTGGCAAGAAGGTAGGGTTGCCAATTTTCTAATCACACAAAACTGAACATCCTAGCCTGGCCCCTTCCTTGAGGCCCCGCCCCCACCTACTACATTCCTCCTCCCTCAGTGGCTCGTTCAACCCCCCACGCTCACTTTCACTGATCTATTGATCAGTCTTTCCATTGATCAGTCTTTTAACCCCTCACCAAGTTGATGAAAGGATTTTTGGCTTGGGAGTAGTTTTACCTTCTTCTCGCACTAAAAGAAAATATTTTAACAGCTTAAGGTTTTAAAATGTATATGTGATTGAGATGGGAGAGCCTCATTACATCTTTCCAAACAGAAAGGGTCTGAGGTCTGCTTCTGGTTCAACACCCATCCTCCTTCAGAGCCTGGGGCTAGACAGATGAGTCTTGTAGCATGCCCGGAGAGCGACAGATTTGTACTATTTAGACCAGGGGTCTCAAACTCAAATGGCCACGAGGACCACATGAGGGCTAGTTCATTGGCCTGAGGGCTACATCACTGACACACTCCGTCGCTGCCCCCAGTCCTGCCCCCACTCCACCCCTTCCATGAGGCCCCGCCTCTTTCCACTCCTTCCCTGCCCCAATTCCAACCCTTTCCCTGAAGTCCCCACCGCAACTCCGCCCCCTCCCTGCCCCCAGAGGGTGCATGAGGGATGTGGCAGGGGCTTAGGGCAGGGAGTTGAGGTGCAGCAGGGGGCTCAGGGTGCAGAAGGGGTGTGGGATGCAGCAGGGGGCTCAGGGCAGGGGGTTGGGGTGTAGGGTGCAGTAGGGGACTCAGGGCATGGGGTTGGGGTGCAGCAGAGGGTTGGGGTTCAGGCAGGGGGCTCAGGGCAGGGAGTTGGGGTGCAGCAGCGTGTTGGGGTGCAGGCAGGGGGATCAGGGCAGGGGATTGGAGTGCAGCAGCGTGTTGGGGTGCAGGCAGGGGGATCAGGGCAGGGGATTGGGGTGCAGAAGGGGTGTGGGATGCAGCAGGGGGCTCAGGGCACGGGCTTGGGGTGTGGGGTACAGCAGGGGGCTCAGGGAAGGGAATTGGGGTGCAGCAGGGGGTTGGGGTGCAGGTAGGGGGATCAGGGCAGGGGACTGGGGTGCAGAAGGGGTGTGGGGTGCAGCAGGGGGCTCAGGGCACAGGGTTGGGGTGTGAGGTGCAGCAGGGGGCTCAGGGAAGGAGGTTGAGGTGCAGGCAGGGGGCTCAGGGCAGGGAGTTGGGGGGCGGAGTGCAGGAGAGCTTCAGGCTCCGGGGTGGCAGTGGCACACACCAGGGCCAGGGCAGGCTGCCGGCCCCAGCCCCGGCCCCGCTCTGCTCTGCTCTGGGAAGTAGCTGGAACCATGTCCCTGCAGCCCCTGGGGAAGGGGGATGCAGGGCTCCGCGCGCTGCTTGCCGCGCCTCCAGGTACCTCCCCCAGAGCTCCCATTGGCCGCGATTCCCCGTTCCCGGCCAATGGGAGCTGCAGGGGGGGGGTGCCTGGAAGCCAGGGCAACACACAAACGGAGGCTTCTCCTCCACCCCGACCGCAGGGACGTGATGCCAGCCGCTTCATGGAGCAGTGCAGGGCTTGAGGGGGGCAATCCTGCAGCTGTAGTTTGCCCACCCCTGCCTGGAGGTAGGCGGGGGGGGCGGGTGCAGGACGCTTGGCGGGCCACAGGAAATAGCCGCGCGGGCCATGTGTTTGAGACCCCTGATTTAGACCAAAAGACAGGCAAATTGCAAAGTTGAGAACTCCTCACAGACAATGTCCTGCCAATTTTGTACCAAGAAGGCTCCAGACCTGGCACCTCCATGGATCATAGGTAAGGCACTGCATGAGAAGAGAGGTGATCTCTCATGTAGACAGGTTCCAACCAGTTAAAACTTTACTTGTCATAACCAATACCATCTGGAAACCAATAATAGATCCTGTAACACGGCTGTCATGTGCTCATAGTGAGAGAGCTGCTGCATTTTGCACTAGCTACAGTTTCTGGTATGATTTAAGGTATAACCCAATATAGAGCATGTTACAGTAATCTAATCCCAAAGTGACAAAATGCATGTATTTCAGTAACAAGGGTCTGCATCCAAAAGAAACTGTCACAATCTCCTTATTTCACCACCGAGACATGAGTGGTCTGAACCATAGGTGCTGGAAAGAGGGGTGCTGGCTTGAAGTAGTAATAACAAACACCAAATACACAGCTTCTACCTTCAGTACCCCACTATAAAAATTGTTTCAGCACCACTGGTCTGATCTAGTGGTCAAAGCAGGAGTCAGGCTGGATCAGATACTGGGAGGTCAGCGTCCAAGACAGGCCAGAGGGCAAACCGAGAGTCGAGCATCAGGAGGCAGGCAGGTTCAGGTTACCAGGAGATCAGCAGCAGAAGACAAACTTGAGAGCAGAACCACTGATCAGTAACCAGAGTCAGGCTGGGTCACGATACCAGGAAATCAAGCCAGGGGAGCAGGAACAGGAAGCACAAGGCACACAGTCCAGAGCAGGGTGGATCCAAGATGAAGAGGGTCCTGGCAGCCACATGGGCTTCTGCAGCTGTGCCCCCCTGCCAGCCCAGCTCTGGAGGCCGGCGCCTGGGGTTGAACCTTGCAGGCACTGCAGAGTTCCCGCTCTCGCAGCAGCTGCAGATGGCCTGGGGCCCCTTCATTGGCATCCAGACATTGCCAGCTTAGCTGAAGGAGCAGGCTTTGGTCAAGGGATCTGACACTTGAGTGGCTGCCATGACCTTCAGGTGGCAGGTGATGTAGATCACATTCTTGGAATCACCAGCAAATCTGAATGCGTCAATCATGAACCAGAGGATGTCCTACCAGGGCTTGGGGGGTTAGGAATGCTGAACTCCTGGTATCTGACCCAGCCCAACTCCTGTTTGATCACTAAGTCAGACCACCCACATCCTAGTCATGACAGTTTACCTGGACAACAGGTCTGGTCCTGTGCTGAGTTTAAATAGGAGCTGTGGACCAATCAGGACCCCCAGCATCCTGCCAATCAGGTTCCAGGACTGGAGTCCTCTATCAGGTTTCAGCTTCTGTCCTAGCAAATGTTGGCAGGTTGCTGGGTGGCAAGTTGGTGCTTACTAGCTGCTACAAGTCCTGTAGACCCAGGTTTAAGACCCGCGGTCCCTGACATCTGGCTAGCAAAATATGAGAAAAGGACTTCCTAGAAATTGCTGCTCTTTGTGTAATGGCAGATAGGAATTCAATAATAATCCCAAGACTGCAAACCAACAAATGGCAGGCACACATCCTCAGTATTAAGAGGAAGATATAATCTCTGCCATATCTTCTGGTTGCCTCCCCTAACCTGCTAGCATCACCTCACTCTTATCTGGCTGAGCTTCAGCCACCTAATTCTTGTCCAGGCCTCATTCTCCCTCAGACATTCAGCTAGGTGTTCAACAGCACTGGCCTTGTAATGTGAGCTAGCAATGCAGAGCTGGTTGTTGCCAATAGACTAGAAACACTGCTGCAAATCCTCCTAACAGCCCTGTGTACTAACTGAATAAGAGGGGAGGCAAGATGGAACTCCACATGATAGCATTCAGCACCACCGCTGAGAATGCTCAGCAAGGAAGGAGTGGAAGCACCTGGAGAGCAACCCCCTTTGCTCTTGTTGCTGTCCACAGGAGACTCAACGGTACCCCATGATCAGTGGCATTGTAGGCTGCAGATAATAAATATTTAATACACCTCTAACAATATTAGCATGGACACTGGAGTTTATGAAAAGTAATTCATTTATGTCTGTAAAGAGTTACAAGTTCCTTAGACAAAAGGTGCTATAGAAGCATGAAGTATAGGTATTAAATATTACAATTGTCTGTTTACCTCACACACTGTAATAGCCTGAAGTCTGCCAGTGGAGGTGAACTACAGCAAAGATCAAAACAGAGCTGTCAGGAAGCAATTTTCCCCTGGAGAGAAGAGAGGAGAATTTCTTTTCTTTAAAATCTCATTTCCTGCTGGCATCCATTGAAGCTTCTGTTGGAATATTTGCACTTCAAATGCTGTGTCTGGTGTAATACACTCTTAGGGCTTCCCCATGTATCGGACATGCTGGGTAAATCTGAAACAGTGAAAATGAAATTAAGAGTTTTATTTTAATCTGCAATGGCCATGGAATTATGGCCCAATTTTAAAACTTGAGTGCCCGATGTTAGCCTCCTAAATTCATCTTTAGACTCCTAAATCTTCTGTTTAGTAGCCTAACTTTAGGCCATCCAAGTTTGAAAACATTGGCCTATATCCTTAGTTCACTCTGTTACGTCTAGATGTTGCATGAGTCTCTAAACAGTGGGTGTTAAGAAATACCATATGCTGCAATACCAAGTTACAACAGGGTGAGCTAAGGACAGAGCGTCATCCTTAACTTAGAATTTCCTTCTCTTTTCAGAATGGTGTTACAACTTTTAGCATTACTTAAATGCATGTTTTGTGCTTTAATTAACTTCAGGCACAAATGTTTTATCTAATATTAAAGCTGACATAGAAAAATAATGACGTTCACTGTCAGCACAAATAAAACTGAAAGACAATGAATCATTGACTTGTAAACTGTAATCAGTTGAAGTTATTTGCCTCTATAAACTTAGATCTTTAAAAGGCTAAATGTGATTTTAAATGGTTACAAAATAGAGAGTAGAGATTCATTAAATATTAAATATGGATGACAAGAATGAGGAATAAAACCAGTGAAAGAAAAGCCTGTATGGTCACCATATTCATAAAAGATTTGGAACAAGGGGTAAACAGTGAGGTGGCAAAATTTGCAGATGATACAAAACTACTCAAGATAGTTAAGTCCAAAGCAGACTGCAAAGAGTTACAAAGGGATGTCACAAAACTGGGTGACTGGGCAACATAGTGGCAGATGAAATTCAATGTTGATAAATGCAAAGTAATGCACATTGGAAAGCATAATCTCAACTATACATATAAAATGATGGGGTCTAAATTAGCTGTTATCACTCAGAGATAGTTCTCTGAAAACATCCACTCAATGTGCAGCAGCAGTCAAAAAAGCTAACAACACTGGAAATCATTAAGAAAGGGATAGATAATAAGACAGAAAATATCATATTGCCTCTATATAAATCCATGGTACGCCCACATCTTGAATACTGTGGTCGCCCCATCTCAAAAAAGATATATTGGAATTGGAAAAGGGTCAGAAAAGGGCAACAAAAATGATTATGGATATGGAACAGTTTCCATATGAGGAGAGAATAATAAGGCTTGGACTTTTCACCTTGGAAAAGAGACGACTAAGAGAGGATAGGATAGAGCCTAGAGGTCTATAAAATCATGATGGCTGTGAAGAAAATAAATAAGAAGTGTTATTTACTCCTTCTCATAACACAAGAACTAGGGGTCGCCAAATGAAATTAATAGGCAGCAGGTTTAATACGAACAAAAGGAAGTATTTCTTCACACAATGTACAGTCAACCTGTGGAACTCCTTGCCAGAGGATGTTGTGAAGGCCAAGACTATAACAGGGTTCAAAAAAGAACTAGGTAAGTTCATGGAGGATAGGTCCATCAATGGCTGTTAGCCAGGATGGGCAGGGATGGTGTCCGTAGCCTGTTTGCCAGGAGCTGGGAATGGGCGACAGGGGATGTATCACTTCATGATTACGTGTTCTGTTCATTCCCTTTGGAGCACCTGGCATTGGCCACTGTAGGAAGACAGGATACTGGGCTAGATGGACCTTTGTTCTGATCCAATATGGCCGTTCTTATGTTTCATTACACGAAACAGAAGTGACAGTGAACACTTCTGAGTCAGCCTAAGGAGAGAAGTTTTTTACAAACAAAACCATGTCTCTGACCAAGTATCTCTGTCCATCACTATCCATCTAATGCAGATGCAGTATATCATAAGTATTACAACAACTTCAGAAACTTTTCATGTCATAGATTGCAAATGACTAGGAAATACATTGTACACATGTCCTGGCTCCCATCTCTTCTTCAGGTGGAATCAGTAAAGCCTCAGTTTGTCTTGGTGAATGTAGTACCTACATCAGTGACCACTAAGTGTAGAATTGACAACATGAAGATGCACATCAAGTCTATGTTTGTGGGGTGGGATCTCAGAGCCTCATCAGACATGTGAATACTATGTATTTAGGCTGATCAAAATGTTTCCATCACAACATAATTTCTCTCAAAAAGTGTCTGTTTTCTGCATAATATTTTGAGTTTTAGTTAAAAAAAACAAAAAAATTTTTGGCCAAAACCCTCAAATATTTTGGTTTTTGAGGTCAAAATTTTGTGCAGAAAACAAAACCCATTTTTCAAACAGGTCTAGTGTGTATACACAGGAGGATGGATAGGGTAGGTTGAGTTCTCTGTCTCACAGTGGATGGGAAAGGCACTGTCTCCAGGCTTTCTATGGAACATAAGAAGTGAGTGATTGTGATTGCTGTCCCATATTAGGAGTGTGGGTTGTGACGGATTTGGGTCTGTGGAGAGTAAAATACAAGATGTTGATATCTCTGGCCTATAATGGGCAGGTGGTCAAGAGAAAGGCTAGTGGTTGAATGGTGGTCTGCAGGTCAACAGGATAAGCGTAGGAGCAGGTAGTCGGGGTCTGTAGCCCATATTGGAAATGTAGATGGATTAGCTTAGGTATGGTTAAGGAGGTTTCTGGCTTATAGAGGAAGGCTCTTGAATGTTACAGAAAGAAAATCAGCTTTCTATGTTCAGTAATTCATTTTACTGCTTTAGAAATTTGTAAGACTAAGAAATGCAAATGTACTTTTGATGTGCTGATTACTTTGGGGTGCACAAAAACATGAAAAGTAACTGTAATGAAATATCTCCTGGGTGTCTTGGAACATACAAAGGGGACACAGGAGGAGTTCCCTAGGAAACAAGAGATGCACTCCCAAGCATTTTTAAGCTTGGACAGCTGACAGCTAGTCAATTGAGCTCTGAACATCATTGCTAGAAGGTATGTGATTCAACTGAAAAGTGTGGTTGGTAGGATTAAATGTGGAGAGCCGTAGATTTCTGAGAGAACCTACAAGGGAAGCAGGGTGGATAGATTAGTGTCCATAAATTCTTTCTGAAACCACTCAGGGATAAAAGGCTGATCAGTAGTTTATCCAAAAAAGGTGGCACCTTAAATAACTCTAAAAAAAAGATTGTAGGGCACAATTCTGCCACTTAGGTACAGACCACATTGGAAGCAGCGGAAGTCACACCATTTGTCCTGGAGCCCCCTGATACCCAGGGGGAGTGTGTCAATTGCACCATACTCTGGAAAGGTGTAATATGCTCTGCTTTCTGTAGCCGGTCAGCTCAAATCCATGTCCTCTTTGGGCTTGTTTAGGAGAGTGTAGGCAATCTAATTGTGCCTGATGCTTCTATGGGGTGCAGAGGGGAAGAAAATATCTTGCTGGCCAGGAAGAGGGTAAATACAACTTGTCCTCAGTAGTTTTCAAACAGCTGTCTGAGTGCGATCAGTGGTCCTTGGAGTCCCGGTTCACAGTATGAAACATTTTAAGAATCAAGCAGTTGGAGTTTGGTATGTTAGGAGAGGAGATGATCTAGGAGAGACGCTCTCATTTACAAAGGTGTCATAGAAGTGAGAAGTTGGAGAACTATTGCTCATAAACTCCCACACCTTGTTCCGAGATGGTTCCTGCTTAGAAACAGATGTGGCACTAAATCAAATACAAGTAATAAATGCATTTAATAGCTAGATCAGTATAATTGCTTGTCTCGTCAGCTAGTAAGCAAAGAGCACAAACAAGTACCATAACAGTTTTATTACATGTTCGTGCTTGTGTTTCCTTGAGACGGATGATGTAAGCAAACTGTATGATATAGTACACTTCAAACAAGCAGTTAAAAATAAGAGTTCACAACAAGCAATTTAAAACAAATGTTGGGAGAATTAGGACTTCAAGAAATCTTTTCCAGGTTAAGCTCCAATTATATTTTACAGATTTGATGGGGAAAATAAGATGATGTGAACCATCATACAGGATATTAACATTTAGAAAGACTTCCTTTAAATATCTTTTCTCTTGTCTCCTTGTAAGATTTGTTTCAGGGAAGTAATATATACGACTATCTGTTAAATCATCAGGCGTGACTCTGTATGGAAACTTTTTGCATGAGTGATTGGTTGTGAAATATCCCCACCCTTTCTTAGTTCAAGCAACGTATAAGGAATGTGCTTCTTATTTCTCAAGTAGAGTATTTTATTTCTTGCAGATAAGAGTGTAAAATTCTTTTTGAAGTGCTTGAATATTAGTAAATTATAATTGAGATGTTAAATATATTTCTGACAATCTACTACGGTTTTAAAAATATTGCATGGGTTATTACAAGGGAATGCATCTTTGATGTTACATCAAGATATATTAGGCTGTTAAATCATGTAAAGTAAGCCCTTAGATTTTGTTCATTTTACAGCATAGCACATTGTGCGTCTTATGGTGTACTGCAGGGGAAGTGGACAAGAAAAGGCTGAAATAGTCTGCCAAAGTCAGATTTTTACTCAAATTAATGGGTTTTTACTGATGTGAGAACAAACGTTGACCCTGAAGATAGATCTTCGAGTAAAATTTCACCATCAAAAGTAATACAGCAAAGTTTAAAAAACAAATTCTTGTAAAACATTTCTAAAATGAATACTGTCATAGTCCTGTGGGGCAAATACGGCTACACAGATGGTAATTAATTACATATATAATTAATGACCATCTGATATATAAATAAATAAATCAAGGGTTGAAATAGAGGGCCTGATTTTTCCACTCTTATACTGGCTTAAAACTGATGTAACAGAATGGAGAATGAAGCGCTCAGACTTTGCTGGCTAAAACTAGTCATGGACTGTCTCTGGATCAAAGGCAGAGGAATTGCCTCATGCTACAACTTGCTCAATTTTAGCCCTGAAAGAAATTTTTCTTTTTGATTCATAGTTGTGTAGTTGTGGGGGAAAGAGCTTCTGGGGCTCAATATGATGTCAAAGTAGTGTCAGCATCACTTTCGAGACGTCAGTGATGCATGCATTTCAGATATAGAACAGTCATGCAAAAAGACAAAGAAATTCACAAATTTATCTTCAAGCTTGACAACCTGTTAAAATGAATGAATAGCCCAGTTACGAATCAAAACATCCTGTTTCTTTTTTTATATCATAGCTGTAAATGCTAGTTGACAGTGATTGGACAAGAGGTTGTTACTGTTTTAAAGTAGAAATGGAATTTAAAGTTCTGTGTTTAATTAATTACTTTTGGCTTTGCCTTTTATTTTGAATTAAAGATGCCTTGCCTGGAGATTTAAAAGAGAAAATTTGTTGCTTTCAATATTATTTCACTTTGTAGAATCTGGGTGTTAAAGAATATACACAAGAGTAAAAGATTCTTTGAAACATAAAAAAATGTAGTTTTCTTTTAGCTGTTCAAATAAGAAGGTATTGTATAAAGTTAATTATTTTGCGTTGTTTGAATTTTCATCTGCTACACTGTGTGTCAGATTTTATAAATTAGAAGTCCCTGCAGTTGCACTGCTTTTAAAAATAGTATATTTCTTTCCAGCAGTTCTTTCCTTTTTTCTTTTTCACTTTACTGAATGCCTACTCAGAATGTCAAGGCCATAGTTGCTGCAGTCATTTTAAAAAAATTGAATTTTTCCTTTTCAGCCTGAATTGAGAAAATGTGTCTATCTACTGGCAACTTTGTAAATGAGACTCTTGCAGAGTAGGCCAACTGCATTCTTCTAATATCCCACATACCTAAAGGCACTCACAGAATGAGACAGAATGAAAGAAATGAAACTAACTAAAGGGCTAAATTAAGACACAGCCCAGCTTGGGAGTGAGGTGGGGTGGAGGTGGATCTAATTCCTCCAGGGCTTCTAGGGAACACAGGCCACAGCAGGAGCTCTGCTACCCTTTTAGAGAGTGCAACTAATGCCTCCTTAAATTATTGAAACTGAATACCTTAACTTGCTTTCAGCATTTCATTCAGTTTGGAGAATGAAACAATTTCACTTTCACTTTCTGGTTCTCATGCACTAACACTAGCTAGTCTCATGACTAGCTCTTTTGTTTACATTTCCAACACTGTAGGGGGATATTTAGCTTTTTTTTAAAAATGATTAAATATAAAACAAAGCAAATCTTTCTGTTTGTATTACGTTTTGTAAGCTCCCTCTTTTTATATTTCAAAACCTAACAGCTAAGCCTGTAAATTACCTGATGCTGTCCCTTTTTGGTAAATATCAGCTATGTCATGAAACACTTTTTCCTGTGTAAGACATGATTACTGTTGCTGCATGACTATAATTACACTCAAAGACTCAGTTCCAGCATATCAAGCTTTCTTTCTAAGAAACTGCTCCTTTTTAAATCAACGATATTATGTTGTTTGTTGAGACGTGAATTACAGGGATTCAGCCACACATCTTCATGCTCCATCTTGTCATTTTCTACAGTGCACTGTATCTACTTAAAGTTTCTGACAGGTCCATAAAAAGAACTGATGCGGTTAAAGCAACCGTGCATGTTGGACAATGTCCTGAGGCCACTTCATTAACTAATACGTGTTTCCTTATACCTAAAAATAAATAACACTAATAATATTGTAAACGATTTAAAATATTTGCCTTAATAGGATATGTTGATCATATGTCATTTACAAAGTGCCACCGTAGTGTATATAGGTCATATCTTAGCCAGTAGCACTTATGCCTCAGTAACACACATTGGGGTTAAGTGATTTGTCATATAATCAGAATTCTAATTTTCTTTCTTTCCTGCTTATACGAAAGACATTGACGTAAGCCTGATTTACAAAAATTAATTGCTATTGTTTGTGTTGGAGCAACCAACATACTATTGATTACTTCCTGCAGTTTAGTTTAGTCAACTATTATTGTACTAAATAAATATAAATAATCTTTCTTTGTTATAGTTCTTTTTAATTGTTATAGTTTATTTTTAATGGCTCCTGCATTTGCTCTTCAGAATCCTGAGGATTCACCTTAATTTCCTCTACTAATGTTATATTGCCTCCTTCCTTCAGAGTCTATGCTTTGTTAATCTGCCTTCTGGCCATGGAAAACTAGATAGGAAATATTGAGGGGCACATTAGGAATCACTGAATAGCAATGTGTTGTCTCCCTCAGAAGCCTTTTCAAACTTTCCAAAATCAGGAAACGAAAGACAGTACTCCAGAATCACACTCATGGCAATATCTCAGTGTTGGGGAAATTCCATTTCCACAACTGGCCTCTACGTTTTCCTTAGTCTGACTTCCCAGGAGAGTTATTGGGAATCCTTCTTAAATAATTGGGGCCCAGCCTTAGATCATAATTGCAATGAAATGCAAATTACCAACTACGGAACCATCCCTAACTTTACCATGTTTAATTAGTTTATCACATCAAGCACTTTAAGGCATGCCTGTGGACACTGTTTTGCCATCTTCCCTTAGAAGACCATATGCCGCAATGCCTCAGCCCAAAGGGATAATGACATCATACTTTTGGAGTGAGAGTATTCTTCATTCTTTATGCATCCCATTTGCTGAGGCTACCAACCAAGATGCCAATTTGTACTATCTTATGCTGGTTTTGGTAACATGAACTCCTGTCAGCTAGCAACTGGACTGAGACTACAGGCTCATTTCACATATATCACTGAATGGCTGTCAGAGATTAATGACTTTTTGTGGTTACCCACCCCTAATTCAGACTAGTAATTTTGAGATGAAAGGTGGCCCATTTCCTGAGTCATCCAATTTCCACTCCCATTGTGTTACTTCATATCTTCTGTGTCTTGCAGATTTTCAGTATACATCCAAAAAAAGGCACTCTATGATTCCTTTGGATATTTACTGCAGTTCCTGCTATGCCATTAAAGCCTGACATGCTAAGAATTAGTAGTTCTTGTGACATTTTCAAAGCTACTGTATGGTTGGGTGTTTTACTTATTATTTGCATACTTTGGTCATTGTTGCTGTGTTTTTCCAAATTAATACTGCATTCCCTCCTCCTTGAATAAAAGTTTTCTTTGTATTACACTGTACTTGTGAGTGAGAAAGTATTGCCTATTAGGGGAGGCCAGGAGGGGTATTTAGTTTTTCCAGGTTTCTGGGTGGGGGTTCAAGACAGTTTTGTTTTTCTAGTTTTAAGAACCCCCAGATATTGAACCTGGCCTTGTTGCTACTGAGAAGACCTGGCAGCAGGTTTACGCTTGCACACACTGCATCAGTGGCAAAGCTGAGAATAGAAGCTAAGGGTGAAAACCTCACCCTGACTCCAACTCCTTTACACCAAGTAAAAGAGGGAGTGGCATGAAGGTGCCTCAAAGCCCTATACCAGGGGGCCAGGATGGGGGAGTTTGGCTGCCAGTGGGTGCACAGCACCCATGGAGAAAAATTAGCAGGTGCTCTGCACCTACTGGCAGCCAAGCTCCCCCCTCCTCCCCTCCTTCTTCTCACCCAGTGCGCCGCATCTCCGCTTCTCCCCCTCCCTCCCAACGCTTCCCGCACCCCCGCCTAACAGCTGTGTAACAGCAGTAGGGTGACCAGATGTTCTGATATTATTGGGACCATCCTGATATTAGAGGCTTTGTCTCAGGGCTTGGCTACACTTACAAATTTGCAGCGCTGCAGCAGGGTGTGAAAACACACCCTCTCCAGCGCTGCAAATTGCGGCGCTGCAAAGCGCCAGTGTGGTCAAAGCCCCAGCGCTGGGAGCGCGGCTCCCAGCGCTGTCCATTATTCCCCACAGGGAGGTGGAGTACGGACAGCGCTGGGAGAGCTCTCTCCCAGCGCTGGCGCTTTGACTACACTTAGCGCTTCAAAGCGCTGCCGCGGCAGCGCTTTGAAGTGCTAAGTGTAGCCACAGCCTCATATACACAACTAAACCCCCCCTCCCAAAAAACTCACCCATGGAGTCAATGCCTATGCATGAGAGCACCTTCCCTCTAATCCCATGACTGCTTAGTTTGCTTAAGAACCTCTTGTATGGGATCTTGTCAAAAGCCTTCTGAAAGTCCAAGTACACTATAGCCACTGGATCAAGATGCTTGTTAACCCCCTCAAAGAATTCTAATAGGGATGGTGTCCCTAGCATCCTGCTGTGGCCTGTTTGCCAGAAGCTGGGAATGGGCAACAGGGGATGGCTCACATGATGATTACCTGTTCTGTCCATTCCCTCTGGGGCACTTGGCATTGGCCACTGTCAGAAGATACTGAGCTAGATGGAGCTTTGGTCTGATAGAGTATGGCCGTTCTTATGTTAAAAGATTGATGAGGCAAGATCTCCTTTAACAAAACCATGTTGACTCTTCCCCAACATATCGTGTTCATCAACGTGTCTGATAATGCTGGTCTTTAGTATAATTCAGGGGTCCCCAACACGGTGCCCGCGGGAGCCATGGCGCCTGCCGGGACGTTTAAGTGTGCCCGAGTACTGGCCTTTGGATGAGAATCCACCGAAATGCCACCAAAATTCGGCGGCATTTTGGTGGCGACGCTTCCGGATGACGCCGCTCGTCGGTGGTATTTCAGCAGATGCTCGTCCGCCGCCACGGTCCTCCGTGGCTCATCATCTGGCACCCGCCAGAGGAAAAAGGCTGGGGGCCACTGGTATAATTTCAACCGATTTGCCTCACACTGAAGTTAGGCGTACCCGTCTGTAGCTGCCAGGATTACAGCCGGACCCTTTCTAAAAATCGGTGTCACCTGAGCTACCTTTTCTTCTAAAAGTCTCACACCTACTTTCACACACACACACACACACGCACACTCTTCCCGTCTTAAGGAAATGTACCTTATTCCACAGTAACGATCCGACACGTGGTAATACAATGCTGCAGTGTTTGGCCACCTTCAGCCCGGCCCTCCCCTAGCCGGTCCTTTCCTCACCCTCCCGCTCCCGCTCCCCCGCGTCCTGTCCCTCCCCCCGCCCGCCACGGCCCCTTAGCCGGGGTGTGACGGCACGACGGTGGCGCCTCCCTCCGGCGCATGCGCAGCGGCGACCCTTTCTCTGTGCCGGTTGCCCCTCCCCGGCCCCGCCCCCAGGTCCCGGGAGCCGCCGGCCGTTGTTGTCAGTGCGTCGCGCTCGGAGTCGCCGCAGCGGCAGGAGCCGGGGACGGAGCAGGCGGGCGACGCCGGGCGCGGGACACGCAGAGCCGGGCGCGGGCACAGGTCGAGCCGCTCCCGCCGCTGTTTCGCTGCCCCGCCTGGGCCCCGCGTCTCCCGGGGGCGCCTCCAGCTCCCGGCGGGGGGAGCGGCCGGTGACAGGGGCAGACGCCGCTGCCCATGTGGGGGGGGAGGCGTGCGGAGGAGCCGCTGCTGCGGGGGTACGTTCCTGGCGCGGCGCGCGGGGTCGGTGTCCCGCGGCTCCCGGCCCGGCTGGGCTGGCGGAAAAGTAGGAGCCCGTTCCCCGGGTCCGGCCTGCCCGCCGGGGCCCTGGCTCCCTCCCGGCCGGGCAATGGCGGCCTCGCCCCGGGGAGGCTGCCGGGCCCAGCGGCGGGGCAGTTCCCTGCGCCTGAAGGTCGGTGCTGCCCGGGCGGCGGGAGCCACATGTCGTGTCTCCTTCTCCCGGCTTAGGCCGGCCGGGTGCGGGTTGGTGCGGGGCTGGAAGTGCCTGGGCAGGCGGGCGTGTGACACGACCCCCCCCCCCCCAGTCCCGCCGCGCGCGCGTGTGTGTGTGACACGATGACCCCCCCCGGTCCCGCGCACGCGTGTGTGTGACATGACGACTCCCCCTTTCTCCCGCGCGTGTGTGTCATTTGTGGTACTATCTTAAGCCAAACACGGGCAGAGCAGGCTCTAAGGGAAGAAAGTGAGGTGGAGTTCATCCTCACCCCTCACAACCTGTGGAGGACAGGGACACCTGACGCGGTTTGCCTGTTCTATGTTTTGTGTTAAACGGGTGAAATCCTAGCTAGAGAAATCCTTAAACCGTAATCCTACCCACATTTTTGGGGGATGATACTGCCTCTTTCAAATTCTTTCAAACCAGAGGCATAGCTAACAGGTTTGCTCAGAGCCTGAGCTAGCATTCTTTCTTTGCTTAGAGGGAGTACCTCTGACAGACAGACAAACTGTAGGTGTCTCTTATCCTTTGGCAACAGTGGTATAGTCATGCCAATAACATTATTTCATTGAACTGCTGTTTCCAGGTTACTATAGAAATTAATTTGGCAAGTCGCCCTGTCCTGGAGAATGGCTTTTATGGATCTTAGTGGCTAGGTTCTGACACCCAGAAGCCACCCCACTAACTACATTCATTGATGAAATGTGCCTTTTTAAATCTATTTTAGTGATTTCAGTTATTCATGAAGTCCTAGGGTAACTATGGTAAAATCCATGGTATCTTGAACATTGTGTGCAATTCTGATTGTCCTATCTCAAAAAGATGTATTAGAATTGGAAAATGTTGCCCTTCTCTTGTACAAAAATTATTATGGGTATGGAACAGTTTCTGTATGAGGAGAGATTAAAAAGGCTGGGACTGTTCAGCTTAGAAAAGAGATGACTAAGGCCATGTCTACAATTACAAGCACAGCTGTAAGATCACTCATGCAGTTGTGTTATGACTACAGTCGACATAATAAAACCAGCTCAACAAGCAGCCTAGCTGTGTCTGCAGAAGAGTGTCTGCTGATGTAGCACTGTGCATAAGAGCACTTATGCCGGCAAAACTTAGGAGGCTCAGGGGGTTGTTTTTTTCACACTACTGAGTGACAAAAGTTTTGCTGACATAAGTGCTAGTGTAGACGTTGCCTAAGGGGAGAGGATATGATAGAGGTCTATAAAATCATGAATGGTGTGGAGGAAGTAAATAAGGAAAGTGTTGTTTATCCCTTCACATAAAGGGAAAAATTCTGTAGTGACCTGAGGGATGCTGGAGACAAACTTGACTTATCTCCAACTAGATTTTTTTTACTGGTACATATGATAACTAGAGCATTTGTGGAAGGGCGCTTTCTGCACACACACAAAGGTTACCGAAGGGAGAAAGATTTAAATTGGAGTATAAAAATGTTTGCTCATTACTGGACAATTTTACTTCCGTCCTCCCACTCTGTGCATCCTGTTAAAACTCAAGTGACTTCCTCAGTGGTACCAGAGCAGTTTCTGAAACAATGGAGTGTGATCTAAGACTTGTAGCCATCTGCTAGTGTGGATAAATTGCATCCAAATGATGTGAGTAGAGATCTGTTTATGCCCTCCCTCTGTGGTGTACCTGCTACTTAGTTGTATAGATTGCTACATTTTTGTTTTTGAACATTTTTATGGGGAATGCTTTTAGACTTTTTTTTCTGTGTAGGGGGAGGAAGAAAATAAGAATCTTAGTAAAGTGGAATTTAAAGATGTGTGTTGAGACTGATTTATAGATTATAAAAGGGTTAAGCGCATCTTGCAAGAAATGTGCCACCAAGGAATTGATTACTACTGAAATATTGTTGAAATCAGCTGAATTTTTGTTTTACGTAATGTGCTCCAATTGTCAGCTACTGGGACTGAGGAGTCAATTGATTGTAGTGAGTAGCAATGACTGTTAGTTCTTGTAGGACTTGAAACAGATCAAACATTAAAATACTATGCAGTAACATATGAGTCCTCAGAGCTGCCAACAAAGCCAAAGAAGACCAGATTTGACATTTCAGATGTATTTAAGGTAATAAAAAACTGGAAATCTTAAAACAAACAAACAGCCCCCACACCCTTCCTGTATTCTTTGTATAACATAAAGAAGCTTTTAAAAAAAAAAAAAAAGCACAGACCCAATTTATTTCCTTAGTATGGTGGGTGACATAAATTGTATTTCAGTATTAGTGATATTCCTTATATTTCAATCCTGTTAGAACTGAAGTGAACTTTTTAAGTGTGCCCAGTGTAGGTGACTTAATGCTTTCTTTTTTGTCTGGTTGTGCAGTAGATCAAACAGTTTAAATTCTGGTAACTGAAGTGAATGCAATGTGAAGACATATTGGTACATCATTTTTAAACTGGACATGTGCATTTGTTATACGAAAACTTCTAATCCTCACCTTTCTCTCCTTCAGTCTATTCATAATGTTACAAAGAGAATCTTTCTCACACATTGCTCTGACCACCTCATCTTCTCTTCAAATCCTTCTAACTTCCTGCCTTCTGAATCAGGTTTAAACAGCTCTTCTCCAGTCTATATCTTCGTTTGAATCTTGCTCCCTTCACTCTTCCAACCCTTGTGTCTGACCACTTTCTCTTTATCCTTGCTTTCTTGTCTCTCTTTCTATGCTGACCCTTATGCCTAGTATATCCTTGCTGTCATGGTGCTGCAAGCTTCATCTCTTTCCTCTTTCATATATGTCCTCAAAACACACTTCTTCCATGACACTTACCAGTAATACCCCCCCAACTGTCCTGCACTCCAAGAAATCCCTGGATTATTATGGCATTATTATAATAGTTTAAAAACTTTTTTGCTGTACTGCGGTGCATCCAATCAACAGGTGGTTTCTGTTATTTTAGAGGGTAAGTTCCTGGGGCAGGGACATGTCCTTCTGTATGTTCTGTACAGAGCTGAACTTACTGTGTGCAGCAAATAAATAAATACTATAAGGTAAGTTAACAACTTAAGTGGTGGTTGCACTAGTATGTTACATTTATATAGCCTTTCCAAATTACTTCTGAAATGTGACTAACATTGAAATGCAACCACATCTGTAGTGTAAAGTAGCTGCTGTTTAAAGAGCACATGACAATAGTACACAGCATCTCAAGCATGTGAAAATTTGTGTATTTAGTTGAAATTTCAGAGACTACAGCTAGTCAAAATGTAGACACCCACACAGAAATCTGGCCAGGATGATAGGGTTGAGAACCCTGTTGCAAAAAGAAGGTGGCATGCAATCTTTACTAATCACTAATGGACAAGATCTCTCTTTCATCTTAGACTGCATCTCTCAACTTCACAGTGAATGCTATTACCATGATGGGGCACTGGTATTATATGAAGTTGTATGGAAAAGTTTCTATATATTGATTCACGAACATGACTCCTGCATCATCCTGTGTTTTCTTCAGCAGTCTCGCATCCCATTAGTGACCAGGCATAACCAAGCTTATCTTGAGATACAAGATTACAGCTCAGGATTTTATGGCTGCAGTTCATATATATTAAGGAATGATAAATTTCAGTTTTCTGCCAATTTTTAAGTAACTTAAGATGTTAGTAATGAAGGTGACTATAGAAGCTGAGTAACTGGGTGGGGAAAAACAGTGTTATTGAACTTTAAGGAAAAGCAGATTTTGGCTACAGGTCTCAGTGGGAAGGTTCCAGTATTATAAAGGCATATGTGTCCAAGCCAAGTTGGTATTCTGAACATTTATGGTATCAGACATTTATTAAACCATTGATGCTCCTGGATTTAGTTCACAAGCATACTGTGGAAATCTTACTTTAACAGGTGACAATGTGGCTTACAATAGTTTTATATGTATTTGTCTCCGTAGTCAGACATGGGACAGCATTTGACACTTCTACCTCAGTCTGTGTGGATAAAAAAAATCTTGATTTGTGCTTGTTTATTAATGTTACCTTTGTCTGAGTGTGCTTACAATAATGGCTTAATTTCATTTGATTTTTTTTTTAATTTGGTCCACAGTGAAGTATCAGCTGAACATCTGTTGAAATGTTTTGAAGTCCAAGTATTAGTAACTTTTATCTTTGTATATTCAACAAATATTTAATAGCCTTCCAGTGGAGGGAAATAATGTTTTTTTTTTTTAAATCTCTGCTTACCTAGGAGCGAGGGAAAGAAGAATGCAAAACTGGCATCAGTACCTGATATGGAAACATCATTAGACATTTGGAAAGGATGAAGAAAGTCTGAGACTTCATCAACAAAGAACAAACCCAGATGATATCTCTGAAAGGGGCACTGTCAAGGTTGGTGGAACCCAGTTTTGATCAGTGGTTTCCTTCTGTTACAAAATCATTGCAATTAACTTTCTCAAAATAAATGTTTGTTTTCTCCATTTAAAAAATAATCAGCGCCGCCATTCATGACCAGACCTACAGTAATAAAGAATACGCATGTTGCAGAAGGGTAGACTTTCATCAGAGTAATACATCATTCCAAACAGTTATTATAAAACGATAGCTGGGGAGGATGAAGAGGGAAGATGTTGAGGGATTTATAATTCTGAAGTTTAGGGAAAAATACTTGGATAATGCCAATTAATCTTCAAAACAAATCTTGGTTTGAGAAGTTTATATGGCTTTATTTCTGGATTCAGGAAAGACTGACCAAAATGCTTGGTTTCTGGGCTTCTTCTTAGATTTGCTTTTTCTTTGTGGATGAATTGTTGTCAATTAACTGTTGGTTGGATTATGGGTAGCTGAGGTCTACTGTGGGTTTGTTGTGCTGGGGGAGAAGCTGTTTGCTGCTCTAGTGGGTATTATGGCATGTTGCAAAATATGTTTGAGTGTGTGAACTGTCAAAATGGATTTATTTTGGTACTATTAAGATTTGATATAACTGAAGAAACTTTATAGCTAAGAATTTCTAGGTCTGGCTGTTTACCAAATAATGGACCTTTATAATTACGTCATCCTGACTACAATCTTGCTTTCTCCCCTGCTCTGTTACTTTTGCAATTTCTATCTTGAGAGGTTGTATTAGATGTTAGCAGTTTACACCATTAATGCTTTACTTTTTGGAAAGCTTTCCAACCCTTCACTGTAAAAGTCTGTGATAAATCTGTCAAAACTGAACTGTGGAGAACAAATTATGATCGGAATCGTGGGTATTTTCTGGTTAACTTTTTCACCACACACAGGGCGTATAAATGAAGGATGTAAACTGCTGGAAGTTGAGATTCCCAGCTTTCCAGTGGTGGTATAACATTTGTTTCTAGCTGTGGTGGTCCATAAGATATCAAACCTTAATGTTTTCCAGATTGGGCGACCAGTGAAATACAGTGGTGGTGCTTGTCGAGGAAAGAACATAACAATTCTGAGACTTGCAGAATTTTCATTCTTTGCTGTTTAAATATAACACTACAGCACTTCACGTGCCTAGCTTTGGTACTTGGAATTCTCTTCCCAAACCGTTTGTATAAAGAGGGCTGGGTAGCAATGATATTAACTGATGTGCCCCTCCCTCTGTTGATTCCATGTGCTATTCAAAATATATTGGTGATCAGTGAGATCATGAAGAGTTGGACACTTCCCTTGTTACATCTAATCTGATTTAGTTCCCTGTGGTTGACTTTTGAATCAAATTTCACCTGTTGCTTCCTTCAGGTACTGTAAGAAATCACTTTTGGGGTGGAGTTGGCCATTTCAATGGCCAAAGGTGAAAGAGTGTTTCAATCAATTGGTTAAAAATCTCTCTTTAATCTTCCCTTTTTTGCCTCGTTGATATAGGTTGGGCTACACACAGTGGTCTTCCTGAACCCTCTATATCAGAGATACCTTTATTTCCATCCCTTTTACCCACTGAAAAATACCTTTTAATGCAGTTACTTTTAGACTGAAATAAAAACTAAATACATAACAGGACTCAGCAGTGTTCATCCTGCAGGATGGTTCTCCAGTTTTTCAAACAAACTTGCAATCAGGAACATCTATTGGATGATATGTTTGACAGTCCTCTCTATTTCCAGTCAAAACTGGGTTTTGTTCAGCAAGAAATCCCTCATAATTAAACATTAGCTTTGCATTTATGCCACTTTAACCAAATAAATGTAAGTCATATTTTCTCTTGAGCTATCTTGAAGGCCATGTTTTGACCAAGTATATTTTTTGTGTCCCAGTTAAGTACAGAAAATAAGACTTATCTGCTAATGGAAAGCACTATCCATTTCCATTATCAAAGCACTTTACAAAGGAGTTAAGTCTCATTATCCCCATTTTGCAGATGGAGAAACTGAGGCATACAGTGATGAAGTGACTTGGCCAAGGTCACCCAGCAGACAAGTGGTAGAGCTGAGAATAGAATGGAGATCTCCTGACTCCCATTTCAGTGCTCTTAAAAGCATTAATGAAAGAATAGTAATTGCATTTTTCAAGCTTAGAATATTTGAAATTTTGGTGGTGCACGCATGTGGTGATATTTGTGTATTATACTAAATAATTGTGTGCCTGTTGGCTACTAATGAATACTTTTCTTTTCCTCTCAAACCTTGTTAAGTTTACAGTTGATGTCCTATGTTTCAATGTTCTAAGACTTAGTTTAAAAATATAGATTAAAAAGGTTGTCATCAGTTAGGAATGCATGACTTTAGATTAAGTTCACAATTTTGGGGTAATCTATTGCTGGATTTGCAACTCAGTTCTAGCTCACCTGTTGTGTAAAAATGGGAAGCAAAAATGCAGCGTTAATATGGAAAGTCTTTGTTCTTCTTCGAGTGCTTGTTCCTGTTGATTCCAATCGATGGCCGGAAGATTTTTCCCTTAGCAGTATCTGTTGGGTCGGCCTGGGCACCTCCTGGAGTTGCGCCCTCATGGCGCCTAATATATAGCCCTGCCGACCCACCACCCCTTCAGTTCCTTCTTACTGCCAGTGATGGTGGCTGGAACTTCCCTGGGCTCTTGCTCGGCAAGTTTCTTCGTTATTCCGTGTCTATCGTTAGTTAGTTGTTGGCAGTACTCCAGTTAAAGTTTAGTATAGTATAGTAGTTGGGAGGGGTGGTCCCCCCCGCCCAATACGGCCCCGTCACTGTGGCATGCTGTGGTCCCCGGGATTTAAGAACTGTGTGGCTTATGCCAAGCGCATACGTAAGAGTGATCTGGGGGAGACCCATCAGAAAGATCGTTGCAAGATCTGCCGCGAGTTCTGCCCGAGAACACTTAAAGAACGGGAACAGCAGCTAAAGGTGATCCTCATGGAGGTAGCCTGGCGCTGCCCGCCCCCCCCCATTCTGACCCAGGCTCGAGAGACCCGACCCCTACGTCATCGTCCTCGACACGGAGTTCCAAAGGCGCCGAGGAAGAACGCCTCCAGGGATGCTTGGCACCGACACAGCTCCTCTCGGAGCCAATCTGATAGTAGGCACTGCTTCCACTCGCCGGTGCCTCAAAAGAAGAAAAAGCCGGACAACTGTTCTCTGGCTAAGCCTCGAGAAGTGTGACCCCAGGTGGGCCACTCCTCAGCATCTCCTTCCAGGGCCCTGTCGACTCCTGTCCAGGGGAGGCAGTCGAGTCTAGCCCCACCTTGATCTCGGGTGCCTACACAGCAGCTTCAGCTCCTGTCCACGCCAGAAGCGTACCAGGCCGCCAGAGACTTCCTCCACTTGATGGCACCATTCTTGCCTGCCAGGGAGGAACCCTGAGCACCGACGGAGCCCCATCCTCCGGTGCATTCTAAGGGAAAGCTAGCTATGAAGTCGAGGTGTTCCCCTTCGCCTTGTCCATTGGCACCTACACGCTCCAACAGAGAGCCTTCCCGCTCCCTGAGCTCTTGACGTTTGAGGCATCGAGGATTGGCTCCTCCATGGTCTTCAGTGTCTGAGAGCTCAGAGTTGGAGCCCAACTTCTACCGCTCAAGTAGGAGCAGAAGCTGTAGAGCGAGGTCGGGCAGAGACAGAAGGGAGCAGCAGGCGTGGCCTCTGCTGTGGCAGAACCCGCCTCAGTGGCCCTTCTGGACTCCCTGGGCTTATCGCCAGGGCCGAACCCAGGGCCCACGCTCATCAACGTCTTCAGTCGCTTCTGCCACTTTTGTGCCGCCTTCCACTGCATACGCATCTGGCGCCTACGGTCCCAACGCCTTTCCCTATGGCACCGTCATCGACACTGGCGTCATGCTCGGCTCCAACTTCGGCACCGGCCTTCGCAATGACGACACACTCGTCTCCCGCGCCTACACCATTGTTGACGTCGACCTCGATGCAGGCACCTACAGCCCAGGTGCCGATGTTGGCACCTGTCCCCCGGACTCCGGCAGCTCCTGTGAGCATGCCGATGCAGCTCCCTCCTGTGAGACTGATGCTGACGTTGACTACGACCCCTGCGGCCCTGGCACCGATATCGGCACCACCTCCTCCAACACTGCTCTGGGAGTCATGTGACCTGTCCGGGGCAGATGGCAGGGAGCTTCCACCACCGGCACACGCTTCCTTGTCCTTGTTGCCGGATGAAATGTTGGCAGGGACATCCATAGCTTCTGTGTTAGAGGACAATAGAGTTCTACAGCAGTTGCTCCACAGGGCTGCCCAAAGTTTGGACGTTAAGGCTGAGGAGGTGGTTGAGGACACGGATCCCATGGTGGACATCTTAGCACCCTTGGGGCCTTCACGGGTAGCGTTACCCCTCATAAAAATGGTGGTGGACACCACGACGACTCCATGGCAAACTCCCTATCACCCACTGCCAAACACAATGAGCGCCGGTATTTCGTCCCTTCCAGAGGCTTTGAGCATCTCTATTCCCATCTGTCTCCGGACTCACTGGTCGTCGATGTGACTAACCAGCAGCCGTTGTCAGCTGATACTCTGTACTCTTATAATACCTGTGCTTCCATGGCTAAGTTCATAGAGCTCGTCCCTTCAGACTGTCGGTCAGAGTTCACCACCTTGGTGGATGAAGGGAAACTAGTCTCCCACGCTTCACTGCAGGCAGCCTTAGATGCTGCTGACGCTGCCACAAGAGTCATGGCGACAGGGGTGGCTATGCGGCGGGGGACCTGGTTGCAAGTCTCAGAGTTACCCTACGAAGTCCAACAAACAATTCAGGACCTCCTGTTTGAGAGTGAAATTGTGTTTTCAGAGAAGATGGACAAACGGCTCCACAGCCTGAAAGATTCCCAAGCCACCCTTAGATCCTTGGGCTCGCATACTCCCGCCACACAGCAGAGACACTTCTGCCCACAACCTACTCAAAAGTTCCTGCAGCAGAACTGCCAGGACAATTCTAGAAGGAGGAACTGGAGTGGTAGGAGAAGGCAACATCCCTCTGCTTATCAAGGCCAGCCCAAACCTCCCTCTTGCCCTAAACTGGCCTTTTGAAGGTGTGGTCGAGGATGGCGCACCAGACCAGAGACTGGATTCACCCCGCCTTACCTTTTCCTCCTGACTATCCCCTTTCTACCATGCATGGTCCCATATAACTTTGAACCGCTGGGTGCTTCGCACAGTAGAGAGGGGATACTCCATCCAATTCTGTGCCCTTCCACCCCATTTCCACGTCCCTCTTCAGGGACCCTTTTCATGAGTAACTTCTCATTCAGGAGGTGCAGTCGCTCTTAGCACTGAGGGCGGTGGAGGAGATTCCAGAACACAGGGGCAAGGGTTTCTATTCCCGCTATTTCTTAATACTGAAGGCCTAAGGCCTATCCTCGACCTGTGCAACCTCAACAAGTTTGTGAGGAAACTCAGGTTCCGCATGGTCACCCTGACCCCCGTTATCCCTTCACTGGATCCAGCAGACTGGTGCCCTCGACTTGAAGGACGCGTATTTTCATATAGTGATTGCGCACAACCACAGAAAGTTCCTCAGGTTTATGGTCAATGTTTCCCATTACCAATTACTGTCCTCCCTTTCGGCCTGTCAGTGTCACCTCGAGTCTTCACCAAGTGCATGGCAGTTGTCACCACCTTTCTGTGGAAACATCAGATACAGGTGTTCCCATACCTCACTGACTGGCTGATCAGAGGCCGATCCAGGGCTTAGCTGGAAGCTCAGGTGGCATTCATCAGAGCCACTTTCAAGAATCTAGGCCTCCTACTGAATGAAACGAAATCGATTCTGTCCCCGGTCCAGAGGATAGAGTTCATAGGGGCGGTTCTGGACTCAGCCCAAGCCAGAGCATTCCTCCTGCAGGCAAGATTCCAGGCCCTTGACGCCATGATCCAGGGACTCAAGCACTTCCCCACCACCACCACGAGAAATTGTTTCAAACTTCTCAGCCACATGGCAGCCTGTACGTACGTGGTTCGGCATGCCAGACTCAGGCTTCGGCCGCTTCAGTCGTAGCTTGCGTCAGTGTACAGACCTGCCAGGGACAGCTTGGACAGGACTGTGACCCTGCCTTGCTCTATCCTCGACTTGCTCCTGTGGTGGACGGACGCTCAGCAGGTGTGCTCAGGAATCCCCTTTGCTGCCCCACAACCGTCCCTGACGCTAGTGACGGACGCGTCAGACTTGGGGTGGGGAGCTCATCTGGGGGACCATAGGATGCAGGGCCTCTGGTCACAGACAGATCTCAGTCTTCATATCAAAGTCAGGGAGCTCAGGGCGGTATGCCTAGCGTGTCAGTCATTCCACCCATATCTAGCAGGCCAATGTGTATCAGTCATGACGGACAGTACGACCGCAATGTTCTATATCTATATCTGGGCAGCACAGTGGATGTGTTCCTCCTCCATTATGGGGCACCGCTTCTATACGCCTTCCCACCCATACCACTCATCCACAAGAGCCTGCTTAAGATCCGCAGAGACCGGGCTCGGATCATTCTCATAGCACCAGCCTGGCCTTGCCAGCATTGGTACACGTCTCTCCTAGACTTGTCAATCAGAGCCCTGATTGCCCTGCTGCTCTTCCCGGACCTTCTTACGCAGGATCACGGGCGGCTCCAGTACCCAAACCTGCAGTCGCTGCATCTCACAGCTTGGAGGCTCCATGGCTGACTACGTTCGAGCTCTCTTGTTCAGAACAAGTCAGATAGGTTCTCTTGAGTAGTAGGAAACGCTCCACTAGGGCCACATACCTGGCGAAGTGGAAGAGATTTTCAATCTGGCCAGCTCAGCGCAACTTTCCCCCAGCGCTAGCCTCAGTGCCCCAGATTTTGGATTACCTTTTCCACCTAAAGCAAGAAGGTCTCTCCTTGTCTTCCATAAGTGTACATCTAGCTGCCATCTTGGCTTTCCACCCAGGGGTACAGGGCTGCTCGGTTTTCACTAATGCACTGGTCAGTCGCTTCCTGAAGGGCTTTGACAGGTTGTACCCATGCTTCTGCCAACCGGTTCCTGCTTGGGCCCTTAACTTGGTCCTCTCTAGGCTCATGAGGCATCCTTTTGAGCCTCTAGCAACATGCTCCCTGCTCTACCTCTCCTACAGGGTCGTGTTCCTGGTGGCAATAACTTCAGCCTGGAGGGTGTCTAAGCTCAGGGCTCTAACGGCTGAGCTGCCCTACACCATGTTTTTGAAGGACAAGGTTTAGCTCAGACCCCATACGGCCTTCCTCCTGAAGGTGGTATTGCAGTTCTACATCAACCAGGACATTTTTCTTCCGGTGTTCTACCCCAAGCCTCATGCGACTAGCAGGGAGCAGAGGCTCCACACTCTTGACGTCCACAGAGTGCTGGCCTTTTACATCGAAAGGATGAAACCGTTCAGGAAGTCGGTACAGCTCTTTGTCTCAGTAGTGGACAGGATGAAGAGCCAGCCTGTTTCGACACAGCGCATTCCATCATGGATTGTGGCCTGCATTACTGAGTGCTACAGTCTAGCAGGGATCCCAGTGCCCCTGATAATGGCACACTCTACAAGGGCGCAAGCTTCATCAACAGCTTTCCTGGCTCAAGTCCCCACCCAGGAAATTTGCAGGGTAGCCACGTGGTCATCGATACCCACTTTCGCCACACACTATGTAATTACTAGGTAGGCCAGAGATGATGCGGCCTTTGGTAGAGCAGTACTCCAGTCAGTGGACAGCTCTGACCCTGTCTCCTAAATTTGCTTGGGAGTCACCTGATTGGAATTGACATGAACAAGCACTTGAAGAAGAAAAACTGGTTACTCACCTTCTCGGAACTGTTGTTCTTCGAGATGTTGTTCATGTCCATTCCAATACCCACCCGCCTACCCCTCTGTCAGAGTAGCCAGCAAGAAGGAACTGAAGGGATGGCGGGTCGGCATGAGGGTGCGACTCCAAGGGGCGCCCAAGCCGACCCGACGGATGCTGCTAAGGGAACAATCTTCTGGCCATCGTGCACGAGCACGCGCATACTTGATTGGAATAGACATGAACAACACCTCTCGAAGAACAACAGTTCCGAGGGAGGAATAGCTCAGTGGTTTGAGCATTGGCCTGCTAAACCCAGGGTTGTGAGTTCAGTCCTTGAGGGGGCCACTTAAGGATCTGGGGCAAAAATCAGTACTTGGTCCTGCTAGTGAAGGCAGGGGGCTGGACTCAATGACCTTCCAAGGTCCCTTCCAGTTCTAGGAGATAGGTATATCTCCAATTATTATTATTATTATTATTATTATAACCGTTTTTTATCTTCTCCTTGCTCTGACCCTATTTTTCCTTCCCTTTTTGTGAACATTTGTCCCATTGATTGTGCTGTCTTTTGAATATTTCTCAATAACTAAGGCATAGCTGACTTTTGATCAAAAGCTTTTTGTGACAAGTTGAAGTTTTAAAGAGAAACTGTCACCTTGTAATCAGATTTTACAAAAGTGAATAGTTGCAGGTACTACTTTTGGTCTTGAGCCCTTCTGCCAATCGTTCTCTTTTCTTTCTCTGTTGCTGTTAGTGAGATGCACAGAGATTAGGGGAAAATTTCTCTTTCTATTTGTTCACTTTGTACATTTTCAGAACCATGGAATATAGTCAGTTTCCCTATTTTCTCCTAGTGTTTTAGTTATAGTAATCTTAAATGCAGTAGTACTTGTTGATTTTAAGTCTCACTTTTGTCTTATCTCACTGACTGCCTAGGTTTTTACCATGCCCTATCTTTGTGGTCTGAGCATTTCACACAATTAAAGTGTGTGTGTGTGTTTAATGTGTATATATAAACTTCTCTTTCTCCTCCAGTGTGCAGAGAATGGACTTTTTTTGGATTTTTCTTGTTGATGTTAGGTGAACATAAATTTTGTATTTTTGACCTTAAGGTTAGCTTTACCTCATGCAGTACCAAGATCTAGTTTTATGGGCCGATCACCAAGAAATGTATTTCCCATGCACATAAGGCACATTCCAGAATTTGACATTACTAGTGGAATGTAGCTTATGGTGATGATCACTCAGTGAGGTGGTCAGATGATTTGAGCCAGTCACATGGAGGCTTTGCTGGAGGATGACCAAAACCTTGAGTCTTTTGCTATTTCATAGGAAGCCAGCAAAAAGAGTGGAGCACTGGGGTAATGTGCTTTGGCAGGCTGTGTTGCTGAGCAGTTAGGCTGCTATGTTCTGAACCAATTTTAGCTTTTTTTTTTTTTTTAAATTTAAGGTCATCAGTTTCAATCCTAGACATGAAGGAATAAAACGTTCACTGTGGGTACATTCAAATTAGATAGGAGGCACACAATGCTTGTCAACTGTATTTAGAAATGACATTTTTTTTATGGCTATAGGCTATTTGCATATACACAAGCAGTGGTGGTGAGTTCTTTACCATGCTTCATTCTTCTTGTAAGCATAGCTTTAGTCTTTTTAGGATTTAGCTTACGATAGTTGCTCTAACACAAGAACTAGGGTCCACCAAATAAAAGTAATAGGCAGCAGGTTTAAAACAAACAAAAGGAATTTTTTTTCCAAACAAAGCACAGTCAACCTTTGGAACTCCTTGCCAGAGGATGTTGTGAAAGCCAAGACTATAACAGGGTTCAAAAAAGAACTAGATAAATTCATGGAGGATAGGTCCATCAGTGGCTATTGGGCAGGGATGGTGTTCCCAGCCTCTGTTTGCCAGAAGCTGGGAATGGGCTACAGGGCATGGATCACTTGATGATTACCTGTTCTGTTCATTCCGTCTGGAACACCTGGGATTGGCCACTGTCAGAAGACAGGATACTGGGCTAGATGGACCTTTGGTCTGACCCAGTATGGCTGTTCTTACGTTCTTCATCCAGTTGCGGGTTGTGCTGTTTACTGTCTTCATATAGATGTGCTTAATGGCTTCATATAGATGTTGAACAGATTAAGGGAGAGGAGGGATCCACATCTGAAGGCTATTGAGTTGGAGGAGCATATGCCCATCACAGCTTAGAGTTTGATGTGAGATGAGCAGTTGAAGCCATCTCAGATCCAGAGCTGCTAACCATGCCCACATATGAAATGGGGAGCAGGATTTTTGATAGGAGTACAAATGTTACTTTTTCCTGGTCAAGAAGACCTCATTCATCTCTCTGTTCCATGTCCAGCCCTGAAGCTTAATTGGATGGGGCCCAGAATATTGGCAGAATCTAGGTGGAGTTGGAGGTGATCTCTGCAAGCTTCTCAGTTACTTTGCTCAAGAATAGAAGGCTAGATACTGGGTAGTAATTTCTTAACTAATAGTCAGATTGTGATGTGGTTCAGGAAGACTCTTTTTAGAAGAGGTATTAATGAGCTCAGTTAGGGGGCAAAGACTTTCTCAATACTTTCACTATCTGACAAGGGCATGGATTAGGGTTGCAGCCTCTCTCATGGCTTAAGTTTCTTGCAGTACTTCCTGTTTGTCTGTGAGCATAGACTGAATTTGGAGAGGGTTTCTTATGTTTGATTCCTCATGTTGTGAATGACTTTCTCGAGAAGTAGGCTAATTGTTCTTTGAAGTGGGAGGTGTTGGGTTCTGGAATTGAGTGGAGACTTTCTGGGTTAGAAGACTCCTCGTCCCCTTATTGACTTTAAGACTTTCCCTGTTTCTTTTACAGTCCCATGGCTATGTTTTTGTTGTGCTTTTTTAAATATCCAAATACACTTGTTGAAATTCAAAAGGGACTTTTTAAATACAAAAGGGACTTCCCTTGCAATAAAAGGGAATTTTACTATTGACTTAAATGGCGCTAAAGTTTGACACTTGGTTTTTAAAAGTGAAATGAACTGACTGTTGGAGTTACCTTTGGGGTGAAGTGCCTGAAATCCAGTGACTAAAGGAAAGCTATCAGAGGGGAGCAGACTTTTTTTTTTTTTTAAACCTATGGAGTTGGCACATCTACTTTTGAGCTTCAAGTTTGTCCTGTGGGTTGTTTCACTTGTAAGGTTTTAATTGAGAGCCAAGTGACAATGTCAGATTAAAAAATATTAAAAAAAAATAATTGTCCTTTTTATAGTGCATAAACATATCAAACACTTAATCACAACCTTTTAATTTTTCAATTGCTATAGTTTGCATGTTGCTGTTCTATTGGTAAACAATCATTACATTTATGAGGTAGAAAGTGAAATCTAGTGCCTCATTCTGAGGTGTGGTAAATGGGAAATTGTTACCCAACATATTTCAAAGTCACTGCAATAGAACATTGATCCAAGAAATGAGTGTGTTTCACCTCATTTTTTGGCATATTTTAACACTTGTGTTGCAGCACATAAGTTATTGTGTGATTTGAAGTTCTATTGGCATGACTTTCAATTCTTATGATTATCTCCCCTGTTTTAACAAGAACATGTAGACTTCAGTTTTTAAGGGCTTCTATAATTGACCATGTTTATACTGTAGTCATGTGGAAGAACTAATTTATCCAAACTACAGCTTCCTTGAAGTGTTAATCACACATTGTATTTTCCAAATCCAAGGCACATCAAGGGTATCCAGTTTTCGAGAGAAGTTTTTGGGTATCGTGAGGGTCCTCTAATGCCCTTAGAGTAAATTTCTCTTGAAATTCCGTTACTCTTTATCCCATTGTGCCTTTGAAACTCACTTTCTTCAAACACATTGACAGCATGGTTTTCTGACGGATGCTGGTCAGCAGTGCATTGCTTTAGTTAGGGTCTTGGCAAAACATTCTTTTTGAAGAACTCACTTGCTGAATAACTTCAGAAGTATTCTATAAAGCCCATGTTGCAATTATTTTTGAATGGCTTACACTAAGGAGCAAGTGAATATATGTAATCTTGTTTCTCTTTCTATGTTTTAGATATGTTTGGCAGTGAAAATGGATTACTTATTTGGAACAAATATTCTTATATGAGAAGATCCCAATTCCAAACAGTTTAAACATTATTCCTTCTTCAGGAACAGTATGGCAGGCTTCAAACGAGGGTATGATGGAAAAATTGCTGGATTGTATGATTTGGATAAAACCTTGGGCAGAGGCCACTTTGCTGTGGTCAAACTTGCCCGGCATGTCTTTACAGGTGAAAAAGTAGCAGTGAAAGTAATTGACAAGACCAAACTGGACACTCTGGCCACTGGGCATCTTTTCCAAGAAGTTAGATGCATGAAACTAGTGCAGCATCCTAATATTGTTCGTCTGTATGAAGTGATTGACACCCAGACCAAACTTTACCTTATCTTGGAGCTTGGTGATGGAGGAGATATGTTTGATTACATCATGAAACATGAAGAGGGACTTAATGAGGACCTGGCTAAGAAATACTTTGCTCAGATAGTTCATGCTATATCTTATTGCCATAAACTACATGTAGTTCACAGAGACTTGAAACCAGAAAATGTTGTCTTCTTTGAAAAACAAGGACTTGTGAAATTGACTGACTTTGGCTTCAGCAACAAATTTCAGCCTGGAAAGAAGCTCACTACCAGTTGCGGCTCTCTAGCATATTCTGCTCCTGAAATTCTACTTGGGGATGAGTATGATGCACCAGCAGTGGGTAAGTCACTCTTCTTAAATTTGACTAGTAATATTAACTTATGTACCTCAGCATTTTACCAATTAGATGTTTTTCCTTCCAAAATAATTCCATCCTTATAAGACAAGAAGTCGTATAGTAAAGGTCAGATCACTGAGTCAACGTTACAATAGCTTTATTTAAAGGAGACAATATTTAGCCTATTTAAGAAGAACTTTCAAACTGCTTGTTACATCTTTTATTTTTATCTTAAAGCTCATAAAAATGGAAACCCATGCAATATATGCACTGGATTAAAATATGAATAGTAAGGCGTATGCAGTATGCCTTCTGGTATGTAGTGATTCAAACAAAAGCCAGCTTCTTCCATAGCGAACAGAAAGGTAAAATTAAAAACAAAACTCCCCAAATCTAAACACACAAGAATCACTTACCTCACAAACAGAAGTAAAGTTTGGGAACGAGCAGTTCTTCTTTTGAGTGGTTGCCTGTGTATATTCCATTCTTGGCGAGCATTTGCTTGAAATCCGAGTCTCTTGGCTAGCAGTGTCTGTCGTGCAGCCTGAGGGCCTTTGTGCTCCCACACCAAGGGTATGCAGCATGGGGCGTACTGCCACTCAGTTCCGTCTTACTTCCTGTGGCTTTGACATGGTGCGCCCAGAGTCCATGATCACTTTCTCTCTTAATAAGGAAAATTTAGATTTAGTATATATATTAGTACAGTAAACTTGGTTTAGTTAGTTGCCTGTTGGCACCACCTCTTTGATAGGTTTCATTTAGTTCTGAGAAGTCTTTAATACTTGTACATATTCCGAACTGAGATCTTTCAGTACCAGTGCTTAAAGATGTTGCAGCCAAAGTCTCCTGGATTAAATTTTGCCCCCCATTGTGAGGCAGCAGTTCCCATTAATGATGGACACACAAGATCTCATTGTTTGGAGGAGTCAAATTTCCCCTTAAATGCTCCATGTGCAAGTCCTTTTCAAGAGGACTTTGAAGCCCGAGAAGCGAAGCTTAAAATGTTTCCACTTAACCACTCGATGCACCCTGCCTCACATCTAGGTTGGTCTGACCCATTCCTGGTGATCAGTCTGTTGTGTCCAAAAGTGCCAGTGTCAGCTTGGCTCCAGTAAGCAAGCTGCAATTCCAGAGATTTTGGTAGGAGTATCTCTGTTAATGTTCCTGAGGAAAAGGAACATTGCTCCTCCTCTAAAATTAGTCAGTTCTCATATCGCTAATGAAAAGAAGAGGTCAAAATGGCCTCTTCACTCCCAGTCTAAGGAGTCTCCACAGCTTGAACTGAGTACTGGAGGAGATTCAAGGGAACAAGGTACTGGCTAATTGATACTGCACACTGCAGGTTACAGTGTTCTTGAGTAGTACCAAGACAATGGCTATTTAGGTTAGGTATATCAGTGCCAAGCATGTCAATACTAAGTGAATTGACTCTGGCTACCCTCTGGGCTGCACATTAGATTTGAGATTTGCAGCACCATATATCTTGGTACTGATGAGGTACACATTACTGAAGAACCTCTACGTTATGGAGGAGCCTGAGTCTCTCTTACTGTCTCTTGAGCTTAATGTTCCATTGATATTCATGCCCGCTGCTTCAGTGGTACCAACTGTGTCTTCAGTACCAATCTTGTCTTCAGCAGCACCCGCTACTGGGTTACAACCTATTACTCTTGCCTCAGCAGCCCCATCTTTAGAGATGGAATTTTTGTATTTTTCATCTGACTCTCAAAAAAATGAGGCGGGTTCTCCAACTGTTCCCCTAGGACTCCCTTTTCCAAGTTCTATGGATCAGAAAGAGAGTCTAGGGTCTCCTGTGTTTAGATCTGTAGGAGTTATGAAGGTAGCCTGATGCCCTAGTACCGTTCCCTTTCGGCCTATACTCCTTTTCCCTGTACTGTTCCTGCATAACCATACTGGAACCCATGGGTTCCATATTGGTGTATCTCTTATGCACCATCTCAGAGAGAGAGCTACTTAGAGGCAGAGAACGCTGTAACCTCAGACATCCCCTAATGACCCTCTCTGCCTGCAGAGGAAGAACCGCCCCAAGACAAGATTAGGACATGCAGGCACCAGTGGCTATCTCCTCTTTGTTTCCAAATGTGTCAGTAATCCTTTTATCTGGATGTCTATAAAGGCTTCCAGTATTTGGTGAGGAGGGTACCTGAATCACTCCATATTCCATTTGAAGAGGTGGAGGAGACCCCTCATAAGTTATTGAACATTTTGCATACTTCTGTGCCATTAACAAAGCCCTATTGGAATCTCCTAAAAATATCTGGCAGACACCAGCAGCTGTTGTCCCAATTTCAGAAAAGCAGGTGAGAGATAGTATGTACTGATGGTAAGAACATAATATTTTCTTCACATCTGCTACCAGGGTTTTTAGTTGTTGCTGCTGTGAATTGAAAGCATAGGCTAAAATGACTCCATCTGAAATGGAAATGAAGTGTCTAGATCTGTTCAATTGTAAGAGTTACTTTGGAAAGTCTGAGAGGTAGAATTTCAAACTATCAGGCTCTGCTTGCTCTCTGATGTTAACTACAATAAGTTTAGGCTGGAGAAACAAACTGCCACAGAGAGCAGACTTTAGGTCCCTGATTGCTGTGGGGCAGTTAGATGCAAGTACATCTCTGCAGGCAGCACTGAATGCTGTGGGTACCACTACTTGATTCACCTATAGTGACAAGGTGCTTTTCTTGGACTCCAGAGTTCTGGGATCTCAAGAGAAGTACAGTCTACAGTGGAGGATGTTCTGTTCCTGGGCTCCAGTTTGGTCAGCGGAAAGATGAATGATGCCCTTCACATCTTGAAGGATTCCTGTGCCATACTTTGTTCTTTAGGAATCTGTATGCTGCAATGAAGAGAAAAGAGTAGATCCCGTTCTTACTCTAGTCAAAAAACAGCACCAAGCACTATCCAAGGTCCTCAAACTTCCTTGAAAGTGTCAGTGACTTCAGAAGAGAAAATCTTTTATATCAACTACTTCTGCCTCCCAGCTGGCTTCATCAAGTAAGCAGTCCTTTTGATGGGCTTGTGGAGAGATGCAAATTAATCACTTTTGATTTTTCTTCTTTGCTTCTGTTTTGGAAACTCTCTCTTCTTTTGGAGGGTAGCGGGGAAGGTGTTATGAAACTTGGTAACAATGAACAATTGTGTTAGACAGCGTGTTTAAACAGGCTATTCCATACAGTTCTATTTACATCTATTTCCTCATCCCTATTCAGGAACCCTTCTCATAAGAGACTTACCTTGGGAAGTGGAGTCACTAGAGGTTCCTCGACATTGCAGGAGAAATGTTTCTACTATAATACCTCATACCCTCACAGTGTGATTGAAGTCATTTATGGATTTGTGTGCCCAGTACCTACATCTGCCAGAAAAAGTTTAGAATGGTCACCATAGCCTCCACAATGCCCACTCTAGATCCAGAAAATTGGTTTGTGGCTCACGCCCTCTACAGTGCCTGCTTTCATATCGCCATACATCTTGCACACAAGACATATTTAAGATTCCTGGTAGGTCACAACCACTTCCAGTACAGAGTTCTACCCTTTTGCCTGTCTGTAGCACTTAGGTATTTAACAGAGTCTAGTGGCAGGAGGTGCACATAATGGGGTATGTCTATACTTTGATTAAAAATCTGTGGCTGGCCCATGCCTGCTGACTTGGGCTCATGGGGGTTGGGCAAAGGGGCTGTTTAATTGTGGTGTGGACATTTGGGCTTGGGCTGGAGCCTCGGCTCTAGGACCCTGTGAGGTGGGAAGGTCCCAGAGCTTGGGCTGCAGCCTGAGACCAAACATCTACAATGAAATTAAACAGCGCCTTAGCCTGAGCCCTGTGAGCCTGAGTCAGCTGGCACAGGCCAGCTGTTGGTGTCTAATTTCAGGGTAGACATATGCTATTGTCCCCTAGCTCCTTAAGGGTATCCACAACTGGCTTATCAGAGGGAAGTCTCAGCATCATGTGCAGAACTCCATCCAGTGCATTCTTCAGCTCTTCGTGTCCTCCAGCTGAAAAATCCATTTTGACACTAATGCAACAGATTTTATAGGGATCGTTTTGACTCCAAGACAGCAAGAACTTACTTACCCCAGGATAGGTTTGAAACTGTGCATGCACATCACATAACTTCAGACAAGTTCTCAAACAAGAGAAGAACTTGTCTGAGCCTGCTGGGGTCACATGGCGGCCTGCACTTTTGCGTCACAGCAGGCTAACATGTATTCTGCATGCAGGCCTTACTAAATCAGTTTACATTCTGAGCAACCCAACTTGGACATGCCTCAGACATTCAGTAAGATGTTTTCTCCTTGTTGAGCTGTTGGAAGGACCCTAGCAAGGTGTGCAGAGGAATTCCCTTCTCTCCACTCTTCCAGCCAAAACTGTGGTGGCAGATGCCTCACATCTGGGTTTGGGAATGTGCCTAGAACACCAACCAAGCATGAGACAAGTGGACTCGCGAGGAGACTCATTCACACAACTGTATTGGAACTTGGAGTTGTTTGCAAAGCGTACGTACATTTCTTTCCTCTGATTCAAAGACCGTACATTCAGATCATGACAGATAGCACAACTGCCATGTTTTATATAAACAGTCAGTGAGGGCCATGGTCATCTCCTCTGTGCCAAAAAGCAGTTCAGTTATCTTTCTCTGCAGGTCTTTCTCCTTCCAGGTCTATAGAACATTCCAGTGGATGACTTGAGCAGACACGGTGTTAGATCACAAGTGGATAGAGAATTCACAATTCAGTGATTTCAGTCAATTTTCAAGGAATGTGATCACCCATCATAAGACTTACTTGGGAGGGACAGGAAAAAGTGTCAAATTTTCTGTTCCAGAGACGGACAGAGTTTAGGATCACTTTCACGTATTTCTCATTTTATGGTCCAATGCAGTGAGATGTGCTTATCCACTAATTCCACTGCTCTCAAGTGTACTTGAAAGTTCAGACAAGATGAAGGCAAAGTCATCCTCATAGTTTCTGCCTAGCTGAGATAGTTCTGTTGCACAGAAGTGATGCAATTATTTTTCTGTCCTCTGAAACTAATTCCAGACCTGCTGTCTCAGAATGAAAGAACCATCCTCTGTTCCAACCTATCCACCCTACATCTCACAACATGGTTTCTGGTTGGATCTCAGAAATAGAGGTTATGATCAACTGATGTACAGAACATTATAACAAATAATAGGAAAGACTCCGTCAGACAAACTTACTAAATGGAGAAGATTTTTGGCTTGGTGTGAACATCATCACTGACAGCCTCTTGAGATATATGTTCCTGTAATGTTAGATTATCTGCTCTCTCTAAAGAACTCTGGGCTTTCACTTAGCTCTGTCAGGGTGCATCTTTCAGCTATTAACGCTTACCATTCATCTACAAGGGTATTCTGTTTTAATGTTCAGATTTCTCAGGGGTTTAAGAGTTTTTCTACTTATAAGGGAAGGCAATCCCCACATGGATTCTTAATGTAGCACTGGGGTGCCTCATGAGACCCCTGTTTGAGTCCATGGCAAATTCTCTTCTATATCTATCCATGAAAAGCTTCCTACTAGCAATCACATCAGTTAAGAGGATTGGGGAGAGAGGTGCACTCAAGGCATACTCCATCTATCCTGTTTTCCATTCTGAACTGGCGTTTCTTAGGCCACAACATCCTAATTTCTTACTGAAAATATTATCAGACTTCTGTTTTAAATCAGACTGTCCTACCTACCTACGTTTTCCTCAGACCTCAGTCTAGTCAAAGGGACTCTAAACGACATATCCTTAATGATCATAGGGATGTAGCTTTTTACTTACAGAAAATAAAATCCTTCCAGGCCTCCCTAAGGCCTATGAAAGACCATACTGTTTACTTCCAAACATTATCTAAATGGGTTATTGGATTCTGCTGTGAACTAGCAACATTAGATTCTTCAGTTAATATTGGAACTCATTCCACTAAATGCAAGAAACTTCTGCTGCTTCCTTGAGAAGTAGTCCCATAATGGACATTGGTAAAGCATCCACCTGGGATTCCATACATACCTTCAGAGCAGATGCTGCTTTTGGCAGGGATGTTTAGAGTCTAGATAAGACTCTAAGCACCCAGCACCTTAGTTCGGGTTACTGCTTGGGAGTCACCAAGAATGGAATATGTACATAGACAAGCACTCAGAGTTGCTTTACCTGCACAGTAACTAGAATTCTTTGAGATGTGTAATATATATATGGGCAACACAACCTGACCTCCTTTCCCTTTGCCAGAGGGTCTAAGTGTAAATTGGATTCTGGGATTGGCCCTGTACTGCCCTTTGTGACCAAGGGGACATTTGCCGCACATGTAGACCCAATGGGCACTAATGGCCAAAGACTCCAATCTTGAGTGTGTGGGACACGTGCACCAATAGTAGAAAAAATATATTTGTGATATACCCAGGCTAGTTGGGAACAGCAGAGTAGTAGAAGGGAGATAATACTGGCCACTGGATAAGCAGTTTTCTGTTCCCTGAGTGACCAGAGCAAGGGCTGCTTCAGGCTAATGAGAACTCCATTAACCTGCTAAAAGTCAGGTGAGGTGTAAAGCACCTGACTCTAATTAAGGCCTCTCTGACCCTATAAAAGGGCTCACTCCAGTCAGGCCGAGAGGGATCCAGGGAGCCAGAGGAGAGGAGGTGCGTGTGAGGAACTGGGAGCAAGACGTGCAAGAAGCTGAGAGTGAGTAGGCATAGTGCTGGAGGACTGAGAAGTACAAGCGTTATCAGACATCAGGAGGAAGGTCCGGTGGTGAGGACAAAGAAAGTTTTGGGAGGAGGCCATGGGGAAGTAGCCCAGGGAGTTGTAGCTGTCGTGCAACCGTACCAGGAGGCACTCTATACAGCTGCAGTCCACAGGGCCCTGGGCTGGAACCCGGAGTAGAGGGTGGGCCTGGGTTCCCCCCCAAACCTCCCAACTCCTGATCAAACACAGGAGGAATTGACCTGGACTGTGGCTTCTACCAGAGGGGAAGGTCTCTGGGCTGTTTCCCGGCCCACAGGGTGAATCTGTGAGACAAGCAAATCCGCCAATAAGCGCAGGACCCACCAAGGTAGAGAGGAACTTTGTCACAATATGGACCAGTGTTTCTCAACACATGGGTGGAAACTCAAAAGTGGGTCGTAAGAATGTACGAAAAGGTTGCGAACAAATTTAAAAATAGATCATATTTTGCATACAACTTTTAAAAAATAGATGCCACTTGTGCCTTACTGTATGTTAATGCTGTGCATACCAATGATATTACCACCTTTACTTCTATGCTGCTGCTGGCGGCGGTGCTACCTTTATTGCTGGGCTGCCGGAGAGTGGCGGCTGCTGGCCCAGTGCCCAGCTCTGAAGGCAGTACCACCACAAGCAGCAGCGTAGAAGGAAGGGTGGCATGGCATGATACTGCCACCCTTACTTCTGTGCTGCTACTGGCTGTAGTTTTAACTTGTTATGATTATTGTTTGTTTATTTATTATTACATGTAGTAGGTAATAAGTATTTTGGGGCCAAAATACTTGTTTGTTTTCTACTTAAGCTATTTACTGGGTTGGAACTGGCCATCAGTGTTTACAAATGGGTCCTGGTCCAAAAAAGTTTGAGAACCACTGATATAGACAACACACTGTAAGCTCCAGTTACTGTGTACAGATGAGTACATGGTGACTGTTGTGATTTGTCTTGGAGCCTAATGTAATAAAATCTCATTCTATTGTCAAGTTAGTCATAGAGAGTTAAGGAAGGAGTCATTGGATTTGTACTAATGTATCATAATTTCTGTGGTGTCTTTGTGGTAGGGTGACTCGCTTCCAGCTCTAGGTCGTCACATTGGTGGAAATTTTGATAATGCAATGTCTTTGGAAATGGGTTGAGTTGGGTATCATCCAACCCCTTTTCCCCTGATCACAGTGGTACCAAACATGACAAACCTAGAATAGTTACGTAGGTATATATTGGAGAAAATATTTAAAAATTGCATTTTTTAAAAATTATACTTAAACACAGGTATACGTTGCTTACATTAAAAGGACATTGATCTTGCCTAATCCTAGGGAAGTTGTCCTTGACATGTAGGACTGAAAACATTTATTCATCAGTCATCAGTGACATCTATCTGGGGCACCACTGCTAGACATGTTGTCACGCCAATCCTTGTCCAAGCCGTACTTGCACATCTCCATACAAAACAGGGTGCCAGCCAGACATTTGCAAGATAGTGAGCATCTGGTCTTTGCACATGAGTGTTTGATTCACTGAAAGATTGATTTGGGAGTGCATAGTATTTCACATATAGCTGGTGTGCTTAATCCATCCTCCAAGACCCATCCATGTGCGATAGCGGAGGGTAGTTTTGGATGCGCTTGATCATCCTCGAGCCATTCTGTTGCTTGATAAATTTCCCTCGTATTAGCAGCTATAAATGCACCTTTGTCCATGGTAATTTTTCTCCTTTTGTCTGCTTCTTGGAAAACATCCACCAACTCTGCCAGTGTGATAACGTTGGTTTTTAAATGGTAAACTTGGTATATGAATGCTTCAAGTGCATTTATGGCCTCATCAGTGACTGTCTCAGCCATTCCAAGCAGCCTCAGAGTGAGGAGAGAGTCTTCAGAGGCAGAATTGAATGCCTTTCAGAAAGATAATTTTGGTCTTTCCAGGCAACTTTCCAGTAGTGTGTCATGCTGAAAGGTCGTGGAAACCTGGCAGCACGGTGGCTTTTAACAGTTTGAGTGATAGGAACACATCTCTGAGGAATATACAGGAATTCTGTTCCTCAGCAGCAAGCACAAAAACAGAATCTTGCAGAAGTCTTGGGTAGCATCTCGGAGAGAGTACTATAACATCTGTCTTGTGCAAAAAATCTGGAGTTGAGTTGCACTTTTCTCTGTGGCATTGATAGCATGTGAAATAATTTTAGCATAAGCCTCCTTATTGGAACTATGAGGAAACTCCACTGACCACTGCAAGGCAGCAGCTTCATTATGCCATGTGATAATGAAATTCTTTGAATAATTCTTTGCATGCTGGTGCATTTTTCCTGCATGGTGTGTAGTTAACTCATCCTTTGTGGGTATATGAGGCAGTAGCTTCTTCATTGTGAGATTGTAGAAGTTTGTGGAGTCAGTGATTTTTTGTATTGGACAGGTGTAATGTCATGGAGTCACTACTTTCTGGTAATATTTTTAATTGAATCCTCTGCATACATGTCAACTATGAGGTAGACTTTGTCATAGGCCCAGTATTTTCTCTGTAGCCTCAGAATGAAATGTTCAGCCAAATCTCAGCAGTTTCTGATGTGTTGAGAGCTTGTTCCTCAGCTATACGATCGATGATTGCTAAGTCCTCTGCTAGCACAAGGTACTGGTCACATTGTCAGTAAGTGCTGGCTTAGGAAGACCATGTAAGTTGTACATTAGTTTGCTTTTTGCCTGTCACATGTGCATGTAACATATGTTTTGTCACATTCAAATGTCAATACTGGTGTCTCAGATAACTCATAGTTTCCCAGAGTCTCATGTTGCTGAACAACATGCTGAGATCTGGATAATACCAGGAGCTGAGCCAACAATGACCTGTCTGTGGTCAGCCCTATAATGGTCCCTGCCACCTTCACTCTGACATTCTTTGCATTCAAGCACAGCTTTTCTCTGTTCTTCTTAATTGGATCCCATAGAATGATGGAGCCATAGATAATTCTTTGGGTTTTGAAGGCTTCATAGAAATCATAGCCCAAAGTATTCATTTGACTGACATTTTTAGCTATCTCATCACTGAAGACTGTTTTCATCATGATATTAATGAGCTCCAGTCTGTCGTAGGTGAATGGGTTGCTGATGCAAGTAAGCTCATCCTGTATCTTTAAAATCACCCCCCTGCCCCCGGCATTTAACACCACTTAATGAGTCTAGATGGTGCTTGGTTACTTGTGAGGAAAGTAAAACTACATCCATATCCCAGAGTTCATCTTCAATAAGTACTTTAAGTGCCTTTCTGCTAAGCGTTTGTTCCTCTTCAATCCTGATCAAAGCACATATTTCTATGTATTTAGCCTCTGTGTCAGTCATTGCCACTCCTTTAGAGCCTCTGCAAGAATTTATGAACTCCAGCTGAGTCACAGTTTGCAGTAGTAAAGTCAGTATTTGTTTCTGTTGCTTCTACCTTTTGATGCATCACATTACATATGTTCATGGTGTAGCACTCAGAATGATATGGAATGTGGTATGTGTGGGTGTCTTTTGGGTCAGTTGCACCCATTTTACTTTCCATGCAATGTTCTTGCTAAGAGTGACTGCTTCACAGAGTTTCTCACCCGTTGAAACCATATTTAATGAATGCTGTTGGGTTTCTGGGTTACCGCAGAAAGGTAGGGTTCTTCTCAAAATGCATGCCATGGGATCTACTATAAGGTGAGTCTCACCACAGTTGACCCTTGTCCTAGCACTTTCAACTCTTTCCTGATGCTTGATGTACTTCCTCTCCAACCTTGCCAAATGCAGTTTATGGGTGTACTTCTTATCATGTAATGTGCCACCAAGTGTTGTGTTTAACCAGGTCCTTCATGATGGTATTCTCCAAAGATTCAGCAACTAGTTGGTACTGTTCATCTCCCCACTGATGCCTAAAAATGATCAAGACCAAAAAACCCAAGGATTTTCTAATAAATTACTTGGTAATCGTAATTAATTGTTATGTTATGTAACTATGTATACCATTAGCAGATGTATTCCACTAATTTCTACCTGGATACTGACTTCTTAATCAGTCATTACAACTCTTTTACATCATAAAGCTGATAATCAATATCAGTGAGCTGCTTCTTTTTTGCTCATGAAGGCAAATCAACTTGAAGCACACCTTCCATTTATAGTAATCTGTAACATTAAAAAGTTTGTGGATCACGTTCTGAGCATTAATTGATAACACAGTACTGTCAATCAAGGACTACAATTTAATTTCGTGAAAGCTGCATATTTGACATGCCTGTGTTAAAGTATAATTAAAAGTTGATGTGTAAACATTTTCTCAAATATATATCTACAAAATTGTTCTAGGTTTGTATTGTTTGGTACCATTGTGATTGTGGGAGAATAGGCTTTCGAATTATATCCAACTTGACCCATTTCCAATGGCATTGTAATATCAACATTTCCACCAACTAGAGGACCTGGGGATGAGGGGGTGCAAGTCCCGCTGCCCGCCACGCTGCAGAGGGTGATGCCATTGAAATTATATTTTTTTACGAATCAAATGACACCTCCCTTACCTTTATATCATTAACTTGCCCACAGAATTACACATGCTCCCAGACTATATGATCTAATGGGAACTGGGATCCAGCAGTTTAAGGATGAGATGCTGACCTGACCTTTAAAAGTAGCAGTGCAGATACAATTAACTAAAGAAAAATAAAATAACAATGAGAAAGCACTAGTGTCTAAGAACTGAACTCTGGAGATGCTTAGTTTCTCCTACCTGCTAGAGATGGGAATAATCGGAGTTTGCCAGGGTGTCAAATGTTAATTATAGTTACTGCCTTCGAAGTTCTAGTTTTCTTGTTTCCTCCTACTGGAAGGGAGGGATCATGCTAGCTATCTGGACTGACATATTAAGAAAGGTCAGAGTTCTCTCACCCAATTTCTGATATTACTCCTGTGGGAATTCTGCATCAAAAAAATAAAAATGATGTGCACAATATTGCAAAATTCTGCAAATTTTATTTGTCAAATAAATGTGGCTCTAGCATGGCGATGGGGAGCATAGGCCACTGGCTGCATTGAAGTGGGAGATCACCCTGAAACCCCACCGCCCCCGACACAGTGCAAGGACTGGGCTGCCCCAGAAACACCCCAGATCCAAGTGTGGATGGGGCTTAGTGTGGTGGGATCCAGGTGTGGAGTGAGAGGTTTCTGTGTGGGGCAGTCTGGATGTGGGCGGCTCACTGGGAGATCTCGATATGCAAAGGCTCTTTGGGGGATTCCGGCTGCAGGGGGAATGGGACTCTGCAGGGGATCCAAGTGAAGGTGGTTTGGGCTTGGGGGACAGTCTGGGTGTGAGAAGATGGGGCTTGGTGGGCAGGGGGGGGACTGAGTGAGGGGGTCCGGGTGCTGGAGGAGTGGAGCTTGATGGGATGGGGGTCCAGATGCAGCTGGTTGGGGATCAGTGGGGTGAGGGTCTGGGTATGTGGGGCTTGTCGGAGGGTCCAGGTGTTGGGGGGTAGGGCTTGTCAAGGTTCAGTGGGCCTGCATATTGGAAGAGCCAGCTGCTGTCGAGGGGATGCTGCATGCCGGGCTTCTGCTTCCCTCCCATGATTCCCCTCTCCCCTCTCCTCCATTCCCCTCTCCCTGCCCTATTTCACCTCCCCTTCTTCCCCTCACCCTCCCTTCCCTCATTTTCTCCAGCCCCCTCCCTTACCCAGCCCTGCTGCGAGTACTCACTGTTGCACAGAATAGAAAACAGGAAGGCTCCAAGCACGTAGAAGGGGCACACGATTGGCACTAGGACTCAGGAGGCAGTGTTCAGCTGCAGAGTCAGTGGAGCCCAGACACAGCCTCCTTCAGCTGGGCAGCTGTGTGCTTGCAGAATGAGAGGGGGCAGTGGCATGTAATCTCTGTGCCCCCTCAGTGCCTTCCCTCGTTTGGAGGGGGGCAATCCCCCTGAAAAACTGTGCCAGTGGTCACCCCCCACAACCCTCCCCCTGCACAGATTCCCTTTGCTTCCCTGCTCTTTTTTTTTTTTTTTTTGACGTGTTACTCTGAAATTGAGAACATCTGAAAAAGAAGGTTTGGCATATTTTGGGTGTTTTGAAACGTATTTAATCATAGTTAAATATCTCCTGACCTTGCATGCCTGATATGTTTCTTTACTTTTTTTAATAGTACACTGTAGAACTGCATACATAACCAAGCATAATCAAAGTTACCTTTTTCAGGGGTGAATTTGTGATGTTTGTAGGCAACAAGTTGAAGGCTGCTTCACTGCTAGCTTTCAGAAATGTTGTGATTTTTTTCTGATAAGTAAAACTTGCATATTATCCTAGGTAAAGGGGCAGTTGCTGTAGTGTGATGGGGACATTATTGAAGAGTAATGTTATAGGTCTTAGGACTGATTTTATTGATTATTTAGCATATCTGTATTCAGACTTCAGGGTAGTGCAGTTATTGATTTCCATCCTAGAGCTGGGACCCAGTTATTCAAGTTACAAATTTGGTAGTTACACCTAAGAGTTGATGACCAATTAAGTCCTTTCTTGCATAAATCACCTCTTTAATTATCTGAATTTCTTGAAATACAGGTTGCAAGTAAATGATCAGAGTAGCCTGTGACAATAGAGGAAAAACTTATCTGTTGTGTAAAGTCCATTGCAGGACAGCTGATTTGAATCTAAGTTTTTTTTTTTCTTATATGGAATGGAGAGAACAGAAGCCATACTGCAGATTGAGGAGGTAGTTAGAAAAAGAGAAACCTGAGGCCCTCGCAATACAGCTTGTTCAAGGTTTTGGAGATAAAGTGGACGAAAGAAATGGCATGAGAAATGTGAGGAAGACTTAGAAATAGCAACATGCTTAAAGCCAGAGGGAAAGGAAACGGTTGTTAAGAGACAATGGATTAGAGTAAAGGGTAGAAGGTAAGGGATGAAGGACAAGAAGTTGGGAGTGCAAGTGTGACATCAACGTGAAGAGTTTGGGGTGCTTGACAATCTGAATAGGACAAAGCCCTAAGAGAATAGAATCAAAAGATGGGTGCATGGTGCTGTTTTTACATGGCCACTTTTCTGACCATATTGGTAGTTTCTAGATGCTACGTTGCTTTCATGTTTCATTACCATCAGTGTTCTTTTGTAGGCCCTATTGCATTTTTACAGTGCACTGGAAGAGGAGTGGTGACCAGCATTGAGCAAACAATTTGCAGTGGTGGTTCAGTGTGGTTCGTAATGACTGGCTTAAAGTTCACTTAACAGAAGAAAGTGACTCAGAAGGGTTATTGGAATATATTTTGGACTAGATCAATATCACGGAATAAGCAGGGGATCAGATTGGGTTTAAATTTCTGGGCATTGCCCTTTTAGAAGCAGATATTGTAAAATCAGTATATTTACATTCTCTGCTCAAAACTTTATGTAGGAGGGAAGGCTAAGATCTCTTGTAAGGTAGTCCATGAGCTACCTGTATCTCCAAGTTGGTTGTCAGAGAAGAAAATATGTTCCAGTGTTGTTTTTGCAAGAGACTTTTTTTCTCATCTCAGAAGTACAATGTGGAACTTTTAAAATACAGGGGTTTTTTTTTTTGTTTTTTTTTTTTTTAATTCTTATATTGGTGGTCTGATCCGACCTGCACTTAAAAATGTTAGGTGCATTGAATGACCACCTTCAGATGAAAATAGACCTCACATCTTGTATCTTGAAAATGCCACTGTACCACTTAAGTCCTATACTTGTACATTGTAGAGAAGTGCCTATATAACTAGCTATGCACATTATTCCTAAAGGGCGGTATGATATGCAACTGATTGAGCTGATCCAGAGCAGGTATCCAACACGTGTTTAAAGTTGTGCAATTGAGAATCACAAAAACAAACCTTCAAGGATTATTGTTCCATATGCTAGAAGATGTGGCCAGAAGAAAACTAAGTCTATAGAAAAACTTGAGCAGGAAACTAGTTCTCATTTTTTAGTCTCAGGTTAATATGTCAGCCAGTTGGTGACCCAGGAGTTTTAAATGGAGGTCAACAGATATTACTTATTGTCTGCCAAACTATATTTAACTTGTCTGGGCTGCTGGACAATAGGATTTTTCCTAACCTTGCAGAAGGATTACTAATTTTGTATTAAAAAAACAAAACTGTTCGTGTCCCAGTTTTCATCACTTTTAAAAAAGATTTTATAGTGCATTACAATGAAGAGTGCTGTCACTGATCTGTCCTGTATGGCAAATGAGTCTAGGTTGCCTGAGAGGAAATGTAGATTTTACCATACTGATTTTTGGATTGCATAGACCAGTATTTTGCCTCTCTCACTGGCCATTAACTTGTGCTTCAAAGGAAGGTGTAAACCCCCAAAATACAACTGGCTAATTGTGCAATGCTATAAGTGTGTGTGTGTGTGTGTGTGTGTGAGAGAGAGAGAGAGAGAAAATGGGGAGAACGTTCTTGACCGTTGCACGTGAGACCAGCGTCCTGTGTATGGTGACCATAGAATTTACCACAGAATTGGTGAAGATTATTTTTATAAAAAAACAAACTTATAGCCTTTATAGGTGTAAAGAGAACATCCAAATGTGAACTAATGCAGTGTTATCTTTCTGAGTCTGCACGTAGCCTGAAACAATAGCAGAGCAGCGTGAACTGCTCCCATGCAATGGCAATCAATATCTAATTGTTTCACTGCTAATCAGTGTAGCAGAAAGTTCAAATGTTGGATAAAGTGGTGACTAAGGGCAGTGGAGTATTAATAGTTCAGCCTCCTCCCTGGATTTCAAATCACCTCTGCCCCTGCCCATGATGGGGTTGCAAGAGGAGCTGCACTCCACCCCATTGCCAAAAACCTAAACTGTTTCCTTGGTGCTGAAAATCCAAACCTCATTTCTGGCCTTCCTGGATGTCAGAAGCTCAAACTGTTGCCTACTTGGCTGCCAAAACTTGCAATTCCCTCCACCCCTTCAATTTATACAGTGTGACTGAGTTCTCATTTCAGAATCTACAGTACAATTGGGGCGGGGCAGTATAAATGAATGTAAAGTTAATAAAATAGAAGAGAAAATGAAATGGGGGTAGTATTTGTCTTCATACTTCAGTATAAATCCTTCCTCTTTGAATTTACCTGAAGTTGCTGTCAAATTTAGCAGTAATTTATGTAGACTTTGCTGCAGAATATATAAGGACTTGACTATACTTTATAAGCAATGCTGGGACTAATTAGTAAATAAAAGAAAAAATTATATACTTGGTGCAGTCTCCCACCGCCAAGAAAAAAGTGTTTTTCTTGAGAGTAGAAAGAGGTTGTCCTTGTATGTAAAATAAGCTGTGCATTACGTAAAATGTTTACTTTTGCACTATTAAATATATAATAATTTTGGTTTGCATAAGTAAACTGAATCAACTAGCCCAGTGGAGAATAATCTCTGGATCACTACTTTATAATAACTTAACAATTGAAACACTCAGTTTGAGTAATGGCTTTTTTTCCCTTTCTTTTAAAGCGCATACACTGATCCCTAGAGATATCAACACCTTTTCAAGTTAAGGTTGTTAAGGTATTGATTCTATGAATCCAATAACATTCCCTTTGGTGTCTGAGGTTGCAAATACCTAGAAGAATAGAAAGCACTAGTCAGACCTTCTGTAGGGTTACATCAGGATTTTTACTTGCTCATAAACTTTCTGAAAACTTCTCTTAGGCTAAAGCTTTTCATGTTTTTCATGTTTGCAAAATCTATGGAGCTGTTGAGTCATGGAAAGGTGACTGAAAGTTCTTTGCCAATGTATATGAAGTTTAAGGCCATTTTGCACACAATGAAAATGCTAGAACTTTAGTTAAAAAATGTCAAGTTTTTCTTTGAGTGTTGCATGTGTCTATTCCACTTCAGGTATGTTTGCACCCAGTGCATTGAAGCCAGAGATTTTTCCCATAGTGGTACCTGTTGCGCCGCACGTGATCACTGCAAGCTCATGCTGTTAGCTGGTGATATAAAGGGGTGGAACCACCCTGAACCTCCCTCAGTTCCTTCTCACTGCTTGTGGTTGGTAGTTGGAGCACATATGTTTCCTTGCACAAGTCTTCTTGTTTTTCTCTGAGTGAATTCCATAAAACTTTATAAATAGTTAAATTAGTTGTTTAGTGTTAGTTTAGATAGAGGTACAGTACTTGTTACTTTTATTTTTGTTTGATTTTGGACTTGCACTTAGGCATGCCTCAGTACCGAGCATTAACAACACTAAGTCCCTAGGCTTTAAACAAGCCAATGCCAGTCATGACCCTTACTCTTGTTGTCTAAAGTGTTTGGGTGAGGGCCACATGCTATTTCCCGAGTATCAAGAGATAATGCCAGATTTGGGTGAGCTGTGTTGCATTCTTTGTTCAGGTAGACTCTGAAACCCTCCTTGCCAAACTTTTTGTGAGTCACCCTGAAGTGGATTGGACACATGCAATCACTTGAAGCAAAAATTGTTGTTAACCTGTTCTGTAACTATTGTTCTTCAAGATGTGTTACACATGTGCATTCCATGACCCTCCTTTCTTCCACTCTATATTGGAGTCTAAGTTATTGTTCTCTGGTAAGATAGCATGAGCGTAGAGAAGGTGCATGTACCACCTCAGTGGGCACTGCTGTGGGGAGAAAGGTCTCTGGCTTCAGAGCAGTGGCCATGCACACACCTGAAGTGGAATGGATGTCCAGCATATCTCTTATGCCCAAATAAATTTGTTAGTCTCTAAGGTGCCACAAGGACTCCTCCTTGTTTTTGCTGATACAGACTAACACAGCTACCACTCTGCAACCTGACTAGTCAGTGTAAGGTAAATTTCAGTGCTTGACTAAAACTGATGGGAAGTAATAATAACAAATGATCAGATGCAAAATAAGAATATAATTTGAATATTTTGAATTTTGGGAAGATTTTAGTGATTATGTTTGAAAAAGTAGCTATTATGCACTTTAAAACATTCGTTGCTTTTGTCTCAATTTTGAAATAATTTACATGTAGTATGTTTAAAAAAAAACATGGGCAGTATTGGTATAGATTTTTTTATTTTTTTAAAACAGTCAAGTTTTAACCAGTTTCAGTACATAAACAAGTAATGGAATTGTTGGTCTGAGTGAAGGGGGAACCTAAATTTCACCTTAATACAGAAAACTCTCCTCTTTCATGCTGCCTTATCTGAACCTTCTTTATTGATCTAACAGTGCTCTTTATACAGTCTTGAACAGCTTGAGCCATTAAGGCAACACATAATAGCGTCTTAGATGTATACAGTATCTTTTACTCAACTTAAATCACTAAAAAATGTGCAGAGAGATCAGTCCATGCATCATTAAATTCAGCCATCATCTCCAGGGGAAGTGAAGAATAACTTATTCAAGTGAAATGCTACAGGAAACTTTTCAAAGCCGTGTTTAATTACCAAAGTTAAATTTAGCCAGTACACCAAGGCAGTCCGTTCCTCTTGCTTATCTTGTACTAAAAAGGAGTTCTTCCAAGAGCACAATACATCCTCTTGCTATTGTGGAACAGTGATTCCTTACCGAGAATACCAGATTAAGTTGTATCTTGCAAACATACATTCTTATTATTTATGTAAGACTGCTGACAAAATGCTTAAATGTCTCTTTGTTTAGTCCTTCAACATGTTTAAAGTTGTGCAATTGAGAATCACAAAAACAAACATTCAAGGATTATTGTTCCATATGCTAAATTTTTAGAAAAGAGTACTTTTCATATTTGTCACAAAGTCAAACAAATTTTCAAGTTGCCTTATGATTGCTATGAACAAGCTTATCTGAATCTTTCAACTAAATAACATCTGCTATATGTTTATTTCTTAAGAAAAAAAGCCAAAATGAAATGTTTGCTCAAAGCTTTTCATGTAACATGACGTCTTTTGTTATGTCAGCTCAATATGCCTGGGGATCTACTCTTTTCCAAGGAAAATCTGCTCCCACATTTAGTTTAAAAATTCATATTCATAGAAAAATTAATTTGTGTACTGGAATAATAAGAGTAGCTGGAACATCATATAAGGTGAAAATTTGCACCTTTTCAAATTATTTAATTATTAATAAACTCAGCATTGTGTGCCTGGGCAATAAAAATCTATGAAAACAGTGTAGCTTCAACTGCAGAACTACATCATGAATAGGAACAAACAAACAACACCACCTTAGTCTTGCAATGCGAACAGCTTGGGAATTAAATGGGGTAAAAAAAAAAAAAAGACAGGCAAGTCCCTTGAGCAAGTTATTTTTGTTGATAGTCTTCTGTAAACATGCCTGTTACAGAATGTGAGCTATAGATGTAATTGGATTATTAGTCAAAAGTGCTTGAGTAAAAACATGAACTGTACTTCTCCCTGTTTTTAAACTAATGGTTTGATATAGGCTCTTTGATGCCAATTTTAATTTTTATCTATATCTATCTATCTATCTATCTATTTTTTCACCAAAGACAAGTAATGTTTGTCAGTTTGTACCGAAAGCAGGAGCTGCTTATAAAGGTGGAACTGATCACCTGGATTTTCAGTCATGTGCTTCAATAAGTAAAAAGTATTTATGCTAGGGTACAGAGAAGCTAATCACCAAAAATATTAATCTGGTGAGCTTCGGTGCTCCTTTCCAAAGGGATTGTATCTGAGTTCTCTTGGCTACTAATCCAGCTAATAGTGAGTGTTTTAACTGTAGCTTTTTAAAAAAGGAGAAAACCCTGCAACTGATGCCTTTTGATAGTGTGTGTTAGAGTGGAGAACATACCTAACTTTCCATCTGCTGGGAAAAATTTTTTTTTAAACCCCTGCCTTTTTACAGGGACTAAAATAAACAGCTGAGTTAAACATGAGACTGTCTCTGAATTATATTGATGTTTTGGTGTGTGTGTGTGTTTGAAGCATTTTTAAACAAAGAAAATTCCTGCCATCTAAAGATTTGTGTATTTGTAAAAACAGCAGTATTAGAAGTTGTTTAAATGGTGGTGTTAAACAAGATGACATTTGAACTAATTTGGTCCTCTTCCCAAAGTTCATAAGCCAGCACACGTGAAGTCTGAGTATTCAGAGATCCTATCTGTGTGTGTACGTTATAGTAGAAAAAGCATTTCCAATGCATACAATGGCTGCTATTACTGTTACTATTAACAAAAGGGTTACAGTATATTGTCTTGATCAAAAAGTCTAACAGATACTTCCTGCCAGGAATGCAACTTTTTTTTTTTAAGGAATGTGTTTTGAACAACTTTGAACACAGCATGATGCAAATATGCTTTCATTTTACTCTGAAGAATAAACTTACTTACAAAAAGCATATACCAAGCAGTATTTGTATATTTCAGTTCTCAAAATTAATCAGCATTTGTCCACATATTAGATTTTCTGTATTTTTTTAATGTTCTGTTCAGTTAGAAAGCTTTCACTTTCTACTGATTGGGATGCTAGGATCTAATCCTGCCCCTTTAAAGAAAAAAAACTCATGAAATTTTGGCTGATCAGACACCTTAAGGGCTGTTGAACGTGCACCAAAATCTATCCTTTCCTTCATTCTCTTTTGCAACCCTTGGTTTGAAAAAGATTTGCCTGTTTACACTCCTTATAAATATGGTCAGCCATGCCCCCCTCCCATTTTCATAAGTTTTCAACAGCTGCTCTAAGATGTGCACCTGTGCAGCCATTCAGTATGCCACCAAGGGCCATTCACTTAACTTCCCCAGCCCTGGAGCTGCTGCGGCAGGGAGCGGGGTAGGTGGAGTCCTCTCTCCCTGGCCCCACCCCAGAGCCTGAATCCCCAGCCGGAGCCCTCGCACCCTGCACCCCAATCCTCTTCCTCAGCCCTGAGCCCCCTCCCACACTCTGAACCTCTCGGCCCCACCCCGCCACACATCACCTCCATGTTGGTGCACATAGCAAAATTAATTCTGCACATGGATGAGAAAAATTAGAGGGAACATTGTTGCCAATCCCTGTGTCCAATTCTGGCTGATCTTTCTAGCACTAACTACCTGGTTATTTTTACTGGCCAAGGCCTGGTATAGAAACTGATTTAGAATAAGGAATTAAACAACTTTCAGATGAAACTATAAGGTCTAAATTGCTTAGAACAGCAGTTCCCAAACTTGAGTGGTTCATGTACCACTTTATTAAAAAAAAAAGATGTTTGAAATACCACATGCAAATTTCTTTGTGCACATTTATTTTATGCCTTAATACCCTTGTGTATTTACAGACGCACAGTAAAACAAGCATTTGAATTTGGCTGGTGGAAATCTACTTGGGAGAAATTAGATGGGATGGGAGTTTGGTTGGGGTAGTCCAGGTAGAAGGGCTAGAAGGCATGCTGTTTAAAGCTGGTCAGGGATCTTTCGATAAAACACATTTTTGTTGGAAAATTCTGACTTACCTAAACTCATATTTTGCAGAAACCTACTGGCTTTGATGAAACTTTCTTCAGGAAAGTTTTCTCAGGTGAAGGATGAAATTTTTGGTTGAAGTAGAGACTAATGCCAGAAAAGCCTAGTGGTAAGGGCACTCATCTGGAATGTGGGCCAGACCCAAATTCAAGGCCTTGATCTGCCTTATTCAGATGAGTACCCTGACAACCAAACCATTGGCGATTGTGGGGTGGGTGGATCTCTCTCATTCTATTGCTGTTTTGTTGTGGAAAAACTTCAAAAGGTCTCAGTTGCATCCTGATGCAGATTGGGAATTCCTGAAATTATGAGACGTTTCACAAGACAGGGAAAGAGTTTTCTGCCCAGCTCCAACAATGTTAGACAGAGGGTAGGGATTGTGGCTGGGGTGAAGGGAGGATTAGAGAGGTGGGAGAGCCTTGTCTGGAAGTGGGGAGTTTTACCTGGGCATTGAACAGTTTCCGTTCCAAGTAAGCCTTGTTCCCAGTTCTCTTCCTATTCCCTCTGAACCATGGAGTTGTGTTTGGTTGCCCTGCACTCTGGCCTGTCTGGAAATTCTTTTCCACATCTCCTTCTGTTTCGGTCTCACAACTCCTTCCTGTTGGTTAAGGGATTCTACAGGGCTTTTTCCTGGAGCTGTGCCTGAATCAAGCCTTCCGAAGCTCATTAGTATCCAGATTCCAGCCCTATTCCATGGAGCCTCTTGGTCCTTGGACTCTCACATTTTGTCCTCTTGATTCTGGGGCCCTACATCCTTCCTTCCTGGGGCTGAGTTGTGATTCAGGCAGCCTTTCCCAGTACGCCAGTCTCCCTTCTGATTTCCATACCATGGTGTGTGTCTCTGGCTTAATGCTGCCCTGCAATTCTGCCCTCTAGGCTGTCTGCCCTCTCTCTTTTTAATCTTCCTGGAAGTCATCTTGACAGCTGGGTTTTATCTAAAGGTGATACCGTCCTCAGTTAGTCTGCTGTTCCCTTGATTATCTTGTTCTTTAAAGGGACCATATAGTGGGGTTGGCTGGCCCCAAGTCCCTTATCTGTTAAAGGGGACAGACCACCTATTACAACATACTATAAGCTCATATACCGCAAGTGATACACGTACTGCAGTTTCAGAATCTTAAACACCAGGAATGACCAGAAAATGTGAATATATTTGCTCCCATTTTTTACACTATTTCTAAGTGCAATAGCAAAATATGTAAAGTAATATAATGGAAGTATAATATACAACACAGAGCTATGCAATGTACTTGACCACTATGTTGAGGAATTACATTTTATTGCTGAAGCCTCTATTTCCCCTTCCCACTTCCTTTCAAAATGTTAGGCTGTTTTGTTTCTATTTCCTGCCTTCTTTATTTTTCAGTCAGTAGTGCTCCTTCAGTTAGTCAGAGATGCTTGCTGGAGTGATTCATGTCATATCTTCTCTTCCTCTAGCCTTTTCCCCTCTGCCTTGAAGGTAGAAAGTGCTTTCTGTACCGTGTTTCTTGTCTCTCTCCATCTGGAAGGAAGGAATTGAAGTTGGTTAATTTGAACTATCTATACAGTTCTACTTCTTATTGTCTCAATAGCGTGTGTTCATGTCCTCACACTTTTTTTTGTTCTTTCTCCACTCTCCTGCATGTCTTAACCCCTCCTTCTACCTTTCTGGATCTCTGCTTCCTCAGGATTGCATCTATGCTAGTGCCATTACTTCTATAACAGTGGTGAAGTGATGCAGTCAGTCCTAGCCAGTTTGCTGGGAAAGCACTAGCAGGAATAGTACTGACATAAAAGCAGCCCTCCATTGCTGCAGGCCTACTGCAAGAGAAGGGGGGGATTGAAGGGAAAAAGGCAATCTTTTGTTCACATTCCAAGAAAAGAACAGTGGGGAAAATAGTACTTGTGCCATTGTCTACTACTAGCAGTAGGTGAAACTGACTGACAGTAGTTTCACTTTGCTCTTGCAGCACTGCTGCTGTGTGAAGGAGCAGAAACACAGCCATGATTCTTCTCTGTGGAAAGAGTTCTGTAATATGGGATTTCTATGATCTCCGTGCCAAATTAAACCCTTGGTATCTTGCATCACTTTTGTAAACTCAAGTTCTGGTCTGCCTTCTCTCACATGAGCTGAATTAAGTAAAATGAATTGGTTTTTGGTTTTTTTTGTTTTTAATGAAGAATAGCTATTAATAAAACTGGTATGTATTTGCTTGCTTGCTTAAAATTAATTTGAATGTTTACTGTAATAGATGAGAACTTTATTTATAGACTTGGTTCACAGCTACTCCAAGTGTTACTGAGTAGTATACATTGGCCTTTGCTTTACCCAACTGAAAAATTGCCTCTATTAGCTATACATCTAAGGCAGGGGTGGACAAACTATGGTCTGGGGGCCGGATCCAGCCCACTAGCTGTTTTAATCTGGCCCTTGAGCTCCCACTGGGGAGCAGGGGTTCTGAGGCTTGCCTTACTCCAGTGCTCCAGCTGGGGAGCAGGGTTGGGGGCCGGTCCATGCAGCTCCTAGAAGCAGCGGCATGGCCTCGCTCCAGCTCCTACATGTAGGGGCAACCAGGGGGCTCCACTCTGCATGCTGTCTCCTCCCCAAGTGCCACCCCTGCAGTTCCCATTGGCCGTGAGCTGCAGGGGTGGTGTTTGGGGAGAGGGCAGTGTGCAGAGTGGAGCCCCCTGGCTGCCCCTATGCGTACGAGTGGGCCGTGCTGCTGCTTCTGGGAGCCACTTGAGGTAAGTGCTGCCCAGAGCCTGCACCTCTGAGCCTCTCCCTAGGCCCCAGCCCTGATCCCCCTCCAGCCCTCCAAACCCCTTGATCCTAGCCTCCAGCGTCCTCCTGCACCCCAAACCTCATCTTTAGCCCCACCCCAGAGCCCGCACCCCCAGCCAGAGCCTGCACCCCTTCCTGCACCCCGACCCCCTGCCCCAGCCCTGATCCCCCTCCTGCCCTCCAAACCCCGTGGTCCCTATCCAGAGCACCCTCCTACACCCAAAACTCCTCATCCCAGCCCCACCCCAGAGCCTGCACCCCCAGCCAGAGCCCTCACCGCACCCCAACCCCAATTCTGTAAGCATTCATGGCCCACCATACAATTTCTATTCCCAGATGTGGCCCTCGGGCCAAAAAGTTTGCCCATCCCGATCTAAGGTGTTGAAAGAGCATTGCCTGTTCCAACAAGAGTCTGGACTAAATTGCTTTAATAAACAGACTCCAGCTTCACTCATTTCATGTGGTTGAATGGGAATAATATGACTGCTTTGGCTAACCTATGCCCATTTTGTGAGACCTACGATCACAAATGTACCAATATTGTGTGATGGCCTATAACTTTTGAAATGTGGCAGAAATTCTAGCAGGTAAGCTCTTGATACAGAAGCTACAGACAGCCTTTGTAAATCATAAATTGTTACTTTGAGAGCCATGGTGAGGACTACATCATGCCCTCAGAATGGAATAAATGTTTAAGATAACTTTAATCAGATTCTGGAGTTCTGTTTTTAAGCAATATGAAAATGGATACCCTTTATGGATTCTATGCACTTAAATACAACAGATGTGCTCAACTTCTCTCTGGTGCTCACTTGATCTGAGGCAGCCAGTGACCGAGCTTGGTTTCCATGGCAGTGACTCTGTGTTATGTAAGGAAGTTGAATGTACACTGCCCTGGTTGTTATGGTTCTGAGAATCTTTCTTGGACAATCCTTTCCTGATGAACCTTTTAAAAGAGCATTAAAAGTATGTGGAGTGTTTCAGGTTTTTTTTTTTTTAAGAACTGGAAGGGATCTTGAAAGGTCATTGAGTCGAGTCCAGTCCCCTGCCTTCACTAGCAGGACCAAGTACTGATTTTGCCCCAGATCCCTAAATGGCCCCCTCAGGGATTGAACTCTCAACCCTGGGTTTAGCAGGCCAATGCTCAAACCACTGAGCTATCCCTCCCCCCAATCCCCATTCTGTTAGTTGGTTAGTAATTAAAACCCCTCACTTCTATATTTATGTTAGTAATTTCAGCAGTGAATATTTAGGTCAGTGGTCCATGGTTCTAAAGGTCAAATCCGACCCTGAAATCTGCACTGTGGTTTTCATTAGAAAATCTTGATGACTGTGTGTACACCTTACAGGAATTAGTAAAGATTTAGCTTCAGTCTACCTTACTGAAATCAGTGTATATTTCCAGTCTTGTAGCCCCTGTGTTAATGCTGTAAGCATCCTAAATTTCACAATTTACTCCCTCTACCCCCTCCCCCCCAACTCCTCTTCTCCTGCATCCATTTCTGAGGAGGGCAAATTAGTGTTAACTTGGAAATGAAAAATGTATTCATCATATATCCTTCTTTTGGCTCGTCACTAAGTTGTTAACTATTTTTGTATGTCACAGATATTTTTTAATTTTCTTATTTAAAATTATAAATTTATTATAAAATTAAAATTTATTTAAGGCTGTGTAATGTGCAAGTATGGACCCGTGGATGCTACTAATTCAAATATCTGGTTGAGAGTGCACAAGTGCGCATGCATCCTACAGTGGATGTCCCATAGGAAGAAATGGTTACTTACTGTAACTGTGGTTCTTTGAGAAGAGATGCAGCTGTGTATTCCAGTTAATTGTGTGCACACCCAGTGCACCGGAGCGGGATAAGTTTTCCTAGCAATACCCATAGAGGGGCAGCGCTTGCACCTTATGGCCATAGTGCCTCCTCTGGCTACGTGAGGTGGCACTTCTCCAGTCCTCTCTCACTTCCTTCACACCAAATGCTTGGAAACAAGACTCTGATGCAGAGGGGAAAGAAAGTGGGTCGTGAAATACACATCTGAATCACATCTTGAAGAGCCATAGTTACAGTAAGTAACCATTCTCCTTCTTTGTCTAGATGCAGCCATTTAGTCCCCTTAAGTGACTCTCATAGTACTGTCCCCAGGAGGTGGGGTTCAGAGACTACCTAAACAAGGACTGCAAGACTGGTCCACCTGCTTCCTCCAGTGGGATCTGTTCCCCTTTCTGGGGTAGTCCTGTTGATTTGGAGAAGGGAAAGCCGGTAAATGTGCTGCGGACGCTGCTGCTGCTGTTGCCATTGCTGTTGAATTCTGTAGTGGCACCTCTGCACCACTGGTGTGTGCATCCATCCACCAGAACAACAGGATAGCCCTGGAATCCTTGAAGAAGTATGGCACCTCATCAGTTTTGTCTGAGAACAGTGGTTGGCCATCAAAGGGCAAATCCTCAATGGCTTGCTGGACATCAGGGCAGTGCCTGAATTCCACAGCAAGGAAGCCCTCCTCATGGTATGCACAGAGGTTGTCACCCTGGCCAAGGTGTCTGTGATGTCTAGTGCAGACCTCAAGGACATCTTAGCCACCAAACAACCCTCAGTGACAAATGCCCAAAATGCCTCTCATGAGGCCTCAGCAGCTGGTCTATGAACTTTGATGTAGCTGTCCAGTTAACAAAACCGTATTTGGACAGCAAGGCTTGCTCATTATCAATTCACATCAGTAAGGAAGAGGAGGTGTAAATCTTCCTGCCCATGAGGTGTGTTCATTTAGAATCGCTGTTCTTAGGGTTGGACTTCCCTGTTGGGCTCCATCACTCATTGCAACTAGGGAATCTGGGACTGGAGGGGAGTAAAGCCCCTCAATTTGTGGGTATTCTCCTGCAACAATTTTGCCTGGGTACCGAGGGAAGCAGCTACATGCTGCAAAAGATCTTGGTATTGGTCAAAATCTTCCGTTACTAAAGGGAAGGATGAACCTGGCAGCATGGAGTTGTTCAGAGATGAAGGGCCTCCTGTTTTAGGGCTTACAGACCATGGTGGGATGGCCCTGGAGGCTTCGCAGAGAGAAGTTCCGTCAGCGCCTGGGCTTGTGGCAGATCGATGTTCACCACCACAACCGTGGCCAGCAGTCACACCTTTGAGCGAGACGAAGAGAGGGACCTCCATGACTGAGGAACATCCCATGGATTTCGTGGAGGCCACTGGCATGGATAAGGCATTGATGGCCAGTAGGCACCAGGCCAAGAGCCTCTGTCCTGACCATGAGACAAATGCCAATCCTTGTACCCATAATGGGCCAACGGTCCCCGATGTTGTCGGGTGATGGAGAGTGGGAGGATGGTGACTTAAGTCAGATGCTGAGGAACTTTGGGATCCTGGAGATAAGGGCAGAGCGAGACCAGAGGGAGTGAGTATCCAGTCGGACTTATCCATCATCCAGAACGACCCCGAAGTCAGCTGCATTATTGGAACACCTGACGGTACCAACGTTGAGGGTGGTGAAAGCCATCATAGTAACATTTGCTGTGCCGACTGCAGGAGTGCCAAGGAGATTTCTAGTACTGAGGTTCCCCATGCCACTCCCAGTACTAGCCTTGCTTCCACAACCTGTGGAAGGGAAACATTGGGATGCGATGCTGACACACCATGGAGTTCAGCAGCTTATTCAGTAGATGGGGCTATAGATGAAGCAGTCCTGGCAAAGTCCTGGATCAAAGGAGGTTGTGACTGAAGGCATAGGACGTCTCTAGCTACCTGGTAAGCTGCAGATGTCGAAACAATCGATGCCGACATCGTCCTCGTCAGTACCGGACTCAACAGACATTGGGGGGCTGGAACCAGAGTCTATGTTACAGGGTTTCTAACCTCCTTACTCTGTATCAGGGAACTGTTAGAGATACCTGCACCATTCTGTGTGCTGGGACCAACTCCATGCCTGTCCATGCAAGTGGAAGAGTGCTCCTGAGACCTGGAGTGGTCTATATTGGTCTTTTCCTCCAGTTCTTCAGAGAGGCACCTGCTGCGGAATGCGAAGCGGCAGCACTCTTGGAGTCGAAGGGCAACCTCCGACCCGACGAGGTCCTTGGTGCCAAACCAGACCCAATGGCCTGTTCAAGCTGGTGCTGCTTCAGAAAAAGGTCTCAAGCCACTTGAGTCTTTCTTGAACATCTGCAGATTGCACGCTTCTTAACATGGGGCTTGCCGAGACAGAGCAAGCACGCTCCCCCACATGAAGGACAATATTTAAACCCCAATCTACCTAATACTAAGGGTAACGATATACAACAAGAGAAGACTAAACTAGTTGAAAGGTTATGAGGTTAAGACCACACAAAGCTCTGACTCCAACTACGGGGTAAGAAGGAACTGAGGAAGGCTTAGTGTGGCACTGCCTCATGTAGCCAAGGGGGTGGCTATGGCCACAAGGCACGAGCACCACCACTCTACCTTTATTGAGTAAGCCTCACAATTTACTCATGTGCATAAAGTTTAACTAAGAGTTTAAAAATCTAGAGCTCATCTGTAGATTCTGGAAATCTTTGTCTGAAAAAGTGGGGGAAGAAAAAGATGGGCCATTTATTCACTTAGATAAACTTTTTTTTTTTTTTAAATCCAGCCTTGAGCCAAGTCATTCCTAAAAGTACTCATTACTTTGGAGGAGGGAAAGAAACCTTTAATTCTGTTTATAGACAGTAACCTGTTGCTGAAACACACAATGTTTTTTCTGTAATGTATCATTGTGCTGTAGAACAGTACAATAAACAACTTTCAGTCTTGAGGATAATAGAAACAAATATTTAAAGAAATGACAAGATTGTGTGGTAAGCTAATGTGCTATATGGAATGGTAGGCATCTGTAAGAAGATTCCAAAAATGTGTAGCAGTGCATTTTGTCCGTGGCATAGAAAAGGCTGTTGATTTGATATTGCTGGCAAGCTGTGCTGTTATAAATATTTTGGGTTGTGAGTTCTAGTAAGAAAAAGTCTGTTTCAGCTCTTTTCGGGAAAGGTGTTTAATGGTGTGTCCCATTTCAAGCTATAGATGGCTAAAAAAGAGGAAAGAAAAAACAAAACAAAAAAAACAAGTAGACCTAAAATCTCTAAATGTTGAGAGACCAGCATGAGTTTTACTCTATTAACTACCGGAAAATGGATGGCGCTGGAGCGTTGGACCCATACCCGGCCGTCGCTGGCAACGACCCAGTGCCGCTCTCGGGGGCCCAAGTCCTTCTGAACTACACTTGATCTTAGCTGAGAACAGCTGAGAAGTGGTAATTTGTCCAACATGTTTTACTTATGGAAAAAAGTGTAGACATCTTTCTAAACTGTGTGTGTGAAAAGATACCATTTTAACCAGAGGATCTTGTTTGATGTTGGGGTCATTCATTGCTCTTTGACTAGTTGTGATAGATTGAAATTAACTCAGTTCTATGCAACAGGCTCTTCCATTATCTATTTTAAAGTGTCTTTGTCTATGAAGTTACTCTGAAGAGTTGTTAAACATTTCCTGTTTTTCTTCATTTTTTTACCACTTCCTTTTGCATTCTGCTAATCGTCTTTTACAAGGTGTTTGGTGTGAGCAGTAGATATAATATTTGATCTGTTTAACTGTTTTCTATAACACACGGTTTTAGCCTGATTTGAATGGAATCTTCGAACTTTATAGGCTCATATTGCCAAACTTTTATTTTTTGCTGTGCTCTCACACCATTTATCTTTGCCAAATAAACACTCCTGTGATAAATGAAGTGGGGGAGGGGATAGCTCCCTTTGATGAACACCCACCCAGCCAGTTAGCTGTAAAATCCCTTTTGGTCGCTGTTCTCTGCTTGCTTTACCAGTAAAGGGTTAAAAGACTCCCAGGTAAAGAAAAGGAAGTGAGCACCTGACCAAAAGAGCCAGTGGGAACTTTTTAAAATTGGGAATGGAACTTTCCGTTTGTCTGTTGTTCTCCGGAGAAGGAGACACGGAGCAGGAATGCTGTGTAAATTATCATGCTCTGTAAATATGAAAATTATCAGATCATATCTAGAACTACTTTTAACAACCCAAATATGTAAGTAAATTAGGAATGTTTAGAAAGACGTGATTATGTTTATTTCTATTTTATTTTTTAAGGCTGGTGGACTCCTCTATGCTAACGCCAGATGCTTTTATTTTCTGGTAACCTTTAAGCTAACCCAGAAGAAAGCTATTTTGGGTGCTTAATTTTTGGAATTGCTCTTTTAAAATCTTAGACAAAAGCCTAAGTTCCAGATGTATTTTCTTCCTTTTTGTTTTTCATAAAATTTACCTTTTTTAAGAACAGGATTGGATTTTTGGTGTCCTAGGAGGTTTGTGCATTTGCTGTTCGATTAGCTGGTGGCAACAGCTATTTCCTTTGTTTTCTTCCTCAGCTCTTCCCTGGATTGGGTGTGTGGAAAGGGCTTGAGGTACCCCACAGGGAAGAATTCCCAAGTGCTCCTTCCTGGGTTCAAGGTGTGGGTGTTTTGTTTTTGTTTTTTTGCATTTGAGTAGTGGCAGCATTTACCAAGCCAAGGTCAGAGAAAAGCTGTAACCTTGGGAGTTTAATACAAGCCTGGAGTGGCAAGGATTAATTTTTAGAATCCTTGCGCGCCCTCCCCCCACTTCTTCACTCGGAGTAACAGAGTGGGGATTCAGCCTTGACAACTTCTATATGAAGCCCCATATACTATATTGGGGGCAAGAGAGGAAGAAATTCAGTGAGGTCTGTTACTGTTGAATAGTCTAGCAAGAGTAGTGGAAGTCTCAATGGTTATTTTAACCCTAAACTAAAAGCACTCAATAGTATACTGTATGCAACAATCCTTCCCTTTTGGAGATAAGTAAGGTAACCCAACTGGTGTTTTTCATTTGTGTAACTGTCCCAGTGATCCCATTTTTAATGTTTAAATTATTCCTTTAATGGAAAGTGAAAATGAATCTGAAGACAGCACTTTCAATAAATTACTGATGGATGGTATATATTAACAATTTTAGATTAACGTCTGAAGCTTAGTCTTTTGTGGTCAGCCATCAGAAGCCCTAGTGGAATTATGGTATGATGAATAAGTAAGAATCATTCTCCCTTAATTTCTTACTTGTAAAATGAAATCTGCATCATTGACAAGAGCAGGGTTTCTCAAACAGGGGCCGCCGCTTGTGTAGGGAAAGCCCCTGGCAGGCCGGGCCAGTGTGTTTACCTGCCCCATCTTCAGGTCCGGCCGATCGCGGCTCCCATTCTGCCTTGCTTGGAGTTGGTTGTAGCAGCATGCTCCTGCTCCAGTGTGTCTTAAATTTTCTCTCAAGATGAATCACAACCCAGAAAAAAATAGAAATGGGACAGGGAGAAAAGACTCTCAGGGTATTTTTTCAGTCTGCTAAACAGTTAAGTGAAGATAGTCTGAAACACACTTTTAATGTGGGTGTTTACTTCAAGAAGCAGCTTAGAAAAGCTGGTACAAGCAGCATAGACTTCTCTAATAATATATAGGAGTCTCTCCTCTCTTCTTAAGTTGTCTCTGTATGATAGACCATGAACACTCTTCTATGACAGACCTTGCTTTTCTAATCACAGTAGCCTTTGGGAGCAAGTTCTCAAGTCAGGCCCTCCTGCACAGTTTCTCCTACCTAAAATAAGTAAGCCGGCTGCAGCTTCTAAGGCTCCAGCCCATTTTTGTTCAGCCTGCCACGTCATAATCTTTAGGTCTGTTAGACTGAAAACAACAGATTGGTAGACAGAATACAGTAGAATCTGAGAGTTACGAACTGACCAGTTAATCTCACACCTCATTTGGAACCAGAAGTACACAGTCAGGCCCAGCAGAGACCCAAAGGAAAAAAAAAAGAAGCAAATACAGTACAGTACTGTGGTAAATGTAAATTACTAAAAAAATAAAGGGAAACCACAATTTTTCTTCTGCATAGTAAAGTTTCAAAGCTGTACTAAGTCAATGTTCAGTTTTAAACTTTTGAAAGAATGTTTTGTTCAGTTATGAACAACCTCCATTCCCGAGGTGCTCATAACTATGAGGTTCTACTGTACAAGGTGGTTCTTGTCACTGGGAAAGTCATCTACCATGTTCAGTGAGGAGACTGAGTGTAACTAAGGCTTTGTCTACACTGGAACTTCGTCGGCAAAACTTTTGCCATTCAAGGGTGTTAAACCCCCCCCCCCACCCCGAACGACAAAAGTTTTATCAACAAAAAGTGTGAACAGTGCTTTGTTGGCAGGAGCGCTCTCCTGTTGACAAAGCTGCTGCCACTCATGGGGGTGGAAGTTTTTTGTTGGCGGGAGAGCTCTCTCCTGCCGACAAACAGCAGCTACACTGTGTGCCTTTAAGCGGCACGGCTGTAGTGATACAGCTGTGTTGCTAAAAGGTGTGTAGTGTAGATGAAGTCTAAAAGAACTACATTTCTTTAAGCTATTCATGTAAGACCATTTGATTTTCTTACGTAAAGTTATCACCAAAGCAAAATTCTTAGAATCAGATTGACTAACTCAGCCACTGATGTAGGGGGAACTTGCCTTTTGTTAAGTAACTGGAACTGGACAGTCCACTCCCACTTCATCACTTCTCTAATGTCATCAGTATGCCTGTGGCAGCACCTGAATCAGAGTTTGCACTACCCATCCATATTGGTAAGCTCCCTCTATCTCTTGATGTACTTAATTGCCTCTCATTACCATGGTATTTGAGTGCCTCACAGTCATTAATGGATTTTATTCTCAATGATCATTTTGTAAGTGGGGAACTGAGGCAGAGGGTAGATTAACTGACTTTCAGAGCCACACAGAAAGTCTGTGGCTAAGCTGGGAATTGAATTCAGGTTTCCTGAGTCCCAGTCCATGCCCTAACCATTAGACTATCCTTCTCTCGTTTTTCTTGTTAGGCAAAACTTTTGGTTGTAAAGTCTACTAATTGGTATCTTTTTCTTGAAAAGTATGCCACTCTCTAAGATTCCTGGAAAAGAAAACAGATGGGGCACTGAAAAGGTCTTCTGGATTTGTTGGTGGGTCAACTTACCACTTCTTTTCATTCTCTCTGTGGCATGATCACTAGTTGAGTGCTTAGGTGAAGGCTTAGCCACCTTAAGAGGGAAGCATTGAAATCCATTTTGCCAGATGTCTGTACTTTTTGATCGTTTCTTGCTACATCTCTCCATGTAGCCCACAATTCATTCAGTGACTGACTATTACCCTAGTAAAGAGAGATTTCTAGTAATGTCCTTGCATTGGAGGGGCGCTTTCAACCTCATGGCTCTTGGGGTGGGATTCTCTCCAGGGATTATTATTATTTTTTTTTTTGTAACAACTCAATTCTTCCAACTCCTCTTGTCCTTGCAGTAGACCAGTAAGAATTTTAGGCATTCTTCTAAAGCCATAGTTTTGGAAAGGTCTGCTCCCTCAACAGATGCATTACTTTCCCTGCAAAAGGCTGTAGACAAAAGGCCTTGCTTGTCAGTAAACTGAGTTCAGGCCTCAGTTCTCTATACCATTAAAGGAGGGGAGTGTGCCAAGTTTTTCAGTGGTCTCATATCTTCTCTAATAGTCTGTTTCCTTTTACGAGTTAAGCTTAGGCTTCCTTTCAGATATATTATTTCCACTTAGATACTGTTGCTAGTTCTCAGAAAACTCTTAAAGTTCAATTCAAGCAAGTAATTTGTGTCCCTGAGACTCCTGGCTAAATCATTTTGCCTGTAGCTTCTGATGTGAAGAGCAATGAACTTAAAGTTCTGTCTCTTCAACCACAGTTTCTATAGAGAAGGGGGTGGGAGTGAAAACTGCATCTTTGTTTCTACCCGCAGTGATTTCCTGGTTGCATTAGAACACAATGTGTTACAAAACTTAGAGTAAAAAAGTACAGATTGTTATGAGGAAATAATATCACATTTGCCTGGAATATTTCAAAATACAACATTGTTAATTAAGTTTGGAATAGTTTATAGTTCTGAACTTTGACAGCACAGAATTATTGCAGCTACCATGTTCAGAGAAAGTGTTAAAGTATCTCAGCAATGCAAAAAGTCTTCAAGCCCTGTTTTTGAATCTTTGTTAAACCTGTTCTTTGTTTTGTCCATATGTGAAAGTGATGGCTTCCTTAGTAACATAAAAGTATGTAATGCTAAAAATATTATGCAGGCAGTTCAGTACTTCATTGAAGTTTGACTATGATCAAGAATTTGTCTTGTTTTTTTCATTTGATGGTATTAAAAACCAACCTTTTTCAACTTAATTACTAGCAGCTTTTATTAGGGCTGTCAATCGCAGTTAACGCACGTGATTAACTCAAAAAAATAAATTGCGATTAATCACACTGTTAAACAATAGAATACCAATTGAATTTTATTAACTATTTTTGGGTGTTTTTCTTCATTTTCAAATATATCTATTTCAGTTGCAACACAGAATACAGAGTGTACAGTGCTCAATCTATATTATTTTTATTACAAATATTTGCACTGTAAAAATGAGAAACAAAAGAAATAGTATTTTTCAATTCACCTCATACAAGTACTTTAATGCAATTTTTTTATCATGAAAGTGCAACTTTTACAAATGTAGAATTTTTTTGTTACGTTACTGCACTCAAAAACAAAACAATGTAAAACTTTAGAGCCTACAAGTCCACTTAGTCCTACTTCTTGTTCAGCCAATTGCTAAGACAAACAAGTTTGTTTACATTACGGGAGATCATGGTGCCCACTTCCTAATTACAATGTCACCTGAAAGTGAGAACAGGTGTTCCCATGGCACTGTTCACATGGAGTCACAAGATATTTACATGCCAGATGCGCTAAAGATTCATATACCTCTTCGTGCTTAAGCCATCATTCCAGAGGACATGCTTCCATGCTGATGATGCTCATTAAAAATATAATGTGTTAATTAAATTTGTGACTGAACTCCTTGGGGCAGAATTGTATGTCCCCTGCTCTGTTTTACCTGCATTCTGCGATATATTTCATGTTATAGCTGTCTTGGATGATGACCCAGCACATGTTGTTCATTTTAAGAACACTTTCACTGCAAATTTGACAAAATGCAAAGTGAAATTTCTAAAGATAGCTCCAGCACTTGACTTGGGCGGGGAGGAGGAAGATGTACTATTTGCTTAGCTCTCTTAAAATGCTAATTAAAATATAGAACTACAGAAAAATCGTAGATAGTGTGTTTAAACAAGATTTTTAGGCAAGGTAGGTTAATTAAAACATTTTAGTAGTACATTGACGTCTCATGAAAATGAAGCAGTTGTCTGTTAATGAAACACATGAACTGAATGTACTCTATGCATAAATAGAAATGGGTTCTTACAATCTGTATTTGTGTGTGGAGAGAAGAATATTCCATGATGTCCTCTTCAAATTTATTGCAACTCAACCTTATGGTGAAAGAGAATCACTTGTTTAGACTTACACTAGGAAAGCATTCACTACAAATATATCCTGTAGAACTTCTAGAGAAGTTAATGTTGTAGGGGTTGATCCTGCAAAGTACTCAACACTCTGGTACCACTCTGGCAAATTACTGAAGCACATAAATGTATGAATAGTCCTACTGAATTTACATGTATTGCTGTAGTGAGGCCACGGTGCTCAGTGCCTGCAGCATAGAGCTCACAAGCTATCATTAGCACAAATCAAATGATTCTCTGGGTTAATATTTACCATAAATTAGAATTCTAAAGAAAACTTGGCTGAATTGCTCCTATTTATTTTTTCAGCCAAACTATATAAAGAATAAATAGTTTATAACTAGCAGCATTAGTAATTGTTCTAAAAATAAATCATATACATTTATTCAAACACAGTTAAGTGAAATGTAGTTGTCTCTTTGAATATGTTAACTACTCTGACATCTATATTGCAACCCTCCCCCTTCCTATGACCCTCCATGGCAGGGAGTTCCAGAGCCTGGGCCAACTGTCTTGGGGTCATGCTCAAATTGATTTAAATCATGATTTAAATCACTAGTCAGGAAGACTCGATTTAATCATGGATTTCTACATAAAAGTACATTCTTGTTGGTTGTTATAAGCTTAATACATATTCTTCACAATTCAGAGATAGATGTAGGTTCCCTTTTTAGAAGGTACACACTATACGTTTTTAAAGTGATTTATTTTGAAAACTTCTCAGATTAGTTTTACAGCTATATCAGAAAATGAATGATTGTTTGGTTATTTCATTTACCAAAGGTAATTGAAGCAGATATTTATGAAGTAATTGGGAAGTGAACTATCTCCAATTGAACTATCTATCAATTAATCATTAATATTTGGAGGATTTTCTTGCCATGCTGTATTCGGAGGAGAACATCACCAGACAGACATTTAAATTGTTTTATTTAACTAAAACAACAACGTTACATATTCTGGATTTTTTTCTTCATCAGCAAACATATAATACTTTAACAAGACAAGCATACGAATTTTTGAATTTAGTTAAACATTCAAGTTTTTTAAAATCAGGTTTGGTTTTGTTAAAATTGTTTTAACTAAAATAGTTTAATGAAATTTAAAAAAAAACAACAAAAATTAAATCAACTATGTCAGGCGGGTCAACATGAGAAATGTAAAATATTGGCTTCTGTAGCTAACTCGGTCGTCTTCACCTTCATTTTCCTGTTTGTTCATAATCTGGAAAAGAAAAACAAGCTTTCCTGCTTTTTCAGGTCCCAAATGATTTCTCAATTGGGAATGAATTAGTCCAAAGGAAGAAAATATTCTTTCTACACCGGCAGAAGAAGCTACTGCTGTTAAAAGTGAGATTATCACTTCAACGGACTCTGAATCCAAGTGCTTAAGTGACTTCCACCAGTTCACTGGTGTGACTTTCTTTAAAACATCAGCAAACATATTTCTTGAATGGTTCACCCTTAGCTCTGAAGTTTATTATAGTTGGCATTATGGAGGGGTGATTGCTGGATGTCCATGTCATAGCCAACTCCTCTTCTTCAGCAGTTAAGGTTTGACCCTGGTACCAAGTATTGAGAATATTTGCAAGAAAATGAGCTGGAGATAGTGCTTGCCCCATTCGTTTTTTTAATTTAACTCTGTCATTGCATATTTCTCTTTTTATGATCTTAGTTCCTTCCAAATTTCAACAGTGTCAGCAATAAAACAGCTATTTCCATGCATTTTGTTCAAGGCTACAGAAATAGGCTTCAGGGTACTCAGCATGTGTTCAGTATTTCTCTTAATTCCAATGTTGAGAACTTTGGCTGTGACAGTGCCATCTATTTTTTCACGATTTTGTTCACAAACTGTCATCAGATTAGGTCAGTTCTTGATGCAGTACTCAGAACAGTCCACTACTGAGTTCTATTGCACGTCTTGTGGGAGAGTTAGCTTGGTTCTTCCCACTTTTTTTCAGAGCAGCTACTGCAAAGTGGTTATTATGGAAGTATTTGCAATTTCAACAACATTAGCCTTTATTTCTGGAACACTGATGTCTTTGGCTAGGAGGTGCATCAAATGAGCACTGCAACCGTATGTTATTAGCTTGGGACTCTCTTCTAAATTTCTTCTCCTCTTGGATACATTTGCAGCATTGTCTGTGATCAAGCTGCGTACTAGACGTTTGAATTTTTTTCACAGTTTGTTATAGCTTTTACTGCTGCTACTTGTAAGTATTCTGCTGTGTGTGCATTTCCTGATGTATCAGTTTTTCTGTAAGGAAGACATTCCCTTCTGTTGTTTCACAAGCACATGCAACAGGATCATTGTGGACATTGCTCCACCCATCAAGACTCAGATTAACAATTTCACCCTCTAGACCTTTTACACACTGTTCAATTTCTCTTTCATACATTTTATCCAGCTATTTGCCTGTGACATCCGCTCTGTTGGGTGGACTGTATCCTGGTCTTAATGACTGAACCATGTTAATGAAATGTGGGTTCTCAATCATAGGAAAGGAGAGTTTGTTGCATAAACAAAGTGGGCAATTTTTTCATCAATTACCTTTTTGTAATCTGCTGGTTCTTATCACAAATTTATCTATTGTTGTTTCTGGATGAAGGAGATTTTTTTTTCTTTTTGCTACAGGTGATATACTGTGGCTATGTGACATACATGATGTGACTGAAACACTATCATTGGCAGATAACTCTATAACTATAGAAAATGATGGTGATCTTGAAGGTGGATAGTCTTCAGAATCCTGTATGTTGAGGATGGATTCTCCTAAACAAAATAAGTCAATGCCTTTATTTAATTATTATTATTACCATACTGCTCATTTAGTATTACTCATTGCATTCACTGACACTCAGTACTACTTTAAAGGTGACATTGTAAAAGGAAGATCTGCCTATTCCAGCTATTTATTTTTTATCACAACTGCATCCAAAGTGATAGTACCATAGAGTAACAACTATATTTTTTGCTCAAACATAAGAATTCAAGAATAGTCCAGAAGGAACACAGGAAGTCCTTAAGAAAAAAGTATGAAATAAAAAAGTTTACCAGCCTGAAGATCCTGCATGTTCAGACATGTTCCTTTCATCATCTTCAACGCAGCTTCCTCCTGAGAAGGAACATTTCTCATGATGTTGTTTCATTCGGACTGCCAAGCCTTGCATTTCTTTGTTGCACTGTTTGCATTTTGCACGCATGCCTGTCTTACCCACAGGTAGAGGATCTTCATTAAAATATTCCCAAACTGGGTTTCTTTTACGGCCTGCTGCCATTATAGGTTTTCCCTTCTAGGGAGAGAATGGTATGGTAGATCTCAAATTAGTGAAGGCTACACTCAGAAAGACCTGAAGACTTCTGGAATATGCTGCTCAAACAGTTCCACTTTTGTTTCTACTGCCTGTCCCTCCCTTCTCACATTTATCTCCTTGTCCAGATCTATTCCACCCCCAATAATCTTTTATTCATTGAACTTTTTGAAACTTTCCACTTTTAGCGAGAGGTAAGGGATTGACTCTGTGTAAACAAATTTGCAGAGGGACAATAGCGTTGAGGTCTGTTATTTCTCACCTCTATTTTTATTTATTTTAAAATATTTTTTGCTTTTAACGAGCATGTTATCTCTGGAGACACAAATCCACAGTTTTGAGAACTACAAAAACTAAGCATCTCTGAGCGTATCTCCTAGACTAAGCACTGAGTACCATTGGGTAGATAGAAAGATTAACCTAAATAATCTATACAGAAGCCCCTGGAACCCCATAAGATTGGGTCCCTAATCCATGAACTATTGGAACTCATTTACAAAACTTTTCTTAAACATTACATGAATATATGGTCTCATACTATAGAATTAGAATTTATAATCCCTATTCCATGATGTATCTTTGAGCTATAATGTATCTTAATTAAAACTATCTTTAGATTGTTTTTTCCTCAAAAAGCATTTTATCAAAAAATCTTATTTAAATAACAAAAATCTGACTTTTTTTAAGTTAAAAAAAATCATTGATTTTTATCCACCCTGGTAATGCTATGGGGCAAAAAATAGTTGTATAGATGTTCTTGCTTGGGCAGGAGCCCAGGCTCTGAAATCCAGTGAGGCGGGAGGGTCTCCGAGCCTGGGCCTGACTGGGAATGCCTACGCTGCTGCTTTTAGTCCCATAGCATGACCCTGTGTCAGTTGATCTGGGCTCTGAGGTTCACTGCTACGGTGGTTTTTTTTTTTTTTTGTTTGTAGTATAGTCGTACCCTTATGAAGCCACAGAAAATGGAGCATTTTTTTTAAATATTAGAGTATTGCCCTCACTCCTGTGTATAATCTGTTAGCCAATACTATACATATCTCCTATTATCTGTAACACTTCAGATCTCTTTGCTGACTATCATTTGTCTTGTGAAGTTTCTTAGTAGTGCTTCCTTCTGAGAGTTAACTTTTTAAAATTCACTCAATAGATTGAAGCATTTGCATGTTGTAGAAAAAAGTGACATAATGCTCAGATGTACTACTATGATTACTTTTAATCTTTTGGTGTATGTCACCTTATCAGGAAATAAGAAAATTAATACTGTTTTTTCCTACAAGATGTAACTGGAAGGTGTTTACTAGAAATCCATGTGTTAACTGCATTATATGTTTGGCTGTTCCTAAATACTTTAGAAAAATTTAAACCCAACTGCTTAAAGGGGATGATAATACCAATTACAAGTAGTGAACTGGATTAAAATATTTATAATAAAATGAATAGAGAAATGTAATTTGGGATTTACCGGTAAAATAAAAAACATAATTCCTCATTATCCCCAACTCTATAGCCTACTCTATTTTATACTTTATTACAAAGGAATTGTAAATTTATTACAAAAGGAATTGTTAATTCCTATAAAGACAGTCTGATGATAACGTTTAAATTAGTTAGAAACCTTAATGGAAATTTAGCAAACACTTTACATTGACAGTATTTTTTCTGTCTCAAGCAATAAGTTTAAGACATGTATTGTAATTTACAGATATATGGAGCCTGGGTGTTATCCTATTCATGTTGGTATGTGGACAACCACCATTCCAAGAAGCAAATGACAGTGAAACACTGACTATGATCATGGACTGCAAATACACAGTGCCATCGCATGTGTCCAAAGAATGTAAAGAGTAAGTAAAATATCAAGTAATTTGATAGCATTCATAGAAATGTTGTATACTACCAACACATTAAATAGAATCTGGTTTCTCAGGTGCCAGGAAGTTTTTATTGATATTATTTTTACAGAGCTTCCAATGCTAAAATTCCCTGCCATGTTACCAGCAGTTTCCTTAACTTGTTAATTCTTCTTTTAGCACTGATTAAGTAGCTTCTTGCGCAGTATTACTACAACGTCTTTAATCTCGTGGCCTCTTTCAGTCTTTATCAAAGTTGATTGAATTTGTTCCTTTGAAATGTTTTGAGCCTGAGACTCTCCACACATATGCATTACACAAAGTTGTCACAGATTTTTGGGTTGGGGCGGTGTTAAATTAAACCATTATTTGTCTGAATAGTTGTTCAAGGATATTGTCACTAGTTGTTATGCTCAAGAAGACGGCATCAGGCTTTTGTTTATCTCCTATTAAGGGCTTGTCTACACTGGCAATTTACAGCGCTGCAACTTTCTCGCTAAGGGGTGTGAAGAACACCCCACCCCCACCCCCGAGCTCAGCGAGTTTCAGCACTGTAAAACGCCAGTGTAAACAGTGCACCAGTGCTTGTAGCCACGCCCCTTGTGGAGGTGGTTTTTTAGAGCTGTGACTACAGAAGCCATGTTAAAGCGCTGCCGTGGCAGCGCTTTAGCGTTGCCAGTGTAGACTAGCCCTAAAATTGCAATCCCAAAATCAACATACCAAGTGTCAAGGAAAAAATATCTATGCAAATAGCACATGTCACTTAGGAATCATGACTCATTTTGAGATGCTTATTCTGGAATGTTCACTGCAGCTCTTTGACGATTTTGAATTGTTCGGTACTCCCCATATGTTGAAGTCAGGTTGATGTATGGAGGCTTCAGCCCCTAAATGTTGATCCCCATGATGTGAGATTCCCTCTTTCTGAGGCCTGGTCTACACTACATTTTAGCAGCGTTAAACCGATTTAACGCTGCACCTGTCCACACAACGAGGCTGTTTATATCGATATAAAGGGCTCTTTAAACTGGTTTCTGTACTCCTCCCCGACGAGAGGAGTAGCGCTGAAATTGGTATTACCATACCGGATTAGGGTTAGTGTGGCTGCAAATCGACGGTATTGGCCTCCGGGTGGTATCCCACAGTGCACCATTGTGACTGCTCTGGACAGCAATCTGAACTCGGATGCACTGGCCAGGTAGACAGGAAAAGCCCCGCGAACTTTTGAATTTCATTTCCTGTTTGCCCAGCGTGGAGCTCTGATCAGCACAGGTGGCAATGCAGTCCCAAATCCAAAAAGAGCTCCAGCATGGACCGTACAGGAGATACTGGATCTGATCGCTGTATGGGGAGGCAAATCTGTTCTATCACAGTTCCGTTACAGAAGACGAAATGACAAAGCACTTGAAAAAAATCTCCAGAGGCCACAGCAGGGACTCAGCACAGTGTTGCGTGACAAGCGTAACGGAAAGCCAAAGAATCAAATAGATGCTCATGGAGGGAGGGAGGGGGGTACTGAGGACTCCAGCTATCCCACAGTCCCCGCAGTCTCCGAAAAGCATTTGCATTCTTGGCTGGGCTCCAAGTGCCTGAAGGGTCAAAAACATTTTCCCGGGTGTTTCAGGGTGTATGTCGTCAATTTACACCCTTCACTCCCCCCCGCCCCCGAAAGAAAAGAGAAAAAAATTGTTTCTCGCCTTTTTTCAGCGTCACCCTATGTCTACTGCATGGTGCTGGAGAGCTAAACAGCAGCATCCTCTCCCATCTCTCCTATGGCAGACGGTACGGTACAGTACAGTAGGACTGGTATCCGTTCTCGTCATCAGCCCGTGAGTGCTCCTGGCTGGCTTCAGGTGAGGCTGGCCGGGGGCGCCTGGGTAAAAATAGGAATGATTCCCGGTCATTCCCAGTAGATGGTACAGAACGGCTGATAATCGTCCTCATCATAGCAACTGGGGGCTGAGCTTCATCAGCCCCCTCCCTTTCATGTGTGTAAAAAAAAAAAAAAAAAAAAAAAAGCTTCTGTACTGCCTGGACTATCATAGCAGCGGGATGCTGGGCTCCTCTCCCCCGCACCATTTAATGTCCTGCCTGTACTCTCATAGCAGCTGGAGGCTGCCTTCCCCTCATTTTATCTCACTAACAAGTCACTGTTTCTTATTCCTGCATTCTTTATTACTTCATGACACAAATGGGGGGGACACTGCCACGCTAGCCCAGGAAGGTTGGGGATGGAGGGAAGCAACAGGTGTGGTTGTTGCAGGGGCACCCCCCCGTGAATGGCATGCAGCTCATCATTTCTGCGGGGTCTGACACGGAGCAGCTGTGCTCTGTGGTTCTCTGATACACTGGTTCTCTAGTACACTAGCCCCATATTCTAGGCAGGACTGATTCTATTTTTAGATACCATAAAGGAGGGATTGACTCGGGGAGTCATTCCCATTTTTGTCTTTGTGCCCCCGGCCGACCTCAGCCAGGGGCACCCATGATAGCAGCAGAGAGTACAGAATGACAGATAACCGTCATCTCATTGCCAATTTACAATGGCAGCAGACGGTACAGAACGACTGGTAACCGCCTCTGCTATCATGCAAAAGCAAATGAATGCTGCTGTGTAGCGCTGCTGTATCGCCTCTGTCAGTGGCATCCAGTACACATACGGTGACAGTGACAAAAGGCAAAACAGGCTCCATGGTTGCCATGCTATGGCGTCTGCCAGGGCAATCCAGGGAAAAAGGGCGCGAAATGATTGTCTGCCGTTGCTTTCCCAGAGGAAGGAATGACTGACGACATTTACCCAGAACCACCCGCGACAATGATTTTTGCCACATCAGGCACTGGGATCTCAACCCAGAATTCCAAGGGGGTGGAGACTGCGGGAACTATGGGATAACTATGGAATAGCTACCCACAGTGCAACGCTCCAGAAATTGACGCTAACCTCGGACCATGGACGCACACCGCCGAATTAATGTGCTTAGTGTGGCCGCGTGCACTCGACTTTATACAATCTGTTTTACAAAACCGGTTTATGTAAAATCGGAATAATCCTGTAGTGTAGACGTACCCTGAGTTAGAATCTTTCTTCAAGCATAGAGTTCTCAGTAAATGACAGAATATTTTACCACTCCATACGCCTTGAATATCCTAGTGCAGGGGTGCCCAAAGTTTTGCTTTAGTGTCTCCCCTTACCAGTGATGTAATGTGTTTGCGCCCCTCCAGGCCAGGAACAGAGTCACAGGTGGTCTGAGAGTGGGGGATGGGAGCCGGGGCCAGGAAGGGGGCTGGGGCTGGGGCAGAGCAAGGCTGGGCCCTGCTCCCTCCCCATCCCTGTGCACGTGGGCCTGGGCCCTGCTCCGTCCCCCACTTTGGGGACCACTGTCCTAGTGCCTGTATAAGATTCCAGGAGATTTCCTTCTATGCCAAACGCTGGAGCTCAAGCAGAGCCTGATCTTTTGCATGGACCAGATGAATGTCTTCCACTTTCTAGTGCTGGCTGTAATAACCATACCTGTGTTCATATATGACCTGTGTAGTCTAGTGCATTTTTTTAGTGCTGCACTCAGTGTCATAGGTGAGCAGTAGTTATTTTTTTGTGCTCTGCTGATTCCACTGACTTAGTGTAATCAGCAATGCAGAAAAGCTGTTGTTTTACATGTTTTAGAAGTATTGATTGTTAACAATCTAGGAGAGGTACACAAGAAAGAATTAATCAGCTGAGCACTACTAGAAGAAATCCCTTGGGACCCCATAAACCAATAACTATTTTTCCACTCTTCCTATGAACGTATTGAGTGAAATTGTCACTGCTAAAACCAGAATTGGTAGGTCTGATCATTCTGTGCACCAGTCTCTCCCTCTCCCCTGTCTTTTTCTTCCCCCAAAAGATAGGATTTGGTATGCCATATTTACTAGCCTCTGGTCAATAATCAGTATCAGGAAATACCGGGTCCTGCATGGGTGGGTTTCAGTTCCAAATGTGCAGTAAAGATTGTGATTTCTTTTTTTCACCACTTCTGCCCGTTTTTCTTGGGGAAGAGACGTTAAGAACCTCAGTAAGTAATATAGAAGGCACAGCAAAATTGATGGATAAGCTCGGAACCCCTTTGTACCTGCAATACTAAGTAGAGTGAAAACTTTGTGAACCTACTATCTATGCATAACACATCTTTTGGAGACAGAGACCATATTGGCAAAAGAGAAGAAAGCTGTCCTTTATTTTCCTGTATCCTACCCAGCTGTCCTTTTTGAGATTTAAAAATTACAAGAGAAAAAGACAGACTAATGATATTCCGTATATATCCCTCCTTTTTCATGGCAGTTTTTAGGAGTCAACAGTGTAGGAAATATAGGACCTCCTCTTGCCTTTGTAACTCTTTTCTCTATGCATATTCCTATATTTAAAAAAAATAAACCTGTGGTATACATTGAATTATAACATGTAGTTAGATTAACCATTGTTGTCTTGCCTAGCATGCTTGGTACATGAGTTCAAGCATTCCTTCATAGCTGTGCCCCTTACCTTTTCTGCTACGGTTCCAATGGAGCATCAACACTAAACATCCTCCACCACCATGTCCTGTGCAAAGCAGGTAATTTGGGGCAAATGCTGTCATTTGCCATGGCATAAACCGAAGTTCTGCATACATTATGCAAGTAGAAATGTGCTAGTCATACAATATCCATTCTCTGTACATTCTGTGACAGTTTGTGCTTGGGTTACACTTCTGCCTGCCAGCAGTTGGAGACGTATCACTTGATTTAGCATCTACCCACAAAGAAAAAGCTTGTCATTGCAGAGTCCTCAGCTCTTTCTCTCTACAGATGGGACAGCTCCCCTTCCTCTTGCTGATACTTAAGAACCTAGGGCCTGGTTCCTATTTTAAAATAAATCACACTTTTCTTTGTTTGCAGTTTTGTTGTAGCTGTGTTGATCCCACGATATTAGAGGCATCATGGTGGGTGAGGTAATATCTTTTATTGGACCAATTTCTGTTGGTGAAAAGGGCAAGTTCATTTGAGAGCGTAGTGATTGTCTTGTTTCATCCACACAGTTGTTATTGGGGCATTTAGTGCACTCGATGAGGTGCACCACATGGTGTGATAAGCACATATAGGACCCATGGATCTTGAAAGGTTTGTTGTGGGGGTATTGATCATTGTAGAAGTGGGGCTATGTCTGCAAGTTTTGCATCTGTTGTTATGAGAGGCTGGTGCCACTTAGAATTGGTATGTCCTGGTCTGTGGGTGACACGACAGTCACTATGCTCTCAAGTGAACTCACACAGAAAAATGATAAAAGATAAAAATGCCCAATCACTTGTGAGTGAACACTTTCTTCACAAAACGATCACTCCATATCTGACTTCCGAGTCCTTGTCTTCAAAGGAAACCAGCTCAACTCCTTCAAAAGACAAGCCTGGGAACTTAAATACATAACTTTGCTTGATACCAAAAATCATGGACTCAATGAAGACACTGGATTTATGGCTCATTACAACAATCTGTAACCACTAATCCTCCTTTCTCCTATGATTGTAGAGGTATTAACTAGCCATTTCACCTTGAAAGGTCTCTTGCAACATGTGTTAACTCCTTATCTCTTCCACCCTTGTATTTAGTTGTGACACTGAGTACTTTTCCCATATCTGAGGAAGACCTCTGTGTAAGCTCAAAAGTTTGTCTCTTTCACCAAGAGAAGTTGGCCCAATACAAGATATTACCTTTCCCACCTTGTCTTTCTTACATTCTTTGTGATTCCTTACTCTTTATGACAATAGCAAAAAATGTATTAATAATAATAAACAATATTTATATTGGAGTAACACGTAGAGGCCACCTAGTTTGGGGCATGACTGTGAAAAGTACTGTGCCAACCAACAGAAAATGAAAGTCAGAAAAGTGTAGAGGTGAAAGAGCTCAAGTAAATCAAATGGAAATGGTGGAGTTTACTATGTCTGCAGTTTTTATGACTCAGTTGTTTTATTCATTTCAGTTTTGCATTGTCATTTAGATTACTTTCGTGACTGCAGATTCAGTTTCCAGTCGCACTGTACTTGCATTATTTTTTACTGGAAGGTCTTTAAAGAGGCTACTATGAGCTGATAGTAGCAATAGGAAAACAGTCCTCTTCCTAGTGTTGCTGTTGTGATGGCTACTTTCTGAACATATTAGTATGTTTTGTTTATAGATTTATTTTTTGTTCCTAGTTTAATTACACGGATGTTGCAGAGAGACCCAAAGCGAAGAGCGTCTTTGGAAGAGATTGAAAATCATCCATGGCTCCAAGGAGTTGACCCATCACCTGCAACAAAGTACAATATTCCTCTGGTTTCATACAAAAACCTTTCTGAGGAAGAACACAACAGTATAATACAACGCATGGTCCTTGGTGATATAGCAGATCGAGATACAATAGTAGAGTAAGTTACCAATTTTCTACATGCAATTTGACACTTTTAACATTATATTTAACTTGAGAACTACAAAATTTAATGCAATCACAGAAAAATGACTTTCTGCTTCTTTCTAAATGCTGAGACAAAGGCTCACGTTGAGCCTGTGATAGTTCTTTATTTGAAGTAGTGTAGATTTAATCTGATGAATTAATTTTAAGTGCAGTTCTACTCTGAGAAATAATTCTGTAAAGACAGTATTGCAGGATTCTGTTTTTAATGTCTCACTTACTCCTTATCAGATCCATTCAGTTTACAAATAAAAAGCTTCAAATTCACCATGAGTGCCAGGTAAATTGGGTTCCTCTTTGAGTGCTTGCTCGTGTTGATTCCAAGTGGGGATGTGCGCACAATGCACAGTCATCAGAAGGTTTTTCCCCTAGTGGTACCCATCAGGTCAGCTGTGGAGCCCCCTAGAGTTGCATCTTTATGGCAGTGTATATAGGTCCCTGCTGACCCGCTGCCTCTTCAGTTCCTTCTGACCGCCAGTGATGGTTGTTGGAGCAGCCCTTCTCTTGCTATGGCACGTGATCCCCTGGTGCACTGTTTCCCAAACTTACAACACTTGCGTACCCCTTTTGAGACATTTGTCTTACCGGCGTACGCCTTATCCAGTGAAGATAATTTGGGAGGGGGGGGGAAGGGTGGTAGCCACATTTTTATAACACCCTCCTAATTCATTTAATTCTGGATTAAATGTTCATTAGAAATAAATACAAAATTATATTACGTACAAGTTGAAACAAAACTTTTAATAGAAATAATAGTTACATATAGAAATAGTACTAGAAATAATTAAAATAATAGAAGCGAATCAACAGTCTGGCAGAACTGTGTGTGTGTGTGTGTGTGTGTATGTGTGTGTCTATATATATATATATGTGTGTGTGTGTATGTGTATATATATATATATATATAATGGTGAATTCGTACCATGCTGAAATTAAAATACGCTGGTATGGTTAGGTTAGTGAAGAAAGCACTAGTTTTAATACTTACTATTTCGGTATTGAAAAATTTTCAGTACAAACCAAACTATTCAGTGCGAGGAATGGAACTGCTTTTGACCAGACACCATCGCAGGGATATCTGGCTCAATGTTTGTGATCTTAAGATGAAGATGGGGCTCCACGTCAATAAGACAATTTCGATTTTTTTGTTGCCAATCAGCACAGAGAATCCAGTCTTGCACAAATACGAGGTGGGAAAAGGCAGAAGATACTTGACAGCTTTGTCCGATAGAGCTGGATATTCAGAGCTAACTCCCAACCAAAATCATGCCAGTGTATTTTGCTCAAATTTTGTTTTCAGGAAGTTATCTGAAGCTAGCTCCAAGAGCTGTTCTTCTGAAGCAGAGAGGTTATTAGGCAATGTTTGAACATTGATGATAAAAGGGTTCCTTATCCATTCAAAGGTGCCATCCGGTTCAGGGAAATACTTACGAAGGTCTTTCTGCAAGCTTTCCAAATGCTGCTTCATGGTTTGCAACACATCACTATCAAGTTCGTTAGTCGAGTTTATTACTAAGTCATGAAGAGATGGAAAGGAATCCAGTTCACAATGACTAAGACGTTTATGCCACAGTTTCAATTTTGTGACCATGGTGCTCACTTTGTCTTGAACATAGAATATGGATATGAGTTTCCCTTGCAAGGATAGACTGAAGTTGTTTAAATGAGCAAAGAGATCTGCAATATATGCTAGTTTGCATAGCCATTTCCAGTAGTGTATACAGTCTCGCAGGTTAAAGGTTTCATCTAAAAAACCTTGCAGTTCTTCTCACAGCTCAAACAGGCAATTCAGAACTTTTCCACATGAAAGCCAATGCACTTCAGTGTGAAATAGGAGTTGTGTGTAATCACTGCCCATCTCATCACAAAGCTGAGAAAACAGCTTGGCGTTCAGAGGGCGGCCTTTCACAAAATTGATTATTTTCACAGTTTCATCCAGTACTTGCTTTAGATCTGCCTGCTCTGGGTGGCGAGTGCTTCCCTGTGAATGCAACAATGAGTTGATTTTGCTTCTGGCGCAACAGCTTGAATACGTGCAACAACTCCTTTCTTGGAACCAATCATGGCTCTGGCGCCATCCGTGCTTATTCCAATACAACAACTCCAATCCAAGTCACTGTTTTTGATAAAGTCATCAATAACTTTAAAAATAGCTTCTCCAATTGTATGTGTTGGCATAAGTTGGCAGACCAAAATATCATCGTGGACTTCATTATTCAGCTCGTATCTGACAAACAACAAAAGATTAGCTAAATTCACAACATCAGTGGATTCATCCACTTGCAGTGCATAGTAGCACTCTTTTGTACTCTTGACAATAATTGCTGCTTTACATTTTTGGCCATATCTGTGATTCTACGATGAACAGTGTTATTTGAGAGGGGAACATGATCTATAGCTTTGCTAGCCTTGTCTCCAGTCATCACTTGCACCATTACTAAATGCACGTTTTACTAAAGTCTCGCCAATCACTTCAGCAGTTCCGGACTTTGCAATTAAGTACGCCACACTATATGAAGCTTCCAAAGCTTTCATATTTTCACCTCCCATCACATTATGAATTATTTTCTGGGATTTTTGAAAATCCTTTGCGCCTATTTTCAAAGACTTCTACAGGTTTTCCCTCATATTCTTTGTTTGCTATCGAAATGGCGTTTTAGGTTGGATGGTTTCATACTTTCATTTGTGAGAGTCTCGTAACAAATCACACATAGTGGAACAGGCTCCACCTCATCGCCAGTCCACGAAAATCCCAGTTTAAGATATTTTTCAAAATATTTGTGGGCTTTTTTCGTTTTCTTTGCCGCTGATACATTCAGTAAACTTACAGATGGTTCAAACGGTTCACTAATTTTGTCGTCACAATTGTCTGATGTAGCCATATCACACTGCATTTTGAAGCATAATTATCACTAACATCCGTAGTTCCTTCATATTTTTCTTTTGTACATTCCAAACTTCCCGTTTTTAGCCAGTGATCCATTGTAAATGGGTTAAACAAAAAGAGAAATTTTGTATATTAATACACACCAAGTATGTACTTGCCAGGAGTAGTTATTCACTTTTATCCGTCAGTATGCATGCCACAAAGGCACGTGTATTGCCTGAGCTGCAGTAACAGTGCACGCGTGGTTTGTGTCGGCACGCCAGCCGATTTTTACTGGCACGCTGCCACCCGGGCTCAGCCCGCTGCCGGCCCCTTTCCACCCGGGATCCCGGCCGCTGGCCCAGCTCAGCCCACTGCTGGCCTGGATGAACAGGACCCCCGGCCGGCAGCAGGCTGAGCGGGGCTGGTGGCTGGGACCCCGGTTGGCAGGAGTCGGCGGATGGAGCCCCAGACCGGCAGCGGGCTGAGCTGCTCAGCCCGCCGCGGGTCTGGGGTTCTGTCCACCGGCCCCGCTCAGCTCACTGCCGGCCCCTTGCCAGCCAGGGTGAACGGGTCGCGTACCCCTTGAAACCCTTTCACTTACCACCAGAGGTACGCATACCACACTTTGGGAAACACTGCCCTAGTGGACTGTTGCTAGTGTTTCTGTATAGTTAAAAACTTAGTATCAGTTAGGGCTTTTTTGCAGGGGGTGGACGGCACACTTAGGCAGACTCAAGGCCTTTGGTCCCAGGCAGAACTTTCGTTGCAAATCAACGTCAGGAAGATAAGTGCGGTCCGCCTTGCTTGCCAGATGTTCCAGGCTTATCTGGAGTGCAGGTGTGTATCGGTATTGACCAATAACACATCATCAGTGACATTCTATATAAACAGACAGGATGGTTCTCGCTCCTCTCCTCTGTGCTGGGAAGTCCTCAAGCTGTGGGACTTCTGCATTGCCCATTCACTACATCTAGAGGTATCGTACCTTCCAGATTTCCAGAATGAGCTGGCTGATCATCTCAGCAGGTCATTTCACAATCACGAGTGAGCCCTCTGCCCAGATGTTGTTATCAACATCTTACAATGGTAGTGGTTTCCCCAAATAGATTTGCTTGTAATGAAGTATAACAGGAAGTGTCACCAGTTTTGCTCCTTTCTGAATCACAGCCTGGGCTCACTTGCAGACGCTTTTCTCCTCCCTTGGAAGTACCACCTCCTATATGCTTTCCCACCCTTCCCACTTGTACACAAGGTACTGCTGAAAATCAGAAGGGAGAGAGCGTCAATAATGTTAATAGCACCAGCGTGGCCTTGCCAACGCTGGTTTACCATGCTTCTAGACCTGTCGGTGGACATGCCAATAATTCTGCTCCGGTCCTGGATTTGATCACCCAGGACCATGACTGCCTCCAGCATCCCAATCTGTAGTCACTCCATCTCACGGCATGGAAACTCCATAGCTGAACCCCTTGGAGCTTACATGCTCAGATCCTCTTAGAGAGGTCCTCCTTAACAGCAAGAAGCCATCCATGAGGGCCACCTATCTTGCCAAGTGGAAAAGATTCTCCATTTGGGCATTACCAAAGCACACTCAGGCATCAATTCCCTTTATCCTATACTTTTTGCTGCATCTAAAACAGCAAGATCTGTCAAAATCATCAATAAAAGTGCACCTGGCCACTATCTCAGCTTTCCACCCCGGTGCGGCCAGTCAGTTGTTTTTTGCGAACCCCATGGTGGGCTGCTTCCTCAAGGGATTAAACAGACTGTACCCTCAAGTAAAACAGCCAGCTCCTCCATGGGATCTCAACCTTGTGCTCTCTAGACTGATGGGAACTCCTTTTGAGCCCTTGGCAACATGTTCCCTCCTCTACCTCTCCTGGAAAGTAGCGTTCTTGGTAGCTATATTTTCAGCCAGGAGAGTGTCTGAGCTTGAGGCCTTAACTCGGAGCCCCCATAAGCGGTCTTTGATAAAAACAAGGTGCACTTGTGACCACACCCAGCCTTCCTCCCGAAGGTAGTTTCACAATTCCATGCAAACCAGGACATTTTTCTTCCTGTGTTCTTTCCTAAGTCCCACGTTAGCAACAGGGAACGAATGCTCCACTTCCTGGATGTCAGACGAGCATTAGCCTTCTACATGGAAAGAACAAAGCCATTTCGAAAATCAACACAACTCTTCATTGCGATTGTGGAGTGTATGAAGTGGCTTCCAGTCTCGTTCCAAAGGATCTCTTCTTGGATCCCGCCCTGTATCTGGGCGTGCTATGACTTAGCAAAGATACCTTCCCCCCTGCTGACAGCACACGCCACAAGGGCACAGGCATATTCAGCAGTGTTCCTGGCTCAAGTTCCTATCCAGGACATCGGCAGGGTAGCAATGATCCACACCTTTACATTGCACTACACCATTACACAGCAGGCCAGAGATGATGCAGCTTTTGGCAGAGCGGTGCTATAATCAGCGATCCCATAAACTCCAACCCCGTCTCCTAGATAAAGCTTGGGAGTCACTTGCTTGGAGCTGACATGAGCAAGCACTCGAAAAAAAACAGTTACCTACCTCTCATAACTGTTGTTCAAGATGTGTTGCTCGTGTCCATTCCAATACCCACCCACCTCCTCTCTGTCAGAGTATCTGGCAAGGAGGAACTGAAGAGGCCCCGGGTCGGCAGGGACCTATGTACGTTACCATGGAGACGCAACTCAAGGGGGCTTACAGCGACCTGATGGGTACTGCTAGGGGAAAAACCTTCTGACGACTGTGCATGTGGCATGCACATACCCACTTCGAATAGACATGCGTAACACATCTCAAAGAACAACAGTTATGAGAGGTAGGTAACCGTTTTTTCTTTCCCTCTCACACGTTGCCAGTAAAATATTTTGTGGGCCATAGGATGTCCTCTTACATTTCTTAGACCCCAGTGAAGGCTGATAGTGTACAGTGTAACTAAAGGCCTCATTTAAAGCCTGATCCAATACCCACTGAAGTCAATGGAAAAGACTGACTCCAAGTTAATGGGAAGACAAGACTCCTGATGAATTCACTGAGGCCTTTGAAGATAACACGGATTGCACAAAGGTTAACTGAAGGGAAAATTTGGCCTATAGAATGTTTTAAAGAAGATGATGGTGATGTGTGAGAAAGGAAGAACACAACTTAACTGCCAGAGCACACAGTAAATTTTCAGGGCTGGTAGTTAAATACAGTTAAAATTGCTTGCCATCTGAGAGGATTTGATAAGCATTGATGAAGCCATTGGGTCACTTTTTGGAGTAGAACCACAGTTTAACTATGGAGTCTGGTGCATTTCTTCAGTCTAGGACTGACCATCTGTTCTACTTCCATTTTTCAGCCAAACAGAGAGAAGTTTTAAAATTATGCTGTGTTATGAACCAGTTTCTGACAAGTGAAATTTATGCATGTAACTGGTCAATAGAGTAAATTTGATACACGTTTTATTAGATATTTCTAATACTGTATTACAGTTTTTTGAGGTATCTTTCAGTTTTAAAGCTATGTGATAGATGCTGCTATAAAACTTTTGTAGGAACTTTTAAATCTTACTTAAGTCCAATTTAAGATTTCAAATGTTGATCACAAAAGCAAAATAAAGTATAACTTAGTTACACCACAGGAATTATATACTGGATCTCTACAGAAATGCTTCTATCTAAATCTTAATATTTTTTATCAAAATGGCAGTCTTGCCTCACAAAACTTTTTTGTCGTCATCATTAATCTCTGGAGTTCACCCTGCAAATAATCTGTTTTGTGGATTTTTAACACTCTGGTTGTAAAACTAATAAAATATTACTTTGTACCTTAATGTCTAATTATAAAACAGTTTAGTTTGTTTGTTGACATTTTATATAATTAGTAATATTAAATATATTATGTGCTCACCATTTCAATGTTGGATGGATGAATAGATTCCATCCCTCTTTTCCCCACCGCTGTATCATATCATGGCATATTTTGTTGAGGAAAAATAACAATTAGAAATTTCTCAATGTTCAAACTGAGTCTGTAGTTATGTTGGTGCTAACAGTCTTGGGAGTGCTAATATAGACACGCGATCAGCATTTTAAACACCATCTCATTTAGATCTGAGTAGTGTTCAGTCACATGGTGTGCTGATGGCTGCCTAGGGTACTGTCTACGCTAACACTCCCCTGAGTATTATTACTAGTGGAGCTTAACAAGTATTTATAATGATGGGAAATTTTTAAGAGAAAATGGCTACTATAGACACCGACTTAGAATAAAGATTTTAAAAAATCAGTATAAAAGATTTCTGAGGTTTTAAGTAACTCTTAGATCTCTTTAAAATGTAAAATGCTTATTCTGATTTGTATTACATCTGTCACCTTAAAAAATGAGGCTGTTTTTGTGCAACTAGTTTATTTTGGGATAAAAAATATAGCTTTCTTCCAAGTAATTTTTGAAAACGTTGCTTTGTTATACAGTGTTACTAAAACTATTACTCATCTAATGATTTTAAATTTAAATTTTCTATTTTTTTGTCCAGAAATTATTATTATGTTATAAAAAAATCGAATTTGTTAGCTTTCCTGCAATTTGACTGGATATCTACTTTGCACCAGTAAAACTTTTTTAAAACAATGAATGTTTAACAGCCTTCTAAGGGGTGCGGGGGGGAGAGGGGGACAGAAAACCTAACTGGCTTCAAGACTGAGCTTGATAAGTTTATGGAGGGGATGGTATGGTGAGATCGCCTACAATGGCAGGTTGCCTAGTGGCGACTGCCAGTAGCAAAAATGCCCAGTGGCCAGAGACAGGACACTAGATGGGGAGGGCTCTGAATTACTACAGAGAATTCTTTCCCAGGTGTCTGGCTGGTGGATCTTGCCCACGTGCTCAAGGTCTAACTGATGGCCATATTGGGATCAGGAAGGAATTTCCCCCCAGGTCAGATAGGCAGAAACCTGGGCTGGGGGCTGCCTGCCTCTGCAGCATGGGGCATAGGTCACTTACAGGTTTGAACTAGTGTAAATGGTGAATTCTCTGTAACCTGAAGTCTTTAACCAATGATTTGAGGACTTCAGTAACTCAGCCAGAGGGTAGAGGTCTGTTAGAGGAGGAGTGGGTGGGTGAGGTTCTGTGGCCTGCAATGTGCAGGAAGTCAAACTAGATGATCATGATGGTGTCTTCTGACCTTCAAGTCTATGAGTCTGAGTCATAAAATTTTATTCATAAAAACAAAATGTCTTAAGGACTTTCTGAGTATTAAAAAAGACAAATTTAGGATTTAGAAGCTTTAAATGTTTTATTTCTAAAAATATTAAATGTATGCAGTAGCTTCGAAAAGGCCTCTTAAACTTTCAAGGGCCCCGGCAGACCCCATTATACTCATTATTTTAGATCTTCTGGTAGATTATAGCATCTAGGGAACTCCTTTAGTAACCTTAAAAGCTCAATTATGTTGCAAGTTTGCTATGACAACACTGGGGGAATGTGAGAGTTTGCTCCAACTGCTTCAAAACTAAATGTTTCCACTTCACCTCAGCATTTATCAGTCAGTGGGAGAGGCCATTATTGGAACACAAATTCATATTTGATTATTGTTATTGCTTAAATATGTGTAACAAAGGAAAACTTATTTAGCCTTTGGATGCTTTCCTAAATGTATCCAAATCTAATGATTGAACTTGCCATATTTGGTTGCCCAGATTCTAATAAACCAAAAGCCGTGTTTCAAGATGTCAAAAATACTAATTTTTATTTTCAGGAACTTTTTTTTGTGTGAAGCACTCTAAGTTGTGTCGGCTATGTGTCCAGTTTTAGAAAATCATTGGTGTGTGATGTGTTCCATTTTTATTTGTTTCCCTTAGGGCCCTGGAAACTAACAAATACAATCACATCACTGCCACTTACTTCTTACTAGCTGAGAGGATTCTGAGAGAGAAACAGGAGAAAGAAATTCAAACCAGATCTGCAAGCCCTAGCAACATCAAAGCTCAGTTCAGGTGAGAATTTAGACACTTCAGTGATTTAGTCAATTTAATCAGAATGTTTTGAAATTTCAAGATAATTTTGTTTAAAAAAATATATATATATATTCTTTCATTGCTTGTTCCCAACGTCTTGGGAGAAGTGCAGCTGAACAAGCTTCAGAATAGATGTTCATATCTGCCATGGGAAGGTCATGTTCAGAGTGTCATACCTGTATTAGGTCTGATAGAGAAATGATTTGGTATGATTTCCTTCTGTTGGTGGTGTTTACACGTCATTAAATTCCACTTTGTAAAAACTATTCTGATGGTGTAATTCCCTAATTGCACTCCAGTGCTGATGGGGATCTGTCATAAAGGAAAAGCTGAACTGACGTTTACATAAGGATTTAATTGTTAGGTTGTGTTCTGGGCTTCAGTAAATCTAGGTTAATTCAAGTACTTCTCAGGATGAAGCCCTTAAAAAGGACATCCATTTTGAGATTTTTAAAATAAGTTAGATGTATTTATTGATTAAGGAAACATGTTGAAATGGCTGTCTTCAATCTACTTGATTTATTTCTTAGCTAAACTGATTTTTAGTAATAAAAATGTTTTAAACTAAACTTACTGATCTACGTTTATCTGTCAGTGTTTCTCAACAACTGTTTCATGGACGGGTGCTGGTCCCTGTGATTTACCTGACACAGTTTAGGAAGGCAGCAAGCCAGTCCCTGATATCAAAAAGGTTGAGAAACACTGATCTAAATAATCCTATTAAAATTACTCCTGGGGAGATTCTGCGGGACAGTGCGCTTGCAGAAAACAATCCCCCCCCCCCCCCCCCCCCCCCCCGCAGATTTCCTTCTTTTCCCTGCAGAAAATGGCTGGGAGGCAAAGGAAAGCCACGTGGGGGCTTGACCATGTGCAGTTTTTTGGGGGGAGTGGGGGGAGGTTGTGGGAGAGGTGAGGCATGGGGGCGCACACTGGGTTATGTGCCACTGCCCCCTCCTCCCTTTCTGCAAATGCAGAGCTGTCCAGCTCGGAGACTGTCTCTCTGGCTCTGCTGACTCTGCAGCTGAACACATCCTCCTGGGTCCTAGTGCCAGTTGGGCTCTCCTTCTGTGTGCTGGGAGTCTTCCTGTTTTCTGTGGAACAGTGGGTGCCAGCGGTGGGACTGGATAAGGGGATGAAGGGTGAGGGAAAGAGGCAGTGGGGAAGGAAGAGGGGTGGAATAGGGCAGGGTGAGGGAATGTGGCATTGAGGGGAGGAGGATGGAGAAGAAAAGGGGATAGGGGAATGAAAGGGGGAAGCGGGAGCCTGGCATGTGGCGTCCCCTCGCCAGCAGCTAGGGCTCCCCTGTTAAGCAGGCCCATCGAACCCTCACCCTGACAAGCCCTAACCCCTACACCTGGACCCCTCCAACAAGCCTCCCAGACCTCCACCCCACTAAGTCCCAACCAGCTGCACCTGGACTCCCACCCCATCAAGGCCCACTCCCCCAGCATGTGGACCCCTACTGAGCCCAACCACCATCACCTGGATCCCCTGCAGAGTCCCACTTCCCCTGCACCCGGAACCCGCCCAATGAGCCCCTGTGCATCCAGATCTCCCACTAAGCTGCCCGCACCCAGGTTGCCCCACACAGAAACCTCTCACCGCACACCTGGATCCCCCCCCACTAAGCCCCTCCACACTTGGATCCTGCTGGACTGAGCCTGCCCAGCGACACCTGGTGCACCTGGCACAGAGGGACAGGACCCCGGGATGTTGCTGGGGCAGGCCCAGCCCTTGCACTGTGTCAGGGTCAGGTGCAGCCTCACTGCCAAGTCCCTGAACTGGGAGAGGTGGGGACTTCAGGGTGATCTCCCACCTCAGTGCAGCCAGTGGCCTGTGCTCTCCACTGCCACGTTGGAGACACATTTATTTATTAACAAATAGAATTTGAAAAAATTTGCAGAATTTTAAAAAATTGTACACTTAATTTTTTGGGGAGAATTCCCTCAGGAGTAAAAAATTTAATAATCTTCAGCAAGGCTCCTGAAATCTGTGGTAGCTCCATCTCATGTGGCAAAGATAGGAGAAATCTGCTTCTGCTTTTGTGTATATAGCTGGTATCAGTTTGTTCACCCAGCCTGCCATTTGCTGCAGACCTTCAAGTAACCTGAAAGCCTTTAATTCTTTTGCATTTTCAAGTTTAGGTTCAAATTCATGCTGAAGAAAGAAGCAGAGAGGATTTTAGTGTGAACGTGCCGAATTGAAAGTTTCCGCTATATTTAAAATGTTCCAGGGGCGGGGGGGGGGAGGGGGAGTTTGTTTGGTGGCATTAATGTGTTGAGTGAGATTTAGGTAGCAAGCCTGCTGCTGTTAGGTTCCCTGAGCAAGGATCTGTTGACTTTGAGAATCATCTTTGAGTTATTGCCCTGCCTTGATTATCATTTTTGGAAAGATTATGGAGGTTGTGCTGAGGTAGTTCCATCAATATTTGTATTCTTTAAATCTTTGGTTCCCTCCCTTCCCCAGTGACTGTCTCTTTAAGGCTGAGGTATAGTAGAGAGTGGTGGTAGTTAACCTTCTTCCAGTGATGGATGAAAATCAGGTGCCTGTGCTGATTCTTTTTGATCTGTTGCTTGCTTTCAGAATTGTTAACCTAGGTCTGCACTCTAGTGGGTGGAAATGAAAATACTCCTGAGAGGCTCCATACTTTTATTTCCAAGGATGGTATTGGGCAATTGTTCTTCTGTTCCAAGGGTTTTGTCATGCAGGATTCTATTTTGTCAACATATATAGGGAGTCATTAGGAAGAACAATGGGGAGATGTGGATTGTGATATCTTTCCATTTTATATCCCCATTTCATTGAAGCCAGCTGGTGCAGTTGAGGGCTAATTAACTGAGACTCAACCCATACAAGGCTGAAATTGCTGTAGACTGGGGGATACATTTGAAGAACTAGTTCAGTTCCCTTGACTGGAGGAGTTTTCCTGCTGTTTCTGATCTAGGTTTACAGTTTTGGTGGCACTACACGCGGTCTTCCAAAGCCTATTTGAAAACTTCAGTGAGCTCGCTTAGTGGTCGTTGCTGCAGGAAACATGCTTGTACTGTATGGTCTGCACTGGCTGACAGTTTATTGCTGCATGCAGTTAAGTGTTCATTTTTATCTATAAACCCCTAAATCATTTTAATTTTGCTGATGAAGAGATTACTTCTCTCCTACTGTGGTACCATGGCCTTTCATTCTGACACTCCCAGGATACCCTGTTCTTATTTTACATGAACTAAGATGAAAGAATCTGTGCATTTTTCAAAATAAATCCAAATAGAATACTTGAATTTTTCAGTGTTTACTGTTAGAACAGTCAAAAAAACTTAGCACCATAAACTGAAAACCCTGAATATGCCTTCAAATGACAATGTTTTTAAAAGATTAAGTTTTATAGCACTGACTTTCAGACCTCCCAACAGTCCTGGTTTTTGCAGGACTGTCCTGCAAAACCCCAGTCCCAGTTGAAGTGGCTCTTGTCCTCTGGGGCTGATGGGGTTTGGTTCCCTGCTCCAGGCGTTGCAACCTGGACGTGGCACATGGAGTTGCAGTACCACTCACTCAGATTTGCCCTGGCCATATTTCTCTTTCTCCCCCCCCGACCCCATCAGTGGGGCCAGGCCAACCATTGGAGAGGGGAATTGAGCCCAGCCAGCCCCATGGACTGGGACAGTTGTGGGGTGAGTGCAGGGATAGGCTTGCAGTGCAACCCTTCCTCCCCCGGCTGCAGTCAATTCCCCACCCATCAGAGGCAGGACCTGTCCTGCTTTACCAACCTGAAATGTTGGGAGCTATGCTGCAGTTCTGGAATTCTGAGTTGAAATATTTTTTGGTCCACATTAATATTTCATTATACCTGGTAGTGTCTGCTTAAGAGATGTCAAGAACTGAAGTAAGTAAGGTTCTTTTATATCAAGACTGAGGTGAGTTGGTAGAAATGCTTGGAGTAGTTTGCTTAATGCCTGCCCTGCAAATATTCCTTTGCTCCACGTGACAAGCAGAGCTACATACTTTTATGGATAGTTGGCTCTTACAGTTCCAAGTAGTTTTGAGAGCGTTACTAGTTGTGTAGATATTGTCCTCGATCCAAAAGATCTACCAAAATAAAGGCCTTGTAGGGAAGAAGACAGACTGCTGCATAACTTAGATTTTGCATTTAAAAATGTTTCCAAATAACTTATCTGACTCACAGGCTGGAGCTTTTCTCTCATCTCAAACCTATTGGAAATCATAGAAAATAAATAAGAAAATTGTTGTAGAAATTATACAGTAGCTATTTTCATGTTGTAATTCATGACAGTAAAATGTTGCCTAGTTATGATGATGGTTATGATGATGTTACTATCAAGATTACATTGTTCTCCTTTTTATCTTTATCGCTTACAACACACAATGTCTCAAAGCTCCTATTTCATTGACACCACAGTCCATTCTGAAATCACTGTATGTTTTTGCAGATTTTTTAGATATTCGTTTTCCAGATATTCATTTAGATATTCATTGTCTCTAGTTTATATTTTAAGTTCTATTTTGTGAACTAGTGCTGTTTGTAGAATAGCATTTTAAAATACCCAGCTTGCAACATATCAGAACTCTAGCTTGTTCTTACTTTAATTAAAAGTTGCTAATAGAATGAATGGCATGTTACAGGCTAGAGGGAGACCTTGATAACACATACTAATACTACAAATTGTATTGAGGGCCAGCTCCCCAGCCACTTCCAATAGTTCTCTGTTGAGGGAAACTTCCTAAATAGCGTGAAGCCGACCGAGGGGTTGGGAGGAGGTAAGGCTGCAGCATGCTCCCCAGTGTGCTATCACAACCTGGCACAACTTAGGGGGACTTTGTGACTGCTGTACCCAGGGCTCAGATTCAACTGTTACAATGTAATGGCCCTTTCATACTTCCACCTTGTTCTTGAAAACATCATTGATGTGTAGTGACATTTTCCTAAGTTTGCAGAACCTGAAACAACACCTCTGAGAGGTCTGAACTGTCCCATTCATCTCACTGGGTGCTAACTCGGTTGCCAATCATACTTTAAATGTCAAAGTCACCAAAGCACATCAGAAAGGAGAAGATTCTAGTCTGAACATTTCCACAGGGGCACCCCTAGTGAGTGGCTTTGGAAGCTATCACCACTTTTTCTGCCCTCAAATCAAGGAGGAGTCTAGTAGAGCTCATTGGACCCCACTAAACGGAGCTAAGCACAGAGAGCATGCATACATGATCATAGTTTGAACATCTGCATAATCAACTGTGAGCAGTGTCTGATGTAGGTGGAGCATAGAAGAATACCACTACCTCCTCCACCTCCCAGTTTGTGTCAGAAAGCCACAAATGTAACCCATCCTCAGGTGAACCAAGGACTGCTCTGATGCACTGAGAATCATACTGGGTCAGACCAATGGTCCATTTAGCCCAGTATCCTGTCTTTCACCAGTGACTGGTGCCAGATGCTTCAGAGGGATTGAACAGAACAGTGCACTTCATTGAGTGATCCACCCCTGGTCAAACAATCCCAGTTTCTAGCAGTCAGAGTTTACGGACACCCAGTGCATGTGGTTCCATCCCTGACCATCTTGGCTAATAGCCATTGATGGACCTATCCTCCCTGAGTTTATCTAATTCTCTTTTGAACCCAGTTATACTTTTGGCATTCACAACATTCTCTAGCACTGAGTTCTACAGGTTGACTGAAGAAGTACTTCCTTATCTTTATTTTAAATCTTCTGCTTATGAATCTCTTTGGGTGACTTCTGGTTCTTGTGTTGTGTGAAGAGGTAAATAACACTTTCTTATTCACTTTCTCCACACCATTCATGATTTTATAGATCTCTATTATATCTCCCCTCAGTTTTCTCTTTTCCAAGCTGAAAAATCTCCAATCTTTTTAATCTGTCCTCATGTGGAAACTGTTCCATGCTCCTAATAATTTTTGTCACCCTTCTTTGTATTTTTTCCAATTCTGATATATCTTTTTTCAGATGAGATGACCAGAACTGCGTGTATTAAAGATGTGGGGATACAACGGATTTATAGACTGCCATTATATTTTCTGTCTTCTTATCTTTCCCTTTCCCACTGGTTCCTAATATTCTGTTAGCTTTTTGAATTGCCACTGCACACTGAGATGTTTTCAGAGAACTATGTATTATGGCCCCAAGATCTTTCTTGAGTGGTAATGGCTAATTTAGACCCCATCATTTTGTATGTATAGTTGGGATTGTTATTTCTAATGTGCATTACTTTGCCCTTATCAACACTGAATTTCATGTGTCATTTTGTTGCTCAGTCTCCCAGTTTGGTGAAATCACTTTGTAACTCTTTATAGTCTGCTTTGGACCTAACTATTTGAGTAATTTAGTATCATCTGCAAACTTTACCACCTCACTGTTTACCCCTTTTCTAGATCATTTATGAGTATGCTGAATAGCACAAGTCCCAGTACAGATCCTTGTGTGTGGGGAGCTGCTATTTACCTCTCTCCACTTTGAAAACTGAGCCTTTATTCCCACCCTTTGTTTTCTGTCTTTTAATCTGTTAATGATCCACGAGAGGACCTTCCCTCTTATCCCATGACTCCTTACTTTGCTTAAGAGCCTTTGGTGAGGGACCTTGTCAGAGGCTTTCTCTGCATCTCCCTTGTCTGTGTGCTTGTTGACCCCCTCAAAGAATTCTAATAGATTGGTGAGGCATGACTTACTTTTACAAAAACCTTGTTGATTCTTCCCTCACATGTTGTGTTTATCTATGTTAATTCTGTTCTTGACAACAGTTTCAACCAATTTGTCTGATACTGAAGTTAGGCTTAATTACCTGTAATTGCCAGGATCACATCTGGAGTCTTTTTAAAATAGCAGTGTCATATTAGCTATGCACCAGTCATCTGGTACGGAGGCTGATTTAAGCAATGGGTTACATACCACAGTTAGTAGTTCTGCAGACTCGTATTTGAGTTCCTTCAGAACTCTTTGATGAATAACATCTAGACCTGGTGACTTATTACTGTTTAATTTATCAGTTTGTTCCAAAACCTCCTGCACATCTATCAATGTGATATATGCCATCATGTGCCAGCAATGTCTCTCTGCCATGTACATTGCCGAAACTGGACAGTCTCTACGCAAAAGAATACATGGACACAAATCTGACATCAGGAATCATAACATTCAAAAACCAGTAGGAGAACACTTCAGTCTCTCTGGTCGCTCAATAAGAGACCTCAAAGTGGCAATTCTTCAACAAAAAAACTTCAAAAACAGACTCCAACGTGAAGCTGCTGGAAATTTACTGGAATTTTAATTTGCAAACTGGATACCATCAGATTAGGCCAGAATAAAGGCTGGGAGTCGTTGGGTCATTACAAAACCTAAACTTAATTTCCCCAATACTAATTTCTCCCTACGGTTGCTCACACCTTCTTGTCAACTGTCTGTAATGGGCCACTCTCTTACCACTTCAAAAGTTATTTTTCCTCCCTTGGTATCCTGCTGTTAATTGATTTATCTCATTAGACTGACCTCACACTTGATAAAGCAACCCCCATCCTTTCATGTATTTATACCCACTCCTGTATTTTTCACTTCATACATCTGATGAAGTGGGTTCTAGCCCATGAAAGCTTATGCCCTAATAAATTTGTTAGTCTTGAAGGTGCCACAAGGACTCCTCGGTGTTTTTGCTGATACAGACCAACACGGCTACCACTGAAACAATGGTCAACTTTCCTCAACTTTGTCATCTAAAATGAATGGCTCAGGTGTAGGAATTTCCCTCAGATCCTCTGCAGTGAGGACCGATGCAGAGAATTCATTTAGCTTCTCCGCAATGGCGTTGTCTTCCTTGAATGGTCCTTGATCGTTCAGTAGCCCCACTGATTGTTTGGGAGGTTTCCTGTTTCTGAAGTACTTAACAAAAGAAACTGCTATTAGTTTTTGAGTCTTCTTATAGTTGTGCTTCAGGTTCTTTTTTGGCCAGCCTAATTATACTTTTACACTTGACAGAATTTATGCTCCTCTGCATTTTCCTCAGTAGGATTTGACTTTTCAATTTTTACAAGATGTCTCAAACTGCCTCTTTTAATCTTGTTTAGCATGGTGGCATTTTTTGATGGTCTTAATGTTTTTGTTTTATTATTTGGTGTATACATTTAGTTTGAGCCTCTTTTTAAAGTTTCTGTGCAGTTTGCAGGGATTTCACTCTTGTGACTGTTCTATGGTACTGTGATTACATTAGGATTTTTACTATATTTGACTCTCTGTTCTCTTTCAGCTATAGTGTCACTCCCCCACCAGTGTAACTTACTCTGTCATTCCTATATATTTTGTACCCTGGTATTACTGTGTCTCATTGATTACCTTTGTTCCACCAAGTTTCTGTGATGTCAATTATATCAATATCCAAAGTTCACCCATCTTAATATTTATCTGCCTTCACGGGATGTAATTGAATGGGATTCTTTTTTTGTTGTTGACTGTTTCTATTCAGTTCCTACTTGTACTTTATCAACTTCTATCCTCTCTTCTTTACTGTGATTTGGATTAACATCCATTAGAGGAGTATTTATTAAAGGGGTGTCTGTCCTGACCGTGTGCTCCTCTGCACCTGTTGGCTTCCCCCAACCTTTAGTTGAAAAACTCTTCTGCAACCTTTCAAAGTGTCACTTTTTTCATAACTGCTTTGATTTGAGGTTCATGCTGAATACATTTGTATTACATTCAAAGTTCCATTCACTTGCAGATAAAATGTCTTTGAAAGTATCATGTTTTATTTGGTGCCTGGACTCTCATGTCTTGTTGGTTGAATATTGAAATGACTAGCAGAAATTGATTTAGTAAAACTAGCAACGTGTCTGAGCAAATATGGCTTTTATATTGTTGAGTGAAAACTGGGAAGAATAAAAAAGCTCCAGATTAACCTTGTCGACAATACCATCAACCTTAGATTGTGTTTGAAAAGCTCCAAGAACAGGACCCTCCCCGCTTAGTCCCTACTGATTCTAGACCTCCCACAAACTTTTGATTTAGTGTTTTCTGTGACTCTGAAGAAAGATTTTTTTCCATTTTTGTTTTCTGAGAGCTGTCATGGCTTTTTCAGATCTCAAAATTGGCAACTTAAATTATACTTATTTTTCTTAAGTTTTCTTTAAAATACATATTTATAAATTGTACTGGCTTGCCAAGTAGGATAATTGCTGTGGCCTTTATGATCTCTATGTACTGTAAAGATTTGATATTGTGTATTCTTTAGCTGTCAATCAAATCTAATTTTACTCCTTTTTTCTCCCCTTCACAATCTCTTACCTAGGCAATCATGGCCAACAAAAATCGATGTACCCCAGGACCTGGAGGATGACCTTACAGCTTCTCCTCTCTCCCATGCAACTGTTCCTCAGTCTCCAGCTCGCACTGCTGAAAATGTTCTTAATGGTCACAGAAGTAAGGCACTTGGCGATTCAGCAAAGAAAGAGGATATCCCTGAATTAGCTGGGCCAGCACTTTCAGTGGTTCCTTCAGTGAGCTTAAAACCCACTACTAGTGGGCGGAAGTGCTTGTTTAGAGTAGAAGAAGATGAAGAGGAAGATGAAGAAGACAAGAAACCCATTTCTCTTTCAACTCAAGTTGTTTTGCGCCGCAAGCCTTCAGTTACAAATCGTCTCACTTCCAGGAAGAGTGCACCAGTCCTCAATCAAATCTTTGAGGAAGGGGAGTCAGATGATGAGTTTGACATGGATGAGAACTTACCCCCAAAGCTTAGCAGGTTAAAAATGAATATTGCTTCACCTAGCACAGTGCATAAGCGCTACCACAGAAGGAAAAGCCAGGGTCGGGGGTCTAGCTGCAGTAGCTCAGAAACTAGTGATGATGACTCAGAAAGTAGGAGACGGCTAGATAAAGATAGTGGGTTTACATACTCCTGGCATAGACGGGATAGTAGTGAAGGGCCACCTGGAAACCAAGGAGATGGTGGTGGACAGAGCAAACCAAGCAATGGAAATGGAGGCGTAGACAAAACAAGCCCTAGTGATAACAACAAAAGTGGGGGAAGTCCCTCCACGGGCTCCGGTGGTAGCACTAATAACACTTCAGGTTCTACTCGTAGATGTGCTGGATCTGGAAACTCAATGCAGTTATCTTCTAGAAGTGCAGGGGACCTTGTTGAAAGCCTAAAATTGATGAGCCTTTGCTTAGGTTCCCAGATTCATGGCAGCACTAAATACATTATTGATCCTCAAAACAATCTGTCATTTTCCAGTGTGAAAGTGCAAGAGAAATCAATGTGGAAAATGTGCATAAGTTCTAGTGGGAGTGCAAATCCAGCTTCATCTTTGGGCAGCATAAAATTCTTTTCTGACCAAATGTCAGACACAGCAAATGAGTTGGAACGGATAAAGAGTAAGAACTTGAAAAATAACGTGCTACAACTACCTCTCTGCGAAAAGACTATATCTGTGAATATTCAGCGGAACCCCAAGGAGGGACTGCTGTGTACCTCCAGTCAAACTAGTTGTTGTCATGTCATTTGACAATGACCTGACTTAATAGCTCAATCTACTTGACAACACCATTCTTCCTGTTCAGAACTGTGAACACCTTATTTCAATGAACCCCGTTTTTTGTCTTAATATTTTAAAGTGGGCTTTATGAGCAGTTATTTATTACATTTTAATTTTGTGTTTGCTTGATGGTATGACAATGCATGGTCTTTGTGCATGCTGCTAGCCAATACATCTTTCTTTCCCAACATAATAGACTATTTTATTGTGTAATTTTTACATGTATAATTTTACTATGGAAGATCTGGATTAAATTAAAATGTATATCTGGATCCTAGTGTAAATGTAGCACTTGGAAATTTCATATTCTGCACTTAAACTAGAGAAAGAGAGAAGCTTTTGTTTGCTTGTGAAATGTTAATTCTTGTTCTGACCTTCTGTGATATCTAAAATATGTGATATGTGGCATACTTCTGTGTGTCTGAAACAGAACCAAAGCAATAATGTTTTGATGCTGAAAACTCCTCAGGGAGCTTTCACATGTTCCAAGGCTTGTACAAAGCAAAGATGCACTGAAAATTAGTGATCTTAAACTATGATTTTAAACCCACACCTATTTGTCTTAAGCTATATGGTTAAAGTTGTGGCTCAAAATCAAACTGAAAAGATCTTGTTTTTCTATAGGCAAGATTTTTTAAAAAGCAACTAGATTTGTAAGGCAGCTTTTTCCCATAGAAATATGTTGATATTACAAGCAGACAATCTTCTTTTTTAATATAACAAAGGTAAATTATAAAATCTACTTCTGAGTTTTTACATTCTAACTGAAAATAAATAGTTTGTATACATTATCTCCGTTATTAGTAGTCTATCATGACAATTACCTTAAATATTTTAGCATTTCTTATTCTAAGTATGACTCTTAGATCTCAAAATGCAATAAAGAATGGAAAATGTTTCAATAATTGGATGCAGATTTAAATTAATCAGTATTATTGTCTGATATAAATTTTCCTCATCATTAGACTTTTTGGCCTTTGTCAGGACTTAATATGTTGTGTTGTCTCCTGTATTTACTATGTTCTGTTAATTTCCCTCAATAATCTTGTTTTCCATTAAAATCAAGTCCAATATTTAAAAAAACTAAAAATTGGCACAAGAAAATATCCTTCTGCATTCTTTAAAGCTATTAGCTTTTCCATTTTGTGTCCCCATTGCCACTGAAATAATGGCAAATTCGTGCTTTAGAATATTTCTGTACAAAAGATTACTTTTGACCAGATGAATTAACTTTTGTGGAATTTTATTATCTAGAATAAAATATATTGCAGATTCCTAATTTTGGGAAGGGCAAGAATGTTTTATTTTTTCATGCTGTGCACTGGGTCTTTAAAGCAATGCTAGTAAAAATTGGTGGTATTATGTAGCAGCACCCCAGCCAGACATTGAATGTCTGAAAGGAGTTTACACTGTTTAGCATATTGTAACATTTACAAAATGGTCAAATACAATGCATTTCATGTACACTGTAGAGCGAGTAGAGCACCAAAGAACTGCATTACATTTGGTCGTCATTTCTGTAGTTCACACTGGCTTTTCTTAATTAGTATGATACATTTTATTAGGACAGTCTACATCGCACAGGATACTTTTACTGCCTAGCCTAGCTAGGGATTATAGATTCTGCTCCCTAAACAAAACAAGTGATAAACATTTTACTTTATGGAACTTTTCAGTTTTAAGCTACAGTTGCAGTTCAGTGAGTGTGATATTTATAAATTGAAAGCTACAAGAAGAGATGTGTGGGTGAAGCCATAGAACACATTTGCTTGATATTTTTGAACAGGGATCTTATAAAGGGCCAGAAATAAGATGTGTGGTTCACAGACAGTGAGCATAACATCTATATTAAAAGTAAGAGAAAAGTTTATAAAGGGCATTGGCAATAAACTATTGCAGCTTTTTTTTCCAAGTATTGTAAATACTTTCCTGATATTATGTACAGCCTTGGAATGGCACCTTTTAACTAACCCCAGGTGTATTTTGTTTCCAATGTTTTTATATACAGATGTATATATGGTGCTCACTTTAGAACAGCAGTGTTGACCATTTATGCTGCAGAGCTGTATTATAGCCTTATTAGTTGTGTATGGTTGGTTGAACTTCTGGGTGTACAAAAGTTAGTCTGAGTGTTGTCCTTTTATCCATTTGTTCATAGGTGAATGATTGTGCATGTGTTGTATGTTATATTATGTTGTCATGTAAAAGGAAGGGCGAGAATAACCACTACATTAAAATAATATTGGACCAAACTATTTAGAGCAAGTAAACAGTTTCTTGTACCCCTTAACCTGTCTTTAAAAGTTGCATATAGTTATGGTAGTGTATAAATTTAAATATTGTGGAAAAACAATTAGTCTTGTATTTTTCTCTGTGTGTATATATAAATGTACCTTTAGCAACTTTATCTGTATTTAAGATGTGACAATCTTGACACAGAATTTTAAGAGTAGCAGTAAAAATAAAATAGAACAGAATTAATTAACTTCTCACCAAGAAAGAATGTGTGTGTTAAGAGGGTACAGAAATATCAGCTGATCTTGTCGGTTGCTTCCAGCAATGTTTGGCTTTCTTCATTGTATAAACATTCATGGTGTGAGACAGAAATGGAAAATCCAGTTAATAAAAATGACATCTTGATTGGTGCATAAACTTTGTTTTCCATGTCAAATTTATACACTGCTAATCAGACTATTCATTCTACACTAGGGCGGTGAAATAAAATCTCTTCTGCTCTAGTATCACTTATCAGAACATATGAAACAGTGGTGGTGGTGTTTGGTTGAAACAGATGGGAACATCTTTGCAACATTAGGCACTTTTGTGAATCTAGCCTACTGGCACTACTGACATTTACAAAACCATCCCTCAGCTGCCCCCTATTCCTCTAGGTGCCTAAATTTCTGCTAGTTGGGTATGCACACTGTCATCTAGCTGCTCAGCAGTGGAGCTCCTACTTCAGCCCTGACAGGACTGTCACTCTAGGCAGGGCCTGTCCCAGTAGAAGAGCTCAGTGCATGCTTAACTTGCACAAGAGACAGCAAGCTACAAGCAGACAGGGAATTTCTGGGTCTGGCTGGTGGCTTGGGTACTTGGGATGAGGGAAACCCAAGTCAGAAGCCCTGATTTATAGCATGAACTTGAACCTCACTCTTCCCATAGCCAAAGTGAATGCCCTAACTACTAGACTATCAATCACTCACTTTTTTTTCTGGCCCCATACATACTTATTTTTACAACATGGGACAGCTTCAGAAGAGACTGAGATACAGAGTAGCCAGGGGCACTCTCCTGGGATGTGGGAGACCAGGTTTCAAGTCCCTGCTTCAAATCAGGCAGAGCAGGGATTTAAAAACAGGTCTTCCATGTTGCAGGAGACTACCCTAACTACTGGGTTATAAAAGGGATAGGCTTTCTTTCTCTCTTCCCCCTCCCCGTATAGCTGAGGGTTCATGTCAGAATTCTGAGCAAAGGAGAAGGCATCTCCCTCCAATTTGGAGTTAGGCCCTGCCCCTTGGCATTTCTTACTGGCTATTTAAGTGTTCACAAGCTGAGGGGGGGGCTGCCTATCTTATGTACTTCTCTCCACACAATGCATAGTGAGTCTGGGTGCTTATCTTGGATCTGTGAATTCCAGTGCATAGCAGGGCACTTGATGAGTTGCACACTGCACTTGTGTACACTTAATATGGAACACCATTGTTAAGGCTATAAAAGAGGTTAGTTATAAATCCCTTGTTTTCACTTTGAGCATCCACCAACACAGCTGCATTAGTTTAGTTACACTGGTGTAAATTTCGTGTGTAGACCAGACCACTATTTTTTGTGCTTAAAATATCTATGGTTACCAACAATTGAATGGTAACTTTAGCTATTTGAGGCTGAAGACAAACCCTGCAGAAGTAATGTGTCACCACACTCAAACATCTGAACTTTAAGAATGTAGCACATAATTGTTGGTCTCAGGTATTCTCCCACATGAGTAAGTTTGTCAAAAACTGGCTAATTTACTGATAAATTGGAGAAATGGTCTGAAAGCAACAGAACACCACCAACAAGCTGAGCATTAGTCCTTGTTTTGCTTGCCAATCATAGAAATGTAGGGCTGGAAAGGGCCTCAACAGATCACCTAGTCCAGTCACCCCCACACTGAGGCAGGAGCAAGAATACTAAGACCATCCCTGACAGTTTTGTCCAAAGTGCTTCAATGGTGGATTCCATAACCTCCCTTGGAGCCTATTCCAGTACTTAACCATACTGACAGTTAAAAGTATCTAATTAAAATTTCCCTTGCTGCAGATTAAGCCATTGCATTCTTCTCCTGCCTTCAGAGAACTTGGAGAACAATTCATCACTGTGAACTGTCCTCTTTGTAACAGCCTGTAACATATTTGAAAATTTTATCAGCTTCTCTCGTCACTCTTCTTTTCTAAAGACTAAATATATGCAGGATTTTTTTTTAAAAAACCTTTCATTATATGTCAAGTTTTCTAAAGCTTTTATCATTTTTGTTTTTCTCCTTTGGTCACCTTTGTGTTTGTTCACATCTTTAAGGTGTGGCACCCAAAACTGGACACAATACTCCAGCTAAGGCCTCACAAATACCAAATTACTGCCAATATCTTACATACAACACTCATGTTAATATATCTGAGAATATTAGCCTTTTTCATTTTCAATTTGTGATCCACTATAAGCCTCAGCTCCTTTTCAGCAGCACTACCATCTAGCCAGTTAGTCTCCATTTTGTATTTGTGCATTTGATTTTTCCTTCCTGAATGTAGTTCTTTGCACTTGTCTTTACTGATTTCATACCAATTCTCCAATTTGTCAAGGTCATTTTGAATTCTAATCCTGTCCTCTCCAAAATGCTTGCACAATCCCTCCCACTTTGGTGTTAGCCACAAATTTTATACTCCATTATCCAAGTCATTAATGAAATTGTTGAATAGTAATGGACCCAGGACAGACACCACATTTCCTGAGTTTGCTTATGAGAATGTAACCTGGGACTGTCTCAAAAGCAGTAGACATGAAGTAAAACTCAAGATATATCATGTCTACTGCCTCTCCCTGTCCACAAGGCCAGTAACTCCCTCAAAGAAGGAAATTAGGTTGGTCTGGTGTGATTTGTTCTTGACCAGTCGTGTTGGCTATTACCCTCTAGATGCTTATACATCGATTGTTGAATAATTTGTTCCAGTATCCTTCCAAGTATCAAAGTTAGGCTGACTGGTCTATGGTTACCCAGGTCTTCCTTCCCCTAATTAACAACAGGTACTGTGTTTGCCCTTCTTCAGTCCTCTGGGACCACACTCATCCTCCATGAGTTCTCAAAAAAAATAAAAATTGCTAATGGTCCCAAGATTGCTTCAGCTAGCTCCCAGGGGCTCCTACCTTCCAGTCCTCTGAGTTGGTTAAATCTCCTTTTTGAAGACCATTGTCCTTATTCTGCTGCTCTCCTTCCTTTCTTTATAATCATGAAACCCATCTTTTCAGGGTCACTTTCATCCAAACTTCCTGGCACCTTCACATTTGCAACCAATTCCTCCCTGTTAGTCAGAATTAATACTGGCTGACCCCCTGGTTACTTCCTCCTACATGCATGCTGAGAGGAAGCAGTTAGTAAGAGCAGAACAGAGCTCTGAAATAACGCTAGTAAAAATTAAAACATATCTACAAATAAATACAGAATACAGATTCTATCTAAGATGGAAAAAAGGACCAAATGTGATTCCAAAAAGTGGAAGGAATCAGCCAATTTTTCCACCCTTCATGAGATTTTAAATATAGCATTTCACTGTAAAATTAGCCCACCAGTATTGCCAATCCTAATGACCAAATTCAAGCTATGTAGGCAATTATCTATCTATATATAAATCAGTAATTTAGACTGACAGAACTGTGTCTTAATTTCTCTGTCTGAAGCCTAAATCTTGGATTTACTTTTGTAATTTAAGTTTAACAAAAGGCTGAGGCCTGTAACTGTTCCTATATTCAGTCACATCTTTTCTTTAGTAGCCTGAAGTATGAGTCTCTTCCCATTAGCTGTTTTCTGTTAAAGATTCAGTTATGAGAAAGTTTCAGATTTAGAGCACATATTAAATACATGTTTTATTTCATCACTGATTTAATCTTTTATCTAATGTGCACTATACTTTGATTTCCACTGTTAAGCTAACGAAGGATGCCAGGGGCTTTTTACTAACAAGGTACATCTTTGTAAAAATTTTAATTGATTCAATTTACTACTGGAACCTCTTCACAGTGCATGTAATCCCCGAAGCTGGGTCCCAAACTGCAGTGTGTAGTATCCCTGACATGTGGGAGAATAACTCTTCAGGAACAGCTGATCTAGAACACAGTAAACAAGCACTGAACCATGAGGATGATTGAAAAACTGAAATACTCAAGATCAAATACCATGATGGCTTGCATGCATTGTTGTGATTTACCAACTCATTTATTTACCGGACATCTGCTTTAGGTTTAAAATGGCTGTTTCAAGTGTATGTGTGATCCTCGTTAAATGACAGCAAGTCACATTTATTCCTACTGTATCATCACGCTGAATTACACCAGGGAGGAATTTGGCCAAATAACACTTCACATGTGTAGCACAGAATGAAACTCTGACTTTGTTCACATTAGAAATCAATCTGTTAATAGCTTTTCAAGCAGGAATGATATAAAGATGTAGCTTGTTTTTAAAAAAGTGATTTCCAGTTTTGAGTAGAGCCTTGAGCATAAATTGACTCTCCCATAGGTGCGTCAGTGAGCTTCTGAAATGAACAGTCAGAAATAAATCAAAGAAATGCTTGTTTACTGCATTCAGACTTTCTGCTACGTTCGTCTCTGTTTATTTGTATACATTTTACCAATATTTTCCTTTCTGGTTTGGGGAATCAATTCCCAACTAAGGAATGGGTATATTCACTTGTTTAAAAAAGCATCTTTCCACTACCATCTAATCAATATGCTTATATTACAATGTATCAACTCAGATTTATTTTTCTTTAACACTATGAACTATGCTTTTGTAAATTAAGTAGTGTGGGATTTAGTCACTGTATTGATGAGCTTTCAGGGATAACCTAGCTCATTGCCCAAAAGCCGACACTACTCCTGGCATCTCAGCATGGTGCTAAGGGGACACTGCTGGCAGAGCAGGCATCTTGCTGAAGAGATAACAGGTCCTGATCATTTGTCTTTGAGACTGGTTTAACACCATTTTCATGACTAAATCCCTAGGGAGGCATCTACATTGGGCCATCCCAAGTGTTCCTTGTAGTTCCATCTAAATCAGTTTTTTCCTCAGATAGCCCCCAGCTCCCCCCGCAACCATTTTGTAGGAGTGCTAGCACAGAGTATCTACCATGTTCTCATCCAAAGTCATCTGTGCATTGGGGTGGGTGAAATGCTCCTTCTCTTTACATATTGCCTAAGGTGTTTTGGCATCATTCTGGAGAAATAATATAAACGTGAGGTAATTATGTAGATTTTGTTCAACCTCAAAAGTTTTGCAAACGTTAACAGAAAGGGTTTGTGGACCAAGCACTGGCCCATACCAAGCTGCTTTTTCATAAAAACAGAAACAGCCCTTGCCCCTAGAGGAGTTTGCTACATGTGAATATTTTTTTAAAATGAAATACACCTCTCCTGCCCCAAATATCACTTCTACACAGTGTAGGGATTTTTCATGGTACAATGCTATCTCCATTGCACAGCTTCTGCAGAGCACTGTTCTTTATGTCCTGGGGTAGGTGGGATTTCCCTGTGGCTCACAGAACAGCTGTATATTTGGCGGAAGTTGGTCAGTGATGGTATTATCACATCAATGTTCCAACCAAATATTTGGAATTGGACCTACTGGCATAAATTAGTGATTATTTGGCTGCTGCTACATTCTTCAATTCTTTTTAAATTACATTTTTATGTAAAGAGCCAACACACATAGCACTTCAGCAAAATGATCCTGTCAGCAGTGCCTTCACTAAATTAAATTAAAACAAAACAAAAAACAAAGTAGAATAAAAGGGACCAAATCCCCACAGTGTCTGTCCTCTGGCTCTTACAAGAAACTTCTCACATATGTTATCTTTAGCTCCTTAAGTTGTATTCTTTTCCATGAGCACTAGACATCATTCAGACAGAATCCCTGTAATATCTTATGGGGGGGGGTCCCTTAGTTCAGGCCCTCTTAGTCAGGATTCCCCAATGCAGTAGGTTCCATCTTCCCTTAAAGGATCTCCATGAAATTCCTGAAGTTTAAGACTCTCAAGTAGTATCTTTAAACAAGATTTAATTTTTAAAAAATCAGATTGAAGCAAAATAAATGGTCTGAATCGCACTGTTTTTACTCACTATGTGACTAGTTAAGCCAGACATATTCACAATGTGTTTAACTGAAGTTACAGGCTTACCTTTCTATATTGCATGTTCTCCTTTTCTGCATTTGGCTGTCCAGTGGCACATCTCTTTTGGTTTCCCTCCATCTTGGAGCCCAGAGTACCACTATTTTTGATGTCAAAAGTACAAGAATGCATTACATCAGCACTTCCACAGTAAATTGTTTGATCAGGTATTCCACCTGGGAGAAGAAGTGTAATAGTGCCTATTCTCTGTACAGAGGCCATTGTCCCTTGTATCATCTAACATCCTGCCATGTGGCTCTACTTCCAAATTTCCTTTCTCAAAGCCCTGGCATTTCAAATGTCATTTTGAGGTGTTAGGTTGAGTCAAGCTCCATCTATCTTTTTTGTATAGTTTTCTCTCACCATTATTTCTATTCTATATCAGTTATGTTATTTGACAGATTAAAATCCATCTGCTACAATGGGAAAAGATTATTCCAGCTAATTTTTTCAGAGAGAGGTAAAAAACAACTATACCATGTGGAAAATGCAAGAACCAAACGCCTGGGGCACTTTACAGAAAGCACAAAAGTCTAGGTATTCATTGGATCTTCAATAACCTTACTGTCCTCTAACAAATAGGCTGTTTTAGTGTGATTTTAATAAAATAAATAAATATAAAAAGCCTAGTTCCTATTTATATCATAGCAGAAATATGTTGGGTATGAAATCAGATCAAATGAATCATTGCTTTTTTGTCAATGGCGATAACCAGAACCTCCATTTCTCTGTCCTACATACCCAGAGAAATTACTAAGTGGGCTTCTAAGACACTTACAAAATATAGATGTGTGATGATGACTGGGCTCTGTGGTTTACTTACATTTATTTTTTCAAGCCCAGCACACATCTTCATCCTTTATCTCCATGCATATTTATATTGGAATTTTTTTAATGGATTTACCACTCTAGTGCTCTAGCCTGTCATATCTTTTGACAAAGTCTCCCTAGCAACACTTTTCAGTGATCATATGGTAACCTTCATCTAGCTTCCCTCTTAATACATTAGATTAAAAAATAATTATTCATCCTAATATTTTTAGCTGGCAATACAACTTTATTTTGTTAGGAATTTTCATACAAACGGTCTTCCCAAACTGTTTACAGAATTACATGACTGTTATAAGAGAGAAATAAAAACAACAGAACAAGAGAGATATTAAGATGTATAGGTAGAAAGTATTCTTTTTCCACCAGGTGAGGTATGGATGAAGTCAATGAGGCAGAAAAGATACAGTTCCACAGTTCGAGATGGAGAGAAGCTCCTACACTAAAGGGAATGAGACAGGATAAAAGGACAGACAGCAGACTGATAGGAGAGGAAGGGAACGGAAAGAGGTCTATACAGGGCTGGCCTTACCATGAGGCGAACTGAGGCAGCCGCCTCAGGTGCCAGACTGGGAGGTGGAGAGGGAGGCGCCAGTAGGGCCCAGAGTGTAGAAAATTGTGTCTGCTGCTGGTGCATATGTATTCTCTCTGCTCTAGATGCAGAGATGGTGGAGTGCTGTGCTGGAGGAAGGAGGGCACAAGAGACAAAACAGGCAGGCAGGAGAAAAGGTGAGAGGGAACAACAGAAAGCAGCAGGAGTTGCAGGGAGAGAGAGGAGGAGGAGCAGCCTCTTATGTACCTCTCTAGCACCCCCCGGAGCCTGGACTGATTAACACCAGCTTCTCAGGGAGCTTCCTGTTTCCTGCTGCTTCCCTGAACCCACTTGAAGAGAACAGGCAGTCAACTGAAGTAGTAGGAGCCAGTTAGGCCCTTAAGATGCTGATATCTTCCCTCACTCAGGCCCTGCTACCAGCCTGCTTATTTGTCCCCTTCAATTGAGTGTTGAGAGGCACTATAGCTGGCACAGAACAGCAGTCATGAGTGAAAAAAGAAAACGCCCCTCTGGGGCAGCATTCAGAAAAAGAAAGCAAGGAAGGGAAGCTTTTCTATCTAAGCAGGAAGGAGCTCTCCTGAGATACATAGACATAAAAGTTCACAGTGAGCCTTCCGGCCCCAGTGAGGATGTGAGTGGTGAGGAGATGCCTGATCTTCCAGTTAGTCAGAGTGCAGGTGACCTGGCAGCTACTGCAGCATCCATATCTCCATTTCAAATGGATGTAACCATGCATATTTCTGAAGAAAAGTGTGGATCAGAGAAGAGTATGGTGAAGGCGCAAAAAACAGCTGCTGCTGAGTTTAGTTCCTTAAGTCTAAATGATCCAGGTCTGTGCACCCACTTGAGCAGTAGCCTGAGGGACTTCCTTGTACTGCATGGGCCACAGCAAGTAAAAAACTTCATGTTCCCCAAAGACAATGAAAATAGAAGTTTCCATCCAACACATTACTGGCATGAAATTCCCAAGGGTGACAAAGTGGACAGGCCATGACTTATGTACTCAAAAACCCAAAATGTTGCATATTTGTTTTTGTTGCAAACTCTTCCAGTCTAATGTTCCAGCCACACTGGGTTCTACAAGAACAAAGGACTGGAAAAATCTGGCTAGAAATCTGGCATGTCATGAGAGGGTAGCAAATCACCAGAGAGCATTCCACAGGTGGAAAGAGCTTGAGATGAGACTAAGGTTATAGGCCACTATATAGATAATCAGCATCAAGAGAAGATTGCATCAGTCTATTTACTGGCAAAATGTTCTGAAAAGGCTCATTGCCATTTGAGAATGCTTGCTACCCAAAACCTAGCACTGCGTGGCACTTCAGATCAGCTGTATGTGCCAAACAATGGAAACTTCCTTAAAACTGTGGAGCTGATGACTGAGTTTGATGCTGTACTCCAGGAGCATCTACAAAGAGTCACCACCCAAGAAATGTACACACACCACTACCTTGGAAAAATGATTCAAAATGAGATCATACAGTTACTGGCAACAAAAGTCAAACAGAAGATTGTGGCAGATCTGAAGTCAGCAAGATATTATTCTTATTCTGGACTGCACACCTGACATCAGCCATATGGAACGAATGATTTTAATGGTGCGTTTTGTAACAAGAACAGAACCTAGTGAAAATGTCCCTGCAATGGTGACTGTCAGAGAGCATTTTCTAGAATGTATTGACATTGTCATACCACCTCCAGTAGTATCATCAAAGGTGCTTCTTAAAAAGCTGGAAGATACGGGAATTGCTATAGTTGACGTGAGAGGTCAGGGCTACGATAATGGTGCCAACATGAAAGGAAAGAACAGAGGAGTGCAGACACAGGTCCGAGAGTTAAACCCTCAAGCTTTTTTTGTCCCATGCAGTTCTCTCATTCATTGAACTTGGTGGTCAGTGATACAGCATCAGCTTCTAGTGAGGCTGCTGAATTTTTTAATGTAATTCAAAGTATCTATGTATTTTTCTCTGCATCATCTCATAGATGGCAAATTTTGAAGCAACATCTAGGAACATCCTCTCTGACACTGAAACCACTGAGTGCCACATGATGGGAAAGTCGGGTGGAGGCAATAAAGCGTATCAAACACCAAATTGGGAAGCTAGATGATGTCATAGTTGCCATTATGGAGGATAATGCTATGACAGGAACTGTTCGTGGGAGAACAGTGGCAGAGGGAAATAGAATCACCAGAAACATACATAACTTCACATTTCTGTGTGGCTTAGTGTTGTGGCATGACATACTGTTTGAAATAAATATTGTAAACAAGAGACTCCAAGGTGTTGACTTTGATCTATCTGGAGCAATTGAATAACTGGACAAAGCAAAGTCATACCTACAGTCATACCGGTCAGATGAGGGATTTCAAAATGTTCTGAAGAGTGCTCAGAAGTTGGCAGAGGAACGTCACTGAAGCTATTTTCCCACCCATTCAAGAATGCAAGAGTCACCGAAGAAGACGACATTTTGATTACGAGGCACAGGATAATCCCATAAGAGACCCAGAACAACAATTCAAAGTTGAATTCTTTAACCAGGTGCTAGATTGTGCAATACAGTCAGTTGAAGAAAGTTTCATGCAGCTCAAGGAACACAGCGGTATATTTGGGATGTTGTATCATAGGGGTCGGCAATCTTTCAGAAGTGGTGTGCTGAGTCTTCATTTATTCACTCTAATTTAAGGTTTCGCGTGCCAGTAATACATTTTAATGTTTTTAAATAGTCTCTTTCTATAAGTATATAATATATAACTAAACTATTGTTGTATGTAAAGTAAATAAAGTTTTTAAAATGTTTAAGAAGCCATAGGTTGCCTATCCCTATCATATTCCAAAACTCCTTACTATACCTGAAGAAGACCTACACCAGCAATGCAGGGCACTAGAGACAGTGTTGACACATGATGACATGCATGATATTGATGCAAGTGATTTAGGTGATGAACTGGAAGCCCTTTTAAGATAAATTTCAGCAGGGTCACTCCAAAGGCTGTTCTGGAATATATGTGCACAAATAAGATGACCACCCTCTTTCCAAATGCTTTTGTTGCTCTGCGCATACTTCTAACATTTCCTGTAACAGTTGCCAGTGGAGAACGCAGCTTCTCCAAGCTGAAGTTAATAAAAACACATCTACGCTCCACAATGACACAGGAGAGGCTGGTCGGCCTTGCAACTGTCTCAATAGAGCATGAGCTGGCCCAAACTGTGGACCTTCAGGAAGCAGTTCAAATCTTTGCAACCAAGAAGGCACAGACAGCACCACTTTGATTATTGAAACAGATAAAAATGCCAGTGTTTACTATGCAGACAAGAAAAGTTACATTTGCTGTTCAGGTGTTTGAAAGTTAAGTGTTACTTAAAATTTTTGAACAAGGCATTTTAATTTTAGTTCTCCTTTACTGGGGTAGGTAGCTGAACAGTACCATGAGAGGAGAAGAACAGGAAGAAGGCAGAATTGAGACCTTTCAAAGTTTTGGCCCAAGCGAGGGGTCGTGGGGGCATCCCCCAGTAACCAATCATCAAGGAAGTTGTGAATTCCTTTCCTCCTGAGATATGCCAGGACCACAGCCATGCATTTGGTGGAGACTCGGGGGGCAGAAGAGATGCCAAATGGGAGAAGCATATACTGAAAGTGATGTTCTCCCACCACAAAACAAAGAAACTTCTTGTGGTTTGGTAGAATCACCTAGAAGTCCAGAGCAGCAAACCAGTTGTTATGAGACAGCATGGGGAGGACAACTGATAAGAGTGGATCATGCAGAACCTCACGTATTTGATGAACTCATTGATGCCACAAAGGTTGAGGATGGATCTTATCCCGCCCTTGATTTTTGGTATCAGGAAGTACTGGGAGTAGAAGCTGTGGCCGCCGTTCCTGATGTCAGCAGAGACCTGACCTGCTCAATGAGCAGAATCTCGTGAGAGCAGTCCCTGAAGAGGAACGAGGACAAAGATGGTGGAGAAATGACTGGACCAGTGGTCTGAACTAAGAAGTCAAGATGGGTGCTTAGCAGGTGCTGGGGGAGGGTGCCCAAAGCCTGAGCCCAACTACTTCCTCTTGTGGGATCTATCCCTTTTTCTAGGGTAGTCCCACTGTTTTGGGGGGCGGGGCAGGAAAGGCTGCACAAGGAATGCTGCGGGTGATATTGCTGCTGCTGAGCCCCATAGTGGTGTCTTTCCGTGGATGGCACGTACATGCCCAAGGATCGTAAGGTAGCTCTGGAATCCTTAAAGTAGTGCAAGATATTATGTGTCTCGTCCAAGAACATCCATCTGTCAAAGGACAAGTCCTCAATGGCTTGCTGGATGTCCAAACCTATCCCAGACTTTTGCAACCAAGAAGCCCTCCTCATAATTAACACTAAGGCCATCACTCCTGCTGTGGTGTCCACAATGTCAAGGGTGGACTGCAGAGATGTTTTGGCCTCCAAGCAGCCTTCTGCAACAAATGCCTTAAACTCCTCATGCGAGGCCTCAGGCAACTGGTCCATGAATTTAGACATGGCTGACCAATTCAGAAAATCATACTTGGACAGCAAAGCTTGTTGATTCACAATCCTCATCTGTAGCTATGATGAGGTATAGCTCTTTCTGCCCAGAACATCCAACCACTTGAAGTCTCTGTCCTTGTAGGGAGATTTGAACCTACCCTACCGGGCCTGTCATTCACCACCATTACAACCAGGGAATTCGAAGCAGGATGTGAATAAAACTCTTCAAATCCCTGCATGCGAACTAAGTACCATTTCGCTTATCTGCCAGTGTTACTGAGGCCAGCGTACTCAACAGGGCTCTTGCCAGCTCAAGGAACACATAATTAATTGGGAGGGCCTCTCTCCCAGGGATGGCGAGCTGTAGAATGTCTACCAGTTTGTGGGTGTTCTCTAGGATGCAGAGAAATGTGGCTACATGGCGTAAAATATCCCGGTATGCCTTAAAGTACTCTGGAGGACAAACCAGGCAGCATGGCATTGTCTGGCGATGAGGATGTGGCTCTCGTTTGAGTCACAACTGGCTCTTGCTCTCTGGAGGATGAACCTGGAAGGTTGCACTCCATCGGCTCTGCAGGGAGGAAGACAACCTGTGCCTGGGCTTGCGGCTGACCCACAATCACCACAGTCGACCTGGTGGGTGACTCCAGCTTTGAATGGGACGAGAAGCAGGATCTCCGCAGGCGTGGAGCATCCTACTGAGTCCAAGGAGGCCACAGATACTTGTAGCACATTGGTGGCCAGTAGGGCAAGGATCTCCATCCCAGCCATGAGGTGCATCCAACCCTGGGAGCCATACTGGTCCATTGGTGGCTCTCGGAGCTCACCAGATGATATCGAGTGGGAAGATGACAACCCTGACTCAGAAAAGCCCCAGGATCTCAGAGACATGGGTGGAGCAATGCCCTAGGGAGCCAATAGGTGACCCAATTCATCCATTGCCCCCAGTGAAGGTGGTACCATCAGTACCAAGCATGTCAGTGCTGCAGGCAGTGTCGGTTCCGGTGCAAACAGTTGTACTGGAGCATCCAAGTGCATCAACATTGAGGGCAGTGAAAGCTGCCATGGGAGCATCTGCGGTGTTGAATACAGCAGGGCCAAAGAGGGTCCTGGTGCTGAGGTCCCCCATACTGATTCTGGTACTAGCTCCTTCCCCACCACAAGGAGGGAAGCATCTGGGTGCAATGCTTAGGGGCACGAAGATTCAGTGGCATCCTCCACTCGAGGGACTGCAGAAGGCACAAGCCTTGGAAAGTCCTGGACCAGCAGCGAGGATGGAAAAGAAAAGCAGAACAGGTCTGCTGCAGCATGGTATGTTGACACAGTGGACACAGTCAGTATTGGCATCGCCCTTGTCAGTACTGGACTCTAGTGCTGATGCTAGCCCATTGAGGGCCCTAAGCAGGAACATTTTTGCACCTTAACACATACTAATAATTAATAGGGGACCCCCTTTGACCTGCTTGGGACCTTAAGCAATTGCTTAGTCTTCTTATGCCTAGCGCTGGCTCAGCTAGACTCAGCGGATGCCTGGAAACCAGAAGTAGAGTCAACAGCACGGGGTTTCTGCCCTTCCTACTCAGTACCATGGAAGGGTCAGAGGTACACATGCCGTCCCATGTACCAGAACCAGTCCCAGTCCAGCCCACTCTTTTCCTGGGGGAGGAAGAGGAGTCGCCCTGCGCCCTGGAATAGTCCTGATTGGACTTATGAGACCTCTTCCTTCGCCTCTTTGGAGAGGTGCCTGTCCCGGAACAAAAAGTGACAGCGCTCTCTGATCCCGAGGGTAATCTTTGGCCCAAGGAGGGCCTCAGTACCAGATCAGGCCATGTGGCCTGTTCAAGCAGGTGCTGTTTGAGGTGAAAGTTCCACATCACCTAAGTCCACTTCTTGAATGATTTACAGATTGAACAATACTCTTTGAGGTGGGCCTCACCAAGAGAGAGCAAGCACCATGTGAGGGGGATCACTCTTCAGTATCGCTCCTTCACACAAAGGACAATGTTTAAATCCCGATGAGGACATCATTCAGGAACACTATCTACTGACTACTAACACACACTAACTAATTATATACAATGAACTAGGCTGAGACTAAATGCAAGGTTGTGAGACTACAACCACACAGAACTCTGACTCCAGCCATGGGTGGTGAAAAGGAACAGAAGGGGTTCAGGGCCAGGGAAGGGGCCACAACCATGAGGCATGAGTGCCGCCCCTCTATGGATACTGCTAGGCAAAAGTCTCCAGCTCCAGCATGCTGGGCACACACACACCTAAGTGGAATACATGTCTGTATTTTCTCAAAGTAGTAGTTAACCACTGTAATGGAATTTAAGGGTTCTTGCTACAGAGTTTGGTTCCATTGTGTGCCATAGAGTACACCAGTCTTTGATCAAGACACTAATTTTATTGTTGCCGTAATTTCACAAGACACTCAGTACTTCACCCAATTCCAACTTAGAAGCTATTTGAAAAAAGTGCATTAATGTTTCACGTCAGAGCCTCAAACTCAGTTTCATCGTTCCTCTTCTCCCTTTCTCTAATAGCAACAGAGGAGCTTAATCTCCATCTGGTTAGTTTCTTGGTAACACAGGCTGTAGATTGCATGTTTCTGATGGTATTTACTATATATCTTTTCCCTCTACATGCATTTAACTACCATAAAAATGCCTATGCCACACTCTAGGCACCCTTGCCATCAATGAAAAATGCTATCCCTATGCAACCAAGGTAATATAAATAAGAACACAAGAATGGCCATACTGGGTCAGACCAATGGTTCATCTAACCCAGTATCCTGTCTTCCGAGAACGGCCAATGTGCCAGATTTTTTAAAAGGAATGAACAAAATGGGGGAATTATCAAGTGATCCATCCCATCATCCAGTCCCAGCATCTGGCAGCCAGAGGCTTTAGGACACACAGAGATATGGTTGCACTCTGACCATCTTGACTAGTAGCCATTGATAGATCTAGCCTCATTGAACTTATGTAATTCTTTTGTGAATCCAATTATACTTTTGGCCTTCACAACATACTCTGGCAATGAGTTCCACAGGTTGACTGTGTGTTGTTTCCTTTGCTGGTTTTAAACCTGCTGACTATTAATTTCATAGGGTGACCCCAGGTTCTTGTGTTATGTGAAAGGGTTATTCACTTTCTCCACACCACTCATGATTCTATAGACCTTTATCATATCTCTCCTTAAATCAAAAACAAATCGCCAACAAACCACCACTCACAGGAACATATTCCAAAACAAAATTATGCATTACTAACATTCACAAAAGAGATCTATCCCTTAGATCTTCAACTCTCCCCTAAATGTCCGTTCAAAGAGCTTGGCTTTGCACATACCAAAAACCTTAATAGATCTGGGCTATTTTAGTCCAAAGTGGGGAATAAATTCCATAGTTGAAGGGTCTTCATGGAGAACACCCTGCCAGCAGTTCCCTCTCTTATATGCCAAGGGAGCCCCAGCTTCCACTTATCACAGCTGTGCCAGTAAAACAGAGGGAGAGAAGAGTAATCTCAGGTCATTGAGCACTTTACAGATCCAAAAATCAAAACTTTAAACCACACACAGAAGGCTCTATGTTAGCTTAATTGTGTTATTCTGTGATGAGTAACCTTTGTCACAAGTATGTGTCACTTACAAATGTAAAAGTTTGCTGTGTAATGAAGTATTCAGGTGACAGGCTATCTTGTGGTAGAATTTTAAAATACATCCAAGTCAGTGCAATTATCTTCATCAGACCTACCCAAATAGGATTGCGTAGCTAACATAAAAGTATTTCACATCCAGGGAAGTTGGCTCTGACAGAGATGAAAGTTGTATATCAATAGAAAACAAATTGACTTGAGGCCACATGACCTAGAAGTATAGATTTTGATCTTATTACCGTCAGAAAACCATTTAAAATTAGGAGAATTACATTTTCATGATATGCAAGAAAGAGTCAAATATCTCAGTACATGTGTGAAAGTATCAGACATACAACTATGGAGTGTTCATTTTAATAGCTCTGTTACTATCATTTCAGTTAACAAAAAGATCCATTAATACAGGACTATTGTTCTGAAGAACCACCAAATGGTAATCAGAGTTAATGATAAATGAAAAGAATACACAATCGTTCATCTTCATAAACTACTAATCAGTAATGCCTGTTTCATGCCAAATGCTTTCTTACCAGCGTCTGAAAATAATTTAATTGAGATTCTTTATAAAATGAACATGTTGTAATCTCATTTTATAGTATACATTTCCAAATAACTAGCTTTGTGATTGGTCCTATGGAAAAAAATCAAACATCACACTATATAATAAACAAAATGTAGATTAATTTCCTAGTAAATGCTGTGAACAGTGTATAGTAAGCTGTGTTTGAAAAAAAGATATGCCTTTGGAAATGATTAACTATTCTACTACAAGGACAAAAATGGTTAACAAGCATAAGGAATGACACACTAAGAATTAAGTATACTAATATACCAGGCACACCTTCTCTTGAAAAGCTGCAGATCAAGACTACATTTAGCATCAGGATACCTACTCTTAAAAATCTGTTTCATATAATTTTGATATAATGTCCAGCTGGTTATATTTCAATCAGATCTAGCATAAACTGGAGTGATGCTCTGTATTCTGTCTCTCTAGACAACTGTTGAATATTCCATATGAAATGAAGAGGAAAAGGGGAAACAATTTTTCATTGTGTAAAGCAATCAGTGTTGATGACCAAGTACAGATAATAGATACTATCTATTGAGTAATACATTGTAGAGTGCAAATACAGTAAGATTTTAAATACTTTAAAAGCATGTTCACGTGCTAATGCTCAATTCATCTTCTTTTCTCCATGTGTTTCCTCCTTCAGTGACTCGGCTGCAAATTTAATTTGCTGTGAGGAAAAAAAAAATGGTGTCACTTGTTGCAGCATAGTTTAAATGAAGCGAACAAAACAACGGAATCCGAAGGTAGAACTGAAAAAAAGTATCACTTTGAATCTAATCAAATAATGTTTAAAATGACAAGAAATAATTTAAAATTAATTCAAACATTCCTTTGTAAAAAAATTTAAAACACACTGAGCTTACAGCATGCCTGAATTTTACAAGTGAGAGGCTGGAACATACAGTTTTTATTTGGTAACTGCCTGTCTTACCAGATCTAAACAATCGCTCTGTAAGGCTGAAAGTGTCTCTTCTCTCACCAAGAGAAGTTGGTCCAATAAAAGATATTACCCCATCCACCTTGTCTTTCTCACCAAAAGACGTAGAGAATGACAGTTCAGCTTATATGTTAATTGTTTGCATGGTGAACAATAGATATACAGGTCTATAGACATAAGCAAACTCCAAGGAAACAATTTACTTAATCTTAAAACAGAGCTTGATAAATTTATAAGGTATTGTATGACGGATTTGCCTACAGTGGTAGAGGGCTGGGCTGGCCCTGGAGCTTCCTTCTGGTTCATGTATTATGTTCCTAAAATCTCATTCTTCAGGGCTTCAGCCCATCAACTGTAGGGTTCAGGAAGGGAACCCATGAGGCGTTCTGAATTTTTTTTTTTGGTCTTCTTTCTCTGAAGCTTTAGAGATGGCCACTGTGCCCTGGGACACTGGACAGGGTGGCCTGGTGCTCTGAGGTGGCACTGAGTATTCTCTGTCTCAGATGCTTGGCTGGTGTGTCTTGCTCATGTGCTTGGAATCTAACTGATCATGATCGCAATATTCGTGATCCAGAAGGAATTTCCCCCCATGTCAGATTGGCATGTATCTTGGGGTTTTCCCACCTTCCTTTGCACAACATGGGGCATAGATCACTTGCTAGGATCATCTGGATACAGCTCATGAAATCAATGCCTGCAGTGCAGGGTCTTCGGGCATTGGTACATCTCAGTCCCTCCCACTTTGCCTGTGGCACACAATAGTCTCCAGAGGGCTGTAATACTTTGTTCTAATTTTGGTTGCTGAGTTTACTGTGTGTGTGCTGGTGGTGTTTAGTAGCCTGTGATATACAGGAGGTCAGATTAGATGATCTGGAGGTCCTGTCTGGCCTTAAACTCTATGCCACTGAAATTTTAGTTCACATTCTATCCAACGAAACTGGGATGCCAGGATTTATTTAATACAGAAGAACATTCAAACTTCGCCTCTTCTCTTTGCCTGCCTGTGGTCCAAATATGCTTAGCATGATATAAGCTAACTACAGTAAATGTATTTTTTTAAATTTCTATCTGCATTTCCATCCAACCTATAAGCAAAATAAAATGAGTTTGCTGTACAAATATGTATTTGTTTTTCCCTAGCAACAATGAAAGAAAGACCATAGCTGAATGATGGGATTCAGAGTCCCCTTCTGTATCCTTGCTGATTCATTTATTGAAATAAATGCCTGATTAAAACTAAAGGCAACTTAATTAAAGTGACTTCTACCTCTAATGTAAAAGCATCAGAAAGATACAGAGAACAGCAATTCTACCCAATTCATGATGCACCAAACTCAAAACGAATTCACTTACACTGGAGTGATTTTCTTAAATTCTCAGCATTATTGACTCTAGTTTCTCTGATGAAAAAAAATATCCAGAAGTCTTTGTGCAGTTCTGGACCTGTACATCCTAAACTTAGCTGAATGCAAAACTAATTTCAAAATGGGGACTTCAGCTCTTCTGATCTAAGATACAGTACCATCTCTGCCACTAGCTCTTCATATATTCCATAGATATCAGGGCTGCTTAACTTCAATTCCAATACTTCCTGTGGATTTACAGGGAGATGGCTGTGGGCACACTGAAGAGAGTTAAGTTCAATGATGCTCTGGTAAAGCCAGAGAGACCTCTCAGCTGATGTTGACTGGCTGAGGGAATAAGGCAGAGAAAAGGTACTGGGAGCTAAGGCTCTCGCTGAAACACTGTGGGCACCAGGAACTGGCCACTGTGGCAGCTTGCCGGGGGTCCTACATGGCACATATTTGTTCCCCTGCTGACCTGAGACATGCTACTGAAGAAGGAACTGAGACAGCGCAGGAACTATGCTGGGGGAAAATTAATTCAGGTATCTATTGGTTATAAACCCCCCAAACAAAACTGCAGAAAGTGCTTGGGGGAGGCAAGGTGATGGATGCAAGAAAAGGAGCCTTTTGACTCATATGGGTTTCCTCAAAGTGTTCCCCAAACACCCTCTCCCTGCCAGATGGAGACCAACCTGCAACAGAGGCAGAAGATGGAAAAAAAACCAGAGGAAAAGATCCCTCAAAGAGCTACTGAGGAAACCTCGGCCTCTGAGCATGGCCACAGGAGACAGGGGGGCAATGTCAATAAAGTTCACTGAGTTCACCTGCAGAGAGCACAGGCAGGCAGACTGCACAGGAGGTGAATGGGGAGGAACTTCTTGCCCATTTCTGAGACTTGGAAAACATGGAAAAATCCAGCAGTTCCAAATCTGACTAACCAGCAGATCCCTATGATTAAGAAAATCACATTATGCTTGATAAAACTTAAAAATCATGAGCTTTTAAACTCTGCTCAAATAGTTAATAGCTGCTAATCTGATGGCTGTTAAATGGACTATCTGAAATACCTTGACGGTTTTCAGTTTCAGTTCTGTGATCCTGATACTTAATTACAGCCCCAAAACCACAGCCCATCTTAGCTTTGTTGTTTGCAGCGTTGCAGCCATGCTGGTTCCAGGATATAAGAAAGTCAAGGTAGGTGAGATAAAATCTTTTATTGAAGCAACTTTCAAGTTGGCCCAATAAAAAATATTACTTCATCTACCTCGTCTCTCTCTCTCAGCTTTGTTGGCAGTCTCAACAGAGAAGCCAATGATCAGTGTGAAGGCCCAACTTCCCTCTCAATCATAGACATAGTCCTTCCAGAAAGGGTGAGAGAGGAAGTTTGCAGTACTTCAGCCTGTACTGTAACTGTTGTATGGATAAAGAAAGTACTTAAGTCCTGGAGACTGCTAATTTGGCACATTTCTCAAGCATTACATTTCCATGAATATTTTAAAGGAAAACATATAAATAGACCAAGTTTATCACTCCATGGAACCATCACTGAAGGTGCGATACTCTGCTACGTAATCTTTCCCTTCCTTCTCTACTCAGCAAAGATCCAAGAATTTTGTGGCTAAATCTAAAAACTTTAAAAATGGTATTTAATTAAATTACAGACAGAAATGCTAACACGGACAAAAAGAGTCTGGAGTTTTAAATAATGCTGTAATGTTTAATTTTCCTCTAGCCACAAATCAATTTTTTCTTTAGGCCAACTGAAAAGGCTGGGGGGAGGGGAACTGATTGGCTTGCAAGATTATTTTTGTACTAAAAAAATCCTTCTCTCCTCCAGGGTCACTAATTGACTCACTAATAATCTTGCGAACTTGAATTAACCACCTTCCCCCTCAAAAAAGTGTGAAAGTGCGGAGATCAGCATACCTCCAGTATCTGTTTGCAATCATCATCATACGGACATAAAAATCTTGATGCTTTTAGGCAAAAGGTGCCAATTGTATTTGATTATAGCTGACTCTGAAAGAAGGGGCTTTTAAATTGTGTAATTTAATACTACAAACAATACAGTAAGTTGGCAAAAGGGAGACAGTTACAGATATAAGCAAATACAAAGAAAGGCACAATTACATTATAAACCTGGATTAAAGGAAAAAAATTGAGCTGCAGGGCATTTTATTACAGCAGTGTCCAGACTTTACCCACTAAAGGCTTCATTCGAAACCTACCTTTAATTTGCATGTTATGAATGGATTGCAGCCATCTTTATCTTTTATATCAAACACATACTAGAAACAACAGGTCCCAATGTGCAAACTCCGTATCATGCTGTAAAGCAGCATATCCTGATCAAGATGGAATACAATGGGATCTGTAGTCTCATTAGACCACCACTATAGAGCTCTATGTGCTATACTTTGACTAATTCTGCATTACAAATACAGGAAATCTGTGACCTTTGTATAATGGGCTTCTATTTTTGTCGATGTTCACATCACACATTTTTCACACAATGAGTATGTTCTGATAAACCATTCTCAGGCCTGGTCTACACTAGGACTTTAATTCGAATTTAGCAGCGTTAATTCGAACTAACCGCTCAACCGTCCACACCAGGAAGCCATTTAATTCGAACTAGAGGGCTCTTTAGTTCGAATTCGGTACTCCACCCCGACAGGTGGAGTAACGCTAAATTCGACATGGCTAGCTCGAATTAGGCTAGGTGTGGATGCAAATTGAACTTAGTAGCTCCGGGAGCTATCCCACAGTGCACCACTCTGTTGACGCTCTGGGCAGCAGTCGGAGCTTGGATTCTCTGACCAGCCACACAGGAAATGACCCGGAAAATTTGAATTCATTTTCCTGTCTGGGCACTTTGAATCTGACGTCCTGGCTGGGCATCGGGGCGAGCTCCGCAGCACCTGCAACGATGCAGAGCTCTCCAGCAGAGGAGTTCATGTTATCTGTGAATAGAAAGAGGGACCCAGCATAGACTGACTGGGAACTCTTCGATCTGATCGGTGTGTGGGGCGAGGAGTCTGTGCTTTCGGAGCTGCGCTCCAAAACACGGAATGCAAAGACCTACGAGAAGGTCTCCAAAGCCATGAGAGACAGAGGATACAGGCGGGATGCAACGCAGCGCCGCGTGAAAATCAAGGACCCCAGACAAGGCTACCAAAAAATCAAAGCGGCAAACGGACGCTACGGAGCCTGCCACCACTGCCCCACCAGTGACCGTAGACTCTGACGATGGGACAGTGTCGACGGACAGTTCCTCGGCGATGTTCGCGGACGGGGAAGATGAGGAAGGGTTTGTGGAGGACGAGGCAGGCGAGAGCGCTTACAACGCTGGTTTCCCCGACAGCCAGGATCTATTCATCACCGTCACGGAGATCCCCTACCAACCCTCCCCGGCCATGAACCCGGATCCTGAATCAGGGGAAGAAGCAGTCGGTAAGTGCTTTAACCATGTTAACTTTTATTCTTAATATAACAGGAATCTTAACTGTGTGAAAAGGAGGGCTCTCTATATATGGGGATAGAACAGAAATCATCCTTGGAGATCTCCACGAAGCTCTCCTTGCGTTAATCGAAAAGCATCAGCAGGAGGTTCCTGGGGAGAGCTGCCTTATTGGGTGCTCCGTGGTAGCACAGTTTTCCGCGCAAGGCTTTCATGAGGTACTCAGGGAGCACTGCCTCCCCGAGCACGGCTGCATCGGGCCCTGGTTCGTGCTAGCTTTCACGCAGCATGCGTTCTCTATCTCCTTCAGTGACCGTCCTCAGGGTGATCTCGCTCGGAGACTCCTGCATCTAATTAGGGTAATTACTGTAATTTTACGCCTGGTCCAAAGTATTTTTAAAAAATCTACGGACAGACGGCATAGCACAGACTCAGCACGCAGCTGCGTGACGAGCGTAACGGAAAGCCAAAGAATATAATGGACGCTCATGGAGGGAGGGGGGAATGAGGACGCAAGGTATCCCACAGTTCCTGCTGTCTCCGAAAAGTATTTGCATTCTTGGATGAGCTCCAAATGCTTCTAGGGTCAAACACAGTGTCTGCGGTGGGTCAGGGCATAGTTCGGCAATTTGCGCACACACCCCACCCACCACCAGAAGTGAAAACAATCCTCTGTTGACTCTTTTACATGTCACCCTATCTTTACTGAATGCTGCAGATAGACGTGATGGTGCAGCACTCAACACCAACATCCTTGCTCCCCCCACGCTATGGATGGCTGATGGTACAAAAAGACTGGTATCCGTCCTCATCATCAGCCTATTGGCACATGGGGCAGTGCAAAAGGACTGGTAACCATGCGTACTAGCATCTGTGAGGTCGATCAAGGGCGCCTGGCCCTAATTTTTCATGGTAGATGGTGCAGTATGGCTGGTAACCGTCCTCATCATTGCAACAGGGGGCTGAGCTCCATCAGCCCCCACCCTTCCTGTGTAAAGAAAAGATTGAATTGCCCCTGGACTAGCAGAGGGATGATGGGCTCCTTCATCCACAGTAATTAATGTCCTGCCTGGACTATCATTGCAGCTGGAGGCTTCCTTCCACTCATTTCTCACAAACAAGTCACTGTGTCTTATTCCTGCATTCTTTATTACTTCATCACACAAGTGGTGGGACAATGGTATGGTAGCCCAGGAAGGCTGTGGGAAGGCCGGAATGAACAGGTGGTGTTGTTGCAGGAGCACCCCCTGTGAATAGCATACAGCTCCAAATTTATGCAGGATCGGACACAGAGCAGCTGTGCTCTCTGGTTCTATGATACAGTGGTTCTCTAGTACACTTGCCCATAATCTAGGCAGGACTGATTCTATTTTTAGATACCAAAAAGGAGGGATTGACTCAGGGAGTCATTCCCAATTTTTGCTTTTGCGCCCCTGGCTGCTCGGCCAGGGGCACTTATGACAGCACCAAATGGTGCAGTGCAAAAGGACAGGTAACCATGCCCGTCTTATTACCATCTTATTACCAATTTATGGTATGGTAGATGGTACAATATGGCTGGTAACCATCTCTGCTGTCATGCAAAAGCAAAAGCATGCTGCTGTGTAGCGCTGCTGGCCCGCCTCTGTCAGCGGCATCTAGTACACATACGGTGACATACACAAAAGGCAAAACAGTGTCCATGGTTGCCACGCTATGGCGTATGCCAGGGCAATTCTGGGAAAACGGGCTTGAAATGATTGTCTGCCGTTGCTTTCCCGGAGGAAGTTATGACTGGCGACATTTACCCAGAATCCACCGCGAAAATGATTTGTGCCCCAGCAGGCACAGGGGTCTCAACCCAGAATTCACAGAGACAGCCTAGATTCAGTTAATTGTTCGCAAAAATGTATCTTTGCAAGGAATTCACTCCCTGTTTCCCATCTCACAGCTTCCACTGTCTCCAGACCTGCCACAGCATCCCCCTCACAGAGGCTGGCAAAGATTAGGCGGCGAAAGAAAAAGACAAGGGACAAGATGTTCGAGGAACGTATGGGCTGCTACCTAGCAGAGGCGGACCAGCAGAGCCAGTGGAGGGAGACCGTCTCTCTGTGCCAGCGCTCACACAGCGAACGGGAGGAGAGGTGGCGTGAGGAAGACAAGCAGGCGACTGAAACGCTGCTTGGACTAGTGAGGGAGCAAACGGACATGCTCAGGCGCCTTGTGGATGTTCTGCAGGACCGCAGGAGGACAGAGACACCCTGCAGTGTATCTGCAACCGCACTCCCCCGCCACAAAGTCCCATACCCCCCTCACCGAAAATAATCAGGAGGAGGGGCGGCCGGGGACGTGAATACTGTCACTGCACCACAGCACAGTGCTCAAGTACCCAAAAGCTCTCATACCCTACATTTGCCGAAGTCCTTCACTTCCAGACTCACAGTAGTCCCAATCCTAGTCCCATCCCCTAACTGTCTACTTAATTAATAAAAATGCTTTGCTGTTAATTACTGTTTCCGTTATGTTTTTTCAAAGAAGACTGTGTTTGAATGGGGGGCGTGGGGAAGGGGGTGGTTAATTGCATAGGACAGTCACCTTTCCCAGGGTACAGACACGGGGGCAGGATCAGCAGCGGGTCACACACACGGTGCAGTCAGTAGGCACCCTGGTCGGTATGGGAGGTGGTTTCCAGGATCTGTGTGGGCGGGGGAGATGTGACTTTGCAGCGGGGGAGGGCGGTTACAGATCTTATACAGCGGTCCTTGTCCTGGACCGCTGAGTCACGCAGCTGAGGAATCTGTATCCGTCCTCCTCCACCACAAGGTCACATATCCGCCCGCACACAGAATTACATAAAGAGGGATGGCAGGCTCCGTTGAAAGAAGCATTCCGGCACTGCGGACCGCTCTAGGAGCAGGAGCCTGTCATTCCTTGAGTTTAGAGGCGGTCTTTACATCACCGCACACCCTACCCAGCACAGTCTGCGTCCCAGTTTCAACCCTTTCACGAAAAGTCATGAATAAAGAAACCTTTGTTAAGTAATAATGGGACATGTATTTTATTTTTACACGTGTGCTGGAAGTGGGGGTAACGGGGTGAACGGGGTATGTAACCGAAGAGGAGAGTCAACAGTAACTGGGTAAAGAAACAGGGGCAGGTTCAGCTTCTCTGTAAAGAAACTGAACAGTCACAGGTCACGCTGCTCGCTGGTATTTGAAGAGTTCCTTGTCGCTGTCCCAGGCGCCTGTATAGGGCTTCATGAGCAAGTGCATTAGCGGGCAGGCTGGGTCCCCGAGGATGACTATAGGCATCTGCACATCCACAACAGTTATTTCGTGGTCTGGGAAGAAACTACCTTCCTGCAGGCGTCTGAGCAGCCCACAGTTCCTGAAAACACACGCATCATGAACCTTGCCCGCCACCCAACGTTGATGTTTATAAAACGTCCCCTATGGTCCCCCAGTGCTTGCAGCACCATTGAAAAGCACCAATTTCTCAGCAGCTGACTGTGGAAGACGTGGACGATAAAGTGCGAGGAGGAGAAAACGGCGATGATCGCAGCGGGCTCCATGCTTGCAGTGCTGTGGCGTCCGCGCTGTCACTGACCAGAAAAGTGCACGAACAGATTGCCCGCAGGCGCTTTCAAGGAGGGAGGTTGTGATTGACGGTTCAATGACGACACTTACCCAAAACCACCCTCGACACATTTCTCCCCCCAGCAGGCATTGGGGGCTCTACCCAGCATTCCAATGGGCAGCGGGGACTGCGGGAACTGTGGGATAGCTTCCCACAGTGCACCGCTTCCAAAGTCGACACTGGCCCCGTGAATGTGGACTCAGAAATTCGAATTAGTGTATTTAGTATGGATCCACAAATTCGACTTCATAAGGTCGAATCCACAAATTCGAACTAAGTTGATTCGAAATAGTCTTGTAGTGTAGACAAGGCCTTAGTGTTTGTGTGGTTTTACGAACCAAAGCTGCAAATTTTCTTCAGAATGTTTAGATGCATTTTGTATGTATTACCTCTTTTTTTGACTTGCACATAATGATATTGCCCTTGTGCATTTGTTGAGCTCTATGCCATAGCTATGTTATGCCTCATAGTAACATTACATTTTCCAATTTTCTTTTCACTCTTATGTTCATAACCTATACTGTAGTCAGATTTCCTACAGTTATTGCTACCGGGTCTTACACATTTAAACAGAGAAAAAGGGGCCCTCTACAACAGTTCAGCAGAAGATAAAATTACCTGAAATAGCTAGAAAGAAGAAAATCAAACTGCTGAGCTGAAACGAGACTTCACTGATGCACCAAGTAAATATTTTTCAACACAAAACCACATATACAAATGACTTTAATGGTGTGTTTTGTAACAACAACAGACCCTAGTAAAAATGTCCCTGCAATGGTGACTGTCAGAGAGCATTTTCTGGAATTCATTGACGTTGATGATACTACAGGAGCTGGTATGACAAATGTGCTTCTTAAAAAGCTGGAAGATACGGGAATTGCGATAGCTGACATGAAAGATCAGGGCTATGATAATGGTGCCAACATGAAAAGAAAGAACAGAGGAGTGCAGACACAGGTCCGAGAGTTAAACCCTCAAGCTTTTTTTGTCCCATGCAGTTCCCATTCATTGAACTTGGTGGTCAGTGATACAGCATCAGCTTCTAGTGAGGCTGCTGAATTTTTTAATGTAATTCAAAGCATCTATGTATTTTTCTCTGCATCATCTCATTGATGGCAAATTTTGAAGCAACGTCTGGGAACATCCTCTCTGACACCGAAAACACTGAGTGCCACATGATGGGAAAGTCAAGTGGAGGCGATAAAGCATATCAAACACCAAACTGGGAAGCTAGATGATGCCATAGTTGCCATTATGGAGGATAAAGCTATGACAGGAACTGTCCTTGTGAGAACAGTGGCAGAGGGAAATGGAATCACCGGAAACATACATAACTTCACATTTCTGTGTGGCCTAGTGTTGTGGCATGACATACTGTTTGAAATAAATGTTGTAAGCAAGAGACTCCAAGGTGTTGATCTTGATCTGGAGCAATGGAACAACTGGACAAAGCAAAGTCATATACAGTCTTACCAGTCAGATGAGGGATTTCAAAACGTTATGAACAGTGTACAGAAGTTGGCAGAGGAACTTCACATTGAAGCTATTTTCCCACCCATTCAAGAATGCAAGAGCCACTGAAGAAGACGACATTTTGATTATGAGGTATGGGATAATCCCATAAGAGACCCCAAACAACAATTCAAAGTTGAATTCTTTAACCAGGTGCTAGATTGTGTAATAGTCAGTTGAAGAACGTTTCATGCACCTCAAGGAACACAGCAGTATATTTCGGATGTTGTAGCTGAAGAGTATGCTTGTGTTCATTTTGGATAAAATGTGATTTAGAAGGTACTTATGCCCAAAGAAGCATGCTATGCGCTCATCATTCTAGAAAAGGCCAAGGGGAGGGAGGTGAGCTCAACATGTGGAGTAGAGAAGTATAAGCATGTGATGAACAAATCCATATATAGAAAGGTTAAATATGATTGGTTAGAGGTTTGTGTTATGTAATTTGTTATGTATGTGCCATGTGCTATAAAATAGCAATGGGAGAAGCTCCTTGCTGGAGGGACTCTGCCTGATTTTTGTACCAGGGGCTCTCCCTTTGTGCACATTGAATAAAGCCTTGTTGAACTGAATTGAATTGAATTGAATCCCAATGATTCTGCCCAGCATCTGACTCATTGGGAACCACAAAATCCCAACATATCATATTCCAAGACTCCTCACTATACCTGAAGAAGACCTACACCAGCAATGCAGGGCACTAGAGACAGTATTGACACATGACGACATGCGCGATATTGATGCGAGTGATTTAGGTGATGAACTGAAAGCCCTTTCAAGATACATTTCAGCAGGATCAACTCCAAAGGCTGTTCGAGAATATATGTGCACAAATAAGATGACCACCCTCTTTCCAAATGCTTTTGTTGCTCTGTGCATACTTCTAACACTTCCTGTAACAGTTGCCAGTGGAGAACGCAGCTTCTCCAAGCTGAAGTTAATAAAAACACATCTATGCTCCACAATGGACAGGAGAGGCTGGTCGGCCTTGCAACCATCTCAATAGAGCATGAGCTGGCCCAAAATGTGGACCTTCAGGAAGCAGTTCAAATCTTTGCAATCAAGAAGGCACGGAAAGCACCACATTGATTATTCAAACAGATAAAAATGTCAGTGTTTACTATGCAGACAAGAAAATTTACATTTGCTGTTCAGGCATTTGAAAGTTAAATGTCACTTAAAATTTCTGACCAACACCTACAAAATCTCCACCAAGCATTCTCAAAACTACAATACCCGCACGAGGAAATAAGGAAACAGATCAACAGAGCCAGAAGTGTACCCAGAAGCCTCCTACTGCAAGACAAATCCAAGAAAGAAACCAACAGGACTCCACTGGCAATCACATACAGTCCCCAGCTAAAACCCCTCCAACACATCATCAGGGATCTACAACCCATCCTGGACAATGATCCCACACTTTCACAGGCCTTGGGTGGCAGGCCAGTCCTCGCCCACAGACAACCTGCCAACCTGAAGCATATTCTCACCAGTAACTGCACACTGCACCATAGTAACTCTAACTCAGGAACCAATCCATGCAACAAACCTCGATGCCAACTCTGCCCGCATATCTACACCAGCAACATCATCACAGGACCTAACCAGATCAGCCACACCATCACCGGTTCATTCACCTGCACGTCCACCAATGTAATATATGCCGTCATATGCCAGCAATGCCCCTCTGCTATGTACATCGGCCAAACTGGACAGTCTCTACGGAAAAGGATAAATGGACACAAATCAGACATTAGGAATGGCAATATACAAAAACCTGTAGGAGAACACTTCAACCTCCCTGGCCACACAACAGCAGATCTTAAGGTGGCCATCCTGCAGCAAAAAAACTTCAGGACCAGACTTCAAAGAGAAACTGCTGAGCTTCAGTTCATCTGCAAATTTGACACCATCAGCTCAGGATTAAACGAAGACTGTGAATGGCTTGCCAACTACAAAACCAGTTTCTCCTCCCTTGGTTTTCACATCTCAGCTGCTAGAAGAGGGCCTCATCCTCCCTGATTGAACTAACCTCGTTATCTCTAGCCTGCTTCTTGCTTGCTTATATATACCTGCCCCTGGAAATTTCCACTACATGCATCCAACAAAGTGGGTATTCACCCACGAAAGCTCATGCTCATAGACTCATAGACTTTAAGGTCAGAAGGGACCATTATGATCATCTAGTCTGACCTCCTGCACAATGCATAGCAGATCTTAAGGTGCACAGAATACCACCCATCCACTTCTATAACGAACCCCTAGCCTATGTCTGAGTTATCGAAGTCCCCAAATTGCGGTTTGAAGACCTCAAGCTGCAGAGAATCCTCCAGAAAGTGACCCGTGCCCCATGCTGCAGAGGAAGGCGAAAAACCTCCAGGGCCTCTGCCAATCTGCCCTGGAGGAAAATTCCTTCCCGACCCCAAATATGGCGATCAGTTAAACCCTGAGCATGTGGGCAAGACTCATCAGCCAGCACCCAGGAAAGAATTCTCTGTAGTAACTCAGATCCCAACCCATCTAACATCCCATCACAGACCACTTAGCTGCTGATAATCAAAGATCAATTACCAAATTAATTGCCAAAATTAGGCTATCCCATCATACCATCCCCTCCATAAATTTATCAAGCTTAGTCTTAAAGCCAGATATGTCTTTTGCCCCCACTACTCCCCTTGGAAGGCTGTTCCAGAACTTCACTCCTCTAATGGTTAGAAACCTTCGTCTAATTTCAAGTCTAAACTTCCTAGTGTCCAGTTTATATCCATTTGTTCTTGTGTCCACATTGGTACTAAGCTTAAATAATTCTTCTCCCTCCCTAATATTAATCCCTCTGATATATTTATAAAGAGCAATCATATCCCCCCTCAACCTTCTTTTGGTTAGGCTAAACAAGCCAAGCTCTTTCAGTCTCCTTTCATAAGACAGGTTTTCCATTCCTCGGATCATCCTAGTAGCCCGTCTCTGAACCTGTTCCAGTTTGAATTCATCCTTCAGATGAGGTCTCACCAGTGCTTTATATAACGGTACTAACACCTCCTTATCTCCAAAACATCTGTTAGTCTATAAGGTGCCACAAGACTCTTTGTTGCTTTTAAAATTTCTGAACAAGGCATTTTAAATCGTTAGTTCTCCTTTATTGGGTAGGTAGCAGAGCAGTACCATGAGAGGAGAAGAACGGGAAGAAGGCAGAATCGAGACCTTTCAAAGTTTTGGCCCAAGCGAGGGGTCGTGGGGGCGTCATTTGAGCTCCTCGCCTCAGGTGCCAAAATGTTGTTGGCCAGCCCTGCAAAGGTGACATTTATAAATTCCTAGACCTGTACACCAAGTCAAAACCCAGTCATAGGCGCCAGGTTATATGGGCTCCAGGTGCCCCAGCACCAGGAATATTCAGGGCTGGGGGCTGTGCTCCACCAATATCTGGAGCTGGATTTCTCCCCTGGCCCTGCCTGGAGTTGGCACCAGCCCCTGCCACCACCACTACTCCCCACCCCGGAGCATCCCTCCTCCCACCCAGTAGCGTAGTGGGGAGGAAGGGGGGAAGCGGCCGCTCCCCTCTGAGCACATTTCCAAAATTGACGTCTTTCCAAGCAGCCAGCACTGGGCTCCGGACTCGGAGTCCGGAGCCGGGTTTTGCGTGTGGCTGCCAGCTGACTCTCTGCTCCACGCCACCCTCCTGCATCCCCAGCCGTGCTCGCTGGCTCTGGGGCTGCAGGCAGCTTCGGCTGGTTGCCGGGCTCCCCGGGGATGAGGAGGAGGAGGCGCCCGCCCGCAGCTGCCTGGCTCCCTGAGCCAGGGTGGGCTCTGCCGGGAGGGGAAGGGGCGGCAGCGCAGCCCTCCCAGTGCGGCAGGGGACTGAGGAGCAGCAGCCCCGTTGGTCCCAGGCAGCCCCGTGCAGAGCAAGGCGGCCGCGCGGCAGGAAAGGGGGCTCTGAAGCCCAGCTGGTGCCGGTGGAGAAGGAAGGAAGGAAAAGGGGGGGGATATTTTTTTCTCGTGGTCTCTCTTCAGCAGAGGGGGCTGAGGGAGCAGCAGGACCAGGAGGCAAAGGAGCAACTTTGGGTTATTACCCCCCCCGTACTTGCCCCCCCTCAGTGTTGCGCCCGGGGCTGTGAAGCGGTGTTTAGTGCAGCTTGTGAAGGAAGGGGGGGTAAAGGTGCTTTAAGGTGCCAGTTATGTCTCCTCATCTCACTGCTGAATAGCTGCAGACCCAGTGCTCAGAATTCAGCAATGTTCTCAGAGACTGTACAGTGCTCTATAGGAGTTTTCAATTGCCTGCTAAATACTTCCGCAATGCCACCTTTTCACTTAGCTATCTCCTGAATAGCTATCTCCTGAATATACAACCGTATCTGCTCTAACCCCGCAGACAGAGACCAACACCTAGAAAATCTCCACCAAGCATTCTCAAGACTACAGTACCCACACGAGGAAATAAGGAAACAGATCAACAGAGCCAGACGTGTACCCAGAAGCCTCCTACTGGAAGACAAACCCAAGAAAGAAACCAACAGGACTCCACTAGCCATCACATACAGTCCCCAGCTAAAACCCCTACAACGCATCATCGGGGATCTACAACCCATCCTGGACAATGATCCCACACTTTCACAGGCCTTGGGTGGCAGGCCAGTCCTCACCCACAGACAACCTGCCAACCTGGAGCATATTCTCACCAGCAACTGCACACCGCACCATAGTAACTCTAGCTCAGGAACCAATCCATGCAAGAAACCTCGATGCCAACTCTGCCCACATATCTACACCAGCAACACCATCACAGGACCTAACCAGATCAGCCACACCATCACCGGTTCATTCACCTGCACATCCACCAATGTAATATATGCCATCATATGCCAGCAATGCCCCTCTGCTATGTACATCGGCCAAACTGGACAGTCTCTACGGAAAAGGATAAATGGACACAAATCAGACATTAGGAATGGCAATATACAAAAACCTGTAGGAGAACACTTCAACCTCCCTGGCCACACAATAGCAGATCTTAAGGTGGCCATCCTGCAGCAAAAAAACTTTAGGACCAGACTTCAAAGAGAAACTGCTGAGCTCCAGTTCATCTGCAAATTTGACACCATCAGCTCAGGACTAAACAAAGACTGTGAATGGCTTGCCAACTACAGAACCAGTTTCTCCTCCCTTGGTTTTCACACTTCAACTGCTAGAACAGGGCCTCATCCTCCCTGATTGATCTAACCTCGTTATCTCTAGCTTGCTTATATATACCTGCCCCAGGAAATTTCCACTACTTGCATCCGAAGAAGTGGGTATTCACCCACGAAAGCTCATGCTGCAAAACGTGTTAGTCTATAAGGTGCCACAGGATTCTTTGCTGCTTTTCCTGAATAGTGGTGACTGGGGGCAGGGGGTGGGGGGAGTGTAGCAGATGCCAATTTGAGGTGAATAGTCTCTTGGCCAGATTCTACTGCGTTTATGGTGCTTCGTGCTATGGACTGGAGCAAAGTGGCTGGTGGATAACCAGGAATCTGGTTAATAATTGTTCTCTAAATTCAGCTTTCTGCTTTCTCTCTCTCTGAATTATCACTAATTCAAAATAGTAGTGTGCAAGCTGACTGGATAATGTTAATAGCATAATCTCTTGTTATAGCATTGTAAACCCTACTACCTGATTAGTAATTGGATATCTTGGGTGGCACCTTTTTTTATGTGTTCGCTCCCCCTGCTGTTAGAACCTGGCTACACCACTGGGGAGGGGAGCTTCCTAGACCTGAGCAGCTGGGGCTTGGGTGAATTTTGCCACATGTGATGGCAATCCCCACTCCCCCCCGGTACCCACTATAGGGGAGGTGAGTGGGCTTTCTGGACCTGAGAGGGGCCTTAGGAACATGTGCAATGACGGGGGGGGGGGAGAGGAGGGGTCCCTCCCCTGGAGCTTGCTGCTGCCAATAAGTGGGTGGGGGGGAGTCCTCTCTGGCCCTAGCCCTGGGGCAGCCTGTATGCACCCCAAGTTCCTTATCCCCAGCCCTGCCCCACCCCAGAGCCTGTGCCCCCAGCACCTCAACCCTGAGCCCCAGCCCTGAGCACCCTCCTGCACTGTGAACCCCTCATCCCCAGCCCCACCTCAGAGTCCTCACCTGAGGGGAAAAACACGCAATTTAAATTTGGTGGTCAGTTTAGAGCATCATAGAATATCAGGGTTGGAAGGGGTGTGACGGGGCAGGACAGCCCCGCACTGGTACAGCAGGGGTTAACCCTTCTTTACTAGCAGAGGAGGCCACGCCCAGGAAGTTCTGCTGGGCATGCTCCAACTGGCAGACCAGTACAAAAGCCTGCAGGTCTGCTCAGTCTGGGCTGGCCACCGGGGGAGAAGGACACAGACCGTCAGCTCCTGCAGAGGGAGAGCCCAGGAGCTCAGACCGGGGCGCCAGCCGAGCAGGGGCCGACCCGGAGCCCCCGGGGAGGGACGCCGGCAGTGACAGACCTACGGGGGAGCCGCTCCCACAACGCAAGCGTCCGGCCAGACAGGGTAGGAAGTGACCCAGGGGCATTGTAGTGACTGACAGCCTTAAAGCTGCAGTACCGCTCGGCGTGTTGCGGACGGATCCCCGCCGAGCGGGCGGCAAGGAGAACTTGCCACAAACAGGGCCCTGGGTCGGGGCTCGGTGGAGAGGGAGGGCCCGAGTCCCCCTACCCCACCTCGTGCTACCCCACCCCGCAGGGGGTGTTTATGGACTCAGGCTGCTAGGCCGCGCTACCCCACCCCGAAGGGGGGGTTATGGACTCCGGCCGCTAGGCCGCGCTACCCTGCCCCGAAGTGGGCGCTTGTGGACTCCGGCCGCTAGGCCGCGCTACCCTGCCCCGAAGTGGGCGCTTGTGGACTCCGGCCGCTAGGCTGCGCTACCCCGCCCCGAAGGGGGCACTTGTGGACTTCGGCCGTTAGGCCGCGCTACCCCACCCCATAGGGGGTATTTATGGACTCCGGCCGCTAGGCCACGCTACCCCACCCCATAGGGGGTATTTATGGACTCCGGCCGCTAGGCCGCGCTACCCCGCCCCAAGAGGGCGTGTATGGACTCCGGCCGCTAGGCCACGCTAACCCGCCCCGAAGAGGGCGCTTGCGGACTCCGGCCGCTAGGCCGCGCTACCCAGCCCGAAGAGGGCGCTTGCGGACTCCGGCCGCTAGGCCGCGCTACCCCACCCCGAAGGGGGGGTTTATGGACTCCGGCCGCTAGGCCGTAATACGCCGGCTACCAGGGGCAGACCAAAGGACAAGCGAGTGGTGCAGCGCTAGGCCCCCAGCCCGCCCCTGCCACAAGGGGGCGCTGGGGCACCAGGCCCATCACAATTGGCACCTGACCAGGGACCTTGAACAGGCCTGAGATAAGGCCGCAGGGCCCAAGATGGACCCCGAGAAACTTTTGCAGTGGCTGCTGGAGAATCAGCAGCAGCAGATGGCGCAACAGCAGCAGCAGCAAGCGCAGCTGCTCCAGCAGCTGGCGGCCCAGCAGCAGGCACAAGCCGCCCAGCGACAGGAACAGCAGCAGCAGCTGATCCGGGAACTGACAGCCCAGCAACAGGCGAACCAGGAGCGGCTGGTTCAACAGATGGCGGCGCTAATCGGCCCGACACCGGGTACGCCTCTAGGGACCGTCGGGGGCAACCCCGGCGAGAATCTCGGGAGATTACCCGTGCGCCTAGCTAAGATGGGGCCGGGAGATGACCCCGAGGCCTTCCTCGTGACCTTTGAAAGGGTCGCGACCGCCATGCAGTGGCCCCTCGCTCATTGGGCCACGATACTGGCACCCTACCTGACGGGCCCAGCCCAAGCGGCGTACCGGAACTTGGGCCCCCAAGATGCACTGGACTACCCGAAGGTTAAGGCCGCCATCTTAGATGAAGTTGGCGTCAGCCCTGAGACCTACCGCCAGCGACTCCGCCGGGAACGATACACGCCAGGGGCCCGGCCGCGGGCCGTGGCCCAGCGAATCCGGGACCTCTGTTGGAGGTGGCTGGAGCCGGAAGGGCGGACGGGCACTCAAGTGGCTGAGATGGTAGCCTTAGAACAGTTCCTTCAAGCCCTGCCCCCGGGAGGGAAGGAATGGGTGCAGCGACACCGCCCCAAGACCCTCGCGGACGCGATTTCCCTGATGGAGGACTACCAGGCGGCAGATGGGGACGTGAAGACCAACCCCAGGGGGGGAGAGCCCAGTAGACGGAACCCAGGACAGGCCCAGGGACCACGTAAGGGGGACGGGGGGGACCCTCGGCGGCTTCCCCAGCCCCCCGAAGTACCAGTAACCCGGGGCCCTAGGGCGACACCCCGAGACGATATCCCACGACGCTCGGAGGAGGCCCCCACAAGGCCTTGCAGCCCCCGCCACAACCCTACCGAAGAAGGGAGACGGGACCGCTGCTACGAGTGCGGTCAGGTAGGGCACTTCAGGAGGGAGTGCCCGTACATGGATTGTAATTATGGGCAGGTGTTGACGGCGGGTCACCGGGCCCGGGCTTGGGAGCTGGGGAAAATTGTTCTGCCGGTGAAGGTAGATGGGACGTCTTCCTGGGCCTTAGTGGACTCCGGGTGTAGCCAGACGGTTATTCGGGAGGGGCTGATCAAGCCCACCGGCCCTGCCGGGGCCCCCATCCAGCTACAGTGCATCCATGGGGATGTGAAGCCTTACCCCACTGTCTGGGTACAGCTGGAGGCGGCCCAACACCGGGCGCGGTGTCTAGTGGGGGTGGCTCCTAAGTTGGCTTACCCTGTGGTTTTAGGGCGTGACTGGCCAGGCTTCACAAGCCTCTTGAGGGAAGGGGCTACGCCGCCAGGGAGGAGAACGGGGAAACGGGCTAGACGACCGGGATTTCTAGGCCAGCCAACGGCAGAGGACCCCCTAGAGGGACCCTCGGGGAGCTCCGGGAGAGGGGTAAGGAGCCAGGTCCCTACCGAAGCGCCGACAACAGAGGGCCCGGGCTGGCTAGAGGTGGACACCGACTTCCTCGAGGAGCAACGAGGGGATGCCACTCTCAGCCGGGCTTGGGAACAGGCGACTAGCCCACCAGGGGAGGACGACCCGCCCCACCACCAGCCACAAGGGCCCCGATTTGAGATCCAGCGGGACTTACTCTATCGGGTGGTACCCGAACCACAGACAAAAGAAGAACTACGCCAGCTATTAGTCCCGCGGCGGTTCCGGCGGGACTTGCTCCGTCTGGCACATTCGGTGCCGTGGGCCGGACACCTAGGCAGGGAGAAGACGTTGCAAAGGGTGGCTCAGAGGTTCTTTTGGCCGGGCATCCACGCAGAGGTACGAGACTATTGCGCCTCCTGCCCAGAATGCCAGAGGGCCGGCCCAAAAGGTGTACCAAGGGCCCCCCTCGTACCCTTGCCCGTGGTGGGGACGCCTTTTGACCGGATAGGCCTAGATCTCGTGGGACCCCTGGAAAAGAGCGGCACAGGTTATAAGTACATCATGGTGGTGGTCGATTATGCCACCCGCTATCCCGAAGCGGTGCCATTGAGGTCCACCACGGCACCGGTCATTGCTAACGAACTATTACAAATCTTCGCTCGGGTAGGTATCCCGAGGGAGATATTAACGGATCAAGGAACGAACGTGACCTCTAGGTTGATGGCAGAGCTGTGCAGGCTGCTGAACATCCGGGCACTAAAGACCTCCGTCTACCACCCCCAGACGGATGGCTTGGTCGAGCGGTTCAACGGCACTTTGAAGGCCATGCTGAGAAAGTTTGTAGAGGACGACCCACGACACTGGGATAAACTACTCCCCGCACTCCTCTTCGCGGTGCGAGAGGTACCCCAGGCGTCTACGGGGTTCTCCCCTTTTGAACTCCTCTACGGGAGGAAGCCTAGGGGTATCCTCGATCTCCTAAGGGAAACCTGGGAAGAGCAGGAGACCCGTGTTAGGGGATCGGTGCAGTATATCCTCCATCTGCGGGAACGTCTCCGGGAGCTAGGGGCCTTGGCCCGCGAAAATCTGGTGAGAGCTCAGCAGACTCAGGAGGCTCAGTATAACAAGGGGGCCAAGGTGCGAACTTTCGGGCCGGGGGATCGGGTCCTCTTGCTACTTCCTTCCTCGGAGTCCAAGCTGCTAGCCAAGTGGCAGGGCCCCTTTGAAGTGGTCAGGCGGATTGGGCCGGTCGATTATGAGGTGCGGTTGTCCGGACGAAGGAGGGATACCCAGGTCTACCATGTGAACCTCCTTAAGGCCTGGAGGGACCGAGAGGGCCTGCTGATAGCCCCATACCCGCCAGAACCGGAATTGGGGCCGCTGGTGGGAGAGCCCGAGGCAGCCGGGACGGCGGACATAGGCCACGAGCTTACCCCAACCCAGCGGGACCAGGTAGAACGACTGGTGGCGGCGTTCCCCGTGGTTTTGTCGACGCGACCCGGGCGAACCACGTTAGCAAACCACCACATCGCTACCATTCCAGGACATAAAGTGCGGGACACACACCGCCCGCTCCCCAGGAAGATGTGGGAGACAGTGAAGGAGGAGCTCGGGCTGATGCTAGCCTTAGGGGTGGTGGAGGAGTCGCGGAGTGAATGGCGGAGTCCCATAGTATTGGTCCCCAAGCCAGACGGAACAGTCAGGTTTTGCATCGACTTCCGCAAGGTAAATGCAATTTCACGGTTTGATGCCTATCCCATGCCCCGGGTGGACGAGCTGCTAGAGCGGCTAGGAAAAGCCGAGTTCCTCTCCACCCTGGACTTGACGAAGGGATATTGGCAGATCCCGTTGACACCGGCCTCACGAGAAAAGACAGCATTTCCAACGCCGTTCGGACTCTACCAGTTTACGATGATGCCGTTCGGATTGCACGGGGCCGCGGCGACCTTCCAGCGACTCATGAACCAGGTGCTGAACGCCCACAACGAATACGCCGCGGCGTACATCGATGACATTGTCGTCTACAGTAGCACTTGGGAGCATAGGCGGCAGGTTTGTATAATTTTTGGTGGGGCCCAAAATGGTGGTGCCCCCCCGCTCCCGCCCTGTAAGCCGATATAAAATGAAGCTACAACGCGTCAGCGCCACAAGATTACAAGGGTCAATTAAAAGTGGAAAGTCAGAAGCAGCACTTGCCTACTTCAATATACGGTATTATATTTTGTTGCATCTGTTGTGATGAAGTGGGAATGTTCTTAATATTTTCTCTGAATACTGTGTGGGTGCCTCAGTTTCCCCTGCAAGATGCCAACTGAAGGTGTTGGGGACAAAGAGATCAGGTGGCCTCCTTGTCCAGAAGAGACACAGAGGCCAGAGGAGGGAGTGTCAGTTTGGAGCTGGCTGGGGAAATTGGGAGAGACCCAGAACTTGGTTCTGGGCTCCCCACCCCCCAAGATGGACCTGACAGAGGGGTTCTGTTTTCTGTACCAACAAGCTCTGTTTAAACTGTGTTCCCGTCATCTAATAAACCTTCTGTTTTACTGTCTGGCTGAGAGTCACATCTGACTGCAGAGCTGGGGTGCAGCGACCTCTGGTTGCCCCAGGACCAGCCTGGGCAGACTCACTTTGGAAAGTGCATGACGTGGAAGGGCATGCTGAATGCTCCGAGGTCAGACCCAGGAAGGTGTAAGCTTCTTGCCCTGGAGACAGTATGCTCCGAGAGAGGAGGCTCCCCCAGAGTCCTGACTGGCTTTGTATGGAGATGTTCCAAAGCATCACAGCATCCCCTTCCACACCGTGCACTTCCCAGAAGTCCGCACAGGCACTGACACTCCCTCCTCCCGCCTTTGTCTCTTTTCCAGGCATTAGGAGGCCACCTGATCTCTCTGTTCTCCAACACCTTCAGTTGGCACCTTGCAGGGGAAACTGATTTGGGAGAAATGAAGTAAAAGCTGCCCAAACCGAGCTTGAGCACTCCTGAATTTTGAGGTGTTCAAATCTGGAAGGCAGGTGCTGGGGGTGGGAGAGGGCTGTGGGCTCCATGGGGGAGCATGGCAGCAACTGTCTGGAGCTGCATGGAGCCAGATACGCTGGTCTGAGTGGCACAGTAAGCGGTTTGGGGGTTGGAGAAGAGGTAGGGAGTTCCGGGGGGCAGTCAAGGGACAAGGAGCAGGGGGAGTTGGATGGGGCAGAGGTTCGAAGGGGCAGTCAGGGGACAGGCAGCAATTGGATAGGCATGGGAGTCTAAGAGGTTTATCAGGGGACAGGTAGGGGGTGCGGTCCTGCGGGGGGGAAGTTGGGTGGGGTCTCAGGAGGGGGCAGTTGGGGACAAGGAGAAGGGAGGCTTAGATAGGGGCTGAGGTCCCAAGGGGCAGTTAGGGGCAGGGGTCTCGGGAGGGGGTAATTGGGGAACAAGGACCAGTGGGGCTTAGATAGGGGGTGGAGGGTCTGGGGGGCAGTTGGGGCAGGGTCTGGGGAGGGGGCAATCAGCGGACAGAGGCTGGGATTCAAAGGGCTCTGGGCTGCTGGCAGCCGCGGGGATCCCAGAGCCCTTTGAATCCCAGCCCCGGCTGGGAGTCAGAGGACTCTGGGCTGCCTGCAACCGCAGGGAGCCCAGAGCCTTTTAAATCCCAGCCGGGGCGGGAATCAGAGGGCTCTGGGCTGCCCGCTGCGGCGGGGAGCCCAGAACCCTTTAAATCTCAGCCGCTGCTGGGATTTAAAGGGCTCTGGGCTGCCTGCAACCGCGGGGAGCCCGCAGCCCTTAAAAACTCAGCCGCGGCAGGGATTTAAAGGGCTCTGGGCTGCCTGCAACCGGGGGAGCTGAGACCCTTTTAAATCCCAGCCGCAGCCGGGAATCAGAGGGCTCTGCGCTGCCCGCTGCGGCGGGGAGCCCAGAGCCCATTAAATCTCAGCCGCGGCTGGGATTTAAAGGGCTCTGGGCTGCCTGCACCCGCGGGGAGCACAGAGCTTTTAAAATCCCAGCCGCGGCCGGGAATCAGAGGGCTCTGGGCTCCCCGCCACAGCAGGCAGCCCAGAGCCCTCTGATTCCCGGCCGCGGCTGGGATTTAAAAGGCTCTGGGCTGCCCGCCGCAGCAGACAGCCCAGAGCCCTCTGATTCCCGGCTGCGGCTGGGATTTAAAAGGCTCTGCGCTCCCCGCGGTTGCAGGCAGCCCAGAGCCCTTTAAATCCCAGCCGCGGCCGGGAATCAGAGGGCTCTGGGCTGTCTGCTGCGGCGGGCAGCCCAGAGCCTTTTAAATCCCAGCCGCCGCCGGGAATCAGAGGGCTCTGGGCTGCCTGCAACCGCGGGGAGCCCAGAGCCTTTTAAATCTCAGCCGCTGCTGGGATTTAAAGGGCTCTGGGCTGCCTGCAACCGCGGGGAGCCCAGAGCCTTTTAAATCCCAGCCGCAGCCGGGAATCAGAGGGCTCTGGGCTTCCCGCTGCAGCAGGCAGCCCAGAGCCCTCTGATTCCCAGCCGCGGCTGGGATTTAAAGGGCTCTGGGCAGCCCTGGCGGCGGCGGCAGCGGCGGGGGGGCGCTCCAAGCAGGGGAGAAAAAACATTGGTGGGGCAGAGCCCCTGCTTGGGATTTATTCATGGGGCTAAAGCCCCAGAGCCCCATATAAGTCGGCGCCTATGCTTGGGAGGAACATCTACAACACCTGACTGAAGTTCTACAGGCATTAGGCGAAGCCGGCCTCACCGCGAACCCGGCGAAATGTCACCTGGGCCAGAAGGAGGTGACTTACCTGGGCTACACGGTTGGGCGGGGTCAGATCCGTCCCCTCGTAGATAAGGTGGAGGCATTGAGGACGTACCCCACGCCCACAACCAAGCGGCAAGTCCGACAGTTCTTGGGGCTGGCCGGGTACTATCGGCGGTTTGTGCCTAACTTCGCCACACTCGCGGCCCCACTAACGGAATTGACACGCAGTTCACAACCCCAGAAAGTACGTTGGACGGAGGGTTGCGAAAAGGCCTTTCACGCCCTGAGGGAACAATTAACCCGGGAACCGGTACTAGTCCAACCGGATTTTTCAAAACCCTTTATCCTACAGACAGATGCCTCGGGGGTGGGACTGGGGGCCGTACTGTCACAGGAGGTAGGGGAAGAAGAACACCCGGTATTGTACCTCAGCCGCAAGCTGTTCCCCCGCGAAACCCGGTACTCCACCATAGAACGCGAGGCCTTGGCAGTAAAGTGGGCGGTTGAGGCACTACGGTACTACCTATTGGGGAACCCCTTTTTCTTAGTGACTGATCACGCGCCCCTCCGATGGATCAATAATATGAAGGAGACAAATAACCGGATCATGCGGTGGTACCTGTCCCTCCAACCCTACGCCTTCCGCGTGTCACATCGGCCGGGCAAGGCCCATGGGAACGCGGACTTCTTCTCCCGCATCGGGGAGGAGGAAGGGGAGGCGGGAGTCCAGGGTCAGCCGGTCTCGACGGCTGTCTTAAGGGGGAGAGTGTGTGACGGGGCAGGACAGCCCCGCACTGGTACAGCAGGGGTTAACCCTTCTTTACTAGCAGAGGAGGCCACGCCCAGGAAGTTCTGCTGGGCATGCTCCAACTGGCAGACCAGTACAAAAGCCTGCAGGTCTGCTCAGTCTGGGCTGGCCACCGGGGGAGAAGGACACAGAACGTCAGCTCCTGCAGAGGGAGAGCCCAGGAGCTCAGACCGGGGCGCCAGCCGAGCAGGGGCCGACCCGGAGCCCCCGGGGAGGGACGCCGGCAGTGACAGACCTACGGGGGAGCCGCTCCCACAACGCAAGCGTCCGGCCAGACAGGGTAGGAAGTGACCCAGGGGCATTGTAGTGACTGACAGCCTTAAAGCTGCAGTACCGCTCGGCGTGTTGCGGACGGATCCCCGCCGAGCGGGCGGCAAGGAGAACTTGCCACAAACAGGGCCCTGGGTCGGGGCTCGGTGGAGAGGGAGGGCCCGAGTCCCCCTACCCCACCTCGTGCTACCCCACCCCGCAGGGGGTGTTTATGGACTCAGGCTGCTAGGCCGCGCTACCCCACCCCGAAGGGGGGGTTATGGACTCCGGCCGCTAGGCCGCGCTACCCTGCCCCGAAGTGGGCGCTTGTGGACTCCGGCCGCTAGGCCGCGCTACCCTGCCCCGAAGTGGGCGCTTGTGGACTCCGGCCGCTAGGCCGCGCTACCCCGCCCCGAAGGGGGCACTTGTGGACTTCGGCCGTTAGGCCGCGCTACCCCACCCCATAGGGGGTATTTATGGACTCCGGCCGCTAGGCCGCGCTACCCCGCCCCAAGAGGGCGTGTATGGACTCCGGCCGCTAGGCCACGCTAACCCGCCCCGAAGAGGGCGCTTGCGGACTCTGGCCGCTAGGCCGCGCTACCCAGCCCGAAGAGGGCGCTTGCGGACTCCGGCCGCTAGGCCGCGCTACCCCACCCCGAAGGGGGGGTTTATGGACTCCGGCCGCTAGGCCGTAATACGCCGGCTACCAGGGGCAGACCAAAGGACAAGCGAGTGGTGCAGCGCTAGGCCCCCAGCCCGCCCCTGCCACAAGGGGGCGCTGGGGCACCAGGCCCATCACAAGGGGCCTCAGGAGGTCATCTAGTCCAACCCCCTGCTCAAAGCAGGACCAATTCCCAACTAAATCATCCCAGCCAGGGCTTTGTCAAGCCTGACCTTAAAAACCTCCAAGGAAGGAGATTCCACCACCTCCCTAGGTAACCCATTCCAGTGCTTCACCACCCTCCTAGTGAAAAAGTTTTTCCTAATATCCAACCTAAACTTCCCCCACTGCAACTTGAGACCATTACTCTTTGTTCTGTCCTCTGCTACCACTGAGAACAGTCTAGATCCATCCTCTTTGGAACCCCCTTTCAGGTAGTTGAAAGCAGCTATCAAATCCATCCTCATTCTTCTCTTCTGCAGACTAAACAATCCCAGTTCCCTCAGCCTCTCCTCATAAGTCATGTGCTCCATCCCCCTAATCATTTTTGTTGCCCTCCACTGGACTCTTTCCAATTTTTCCACATCCTTCTTGTAGTGTGGGGCCCAAAACTGGACACAGTACTCCAGATGAGGCCTCACCAATGTCAAATAGAGGGGAATGATCACGTCCCTTGATCTGCTGGCAATGCCCCTACTTATACAGCCCAAAATGCTGTTAGCCTTCTGGCAACAAGGGCACACTGTCGACTCATAGCCAGCTTCTCGTCCACTGTAACCCCTAGGTCCTTTTCTGCAGAACTGCTTCCTAGCCATTTGGTCCCTAGTCTGTAACAGTAAATGGGATTCTTCCGTCTTAAGTGCAGGACTCTGCACTTGTCCTTGTTGAACCTCATCAGGTTTCTTTTGGCCCAATCCTCTCATTTGTCTAGGTCCCTCTGTATCCTATCCCTACCCTCCAGCGTATCTACCACTCCTCCCAGTTTAGTGTCATCTGCAAACTTGCTGAGGGTGCAGTCCACACCATCCTCCAGATCATTAATGAAGATATTGAACAAAACCGGCCCCAGAACCAACCCTTGGGGCACTCAGCTTGAAACCGGCTGCCAACTAGACATGGAGCCATTGATCACTGCCCGTTGAGCCTGACAATCTAGTCAGCTTTCTGTCCACCTTACAGTCCATTCATCCAGCCCATACTTCTTTAACTTGCCATCAAGAATACTGTGGGAGACGGTATCAAAAGCTTTGCTAAAGTCAAGGAATAACACATCCACTGCTTTTCCCTCATCCACAGAGCCAGTTATCTCCTCATAGAAGGCAATTAGGTTAGTCAGGCATGACTTGCCCTTGGTGAATCCATGCTGACTGTTCCTGATCACTTTCCTCTCCTCTAAGTGCTTCAGAATTGATTCCTTGAGGACTTGCTCCATGATTTTTCCAGGGACTGAGGTGAGGCTGACTGGCCTGTAGTTCTCCGGATCCTCCTCCTTCCCTTTTTTAAAGATGGGCACTACATTAGCCTTTTTCCAGTCATCTGGGACCTCCCCCGTTCGCCATGAGTTTTCAAAGATAATGGCCAATGGCTCTGCAATCACATCCGCCAACTCCTTTAGCACCCTCGGATGCAGCGCATCCGGCCCCATTGACTAGTTTTTCTAAATAGTCCCGAACCACTTCTTTCTCCAGAGAGGGCTGGTCACCTTCTCCCCATACTGTGCTGCCCAGTACAGCAGTCTAGGAACTGATCTTGTTTGTGAAGACAGAGGCAAAAAAATCATTGAGTACATTAGCTTTTTCCACATACTCTGTCACTAGGTTGCTTCCCTCATTCAGTAAGGGGCCCACACTTTCCTTGACTTTCTTCTTGTTGCTAACATACCTGAAGAAACCCTTCTTGTTACTCTTAACATCTCTTGCTAGCTGCAACTCCAAGTGTGATTTGGCCTTCCTGATTTCATTCCTGCATGCCTGAGCAATATTTTTATACTCCTCCCTGGTCATTTGTCCAATCTTCCACTTCTTGTAAGCTTCTTTTTTGCATTTAAGATCAGCAAGGATTTCACGGTTAAGCCAGGCTGGTTGCCTGCCATGTTTGCTATTCTTTCTACACATCGGGATGGTTTTTTCCTGCAACCTCAATAAGGATTCTTTAAAATACAGCCAGCTCTCTTGGACTCCTTTCCCCCTCATGTTATTCTCCCAGGGGATCCTGCCCTTCAGTTCCCTGAGGGAGTCAAAGTCTGCTTTTCTGAAGTCCAGGGTCCGTATTCTGCTGCTCTCCTTTCTTCCTTGTGTCAGGATCCTGAACTTGACCATCTCATGGTCACTGCCTCCCAGGTTCCCATCCACTTTTGCTTCCCCTACTAACTAGTATCATTGTGTTTAGCACAGTACTTGATTATTTTACACCCTTTAAAGTATATAACTAGTTGTATACAAGTATTACGAAGTGGGAATGTTCTTAATGTTTTCTCTGAATACTGTGTAGGTGCCTCAGTTTCCCCTATGCATTTCTTAACAATTTAGATGGTGGGATAAAGGGGTATGATTGTTGTAGAGCCCTAGAGGGCCAGTGTGATGCTGTCTGCACAGAGAATGGCCGAAACCCTGTCTCCGGGCAACTGATGGCCTGGGCTGCTCTCCTGCAAGGTGCCAACTGAAGGTGTTGGAGAACAAAGAGTTCATGTGGCCTCCTAATGCCTGGAAAAGAGACAAAGGCCAGAGGAGGGAGTGTTAGTGCCTGTGCGGACTTCCGGGAAGCGCATGGTGTGGAAGAGGATGCTCTGGAAACACTCCTTCAAAGCCAGTCAGGACTCTGTGGGATCCTCCTCTCTCTGAGCATACTGTCTCCAGGGCAAGAAGCTTACACGTTCCTGGGTCTGACCTCAGAGCATTCAGCTTGCCCTTCCTCACCGTGCACTTTCCGCAGTGAGTCCGCCCAGGCGGGGTCCTGGGGCAGCCAGAGGTCCCTGCACCCCAACTCTGCAGTCAGAAGTGACTCTCAGCCAGCTGGGAAAACAGAAGGTTTATTAGACAACAGGAACACAGTCTAGAATAGAGCTTGTAGGTACAGAAAACAGGACCCCTCAGTCAGGTCCATCTTGGGGGGTGGGGAGCCCAGACCCAAGTTCTGGGCCTCTCCCCATTTCTCCAGCCAGCTCCAAACTGACACTCCCTCCTCTGGCCTTTGTGTCTCTTCTGGACAAGGAGGCCACCTGATCTCTTTGTCCCCAACACCTTCAGTTGGCACCTTGCAGGGGAAGCTGAGGCACCCACACAGTATTCAGAGAAAACTGTAAGAACATTCCCACAAAATATAATACCGTATATTGAAGCAGGCAAGTGCTGCTTCTGACTTTCCACTTTTAATTGACCCTTGTAATCTTGTGGCGCCGACGCGTTGTAGATTCATTTTATCCCAGCAACAAATTCTTGATTTGTAGGACCACTAATAATCAACAATGGATTTTATTGATAGTGACATTGTGCAATAAAGAGAAACTTAAATGCTTATGGTTTCCAGTCCATGTTTACACTATTTAATAAAATATATATATCGGCTTACAGGGCGGGAGTCACCACCATTTTGGGCACCACCAAAAATTATACAAACCTGCCGCCTATGAACCCAGTGTCTTAGCTAATTTCTAAAAAACACAGGGGAAATGTCAGATACTCGCCTGTGGAGTTACTATCATGATGTGTCTCTATGGTGGAAATATATGTGACATCAGAAAAGTCCTCTTGCTCTACTGGACTTAATAGGAGTTATTGGGCGCTTAACACTTTTGAAAATCAGGATCTCTCTTCAGGACCTATATATGGAATTAAGAGCTTAACTATAGGCTCCTATTTTTAAAAAAATTGGTCCCTGAAAAGAAATATGATGCAACAATCACGTAAGCTCAGAGGCTGGGCACAACCTATACTGGTATGTGCTCTGTCCTGCCACTATTGCTTAGAAGACCAAAAAAATGTGAAGAGCTCAGGGATTTCCACCTGTCTTGCCCTAGGTGGTTCTCAAGAATGAGAACCACCATGTCAGATGGTATCTTTAGGGAAATGAAAACATTAAACAGTATAAATAGAAAAAATAAAAGTTTTAAAATATTCTATTTTAATAATCTGAGACATTCATAGGTGAGCACATTTGTTTTTAAAAAGTATTATTTAATATCGTCAGTGCTAAGCAAAGCTATAACAAAAACAGCCTAAGTCTCTCCTTTTACCTTTGAGAGCATGGCATTTAAAAAAAGCCATGTTACTATTAAAAGTGGTTTTAATTTAAAATTTCTATTACCGTAGTATTTTTAATATAGCTTTATCATAATAAAGTAGAAGATATGTATTTTAATAACATTTGTTTTAAATTATCTGGTGAACAAGAAATAGCACCATATCCATCTAAAAGTTACAATAGGCAAGGAATCATAAATTAGCAAAGGAAAAGATCTATTAGGTCATTCAGTCCTTTCCCCTTCCCTGTGCAAGTTTGTTTCCCATACTATATTTTCCCTAAAGCATAATTTCTAGAACTTTCTGCAGTCTATTTTTTTTTTTGCCTCTAAAGGGACTATTCAACAATCTCAGGGCCGCCCGGGGGGGGGCAAGTGGGGCAATTTGCCCCAGGCCCCGGGTCCCGCAGGGGCCCCCACGAGAGTTTTTCGGGGCCTCTGGAGCGGGGTCCTTCACTCGCTCCGGGGCCCCAGAAAACTCTCGCAGGGCCCAGGCCCCCAGAGCTTCTTCTGCTCTGGGTCTTCGGCAGCGGGGGGTCCTTCCGCTCCGGGGCGGAAGGATCACCCCCCGTCGCAGCGGGTCTTCGGGGCACTTTGGCGGCGGGTCCTGGAGCGGAAGGACCCCCCACCGCCGAATTACCGCCAAAGCGGGGGCCCCTGCCACCGAAGACCCCAGGCCCCTTGAATCCTCTGGGCGGCCCTGAACAATCTTAAAGCTCTCAGTCAGGAAAACTTTGCCTATTTCTAGTTCTTAGATATTTTGCAAATTTTTGGAAGAAACCTATCTTAAAATTTATAAAATACAGCCAGGGCTTGGCTGCAACGGTTTACAAACCAACAAATAGCACATCAAACACCATTCCACCATTTCATCCAAGACACCTTCTACAAGGTGAGTTCCCACACTGCCAAGAGACTTCTAATCCTCAACTTGGAAAGACTACTCCCTCAACAGATAAGAGGTCATTTAGTCCCTCTCAACTAAATGCTGCCGTACTCAGGCCTAATCAGATACAGTCAGTTTATTCAAATTGGCTGTGGTGTCTTTATGATGTGGTCTGCATATACACAAGGGGCACATCTGCGGGTTACCAAACTTCCCCTTTTCATTTAAAGCATACAGTCAGATATGAATGGTATTCTTAGAGGAATATAGCATGGTGACTAAAAAGAATGTATGAGAGAGAGAGAACAAACTTTGAATTGGCCTGCAGAGCAATTTTAAAAATAAGGTAAAATATGTGAACTTTGCAGTTTAAAACTGTTTCTTTGAAATGGCAAAAATTACAGATGCTAACGTAGTTCTAAACTATAGTATGATAAATATGTATGAAATGAATAGCATGTAATTTTTAAATATAATTTAAAATGACCAGTCTAAGGGTGAAATCCTGGCCCCATTAAAGTCAATGGCAAAACTCCCATTGACATCAATCCAGCCAGAATTTCACCCTGTTTACAAGGTTATATTAGGACAAAACATTTTGTGCATGTTTTCCAATAAAATGGAGTGAGGAAAACCTCTTTTGCAATAGGCTGCTAGCTTCTTTTGTTTGGAAGCTATGCAAGTGAAAGGATTTAGTGTTTTATTTATATTTGTAAAGCTCCTGTCTGCCTGAATCTTTCTAGAACTATAAAGTACTTTTGTTAGTTACTTGAATAAGGCAAAGTGCAGTAATGGAATGCCCTAGATACAAATACTGTTACTTGATGTGCCTCTTTCAGTGCTATTTCTGCACTGCCACTATGCTCTCTCTGTCTAGCACCAGCCACTATTTTGCAAAGTTTTAGCATCTTGTGAAATTATGTTCTAGGGAAGACAATGTTATGGATAGTTAAAGATTTTTAACAGCTACTGTCCCGCGTCAAATGGGTTTGCATTTTTTAAGTGACTGTGGAACATGAAGAACAGGCTGAATTAGGGTTGCCAGGAGTCTGGTTTACGACCAGAACGCCCAGTCAAAAAGGGACCCAGGAGGCTTGGGTCAGCACCACTGACTGGGCCGTTAAAAGTTCAGGCTTCCTGCCTGCCCTGTCTCCATGCGGCTCCCAGAAGCAACCGGCATGTCTGGCTCCTAGGCACAGGGGCAGCTAGGGGGATCCCCACCCCAAGTGCCAGCTCCGCAGTTCCCATTGACATGCTGGCCGCTTCTGGGAGCCACCTGAGGTAGGCGCTGCCCGGCCGGAGCCCGCACCCCAATCCCCTCCCACATCTCAAACCCCTGCCTCAGGTCAGAACCCCCTCCTGCACCCTAACTCCCTCCCAGAGCCCACACCTCACACCCCCTCCCACACCTCAACCCCCTGCCCCAGCTCAAAACTCCCTACCCCAGGTTGGAACCCCCTCCCGCACCCCAACCCTCTGCTCCAGGTCAGAATCCCCTCAGGTACCCAAACTCCCTTCCAGAGCCTGCACCCCATCCTGCACCCAAGCCCTGAGCCCCTTCCCACACTCCAAACCCCTCGGCTCCAGCCTGGACCCCCCTCCTGCACCCTGAACCCCTCATTTCTGGCCCCACCCCGGAGCTCACACCACCAGCTAGAGTCTTCACCCCTCGAGTACCCCAACCCTCTGCTGCAGCCCGGTGAAAGTAAGCAAGGGTGAGGGAGACCGAATGACGTAGAGGGGGGATGGGGCCTAGAAAGGGCAGGACAGGGGATAGGGGAATCAGTTTTGTGTGATTAGAAAGTTGGCAACCCTAGGCTGAATATTTAAGACTCACAGCAGAAAATAACATCTTTTATGGAGACATATGCAAAATGCTGGTGTGTATACTTCGATTTCTGAGGTTGGCTTCAGTGCTTTTAAAAACAGCCTGTTTTTTTTAAACAACGTGTAAATGAACAGTCACAGAAAGAGAACAAATTCTTTCTAGATCAAGGGCTGGATTGGAAAATAAGTAGTATTACTCTTTTCAACTCCCTCTATTTTCTTTTCTATTTTCAAGTGTTACCTCCTCCATTCACCACTCACCAAACCCATTACTTCAGCATTCCACAGCCACACCAACTACATCAGGTCTTCCCACCTTTCTTACATACAGTATGACATGAAATTTAGATTAAACATTATCACTATCAAATGAGGATGCCAATAAGCATTTAAAAGATTGATATTTAATTGTAGTAAAATTTCATCATTTATAGTTTTAAATGATCATTTGTAATTATTAAAATTATAATTAAAATTCATATTACAGCTTCTACTTCTAAGCAAAGCCAGAACACTTGTAAAAATGCAAGATACCATAATTAATAATTACCTTTAAAAAAAAATTAATCGACTATGCCTCCTGTTTCAGTACTGTTCACTCACCTCTATCCATCGATACACACAATGATCAGCATGTTTCTCAGGGCTAGTCTACACTTACCAGCCGGGTCGACGCGGTGAGTTCGACTTCTCGGAGTTCGAACTATCGCGTCTAATCTGGACGCGATAGTTCGAACTCCGGAAGCGCCGCGGTCGACTCCGGTACTCCACCACTGCAAACGGCGGTGGCGGAGTCGACCTTGGAGCCGCGGACTTCGATTCCGCAGCGTCTGGACGGGTGAGTAGTTTGAACTAGGGTACTTCGAATTCAGCTACGCTATTCACGTAGCTGAATTTGCGTACCCTAGTTCGACCCCGCTTCTTAGTGTGGACCAGCCCTCAGACTCTTTTTTTGCTGTCTTTTTTATTGCTTTCCTCTTTTTCCTCTTCCTACCATTCTCTCTCTCTTTTATATTCTGTGTCTTTCCCCCATCTCTCTCTCTTCTTTTTAAAGCTTTTTTTTCCACTTCCTCTCCTGCTCACTCCTGATTCCTTCCTCAGACCATTTCCTGGTTGCATCCTTGCCCTCCTAGCTGCACTCTATTCCTAATCCCTTGTTGCTTCCTCCCAACTGCTCTGCTCTGCATCCACTTGCAGTAGTAGAGAAGGATCAAATTTGGTGCAATGAAAAGTACTGTGATCGCTCTGCTAAGCAGGACCCTATGATTCTTACCAACCTCCTCTCCACTGCACATATCTTCCTCCTGGCCAGGCAGAGGGCAGAAACTTCACAAAGACACTGAACCAGGAAGTGACCGTACACTTTTAAGAAGCAGCAGTGGCATGGCTAGCCAGAAGCTGCAGGGAAGAGAGATGCAGGGAGAAACTCAGAGGGAACTGCATACAGAGCAGGTTGCAGCAGAAGCCAGGGAACTGCTGTGGAGTAGAATGCGTCTGTCAGACATGCAGATGGGACCAGGTTGGTGTGGGACTTATGGGGAGAAGGAGAGGTTGGACAGGAAGCCAGTGAGTGACCGCAATGAGAGCTAACCCACTAGTTGATCCTGGCCTGGAAAAAGACAGTTAGTTACTCACCTTTCTAATTGTTGTTCAAGATGTGTTGCTCATATCCATTCCAATTAGGTGTACGTGCGCTGCGTGCATGGTCGTCAGAAGATTTTTACCCTAACAACTCGGTGGATCGGCTGAGGCACCCCCTGGAGTGGCGCCCTTATGGCGCTGGATATATGCCCTTGCCGACCCAGCGCCCCCTCAGTATCTTCTTGCCAGCTACTCCGACAACGGGGAAGGAGGGCAGGTTTGGAATAGATATGAGCAACACATCTTGAAGAACAACAGTTACAAAGGTGAGAAACTGTCTTTTCTTCTTCGAGTGCTTGCGCATAACAATTCAAATTAGGCAGTGGGGTCAGAGTGAGATGTCGCGGAGTGAAGGACTGCTGAACCAAATGCAGCATCACCCCTGGACTACTGCACTATCACATAGTGGGAAGCAAAGGTATGTACTGATGACCAAATTGCTGCCCTACAGATCTCCTGTATGGGTACATGAGCCAGGAAGGCGGAGGATGAAGCTTGAGCCTGAGTGGAGTGGGCGGTAGGTGCGTAGTTGGGACACCAGCCAAGACATAGCATGCACGGATGCATGATGTGATCCAGGATGAGATGTGCTGGGTGGAGACCGGAAGGCCCTTCATCCGGTCTGCCACAGCTATGAACAGCTGGGTCGTCCTCCTAAAAGGTTTCATTCGTTTGATGTAAAAGGCAAGGGCCCTGCGAACATCTAGGAAGTGCAGCTGTTGTTCTCATCGAGAAGCGTGAGTCTTCGGCTAGAAGACCGGAAGGAAGATGTCTTGGTTGACATGGAAGGCAGACACCACCTTAGGAAGGAAGGTGGGGTGTGGTCGCAGCTGTACCTTGTCCTTATGAAACACCATATACGGTGGGGCCGACGTGAGGGCTCGAAGCTCTGACACACGTCTCGCCAAAGTGATAGTGACGAGGAAAGCTGTTTTCCAGGAAAGGTACAGGAGTGAGCAGGTGGCCTTCGGCTCAAACGGGGCACCCATGAGTCTGGATAGGACCAGGTTGAAGTCCCATGTAGGGGCTGGATGCCGAATTTGTGGGTACAGACGTTCCAATCCCTTGAGGAACCTGCTGACCATGGGATTGGAGAAGATTGAGCGCCCATTTTTGCCTGGGTGGAAGGCCAAAATCGCTGCTAGGTGTACTCTAATGGATGAAACTGATAGGCCCTGCTGTTTCAAGGACAAGAGATAGTCTAAGATGGTAGGTACTGGCACCTCCAGAGGGGTGGTATTGCTCAGGGCACACCAGCAGGAGAAACGCTTCCACTTGGCCAAATACATGGACCTAGTAGAGGGCTTCCTGCTACCCAAAAGTACATGCTGCACCGAGCGGGAACAACGTAGCTCAGATTGAGTTAGCTATGCAGCATCCATGCTGTGAGATGGAGGGATTGCAGTCCGGATGACACAGTCGACCGTGTTCCTAAGTGATGAGGTCCGGCCACAATGGAAGTGGAATTGGAGTGGTCACCGACAGATTGAGGAGAGTGGTATACCAATGCTGCCTGGGCCACACTGGGGCGATCAAGATTAAGCGGGCCTTGTCTCCGTGCAGCTTGAGAAGGACCTTGTGGACTAACAGGAATGGAGGAAAGGCGTAGTACAGGTGGTCTTTCCATGGTATCAGGAAGGCGTCCGATAGGGAACCCGGGGAGCGACCCTGGAGAGAGCAGAACATCTGGCACTTCCGATTCTTGCGAGAGGCGAAAAGGTCTATGTGGGGAAACCCCCACTTCCAGAAAACAGAATGGATAATGTTTGGGTGAATTGACCACTCATGAACCAGAAAGAATCTGCTGAGGCAATCTGCCAAGGTGTTTTGGACTCCTGGGAGAAACGACGCCACCAGGTCGATCAAGTGCGCTATGCAGAATTCCAACAGGTGAATGGCTTCCTGATAGAGGAGGGACGATTGCGGTCCCCCTTGTTTGTTGATATAAAACATTGCCATTGTGTTGCAGTTTTCACAGACAACACAACGGTGCTGAAGGCGTACTACTCTCAGTTCCCGTACGTTGATGTGCAGGGATATCTCTTGTGTGGACCAAAGGCCGTGTGTGTGAATGTCCGCGAGGTGAGTGCCCCAGCCCAGAGATGATGCGTCCGTGGTTAGGACCAGGGAGGGCTGCGGGGCATGGAATGGCATCCCTTCGCATACCAAGTTGGGGTTCAGCCACCAGACCAGGGAGGTTAAGATTTCCGTCGGTACCATGAGCACTGTGTCTATATTGTCCTGACCTGGGCGGTACATGGATGAGAGCCAGGCCTGAAGTGGACGGAGGCGCAGTCTGGCATGTCTGGTCATGAAGGTGCAAGACGCCATGTGTCCCAGTAGACAGAGGCATGTGCATGCTGTTAAGGTCAGGAAGCTTTGGAGGCTGTGGATAATGCTCCCCATGGACTGGAAGTGGGCATGCGGGAGACATGCACAGGCGAGATTTGAATCTAGGACTGATCTGATGAGGTCTGTTCTGGCTTTGCTTAGAAGTAGAAGCTGCAAAGTGGACTTTTCGACATTGAGCAGCAGGCCCAGCTGTCTGAACAAGCTCATAGTGAACTGAACATGAGATTGCACCTGGACCTGGGTGCGACCCCAAATGAGCCAGTTGTCAAGGTACGGAAACACTTGGACCCGATGTCGACAGAGTGAGGCAGCCACGACGGCCATACACTTTGTAAAGACCGTTGGTGCCATGGATAGGCCGAAGGGAAGGACGGTAAATTGGAAGTGCTGTTGGTTGACCACAAAGTGAAGGAAGCACCTGTGCGGTGGGTAAATCACTATGTGGAAGTATGCGTCCTTCATGTTGAGGGCGGCGTACCAGTTTCCAGGGAAGGAATAATGCTCCCCAGGGAAACCATGTGGAACTTCAACTTTACCATGAATTTGTTGGGTCCACCCAGGTCCAGAATGGGCCATAGCCCCCCCCCATTGCTTTGGGGATTAGAAAGTAGTGGGAGTAAAACCCCCTGCCCCTCAGTTCCTTTGGAACTTCCTCTATAGCTCCATAGTTAGGAGCGTTTACACCTCCTGTAGGAGGAGTTGCTCGTGAGAGGGGTCCCTGAAGAGGGACGGGGTGGGAAGGGGGGACAAACAAATTGAAGGCGGTATCCACTTTCCACCATGCATAGGACCCAGTGGTCTGAGGTTATGCGGGACCATGCAGGGAGGAAATAGGAGAGGCGGTTGGTGAAAGGTGGGGAAGGATCCTGTAAGGAGACTGGTGCTCTGCCCTCAGGTGCACCTTCAAAAATTTTGTTTGGGCCCTGCCGATGGTTTGGGGGGGCCCTGGTTCTGGCCCATCTGAGGACCAGATGGTCTCCTACCACCACCCTGGCTGTGTCTTCTAGAGAAGGCCTGTCTTGGCCAAGGGTTAGGGTAGGTGCGCTGTGGTTGGGGTCGGAAGGGCCTGTGTTGCGTCACCAGGGTATGCATGCCCAATGAACTTATGATGGTCCGGTTATCTTTCAGACTCTGGAGTCAGTTTTGTCTGAAAATAGACAATGGCCATCAAAGGGCAGGTCCTGAATAGTTTGCTGCAGTTCCGGTGGGAGACCGGAGACCTGAAGCCACGAAATGCGGCGCATAGCTATGCCTGAGGCTAGAGTCATAGCTGCCGAGTCTGCCATATCTATTGAGGCCTGCAAAGATGTCCTGGCTACTTTCTTGCCCTCCTCTAGTAAGGCCCTGAACTCCTCCATGGAATCCTGAGGAATAAGCTCTGTGAGCTTTCCCATTGAAATCCAGGTATTATAATTATAGTGACACAAGAAGGCCTGCTGGTTAGCCACTCTGAGTTGTAGGCCGCCAGTAGAATAGATCTTGCGCCCAAATAAATCCAGGCATCTAGCGTCCTTGGATTTAGGAGTGGGAGCTTGTTGGCCGTGTCTTTCCCTTTCATTAACGGACTGTACAACGAGGGAGCACAGTTGGGGGTGAATATACAAGTACTCATAGTCTTTGGAGTGGACCAAGTACTTCCTCTCCACTCCCTTGAAAATGGGAGGAATAGACACCGGAGACTGCCAGATTGTATTGGCATTAGCCTGGATGGTCTGAATAAACTGCAAGGCTATATGTGTCGGTGTATCGGCAGATAAAATGTCCACTACCGGATCCTCAACCTCCACCACCCCCTCCACCTGGAGGTCCATGTTTTGTGTCACCCTGCGAAGCAAGTCTTGGTGTGCACAGAGGTCTATAGGTGGGGGACCACAGGAGGACATACCTGCCACCACCTCATCAGGCCAAGACGAGGAGGATACGGGCCCTAGGGCAAGTCTTGCTGCGGGGGGAGGGGGGGTCCAGCTGCCCTAGATCCACCATGGGCATGGGCCTGAGCTGAGGGTAGGGTCATTGCCTCCGAGCCCCCTGGGATAGGGCAACTGACAGTGGCCTCTGGGACCCAGGGTTCTGAGTGAGCAGAGCGAGAAGCCCCCAAGGAGACACCTTGGGCCTGATGGTATGCCCAAGGGGTCCAAAAGGACCATTGTGGGGGTCCCTGAACAGGATCCTGCCCCTTGTCGTGCCATTGGCTAGCACTGTCCACGTCCTGGTCATGGACGTGGTAGCCACTTTCTGCTTGGGACGACCTCGAGTTGGGGCAGAACAGCCAAGGTGGAGCCGATTGCTCATGCTGGGTCGCACTGTCCTGCATTGTCGCCCCGCGCCGCGGAGATGGAGATCAGCACCACAGTCTTGAGTGGTACCTCAACCTGGATCGAGACTGACAGTCGTATTGGTGCCGGGAGGCAGATCTGGAACTTGCCAAAGATCTCCGGGTGGAGCGGTGCCAGGATCGACTCCGAGTAGATTGGCACTGGGATCGGTGCCAGGAGCTGGACTGGTACCAACCGTACCAGGAAGAAGATCTTCACAAGGTGGAGCGGCGCTGCGAGTGTGACCGGCGCCGAGATGGTGATTGGTTCTGGGAATGCAAGTGATGCCATGGACGAGACCAGTGTCTGGATCGGGACTGTGACCGGGATTGGGACCGGGATCGGTGCCGTCCCATCTCACTCTGTGACAGAGGGCGCATCATGGAGGGCTTTCCTTTCAAGGGAACAGCCTGCACCAGCGGTACCGAAGGTTGTGACGGTCCCGGCTCTGTGAGCGCAATCAGGTCGCGTGTCGTGGAGAAAGGCTCCGGGGTGGAAGGTAGGCTGAGCTCGACCGCAGTATGCACCGGGGAGCTTACGTGCACCGGACTCAATGGCGCTTCTGGCGCTGGAATCGACGGTGCTGGAGTTGGAGCCTTTGCGGGGCAGTCCAGCACGGGATGCTGCTCCGAGGGAGGCACAGGCAGTGCCAGCAACTGCACAGGAGCAGCAGGTTGCTTGTGCTGCTTCTTGGGTCCCGGAGACAGCGAGCGGTACTGTGCTAGTAGCGGTGCTGGAGATGTCCGGTGCCAGGAATCTTTGCTGATACCGGGTCGCAAAGCTGTTGTTTCCGGTGCCGGAGGCACGCTTTGGACCAATGGGGTCAGCGCCGGGTCTCGACGCAGAGCCAAGGACATTGGGCTAAGTGCCGCTTCCATAAGGAGCTGCTTCAAGCGAAAGTCCTGCTCCTTTTTAGTCCGAGGCTTGAATGCCTTACAAATGCAGCACTTATCTGATTGATGGGATTCCCCCACGCACTTCAAACAGGAGTCGTGGGGGTCTCCCGTAGGCATTGGCTTAAGACAGGCCGAGCACGGTTTGAACCCCGGAGACCTAAGCATGAGCCTGGGTACCGGGAGGGAGGGAAGAGGAGAAGCCCCTTACCCCCAATTACTATGTACACTAACAACAATAACTACTGTTAACTACAACTAGAAACTACTAACAACCACTCTATAAAAACTATTTACAAGTATAAATGAGCTAAGAGCTAGGGAAGTGGAGATCAGCTAAGCCGCGCTCCACAGTTCCAATGACCATCACGGGCGGTAAGAAGGAACTGAGTGGGCACTGGGTCGGCAGAGGCATATATCCGGCGCCATAAGAGCGCCACTCCAGGGGGCGCCTCAGCTGACCCACCAAGTGTTGCTAGGGTAAAAATCTTCCAACGATCATGCATGTGGCGCACACACCTAATTGGAATCTATATGAGCAAGCACTCGAAGAACCACCTGCAAGTTCCTATTTGCTTTGAATAGAGCCTGGACTGGAGAGGGCACTCCAGGAACTAGGCCTTAAAAAAGCTCCAACCCTCAGATAGGCTGCCCTCAGGGGCCCATACAAGAACTGCTGTTGATCAATTTAACCTGTAACTATTTAGGCCACTGTACCCTAGAGTATTTGCAACCTTCCCTTTCTTGCCAGGCCTAGTAAAACCCTTTCACTTTAGCCAAGTGTCTGAGTGGTTACTATGACCCACCAGGGCTAGTGCTTACAAGGCCTAGTAAGCTGAAATGCTTTCAGCACTTGCTTTTGAATTGTCGTGCACAGTGCTGAGCCACTATAACAATTACAGCACAAACAACCCTCTCCCTGAAGCCTATGCACTACTCCACTTCAAAGAGTGAAAACCATTGCACTTTTCCTTCTCCTCTCACTACTCTGCTTATTTGCTCAGGAGTAGTGAGAAGGAAAGGAGGAGCAAAGTACAATGAAGATTTTTTTAAAAACTAACCACCCACTCCCAAACCTTTTGCTATTCTACTGTTTGAGCACCTGAGGATACATATATAGAAGAAAGTAGCAAACTGGAGCCAAGAAATACTGGCTCAATTCAACATATGTTCTAGACAGACTTTCTTCATTTACATTAGTATGGATTAGAGCTAGTGGTACAGTTTAGGTTAAGGAAGTAAGTATTAAGATCTATGTTCAAATGCCATAATAATTTAATGCTACTAGACCATGAAGCTTAGGTTTGAAAGATTTCTTATGGACTACAAAACACTGGCATTATGTACAGACCTTGGCTTACAGATACTTCATTGCCACAATTCCCTTTCATCACCTTTAACTTAAATATAGTAACAAATATATATCTAACAGGTAACACTAAACATTTGAAACTGTATCTGTTCAGCCTACCACTATATGACTGTTCTATGAATTACACACTGTAGGAAAACAGAGGAGACTGTACATTACAATTTGTGTTAGAAAATGTAACTCTTGACCTGTAAATTATGTTGGAAAAGCTATCTAATACAGGCAGTTTCATCTGCTAAAATTAAAAAAAAAAATACCAGTGGTTGCTGTCAGAGGACTTTAAATAAATGTTTCAGATGTCACATGAACTTGAATCAATACAGTGGATTAATATTATCCAGTGAATCACTTAGCTAATTCACTGTGAATTTATGTGGTGTTATAAAAAGGCAGGTGAATGAATATTTCCACGGGTCCTTCAGGGCAAATCAAATAAGCAATCTAGGACAAGACAAATAATTACAAGATATTAACAAGCTGCGAAAATCTATTTTCCGCACTTTGAGCCTGATAATACGTCAATGATCACATGTACAGTCTTCCACTTTTGGCACTATTTAAGTATATTGGAAACAATCATAAATGAAAGAGTAAAAATTCCATGTACCATTTTAGAACCAATGGAACTCTTCAAAATGTGCCAGTTAATAATAACAAAAATTGACAGCTGTAGCCTGGACTTCCTTAGTAATCTAAGCAAAGCTTAACATTTCTCAGACGTAAAGGAAGAATGTAATATTTTCTTTATTAACAGGAAGTGAGAGTGACCAATTAGAACTGCAAGTACAAATACTAAAGAAAAATGTACAAAACCAAAGAGAAAGGGAGTCATAGGTGATGATTTAGAATATACCAATGTGAAAATGCAGTCACATTCACATACAAAAGAAACAGTAACTAGGACACATGTAAAGACTGTAAGAACAAATGAGGGAGAACTTTGTTTATATGTAAACTGATCAATATTAGTTATTGTTTGCAATATTAGTTATTGTTTGCTGTTAACAGCAAGTTGTCCTGGTCCAGATGGAAAAGGATTCCTTCCTTACAAAGTCTGGGGTTTTCTGTAGGTGTAATGTAAGTTCCTTCATCATCTATCAAGTCCAAAGGGCCTTCTGGGCCAGTTGCAGACTAGAGAAGGTCTTTAGCTCTTCCTTTTCCTCTTTTCTACCTCCTTTATGTGAACTGTCTTGAAATGCAGCATATTCTTATCTGCCCAGGACATCAATACTTTTTTTTTTGGCCACAGAGAAGCTCCGACCTCTGCTTATTCCCTGGTTTTGGAAGAGATTTCAACACATGTAATCAATCATAAGCAATATTCTTGCTTTCTTCTAATGGGAGATAGGAGAAAGCTTTCTGTATGAGCACCATAACAGCTCACTACAGGTTTTCTTGCACTTTCTTCTGAAGTAGTTGGCACTGGCATGACACTGTACTTGATGGACTAGTGTTCTTCACCTGTGTGGCCATGTCTATGTTTTTGTTCAGACCACTGATAGAGCTATTTAAGTGAACTTAAAGGATATGTACTCTGAGGTTTGGGAGTTGTGTCTTCCAGGCATGCACCCTCTGCTCCGAAGCTTGCTTCCACAGTGTGTATGCAAGGGTCTACAGAGGAAAAAATGTGTTGACTGTCAGCATGTTATTTGTACTTACCTGCCCACAAAGGGACATTTAGATGTGATCCGCGAATGACACCTAATTTTCCATTGTGTTCAGTGAGTGGTTCCATGTTCTCCAAAGGATTTCTGGAGGTGCATTGTTAAAAATCTCATTCAGGGATTGACACAGTGGGCGGCACCAACAATCTTGGCTGTTGGAAGTAACCGGTTACAGATGATCAGTGCCAGAAAATGGCTGATGCTGTGAAGTTTTGGATCTTTACTGTGGTTGTAAAATTATGGCCAGAGCCTGGCCTATTCTGACCCAAGTAAGGAATTTTCTACAGTGATTTTAAAAGGTTCTTGATTTTGAAGAACTGGTTGATATGAATCCCTTCCAGGAGCTGGCAAGTGGGTCTGGGCACAGAACAGTGATTAGAATGTTATCCATGAATGGGTATTGATGCATGATTTGTAACCTAAGCCTTGCAGTGACTATTAAAAGCCATTTCTTAGGACTCTAGGTGGAAAGGGTGAATCACAAAGAAGAGCCTTTTACAGGAACTGTAAACTCTGACTGACAAACATAAAAGAAGATTTGTGTTTCTGAAGATTTTGTTGGTTTGGGAAGAAAATATATATAGGCTTTGTTGGGAGTTTCTGCTCCAGATTTTTTCCTCTGCTTGGAGAGCAGCCCCTCTTTTAATACCCTTGGTGTTGATAGTGACCAACAGATTGTTATGGTGGCTCTGATAGGGAGGGTTGAGCCCTCTCTGCATACTCAGCAACTAATTTCTATAATGTCCATATAGCTCCTCACCTGTAAAATTGGAATGCACAAGGTATAGGTTTAGGAAAACTTGTTGCCATTCATGGGTGCAACATAGCTTCTTTGTAGCCACTGACTTAGGAGTCATTGCTCTTGTCCAAAGTCACATCAGAACCTAATGATCTAAGTGCAAGTTCCTTGCTTGTAATGAGCAAGCAAGGAACTTGCACTTAGATGATGAGCCACTTGCTTGCACCTAGTATGTTTTCCTTTGTAAGCACAAGAAAAACATTTGGTGTGAATAGCTATAGCTGAGGCTTTGAAACTACTGTGCGGTGTCTTCACTCTTATGGTCTATGGGATCTTTTGGAAGGGAGTCCCCTTCTGAAGGTGTGACTACATTTTTCACTGGTTGAGCTACTGCTGCTGCAACCTTAGGTTTCAAAATTTATGAGATTTCTTTATGTCTTATAAAACATTTTAATTTAGCATTTGTTTTTTGTTTGTGGGAGGTGTGGGTTTGTTTTCTTGTTTTTATTTATTTGGGATGGTGTGTGTCACTTCCCCTAGCGGTTTGTAGGAAGTAGCATGCTGTTCATCCTGGGCTGGGGACAACTAGGAGTAGTGCTAATAGGTATACCTCAGTTGTAGGAATAGCACACTAGATGATTTCCTGTTGTTTGAGTCCTACTGTGTTCAGGAAACAGGACTTTGAGTACATTATTTGTAAATAAGATTTTCACCAAAGAAATACCTCATTCTATCATCAATTTATCCTCCTAATGGAAACAACCCACAAGACCCCAAATTTTAGTTAACCACACAGATCAAAAGGCGTAATAGTACTTGAGGAGACCTGCTACCATTCAGGGCTTTACCTAGTAAAACAGGAGTCATTTTGAACCAGAGAGGGGATTTCTTATTTACCTCTTTGTAATCCCACAATGGTGCAACTGCATGAGGAATGGAGTCCTCATATGCCTCTGTTCCAGCCACAGACTGCATGAAGTGCTCCTGATGTTTTACATGTGGATACAGCCTACAGAGAGGTGAAAGGGTGGAGAGAGAGAGAGACTCCTTCTTGCCTTTCAGACTGAGCCCCTTTCCCTGTGAGGTTCCAGGGCTGAAAGCCGGACAGGTACCATTTCCATTATCCTGCAGTCTCAGGCAGAGTTTCACAAGAATAACAGACTTTTCTGCTTGCCTAGACATGCTGCAAGGTGGGGCAGGGTCAGTGAGCCTGATACAGAGCCTCTGTAAAGAAGCCCCAGCAAACACTCCCTCTGGGGGGAAAGACAAAGAAGAAAAGGTTCAAACCCTGATTTTACCCACTTGCTCATTAACAACACTAACCGCTGCCTTAGGAAGGGGATGGTCTTTTGGGGACCTAGAGTATTATGAGGGAATTCTCATGTACCTAGTCGAGCCTCCTATGATGGAGTAACAGCGTCAGGCAGCATTTGAGTCTCTACATGCCTATCTGACTCAAAGCCCATGCCCTGGCATAGTGAGGGCTGGCTGCTTCTGGCTGCAGTTCACTCTCTCAAGTCCATACCCTAGCATAGTGTGAGTTAGCAGCTTGTGGCTGCAGGGCATAGCTCAGCCTCTCAACCCCATACCATGGCAGCATGAGGGTTGTCAACTCGTGTCTGCAAGGCATAGCTCACCCTTTGAGGTTCCTCAAAGATGCCTGTAGAACCTTTAGGATTTATCCTGATCCTTCCAAGGCTTCTCTGCTGCTGTGTTGTGTGTGTGTGGGGGTGTGTGTGTAGAGGAAGCCCACTCAATAAATACTGTCCCATAGACACCAGCAGGTGAGAGCCTCAATACTCTGGTAATTCCTCACATCAGGAGTGGGAGAGCAGAGCTAGAAGCTGTTTTCATGCAGTAGTGACTTCATTTCAAAGTGATAAAACAAAATGGTCAGGAGACACTGAACCACCAACTTGTTCTGCTGCTGCATGGAAAAAAAAATCTGTTGGCATGAGCAGAAGGGTGGACTTAGTCCCACAGCCTCCACCACATCATCTGACTGCCTCTCAATTCCACAGGTTGGCAGTATTATCCATTAATGATGGATGAGGAGAGAAGCTGTGCAGTGGAAAGTAAAAAGGATTACAAAACTAAATGGAGATAAGCATAGTATTATTATCAAATATGAGATCAACTTTCTTAGGCAGCTTCTGGCCACAGTACCCTTCGATAGTTATAGTTAGAGTTGGAAGGATTAGATTTGTATCAGTAAATGTCAGTAAACATCAATTTCACCACACACACACACACAACAACAAAAAACTATTCCCAACAATAACTGAAATTTACATATAAGTAAAGAAAGAAAAATACTGCTGGAGAACTTTAGAGTTTGATTTAAGGATATTTACTTTGTATATTTTGACATAGGATGTTCACAACTTGTGCTTTAATGGTTATAAACTTAAGCTTTTTGAATCTCAACTTCTACTGTCATTAAATAATTATTGTGTGGCCAACCCATAATTTTCTACAAGAGTGAAAATTTAAATTAAAAAAAGAACTGCTTAAACACTGATATCTGTCAAAAAGAAAAAAAAACAGATTTCGGTCAAGCATACTTATAGTTTTGGTCAACTGAGCCACCTCTGTGGCGGTTTTAAAATACTGTGAAGAGTTCACTAGGAATTTCACTGATACCAGTAATGACAATCTGCTTGTGATCTACAATAGTGACATGACTTTCCTTATAATATATTATAAAAATGATCTGGCAAAGTAATGTCATCAGGTACCAAACTTATTTTTCTGATAATTAACACTAAGTTGTAGATATCAACTTTTCTTTAGTTTGGTTTCCCAAATACAACATACTCACATCTAATCAGCTCTTTTCCTATTTAGCTCTCCTTGAATATGGTCATAACATTCCTTTCTGAGCTATAGCCCACATGGGTTTATGAAATATGCAGTTTGCCTCAGTCCATGCTATTCTATCACAAGATATTGTACTGTGTGTCACACCTGTTCAGAAAAGAACTAAAGCTTGCAGTCTAGTCTGCAAAGAAAACAACTGAATAAAGAGACAGACAATGGCTTTAGATGAAAGTGGGAATTAAAAGCTATTTTAGAGTTGTGGGCAGAATTTCTTGTACCATATTTTTGTTTATGTCATGTGATTTACAGGAAGCTAATTATAGAGATGAAACAATGAAGTCAATCTCACCTTTTCTTTCCCAGATAACAAGAAAATCAGCTTCCTTTTTTTTTTTGGTTCCACTATTTCAGTTCTTGCCTTCTCCCCTAGCTAGGGAGGTTATGGAATCTCTGTCACTGAATGTTTTTAAGAACTAGTTAGACAAACACCTGTCAGGGATGGTCTCTCGATAATAATTCTGCCTCAATGACCTATCAAGGTCCCTTGCAATCCTACATGTCTATGATTCACTGTGTATGTTGGACAGCAAATGAGGCAACCGAGCACAGTGAATGTGACTGGGATATGAAGGACCCCACCATTATTAACTACTGTAGATGAAAAGCAAAAAAGGAGTTCCAGAAAAAGAAAAGACTTGTATGAAAAGAATTCCTGGACTTGGCTTGCAGTTTTGAGAAAGGCTCAAGGAATTAAGCAATAAAAATCCAAAAAAAGAAGAAAATCCTGTACATGAGAAAAACTAGAGCAACTAAGATAACATGTTATCCAAAAAATCTGTTACAAAAGAAAATCCTTCCTTTCTCCAATGAATTTAATAGAAAATACAGCCAGGATCAATGCACATTACAGCATTTATTATTGGCTGAACAATCTAGCAAATCACAAAAGAGTAGCAGGTTCTTAAGTGATTTCTGAAGTTAGAGTGTCATCTACAGAAATGAATACAAACAGAGGTATAATGTAGTCCCTGTACCTACAAAAGTATACTTTATTCATTTCCCATTCCATTGTTCTGTTTAATTTTCATTTATTTTAATCAAACATTTAAAAGTGTATCTGTCTGAATGCAGAGCTGCTGCTAAATTAGTTCTTTTGTCAGATTCTTCCTTCCCAGATTTCTCTAAGCAGTTGCTTATGAGCTGGCACCTTATAATGCAGGCTTTGGTATGCAAAGTTCGAACTGTACCATTGAAACTTCTCAACAGCTTACTTCTTCAAAATGAATAGACATTAACCAACCAAAGACCCGCTTCACTTCTTTACATGGAGCCACCTGTCTCCATATGCCATGTTTCTTGCAGTAAATATAACTACACAAAAGAGAGGAACATGGGTAAATATGATATATCGAGATCTACATATAGACAAACTGCTCCCCTTTGTAAGTACTCACCTATCTGTACAATATGAAGAAAAGCTTCAAGATGAACTTCTGTTTTGTGTTTAAATGAATCTGCTTTTGGTGAAACATATTAGCATCTCTATCTGGAGACTGAAAACTTTTATTTATAAATACAGAACAGAGCAGCAATATGAGCTTGCCACAGTGCACAACCATAACATGCCTGCTGCCAATAGCAGTGATGGATATATACCTATGGATAGAGAATTACAGTGTGTCTAACAAGTGATTTCACAAACACTTCAGAACAATACTACTACCACTAGACAAAAATCAATGTCAAGTATTCTGGTTAAATACCTTCTTCAGGAAGGGAATGTTAAGGGAACAACTCCCCTGACTACTTCCTAAATAGGACTAAAGCATAGAATGCATTTTAATACTTCATAATTTGCCAAAGATAGAAAAAAATTGCTTCAGATTAAGAGTTAAGTTTGCATTCCCACTTCAGGTGTGATTAAAAATGGCCATTTGCAGCCTTGCAAATTTACCCTTCCTGCTGTATTTACAGTATGCCCTTGTGGAAGCCAATTAATAATTAACAAGGATTTGAAGAGATCTTAATGAATGTTAGTTAGTTAGCATGAGTTAGGCTAGCTGTGACCCTAATGACGTGAGATTTGTAGAAGCAAGATAATGTAAGACAGAGTGAACTGTGTGAAAGTTATTACGACCTTGCAATATGCAGTCTTGTTTTTTTTCTAGTAGTGAGACAAATAAGATAGTAGAAAAGCTTATGTATAAACAAAATGTATTTGTTGCTTTTTACCGTCTGTATTATTGCTAGAAATTGTCTGTAACAAAGGTATAAAGGCTTGATGTAATTGTTTACCAGTTGAGAGACCTGTCCGGGACTGGGGTGACCCTGTGTCCTATGGCACTCTCTCCCTCCATTGTAATTACTGGAGAAATAATAAAGTATTTGATTTTGCTGCACCCAAACAAAAAGCGAGAACTAAGTTTTTCTCCGACAATTTGGGGGCTCGTCCGGGATGGCAACGCCCACGGACCCACAGACGGCTACTACGGATCATTCCCCTTCGAACCCCATGGCGCCACATGAGAGGTATGAGACCTTTTGAAATCTCTATTGGGGTATCGGAGGAGGACTTTCCGTGAGGACGTCTGTCTCTGTTGGGCTCACGCCATCTGAACTTATTGACTGTGCAGCAGGATCAGATGCAAAGTGGTATTGGGGAGAGGCCCCAATAAGGTTAGTTTATAGCAGTACTGGGAACTGCTGAGTTGGCCAAGGTAAATGCATAGGTAAATGCATAAGGTAATGCATAGGTAAATGCATTAGAATGCACCGGTGCTGAGGGGTTTTTACCGCCTCATGGTATTGGTCCGGACCAGGTAAAGATGCATCGTGGTTAAAAAAAAAAGGAAGAAAAGAGGCCTTGGTGTGTGTGTGTGTGTGTGTGTGTGTGTGTGTGTACACCAGTGTGAGTGATCGTTATCAGAAGACGCCCAGAGTACCCTGTGAAGCGGAAGCTAATGATCAGGACTGCTCTAACGCAAGCCCGGTAACTAGTGGATCTTTAGGAGATCCGACCCACGGTGGGCTGACTCAGCCTGGCATAGTCCGGCGAGGAAGCTGCCTGGGTCTAGGAGTGTGTGAACCCATCTTCCCTCCCCTTTCCCTTCTGTGTGGGCTACTGACAATCTGTTCGTCTCACTGGATGCAATTAGAGTAAGCGGCGCCGTCTCCCAGAGACTAGCCGATGCTCTTTGCTGAAGGGAGGTGTAAGAGAGTCGTAGTCTTCCTTGTGAGTCTCTCCTGTGTGAGTACCCTGTAGGGAGAGATCCTTAGATTCTGATCCGCTAGCGCGGACAGGGCACCCCCTCAGTTTGTGTGATTGGAACATGGGGGAGGGACAGTCTAAACTTTCCACCTTACCCCCTAAGGGTACCCCAGCATATTACATGTACGTACATTATGGTCCTAAAACCTGCAGGTATTTAGAGAATTGGAATCTTCACACGCGTGAAAATCCATCTAAATAATGCCCATTAGAAGGTACCTTCAATCTAGATAAGATCATATATCTCAGAGGAGCTTTTAATCACCAAAGAAAAGCCTCTGACACAGTGTGAGCAATTTGTCTAGGAACGGGTTAATTTGAAATTCGGCTTCGCCCAGAGATAAAGGAGAAGTTGTTTTGTGTTCAAGGTCAAGAATCAGTGCGGACTATGCTAAGTGCAAAGAAAAACTGCTTTCAGCCCCAGCTGCTTGTGGAAAATAGAGACAGAGGCAAACCAAAGGCAGTACAAGTTACAGAATTGGAATTATATTTGCAAAGCTTAACTTTCCAGTGAGACATGTGTGAGTATTAAAGTGGCTTAAGGCTTGGGGCATTCATATTTTTCCTGTGTGAGGTGGGAGCATTCCCAACACTCTCCATTGTTGTTTTATTATTTTTAATGAAGCTTTAAAATTTGATTATATGCTCTGTCAGTCTGATCTCCTGACGAGGGATAAATTAGTAACAGGAATTTGTCACAGTTTGGTGAGCACTTATGTATGGGGGAGCCCTGCAGAATTTACACCATCTATCTGTTTTACCCTTGTTATTTTATGTTTGCTTTGTTTGGTATTGTTGGTGTTATATGATAAGGATTGCATGATTATAGGTGAGCCCTAATAGAATAAGGAAACACTATTTAGTTTTGGTTCTGTTCTGTTTAACATTTAAGTACAGCAAGTGATAAATATCCTGTTTTCAAATGTCCCCAAGGCATATTGAAAATGAAATTGTATGCTTAAATAAAGACTGCTGTGTCCATTGGTTCTCCCCACCCCCCATTTCATTTTACTTTTCTTTGGAAATGCAACAGGTTTTGTGCTAAAAGTGACAATTGTTGCTTCTCTTCCATGCAAGCATGCAACACCTACAGTTCAGCAAAAATGCCATGCTTAATTTGCACCAGATAGGGGAGAGAAAGAATAGTCTTGAGGCTACCTTGGCGGACTCCACAAATTCCCACATGGTGTTGAAGAAGACTCTTCAGTGGCTTTCTGCACAGAGGAAAACATGGAATTGGTTGTGCTGTGGATCCATGTGGCGATGAACAGCAAAGTGGGAAGGAAGGTATGTGGAGAATAAGGTATGATGCTATATAAAAAGAAAGATGACTAGTTGCCCTAATACAGTCACCACTGTAATAAAGTTGCAATAAATCTAATACAAAATATGTCATGTAAGGTATCAATGGAAAAGTTATGATTTGCTAAGTATTATAATCCTGCTTATAAGCATGTATCATCTTTGTATCTGAAGTTATGAATATTGGCTGTGTATTTGTATCTCAAACATGTGTTGTGTTCCTGGGTGACAGCCCTCAGACAGACCCTCCAGCTATGTGTTGATGGCCCATTAAATACTCTCAACACTGATTGTGGGCCATTGAAGAGACTAAACACACCCAATGAGCTTTTCCTGGAGACATTTCAGAAAGCAGTGAGGCTGCCCAGTGACTCATCATGGCATGTAAGTACATGTGACGAAGATATGTGCAATTTAAACAGGTTTAAACTAGTCTTTATTAGGAGTTTGCTGCACTGTAACTAGGTAGATTGTTAGCTTTACCAATATAACAATTCTATTGTAGAACATGTCACAGGTGCAACCGTTACTGCCACCAAGCCTGCCAGCATTTTCACTAAGACTCCATCTTTTGACAGTAATTTTCCATGCATCTGGGCTGAAGATATAAAAAGGAAACTCTGACATCACTTCTTTGTCTTCATTTCCTGCTTCACATCTCTGGACTGGATTTCTAACAAGGAAGCTTTAAACAAGAAATGGAACAACCCCCAAGCTCCTTAGGTAAAACCAGAAAGACTTTTTACAAACTAGCAGATTTAACATCACTGCTATGATCCTGACCTGCAAACTCTAAAAATCAATTGTAATGTATATGAATCTTTAACCATTTGATAATTCTCTTTTCTTTTTTACATTAATAAACCTTTAGTTTTTAGTTACTAAAGGACTGGCTATCAGTGTGATTTTTGGGTAAGGTCTGAGTTATATATTGACCTGGTAAAGTGGCTGGTCCATTGGGATTGGAAGAACTTTAAAAATGATTAATCTGGTTTTCAGTAACCTCTCATCATAAAGTCCAACTGTCTGGCTGGTAACCAGAGGCTGGAGTGCCTGGGGGAATGTTGTGGGGCTCTGTGAACTAGTGTAATGATACAGGAGCTCACTTTTGTTACTGGCTTGGTGAAATCTAATGATAGAATAACCACCAGTCTGGGGTACGTCTGCCCTGTTTCTCAGTAGTCTGTCCTGAGTTGGCATTCTCAGCTGTGACCCACTTTAGGCATGGTGACATGAGGTATATGGGGATTTGTGGTGGAAGAGGGAATAGGCAGGTATGAGAGAAATATGAGATAAAAGATGCATGAGGGGGGCCTGGGGCTTCATCTGGCATGTGCATGTCTCATATGCCCACAAAGACTTTCCTCCTGTTCCCAAACCCTGTACACATTATGCCTCACCTCACAGGCTTTATGACATCTGAATAATGTTCCCAACTCCCTATGGCCTTGCTCAACATTTTCTTCCTCACCTACATCCCCACTCTCCAATAAGCATCCCTATTAGATTCAGCTTTTTAACTTTGGTACCCATAAACATTTAAAAGCTAAATGTAACCAGTAACTAAGAGGGCATGGTAGGGATGGATATGTTGTGATACAAGGCAGTGGTGAGCTAGACTGAGCAGGGAGGGAGGAGTTTGGGGAAAGTTGGGAATGGAGAAAGATAAAAATGGGACTCTACAAGAAGATATCAGAGAAGAGTGAATCTCTCCAGGAGAAAGTAGGGTAAGAAGTATAGGAGGCATGGGAAACATTGGGGCTTAGCAGAGGAGGAATATTTCTTAACATTTATATTGCAGTAGTAATAAGCAGGTCATGGCCCCATTGCCCTGGGCATACCAAGTATAATACCTATAATAGTTGATAGCTGCCAACTTCAACAATTACCAGTGATAAGTATGTATTTTAAAAGGTGGGAAATTTTAAAAAACCTTTATGAGTGCTACACTGCAAATGTTATCATAGAATGAGGTGAGGTAAAAGCTTTGACCGTCATCCTGAAAGAGAAGATGGAGGATGGTCTGTCTGGGAGGATGATCAGTTGACAAACTGTGAGCTTGGTGAGGTAAGGGAACCATGTTTGTCGTGACCACGTCATAACTACTAGAATAACCTTGACCTTGTATTTCATTATCTTGAACAGAACCTGGGATATCAAGAGAGTTGGGGAAATGCATACAACAAAGGTGAAAGGTATCCCCCCGGAAATAGTGACCCAATCTGCCCCTCGAGCAAAACTGGGAGTACTTCTTGTTCTTGGCTGTGGCGAAAAGGTCTATCTGAAGGATGCCCCAACACTGAAATATGCGGTGGAGTGTAATGGGGTCTATCTCCTATTCGTGGTCTTGAGAGATGTGCCTGTTGAGGACATCTCCTGTGATGTTTTGTACACCCAGAGGGTAAACTGCTGAGACACTGATCTGGTTTCGTATGCGCCAATTCCAGAGCCTCACTGCTTTGGCACAGAGAGAAAGTGATCTCACTCCCCTTGACAGTTGATATAAAACATGCATGACATGTCCATCACGATCTGTCAAGGCTTTGCTGTAGGAGCGTCCCTTGAATAGGCAATTGTTGGGGCATGGGAATATCAGAATTCCTTGTCTATAAGGTGAACAGCTACCACTGAGTGCACTTTTGAGAAATTCTGGGTACCAAGGAGAGACTCACTGGGAGCATCCTGTATTGAAAATGCTCTTGACCCAGAGTGAAACATAGGAACCTTCTGTGGGAAGGGTGAATCACTGTATGGAAGTAAGCATCTTGTAGGTTGAAGGCCAAGAACCAATCCCCTTGGTGCAATGATGGAATTATTGCTGCAAGAGGTACCATTTTGAACTTCTACATCTTTACAAATCTGTTGAGTAATCTTAGATCTAGAATGGGTCTCCATCCACTGTTCTTTTTTGGAACCAGGAAGAACCTGGAATAAAATCCCTTTACTCTATGTTGTGTAGGAACTGGTTCTATAGCACCCAAGTTCACAAGAGGGCCTATTTCCTGTTGTAGAAGGTGCTTGTGAGAGGGATCCTTGACGAGAAAAGGGGATGGGAGGGAGGCAAAGTAGATAGAGTATCCAGTTGAAATTATCTCCAACACCCACTTGCCCTTAGTGATATGTTCCCAGTCCCAGCAGAAATAAGAAATGCAGTCACCGATGCAAGGGACACATGCAGATTGATGCAGCAGATATGAGTGGGGATGGTAACTCAGCACTTCAATCACCCCATCAAAATTGTTGTTTTGAAGTTGTGGGTTATAAAGTCAATGCCTGAGAAGTAGATGGCCTTGTCTTCTGAAACTGTTGTCTCTTATGTTGTGGTTCATAATGTCTCCGGGAGGCAGGAAACTGGCATGGACGAGATCTCTGCACCATCTGGGACTTACTGAACTCTCTTTTTTGTGAAGGGATGTATAGTCCCAGAGAATGCAGGGTGGCACTAGAGTGTTTTAAGTACGCACAGACTCAGTTTTTATCTCAAACAGATTTGATCTGTTGTAAGGAAGGTCCTCAACTGTATTTTGGACTTCCCTCGGAAATCTAGAGAGCTGAAGCCAGGAGGTTTCTCTCATGATTACCATGGAGACAGAATGAGCGGCTACATCAGGGGCATCCAGAAAGGCCTGCAGAGATGTTCTTGCCAGGAGCTGACCCTCTGCGATGATTGCCAGGAATTGTTTCATCTGCTCTGTTGGAAGATGCTCAATAAAGGCATTCAACTTTGAATGGTTTGTGTGACTGTATCACCATGACGACTTCGTATTTTGCCATCCTAAATTGTAGAGCAGCTGATGAATATGAATTATGGGCAAATAAGTCAAGTCACCTTTCATCTTTTTAATGTGGTGTCGATTTAGTGTGGCGTTGTCTTCCACGTTCATTCACTGCATCAACCACAAGAGAGTTGAGGGATGGGTGCAAAAATCAAAATTCCGAGTCCTTAGAAGGAACGTAATATTTTTTGTCCAGCCTCTTACAGGTAGGCAGTATGGTGTCCAGGGTACACCAAATTATTTTTGCAGGGTCCAACAGAGCTTCATTAATAGATATTGCAAAGCAGGCAGATGAAATTCTGTGCAGAATGTCAAGCAGTTTATGCCATGTTTCCTTAATCTCAAGTGGAATCTGCAAAGAGTCTGCTATCCTTTCAATAAAGGCCTGAAACTGTTTAAAGTTGTCAGCCAGTGATGGTGGAGGAGGCATCACAACTTCATCTGGGGATATGGAAGAGATACTATTTGTTGGGGGATTTCCTTATCCATTCTCGTTTCTACTCCTCAAATGTCTCCTTCTGTGGTTCAAGCACCCTAGAGAGAGAGGCTGGTGGGGACTGTCTGCCCTTCTCCTGGCAAGAAACACTAGGAACCCTGGAGAATTGTTGGCGATAAGACGCTGATGGGTCCGAATACGGCCAATGAGGTGATGAATATGGCCTAGGTAGAGGCAGCCAAGGATGGCCACATCAGCAGGATGGAGCATGTCTCTCATGGGGATATTCCAGCTCCCTGGAGGTCTCAGTGAAGAAGGTTCCCTGATAATCGAAGGGAGAGCCCTGGATGGAAATCATAAAACTGGAAGGGACCTTGAGAGGTCATCTAGTCCAGACCCCTGCACTCATGGCAGGACTAAGCATTATCTAGACCATTCCATTATCTAGACAGGTGTTTGTCTAACCTGCTCTTAAAAATCTCCAATGATGGAGATTCCACAATCTCTCTAGGTAATTTATTCCAGTGCTTAATCACTCTGATAGTTAGGAAATTTTTCCTAATGGTCAACTTAAACCTCCCTTGCTGAAATTTAAGCCTATTGCTTCTTGTCCTATCTTCAGAGGTTAGGAAAAACAATTTTTCTCCCTCCTCCTTGTAATAACCTTTTACGTATTTGAAAACTGTCATCATGTCCCCCCTCACTCTTCTCTTTTCCAGTCTAAACAAACTCAATTTTTTCAGTCTTCCCTCATAGGTCATGTTTTCTAGACCTTTAATTGTTTGTTGCTCTCCTCTGGACTCACTCCAATTTGGCCACATCCTTCCTGAAATGTGGTGCGCAGAACTGGACACAATACTCCAGTTGAGGCCTAATCAGCGTGGAGTGGACAAATTACTTCTCGTGTCTTGCTTACAACACTCCTGTTAATACATCCGAGAATGATGTTCGCTTTTTTTCCCCAACAGTGTTACACTGTTGACTCATATTTAGCTTGTGGTCCACTATGACCCCAGATCTCTTTTCGCAGTACTCCTTCCTAGGCAGTCATTTCCCATTTTGTATGTGTGCAACTGATTGTTCCTTCCTAAACGGAGTATTTTGCATTTGTCCTTATTGAATTTCATCTTATTTACTTCAGACCATTTCTCCAGTTTGTCCAGATCATTTTGAATTTTAATCCTATCCTCCAAAGCACTTGCAATCCCTCCCAGCTTGGTGGTATCCACAAACTTTATACGTGTACTCTCTATGCTATTATCTAAATGTGGGAGACAGATGAGAAGTCCCTATCATCTTCCTCCTCCTCATCGCGTGGTAGAAGTGGAGCACTCAAAGAGATTAGGCAGAGACTCCATGAGACTGTCCGAAGATTGAGAGGTCCTCCATACCAGGAACAGGTTGGCGCTGAACAGAAGAGATTCAGGTGTTTCTATTACCTCCAGGTCCCAAGGAAATCAAAACTCTTGCAGTAATGGAACAATTGGTGCTACCAATGAGGCAGGTTCAGGGCCGGTGTAACTACTAGGTGAACTAAGCAGCTGCCTGGGACGCCAAGATTTGGGGGTGCCAAAAAGTGGTGGTTAAAATTTTTTTTTACACTGTTGCTTAGGGTCAGGTACCTGTCAGTCTCCAGCGCTCAGGCTGCGCCAGCAGCCTCTTCACCTCAGAGTCTCCCACGCTTGCCCGGGGCCACTCCTCCTCTCAGGCTCCCCGGCTGCTGCCCGGGAGGAGGCGGCCAGCGTGTGCTGCCGCAGAGGAGACGCAAGGGGCCAGGCTCGGCTGCGGCCCTGCAACTGCCGGCCGAGAGCAGCAGGAACTGGGCGCCGCTCGGGGGGAGCCAGGTGGCCTGAGCCCAGGGCGGCAGCAGCCTCTGTGGCAGCAGGGGCAGGCAGGGAGCGTAGCCTGCCATGGGGCAGGAGAGGCCGCACTGTTGCTGCTGTTTCCCACCTACAGCTATCATAGACTCATAGACTTTAAGGTCAGAGGGGACCATTATGATCATCTAGTCTGACCTCCTGCACAATGCAGGCCACGGAATCTCACCCATCCACTCCTTTGACCTGGTGACTGTCTCTAATGTAGATTTCTCTACCTAGAGAGTTTTAAGATTGCTTTCTAGTGGATTTTTGAGAGGATTCCCGAGATCTCCTCTTCAATGCTCTAGGGAAGTGCTGAGCCAAGGAGGTTGAAGCAGTCGACTTGCTCGGAAACCATTATACAGGGGGTACCCCAGCTGGGTTCAGAAGCCAGTTGAAGTGAACACTCCATCCTAAGAAAAGATAGCTTAAGTTTCCAGTTCTTTTTGGCTCTCAATTTTAATGCCAAGCAGAAATTACACCTTGGGGAACGTGTGACTTCCCAAGGCAACAGACACACCGAGAGTGCCTGTAACTGACTGAAAGAACCTCTCACACAAAAAAGGCATAATTTAAAAACTGGAGAACCAAGCACGTCCTCAGAATGTTTATGTTTTCCTGAAGGGAGAAAAATAGGTGAAAGGACAACATGTTAAAAAATATATTTTTAATGTATAGAATTACTATGAGTAACTAATACAAAGGAAACACTAAGAACTAACACTGACTGACTAGTAAGATATGAGAAAAAAATACAGTTGAGGTAAGTTCAACTTGGACGCTGCTCAGGCTCTGTCTCAGGCTGAGGCAGTTGAGAAGAAACTGAGGGTGGTTTGCCTGGGCAACTCTATATGGCCATGGTACAGGGCAAAAGGCTTCATGGTGCACATACATGGGCCAAATGGACACTGCTACCTAAAATCTCTGATCTGAGGTGCATGAAGCACACTTGCACCTAGAGGGAACACCCATAGGAACACTATTTGAAGAAGAACCCTAGTGCAGTGGTTCTCAAACTTCTGTACTGGTGACCTCTTTCACATACCAAGCCCCTGAGTGCGACCCCCAAATAAATATATAAAAAATTTTTAATGTAACAATTATAAATGCTGGAGGCAAAGCGGGGTTTGGGATGGAGGCTGACAGCTCACAACCCTCCAGGTAATAACCTGGCGACCCCCTGAGGGGTCCTGACCCCCAGTTTGAGAACCCCTGCCCTAGTGTCTCTACTCTGACTTCACCACCATGTGGTATTTATTCTTACTGAAATCCAGAATAAAAGGTATTATTGCTAGAGTGTACTGCTGGTAGAGACTGTAAAATTGTAAACTCTACTGGGGAAAACCATTATATTGATATTAACAATAAAACTAATATGAGATTTTTACAATATTTGAAAAAATTAGTGTTAAGCCAAATACACACCATCTTACAGAAAACCAAGCCCAAGAAGTATTCCGATATGTTCACAACTACTAGAACTATAAAAGATTTATCGTGGGATTTTCAAAAGCATTCAGCATTTGCCTAACTCTGTTTCCTTTGAAGTCAATGAGAATTAGGCCAACACTGAGCACTTATGAAATTCCCACCCATAAAATCAAACGATTCCTAACACCAGTTTAGTCATGTTTTGTTTTGCAGTCACTGTTATCAGTACAGGAATGTGAAGTGTTTTTTACTTTCCAAGTTTCTTGTTCTCATTTGGGACTTCAACTGCACAACTTCCTACAAATGAAAATGGGAACAAAGATGATCCAAACCCGTATTGGCCCCAGGATTTTGGTCCAGAAGGAAACTAAATACCGTGGGACTGATTCAGAATTGGATTTCAAAATGTTACATATGGCTATATCACATTCATATTTTAAGTTAAATGGATATCAAAGAAAGATATTTCTTAATATATTGTGGATTTTTAAAATAGAAATACATGCAAAAAGGAAAGTTTCCTACTACCTTGCTGAAACCAGCAGAATCTTCTTTGCAATATCTGCCTGCAATGACTTACCAGCATACAGGGATTTGAGAAAAGAACTCTTTGTAGATTCTCCACTTTTCATTTATGCATTTATCAGGAAATTCTGTCATTTTCATTAGCCTCTTTATGCATCATATGCAGTAATTTTGCTTATATTCACCCATGTGGGACAATTATGCTTGAAATACTTTCTCTCCCTTTTTTGTCCCCATAATGAAAAAGATACTGTTCTAATTTGCTTAGAGTGTAGCCAGGTAACGAAAATTTAAACAATTCTAAAGAGTGCTTCATGAAAAGGAGAGGAAAAAAATTAGGTGATCAGACTACAGAAGAAAACTATCGGTGTAAAAAGCATGATAACCATAGCTTGCTGCTGTGATAAACTTGAAAACATTCACAGTTTCTAGAAATGTAGCTCTCAGAGGAGCCAGAAGAATAATATCTGTCATGGCAACCAACCAGAGCCATCTTCTGGCATTTTCTGAATGAGCATTTAGGAGAAGATTAATTCTATACATGGAATGATGAAAAAGCTCTTGAGATCCATAACTGTCTCCCACAAATTACACTTATAGTACAACTGCATGTTTAGAACAAACTGCACATTATCTATATTGAAACAGAACTTTCACAGCAAATTTATGTGAAACAGATTAAACACACATGATGTGCCATACCATTTTCACCCTCTTTATTCACTATATTTACAAAAATGGGATATTTTCTTAAACAGACCAGTGAAGTTTTGTGGGGTATATTTTTAAATTTTTTTATATTTAGAAGCTATTGTAAACCATTTTGCAATCTAACTTTGAAATCTCTCAGATAAGAGCCATAAATAATTATACACTCAGATGCTATGATATAGTGTAAAAACAGATAGCTATATCTCAAAAGCATTGGCACCTAATAGTTATGATAAATTGTTAGCAATATACAAATATTCTCTTATACATGTAATTTGCACAGATATAATCAGATTCAAGTGATACTAAAGTACTTCTATTAATAATTATATGTCCCTACTTACAACAGTCAAAACACCTTTTCCAGTAAAGACTTGCAAGCACCATATAACTCACTTTAAAGACAGGTGTAATCTTTAAAAACTGTGTTAGAAGAGTATATTAGGCATCTTACTGCTTCATCAGAATCTAAATCACCTATAGAGCCTAATCTTCCATGAAAAAGTAAATTCACTACAGGATTATTTTATTTATGTCTCCTTATATTGTGACTGATTATACTGTACAATTAATATCCAAAGTGAAATAAACTTGATATGAGACAAGATTTACAAGTACAGAAACATCTACAGCAGAGGTAGGCAACCTATGGCACGTGTGCTGAAGGCGGCACGCAAGCTGATTTTCAGTGGCACTCACACTGCCTGGGTCCTGGCCACCAGTCCAGGGGGGGCTCTGCATTTTAATTTAATTTTAAATGAAGCTTCTTAAACATTTTAAAAACCTTATTTATTTTATGTACAACAATAGCTTAGTTATATATTATAGACTTATAGAAAGAGACCTTCTAAAAACGTTAAAATGTATTACTGGCACGCGAAACCTTAAATTGAAGTGAATAAATGAAGGCTCCGCACACCTCTTCTGAAAGGTTGCCGACCCCTGATCTACAGGTTAGTACAGCATAAAAGAGCTAGTTAGCTAGTTATATGAATGTAAAAGGGATGCATTCTGGCTCTTCTGAGACCACTAAAGCAGAGCACAGCATAGGAAGCCAGAACTCATGACTTCCAAAGCCAACGCTGCTCCCGACTAGATCTGTGGCCTTGGACAAGTCTACATCACCTTGCTTTTATGTCCCCATCAGTGGGGGTAATACTTCCCTATCTCAAAAAAGGTATGAAAATCAAAGCTCTTTACAAACACTACCAAATGAATTAAAGATGAAAACACTATATAAATGCTTACTGTTGTGAGTAACAGCAAATCAATGTAAACACAAGCGAGGTAAGATAAAATATACAAAGGGACCTAAAGAAATTATAAAAAGGGCAGGAGAAAAAAAATGAAGTTCCACCTATAAATCCATAAGCTTCTAGGAAAAAATAAAATAAAATACAAATATTCAATGAGAGGGAGAAAGCAGTAGAATGAGCTAGGGTTAATAGTGGGTAGAAAATTAGACATGAGTTTGCAAAGCAATATGTTAGTAGATTGGGCTATTGCAAGCTTAGGCCATATATGCAAAGCATGCACGGACTAGGAAGGTAATAATTCTCCACCCGATTCTGGTCAAACCACATCTGAAATACTGAAAAAAGTTCTGGATTCCTCATTACAAGAAAGACAGTAATAAATTGTATGGAGCTCAGAGAAGAACAAGAAAAGCATTATGGAATTTAAACGATACACTTAGTAAAAGATCTCGACTAAACACAACTATATGAGATCTACAGAATAAGAGCACATAAATATCTCAAGGATGTAAGCATCATGTATTCAGAAGGATAATATGGCAGATACACAATGTGATATATACAAGGAGCAATGGTATGAAATGAACAAGAGATAGTGAGGGTGTGAAAAGGTCTCAAGGAAAGAGACGGAGTGCCCATTGCTTGAGACATTTAAGCTAAACTAGACAAAACACTAAAAATGTACTATGGGGAACAACTGCACATAAGTAATCTACTCTGTCTCTTGACCAAACAGATTTTCTCTCTCTTGTACTCCTCTGATTCTGTGATTACACTCATTTGAGGATTGTATATAGTACGGAAATAGGCAGTATACTAGTCCTGGGATAAGCATCAGATTTGCTTATATCTAGTTTATGACGTAGTCTGGCTTTGTGTTTTCCCAACCTAGCTACATTTGAGAACTGCCATATTCATTGTATTAAATGAGTAGATTTCTAGTAGAAGGCAATCATTCGCCTGGTACCTGGACCACACAAAAGTGTAATCAAGGAGAAATTGCTAACCAGGTTAAAAATAATCTCAATTAGCATTGATGTTCTGTGTAAAATGAGGTCGAAGATTATCTATGGAGTCTGCATTTGGCAGCTTGATCACAGCAATCTTAAACTACACTCGCTGCACTAGTACTGAGTCCTTGTCTAAGACCAGGAGCCAGGATTCTATTTCTGTAGCAAATACTTCCACATTATAGAATGCTTGTTTTATTATTTTTCTTTTAAAAATTCCATACAAAGAACTACAGTAAAAGAATAAAGCTCACAAAGCACTCAAAATCAGTAAATGCCAAAATAACCCTAATACTGTTCTTTTGTATACGTATTACGATAGAGGGTAGGATTCTCAGAAGAGCCAAAATGAGATAGCTTTTTAACTCGTATTTACTTTCAATGCAAGTTAGGATACCTAACTCACTTAGGCATTTTGAAAATCCCATCCAAAGTGTTTGATTACATGATGACATATTACTGTTTCTGCAGAATCCTTGCTTCATTCATTGCACAGCATAAATGACGGCAGTGAATGAAGCAGATAAGTATTGAATGAAACAAAGGTCTTGTGGATCCATGGCTTATGCTGAGCCAAATTCTATTTGCAAGTGCCACAGGGGACTTAGTCTAAATTTAAGACTGATTTAAGCGCAGTTTTGGATCCTCACTGCACAAGATGGACAGTGTATTCTGAATAAGACAGAGTATGTGTGGCAAATAAAGCAGGGGCTCAGAAGATCTGTCATTTAGTGCAAAGTTTAGATTGTGCTCAATAAAATAGGTGTGGGTTTGGCCATTAAACACTTAGGATAAATGAAAGCAGAGGTCACTCAGCAGCCTCATTCACTGTGCATCATCCAGCTTGTGCATGGACTAAAGCAGGGGTCCTGCAGAAACAATAGCATGACCTCAGGCAATTCAAGATTGCATTATAATGCATAAACACAAAGGAGCAGAATTAAGGTTTGGCAATAACCTTAACTTTGTCATTTCCTCACTTTTGAATGCTTCACTTTGCAACCTTAGCATTCTTATAATATATACTTTTTTTGTATTGAAAATACGTTAGTGCCATTTAAAGCTTATAAAGTCCTTCAAAACGTTAGATATTGATAGTGTGGTACTGCATACATGAGATGTAAATTAAACTGTAGGCCAGATCCTCTTAGTGTAAATCAGCAGAGCCCCATTGAATCTAACAGGGCTCCCCAGAGGATTCAGGGGGCCTGGGGCAAAGCAATTTTGGGGGCCCCTTCCATAAAAAAAAGTTGCAATACTATAGAATATTATATTCTTGTGGGGGCCCCTGCGGGGCCCGGAGCAAATTGCCCCACTTTCTCCCCCCTCCCCCGGCAGCCCTGGAATCTAATGGAGCTATACTGATTTACCGCAGCTGAAGATCTAGACTTCTGAGTTTCTGGATTCTTCTAAAATATAATAAAGTGGAACACCTTATCTAATTCATCACTTAGATCTCAATGAGAAAACTGCATTTAGTCTTAGTCCTCATATTGTAGAAAAATACTGAGGCTTTCAAAATTATTGAGATGCCAAGCAGAGAGGTATTTTTTGCTGATTACAAAAACAACAACCACCACCACCACCACCCATCAATCTTCTCTCTGTAGAATAAAGTTAATTAAATGGATTACAGTTTTCAAGGTAGTGTACCTTCAGAAAATGAGAAACAGTAATTTGAGAATTTGGTCACTAAGAATTTGCACAAGTACTTACATTATTTAGTAAATTTTCTCTCTCTAACACCATCTCAGAATCACTATCTCCCGCACACTGCCCCCGCCCCTACTGCCAGCTCAGCAGCTCCAATTGGTCGGGAACTGAGACCAATGGGACCTGCGGGTGCGAGGACAGTGTGCAGAGTCTCCCTCGCCACCCATGCTCCTAGAGGGCTGCAGGGATGTGGCAGCTGCTTCCCGGAAGCCACAGTAAGCCCTGCCGAGACCCCACACCCACCCCAACCCCCTGCTCCATCCCGGAGTCCCCTCCTGCACCCCAAACCCCTCATCCCCGGCCCAATTCCAGAGCCTGCACCCCCAGCCCAAGTCCTCACCCCCCAACACCCCAATCCCCTGCCTCATCCCAGAGCCCTCTCCCACACCCCAAACCCATTATCCCTGGCCCCACTCCAGAGCCCGCACCCCCAGCCGGAGACTTAATCCCCCTCCTGCACCCTAACCCCCTGTCCCAGCCCAGTGAAAGTGAGTGAGGGTGGGGGAGACCAAGCGACGGAGGGAGGGGGGATGGAGCGGGCAGGCGTGGGGCCTCAGAGAAGGGGCAGGGCAGGAGTGTTCGGTTTTGTGGGAATAGAAAGTTGGTAACCCTAATTTCCTGCTCATCTGTTTCTCTCACAAGAATCTTTGTTTTTTCTTCCAATTGGCCCCTCATGTGTGCACAAGCTCCTACTCAAAATCCATAAAGTCAACATCTTATCTTCCAAGTCCCACCTCAGAACTAACCTCTGCTGTAATGCATACAGAAAACCGACATAATAATAATAGTTAGGCAGGTAGTGAGTGGCAATTACTGTTACTTGTGGGCTATGAGTTGTGCATACAGGTACTCTGTACTAAAATCTCATTATTTTTGTTACCCCATACTTCACTGACCACCTGTTATATCTTGTCTTTTAGATATAATGGAAAAGGGTCTATAATGGAAAATGTTGGACATCCTTAACTATAGTCATCACTACTTGAACTGCCATAATCATCATCATATGAAAGTGGAAGTATAGAAGCTGGCAAAGATCTTTATATTTTTGCAGAGATGTATTTTTGGGCTGTATTTCTTAGGAGTGATTTCTCACTCATATTTGTTTGACTGAAGATTCACTGCAGAACAGCAGATTGTCTGTGCTGTAGAAGTTTTGTAGCTCCAGATATTTTTGAATGGCCCTAAATGTTAAATATAGTAACACATTCTCTGAAGGCAATCTTGCCATTTAAGCACTCTCCATGTTCTGAACACGATAGCTGATTGTTGCCATGCTAACGGAGGCTGCTCAACATTACCTTGTAAAGCTAAGTTAAAGGGACATGGTAAACTTGAAAAAAAAAATCACAATTCCAGCTGAAGGTTCTGTATTCATTACAGCTACAAATAACACTTAAGATTAATAGACCAGAAAGCGATTAAAGGGAAAATATTTGTCTCTATTGTTCCAGTTTTACTGTGTGCAGTGACAATGAGTATATAATTAGTTTCACTGCTTTGTTAACGGTCAACTGCATCACTCATACACTGCTCTGCGGGGTGCTCCAATGTACTTTCCTCTGATTATGGTCCCAAAGGCAACATATCTGAAACTGAAAGTGAAGATGAAGAGGTAGCAGGCATGTGGGTGCACAGAGGGAAAAAAAGGGGTGTGTGATGTTTCCCAGGTGTATTCAAGGCAGCCCCTGAATGAGGCACCTTGCTACTAACTGCCCTTAGCGCGAGGAAGCCTTGTCTGTGCCTACTGGGGGTCAGCTCCGACTCCCCCGACCATGGACAACACACAAGCACTCCCCTCTTAGCCTATACAGGCTCTGCTGTCCCTCTGAGGTTAAACAAAGGTGTGTTCCAACTCCCAAGCCCTCTGAGCAGCTCACTGGAGTGTCCATCCCCTGCTCTGCTGGACACACAGAATTCACAGATCCACTGCTCCCAAAGGAACAGTACCCCTTCTCCCCCGCTTACCAGTTGCACTTTAGATCACAGCTCTGCTTAACACACAGCACTTAGATACGTTTATAATGAAAGCAAGTAAAGGTTTATTTAACAAAAGTATAGAGATGTGAGAAGTAGCAAGTAAAAGTATTGGAAACAAATGCTTACATGTAAAGTAAAATAATAACATGCATTCTAGAGCATAGACTTAATGAATAAGATATTTTTCTGTCTAAAGTCTTTGCAGCATTTTCCAGCCAGGTTGGCTGTAACCTTCCTTTCATAAGGCAGAACACGCTGACACAGTTCATCTCCTCAATGAAGGATCCTGGGAGTCCCTCAGTATCCCCAGTAATAACCCAAAAATCCAGCATCTTTACTCATAAACAGGATACCCCGTGGTGTTTTTGTTTTTTTCCTGAGACTTTCCTCTCCTTGTGGTTTCACACTTTTTTGATTAGCATCATGCTCAATAATGCAAATAGGCCTTCACTGTGATACATACAACATACAATACATGCTTGACCAGATAGTAAGAAACAAGCATCACCTACTCTCTGCCTGAACAGAATCTCTCCAAGGCCTATCACCTCCATGTGACCTGCTTTTAACTTCAAGGCTTTAAGAACTTAATTTCCAGTATAAATACATAACTTCTTAAATATTACCTGTGGTGACAGTAAGCTACTGGCTCTTAGTAGATACCTTACATGCCACCCTTTGGTGAATTATTATGCATGTACCTGATCCAGGGGATCCCTGTAAAACCCCACGCATCCTCTCTGTACCTTCTGTCAATTGGCATCAATAGGTCCTAGGGAGAAGGGGTGGGTACAATCATATGAGGTGGTGAGGTTTTTAATCCGGGGCAAAAGACTTACATAAAATGAAATACCCATGTTTTTATAGGTGTATGTTTGTTGGGGGGAAAACGCATAGATACACACACACACAAAAATCAGAACATACTATTTTAAAAGGGTACTCTACCAGAAAATAGAATTTTTAAAAATAATTTACAAACAATTCAAATTATGAGCATCCCTTCACACTTTTAGTTCTGCTTATTTTAAATGGGAAGTATTTTGATATACTTTGATATACTTCTGTAAATATTTAGATCAAATTCAGATGGCACAAGTTATTCACAAATAAGCCAATTATAAAAGAGCTAATTCTATCCCTTATTTGCTCAAAACAAATACATTCATTTTGGTAGAGGGATAGATTTATATTATGGGTCAGATCATCAGCTGGTGTGAACTGGTGTAGCTACACTGTATTCAATTTAACTATGCCAATTTATACCAGCTGAGGATCTGACTTTCTAACTCTACTATGTCAGGAGTCTTATGGAGCTTTGTTATACTACTTTTGTGTTGAGCACCTTGATCCTGCAAACTGATCCATGCAGACAGATTCCCTGAAACTTTGTGGAGCCCCACTAATTTCAATGATACTTCAGATGGATGATACAGGAGCCTCCCACCCGGATCAGACCTCAAGACAAGAATTTAAAGTCCCACCCACCCTTCTAAGACTTACATGCTAGTGTATATCTGTACTCTGAAGCCAGTGAGGCTGTTCATGTGTTAAGATTGTGCATGTGCATAAGTGTTAGCATGATCAGGGTCTTACTTGTACATGCACATAAAAGCAACAATTATGAGTACTTTTTTAAAAACTGGGGGAGGGGGGAAATTATGAAAACACAAAAAGTAGCCTTAATTAATAAAATGAGCAATTAATGTTCATATTTGTAAGTTTGAGGGTTTTTTAACTTTTAAGCAGAGCAATTACACTGTTTGTAATTTTTTGCTTTTACCAGTGCTCCTGTCTTTCTCGGAGAGGAAAAAACATCAAAAGGCCTAAAACTGTAAGTACTCATAAAATGCTTCCTTTTAATATTATTTTCACAGTGTAATAATACTGTTAAATAGTAATATTCTCCATTATTTTATTATTGCATTATTTCCTCATTTTTTTTGTGACCGTCCTTCTCCTTCCTCTCCAATTGCTCCTTCACAGTGTTAGGATGATACATCCCTCCTCAATTCCAGCTGTCTCTGGGATCCGCACAGGGCTCTGACCCTGCCCCGCCCTAAGGGCCCTGCAACCCTACCTGAACCTGACATCGGGTCAGGTCAGAAAACAACCAGACCTTCTCGGGCAGGCTCTGATCACCTCTTGCCCATGGGGTTGGCATGGCAGCAGCTGTATAGCCTACTCCTGCCACTTTGCACTGTGAGAGTGTGCTGACGTATCCCAGCACCTTTCACTTTGCAGCACACCAGTGCATCAAAGCACCCATGGATGGCAGGAGTGGAGAATGCAGCCGGGCTTAGCTGACCCCATGGGCAGGAGGTAGCTGGAGAAGGATTGTGGCCATGCAGTGTGGGGAGCAAGAAGCTCCCACCAGGCCAACCCCCAAGGATGAGGTGGCAGTGCTGATACAGATTATGGGGGAAATGTCAGGTTCGGGTCAGGTCAGAAAAGGATTCGATCACCACTCTTGGGTCAGGTTTGGTTCAACTGTGCCAGGGATGAGTCCAGGGCTGGGCATTAAAATTAGGCCCAAGGAGACTTCTAAACCTCTTCTCTCTCTCTCCATCCTATTTCTGGGTAACCTCATTCAATTTAATATAAAAGGAGGCCTTCCATTTTGTATATTTAACTGATTTAAGATACAATGCCAGAAAATATTCTACAAAAAATTCTCCAGGTATATTTTGCTGCTCTTCATTAATGTTTGTATTGCTCCATCGGGTTACCTATATGAATCCCATGGTAGGAAACAGCATTGCTATCAGGAAGTTTAAAAAAAAAAGTCTGAAAATTGAACACCTTTTATAAACTGCAAATGCCTTCTTTAAATGATTGGACAACCCCCTTTAAAAAACAGGCAACAAGTTAGACTCATAGCCCAAAATCAGTTTTCCCAGGGCATTATTATTTAATTGCATGGTTAGTTGTATTATTTATCTAGCTGCTTTGTAATTTGCTGATCGTCTATCCAATAATAAAGGCTTTCCTAAGCCCACTGAAGAATATCACCACCTATACGACTGTATGTTGCTTCACTGCATAATTTAAAACAACTGACAAATCTAGATGTTGCAGTTGTAGCCATGCCAGTCCCAGAATATTACAGAGACAAGGCAGATACAGTAATAATCTGTTATTGGACCAACTTCTGCTGGTGAGAGAGACAAGCTTTCGAGTCACATAGATTTCTTCTTCCAGTCTGGAAGAGATACTCACAGCATCACAATAAAATTCAAGATGGAACAGATTGTTTAGCATAAGTAGTTAGAAGATATTGTAAGGGACCATTCAAGGTAGAGTGGCCCGTTAACACCTCTGCAGTCATAGGACAAAAAGAGGGGGTTAGTAAGTTATAGATTGTTGTAATAAGCCAGAAATCCAGTGTCTCTGTTCAGTCCATGATTTTTAGTGTCTAGCAGAGTAATGAATTTACACTGCCAGGCTTGTCTTTTGAAAGTGTTGTGCAGGTTTCCTTTGAGGATGAGGTTAGATAGAGTGATTACTTTTTGAAAAAAGTGTTCACCCACAGCTGACAGGAAAATGATAAAAGACAAAAACACCCTATATGTGAGTTCATTTGAGAGATAATGATTATTTGGTTCCACTCACATACTTGTTATTGGGGCATTTTATGCACTGGATGAGGTATACCACATGTTGTGGCAGACATGTGTAGGTCAATGGATCTTGAAAGGTAAATAGTAGAGGTGTTGATCAAGGAAGCAGTGGAGATATATCTGCAGGTTTTGCATCTGTTGTTCTGGCAGGGTCTGGTGCCACTTTGAGTTGGTGTGTCCTGGTCTGTGGGGAGCTTACTTCTGATGAGCTGGGAGAGAGTTGGAGGTTGTTTGAAGGCCAGAAGTGGGGGTTCAGGAAAGATTTTTTTCAGGATGAGGTCCCCATTGAGTATGGTTGGTAGTTGTTTGATGCTACCCTACATGATTCCAGTGTGGGGTGGTAGGTTACGATTAGGGGTGTGTGGTCAGAGGGGTTCAATTTCTGTTTTGAAGCAGGTTGTCTCAAGGTATTTAGGTTGCCTGTTCCATGATGCGATCTCCTTCTCTGGTGGAGTGTCCACGTTTGGCGAAGGCAGTTTAAGTGTGTTAAGGAGTATATCCCGGTCTTTCTCCTTGGATCATATTCTGTGGTATCTGAGTGCCTGGCTGTAGATAACAGATTTCTTGATGTGTTTGGGGTGGATACTGGATCTGTGGTTGTCTGTAGGGTTCCATTGTTGAAGTTGATTGTGGTAGGGAAGTTGATGCTAGTGTGGGAGTGTTCCAGAGAGTTTGATGGACAGGTGGTGGTTGTTGAAGTAGTGGTGGAAATTTATTAGACAGTTTAACCCATCTGTCCAGAGGATGAAAATACCATCAGTGTATCTCAGGTATATCATTGGGTTCATGGTGCATTTGTCCAGAAATTCTTCTTCTGGGTGACCCAGGAAGAGGTTGGCATATTGAGGAGCCATTCTAGTACCAGGGCTGTTCCAATGGTTTGTTGCTGAATGTAAAATTGTTATGGGTGAGAATGAAATGGATGAGTTTGACGATGTGTTTAGGGTAGATATCTGAAGGTTGTCCATTGTTCAGTTTTATAAATATATGAGGCAGGCAGCTATGCCATCATTGTTAGGGATGTTGGTGTACAGGAAAGTGACATCCATGGTGGCGAGGATGGTGTTCTGAGGAAGGTGGTTTATGTTGCAGAATTTGTGGAGAAAGTCTGCTGTGTCCTGGAGGAAACTGGCCCTCTGAGTGGTGAGTGGTTTGAGGATGGCTTATGCTAAACAATCAGATTCACCTTGCTTTTTGCTGTGATGCTGGGAGTACCTTTCGCAGAACTGAAGAAGAGCGCTATGTGGCTTGAATACTTGTTTCTCTCACCAAGAGAAGTTGATCCAATAAAAGATATTATCTCACCCACCTTGTCAAATAGAGATGGGTTCAGCTAAACTTTCAAATTAGGACATTCATTTTGTAAATGAACTGTAGTGTTACAATGTTACCAAAGTAAGAAAAAACAGCAATACCACCAGCATTCCCATAAAGTATTCGGCACCTATAAGAATTCAGTACAATCAACACTTGCACACAATATTTAGGCTACATCTACACTAGAGAGTTTACAGCAACACATCTGTACCAATACAACTGCCCCGCTGTAAGATCTCTTGTGTAGCCGCTCTATGCCAATAGGAGAGAGCTCTCCCATAGACATAATAAACCACCCCCAATGAGTGGTGATACCTATGTCAGCAGGAGACGCTCATAGTGCTGTGCACACTACCACTTATGCTGGCATCACTTATGTCACTGAGGGATGTGTTCTACTGATGTAAGTGGTAGTGTAGACATGGCCTAAGTAACATGATAAAATGCATATAACCACAATACAAAGTCCACACCTGCTCTCTCTTTCTACAGATGTTTAGAGATCCTGATTAAAAACTCCAGACAACTTGTGACCTTTCCTTTATGAAAATCTACTGACAGCTGCTAAATGACTTATCTTCAATGATTTAACATCACAATTACCACCAAAATCACCACTAGTTCAACCTGCAAACTGATTCATTAGCACCAAAGAAACAGTAGTTAAAAAGGGAATAAAATATTACACACCCACACCCAGGTATGTTTTGTAAAGTAAAAAAAAAGATGTACTTTAAACAGCAGATATAGTTACCAGCAAAAGAGTGGATCTGCATTCTCATTATATTTTAACTGCTTAACTGGTATTAGCAAAAGTTGTTTGTTTGTTTTTTAAACTGAAAAGGTGTCAGTACTGCATGACTTCAATATCAATCCAAAATTTAGCAACGTTAAGAATCAAGCCAAAGCATATATCTTATGATGGTGCCATATGCAACAACCTCTAGCTTCACTCCTCCACCTTTCTCAGCTTTCATTTTCAGAAGCTTTCAGCATTCAGTTTTGTTTGCATTAGGCTTTCCTCCAAAATCGCACAATCTGTTCTCACTGTACTACAATTCTTGAGAATCAAGCATTTTGAATGCTATAATGAAATCTGGGTATAATGAGGGTAAATTATATACAATTTAATCTAGCTGGGGGACTAGGAGATTGTGTTCAAACAGAGAATATTGTGAGGAAGGCTCAGTACAATTCAGAATAGTCTCAGTCCTTCCTTAGCTTTTTATTTGGGTTCCAATAAAATCAATGTAAATGAACTGCCTAGTGGGACAGGGTTGGCATGGGTACTTCAATGACTTTTTTAGACTGCTTGTTTTCCTGGATAAACTCCATTGTCGCTGTGTTTAGAGCTATAAAACATTATAATGGCAAGTAAACTGATGTTTTCAAAATGCTCACAATACAGGGCCATTTAAAAATGCCTAGCAGCTGTTTACAGTTCAGGGTAAACTGCAATCAGACAAATACTACATTTACTAAATTAGATTTGTGAAATTGGCTGCATATAACCTAACTATCTCTGCTATCGAAGTCATAAATAATAGGATTTAAGTAAACAAGCAAGAATGAAGGAATACAGAATTGAAAGATTCAATTTAGTAAGAAGTTATTTACAAGAGTCAAACACACCAAAGAGAAGAGAGCAAAAACAAAAGAAAACAAAAAAACAAAACAACTTAAAAATAAAATGTAACAAAATGTAATAAAAACAAAAGATGGTTAACTAAGGGGAATTCTTCCAAAAACAATCCCTTGGGGATAAATTTATTCCACTGTCATCAGCTTTGTTTTTGTCGTCAATCAAAGAAAACTATCCAGTATGAGTGATATACCGGGATAAATAACAAGCTAATTCCCTGCCTCTTGTTCACCTAAAAGCTGCACATGAAAGAATGGTTACTTATCTTACAGTAACTGGGGTTCTTCAAAAGGTATTCTTCACATTTTTCCCCATAAGCACAAGATTGGATTCTTTTGGTTAGCAGTGTTAGCAACCACACCTGCAACCTGGATTCTCTACACCCTCAGATGGGGGACACCAAAGGGTGGAACAGACCCAACTGCCATTCAATTCCTTTGCCAATACAGAATTCCAGAGCTATAGGACTGTAAAAGCAGGGCGAGTCATGGGATCTATGTCGACAACAAATCTCAAGAACCAGTTACTGTAATGTAAGTAACCGTTCTTTCTTCTTCAAGTAATTGTCTACATAGATGGTGACTAGCAAGCAGTTACCTCTTGGCTTGGAGGTGGGTGCTAGGAGTCCCATTTAAATAAGGATTTCAGGACAGCTCTACCAAAGTGGGCACTTGATCTGGAAGCCTCAACTAAGGAATAGGGCTAGATGAATATGTGGACTGATCCCTACTGTAACCGGGTTGGAATCACCCCTGCGGCGCCTTCTGCTGGTCATCCTCAGGAATTAGCTCAGTCCAGTGTCCAGAGCGCCCTCTGCAGGCCAGTGATCCACCTGTCTGCTACTGGCCCCCGGGTCCCTCCCAGGACCCCGGTGCCCCTTTAACTGGGTCTCCCCTCCCAGGGGAACCCCCACCCCACTATCCCCACTTTGCCTCAGTATTGGCTACTGCCCAGTCTCCATCTCGCCCCTGTTCACTGGGGCAGACTGCAGTATCCACCACTCATCATAGGCAAAGGGGTTTGGACCTGCTGCCTTTGCCTACCCCTGGGTTGCTCCCTGCAACCCCCAGTACCTCTTGGCCTAACGCTAGGCTGCAGCCTGGGGCTTTCCAGGCCGGAGCTCCCCAGCCTTTCCCCAGCCCTGCTCCACTCTAGGTACCTTGTCTACTCCCTGCAGCCAGGCCCTTTTCCCTCTACAGGCAGAGGGAAAGTGTTTGGGCTCCTGGCTCACAGCCTTTTATAGGGGCCAGCTGTGGCCTGATTGGGGTGTGGCCCAGCTGCAGCCACTTCCCCAATCAGCCCAGCTTTGAGAGCAGCAGCTCTCAAGCCCTGCCAGGCCACTTTTAAACCCCTCAGGGCAGGAGAGGGTACCCAACCCACTACACCTACATAGCCACCCTGCAAATTTCTGATATAGGGATGCTTCTTCGAAGTAGTAGAGGCTGCCTGAGCCCTGGTGGGCTGCAATAAGCACAGGTGGATCTAACCTGGCTAACTGATAGCAGGATCTTATAGAGTTAGATATGCATTTAGATACTCTTAGAGTGGATATGGCCTGACTCTTAACTCTGTCTGCAAAGTCACAAACAATCTAGGGGAGTTCCTGAAGGGCCTTGTCCTATCAAGATAATAAGATAGTGCCCGCATCCCATCAAAAGTGTGTAGTTTAACTTCCCCTTAATTTGAATGGGGCTTGGAGAAGAACACTGGGAGGTGAGTACACTGATCCAAATGAAATTCTGAAACAATCTTGGTCAGAAACTGAGGGGAGGTACCAAAGTCATCTTATCTTTATGGATCTCTGTGTAAGTTGAACTAGCCTGAGACCCTGAATTCCCCCCTACCCTCTGAGCTGAAATTTTGGTACTACATATTTCATGGACACAAGATATGAGAACAGGTCACTAGGGGCCCACAGGGGAAATATACGTAAGAGGCCCTTGAGGAATCTAGCAACTAGAGGGTAAGAAAATATGGAATAAGGCTCTGAGTAAGAGGGTGATGTGCAGAAATTGCTGCTAAATGTACCCATACGGAGTTGATGGAAATTCCTGATTGTTTTAGGGCTGGCAAATAGACCAAAACAGCAGAAATGGGATTTTCAAGGGAGGCAGGTGATGTTAGGATTTCCAAACAAAATACCTTTCCCCTTCGCTTTGAAAGCCAGTCTAGCTGAGTGTGGTGGTTTGGGTTTTTGTTGCTATAGACCACAATGATCTGAATTTTAGCTGAACCACTCCTTTCTGTGGCAGTTCTATGGCACTCAACATCCAGCCTATCAGATGCAACAGTTGCTGATTCTGGGTGCAGATAGTCTGCGTAGTTTGATAGACAATGCTTGGCAAAGCAGGTAATGCGACAAGAGGCTGCATGACAGGTTGATGAGATCAGAGTACCAGAACTGTCTGGGCCCATCCTAGGTTGATCAGGATCATCAAGCCTCTGTCCTAGCTCATTTTTCTCAGGATTTTTGATATCAGTAGGATTGAAGGGAATGTGTACATCAATCCTTGTGTCCAAGAGACGAGGAAGATGTTTGATCTCCTAGAATTCTGAGTGCCTGGCAGGTACAGAGCCATGACATAATCTGATCACGAAACTACCAAACCCAATGTGCCTCGGACTGAGTAGCCATGACCATGCTCTCCCGTTTGATGAAATAGTACACAGCCTTGGTGTTGTTTGTCAACACTTGGACTGTGGATCCCTGGAATGATGGGAGTGGGGTGTTACGCTTTGCAGAACAAGTTGCAGAACATTTACATGTATACAAGCTTCGGGCAGAGACCACATGCCCCGAGTCTGAAGGTGCTCTAAATGAGCTCCCAGTCTTTAAGTGGTAGCATCTTTCATCACAGTCTTGGCTGGCAGAGGCAAGAAGTGTATTATCATCTATTATTTGTATTAAAGTCATGCCTAGAAGCCCTAGTGCGCTAGGCACTGTTCAAACACAGAACAAAATGAGACAACAGGTAGATATAGACATATGGGGGAGTACAAGGAAACAGCAAGACAATACTGGCCAGCATGATAGGCCAGTACACCAGCAACTGAAGTGTTGTCAAAAATATTTTTAGGCATCACAGCAAAGGAGAGTTTTGAGGAAGGATTTGAAGGTGAATAATGAAGTGGTTGTTTATGGGGAGTGCCTCCCAAATATGTGTGGGATAGCATGAGAGAAAGCCTGAAGCCACAAGTGAGCAATGGGGGCTGCTGTCATGAGCAAAAAACAAACAAAAGGAAGGATTTCTTCACACAACGCACAGTCAATCTGTGGAACTCTTTGCCAGAGGATGTTGTGAAGTCCAAGACTATAACAGGGTTCAAAAAAGAACTATATAAATTCATGGAGGATAGAGCCATCAATGACTATTAACCAGGATGGGCAGGGATGGTGTCCCTAACCTCTGTTTGCCAGAAGATGGGACTGGGTGACAGGAGATGGATCACCTGTTCTGTTCATTCCCTCTGGGGCATCTGACATTGGCCACTGTTGGAAGACAGGAGACTGGGCTAGATAGATTTTTGGTCTGACCTAGTTTGGCCATTCTTACGAGCCAATTGGAGGCAAGCATTGACAGCTCAATAGTGAAAGAGATGATAGGTAGGGTGGGGATTGACTGTGAAGAGCTTTGAAAGTGAAAACAAGCAGTGTATGTTTGATGCAGTAGAAAACAAGTATCCAGAGGATCCAGAGTCAGAGATACAAAGATAAGGGTGACATGGTCAAAGCGACAGGATAGGAAAATGATCTTTGCCTAAATGGATAAGGGCAAGCCAAGACTGCATTTGTCAATTACTTCTTTGCAAACCTAACATGGGTCTTTTCATGATTTTAACAGGAGTTATTCTTGTGGGACTGTCACCTATATGCCCATGTGATTTTTAGGTGAAGTTGGGCAAATTGAGTCATGTAGGTGCAGAAAGCCATATGACTTAGAAGTGTGAGGCACAGTCTCATTAACATCTTTGGACCAGCCTGGAGGTGACTGATAAGATCCAATATAGTTTGGAATCTTTCTTATTGGTGATAAGACCTCACTGACCTTGTTTCTAACATGGCTCCTATGAACTCTAGACTCTGAGTTAGATCAAAGGTGAATTTTTCTCTATTTTGAGGCCTAGAGTAGCAAAAAACCTTTGGATTACATAGATCAACCTGGTCACCTGCTGGGGTGATTTCCCTCAGATGAGCCAACTGTCAAGATACAGATAGACCTTGCCATCTCAAGTAAGCCCCCATGACAGCCGTCAGTGCTGTGGAAAGACCAAAGGGTGGGACCCTCTATTGGTAGTGAGCATTTCCTACCAGGTATCTGAAGTATTTCCCAATGTCCTGAGTGTATAGGCAGGTGGACACAAGCATCCTGTAAATTAAGAGCCACAAACCAATCTTGATGCTCTAATAAGGAGATTATGGAGGCCACAGTCACCATCCTGAACTTGAAACAATGGACAAACTTCTTGAAATGTCAAAAAGCTAGGATAGGGCACCAATCCCCTTTCTTATTTGGCATTAAGAAAATAATGGGAGTAGAATCCCTTGCCTCTGAACCCAAAGGGTACTTTTTCCACTGTTCCAAGTTGCACAAGAGAGTCCATCTCCTATGGGGAGGAATGGGGAACGAGGGTGGAGAGCATGGAACTGTATGCAATATGATTTGCTGATGAACTCTTAAGCCCTCTGGTCCTTGATGATGCCAGCCGAGGCCTCCTGAAAAAAGGCAAAACAGTTGTCAAAAAAGAGGGGGGAAATGGGTAGAGATCCTCTGTAGGTTCTGCCAGGTTCTTGACTACGGCATCAAACCTGTTGCCAAGGAACAGATATGGAGTGCACAGTAGCTAAGGAAGTAGCAGAGGGTCATCAGTAGTGAACCACTTCTTCCTTGGTGGTTCTGGTGCCCTGTGTGGATTATAATACTGTAATAAGACAGCTGATGGCACCTAAATGTGAGCAGCCAAGTCCTGGAGGATAAATGGCCTAGAGGGGCAAGCTAGAAGCCGGAGGATTCCATAACAGTTGGGAAGAGTTGGAGAGCAGTGGCTGACATTTTAACTGTAGCATGTGGGAGTGGGGGGCTCCGTGAAAGGAAGAAAAACAGTTATTTACCTATAGAGTAATTGTTGTTCTTCGAGATGTGTTGTGCACATACACATTTCACTGCAGGTGTATGCACGCCCAGTGCACTCAAGTTGGAAACTTCTGCCAAGAGTATCACTAGGCAACTCGTGCCTCTGCACTCTTCATGCACGCAGGTGAGGGCAAAAAAGGGGCTTGGTCACTGCCTCCCTCTCTGTTCCTTTGTACCACTGTATGTAATGTCTGAAGCAGCAAGGAAGGTGGGACGGTTATAGAATGTATACGTGCACAATACATTCAAAGAACAACAGTTACTATATAGGTAAGTAACCATTTTCCCCTCATTTTATGCCTTTGCCTGCTAGCAAGGACACGTGTGTTGCCTAGTGGTACTGCTGGCAAAAGTCTCAGACTAGAGACTAGCACATCTCAGATTTATGTACAACACCACTGGGATCAGAGGCCTAAGTGAGGGTGTAAAGATTTTTGGTACCTCCTCAGGTAGGGGAAGGAACTGTGCTATTGTTTCACTGTTGCTGAATTCCCTTAAATTTCCCTTCCTTATTACAGCCCATTGTACACCCATTCCCTTGCCTAATATTCTTTCATAAAAATGGTTTCAGGACTGGTGGGTGTGATTGGGTTTTGGTGACAGGGACTTCTGGACCCACTTAAGCAAAGGGGGCCAGTGCCCAACCCAAAGAGGAACAGGTGCAAGGCTCACTACCTTAGGACATCTACCAGCATCTATGTCCAGCACAGGTCGGGGGGTGGGGAGGGAGAAGTGTTGGAACGCAGCATAGGGCAGAAGGACACTGCCTGAAAGAGCTTTGAGGTCTAGTTTGTTTTTTCCTTGGGACTGGGGTGCACAAGCCCAGAGAGTGCAAGTTAGCCCTAGAATCTTAATAAATGGAGATCTTTGTCAATCTTGGAATTGAAGAGGTCACAGCCCTCTATAATTGTTTGAACTTCCCTGGGTATCCCTGATGACGAGAGCCAGAAGGATCTTCACATTGCCCCCGATGTGGCCATAGCGAAGGCAGTAGTCTGAGACACATCCAAAGCAGTCTGCAGAGAAGTTCAGGAAATCCGATGCCCTCGAGCAGGATCTACAGTAAGTAATCCTGGCACCAGGTACATGCTTCCTCTTTTGAATGTAGTTGATATTGATGCTGGAATTTGTCACAATTCCTTTGCACGGTCCAACAATCCCTAATTAATAGGCATGGCAATCCTACGAGGCATGAAAGGATGCAGAAAGTGTAGCAGCTTGTTCTATTTCTCTTGCAAACTACCTCCAGTGGTTTCAGCCATGTGTTTAATCAAATCTTGGAATGCCTTAAAGAAGTCCATGAGACAAGACATGGAGGAAAGAAGGATGAAATTATAGCTGGGATCAACAGTTCCTGTGTGTTGGCATGGTGAATCATCATCACTCTCCTCCTGTTTCTCTAGGATCTGTGACTGCACCAACTGACCTGATTGGGAAGGTCTATACCACCACTTAAACAAGAAGAAGACCTAATCCTATAAGGAGGCGACAGTGAATGCTGGCTTGTGGGAAAAGGGTAGCATACCCTAGGGTTCCGAGTAGGGCCATGATTAATAAACATATGAATACTGGACTGATGGACCCTAGAGGAGGATACGAAGGGGGCTTGTTCATTGTGACACTCATGCATTTTTCTGCTTAAAGAACTATCTCTTGAGTCCCTCCCTAATGCCCAATGTGACACCTACTAAGGAGGTTAGCAAGAGATGATTCCCTGTTACATAAAGATAGAAAAATGAAAAAGAATACGTCTCCTCCATTAGCAGGTCTATTATCTTTGATGTGCTAGGGAGCACTTGGAACCTTTCTATAAGGGTAGGGGAGGGAGTTGTTACTGATGTCATTGGAGAACTTTGGAGGACTTTAATAGTGATGTCAGACAAGGCTATATAAACTCAACTGCAGCTCTCTCAATTCCAAATTAAGGGGAAAGGGATACTGAATCAGATTGTAAATAAAGAATGATTTTCTTCTTCCAGTGACTCCAACATAACACCATTTGAAACAGCGCAGTGAAATAAAAATATTGTGCTGTACTGTGAGCTTTAGTCTCTGATAAGCCCTTTTTAAACTCAAATTCATTATCAGTCTAAATGAACTTTTAAAATTATTGATGTGCATTCAACTTTGTTTTTTATTACAAACCATCCTATTACTTTTAATATATTCATAAGAATGATCACTCATTCAAAACTGCTGCTGCTACTTAGGGTGACCAGATGTCCCGATTTTATAGGGACAGTCCCGATTTTTGGGTCTTTTTCTTATATAGGCTCTTATTACCCCCTACTCCCTGGCCTGATTTTTCACATTTGCTGGTCACCCTACTGCTGCTGCTACTACTACTACTACTGTAGACATCATTTAGGATCATATTTTTTCAGTACATTTTTCTAATATTCTTTAATACTCTAGATGTAATTCGTTTCAAAATAACAGCTAGTGGATTGTAGCACTGGAGAACACATATATAATATACTTATACATGTTACATAACTTTCACATATTGTGACAGCCAAATGATCTCCAGGATTTTTGACTATCAAAATGCACCTCCCTTTCCTCAGCCTCCACTTTAACTGAGGGATATGAGATGTAAAAAACATCTGTAAGTTCACCTAGGTTTACAAATTCAACCTCTCATCAGCCTGGAATCAGAGACGATTCTGATAACAGACTAACCAGGTGAAAACATATCGGGTTGCTGGCTGTGTGTGCAGGAGCTCTTATCATAGCACAGCCATTTGCTAGAGTTAGGAGAAATCCCTGTTTTTCACATATGTTTCTTCCCCTTATTTATTAACAATTCAGTAGTTAGCTGAGTGGATGATAAATATTTGCTAAGAGTGTGGGGGGGAAATCCTTTGTTTGTAACTACTATTTTCAACAATTAAGGAACAGATTTTGAAAATATCTTTGAGGAAATATATCTTTTTAGTTCAGTTAGTGCTTTTCGCGTTCTGCATGGATATCAGCCAGGTTCATTACTTTTAGCAAAAAAAATAAAAATTGGCGTTTAAAGAGTGACCGTAATTGTATAGTATATAATGCTTATTTTTAAAACCATTTCCCCATTATAATCATTCCTTTGAATCTTAAAAACAGCTTTTATTTCCCTACTCATTCATAAAAAATATCTTTTCAGGAAACTGATTTCTCACACATGCTATGTCTACACGAACTGAATTTTTTTTTATTTAACAAAAACTTGAATGTCTATCTTACTTCACTGTGCCAAAGCATTTTTCATTTTTGCACCAGCAACATTACATTGATGTCATTGTAAGACAGGATTTCCAGAGTTTGAATAATTATTTTCTCTCTTTTCTAAATGAACCCTTTCCAATGTCTTCAACATCCTTTTATTATTATAGGGCAATTCTTCCAGCCCTTCTTTTCTCTGAAGTCCCACCAATATATCAATATCCTTTTAGTAAAGTACTACACCAAATTTAATACAGTATTCCAACTGGGATCACACTTCCTGTTTTATGATGTGATATCTACAAAATACGAACAATTTGTTAATATTTCTCCTACTGACAACTGAAAACAAATCTAACATGCTACACAAACACTAGGTCCTGTGCATAAAGCAATGCATGAACACAGAGTAAATGTTACGCTGTTATATACACAATACATTGTCACTTTTTATTTTTTGTGTTACTTGGCAATGGAATTACATACAATTTCAAAGGAAAGACACCTACTGAAATATATCCCATTCTTGTCGTACTGGCAAGTATAACATCACTGAAATGAAAGCACAAATCTCAGAGTGCCTACCTCTTATACAACAAAAATTTTACATATTCAGATAGTGTCAGTGGGCAGAGCCAGTTTCTACCTTTAAAATGGTTAAAATTATGGTGCTTGCTTTTGCATCATCTGAGATACTAGTTCTTGCTATCACAATAGTTGGGCAGTGCACTCCTGCTTCTTCAACACATGCATGGACTCAGTCATTATACAAGTGTCAGCACTAATGTAACAGTGATCTTTCTGGCCCTCCACCTTAGCTCTCCTATGGTGACAGAATCAGATAACAATGCAGTGACACCAGGGATTAGCAGAGGTAATTTACATAGAGGGATGAGAAGTTTGAACTCTGCTAGGCTAATGTTATTCCCCCTTTTTATAGCATGTCTCTTTTTTTAGGAATCCTGAGGCTTCCAGCTGCTCATCCTCCGAGTCCTGCTGTTTCTGAAGGGTGATCTGCCAGGAAAATGGAGACCAGGGAAGCAGCACATAAAACAGGGAAAACAGGACATTTTGGAAAAAGTCGGAACAATACTGAAATTTTGATAAAAATCCAGGCTCACTCAAATTAAATGCCTATTAATAGTTGGGTGACAACAGTCACTTGAAATCAGAATTCTTGGTGCACTTTACGCCATATTTATGTGAAATGGAAGAGTTTGCCCCCACTGTGTTCAAGACAGTCAGAATGTAATTGGGCATCCCTGTGGATTATTAACCTATGAAGTCTGCTGTAACTGCAGAGTGTTTAGGTTTAAGTATAATTTTAACCTAGTCTTACTCATTTTACTCCGCATTTCCTTGTAGATATATTACCAATGCTCTGGGATGTTGGGGGGATGCAGAGGAGAGAGGCTTGACTTTTGCTGAATTCCATTCCTAGGATCTAGGTCAGAGGCTAAAAAAGGTAAGACTGAGGTTTCTTTGCAAGAATGGGTTCGCTGCTGTCAATGTGTGATATTAGGAACAAATTTAACTTTGGCAACTATGAGAGAAAGAGCCAATGGGTTGCTTAAAAATTAAAACTAAATTTTCTGGTGAGTTTGCCTCCCATCCCACCAGCATGTAATTAATCACAATCACGTAACATTCATACATATTTCTAATTCTATGCTTATGCAACCATTCCCTCATTACAAATGTAAATTTACCTCCATACCACATAGACTCTGTGTCATCTCACTTTTTCAGTTATCAGAAATAGAGAATCATGAAATTTATATTACAGAAAATGCTATAAAGGCTAATGAAGTTAACCCCACACAATTCATTTTGGGCTCTCGCCCTGCCCCCTTCCCACCGGTTCTACATTTAGGGTGGTTCCTCCAACGCTTTTACACTGACAGGTTCAGAAGGATGCTCTCAAGAAGGGCCCATCTTTAGGGCATCAAGAATGCTTTGGATTAAAGTATATTGGGAGAACTATGTGAGCAAGTTTGTGTGTTTCCGCTATGACTGGTTACAAATCTCTCACTTTCAAGAGTGATAACATTTACTAAAAATATATATAAAAAGATAATTATGTTATGAAAGTCTAATACATTTTATTAATAGTCTATCCCTTCTGCTAACAAACACACACAAACCTTATATTAAAGGATGTCCAGGGGAAAGAGATTACTCACTAGTAATAAACATAAAATAAATAAACAAGGAGAAATTGCCTTTTCAAATTAAATTTAAACAGGTTTGGGTTCTTTCTTTAAAAAATCTGACAGACAAAAATAATTAATAACCATTTTATTTGAACACCATATGTGAGTTTGTGCTTTAATTACATAATCAACATTTGCCTATATCAGGAAACTAGATTTTTCTCAGAGTACTCCAATATCAGCATGAATCTTTTCAGCATCTAAGACAATAATTCACCATAAGGAAATGCTCACTGAGTTGCAACCCCCCCCACCCTTACTTCACTGTATGCAAATTTTACCTACATCAACTAACATGAGAGTTGGTACCGGTAATATACTGAGCTCAGATGACAGTTTTGAGTGATGGTTAGATTTATAAATAATTTGGCTGCAAAACAACATGGCAGCTTTCTAGGTTAAGAAAATATAATAGATACCAATATCAGGTGCTCAAACAGTTTGCATAGCAAAACAAATGAAAGAGAAACAAACCAATGAGCAATTCTGCCCTCTCCCTCTCCTTTCCTCCACTGTCCTTCACATTCTTCCCACCATCAACAACTCTCTACTTACTATCTATAGGCAGGCAGCACATTGTGTTAACTGCAGCATTGTTGCTGAATGTGCCAGTTACATACATATGTCCAGTAAACACACACCTCCTGTGCTAATGGACATGCCTGACACACTGATATTCTGTTGGTTTCAATGGAATAGAGCACAGACTATTTCATGATTCTGTTTAGTCCCAGTGTCATAGAGGCGGGAGTGTTTCTGTTATCCTTTCAATACATTTATTATTAAAGGCACTTATCTGTCTTTCCCTGTTATCTAATGAGGAGTCTTAAAAAGGAGAAACAATTCAACAAGGAAGCTGTCTTCACTGATTTTTCCCCAATCCATACTTTCTTGGAGTTTTATCCTTTTTTAAGATAATAGGTGGAGATTATGGCCAACACAAGGTTAAGTGGGGCTACGGCAGCAAAAGCAAGGGAGAGAGACACTCGCTGTGCGCTGTCTTTACATTCAGGCAGGGAAGCTTCGGGGGGGAAAAACCTAGCTCCAAATATTGGTGGAGCAGAGCCCCTGATTATGAATATTCCTGGGGCTTTAGCTCCAAGAGCCCATATAAGTTGGCACCCATGATCACACCACCTCAAGTCCCTCTTCCTCACTGCTTTGGAATACTACTTTCAGCAAGGAACATGGGACACTAATTGTGCAAAATCATTGTTAAAGAGGTAATCAGCCAGCAGATGGGTCTGAACAGAGAAGAGCTGGAATCCTCTTCCACACCCAGACAACAAGCAATATACCGTTACTTCAGAGTGATGTACACCTAGTACCTATTGTCTCAAGGGAACAGAAGTCCCAAAGCTATTCTCAATCAGGATCTTCTGCAAGCATGGAAAAACAGACCCCTCTTTTAGCATCTCTCATGCATTAAAATAAACGGGGGGACAGGTAATTGTGACAGTAGTCAGAAGAGGGATTTGGTATGCACTTACCACAGCAGTGGGGAGGAAGAAGCTTCCCTGTGACATATAAGTCTAACATTTTTTTTTGCTTTTAAAAAAATGTTTTTAGAAAAATCAATTTTAAATTTTGAAACTAAAATGAGTTAAATTACTAAGATGATGTTTATTGCCAGAAGGTTTATTTATGATTATCTTGACTATTTGAAGCTGAAAGAACTTGAAAATATGCTTTAAAAATAAATGCCTCAGTATCTTTTCATGTTGTCAATGAATTATTTTGAAGTGCAGATATTTTGCCAGCTGACATCCAGAAAACCAAAGCTGTTTTAATGTGACATTAAAGAATAAAGACAAGTCTCCACATGAGAGCATTCCATTTCAGTACACTACTTAATACATGACATGTTCAAACTATGAAAGACATAACATGGAATCAGTCAAGGAAAATCTGAAAAGGTGATGGTAGTTATTTGTGCATATAATTATAGGTATCCTAAAACTAGCAAGGATTTATCTATCCTGTAAAATGATGGAGAATGAAAAGAACTGGAGGGTTTTAGTTCCCCTGAAATGCAGAATTCCCATCTCTCAGTAGGATTAATAAAACAAACCCTGAAGACTTGGGGCTCAGGCACATATTATGGTAATTAATGCATAGATGTGAGGATGAAAGTTTAAGTCTTAGCTGCTGACAAATATATTCATATTGAACCACACTCAGTAGATTCCAACTGGCATATTCTAATCAAAGGTGGTTTTATTCACTTGTGCTTAAGGTTTCAGTGGATGAACTAGTTATGCCTGTCTACAAAATGAAAATAGAGAAAAGAGCAACTAAAATAGAGCAGCAGCCCTGCTCTTTAAAATGTTAAGTAGAGGATATGTAAGACTACGGTCAACTCCTGGTAACTTCACAATGAACCCATTAGAGAACTACAAAACTATATTGCAGAGCCTTAGATTCAATTTTAATTTGGATTTTATTTTTTATTGTTTTATTGTGGAAGACTGCCTTGACCTGGATAGGGACACACATCATATAAGACCATGTGTTTTTAACAGTGATGGCAATGTAATATTTCAGGAGTCAGTTTGGCTGAAATGAATATAACATTTTGCCAGATATCACGGAAGATTTTTTTTTGTTAAAGTGTATTCTCCAACTTCACTTGAAGATCACAGAGTATGGACGATTACTCACCTATAACTGGTGTACTATAAGTATATTGCCTCTGCAAATCAGTAGTGACCACTGGGACAATGTGAACACTAATGTTGTGTTGATATGAACATTTGATGCTGCTGCCCTAATACACCCCAGTTCATTTCCACTGTATAAAATACCATCTAAGGACTTTGAAGTGGCAGGGAAGAAAGATGAGCGAGTATGAATATGACTTCAACTCTGAAACTTTGGGGGTTTTCCTAACATTGTTTTTGGGTATATTTTTGCAAAGTTTATGCTTGTCTTGTGCTTGTTTCTGTGAAAAGTTATCACATTCATGCACAATCACAGTCCAATACATGGGACAGACAACACAAGGTTAAGTGGGGCTTTTGTTTGTCTCACTTGGTTTTGCTTTAAATCCTACTCTTAGTCTGATAGAAGATGAGGAATGAAATCCTGGCCCCAGTAAGTCAATGGTAAAACTCTCATTTTACTTTAATGGACCATGATTTCACCCAAGAGCTCTAAGAAAAGCCAAAAACTAACAGATGAAAGCCCACCACCAGAATTAAAATACTCACATGAAAAACCTAAAATTCATCATAATTCACATGCAACTTTCTGGTGGCTGAGGACCCAGCAGTCCCAAATCCCTATTTTTATGGATAATTGGCCTCTGAAATACTTTTAATATTGGCAATTATAAAGGTTAAGATGGAAATCCCCATGTTCAAAAATAAAGCAAAGAAATAAAAAAGGGTTATTTTCATAAATGATTTCACGCAACATTAGATTAATTCAGTGTAGACAGACAGCTATGAGCATAATGCTTATTGTAATCAGCTACTATAGATACTTCACATTTTAGCTTCCAATACTACAAAATTACATTATTTGCTAATCTTTACCCTGGAAGTCTGCTTTCTGTAACTGGATCCTTCAGCTAAATATCCTCAAGTCAAATATTTTTCAGAACCTATGGAGGTCCACCCAGTTCCTCCCCCACATAGCTATTCCTCTTTCCACTAGGTCATGGAGTTTCCCTCATGATCTATTTTCTTTGTAGAGGGTAGCCATACAGGCATGTTCTACCTGAGAGATCTCTTCCCATCGCTTGAGGTTACCACATACTAGTTACTTCAGTTGTGATTTCCACTATTGTCTCCTTGTATGCATTTGCCTCTATAGATTCTGCAGTACAAAAATCTAGCTAATTGTTTTCCTAAGGGATACATGTTACTTACAACTGAAATGTAAATTATATAAAAAAAATTGCTAAGACTGTGGTAATACAATGTAATCTAGTTTACCTTTTTCACATAATGTTCATATAATTCTTTGGTAACCTTCCCCCAAAACAAATATTGAAATGATTATTTAAAAAAAAAAATCCATGCCAAGAGTGCTTACAATAACAATATTCAGCCATACAGTGGCCAACCACAATTTACATGTGATGCCAGTACAATGAACACCATTTCTTATAGAGAGCTTTTCATCCATAGATTTCAAAGCTCTTTACAAAGGAAAGAAAGTATCATTATAAACAAGAAAGTGGGTTGTTGTTTTTTTTAAATGAAAGATACCTGACCTAATCTGGCAAATTCAAGGCAAATTCATGAGCTGCTGTCAGGTTAAAAACGTTGATCTCTCTGTTACTAAACAATAACTGAAATTATTAGAATTTAAAGTATTTTTTAAAATTTAATTTACTTTTCAGCATTAATGCTGTCTGCTTTTTGCTTTTCAGTCGATGTGATTAAAATATACTAATCAATTTCATATTTATTGATAGGCATTTTCTTCTGTTTCTGTTAAACACTGCTTTATTTTGGCTGCAAACAATACAGAAAGATAGTTAAACTCCAGCCAAAAATTGTTTTAATTGGAATGATCAATGACTAAATCATTGAAAGCTTTTGCATCAATAATAGGGTTTTTTAAAAACAAATTGTAAATAATTTTACATTTTAGATGAATACTATGTATGTCCCTTTAAGATGCTAATATTGAATACCAGGCAATTGAAACAGAAGGATAGTACTGACAATTTCCATAATTTACCTTTTCGTTTGGTCCCCCAAACTAGTACATTTGTTTCCCCAAGTGAGTTGCCCATACCTGCTGTTTGAGAGCTTCTAGAGATTCAAATTCCAACCTGGCCAGTTTTATCTGGATATCCCGTGGTTTATCAGGAATCACAAACGCCATGACAAACTTCAATGCCAGTAGAATATGCTGGGGAAAAAAACAAATTCAATACTCTGTTATACAGTTTATGGCAAGTAAATAAGAGTAATACAAAAGCGTTCTGCAAATTTTAATTCCAGGATGCCGAAAAATGATTTATTGTTAATTGTGTGAGAAATAGTGATGGCAAACTATGCCACAATTACGCCTGACTTTTCCAGCTCAACAATTATTTATACTTTGCAAATAAACACTTACGTCCATTAGGTTTGTTTTTATTATAATTTTATATTTTCATTATGTACTGTATCATTCTTCTTTATTTATATATTTGTGATTCCTGATTCAAATCAAACTATTCAGATTGATACTGACCTGGTTGGAATTTGAATCTAGGATAAGAACTGTAGTACATAGTGAAAGCATAAGATGTATATGTCACAATAGATTTACATGACATAATACAATGGTAAAATGTGCCAAACAAAAATAAACAACAGAGTTCCTGCCCCAGAAAGAGTATAATCTAAAAGTCCTAGTGGGTGGACTACAAAACAATACAACACAACAGGAGTTTGGATTTTACAGCAGGAATGATACACAGAAGCGGTGAACTGGCCAACATTAATTGGGAGGATATTCTAAATATAAGGAGTGGAAGGACTAGGCCAAATTAGCCATAATTATATAGCAAAGGATTATATAAACACTTAACCCAAGACCAGAAAATTCAAAGTTAAACTTAATCCTCGTTCATCACTCCTTGTATTTGACATAAAGATGCAGCACACACATTAATGACTGTTCCAAGCTATCAAGACAGGTGTTTATTTGGGGGGAGGGGGTACACAGTTGTTTGCATGAGCATCTAAGCCAGAGTCCCTCAACATTTACCTTACTGAGGACTGGATGGCAACTTGCCATGAGTCTGATGGCAGCAACTTGGCCGTGATTCAGAAAAGCATCTCTATATAGCGAAACTTAACTTTAAGCACATGCTTAAGTCCCACTGACATCAATGGTTCTTATACACATGCTTTAAATGGTATTTATACACATGTATGCCCAACTTTTTTCCTGAATCAGTGCTCTAATTGTCAAAAAATGGAAAAGAACACTGACTCTCATTTTTCTGAGAATACAAGTCCAAGAATTAAATGTTCCATCTTGATGCAGTTGGCTGCACAACACAAAACACAATATGCTAAACATCAAGAGTAAAGATGTGGGATGGGAAGAGCTAGAAATAAATCACCTGGTATAATGCAACGGACGTAAAGGACAGTGAAGAAATGGAAAGAAATACAAACCCACACAATGGTCATGTGCACTATGCAGCAATAAACATACTTTAACTATAAACAGGCCAATACTGGTAGAAAAAAGAGGTAAAGGTAATGATTAAGAGAATACTACCACTGAAACCATCACCATACAAGGCACCGAATTTAGCCGTATGAAGTGGAAATCCATCAACTTCATGAAAAAACTCATATACAGATAGACATCATCTTCCTTTCCAAATGCAAACAGATGGACATCCTACCAAAACGACTGAAGGTAAAAAATCCATTACAATCTACATACCACACAGACTATGCTGAGAGATTGTGCCACACACTCTCAAAGAAACTGCGGAACCACCTGATCAACATCCTATACAGCAAACAGGGAAAGATTAAATATGAGCTCTCAAAACTGGATACTCTCATAAAAAGCCAACCTTCCATACAAACTTCCTCGTGGTTGGACTTTACAAAAACTAGACAAGCCATTTAAAACACACACTTTGCTTCTCTACAAAGGAAAAAGGATACTAAACTATCTAAACTACTACATGCCACAAGGGCCACAACAGTGGTTTCCTTAACTCACCCAATAATATTGTTAATCTATCTAGCTATACTCTTAGCCCGGCAGAAGAGTCTGTCCTATCTTGGGTCCTCTCCTTCTGCCTCTCCACCCCCAAGAACATGATACAGTTCTGTGGTGACCTGGAATCCTACTTTCGATGTCTCCGACTCAAGGAATATTTCCAACACACCTCTGAACAGCACACTAATCCACAGAAACCTTCCTACCAACACTACAAAAAGAAGGATTCTGCATGGACTCCTCCTGAAGGTTGAAACAACAGACTGGACTTCTACATAGAGTGCTTCCACCGATGTGCATGGGCTGAAATTGTGGAAAAGCAGCATCACTTGCTCCATAACCTCAGACGTGCAGAACACAATGCCATCCACAGCCTCAGGAACAACTCTGACATCATAATAAAAAAGGCTGACAAAGAAGGTGCTCTCATAATCATGAATAGGTTGGAATATGAACAAGAGGCTGCTAGGCAGCTCTCTAACACCACATTCTACAGGCCATTACCCTCTGATCCCACTGAGGGTTACCAAAAGAAACTACACCATTTGCTCAAGAAACTCCCTGAAAAAACACAGGAACAAATCTGCACAGACACACCTCTCGACCCCCGACCAGGGGTATTCTATCTGCTACCCAAGATCCATAAACCTGGAAATCCTGGACGCCCCATCATCTCAGGCATCCTGAGAGCAGGATTGTCTGGCTATGTAGACTCTCTCCTCAGGCCCCACGCTACCAGCACTCCTAGCTATCTTCGAGACACCACTGACTTCCTGAGGAAACTACAATCCATTGGTGATCTTCCAGAAAACACCATCCTGGCCACTATGGATGCAGAAGCCCTCTACACCAACATTCCACACAAAGGTGGACTACAAGTCATCAGGAACAGTATCCCCGATAATGTCACAGCAAACCTGGTGGCTGAACTTTGTCCTCACCCACAACTATTTCACATCTGGGGACAACGCATACCTTGAAGTACCCGCATGGCTCCACAGTATGCCAACATTTTTATGGCTGACTTAAAACAACGCTTCCTCAGCTCTCATCCCCTAACGCCCCTACTCTTCTTGTGCTACATTGATGACATCCTCATCACCTGGACCCATAGAAAAGAAGCCCTTGAGGAATTCCACCATGATTTCAACAATTTCCATCCCACTATCAGCCTCAGCCTGGACCAGTCCACACAAGAGATCCACTTCCTGGACACTACAGTGCTAATAAGCGATGGTCACATAAACATCACCCTATACTGGAAACCTACCTGACCACTATACTTACCTACATGCCTCCAGCTTTCATCCAGACCACATCACACGATCCATTGTCTACAGCCAAGCCCTAAGATACAACCGCATTTGCTCCAATCCCTCAGACAGAGACAAACACCTACACGATCTCTATCAAGCGTTCTTAAAACTACAATACCCACCTGCTGAAGTGATAAAACAGACTGACAGAGCCAGAAGAATACCCAGAAGTCACCTACTCCAGGACAGGTCCAACAAAGAAAGTAACTGAATGCCACTAGCCGTAACCTTCAGCCCCCAGCTAAAACCTCTCCAGCACATCATCAAGGATCTACAACCTATCCTGAAGGACGATCCCTCACTCTCACAGATCTTGGGAGACAGGCCAGTCCTCGCTTACGGACAGCCCCCAAACCTGAAGCAAATACTCACCAGAAACCACACACCACACAACAAAAACACTAATCCAGGAACCTATCCTTGCAACAAAGCCCGTTGCCAACTCTGTCCACATATCTACTCCAGGGACACCATCATAGGACCCAATCACACCAGCCACACCATCAGAGGCTCATTCATCTGCACATCTACCAATGTGATATATGCCATCATGTGCCAGCAATGCCCCTCTTCCATGTACATTGGCCAAACCAGACAGTCTCTACGCAAAAGAATAAATGGACACAAATCAGATGTCAAGAATTATAACATTTAAAAACCAGTTGGAGAACACTTCAACCTCCCTGGTCACTCAATTAGAGACCTAAAAGTCGCAATTCTTCAACAAAAAACTTCAAAAACAGACTCCAGCGAGAAACTGCAGAAACTGGAATTAATTTGCAAACTGAACACCATTAAATTAGGCTTGAATAAAGACTGGGAGTGGATGGGTCATTACACAAAGTAAAAACTATTTCCCCATGCTAATTTTTCCCCTACTGTTACTCACACCTTCTTGTCAACTGTTTGAAATGGGCCATCCTGATTAACACTACAAAAGTTTTTTCCACCTGCTGATAATAGTCCACCTTAATTGATTAGTCTCATTAGAGTTGGTATGTCAACACCCATTTTTTCATGTTCTCTGTGTATATATATCTTCCTCCTGTATTTTTACTGCATGCATCTGATTAAGTGGATTTTAGCCCACGAAAGCTTATGCCCAAATAAATTTGTTCGTCTCTAAGGTGCCACAAGTACTCCTCATTCTTTTTGTACATACAAAGTTAAAGATTAAGGAAGGAGTTAGCACATCAGCTAAGAGATGGCAAAGAAAATATTTATTTATTTCAACTTGTGCAATCCCACCATCCTTGACAGTAAACACAAGCAATTCAATCCTTAATACCACATTACAAAAAATTCTACTTTGACATCATGTCAACACTGAAACACTCCCTAAATGCACAATTTTTTCCCCTTTTCCCACTCAACATGGCAGAATCTATTCCTGAGAAAGCCTAAGTAAACACATAGGTCTGCTGACAGAGCAGGTAGATATTGGTAAATATATCATTTTTTTTCCTAACAAGTTTACAAAGAAAAATGAGGGACAATGCCAGATGAATTCCTTCCAGGGAAAGATGAAATATTAAAGGAGGATAGGATCAGCTAGAACAAGAATTAAGAGAGACAATACTCTAGAGTGGGATAAAATCTATCCCAGTACTCAGATGTGACAAGAGATACATGGGGAACATTCAGCTTACAGTTATATCTAAAACCTTTTTTTGAATACAGGAGAGTTATCAGGGAAGATGCAGAGAAATTACAGACTTAAAATCTTAATAGCAGTAATAGGAAACACACTTGAAAAAAACAGGGATCAAACATAATACAGTAAAAGCTGTATTATCTGGCCCTGTACCAACCGGAAAGCTCTCTAAACCAGTATTTCTAATCTTCCTAGAAAATCCGGTTTATAGTGCAGTTGGTGTGGGGCCAGCAGGCTCCCTATCTAGCTCCGTGTGGCTCCCCAGAAGCAGTGACATTTTCCTGATACTTGTAGGTAGAGGAACGGCCATGAGGGGTTCGGAGTGTGGGAGGGGATGTGGGGTGTGAACTCTGGGAGGGAGTTTAGGTATAGGAGGGGGTGTGGGCCTGGGGATTGGGGTATGGGGAGGGGTGTGGGGCACGGGCACTGGGAGGGACTTTGGGAGTGGGCTTAGGGCACGGGGTGCAGGAGGGGGTGTGGGATGCCGGATCCAGGTGGCGCTCACCTCCGGCGGCTCCCCGCAAGCGGTGAATTGTCCCTGCTGCTCCTAGGTGGAGGTGCGGCAGGTGGCTCTGCGCGCTGCCTCTGCCTGAAGGTGCTGCTCCCTGCAGCTCCCATTGGCCATGGTTCCTGGCCAATGGGAGCTGCGGAATCAGCGCTTGGGGCTAGGCTAGGAGAGCTGTCTGCTGTGCCTCTGCCTAGGAGCAGCAGGGACAGTTTGCCGCTTGCAGGGAGCCCCCAGAGGTGAGCGCCCCCCAAATCCTGCACCCCTCCGGCGGCTCAACCCCCTGCCCGAGCCCCCTCCCACACCCAAACTCCCTCCCTCTTAGTTAATGGGAATTTTTCACTTACTGCCCCCCCCATTCCCCCAACATGCTGTATAAAAAAGCTTTTACTGTATGTAATAATTTAGCTAACAGCATGGGCTAAATTCTGTTCTCAGTTATACTGGTGTAACCTGGAGAAATTGAGTGCCAAGTTAAAAAGATCATACCTAAATTTGATCATCATATTTTTAAATACAAAAAATGTATCAGCAGATGAATCCTTTAATAAATGTAATTGGGTTTATAGTCTAAAAATGTCACAAATGCATTTTTACAAGAACCTTTATAATTCATACCTGAGGAAAAAAGTTATTCCTCAAAACTGGAAGACTAAGTACTACTAATTGACGTATTATCTATTTTATATGATATAATATAAAACATATGAGCTTGATAGCACAGTATGCATAGTAGTTTGTGTTTAGATACTATATATGTCTTTTTTCATTTATGGATGACCATTGAGATCATCTAGTCTGACCTCCTGTATAACACAGGCCACAGAATTTAGTAGCATTTTTCTTTCCCCTTAAAAACAAACAAATGAACAAAAATAGTGAGAGTCTACAGGAGTGATTCTTAACCTTCACCCCTTTGGGTCTCAAAATATGTTCTCGCACCCCTTATCAAAAATCAAAATATCATCTCACACCCCTTATAAAAATCGTTGAAGTAGGCCAGTTCTTTAAACCTAGATGTATTTTTTGTTTGTATATTACAGTAATCGTTAAAAAAATGTATAATGTTAATAAATACATAGGTTTGATGAAACAAAGTAGCTGTACTTACGTGCCTGTGCTTAATTTGTGTTTTCAATGATTTCCCTTCTAAAAAAATCTGGCATGTCTTGCACCCCCAGGGGGTGCGGGCACCCCAGGTTAAGAACCACTGGTCTAGAGGACAAGATTATTATATCAATTTCCCAATCTCAGGAAATGAGCCACCGTGGAGGACTATTTTTTGAGGGTGCAGGGAGATTGGGGTAGAGGAAAGTAGTAGAAGACGAAAAGCTCCACAGCCATGGATTTTCTGCCATCATCTCTCCACACATGGTCTAAGCAACCTTCTTCCACAGCTACAGATAAAGCAGCAGGTGGTTCCTTCAACTTACATGTTTAGAGTCAGGTTCATGGCACTTATGCAGCCAGCCCAAACTACCAGAGGATGTTTCACACCATGAGCAGCAAATAGTCATAGATTCACAGATTTTAAGGATCGAAAGGACATCTATAAACATCTAGTCAGTCATACTGCATAACACAGGCCAAAAACCCCTCACCCAGTAATTTCTGTATCAAACCCATAATGTCTCTTTGAGCTATAGCATATCTTTTAGAAATACATTCAATCTTGATTTAAAGACTTTAAGTGATGAAGACGTCATCATATCCCTATGTAAGTTGTTCCAATGGTCAATTACCCTCACTATTAAAAATTTGTACCTTATTTCTACTCTGAATTTGTCTGGTTTCATCTTCCAGTCACTGGATAACATATTTTACAGCTAGATCAAAGAACCAGCTCCTACCAGAAATTTCTTCCCCAGATAAGTACTTATAGACCATTATCAAGTTACCTCTTAACCTTCCCCTGGATAAACTACATAGATTGAGCTTCATTAGTCTTTCACTATAAGGCATTTTTCTAGAACTTGACTAATTCTTTTAGCTCTTTTCTGAACCCTTTCAAGTTTGTCAACATCCTTTTTGAAGTGTGGACATCAGAACAGGACATAATATTCCAGCAATGGGCTCACTAATGGCACATGCACAGGTAATCTCTACTTCCACTCAATGTGTCCTGCTTATACATCCAAGGACCGTATTCACCTTCATAGCTACTGCATCACACCGAGAGCTCATGATTAAATGGTTATTTACCATGAGCCCTAAGTCCTATTCAGAGTCACTGCTCTCCAGGAGACAGTCCCCCATCTTCTAAGTGTGACTTATATTCTTTGTTCCTAGATGTATGACTTCGCATTTGGATGTATTAAAATGCATGTTGTTCAAGTGTATTGCTTTCGGGGGGAGGGGGGGGGACAGAAAAGTGGGAGCAACCTAGAAGGCAAAAGGGTGAACAAGAAAAAAAGAGAAAGTAAAGGTTATTAGAAAAAGAACTCATGGAACTAGGGGACACTGATGGATGCAGGCAGGGGATTCATTTGCAAGTATTACAATTTCAGTAAAAAAGTTTGGGCACCAGCAGGGCTAACGTTTGGGTGCCTGAATCCAATTACTGTAGGCCCCCTCCAAGGGGTAAACTAGATACATGAAAAAGAACTATTTTTCATTGTAGAAAAGTAAACTTCTAGCCATTTCCTTGTGAACAGTCTTGAAAACCTAAACCACCAGCAGCTAACTACACGTCTACAGCAGGAAGCTGAAAGGTAAAAGACGGTTACTCACCGTTGTAACTGTTGTTCTTCGAGATGTGTTGCTCCTATCCATTCCAGTTAGGTGTGCGCGCCGCGCGTGCACGGCTCTTCAGAAGATTTTTACCTTAGCAACTCCGGCGGGTCGGCTGGGCACCCCCTGGAGTGGCGCTGCTATAGCGCTAGATATATACCCCAGCCGACCCGTCCGCTCCTCAGTTCCTTCTTGCCGGCTACTCTGACAGTGGGGAAGGAGGGCGGGTCTGGAATGGATAGGAGCAACACATCTCGAAGAACAACAGTTACAACGGTGAGTAACCGTCTTTTCTTCTTCGAGTGATTGTTCCTATGCATTCCAGTTAGGTGATTCCCAAGCCTTACCTAGGCGGTGGGGTCGGAGTGAGACGTGGCAGAGTGTAAGACTGCTGAGCCGAAGGCTGCATCGTCTCTGGATTGTTGCACCAACGCGTAGTGGGAAGCGAAGGTGTGGACAGAAGACCAGGTGGCCATTCTACAGATGTCCTGGATGGGGACATGGGCCAGGAAGGCGGCAGACGAGGCTTGCGCTCTTGTAGAGTGAGCGGTGAGGCGGCTAGCAGGCACACAAGCAAGCTCGTAACATGTCCGGATACAAGATGTTACCCAGGAGGAAATCCTCTGAGAGGAGACCGGCTTGCCTTTCATGCGATCAGCAACCGCTACGAATAGCTGGGGCGAACGCTGGAAGGGCTTCGTCCACTCTATGTAAAACGCGAGGGCCCTGCGGACGTCCAGGGTGTGAAGCTGTTGTTCACGACTTGAGGTGTGCGGCTTCGGGAAAAAGACCGGGAGGAAAATGTCCTGGTTTAAGTGGAAGGCCGACACCACCTTAGGGAGGAAGGCCGGGTGTGGTCGAAGCTGCACCTTGTCTCCGTGGAAGATGGTATACGGTGGACCAACCGTTAGGGCACGAAGCTCGGAAACTCGTCTCGCTGAAGTTATAGCGACGAGGAAAGCCGTCTTCCATGACAGGTAGAGCAGGGAGCACGTGGCCAAGGGCTCGAAGGGGGCTCCCATAAGCTTGGCTAGAACTAGGTTCAAATCCCAGGACGAGGTAGGACGCCGTATCGGCGGGTACAAGCGGTCTAGACCCTTAAGGAAGCGGGAAACCATTTGGTTGGAAAAGATGGACCGTTCTCCTACGGCCGATCGAAAGGCGGACACGGCGGCCAGGTGTACCTTCAAGGAGGAGACCGCGAGCCCTTGTTCCTTAAGGGACTAGAGGTAGTCCAGGATCGTAGGAATAGGGACCACGAAAGGATTAAGGCCTCTCTGATCGCACCAGAGTGCGAAACGCTTCCATTTCACGAGATAGGTTGAGCGAGTGGAAGGCTTCATGCTTTCCATCAGGACTTGCTGCACCGCCGCCGAACAGTCACGCTCCGCGTGGGTCAACCACGCAGGTACCAAGCTGTAAGATGGAGGGACTGTAGGTCCGGGTGGCGGAGCTTGCCGAAGTCCTGCGTTATCAGGTCCGGCCATAATGGGAGGGGAATGGGATCCCGTACGGAGAGCTCGAGCAGCAGAGTGTACCAGTGCTGCCTCGGCCAGGCCGGAGCGACGAGTATGAGGCGGGCCCTGTGTCCCTCCGAAGCTTGACTAGCACCCGATGTACGAGTGGGAACGGAGGGAAGGCATATAGTAGGTGATCCGTCCAGGAGCAGAGGAATGCGTCCAACAGGGAGCCTCGGGAGCGACCCTGGTAAGAACAGAACTGGTGGCACTTCCTGTTCTCTTTGGAGGCAAACAGGTCTATCTGGGGAAACCCCCACCTTCGGAAAATTGTGTGCACCACATCTGGACGAAGGGACCACTCGTGGGAGAGGAACGACCGGCTGAGATGGTCGGCCAGCGAGTTCTGCACTCCTGGAAGAAAGGACGCTACCAGGTGAATCGAGTGGGGAATGCAGAAGTCCCAAAGGAGCATCACTTCCGTGCAAAGCAGGGAGGAGCGGGCCCCGCCCTGCTTGTTGACATAAAACATCGCCGTCGTGTTGTCCGTGAACACCGCCACACAGCGCCCTTGAAGATGGGCGTGGAAGGTTTGACACGTGAGGCGGATCGCCCGCAGCTCCCTGACATTGATATGTAGGGAGAGCTCTCGGGGCGACCAGAAACTCTGGGTGTGTAGGTCGCCGAGGTGTGCCCCCCACCCCAACTCCGAGGCATCCGTGGTCAGGGTGACGGACGGGCGAGGAGGGCGGAATGGGACTCCGGCACACACGACCTCTGGGTCCAGCCACCAGTTGAGTGAATTGAGGGTTGGTTTCGTGACTGTGACTACCATGTCTATGGGGTCGCGGTGCGGCCGGTACACCAACGCAAGCCAAGTTTGAAACGGGCGAAGGCGCAGCCTCGCGTACGTAGTCACGAACGTGCATGACGCCATGTGGCTCAGGAGGCGGAGGCAGGATCGCACCGTTGTTGTGGGAAAGGATTGTAGGTCCCGGACGAAGGAGACCATCGCCTGGTGCCGAGGGAGGCAGGCCCTGGCCAAATTGGAATCCAGGACCGCTCCGATAAATTCCACTCTCTGTGATGGAGCTAAAGTGGACTTCTCGGCGTTTATCAGAAGTCCTAGGCGCTGAAACAGGGCTAGGATCTCGGCCATTTGACTTGCTACCAGTTGGCGGGATGGCCCGCGGATGAGCCAGTCGTCGAGATACGGATACACGTGCATGCGACGACAGCGGAGGGCTGTGGCAACCACGGCCATGCACTTGGTGAAGACCCACGGCGGCGTGGAGAGGCCGAAGGGTAGCACCGCAAACTGGTAGTGCACGTTGCTGACTACGAACCGCAGGTAGCATCGATGGGGAGGGTAAATCGCGATATGGAAGTACGCGTCCTTCATATCGAGGGCGGCAAACCAGTCTCCCGGATCCAGGGAGGGAATGATGGTCCCCAGGGTTACCATGTGAAACTTGAGCTTGAGGAGGTATCTGTTGAGCTCTCGGAGGTCTAGTATAGGTCATAGACCTCCCTTCGCCTTGGGGATTATGAAATATCGGGAATAAAATCCCCGGCCTCGCATGTCGGTCGGCACCTCCTCTATGGCACCCAAACTCAGCAGAGTCTCGACCTCTTGTGAGAGGAATTGCTCGTGAGAGGGGTCCCTGAAGAGGGACGGGAAGGGTGGGTGGGAGGGAGGGGGCGAAACAAACTGAAGGCGGTAACCAGACTCTACCATGCGCAGTACCCAGTTGTCTGTTGTTATCTGGGACCACGCCGGGAGGAAGTGGGAAAGACGGTTGAAAAATAACGGGGAAGGATCCGGTGGAGAGACTGATGGGCCGTCCTCAGGCATCCCATCAAAAGGCAGACTTAGGCCCCTGAGGGGCTTTGGAGGGCGCTTGGGACTGATTTCCCCGGTTGCCTGACGGTCTCCGGTGGTTCACCCTGCCTTTGCGCGGATTATCAGGCCGTGGCCTGGCCTGATTAAACCGGCGGTACGGCTGCTGCCAGAAGGACCTCCGGTAGCTGGCGTGTGCATGCCCAGGGTGCGGATGGCGACTCGGCCATCTTTAAGAGTCTGAATCCTCGAGTCTGTTTTCTCTGAGAAGAGGCCCTTGGTGTCGAAGAGCAGGTCCTGCAGAGTGTGCTGGACCTCGGGCGGCAAGGTGGAAGACTGCAGCCAGGAGATTCTTCTCATAGTCACTCCCGAGGCCAAAGTTCTGGCTCCTGAGTCTGTCGAGTCCAGAGAGGCCTGGAGGGAGGACCGGGAGGCTTTCTTGCCCTCCTCAATAAGGGCTGAGAATTCCGGTCTGGAGACTGCTGGTATCAGCTCCGTAAATTTAGAAAGGGACACCAAGGTGTCGTAGGTGTAGCGACCAAGGAGAGCCAGCTGATTGGCAATCCGTAGCTGGAGGCCACCGGCCGAATAGACCTTCCGGCCCAACAGGTCCATCCTTCGCGCGTCCTTGGATTTTGGCGCTGGAGCGGGTTGCCCATGTCGCTCCCGGTCATTCACGGACTGTACTACCAGGGAGTCCAGAGTTGGATGTGAGTACAAATACTCGTACCCGCTAGGAGGAACCGAGTATTTCCGTTCCACCCCTCGAGCGGTGGGAGGGATGGACGCCGGCGACTGCCAGATCGTATTGGCATTCTTTTGAATGGTCCGGATAAAGGGCAGGGCCACTCGCAGCGGAGCCTCAGCTCCAAGGACTCTGGTCACCGGGTCATCGTCCTCAGCGACTTCCTCGACAGGGAGGTCAATGGCCTGTGCCACCCGTCGAAGCAGGTCTTGGAGGGCCCGCAGGTCAATTGGTGGGGGGTCCGATGTCAATGCCCCTGCCACCGCCTCATCCGGTGAGGAAGACGAGGATAGGCCCTGGCCCATGGCTTCTGGAGGTGGTTCGTCCATGGGGTGCGAAGCCTCCGCGTCTACGGGATGCTCTGCCGTTACAGGTGGCGGTGGAGCCTCAACCGGCGGTGATGGAGGAGGCCTGCTGACCATGGCGTCCGGCACCCTGTGGTCAGAGGTCCTGGGTCGGTGAAGGAAGGGGACCCCTTGAGCCTCGTGATAGGCCCAGGGGGTCCAGAAGCCCCACTGCTGCGGTCCGTGGTCCTGCCCTTGGGGGTTGGCCCGGAGATCACCACTGCTGCCCGCTTGAGAGGCGACCGAAGGTTGGCGGGAAGGCCACGGGTGGGGCAGAGGCGCTCAGGGACTGCGCCGTCGATGCCGCCGGTCTGTCCCTGGACGGTGCCGGGGATCGGTGCTGGTCGTTGCGGTGCCGGGAGCGAGAGCGGGACCATCGACCGTGCGGGTACCGGGAGGTCGACCGCGATCTCGACCGACGTCGGCGGGAGTGGCTGTGTGATGACCGGTACCGGGAGCGGTACCGGGATCTGGACCTTCTTCGGTACCGACGGTCGGGAGACCGGGACCGGGATCGTCTCCGGGAGTGCGACTGGTACCACGATGTGAAGCGGTACCGGGACTGCGACCGGCGCCGAGATGGAGAACGGTACCGGGAACGTGACCGGTGCCGGGATCTGGATCGGCGAGAAGGCGACCGTCTCCGTGATCGGGATCGGGACCGGGAGTGGGAACGCCTTCTGTCTCGTCCGTCAGGGGAAGGAGGCCTCATGATGGCCGGTTTGCCCACTGACTTCACAGCCCGCACCGGCGGCGCCGGGGGCTGGAGACACGGTGCCTCTGTGAGCTCTGTCAGCTCTCTCGCCGTCGAGAATGTCTCTGGCGTCGACGGGAGAGGCAGCTCGACCGCGGTGTGCACCGGGGAGCAGGGCGGTACCGGACTCGACGGCTCTTGTGGCGCCGGAGTCGACGGTACTGTGCACGGTCTGTGCACCACCACAGTCGGTGCCGGAGGTGCCGGCAGTGGCTGGGTGAGCGGTCCCGGTGCAGGAGGCTTGGGGGCCGACTGCGCCGTCTTGCGCTTCCTCGCCGGAGAAAGGGACCGGTGCCGGGGCGCCGGTGCCGGCTGTAGCTTTTTAAGAGTCTCGGTACCGGACCGGCTCGGGACCACTGGTGCGCTTCGCACTGAGGACTGTTGAGCCGCTGGGGTTGGCACCGTAGGGCTAAGTGCCAATTCCATTAAGAGCTGCTTTAGCCTAAAGTCTCTCTCTTTTTTAGTCCGCGGCTTAAATGACTTGCAAATCGGGCACTTATCTGCTCGATGGGACTCTCCGAGGCAGCGTAGGCAGGAGTCGTGAGGGTCACCAGTCGGCATGTGCCGCTGGCAAGCCGAACAGGGCTTGAACCCCGGTGCCTTGGGCATGAGCCCGCACCGTTTTGGGAAAAAGAGGGGCTAGCCCCCCTAATTCCCCTTAATACACTAACTAACTAACTTATTCAACTATTTTAACTAAATATATACAATAGAACCAGAGATACGCTAGGGATGTGGAGGTCAAAGGAGCACTCCACTGTTCCAACGGCCGTCACGGGCGGGAAGAAGGAACTGAGGAGCGGACGGGTCAGCTGGGGTATATATCTAGCGCTATAGCAGTGCCACTCCAGGGGGCGCCCAGCCGACCCGCCGGAGTTGCTAGGGTAAAAATCTTCTGAAGAGCCGTGCACGCACGGCACGCACACCTAACTGGAATGCATAGGAGCAATCACTTGAAGAAGAACCTAAATTTCCTCCCTCAGAGTCTGCACACTTTTTATGTAAATATGTCAATTAAGTTTGAGGGGCAGCCAAAGACTAATCTCATAGTGATTTGATGAGGGAGGATAGGAATTGATTAGTGGGCTTTATAGACTCAGACTTTATGGTCAGAAGGGACCATCATCTAGCCTGACCTCCTGTACATTGCAGGCCACAGAACCTCACCCACCTACTCCTGAAACAGACCCTAACCTCTGTCTGAGTTACTGAAGTCCTCAAATTATGGTTTAAAGTTACAGTTCAAGTTACAGAGAATTCACCATTTACACTTTAAGCCTCAAAGTGACCCATGTCCCATGTTGCGGAGAAAGGTGAAAACCCCACAGAGTCTCTGCCAATTTGACCCGGGGGGGAATTTCTTCTTGACCCCAAATATGTCCATCAGTTAGACCCTGAGCATGTGGGCAAAACCCACTAGCCAGACACCTGGGAAAAAATTTTCCATAGTAACTCAGAGCCCTTCCCATCTAGTGTCCCGTCTTCAGCCATTGGGGACTTTTGCTACTGGCAGTCGCGGATGGGCCACATGCCATCATATAGGGAGTCCCATTATACCATCCTGTCCATAAACTTACCAAATTCAGTCTTGAAGCCACCTAGGGCTTTTGCCTCCACTGCTCCCCTTTTTTATTTTGGTTTGGGTTTGTTTGTTTTTCTAGGGAGTGGAGAGAACAGATTGGAAAAGGGAAAAAAAATAAAAATAATAATAAAAAAAAAATTTGCAGACCTGCTCAAAAATTCTAAAGCCAGCTCTGAAAACCACTAAGTAATTGTATTTACTTTTAACATTTGAACAGTTAGATTTTTGTACCAGCCAAAAAAACCCTGTACTTAAACAAAACACTAATTTATCAAGCGCTTAGTCTCCATTCTTACTCCATTTGTGACCTCTTAAAAACAGGAAGTTTTATTGTTTGTAAACTGTGTAGAATTAAGTGAGAGGTATTTATGGTGTGGGTTACTGTCCTTTAAAAACTATTTTAAAAAGAAACAGAAAAGTTTGTGAGCTTAGTTAAAATGTCTTGGACTTTAAGATGGTAAAGTCAAGTGCAATTCCACCCTAGAGAACCTAGTGAAAATGTTTTAAAACATTAAATACTACAAAAAACAATTTTAGGAGCTACAGCTCCACTTATAACACCTTCCCCCAAAATAAATCCACATTGGTTACTGTTAAGCCTATTCATTCCTCCTACTGCATTCTTCCCACTTCCTAATACACAATTCAGAAACAACATTAGTAAAAAATATGGGAAAATATTTGAAAAATCTAACAAAAATCCACCACTGTGGGTAGGTTTGAGCCAAGACAACATTTTAAAAGAAAGTGTATCTAATTTCAAAATCTAATCATTGAACAGAACTGGAGTTGACTCAGGAAGACCAAAGAACTGTTCTAGAAATTTTCAGAAGAGTAAAAAGAAATAGGATGCAGTATTCGTTTTATAAAAAGAACAGGAGTACTTGTGGCACCTTAGAGACTAACAAATTTATTTGAGCATAAGCTTTCGTGGACTACAGCCACTCCTGTTCACACTAACACAGCTGCTACTCTGAAACCTATTCATTTTATAGTCCATTTTCATTTTAGCATTCCTTAAACAAAACTAGTATAATTTTACAAATCTGACTCAATTTACATCCACTTTCAGAAAAACTATCCCAAAAATATGGTAATAGGTCACAGCTATAACACAGCAAAACCCTTCTTAGCAGTTTACAATGATAAAATTAAAACAAACAAGGGATCTAAATCTATCACAAATAATGAAACAAAACAAGAAGAGAAAATGTATACTCTGATGAAAATCTGCTACAGAACTAGGCAGAGTTATAGTAACCTCTTTAAAGCATTTATTTAAGTAGCGTCCTAATAATCAAAATTGTTTACAAATAAAAAAATTACAAAACCAAACTGTTATTTTAAAATGAAACTATTAAAATAAGTTGTTGTTTTCAAAAACATATCCCACATAACGATTACAGGGTGAGTGTGTCTTTGTATGAAAAAAACAGGATAATAGTAACACAAGCTGTATACTCCCTAGTGCCAACAGTGAAGTACTCTCCTACTCTGCCATCTGCCAAGCGGGTGAGGAGAGAAATGTCAATGTGTCTCTCACCCTTGATAATTGCAGCTCTATCAAACTCTTTGTGGTCTCGTGCCAGGTGCTCAGAGAGCTAATGGAACTGTTCTACTCTGCAAAATCTAGTGGCATGAACTACAAAGGCAGCTGTGTTTTGCAGCAGTGTCCCCCCACCCTTGTCTCTTCTAAAACAGGAAATGCAAATTAGGGCTGAATTCTTGGCATTTTAAACAGCTAATTTAATTTCTACCATGGTATGACTGCAGTAATGCTGCATTCCAGTCAGAGTCTAGCCACCACTGAACAAAGAAATATATGCAAAAGCAGCCTTTTCTGATAGATTACATGACAAATCCCAATCTGGAAAGAGTTTAATGAAGTTTTACATCGAAAATTTGTCCCAGAATGTACCTGTTTATCAATAAATTCCATTAAAATCAGAAATCCAGTAGTCTAGACCTCCAGAACCAGTATGTGTGATAGAACAAGGCATTAATTGGTTATACATTAACTGGGAACCCTACACAAGATTCCACCCATAAGGTTAGGTGATTTCAAGGTATTTCTCCCATGAATGTTCAATACTGAGGTATACAGAACATCTTTGAGTGTGTTAATGAATGCACCAGAATATGATCATTTTACTGTCAAAGTACAGAATATGTGGTAAATATAAGGAAGTCATGTGATCACCTACTGTTGCTGTGTTAAACTCAACTAAAATCAGGGCTAAGAACTGATACAGACCAGAGAATAAATTAATCTCTTTCTGTGGCTTTAAAAATCTAATGACTGGACTCCAAGTTCTCTTAACTATACTAGATAAGGCTGATATTTTGAAATGCCAGCAAAAAGTTTAAAATAATTTTAAAAAGTATTTGTGCTTAAAAAAAGAAATCCAATTAAAGGTACAATACAAGCAAAGATTTAATTTACAAACTCCAGAAGTTGGATTACATTTAATTGCTTGAGTAGACAGCAATAAAAGAAATTTATTAGAAAACATTTTTTGTAACGCATAAAAAGAAAGCATGACTAACCTTTTCTTCCTGCTTTTAAACTAAACTACATTAATTAAAGAGTTTTGCTAATTGAGTAGAATTATCACAGCTGAAGGACTCTAATAATAGGGGACTGTCTTCCGCTTCAGTGATAAATGCTGCTTTTAAAACCTCACATCCCCATACGTTATTAGAGAATCTTTTTATAAAATGTGAACTGAATCTGCTTTGGTAAAACCGCATGTTCCTCCTTTCAGAATTGCAGCTTATGCAGGAGAAGTTACTTGCCTAATGCAGTAACTGTAGTTCTTTGAGATGCGTTCCCCTATGGGTGCTCCGCTTCAGGTGTGCATGGGCCCCAGGCGCCTTTGATCAGAGATTTTTGGTAGTCAGTGTCCATTAGGCCTGTGCATTTGCTCTATACAGCTAGTGTCCTGCACCAAAGCTATATAGGACTGCTTGAGCATACCAACCTCAGTCCCTTCTTCACTGCAAAGTCCCATATAGGAAACACTAAAGCAGAGGGGGAGGAGGGCAGGTAGAGAAACACCCATAGGTGGACACATCTCAAAGAGCTAGTTATTGCACAGAGTGAATAAGCTCTCCTTCAAGCACTGTCCCTAGAGGTGCTCCACTCATCAGTGGGAAGGGGTGTTGGAGTCGAGTCTAATACTTTAGATCAGCGGTTCTCAAACTGGATTGGGACCCCAAAGTGGGTTGCGACTCTGTTTTAATGGGGTTGCCAGGACTGGCATTAGACTTGCTGGGGCCTGGGGCTGAAGCTGAAGCTCCCCCGTCAGGGCCAAAGCCAAAGGCCTCGGGCTTCAGCCCTGGGTGGCAGGGCTCAAGTTACAGGCCCTCTGCCTGGGGCTGAATCCCTTGGGTTTGGGCTTTGGCCCCCTCCCATCTGGGGCAGCAGGACTTGGGCGGGCTCAGGCTTTGGTCCCCTCTCCTGGGGTCCTGTAGTAATTTTTGTTGTCAGAAGGGAGTTGTGGTGCAATGAAGTTTGAGAACTCCTGCTTTAGATAATACTGCAGAGCCAAACACAGCATCCAAAGCTGTATTATTGATTACTGCAAAATGCTTTGGGTAAGCATGTATAGAGATCCAAGCTGCAGATCTCAGTGATGGAAAAATTCTTGAGAAAAGCCACTGAGGCAGAGACAGCCCTTGTAGAATGGGATAATATCCTAGGAGAAGTTTGAATATCATTAGATGCATAACAAGAAACTACACATCCTGATATCCACCTACAGAGTATTTGGTTGGAAACTGTAGATCTCTTACATCTGTCAGCAATTGATACTAAAAGTCTGTGAGATTTTCTAAATGAATTACGGGTAAGTTATGTCTAGGTAAAAGGCTAATACTGTGTTGACATTGAGTGTGTGCAGTGCAGCATCCTTTTTAATCAAATGTGGCTTACGGAAGAAAACTGGGATGTTAATGACCTGGTTAATATGAAATTCAGTTGAAAAGAATTTGGGGTGTGGTAGTACTAAAACCTTATCTTTGAAAAATATCATGAAAGGGGTGTGTGCCTTAAAGGTCCCTATCTCTTCAACAGTTAGAGTAGATGTAATGGCTACCAAAAACGCCACCTTCGCTGATGCATTTAGTAGAGAAAGGGTCACCCTTGGTTCAAAGGGAGGTCTCATAAATAGGGTCCTACCAAATTCACAATCCATTTTGGTCAATTTCACAGTCATAGGATTTTAAATATCATCAATTTCACTGTTTCAGATGTTTACATCTGAAATTTCATGGTGTTACAGACCCAAAAGAGGGTTGGGGGGGGGGTTGCAAGGCTACTATGGGGGGGGTCACACTATTGCCACCCTTATTTCTGCGCTGCTGCTGACAAAGGCACTGCCTTCTGAGTTGGGCAGCATTGAGAGCAGCGCAGATGTGAGGGTCTCATGATATGGGGGAGCATAATCACTTTGGGGGGGGGCAGGGCCAGCCTTACAGGTGGGCAACTGCCCAGGGCCCTGTGGTCAGGGAGGTGCTGTAGTCTTCCCCTGCCCCCACAGACAGCCCAAGGCCCCTTTAATCCACAAGCACTGGGTCCAGAGCCAGGGAGGGGCAAGGCTGGGGGGCAAGGGTGCTGGAACCTTTGTAGTAGTGTGTGGGTGGAACTGGGGGAGGCCAGGGGCCATGCCTCCCAACTTTTTAACATGGGCATATTTTGGGGTGGCAGGGGGTGACATTGTCCTCCCAAACTGCAAGCCTCTGGCAGGCACGGAGCAGTACTGGCAGGGGCTGCGCTTTGCAGCAGGGGAGCTGATAATGGTGATCCGTTTCCCTGCCTCGAAGCACATCCCCTGTTGGCGCTGCTCCATGCTTGCCTGAGGCTTGCAGTTTGGGGGGACAACACTGCCCCCCTGCCACCGCAAACTATGCCCACGTTAAAAACTGAGGGAGCATGGTTCCTGGCCCTCCTGGTTCCGGCACCACTGGCTGGGAGTGCCCCAGCTGAGGGCTTCTACCACATGCAATTGAGAATCCAAGGGTCTAGCTCCCATTCAAAATCTTGTGAGAAACGTCTGCTGAGAGCATCTGATATGATGTTCTGATTGCCAGGAAGGTACACTGAAGATAGGTGAATACGACTGTATGCACCAATTCCATAGTCTTATAGCTTTGTCACATAGGGAAGATGGTCTCGTTCCTCCTTACCGATTGATATAAAACATGTGGGCCACATTGTCCATCGTGATCTTGATACACCTGCCTCTGTTCAATGGCATAAAATGGAGCCAAGTATTTCTGACTGCTCTGAGCTCCAGTATGTTGATGTGTAGGGTGGTCTTGTGGGGTGACCACCTGCCCTGAACAATATGAGTAACCAGGTGAGCTCCTCATCCCCACACAGATGAGGATCTGTTGTTATTAGATAATAAGTCTAAATAATATGAATGGCCAATGGACTGGACTCTATGACTCAAATGGTCCCTTCCAGTCCTGTGTTCTTATTCATAAGCTATACCAGCAAAAGCATTTTTTTAAAAACATTTTTTTGCCAATATAAGCTGTGGTCTACATTAGGAAGATTTGCTGGTATGGACATAACTAGAGTGGCAAGAATTTTTAAGCGTAGACCAGGACTCAGTCTCCAAGGTTGTCAATCTGGTAATTTTTACAAGTACTAAATTTACTTTGAATAGCTATGACTAGTACAACTAAATCAATTCCAGCCCAGCACTCTTGAGTAACTGCATCGTAACAAACCCGTGTGCATGAGTGATGAAATAAAAATAGTTTTGAGAACTGGTTATGTTCCTGGTTTACATTTCCAGGAAGTTACTGTAAAAACAGAGAAGTTATTTTTTTAAATGAAAAACAAACACTTCAACATCAGCCTTGTAAATGAGAGGATCTTCTGTCTGCACTCTCTTCCTGTTATCAAAAATTTCTAAAAGTGACTATTAGAAAGGAAACAAAACAAGATAACACTTTTTCTGCAACTTTGTCCTAAATTTAGAAATCATTCAGAAACATTTCGTTCATATAAAGGTTTAACAGACTCCATCTGGAGATTTATATTTAAATGAAAATGCATTCCACCAAATGCATTTCAGTACAGTCCAAAGCATGGATAATCTGACCAATACAATTGTGAAATGATTATTGCTTTTTTTTATGTTACATCATGCATACTGTTACTGGGATGGGATAGTTCAAAAAACAACCCATACTCTAAAACATACAAAGTATTGTAAATAATTAATCAATTGACAAATGTTTAAATCAAAGTTATTGTACATTATAGTCAATCACCCATGAATTAGAGGAAGAATATGGATTTATTAATATTTAAAAAATCAGTGATCTATGATTTGCTCCTAGAGCTATCATTGAGAAACTACCCATATCTGGCCTGATCTTCCACCATTGAAGTCCATGTGAATTTTGCCACTAATTTCCTTTGATGCATCATAAAATTTGTAAGACCCTACTTTTCCAGGATTTATACATTTGTTTTTTAAAAAACAGAATCACAGACGTGCAGAGCTGGAAGGGACCGCAAGAGGTCATCTAGTCCATCCCCCTGCTCTGAGGCAGGACCAAGTATACTTGGACCATTGTGACTGATGTTTATTGAACCTGTTTTTAAAAACCTCCAATGACGAGGATTCCACAACCTTCTTTGGTACTTGTTCCAGCACCTAACTATCTTTATAGTTAGAAACATAAATCTTCCTTCGTGCAGATTAAGCCCATTATTTCTTTTCTTGCCTTCAGAGGGACATGGCGAACAATTGATCACCATCATCTTTGTAACAGCCATGAACATATTTGAAGGCTGTTACCAGTCTTCAGTCTTCTTTTCTCAAGATTAACATGCCTAATTTTTAATCATTCCTCATAGGTCATGTTTTCTAAACCTTTTACCATTTTTGTTGCTCTCCTCTAGACTCTCGCCAATTTGTCCACACCGTTCTGAAAGTGTGGTGCCCAAAACAGGACAATTCTCCTGCTGAAGCCTCACCAGTGCCAAACAGAGCAGAACAATGACTTCCGCTTTGCACTGGAGTTTTTCATGCTTATTTTCTGCATCAAGATACATCTTTTCAAGATTCTGGTGGAATTCCTTTGGTGCATTTTTGAGATATCAGAATATGCAACAAAAGAAAACAGGTTGTTGGTGGAAGAGGGGATGGACTTGGGAGGCTGGCAGCTTGCTTGTTTGTTTTGATTTAACCAGCCCAGGTATTTTTCCCCCATCCCTTTTTTCATGCTCTGACAACTGAGAAGTGGCTTTTAAAATCATTAGTAACTGACATATTTGTAAAAGTTTTAATAATAATGAAATTATAAATATTAGAAAAATCACATACTGCACTGAATGTATTTGGTACTTTTTAATACTGTATCAGCCTGCAATGCTCAAGATCCACACATAGGAACAGTGTTATTTTCTTGAAATTATGTTATCTTTAGCTGCCGTGGACTTGCCGGGCATCCTCCCGCTCAATCATTCCTCTCCTTAATTCCTCCGTACAAAGTTCATTTTAATATGCTATTTAACAATAACATGATCAATTCAAACTTTGAACATTGTTGGGAACACAACCCAATTTTTGACATCTTTGTGCTTTCATTTTAAAAAAATCAAATGCCACAGAATACCTTTGTGAAACACCATGATTTAATTTTACACACACAGAAGTCAAAACATTCAGAAAGTTGCGTTTTCCACAGCAATAGTAATTTGGTAACTGTTAAGGCCTGAAAGTTAACGTTGTATATGGTACAACAATACAAAACACTATATATATGCTTAAAGAAGCCAAGTTATAGTTTGACAACTGAATTCCCTGACTCAGAACGTTTTTATATTATACTTCCAGTTACCAGGAACATCTAAAGCAGGGACAGCAAACTTTGATTCACTTTGGATAGAAACAGAGAAACAAAATAAAAAATGGCAGTTAACAAGAAGGTGAATTCCATGATTATAAATAGCAATTTATTACACTAGCTCTCAATCTCTTCACCCACTCAGATTGCCCTCTTTGGATCTATCAACAGAAACCTGACATTGAACAAAGTCCTAGAAACACCTGCAGAAGCTTATAAAGAGAAGTACCCCAATATCAACATCTGGTATGCAGGTTTATAATTAATTGCAAACCGGCAATGAAGTTACTCACAGGTATATACACTCAAAATCAAAAAATACTATTTGCAATTCAACATATTCATTATATTGCCAAAAATATGCCATACTACAGTACATTTGTTAAATAACTGTTCTCTTAAGCACTCTAAAATACATGAAATACACACAATAACTTTAGCAATACTTTAATACCATATTATTTTCTTCACTTTGATTCGGAGTACGGCCAATTTAAAACACACAAGAACAAAGCACAGTAGGTGTATATTTTTCATCCTTGAAGCTTCTCAGTATTTGTTAATAGTAAATCTTGCAGCACAGCAGTCATAACACAGTTTGATAATGCACCCAACAGTATATTGCCATTCTATAATCCTGAAATGTTTTGGCACAATCCTTATCTCAATTTATGGATGGTGTTTAATAGGAACCAGGATATGGGTTGCCAAAAGCCAAATTAGCTAATGCTGAATCTAAAGAAGAATAAAGCTTTGATCATGCTCAGAAATAAATTCTAAGTGAAAAGTGGACAGAAAGATGCCCATGCAATTGAATTTGACATAGTGATTAATACCATGGCTCACAAAGTGCCTCTTAGCTGATTGCTAACATTACATATCGGATCCTATCCTGACAGGTATTGTTTATTTTTGAAATGCCCTAATGCTCCACATCAGAAAAAAATGCTTATTGTAGCCTATTAATCTATAACATTTACACTTCCTTCTCCCTCAAACCACACGCCTTGCAATAAGAAAAAAGTATATAAAAGGTGGAGGTAAACTACAGTATACTTCATTGTAGTTATCTACTATAAGGAATTCAGTTTGTCCAGATTCAGAAATTTAATCTGACTGGGTGACTCAGGGGATTAGCAAATGGGTTATAAAGCTCTTTATCTCTATTTCAGTAGCTTGAAACTGATACAAGTAGTAAACAAAAGTTGTCTTCTAATGCAGTTTTGGTGGCTTTTGTAAAAAAACAAACACATACACACACACAAAGAAAAAAACCCCAAATCACTGACAACATCTTAAAGAACCATGTTACTGTAGGGAAGTAACCACTCTTTCTTTGATGTATGTGTCAGTGTGGATCCCATGCAGATGACTGAAAAGCAGTACTTCTTCTGAATGATGGGATGAGGAATATCAACTGCATTAGCTGAACACTGATTGTAGTTCTGCTTTCCTGAACTTGACATCTGTTCTGGCAGCTACATCCGAGGTATAAAATGTTTGACAAAAGTCAGTGGGCTAGTCCACATCACTGCCTTGCAGATCTCAGATATGTTTCTGTTTCTGAAGCAGGATGTCCCTGAAACTCTGATAGAGTGTACTTGGCTACACTTAAAACACCACAGCTGCACAGTTCTAGTGCTTCAGCGTAGACACTACCTATGTCGATGGGCAAGATTCTCCCATTGGCATAGTTAATCCACCTCCCAAGAGTCGGTAGCTAGGTCAATGGAATAATTCTACTTCCATTGATCTCAAGAGGATTGCTCAAACAGATGTAACTTGAGCCAAGTGTCCCTATACTTGTAGGTCTTGGAGGAAAAAAAGACCAGCACACCAGGCCCCTGTCTGAGATATGGCTGTCATCTGGACTGAAAAGGCAACAGTGGTGTTCATCAGTGAGGGGGGTCTGACCATCATAGGACAGACAGGATTTGAATCCTGACAATTTGGTGCCTCAACCTTCTGTACAAGGGAATGTACAAGGGGTCTCATTTTACTTTGTATTTTTATATATTTATCTTTTGAAACTAATTTTTCTTGGAATGTTCAAAATAAGGGAGAAGAGTGAAAATATATTTTCTTCACCAACTAACTGAGAAAAGGATTAGTTTGAAGCTCTGTAGACGTAGTGGTTTTGACACTAACTGGATTCCATCTTCGACATGGGGAGTAAGAAGGGACTGAACAAAGGTCATAGCCACTCTACCATTTATGCCCTCACATGGGAGCTCAAGAAGCCATGAGGTACAGACACAACCCCAGACACTACTATTCGAAAGAATCCAATTTCATGTAAATTAGGCACATGCATACCTACTGTGGGATATACACTGGCACATACCTACTCAAAGAAGAAAAATAGGGTGTTTTTAAAAAAAAAACAGTTTCTGATCAATTCAAACAGTTCTTATCTTAGAAAAATATGTTTCTAAAAGTCAAATTTATTGAGGAGTATAGTCTTTCAAATCTTCTATCCAAATATGGACTTCCTAAATGGAAGCAGATTAATCTTAACTAAAGACGTATTAATAGATTGCACAGTGCAAGAGCCATATGATGAGTGGAGTTTTCTGTACATTGTTAATCTCTGTGATATATACTTTTCCCTCTCTTACAAGTTCCTTTGCAGCTGTTACTGAAAAAGAGAAAATCCTATAATCTCTTAGCCAACATTTTATCTACTTAATATCCCAAATTGAACAGTCTTTGACATGAAAATTGAATCTTATAGAATCACAAAAATGTATAGCCGGAAGGGACCTCAAGAGATCATCTAGTCCATCTCCCCACACTGAGGCAGAATTAAGTATTCCTACACCATCCCTGACAAGTGTTTGTCTAACCTGTTCTTTAAAACTTCCAATGACTAGGATTCCACAACCTCCCTAGCTAACCTGTTCCAATACTTAAGTATCCTTATTGTTAGAAAGTTTTTCCTTATATCCAACCTGAAACTCAGTCACTGCAAATTAAGCCAATTACTTCTTGTGCTATCCTTGGTATACATAGAGAACAATTGATCACCGTCTTCTTTATTAAAAACATTAACATATTTGAAGACTTATCAGGTTCACCCTCAGCTCTCTTCTCCAAATTAAACATGCCTAATTCTTTCATGTATTATATATCATATATCATGTTTTCTAAATGTCTCAGTTTTGTCCTCTTCTAGATGCTCTCCAATTTGTTCATGTATTTCTTAAAGTGTGGTGCCCAAAACTGCATCCAGTACTCCAGTAGAGGTGTCTCATGTTTTAAACACAATGGAACAGTTATCTCCCTTGTCTTACATATAACACGCCTGTTAATACATCCCAGAATGACGCTGCCTTTTTCACAGCATCACTGTTGACTCATTCAATTTGTGAACCATTCTAAGTTCCAGATCCTTTCTGCAGTACTGCTGCCCAGTCAGATATTCCCCATTTTGTAGTTACACATTGATTTTTCCTTTCTAAATCTAGTGCTTTGCACTTATTGTTATTCAATTTCATCTTACTGATTTTAGACAAACTATCGAGATAATTTTGACTTCTAATCCTGTCCTCCAAAGTGCTTGCATCCCCTCCCAGTTTGGTATCATCAAATTTTATAAGCATGCTCTCCATACCATCATCAAGAGATTAATGAAAATATTTAACAGTATTGGACCTAGGACATACCCCTTCAAGACGCCACTTGATGTATCTTCCTAATTTGACACTGAATCATTGATAACTAATCTTTGAAAATAGTCTTTCAATCAATTACATATACAATTTATAGTAATTTCAGCTACGCCATTGTGATGGGGTGTCAACCCCACACTGACCCATAAGGGGTTAAAGCAAAACTTTGGAGGCTGCACAGGAGGCAGCCAATCAGGAGAGGGCTTATAGGGAGCTGATCAGGACCGGGCTGTGCCATATAAGAAGGGCTACTGGGCAAAGCAGCTTTAGTCACTCCCTGGAGCTCAAGGGGTGAGGACTGTCTGCCTCGCAGAAAGAGGGAAGATAGCACCTGGGACAGAGCAGTGCTGGGAAGGATCAGGGGAACGAGGGTGAGCTCCCATCTGACTGCTGACAGGCTGGGGCCCTGAGACAAGGGTGGAGAAGGTGCTTGGGCTACATGGAAGTGGCCCTGGGAAGTAGACTGTGAGGTTGAAGGGGACGCAGCATGTGGCTGCCATCTACAGGGTCCCTGGACTGGTACCTGTAGTGGGTGGGGCTGGGACCCTCCCCCCCACTTGCCACTGAGGAAGTAGCTGGACAGTGGGGAGAACAGAGTGTGACACAGCCAGAGGGCTGTGCCCTGAAGAGGACACTGTGTTCATGGGGACAACTTGCTTCCTGGAGAAGAAGTGACGGCGGCGAGAAATCATCAGACGAGGGCACACGGGCAAACTAAGCTAGTTCCCAGGACAGCCAGCAGGAGACGCCACAGCAGTGAGTCGAGCCCCGTCACAGCTTGGGGAACTGGGACAAAAGCCTTACTAAAATCATATATACGTCTGCTGCTACCCTTTACTCACAAGGCCAGTTAGCTGATCAAAGGAGGAAATTAGATTTTTTTTCCTTGACAATTCCATGTTGGTTACTACTTATCACCTTATTATCCTCTAGGCTGGAACCAGGGGCGGCTCTAGGAATTTGGCCGCCCCAAGCAGTCATGCCTGTGGGAGGTGCACCGGAGCAACGGGACCAGCGGACTCCCGCAGGCATGACTGCAGAGGGTCCGCTGGTCCCGCAGCTCCAGTGGACCTCCTGCAGCTGCGGAGGGTTCGCTGGTCCCGCGGCTCCGGTGGAGCATCCGCAATCATGCCTGCGGGAGGTCCACCCGAGCCACGGGACCAGCGATCCGTCCGCAGTCATGCCTGCGGGAGGTCCGCTGGTCCCGCGGCTCCGCTGGACCTCCCGCAGGCATGACTGAGGAAGGTCCGCCGGAGCCGCCTGCCGCCCTACCGGGAAAATGCCGCCCCACGCGCGCGCTTGGCACGCTGGGGTCTGGAGCCGGCCCTGGCTGGAACAAAATGATTGTTCATTTCTGGGTAACGAAGTTAGGCTGACTGCTTTATAATTCCCTGGATCCTCCTTTTTCCCCTTTTTGAAGTCAGATACTATTTTAGCCCATCTCCAGTCCTCTGGGACCTCATGCATCCTCCATGAGTTCTCAAAAATAATTGCTAATGGTTCAGAAAGTGCTTTGGCTGGTTCATCAAGTACTCTAGGGTAGGCTGAATTTCATCATGCCGTGATTACTTTAACACATCTAAAGATCTTTAATCTATTCTTTCCCTATTTTGGTCTGAGATTCTTGCCCCTTGTTAATACTGTGTTAAGCATCTGGTTACAATTAACCTTTTTAGTGAAGAATTAAACAAAAAAGGCATTAAATGCTTCAGCCTTCTCTGGATCATATATTATTTGCTTTCCTTCCACATTAAGTATTGGACCCACAATTACATTCTTCTTTCACTTATTTGTAATCTATATATAGAACCTCCTCTTATTGCTTTTTATGGCTCTTGCTAGTCATAATTAAGACTACAATTTAGTCTTGGATATTTTTAGTAAACATCATGGACAGGTCACGGGCAATACACAAAAATTCACAGCCCCATGATCGGTCCATACATACTATAAACACCTGACTATATCTTGAGGGGAGGCACTGCTGATGGGGCGCCCTGAAGGGCCACTGCTGGGGCGGGGGGCGCCCAGGGACCGCTGAGCAGTGGCTGCTCTGGCCACCCTAGGAACTGCTGCTCAGCGGTCCTGAGCCCAGCTGCCTGGGTCCACCTGAGAAGGGGGTGGTGCAGCTGGCCCCAGGGCTGCTTCAGCGGCAGCCGGTGTGGCTAGCTGCGGGGCCGCCTGAGCAGCTGGCTGCAGAGTTGCTTCAGCAGTGGCAGGCATAGCTGTCCCTGGGGCCATCTGAGCAACAGGCCCCAGAGTCACACTGTCCACTGCAGAAGTCACGGAGGTTGTGGAAAGTCATGGAATCCGTGACTTCCACGACCTCCGTGACATACACGGAGCCCTAGTCATAATGCATGTGCATTAGCTTTTCTCATTTTGTCTCCACATGCTTGTGCTATTCTTCTATACATTGTTTCCCACTGATATTGCTGATTAATTTGTGCTTAATATGGATCTTCAAATATGGTCATTTGTACATAAGCCATTGGAAATATAAAACTCATGGTAGATAGTGAACGTAAAGGTTGGTTTTGCCACTTAAAATTATTGCCTAGGTCTTATCTAATATGTTTCCAAGGTACACAGACAGAGCTATTTCTAAAATGATCACTCAGACTCCCCCCCTCCCCCCGCCCCGACCCCACTCAGACAACATTTAAAAGCAAGACTTGCTTTAGTATTACACACAAATGTTATAAGGAAAACGTTGTGTAAAGTAAATTTTTACTTTAAATCCAGAAGGATATTACCTTGCTTTTATGGGATTGATTAATCTGGTTAGACAACATGGCTGTGCTATGTATACAGTAATTTAAAATCCATTTCTATTCTTAATCCTCTTTTGGCATAATAGAAACTTAACTCTCTCAAGCCGGAAGCAATGACTCATAATACTATATTAGGTAGTGGAGTTGTGGAAGTCAGGTTATAGGTTTTTCATCTACTATTTCATTTCAAGAATATGTTCTCACTGTATAATGTAATCCCATCATCCTCCCTGTCTCAAAGCAATTGTGGATATAACACTATCTCAATTACTGGGAAGGCAATACACTTCTCTGTTGATTATAAAACATAATTCTACAAAAAGCTGCTACGAGATGCAAAAACAGGAAACTAAACCTGCACCTTCAGCACCTGTGATGTTCTCAATCCAGTTCCGGCTAAAGGAGCAATTTCTACCTGTATCCTTTGGGTCCCTAGCATAACAACACAGTGCACTGCAGAATCAGCTATGATACCGGATACACACATGGTTTCCTATTCTGATGTGGAAAAACTGAAAGCACTTTAAGCCTTTTCAGAATCTGCAGTAACTCTAGATGAAAACCAAAGAAATATCACAAACTGAAAACCCTTGTATTTATTGCTTCTTGCTTTACATTTTTGTACAGTCACTTCCGCTATTGATCTGTTTTTGTTTCAATGTTGTTATTTTAAAATGAGTTGCAAAACTCCTAACATGATATGTTTAAATGTGAATCCATCCCACAAAGCTATTTCTCCTGCAGCGGAGCCCCTTGATAGGTTTTTTTTAAGTTGTCAGGTGAATCTTTCCATGTTACATTTGTTACATTGATCTAATCTCACACACATAATAAATAGGATAAGTCAGTATGTGCCAAAAGAGGAACATTTAACAAGATTCTTTCACAAGATCTAAGCCATCCACTATTCTTCCATTCACTCCATTTCTGATGTGAAGGCTTTTTAGAACTATCACTGGTGACACTTTGAAAAAGTCAGACAGTTTTACTGGCCAGAGTCTGAAAATGAGTCAGTTATGAATTCTCCTTTGTAACTGCAGTTCCTTAAAGAGAAAGGCAAACAAGAAACATGTGGAAGACTTACTCAATTAATAAAGGAATGAGCCACGGTGATGGGGATCGACGCCTGCAGTCCAGGTACCAGGGACACTCCACTGCTTTAGAGGGCGGTCCAATAAACTCTTTGCCCTCAGATATCAGGGGCCTTAGTCAGACCATCGCCTGGCTTGGTGTCTGAGGTACTGGCAAGCCTACTTGCTCTTTGGCCACTGGGCCCGCTTCGGGCATAGATGGCCCTACAAGGGGCTGGGATCCCCTGCTGCTCCTGGGAGTCAGAGGTGGAGCCCATAGCAGGGCTCCTGGGTCGCTCCAGGGTGCGCACACAGGTCTAACACAGGTCCTCTGCCTGAAGCCTCCTTTTCCTGCGGTGGGGTGGGCCCTTCAACTTCTGCTGCTTCTTAGGCACTGGAAAGGGGGAACTGTGCCATGCAGATTCTAGTGCTGTCAGTGCACTGCACACCGATGCCGAAGCGACAGGCATGGAATCCAACTGAGAGACTTCAGAGGCAGGACAAAGTGCAGCCTCCATATAGCAGATATACCGCTCCTCTTGAGTTTGAGGGTGAAAATTTTTGCAGATCCTGCACTTGTCCTTTCTGTGAAATTCCCCCAAACACTTCAAACAGCTGTCATGGGGGTCACTAATGGGCATCGGCCCACTGCATGATGAGCATGGCTTAAAGCCTGGTGAATGGGGCATGGCCTGCTCTGAAGCGAAGTCCCAGTGGGGACTCTAACTCCTAAACTACTACTCTAACACTTAACTTAATGGTCTAATTAAGTACCTATCAACTAAATACAAAGAAGACAGAACAATGGCTTGTAAGAACCACTAATGCTCTTGCAATGCTTTGACCAACCATCATGGGTGGTAAGAAGAAACTGAGAGGGCTTAGGGTCAGAATATACCAGCACATGAGTGCGGCACTCAAGGGGGCACCACAGCTAACCCTACAGATACCGCTAAGGCAAAAATCTCCGACTGTGCACATGCACTGCATGCACACCTGGAATGACATCAACATGAGCAAGCACTCAAAGAAGAACACACCTTTTTTCCAGAGAAGACAAAGCCAGAGTGACAGAACTGCTTGCTAGTCACATGTGTATAGTTCTAACTTGTATTATATTAAATTTTACAGTGTTTTGTATAGCTCTTCATGACTCACTGGAAAGAGAGTAAAAATCTTTATAGGGATGGACTGTATTGTGAGAAAATCCTTCTATTCTCAATTCTCCTGGAAAAGGAAGTGGGGGAAACTTTACTGAATTCTTCACAAATTGCTAGAATTTGTTTTGATCTAGAAAGACAAGGTTCTTTAACCAAAAAGAATTGACTGAATTGTCTAAAATTGCATGAGCAGTTCAGTATTAATTTCAGAAGTTGGCAAAATTATTCATCCTGCAATTATACTGTGTGGTCTAATGATTTATGTAGCATCTGCTTTTATTCTTCTATTCAGTTGAAGGGAAATAAAATATTTAGATTTTGGATGTATGTGTGTGTTTGTAAATTAACTACACTATACTATATGCAGGTTGAGCTAATTTCTTTGTAGCAGTATCTAGGAACCTAGCAGTTGCTCCATTTTTCTCACGTCTTCCTTGTTATGATTTTTAATTATTGAAAAGTACAGTTTTAGCCTCAGAATATAAATAGAAATTGTAGCAAAACCTTTGGGCTATCAATTATAATATACCCTTATTGAGTCTAAATACCTGAAACTTAATTAAGTTTACAGCCTTTTTAAATGATCAATGTAACGCCTGTAGAATACGATGAACTGAAGGCTTACATTCTCTTTAACTAGTGGTACAAGGCAAGTGCAGTAGACTTGTTTATGGCATGCATGTATGATTTTGAAAAATCTAATGAGCATACATGACTCTAAAGGGCAAGCTAGTGTAAGATTTGGTAGAAACATCCTGCTGTACCTAGAAAGTACATGCTAAGTGCCACTGGAGTTTTCTTTCTTGTTAACACTGATAAACAAAGATGCCTAAGATGTCATTAGTATATATTTCCTCCTGTTGATTTTTTTTATTTACCTGACAGTTACATTTACATACATACGTGTGTGCTCTCTCTCTCAGCATTATCTTAGAATCTCAACAAATGGAAAATGCCTATTTGAAGAGGTAATAAATAAGCAGTACTGTACTTAAATCCTGACAACTTCAACAACATTTGAAGTAAAAGCAGTTACTATATCATATTATTAGCACTGGAAATATTTGAAACACTTCTCCAGTAGCATAATGCAGCACATTGCTGTAGATAAATAAAATATTGTGAATACGACTCAAAACTGTGCAAATTGTTATTGCTGTTGGTAAATTAAAAGAAACATATAAGGGGACTGTTTAGTCACTTTCAGCATTGATCAGGGCTTGTGTTTTGTTTTTGTTTATTTATCTACACTACATAATTTCCTGTTAAAGATGGATTTTTGTACTGAAGATTTTATTTTAGTTAGTTTATGACAATAAAACACAGTAATGCATGACGTTGGCAACACCCATATCTTGATGGTCAAGTGATGAAAAAAGTGAATAGTTTTTCCTGTTTAGGGAGTCTAATAACATCAGACATAAGATGAGATGAAGAAATCAAGAGAAGGCTACAGCCTGCAAAAATGCATTCAAAAACTTCCAAAGACTTCTGTTTAGTCAAAAGTTAAAACTCCACATCTGCACTAGATTACTGGAGTGCTACCTATGGTCAACCCTCCTGTACATACAGATGTGGGAGTTGGAAACTTAAAAAGGACACAAAGATGACTCAGAGTATTTGAGTTTTAATGTTATAGAAGAATGTTAAAAATTAGTTGGAAAACTAATACTTTGAATGATGAGGTGACAAGAAAGTTGTATTTAAAAAGAGCACAATTAGTTGAAAACCTATCTTAGAGAACATTTTTCTGAGGACAGGTTGATCACTGATCACAGAGTGATTTGATTCCAGTTCTTGTACTATCAGGTAAGATCATAGGCAAACCAGGAAGAGGAAGAAAGAGAGCCAGCTATGTTGGAAACATTGAGAGTGTCAAGCATATATTTGAGGGTAGACGTTGACCCTTAAAAAGTATAAAATCACTTTTAAATCCTGCTACTTTCTATGGCTGCACCCTCCCTTCCTAATCTATATACACATACAGTTACCTCTCAGAAGAGCATGCACACTTTCCTCAGGTGATAAGATCTGGAGCTATAATGCTGTTTAGTGTGACTGCATGTGAATCAAACCACAGCTTTATCTGAGTGTGATAGAAATCCTATGAGACAGGATGAGCTCAGTGAACCATCATGCTCTTCTAATGAGTAAATACCTTTTCTATTTGTCCTAAGCTCTACAATAAATATCAGTCAATCGTTATAAACTCTCCTCTTAGCTGGGAATAACATACAGTTTCAAAAAGATTACTTGCTATTCATTTTAAGGAACAAAAACAAAAAAGGACTAATATCAGTCTTCCTATGGTAAATCAAAACCTTTTCACAATTCCACCTTTCTTCCCTTATAGATTCTTCTTCTTCAAGCAATGTCTCAGATACAAAAGTTATTGACCACCACCTTCTTCCTTTCACGGACATGACACAGTTATAAAATTTTCACTCTCCTTTGGATACTAATCAGCTGGAGTTTTGTGTATGAGCGCAGAAACTGGCAAATTGGCTAACAGTTGTGACTGGTTTATTATACAGGTGATATAGGGATGTTGCGTCTCTCTGCGTAGGTGTGTAGAGGAGGGAAGAAAATAATGTATATACTTTGTGTTTCTTGTGGTGTTTCCTGAGTTGGGTATTTGCCCTTTGCAACCTTCAATGTTTTAAATGATTTTTTGATATATGTGTGTGTGTATGCATGCATGTATATATGCACTCTCACATGTGATGAGAATATTAAAAAACTTATATAAGTAGCAATTCAGTTCTTACTGTTTATTAAAAGAGTAAAAAGAAATATAATTGTAATTTTATAAACTAGACTCTTAGGGTTTTTTCCCTTTGGATTATTTGGTCTCTGAAACCTCTCTGCCACTCTCTTTGCACGAATAACTCCTTACATCCATAGATCTCATGGCGTTGAGAGGTTATTTGCCCACAGTCATGTAAAGAGACTTGCAGAGCTGATCCAAGACTCTAAATCTCCTTAACTTTCAGTCTTCTTTTTTGACTACTCGATCACACTTATTTTCTTTCTGTGCTTTCAGACAAGCAAGTACTTATAGGAATAATTTAAAAAGTGACTTCCAATGTATCAAACTTGAACAAAAAGAACACTTACAATAAAAAAAGCAATTTTCTTGGCCTTTCCTCACCTATATTTCTCTACTTATTATTTCAGATATTTGGGTTTGAATAGACTTTCACAATCCAGCTTCTTTATATGAATGATCCTTCAGTGAATTAATCCTGTGTTTATTACATCAGCGCATTGCCATGGAAATGTCATGTCACAAATTCAGCATTCTAGCTTTTGTGAAGAAGAGAGTAAGGGGAGAAGATGGTTGTGAGAGAGGGAAAGCGTTGCCTAAGCACAAATATCTTTAAATATTGAATAAAATTCCTTTTGTGCAAATGATTTTTTTAAATTTAGTATGCAAATCTGATGTGGCTCCTTTGAAGGTGACTTCAAAGCATTTAATTCTATTGATAATAAACAGCATAGCAATACACAGTTTTTATTTGCCATCCAGTTGGGCTTTTTAATCTTCATAATCTCCCTCTCAGACTATGCAAATGACCTACGGGGATCTGCAATTTTAACTAAAACAAAGGACATGAAAGGACTAATTTAATCTCTCTTGTTGTTGGGAAAATCCAGAGATCATCACACCCTCATTTACCTGAATGCATTAAATATATTATTGGCTGATTAACCTGTACAATTTAAAATAACTATATGAAAAACTCCTTAAAAAAAGTGAGGTTCTCTCTGTGCTGCAGGGACATTTTAAAGAATGCCTATAAATGCTCTAATAATGCTTAAAAAGTGGTTCTCAGCCAGCACTAGGGGTACAGTACTGATGTTTTTAAGCCTTTGTAACTAATAGTCTAGGCTAATTATATACTTTGGGTACTTGGAAAGAAAGCATAGTCTGGAGAACCAGAAACTTTGGAATTTTAATCTCAACTCTGCCTGGGATTTGCTGCACATCCTTGGGCAGGTAACATAACTTTTTTCTGGCAATAAAATGGGGAAAACTAAACAAACTTTCTCCCAGTGGAGGAATACCTACTTCATGGTGATGTGAAGGTTATTTTGTGCTTGTAAAGAATGTCTGGATTGGAGGAAGACACTTAAGAGGGAGAAACCTCTTGATGGCAGACCTTTGGTCGTCAGCTCCTGGACAGAGGGCTGATTGAAAGCAGGAGCTCCCCAGACAACCACTGCCAAGTGCACCCTCCCTAAAGGAAGGAAGGGCCAGATGCTAACTCACCTTGAGAGGGAACCACACTACTCTGTAAGCTGTGGACTCAGTTTAGGGCCACAGCCCAATAAGCATCGTCTGAAGGAAGACAGCCACAACCCAACTTTGGGACAATTGATTTGTATTAATTCCCCTTGTTTCTGTTTATGGACTACCCTTTAAAGCCAGAAACTTTAAAGGGATCTGGCCGGAGGGCTAAGTCACAGGAAAAGACAGACCACTACAGTGCTGGAGTGGCTGTTGGCAGAAGGCATGAGCACCTGACAGGCCAAGAATTGCCAAGCCTGACCACAAGGTAGTACCAGCGGTGAGTTCAATCGCTTCCTCGGGAGGAAATTGTGTAATTGCAATTTAGGACTGCTGTTTATGATTGGTGATAGAGATGGAAAAGAAAGTTTGCGGTCAAGATGACTCCACCCCACAGTCTCTAGGTGACCCCATAGGTCTCCACCACATTCCCCTGCAGCATCTGTTGGGTTCAGGACAGCAGCTGCCAAACAGACTTCAGGATGGCCAATGTGCATGCACTGCAATTTGATGCACACATATTAGCATGGACAGCCTGAGGATGCAGGTTGTGTGGAGGGATCCAAGCCCCCTTTCACACTGTGAGGCATCCAGCTCCATCCAGCATGAGGGGCTCCTCTCTTGCTCTGTCTACTGCATTCTCTGGCCTGATATGAAGCGCAACGAGCATGGGAGGGGGATGGGGGGAAACTGCCCTTCACCTGCTCTCCTTAGCTGGTGTCCCTGCCCTAAAAGTTCCTTAGCTTATTCCATGGAAGCTGCTGTCTTCCTGCTAAAACAAAGGGTTTTTTTGTTTGTTTTTTTAAAAGGGCCAGGAAGGAATTAATTGTTCCTTTTTGAACTACTGAAACTTTTGGGGGAAGAATTAGAATTTGAATGCCAATTTTATAAACAAACTTTAGGTAAATGTAGTTTTGCTTAAATTTGTAATGATTATTATTATTACACTAGCATCTTGAAGCTGCAGCCATTTTTTGGTAGGTGCTGTATAAATGCAGTCCCTGCCTTGAAGAGTTTAAAATCTAAATAGAAAAGACAAAGAAACATTGTGAGGGGGAGCAGAGGTGCAGAGAGGGATAATGATCTGTACTAGATCACACATGGTCAATGGCGGAGACAGAAATAGAACCCAGATCTCTGGATTCTCTGTCCAGTGCCTTGTCTATACTATATGAAGATCCTGTGCCCATGCCCCCACTTTGTGAAATTGTGTGCATTTTATCTATTCCCTTCCCTCCTGTTTCAGTTCAGTACACTCGGACCAGACCACTCTCTTCCAGACAATGGGTGGACTGTAATCTGAGGTCAGACTGCAGGGTGAGGAAAGAACTCCTCTGTAGTAATAGTCTGGTCTGAGAGTTCTTAGATTAAGTACAGTAGTAGATTATGGGGAAAGAAATCAAAAGTATGGCATCTCACAGGAAGTGAGAAGCAACAAATTATCTGTCTTAATTTAGAAGGTAAACTGAAAAATACTAACACAAGTACTGTAGTGCAATCATGAAAGTTGAACTTACAAATGTAGAATTATGTACAAATAAAACTGTTATTTTTGAATGCAATGTAAAATTTCAGAGACTTCAAGTTCACTCAGTCCTACTTCTTGTTCAGCCAATCGCTAAGGCAAACAAGTTAGTGTACATTTGCAGGAGATAATGCTGCCCGCTTCTTGCTTACACTGTCACCTGAAAGTGAGAACAGGTGTTCTCATGGCACTGTTGTAGCTGGCATTGCAAGACATTTATGTACCAGATGTGCTAAAGATTCATATGTCCCTTTATACTTCAACCACTATTCCAGGGGATATGCATCCATGCTGATGACGGGTTCTGCTCTATAACAATCCAAAGTAGTGCAGACGAACGCACGTTCATTTTCATTATCTGAGTCAGATGCCACCAGCAGAAAGTTGATTTTCTTTTTTCGGAGTGTTGCTCTTTTAAGACTTCTGAAAACATGCTCCACACCTTGTCCCTCTCAGATTTTGGAAGGCACTTCAGATTCTTAAACCTTGGGTCGAGTGCTGTAGCTATCTTTAGAAATCTCATATTGGTACCTTCTTTGCATTTTGTGAAATCTGCAGTGAAAGTGTTCTTAAAATGAACATGTGCTGAGTTATCATCCAAGACTGGTATAACATGAAATATATGGCAGAATTTGGGTAAAACAGAGCAGGAGACATACAATTCTCCCCCAAGGAGTTTAGTCACCAATTTAATTAACACATTTTTTTAACGAGTGTTATCAGCATGGAAGCATGTCCTCTGGAATGGTGGCTGAAGCATGAAGGGCCATACGAATGTTTAGCATATCTGGCATGTAAATACCTTGCAATGCTGGCTACAAAAGTGCCATGCAAATGCCTGTTCTCACTTTCTGGTAACATTGTAAAAAAGAAGAGGGCAGTATTATCTCACGTAAATGTAAACAAACTTGTTGGTCTTGGCGATTGGCTGAACAAGAATTAGGACTGAGTGGACTTGTAGGCTCTGAAGTTTTACATTGTTTTGTTTTTGAGTGCAGTTATGTAACAAAATCTACATTAACGTTGCACTTTTATGAAAAAGATTGCACTGCAGTACTTGTATGAGGTGAAATGAAAAATACTATTTCTTCTATCATTTTTACAGTGCAAATATTTGTAATAAATATACACTTTGATTTCAATTACAACACAAAATACAATATATATGAAAATGTAGAAAAACATCCAAAATATTTACATTTCAATTGGTATTCTATTGTTTAGCAATTAAATTAAAACTGCAATTAATCGCAATTAATTTTTTTAATTGCGATAATTTTTTTGAGTTAATTGTGTGAGTTAACTGTGATTAATCGACAGCCCTAAAATTAAGTAAAACTTAAAATATGTTTACCTGGAAAAAATGTAAAATAGATTTTGAGACTGATGTTCAAAATCTATCACTTTCTTCATTGTTTTCAACAGAGAATGAATTTCTTAGTCCTAGCCCCCAATCTTGCAAAGTCTTATGTACTTGCTTTACTTTACATACTAGTATCCCAGTTCAGTACAGTAGCTAAGCATGTGCCTCACTTTAAGCATGCGTGGTACCACTCACATAAATAAGACTACATGTGCTTATAGTTTTTGTTTGTTTGTTTGTTTTAAAACAGTACCTCACTGAACTGGAGTTCAGAATAGTCCTGTTGAAGCCTGTGTCAATAGCAGGAATAGGCAGTCACCTCAGGGAACCCTTTTTGTTAACTAACAAATTCATTTAAGTTTTAAAAGATGGTTTTGTTTACAGTATAGTTCGTTCTGAATTTTGAAAAGAAAAACCTCCAATGTTTTCCTTTAAATAAAAAGACATGTCAACAGCCCAATACAAATAAGCAATAACTCTGAAAAAAAACTGGAAGTGGATAATCAGCTGAACATGACCTCCAGGTGCAATGCTGTGATCAAAAGGACTGATGCAATCGGATGCATAAAACAGGAGAATCTTGACAAGGAATAGAGAGGTTGTTTTTACCTCTGTTTTTAGCACTGGTGTGACTGCTGCTGGAGTCCACAATTCAAGAGGGAGGCTGATAAATTAGAGAGGGTTCAGAGAAGAGCCACAAGGATGATTAAAAAATTAGACAACATGGGTTACAGTGATAGACTCAAGGAGCTTAATCTATTTAGTTTAGAAAAGAGAAGGTTAAGGGGTGAATTGATTGCAGTTTATAAGTACCTATATGGGGAACAAATATTTAATAGGATCTTCAGCCTAGCAGAGAAAGGTATAATGTGATCCAATGGCTGGAAGTTAAAGCTGGAGAAATTCAGATTGGAAAAATTAGGCATACATTTTAAAAACTAAAAATTTAACTTTGGGGCAATTTACGAAGGTTTGTGGGGGATTGTCCCTCACTGACAATGTTTAAAATCGAGCTTGGATTTTTTTTTCCCCAAAAAGATTTGCTCTAGGAATCATTTGGGGGAAGTTCCTTGGCCTGTGTTATACAGGAGATCAGGCTAGATGTCCTCATCTGGCCTTGAAATCTGTGAATTAGAATGTGTAGTATATGGTAAAAGATACAGCAAACAAATTATTCATGATCATTCAAATCAGGAAAAAAACTATTCAGTGATGTGGACTTCCCTGCACATAAACTAATGGAAATTTTTTATAGCATCTAATCTTGGGAGCTTGCCCCTTTTACTTCTATCCTGCTTTCCTTTTGAGACACTTAAGGGAGTTTTAGGTGTGCACCAAAGGCAGATTTGGGCCGTCCATTTTCATGGTTACAACTGAAATTGACAAGATACTCCAATAATTGACTAGAAAACCTCTCTCTCTCTCTAAATCAGTGTGCCCAAATATGCTATCAAGATGTCGGTTTTTCTGAAGGGTTTTGTTCCGTCCAGATGGAAGGCCAAAGCTCTCCTGACATCCAAGGTATGCAGCAGTGCACTATGGGGGATTCAGATGTGGTTTGGGATAGAAAGATAGGCAAGTGAATGGTCTGATGGAGCTGGAATGCAAATGAAATCTTAGGTAAGAATTTGCGGCGACTCCACAGCATGAGTTTGTCCTTAAAAAGCACTGTGAAGGCGAGGTATGCCCTTAGTTCACCAACCCATCACGCCAACACGATGGCTATCAGGAATGCTATCTTCACTGACAAACAGAGCAGCGAGCAAGTAGTTCAAAGGGCGATCTTGTGAGGCATTTAAAGACCAGGTTGAGGTTTCATATTGGAATGGGATGTTGGACTGGGGGATAGAGGTTCCCCAGCCCTCTGAGGAATCTCACTGTAATCGGATGGCTAAATATGGAATAGCCCTCTATTGGGGGATGAATGGTTGTGAGCGCTGCCAGGTGGACTCTTATCAAGCCCATCGATAAGCCTGAAGTTTTCAGGGCTAAGATGTAGTCTAGTATATCTGGAAGCAATGCAGTCATTGGTGAAAGTTGTCTACAGTCACACCAACTGGCAAAACACGTCTATTTTTGAGACTACAAGCAGTGAGTAGATTGTTTCCTGCTGTGTAGCAGCACTCATTTTACATCCTCTGAGCAGGCTGTCTCTACTCCTGTGAGATGAAGCACTGGGGTGAAAAATCTTCTCGCACTTCTGGGAGAGGAGATGGGGAGTGTTGCAAAGAAAGATTGGAGGGCAAACAGCTAGCTGTAGGTGGTAAGGAAACCACATTTGCCTGGGCCAGGTGGGAGCTATTAGAATGACTGTGGCTCTGTCTTTACTTTGAGCATAACTTCGGCCATCAGGGGAGTCGGCAGGAATGCACACTGTACAGTTGATGACCACTGAAGGTGAAAATCGCTCCCTAAGGATTGGAAATCTAATCTGCCTCTCGAGCAGAAGTGAGGGCATTTCTTGTTTGTCTGCATGTTGAATACATCTATCTGGGGGGTACCCCATTGGCAGAATATGTGAAGTAATATGTTGGAATCTATTTCCCACTCATGGTCTTGGAAGAAGTGTCTGCTGAGTGCGTCTGCAATCACGTTCTGAATACTAGGGAGATAGACTGCTGTGCTAGTAATCTGGTTTCATATGCACCAGTTCCAAAGTCTGACAGCCTTGGTGCAAAGGAAGGGATATTTTGCTCCTCCCTGGCAGCTGATATAAAACATACATGAAATATTGTCCATCATGATTTTTGCGTGTTTGCCTTTGATTAGCAGTAGGAATAGGAGATAGGCATATTTGACTACTCTGAGCCCCAGGAGATTGCTTTGTAGCATTGTCTCTTTTGTGAGTATCTAGATGTGCTCCCCACCCTAGCAGAGAGGCATCCATCATTATGACTACCATTGGGGAAGGATGTGTGAACGGAACTCCTGTGCACATGTTGTGAAGGTTCTTCCACCAATTAAGGGATTATTTCACAAAGACAGGTACGGAAAGAAGTATATGTTGACTGATGGGTGAATATATGGTTCTGAGCCATCTTTGGAGGCAACACATTCAAAGTCTGGCATATTCTTTCACAAAGGTGGTGGCCGCCATACGACCCAGCAGTTGAATGCAATTCCTGACTGTGGTTTGTGGACTGCATTGAATCATGTTTGCTCCGTTGGAGAGAATAATAAACCTGTGCCAAGGAAGGTAGGCTTTTTCTGTCACTGAACTGAGATGTGCCCTAGAACTCAAGACTCTGTTCTGGGGTCAATGTGGATTTTTGTATATTCAGTTGTAGGCTCAATTGAAGAAAGAGGCCTATGGCCTCAGAAGTTGCCCAAGACATCAGTTCCAGGGAGCGGCCTTTTAACAACCAATCATTCAGATAAGGGAATACTAAAAAATCTTTTCTGCAGAGTTGTGCTGCTATCACCGACATGATCTTTGAAAATACACTTGGATCACGGTAGGCCAAAGGGGAGCACTTGATATTGGAAAAGATCCTGGCCAACAATGAAACGGAGGAATTGTTTGTAGGATGGATGGTTAGCAATATGGAAATACGCATCTTGAACGTCAAGGGCTAAAAACTAATCCCTTTGCTTTAGTGAGGGAATTACTGCTTCAAGTGTCACCATTTTGAATTTCTGCACCTTCACAAAAGTGTTCAGTAGTATCAGGTCCAGGATGATCCTCCAATATCCATTCTTTTTTCGTACCAGGAGGTACCTTGAATAAAACCCCTTCCCTCTGTGCTGCATGGAGACAGGTTCTATAGCTCCCAAGTGTAAGAGAATATTTATTTCTTGACAAAGCACACTCTTGTAAGAAGGGTCCCTGAAGAGGGGAGGGATGGGATGGGGGGGGAATCATTGGTGGAAGTTCAGTAAAAAGCCACTTATCTGTAGTGATCAACTCCCAGGTTTGCCTGAAGTGGTGAAAGCTGTCACTGAAGGGAGGAAGACTGATGAATCGGTGCCACAGGACAGGATGAGGATGGCAATTCAGACCCTTGACCAACATGTCAAAATTGTTGCTTGGAGATGGAGGGGAGTGAGGTGGAAAACTGAGAAGCATATGGTTTCCTTCTCTGCCTTCTTTGGTATGGCTCATATGTCCTCTGGGAGGGAAGGAAATGGACAGGGTGGGATCTCTGGGCTGTCTGTGACTTGCTTAGCTTTCTCCTGTATGTAAGTGTGTAAATGCCAAGAGAACGCAAAGTTGCTCTGGAATCCTTCAATGTTCACAAGACTCTTCCATAGTATTTGTGAACAACTTAGAGCCATCAAAAGGAAATCTCAACTGTGGTCTGAACCTCCTTAGGGAAACAGGAGACCTGGAGGTAGGAGGCTCTTCTCATTTCCATCGCTCCGGCGATCGAACAAGTGGCGGTGTCAACAGCATCAAGGGAGGCTTCAGATTGTCCTGGCCAGTAGCTGGTCCTCCACCACAATTGTCTGAAACCGCTCCCTGTGCTTTGCTGATAGGTGGTCGACAAGGGAGGGGAGTTTGGTGTAGTTCACATGGTTATATTTTGTCATCAAAACCTGATAATTCGCAATTCTGAACTGGAGGGATGCCGAGAAGTAGAACATTTTCCCAAAAAGATACAGCTGCTTGCAGTCTTTATCATGAGGCAAGAATTTATCATGGTGCTGCCCGCCACATTCATTCACTGCATCCACTACTAAACAAGGATGGGACGGGATGGGAAAATAAAAACTCTGAGTACTTATCAGGGACATAATATTTCTTGTCTACTCTTTTACATGTAGGTAGAACAGAAGCTGGTGTATACCAAAATTATCTTTGTTGGATCTAAAAGAGCTTCATTGACAGATAAGGCTATATGGGTTTCAGAGTAGCAGCCGTGTTAGTCTGTATCCGCAAAAAGAACAGGAGTACTTGTGGCACCTTAAAGACTAACAAATTTATTTTAGCATGAGCTTTCGTGAGCTGCTAAGGTGCCACAAGTACTCCTGTTCTTTTTTTGAAGGCTATATGGATCACTGAAGGTGAATGAAGGATATCTACCAGCTTATGATGATGCTCCATAACCTCCTTGTAGCGGGGTGGTGACCGGCTCCTGCCCTGAAGGGCTTGAAATCAGCCCTGGGAGAGGGCTGAGGCAGCAAGAGGGCTGCTGCTGGGGAAAGCAGCAAGCCTGAGCTGAAAGGGGAAACAGCTACAGCTGGGGCCATGCCCAAATCAGGGCCCAGCTGGCCCCTATAAGAGGGCAGTGGGCCAGGAACACAGAGACTCTCTCTCTAGCCTTTTGAGAGGGAGGGACCTGGCTGCGGCCTAGTATAAGGCCAAATAGACACTGGGGTTGCAGAGGGCAGCCCAAGGGTAGGCAGAGGCAGAAGGTCCAAACCCCCCTTGCCAGTGATGAGTGGCACTGACACTGCAGTCTGCCCCAGTGAATGGGGGCTAGATCAAGACTGGCAGTATCCATAGTCTGAGGAGAGGTGGGGATAGAGGGTGGGGGTTCCCCAGGGAGGGGAGACCCAGATTTGTGGGGGTACTGCCAGGGGCCAGCACCTTGGCCTGAAAGGGGCACCGGGGTCCAGGAGTGACTCGGGCCCAGCAGCAAGCGGGACACCGGCCTGCAGAGGGTGCTCCAGAGGCTGGAAACGCTAATTCCCTGGACAACCAGCAGGAGGCGTGGCAGGGGTGAGTCCCACCCCATTACACTCCTCAAGTGGAATTTGCAACTCCCTTGATCAGATTCTGGAAGTGTTTAAAATTATCCACCAGGGTTGGGGGAAGGAGGCACGACTGCTTCATCGGGGGATGAAGAGGCGATGTTGGCTGCAGGCAAAACCCCAGCTCTAGCCTCCTGCTCCTCAAAAAGATTCTTCCTGGGGGTCAGGTCTCCTGGGGGGAGCAGGTGACATTGATTGTTCCTGTCTCTGGTGAGTAGCACTGGATGCTCTGGAGAATTGTTCGTGGTAAGCAGCCCAAGGGTCCAAATATGGTCAAGGAGTAGGAGTGTAAGGCATAGGTGGAGGAACCAAAAAGCGCTTGCACCACCAAGGTGTTGGTGGTAATCATGGGCCGTGAACATTCAGAGCTTCAGTTGAAGCCTTCAGGAAGGGACCTCTGAAGGAGTAAGGTGAGAGCCCTGGACAGACACTTGAGAGACCAAGGCGAGGTCTTCATCAGAATCCTTTCTCTGGTTCACTCAGGATCAGAGGAGCGCCTAGAGAAACAGGAAGTGAAATAATTGGCACCAGGCACACCTCAGGTGATCTGGATGTCCTTGGTACCGAGAGCCCATTAGAGCCAAGGAGCGGTGAGTCAGGAGTCTCAGATATGGCCAGGTCCAGAGGAAAATGGAACTCTTGTGGTGCTGCGAGGATCATTGGTACCAAGGTTGATGAGTGTGCCGAACTAGTTGTGGCAGGGGTTGTTGATGATACCGCAGTCTTTGACGGTGCCAAATGCTTTGTGCACTCTGAGGGAGGCGCAGTTGGAGTCCAAGTGGGCTTCTTTGGGGCTGAGGGAGCAGAGGCAGAGCTCTTCTTGCCATTTCAATCAGATGATGATACCGAGGCTTCTCTCTGGGGCTGAAGCCTTGCCGCCATGCTGTCTAGCTGTGCCCTGGATACCAAAGGAACCGAAAGCCTCATCAGTACATGACTGGAGAGCCAGTGGTGCTGGGGTAGCTAGAGAACCGGTGACCTCAGCTTTTTAGAGGTAGAATCTTTATCTGGTGAACCCAGGGCACATTCCTTCAAGGGCCTGTTTGAGGAGTCCTGTATCTTCCTCTTGGGCACCCTGGAACTGTGCAGCTCCAAGACAGCAGACTTACTTGGGGACCGGCATACTGGGAGGGAGTCTGGAGTGGTTCCTTGACCTGGACCAGAGGCCCGGTATAAAGAGCTCTCCATCACAAGGAAACAAAGCCTTATTTTTTTGTTTTACCTGGCTCTTGATTTTAACACCAGGCAAAACTTGCACTTTTAAGTGACATGCGACTCCTCGAGGAAGTGGATACATGAATGTCTTTCGCAGACCGGGCTGGCCTCCTGGCATGAGAAACAGCATTTGAAGCCAAGAGAATCAGATATCACCTCAGACAGAAAATGACAAACTATCTAAATAGTATATAGAAAAGAGATTTTTTTAAAAAAGGAAAGGACAGAAGCTAGAATAAAGGGAACTATTTACTATTAGTTAATTGTAGTGTTAATTCTCTAACAGTAAGAGAAATTAGAGTTGAGATCTCAAAAGGACAACTGCTAGAGGTCTGTCTCAGGCCAATGTGGTTGAGAAGGACCTGAGGGTGGTTTGACCATGCAGTGCTATATAACAACACAACAGGACAAGAGACTGTCTAACGCTCATGCGTGGGCCGAATGGACACTGCTATAAGAAATCTCCAAAGGCGCAGGGGGCACTAGCGCACCTAGAGTAAGAGTAAGGACAATACTCAAAGAAGAACTACAGATTATCAGTATTTCTGTAGGCTCCAGACATTGCTTGGTCCCTAGTTATCATGGACTGTACTTCTATTCAAAAGAGAAGAGTGGCTTACTAAATTCTCTTTCTCCATCTCCCTGTCAATACATAATTATTCCCATTATTATATTATCCAATGCTTTATTCAAGTTTTAATGACTCATGCTATGGAGTTTTCAGCACTTTCGATGGACTACATTAGTCCAAAATAATCTGACACACCGGTATATCACATTTTTCATCTGGGGACTATCAGCACCTACAAAGGCTGGAATTAGTATTTCTACTGTGTAAAAAATTGCAGTTTGGATTTTGTAGAGTGACTTGTTTGTGAATTCAAAACTGATTTTTCTTTGCCTATTGTACAGTAGAAAGAAGGGTTTTGAATCAGTGAAGCTAGACAGCTTTGTAATTTTTTTCTCTATTGAAGTTTAAAATAAGAAAAAGATTATAATTTTCTCTCATCTCATACTACACTAACATCTAATCAGAATATAATAATTTTAAAATGATTGAAACTGAGTATATCAAAATATATATCAAGCCTGCTTTCATAAAATACTCTGATCTCTAATTTGGTCTCAATGTTCTTTCTATACCTGAAGATATATCACAAGCCTCTTTTAATATTGTCTCTTGTACAGACTAAAGGTTTCCTGAACCTCTATTCATTACTATTTATTATTATAAAATTGTTGAGTGCTAACATTGTGCCCAGTACTATTCAGAAACACAGAGGAGATGTGGTCATTTCTCTGAATTGCTTAAATTCAAAGGGCCTGTATCTGCAGCCCTTGCTTTTGAGTAGTCTTAATGAAGTCAATAGCTTGCAGGCTCAGTTTTCAAATAATTTTTACTATAAATAGTGCTGGAATTACCTACAAAAAGAAACAATGCCTCATATTTTATACTACATTGGTTCACATTCGGAGAGATGGGGCTTTTGCAACAATAAGGCCTACACTTTTTTTTTTTAATTAAAGCTTAAATTTTGGAGAAACTGAGGGTGTTACCACAAAAGTATTAGAATACTGTTTCTGCTCACTTTGACCCTGATTCGGGAGAGCATCTCTATGTAGGACTGCCCTTAAGCATGTGATTAATTTTAAGAAGGTGCTTAGGTTCCATTAAACCCAATTTTTGAGATTTTTACAATTCTCTTAAAATTAGACACATTTCTATATTTTAATCTAATTTTTTAAAAATCACTCCTGCATCTAACCATGAATGTCTAATCATAATCTTGAGTGTCCATGTGCGGAAAATTAAAGGGTTAATAGTGTTTGTCTAGTCCAGTGACCTGAGTGTCTGAACATCCCTAGGTACTCTCCAATAGCACAAACAGAAATGGAAAATTTCAAATTTAGGTGCCTAACTTCAGGCACCTATGTCCATATTTACACACCTTAACTGGCTTTGGCCTGTTTTTCAGAGACATTGAACACTTCAAATGAAGTCAATAGGAGTACACCTTATTTCCAGTCAGAATTTATCTAACTTTAACTTCCAGACATTGGATTTTGTTATACATTTGTCTACTAGATTGAAAAGCCCATTAGCAAAATTCTGTTCCCCATATATATACTTACAAATTATGATAGTCACCCCTTATTCTTCTCTTTGTTAAGCAAATACACTGAGTGCCTTGAATCTATCACTATAAGGCATGTTTTGCAATCCTTTAATCATTCTCCTAGTCCATCCCTGAACCCTCTCCAATTTATCAACATCCTTCTTGAACTGTGGACACATCTTTAGTTTCTGTTCTACCAAAAATTTGTTTAATTTATCAATTTTGGGGGAATTAATTCCTTTGTTGATGGTGTAGAAGTACCCTGTTCTTCTCACTCTACATCTTCTATCTCGGTTATTTCATCTGTAAACACAAATACAACTACCATCTCTATATGGGCAACTTGCAGACCTATCTCCTTCCAACTTTAGGCCTGTCTCCTTCTATCCAAACTAAAATCTCAACTTGTCTCGTTGACATCTTTTCATGGATGTCTAGCTATCAGCTCAAGCTCAACATGGCTAAAACAGAGTTCATGCTTGTCCTTCACCTGTCCTGTTACCTCCTTTCTCAATCATTCTGGACAACACCATTATCCTGGCAATCACTCAGGCCCATAACCTGGATGTCATCTTCGACTTGGACCTCATTCTAGGTCCTCACATTCAGGCTATGTCAAAGTCTTGCAGATTCTTCCTGCATTACACCTCTAAGATATGGCCTTTTTTTTACCTACTCACCCAGCTAAAATTCTCATCCAGGCTCTTCTTGTGTCATGTCTTGATTACCACAACCCCTCTCTATGCATCCCTCTACTGGCTCCCTCTCTTCTATCCTATCATAGAACTAGAAGGGACCTTGAGAGATCATCTAGTCCAGTCCCCTGCACATGTGGCAAACATAAGAGGTTTGTATTCACTTTCAAAGCCCTTCAGGGCTATCCCCATGCTACCTATCTCTCATTCGGTACTGGAAGCAGGAGCTGACCTTTCAATCAGCCTGTGTCAACTTTCATTGACTACTTGTTAAAATTTCAAACATGCATCTGTGTGCTTCTCCCATGCTGCCCCTCACATTTAGGAGGTACTATTCCCATAGACATCCACAAAGCTACTTCATTTTTTCCCTTCAAATCATTCCTTAAAACTCACCTTTGCCATGATGCCTACAAAAATCTTGACAATGCTAAGGCTGCTGGTGTGCTGAAACCACAGCCTATCCTGCTGTCCAATACTGTCTCACCATTTCCTCATACTCCCCTGTTGGTCTGTCTGTATCCTTCTATTGTCTTTTGTTTTATGCTTAAGATTGTAAATTCTCTGAGGTAAAGACTTTTTTTCTTTTTGTACAAAGCCTAACACAATGGGGTCCTAGACTGGGGCACCTATATGCTACAATAAATAACAGCAGCAATCCCTAAGGGAGTTGTGAGGATGCCCCTCTCCCCTCTTCAAAGCTTTCTATCACAATAAGCTTATTCTATTACGATTATTCCACTGAGGTTGACTTGGTCCATTTCATCCTCGGTAAGGCTAAGTGTGAAATATTAGCTCTAATAAATTGTGCAGGTTTCTAACTCTGAATTACATTAGATTTATGGTTTCACTGATATATCATAATTGATTAATATTTCATACTAAATACTCATTCATTATATAATTGTGTCAGATAATGCAGTAGAATGGATAGTTTACCACGTTATAAATCAACGAAGTAGTTTTTGCTGATTTTAAACTTTGACTATGGAACTCAAGAAGATCTAATAATCTCAGAATTCTGATGTTATTTCTAATTAAATCATCCTATTTGGTCCAATTTTTTTGGAATATGTAAAAGATTTAAAATATATTTGCAAGAAGAAATTATTTTTCTACCCTTATTCCATGATTAGAACATTCTGAAGTTTTACTGCTTTTCAACCCAGGAATGTTAGGATTATTAGTATTTGTTATGTATTATGGATGAATAAATCTTTTATCTTGCACTTCTTTAACAATATACAACAGTATTAAGGTAGCTCTGTATAGAATATTGTTTTCTATGACATAACCTCGGGCTAGATATTGAGTTATGATTTCTATCTGGAAATAGGGACTGATTTTTATAGTTACCCACTGTGGCAAGGCAAGTCCTCTCCCTTGCCCAGGCTCAGCGCTTCCCCCTCTTACGGCAGGGGGGCCTAGAGTAAATCAGCCCCATTTCAGACAGTGTTTCTTATCCCACTTGAAATTTAATTCTCAATATTTTCCAGGTAGGCCTCAGAATGACCAGGGCAGTGAGTGGGCTCATGTTATCAACACTTCCCAAGAGGAGGTCACACTAGAGAGCTAGAGGACAGGACTCCAGGATGCTATGACCGGCTTGTAGGGCAGATCAAAGTTAGTGTGGACAGAGATAAAGGAGCTCGCCACATGAGAAATTTTGTACCTTTTTTTGTATTTGCTTTTTGTTTCATTGTATGCACTTGGAACAGGATGAATTTAATTTGAGCCTAGAAGCCAGCACTTCTAAGGTCATTATAAGTCCCTAAAACCCAGTAATGTCCCTTTTTCAGGGCCTGTCCCAGATAAGGAAAGGGAAACATAACACCTAGAAAATAACATAATGTCTCTATATAAATCAGTGGTACACCCATATCTTGAATACTGCATGCAGATCTGGTTGCCCCATCTCAAAAAAAGATATACTGGAATTGGAAAAGGTATAGAGAAAGCCAACATAGTCAATCTGTGGAACTCCTTCCCAGGGGATGCTGTGAAGACCAAAACCATAACAAGACTCAAAAAAGAAGTAGATAAGTTCCTGGAGGATAGGTCCACCAATGGCTATTAGCCAGGATAGGCAGGGATGTAACACAATGCTCTGAGTGACTGTTTGCCAGAAGCTGGGAGTGGACAGCAGGGGATGGATCACTTGATTGCCTGTTCTGTTCATTCCCTCTGAAACACCTGACACTGACCACTATCGGAAGACAGGATGCTGGGCTAGATGGACCATTGGTGTGACCCAGTATGGCCATTCTTATGTTCTTAGGATATCCCTGTAAGTTTAAAAAAATATTTTGTCCGGTTTTTTATAAATACCTTAAGAAACCATTACTCATCTTAGTTGGTTAAATTGACAGCAGGCTGTCTGAGCTCATATTCAATTCAAAGATTAGTCTCCCTAGGCCCACCACATGTTTGTCACCCTAATTAAAACAAAACAAATAAATGGATAGCAAGATATCTCCCTATTTGTCCAGACAGTTCCCCAAGAGCCTACCTCCCATAATCTTAGATTACAAAAGAGAAATATGCTTCTGGAAATTTCCACTACATGCATCCGAAAAGTGGGTATTCACCCACGAAAGCTCATGCTCCAATATGTCTGTTAGTCTATAAGGTGCCACAAGACTCTTTGCTGCTTTTACAGATCCAGACTAACACGGCTACCCCTCTGACAAAAGAGAAATAGTTTTTAATAAGAAGGAAAACCACCCTGTCATAAGGTTCTTCCTCTCTATTTCTCTGTATTAATCTCCAGTTGGACCCTTGTACTAACTGCAGTGGTGTTGCAAAGAGAGATCTGCAGTAGCTGGCCCAAAGGACTCTGAGTTACTTCTAAGACCTAAAAGCTCCCACTGAATATGAATGAGCAAAAACAGATGTGTGTTTGTGTTTTCATTTTAACCTTTAAATGCTTCAAATATATCATATGTTGCCTTCAAAGAGATGTCTTCTAGACAATGTATTAACCATGTTGATATAAATATACTCATCTCTTCACTTTCATTACAGTCTCAGGCAGTTTCTGCAGGTTTAATACATTAGGCCTGATCCTGCAATTAATAGCATGTGTGAGCAGCAGTCCACCCACCTCATATTATCCTTGGAGGATCAGAGCCTTAATATCTAATAAAGGTAGCATTCATTAAAAAATTGTTTCCATGCCAAAAGAATCATGACCGACTTGAAGAGAAACAAACACCTCTCTCTCTCGATGTCTCTTCATTAGCACCCTGATTTGGTAATTAGTATAGAAGTTGAATTCATCAATGGATAAAAAAATATAACAAACTACAATGTATCCTGTTGCTACAGGCTGGGTAGAATGGAGGAGGCAGGAGTTTATTCAAAGTGGATTTGAGCTTCAGGGTAAGGAGTCAGAACAAAGCAGCAGATTGTTCTACTCCACTAGAGTTTTACCCTTAGCTCAAGATTATCTTTAATACGTTACATCACGTTTTAACTTTTACCTTTTCAATGGGCACTTAAGACGCAAAAGTATACTTCTTCCTTCCAAACCTAAATGCCTGCACATTGTTAAACAGAATAAATACTCTTTTAGTGCATAACATCATGTTTTACACAACAAATTCTTTCTGAAACAAGTTTATAATGCTAAAAGAAGAAAAGGGAGAGAAGCAGCTAGAGAAGGAACACTATGGGACATGATCCACTGAGCTTCTATGATACTCATTTTGTACACAGTGTCAGCCACCTGAACCTATTTTAGAAGTTTGCAGTTACTTAACGGGTTTTTACTTAATTCTATTTTTTTTTCACACTGAACTGTATTAATGCTATTATGATTTTATTTAAGATGAGACAATTTCACACTGGCAAAATAAGGTGTTTTAACTTCATCAGCTTGCTTCCTGTGTCAGTGTCTAATGGGAAATTTCCACTAAAGTATGATTAGCAGCAATGTAAGAGAAAAGAGTTGCATAAGCAACTAGCAAGCTCATATTTGATTACATTTAGAAAAGAATATTTACAGTGCAACAGAATTTAATTGAAGTGTGTTCAAAATCATAAGTAAAAATAAAAAGGAAGGAAGGAAACAAGGAGATCAGAAAAAAACCCAATGCATTTTAATTCTGTAAAAATTAAGAAACTCAAGTCCAAGTATACCATATCCACTGGATCACCCTTGTCCACCTACTTCTAGGCATCCTCAAAGAATTTGAACAGAATTCTATTATATATCCAGACTGATGGGGAAACTGGGGCACTGCCTTAATAGCACCAAGCTTTGGAATTTGATTATTTACAGATCTAATTATTCTATTACATACCATCTGCAGAGTTAATTCAAGAATTTTATATTGCTTCTACAAAATAGTGAGGTTGATAGCTGAAGCCACCCAATCAGCTGTGTGTTTCATAAAACTTTTTATACATATAGACCTTGTTTAAATTATGTAATTCACATTTTTCAATTCCATATATTCTTTTTAACAACTTCTTATAATTTTCATTTTATTCCTATTAAATTAATGGAACAGTATAGGATCCCTCTAGTGGTCAAAACACCACCTTTGAATTCCAATGGAGGTTAAATAAAGTCTCTCTAGCCTAACTGGATAAAATATTTGCCTTCTATTTTAAACCTAGAGAGTTCAAATCCAAGCGAGGTTGTATCCATATTAAAAATTCTTCACACATTTTTTCTCAGTGGCAAATGAACTACTATGTTTTAAAAAATTATCATTCACAGACTGAATATATTTACAATACACCAAACTCTGTTGAAAAGGCAAAACATACTATAATATCCTTGGGATGCTGGTATTTTTCAGACTACCAGCCACACACACACACACTCTCTCTCCCCCTCCCGAGGGTTGTTAGTTTTGGAGGACAAATTTTGCTTAAGGAACATTTATGGCCAGAAACTTATCAAGAATTTGGAGCCTTCAGATTATGAACATTTTGATAACTGACTTTAACTCTGTAACAACTACAGTTTTTATTTCCAATGTGAACATTTCAACTGCCTTTGTGAAAATGAATGGGCTCTGTCTCATGGCTAATTTTAGCCCTGCAGTTTCCAACCATTAAATTGGCACTGTGTTTTCAGTGAATTTATAATAGTCTTATTTAAATGCTAGTGTAGACTAATTCTTATCCCCTTTCTGAAGCAATTACAAAAATTATATCTGATCAAAATGACTTAATAGGCACAAAAAGCAAATTATAAAAATAAAGATGTAGCATATTTATATGGCTGAACCTATAAAATGGCATGTTAAAAGAGTTTTAGCAATTCAAAAATTGCCACCATCAGAGATAATTAACACTAAAAACTTTTGACCCAATCCTATGACTATTACTGGGTGTAGTGCTTAATTCTGAGGGTAATCTTACCATGACTACTCCTATAGTAAGTCCTATGCCCTATGTGTAATCATGTCTGTAGGATCAAGCCCCTAGTCCCACACCTCAACTCAGAACTGCCATGCTAAATGACTGTTTCTTTCTAAGATTGACATTCTCTTTCTAAGATGAATGACATTCTCTTTCTAAGATGACTGTTTATAGAAACCCTGTCTTTGTTTAGCTGAGTTTTATTTATATTCTTTTAAATGTGGCTTTTTAAAAATATGTTACATATTTCTAGTAAGCAATAACTTAACATTAAGGGACAGATGGCTTCTTGTTTCTTGGGTAAATAATTTGCTTTTTATACCATTTCATGCTAAACAGCAAGACCAGGGACTCAATGGGTATGTAGATTAAACTATTTTCTAACCCCTCAAAGTGGTCATTCCAGAAAAGAGTTGAGGCATGGACACAGACTGGAGTGCAGGAAGGTTGCACTGCTGTTGCTTGTGCTACATCTGTTGTGCACATAGACTACTGTTTTGAATGCTATCAATTAATAAATTCATATTTAATACCAACCATCACAGGTTTATGGAAAATAAATCTGAAACCAACTAGATTTTTTTTTGAGATTACAAATTTAGTTGATAAAGATATTAGGGTTGATGTACTATACTTTGACTTCTGTTAGGCATTTGACTAGGTTCTGTGCACGAGTTTGATTAGGAAACTAGAATGATACAAAATTAACATGGTACATGTTAAATGGATTTAAAAATGGCTAACTGATAGATCTCAAAATGTAACTGTAAATAGGGAATCATCATGGAGCAAATGTATTTATAGCAGGATCCTGCAAGGATTAGTTCTTGGCCCCATACCATTTAAGATTTTTTATTACAAAATATAATTTTTTTACTGACACACTTTGCAGATGACACAAAGATTGGGGGGAGTAGTAAACAATACAGAAGACAGATCACTGATGTAGAGAAATCTGGATCACTTGCTAAGCTGGGCACAAGCAAACAATAGGCTTTTCAACACAGCCAAACGTAAGGTCTTACATTCCTCTGTTTCTAGATATGGGAACCTTCTCCATAACATAAGAGTTACCAGAAAAAAAAGTCAATCTGTATGAGTTAGGCTCTGTTGAAAGAAAGACCTGCGGTAAGAAGGGTCTAGTAAAGGATCTTATTCAGAGTTGCAGGTTTTGTATAGAGTTAGAGAGTTACATGATTATTTAAAATCTTTTTCTTGTGACTAGTACAGTGGGATTTTTCCCTTGTATCCCTTGAGTCTTCATAATTCTTAAAATCCTGAATCAGATGTGCCAAATTATAAACATTAGAACACTACAAATTATCAGCAATTTCATTCAATAAGCTGTTCTAAGAGCAACAACCCTTAGTTGATTTTTTTTAAGTTTAAAATAAAAATTAACCTGGACAATGCTGAACCCCCATTTTCACACTATTGACCCAAACAGATATTGTCTAAAGAGTGCATTACAGTATTTGCCAATAGGGCAAAGAGCTAATTTTGAACAGAGGGGAATGAATCATTGCAGGAGTCAGTTTCCCTAGCACAATGGATATTTAAAAAAAAATCCAGTAAAGTATTCCTCTTTCAGCTATGTATCACTTAATCATTTAATTTAGTTTGTATCAGCTAGAAGAAAGTCTCATTTAAAAGGTTATGTTTTACCAGAAGTTTACTCATTAAGGATTAAAACAAGAAAACTATGAATGTTCAGTTTCTTCCAAATAAGGTGAAAGTGATACTAAAATTAAACTAAAGTCTACCAAGTTTTCACTATGTAAGATGGTATACTAGTGGATATAAAATAGATCCTCCTTCAAACTGCCCTCATAGATTCTTAGATTCTAGGGCTGGAAGGGACCTCGAGAGGCCATCGAGTCCAGTCCCCTGCCCTCATGGCAGGACCAAATACTGTCTAGACCATCCCTGATAGACATTTATCTAACCTACTCTTAAATATCTCCAGAGATGGAGATTCCACAACCTCCCTAGGCAATTTATTCCAGTGTTTAACCACCCTGACAGTTAGGAACTTTTTCCTAATGACATAATGTCATCCTATAACAACTGATCTGAAGGAGATATGCACCACCTGATGCACATAATAAAGTAAAAACTGACAAGGAGGCATGTTCCCTTTTTTCCAGGTATGTTTTTCCACAATAATGCAATAATTAACATTTTTGATGTATTAATTTTGGTTTGTAATTCTATTTTAGGTGCATATGGGCTCTCTTTTATTCTAAGAGCAGAAAGTGTTCATGCATATCAATATATACCATTCAAGCTAATTAAAGAATTAGCTGAATGTAGACTTCTTATTTCCATTTTATTTCAAAGAGGAATAAAGGAGTATACGATGCTTTTAAGACCCAGAAAAATAATTTTTAAAATCTACTTTTGAAACTAAACTGTTTATATTTCAAAAGATGCATAAACCATCTTATTAGCATACAAATACACACACTCATTGGTATGAGACTTAAAAACCATGAAGGATTGAATATCATGGCAATGGAATGTGCAATATTAAAGGTCGGGGTGAATAACCTGGGAAGATGTGGCAAGCCAAAATACTCAGGGCTTCTTTCATTAAATGATCCTTAAATAGGCTTCTCGTTTCTGATGGCAGCATCTTCTAGGTTGCAGAGAAGAGTTTCATTAGGAATGTAGATGGAAGTTCCATATTCAACATGCAAGTGAAGAAGGATAGTTTCTTCTTCCCTGTGCTTAGAATGATTCTTTCATATAGGCTGAGGACTTTTTAAGGTTTGATGGTATGGAGTTGTGCTTGTTATGACCGCTTTCAGCTCCAGTAAGTTTAGATGTAGCCTAGCCTCTCATGGGGTCCAGATACCCTGAGCAGTGTGACAATCCAAGTGAGCACCCCATCCTGTAAAGAAGGCATCTATCAAGATGGTAGCCGTCAGTATGGGAGGGCTCAAGGGAGTCCCCAGCATAACTTTATTTGGATTGGATCACCAGGTGAGGGAGGTGAGAACTACGGAGGGAACGAAGGCTTCAAAGTCTATGTAATTCCTGTTCGGTTGGTAGGTTGAGTGGAGCCAAGCTTGGAGGCACCACAGGTGGAGTCTGGCAAAAGATATCACATAGGTGCATGGGACTACATAGCATGACAGAGGGAGTCACTGATGTACCATAGTTTGAGGTTTGCAGTTGATGAGAGAGATGAGGTTGTTCAACATGTAAAATCTTACATCAATTGAGTGCAGCCATTCTCCTATAAATTGTCCTTGTGGGTGACAAAACGGACTTTTTTGTTTATGCAAACACCCAAGGTGGCAGGCAAGGAGGCGCCAAAAATTTTTTGTTGCTGATACAACTTCTTGTCAAGATTGGCCTACCAAAAGCCAGTCATGCAGGTATGGAAATACAGTATATCCCTGATATCTCCTCTGGGCTGATACCACTGCAAAAACTTTCATGAACACCCTGGGCACCATCACAAGTCCAAAGGGAAGGACACGAAACTGGTAGTGCTCTTGGCCTGCCATGAAATTCAAGAACTTCCTGTGTGATGGTTGAATATCTATGTGAAAATATGCATCCTTCATGTCGAGAGTCACAAAACACACTCCCTCCTCAAGGGAGGAGATTATAGATGCCAATGTAATCATCCTGAACTTCAGCTTTTGGATAAAGATGTTGAGTTGTTGAAGGTCCAGGATGGGTCTCCACCCTCCATCTTTTTTTAGGATTAGGAAATATGGGGAGTAGAACTCTCTCCCCTAGTACTGAGGCAGGACACTCTCTATCGCTCCCTGGTGTAACAGGAATTCCACCTCTTGCTGAAGAATCAATTGGTGAGAGGGGTCCCCGAAGGCAGGGTTGAGAAGGTGTTTTGTGAGTATCCCTGATGGATAATCTCCAGAACCCAACTGTCTGTGCTGATCTTGTTCTAACTGTGGGCAAAGAAAGTAAGCTGGCCTCCAAAGATGACAGGAGGATAAGTAAATGACATGGTTGGTGGTATGCGGATCTGGATGTGCATGTCAAAAATGGCCTTTAGCCTGCAGTTGAGGTGGAGGGTGTAGCAGCAAAGGGAGACAAGAAACAGGACCTCTGAATCCTTGTTACTTACGAGGTGGTTCAGGAGGACACTGGTAATATGGGGTATGTGAAGGGGTACTCGTGGTTGAAAGGGGCTGGAGTATAAATCCCCAAGGATCACGGGGTGGATCTTGAGACCTTTAGAGAGTGTTAAAATTCATCTGTCTTTTGATTAAACAGGTTAGACTCATCAAAGGGGAGGTCTTGGATAGTATTTTGGACCTCTTTAGGGAAGCCCGACAACCAGAGGCACAAGTCCCTTCGCATTACCAATCCTGTGGCCAAAAATCTGGATGCTGTGTCTGCGTCACCTTTGCTACCAACTTCCTCTCAAACAGAGAGGACTGGAACTGGGCTTGGTCTTCCATCAGGAGTTTGCTCTTTAAATTCCATGAGCTTGAGGTATTTGTTAAAATTGTATTTTGCTAATAAAGCTTGGTAATTAGCTATATGAAACTGGAGGCCTGTGGAGGAGAAAACCTTCTTATTCAGAAGGTCCAGTCTCTTTGATCCTTTATCTTCCAGAATTGATTTTTGGTAGCGTGGTCAAACTCTCTCCATATCCATCTCTACCACCAACGAAATAGGGCCAGGATGAGAAAACAAGAAATCAGCTCCCTTAGCTGGCATAAAATATCTTTTCACCTTTTTTTTTTTTTTTGGCAAAGGGTCACAAGATGCTGGTGTGTGCCCAACTGCTCTGGCTAGTTCTAATATGGCCTTGTTGACTGGAAGGGTCATGCTGGTCAGTCCCTGTGGTTCTAAAATATCCAGGAATCAAGTAAGATTCATAGATCATTAGTAACCCTGTAAAACAACTCCTGATATTGCCAGTGGTCATCCGGCAGGGAGGGTGACAAAAAAGTGATGGTATCATCTGGCGATGAGGAGGCCCCCATCAGAACCAATTCTGGTTCTTCCTTTTTGTACACCAATGGAATTTGTTAATGAGAGAGGGAGAAGCAGTACGATTCCTAAGAGGGGTCTGGGTGCCTGTCATAGGGGTTTCTGACCCTAATAAAGCCAGCAGGAAGGATCCATTGGTTATGATGGCCCCCATAGGAATCAATACCAGGTTTCCCCAGGGAAGGGAAGGGGGGGTCATAACTGAAGGGATAATAATATTTTAGAGGTGTCAAGACTCCTGTGCCTTTGAAGAGATACTGGTGCAGCTATCTCCTCCGACTCCTCTGATACCAGGGACGATTCCGTCAGTAACGGTGGTACTGTTAGCACTGAGGTGCTCCTGCCTGATGGATGGGGATGGATCACACCTGAGACAACTGTAACGATTCCTCCTCCACGGTAAGGACGTCTCTCAGGAGAGGAGAGCCTGAAAGGAGTGGAGACTGCAGGTAGGGGAAGAAGATATCCTCTGGCATTACAAAGGTCTCTGTATGTCCCAGGAGTTCCAGTTGAGATGCCTGAAGGACCCGATTCACCTGATGCAGCCAGACACTCTTTGGATAGTTGAGGCATACCGACGAAGAATCCGGACCTGCACTTGTAGACGGGACTGGCGAGTGTCTATCTTTCTGACCCAGTACCAGAGTCACCATCAGAACCTTCTTTCTCCGTGCCGTATCCTCCAGCCCAGGGGTCTTCAGCAGAATTGGTTCCATTGGTTCTGTATGCAGCATCTCACCAGCCTGGACTGGCTCGGTGAGGAAACTTGTTTCTTTTGGACAGTTCACTTTGAGGATCTGTCCTTATACCAATCTGAGTGTCTCTTACTCTCTCATTGGAAGCCCTGTGTGACGAGTCTTGGCCTTCGATATTAAGGGCTCCACTCCAAGGCTCGTGGCTGGATTGGCAATACTAACTGGCTGAGGCCAAAGTGGGGATTAAAGTGCTTTAATCAATACATAGACACTTAAAGAAAAAAAAGTCTCTGTATGATGAAAATAAGACAGAATTTATGCATGAATCCCAGAAATAAGGATCATTCTAATACTGTAAATGAAATTTAATTTATTTTGTGATTATTCAGACTCAGTGTCTTATTGTTGTTTTGGAAAAATAAACTAAACTGAAAAATCCACATAATTTATTTAGCAATTTGACAGTATTTCACAGATCATAGAAATGTAGGTCTGGAAGGGACCTTCAGAATTCATCAAGTCCAGCTGCTGCACAGAGGTAGGACCAAATAAACTTAGAGCATCCTTGACAGATGTTTGTCCAATCTGTTTTTAAATCCTCCAATGATGGGGATTCCACAACCTCCCTTAGAAACCTATTCTAGATCTTAACTACTCTTAGAGGGTGTATCTAGTGGGGTCCCATAAGTGTCAATCCTGGGTATGGTATTATTCAATATTTTCATTAATGACTTGAATAATGGAGTGGAGAGTAGGCTTATAAAATTTTGATCTTAACTACTATGAGGGATAGCTCAGCGGTTTGAGCATTGGCCTGCTAAACCCAGGGTTGTGAGTTCAATTCTTGAGGGGGCCACTTAGGGATCTGGGGCAAAAATCAGTACTTGGTCCTGCTAGTGAAGGCAGGGGGCTGGACTCAATGACCTTTCAAGGTCCCTTCCAGTTCTAGGAGATAGGTATATCTCCAATTATTTTTTAATAGGCAGCAGGTTTAAAACAAATAAAAGGAAGTTCTTCACGCAGCGCACAGTCAACTTGTGGAATTCCTTACCTGAGGAGGTTCTGAAGGCTAGGACTATAACAGTGTTTAAAAGAGAACTGGATAAATTCATGGTGGTTAAGTCCATAAATGGCTATTAACCAGGATGGGTAAGGAATGGTGTCCCTAGCCTCTTGGTCCCCCTTGTCAGAGGATGGAGATGGATGGCAGGAGAGAAATCACTTGATCATTGCCTGTTAGGTTCATTCCCTCTGGGGCACCTGGCATGGCCACTGTCGGTAGACAGATACTGGGCTAGATGGACCTTTGGTCTGACCTGGTACGGCCGTTCTTATGTTCTTACAGTTGGAGAGATTTTCCTAGTATCTAATCTAAATCTTCCTTGCTCTAGATTAAGCCCATTACTTCTTCTCCTACTCTCAGTGGACATGGAGAACAATTTATCACCATCCACCTTATAACAACCCTTAACACATTTGAAGACTGTAATCAGGTCCCCCGCATCAGCCTTCTTTTCTCAAGACTAAACATGTCTTTTTTTTTTTAACCTTTCCTCACAGGTCAGGTTTTCTAAACCTTTTAATATTGTTGTTGCTCTTCTCTGGACTCTCTCCAACTTGTCCACATCTTTCCTAAAGTGTGGCACCCAGAATTGAACACAGTTCTCCAGCTGACAGCTCACCAGTGCTGAGGAGAGCAGGACAATTACCTCCCATGAATTTACATACAACACTCCTATAAATACACCCCAGAATGATACTAGCCCTTTTTATAACTGCATCTCATTGTTGACTCATTCAATTTGTGATCCACTATAACCCCCAGATTTTTTCAGCAGTACTACCCCCAGGGTGCTATTCCCCATTTTGTAGTTATGCATCTGATTTTTCCTTCCTAAGTGCAGTACTTTGCACTTGTCTTTCTTGAATTTCATCTTGTCATTTTTAAGATCAATTCTCCAATTTATCAAGGTCGTTTTGAATTCCAACCTGTCCTCCAAAGTGCTTGCAACCCCTCATCTACAAAATTTTATAAGCCTACTCTCCACTCCATTATTCAAGTCATTAATCAAAATATTGAATAATACCATACCCAGGACTGACACTTGTGGGACCCCACTAGATACACCCTCCAAGTTTGACAGTGAACTGTTGATAACTATTCTGAATGCAATCTTTCAACCAATTGTGCATCCACTTTATAATAATTTCATCTAGACCAGATTTCTCTAGTTTATTTATAAGAATGTTCTGTGGAACGGTATCAAAAAAGTCATAGTAAAAATCAAGATATGTCTACTGTTTCCCCCTCCCCCATTCACTAGGCCAATAACCCTGTCAAAGAAGGAAATTAGGTTGGTTTGGCATGATTTGTTTTTGACAAATCCATGCTGGCTATTCTTTATAATCTATTATCGTCTACATGCTTACAAATTGATTGCTTAATAATTTGTTCCCATATCTATTTGCAATGCTTCAAGCATATCTTAAAGGTACTAAGGTTCTAGCCTGACATTTCAGACTCTGTTAAGATTGGAAGTACATATGCATTACCACAAATTAAATTAATAATGGTGTAGAATCCAGTTCAACTATTTGTCTGGATGTGTTTTAAAATAAAACTATTCAAAAACAGAAACTGAGCAAACAGAACACCAAGAATGAGTAGGGAAATGAGACTATTGTTATTTGTTCATTTAAAAATAAATAAAAAAAACTCCAATCCTTCATTTTTGACAGCCACCACTTAACTATTTCACCTGTAGCCTCAAGGATGAGTGAGCAGTCTTTAGTGACTGACGCATTAGCTATTCGTGGATGGCAGACAATGACAATTCAGTTTGTCCTCTTCTCCCCAGAGTAACAAGCATACCTTCCTCAGACACCTTCTATCTCCATTTACTTTAGGCGCAAAAGGCTCCTAAACTTCTGATTCTGAGCTTAAATTTAACTCCCACAAACAGCTGGACATGATTCTAAAGAACCAGAAGGTTTTCCACTAAAATATAAGTATTTTAAAAGTTCATAAAAAGCAACAGAATACTAGCAAATCCATGCTATTCATACATACAAAATCAACAAATATTCAATGCTAAAAGACAATGCTAAAGCAATGCTACAATTTGAGATTTTATATCCACAAAAGTCAGAAATTCAAAGTTAATTTTCCCACAGAATTAAGCTTAACATAACTCATGTCTTTCATATTACACACATGATATGTTTAACAGGCAAAGAAACAAAAGAAAATAAAAACCCCACTAACACTGCAATAATGGATTATACCTCAAACCCTGGTTTTATAGTGACAATTTCCAAGTCTGAAACAATGAAATAATCTAGATTACACCCCGTGTCTCCCTGCATGAGTCAATAAAGCCCCTACTCATAATATGCTGCTATATAAAATAAAGGGCTACAATATCGTTGTTTATACTTATTTCTTTCAACTTATTTACTTTTCCATAAACAAGAAAATTGTTATTTTGGGCAATTGACTGTTTTCTTTTTTATAAACTATTTCCACAACAAAGTAAAATACATACTGTCTAAAATGTCAAGTTGTAATTTATAATATTATGGTACTATTTTTAGTATAATGTATATTTTATTATTTTTTTATATTTAATAAGCCTTTATGTAATGTTCACTGCTTTCAGATTCTATTCTGCACCCCTAATCACCTCCTCCATTATACATAGAATAAGATATTAGGTTTTCAAATATAAAAGGCCATCCCAGAAAGTGAGTAAAAAACAAACTAACAATATACATTAACTATCACAATTATAATATATGGAGAGACCACCTTAGATAACAGAGATGAACAAAACTCATTTGACTTGCTTAATTAGGATCTACTTCATTAACCCTGGAAAGCAAGCATGAAAGAGGTTGCTAAAAGCTGTATAAATGTTAAAAGCTGAGGACTTAATGTACTGTAAAGTGGTAATAAGTTAATGCGACCCTTCAGAACTGGACAAACGATCACTTTTCTCTCTACTGTACTGCTTACAATGGCCAACATAGCATGTGCAGTTTAGGATCCTGATATGATCCCCTAATCTCTGTCATACATCATTGATTTTGAGCCCCTCCCAATACTTGATTTATTGCAAGAGTTTGGTATATTTACAGTGAACTGCTGATCGGAGGCAGAAGATGGAAATAAAAAAGCAGCCTATGAAGTGATTCACCACAGATGGAAGGATATTAGGATGCTCAAAATGTGTGTGTAAGACATGAAGGATGGGAGTGAGAGGGTGAAGAAAGTATATGGAGAAAGAGCCAGGAAAACTAGCAGCTAAGAACTAATATGTGAAAGGTATATGGCAAGCAGCCAGGGAGAGGAAAGAAGAGGAGAGATCTACCTCGAGCAGGAGAGAAGACAAGAACTCAGCAGCTATAGAAGGACCAGAAGAAGGAAGCTCAGAGTCAGAGGCATTATAATTTAATATAATGCTTTGATAGGAATGGATAAAAGAGAAATTAATTTGGGTTTTGTTCATATGTAAGGTGGCAACTCTAAGCAGCTAAAGAATTTTCAGTTTACATAGAAAATCATGTGGAATTTTTTTAAGCATCCGTAACATGTTCTATTAAACTACAATAAAATATCTTTCTTCCTCTAGCACATTATTAAGTTACCTTACAGGAAAGATCTTCCTCTGGGATTTTATTGCATTTCTCAGAGTACAAGTCTCTGTGTAGCAGTCTCCACTCTACCGATGCTGCATTAGAGTCACCATTTTTTGGCTAAGGAGTACTTAATGAGATTCCCTTCAGAGCCTCTCAATACCATTTACTTAAGGTGCTGCTCTCTTCCCACAGATGAAATATGTTACCTCTACAGTGCTCCCAAAAAAATTCTACTTTTTATCTTGAATTGCCTTACCTCACATTATAGATTTCATTTTACAAGTTCTGAGAGTTTTAAGTTACAGGAAATAAGAATTTTGAAGCATGCCAAAATGTTGTGTATACCATTTAAATGAATTGACATGGATCTCATGGGACTGCTAGAGAAGAGCTAAACGGGAACCACTTTATCCTCGTACTTGTCGATTATGCGACACGTTATCCCGAGGCCGTCCCCTTGTGTGCAGACACGGCCCCTATCATTGCGATGGAGTTAGTGAAGATTTTTGCTTGGATCGGGATCCCCAAAGAAATCCTAACCGATCAGGGCACCAATGTGTTCTCCAAATGAGTAGCTGAGTTGTAACACCTCCTGTACATTCGAACTCTTAGGACCTCAGTGTACCTCCCACAAACTGATGGGGTAGTCAAGCGCTTTAACAGAACTCTCAAGTCAATGCTGCACAAGTTCATAGAAGATGATCCCAGACATTGGGACTCGTTGCCAGCTCTACTGTTCGCTGTGTGGGAGGTCCTCCAAGCCTCGACTAGGTTCTCCCCCTTTGAACTCCTGTATGGAAGACAACCTCGGGGCATCCTCAATCTTCTGAGAGAGGACTGGAAAGCACAAGAGACCCAGGTCCTGGGGACTAGCCATTATGTGTTACAACTCCATGAGCATCTCCAGGCCTTGGGGGCCTTCGCTCGAGAAAACCTGTTATGAGCCCAGCGAACCCAGGAACAACAATACAACAAAGGGACTAAGATGCACAGCTTTGAGTCCAGTGATCAGGTTCTACTCTTACTGCCTTCCACCGAATTGAAGCTCTTAGCCAAGTGGCAAGGCCCCTTGGAGATGACTTGCCAGGTGGGACCAGTAGATTACGAGATCAGGTTGCCAGGTCGATAGAAGGAAGTACGCATGTATCACGTCAACTTGTTAAAAGCCTGGAAGGACAGAGAGGCCTTATTCATCGCTCCTTCACCCCCAGAGCCAGGACTGGGACCACTAATGGGAGAATCTCTGGATCCAAAGCTAGTGGTAATGGGAGAAGGCCTTAGCCCTGCACAACAAGAACAGTTACATCTCATACAGGACTTCCTGGACATCTTGTCGCACACCCAGGGCAGACTGATATCATAAGCCACCACATTGCAACAATCCTGGTACAGAGGGTGAGGGACGGCCACCGGCCCCTTCCCAGGAAGATGTGGGACACCATCCACCAGAAATTGGAGTTGATGCTTGAGATGGGAGTGATGGAAGAATCTCGATGTGAATGGCGAAGCCCAATCATATTGGTCCCGAAACCAGACGGGGCCATCTGATTTTGCATTGATTTTCGAAAGGTCAGTGCCATCTCCCAGTTTGATGCATCCCCAATGCCACGCATCAAAGAGCTCCTGGAATGGCTAGGGGGAGCCAAATATTTGTGGAAGCTGGATTTAACAAAAGGATATTGGCAGATCGCCCTGGAGTTTGGCATCAGGGGTAAGACTGCTTTTCCTCACATTATACAGTCTCTTCCAGTTCATAACAATGTCCTTCGGGCTACATGAAGTAGCCGCCACCTTCCAGCAGTTGATGAACAGGGTGCTACAGCCTCACAACCAGTACGTGATGGCTTATTTGGTGACATCGTGATTTACAGCGGCAGTTGTGAGGACAACCTTTGACACCTGGCCAGTGTTTTCAAGGCCCTTTGGGATGTGAGCCTCATAGCCAACCCTGCCAAATGCCATCTGGGGCAGGAAGAGGTGACATACCTCGGATATATGTAAGAGGGAGCAAGTTACGACCACTGATCAATAAAGTGCAATCCTTATCCAATACCCCAACACCGACAACGAAGAAGCAAGTATGCCAATTCCTGGGATTGGCCAGATACTATTGGCATTTCATGCCTGCCTTCATGACAATAGTGGCCCCCCTCTCTGACCTAACCAAAAGTTCCCAACCCTAGCAAGTGCAAGTGCGAGGAGGCTTTCCAGATATTGAAGAAATGGCTAGCACAGGAACAGTCCTCATACATCCAGACTTCTCAAAAGACTTTATTCTGCAAACAGATGCCTCAGAAGTGGGGCCATCCTATCCCAGGAATACCCCATTTTATATATATAAGCCATAAGCTGTTCCCCAAGGAGACATACTATTTGATGACTGAGAAGGAGGCCTTGGCAGTGAAGTGGGCTGTCGACGCCCTACACTACTACTAGGCTGCACAGCCCTGACTCCAAGGGAAGCCACATGGACTCTGGCCACTAAGCCACACAGCCCTGTACCCGAGGGCTGTCGTATTGACTCCAGCCTCTGGGTCATGCTGCTTTCGGCCTAAGGACAGTCCAATAGAGTGTAACCATGGTGGTATCAGTACCCCCGACCCACACCTAAGGAGGACAGGGTGTGCATACTGAACAAGGATGATGGACAATCCTAGCATAATAGTGTGAGTAAAGACCACCAGGTTATATTTCTGGCTGAACCACTAACAAAATGTGGGACATAAAGCAAGTAATTTCACTTCACTGTGCCTCAAATTTCTCCAACTACAAACAGGATTGCCATTTCATTAGTACCTATTTCACATCGGAGTTCTGAGACTTAATTAGTAATTGTAGAGCTCTTGGAACTCGTTGGTTGCACGATGCTGTTGAAATTCAGTGTTATAATATAATGGTCAAGATGAAAATATATTCAATGAAATATAGTGTAAAGTTCTCATTAACTATTAAAATTGTGGGGCAACATTTCAAACTTGCTCTTTCTCTGAATTTTTTTCACATCATGATAAATTATGAAAGATAAATTATTGCCTGGTTCTTTCAATAATCTCAGTTTCCCTGGAATTATTCCTGTTTAGCACAAGAGTAGAACATGTTGCCGTCCTCGATGCATTAACATCTTCTCTTTCCTTTGACAGACGCTGAGAATTTATTTTGTGTAGGCTGAGACACAGTACGGTAATCACTTTTATCTTAAAGTCACACCATTAAATACAGTAATACATTTGCATTATCCACTCAGAAAGTATTATGTAAAAAACAGTCCATGGAATCAGAAAATTCAGAAAATAAAATCAATTCAGTGATGCAGCATTAAAAATGCTGTCATCTTATATCTTAGTCAGGGATATGACTAACATATGGACTGTAAAATTATCTCACTCATTATAGACTCCATTCTCATAATTAGCTCTGTCCCATAAAATGGCTCCTCAATCCCACTTGCTAAATTTTCCAGTTCTACTAACAGACTGTAAACACATTACCACCACATTTTATTAACCTTGGCTAATTAACCATCAGCTCAACAGTGTCTGCATCTGTTTTACAGATATGTTTGTTTATGGGGCTTTTTTTATATACTGATCTAGAAACAGTCTCTCTCAATGAGGTAACATCAATTACTGCTCTCTCTCAATTGGGCAGCCAAAGCTTTAAAATTATGATGGTTGCATTAAATGGAAAATTAGAGATAAAGGTGGTAAATTTTAAAAGTTACGTTGAAAACTGTTGCTATAGTTTGGACTGTGTTTCTAAAGTTTTGTCAGTACATCTGTAATTTTGTTTTTCATGTACAGAATTTTTTTTTTTACAAATGTGTTTACTGATGGCATGTTATTTTGTATAATTCTATTGCAAGACTTACAGCATGTTTGAGCATGAACAGACTGATTCAGTGTTTGCAAGAATTAACTCTGTAGTGGATAGGTAAGGAGGGAGTTAGTCAATTCAACATAAATGACCAAATTGCAAAAACAGGGATAAGAATCATAGCTACCATCTCAGATAAATATATTTCTATAGATCCTGCAAAAGAAGATCTGAATTAAACTAGGTTTTAAAATGATAAATTAGTCTAAGAAAACACATATTGTAGCTTTAATAAATTGTTTCAGTGCAAATCCAAAAGCAAATAAAATGGATTTTAATTCTTAGGATCTAATAACAATGATATAATTATGTTATCAAGCTATATTCTATGCTTCTTTGGTTTATCATGTCTTATGGTCATGAACATAAAATCATAGAAATGTAGGACTGGAAGGGACCTTGATAGGTCAACTAATCCTGTCCCCTAACCTGAGGCAGGATGAAGTATTATCTAGAGACCAACCCTGGGAGATGTTTGTCTAACCTGTTCTTCAAAACCTTCAACAAGGGTGATTCCACAAGTTCCCTAGGTAATGTGTTCCAATGCTTAACTACCCTTACAGCTAGGAAGTTTTTCCTAATGGCTAACCTAAATCTCTCTGGCTGCAATTTAAGCCCATTACATCTTGTCCTGTCCTCAGTGATTGAGGAGAACAATTTATTCTTCTCTTTATAACTACCATTTAGGTACTTGATGACTTATGTCCCCGTCAGTCTTCTCTTCTCCAGCCTAAACAACCCCATTTTTTTTCAATCTTTCCTCAAAGGTCATATTTTCTAGACCTTTAATCATTTTTGTTGTGCTCCTCTGGATTCTCTCCAGTTTGTTCACATCTTCCCCAAAAAGTGGTGCCCAGAACTGGACACAGTACTCCATCTGAGAGTGCTGAGTAGTGCTGAGTAGAGTGGAAAAATTACTGCTTGTGTCTTATTCACAACATCCTGCTAACACATCCCAAAATGATGTTCGCTTTTGTTGGCAACTGTATTACATTGTTGATTCATATTTAGTTTGCGATCCTCTATAACCTCCAGATTATTTTTCTACTGTACTCTTTCCTAGTCAGACATTTCTCATTTTGTATTTGTGCAATTGATTATTGAACATGATCCAAATGAATCTGCATAGTGCATCACATGATAATAAATATACTTTGATAAAAACCTTTAGCGTTTACTCTGTTCTAACTTTCGTTTCCACCAATTTCCCAATATTACAGTCAAACTTTTATTTTTACTCATTTTCAAATCGACATTTACACTGAGGGTACATCTATAATAACCGCCAGATCAGCGGGTAGTGTTCGCTGTATCGGGGATTGATTTATCACGTCTCATCTAGACACGATAAATCGATCCCCAAATCGACGCCTGTACTCCACCTCGACAGGAAGAGTAAGCGGAGTCAACGAGGAAGCCACGGCGGTCAACTCGCCACCGTGAGGACGGCCTGGTAAGTCAAACCAAGATACTTCGACTTCAGCTACACGAATAGCATAGCTGAAGTTGCGTATCTTATTTCAACACCCTCCGCCAATGTTGCCAAGGCTTTAGATTTTGTTAAAAAGTTTCCAGATACAGCTAGAATATACATGGTTTAGTACAGTTTGTGTTTTAATATATAGCACTCTTACCACCAAATCCCTACTCAAAAATTTACTAGGATGGTGCTAGAAAGGTCTTTACTTCTAATGTGTATGACGTGAACTAAAATCAAGGTCTTCATCATTTGTGATCAGAGATCCCATTCCAGTGTAAGAACAGAGGAACAGAATGTTAGCATTAGTAACAAAGCCAAATTTCAAAACGTGTACTTATCTACATTTCCCCTCACTTCCTATCTGCAAATGTGTTAGCTGATGCTGGACTCTGGTAAAAATATGTTCTATATCCACCCCAAAAGTGATGAAATTTTAGTTGTGGTTTAAATCAGTTTTATGGACATACAAAATGTTTATATTTTATATAAACATATACATTCAATTATCTATTTATATTGTGCACTTCCCTGTCGTATACACACAAAATCAAAAGCATCTTGGGGCTGATTCTTCTAAATAAAAGACATACATTGGGAAAACACTATCAAAATGTAAGATGTGCTACATTAAACTCAGTTTTCTTTTGTGTTTATTCTTCTGTTCATCCCAACTATTTCCAGCTAACATTCCAAAGCATGACAATTTTAAATACAACATGGCAATTCACCAGGAAACAAAAATATCAGCAAGGACAAGGCAATCAGTATCTTCCTTTACAATGTGTGAATCCCTAAAGCGAGAAAACCAATCATTAGATAAAAATAGATCAGCACAGAGCCAGGATGGCTTCAAGCTTATTCATGGTCTGAATGAGCACAGATGAAAAAAGGCAGTGGCAGAAGAGGTGTATTAAAATAACAAAAGCATGCATTCAGAATTTCTAATTTGAAATGGTTATTAAGTGCTCCCTGGTAAGCAGCAGGGGGTAAGAATAATGGAATGAAAAAGCAAATGCACAAGGAATAATGAATGAGTGATGTGTGTTTTAGCCAGTCCAACCCAAATGCCAGGAGATCCATCCACTCTGATTTAGCTTTCCTTTCTGCTACTTATAATACAGTTACATAGCTGACTGGATACTGTCTATGGAAAAAACTCACTTGTATTAAACATGACTCATACTTGGATTACAGTCTGTACTAATTTGGTTCACCTGTTTCCACTGGCTCAGGTTGACAACACAATAAACAAATCCCAGTGTATGGAACTCTTTCCACTCTTCTCAGTAAGCAAGCATTTTTATACAGGAATATCAAAACCATGGGTCAGAATGAAAAAAAAAAAGTTGTGAATCCACTTTCCCTTTGGGCTGGGCTGACTCAGCAGCTCTTCCTGTGCGGGCTGCAGACTACAGCTGGGCTTAGATAGGCTCAGTTAGATTCTTCTTTACTTGTTCCACATTTCCTGCTCCAGACCCACATTATTTTACTACTTGCCTCCTCTCAGGCAGGTATATGAGAAAAAGTTTTCAGGTGGGGCTACTATATTCAGGAGTTAATCTACCCTTCCAGGCAGTGGTGGTAGAATCTGGGGTATGTGAGGCAGCAGCAAGACACAGGGATGCTGAACTTTCTGTTCCCAAAGCAGCTAATTGTAGTTTCCTACTATTTTGTATTTTGGGTTTGATGCCATTTAAGGTTTACGACTCATCAGTTACCAGCTACACAGCAGCGGTGAGGACCCAAGAATTGGAAGCAAAAAGGAAGACGGCCAAAAAAAAAATACCTGGTCATTATATGGCTGCACACCTGCCCAATCCAACTCCTGTTCAGAATCTAAACACTATAGTTTTGATGGTTAGCATTTTATATATAGTCAAATAGAGGCCCATCGGTGCCAGCTGGCAAAGGGTTCACTACTCTGTGTCAGCAACTCCTAACAGGCCTGACAAACTCCCTACACCTAGCACGTGGGCTTTCATAATATTTATCCATAAAGAATATCACATAAGGTACTTAATAAAAGCTTATGTCATACTGATTCACATAATCATTGTGAGATGTATGTACAGATATTTAAGGAGTTGTGTATTTGTACTGAAAAGATGTTTTAAAATCTGTCCCAGGAAGTGTAGACAAACAGATTTCGGGTCAGATAAAGGACAATGATTCACCAGTCTCTCTGTGGCTATGTAAATTAAGCATTGTAAACCAACACAATTAAAGCCAAATCTCCATATGGTGTAAAGGAAAGAGGGGGATGGGACTACATCAGAGACTAAACCACAGAGTCCTGTCCTGTCTCTGGGGTGCAAAGACAATGAACTCTGGGGATATTAGTAGAAGGCAAGAAGTTTTATAGAGCACATACTTCTTGTATTTTGGGTCTTTTTTTTTTTTGTTTATTTCACTAAATTATTTGGGTGAGTAGGAGGAGAAATACTGACATACTCACATCCCAGTACATTGTAAGTACAACAGATCCACACTGTTTTTCTAAAACAGATTAAGTTCTTTTATTCAATATTTATTACTGTTTCATCCACTTTAAAATGGAACTATAGGCAATTTGATAAATGGACTGAGCGGTTATCTAGTTACAACAGCTTTTCTAAAATGCTTCCATTATAATCTCCTGAAGTATCTTTTTAAAAAAAAACACAAAAAAAACTTCTTGCATCCATAATCTTAATTGAGAGCCTTTATCCTACTCGAGTCTACAGAATTTTGCCTTTTTGTTCAATGGGACTACGATCAGACTAATCACAGGTATACCTTCAATTTCAATAGCCAGTGTAGCTGATGAGGAGTAATTTCCCCCTTCTCCAGTCTATGGCTGTGTCTACACTTGGATCTGGGGTTCTGATACCCAGCTTGAGCACACATACTCGCACTAGCTCTCATGGGACTACTGTGCTTAAGATAGTAATGTAGCTGAAGTAGCAGGAGCAGCAGCAAGCAGCACTGTGGGCTAGCTGCTCCAAGTACAAACCAGCCCAGACCAGGTGGATACATACTGGGGGGGGGGACGGGGGACAGACGACGACGGGGAAAGCAGGTCATGCCACCACTTGCCACTGCCTGTGTTACTGCAACTACACTACTATTTCAGTAAGATAGCTCAATGAGAGTGAGCACGAGTAGGCCTGCTCAAGCTGGGAATCACATTCCCAGCACCAAGTAGCCTACACATGGGTGAAGTAAAGGAGATGGGCAACAGAACAAGAGTTAATATGGGACAAGGTAAGACGGAGGGATCGAAGAAGGTTGTATGTGGGAAATCAGGAAAGTAAAACAAAAGGAAGTGGAAGAGGAAAGATGTCAACTAAGTATTAGTAGGGGAAGAGGTTAAGATAAAATAAACAAATGAACAAAAAAAAAATACAGGAAACCAGAGAGGGGACAAGAAAAAGAGAAGAGAAAAATACAAGGATGACAACCACTGTGACCAAAATGCCTGTCAGAAATGAGATGCTGCTTCAAGAGCTGATCCAAACATCAGACAGTGCTGGTGGCCATGTTACATCGGTATAACTACCTTGTACAGGAGTGTGAAAAAGCCACACCACTGAGTGATGCAGTTATACAACCTAAACCTCATTGTAGACAGCCCTATGTTGATAGGAGGGCTTCTCCCGTCGACATAGCTACCACCTCTTACGGTGGTGAATAATCTATGCCGACAGGAGAAGCACTCCACTCGGCATAGCAGTGTCTTCACTGAAGCACTACAATGGTGCAGCTGCACTGGTGCTGCACTGCTGCAGTATTTTAAGTGTAGATCTGACCTAAGTGATCAGGACAGGCCAGTTCATCTGGTTTAACTTCAGAAAACTGAAAAAAAAATGCGAATGTAAAGTAAAGAAGGAAGTAACTATTTCATTTGTTACATTGCTTCAAGTCTAAGAGATTTAATAACTTGCGATACTAGTAATTTGATACTGAGCCCTTTCACCTCTAGGTTTCTGGTTCTAATGTGACTCAGATAAGAAATGACCCAAAAAATCACTTGATGACCGCACATTGCTCTGAGTGAAATAAGCAGATGGTATCATCATAATAGGGCAGTGGTCCCCAAACTTTTTCAATCATGCCCCCCTCTTACCCAGTTCGTGCCCCCCAGGGAGCCAGAGCGGGGTGAGTGGGGCAGGACTGTCCCTAGGGGGATGCAGGGCCCGGGACATAGGCGCTGAGTTTCTAGTCTGCTGGGAGGGTGCTCCCCCACCGGCTCTGCTCAGGCCCCACCCCCGCTCTGCCTCTTCCCTGCCCTGTTCTGCCCCCTCCCCCGAGCACGCTGCGCCCTCGCTCCTCTTCCCTCCCCACTAGCGCCTCCTGATGCCACGAAACATCTGATTTGTGGCAGGCGGTGAGAGGGAGGGGGAGGCGCTGATTGGTGGGACCTGCCAGTGGGCAGGAGGCACTGGGGGGGAGGGGGAGGTTTTGGTAAGGGGCTCCTCCCCGCCTGCCGCTAGCCTCCACGTTCGCCTCCTCACCCCGCGTCACTGCCCTACCCACCTCCTCATGATTTTATAGAAGCACGGGGTCCGAGGCAGTCACCCCAATTAGCCTTACTCAAGGGACGGCTCTGAAGACGGGATGGGGAGCCACACGGGATGGGGAGTGGAGGGGTGAGTGAATCAGGACAGGGAGGGGGAGCTGTGCTCTGCGTGTGGGGAGGTGAGTGGGGTAGGGTGGGGGATGGGCAGCCATGCTTGGGGCAGGGCATGGGAGCCACCAGTACCTTTCTTACCTGAGCCGTCCCTGAGTGCTCCTCCAGGCTCCAGCAGCAGCACTGGTCTTTCTGCCCCTGGTGGCGGAGGCCGGTTAATGCAGGTAACCAGACAGTGTCAGGCTGGTTAGGACTGGGGCAGAACTGGGGGCAGAGCAGGGCAGGGTGGTGCTCCCTCCCCACCTCCCGGGGGGCTGGCCCAGGCCCACCCACACCCCCAGATGTTCCTCTGTGCCTCCTTAGGGGGGCACACCCCACAGTTTGGGGACCATTGTAATAGGGTCTAAATGGCACCCTGACAATTTTAATAAATGTACCAATGACTTAATATGTCTGGAGACTGAGATACCCTCTCAAGCTCTATAGACAGCCTTTCCAGGACAGCATAGGTAAGCTTGTATCTTTACTATACAGAATCCAGTTTTCAATATCCAAGGATTTCAAACTGGCATCTTTCACAAGCAATTTTTTTTTCAATAGTTGCAAAATTCAAATAATGTTTTCAGGGGGAGGGCCTGTGGCTCTCCCACGCATGTTGGGCTCAAGCAAGTTCATCTTATCTTGGCATCTGTACACTATTCCCTTTCCACTTTAATATTAATCAGTTGCCTGAAAAATGCTAATTTCGAGGACTTTCCTATGAAATGCAAATGAGGCCCAAACAGCCCTCAACCCACTCCTACCATCTCTGGTTCACCATTTCAAAAATGTGGATCTAGTATTCCTGCAATTCCCAATTTACCACTGCTTCAGGCTTTCAAAGCCCATCATGTCACAGCTTATCTTTACCGCTGTACACTAGTCATATTGCCTTATTTGGTTTTTTCCAAAAGAAAATTTAAAAATATAAAAACAATGGTGTAAGGACATAGAAAACAGTTTTGATGTAATTTAAACATCTTATTTTAGAAGTAATATTAACACAATATTATTATTAAAATATCAAAGCTATGAGATTAATTCTACAAATGCCAGGAATTAAATTAAAGATGACAATCTAAAACCTTCTCTATATTGCCTCAGATTTGGAGCCGACCTACTCCACTAGTTACTCAGTCATATACCCCTATCCCCATCCTTTCTTCACACTAAAGCTCATTTGACACTATCAAGTTTAAGTTTGGTTTTAATAATAAAAATATATTACAATATGGGGTTTTTGGAGGTCAATATTTTCTTTGTTGAAACAGGATATTATACTTTTTGAATACTTCCTTAGTACAGATTTCAGTTGGACTAAACAGAGTTCAGAGGCTCTTTACACAGCTCACCATTGCGTACCCATGTCTCTATTCCTCCCTTTACCCATATAAATCCACCTTATGTCCATATCAGAAGACGCACACAACTAGTGGCTACTGACCTCAAAAGTTTGAATCTGTGGTTTGAGGAAGAAGGGACATACAAACACACAGTTCTTTTCAGGTACTTTAGCCATATTCCCAGACAAGCTTGCCTCTTACAAACATTTAAATGAGGGAAATATTTTATAAAATGGAGATGTTGACTACTTTTTTAAAAAAAACAAAGTCAGTGCAACATAAAAAGGTCTAGGGGTGGGGAATTTATATAAACACACCAAATACTGTATATTTTAGAAATAGGAGGCAAAATACTTTCCATTTGCAATAAGGGAGCTTCATACATTGATTTGTATTTAAAGAATACTACTCGCAGAATATGTTAAAAACAAATGGATTACTTCCCTCTAAGGTAAGTCCCCCAAAAATGCCATGTGACAACAATAAAGCAGATTCTGAACAAGCCAGCTTTGTATCTCCTCTGTAGAGTATTCTGCAGCTGCCACAGCAGCCAGCAGTGGAGCCAGCTAAGAGACCAGACAAGAAGCCAAAGAAGAAGTCAAGGTTTGGGAGCCAGATCTTGGCATCTGGGTTCTGCAGCTGTCAGGCACACTCAATGAGAGGCTTCAGTGTTGTCTGCAGCACTTGCAAAATTTACAATGAAGAAAAAGGAAAAATAATCTACATCAACATCAGGAGGCAAGTTACCGCTGAAAAGGGATATATGCCACCATTTGCTTTGTCACTGCGCTGCAATTCAAACATATCTTATCAGTGACTAAAGCACTGCTGGCAAATTTACAATTATGTAGCAGTTTGGACCATTAACTTTACCAGGAGATGTACCACTGGCAAAAGCAGTATCAGTGAACAAAGTGGTAACTGAAAATCTAGACAGTTCTTTAAACTATTATGCAAAAAATACAAATACTGGTATTTATTTTGGGTTTCATACACACAAACAAAAGAGTTAGCACGCTGTTGGCTGTCACAATCAACACAACAAAATGTTTTTTTCTTGACACAGTATCTACGCCCATAGAGACTATTAATAACACTATCACAACTAACCATACTAATAGCTCCAACTGGTCAGATGCAAAAATAAAATTGTTATATATAATGTAATACTTTGAAATGTTTAGCATCATAGCAGCTTCTCACCACCCCTGCCAAAGGCAAGAAATTAAAAGACCAGTCTAACATTCTAATGGCTCTCATAAGGGGCTAAAGTTAAGATCGGAGTTTGATTCTCGATTCCTGAACCAGCAACATGCTTAATCCCTATTGGATGCAGAAGGAACAGATGTCTGTTGCCTGTTCTGCAACAAAAGAATGGCCTTACTGGATTTCTGATACACAGGCCTCCCTACAAGGAAAGTTGCCTCAATCTCAGAAGAAAAGAGGTGCACAAAACAAACAATAGAGATAGCCAGAAGAATAGTACCACTAGATCCAAGAGATCTTGCTATAAGAATTATCTTTCAGCCAAATGGCATAAGAAATTACTGCCAAGCTAATTAATGAAGCAAGACATATGAGAGCCTTATTCTCAAGTCCAGAAAATAGCCAGGTACTCAAGTGAAGAACACTGCTGTCTTGGAGAGACTAACCGTAAGTCTTCGGGGAAAAGATAATAACTGTGATCTTCAGCAGTCAGCATTCTGGGACTATATTAAACTCAAGAAGTCACTTCCACCTTGAAGGGCTGGCATCTGTTCTACGTGTCCCTTTTTGCTATTTTTGTAATCTTATTTTCTGAGGCTACCAGACCCAGTTCATTCCCTTTGTCCAGAATGCTGTGTATGCTCCCCTACCTGCCTTTCAAAATCAAATAATATTTGCATCAATCCTTTTCTTAGAACTCCACACCATTCCACTGAGATCAATGATAACAGTAGAAGGTATAGTGTGGACCACCCCCCACCATTTTTGTCACTATGTTGTATACACTTGTTTTGAGCACAGTTAGATGACACGGAAGTAAAAATGCTGGTGCCTTAGCTATGCTAGAACTCCCATTGTTATCATCACTGCTGCAGATGCACCACTCATAGTGCAATGGTGGGAAATTTTAAGGAAAAACCCCAGGATATACACCGTCCAAGGGGTATTTACAAGACCTCTAAAGGGGAAAAAATATAATGAATAAGAACAATTCCCTCACCTCTCCACTTATTTCATTTTAAATGTATATGAATACAAAGCCTAAATCCAGTATCAATTTTCATGAAATCTATCTGAATCCAATCTGTACTGATAAAGCAGGTCATTTGCCAAAAAAAATGTTTAAAAACAAAAACATGCAATCGAAAAGTGCCAAGAAAATATTTTATACCCCCCAATTACTATTAAGGCTTTGTGAACAGGAAGGAGAGGACACCTACACCGGAATTCTGTAAATAAGGCATATTTCTTACTAAAACTCATTCATTGGAAAGTGTCCTGACACACAAAAAAGTGCTCCATAAAGTATTTACAACTAAGGAGGATGAATGTGTACTTTTTGATAAAATGGGAGAGATAGAAGCAAAGATAATTGGAGTTTGTCAAAAAGTGGATGCTGTGTTTGCTGAAGAGATGTGTCAATCCTACTTTTTGGAGAAAGTTTCTGCATTTAAAGGATTCACATAAGCTTTATAATTCAGTGTTTGAGGAGGATTTATTTCATCTTGTAAAATGCAATTTATCTGAAGCCTTGTGCTCTCTAATATACCTTACCTCCTAGGTCAGAATTATGCAGGAAGGTAGAGAGGAAAGTCTCTTATGAAATGGTCTGCTTGTTCATAATACCTCCTTCATTTGCAACTTGGTTTTTGTTTCCTAGCAGTATGTGTCCCTTCTCTTGTGGCACACATGGAAATTACATAGCTACAATAGTATCCTGGGGGCTAATATTTTTTCCTGATGCTAATTTATATCCGAACATGGGATAAAAATATATTTTTTAAAAAATATGCTGCATCAGACCACCCTCATTGGAGCAAAAAAGATAACAAATTTTAAAAATAATTTGATGAAAATTTTTTTGTATTTTCTCCCATATTCCCTCACTGTTTACAAGACTCATGCTATGGATTGTTCTAGCAAACTAATTTTATCCCCAAAATTCAGAAAACTAGTGATTTGAGGTTTACTAGGTTATGAAACACTTAACATGGGAATTTTTGGCTTTACTGATACCAATGTTTTTACTATCTCATTTCCATCTCTGGCATTCTTCTCAGGTCCTGTGAATCATTAGAAGGCTGTAAAAATAAAACCTCCTCTCCAATGCACTAAGTTATACAAGTAAACTAAATATTCATGTGCCCTCTAGTGGCAGAGTAACGTTATTTTAAAGTTACTACACTCAGGCTTTCTACCCACCTCCTCTCTAGACTGACGGTGCTTTCTAATATTATCTAAGAAGTGAAACTCAGCCATCCAGCACCACACTTTTAACTCTCTGCAAAGGTATCCATCTAAGATGACAAGCTTACACTTCAGTTGATTTAAAAGACAGTTACCTTTTTCCATAACTGGTGTTCTTTGAGATATGTTGCTCACGTCCATTCAGTTTAGGTGTGTGTGCTTGCCACATGCACCGGTGCCAGAAGTTTTTCCCTCAGCAATATCTGTAGGGGACCAGCTCCAGAGCCCTCTGGAGTGGCACGCACATGCCACGGTATACAGAGCGTTGCCAGTTCCCCGCACTCTCAGTTCCTTCTTGCCAGAAACTCTGACTGTGGGGAAGGAGGGCAGGTTGTGGAATGGACATGACCAACACCTCTCAAAGAACACCAGTTACAGAAAAGGTAACTGTCTTTTCTTCTTTAAGTGCTTGCTCATGTCCATTCAACTTGGGTGCTGCTTGGAAGTCACCTCTTGGAGGTGAGTAGGAGTTCATGGACGTGAAGATTGCAACACCGCTCTGCCGAACCCAGCGTCATCCCTGGCCTGCTGAGTGATGGCATAGTGAGCCGTGAACATGTGCACCGAGAACCACATCACAGCTCGACAGATGTCCTGGATCGGAAAGTGTGCCAAGAAGGCCGCTGAAGATGTCTGCGCTTCGGTCGAGTGGGCTCTGATGATCAGCAGCAGAGGGACTCCCGTCAACTCAGAGCAGGTCCGAATGCAAGAGGTGATCCAGTTAGAAATCCTCTACATGGACACCAGGAGACCCTTCATCCTATCAGCTGTAGAGATGAAAAGCTGAGTCAATTTACGGAAAGGCTTTGTCCGATCTAGGTAGAAAGCCAGGGCCCTTCTTACATCCAGGGGGCTTAGGGCGGAAGACCAGAAGGAAGCTATCCTGGCTCATGTGAAAAGTAGATACCACCTTGGGAAGGAAGGCCAGGTGGGGCCGGAGCTGGACTTTGTCCTTACAGAAGACCATGTACAGAGGTTCTGAGGTCAGGGATCACAGCTCGAAGACTCACCTCGCCAACGAGGAAATCTACCTTCCACAATAGGTGAGACAGGGAGCACGAGGCCAAAGGCTCAAAGGGTGGGCCCGTGAGCCTGGACAGAACCAAGTTGTGATCGCACTGAGGGACCGGGGACCGAACTTGTGGAAAGTCTCTCAAGACCTCTGAGGAACTTAACCATCTTGTCACGAGAGAACACCGTCTGCCCCTGAATTGGCAGATGAAAGGCAGAAATGGCCACCAGATACACCCTGATAGAGGACTGTTCCAGGTTCCTCAAATGAAGTAGGTAGTCTAAGATCGACTGCACCAAAGAATGCAAAGGGTAGATGCCCCATTCAGCCGCCCATGGGAGAACCTCATCCACTTTGCCAGGTAGGTCTGTCCAGTCGCTGACAACCTGGGTCTCCAGGCGGAGTTGCTCGAGGAGCCTTCTTCGATGCCCTCTGCTCCACAGAACCAGCTAGGGTGGCTCTGCCCCTTCATGATGGGGTCTTTAAGATCACCACTAATGTCCTCTGGCAAACTCCCTCCTCCCTGCAACCCATCTCCATCAGGGTTGAGTGCAAGTACTTCGTGCCATCCAAAGGCCACAAGTACCTGTACACCCACCTTGCTGTTCCTGACCTGGTCTCTAAGCCATGATTATCAAATATTTCAAACTTTGTGCTATTTCTGACATAATCAGAATGACTAGGATAAAATCCCCATACAACTTTGTGACCTACAGTAAGACAGGATAAATATATTTCTGACTATGCAGTAATATCCTTTCCTCTACATATTTATACCCTGCCCTTCATGCTAGTATCCAAGCAACTTCTTACTCTATCAGTAATGGCACACAGATGATGAACATACATAAAAAAGACCAACTAAAACATGTTTTAATCAGGAGCAGCTTTTATCACAATTTGTTTTCGCAGCTGTCCTGAAACAAGACTAATTTGCACATATTTAGCAGTCCCTGGGAAACAGAACATCCCACAATGTTTAGCCATATCAGACCTTTCTTTATACTCTGACAGAGTCATTAGACAGACAAATGACTTCACTAGCATGTGGGTGCCATCTTGGAATATATGCATTAATGTCACATTAAACTCGCACAAATGCAGGGTGGATAAAAATCGATTTCTTGAAAACATCAAAAATCTCACTTTTTATTTTGTTACTTGAATTATAAGTTTTTCTTTTTAAAACTAAAGCTGTTTAAAATTAAATCTGAATTTAATAAAAAATATGTTAAGGCCTAAATTTATAGTCTCTTCAAACATTTAAATTAAAAAAAAGAAATATGCTGAATCCATGAGCCTCTATCAAAAACTTTGAGTTAAAGGCTGCTTTTCCATATAAAGAAAAAAATCAAGGGAAAAACATCTAACTCTTGAGGTCAAGCTTTATAAATATAGCACGACAGATCATGTACTGTGTTAAAGGCTTGATCCAGTGGGGGAAGCCAGGGGTTGCACTACTTGTGCAAGAGACTGGAAAAATAATCACAGGTGTTAGGACTCAGCCTCTAACTCTAGGAGACACCTGTACCTCATCAAGATCATCTACTGAGCCCACTTGGGTGATCTCAAACTCCTATTTTATAGGTTCTTCTTACCTGAGCTCTGATTGGCTCAGTTCTCGCATTATGAATATTTATGATCCACCCACATGGAAACCTACTCTCCAGCTCATGGAAAAACACTGATCTGCCCAGTAACTACCAAACCTGGCTTCTGGATGGCTCTGGGCACTTCAAGTGAATAGCCTTGCTCTGTCTCCTTGCATGTGTATGCAGAGGAACAAACAGAAATCCATTAATTTCTCAAATGCTTCCCTCTCTGTCTCTTAAATAAAATACTGTCATGCAAAAGGCATGTGGGTTACATCAGCAGAAGTCTCGGGTTGTTGTTAGTTCTTTTGCTTTTCTGGGAGTAGGGATGGGGGAGTTACATAACATGGAACAAGGAGCAGAGTATGCAAACAAAGGAGCAACACTGATGTCAATGCAGGATACTATGGGAAGAAGTAACAACATTCTTTAGGGTGCAGTTTCTGGCATGGATTTCAACACCTGGGAACTGAAGAAAAAAAAACTGTCATTGCTGTAGCTTTTAAAATAGACCCTATTTGAGAATATGTTTAAGAAATTCCTGTACCTCTGGGTCAAAAAGGAACATGTGCCAAATGTAAACAGTGCAACAAAGAGATGCAAGGCCTGGTTGTCAGAATGAAACAACAATGACAAAAAATACCACTTGTCAGAAGACAATGACTTTGAAGATGATGTGGACATGTCTGAACAACCTGGATTAGCTGGTTAGTAAACTTATTTTTGAATCATTCTTATGGACTGGCTACTGTGTCTTACTATGCTAGTAAATTATCACAAATTTATTACAACAATATAAGTTTTTTGGTTGGATTACCAATGAATTTCAAAATGTGTATGTTCAAAATATAATTGGTATGTTAGTTGTTGTGGGAGTATTTATCAACTGCATTTTTACTGTTACTGATGAAATTCTACAATTTTTTTTTACTGCTCAATATGATCAAACATATTGGTGAAGATTTCCTGATTACATGTAACGTTCTATAAGCATTTATGGATTTTAACATTTAAACAAATTTTTGTCAAGTTGTTTGGTACGTTGCTAGAGATAAGGGTTTAGTGTAGATAATCCTTATGATTTATTATTTCCCCTATAAAATTGGGTTTAGAATAAATGATATAATTTAAACAGTGGTAAAACAGCTGCAGTAGAAGGAATCTTTCATTTACAATCTCACTTTTTTAAAGCAGTGAACTGAGTACTACTCAATGAGTGAGTGACTTTCTTTTACCATTTTCTTTCAGGGTCCATCTTACCCATAAAGGGTTTTGAATGTCCATCACCCTACACTGTCTACAACTTCAAAGTCATCTGCTGTTACCACCAGCAGTGCTGCAACAAAATATGTCAGACAGCAAATTACCTGTACCAAAAAACCTTCTTCATCATCCAGTAAAACCACTGATGAGTTTGTAATTAGAAAAGACGGTTACTCACCGTTGTAACTGTTGTTCTTCGAGATGTGTTGCTCATATCCGTTCCAATTAGGTGTGCGCGCGCCGCGTGCACGCTCGTTGGAAGATTTTTACCCTAGCAACACTTGGTGGGTTGGCTGGGCACCCCCTGGAGTGGCGCTGCCATGGCGCCGGATATATACCCCTGCCGACCCAACCGCCCCTCAGTTCCTTCTTGCCGGTTACTCCGACAGTGGGGAAGGAGGGCGGGTTTGGAATGGATATGAGCAACACATCTCGAAGAACAACAGTTACAAAGGTGAGTAACCGTCTTTTCTTCGAGTGCTTGCTCATATCGATTCCAGTTAGGTGACTCCCAAGCCTTACCTAGGCGGTGGGGTCGGAGTGAGATGTTGCAGAATGCAAAACTGCTGAACCAAATGCTGCATCATCTCTGGACTGTTGAACCAGTGCGTAATGCGAGGCAAAGGTGTGAACCGATGACTAAGTAGCTGCTCGACATATATCCTGGATAGGAACGTGGGCCAGGAAGGCGGCAGATGAAGCCTGAGCCTGAGTAGAATGGGTGGTGAGGTGGCTAGACGGAACATGAGCCAAGTCATAGCATGTACGGATGCAGGACATCACCCAAGATGAAATTTGTTGGGATGAGACTGGTAGGCCTTTCATCCGATCTGCCACAGCTACGAAGAGCTGGGGTGACCTTCGGAAGGGTTTTGTTCTCTCGATATAGAAGGCGAGAGCCCTGCGAACATCTAGGGTGTGCAGCCGTTGATCCCGTCACGATGTGTGCGGCTTCGGGAAAAAGACTGGGAGGAAGATGTCTTGATTGACATGAAAGGCAGACACCACCTTAGGGAGGAAGGAGGGGTGTGGTCGCAGCTGTATCTTATCCTTATGGAATACCGTATACAGGGGATTAGCTGTCAAGACTTGAAGCTCAGATACTCGTCGCGCCGAAGTAATAGCGACAAGGAAGGCTGTTTTCCAGGAAAGGTACAGTAGCGAGCAGGTGGCCAGTGGTTCGAAAGGGGCACCCATAAGTCTGGCTAAGACCAGGTTAAGATACCAGGTAGGAGTCGGTCATCTGACTTGAGGATACAGACGTTCTGAGCCCTTGAGGAACCTTGAGACTATGGGGTGAGAGAAGATCGAGTGGCCATTTTCCCTTGGGTGGAAGGCGGAGATGGCTGCCAGATGGACCTTTATGGACAAGACCGCTAGGCCCTGTTCTTTCAGGGACCAGAGGTAGTCCAGAATAGCAGGAACAGGCACCTGCATGGGCACTAAGTCACGCTGGGTGCACCAGCAGGAGAAACGCTTCCACTTGGCCAGACATGTCATCCTAGTGGAAGGCTTCCGACTGCCCAAGAGTACCTGCTGAACCGAGGCAGAACAACGCAACTCAGACTGGCTCAACCATGCAGCAGCCACGCCGTGAGATGAAGAGACTGCAGGTCCAGATGGTGAAGCCTGCCGAAGTTCTGTGTTATCAGATCGGGCCAGAGTGGCAGAGGAATCGGGTCTGCCACTGTAAGGTCGAACAACATGGTGTACCAGTGCTGCTTCGGCCACGCTGGAGCAAGCAGGATCATGCGGGCGCTGTCCCTGCGGAGTTTGAGGAGGACTCTGTGGACGAGTGGGAACGGTGGGAAGGCATAGAATAGGTGCCTCTTCCACGGAATCAGGAACGCGTCCGAGAGGAAGCCCGGGGAGCGGCCCTGGAATGAGCAGAACACCTGGCATTTCCTGTTCTCTCGAGAGGCAAAGAGGTCGACGTGGGGAAACCCCCACTTCCAGAAAACCAAATGTATGACGTCCGGGCGGATCGACCACTCGTGAGACAGGAAGGATCTGCTGAGGTGATCCACCAGAGTGTTCTGGACTCCAGGGAGAAAGTACGCTACCAAGTCGATCGAGTGGGCTATACAAAAGTCCCAAAGACGAACGGCTTCTCGACAAAGGGGGGAGGAGCGTGCTCCGCCCTGCTTGTTTATGTAAAACATGGCCGTTGTGTTGTCTGTAAATACTGATACACAACGGCCTTGGAGATGGTCTCGAAACACTTGGCACACTAGAAGGACCGCTCTCAGCTCATGCACATTGATGTGCAAAGCCAAGGTTCTGGCTGCCGAGTCCATGGAATCCAGAGAAGCCTGGAGGGAGGTTCTCGCCACCTTTTTACCCTCCTCGAGGAGAGCAGTAAACTCCTGGCAGGACTCCTGCGGAAGAAGCTCCGTGAACTTCCCCACGGACACCCACGTATTAAAGATATACCGACTTAGGAGGGCTTGCTGGTTTACCACCCTAAGTTGGAGGCCCCCGGCAGAGTATATTTTACGGCCTAGGAGGTCCATGCGTCTAGCCTCCTTTGACTTAGGAGCCGGGGCGTGTTGGCCATGACGCTCTCGCTCATTCACCGACTGGACCACTAAAGAGCAAGGAGGTGGATGAGTGTAGAGGTATTCGTACCCCTTTGAGGGAACCATATATTTCCTCTCAACCCCCCTTGCTGTAGGTGGAATTGAGGCCGGGGACTGCCAGATGGTATCCGCATTGGATTGTATGGTGCGGATAAATGGTAGGGCCACTCTAGTGGGTGCATCAGCTGAGAGGATATCCACAACAGGGTCCTCTACTTCAGGGACCTCCTCCACTTGTAGGTTCATATTCAGAGCCACTCGTCTCAGGATGGGCTCTGAGATCAATCGGTGGAGGGCCTGAGGAGGATGTTCCCACCACCGCCTCGTCAGGCGAGGAGGAAGAGGAGAGGCCCGGGACCAAGGGGTCCTGTGGGGGTTCCTGTATTTGCGGGAACGTCCTCTGCGTCGGGGGAGTCTGGGTGTCCGCAGTTGGGATCGGAGCCTCATGCGTGTCCATAGGTGGAGGACGGCTTAGCGTCGCCTCTGGTGCCCGGTGTTCTGACGGGACCGACCGTGGAGCGACTGGTGGAGCACCTTGGGATTGGTGGTATGCCCACAGTGTCCAGAAGAATCAGTGATGAGGTCCTTGGCTGGGGATGTCAGTGTCACGTTCCTGCTGGTAGGATGCACTACCAGCCTGAGAGGACACCAATGTGTGTCCGGAAGGCCACGGCGGTGCCGAGAGACCCTGGGGGGGGGCATCACAGATTTGGATGTGCACTCCTGGGTTGGTAGCGGAGAGTGGTACCATGACCCATAACGGTACCGCGAGCGAGACCAGGACCTTCTACCATAGCGGTGCCGGGAGGTCAACCAGTACTTCGAGTCCCTTTGTCTAGAGCGACTGCGGGAAACACGGTGCCGAGAGCGGTGCCAGGAGTCGGCTTGGTACCGGGAGTACCTGGTCAGCGACCGAGACGTCGACCGGTGCCGCGAGTGCGACCGGTACCACGATGGAGAGTGGTACCGGGACTGTGAGCAGCGCCGGGAGCAGGAACGGCGAGATCGAGAGCATCTGCGAGATCGTGATCTTGAATGACGACTCTCTGTTGGGGCAACGCAAGGCAGCCTTACCAGAGCTGGTTTTCCGACAGATTGAATAACCCGCACCGGCGGTGCCGGGGGTTGTGGCTGTGCCGACTCCGTCATGGCAATGAGCTCCCGTGCCGTGGAGAAGGTCTCCGGTGTAGAAGGCTGGGCAAGCTCAACCACAGCATGAGCCGGGGAGCTGTCAAGCACCAGACTCAACGGCCCTTGTGGGACCGGAATCGATGGTGTCGAGCTCAGTGGAGTCGCAACTGGCGGTGCCGTGGCAGAGGACGGTGCCGGGCAAGCCGTCTTCGAAGAGCGCTCCTTCTGTTGAGCTGCAGCATTTGGAGTGCTATGTTGCTTCCTGGGTCTCGGGGACAGGGAGCGGTGCCGAGCAGATGTCGGTGCCGGTAAAGGTCGGTGCCGGGGCTCCTTCTCGGTACCGGAGTGGTCCGAGGTTGAAGGGGCGCTCCTTACCGAAGCAGTCTGTTGGGCACTCATTACCGACGCTGCAGGAGTAAGTGCCGACTCCATGAGGAACCGCTTCAATCTAAAGTCCCGCTCCTTCTTCGTCCTTGGTTTAAAGGACTTGCAAATGCGGCACTTGTCTGGAAGGTGGGATTCCCCTAGGCACTTGAGGCAGGAGTCGTGGGGATCCCCTATTGGCATCGGCTTTTGGCACGCCGAGCAAGTTTTGAACCCCGGTGCCTTGGGCATGGGCCCATACCAGGGCGGGGGAAAGGGGCTAATCCCCAACCCCCCCTTTTAACTATATACACTAACTATAAATACAATAACTAATACTAACTATAACTATCAAACTCGAACTATGACACAAATAGCAGTAGAGAACTACGAGTAGCTAGGGATGTGGAGATCAGCAAAGCCGCGCTCCACAGTTCCAATGACCGTCACGGGCGGTAAGAAGGAACTGAGGGGCGGTTGGGTCGGCAGGGGTATATATCCGGCGCCACTCCAGGGGGCACCCAGCCAACCCACCGAGTGTTGCTAGGGTAAAAATCTTCCGACGAGCGTGCACGCGGCGCGCACACACCTAATTGGAATCAATATGAGCAAGCACTCGAAGAAGAACCAGCAAATTCCAGAAAAACGGCATAGATGAAAAGACTGGATATATAAACTTCTCGACTCAAGCAAAGTATTTAAGGTTGTTTTCATTTAATAAAAATAAATCTTTATGCTGTTTTGTATATTTAATTAAATTCCAGATACCATCCTAATGCAGCTTGACACAAATCATAAGCAAAAAGTCAATTATCTAGTAAATAAGCAATATATCATTTACCATTTTCTAACAAACTAAAAATGTATAACAATCTAGGATCTGAAAATATTAAGATATATAATTGCTTAAATAAATGCATATAGTTATAGTGTACCCTCCTAGGTAGCAAAAAGACAGAGCCTTTATACTAGATTTGGTATATTTAGTTGTAAATAAACACGGTTTAATGGTTATATCAACCAATAAGAACTCATTTTTAGAAAGAAACTGAAGTACAAATAGAAAAGTTGATTTTAGAAAAATAGATTACTTAAATTGAGATTTTTTCACTTGGTGATTTAAATAGACTTGACTTAAATCAATCCACCTGGCACAATGTCATAAGGGAAGAGGAAATACTGAACAGATACACAACACCCTCAATAAAAAAAACTTTGGAACACCCCATAATTTCCTATTTTGGCCTCTGCTCAGAACAGGTAGATATGGGGTATTAAACTACAACCATTACTTCAGAGAGCAGATCCCTATATTTTGTTGTTGGAGTAGGCTCAGGGTTTAATCAGCTGTGATTTGAAATGCAGAGTTCTTCCTCAGAAATGACAGCCACTATGCCACCACCCTGTTTTTTTCCAAGAGCAAAAGCAAATGGTGAAATTGTTGACCTGTGTCTGATTATTCCAATGTGACTTTCTATTTCATGCATTTACTCCCGCCATTTCAGTCTGAACCCATTCTGCCACAGCATCAAAATGGTCTTTATAAACTAACTTTAAAACTTGGTGTGCTACTGCCATATAGTCTATGCAGAAATGAGAGAAATATGAGTACAGACATGAAAGTGAGGTAATAGACAAAAAAAGAACAGAATGTACAATAAAAAGGACTACAGTTTACAGCTATAACCTCTGTATCTTTCTTATGTTATGGGCAGCAATTCATTTCGCAAATTTGGGTCACCTTTGACTCTTCTTTCTCTCTATACATGCAAGCTATTACTAATACCTTGTCTACATTTTTTTGCACTGGTATATCCATCAGTAGAGAGGCACCACTGCAAACCTCCAGTATAGATGCATTGCACTGGTGTAAAAATCACTTGTACTCGGGCAGCTTACCTTGGTTTGAAAATCTGTAAAGCCCGAAAGCTGCAGGGATTTTTCCATTACCTTTAAAAAGAAGACCTCATCTACCTTTCCATATCTTAATCACACCACCTTTGTGTGATCTAGTGAAATATCCATGTTCTTGTTCAATGACTTTTTAAGATCATCTTCCGTAACGTGTGTCTACAGCTCAGATGCCTTCAGAGAGGGCCTGAGTAAAGCTAGAAATAACCGTGATTATTAATACACTGTAAAGTAGGTTGGCATTTAAGACACGTTGTTTACTGATAGCAATTTTGTTAATGTTTCCCTACTACAAGTTTTATAAACATTGTCAAGTAGCCATAGATACTTTTATACTTATTTTGGAGGAAACATTTCCAGCAGCTATGGCATTAATTGCTGAGGTCGCCCAGTGACCCCAAATATGTTATTTTAATTATAAAAATGTGTCCAATTACAGGTCTCAGATCATATATATTTAAACAAAATTTATTTACAAGTGGACAAAAATCAAAGTAAATCACCACCATTATCCACTCCGCCCTCAAGAATAGCCTGAGAAAGAGATGGGAATTGCAAAATGGCTTAAATATCAGCAAATACTGGCTCTGTCTTTGTGAACACAGTAATTATTCTGCAAAAAAGGGACACTAAAGTGACTTCTGAAGTAGTCAATGAAACACAATCAATAGGTGATTATACTCCCTGTGTTTCTCACTAATATGACAGATATTTGCGATTTGAGCAGGTGTGCCTCATTTCTCTCTGAAACCAGCTTCTTGTGGTGATAATTCTGCTTCTATCATTGCCCTCATGCAATCCTGAATTATGCAGAGCAGCATTTTATTCACATGCAATATCAGAGAGCTGGTAAAATAGTTACTGCACTCAGTTACATCCCCTTTCCCTAGTAAAGGCAGAAAGATTTCCTTTGTCCAATTGTCTGGCCAATTTCTAGTCATCGTTGCAAATTTTCCACGTGAAATCAATATCACTGTCACCAAGTGATTTTAGTAATGCTGCTAGTACATTATCTACCCCTGATCTTTTACTGTGTTTCAATTTCACAATAGCACTTACAACTTCAGACCTTGAACTTCAGAAAGCAGACTTTGACTCCCTCAGGGAACTGATAGGCAGGATCCCCTAGGAGGCTAATATGAGGGGGAAAGGAGTCCAGGAGAGCTGGCTGTATTTTAAAGAAGACTTACTGAGGGTGCAGGAACAAACCATTCCGATGTGCTGAAAGAATAGCAAATATGGCAGGCGACCAGCCTGGCTTAACAGAGAAATCTTTGGTGAGTTTAAACACAAAAAGGATCAGATGACGAAGGAGGAGACAGATGACTACAGAGGAGTATAAAAATATTGCTCGAGCATGCAGGATGTAATCAGGAAGGACAAAGCACAATTGGAGTTGAAGCTAGCAAGGGAGAGAAAGGTGATCAGGAAGAATCAACAAGGATTCACCAAGGGCAAGTCATGCCTGACCAACCTGATTGCCTTCTATGATGAGATAACTGGCTCTGTGAATATGGGGAAAGCAGTGGACATGATATATCTTGACTTTAGCAAAGTTTTTGATATGGTCTCCCACAGTATTCTTGCCAGCAAGTTAAAGTAGTATGGATTGGATGAATGAACTATAAGGTGGACAGAAAAGCTGCCAAATTGTTGGAGTAATTATAATGAGCTTGCTCAAGTTTGAGTCAACAAAGCAGAAATGTCTACCCACAAGACAGACTGTAAAAATTTGTTTTGGAGATGATCTAATAGGCCACAATTCCACCTTTAAAACGCAAGTTTTATCACTGGGGACATCATAAAACTCTTGCCTATTTGGCAGAAAGGTGCTCTCATAAACACCCTCCATATTTGTCATGGATATGCCCTTGAAGAGGAAAATTACTAACCACAGAATTGTGAAAACCAACCTGAAAAAAAAACTAGATGAGCTAACAGTACCACATATGAAGTAAAAATACAGAAAAATTTGTTTTTGTCACAGGACAAAAATAGTAAACTCAGATTTATTAAAACACTACACTCTGTTTTCAGATATGCAGGTGCGCACCAATCAGGTGTGTGGGGAGGGGGAGAGAAGCACAACACTTCCTGTTTTGCCACTTAGTAATTAATTATTTGAACTATTTCAAATGGTTCCTGGATGGAAAAGTATAACTACTCCTGTCAATCATTTCCCTGTGTTTTATTTTAAATTTTCATATAAAGTCTGACAAAAAATTTATTTACAGAACAAAATCTTTCTGCACTCAAAGATATGCTCTTCCAGCCTTGTGTATTTTTGAGACAAGGATTTCTCAAGTTTTATTGTAGTATTCCTTTTTCCTAAAACTAACTGTAGGATAACTAAGCCCCTCACTTTTTGGGTTGTAGTATTTTCTGTGTGTATCACCATATTCAAAAGCACAGCTATGAATTTTGAATATTTTAATTTAGAGAGATGAAAGGCTACTTATTTTCAGACTCATTCAAACATATTTTTAGACTCTAATATGCATATGTTGATATGGTCCTTAAGGCTCCATCCTATCTGTTCTTTCATACCCACACTGAGGATTAAATCAAACGATTCCTGACTCCTAAACTGTTAGGCACCATTACAGTATTTGAATTCCAGCCCCACTTATTGATTCAAGTAAACATAAGGCTTGAAGGGGGCTTGATGACCTGGGGCTGTGTAGCTAGTGGGGAAAAACAGAATGTTCTGAGGCTTGTTGGAGAGGAGAGAGCAGATGGTCACTTGCTGAGAGGCCAGTGATGCAGCTAAATCTAAAGAAGCATTGAACAATCTGAAAACAGGGAGCATTGTAATGACCACCTCTACCCATGGAATATTTTCCTACATGTTTTCTGCTTTTTGCAAGACAAAAGGCCATTTGAAGTGATGCTGCAATACAAACATACAAAATAAGTATGCACAAACAAGGCAACTGATTTAGTTTGCATGTCAGATTGGAATCAAATCTCTTATTAGTCTTCTTTCTAGATTTTAAACATGTGTATTTAGCAATGCTGGCACTTGCAACTTGAGAAGCTTCATACCAGACACTGTCACTCCCCATTGGGCCCACTAAATATCCTCTAACCTGGTTGAAATGGTTAATGTGGTGCTCCCTGACTGGCAAATTCAAACCACTTCTCTGTATTCAGGTCACTTCTACTCGCTAATATTAAAATACAATTCTGTGCTTCCCTAAAAGGAAACAACAGCTTCACAAGTGTATTTAAAAGGAACATTGTCAATTTGAAAAATCACACTTCTAATTTTTGTTTTTGCCTGCTGTTATGTGTGTCCAGTAAGGTCCACAAGAATCTAGATACTTTCCAAATATAAAAGACAGCACAGTCATTGGCCTGAATAGCTTGCATTAAAAAAAAAAAAAGACAGAGGATAGGGGAAAATACAAATAAGTAAGGTAGCAACTAGGCACTTTCTCATAATACAAAGATTTAATAAGAGTTTAAAATATATAGGGTGAGATATTCAGGGTTTAAGGGAGCTAGTCTCCCAAATCCCGCTGAAATTTGGTATGATTTGAGCACCTGGCTCCCTTAACTTTCTCTGACAATCTCAACCATAACTGTACAATATTACAGTTAGTCACAAGTAACAGCTAAGGTTACTATAACTGAAATATTAGAGAAAAAGTTTTCTCCATTTTTCCCTATGTACTTATTGTGTTTTACAACACTTAAGCCAGATCCTCCAACAGTGCAGCAGCATTCTCCCACACTTCTCGTGAAATCTTTTGTGAATGTCAGCATGAGGACAGAACAAGAAGCAATAGGCTTAACTGCAGCAAGGGCAGTTTAGGTTGGACATTAGGAAAAACTTCCTATGAAGGTAGGTAAGCACTGAAATAAATTGCCTAGGAAGGCTGTGGAATCTCCAACACTGGAGATTTTTAAGAGCATGTTAGACAAACACCTGCCAGGGATGGTCTAGATAATACTTAGTTCTGTCATGAATACAGTGGACTGGACTAGATGACCTCTCGAGGTCCCTTCCAGTCCTTTAATTCTATGATTATCTACCACAACAGAATCACCCTTGTTTAAGAGGGATCTACTGAAGGCCTTAAATGGCTCCAGTGTCATCCTCTTTCTTGCTGGCTGGATAGGAAGAATGGCTGGAGGAAATAGGACATGGCCATGACACACTAAACTGCACCAATCATCTTCTGTCACTTTCGCTTTTAAAGGCTGTTGGCAGTCCTTAGGCTGCTCTAACTACAGCTGGAGACTGGCCCTACATAGCGTACACAAGATTATGGACATGCAGAGGTGAGTTCTATGCTACAAGTTGTGTTGTGGGCTCCTTAGACACATTTAAAGATCTGACCCTCCAGGTTTGTGTACACACAGTCTTTGTACCGATTTAACTAAATTTACTTTCCACTGATTTAGTTAAATTGACACACTAACTGTGTGTAAACAAGGCCTTAGCATAATGTTTGTATTCTTAGTTTTTCTTTTTGTCTGAGTAGTTTTCACAGCACCACAAGAGAGAAAATGTGACTAAACTATTTTTACTATTTAAAATGTTTATTAATGATTTATTCTCTCTTTCCAATATATAATTCATCAAGATGCACAAATGCATTAATCCATATTATGAACTACACCTCTCTCTCTCATGCCTCTCTAATCTATGTGGAAACAGGGTCCTCACCACTATTGTTCATCTACACTAATAAATTCATCTTCTAAAAAATGAAGCCTTTTTTAAGTTAGAGCAGCATAATAAAGTGTCTGAATTCAGTAGGTGTTTTGCCTGCCCTGCTATAACTGTAAAAATGTCAACATATTTCTCTTTTAATATTTAAAAGTATTTATTTTTCCCATCAAGGCTTTAAACAAAGTTTCAGTTCACAACAATAGTTTACAATAGTTATAAGGTCCTGAAAAATTAATTTAATGAAGATGTAGATACACCCTAAGTTATAATAATTCTAATAAGTATTGCAATAATGTTCCAAATCTAATAAAAGGTTTTAGTATTGGTTTGTCTTCAATCCCCTAAACACACACACACACTTAATTTCTTGTGATAATTTCTGACTGAGATTAACCTTGACCAAACATATTACAGTATATAAATTCTCAGTCATTTCTAACTGTGCCTGCTTTGTATTATCCACTATATAGATTCCGCTGATTACATGCATGCATTTTGAATCTCCTGTGACTTCAAAAGGACTATTAACTGTATTCATACCTAAAGCAGCTGCATATCTTGTGCTTCTTGCACATTGACACAGTTAATGAAAAATGCCTTTGAGAATTGCACATCACTCCACTAATTTCCTCTGATCAGAGAAGTGACTTTCTGGATTGACACTTCCTTCAAGTACAGAATGAAAACAGAATTAAATATATCCTATTTCTTTTGACATTCACTTTACAGCATCACTTGTGATGCTATATCAGTCTTTATTGTATAAATCCCTTTTCACAGAGGTTATAAAATCAGTTCTAGAAAATTCACTCTGAACTGTACTCTCTCCGTCCAAAACCCAGTTTAACAAAATTAAATTTTAAAAAAGAAAGTAGTTTAGCAGTTTTAAAGCTCCAGAAGGTGGTGGGGTTTTTTTTTTTAATTATTTCATAGGCTTCTTGACACCTAAATAAATCAAAAAGGGATTTTTTTTTAAGCTGAAGTTTCACAGGCCATTAATTTATAATATAGTTGGTGCTTTGGGATTTATTGGGAAAATCAAATTAAAGCAATTAAGATCATTTGTTTCACTTTGATAAGAGGCTATGCAGTAAGTTTCCAACAAATTTTTCATATTTTTAGTATATCTACTTAGCATATATGCAATATCATCAGCATGATAAACAGCAATAACTAAAGAAATGCCAGGAGGTTATATTTTGGTAACAGTCTACCAAATTACACATTACAACTACACAGATGAAGTTGCAACATTTTTCTATTTTAGGCCCTCTCTTCAAAACATGCAAACAAAGAAATGTTGTACTGTAAGTTCTGGAGCCGAGGTACATTTTTTTCTATCCAAAGTTGAAAGTGTAGTAGATTAGTGGTCAAAAAGTCTTCTGATTTGTTTACCTTCTTGTTGTAAAAAGAGAAAGAAAGAGAGAACTCAAGTTATGTTTCCTGGACATATCTGGTTGCACTGGACAAAAAATTAGTCAATTTAACTATAAATTACTGTCTATGCTAGGGAGTTCTACAAAAAATATTACTAATGGTGCTACAAATTGCTTCTGCTAAATTGGAGTCTTGTCATGTACACTAGGGCTTCAACTAGTTCACCACTGGAACTGGTTGTAAAATTCCCTAGTGTACAAAGGCTCCTGTGGCTGGACCCATAGTAATTGTATAATATCAAGCAAATGTGTCAAATGAGGACCACATTGCTGCTCTACAAATGTTGACAATAAAAATGTTTTCTACAAATGCAGCAGAGGCCGAATGCACCCTACTTGAATGTGCTGACAACTTCTCAGGAGGTGTGATACCTTTAGCAGCATAGCACTCCTGGGGGAATTATGGACCAAAAAATTAAAAATTCTGCAAATATTATTTTAAAATTCTGCATATTTTGTCAAAACAACACAATATAATCATGTCAGTTTCCATTATTTTGGTAATTAATTTCAGAATATCTGTCAGCAAGTATGTCTAACAGTACAAACTACAAAAAAGATTCAGGAAATGTTTTTGACAACTAAATTCCTTACTAGGCATATTAATACAGAACTCTGGGTAATAATTCATTAAAACTACAATATTAAAATGTATTTCCTGCACGCCTCATAAGCAGTGCAAAGGCTTGAGGGAGTCAGGGATAAAAGAGGAGCTGAGGGAGAGGGAAGTAATTGCTGGGAAGGAGCCTGGGTGTGAACTTGGAGGGTTGTTGGGTGTGGGTGGAAAAGTATGGAACAGAGGTTTTTTTGGTTGGGGAGGGATGGTTAGGGAGCCTCCACCATGCAGAACCCGGCTGACCCCCTAGCCTCTCTCATTCAGTCAGGCATATCTGCCCGTCCCCATTCCTCCCTCCTCCTCCCCTTCCCCCCATCGCCCTGCACCCTCCTCCCTGTCCCCATGTGTCCCTGCACCCCTTCCCCATCCCTGAGTGGTCCTGCACCCCCACTTCCATTCAGCCCCTGCCCCACTCTGTTCCCCCCACTAGCCCTTCTGAAACTCAGACTGTGAACCCCCATCAGCTCCGTGTGCCCCACACTGTTCATCCCCCCATATCCCATGCCCCACAGCCAAGGCCCTGTGAGGAAGGCAGCAGCAGGGGTTGTCCCGGAAGCTGCTGCTCTCTGTTCTAGTGCCACAGCGGCCCTTGGTGAACAAAGGCATAACTGGAGAACCTTTTCAGCAGAATGTAGTTTCTGAGGGGGAAAAAATTCTGCACAGCACATGAAATCTGCGCATGCACAGTGGTGCAGAATTCCCCCAGGAGTAACATAATGCAGCTGGCAATCCATTTAGAGAGCCATTTACCATAATAGGGTGGCCTCTCATTTGTTCTGCATAGGAAATGAAGAGCTAGGAAGAAACCCAAAAGGGCTTTGTTCTACCCAGGTAAAAGAGCTAGTCTTCAGTGCATATTTAAAGTATGCAGCTTTTGTTCATCTTTGTGAGCATGTGGCTTTGGAAAAAGATGAGTAAGTATACTAACTGAGATGAATATCAGCCACCACTTTGGAAAAAATCTTAGGGTGCAGCCTAGGCTGCTCCTTCCCCTTGTAGGATATAGTATATGGAGGATCTGTTACCACGGCATGTAGCTCCCTCACTCTCCTCACAGAGGCAATGGCAACCAAAATCGAGAGGTGTAACACTGAGCAAGAGGCTAAGGCTTCAAATGGCAGTTCCATAAGAGCTAACAACTAAATTCAAGTCCCAAGGTAGAGCTGGATCTCCAACAGGGGGGAACAAGTTTATTTAATCCTTTTAGGAACCTGGTTGTCATAGGATTACTGAAAACAATCCTTCCAGCAACATAAGGATGAAAGGCTGAAATGTCACCCAAATGTACCTTAATAGAGCTAACCATTAGACCGGATTCTTTGAAATGTAAAAGACAGTCCAAAAACCTTCTGAATTGTAGACTGTGTAAAAGTCACATCATGACTAGCTGCCCAGATGGAGAAGCACTTCCATTTACTATATTAAGTAGCTCTCATAAATTCTCATGAAGTAGCTCTCATGATTTTCTGCTACCAAGAAGAACATTCTGAACTGCTGCTAAAGAGTGCATCACTACAAGATTTAACCACTGAGGAACACTATCATGAGCTGCAGTACCTGTGGGTACGGGTGCAATACTTGTCTATGATTCTGGGAAATCACTAGTAGCAGAAATAAGGGTTTCCTGCTAGACAATCTGCACACATCTCAGTGCTGTGGGAGCCTTTGCTAGGATGGAGCTAGGAGGATCATTCTGCCTCATACTTGCTTCCTATGACTCTGGGAATATGGGGTATTGGTGCGTATCCATACAGCGGGATTTTTTCCCCATGAAAACAGAAAAAAAGTGCCCGAGATGAATCCCAGACTCCAGAACAGAAGTGGGGTCATTTGTATCTAAGTGATTAACAGATTTCAGAGTGTGGCTATGGCTCAATTGGCACGGCTCAATCATATTTATATTGCAAGTGATTATTCTTCAACTTCCATCATGCTAAACAGAGAAGCTTTAATAGAAAAGGAAAGCACGGAGGAGAGAATATTAAGAAAGAAGAGCAGATGTCGCATATTTAAACTTAAGTTTCATGTGTTGTAAGACTTTTGTTAATGTCCATTGGACTCTTTAGAAGCAGAAGCTCGATGATGAGGGGAAAAAATCTTTACACTTGAGTAACAAAGCAGAATTTCAGCTTGCCTATGCCATAAAAGAGTACTACCAACTGTAAAAAAGGTCTGCTTAGATCTTTGCATTCTTTAATACTGAATCTCCTCTTCATCTGGGCAACCCTGTGCCCTCAGTTATTACTATTCAAACTCAAAATAAACAAAAAAGACCAAAATAAATTGGCATGAATATCTCTAAAGAAACACTAGATGGCAGTGAAAAGATCTAAGATACACCCTTGAATATATTTATCATCAAAAGAAACGAAATATAATCCTAGTGAACAATCAGCATTATTATTTTGATTGTCATTTTTGCCCTTGGGTGATATGGCCCCTGAAATTTGCTTCAATGGGCAACAACTTGTTGATCAAATTACATGAACAGATGACAATTTTGACTCACCTACACAAATCCTCCCCAATTTTGAAGAGGCCAAACTTCTTATTGAGGTGATAATTAAAAAAAAAAAGGAACTGAACAATCTGTCTTCCTCTAACTACTATAAATTCATATTAAATCCAAGATTTAATGGGTGTTCTGGGTATAGTACATGCACACTATATACATTACACACACACACACACGAATTATTGTTTTGGCTTCATTTTAACTGAATCATCCAATGTTATAAAATAGTAGTTTAAAAACAGTACCCATTATTAAACCTTTATATTGCAATAGCACCCAGAAGACTCAACCATGCATTGTACAAATACACAGTGAGTGACAGTCACTCTTTCAACGTTACAATCTTACATAAAATCTCCATATATAAAGTGATTGTTTTTCTTATACCTGTGTTCAGTTTTCTCAAGTTTGAATGTTATCCACAGATTGCTTGGTCTCTGTTCTTTCCTTCATCCTCAGCCTCACAGCTACTATTTGTCCCATAATCAAAAATGGGGGGGGAGGGAGGATTTCTTCCCTAATCCCAGCTAGCAGTGCATTGTAACTTTACTATGGCCCTGATCCGTATAATTCAAGTTAATGAGAGCCTTCTCATTGACTTCAATGAGCACAGGATCTAGCCGTTGTCGCAATCCATTGCACAGTTATGGCTATGTATGGCCACTTGTCGGTCCACGGCCATCTTGAACCTGTTCAAAGGACAAGACAGCCTCCATGTTGGACCAAGTTCTTGTTAAAGGGCAGAGATGCTATCCTGCCCAGCAACACTGGTTGTGTATGCATTTCTTTTTTTTACTGGGTCATCTAAGGGTCGGGCTAGTGCCGTGTGCAGAGACCTGATCCTGCCCAGCAACTTGTGATGTCATGTGCAACATTTTGGTGCTGTGTGCATTTTTCCCGCTCTTTTTGGGCCCGGTTATCTAAGGGTCAAACTTGTTTACTCAACTACCCCAGTGTGCCGTGTCCAAACCCTGCTGGCGTGGGGTGGCAACAGCTCGTAACCTGGAGGGAGGGGGAACCAAGGAGCCAATCAGAGACCGACACAAGGGAATGAGACTTTTCAATAAAACTAGGTTTCCCCCCAGAAAATCTTGTCTTGACCATCGTCTTCTTTGGTGGAGTATCTGCGTGTTAGCTGAGGGTCTGATCAACCTTTCAGCCAGGGTCTCTTCCCGGTATAGAGCTCTCGTGTCGTGTCGTTTAACTTCATCTTGTGGATTTATCTTTTGGATCTATTTTTTGGTTTTTGGATTTTTCGCCTTGGACTTGGTCCCGGTCGGCTCATCATGCTCCTGGTGTCTGTTCTGCTGGTCAGCTGCTCCTGGAGTGCGGTATTTGTCTTTTAATTTCTGGCAGTTAGTTTAGTTAGCCTCTCATTTTCCCTTTCCCAAATTGGTACCAGCCCCAAACAATTGCACATTTGCCCACTTGTACATTTGCACATTTGCCTAGCTAGCTTGTTTAATCATTCTAATTGTTATTGAATTGTTAATTGCAAACTGTTTATGTGAATGAATCACTGCTCTGTCTGTGTCCAGTGTGTGTGTGTTTAAACTTGGGAGTTGCCTCTACTGAGAGAGTAGCTGACCAAGGGGGTCCAGTCCCCGCGGTCTGAGTGAGTGGAATCTGTCCAGCTGCAGCCGCACCACACTCTGAATTTATCCTTTGTGTGAACGCAAGGGTGGCTGAGGCAGTGGCCCATGGGTCTCTTTTCTGTGTTGCACCGGGCATCGCCCTGACGAACCCGATTCCTACCTTGAGAGATTGGTGTGCCTGTCTATTTGGTGGTGTGGTGAGCAGTATACAGTACATTGTTATTGGTTTGAATTTGCTTGCATTGTTTATCTGAGTCCCAGTTGGGAATTGCCTCCTCCCCCGGCCCAAGGTGTAAAGAAATCCCTAAATAAACGCAGCCACTTGGCTTTTCAGTGATACCCTGGTCCTGCCTGTCTTTTCCTCACTCAATACCAAGCTTGAACGAACCCCCAGCTAATTCAGACAGCCGTATGTACTAACTCAAGAATTAAAAATGAAAAACTGCACAAAGTAGTAGGTCTCATACACTCAAAGAACCTTAAATCACACATTTTATTTTTACCTATTTTAAAGTAAAGAAAATCTATTTTTGCCTTTTCAGGTAGAAATTTCATATACATTAGTACATGTTTCTTATATCATTGTAAGGAGTTTTATTTCTACTTTACTGGCATTTGAAATAAAGGGAAAAATATTCTCATAAAACATTATTTTTGAGGTATTTCAGTTATCAAGATATCTGGTTTGCCAATGGTATTCAAAAAAATTTCAGTTTGAAAATATTAGTATCAGTAAGACATATTTTCTATTGCCCATAATTGTCCATTGGGGGGAAAAGCCAACAACCCTGAACTGCAATGGTCTAGCTTTCCAGCACAGGGTATGAAAATTTAAATATTTTGTTTTGTTCCATACAAAAAGCATCTGAAAACATGCACACTTTATGTTTTAAAACCGGACTTTGGGGGTTGATTTCTTATGAAAATGACATTTGCAGCTGAATTAGAAGGAACTCATAAATAGAAACAATATGTTAATTGAAATCACCAGTGGCTCTGATTAACCTTCCTTAACATTCAGAATTAGTAATGTTGTAGAATTATTTTACATATGTATGTCACTGAACCGTATAATTGCACAATTTCCATAAACTGCATTTTTCTACTTATCTGCCTAAATTTTACAACTTTCATTACATTTGCAAGCACAGATGTTTCTTGACTCAGATACCTGCTATACTAAGAGTAAAACCTACAGCTTCCTAAAAATTATTTCTTCACTAAGTATGAACAGTGGAAACACATAGCTGCTACTTTTAGATCATTTTCCATATTTAACTTGTCAAATCCAAATCAAACTAAAATACAAATAAGAATGAGGTACAAATGTAACCAGCAAACTGCACAGATAATTCTTTCCTACTTTTAAGTCAGAAAATTGAAAAATTAGTAATTTTCAGATATTTAAACTCAGCCCCAAACCATTTTTATACCATTTAAACAAATAAACAAGAAACATACAACCTGCGTGTCACAGGGTGGCACTGACGCTTTAGAGGAAAGAGACATCTGTAACTGGTCCAGAAGACACCCGGGCAGTTACGAGAGTATCGGAGAAAGCAGACATGGAGCTCTCTCTGCATACAGCAGGATTTTTTCCCCCATGAAAACAGAAAAGTGTCTGAGATGGATCCCAGACCCCAGAACAGAAGTGGAGTAATTTGTATCTAAGTGATTAACAGATTTCAGTGTGTGGCTATGGCTCAATTGGCAGGCTCAATCATATTTATATTGCAAGTGATTATTTTTCAACTTCCATCATGCCAGAAGCTAGGACTGGGAAGTGGAAACAGGAGAAATTCCCTAGGAGTGGCTGCCAGAGTCCCCTGGTAGGGAAGGCAGTAGGAACCTCCTGGTGAAAAGCTCAATTAACAGAGCATGGGAGAATCCTGCAATAGGCCCTAAGGCAGGAGGAATTGAGAGAGGCAAAGGGGAAAATCCCTTGGGAGCTAGCCTCAGATCGGCTGAAGAACTGTATGGGTTTTGTTGTTGTTGGGTTTTTTTGCGCCTATGTTTGAGAAATGGAATTACCTGAAAAAGAAACTATGGGGTGGCAGTAGGTCCTTCATAGAATGGGGCAAGCCAGAGCCTTGCATTGTGAGAATATGTACACTGACTGCCCCATGTCACAGAAAACAATGGGATTAGCAAGAAAAGCAAATACTAAGATACCATTGCTGGGGGGAAGAAATAGTAAAAGAATGGTGCCCCCCAATTCCCTCCAGAAATGGTCACAATGATTCTCAATTATGATGGAGCAGGTAGAGCAATAATACAGAAAGAACTTCTACTGATACTGAGAGGAAGAAGCAGGGACAATTCCATAATTCTAAGTGACAAGCGTTGTTCTTGTATCTGCAAAGCGATAATGGCAACTTGTTAATACACATTTACAGCTGAAAAACTTGGCTCCTACTTAGGCTAAGTCTTCACTACCGCGGTAAAGTCAACATAAATTACACTACTCCAGCTATGTGAATAATGTAGCTGGAGTCGACCTAGCTCAGGTCGACTTACTGCAGTGGCTACACAGCGCCGGGCCAATGGGAGACGCTCTCCCATTAACTTATCTTTTTCCTCTCATTCCCGGTGGAGTACCGAAGTTGACCAGAGATTGCTCTGCCATCGATTTAGCAGGTCTTCACTAGACACACTAAATCGACCCATCTAAATCGACCCAGGTGCATTGATGACAGCAGCGATCTATCCTGCAGTAGTGTAGACATAGCCTATATATAGGGCTTTATTCACCTCTGTTACACTCCAGTTTTGCACTGGTGTAATACCATTAATGTCAATGGAATTACACAGGTGTAAAACTGAAGTAGTGTTGAATAAGGCCTACTATCGTTCTCAGTTTTTTCTGTTTCTTTCCTTTGTACATTTGATAGAAAGGAGAGGTTACTCACTTTATGCAGTAACTGGAGTTCTTCAAGATGAGAGCCCATATAAGCGCTCCACTTAAGGTATACATGTGCCCCACGTGTCTGTGATTGCAGATTTTCAGTAGCAAAGCCCATTTGGCCTGTGCACATGCTTCAGACATCTTTGTGCCTCATCCTGATGATATATAGAGCTGCATGGGCAATCCACCCTCACTTTCTTCTCTACTGCAAAGTCTTGTGAGACAAAACTGCGAAGCAGAGGGGAAGGAAGACACATACTAGAGCACCCATAGGGACACACAGCTTGCATACTCTAGTTACTCCACAAGGTGAGTAACCTCTTTTTCTTCTTCAGAGAGTGTCCGTTTGGGTGCTCCACTTCAGATGACTCCCAAGCAATATCCCCAGATGAAAGAGGGAGCTTCAGAGTCAGATCTAACATTGAAGATCTAACACTGAAGACTGCCAACCACAACACCTAATCTGGCAGCATGAACCACGGCATAGTGTTTGGAAAAGTACTCTAAAAAGAGATTGAATGTTAGCAGCCTCATAACAAGAGATAATACACCCTGACATCCTTCTTGAGAGTCTTTGAGTGGAGATGCAGATCCTTAGGATGTGTCCACAAATGAAACAAAGTCTTAGAAACTTTTCCAAATGGTTTGGTTCAAAGACTGACATCCAAGCTATGGAGGGCAGCTTCCTCCCTGTTCTGGTGTGGCTTTGGGAGAAAAAAAACAGAAGATGAATAACCTGGCTATAATACATAATATCAAATTCAGAAGATACTTTAGGTAGAAATTTAGGGTGTGGTTGTAATGAAACTTTTCCCTTGAAAAATACTGTAAAGGGGGGGAATCTGCCATTAAAGTCACTGTTTCTCTGACTCTTCAGGCAGAGATGATGGCAACCAAGAAAGCCATCTTCATAGGGAAGTGAAGTAAGAACCGGTTTACAAAGAGGCTTCATAAAGCTGTCTAATCTATGGGAACAGAATCATCAACCCCTTCATGAATCTTGTCGTCACTGGGTTAGCAAATACTGAAAATCCCTCTACGATTAATGAAGTATGAACCTTGATAGAACTCACAGAAAGACCTGACTTTAAAAAAAAAATTCTAGCAGGTAATTGAGAACAGTGGAAAGGGAAGAGTGAACAAGCAAAAAACTGTTACCATTTACACTAATGGTGAATTCTCTTCTATTTTTGAAGGAAAGCACTTTATGTAGATACCATTCTGCTGTTTAACAATGCCTGTTGTACTTATGCCAAACAGGACGTTTCTATCCTTGAGACACATCAAAGAGCCAACCTTTTAGTCAAAGAATTCCCAGGTTGGGATGAAGAGTTTGAGTGGCATCCTGAGACAGCCGATGGGGAATGGAAGGAATTCTCAACACTGGACAGAAAGCAAGGCAGAACAGATAAGGGTACCAGACCTGTCTCAGCCAGTTTGGTACAACTAAAATGATTCTGGCTTTGTCTTGTTTGATCTTGTTCAACACACTCAGGGTCAATGGTGTCAGAGGGTATGCGCGGAGACAGCCCTTCATCAGTGAGGAAGGCATCTCCTAGAGAGAATGAGGACCCAGTCCTCCATTTCTTCTTCTTCTAGCTTTAGCCTGCCCACATTGGGTCAGCTCTTTGAGTCCTTCTCCATTCCAGTCTGTCTTGAAGCAGTTCCTTAGAAACTCTGCAGCTACTCAAATCTTTTTGTATGACATCCATCTATCTAGTTTTGGGTCTTCCAACCTTTCTCTTACCCTCCACTTCCAAGTTTAACGCCCTGTTTCCTATCTATTCTTCTGATCTTATTTTCACATCCCCAAACAATCTAAGCCTGAATCCCCCAGGCTTTTTTATAATTGGAACCACCTTCAAACTTCCCCTAATTCATTTGTTCTGAACATGGTCTATTAAGATGGTCCAAGCATCCATCTTAATATCTTCATTCCTATTGTATTCAAGATCTCCTCCTGTCTCTCTCTCAGTGCCCAGCATTCAGAGCCATACAAAAGTACAGGCCTAATTACTATCTTGTAGATCTTACTTTTCAATTTAATAGGCATTCTCTTACAGATGGATCACTCTGCTCACTTCTATCCATTTAGCCCATGCCTTTACTGTGTTGCTTATAAGTTCATCACTGAGCTCACTATTATCCTGCACTAAGGAACCTAGATATTTGAACTTCTGTAACTTTAGTTGTAGCTGGCCCTTCAGACTTACAGTCTGCTGGTATTCCTGCAAAGCACCATCAAATCTACAGACCATATACTTAGTTTTATTTCATGCCATCTCTTTCATGTACACACCTCTCTCTCTCTCTAAATCTTCTTCCACTTTCTCTTTGCTCTCCCCCAGAAGCGCTACATGACATGCGAAAAACATGCATCAGGATGCCACTTTCTGGATAGGAAGTGAAGAAAAAACGTTTTAATGATGATGTCACTATGCATCAAGCCACCTCAAACTGTTTTATCTAGAGGTTGACAGGACCCAGCATCTCTGATTGAAATTCAGAAAGCCCAACAGGATGTAGTCAAGATCCTCCTGATAATTCCATACTCATCAATCTTGGTTCTCCAGCATACTAGAACCAATACTGGAACCCACAAGTCCTATTTCCAAGTCTACCATCCATCAACTCAGAATTGGGTTTGATTCTTCATCTACATCAAAAGTCTCTCAGGTTTACAGTTTTGCTTCTGGATTGTTGAGGGCACTGGATCTGCAGTGTTCTGCAGAAGTTCAAAAGCCTTTACTTGTAAACTGAGGAGGCCTTTGAGAAGGAAGATCTGCTGCATGAAATGGAAGTGACTCCATCTGGAAAACTCAGAAAGGAGTAAATCCAAGATGGCTCTCAATCCCTTTGATTATCTGCAGCACTTAAAACAGTCAAAGGGTTAATTTTTGAGCTTTATTAACTAGCTAACATTATTGCTTTTCAACCTCTGGTGTATGGATTTTCAGTTTGTTTCCCCTAGAGAAACAATGTCTAAAAGAGTAACTTCATATATTTTCCAATGTATGAACCACCTCATCACAGATCTGAAAGTGGATTTTATGAAGTTTACTGGGGCTATGGTTGGACCCTTAGTATTATACCATATCACCATTATACCATGTGAAGATGGCATTCCTTATAACTATGTCCGCCCAGAAATTAGTGACATCTAGTTCCTGCTACCTGATCCTTTATACCACATTCTATAAGGATACGGTAAGCTAGTCCTGCAGCCTCATCCCAAGTTCCTGTCTATGGTGATCTCTAATGTTCATCTTAAGACAAACCGTTAGGTGTCTCCATTTTTTCCCAAACCACATTCATATACTTGGAAAGTCAGGCTTCACACTTATAGATGTCATACTAGTAATTATTACTAATATGGCTAATCCACACCACAAATCCCTGGAGTTTTTGTGATCCAGAGATTAGATCAAAGATGGGTCCATCTTCCATACAAAAGCTGTCTAAATGGATTCCTAACATTTGTCTGCTACAGCCTGACAGATGTTCACCTGTCTGTAGAGATTAGGGCACATTTCTTTAGGTCTAAGGTAGACTTCACAGCATGGCTTCACAGTATCTTCATTAATGAATTATTCAAGGATGCTTCTTGGAGTTGTATTCACACTTTTATGCAACCATAATTCCTATACTTAGTTCCTTCTTTGGGGGGGGGGGGGAAATAGTACTGCAATCCAGTTTTCAACTAACACTCTTCACACCTCCTAGACTAGTGATCAACAGTGGAAATCCATATGGAAAATTTTCAAAGAAAGACAAAAATGTTACCTAACATAGTAACTGTAGTTCTTCAAGATGATTGTTCCTATGGATCCACAAACCCCACACACTTACCAAACTTCTTGAGAGTCACTTCTCAGGTATTCCCACATTAGTGTAAGAAAAAAGAGGGAGTTTGGGTCCAGTCCCTTTTTGTATTTGTGGGTTTCTGCACAAAAGGAGAAGGTGGCTATGCACTTGGACCCAAAGGACATTTGCAGGCTAGAAATGTCCAGGATTGCACACCAGGGGCACTTTGGGCACGTTTCCCCATAGAATGTGGATATGTGATATGGGCACTCCAGCTTGAATTTAGCTGCAACACTCGGAGTACCTTTCTGAAACCTGAAGAAGAGCTCGGTATAAGCTCAAAAGCTTGTCTCTTTCACCAACAGAAGTTGGTTCAATAAAAGATATTACCTTACCCACCTTGTCCAGAGAACTATAGTTATTATGGTAAGTAACTGTTTTAAAGATGTGTTAGGGAATGGCTGACTTTATCCTGCTTGAAGATATTTACTTTTACTCCTTTGTTTGAAAAGTGCACTTGCAGCACTCATTCAGCATCTATCCACAAGTGAAAAAAAAGACAGACTTTCAATAATTCTGCTGCTGGCTGCTAGTTCAAATCATGTTGCCATGGAAGCAGATGTTGGATTGATGAAAATGGGTCAGCTGCTTTAAAATCACTGCTTCAACACTTTGGAAACATTGGATATTTTAATTCCTTTACTCTGATTTTGCTGATACGATGTTTGTTCCCATAGAAACAGCAGGAAGCAGCATAGTTAGTGGTTTTTAATGTAAAACACTTTTCTTTTCACAAATATATAAGGGTCTGGTACAGAATGCTTACAATGGTGTCCTGCAACTCTGCCTTTAGTACTGAATACTGCCAAATGTTACTATATAAACAAATGAGTTCAATTTGAAGAATATTTGTTATTCTACTAAAATAAAAACACCTTTTTGGGAAAAAATGTTTTTTTCTGGTTGCTTGGCTCTAGCCAAAAAGTACAATTTCTTTAGCTTTTAATTAAATTTAATTTTATCAAATAAAAGTAGAACTATTTGGCCAGATTCTCATTTACAACATATACACAAACTTTGTTTAGTGACAGTTAAGGTTGAGTCAGGACCACTCAAATCTGAAAAGCATAGAAATAACAAATTAAGGGAGAAGTCTCTTGCATTCCTTTCATATTGCCCATCGCACTGGTAATAACACTCCAAATGCCATTAGGCTTTCACTTAGCATCTGTTGGAGATGGAAAGAGTAATATATACTCCAACTTTATCAATCACTCTAGCACAAAACCTTAACACAATGACCTCAGATCCTCTTAACAACAGATAGGGACTTCTGACACATTTGGGACAGTTTTCTGCCTTAATGTTGCTGAGGTCCCTTTTAAGATTTTCTGCTACAGTGTGAATTTGATGGGTGCTGATCCTTGACTGCTTTTTAGACATAGAGTTCATGGATTTAGTCAATAATAAGGATGATGAGGTATATGGGACTATAAACTGACAGTAAAGGTGAGATAGGAACTCATAGTTTCCTCATTCCCATCCCAGCCCAAGAAACTTTCCCCTGGGTTCATGAGTATTTGGCAGAAGAGTCAGTCAGTCACTCCCCCTTTTTCTCTCTCTTGCAGTCAATGAGCAGACATGTCACAACATAACTGCTAATCACAACAGTTTGAATCATAGAATCATAGAATCTCCAGGTTGGAAGGGATCTCGGGAGGTCATCTAGTCCAAGCCCCTGCTCAAAGCAGGACCAATTCCCAACTAAATCATCCCAGCCAGGGCTTTGTCAAGCCTGACCTTAAAAACCTCTAAGAAAGGAGATTCCACCACCTCCTTAGGTAACCCATTCCAGTGCTTCACCACCCTCCTAGTGAAAAAGTTTTTCCTAATATCCAACCTAAACCTCCCCCACTGCAACTTGAGACCATTACTCCTTGTTCTGTCATCTGGTACCATTGAGAACAGTCTAGCTCCATCCTCTTTGAAACCCCCTTTCAAGTAGTTGAAAGCAGCTATCAAATCCCCCCTCATTCTTCTCTTCTGCAGACTAAACAATCCCAGTTCCTTCAGCCTCTCCTCATAAGTCATGTGCTCCAGCCCCCTAATCATTTTTGTTGCCCTCCGCTGGACTCTTTCCAATTTTTCTACATCCTTCTTGTAGTGTGGGGCCCAAAACAGGACACAGTACTCTAGTTGAGGCCTCACCAATGTCGAATAGAGGGGAATGATCACATCCCTCGATCTGCTGGCAATGCCCCTCCTTATACAGCCAAAAAAGCCATTAACCTTCTTGGCAATGTCGGGGCCTCTATGGTTTTGTGCTACATCTTTATTCAGGCCTAACAGCAACAAGGGCACACTGTCGACTCATATCCAGCTTCTCATCCACTGTAACCCATAGGACCTTTTCTGCAGCACTGCTGCCTAGCCATTCGGTCCCTAGTCTGTAGCAGTGAATGGGATTCTTCTGTCCTAAGTGTAGGACTCTGCACTATCCTTGTTGAACCTCATCAGGTTTCTTTTGGCCCAATCCTCTAATTTGTCTAGGTTCCTCTGTATCAACCCCTACCCTCCAGCATATTTACCACTCCTCCCAGTTCAGTGTCATCTGCAAACTTGCTGAGAGTGCAGTCCATGCCATCCTCCAGACCATTAATGAAGATATTGAACAAAACCGGCCCCAGGACCAACGCTTGGGGCATTCCGCTTGATACCGGCTGCCAACTAGACATGGAGCCATTGATCACTACCTGTTGAGCCCGATGATCTAGCCAGCTTTCTATCCACCTTATAGTCCATTCATCCAGCCCATACTTCTTTAACTTGCTGGCAAGAATACTGTGGGTATTCTTTGGTGCTTTTCTTTTCCATTATGAAGTTACATTGCCAGAGCAGTGTAAATTATCTTATGTAAATGAAAAGCCCATTATGTTTGTCTGTTTCAATATAATTTTAAAAAAATAAATTTACCAATATACACATCTTTGTCGCACAAAGATTTTATACCAGCTAGAGAACAGACTTTCTTTTAGCTCCACAGTCTTCATATAATATTTCTCAATAACTTGTATTATAGAAAATATTGCAAAATTATGTGCACTCTACAATTGCCTGACTGATATTGATAATTTTGGACTCAGAAGGCTGTAGAGTTCAAATTATATAAAATTTAGTATTTTTTTAAAAAACTGACTACAAAAAAAGTGTGTGTCGGGAGCCTGAAAATGTTAAAAAAAAGTTTTTAAACATCATTTTTAACATTCTTTTCCTTCTGCTCTTTTGCAGTGGGAGCTGGAGTTGACATAACTAACAAAAATCCACATAAACAATTATTAGTTGGTTTACTATGCTTTGTTTCAAACTTAAGAAAAAGTACATTCTTAACCACTGACAAAAGGTTTTTAATTTTGTGATTTTCTTCTTGTATTTCTCAGACAGTAAAACAATTTGTAGTAATGCAATGAAAAAAACTAAGGGAACCATGGAACCAGTTTGCAGTGATACTTTCAACATTAAGTTTAAAAATATACAGTTTCTGACAAGCTTTTAAATGGTATGTCCTGATTTTTAAAAAATCCTAAAAAACAAGTATAAGGGTTTTCATTCTCCTCTGTTTGTAAGGGTCCAACCACAATCATGCAAAGTCCAAAAGCACTTTCAAAATTAGTTATTCTCTATTATCAAAGTCAAATATCCTATTTTCTCAATTTGTAACAAACTGAGAACATAAATCAATAGACTTACAATGCTAAAGAATGCTATACATTACACAACAAAGTTAAAAATAAGCCCACTTTAACCTTCTCAAATCCTAAGTGACCATGTCTAATCATGGCTAGCCAGTTAAGGGAAACAAATCACGACTAGCCAGTTCTATAAAATGATTTGAATGTTAATTAAGTGTAAAAAGATTACATTATGCAGTAATAATTTTATTTACATGCATTATTCCAACATCTTTGTATTAATAAAGTCTAAAACAAACAAAAACTAAAATCAATTTACAAGTACAATTACTCTGTTATAAACTTAACAGCACAGAACCAAAATTTACATTTGTATACGAAAAGCAAGAAGAAATAACATTTTCTCTTAAAACAGTTGATCTGTCCTTTTCTGAATGGCTTTCTTCCCTCTGGGAATAAACTTTCCGATCTTAGGGCAAGTCTACACTATAACACTGCATCAGCGCTCTCCCATCAGCATAATTACTCCACCTCCATGAGAAGTGGAAGCTATGTCAGCTAGACAGCATCTCCCACCAACATAGCACCAGTGTGGATAGCGCTTTGGTTGCTATAACTTGCCCCCAGTGTCTTCCTACTTCTCTTCTCACTATTTGTTCATCCAGCATCAGCTTGCACTCTTGCCTTTCACACAATCTGGCCAATTCTAGGGTGGGTGCTGCTACCCCAGGGCTCCAGCAGCTATTTAAAGGGTCAGGGCCGTAGAGACAGCTGGAGCCCCGAGTCCTTTAAATAGCCCCCGGAGCCCCACCGCTGCTCCAGGGGCTATTTAAAGGGTCCAGGACTCCCCTGCTTCTACCATCCCAGCCCTTTAAATAGCCCCTGGAGCTCTGGGATAGCAGCGGCGGGGCTCCGGCAGCTATTTAAAGGGCCCAGGGCAGTAGAGGCAGCAAGAGCCCCGGTCCTTTAAATAACCCCCAGAGCCCCACCGCCACTACCCCAGGGCTCCAGCAGCGGGGCTTTGGTGGCAATTTAAAGGGCCTGGGGCTCCAGCTGCTGCTGGGAGCCCCAGACCCTTTAAATTGCCGCCTGGGGAAGCTGAGCCACCCCAGTACACCGTATCGGGGAGTACCAGCTTACTTTCACCTCTGCTTTCACGGCAGGAGCCATGAAAGTGACAAGAAAGCTGGGCAGCTAGAGTCCTGCTGCCCCTGCTCCCCTGGAGAGCTGGGCGGCTTCGGACCCTGATCACAGCTGGGGTGAGAAGCCCAGTGGCAGCCCCCACACCCCTCCACAAGCTGAGCAGCCTTGTCAAGTTCACAGCTCAGTGAGCAGTGAACTAGACAAGGCTGCCTGGCTTTCCCCTGCTCCACGCAGGAACAGGGGCAGGGGGCACTCCTGGTGAGGATACAGTCCACCAACCCAAGGAGGGTAGTGTGAACAAGCACCACGGCAGTCATTACTGAGGTGGCTGCAAGTCCACCTAATATCTGTCAACTTAGAGTAAGTCTGCATTACAAACCTAAGTTTATTCTTGTGTTAGTACTATTAAATCCTTCTTGAAATATATAATGCAACATACACTCAGACTGTGTGGCAGAGCATAGGTGCAACATCCATAGTAGATGAAAGTGCCAAGAATAAAAATTTAATCTAAGAGTAAAACAACGAAAAACCCATTCTGATGCTAGAATTTCCATTTCCTTGTAAATGAGAGAAAAAGATGTGAAAAATGAGATATTAGAAATTCCAAGTGATGTAAATGCCATTTGCTACTAAAAAAACATGCAGATATTTAAATCTCATACTTACCTCCGCTAATACCACAATCAAAATAAGGTCCGTTTTTGAATCTGGAAAAAGTGCATTTACTTGTGGAGACAATCCAATCAGTGCACAGTTAGTAACTACTGATATAATACTCATAGTTTCAAAAGCCAACTGAAATAAAAGAAAATGGAATATAATTAATACCAATATGTCTACTTCCTCCAGTTCTCTTGCTCCTCTTGGGACAAGGTTTCTCCCACATGTACCAATTTCTGACAGACCCAACATTTTTACCCTCCTTTTTCCTTTAAATTTGATTTCTACTGGATGAAAAGTTGAACAGATTCTATCAGGAACCTGTCAACATCTCTCTTAAATGGATAAGCAGGGTTACACCATCACAAAACCCATCATTAGCACCCTCCAAACTGTATCTCTACAGCTATGGTTGCCTCTTCTTTGTGTTTGCTGGGGAAAATTCAAGCACTGTTCGTCACAATATGATGACATTTCACAGGCCCTGAAAGTTATTTTGGGACCATTTGCATCTCATAAGCTAGATTTGCAGGATATGAAATCATTTCTTGAAAATCAGAATGAACTAAAAAAAAATGGCTGAGTGGCATCCCTATCTTTAGTACTTTCATCTGACCCAAAATGTGAACGTGCAAATGGTAGCACATACCCCTACACCTAAGCCATCTGACTGACTGATATACAGTGTGGTCCTAAGGAAAAGCCACCTCCAACGTAATCAGTGTCAAAGGGCAAAATTTTAATCAGGGGTATTTTAGCATTTAAATCTGACTTTAAAAAGAAATTTTCTGGTGTTCTATGCTGAGGTTTTTACTGCATCTTCAATATTAAGTATTGGAACATTACGTATATGAAAACACGTATTCAGAATAAGATTTTTAAACAACTCATTCTGCCAGCCAAAACTTGTTGGAATAAAATGAGACATGTTTTCAAACTCAAGTACACAGAATCATACGCTGTCATGTGTACATCAAGTATTTACATGTGCATGCCAGCAAGGTGACTGACTTGTTATGTGCATGTTCCCAGACACCTGGATTTACATGGACATAAATGGATGTGTGTGTTATTTTTTATTTACAGTAGCATACACATGCTAGGTACTTTATATACATTCAAGAAAGATGAATCCTGCACTGAGGAGCTCATAATCTAAAAAGCATGCATAAAATAGGTGCATGCACATATATCTGCAATACTGTGCATACCTTTGAAAATCTGACCTATGAGAAATCTCCCTGTGAGTAAAGGAGACTGGCAAAACATAGTGTCTGCCATGATGAATCAGCAGAAACTACATTTACAATGACAATAATAATTGACTCAGCTTGGCCAATACAATAATTCAAATGTTCTTTACATAGAATACCCTTTATCTAATCTAACACCTTACTACTGCACCTCGTACACAAAATTGATTACTAAAAGCCCTGAATTTACTTTGTTATATTCATAAAATTAAACACATTCCCACAATTAACTGAAAAGAATTATATTTAAAAAATGTAAAAAAAAAATAAAGAACTAGCCATTAAATTCAATAAGACTTCTAAGAGATCATCTACACTGGGGAAAGGAACAGTGGTTTAAAGTGTATTAACTAACATGTTTTAATTTACACATTTTCAAAGACCACTAAACACCTAGTACATACAGAGACAATAATGTTTTAAAATGTTAGCTGGTTGTGGCTACTTCTTTGTGGTCAGCCCAAAAGGCATATTGCAAATGTATACCATGTGCAGTTGCTGTCCAGCATCACCCCTTAGTGTTATCTAGCATTATAGTGCTTCGAAATATAACTCTATCCCAGTGAATATCTGTGTGCGTTTCTAATGATTTTTTCCTCAAAATGATTTATTTGTATTTTTAAAGATTAATCTCCTTTGTTGTTTCCTATTCATATATCTAATTTCTGTCATTTTGCATTCCCTCCCCACAATATTTTCAACACCTCGCAATTTAAAATAATATACTAATTTAATTGTTGTGCTCTTTGTCCCCCCTTCCATATTATTCGGGAAGACGTTAAATAAAACTGGGTCTAACACAAACCACCCACTTGACACCACCCGTAACCTATTTCATGCTCACTAACAACTTATTACTGCAGTCTTAAAAAGAAGTTGCTGTCTTTTGCAACTGCAATATGAATGTAATATATGTAGTCCAAAAAAATCAAAGGAAGATGGGATTAAGGAAGGCAACTCAGAATGGCAGATAGTTGCAAATCCTACTAGAAATGGGTAAGTCCTAAGGCACTGAAGAGGAGAGATGTCTCTAGTACACTCTAACAGCAATAGATGGAACAACAAGCAGCCTAAGCTTATGGTGACATACAAGTGCAAACAAATAAAGAAAAGTGAAAAACGGGTTACCTGCCAAACTCCAATATTTGCTGTGGGTTGTGAAAATGGACGTTTGAAGACCCTGCATATTTTTAAGGCATCAGAATACATCTCTGTGATGTTGTTTAGCACTGCAAAGACAGCTGCTAAAGGATACACACATGAGAAAAGACTCACATAGCCAAACTGTAAGAACAACTCCAAGTAATCATCAAAGGTGCCCTGAAAAACAGAGACAAAATAAGCACATTTTACCCATATCTAAATATATGCTGAAAAGCAGAATTAATAATATGGTAACCACACGCTTTCCTCCCCAGCCCTACTCAATTTTTTAGGAAGGAGCAGCAGGAGTGCTTTGAACCCAAAGCACTTATCCTCTAAATTACTTAACTTTGGTCTAATCTGGAGTTTATTCTAATCCTGTTTATGATGGGGGCAAGAGTGTTCTTTTGGTCAAAAGGACTGTCTACAATATTACTGGTAAATACCTTTATTATTGGTATAAAACATTAAAAAACATGAACTAATCCTACAAACAGGTTTAAATATTCAATCTTCCCTGTACCTCAATGAGGTAGTAACTACAGGCAAACCACAGTGTAGGTAAGATGTTGCCATGACTTTAAACTAGTATGACAATCTTCAAAGAGCTGCATAACAAGCTGTTTGTAGTGTTGTTGTAATAGTGTTAATCCCAGGATATTAGAGAGACAGGATGGGTGAGGTACTGTCTTTCATTAGACCAACTTCTGTTAGAAAAAGAGAAAAGAAGAGCTCTATGCAAGTTCAAAAGCTTGCATCTTTCCCCACCAGAAATTGGTCCAATAAGAAATATTACCTTACTTACCTTGTCCCTCTAAGAAAAATGTTATCATTTCAGACTGCCAGTGTGAACGATAAACAAAAGCAACTGTAGGCTGATGTACATGTAAACTTTTTCTTGTTTTTCTGAGCTATGCCATATTAAAATCAAAAGGCAAAGTTAGTAGCCTGCAGCCTGCTTGAGAGGACAAACACTGAAACTATAGCATGACAAGTCAGAAGCAGTTCTGGCAACTGAATACCAAATGCATGCAAAAAGCGTGTCCTAGGCACATCTGCAAAATGCCCATCAGCTAACCTTTAAACCAACAGTTTGGATAGTTAATCAACCCTTTTATTGTGACAAATTTTCACAGTTAATTAATAAAATGTTTTTATAAAATATTTTTTAAAAATAAAAAATAATAATTTAAAAAATAAAAATCATCTAACATCTAAAATATTTTTTTTAAAATTAAAAATCATCTAACATTACAAAATAGTATAATACCTTTTAAGAAAAAGTGTTCATTGCATAAGAGAACAGTTATGTTTGCTTCCTGACCATGAAAAGCCATCAAATGGACTCCATTTTAACTATTTCGTGCTATGCGGTGTTCCCTCAGACAGAGACGCGTTTAGCATATTTCATTTTGAGAGGGGGGGAAATAAAGATTAGAGAGTATTTTAAATAATTACAGTGACGATCATGAAAGAAGTAAGAAAGCCATTTTTGTATCCATAGCCATGCTATGGATGCTATAAAAAATTGAGTAGGGCTGGGGAGGAAAGCGTGTGGTTACCATATTATTAATTCTGCTTTTCAGTCTGGCTGCTGAAAGCTGAGCTGTCAAGCTGGCTAGCCTCTCTAGTATCTAATGTATTTTCACCAGCAAAACACAAAGAGGCAGTAGAAGCCTACAAGCTCAGAAATCAGCTCATGGATATGGGAGGAGGGGGCCATTTCAGCTACATTCCCCAGTCAAGCTCACTGTTAAGCAGCATAGCATAGCTGTGTCTGATAAGCTATTTAATTTACAGATTAGACCCCAGGGGAGCTAACTTTTAAAAACCCTGAGATATACCCACAGAAATATTTTACATAAACTCTGAGCTGCTCCCTCACCCCATCCACATTGTGGCTATGTCTACACTACTGCTTATGTCGGCATAACTTGTGTTGCTCAGGGCATACGTTACACCAACATAAGTGCCAGTGTGGACAGAACTATGTCAGCGGGAAAGCTTCTCTGCCAACATAGCTTCTACCGCTCGCTGATGCGGTTTTATTATGCCAATGGGCGAGCTCTCACCTGTCGGCATAGGGCGTCCTCACCAGACGCACTGCAGCAGTGCAACTGTAGCGCTGTACATGTAGATATGCCCCTTTAAGGCTCACAGTGCAGCACAGAGGGGAGGAATAGGTGGCCACCACTACTACTTCCTAGCTCTGAGCAGCTATGTTTAAGCATAAGACGATGGATTTTCAGAAGTCTTCATACTGTACGCTATTACTTAAAATAGAGATCATCTCAGGGATAGCTCTACTCCCAACCTCCCTTCCTTCCCATTTTTATATCTTCTACCTAACATAAAGCCCTACACTATTAGTATTTAAGTCTCCTCTTATCCCAACAGCACTCAACAGTTTTACTCTCTCCATGTTGCAGTTTGGATCTATCTTGTTTGTTTGGTACCCTTCCAATTTTGGATCTGAATGATGAAATTTAAGCCCCCAAAAATCCAACAAAGATAAGTATGAAGCAACCTGGCAGGACTAAGAGATTGGGGTTGAGGACTGCTCTGCTTTTTTTAAGTGTAGCTGGTTGAAAGTCACTGGAAATCCTACAATGATTCTATGCTAGACTCCTGGAAATATCAGCATTTAAAGACAGACAGATGTTTCTCCCTTGTGAAAGTTGTAATTCTAGAAATACTCTGTTGACCACCAATAGTTCACTGTTTGAAAACCTCTGGTGTAATACTGCACTTTCACTCTTACAATGCAGATCTATTGTTAGTTTTCAGATGAGAAGTAAATCTGAACCTTTAAGTACTTGTAATCTAGTGAACTGAGATTGGGCCTGTGTGCATTTGGGCAAATTACTTAATCTCTCTGAATCTTAGTTTCTGCGTATGTAAAATGTGGATAATAGTTACCTTTCTGCCAAGGGTGTTGTGAGGATTAATACTTATAGAACTTTTAAGATGTAAAAATACTATTTAAATATTCTCCTCCTGCTTCTAATTCTGGAGCATTTTATGCAACAAGAGGAGCATTTGATCTGTTGTTCTAGGCAAATTCCAAATTGTGTCATGAACTACTGCCTACTAAGAGATAAATTACTTAACTGTAATACTTATTCTCTGAAACTGTATATTATATAATGCATTAACATTTTTGGTTCTGTGCTTCCAGCATCTGACCAGGCAGGAACTCCTATGGGTAAAAGTTCTGAGCGTCTGGGGAACCCTTAGGGGCAACTCACAGAGTTCTGGGGTCAATGCCCTATGCTGTCCTGTCAGTTCCTTAAAAAAAACCAAAAACAGGCAGAGGTAATTTCCAAAATAAAGTCAATTAAAATACAATTTAAAAAAATATGCAAAAAATTACTGAACACTCTAAACAATGAGAAGAGGGTGGGGAAAGAGCCATCTACTGGGAAATGTCATATATATCTTCAGAGAAAAATAATTACTGATAAGTAATTTTATTTTCTCCATAGATGAACTTTCTCTCCGTGAACTTCCACACCCAAGGAGAGTAGAAAAGTTTGAAGGTAGTTTATAAAATTAAAGAATGTAACAGAGACAACAGCCAACAGGACAAGAAAGCAATGTACATTGCTTGTACAAAGCAAGGACAACGGCAATAAAGGGAGGATACTTTCCTGTTCTATAATTAGAGTTCTTAGAGATGCATGGTCCTATCTGTATTCCATTTTGGGTACGGATACACACCATGCAGCTGAGGTTGAAATTTTTTTTCCAGCAGCATCCATTGGTCCACACCTCTTTGTGCAGTGATCCAAGGAAACAATGGGCAGTGAGGACTGACTGCCTCTCCGGTTCCTTCCCTACCACAAATCAAATCATGATATGAACTGGGGGTTGGGGGGAATTACAGAAGGGGCCACACATCTTGAAGAACTCTAGTTACAGAACAGGTAAGTAACTTCACTTTCTTCTTCAAGTGCTGGTCCCTATGTGTATTCCACTGTGGGTTATCGAGGAGCAGTATCTATTACGGAGGTGCATGCAAGCACAACTGGGGGAAAACAGCCAACTGGAGTACAACAATATCCAGGGAAGCTTCAGCTGCTGAGGCCTGAACTATGGCTTAAATGGCTGGAAAGGGTATGCATCAAGCTCCACGTGGCAGCTTTGCGATTTTACCAATGGGAACAACACTGAAGCTGCTTGGGCTCTGGCAGAGTGAACTCTCACATCTTGTGGTGGGCTAGTGTTGACTAGCTCATAACACAGGAGGTTGCATCCAGAGATCCATTCAGAGAGCCTTTGGGATAATACAGCTTTACTTCTCATCTATTCTGCTAAATGAAACAATAACCTAGGTTTCTTTCTGAACAGTTTTGTCCTCTGCAGACAGAAAAATCACTGCTCTGAGACTATCCAAGGAATGTAGACATGTGTCTTCACTAGAAGTGTATGGTTTCTAAAAGAAGGTAGGTAAGTTAATACTTTGAGGTGAAAGTCCGAAATCACCCTGGGAGTAAACTTAGTTGGCAGTCTCGATGTGATCTGATATTTGTATAAAACTGTGTATAGTTTATCTGCCATAAGGACTCCTAGTTCTCCCACCCATCTCACAGAGGTGGTGGCTATTAAAAAGGCTACTTTCAAGGAGAGATGCTATAGCAAGCTGGATGCTAAATGGAGTTTTCGTGAGTGCTGACAGGACAAGATTAAGATCCCACATTGGAGGTGGTTTGCTTACAGGTGGAATGGTCTGAAGCAAGTATTTTAGGAAGCAGAGTGTAAAACAATGGGCAAAAATTGAGTAGTTCTTGATCAGGGAATGGCAGGTACCGATAGGTACAAAGTGAATGCATATCGAGTTGAGAGAGAGTCCTGAGGTCTTTAGGGATAGGAGGTATCCAGGATAGCAGGGATGTCTGATTCCTCTGAAGAAGTGTGCTGGTTATGAGCCCAGATGGAAAATCATTTCCATTTGACTGCATAACTGCATTTTAGTAGACTCCTTTCTACTATTGTTGAGAATAGCCTGGACATTTCTGGATATCTCTCAAGCACTTATTCTCTAGGCTCAATGCTCATGTAAACACCAGGTTGGCAGGTGCAGGAGTCTGGATTGGAATGCTTGATTCTGCCTTTGTGTTGTGTCAACAGGTCTGGTAAGGTTTGGAACGTTGTCATGTGGATGAGCTAACAACTGAAAAATGCTAGGAAACCAGAAGTGCCTTGGGCCACTTAGGAGCGGGATCCTACTGATCACATCTTGCCCTGCTGGATTCTTCTTATTACCGCACGTCCTGAGCAGATGGAGGAAAGATGTACATTAGCTGTCCTGACCAGTGAACCAGAAGCACATGTCCAATGGAGTTCTGACCCAAGCCGCCCCTTCCCCTTGCCCCTCGCAATATTTCAGGCACTTTTTGTTCTTACAGGAGAGGAACCCCTAAAGATGGAATATTGTCTGTATTACTGAATCGTGACATTCCCACTCATGGTCCTGAGAGAAGCACCTGCTGAAGCTGTCCACCCAGGTGATGTTTATTCCTGTTAGGAGCACTGCTGATGTTTCATAGATTTCATAGGATATCAGGGATTGAAGGGACCTCAGGAGGTCATCTGGTCCAACCCCCTTCTCAAAGCAGGACTAATCCCCAGACAGATTTTTGCCCCAGATCCCTAAATGGCCCCCTCAAGGACTGAACTCACAACCGTGGGTTTAGCAGGCCAATGCTCAAACCACTGAGCTATCCCTCCTCCCCTGCCCCAATTCCATAATTTTACACCATTAGAGTGAGTTGGATCTCATGCCTCCCTGTTTGTTTATATAAAACACAGTGGTAATAATGTCCAGCATCATTAGAATGTGGCAAGACTATATGAGCGTGAAAAAAATGCTTGAAAGCCACCCAAACTTCTCTCAATTCAAGCTGGTTTATGTCCATTCTGTTTTCTTTTGCTGACCACGTGCCTTGAACTGAGTGTTCGCCCAGGTGAACACCCCAGTCAAATATGGAGGCATCTGTGATGACAGACTTCTGTAGTAAGGTTAGAGAGAACGGGACTCTCGCACACATGTGATCTTCATTCTCCCACCAACTCAGGGAGGCCCTAACCTCTTGAGGGAGCGAGATTTGTTTGTTCATAATGACTCTGGCTAGTAATTAAACTGAGCAAAGCTGGGCCTATAGACAGCAAGAACATAACTTCGCAAATGGGGTTATGTAAGTACAAGATGACATATGACCCAGAAGGATGAGACAGGAGCAGATTTGCATCTGTGGGCTCAGCCTGAGTTGCACAGCAAGATGTTTGATAGCCTGGAACCTGTCCTGCAGGAGAAATGCTTTGGCTGTGATCAAGTCCAGGGTTGCTCCTATAATTCTATGGACTGAGGTTGGCACCAAAGTGGAATTTTCTAAGTGTATGCACAGTCCTAGTGACTGCTGGAGATTGATCAGTTGGTTGGTTGCTGAAAGCATCTCCTGGCAGGATTTCCCTGTCAGTAGCCAGTTGTTTAAGCAGAGGAAGACTAACGACCCATGACAATGGAAGCGAGCTGCTATGAGCAAGAGAACTTTGGTAAATTTACCCTTGGTGCTGTTGGCAGGTCAAAGGGAAGCAACTTGTATTGGAAATGTTCATTCCCTATGATGAATCTCAGGAACCATCTGCGAGGTGGTAGATGTCTATGTGAAAATAGGCATCCTTAATATTGTCAGCTGTGAACCAATCCCTTCTGGACAATGAGGGGATGACAGATACCAAAAGTAACCATCCTAAATTTCAGCTTGCAAATAAAGATATTGAGTTGTCTTCGGTCTAAAATGGATCTCCAGTGTCCTTTCTTCTTTGGTATTGGGAAGTAATTTGAGTTCTATAGCTTCTTGAGAGAGCATCCGGTTGTGAGAGGGATCCTTGAAGAGGGAAGAGAAAGGGGACTTTTGGAGGGGGAAGAGAGAAGAAGCCAGTGATGTATTCTATCAAGTTCCCATTTGTCTGTTATGATGGCCTTCCAAGTATGGAAAAATGGGCCATCACAACAGACAAATGGGTACTTGATATAAAAGAGCAGACTTGGGTGAATGGCATCTCTTGACCTGCGGTTGACACTGAAAAGGCATTGTTGGAGGAGTCATTTGTTTACTGTGCTGTATTTTCTGCCTCTTTGGCAGAAGCTCTTAAGCCCATTGATGGAAGGAGGACTTGGAGCACTGTAGGAGATCTCCAGGATGTGGTTCTCTCTCTTCAGGCCTTCGCTGTTAATTTCTAATGAGCATAGGGTTGCCCTTGAGTCTTTTAGTGAGTGCAAGGACTTGTCTGTTTCGTCACTGAAGAGATTATTCCCTTCAGAGGGCAGATCCTCCACTGTAGCTTGTAAATTGCAAGGAAATCCCAAAGAGTGAAGCCATGATGCTCTGCACATAAAACTACTGCTGAAGCCATGGCTCATGATGCTGCCAGCTGCATCTACGGAAGACTGCAGGGTTGATTTGGATATCAGCTTTCCTGCCTCAATCAATGCCTGGAACCACACTTTGTGTTCCTGTGGGAGTTTGTTTGCAAATCCTTGGAATTTAGAACAATTAATAAAGTTGTATTTTGAAAGTAAAACTTGTGTGTCAGCTATTCTAAATTGCAGGGTGGCTGATGTAAAGATCTTCCTGCCCAACAGGTATATCCCTCTATTTGAGGGAAGAGATCTGGCATGGTGCTGTCTGCTCCTTTCCATCTTGGCCTGAACAACTGGGAAGTTTGGGGTCAGGTGGGTATACAAAAACTCTCTTCTCTTGATGGCACTTAATATTTTTCTCATTTCTTTTAGGAGGTAGCAGCCCAGGTTGCCAGCATGTGCCAGATAAGTTTAGCTGGCTCCATAATGACTTCATGGACTGGAAGCACGACACTGCTTGGTCCTTCACTTTGCAGGATGCCAAGAAGTTTATGAGGAGTTAGTTGAACTCCCAAATGGTATCTGCAGAGTGTCAGCCACTCTCCTCAGGAAATCTAGAAACTTCATGAAATCATCAGCTGGAGATGGGGAAGCCAGTGCCATGGCTTCATCTAGAGACTATGAAAACACTGTCAGTGCTGGTGGTACCTTCAGATCCATCTCTACTAGTTCTTCCTCCTCCTCAGATGGTAATTGCAAGAGGACTGGTTCCTTCCTTGGTGGAAATGGCTGACTCACACTGTGAGCGAATCAATTCATGGTACCATACGTACAAATCCCTGGTCACCAGTATGGCCGGGGTTTTGGCTTATACATAGGCTGCAAAGGACCCCAAGACATGGGGTATTACTATTCTGGGCTCAGTACGTCACTATGTGGATGAGAAGGATCCCTGAGGTTTTGGATCCTCTATTCAGGCTAAAGTCTTGTTTCTGAGTGTGGGAGGCAGGTTCTTAACTCACAACTGACTTTCCCAAAGACAAAAACATGGGCTGCACCTGTATCAGTCATGCTGTCGGGACAGTAATGATGATGGATCCCACTTGGTAGAATAGATCAGAAAATGGCTCCTGTCACTCCAACCAAGAACCAATGGTGTCAAAATTTCGCTGATGAGAATTAAGTTTGAGATAATAGGAGACTCCTGATCAGGAAGTATAATAAAGCCCTCTAGTGATGTGAAACTTTCCTTAGTTTCAGAAAGATGAAACTTTATGCATCATCAGGAGAAGAGTATCAGGTTGCTTTAGTATGTTATTTTCATTGCTGGAGTCTGGCAGATCCAACAACGTATGACTGTCTTTGGACAGTGCCGCTCATTGCTTGGTCTTGTGGTCCTGATGCTTATGTTCATTTGGTGCCAGTGGTAGGATTGAGCCCACTGGTACAATCTTCTCTTTTGGAGCCTGCAGATCTGCTGAGGCCTCCATACAGATCTTCAAAGATCCACAAGCATCTCTTGACTGAGATGGTGTTAGAGAAAAGGCTCTCTTCTCAGAGGGATGATCTGAATGCAGGGGGTCTCCCCAACTTGTGAGAGTTTTGTACTCTCATATGCAGATTTATAGGAGGAGCCCTTGTCCCTACTCCTGCCTGCCTCCGCATCCAATACGAGCTTGGCAATGTGTTTCTTGGCACTTCTAGCCACTCTAAAGGGAGGGGGCTGTCTAGGCTGGGTCAGACTGCAGCCTCATGACATGCTCCATAAGGTGTTTCTTGAGTCTGTCTGCCTTTCCCGGTTTGGAGCAGCAGTTGCAGCTGGAAATGAACAGGGCTCCTCTGAGGCAATATAGACACTGCTGCTGGTCATCTGAAACTGGGAACACCCGAGAGTAGGACAGAGATTTCTTAAAGTCAGGATTTGGGACACAATAGACCTAGTATGGAGGATGAGGGGAAGGCCCTCCACCACAGACTATACTAACTAATGATATAACTCTAATACTATACTAAAGTAACAAAAACTATTTAAATGACCAAAAATTAAATATTTACAATACTTACTGGTTCAAAGAGAAAAAGTCTCAGAGGACACTATAGAAGTTCTGTCTCGGATCATGTAGCGGTAGAGAAGGAACTGGAGAGGCATTCAGTCTGAACCACCCCTTAAACCCTCAGATTGGAGCACAAAGAGGCAAATGGTGTTGGCACAGACCAAGAGGCAGACACTGCTGAAAAAACTCCTCCAGTCTCGGGCACCTGGTGTGCATGCGTACCCAAAATGAAATACACATAGGGACCAGAATTTGAGAAAGGTTTTTTTTAAATTAAGAATCTGACCAACAAGGATATGGAAGACCCAGAAACGCTGCAAATTTTGAGAGATGCTGTGAGCCAGACCAATTGCAAATTACTGATAAGTCACAGTAGCAGCTCTACTGAAGGCAATTAGAAAGGAATTGACTTTAGGAAAAGGGTGCATGAGGTGCCTTGACAGCTCAGAATATTTGAACTATGGGAGTTCCTTCATAGGCTTTGTTAGAAGCGAAAGACTCATGAGCAGGAAACTACTGGCACAGGTATTTTTGGAGAATATCATTGCACTGGTGGCAGGGATGAGTGCATCTTTAGTAAGCATAATCAGGGACATAGAACAAGAAAAAGGTGGAAATAATGAGAAAGTAAAGAAGTTTTAAATTATGAGATTGGTTACACCTTCTAGACCAGCGTTCTCAAACTGTGGGTCAGGACCCCAAAGTGGTCAGGGCTGGCTTATACTTGCTGGGGCCCAGGGCTGAAGCTGAAGCCCAAAAGCCCCACCATCTGGGGCTGAAGCCGAAGGGTGTCAGGACTCAGGTTACAGGCCCACTGCCTGGGGCTGATGCCCTTGGGCTTTGGCGTTGGTCCCTTCCGTCCGGTGTGGTGGAGCTTGGGCTTTGGCCGCCCTGCTTCCCCTCTACCCGCAAGGGTGGCAGGGCTCAGGCAAGCTCAGGCTTCGGTCCCCCCTCCTGGGATCGTGTAGTAATTTTTGTTGTCAGAAGGGGGTTGCAGTGCAACAAAGTTTGAGAACCCCTGCTCTAGACATAACCTTTGATTTTTAACAGTGGTAATTATGAAGTGGTAGTAATTAGAACATTCATATTCCTAGAGGACACACAAGTGTACTGTGTACCAAAGGCACCAAAAGCATTGAATATAATGTATTCTAGAATCATCCTTTGGTTATTTAAAATTGCAACATGATTTTTTCAATATCTATTCGCACAAAATATCTTAGATTAATAAGCTATTTTACCTTCTGCTGGTAAAAAAGTGACCAAATATTTCTCATGCAGCAACTTACTATCCTACTTTATGATGAGACAGAACAGACTGAAGCAGTTGTTACGTTGGCAATTTAGCTTTCTCCATGGTACTGTGGTTTGTTTGTATGGGACACGTCATGACTAATGCACAAAACCCAAAATGTTTACACCACATCTTCAAATTCCCTTCTAAAATAAAACAGTTCCTTCTCTTCACAAGCCACTACATTACAGTTATCTAAAATTAAAATATGACCCCTTTTTGTCAACAGTAAATGTCAAAAGTTGTACCAAAGCAGCATATGTTCAACTTACAAGATAGGTGCCCATTTCTTTTTCCAGGTTGACTTGCTCAAATAATGAAAGATCAGTATCCACTTTTATGGAGTACACCCTTTTCTTCGCTTTCTTATTATGTCTCTTTTGGAGCCAGTAAGGAAGTAAGGCTTCTACAAATTGATTAAGGATCTGTGAAGTTATCAGCAGAGTGGCCAAGCTCTTAAGAAAATTAAACAAAACATTTATTTAACAAAATTGTGATATATCTTAAAATTATTTATTATTTTGTGCATTTACATAACATTGTCAATGGTTATTTATAATGACAATAAAAGCAAATATCAAGCCAGTCTAGTGGTCTAGCAATACCACAACACACATGAGGTGGATCTAATTCCCAGTCTTTGCCATGGGCTGGTAGGAACTAAGTGCTGAGCAGACTGTACATTCAGTCCCGTGTGGGGAAAATGAATGCTTTGCCAATGTGTAACAACCCCACTGACAAAACTAATAATGGAGCTTAATGGGCTCCAAAGCAAGCCAAATTGTGGCCTTTTCAAACAAAGGTTCACTATAACTAGAGTCTGGGAAAATAAAAAGAGGGAAACAGAGGAATTCTTGTAGCTCCAAGGACAAGCAGCTCAGAAAACAACACACCAGGAAAAACAAAGGACAATTTCAAACACAAGGAAATCTTAAGTGACACTGTAATTAATGAGAGCAGCATTCCATTTCCAATCTCCCATTAGCCGGGTGAATAGGAGCTCCTCAACTGCAAAAGCCAACAGTTTTTAATATTGGCCTTTGTTTCTTCACTTTCTGCTTCTAAGATGTCTGCAGACATTTTCTAATTTGTAAGTTTAAACTGTTGCTTAAATGTATATACCCACTTAATTACCCACAAAGACAAAAAAAATGTTTGTGGTTCTTTATGATATACAGTAACTCCTCACTTAAAAGTCATCCCGCTTAATGATCAATTAGGGAACATACTCAAAGTTGTGCAGTGCTCCAGTCTTGCGTTGTTTGTCTGCCTGCTTTCTCCCCTCCCCTCCCCTCCCCACCCCACCCCACCCCACCTCGCGCCTCCTGCCCACCAGCAGACCCTGCGGATCAGCACCTTCCCCCTCCTCCCCCGCACCTCCTGCCAGCAGCAATCAGCTGGCTTGCAGTGTTTTGGAGGCAGGAGGGAGGAGCAAGGACTCAGCACCCAGGCTCCCTCTCCCTCCCCTGCCTCCCGAGGCAAGCCAGCTGATTGCCCCAGGCAGGAGGGAGGAACAAGGACTTGGTGCACCTCCCGCCTCCCTCTTGAACGCAGCAATCAGCTGGCTTGAATCATAGAATATCAGGGTTGGAAGGGACCTCAGGAGGTCATCTAGTCCAACCCCCTGCTCAAAGCAGGATCAATCCCCAGATTTTTGCCCCAGATCCCTAAATAGCCTCAAGGATTGAACTCACAACCCTGGGTTTAGCAGGCCAATGCTCAAACCATTGAGCTATCCCTACCACCCCCCGCACCATTTGGAGGGGAGGGGAGGGGGAGGAGCCAGGACGCAGCGTGCAAAGTAAAGGGGGAGGAGGTGGGGGGGAGAAGAGGCGAGTCAAGGGTGGAGGCTTGGGGGAAGGTTGGAATGGGTGGGCTGAGGGTTAAGCCCCTCACCCCTGGTGCTTGCAGAGTAGGGGAAGCTGCCCTGGAACCAAGCCCCCCTGTTTACATTAATTCTTATGGGGAAATTGGATTTGCTTAACATTGTTTCACTTAAAGTCACATTTTTCAGGAACATAACTACAACATTAAGTGAGGAGTTACTGTATAAAGAAAACCTAAAAAAGTTTGTTTGGATTTATTTTTGTTTTGTTTAATTTCTTTTCCACTTGCTTTTTACATTAAAATATCAGCAATATCAAGTCTTGTCTTTCTTGGTTTTTCTGGAGGTCTTCTTGGAGGACCAGAGAACTCAAGTTCAAGGGTTATTAGCTTTAAATCAAAGATTTTTAAATTTTTAAACAATGACATCTTTTCTTCTAATTTTTCATGCATTTAAGTTAGATGGATATCAATAAAAACGGAGTGAGTTTTAAGAATTGACTAAAAATGATTTCTCCCTCAATTCTTTCCAAATGCTTGGTTTTTATGGTAGTCGTAATCCTACTGTTCTCCAGTCGTCAACACAGTCCCCAGGAAAAACAATGCAGACAAGATTTGAAAAGTCTACTGCATAACAAAAAAAAGGCAAGAGAAAAAAAGATTTCAGGCCTTGTTTATATATCAAAAAAGATATTAACCTCCCACCCACCTTTTTCTTCTTTGCAGGTCAAATTGTTTGAAAATATTTTCTTATTTGTAGGTTTTATTTGTGCCTCTTTCATATTGTTATGATTTTGCAAATATATTAGAGGCACTGAAATACAGAAAACTGGATTTGCCAGAAATTATTAACAGAGGATGAACACATATCCTATATTAGAAAAGCAATAGAAACCCTCTGAATTCCTATTTCAACTAACCCTATATTTCTTAGATATTTTACAGTTTCCAGAACTCACCTGTCGCAGAAGTTTCATATCAAAAAGGACAAAAGCAATGTAGAAGAGGGAGGCAAAGCAGTTTAAAAAGTTGAACTGCAAAGAAAAAATGTAAATAGTATTATTGAAAAGCAAGCTCAAGAGAGAAAATGTAGACTAAGATCAATAAACAACACCCAACATAACAGATAATTCAATTAAAGAATTATTGTTCAGATAAAAATCTTCATTTACAAAGTTCAGTACCTGTATTACCAACAACTTAGATTTTCTAACCTACTTTTCAACGCCTACATTACTTTTGCATTTTTCTCAGTGAAACTAGACAGCTCAATTTCACTTTAGGCTACCTTGAAAATCTGAGCCTGTTCTCAATGTGCTAACTAGAAGTTCCAGTTGTACAAACACAGAGTAAGAAGGTAGCTTCTGTCCCAGACACAACAAAGGAGTATAAACAAACAACTCAAAAGGAGAAGAAACAGTAATAAGAGCATGTTGTTATAAATCCCAGCTTTTAGCATTTTTTTTTTTTTTTTTAGCTTTTCAGGAAAGCATCCCTATTCAGAAAAGCACTTAATGTGCTTACATGCTTTCCTGATTCACGGCATATATGCACAGCTATTTTAAACTTACAGAATGTAAGTAAACAAATATAGCAGATAACCATTAAATCCCTACAGCCATCTACATAGCTTTCATCAGTTGGCAGTTTCACATAGGCACAAAAATAAAAGAGGGTCTTGAGGAGAGATTTGAAGGACAAATTTTGGTTCTAAACTGAGATGACAATGTTTCTTTAAGTTATGTCACAATGTTGGAAATACGTTATAAATATATACCTGCTGGGTGTATGTACATGAGATATACAGCAGTTGCACTTTAGATTGAACCAGTTTTAAAAGATTACATGAGTTTGACAGATATTCCATATATTTAAAATTGGAAATACCACTGGAATTGATATTGTCTCTAAAATAAGAATGAATTTTAAAGGGTGACAACTGTATGCATGAATTTGGAACCTTACTTAAATGAAAGGATATATGTGGCAAGAAGGATACATTTTCTGGATATATATACACAACTCCCAATGGATTGCCCAGCAGATCACCTCCCAAAAATGTATCCTGTTTGTCATCAGTGCTGGCAGAGTTTGGGGAGAAAGGGGAGGTCTGTTTATTCCACCCCTCTTCTGGAGCCCCCTAGACTCTCTTCCTTCTGCAATTTATAAGTACCAATCTGCCATAACATTTGTCATCTGTAAATTTTGCAAGACAAGAGAATGAATCTGTTGAGGGTTCCATATAGGTATATGGTTGTACATTATTATATAAACTAAATATATGCACACACAAATATAAAATGTAATATTTATTTTATTGTGTGCACACATTACACAAAATAGTTAACATTCCTATTCTCTGACAAACAGCTGTAGAAGCAAAACTATATCTGCATAAATGTGATTCCTATGTACAATAAGGCAGCCAATGGTTTTGTATAATATCTTTTTGGTAAGTCTTTCATTAACCAAAGAAAACTAGCCATCTCTAGCTGCATAATGTAACAACACAAGAATGACCTCCATCAAAAATACCAGAGTTGTATTTTAGGCTACAGAAAAATAAAGAACTCCTACAAAATTAGCAAATGTTAACTGGATTTTTAAAAAACCAAAGAAATCAAAACCCACTGTGACGTTCACCTGGTGTTATTTGGACCAGTGATCTGATAGATCACTCCAATTCTTGACTCTGGGAGCCAGCCTTACTCTGCTCTGCTGTGAGAACCCCCACTCCTGGGCTGTTCACGCACAGCCTCTGGCATGTAAGCTGCTCCTTGGATTGTGCAACCGAATGACACTAGCCAATATCTCTGGTCCCAGACACAACCCTAGGAACCTTCGTCTTGCAGTGTCCAGTTATACCCGCTGAACACTGCAAGCTTATATGAGTTTGTCAAATTTAACAAAGAAATTGATATGCACCAGGCTTTTTATCCCAAGGGGAGTCTCTGACACACTTCAAACCAAACGTACTGCTTTAGGTTGAATAAACACACAAAATGTATTAACTACAAAGATAGATTTTAAGTGATTATAAGTCAAAGCATAACAAGTCAGATTTGGTCAAATGAAATAAAAGCAAAACGCATTCTAAGCTGATCTTAACACTTTCAGTAACCTTACAAACTTAGATGCTTCTCACTACAGGCTGGCTGGTTGCCCTTCAGCCAAGCTCTCCCCTTTGACCAGCGCTTCAGTTGCTCGGTGGTGTAACTTTCCAGTGCAGACATGCCCTTATGCTCGTTAATAACTACACTCCTATGACTGCTTATGCAAGTACATTAATGTATTTGAAAAGTGTTTGCACAATCAGCCTCTACATCAAGCATTTGGTAATATTCTTGGATGAATGAATCAGTGAAAACAAGAGCTTCTTGATACATACATTTGAACTTATCCTTGTAAAGAATGAAAGCAATAGTTTCCAGATGCAGCAAGGATCATCTAAAGAAAAATCCACACATCTAGACTCTTGAAAGGAAGAAATTCAATATGGGAAAACTGAAAGCTGACAATTGTGGAAACAAGGGTCTAACACATTATATATTGCCTCCTTAAATAAAACTTTACACTAAACATACCTACCACTAAGACCTTCAAAATTAGATGATTCTGATGTGACGATTCCAGTCTATGATTTTCTAAAATATTGAAAACAATCAGTTGAGATACAATACAAAGCACAGAACACACATTAGACACTATGGTACAATAAAAACAAACAAGCATTTTTTCCTCTAGTTAGAGAAATATTTAAGCAAGAGCCTGTGGTGAAAAGTTTGGGCTGTGCCATACCCACCTCAGTGTTTAGCCCATCTTCAAGTATCCTGATGCGTATCAAGTATATTAGTATTTTTTCCTATTACAAAAATACTTCTGAATCTCTCTCTCTTTTATGAGAACTATTTTATAATAGAAAAATAGGAGAAAAATTGCACTAAGTGTTAAGCGTGATTGAGGCTCTGATCCTGCTCCCATTGAAATCAAATACAAAACTAACTGAAACGCAATGTGAAGCAGGATTGGACCCTAATGACTGGGTACTAATCTGACGCCCATAGAAGTCAATGGAAAGACCCTCGTCAACTTCCACAGGGCTTTGGATTTGGCTGTTAGAGGTCAAATGGGACTTCGTATGATACATGAAGTTCTGCACATACACAGTCATAACAGAATTAGGACCTTTAAAGATTCAGGCTTCAGAATTATGATACAGCCTAAACTCTCTGGATGCTTTTTGTTTTGTTATTGTAACCATTTTACAAGCTCCTTCCCTTTATGCTCATTGCCCCTACCTAAACAATAATTAAATAAGGTGATGTATTTGTACATACTCACTTTTCAGAGTAGAAATTCACTTTACAGTTAAAGAGTGGCTATGCATGAATCATCTGAGGGTTTTTTCTAAATCTGAAGCTATCATTTTTGTTTTTTTAATTATGCAGGCTCAATTGTGGTTTTCAGTAAGGACAATAAAATGGATATTCTCTACAGAAAGGTCACAATTCTAATATTTTTATTCTTTTGGGCAGGCATTTTGTGAGGGCTCAGATGGCTAGGGAAAGAGCTCCCTTGAGGAATGGGGAGATTTTATTTGGTTTGTAATATTTTTGATGCCTAGTGATTATGTATGTGGGGAAAATATGTTGCTATTTTGGTTTTGTATTTATTTTTGTACCTTTAACTGATGGCAAGGGTCCCTGATGCCCAGAACATGCATTGTTGTACGTGTTTGTTTAAATCCGCATAAATATAGCGTATACATTACTTAATTCTGGAGCATGAAGAGAAGGGTCAGAAAAACAAAATACAAAACATTTTACTTAATAGCAGTATTGATTACAAAACATCAGGTCCACTTTATTAAAATAATCACCTAAACACAAACTTCATCCTCTACAATACTCCTCTTCTCAGGCTCTCTAAATCATCCTTAATTCAGTGTAAACCCTCTCAAAAAATCATTTAGTTTTCTCTGTTCTCGGTGCAACCCTTCCCCCAAACCATTGTAATCTACTAGAATTATTTTCCTTCTCTAGCACTGCTGCTATAATATTTTGACTCCTTTAAAGATTTCCGTAACTTCCAATCTTTTGAAGGCTCTAGAGCAGGACACTAAACATTTCTTGGCATCTGACATTTCTAACAAATCAGCAGCATTCTGGGAGGCAGCCCACTAGAGAATCTCCTGATAGACAAGTGGAATCTTGGTCTGGACCAAATAGCCCTGTGTAAGATTCTGTTGAGCACCCACCACCTTACTTAGCTCACTGCTTTGGAGTCACCAAGAGTGGAATATATACATATGTATGGACAAACTCTTGAAGAAAAAGTTATTTAAGAGGTTTTTTTTAATTGATGGTGTCGTTCGAGTTGTAGTCCATATATATATATACATATATGTATGTAGTCATATATACATATATACATATATATATATATGTGTGTGTGTGTTCCACGACCCACCCTTCTTCCCCTCTGCTTCAAAGTCCTATTGTACAGCTGAATTCTGTGGTGGAAAAATAACTGAGTTGTGATTGGCCCTGCACCACCATTTATGCTCTTGGAACAGGAGCATTAGGGCACTTGGGGTGCATGCGCAGACTCAGCAGATGCAGCTGTACAAAAGACTGATCTTGAGTGTATTGGGTGCTCACACACCAGGAGTGGAATATTAGATATAACACAACATCTAAAACTTTCCCAGAACTTTGGTTGCTGTATAAGGTAATTTTTCTTGTTCTGTGGAATACAGTGTATGTATGAGATTTTTCTGAAGTAGACTTTTACCAATTATATAGTAAAACTAAAAAGCATATATTAATTTCCTAAACTTTTTCTTCAGGTGTTTGTCCATACATATGTATATATTCCACTCTTGGTGACCTAGATAAGGTGGTGGATGCTCAACATTTCTTGTATACTGTAAAACAGCTCTGCCAAAAGAAGTGTCTGCTCTGGATGCTTCTATTAAAGCATAATGTCTAGTAAAAAGGTGTATTGCCAGGTGGCAGCTTTATATATGTCAATTATGGGCATGCTTCTCAAAAAAGAACAGCTGAGGCTGCCTGTGCCCTAATGGAATGAGCTTTAGTACTGTTTGGTGGATCTAATTTGACTAGCTCATAACAGAGTCTAAAATGCCCTGAAACCCACTTAGGTAATCTTTGAGTACAAATGGGGTAGTCTTTTAACCTCCCGGCAAAGAACAAGAATAACCTAAGAGAGGACCAAAAAAGGTTCATTTGCTGATAATAAAAGGCTAGGGTCCTATGCACTTCAAGGGTACATAACTTAGATCATTAGAATAGGGCTTCAGGAAAAAACAATGTAGGTAAAATGTAGGACATCATTTAAATAGAAACCTGACACTATTTTTGATAGAAATTTGGGCTGTAGCTAAAGAAATATCTTCTTAAAATGGAAAATAGTAGACAGGAAGTCATTCATAAGAGCCCCATGATTCCCACCCTCCTAGCTGATGTGATTCCCACAGGAAAGGAGGTTTTCACAGAGATAAGAAAGAAAGAACATGATGCAATGGGCTCAAATGGGGGATCCATGAGACCTGCCAAAATAAGACAAACATTTTCAACAAACCCCTAAGGAATCTGGACACAGTGGGATAAGAAAAGATGTTATACCTCAAAGGTTAGTGAAAAGGATTAATAACTGTGAAGTGCACCCTGACAGAACTAACTGAAACTCTCAAAATTCTTTAATGCAAACAGACAAGAGTGCTAGGATTGGCATCTCAAGAAGTTCATGGTATTCATACCAAGTCAAAAATGTTCTCCACTTAGTAGTTCTTTTTCTGGTGACGTTTTTTCTGCCGTTATTTAGAGTGCTCTGTTTAGCAACTGAACATAACCTCTGTATCTCTGACATCCATTCAGAAACTAACCTGTTAGATGAAGGGTGACTTCTTCATTCTGGGACGTGGGTCTGAGGATAGTGGAAGAAGTATCGGAGGACAGCTCAACAAGCGCATCAGTTCCATATACCAGAATTACCTCAGCCAGGTGGGAGACATCAAAACAACTCTGGCTGCATTTTGTCTGATCTCTCCAGGTATACCCAGGAGCAAAAAAATCAGTGAATAAGCATACAACAGTGCACAAGACCATGGAATGAGGAACATATCCAGTAGGGATCCTGGATTCTGTCCCACTCTGGAACAGAAAGTGTGACATTTCTAGTTCATGTCCATCACAAATAAAAAAGTCTTCTGATGGATGACCCCATTTCTTGAAGATCAATTGAATCACTGAATTATCCACTCATGTTCTGATGAAAAATGCCTGCTCAGACTGTCTGCCAGAGTGATTTGCAGACCTGGAAAGTGAACTGCTCTGAGCATTATCAGATGTTGGATGTACCAGTTCCATTACTAAACCACATCCGTGCATAAAGGAGATGACCAACCTTCCCTCCCCCAAGTCTGCTTATATAAAACATGCAGTTGTCTAGTCTATCATTATATGAATGGAGTGTTCTTTTACTAGACGTAAGAACTCCATGCAAACTTTGCGAACTGCTCTGAGTTACAGAACATTGTGTGCAAGTGTCTTCCCTGGGGAGTCCATTTGTCCTGTACCTATAGTGATCAAAGCCAGTAGTAAAGCATTCATCAGTATCATCTTGGTTGGAAGGGGTGGGGAGAAAGTTGCTCCATGGATGCCCTGTTAGTGGTCTTTCTGCCAACTCAGGGAGGAGGGAACATCCTCTGAAACCATCAGAGCCATATCTAAGTTATTTTTGCTCAGAATGCAGAGATTTCAGCCAGCCTTGCATGCAGCATAAGTGTCTTCTGGCATGACAAAAGTTCAGGATGTCATATGACCCAGCAGATGGGACTAGTTCTTATTGTTGTTCAAGGTTTTGTCTGAAGCTGGGAGATGAGCAGTCTCAAACCTGCCCTGAGAAAACTATGTTCTGGTCATCCTGGAGTTTAGAATGGTCCCTATAAATCTATCCACTGGGTTGATAACAAAACAGACTTTTCTCTGACCTTTAGGCCAAGCAACATAAATAGTTGAAGAATAATTTGGATGGAGTTCTGTACCTTCTCACCAAGTAAATGGTCAGTATCCAGGCTCTTGATGATCCCATCAAAAGGACTGTTTGCTAGAAGATGCAGACTCAGAGGCCAAGGTAGGTGCTAAAAAGGACTTTCTCTTTCAGAGTTATTAATTTCTAGGCAGTTCTGCAGGTCTTGCAAAGTTGAAAGTGCATGAAGTATTTCTCTGCCTTGAGTAAGTGTGTGTTCTATGTTTTCTTTGTTTGCAGGCATGTACACTCCCAGAGAGCACAATGTGATATGAGAATCCTTCAAGGAATCAAAGGCAACATTTTCTGCACCAGATTAATTCCATCCCTCAAACAGAAGATCCTCCACTGCAGAGCGTACTTCTCTTGAGATCCCAGAACTCTAAAGCCAAGCAGAGCACCTCATTACCACTGATGTTGCCATCATGAGGGGATATATGCAGAGAACCCAGTACCACCTGCAGGGATGTTCTTGCCACCAACGGCACTTCAGTAATTAGGGACCTGAACTGCTCTCTATGCGCCTGTTGTAATTTTTTAATAAAGGTTGTAAACTTAATTATAATAAAGGAAATCACATAAAGCAAGCATGACTTGATAGTTTGGAATTTCAAAGTACAAGCTCATACACAATAATTCTTATTACCAAACAGATTGAAACACTTCGTTCCTTTTCAGATTGGGTCATTTTAGATAAGCACTATTTTTCTTGTTTGCAGCAGCCACAACTAGAGAGCCCAGAACCAGATGAGAATAAAGATATTCCACTCTCCAAGAGGGTACATAATACCTCATCTGGGGGGAACAAGAGCCATTATAGCAGGGATAAGGGAGACAAGAGAGAACAGAGGGGAAATCAAATCAGTATCTTAGATTTCCGTATACTAATGCAAGAAGTATGGGGAATAAGCAGGAAAAACTAGAAATACTAGTTAATAAACACAACTATGACATGGTTGACATCACAGCGACATGGTAAGATAATACACAATTGGAATATTGTTATAGAAGGATACAGCTTGCTCAGGAAGGACAAGCAGGAAAAAAAAAGATGTATACAGTTGAACTGAGGTTGAGATGGAAATAGGAGACAGGCTTGTTGAAATCTCTGTGTAAGGATAAAAGGAGTAAAAAATAAGGGTGATGTCATGGTAGAGATCTACTATAGACCGCCTAACCAGGAAGAAGAGGTGGATAAGGCTTTTTTTAAACAACTAAAAAAATCACCCAAAGCACAGGACTTAGTGGTGATGGGGGACTTCAATTATCAGAAATCAGTTGGGAAAATAACACAGCAGGGCACAGATTATCCAACAAGTTCTTGGAATGTACTGGAGACAATTTTTTTTATTTCAGAGATGGAGAAAACTAGTAGGGGAGAGGCTGTGTAAGAAAGATAGGAAGTATGGCAAGAGACAACCCTGGCTTAACCAGGAGATCTTCAATTATCTGAAACTCAAAAGACTCCTACAAAAAGTGGAAAATCGGTCAAATTACAAAGGATAAATATAAACAAACAACATAAGCATGTAGGATTAAAATTACAAAGGCCAAGGCACAAAGAAAGATTAAACTAGCTAGAGACATAAAGGGTAACAAGAAAGCATTCTATAACTACATTAGAAACAAGAGGAAGACAAAGGACAGGTTAGGCCCGTTACTCAACAAGAGGGGAAAAACAATAACAGAAAATGTGAAAATGGCAGAAGTGCTGAAAGATTTTTTTTATTTCAGTTTTCACCAAAAAGTTTAGTAGCAATTGGACATCTGACATAGTGAACACCAGTGAAAATGAGGTCAGATCTGAGGCTAAAATAGGAACAAAAGTTAAAAAAATATTTAGACAAGTTAGATATCTTCAAGTTGACAGGGCCTCATAAAATACAACCTAGAATACTCAAGGAGCTGACTGAGGAGATATTGAGCCACTGGAGATTATCTTCAAAAAGTTATGGAAGATGGGAGAGATTCCAAAGGACTGAAAGGGGGCAAATATAGTGCAAATCTATAAAAAGGGGCTAAGGACAACCTGGGGAATTACAGGCCACACAGTTTAACTTCAGTACCTGGAAAGATAATGGAGCAAATAATTAAGCAATCAATTTGCAAACACCTAGAAGATAATAAGGTGATAAGAAACAGTCAGCATGGATTAGTTAAGAACAAATCCCCTCAAACCAACCTAATAGCTTTTTTTGAAGGGTAACAAGGCTTGTGGATGAGGAGGTGGGGGGGCAACGGTAGATGTGGTATATCATGACTTTAGTAAGGCTTTTAATAGTCTTGCATGACCTTCTCATAAACAAACTATGGGAAATACAACCTAGATGTAGCTACTATAAGGTGGATGCATAACTGGTTGGAAAACCATTCCCAGAGAGTAGTTATCAGTGGTCCACGGTCAAGCTAGAAGGGTGGGGTCCCACAGGGATTAATCTTGGGCCCGGTTCTGTTCAATATGTTCATCAATGATTTAGATAATGGCAGAGAGAGTACACTTCTAAAGTCTGCAGACAATACCAACCTGGGAGGGGTTGCAAGTGCTTTGGAGGATAGGATTAAAATTCAAAATGATCTGGACAGACTGGAGAAATGGTTTGGTCTGAAGACAACAGGATGAAATTCAATAAAGACAAATGCAAATCAATTGCACACACAGAAAATTGGAAATTACTTCCTAGGAAGGAATACTGCAGAAAGGGATCTGGGGGTCATAGTGGATCACAAGCTACATATGAGTCAACATTGTAACACTGTTGCAAAAAAAGCAAACATCATTCTGGGATGTATTAGCAGCAGTGTAGTAAGCTAGACACAAGGAACAATTCTTCCACTCTATTCTGCACTGATACGGCCTCAAGTGTCCAGTTCTGGGTGTAACATTTCAGGAAAGATGTGTACAAATGGAGAAAAAATTCCAGAGGAGAGCAACAAAAGGTCTAGAAAACATGACCTATAAGAGAAGATTGAAAAAATTGGGTTTGTTTAGTCTGGAGAAGAGAAGACTGAGGGGGGGGACATGATAACAGCTTTCAAGTACATAAGAAGTTGTTACAAGGAGGAGGGAGAAAAATTGTTCGTGTTAACCTCTGAGGATAGGACAAGAAGCAACGGGCTTAAATTTCAGCAATGGAGGCTTAGGCTGAACATTAGGAAAAATTTCCTGTCAGGGTAGTTAAGTACTGGAATAAATTGCCTAGAGAGGTTGTGGAATCTCTTCCATTGTAGGTTTTTAAGAGCAGGTTAGACAAACACCTATCATGGATGGTCTAGATAATACTTAGTCCTGCCATGAGTTCAGGGGACTGGACTAGAAGATCTCTCAAAGTCCCTTCCAGTCATACGATTCTGTGACACCTCATGTGCCCATGAAAAACTAGAACTGTTGCCTTACAAGAGGGGTAGTATTTGAATCAGAGTGACTTTCGATGTGACTTCCTAAAAAGTCCTGGTACCAGAGAAAGTCTGGAGGGGAACGTATGCAAGGGAAGGAAGAATTAACAAGACTTCCCAAAAACTAACTATAATTTATCATAAAATGGGGAGATGCCAATGGTCAACTAACTAACTAACTAACTAACAAACACTAATATATAATTGATTCCAAAAATCATTAACAAAGGGAGAGACACTGGGAGGTCCATCTCAAGCCACACAGGCGATGAGAAGGAACCAAATGGCAACTGGTCCTGCACTGTCCTTTATACCATTGGTACAGGAGCACAAGGGAACTCAGGGAACATGAGTGGATCCAATGGACATTTCTGGCCAAAAGTCTTAAGTGTGGGAGGCAAATGCGCACTAAGACTGGAATGAAAATTTATATATATGATCAAGCACTCAAAGAAGTAGTCCTCATAACATATCCTTGTCCCAGGATGCAGCCCCCATCACCAGACTGTTGCCTCCTCCTGGTCATGCTGAAGATTAGCTCAAGACCAACACCCACATCCACAGTCTGCACACCAGCACTCGGTCTCTGCTCCTGCCTACGGCTCCTCTCTCAGCTCCTCAAACTGCAGGGTCTTCTTCTTGACTCAGCCCTTTGGCTAGGTCATCGTCTGTGCTTCCCCCTTTCGGGGGGAAGGAATCACTGTCCAACAGTCCAGCCACTTCCCAGCGGCAAGGGGTGGGGGGGGAGAAGAGAGAGACCCAGGGCCACCCACAACTCTGATCCCACCCCAGGAACCCTGTATCTAGCAGCCTCTCCTTAACATCTCACCAGTGCTGCTTCAATTCCATGGGCCACTTTCCCACGGCCCCAGTACCTTCTTTGCCCTTTTCTCAGGGCCTCCAGCCTGCAAGTCCCAGCAGCCAGCCAGAAGCTCTCTCTGTAGCTCCCCTGGTCTCTGGTAGCAGCTACCCTGTCCAAGGTGCTAGCGGTCCTTGGGCTTCCTGCAGCACCTCACAGTGTCTGGCCCTGCAGCTCTTTTTATATGGGCATGCTGGGCCCTGATTGGCTGCTCCTTGCAACCACTCTCCAATTGGCGGCTCCCTGTACAGCCTCCCTAGGCTACTTTAACCCCTTCTCTGCCACTGTGGGGTGGATGCTCCTTCACAACTAAACCGTGGATTTGTCCAGACAGTTTTCTTTATGTACGCAGCAGTACGTTTAGGAAATGCCTTCCTCGCTAGGAAATGTGTTTATATACATTTATTCTAAATGTTTGGGCTTCTTACTTTCTCATGTAAAAGAAAAGTAGACAGAAAAAAAGACAAGTCTTACCCCATGATGTTAAGAATTCTGCAGCATATCGGTAGACGCGGTTCATCATTTCAATCACAATAGCATAGATTATGCTGGGCAAAAATAGCATTAATTTGCTAAAATAAGACTCATTCTCCTCATGAAAATCCAGAGCCCAAGTCTCCAACTCAAAGTAAATCATCATGACATACAGTGAGAAATAGAGGCAAAGGCACACAAATGGCAAGGACACCAGATAAATTCGTATCTGTCTTTTAATACTTGAGTATACTGGCTCCTCCTTGCCAGTGACAGGATTGATTCCCAAAACACCATGAAATCCTGGCCTCGGTTCCTCAAACTGCCGCTTCATCAACAGTGTCCCCCATCTGTAAGTCATGATAGCACAGCAGCGCTTCCAAACTTCAAGGATCACTGTAGACCAAAGCAAATTGAATGAGGCAAACATCACATACTTGTCATAGTCTTCCCATGCAAACACATAGTAAGGAATCCCAATGAGAGCCATAGGAACCAAAGCAAATGTGAAGTATTCCAAGAAGCCAAAATACAGAGCAATCGTTTCACCAAAATAGCAACGGATTTGATCTGTGGAGAGAGAAAAAAAAACCTAAGCCAAGGCAAGGGGGAAAACACCAAAAGAACTTATTTTTCAAAGCACACAAAGCTTTTTAAAATATTCTGAGACAGAAGTACTAAAATCTTCAATAGGAACTGCATTATCTTCTAAAGACACAAAAGAGTTATCTGACTGGCACACTAAAAGAAGGAGTGAACATTAGGTTCCCATGTCATACTGGTTGCACTGAAGACAAGATTTCCTTTCAGATATGACCACTAAGTAAACAACTTATCCATTTCACCAAACCATCAGAGGGTTTGTCTACTCTACCCACGTGATCAGTGGGCAGCGATCAATCCAACGGGGGTCGATTTATCGCATCGAGTATAGACGTGATAAATTGACCGCTGAGCACTTTCCCGTCGACTCCTGTACTCCACCAGAGCAAGAAGCACAAGCAGAGTTGACGGGACAGCGTCAGCTGTCGACTTACCCCAGTGAAGACACCGCAGTAAGTAGATCTAAGTATGTCCACTTCAGCTACACAACTCACATAGCTGAAATTGCATATCTTAGATTGACCCTGAGTGGTAGTGTAGACAAGCCCTTATTTGATTATGTTAAATAATTCCCAACATAGATCTCAGTGTAATATGAAATGAAGTTTCAGATTAAGACAATGGCCCAAATTTCAGTTTCCTAAACAGAGAAAACCAGTATCATTACTTCTCTGTAATTCTTACCACACCTCTAAAACTACCAGAAGGTATATTTGGAAAAAAAAAAAAAAAAAGTAGTAGGAAAGCCGTAACTACAGCTTATCTTAGCATCTACAACTATAGCATTAAAAATCTAGTAGAAACAAAATTCTAACATCAATTAAAGCATTACTGATTGCAAAACACTGTGTTATTGCAAAGTTAAGATTGAAGAGTTAGGCATTCAAAAGAAATGCCAAAATTAAGGCTAATGCAGAATTTTAGCAGAGCCTCTGCTTACATGTATTAAAATATTGTCTTTATGAAATGACATTTTGACAGAGTGACTGCTGACCAGAGTCTAATGTGCGTGTGTGTGTGGGGGGGGGGAAGTTTGCTGGAGTTTAGTGGGGAGCGAGACTTGGAATCTATAAAGTTTGCCTCAGCTTTGCAAGAGCCTGTTAGCCTTGGACTGCGGTTATCCTAGAAGCCTGCCCAGCTGGAAAGATTTGCTCCAGCCCTGAAAAAGACTGGAAAAAGCTTAGCCTAGGTAGAGGCCTGCTGCAGCTATGAAAGACTGAGCTTAATGTGGAAAGATCACTGAGAACCACCTAGCCCAAAAGATGTTCTTTAGCCTGGGCAAAGACTTGTTCTAACTATGTGGATTCTTTTTATTTTAACTGAGAGATTAAATGTTCTGAAGCAATCATGAGAATTTCTATCATTTAAGTTTCTTCAGTTCCTGACGGACCTTAATTGTTAAGCTTACACAGTTAACTACTCAAAAGTACAATAAAAATGCTGAATTTAAGAATGGATATCCAATCTTCCATGACCCCATGCATTTGCATGTATACATTACAATTTAATGTTTTATTACATTAGCATATAATTTCTCAAATATCAAACATTTTTTCTACAATCTTAGATATAAATGTAGCATCTTCTATTTTGTAGTATTCTGTGTATGCCAGAAAAACAAAGTTCACGACAAAGCTTTGTCTCATACAATTCACACCTTATAACTATAGTATCCAACTGAAAGAGCATTCTTCTCCTTCTCAGTACAATATGTAGTTATGTTTCCATGTATGTATCAACAGTATTATGCATCCATCACATAAAAGATTGGTAAGGAATGCTTAAAAAAAAAAAAGTACTGAAAGTACTATGTATGCCTGAAGTACAATTTTCAAACCCTCATAACTGGGCGCTCATATAGCACTGTGATGGGCATGATTAAAAAATCAGAATAGAATAGCAATCAAAAACAGTTTTCACCAGAACCGATTTTAACTTTCTCTCCTCAGCTACACTGGCACTAGAGCTGTTAAAATACACTTGTAAGAATTCCTTTTTATGATGAAGAAAATGTTTTTCCCCCAACATTCTCCTCATACTCAAAGATGGTTGAACTGTATTGCTCAAACTGAGCTATAATTAACTACGGCATTTCCTGACTTTTAAGTGTTTAACTGTGAAACTTTAACACTGCATTAAATATATTCTTTCTTACATTTAATTTTCCAGGTTTTTTTTTCCCAAGGGATACAAACCAGAAGACCTTCTGTTGCCAGTGGGATCAATCTCCAAAGTCTTGGCTAATGGACTTTGGAAGTTCATTAACCCAAAGGAAATCACACTTTTATAACTTCCTTAACCTGCTGCCATGCAACACCAATTATCCAAAAGTTTCAGGGAAATAGTTTAGATAAAGTGAGTCAGCAGGATCGGAAGTCTGTACTCAGAGACAGCTCTCTTGATTAGAAAAGGACAGCTAGCTTCTCAAAAGCTCACCACCACTGGAGCCACTTCTGATTTCAAGACATTTAATTTTTTTCAGTGAAATAAGTGCTAACATACCTAAAGGTTGATAACTAATTTTAACCTGGCCATACCAGGTGTACCGGAGCTTCTTCAATTCTTCTGTATCATGAAGTGGGAAAATCTGAAGTAGGATACCACTGGTCATCAATCTTCTCACTGAAAGAAAATGGGGAAAGCTATGTTTACATGGCTCCTGTAAAGTCATAGTACAGTTAGCATGCTTGCATTGGGTTACATTATAACTAGCAAGCCTAAAAAATGTTTGAAAAAACAACTAATTTGCTACTTAAATCCTTACAATACACATAATATGTGCATTTAAAAGTTCTTATATATTAATATAACATTATATAATATAGAAGGTGCATAACTGTTTAACGTCCCGACAAAGACCTGGGCTTAAATGTTATCTCCAAGAGAAACTTGATAGTCCGTCTCATCATACAAACTACTCCAGAGGCTGGCAGTTTCTGTGGCTTCAACAGCAGGTGGTGTAGCAAGTCAGAACTGAAATGCAGTCATACACCCATGTGGGGAAGCTTTAACAGCACCTGCCATTGTGCCTCGTTCTAGTTGATGAACTTATTGTTATTTTCATGAGCACCAAAAATTATTAATATTTTTAAAAAATTAAGTCTATCAAAACAAACTAAAAGAAATAGTTGGGGGGGTTAACTATTATTCCATTGCTTATGGGAAATTTCCTCTTAAATTGCAAAGTAGCCAAATACAAATGCTCTCTTCATTACAGAAAAAATCTCATATTATGATATCATAAATTTGTATTCAATTTTGATGACAGAAAGCAAGTACTATTTATGTTATGTGCACATCAATATAAGGTGCTCAGGGGGTTGGAATTTTAGAATGAGACTGGGAAAATGGATTTAAAGGCAAATAATTCTTCCATCGACCTAGCTACTGCCTCTCTGAGAAGTTGATTACCAACATTGATGGAAAAACTCATTCTATTAATGGAGGAAGTGTCTAAACTATAGCACTACAGCATCACAGCTGTGCCACTGTGGTGTAGACATAACTTCAGACTCACCTCTGATATTTGCAACTTATCTTTCTATACACATTTCTTGAACTATTAAAAAGACACAAATCTTTCTATTCTGTAGACGTTAACATGAAATATAAAAACAAACTCTAATGATCCACAGATATTAAAAGATATGGTACATTTCTTTAGAAAACAACTTATGTGCCAATGGGCTAGTTCCAGCTTTCCTAAAAATAGTATGCTCTTATTGCTCCCTTCCCCCATGAAATAGAAGAGCTCCCAAGTCAGAGGAAAAATGATCTACCAAGGATGATTTAAAGAGTTGCAAATGAAACCAAACTTCCTTTCTCAGTAATGTAATACTAGTGGTCTGGACAAACTATTACTTTTTCTGATACTTTCATAAGGAAACAAACCAAACACATCATTATCAAAAGTGAACCACATCAAATAAGATGCTTTAGCACACAATCCTTCCAAAGCAACAACATATAACATCTATTCCCTGGATAATTAATATAGTTCACATTGTCTGCAATTTGCTAACAGAAACAGAAAGTTACAAGTTGTCATCTTCTACACACAGAGCATGAGTATTTTTCATAAATGGTGAGTAAATTAATTAATGTAAATAGATGCTATTCAATCTGCATCTGCTAGCTTTCCCACTAGTGTGCTTTGTGATGGTTCTTGTGGCACGCAAGACTGAAACATGCCATAGTGGCTGGGTGTTAGCTCCCCGATACTAGCAGCCTTTTAGCCACTCAAGCACTCTCTTTTGGGCTATGGCAGCCCTATCTTTGCCTTGCAGGTTAACAATAGATGCACGCCCCCATCCCTGAATCTCTTTGAATTGTTCCCCTGTGACATCCTAGCCCTGACACTGGCTACTCAGAGAAATCCCAGATCCTCTGCCCCCAAAGAACCAGTGTACCCCAATAAGCAGTTTTACCTTAAATCACTGCTCCTGTAAAATCGCACAGCACTTGTGAGCACTTATAATAAAACAAACATAGCTCTCCATTCTTTCTTAAATAAACCTAACTAGAAAGTGTGGTGGAAACAAACATAATACAAAACAAAATCATAAAACTTGAACATGGGTCTACACTTATTACTAGTTACGTTTCTACTTAATAAAGTAGGTTTCCCCCCAAAGTTCAGTACGCGGCAGAGATGGCTGGCTACATAGGAACCAGGATCCAATTTTTCCTGAGAATATCCCTGCTACCCAAGACATCTCCTCAGTGAAAGGATACAGAGTACCTTTTCTGACTCTCTGTTATACTGAAACAGTATTCTGTCTTTACTCATAGGTAAGGTGATTCTCTGCTGTAATGAGAATTCTCTGTTGTAATGAGAAGCCCTCCAAGCGGCCTAGACTGGTTGCGGAGAAGCAGCCAATGAGAGAGTCTGCAGAGAGCAGCCAACCAGGGCCCAGCAGGGCCATATAAAAGGAGCTACAGAACAGAGCAGTAGTCAGTTGCTGCCTGGAGTTGGACGAGAGAGGACTGCATTCCTGGCTGGCTGAAAGAGCAGCAGGACCACGGACAGCTCAGTGTGATTGGAAACCTGAGAAGGAAAGGCACTCCTGGCTGGCTGCTGGGACTGAGTCCAAGACAATTGCCAGCAGGGACTGGGGGAGCAAAAAAAGGAGCTCCTGGCTGGCTGCTGGGACTAAGTAAGGACCAAGCCGAGGGAGGGCCACAAGAAGACAGTGTTTCCAGAGAGGATGCCCTGGGGGTCCGGCCCCATACTAGAGCCAGGATAAGTTAAAGACTGTACATCTCAGAAGGGGGGTGTTCTGTTTCACATACAATGTGTATGACTCAGCCAAAAACCACCTGAGAAATCACTGACAGGGTTCAACATAAACTGAAAGACTGCAGACATACCCGACCAGAAGGGGGCACTTGCAAGAGGTGGATGCCACCTTGTTACAAATCTATTATGCTTTGCAGACATTTGTGAAAATTTAACATTTCTGCATGCAGATCCTCAAAAGGCAAGAATTTGTCTCACCACATATATATCTTCAATATGCTTTTAAATTCTATTTATTGTAATACTCAAATTTTTCCTGGTAATAAGGTTTGCATATTAAACTAAAAAGATTAAAGAATCTAATAACTAAATTGATTAGAAATGTGAATAATTAAAAATTTGCTTCCCAACTTTCATACAGCATTTATCCATCCATTTATCTTTTCAGAAGACCACTAGTTGAAGTTTATAAAAAAAAAACAAAAACCCTTCATTTCTTTACATTACTCCAATTCTTAAAGATGAAGAAAAATAAAAAGATACAGTGGAGTAGTACTGGATTCCTTTTAACTTTTGAAGGATTTCTCATGGCTATAGGAAGTTGTGAACATCCCCTTTACCTTACATATTCACAATGAGCAATATGTTTCAAATATTAGTCAAAGCAATCAGTTAAGGATACCATAAACTAAATCACTTACTAATTGATTTTCCTGGATACAGCTTTGCCTGCGCGTACCCAGGAATCATTCTTTCATCTTTGGCTCTCAAATTTTCAAGTTCGTGCTTGATAATGTACTGACGCTCTGCCATTGTAAGGAAATCGTGATTGTCCTCTAAATAAGAAAAAAAAATGGTTCATAATACCCTTTCCTTAGCATACCAAAAAAATCTAATGGAGATAATTGCTTAGAACACTGGGGACAAAATAGGCACTAAAGACCAACAAGTTCAGAAAAGAAATGCTGTGCACCAATATTATTCGATAACACATTTGTGAGAGAAAACTCATGCCTCCTAAAAGCCTTCAATGATAAGAAACACATTTCAGCTACTGCATATTTAATCTATCCATATGACTTGAGAATGTCAAAAGGGAGAATATTACTTACTTGCAATTATGTTTCTCTGAAGATATAATTCTGACAATGTCTCACTCCCAAGTTTTAGCACCATAACGAAAGATCAGGCAGGACTTCTCAGCTTTTACAAAATTTTGACCTCTGAGGGCAGCAGTTATGTTAGCACACAAAAAAGGCCCCCTAACAACTATTTCACACCAATCCTGCTGGATATAAATACTACCTTCCAAAGCAGGTGAATGTAACAGAATGGTGAACCAATTCAAAATAACTAAATCATGACCAAAGTAATGAGAAACCTTAAAAAAAAATCCCAAACTCTAAGGGGGTTTAGTGGGAATCCTGTTGGAACTATATCTTCAGAGAAGTAGAATTACAAATAACTTTCCCTTCTCTGAAGATACCATCCAACTGCATTTCTAATTTATATTAATGCAAAGTAGGTACCTTTTAATTCATGCTAGCATAGTCTACACAGGGCAACTGGAGCACAACACTTTAAAGTGCTCTACAATTCCCAGCTCCATAGTCCAGACTATGGCATGGTCTTCCAATTTCAGGACAGCCAGATCATAAAAAGAAATGCACTATAACAACTATTTGGACACGGTTATCTTGGTAACAGAATTGTCCAGCAAACTGGTGTCAAAACATGCAAACAATTTAATCAACGTTAAAGGGCTTCAGTGATGCCAAACAGAACCCCAAGAGCCTTTTGACACAGAAAATACAGAGAAGGGCCTCACTGAAATGGACAGGTGAAAAAATGTTGATAAGACAATAGGCTAATTTAATATGGAAATCTGGTACTTCCTTGGAAAGCAGGAGTTCTGCCAATCTCGCACTATGGAGCTAAGACCCCTAAGAAAGAATCGTTGCATGTGGTATCCTTAAAACAATGCATTATTATTCTTGGTAATGCCAACAATGTTCAAACACAAAGGAAGGAATGGGCCTTTCCCTGATTAACTCCCAATCTAAAAAATACAAATATGAAATCTATCATTCCCATGCTAGTGACCAATTGCTTGATGTACAAACATAATGGATCAAAATAGTTCCATTTTTTCCAGCTAATTAAGATGCAGTTAACCCCAACATTTTGCTTTCCATTTTTTTTTTTAAAATCAGAAAAGGAGGCAATAATATTAACTAATACTTTAGATAGTGTTAATCATGTACATATTACTAACAAATTTAAGGTCCTTGTTAACTTTATTATAAACTTTCATATCAATAAATGAACATAGAGATACATCAGGCAAAAAAGCATGAAGTAAAAGCACAGGCACATTACAAGATGTGATTCATCCAGAGACAGGAAATACAGATTAATTCCACAATGAAGTCTGAATGTTCAAAGGTCCAAAGGATTACATAGACAATGGCTTATTCTAGCTACTTCTGTTAGCTTTTACTATTCCAAGAAACAGAAAGAGAATAAAATATTTGACTAGTTAAACTGTGTACTTATGCACCTACAATCTTTGACCATATCTTTTTAAATGATTCAGGAATAGTCCTAAAACACTTAAAGCACTTTACCTGCAAAATCTTTGAAGGTGTTTCTACTGCTATATGTAAAGGTTCTCATTGAGTTATCATTACATTCTTTTACCAATCCCACAGTTTCAGCTCCCAGCAGCAGCCTTATGTGAGAGGCTCCAACAAGATATACATTTTGATTTCCATCTATTTTTCCTCCATCTTCTTTTACCAAAGGTTTAACCAACAGCTGGGCACCTTTAAAGAAAGGCAACATAAAGTAAGGAACATATAAAAGGCACATATTAAACATTATCATTGTAATACTAAGCACCCAATAAGACCCAATTCTGTGAAGTGCTGAGAATCCACAGTTCTCATTATAGAGACAAGGTGGGTGAAGCAGTATCTTTCATTGGACCAACTTCTGTTGGTGAGAGAGAGAAGGTTTTGAGCTGGAAAAAGGTGGCATGCACATTTGACTTTTCCAAGCTACTTTTCACCCATAGCCCACTGCGACCATTTGCTCTGCTATACATAAATATAACTTTAAACCATTTTTATGCAACTGGATTTCTACTAAATTTATATAGTACAAGGGAAAGGGGTTGGAAACAGGGACTTTATTTTGCTTTTTTACCCAGGTAGAAAAATCCAGTTCACATAGCTAGAACACTACTGCGTACAATTCTCATTGTAGTCAGTGGAGGCTAAAGAGCCATAGCAACTCCTAAGAGGTGTTAACCACTTTGCAGGATTGGGCCCTGATTTAATTTAGTTTCTGTAAACACCTGATCAAGTGGGACTAGCAAGAGAATAAACACTGCAATTGACAGCCTGGCACAGGGAGGACAGTTATAGGAGTAGACTGAAACATGCTAAAACGCATACTTACAACATAAGAAATCCTTATTTATGCAAATAGTTCCACTGACTTTAGCAAGCTCCTCATAATAGTAAGGCTTGCAGGATCAGGCCTTTTAACATAATCATCTACCTACATGCGACAGGCCTAGAAACTAGTTTGTGGCCACAATCCAACATCAACTCAAGTATTAATGATCAACTGATTTTCTACCTGTGTCAAAAGCAAAATAAAGTCCCTGTTTCCAACCTTTCTCCCCGTACCATATACATTTAATAGAAATTCAATTGCATAAAAATGGTTTAAAGTTATATTTATGTATAGCAGAGCAAATAATCACAGTGGGTCATGGGTCAAAAGGTAGCTTGGGAAAGTCAAATGTTCATATCACCTTTTCTAGCAATATAGAAGATAGATATTTCATATCATATCTAAAATCCTGTGAATACAAATTCTTTCAACTCATAACTTTATGACAGAGCTATTACTATGCTACTGATAAATCTGTTTTAAAGTTGAAAAGTTAATGTTCCAAAAAAGATATTGAAATAATTAGAGCATTATCCAAAAGCTTCAGCTTAAATCTTGCTTTAATAATAGTTATAAATATGATGCCAAATCCAAATCACTTAGTCTGACATTACTTCACTAATTTTTATTTGCAAAATACACCACTTTTATCCATTGCTTAGAAAATGTTTCAGGGAAAGAAATGTCCTAATTTTAAGAAGTTTACTAAAATTTCCATTTATTTCTGAAATCCTAATGATGCTGTTGCCTACCCTATATGTGTTTATAATAAACTACACCAGTTTTCCTAATATGGGGAAAGTAAGAGCAACAGACTTAAATGTTGAACTCTGGGAATAATATTTGCAGCCTCAATTTTTAAAGTGACATGCTATCTACACTATTAATTTTGACTACAAGGAATTATTACATCAAAATATTGGTTTACTGTCAGAGTATTATCTTAGTACTTGGTTACTTGTATTAGATAATCAAGTTGCAAACCTTATCTAACATTCTAATACTTTCTTCCTTCATGTCTCATTCTTCTTCAGATTCTTACTGTTCCCTAACCTCTCTCTTCAATGACCCACTATGCTACCAACAACCATCTTATCTCTCTTAGCCCTACAGTGAAGTTTTGTAGTCTAATATCAAGTGTTTGGGGAATTCTGTGGTCAGCCATGTCCCCAACCTATGTGATATGTTAATAAACCAATATGATGGACACATCATAAAAACTTCAAGAACTCATGAAAGGTAGGGGGTCCACCTGACCTGTAGGGTTATCACAAAAAAAAGGAGGAAGTAATCCCTCTCCAAAGGTACATTTATTTTTAATTTAAAAGTTTCGCGTTGGCATGGGCTCTCTTAAAAAAAGGGAAATACAATTATTGGAGTTTTTCAAGACACGTTATCCTTGTGTGTATTCCACTTGCAGGTGCACATGGGCCCAAATCAGAGATTATTTGCTAGTAGTGTCTGTTTGGTTCAGGCATGTGCCCTAACTATCCTTGTACCCTTTACCGAAGGTCTAAAGGGCAGTACAGGCCCACCCACCACTCCAGTTCCTTCTCTACTGCAGATCACAGAAAGTAAGGGAAGCAGGCCATGGAATACACACCAGGTCAACACATCTCAATGAACTGCAGTTACTGTATAGACAAGTAACTGTCCTGTCTTCTTTTGAGTGCTCGTCCCTGTGTGTACGCCACACTAAGTGATTCGCAAGCTGCCATCTAACTATGGTGGTGGGTGTTTGGAGTCCTATTTAAGACAAATGAACAACAACTCCACAAAAGTCATCTCTGATGAAGATGCCTACATCAACACATATTGTCTTGTAAAGGCATGTATTGAACTCCATGTGGCAGCCTTACAGACAACATTTTTCAAAGAGGTCACCGCAGTCATTTGAGCCCTTGTTGAATGAGCATTAATATTGGTTGGAGGAACTAACTTAGCTAATTCATAGCACAGAGTAATGCAAAATCCACTTTGCCGATTCTGTGTAGATATCTGAACTCCTTTCATTCTTTCAGCATACAAAATGAATAATTTTGGGGACCTAGAGAATGATTTCATTCTCCGGAAGTAGGTTAGCGCCAATCTAAAGTATGTAACTTGACTTCATCAAAATGAAGGGGGAGCGGGGGTTGGATAAAATTCCAGTAAAATGTATAATCCAATTCAGGTGGAATTTGGACATTATTTTGTGTACTAAGAGAAACTTTGTCCCAGTAAAAGACTGTGGGACTAGGGGTGGGGGAAAAATCAGCCATGAGAGACCCTAACTCTCCCACCTCTTCTCACAGATGTTATTGCTACAAAAACGGTTTTCACAGACAGATATAGAAAAAAACATGAAGCCAAGGGTTCATACAGACCTGTCAAAATAACATTAAGGTCCCATATTAGGGCAGGTTCTACTATCGGTGGAAATATTTTCATTAAACCTCTCAGGAACCTAGATGTGGAAGGGTAGAAAAATACTGGAGAGCTATCCAAGGTGAGGGGGAAGGCACTAATAGCTGCTAGATGTACCTCAGAGAGCTGAGTGAAAGACCTGAGGTCTTCTGCTAAAAGATATAGTCTACAATGTCAGGTATCTGAGACTCTGGAAGTGCCAGTTAATATTGGCAAATCTGTTTTACTTTGCACAGTACACTTTTCTTGTAGAATCTTTTCCACTGCTGCTCAAGATGGTTTGCACCTCTGAAGAACATGATTTTTCTAGCTCTAACATCAATCCAAAAACCAAGCAGTTAAATGGCAGGAGGACAGATCAGAATGATGGGTCATTCCCTCATTCTGAGACACAAGATCCAGCATGAGAAGCAATCAGATAGGGTGATCAGGTGTCCTGATAAAATTGGGACTGTGCAGATATTTAACCCTTTGTCCCAATCAATGTACCATCAGGATGCCATTTGTCCCGATATTCAGGTAAGGAGGGGATCGGGAGGGAGGCGCTGACTCTGTGGGTGCTCTAGAGTTGGGGAAAAATTGCAGCCAAGCTGCCCCACTCCTCGCCTCCTTCTTCTCCCTCCCACCCCTAGGGCGCCGCATCCGCGCTTCTCCCCCCTCCAGCACTTCCTGCCATCTAACAGCTGTTTGCTGGCACTTAGCGCTTTCCAGGAGGGATGAGCAGGGACCTGGTGCACTCAGGGGAGGAAGCGGAAAAGAGGCAAGGCAGGGGCAGAGACATGGGATGGGGCGAGGGCGGTGCAGGGGCGGAAAGAGACAGGGGGTGGGTGAGCACCCACCCGGCAGAGGGAAAGTCGGCACCGTAGGGGTGAGTGGTGGGCGGGGGGGGTGAAGAGGGGAGCAGCGGGCGGGAGACTGAGGAGGGATGCAGCAAGCCAGAAGCAGGCCGGGGGATGAGGAAGGGTGCAGTGGGGGGGAGGAACGGGGAGGGGGCAGGACCTGGGGAAGAGTGGGAGCGGAGCCTGGGAGGAGCAGGGGTGGACTGTAGGCGCGGCTGATGGCACCCCAATGTGTCCCGATATTTTAGTGTGGTGATCTGGTCACCCTAAATCAGATTGGAGGGCAAATGGACTAGTGAAAAAGCTGTGGGGAACAGTACTGCCTCAGCCACACAGAAGTTTATAATCTTTGCTTTGTCTTGTCTGATTTTCCTTAACACCCTCTGAAGCAATGGAATTGGAAGATAGGCATATGTGAATACGGGATTAGGAATGCATCTGCCAGGGAACTTGGGCTTTGACCTCCTCTGGTACAAAATATCCGACATCGCTTGTTCCTATCTATTCTAAACATGCCTCTGCTGGCTGGCCCTTCTGGTGGAAAATGAACCAAATCACCAATTTGTGGATTTCCCATTCATGGAGAAGTGCATGTTAAGATTGCCTGCTTATGTATTCTGGATAACGGCTAACAGACTGCTGCAATATAGTTTGCACCAGTTCCAGTACTCTGCACAACACAAGGAATGATCTCACTCCACCCTGCTTGTTTATGTAAAAAACTGCAGTTGTGTTCTCTTGACATAATCTGAACAAACTCATGAATTATCAGCAAGAAATGCATTTTACATGGCTCTCAGCTCCAGGCCATTACCCTCTGATCCCACTGAGGGTTACCAAAAGAAACCACACCATTTGCTCAAGAAACTCCCTGAAAAAACACAGGAACAAATCTGCACAGACACACCCCGAAAACCCCAATCAGGGGTATTGTATCTGCTATGAAAGATCCAAAAGCCTGGAAATCCTGAATGCCCCATCATCTCAGGCATTGGCACCCTGACAGCAGGATTGTCTGGCTACGTAGACTCTCTCCTCAGGCCCTACACTACCAGCACTCCTAACTATCTTCGAGACACCACTGACTTCCTGAGGAAAACTACAATCCATTGGTGATCTTCCAGAAAACACCATCCTGGCCACTATGGATGTAGAAGCCCTCTACACCAACATTCCACACAAAAATGGACTACAAGCCATCAGGAACAGTATCCCTGATAATGTCACAGCAAACCTGGTGGCTGAACTTTGTGACTTTGTCCTCACCCACAACTATTTCATGTTTGGGGACAATGTATACCTTCAAGTCAGCGGCACTGCTATGGGTACCCACATGACTCCACAATATGCCAACATTTTTATGGCTGACTTAGAACAACGCTTCCTCGGCTCTCGTCCCCTAACGCCCCTACTCTACTTGTGCTACATTGATGACATCTTCTTGATTTCAACAATTTCCATCCCACCATCAACCTCAGTCTGGACCAATCCACACGAGAGATCCACTTCCTGGACACTACAGTGCTAATAAGTGATGGTCACATAAACACAACCCTATACCGGAAACCTAGTGACCGCTATACTTACCTACATCCAGCTTTCATCCAGACCACACCACATGATCCATTGTCTACAGCCAAGCTCTAAGATACAACCGCATTTGCTCCAACCCCTCAGACAGAGACAAACACCTATAAGATCTCTATCAAGCATTCTTACAACTACAATACCCACTTGCTGAAGTGAAGAAACAGACTGACAGAGCCAGAAGAATTCCCAGAAGTCACCTACTCCAGGACAGGCCCAACAAAGAAAGTAATGGAACGCCACTAGCCGTCACCTTCAGCCCCCAACTAAAACTTCTCCAGCGCATCATCAAGGATCTACAACCTATCCTGAAGGACAATCCCTCACTCTCACAGATCTTGGGAGACAGGTCACGCCTCGCTTACAGACAGCCCCCAACCTGAAGCAAATACTCACCAGCAACCACACAACAAAAACACCAACCCAGGAACCTATTCTTGAAACAAAGCCCATTACCAACTCTGTCCACATATCTATTCAAGGGACACCATCATAGGACCTAATCACATGAGCCACTCCATCAGAGGCTCATTCACCTGCACATCTACCAATGTGATATATGCCATGTGCCAGCAATGCCCCTCTGCCATGTACATTGGCCAAACCGGACAGTCTATACACAAAAGACTAAATGGACACAAATCAGACGTCGAGAATTATAACATTCAAAAACCAGTCGGAGAACACTTCAACCTCCCTGGTCACTCAATTACAGACCTAAAAGTCGCAATTCTCCAACAAAAAAAACTTCAGAAACAGACTCCAACGAGAAACTGCAGAACTGGAATTAATTTGCAAACTGGACACCATTAAATTAGGCTTGAATAAAGACTGGGAGTGGATGGGTCATTACACAAAGTAAAAACTATTTCCCCATGCTAATTTTCCCCCTGTTACTCACACCTTCTTGTCAACTGTTTGAAATGAGCCATCCTGATTATCACTACAAAAGTTTTTTTCTTCTGTTGATAATAGACCACCTTAATTGATTAGTCTCGTTAGAGTTGGTATGGCAACACCCATTTTTTCATGTTCTCTGTGTATATAAATCTTCCTACTGTATTTTCCACTGCATGTATCCGATGAAGTGGGTTTTAGCCCACGAAAGCTTATTCCCAAATAAATTTGTTAGTCTCTAAGGTGCCACAAGTACTCCTTGTTCTTTTTGCTGATACAGACTAACACGGCTACCACTCTAAAAGATTCTTCTGGAGTCCATTTTCCCTAAGCTAAATGACCACCCAGATGAACTTCCCAAACCAATAAGGATGCAACTATCACTATTGTTCCTACTGGAAGAGGGAAAGCCATCTTTCCACCAGTCAAGGATGCATAGGATGTTCTGTGGAACTTACACAAGTATATCGAGACTTTGTATGATCAGGGTGTATGCCGTCTTCAACCCAACTTGCATACAGTGGAGATGTAGTTTGGCATGCTGCATCACAAAAGTGCAAGAGGCCATGTGACCCAGTAGACAGAGACAAGATCTTACTGTTATTCAACAGCTCGCTTTAGGCTGACTTATCAGACTAGACATAGCCTGGAACGTGTCTTGAGGTAAGTACACTTTGGCTGTCCAGGAATTCAGTTTTTCTCCAATAAAACTCTATATACTGTATTAGTATCAAACTTTTCTTAATTTAACCTATGGTCAAGCGTCTGAAAGAGCTGAACCATTTTCATGGAATTTTGAACATCTATCGAGGACATTCCTTTGACTAGCCAGTGGACCAGATATAGATAGACCACTATAATTTGTTGTCATAGGCATATCGCTACCACTGCTAACAATGTCATAAATATCCTTGGTGCCACTGACAGACCAAAGGGAAGAATCCTGTAATGATAGTGATTTGGGCTTATCACTAATCACAGGAATCTCTTATGTGTAGGATGAATGTCAATGTGGAAATAAACATCCTTGAGGTCAAGAACAACAAACTTACCTCCCAGATATAGCAACAATATAGTAAAGGCCAGGGTAACCATCCTGAATCTCAAATGGCTAATGAAAGTGTTGAGCATTCTGAAATCCAGGATCAGCTTCCCATCTCCTTTTTTTTCTTGGGTATGAAGAAATATATTGGGGATAAAAACCTTTCCCTCCATATTGAGGAGGAAGAGGTACTATTGTGCCCAGTTGAAGGAGAGAATCCATGTTCTGGATGAGAACCTTCTCATGAAAGAGATCCTTGAAAAGAGACAAGGAAGGTGGGTGGGGATGGATACAATGTGAAACTGAATCACATAGCCAGTTGTAATAATTGCTAATGCCCATTTGTCTGATGAAATAGCATTCCAAGCTCTCTGAAAATGGGAAAGAAAATATATGAAGGAAATCAGGGAAGAACGGGGGAGTAAAATCTGGAGGGATGGTCATTCTGTAGCTCTTGAAAATCCCATCAAAAGGGATGCTTGCTGGTGACCACTGTGATGAGAAAGTAGAAGCATCAGGTGGTCTTCTCTTTTGCATCTTTTGACATTTCCTAGGATACAGTGCAAGCAGATGGTGATAAAAAGAGGGTGGAGTTAACCTCTGTCTTGGGTAAGATTGAGGCTCACTGTGTATTCTTTTCATTGCAGGGCTGTAAATACTTAGAGAATATCAAGTGGCCTAGAAGTCTTTAAAAGTGTGAAGAGACTCTTCCATTCTCTCACTGAAAAGATTATAAGATCATACGGAAGGTCCTCCACTTTGGCCTGGACTTCTCCTGGAATGCCCAAGGATTGAAGCCAGGACAAAACTCATTACAGTGGAAGTTGCCACAGAGTATGAAGCTGTATCTGCAGGGTCTAATGATGCTTGTAATAAGGATCTTGCCATTAATTATCTTTATGTTGTTAGTAATTAAAATGGTTTCCTATGCTCCTGCAACAACTTGTCAATAAAATCTATGAATTTATTATAATTGAGATAGTCATCATTTGCCATATGAACTTGGTTATTAGATATATGGAACTGCAAACTTGCAGAACCATTTTTCCATCTGAATAGGCCTAAACATTTTGAATCATCATAGGGGGTTGAATAAACAGTACCACTCTAACACCCCTCATTAACTGCAGCTACTACAAGGTACAGGGAGAGAGTACAAGTACCTGGCTCCTTTAACAGAAACATACTTTGTTTCAGTCTTTTTTTTAAGTCCAAGCAACAGCAGTTTTTGTCCAAAAGAGCCTCATTAATAGGAACAGCAATCCTTCCCAACATAGTGTTGTGAAGGCCATCCAATAATTTGAGTCTCTTGAATCTCCTTTAAAGGTATCTGAAGTGAAGCTGCTACTTTTTTCTATAGCCTCTGAAAGTTTTTAAAGTCATCAGGTCATGAAAGTGAAGCCGGTGTCACTGCCTCATCAGGAGAAGAGGAAAAGGGATATAACTGTGCCTCTGTGGGTCACAAATGAGGATGCCTAATTCAGGATGAACTGCTGAGAAATAGGGCAGATACACCCCAAGACTGGTGGCTAATCCCCCATAGGACATACCAAATCAGCCACAAAAGTAAACTTCTGTTTCACCACACTAGCTAACAAAAAGTCATAGAAATTTCCTTAGGCATTCCAGTCTTTGTATTACCACCAAAAACACCAGACTTGGAGATGAGTCGTTCCTTAAAACCAATCTCATCAAATAAAAGGTTCTTCTGATCCCAAAGGATCAACCACACACCCAGGTCAATATACAACTTAGATCTTACCCCAAAAATCACACTGTTGCCAATCCTTTAGTATCTAAAATCTAAAAGTTTATTCATAAAAAGAGAGAAAGGTGAGAGTTAAAATAGGTTAACGGAATCAAATACATATAGTAATTGCAAAGTTCTTCATTCAGGCTTGTAGCAGTGATGGAATAAACTGGTGGCTTAAGAAAAGTCTCTGGCTGTTTCCAAATCATTGGAAGGTCCTCAGTCCATTGGTTAGAATGCTCCTATTAGTAGAAGTTCATAGTACAGAGGCTTGAGCAGTAAAGAAGCTGGAGCAGGAGAGAGGCAAAATGGAGAGGTTTCCAGGGCCTTTTATATTTTCTGCCATGTGGAGGGAAACCTATTGTTTTAAACAAAAACCTCAGACCAGCTAGTGGAAAATTACAGGTGACAAGATAGTGTTTGGAGTCACATGGGCAAGTCACATGTCCATGCATGAAGGTTTAGACATAGTAGAAGCCATTACCTCAAACAGCACGTTTGCAGGACATTCCGAGTAGATGGGCGTCTCCCATGGTCCATTGTCAAGTCAAGTGTTTCTTGATGAGCCACTTAATTTGAATAGTCTCTCCAAGATGTGCTGGCTAACTACTTTGCAGGCGTTACCCCAGAGGCAAACATTTGAAATACAGGTATACAGCCAATATTCATAACTTCAAGTACAAAACTACATGCCACATTTTGTACAAGATTTATTGCAAATATATAGCAGAGGTTGCAACAATGATCTATATGGTCATACTTTAATCAGATAATGTCACAGAGGACTATGAAAACTGAACTTTCTCAACAGGGTTGATCTTGCTCTTCTGAGGCCTCTTCCTCTTGTTAAATCTGCTCAGGAGACTCATAGAACCAGATTGATGTCTCTCTCCTTTACTGTCTGGAAGGGTACCTGGGAAGGGTGCTTGTACAGGAACCCCAGTATGGCTCCTGAGGGACATTGTATGAGTGGAAAGAAGGCTCCTGGGCCATATGGGAACTCTATCTCTAAATGACAGAACAACCTAGACCCTCTACCAGAGCTTAAAGTTGTGGAATGAGCTCTAGGAGAGTATGTGGGTGAGTCACTCTTGCTATGCTGAGAGTCAAGTGATGGATATGATACATCAGACTCCAGAGAAGGATCAGCAGGGATATGAGTGGTATGAGGCTGATCCTGTCTTACAGTCAGTACCAGAAAGGAAAACAGTGCTAAGGGAGGCACTGATTCTAGTACCAGAGGCAAATTTAAGCCTCCAGATAATAAGGGGCACTCAGGTTCATTAGAAACCCTCAAATCAGTGTATCAAATCAGCACTGAAGGTTGGACAGCATTATAACCATGGGGCATACTTGACACCATCAATGTAGTGCTCTGTACCAACCTGCCCTATACTGCAGAAACAGTCAGTGCCAATGATGAGGAAGCAATCAGTGCACACTGGGAGGGTGCCAAGGGGAGCTCAATACCAAAAGACTCAGCGCCAGGCACAATTACAGAGCCCTTTGACATCGAGCCAGTACCCTGCTCCTTCAATGCAACATCTGTACCTGTACCAGGATGTGGAGTCTTGCTTGACTTGGAGGAGAAAGGCAATTTTGACCTATTTTTTTTTAAAGAGTATTTATGAGGAGATGTATCCCTCTTTTCCTTGGGAGGATGCTTAAATTTTCCTTTAAACACTTTACCATGGCTCTTCTTACCAGATTCTTTCAATGAAGGCTTAATTGCATGCACCCTGGAGCTAACTAATTCAGGCCAAGGGTGAAAAAAAGGAACTGAATTACCAGTTGGTACCACACTACCTTTTCTATGTTGGGTATGGGACACAGGAATAGTTAGAGAACATGCACAGACCAAACAGACACTGCTTACCAAAAAGCCTCTAATCTAGGCACATGCACACCTAGAGTGGAATATACAAAGGGACAAGCACTAAGAAAAAAAAAAGTTTATTCTTCCTTTGCTGCAAATCAAATATATTGCTAAACTTGTTTCTCAACAAGTCACTAAGAATTTAACTTTACCATAGCATCAAGACATTTATTTACAATAGACTACCATCAACCAATACAATTTCAAAATCTCTGAAAAGGAACCATTGTATTCACCTCCATTTTTCTTTTTGTCCACAATTCTTTGAGTGAGCCATTCTTTGGTTTCCTCTTTGGTGTCTTTTGCAAGCTCAATAACTACCAGAGGCCTGAAATGATGCTCAAACGTGTCGAATGCAGACCAGCTTTCTTTCATCCTTTGACAACTTGCTAAATGCAAAAGACAACAAACATGACAATGTTAAAAATACTACAGGATACACTCTGCAGAAAAAGGAACTTTGCTACAAGTTACCATTTGTTTGTAGTTAGCATGTGAATGGAGGCATACTGTGGGTAGCACGCTCAGTGCCTGGTGGAGGGAAGTGCTACGCAGCACTTGAATAAACTCCACTGGTGGTCACTAAACATAAAGTTGCCTGCCTTTGGTTGAAGCTATATCCCATTCTCTTTATCTAGGATGACTGTTGCCACCATGTATAGCACATTGCTTCCTCACCACCAAAAAAAAATAATAATAATAAATCAAAATAAATGGAAGAGAAAAATAAAGGACACTGAGGTCATCTCCCTTTTCCCAACAGAGTAAAATCAGTGACAACTGTTACTAAATGAAGAGACATTACAAGAGCCTGAAAATGTTAATTTTGCACATTTGTCAGAGAATTAAAAATGTTAATAAAAAGAACACTAACGCGTTTATTCTGTAATACAATATATTTTGCCCTTACCCAGTTGAGAAAAAAAAATTGACAGACAGGTGATGAATAACATCACTTGATTTTTAATTATCTTGATAAGGGTGGGTAAACAGACTATGATAAGTTTTCATGAAAATTTTGCAAGCCTTCTTTACAAACACTAATTAAAACTTCACAGCACCTCTGTTAGGTAAGTAGGTAAATAGTATTCCCATTTTACAGATGGGTAAAGTAAGGCACAGTGATTAAGAGTCTTGCTTAATATCACACAGCAAGTTAGTGGCACAGACAGGAACCTAAAGCTAGGTTGCAAAGAATTAAGCATGTGCACAGCTTTACATGAGTAGTCTCACTGACTTGAACTGAAGTTTTATGTTGACATTATTCCTTAAGCACTTGGATAAAATGTGCTGCAAGAATACATCTTTTTTCTACATGCTTCACAGAGCAACTTAGGAGTCTCTGTCAAAAGAAAAATTGGTCATCTGCCTGCTCAGTACATGAGAACAACAGACTAGATATAACCACATTGGAGGAAATTTTGTTTTGCTACTGACTTGAATGGGGCCAGAATTTCATCCATAGTCTTTGACTGAAAGTACTGTTTCTCTCTCTCTCTCATTCAAAGTCAACAAGATTATATCAATCCTATGCAGAACGTCCATTTTTCACAAAAAGAACAGGAGTACTTGTGGCACCTTAGAGGCTAACAAATTTATTTGAGCATAAGCTTTCGTGGGCTACAGCCCATTTCATCGGATGCATGTAGTGAAAATACAGTAAGAAGATAGATATATACACAGAGAACATGAAACAATGGGTGTTACCATAAGGAGAGTGATCAGTTAAGGGGAGCTATTATCAGCAGGAGAGAAAACGAACTGTTTGTAGTGGTAATGAAAATGGCCCATTTCCAGCAATTGACAAGGGGAAAGGGGGGGAATAAACATGGGGAAATAGTTTTACTTTGTGTAATGGCCCATCCATTCCCAGTCTTTATTCAAGCCTAGTTTGATGGTGTCCAATTTGTAAATTAATTCCAATTCAGCAGTTCGAGTCTGTTTTAGAAGTTTTTTTGTTGTAATATTACAACTTTTAGGTCTGTAATCGAGTGGCCAGGGAGATTCACGTATTTTCCAACAGGTTTTTGAATGTTATAATTCTTGACGTCTGATTTGTGTCCATTTATTCTTTTACGTAGAGACTGTCCATTTGGCCAATGTACATGGCAGAGGGGCATTGCTGGCACATTATGGCACATATCACATTGGTAAATGTGCAGGTGAACAAGCCCCTGATGGCGTGGCTGATGTGATTAGACTCCAAAGAGAGACTGCTGAATTGGAATTAATTTGCAAACTGGACACCATCAAACTAGGCTTGAATAAAGACTGGGAATGGATGGGCCATTACACAAAGTAAAACTATTTCCCCATGCTTATCCCCCCGCCCCCCACCCAATTCCTTACATCTCCTTGTCAATTGCTGGAAATGGGCCATTTTCATTACCACTACAAACAGTTCTTTTTCTCTTCTGCTGGTAATAGCTCACCTTAACTGATCACTCTCCTTATAGTGTGTATGGTAACACCCATTGTTTCATGTTCTCTGTGTATATATCTGTCTTCCTACTGTATTTTCCACTACATGCATCCGATGAAGTGGGCTGTAGCCCACAAAAGCTTATGCTCAAATAAATTTGTTAGCCTCTAAGGTGCCACAAGTACTCCTGTTCTTTTTGCGGATACAGACTAACATGGCTGCTACTCTGAAACCTGTCATTTTTCACAATAGCTTCTCTGGATTTCTCCATGAAGCATACAGAAAAAGGTATTTCTAGTATAGGTACGGCTACAAATTATAGAGATGCAGTCAACACAGCTCAATTTAAACAATAATTTGTTCCCTATCTTTTTAAAATATTAAAACTGAAATCATGTTTAAAAATCTAATTTATCATTTATTAGCCTGGTAAGTTTCACTTGTGTTTGAAGTCAGTTTCACTTGCTAGTTCTCATACATGGCATAATCCTGCTGCATTTGGTGTTCACAATGCTGAAATAAAATGTGTACATTTTAAGTTAATATATTATGAATACTAGATTCATGAAAATGTAAATCTACATTTTAGATGTAAATCTGTACAAACAGCATGATCTAGAACAGGGGTTCTCAAACTGGGGGTCAGGACTCCTCAGGGGTCACGAAGTTATTAGATGGGAGGTCATGAGTGATCAGCCTCCACCCCAAACCCTGCTTTGCGTCCAGCATCTATAATGGTGTTAAATATATAAAAAAGTGGTTTTTATTTATAAGGGAATCGCACCCAGAGGCTTGCTATGTGAAAGGGGTCACCAGTACAAAAGTTTGAGAACCACTGATCTAGAAGAATGAGAATAGGACTGGAAGTCAGGAATTTTAATCTTGGTTCTGTGACTAACTCAGTGTTGTTTTAGACAAGTTACTTCAACTCTCTGCCTCAGTTTTCCTATTTTTAAAATGGGGGTAATACTTGTCTGTCCCCAAGGGATGTTGTGAAAATTAGTCAAAGTTTGTAAAAAGCTTTCAATATGATTAGCACTGGATAAACGGTAAGTTTTATTAGCTGACAGTATATTTTATTGAAGTACATAGTTCTGCTCCAAAAGTGTCCTGCATAAAAATGGCAGCTTCTTATTCAAAAAGATCTGCTCCTTTTATGAATTCAGAGTTGTATTTTCTCATTTTAGTCACAAAAAGGATTTCTTACTCCTGTTAGCATTACAGAACTGAGTAATTAGAAAGATTCTATTCCATACTGTGCTTCAACAAAACCATTGAATAAATTCCAGTCAGTTGCTCCTGTTTGAGATTGCGCAAGTGTCACCAAGGATGTTATCTGGAGGCAACAGGGTTACACAGATGTCACAGAGTATAACCTGGCCTGCAGAACCTTTAATATTTGTGATGATGCACAACATAAGGGGAAAAAAACAACATATTTGATCAAGAAACTAGGGACATACAAATATGGAACTCCCTTACGCCATTTTACAGCCATCCTTCCAAGCAGAATTGCACTCAGTTTGTGTGCAATAGGTATGTGTACACAACAGGCACGCTAGTCTCAACACAAATAATAAACATCCTTCCTACATCAACTACTTGATGGTCCAAGGGGTACATCCAGAAGGTAGTATGGAGTACAGTTGACATGCTCCAGAAAGGCATGCCACATCCATTTAGACATGTCACAAATGGCAGCACTCTACGGGTAGGGTGACCAGACGTACCGATATTATCGGGACAGCCCCGATTTTAAGGGACTTGTCCCGCGTCCCAACCTTACATTGGTCGGGATGTCTGGTCACTCTATATGAGGGGGACCGCAGCAAGCTGGCGCCGCCAGCGCCACTCACCTTTCCTCCCTGGGCCCTGGGGGAGCGGGCAGCTGAGCTCCCAGCGCAGCGGCGCCACCCCACAGGGCCCGCCGCCAGGAGCCTGCAGAGCACAGCCCTGCCCCTGTCCCAGGCACACAGAGAGGTAGTGAGGAGGTCTCGCTCCGCTGCGTGCTGCAGCGAGGCGGGGCTTGTAGACGTGGGCAGCGGGCACCGGGCAGAGAGCCCACTCCGCCCCCCTCCCCTCGACCCAACCCGATCCTAGGAAGGAGCCAGAGGGACTGGGAGGGACCTGCCTGCTGGATGCTTCCTGGGAGCCGCTCCAGGTAAGCACTGCTGGGCTCACCTGGCCTCCTGGCAGGTCCCTCTGGGGGGGCTCCCCTTAGATCCACTGCCCTCAGCCCCCACCCTGACCTTGTTCCCTCAGCCTCCCCCGCAGGCCTCCCTGTGCCCCCCACCCTCAATCCACTGCCCTCAGCCCCCCGACCCTGTTCCCTCTGCCTCCCCCACAGTCCCTCCCCTCCCCCTGATCATCTCACCCCATGGATGTGGAAATCTGTCCCGGATTCCAGGCTGTCATTAGCCCCTGGGGCAAAAGGTCAGCAGAGGTTTCCAAAGAGAAGTTTGCAGCCTTTGCTCAGACCCAAACATTTTCACTTAAAAAAATAAATAAATAAATAAATACCAAAACCCATCCTGACACCCATCTGCTCTGTCCAGATTTGCTGTTATCCCTGTTGAGGCCAAAATGGTTTGAAAAATTAAAAATCCATGACACCATTGTGTTGCTTCCCTCTGTGTTGCTCGTTAATCTGATGGACCTGCCGATAATGAATAAAGATGAATGCCCTGGGAGCAATGTTTCAGGCAGACAGTTTGTCAAGTAGGAAAGTGAATGCTGAAGCCCTCACAAAATGCAGAGGCTTTTCTTAACCTGAGAACTGAAAAAGAGCCAGATACCCTGCAGGGTTTGAAAGTGACAAGAGTCTAGTGACTGACCAGAGCAGTGCCAGGTTTGAAGTGATGAGGAGGGTCTGTGTCATGAAGTCTACATTTCCACTGAGGACTCTTCCATCACCAGGGTAGCGCTGGTGCAGGTCTGCCGCCCGGCACAGCAATGCTGAGAGGTGCCAGTACCCACTGCCCTCAGCCCCGACCCTGACCCTGTTCCCTCAGCCTCCCCCGCAGTTCCCCCTATACCTCCCACCCCGAACCCACTGCCCTCAGTCCCTGCCCCCGTTCCAACAGCCTCCCCCACAGTCTCTCTGCTCCCCCCAACCCACTGCCCTCAGCCTTGTCCTACCCCAAATCTCTTCTTCAGCCTCCCCCGTCATCCCACCCCCATTGCTCCCCCTGCTGTCCCACCCCCTCAACTTTCTCCCATTCCAGTCCTGCTCTCCTGTCTCATCTCCTCCAGACCCTGTCCCTCTCCCCAACCCCCCCGACCCTCCCCAACCCAGCCCCATTGTCTCCCCCGCCCCACTCTACACAGCTCTCTCTACCCTGTCCCATTCATGCTCCCCTCACCCCCTACCCTACTCCCCCCATCCCAGTCCTGTCCCATCCCCCTTAGCCCCCACACCGGACTCCCCTAATCCCAGTCCTGTCCCCCTCAGTTCCTCCACCCTGCTTCCCCTGGTCCATCCCCACACGCCCACCGACTCCCTCGACCGACCTCCCCCCAATCCCACTGCCTGAACCCACCCCCATCCCACTCAGGACATGCAGGAAAAAGAAGCAATGGGCTTAAATTATAGCAAGGGAGATTTAGGTTAGACATTAGGAATAACTTCCTAACTGTAAAGGTAGTTAAGCACTGGACAAATTACCTAGAGAGGTTATGGAACAGCAGTCATTGGAGTTTTTTACGAGGTTAGACAAACACCTGTCAAGGATGGTCTAGTTGTTATTACTCAGTCCTGCCTCAGTGCAGGGGTTTGACTAGATGACCTGTTGACGTCCCTTCCAGTCCTACATTTCTGTGATTCACACTGAATTGCCTTGTGCCACTGTCTAGTAGTAGTAGCACAGAGTTTTCTGACATGCAGGTTTATAAAATTGTAGTTAATATACAGTTTAGAGCATAGCAATTTTAAAGCTCTGCATGTTCAGACCAACTGAGCTGAAAATTGTGATCTACAGTATTCAAAACTATTAAGATGTGGGCTGAAATAAAATCAGCATGAATTGCTCAACAATATCAATGGAATCAGCATTGCGCTGCTATATATTGTAAAACATTACAGTGAAATCTTGCAAGTATTACACAGAATGCCACCTTGCCCAAGTGGTAACTAAGCATAACATCTTCCTGTTTCAACATTCTTAACTCGTATCCCATAGCTCCTAGAAGTTTTTTTTTTCCAAACACTGAATGCTGCTAAGTTATGAGTTTTAACAGGTTTTTTTTCTTTTAAACCACAGCACTGAATGTTATTCTAAAATTGTTTTCCAAATATTCTTAAACTCCCAGTTTATCCCCCGCTGATGTTCATTGTGAAAAGTATTTTAGGTCTAATAATAATATTTGGCACTTTCGTAATTCACTGTCCAACATGTGTTTTGTGCCCTCCTCTGGTGGATTTTTAGAGGATAACTGTATAGCTACCAGCTAAGGGTATGTCTACACTTACCGCGTGGGTCGACGCGATGAGTTCGACTTCTTGGAATTCGAACTATCACGTCTAATCTAGATGCGAAAGTTCGAACTCCCCGCGCGCTCCAGTCGACTCCGGAACTCCACCACTGCAAACGGCGGTGACGGAGTCGACCTTGGAGCCGCGGACTTCGATCCCACGGCGTCTGGACGGGTAAGTAGTTCGAACTAGGGTACTTCGAGTTCAGCTACGCTATTCATGTAGCTGAACTTGCGTACCCTAGTTCGACCCCCGCCCTTAGTGTAGACCAGGCCTAATGGAGTTATATCTTGAACTCAAGTAGTAGAAGCTCATGCTTTTAAGTCTGGATGGTTCGGGTTCAATCTTTGGTGACTAGCTATGATGGAGGCTGCTACACTTATAATCCCTTTAATCAGAGGTTCTGAATATGTTTTGTTGTAGGCAGAGCTAGCCTATAGTTAAGCAACCGAAAATTTAGAATGGGAAGTGTTGAAATGTTGGGAAGCCTTATAATTTTCCCCAGTCTGGAACAAACATCCCATCTGAGGGATGGGGGCGGGGAGAGAGGAGAGTGAAACAGGACCAGGAAACTGGGACAAGGAATCCAGAGCGGTAGTGGGGGACAGTTGAAATCAGATGAGGAACTGAGGGGGTTAGACAGCAATAGGATAGACACAGACTGGAGGGGACAGGGAAGAAGGGTCTTTGACTACTAGAGACCACTCCGTTCAGGAGCCTGGAATAGACTCAGGATTCCTGAGTTTCACAGTTCCTCTTCTGTCAGCAGCAGATATCTGTGAAACCCAGTGGCAAAAAAAAGTGTCTCATCCCTCTATAGAGCTGATCTATCACATATAGGATGACAACCTATTGCCTCTGCCATCACTTACTCCATTAGCTCAAGTGGCAGAAGTCTGTGCAGTGGATTTAAAGATTCATCGGCAGGGTTGGGGCCATGCGAGTTTCACGATGATTGCACATGACAGAATTTCTGGGGCAGTTCAGTTGTGATTTTTACAAAAAAACCTGGGGAAATGCATATAGAAATAGGGTGACCAGATGCCTAAATAGGGGAATCTCAAGCAGGAGTAGAGAGGTTATTTTATCTCTGTATTTGGCACTGGTGCAACCACTGCTGGAATACTGTGTCCAGTTCTGGTGTGCACAATTTAAGAAGGATATTGATAAATTGGAGAGTGTTCAGAGAAGAGAGTCACAAGACTGATTAAAGGATTATAAAACATGCCTTATAGTGATCGCCTCAACTACATCAATCTATTTAGCTTAACAAAAAGAAGGTTAAGAAGTGACTTGGTTATAGACTATAAGTATCTACATGGGGAACAAATAGTTAATAATGGGCACTTCAGTCTAGCAGAGAAAGGCAGAGCATGAGCCAACTGTTGGAAGTTGCAGCTAGACAAATTCAGACTGGATATAAGGCATACCTTTTCAATGGCGAGAGTAATTAACGATTAACAATATACTAAGGGTCATGGTATTTTTCTAAAAGCTTTTTCTAAAAGCTATCCTCTAGGAATTATTTTGGGAAAGTTCTATGTCTGTGCTATACAGGCAGTGAGACCAGGTGATCACCGGATCCCTTCTGGCTTTATAATCTCAAAACTAGGTACATCAATTCACATGCAAAATTCTCATTAATTCAATAGGTGTCCTTGCCCTGTGGTGCGGGCTGCAGCAGGGGCCGTACAACCCCTCTTGCAGCTTCCTACGGCCCCCTCTCGCAGAGCCCTCTCATGGCTCTGTGCACCTGTGTCTGTCGTTGTTGTCCTCTCTTCGCCTTCCCCCCACCCGCTCGCCCAATGTGTCCTGATATTTCACTCTTGCGATCTGGTCACCCTATCTACAGGTAAAAGAAGTAGAAATGCAATTACTGTTTAGCTATTACATTTAATATAAAGGTTTTCAGGCAAAAAATAAAAGTATTTGTTCTCCAGTGAAAGGACTGTGTTCACATTATCTACTTCACGTTTTTATTCATAAAGTGCCATCAGTATGCTCAGTTTTCAAACAAGGAGACATAACTTTTGCTCCAAGGAGAAACGATGATCTAAATATTAATATTATATTGTAATTCAGAAGATAGCATTGTACAGATAAAAGGCGGCTGTGAAGGGCATCAGAGTATATCTTTCACACTTCAACACACCTGTGAGTGATTCAGGCATGGAGGGGGGAAAAAGTGCTCTGGTTATCACAAAAACTAGCAAATCCTAGAATCGGTCTAATTCACTTGCTCACGTTCAAATTCCAATTAGCACAAACCAATTCTATGACGTAAAAAAACCACGGGACCTACTTCGAAAGGAAGACATTTGATAGTTATTAAATGTAGGTAGCAACTAGTGAGCTACTTCCTCTGCAAATCTGCAAAATGCAACCCGGGCAACCCAGCCTTGCCCCACCCGGACCACAGCTCTGAGAGGGGCAGAGGAGAAGGCAAAGTCGGAGCAACTCCGCAGGGTCCTAGACGAGAATAAGCGAATGCGCAGAACCACCACCACCACCGCCCCAGGACTCCTGCACCCCTGACGCCTCAGCCCCCTCCCCAGTGCCCAGCTTCTCTGGGGTCCCAGCCCTGAGCAGACCCCGGGCCACTCAGGGATGGGCGAGGGAGGCACCGCCTCTCCTGGCGGCGCAGACACGCCGAGGCGGCAGGACTAGCGGAGAGCAGGGGGCTCGCACTCACCCGCTGCCTCTTTAGTCCACGTCCGCAGGGAAGGGAGGGAGCAGAGCGGCTTTGGGTGATGGGAGGGGGTGTTAGACCCGCCGTAACAACAGGGAGCGTGCGCCGGTGATAGGGGCGCGGCTACTCGCGCCAAAAGGGCGGGCCCAAAAGGGGCGCGAGGCGGGGCTGAGGGTAGGAGAAGCGCTCGGGGGAGGCCGCTGGGGCAGCACGCGCCGGGAGGCGGGACTAGGCGGGAGGAAAGCGCTTGCGCGCGCTCGGAGGCAAAGACGGAGGAGGCGGAGCAGGGGGAGAGAACGGACTGCGCGAGCCAAAGGGCGGGGCTATAACGTTGTCTGAGAGCTGCCCCTCCCCTTTCGCAAGAGCGGTTGGCCCCGGCGGAGCTCGTTTATAGCCCCCTCGAGGGCCTGTTTCAGGCAGGGGCCTTATAGGCCTCACACATCCATGACCAATGGTCCTGCCCCTCCTCCACATTGCCCGTCACGCCATGACTTGGCCTATCTGGCCGCCGTGTAGCTGGGCAGCTGCTGCTGCTAAAATTGGCAGTGCTGCGGGGAAGGCAAAGGCTTTGCATGGGAGTGTAGCGAGCCATGTACGGTATACACACCCTTAGGCTGCTGCGTGTCTGTACGCGCCCAAGCAGTGCCTCGCTATCCCACGCTGCTAGTTGTACCCGTACTGGGGTGGGGGTGCAGTGTCCATCTGCCACACGCGGCTGCCAGCGTAGACCTGCTGCATGTTGCTCTTTAGCCTCTTGAGTGTGAGGAAAGCACCAGGGTGCTGGGAGTGTGGCAGCACCCCCGGCTTGAAGTGGTTTTCGTCAGATGGACGGGTTACAGTTTTGTTCAATGGCTTTCAGTATCCCCACTATACAAATTGTTCCAACGCCCCTGCTCCCCCCAAACAGGCATCAGAGATCTACATGTCATTTGTGCCCATCTCCTTTGCCCTTCTGTCATGCTACTCCTTGCCATCCCATATCCTGCTTTTCACCCTGTAACTCCTCAGATCTCATGGCTTCCAGCAGCAATAGCTATTCTGGGCTCCTGTACTTTCAGCAGTATCCATTGTGCAATAAGAAGTTAAAGAAAACAAACTACTTCCTAATACATACATGAGCCTCCCACTGGCCCACAAAATCTTATTTTCCCCTCCCTTATCCTACCTCTCCTTGCTTTGTTGCCTTCTGTTGGTTCTAGTCTTAATTTAAGGACTACCCCTGCAAACCTGTATTACAGGGTGTAGTACGTACTTACAACCCATTGATTTCAGTGGGATTATTCACAATAGTAAATGCTAAATCCATTTTATTTACCTATTGTATAATTTCCTCCAATCTAGAAAGCACTATCTGTACAGGCATCTAAAGAGAACAGTACAGAATACCGTTAATTTTCTAATATTTCCAGTATCAGACTTAAAAAAAAATAAAAAGGAATTGTCACTCTTCTCTCCCCCAAATCCTCAGGAAATTAATATATACACACACACACTTGATCTTAACAGATGAGTACCAATGTTACAGAAAGAAAAAAATTGCAAGGTCCTTGTCCAGAGAAAACTATTTCCTGACCCCAAATTTGGCATTCAGTTTAACTCTGGGCATATGAGAAAGAATCAGTCATTAAGCACGTAATTCTGCTGATACATCAAAATTACTAATTTTTCCTTGAGTCCTAGTAAAAGTGGATTCTGTCAATGTGTCAAGGCTCAATTAAAAGAAAATGTAATATAAAGGCTGAACTGGCAAGAGTCACTCCATACAAGCAGGAATTGTTGCCAGTAGCTAAGGATAACAACAGTCATGTTTAAGCCATCTCACACATGAGAGACACAGTTTAAATAGTTACAAAGAGGATTTGGTTCTCCCCTGTTGCTACAATGTGGTAAACATTACAAGAGCCGTTGACCTTAGGTCCTGCTGTGGGAGGGAAGGTTTAGCTTATCAAAACTTGTTCTGGTCCCAGTCTCTAAGTGGACACCAGTGCGTTGAGCCTTATATAAGTATATATGCTAAGCACTGGAAGTAAAGAGAAAAGCCTTTATCGAATGGCAGAATGACCCCTCCTCAGTCTCTAAACGGGACCATTTCAAGTACCTTCAGAGCAAAACACAGAAAGACCTCCATCAGATACAAGACAACTGGTGGGAGAGCAAAGCCAAAGAAATTGAGCACTATGCTGAAACTCACAACTCAAAGATGTTCTTCAGTGCTATTAAGAGTGTCTATGGACCTTCTAAACCAAGGACCACCCCATTGCTCTCATCAGACAACACAACGCTGATTAAAGATAAAGAAGGCATCAACGAAAGATGTCGAGAACACTTTAGCAACCTTCTCAATAGACCATCAACCGTGAATAATAGTGTCCTCAATGAAATTCCACAACAACCTGCTCTGACAGATCTTGACTTTCCGCCCACTATAGATGAGATTAAGAAAGCTGTAAGCCAGATGAGTTCAGGAAAAGCTCCTGGAAAAGATGGGATACCAGCAGAGATATACAAAGCAGCAGGTCCAGCAGCACTAGCAGCGTTCCACAGTGTGATCATCAGCATCTGGGAGGATGAAAACATACCACAGGACCTCCGTGACGCTACTATTGTCTGTCTTTTCAAGAACAAAGGGAGCAAAGCAGAATGTGGAAACTATAGAGGCATATCCCTCCTCTCCGTTGGTGGGAAGATCATCGCCCGCATCATCTTGAACCGCCTAATAGCCAGTATTTCTGAGGCAAATCTACCTGAAAGTCAATGTGGTTTCCGACCTGGCCGGAGCACAGTCGACATGGTGTTTGCTGTCAGACAAATACAAGAGAAGTGCATTGAACAGAATATGCACCCGTATGCTGTCTTCATAGATCTGACAAAGGCGTTTGATACTGTCAACAGGGAAGCCCTTTGGACCATTCTAACATGACTTGGCTGCCCAAGAAAATTTGTCCAGATTATACACCTTTTCCATGACAGCATGACAGGCGAAGTATTGTCTGATGGAGCCACATCAGCCCCCTTCAACATCACCAATGGCGTGAAACAAGGATGTGTTCTCGCTCCTGTCCTATTTAACCTGTTCTTTGCATGCATCCTTAACCATGCAATGATAGATCTGGACCGAGGTATATACTTGAAATACCGGCACGATGGTTCACTTTTTGACCTCCGTCGTCTGAATGCAAAGACTAAGACAGTGCAGAAACTCCTTCTTGAGGCACTCTTTGCCGACGACTGTGCCCTCATGGCTCACACTGAAAATGATCTTCAGCACATTGTCAACAAGTTTGCTGAGGCCTCGCAACTCTTCGGACTAACTATCAGCCTCGGAAAGACAGAAGTTCTTCATCAACCTGCACCTGGATCAAATGCTTCTGTCCCGAGTATCTCCATTGATGGCACTCAGCTTAAAGTAGTGGAGAACATTAAACACCTGGGTAATGTCATATCCAGTGATGGATCACTGGATAATGAGATCAACGCACGAATATTCAAAGCAAGCCAGGCACTTGGCTGTCTGCGTGTCAAAGTTTTAAACCACGACAACATCCGGATGTCAACAAAACTGCTTGTGTACAGAGCTGTTGTTCTCTCATCTCTTTTGTACGGGTGCGAAACATGGACACTACATAGGTGTCACATCAAGCAGCTTGAAGCATTCCACATGCGCTGCCTCCGCAACATCATGAAGATCCGCTGGCAAGACAAAGTGCCCAATCTCAAGGTCCTCAAGAGAGCCCAGATGACAAGCATCAAAATGATGATCATGAAGTCACAGCTACGTTGGACTGGTCATGTCAGCCGCATGGATGCCAACAGAATCCCCCGCCAGCTTCTGTATGGTGAGCTCTCCCAGGGCATCCGGCAAATATGTCGTCCACGGAAACGTTACAAGGACACCATCAAAGCCAATCTGCAGTACAGCAATATCAAACCTAGGGACCTTGAGGACGCCGCCAGCGACAGAACACAGTGGTGTGCAACAATTAGAAATACCTGCATCGCCTTTGAGGAAGACCGCTGCCGGCGTCTACAAGAGGCACGCTAATGACATCACAGAGCATCAGCAGCGCACAATCCACTGACCACGAACTTCCCATGCACCATCTGCAGCAAAATGTGCACCTCTAGAATTGGCTTGTACAGTCATCAGAGGGCACACCATGAGACCAACAATAGATGATCTGCACAGATTTGTCATCATCGGATCGATGGACTACCAAGAAGAAGTACTTTTCATCTGTATATAACAAAGGAAGGTAAACACTTATTACTATCTTCATTCTACTGATGAGGAAACTGAGGCACAAATAGGTAAAGTGACTTGCCCAAAGTCATACAGTAAGCCAGTAGAAGAGGACGGGATAGACTCTACATTCATTATCACAGCATAGAGACCATTAGGTCAAATCTGAATCTTATTATAGCTGTAGAGGAAATTACTTTTCCAGTGATATGTAGCCCAATTTTCACATGCTAGCAGTTGTATTTTCCTTGATATTATAGGGGTTTGCAAGAAGCAGCTCCCATAGACAGACAGCAGTACAGAAACAGAGGCTGGGAAATGGAAAGTGGCTACCTATTCTGTGTGCATGAGACCCAATGGGTGTTTGGCCAGAGAAGAGGGGAAGTTGCTGGGATAGTGACTGACATTCCTGGTCAACCAACTGCACCCAAAAATGTCTGCACATGGCTGAGGTAAATCCCTTTTAACTCCTCAGTCAGCTATTCCCAAAACAGCTTGGCTATAGCAGTCATTGGGCAGAGAAAAGCCTGTCCCTCCACTCAAGCAATCACCAGCCACAACATAGAACCAGCAGAAAGAGAGGAGGCCAACCTGCCCATGTGTGGACAAAGGGGAGAGGAGGGAAGCAGCTCTCAGATTACTATCCAGAAGGAACAGATAGAATGCCAGCCTCACCTACTAGACCTCCCTAGCACAGGAAGTCAAGGGAGGATCAGTATTTGAGCAACACAGAGACCTGCTCTCCAGTCCAGAGAGTAATCTGTCTCACAGTATGTTACTGTACCAATACTGGGTGTGTCTATATTTTGGCTGGAGGTGTAAATTCCATTTTGACTTTGAGGACATATACCTGGATGGGTACATACTTGGAATGGCTAGCCCATCATGCAGCTGCAGCTACATTCTATTTTTAACATGGTAGCTCGATCAGACAGGTACATCTACTCAAGCTGGAATTTATACCTCCAGCTCCAGTGTAGATATACCCAGTGAGTATTTTCACTCTACTCTTAGAGAAATACACAGAGGTCATTCAAGACCTTGTCTAAGAGACTCAATTAAGTACAGTATAAAGTCAGGCAAAGGATTACAGAGAGGTGAAGGATAGTGTCAGCACCCAAATGATGGTCAGGGCTCTGACATAAAAACAACTGCAAGTTTACTTTTCTTTAATCAATCCTAAAGAGCTCTAACACAACTGACAGTGTGTACATACTGACCAACTGAGATCTGTGGGTAGACTTTAGGGTTGGACTCTCTTTTCTTTTATATTCTGTTTGTAGAATTCAGACTGTATTTAATTATTGGAAAAGATGTGATTATTTGAGGGGAGGGGTGTTTGATTATTGTTAACATTTTGGTATCTCTGTTCCCCTTGATTTTCCTGACCTTTCCTTTTATCCATTGTTCCTACTTATCCCTACTTCTTTTTATGTAACCTTTTCTTAAATGTTGGGAGGGATTTTCTTACAACTTTTTGGTTCTTGATTCCTATTAAAATATATTGTTAATGTCCTAGGTATCAGAGGGATTGTATATAAGCATGTATTCACCTGACCACTAGATGGAGGCACTATGCATTCTATAGATCGACAACCTGAGGTGTGCCATTAACCCAATGGTCCTGTGGTGGGGCAGAGAGTTGCTTAGAAGGGAAAAGCAAGTGGCCTCTTTGGGCATGTCTATACTGCAATTAAAAGCCCCTGGCTCAAGCTAAGGAGCTGTTTAATTGTGGTGTAGATGTTCAGACTCAGACCGGAGCCGGGGCTCTAGGACTCTGCAAGATGCGAGGGTCCCAAAGCGTGGGCTATAGCCTGAGTCGAACATCTATACCACTATCAAACAGCCTCTTAGCCTGAGCCCCACGAGCCCAAGTCAGCTGGCATGAGCCAATCACAGGTGTCTAATTGCAGTGTAGACATAACGTACCCTTCTACTCTTAAGGACAAGGGGTGCTCTAGAAGAGGGCTACACCAGGAGTTGAAATATTGTAACAAACCCATATACTGCAATCAAAAGATAATTATTATTTAAATAATCCCCAGTGGTGAGCTGTGACTAGATCTCTCATTTTCCAGCTATTAAAAAAAAATGAAAGCTTTACCATTTAAATCCTAATAGATTCCTTATCCACTCTGTAAATTGGCCTCTAATGGGCAACATCTAATGGCCTTTAATGGGCAACAAAGCATGAAGTGCCTAATCCTGCAAAAAGGTGAGTACCTCCTAGAAGGTTCTGTGTTTTCTCACTTCTCACTGAGTTCAATGGAGAAGAGGATACTCTGCACCTCTTGGGTGGGACTCTATCTCATAGGATTGGACCCAAAAAGCAAGTATATTATAGCCTGGCTATTCATACTGACTTACATCCAGAATTCCCCAAATTGTAATTCTCACTGGTTGTAATAAATCTTACTGGTGAAAGGAGATGGTTTGGTAAAGGTTGCTTTATTTTATTCTTCTAGAGTAGACTTTTTTAAAAACTATATCAAATCTTGCAAGAAAATCTCACAGAAATGAGCACATCAAATTGGTTAAGTGTACATAAAATAATGGGCAACTTTTAGCTAGTATTTGTATAAAAAGTTTTAAAACTTTCTGTACCAATTATCAATTATATTTTAGAGTTATCAAGTTAAAAACAGAAATTTTATTTTCTACCACCAAACAGCACATGAACATTTTGCTTTCCAGACTTTCTTTCTCATTATCTTATTTTTGTTACTGTTGCAAAAAATGACTATAGTAGTTCTAGTTAGTGTAGAAGTATTTTGCAAAAATAAAGAATTTTTTTCAAGGGTCTGTTATATACTATGTGTGACCAAAGGAAGATCAGCTGCAATCAATAAAATAAAAATTGAAACTTTTACTGATAGATCTTCAATAGCCATCAATTCAGAAATACTAAAGACTACATATTTGTAGATTTAATTACATTTTCCATAAATTCTAATTTATCTTTCATACTGCTAAGTGGTCCACTTAGAACATTAGTACTATCTTTCTGTACAGCAAAATCTTTAATATTGTCATTAAGTTAATTCACTTTGTCTTCTACATCTGGAGTGTGTTATTCTAAAATCTTATTTGAAACAGAGCATAATTTATACACAAATGTTTCAAACTTAGTTTGAAGAGCTTTTATTCCAAACTGTAAACCCTGTATATGATGGAAACCACTTCAAGCCAGGGGGTGTGGTAGCACCCTCAGCATCCCTAGTTCCAGCACCTATGGGGTCTCCCAGGAATCTATACTGGGACCTGTGTTGTTCAACATTTTCATAAATGATCTGGAAAAGAGGGCAAACAGTAAGATGGCAAAGATTACTGATGATAAAATATTATTCAAGTCCAAAGCAGACTGTGAAGAGTTACAAAGGGATCTCACTAAACTGGATGACTGGGCAACAAAATGACTGATGAAATTCAGTCAAAAAAGCTAACAAAGTTAGGAACCATTAGGAAAGGGATAGATAATAAGACAGAAAATGTCATAATGCCACTATATAAATTCATGTGACGCCCATGCCTTGAATATTGTGTGTAGTTCTAGCCTCCCCCTGCATCTCAAAAAACATATATTAGAATTGGAAGAAGTACAGAGAAGGGCAACAAAAATGATTAGGAGTATGGAACAGCTTCCATACAAGAAGAGATTAAAAAGACTGGGCCTGTTCATCTTAGAAAAGAGATGACTAAGGGGAGGGGAAATATGATAGAGGTCTATAAAATCATGAACAATGTGGAGAAAGGTTTCAGAGTAGCAGCCGTGTTAGTCTGTATCCGCAAAAAGAACAGGAGTACTTGTGGCACCTTAAAGACTAACACATTTATTATAGCATGAGCTTTCGTGAGCTGCAGCTCACTTCTTCGGATGCATAGAATGGAACACACAGACAGGGGATATTTATACATACAGAGAACATGAAAAGGTGGAAGTATGCATACCAACAGGCAGAGTCTAATCAATTGAGATGAGCTATCGTCAGCAGGAGGAAAAAAAACTTTTTGAAGTGATAATTAAGATGGCCCATAGAACTTAACATAGGGAAATAGATAGGAGAGGAGAACTTAACATAGGGAAATAGATTCAATTGGTGTAATGACCCAACCATTCCCAGTCTTTGTTTAAGCCACAGTTAATAGTATCTAGTTTGCATATTAATTCAAGTTCAGCAGTTTCTCTTTGGAGTCTGTTTTTGAAGTTTTTTTGTTGCAAAATTGCCACCTTCAAGTCTGTCACTGAGTGGTTAGAGAGGTTGAAGTGTTCTCCCACTGGTTTTTGAATGTTATGATTCCTGATGTCAGAAACTAGATACTATTAACTGTGGCTTAAACAAAGACTGGGAATGGTTGGGTCATTACACCAATTGAATCTATTTCCCTATGTTAAGTTCTCCTCACACCTTCTATGGGCCATCTTAATTATCACTTCAAAAAGTTTTTTTTCCTCCTGCTGACGATAGCTCATCTCAATTGATTAGACTCTGCCTGTTGGTATGCATACTTCCACCTTTTCATGTTCTCTGTATGTATAAATATCCCCTGTCTGTGTGTTCCATTCTATGCATCCAAAGAAGTGAGCTGCAGCTCACGAAAGCTCATGCTATAATAAATTTGTTAGTCTTTAAGGTGCCACAAGTACTCCTGTTCTTAATGTGGAGAAAGTGAATATGTGAAGGGGTAAATAACACTTGCCTATCACAAGAACCAGGGGTCACCCAATGAAGTTAATAGGCAGCAGGTTTAAACCAAACAAACACATAGTGCACAGTAAACCTGTGGAACGCATTGCCAGGGATACTGTGAAGGCCAACAGTGTAAGTGTGTTCAAAAAAATGCAGCAGATGATTGACACCCTTTTGGAGGAAGAAATAACACCAGCAGGGATTCAAGTGGACTGCTGAGCTGCATGGAGAATGGAAGTGTGGGAGCACTGGAGGAAATCAACAAATCCCCTTTGTCTAACAGTAATGTAGCTAAATTTGATCCTTTATTTCAAGTTCTTAGTCAACAAATATAGTAATATGCTCAGTATTGCATCATAAACAACTGAAGAGCAAGTGAGGGCTGGGGAATCAAACTCACAATTTATATTGGTTACTGAACATCTCCAGAAATGTCAGTAACAAACAGTTCATGGAGCACATTTTGATAGGAAAAATTTCCAGTCCAAAAATTTAGACCAGTTTTAATCACTAAAACACCATAAGCATTTATAAGGCCATACTGTCATTTACAATAAGACTCCTTTACAGCACTCTGGCAATCTAAAGGAGCCTTAAAACTTTTACACCTGTTTTATACTGATAGGGGAATTCATTAAGAATAATATGAACAATTCATTAAGTAGGCAGGCTGATACATTGTGCTCTGGCTGAGAGGACAGAGCTTGCCCCACACCTACCTCCTCAGAAACACTCCAAAGCCCTGCCTCTCCATGCGGGGTGCACTGTGATAGCAAGCGAGGGGGCCAGAGTCTCTCACACGCTCCGCCCCACCCAACCCCACTTCTCTGGTGATGATTTACATCTCCCCCATCTGCTCCAGATGCCCAAACAGATGTGCCCATCCTGTCCAAGAGGGGCGTGTGACCGCTCTTGCAGCTTCCTTTTGCTTTCCTGTCAGAATTCATTTTTCTACAGGGAAGCAAAAAAATCTGCAGCAGACATGAATTCTGTGCGCGTCCAGTGACACACAATTCCCTCAGGAGTACTGTATGGTCATTCTTATGGAGGGGGGTTAATATATATGGTTACACTGAGAACTTGAGTTTCAGGTGAGTGGAGTGAATTTTACCCAATATGAATGAGGCCGTGAGGTGGTAAGGGCTTAATCCAAAACCAATGAAAGACTCCTTCTGACTTCCCTGATCCTTGGTTTAGGCCCAGATCTTCAAAAGCTTTTAGGCTTCTAACTAAAATCAGTGGTAGTGAGGCACCTAAATACCTTTGGAGAATTTGAGCCTACACCTGCTCTCACTACCATCAGTGACAAATCTCCCATCCACATCAGTGATGAGGTATTGTGCCCTTAGTGAAGTGTGGAGTGTGTTAAAATCATAGATTAAGGCCAAAAGGGACCACTAAAGCATCAAGTCTGCCCTCCTGTAGTCATAGGCCACCAACACCAAACCAGCACCTGCATATTAAACCCAGCAACTGAAATGAGACCAAAGTATTAGAATGCTCAGAAGACTGGACTATTACATGCCACCGGACATACATGCCACCCAGTTCTATATTTGATTCATTGGATCAAGCTGGTGCAGTTCAGTGACTTATTCACTGTGTGGAAGAGAAGGGGGAGTTGATGAGGGCTAGCTGGCTGAGCACCAATCTTGTTAAGACTGAGTAATGCTTTGGCCCGGAGTGCAGGAATTAGGAGATATCTGATCCCCCTACTGAGGAAGTATGTATGTCAACTAATTCTTACTTGTTGAATCTTGCTCACATATGTCTAGATACTCATTTTAGTTATAGAACTTCTTAGAGCTGCTGCCATCTCTTTAGGTGGAGCAGCTTTCCCCATTCACAGCATAATCAGAAAAGAAAGACAAGAGATCAGATAGGAGTCCCTAAATGTGTATTTTAAACAAAGTATTAAAATACTATATACACAATGTTATGCTAGAGGGTGGGCACCTCCATGAGGGTGTATATTTGATCTATGGGTCATCACAGATCTCAGTGAAACTGGTGGACATGATAGCACCTTCCATTCAGGCTAACTGAAGCAGCAGTTAAAATTCTTTTTAAGTGATAGATGAAACAATAGATTGTACAATCTTTGTTTAAAATGGTTTCTCTTAGCAATCACTCTTTGTCCAGCATGGCTGACTGTCTCTCAGTCAGGACCTTCAACAGAAGCACATGATGCTGATTCCTCTTGTCTTTCTAGGAGAAAGTTAACTTGGGGTTCTTTGCCCCTCTCATTTATAGTCCAGTGAACCTTTGAAATGGATTCTTCTGAAGGTTACCCCCACAAAATAAAGTTCATTCAAGTTGTGAGAAAGGAGACATGGAGTCTGGTGGTGAAGGAAGTTCCATGCTGGTTTCGTCCCCACAGGTGTTTGCTAAAATGCCAATTGGTTTGTTCCTGCCCCTCCAATGCAAATAAATGGCCACTTGACATGTGATTGCTAATTGATTCTGATGACACCTGGCTGGAGGCATGGACTTGTCCTTTGTCTGAGAAAAACCTGTTTACCTGCTCCCCAGACTTGTCTGGTAAACATATTTTAGTTCCACATTTCTTTCCTATTTTTATGTTTGCTTGGGTGTTTATTGCACATAAACCACACAAGAATATTAATCATCAGTGTGTTATTAGTTTTCCCGTGATACCTTTCATGACACATCAGATACAATTTATGACATCAATGATCTGGGTACGCTGAACTGGTCAGACCAGCTGAAAGTCACTACCAGATACCAGTGAGCCCTTTGCCCTCTTGCATTTGGATGCTGTTAGGGTCACATCCACTCACCAATCCATAAAAATACAAACAAGCAGATAAACAACCAAAACTATAAGTAGGCTTGTAAGGATTAGATTTTTATCAGTAAAAGTCAATCAACATGGATTTCACTGCACCCATGCAAACTAACAAAAATATTTCCATTGATAATCAAAATTTACAGATAGGCAAAGTAATAAATGCTACTTGAGAACTTTAGAGCTTGATTTAAGAATATTTACTTTGTGTATTTTGACATGTGATGTTGAAAATGTGCGTGTTAATGTTTTTAAAGCTTCAACATTTTGAATCTCAACATATACTGTCACTAAATAATTATTGCCTGATTTCCCCCCCCCCCCCCCACTGTCTCAACTCCCTCCCCATAATTTCCTGCAACTATGGAAATTTAAATTAAAATTAAAATGCCCCAAAATAAACACATCAGTCAAAATTATAAAAAATAAAAACTGAATTCTGCCAAGCCTACCTAATAAACTAATCAAGCTATTTCTCCTAGATCCTACGAAAGACTAACACATGGAAGGCATTCAGACACTATAGCAAGGGAGGCTATCTAGAGATAAATGAAATAGTTAATGGTAACAATTAAGGCTCCAAACTAGTAAACACTTACATACATGCTTGACTTTAAGCATGAATCATTCCACTGAAGTTCCTCTGTGTGCATGTGTGTAGAAATTATTGAAGTCAGTGAGATTACACATGTGTTGCAAGATCAGGACCTAAATCATCATAACTAGGCTTTAGACTTAATTTACCATTTAAATGATGAGGAACAACTCACAGCACACAGAGCTCATATCTGGTTGTCTGCAGATGCAGGCAGACATCACTTATGTCCATTTATACTCTGTTCACATATCTTCATAATTGTAAAGTCTAGATACTTAATTTTTTTATTTAAATAAAAGTTTCCACAGCACAAGCAGGTATCCTCCAAAGAAAAGTACTAGTTTGCTATGCCATTGTAAGGTACCCCAATTAAAACTTTGACTAAAACTATTCTGTGACCTTGACTACTGCATTTGCTACCAAGTACATACTATACACTTGTGCTGTATAGCTGCTTTCATCCAATGATTTCAGAGTGCTATACAAACATTAATCTTTATTATAACCTGGTCGGATATTATCTGTTGTCACCAATACCAAGTAAAGTACAAAGACTTGCCCCATACCATACTAGCTGAAAATAGAAGCTAAGACTTCTGAACCCTGCTTCCCACTCACTGAATCATGCTGCCTGACTTCAGGTACAATGTTTATGTAAGTTTAATAATAATTAGGTTTAATATTAAGACTGTTGTTTTGCTTAGGGGTGTGTAATGCCTAATATAAGCCTCTCCCTCCCCCTAATTACTCACCTCCACACGAGGGAGGTGAAATTTAGTGTACATATGTTGGATTAAATTAATGCTTGTGTGGCACTTTGAAAATGCAAAGCACAATATAAATGCTAGTTAATCATTATTATGGTCAGAGTTCAATACTGTTCTAATTACACATGTAATAATCGTCAGGGTTTACTTTAAAAAACAAAACTAGCCCAAAAATCTAATTCTAAGCTGCCAAGTTGCTGTTGCCTCTCCTGGCCTCTAGTAAACATGCTGGAGAATGCTTTTTCTTGTGAGTGAATTAATACCTCAGTCTGGTGCTGCTGCATCCCCAGGAATCTGCTTTGGGCTGTGTGTATGCAAGGGGCTCTAATAGCTTTTCACTGATATTTCCTGATCTATAAGCTTTTGCCTCTTTATTTGATTAACGTAAATAATAGCCAAGTGAAAATATTATATATATGTGTGTGTGTATGCATAGTGATGGGGTACATCCGCCACTGTTTAATGGTAATTCTAGACCCCCTGTTGGTGCTTTTTACCATCTGTGTCTAGCTAGGGTGCTATAACCCTTCCTTTTAGATATAGACATTTTCACCGTGTTACCCATGCCTTTGTTGTCTCAAAATTAGACTGCTGCTAGTGCTGCAACATGCTCTACGTGTGGCTACATCTGAAAACCATTTGGAAACAAGCTGGTGCAAAAAGCAGCAGCTTTCTTACTATTCTGGGTAAGAACTTACGGGTGTGTGCTCTGACCTATAAATCCCTAAATGGTTCATGACCCAGCCTCCTGAGAGATTCCCTAACTCTTGTGCTATGCCACCACAGCTGTGGTAAACAGATGTATTTGAGCTGGATCCCACTCATTATAATAGAGGTTGGTGCTTAAAAGGTGTTTTCTGTGGGTACGTCTACACTGCAGGCTTACTTTGTGCTTTTGTGTGTGTTTTTTTTAACCCCAAACCGCTACCACCTATGCACAAAACCCTTAAACAGATGCTTATATAAGCCTCAATTCTGTGGTTGCATGCATGACTGGAAGTATGGGTTAAAGTATGTTCACTTTAAGGCATGTTCCTACCTGCCCTCTTTGCAATAAAGATGCAATTTAAGTATGTGTAGCTGACCTTTGTTTAGATTGTCCTAGCTAGACCTCTGATGCCATCCCACAATTCCTGGGTCCTGTATGTTCCCATCCTTCTACCTGCTCACTTCCTACTCACCTTCTAAGTACTAGAAACTGTTGGCTGGTTTATAGGCACCAGGTCAGTTTTTAACCCTTTGTTCCATGTAGCCTGCTCCATTTTCTGCACAGGGCTCTTGGTCCCCCAGTTTGGTCAAAAATAGCCCAGATTTGGAGATCATCTAGGCATGCTGCAAAAGGCATCTGTTTGGTAGGGTTTTTGGAGAAGGCTGAGAGTATGTTTCCCAGAGAGATGAAGGTGGTAGAAGGGAGTATTCCTGTAGGTGCTTGGTTAGCATAATTCCAGTTTAAATTATTTTAATGCTGCTGGAGGGTTGCTGTAGTACTAATCAGTTATGTAAGGCTGTCTAGAGCCTTGTAATAGACATCTTATTATTTAAATCTAAATAAATATGCATATTTATATTTGCACATCTATGGTGCATGTGAGTGTCATATTTATACACACACATTGTGTAGTATGTATGTATGCATAACTATGGCCACAGTATTTTGTGCAACCAATACTTTTAAATACTTTTTCCTGAATATCTTTTTAGACATTTTCTCCCTGATTTAGTGGGGCACTAATCCTCATCCATTTTCTTCTAATGGTCCCAAATGGAAGCAGAAGAATAGGGATGGTGGTTCTTAACAAAATGAAACCAGAAAATGCTATAACATCCACAGGGTTGGTAGAAGGATCAAGAAGATTTAGTAGTACTCCTTTAGTACTCCTCAATGAGGTTTCCTTTGGCTGTTGTCATATTAGAGGCTGTTAGATTATCAAAAATTAATCTGCTAGTGTAGAACCAGTTATTGCTAAAGCAGTGGTTCTCAACCCAGGGTACACATACCCTGGGGGGTATGCGGAGGTCTTCTGGGGGTACATCAACTTGTCTGCCTAGTTTTAAAATAGGCTACCTAAAAAGCACTAGCAAAAGTCAGTACAAACTAAAATTTCATATGAATACTTGTTTATATTGCTCTATCATACACTGAAATGTAAGTATAATATTTATATTCTAATTGATTTTATTTTATAATTAAATGGTAAAAAATGAGAAATAAATCAATTTTTCAGTAGTAGAGTGCTATGATATCTGTATTTTATATCTGATTTTGTAAGCAAGTAGTTTAAGTGAGGTGAAACTTGGGGTACACAAATCAGACTCCTGAAAGGGGGTGTAGTCTGCAAAGGTTGAGAGCCACTATACCTCTGACTGCCAGAAACTAGGATTGGATGACAAGGGATGGATCACTTGAATTCACTTGTGTTCATTCCCTCTCAAGCATCTGACCCTAGCCACGGTCAGAAGACTGGATACTAGATTAGAGGGAACATTGGTCTGATCCAGTATGGCCAGCAGTCTTATGTTCCTTTTAGGATATGTTTAGTGTGCTGTCCCCCAAGCAACTCAGGACATCTGAGGACTCTATTTCTGATACAGCATTAATAGGATTGTTGACAGCATCACACAAAAGGCGCTTTTCTTCTTCGGTCCTTAACATTTTCATCAGACCATTTTGATGTGACGTTTAAAAAATAAAACAAAACCCCAACCTCTAGGAATCTCGTTCTCAAACGTGCCCTGTGCACTACAGTGGCGAATCCAACGAGCGCGCAGGGAAGAAAGCATTGCTGGGGGCCCTGATCGTGTATGACACCATAACACAAACAACAAAACCACATAGAACCCTCCCTTCTACTCGCCACCCTCCCCTCTGTGAACCTGCCCCTTCCGGCCCCCCCAGGAAAAGCTCCCCGGGAAACAAACGAGCACTAAAGGGCGCTCGCGGGGCCCTCCGCCCACAGTGCGCGAGCTCCCGCTCAGCCGCGCGCGGCCCATTGCCCTGGCCCGCCCAAGGAGGGGCGGGTCGAGTCCCCAGGACGCTCTAGCCGCGCGCTCTGTGGTGGGGCGGCCCGGCCGGGATGACGCGGCGGGCGGGTCCCGTGATGGCTGGTCGTGTCGCCCTCGCGCTGTCACTCGCTGCCGCCTCCCCGGCACCAGCTCGCGGCCGCCGAGCCCCCGCCATGGCCGAGGATGGGCACCTGGAGGCCTCGAGCGAAGGGTGAGCGCGGGCGGGGAGACGGTGCCATAGGCAGGGGCAGCAGTTGGGGGACCCCCCCCCCGGCCTATGTACACCTGCCAACCCTCATACACCCTCCCCCCCCCCCCGGACCGCCCTAGAGCTGACCCTCGCATCCCAGCTGCTGTCGGTTTTTTGTGTGTCACTTCCTCCATGTTCCTACTGCAAAACCACTGATGTCTTAGCTGGTTCAGCTACAGCAACTTCCCCTCTCCCGGTCTGCTCACATCTCTCGTCTCCTCCCGCCTATACAATCGGCTGTTGCTAAACAATCATTTTCCTCTTCTGTCTCTGGCGTGCCTGTCGCTCCATCTCTCCGCTGACTTCCACTTCCCTTCAGCATCAACTTGGAACACATCCCCTTTCTTTAAACCACTGTGCAAATTGGCCTGACCCATATTTCTGCTACTTTTCCTTCTCTTCCCAGGCAGCCCTTCAGAATGACTTAATCGTTGTCTTCACACTTTTTACAATGCTGCACCTTGTGTTTGAAACTATCTTCCCCTCCATTGTAGTTTGTGTGCCAAACAAACCTCCCTCTCCTTTAGAGAGAGAGACAAGGTGGGTAAGGTAATCTTTTATTGGACTAACTTCTGTTGGAGAGGTTTTGAGTGAATAAAAGATATTGTCTCACCCACCCGGTCTCCCTCATGCCCTGGGACTAACGCAGCTATAACACCCTATAACATTCTTCTTAAAATACACAATCTATAAAGCCTCCAGTTGATGATTTACTAAGTCAGTCTTAAAATATCTGTGCTTCATCTTCTCAAACTTGTTCAGTGCATTGACTCTAAACTGCATTAGTTGCTTAACTTGATCCTTTGGCGTGTTAAGTGCTTCTTTGGTAGTGCTGAATGCCCTCAACTTTTGTCATCACACAGCACATTTCAGGATTGTGTTCTTAATATAAAGTCCTTAGGGTAGGGGAAAAATGGTCTACATTTTCATAAGAGATTATTGATTATGGATGCCCAACATGACATCTTTTAAAGGGGTGTGATTTTCAGAAAGTGCTCAGCATCCACCCTCTGAAAATCAAGCCCTTTTAAGGCCTTTCAGATTGGCCACCCAAAATCACTAGTCACTTTTGAAAATGAAAGCTTAAGTCTCCTTTTTGTACATCAAAAAGTGCATGGACAGTGGTGAAATGCTAGTGCTTTGAACAGTTAGCACAGAGTATTTGCATTACTGCATTCTTAATATTGGCTAGTCTTAAAGCTTGGTCATCCTTTCAAGGTGAATGAGCCTGATTAGAGCTAGAAAAAATTTAAATTGTATAAACTAGTTAAATACACTGATTACTTTCAGATTTAAAATTGGCTTGGTAGAGAAATATCTATTAAAATAGCAGATTGGATGCAGTTCTAAATGACAGGTGACATATTAAGTGTATATAAAGGAAAAATCTAAAGTTTAATCTTTTTAAAAACAAATACATCAGATAGTAATTAACCTAGTTACACAACAAGTTCAACTAGTTGAAATCTGGCAACATGAGCTTTCTGTGGGAGTGTAGTGATGATAGCATAGTAAAATCACTACAAAATATATTAATCAAAACATGCTAAATCATACAGCTGTAATCCATAGTTTAATCTGAAGATAAAACTAAATATATTTGGATCGTCAATGTGGAACAAAGTGTCTAGAAAGTTTGTCAGCGTTCCATATAAAATCACTAAGTACTGCTCAGTTTGCATAAATGTGGGGGAAAGTTTCAAGGATTGAAAACTGTTTTGTCTTTAAGATAAGTGATAAGTTTCTCTAAAATAACTTTGGGTGGGTTTTTTGGTGAAATTAGATGGAATGGCTTGCAGCAACTAGTTAAAACTAAGAGTGCCTTGGAATAAAATATAGAACTATTTTGTAGGAAACATTGCAACTTCAATATTCATAACTGTTTTTCCATTATCCTTTGATACTTTTCTGAGTTTGGGTTTTCACTCGTGAGGCATGTTGTTGGAAATGATAGACTTTTTACAGTCTCAGAGTGAATGTAGTTTTAAAATCTGCATTGATGAAATCAGTAGGTTTGAACTCATGAAGCACTTCCAGTAAGACACTCAGGCTACTATACTGCATAACATTCATAATAATTGACTTGCTCTTTAAAGAGACACTGTCAACTGCAGATTTGTCTGAGTGTTTGGCTGACTCACACCTTAAAATTTAAAACAAAGCATAAGCAGGTAGGGTAATGAAATCATACTCCAAATATCTGCACAGTTACAGTTCCTTTGCTCAGTTTTTCTTTAACTTAGAAATGAAGATTCAAAACAAATCAACTCAAAACAGTTTCACTGCCCTGCAGGGTCTTGTCTTAGCCCTTGTCTCCCTTGTCACTCACCATCAGCTGAGGCTCGCTCCCACCCTCTCTCCCTTAAAAATGTCTTCCTCTCAAGCCTTCTACCTGATAGTAAAGAGCTCTATGCATCTATGTTCCTCCATGACCCAAGGTCTCTCCTGTCTACTCCCCTCCCTAAAAGTCTAAAAGACTTTTATGTAGCTTCTTGTAAGTCATAGGACTAGCAGAGGCTTCCAGTTTTAAAGGGAACAAGGGCAAAAACAGGTGCACTGGGAGGTACACTTTTACCCCAATGCCCAGTGTGCTGTTACACACAGACTAAAGGAAATTTCCCACCTCTTTTCCAGTTTGGCCTTTTACATAGATAGGAGTTTGTGTATAGGCAATTGCCTTTCTATGTCGATCATCGCTTTCACTCTCTGGTCTCATGCACTTGCATCACATTCATGTATTGTCCTCAAAACTCACAAATAAGTTTTATTTCAGCCACTCTAGAAATGTGTTTTTATGAATTTTCCCTGCCCCTGCATAGATTTGGGAAGGGGAGCACTGCGGCTTTCATTGGGAAGGTGTCTTTTCTCTGCTCTCTTCTGGGTGGAGCCACAATGGAGACACTGTTAGGAGGCTGTCTCCTCACCCCTTCCCTGCTGCTGAGAGGAGAGGAGAGTTGATCATGATAGTGTATTCTGCATCCCTGCAGATGGAGGCCTCTCATCTAGAAACTTCCCTGAGAGGAATGATTAACGACAATAGGCACTAGAACAGTGATATCCAGCCTTCTCAGTCTGAGGGGTGAACAGATTATTTGATGCAGTCAGTACTGGAGATGGATTCTCTCTGTACTGCTCTCCTTGTACCACTTAAGCCAGTGCTAGAGATTCTCCTTTTTTGGGGGGGGGACTTCCTAGGCTGCTTTAGCCTATGCAGGGGTTGAGGCAGAGACCAGGGATCCATAAGGAGTAGTTGATTCTTGGTTTCTCTTTTTCTCCTTTCCTGAGCTGCCTTTAATGGCCGTGTGGTAGAGGGGAACTGAGCTGTCCTTGCTTAGATGTTCCTCTAGGCCAGGGGTGGCCAACCTGAGCCTGAGAAGGAGCCAGAATTTACTGATGTACATTGCCAAAGAGCCACAGTAATATGGCAGCAGCTCCCCCACCGCACTCCCAGCACCTCCTGCCCACCGGCAGCCCCTTCCGATCAGCACCTCTCCCTCCCTCCCTGCGCCTCCTGATCAGCTGTTTCGTGGTGTGCAGGAGGCTCTGGGCGGGAGGGGGAGAAGTGAGGGCATGGCAGGCTCAGGGGATGGGGTGGAAAGAGGTGGAGTGGGGGTAGGGCCTGTGGTAGAGCCAGGGGGTTGAGCAGTGAGCACCCCCACCCCCCTGCCCGGCGCATTGGAAAGTTGGCACCTGTAGCTCCAGCCCTGGAGTCGTTGCCTATACAAGGAGCCACATATTAACTTCTGAAGAGCCGTATGTGGCTCCGGAGCCACAGGTTGGCCATCCCTACTCTAGGCTCAGGCAGAGCCAATCAAACTTCTTCTATCCTGCTGTCCTTCAGGCTTGCAGAGAAGCAGTCAACAGAGCAGTTGAATTGCTCAACAGTTATAGGAGGAAAGAGACAGCAGCTGCTAAGAGCATTCTGGGCTCAGATCACAGCTCCTCCTTGAGCTGTAGGTGAAGCAGTGGAAGGCAGTACTTAATACCTCCTCCTTGTAGGGATGAGTTTAATTTGAATACCCAATTTAAAAACTGCAGGGCATGTTACACTTTTAATTTGTAATCAAATATTCTATTAAGTCTCCCTCAAGTACTGCACAGTAGACACTGCTGGGCTAGAGGTTTTCTCCTCCCTCCCTTCTCAAGCCCAATCATGGGCTTAGTGGACGGAAGGGCAACCCCCAGGAGGCATAAAGAGTAGACTGCCCTTCTTCCCCTAGCCTTCAGTAATTCTCTAGTGAGTGCAGTGGTAAAAAGAAAATATTCACATACTTTCAAAAATATGTCAGTTAAAAAAAAATCCAAGTCAAGTATGTCTTTAATAATCAAACATACCACACTCAATACTCCGTGCCAGCATGGTACGTGTGTACACAGAGGTATAAAGTCAGGGGGAGATTACAGGGATTGCATACTTTTAAAGTCCTACCCATTACATCAGGTGGAGGATCCTGTTCTCCATGACTAGTTGGCTGAGTCCCTGCTGAGTTGTGACAGAAATCCTCCACCAACTTGCTTGGCCAGTCAGTCATCTGGGCTTTAGTCTCTCCCTTCTCAATAAAGTGCCCAGGTGGGGAGAGGAAGATGATAGTCATCTGTTAACTCTTGAATCATGTTTAAAATCTTGAATAACAGGGGTAATAGATATCTGGGAGGTAGTGTTGGGAAGTCTGCTACTGCCACCCATACTGTAGATAAAATGAAGATTTCTGTCCACAGGGCTATCGGCCTAGCACAAACCTTTCACTAGTACTACATTCACAATTCATTCTGTGCTCAGTAGGGCCATTTATGCTGCGAGGAGCTGCACTAGGAGGAATTGTGCCTTAGGTCTTTTTTGTGATGCAGTATATTCACTCTTGCAGACTGGTCCAACTCCCTGTTGCGCTGGGAGGAACAGCATCTAGGCACTGTGAGCCCAAGAGGGTCACCACAATACAGGACCTTTGGTGGGGGAACTAAAGGGTGGAAAACTGAAAACACAAATGAAGAACCTTCCCATTTAAAAAACAAAAATCTGTAGTCTCTCCTGATGGTTACATTTGCAACCTTATTTTCTGGCATTCTTAACTTTTGAGCGCTTGACTTTGCAAATTTGACATTCCTTTAGCACAGCTTTAGCATAGCTTTTTGGGGTGTCATTGGTATTGACAGCAAGGGAGAAGAGGGGAAGGAAAGGTGGATGGATAGCTCAGTTTTTGCCTTGTTGAGGTTGAGCAGGAAGTGGGAGCTCCAGATGAGAGATTTTGATAACAGGAGAGAAGTCAGGGGAAGAGAGGTAGATTTGTGAGTCACTGAAGCTGTGTAAGGGGATGAGGTCACAGTGGGCTAAAGTTAAAGGGAAAAGAGGAGGGATTTAAAGACAAAGTCCTGAGTGACTGACAGTGTGGGGGGAGTAGAAGCAGGAACCTGTGGTGGTTAGTGATAAGAAAATCTGGATAGCATGAGGCTACAGAAGTGAAGGAAGGATATAGTTCAGTCCTGTATAATAAGTACTTTCTCTTACTTGCTAGTATAACTTTTTCGTTAATGTTCTCAGTTAGATTGGTTTGGATTTCAGTGTTGAAATACAAGTGTAAAATAATGTTTTATTAGACAAGATGGGCAGAAAACACACAGTCTTTATTTCTTTACTGCTGGTGCTGTGACTGCTTTGTAAATTACACCTCTATCCCGATATAACACTGTCCTCAGGAGCCAAAAAATCTTACTGCGTTATAGGTGAAACCACGTTATATCGACCTTGCTTTGATCCACCGCAGTGCGCAGCCCCCCCCCCCCCCCGGAGCGCTGCTTTACCGTGTTATATCCGAATTCATGTTATATCGGGTTGTGTTATATCGAGGTAAAGGTGTATTTTTTTTTTAAAGGGGAAGCGTCTGATCTTGAACCTTGTATGTTTCTGCTCCTCCAGAGTTGATAAAATCAGAGCAGGAAAGGACTGGTTTCCTAACCTGTTAGCATTAATTATCCTCCATGTCTTTGTAGTACTTTGACATGTCTTTTAGATGAAATGTGAGGCAATAGGGCAGTGTTTCACAAGCTATGGGGGTGGGGAGAAAAGGGATACCAAGCTTGTCTGGGGATTTGGAGCACAGGCAAAGGAGAGTGGGGGTGGTCAGGAAAAGCTGAATGATCCCAGATATGTAGGGCCCTCCCAAATTCACAGCCATGGAAAAACGTGTCACGGACCGTGAAATCTGGTCTTTTGTGTACTTTTACCCTATACTGTACAGATTTCATGGAGTAGACCAGCATTTCTCAAATTGGGGGTCCTGACCCAAAAGGGAGTTGTAGGGGGTCGCAAGGTTATTGGGGGGGTTGCAATATTACCACCCTTACTTTTGCACTGCCTTCAGAGCTGGGCGGCTGCATGGCAGCAGCTGTTAGCCGGGTGCCCAGCTCTGAAGGCAGTGCCCCGCCAGTGCAGAAGTAAGGGTGGCATACCATACCATGCCACCCTTACTTCTGCCCTGCTACTGGCGGGTGGCTCTGTCTTCAGAGCTGGGCTCCTGGCTAGCAGCCACCACGTTCCAGCTGCCCAGTGCTGAAGGAAGCGCTGCCGCCATTAGCAGAGCAGAAGTAAGGGTAGCAGTACCATAACCCCTCCCAACAATAACCTTGCGACACCCCTCCCCCCCAGCTCATTTTTGGGTCAGGACCCCTACAATTACAACACCGTGAATTTTCACATTTACAATAGCTGAAATCATGAAATTTATTATTTTTTAATCCTATGACCATGAAATTTACCAAAACGGACCCTGAATTTGGTAAGGCCCTACAGATATGCCTCTCTCATGACTGCAAATGTGCTTAGTGATCTCCTGTTCTGTTATGGCAGCCTGTAGTACTGGATGGCCAGTTGTGTAAGCAGCCTGAGTGTACTGGGATGCAGGCTCAGGCAGCAGTCTGATCATTTAAACTTTGCGCTTGTACTCATCTCAGCTGCAAGAGCACATAATGCTTGATCCCATGTGCATCAGTGAATGCTCTCTCACACACCCTGGAATGGAGGGAGGGGGAAAGTGGCAAAAGGCGGCATCAAAATTAAACAAAAATTAGAAAACAAAAAATACACAAGGGGCAGAAAAGGATGTGAGGAATTGCTGGGAGACAGAAGAGAAGAGGGCTAGGAACATGGTAGGAGGAGTGAGCTAGTACCCATCTGCTGCTCCATTTCAGGTAGGGGAGCTGCACCAAAATTGAATACCAGTATAATGTTGATCTTCTCTCCTGCCTGAATTTGCAGCTTGTTCCAACTATTCCTAGAATATCACTATACTAATCAGAAGAGATTCATTGTGTATGACTTATCTTGTTTACAATCTCTTCTTAGTATCTGGGAAGTCAGGGGCCAATGTAACATGCTGTTTATATGTACAGGAAACTTCAAGTGGCAAAATGCAATGTTTCTAAATAATTTAACATTGATAAAGTAGGTGCTGACTGTTCTAAATACAAAGTTCAAGATACAATAAATATACAAGGAAGGCGTTTTTACCTCTGACCTAATGTAGCAATATTCTGTAATAAGCTACCAAGAGCCTCTTGTTGAAATCATGAGGTATGATGTACAGGACACTTCCTGGAAATATTGTGCAGTAGTTTTCAAAATATTATGCAGTACTTTAAATGTTGCAAAACAGTTGGATAATTCAGTAACACTAAAGTAATCACAGAATGTTTTGGCTTGAAATTCTTCTAAACAGCTTTATAAATAGGGTGATAATCCAATTGGAAGGGGAAAAAATTGGCTTCAGAGTTAACCATGAAGCAGCTCCATAAAACTGTTGGATCTTGTGGAAAATGCCAAACTGGTATTTGCAAAGGATACCATCCACCAGGGTTCTCATTTTGTGTTTTGAGCTTTCTAGTGTGTTCTCCAAGGCCTCACACTCTTCAAGATTTGTAGTCTCTGAGGGTAGTGATAGTGGGGTAGAACATGAGCTGTATTCCATTCTATCAACATTCACGTGCCACTTCTGGAGCGTATCTCCTGTCGTTGGAATCTCTCATCCAAATTGCATCTGTGGTCACTACATCTAACTTCCAGTCCACATGGAGAAACTCTTCACCCAAACAGCTTGGTCTCTTCAGAAATAACTACTGCTCATAAAGCATCTGGACTCATGTGATCTTAAATGCATTCCTCATCTTTAGGGACATGAAATCCCAAAAGGTCGCCTTGATTCATACAAAGTTGAACTACCATGTTTACAGAAACAATGAGGGAAGAATCAGGTTGTGCCTCTTGTGTTGGAAAGCTCTACAAGCATGGGAATGGATTCTGCCCCAAGACATTCATAAAATCATTTTAGCCAGTCCTCATCAGACTGAGGCCTGGTCTTGCAGTGGGACACCCTGCTCTATTCCAACCCAGGTTAGAGATCTGTAGGTGTGATGTTTCTGAGTAGCTGACTTGTTTCCTTCAGCCTTTTTGGAATCAGTCTTCTAGATGAAATTCCAAGTGGAAAAGATTCACAGTATAGTGTAAATGGATCCTTGTGGACCCATTTACTTTCCTCATATAAAAAAACTATTTTCTTGACTTTGAAGACTAGCCTGTTTAATTTGGCAACTCTTTCAACCTACTGTGAATTTGTCTTCAGTTCTTTGTCACCATTTTTCATGCAGGGCATGTTCCTTACATATTACAAACACAAACTTTTTTTATTAAGTTATTAAATGTTACTTATGAAATGGGTCAGCTTTCAAATCTGACAATGTATTCAGTCATTTTAGATCCAAATGTACTATATTTCAAATCTCTCTTCATCTTACTCATTGTAAAAACGAGTCTCACAATTTAACTATATTATACCTACAGGTTCCTCACTCCAACTGTAAAAGGAGAAGGTTTCATCATGCATTCATCTTGGTCCTCTGTAATTATTTTATGCATTTTCTTAGGGTATGTCTATACTACCCGCTGGATTGGCGGGCAACAATTGATCCAGCGGGGGTCAATTTATTGCGTCTAGTCTAGACCCCCAAGCGCGCTCCCGTAGACTCCTGTACTCCACCGGCGCGAGAGGCGCAGGCGGAGTCAACGGGGGAGCGTCAGCTGTCGACTCACCGCAGTGAAGACACTGCCGGGAGTAGATCTAAATATGTTGACTTCAGCTACATTATTCACATAACTGAAGTTGTGAAACTTAGATCAATTCCCCCCAGTGTAGACCAGGCCTTACATGAAAACCCTCTGCACCCCCACAAGCTTTTTTCCCTTTCACAGCAAGATTTCAGCTTTGCCTGAAATACTACCCCAAATAAAATGTAAATTTGCTTTGCTTTAAAATGTCTCCTGTTTTGAGGTCCAATGTTCTGATTAGTCTATTAGCTCTGTTGGCTTATCGAAAATCTTGTGTTTAGGAGGAGGAAACAGAACCCAGACATACTAGTGAAATTAAACTCTCATCTGTTAAAACTACATCTGTTTTTTAGGATTGTGCTTCATTTTGAGTCTGTTGTATTTTAAAGGCATGTATCCCAATTTGGTCTTTCTGTACTACGTAATCAAATAGCAAGATGGTATCAGATTTTATTCAAGGAGTTAGCAACTTAAAATAATTTAATTTGATTATTTTTTAAAAGTAGTTTCTGGTATTATACCTGTCCATGTCTTCTTTCCAATTTCTTGTAGTTTTACAATCATGTGCTCACATCCTTTTTAAAAGTAATTTTCTCCTCTGACGCTGTGTGAAAGATCCATATAGACAAGGGAAACGGACTAAATGTTTTAATAGGACAAACAGTGAAACTTGAAGATACAAAATACTGTCAATGCACAAAGTAAACAAAGTGAAAAGAGAAATACTCTCTCTAATACATTTCAATTATAGCACTTTATTTTGTATGTAGTAATAGTAGTGGATAAAAATGTTCAGAGGAATGTGCTTTGTTGTTGTGTGTGTGTGTGGGGGGGTGTTTGTTTTTTAAATTGATGGTGTCCTTTTTAATAGGTGACAGGCAAATAGTTTGTTATGGAAACTTAACATCCTGCCGTGAGCACCCGTGTAAGCTATGTTCAGTTTTCAGATTGATAGTTTAGTTATTTGAGACAAAGCGGGAAATGAGATGCTAATAAGAACTTTTCTCTAAAATCTGTGGTTGCTGTCTGCCCTCTTTTTCCATACTAACTGCTTGTGTCATCCTTGACCGTTTCTTTCCCTTTGTCCTATTATGGGTCACAACCTTAAAAGGAACTCAAAATTTAGTAACTGAAGTAGAATTTGTACTGCTAACTCTTATTACTGGTTGAGAGGCATAAGGCAAAAAACAAACCCACAGCTTGAGTCTCAGATCCTAGGTTGAGTTTAAAGAGTCGACAGAATAAACATCTTGTAAATGGAATAAATTTTGATGTGGAGTAGTTTAGACACAAACATGGAATTAAACAATGCTACGTCATTTTTCATAGTAGAATTGCCCTTAAGAGCCTTTTTTAATTTGAAAAAGCACGATGGAACAGAAAAGTGGATGCTTTATTGCTCTAGTCAGTTTTCTTTGCTTTTATAGCATGAAGGCACATGAATTCAGTGATGCTGAGTGAAATGCATAAAACCGAATGTGTAAATTCAGTGGAGGAGACTAATTTATTGGCCATTCCTCCCCAAAGTTCAAAAAAGTGGTGTACCTCATCATTTATCTTTAACTTGTAAATTATCCATATTTAAATATCAGCCACTTGATGGTTATTGATGATTCCTCTGTGAAATTGTACTTGCTTAATCTTCATTGTTTTCATGACTCTATGCAGGTTAAAAAGTAGTCATTTGTACAGACCGAAATCCACTCCCTTTTCAGCTAGTTGCTTGCCACTTCAGTTCAAAATTATATAATAGTGTTTTAATTTAAAGATTTTTTTAATGTAATTTTTTAACCTGATTTCTCTAGGATAGTGGTTGCCCAGCCCTCCCATTTGCTTTTCCTTTTCTCAGTTTTGTTTGTTATTATTTATGCAGTAATGAATTATCATTATGTTGCTCTTTAGGGCTTGATCCAGCTAAGTGATGAGCACTCTGGCCCTGATCGAGTAAAGCACGTAAGCACATGAGCAGTCTCAGTTAAGTCAAATGCTTAAATGTTTTTCTGGATTGTAGCCATTGTGCTCAGAACCTTGCTGGATTGAGCCTTGTAGTATTTTTCATATCTAAATTTCAAAATACCTACAATTCTAAATTCTCATGCTGGCAAATAGTGGGTTGTTTATTTAGACATTGCCTGCAGAAGGCAGTGGAGGAAGGCATCTGTAATTCCCTTTTGATACTGGTTTTTACTTCTGTATCTGCTCCACTGTTAATGTGTCTCAGTTTTGTACCAGTGCAATCCAGCTGAAGTCCACAGAGGCCATCTCATTAATTCATTGGGTCTGGAAACAACCACCTCTGTTCATCTTGGTGCTTAGGCAGCAAAGTACAATAGATTCTCTACCCTTTCCCTGATAATCCAGTAGTGCACCTAATCGATAGACATCCAGCACTAGTTGGAAGTCTGGTGAGGGGAAAGGTTATTGTTTAGGTTGTAAAACCAAAAACATTTGGATTTAAACAGGAAATTCAGTGCAATAGTCAGGTTATTGATTTCATTTTATACTCTTTTCAAACACAAAGTTAGAGTTGTGTGTCAGTATTCTGACCTGACCCTAAGGGTGAGAAGAGTTGATGAGTTTTAGCAGGCTTTATTGTCAGTTGGCATTTATATTCTGTACATTTTTGTACAAAGTAGCACTAACCAATTTAATATTTGGTACACTGCATTAAAAGCAGACTGTGAAGAACTTCAAAAAGATCTCACAAAACTTTAAGTGATTGGACAACAAAATGGCAAATGAAATTTAATGTGGATAAATGTAAGGTAATGCACATTGGAAGAAATAACCCGAACTATACATACAATATGATGGGGGCTAATTCAGCTACAACTAATCAGGAAAAAGATCTTGGAGTCATCGTGGATAGTTCTCTGAAGACGTCCACGCAGTGTGCAGCGGCGGTCAAAAAAGCAAACAGGATGTTAGGAATCATTAAAAAGGGGATAGAAAATAAGACGGAGAATATCTTATTGTCCTTGTATAAATCCATGGTACGCCCACATCTTGAATACTGCGTACAGATGTGTTCTCATCTCCAAAAAGATATACTGGCGTTAGAAAAGGTTCAGAGAAGGGCAGCTAAAATGATTAGGGGTTTGGAATGGGTCCCATATGAGGAGAGATTAAAGAGGCTAGGACTTTTCAGCTTGGAAAAGAGGAGACTAGGGGGGGATATGATAGAGGTATATAAAATCATGATTGATGTAGCGAATGTAAATAAGGAAAAATTATTTACTTGTTCCCATAATACAAGAACTAGGGGCCACCAAATGAAATTAATGGGCAGCAGGTTTAAAACAAATAAAAGGAAGTTCTTCTTCACACAGCGCACAGTCAACTTATGGAACTCCTTGCCTGAGGAGGTTGTGAAGGCTAGGACTATAACAGCGTTTAAAAGAGAACTAGATAAATTCATGGAGGTTAAGTCCGTTAATGGCTATTAGCCAGGATGGGTAAGGAATGGTGTCCCTAGCCTCTGTTTGTCAGAGGGTGGAGATGGATGGCAGGAGAGAGATCACCTGATCATTGCCTGTTGGTTTACTCCCTCTGGGGCACCTGGCATTGGCCACTGTCGGTAGACAGGATACTGGGCTAGATGGACCTTTGGTCTGACCCAGTACGGCCGTTTTTAATTGAAATTGACCTTCAAAAGAAACAAAACAAAATGTCTACAACTTTAGAAATGTGGTGAATAATCACAATAACTAGGTTGAGAGGGGTATTTATCATATTACCTTATAAACTGCTTTTTCTTGGTTCTTTGACAGACTTCCCCAGCTAGGATTGTCTAGAGCAATAAGTATAATAATCTTATATGCAGTAAAGCACTGAATTCTCCATGTTGATTGAAGCCAACCATATATGAGACTTACAAGTGACCTGGAAAGGAACTCCTGAATTAGCTAACTACATATATATGAATACTTCCCACACCACTAACCCAGTTGTGGTAATACTGGCAATAAAAAACATGTACATTGCACTTCTAACATTTTTGGGGTTATTCTGTGGCTAAATCCGGGTTTGCTGTAAACAGTTTAGAATACTGTAATCTGGGACATCAGTTGCTAGAAAAGTTAATGGTTCTATTGTGTTGCCTAGGTCTATAGCACGGTTTGTTTTTAATTTTTCAATAAATACAAAACCAATGGAACGAGCAGAACATTTAAATTAGTACAGTCATTGAAATCTGGACAAGGATGCAAACATACAAGTGTGTTGCTTTATGCTTTTAGCTTGGTTTTCTCTTCTAAAATTTTATAATGTCAGTGTAGATTATGCTCAAATGTTGATTTTTATTAATATTTGTAAACCTTATCACAGCCGCATTAATAAATCCATGCAATACTATTTTTTTTTCAGTTTTGTCCTCAGTATAGTTATTTTCTCCATTAAAGCTGTGCTTGCCAACCTTTCCAGACATTGTGAATTACTCTCATGCCAACCTAGACAAGTGGATATGATCAGTCAAACTAGAAGTAGAGACAAAAACAAGAGTTGTGATGGTAGGTACCCTGTAAAAGGGTATGCTGGCTGCTGCTCAGTTTTGTCCTTTGTTTCTGCAGAGGTGCATGGTAGGCTGTTCAGATTTATGGTATTGTTAACATAATTTCATCTTAATCACGCTACTTTCTAAAATGTCTGTCTTCCTGAGTCTTCAGGAGAGAAGCTAAGGACAGCAGCCTACTTCCCAGCTAGGAACCCTAACTTTTTCTCAGACATGAGTATATTTGAGTCCAATTTGATTTGACCTATTCGGGAAAACATTCCTTCAGGCCAGAGAGTAACAAAGGTACAGTTTTATATTTATCTAGTATTTGTAGTCTCAGATTTCAGCATAGCAGTGCTTTCAGGTTCTAGCTTCCAAGGTGGACTGCCTAAATATAGTTCCCTGGGTACTCTTCCAAATAAGTCTTCTACAGTCTTTTCCTTTCTCACTGGTCCTCTCAGTCACAGAACTATGCCTTCTTCACTATAACCTCAGAAGTACTAGCCTCTCTTGATTGGTGACTGGTGGAAACTAACTTCATGAAAGGATACATTTAGAGCCCCACTCCTGAATCCTAATAAACAAAGACACGTATAAAGGTTGCTGTATCTGTTTCTGGAACCATGTGACATGTAAGGCCTTACATATTCCCAGAAGAAGGCTAGAACAGTATGATATACTCTGTCTGGTTCACATACTGCTCCTCCAGATCTTGTTAGGAATCCAAATAAAACAATGCTACCACGATCAAGTGTGCTAAAGAGTATTTAGATTAATTAGATATGTTCAAGAGAGCAGGGCCTGATGAAGTTCATCCTAGGATACTTAAGGAATTAGTTGAAGCAATGTTGGAACCATTAGCAATTATCTTTGAAAACTCATGGGGGATGGATGAGGTCACAGAGGACTAGAGAAGGGCAATATAATAATAATAATAATATCCATCTTTGAAAAGGAGGAAACAAGGAAATTATAGATTGGTCAGCCTAACTTTTGATATCTGGAAAGATACTGGAACAAATTATTAAATAATCAGTTTGTAATGACCTAGAGGACAATAGAGTTGTAAAGAATAGCCAGCATGAATTTGTAAAAAACATGCCAAACCAACCTAATTTCTTTCTTTGACAGGGTTTCTGGCCTACTGGATGGGAGGAATCGAGAGACATATCTTGATTTTATTAAGGTTTTTGTTACAGCCTTAATGACAGTCTCATAAGCAACCTAGGGAAATGTAGATGAAATTACTATAAATTAGGTAGAAAACTGGTTAAAAGACTATACTGAAAGAGTAGTTATCAATGATTTGGAACCAAACTGGGAGGGTGTGTATAGTGGGGTTCCACAGGGGTCAGTCCTGGGCCCGGTACTAGTCAATAGTTTCATTGTCATATCAAAGACTTATTCACTCTTCACAAATCTTTTTTTTTTTTTTTTTAAAGGCATGAAACTAAGAATCTGGAATGAAAAATATGAAAAACCTTTAATTCAGATAAATACAAAGATATACTTGCTTAGTTCTGAGAACGCTAAACATTGAATTTCCTTTAATAATCCATCCACCTGTTGTAGGGTGCAGATTTATTTATCAGAAATTAAAATAGGCAATAAAAAATAAGGCTACTTTTAGTCTTTTAAATATGACAGATTTAGCACAGATAGAGGAAACTACATACTTGTTTTCAGAAGAATGAAGTTTGCCCATCCCAAAGAAAAGATACAGGTAACAGTGTGCTGGGTGTATTAACCCAGCACTGGGCCACCGGGGCCTGACCAATCAGGGAACTAACACTGAAATCCGTCAGTTGGGACAGGAGACCACACCCCTTTACCCCTGCTGTGCATGCTTCAGGTGGAAGGGACAGATAAAAGGAGGCAGCCCAGCTCAGTTTGGGCTGGCTAAGAAGGGGGAAGGACACGTGCTGCAGGCTCCTGTAGAGGCGACTGTGACTCTCCAAACCATGGGAACTGTGGACCTGGACAACTCTGGGGATGACCAGCAGACCTGCACTGCCACCATTTTGACATGTTTGTTACAGCTGTCTTTAACAGTAGAGAAATTTCCTTATTGCTAAAAATGTTTTTCCTCTTAAAGAAATGTTGAGGTTTTTTTTTTCTTTAATCAAGATATGACTTAGACATTTATACAGTATCGGTTTGAGAGGGTGGGAAGAAGAGCAATTGGGTGTTAAACTGCTGATTTCAGGATCATGTGGTAATATTCTTCAGCTTAGTATATCACTGGAAGAGACATTTGACTTAACATGGTGGCACAGCTGATACCAAGGTATTGTTATAATCAGTTTTTAAGACAGTAATTAATTAAAACTACATTGATTATATCAATTGATAACTTTCATTAAACTGTTTTAAATTTCATGGTACAAGTTGATGGTCAGTAGTTGGCCAAATCGCTTTGTGCTGATGCCTAATTTACTTTTTTTTTTTTTTTTTTAAATCTAAATTTTAGATAGCTAGACTTGTCGATCAGCTTGGAAACAAACTGTATTCAAATACTCTGTCTCTTGGGGCTTAATCCAGATCCCACTAAAAGTCTGTGTAAAGACTTCCATTGACTTCAGTGGCATTTGGAAGAGAGCCTTGGGGTCAGATGCAACTCCTGTGACTTAGAATGAGAATCTTTCCATTGACTCTTTTAAAGGGAATTGGATTGGTCCTTATATAGCATTAAGGTGATGCTTGGGTGCAATGTTCTACAGTCTTTAGCATTGGTAGAAGAAATATTTAATTGCTTTATTTTCTTTCACAAATGCCAAGAGGCTGGGCAAACAAAAATGTGGAAACATAAAGGGGGGAAGAGCATAACTGAGGCAAAATGATGTAAAAAAAAAAACCTGACATGAAAGAGTTTTAACTGAGATTTTAAGAGAAGAAGGTTTTTGAAAATGTGTAATCTTTAGTTTGATTTGAAATTCTAATTTAGCTGTCTTGTGTTGTGTGTTTCTTCCTCAACTGTTAGTATTTAAAAAAATCAACATGAGAATGTATGGCAGACATGTTTGGACATAGGCACCGACTCCATGGGTACTCTGGGTCTGGAGCACCCAAGAATGATGGGTGCTGAGCCGCAGCCCCTATATCAACTCCCCTCACCCAGCACCTTTTGCCTGCCAGTGGACCCCACGGATCAGCAACTCCCACCCACAGTGATCAGCTGTTTCACGGTGTGGGGGTGGGAAGCGAGGGGGTGTAATGGGGCGGGGGTGGAGCCTGGGGGTAAGGAATGGAGTGGGGGCAGGACCTGGGGCAGTGCCAGGGGTTGAGCACCCCCCAGCACATTGGAAAGTTGGCGCCTGTGTGTTGGGATGCCAATGCCTAATGAGCTGACTTAAGATGTAGAATTTGAAAAGTCCACTTGGCATAGGGAGTTTGGGAATTTTCCCAGGAGGGTGCCAGCACTTTCTGCAGACTTTGACCTTATTTTAAAATCAGTTAATTAATTGGAACCTTGGAAGTTTCTAACCCTTGTGGGTGTAAAGAGACTCTGCCAAACAAAAATTGTAGGTAAAGCAATGTAGTGCAGTCTTCCTAAATTTACAAACTTATGCCATTGCCTCTGCTGCTGTTCAGAACTTCCACAATATGAAACTTGGGATGTGGGATGCATTATTTTACTTTTATTTAACATTTTTTTTAAATATTCTTAAGAGCCTGCTCCTGCAAGATGCGGAGTGCCTTCAGTTCACTGATTGAGCTGAGCACCTGAGAGGATAATATAGTATTTGTTTTTAAACGTGTTTATTGAGAAATTGAACACAACTCCTAAATTCTGATGGTTTAAGCAAATCACTTTTTTACACAGAAAGTTCATGATTCAGAGTGACTGTTGTAAAGGTAACTAAATATTATTGAAGTGTCCATTGCCAATTATCAAATCTGAATCCTGATTGACTGTCTTTCTGCTATAATCGCCTGCTCTGTGTGTATCTGATCTGTGCTATCTGCAGCTTCACCAGGCACACTCATCAGACTTTCCCTGTTGTGTTACTGGTTTGTGTCATAAGCTTAAGCAGTAAGTCAGGAGAAGGTAAAGGCTGAAACTCATGTCATGCTCGTGGTCCTTGTACATAATGGTCTGGTGTACTTGTGTGCTCTACTTGGGGCAATACTTGAAGATCATTAAAGCTTCAGCTAATGCAGAATGTAGGTCGCTTGTTTATACATATTCCAATTTATTTATAAATTTATTTATTTTGTGTTTACTGCGACTGTAGGTCAGGATGGCTATCTAGTTGGCTTCCTGCATGGTGCCCCACATCACTGCCGCATCTTAAAGAAGCTGAAGAGAAAATACTGAAGTGTAAGTATTTTTTACACATCTGGCGTATACCCAGATCTCATGTAATTTTTCATCATAAACAAGCATTGCTTTTTTAATGCATTGCGATGAAGCAAACGTGACTGTAGTATAGATTCTCAGTGTTCCTTTGTTTAAGATCTTTGACCCTGATCTGAAAGATACCTGGTATCCCTGCCCTGGGCTTCCACTGAACAGACTGCTAGATATGACTAACAAAATAAAAAGTATCTGAACTGTTTTTTTTTTCTTTTCTTCAGGTATCACAAGCACATACAGTAAACAATATGTCGTCATATCCAATGGAAATAAAATATGGACGCTAACATTCTTTCAAGACCTCTCATATAAAACTCCACTTGTTCTCCTCCATGGGTTTGGAGGAGGTATTGGACTTTGGGCTCTCAATTTTGAAGAGCTTTGTGAAAATAGGTCCGTTTATGCATTTGACCTCTTGGGATTTGGGCGTAGTAGTAGACCACAGTTTGACACTGATGCAGAGGAAGCAGAAAATCAGTTTGTAGAAGCTGTAGAAGAATGGAGACAGAAGGTAGGGCTGGACAGAATGATTTTACTTGGCCATAATCTGGGTGGATTCCTGGCTGCTGCTTACTCACTGAAGTACCCATCAAGGTATGTGAAAATAAAGGGATAAAGGAAATCTTTGCTGTCTCTTACTAATGTTGCTACTACACATCTGTATTCATTTGAAGTGCAGCAGAATGTAAAACCAAGTTCTTTCTGAATTAGTTTTAGTTGTAAAAATTGGCTCAAGACTTGATTTAAAGAGACACTGTCATCTAGTTTAGACCCCAAATGCAAATTGTTTTTTGTTCTGAGTAGAAATATATAAATACAGTATGAGTAGAAATTCTTTGTTTACATTCTAACCATCAACCATTTTTGTTAAACATCCTCTTGCAGTGCTCTGAACCCCAACAGAAGAATCAGTTAATGCAAGAGAATCAAAAAGCAAAACTGCCATCCTGAAGCATGTGTAGTTAGACTTAAATATTGTACTATTAAGAATCTGCCATAACATAACTTTTAAAGTATATATTTACAAATTGTTCAGACAGCAAAAGCTGCAGATCTGTTTGCGTAATAAAAACATTAATAACATAATTCCCATAGTAGGCAGGATGCGCCAACAAATTAATGACCTCTAGGTGATTTTTCTGATTTTAGGAGTCCATTGCGGTCTCCTGTTCCCCGATCCTTGTATAAATAAGGGTATCATATGTCTCTTTTTTCTGTTTTTAATCAGACTGTGACATTATAGTCAAATAAGTTATATTTGAGTATTATGTGTCCTTTTAAAAGTAACCTACATTTCTGTTTTAGTATTTTTCCCTCTCCCCACCTTGGTAGGTTAACATTAAGGTATAGGGATGGCTACATTTTTCTCTCCAACTTATCATTAGAAATCAGAGATTCTTAGCCAATAGGAGATAAATACTTGCTTGGTTTAAACTAAAAGTAATTTACTTGTTAAATCTGTGTATTTAAATGAAAATACAGTATATTGTTTTACCCCTTCCAATGGGTGAATCTCTTATAAGGGGGATCTTAGTAGGGATGAATCTAGGAAGACACAGACCACATTCTAATGCAGTGGTACGCATATCCCTGGGGGTATGCAGAGGTCTTCCAGGGGGTACATCAACTCATCGAGATATTTGCCTAGTGTTACAACAGCTACATAAAAATCACTAGCGAAGTCAGTACAAGCTAAAATTTCATGCAGATAATGAATTGTTCTATATATTATACACTGAAATTTATATTCCTTTTGATTTATTTTATAATTATATGGTAAAAATAAGAAAGTAACAATTTTTCAGTAATAGTGTGCAGTGACACTTTTTTTTACTTTATTTCTGATTTTGTAAGCAAGTAGTTTAAGTGAAGTGAAACTTGGGGACACACAAGAAAAATGAGACCCCTGAAAGGGGTAAAATAGACTGGAAAGGTTGAGAGCCACTGCTCTAATGCATGTCTAGTGCTGCGGAAACCTGTAATTTAAAAAAATAAATGCTACCGAAATTATTCCAGAGCTGCAGTTATTAATGTTTGGGTGGGGGGACTCTGAAGTATTTGAGAGGAGCTTTTTTGTGGTTATTCTCTAGCATCTCTGTGTCTCTCCTGAGTTTAAGTTACTTATTTAAAAGTATCAGAGGGGTAGCCGTGTTAGTCCGGATCTGTAAAAGCATGCATCCGACGAAATGGGTATTCACCCACAAAAGCTCATGCTCCAATACGTCTGTTGGTCTATAACAGGAGTAGGCAACCTATGGCATGCGTGCCAAAGGCGGCACACAAGCTGATTTTCAGTGGCACTCACACTGCCCGGGTCCTGGCCACCAGTCTGGGGGGCTCTGCATTTTAATTTAATTTTAAATGAAACTTCTTAAACATTTTTAAAAACCTTGTTTACTTTACATACAACAATAGTTTAGTTATATATTATAGACCTATAGAAAGAGATCTTCTAAAAAGTTAAAATGTATTACTGGCACGCGAAACCTTAAATCAGAGTGAATAAATGAAGACTCGGCACTCCACTTCTGAAAGGTTGCCAACCCCTGGTCTATAAGGTGCCACAGGACTCTTTGCTGCTTTTATTTAAAAGTAGGCAAGTTATTATGTTTTCAAACCCTTTAAACACCAGATCATAGAATCATAGGGTTAGAAGGGACCACAAGGGTCATCTAGTCTAACCCTTGCCAAAATACAGGATTTGTTGTGGCTAAACCATCCAAGACAGATGGCTGTCCAGCCTCCCTTTTAAAGCCTGCAGTGGAAGAGCTTCACAGCCTCTCTAGGCAGTCTGTTTCACTGTCCTAGTGTTTGTACAGTTAGGAAGCTTTTCCTGAGATTTAATCCAAATCTGCTATGCTGTAGTTTGAACTCATTGCCTCTTGCCCTGCCCTTTCTGGCAAGAGAAAACTTTTCTCCTTCATTTTTTATGGCAGCCTTTCAAATATTTGAAGACTGCTTTCATGTCCCCCCTTAATCTCCTCTTTTCCAAACTAAACATACCCAGTTCCTTCAGCCTTTGTTTATTTGTATTCCATCACTTTGATAATCTTTGTCACTCACGTCTGAATCCTTTCCAGTTTCTTTACGTTCTTTCTATACGTTGGTGACTAAAATTGGACACAATACTCCAGCTAAGGCCTAACCAGTGCTGAGTAGAGCGGTACGGTCACCTTGTATGACTTGCATGCTATGCCTTTGTTAATACAACCTAAAATTGCATTTGCTTTTTTTGCACTGCTGGCTCATGTTTAGGTTGTGATCCACCACAACTCCAAGATCCTTCTCAGTAGTGCTGCTGCCAAGCTAGTTATCCCCCATTCTATATTTGTGCATTTGGTTTTTCTTCGCCAAGTGTAGCACCTTACATTTGTCTTTGTTGAATTTCATTTTGTTGTCTATAGCCCAGTTCTCCAATTTATCAAGATCCCTCTGAATTTTAGCTCTGCCCTCCAAAGTGTTGGCAACCCCCTCCTCCCCCTGCCAGTTTTGTGTCATCTGCACATTTGATCAATATGCTCTCTATTCCTACATTCAGGTTATTAATAAAGATGTTAAAGAACACTGGACCCAGCACAGATCCCTTTGGAACCCCACTTGAGACTTCCAGTCTGACATCCTTTCATTAACAGTTACTCTTTGTGATTGTTTAATCAATTGTGTATCTACTTAATGGTAGTTCTGCTAAGCACACATTTCTCTATCTTACTTACCAGAATGTCTTGTAGGACTGTGTCAAAAGCCTTGCTGAAGTCCAGATGCATTATGTCCACTGCATTTCCCCTATCCACCAAGCCAGTCACAGAAGGAAATCAAGCTGGTTTGGCATGATTTGTTCTTGGTAAATCCATGCTGGCTGCTAGTGATTACCCCTTCTGCTATACCCTCTACCCGATTTACAAGGACAAATCTCTCATCTTTCTAGCTCACAGAATACAGTGCCTAACAGCTGGTTTTGTGTTGATTCTTCTCTTTGATTTTACTTCCTTATGCTAATGAGGGATCAGAAATTAAATCATAGGATATGACAGTGATGGTGAATAATGTAGATTATTTAATTTTCAGATAGCTAGCTTTAATATTTCTCATTCCACAATAAATTGTAATAGACTTCAAACCATTTTATATACACTAAGCTTCCCAAACCTTTTTTGCCAACAGGGTAAAGCACCTTATCTTAGTGGAGCCATGGGGTTTTCCAGAGAGGCCTGACAATGCTGAACAAGAAAGACCAATTCCAATCTGGATTAAAGCACTAGGAGCTATGTTGAGTCCATTTAATCCATTAGCTGGGCTCAGGTTAGCAGGACCCTTTGGTGAGTGCTAATTAATATTTGTTAAAGTACTATTTCTATTTATTTTAAATATGAATACAGAGCAAACAATTAAGATGTTGCCTTATAATTGCTAATTGCCTTCTTATAAATAGTTTTTGGCCCATCATTTATTTCATAAAGCATCTGGAGCCACATCACTCATCTATCATGAGTCTTAAAAATAAAAGTGGACTATCTAGCCTTTGTTTACATTTGAACTACCTGTATTCTTTAAAATATATATATATAAAATATAATTTAATATGCAAACTGGAAAGAGGCTTTTGTGTGTTTTAAAAGCTTGACTAAGGTAATTAGCCTTTTGGACATATTAATTTGTTACTTTGCAAACAAGATTATTCTTTGAAGTAGAGGCTTTTATAATTTACATAATAGGACTGTTAGCTTCATTTCTGTGCAACTACTTGATAATCGAACAGATGATGCCTCTAACTTAAAAATTCAGTTTAGTTATTCTTAATAGTATTCCACTCTTTTTGGGGAATGTAGACATTCTAATTTAAAAAAAGATTGCTGTGCTAAAGAAAACTTTTTCTAAAATGCAACCGTTGTTCATCGTCTTTAATAGATGTAAAAAACCCCAACAATCCTAGCTGCTGTTGTAAATCTTCATGAACATCTGTTCAATTTTTTCACATAAGGAATGAGTTTCCTTTCTTCCTATTATATTGTAGATTAACTGTAGATTCTGACTTTCTGATGACAGGGTGAGATTCTTTCTGGTGAGGGGATGAGAATAATTAAATCCATTTATAAGATAGAAACTCCATTACTTGATTTAATGTGGAGTATTCATTTTTTAAATTATCTAGACAACATGCACAAAAAAACCTATCCAAAGGTTCAAGTTGTCTTTGATGAACATTAAAAATACAAACCAACTGGATCAACAAAAGCAAATACAGCAGTCTTCTTCAAACGGAAAAGGGAGATGACCCTCACACTCCAGCCACTGATCTCAGCACACACCAATATATCACAGCCCTTTACTTCCTTCTCTCACCCTACATTCCAGGAAAAAAGGTTTGGCAATGTCACCTTAAGATCAATATACTTGGACTTCTGACAGAGTGGAAAGTGCATTCCAAAATTGGGCTACCCACGGAAAATGCCCTGCTTGTAGTCTCCACTTTATTGAAGTGCAGACACTTCATTTGTAACAGGATGGCATACAGAAATAAGCAGTCTCTCAAATACTAGGTCCAAAAGCCAGTTTTGGGGTTGTAAATCTGAAACAGCACTTTAAACTCTATGTAGAATACGATGAACAGCCAGTGCAAATAGCCAAGCATTGGTGTCATGCTCATGACTAAAACCTCCAATTAATAAGTGAGCTGCAACCTATTGCATTAGGTTCCGTTTCTGAACTGATTTAAAGTGTAACTCTACATAAAGTATATTGCAATAGTTTGATCTCAAGGTTATAACAACATGGATCACGGTGACAAGGTCTACATAAATGGTCATAGCCCTTTGGCCAGAAACAGGTGGGGGAAGCAGCATTATGATCACTGCTGTTGCTGTGACTGTTTACCAGCATTTGAAGATTGAACCTTACCTCCAGATTATAAACCCAAGTCATAAATGGTGAGGTCACATCTTCAGTTAAAGATGGAGATATAGTCTTCGACATGTCTTCAGTTTGCTACCCCCTTTTACTAGCACCGATTCTGTCTTATCTGGGTTGACCTTCAGCCAGCATTCATGCCTCAGATACTGGATAAGGCATTTAATAGTGGATTATGGATAGGATTTTCAAAACAACTCAACAGTATCCTAACTCTTCTATCATTGAAGCCAATGGTAAAACGGTTATTGGCTTCATTGAGAATAGAGTTAGGCTAACGCTGTCTCGTATGATTACGTATACAAAATATGTTAAAATAATGTTCTTTTAAGGTTGCAAAGTTAACCACTTGAAAATGAAAAGAAACCTAAGAACAATATCTTAATGTGTACAAAAGGACAGAATGAGGATTGCATGGACAACTTTAACTGACATTCCCTAATTATCAAGAGCTTAGTTTTGCAACCAAAATAATGTTGTTCTTATAATGTAGCTTTTGTATGTAATTTCCTAGAGATTTTTTTTTTTTAAGAAAAAGGTTTTTAAAAACCCCTTAAATTCTACTACTATAGTTCCCACATCAGTAGGGCTTAGCCAGCAAACCTCCAGCCCAGATGTCTACCTCTTGAACTACAGGACTAAATAAATTAGCTGGGAACAGGGGAGAGGCTGTTCCTCCAAGAGGGGGTTATGAGCCACTCAGGCCATATGCAAGGTCCAGGAGTTAGCCAGGCCAGGTTCCTTTCTTTATCTCCTCCAGCACATCCTCCCTGCCAGGAGTTGGGGTGCTCCTACCCCATGTAGAGTCCTCAGGATTGGGAATGGTGCTGGGTCTGGAGAGTTGGCTTAGTGGAGTCTGGCCCAGCCCAGTTCCTCTATCTTGACCCCTTTATTCCCTCTCTGCTGCAGCTGCTCTCGGGCCTTCCCCATACAGCGTGTGTGTGTGGGTTGGGGGAATGCAGCTGCTGCTCTGATGCACTGTGGTGCCCATTCTTTTTAGAATGTTTGTGTCCATTTGTTTTGATATCATGCATGGTTCCAGAATTTTCCTAAGGAACACAACTTTGGACAAGTCACCATCTCCCCTTCCATCATTTATCACGGCCACAACCTCCAGGACCTTTTTATAATGGGAAAGTGTTGGTCAACCTAAATAAAGGAGGTCACTACCAGCTCCCCCATAATTATTTTTTAACCTTTTTTTTTATACAGGATTAAGCCTTGTACAGCGTTTAAGACCAGACTTCAAGCGAAAATATTCCTCTATGTTTGATGATAACACTGTGACTGAATATATCTACCACTGCAATGTACAGTCACCCAGGTGAGCATAAGTTTGCCAAAATATTTTTTAAATTAATCTGTTTCATAATTCAACAGCCACCCTTCTCCTCCTCCCTCAGTGCCCCCATTAATGCACGCACCCTGGCTTTTTATTGTAGGGTTGTTTGTTAGGCTGCTAGCATTTAATGTGTTAATTTTAAAAGCAAAACAATATTGAACTTTGCTTGTTCATTTATCTATTTGCAATCCTAATTTTAGGTCCACCAAGCTTGATTTTGTTTCTCTCTCTCTTTTTTTTTTTTTTTTCCTTTAAACTTTGAACACTTGGGAGCTAAGTTTCAATCGATAGGCTGTTCTCATAAGAACGCCCCCACTGGGTCAGACCAATGGTCTGTCTAGCCTAGTATCCTGTCTTCCAACAGTGGCCAGTATCAGATGCTTCAGAGGGAATGAACAGAACAGATCAGTTTTGAATGATCCATCCCCTGTTGTATAGGCCCACCCAGTCAGAGGTTTAGGGACATCCAGAGATGGGGTTGCATCTCTGACCATCTTGACTAATAGCCATTTATGGACCTGTCCTCCATGAACTTATCTAATTCATTTTGAACCCAGAATCTCATATTGCCAACTTCACATAGCAGGAAGTCACCAGACAGACCCTGAAAAGTCGCTAGATGTAGCTGTTTAAGCACTTAAAGGGAGTCAAAAATGTCACTAAATAAAATTTCCAGAGAATTGATTGTGTGTGTGTTTGTGGTTTTTTTATATATATATCTATATCTGTATCTATCTATATCTATATCTATATATCTATCTATATCTATATATAAATGTTCCCAGGCGCAAGTACAGTCACAAAATCATTCACAAGCAGCTCAGCAGTGTTGCACACCAAGTCAATATCATTATGTCTCAATTGAGACATATGTCATCGGAAGGAATCACATTCCAGGGATGCTTGGGCTGAGATGACTATAATCTGCTGGCGAGGAAAAGAAGTTTATGGAAGCTTATTAAATATTTTGCTAAAGCCAGGCACATTTTGGAGAGAGCAGCCCATTAGCCAGCGCTTGTTTTTACCCAAATGTGTTCTTTCTCACTGCTCCGTAGTAGGTAGTGCATCCTGTGATGCAGGGGAAGATCGCTAATAAAGCGGGCAGGGCGGAGGAGGCAGGTTAGCCAGTGAGGAAAGCCACACAGATGGAAAGTGGGGTGGGATGAGACAGGACCATGTGCCCCAATGAGGTGGGGGGGCACCGTGCATCCAGGGATGAAGCCCTTACTACAGGATCAAAGGTGGAGCTTGCTTGATTTCGGCTCCCCTTTACTCCTTTCCTGGCTTGGCCTGGGGTTAGCAGCCCAGCTGTTTTCAAAAATGAAACCCTGGAAGCGGTGGGATTGGGAAGGGGTCTGGCTAGCAGATTTTTGTTTTTAAATCTACTTTCTTGGCTCCCTGCAGCATCGAGCTCAGGTCAGGTGAACTTAATCAACCCCAGCTGACCTGGGATTTGCTACCTACTACAGAGCAGCAAGAAAGAACTCATTTGGGTAAAAACAAGTCTGGCTAATGGACTGCTCTCTCCAAAGTGTGCCTGGCTTTAGCAAATTATTTAATTAGCCTCCACAAACTTTGTTTCCTCACCTGCAGATTATAGTGATCTCAGCCCAAGAAGCCCTGGAATGCGATTCCCTCTGAGGACATGCTCAATTGAGACATAGTGACATTGACTTGGTGTACAACAGAATGTAGTAGTTAAATTTATTAATCTTATTTGGGTTATTGCTGATTATGTATTCTCTCTCTCTCTCTCTCTCTCTCTATTTATATATATATTAAACCAACATTTGTACTTTTTTGATAATGTAATCATTATACCAGATGTACAGACACTCTTTCATAACTGATGTATTACATAATTTTAACATTAGCTTTAATAAAAATTTTAAATCTGTAAAAAAATAAAAATAAATAAGAGCATGGATTGGATTTTATTAACACTATTGAGCTGCTTGTGAAAGATTTTGTGACTGTTCTGAATGTCACTGTAATTGGCAGTGAAAGTCACTAGAGTTGTCACTGGTAACTTTGAAACTTATTTTCTCACTAGGGAAACCAAAACGTTGCTAAATCTAGTGACAAAGTAGCTAAGTTGGTAACAATACTGGTTATACTTTTGGCCTTCCCAACATCCCCTAGCAATGAGTTCCGCGGGTTCAGTGTACATGAATGAAGAAGTACTTCCGTATGTTTGTTTTAAACCTGCTGCCTGTTAATTTCATTTGGTGATCCCTGGTTGTTGTGTTATGTAAAGGGGTAAATAACACTTCTCTGTTCATTTTCTCCACACCACTCATGATTTTATAGATCTCTATCATATCTCCCCCTCCTCCCCCCCCCCCGCCTCCCCAAGTCATCTCTTTTTAAAGTGGAGCAGTCCCAGTCTTTTTAATTTCTCATATGGAAGCTGTTTCATGCCCCTAATCATTTTGTTGCCCTTCTCTTGTACTTTTTCCAATTCTATTATCTTTTTCAGATAAGACTACCAGAACTGCATGCAGTATTCCAAGTGTGGGTGTGCCATAGATTTATGTGGTGGCATTAGTATATTTTCTGTTTTATTATCTATCCCTTTCCTAATGGTTGCTAACATTCTGTTAGCTTTTTTCACTGCTACTTCACATTGAGCAGATGATTTTCAGACAACTCTCCACGATGACTCGAGATCTTTCTTGAGTGGTAACAGCTAATTTAGACTCCATAATTTTGTATGTATAGTTGAGTTTATTGTTTCTAACTTTGCACTTATTTCGTTTGTCACTTTAAGTGGTGAAACTGCTTTCAAGAACATGACTGTTCCTTATGGATGGGCAAAAAGGCCAATGTTACAGCGGATAGCTCACATGCATCAAGATATTCCTATCACTGTGATTTATGGAGCACGTTCTTGTATAGACGGCAATTCTGGTAGTACCATCCAGTCTCTGCGACCAAATTCATACGTAAAGACAATAGTAAGTGAATTTTTCTAGCCCTTGTTTTTCCTTTTTATGGGTTTGTATAGATTGTATCCATTGTTTGTCCTATTTGGTGCCAGCCCTGGAATGGTAGTCTTACGGTTTAAAACTCTGAATAGGATATCTGATCTGATTTCTATACCAGAAAAAGAGTGGGAGAAAATAAGTATTCTTCGAGTGCTTGCACATGTTCATTCCAATGTAGGTGTGTGCATGCCCCAAGCAAAGTTGCTGGAAATCTTTACCTTAGTGGTATCTGTTGGTTCAGCTCTAGTACCCTTTAGTGTCGCACACTCATAGCACCAGGATAAGGGGCCCTACCCTGCTTCAGTTCCTTCTTACCGCCCGTGACAGTTTCTGAAACCTCTCATTGCTTAGGCAATCTCCTCTCTTTCCTAACCTTTTAGTAGTTAGGTTTTACATAGATTGAACGTCTCTGCTCTTTGATAGCAGGGTTGTCATTTGTCCCAGTGCTGAGGCATGCCTCGGTCACTGGGGTTTAAGTCTTGTGCATCATGCAGAAAGTCTGTGCCTTTGAGCGTCCCGCAGTCGAGCTGTCTGACGTGCTTAGGGGTGGCTCATAGGAAAGACTGTTACCAAATTTGTAAAGAGTTCAAGCCCTCGAAGGTCTTCCTTATGGAGACAGCTTAAGAACAGATTCAGAGGCACGCTGAGACTCGGCACCGAGCACCTCTGTCTCAGTGCAGGATGTTTCTCCATCAGCACAAGTCCCTCAGCACCAATCATCTTTCCTGGTGCCAGGAGAAGAGCCGGTCTCTGGTGCAAAAGGACAAAGGAGACAGGGAGAGGGCGAGACGTGTCAGATGTCCAAGGGGGAACCTTTGCTGAGAGCCTCAAGGGCCCCTAGGCAGCCTTCTCTGGCACCCAGTGGCATGGCACCGCCCTGGTCTCCGCAGCGCACCCCTTAGTCCTCAGCAGACTCGGAGGCAGAAGTGTTCTCCCCGCCAAAGCAGCCAACCCTGCTGCTCCCCGGGCCATTCCCACTCCATCATGACACTGAGTTAATTGGGGCCTCCAGGTTCATGGCCACCGTACCCAGGGGGCCCAGCTACCACGCAGTGGCCTTATTGGAACCGTTGGGAATTTCACCCACCTCCAAAGTACCTTTCAAGACGCTCTTATTCTGTCATCTCAGAGGCTAGAGCACCCTGGTACTGCACAGAGATACTCTGGTACCAAACACTGCACCAAACCCCAAGAGGAAGCCCTGCAAGCTCCTGCAGACACTGAGACCAATTGAGGCTCCCCATCATTAGCCTCCTCATCTTCTCTGGGTGAGGCCACAGTGGCACCTGGGGTCTTTCCACCTCCAGATGACCATAAAGTGTATTAGCACCTGCTAAAACAGGTAGCCTTAAGCCTGGAGGTCCAAACAGAGGTGATTAAGGAGGCCCATCCAGAGTGGCTCTGCTGCTACACGATGCCATCATGGACTCTATTAAAGCCCTGTGGCAAACCCCTGCCACCCTTCCACTGATGGCAAAATGTTCAGAGCGTAAATACTTTGTTCCAGCCAAGGGGTGTGGGTTCCTCTTCTCCACCCCCATCCCTCCCGGGATCATTTGTGATTGTGGCACCCAATGAGCAAGACCACCAGGGACAGCAGAGCTCTGTGCCAAAGGCAAGGACCTAAAAAGCTAGACCTCTTTGAGTGCAAGGCTTACCCATTTGCAACTTTGTATAGCAAACCAGCAGGTCCTGCTGGAGCATTACAGCTTCAACGTGTGGGAATCCTTGATTAAATTTAAGGATCTTCTCCCCTGGACAGGCATTTTCCTCCCTAATTGAGGAAGGGAAAACTGTAGCTCAGGCTGCCCTGCAAGCAGCCCTGGATGCCGCTGACTCCACAGCCAGATCAAGGGTGACTGCGGTGACAATGTATAGGAGCTCCTGGTTGCAATCCTTGGGTCTCCCTCAGGAGGTACATCCAGAGCATCCAGGACCTTCCATTTGAGGGATTGTCGCTCTTCTCGGAGCAGACGGATGCTAGGCTGCACGGCCTCAAGGACTCCCATGTGACCTTGAAATCCCCAGGGCTCTGCGTACCAGCAGGTGCAAGGAAGCAATAGAGGCTGCAGCAGCAAAGCCGTTACTTCCCTCAAACAGCCTGTCAGGGCCACCAGAAGAGAAGGAACAGAGGGTTTGGATGAAGGCCTCATCCCCAGTCATCCTCAACAGGCCCTACTCAGTCAGCCCCCAGGCACCCCAGGTTGTCAAAGCATTCCTTTTGATGAGACGATCGAGGTTGATATCACAATCTCTTCTACACCAGATCCAGCTTACACCGTCGCCCCTCCCCCTCTGTTTTCCAACCAGCTTTCCTATTTCCTGGATGCCTGGACCTAGATTACTTCAATCAGCTGGGTCCTCAGCACCATAGAACTGGGTTATATCATCCAATTCCTGTCCACCCCACCTTCCCACTCCTCCTCTCTGTCCCTCTTCAGGGACCCTTCTCATGAGCTCCTGTTGGAACAAGAAGCCCAGTCCATTCTTTGGGTGGGAGCTGTGGAACAAGTTCCCCCTCACTTGAGAGGAAAGGGGTTCTAGTCCCACTATTTCCTAATTCCGAAAGCCATGTGGGGGTGTCTCAGACCCATTTTAGACCTGTGCAGTCTCAACTGATTTCTAAAGAACCTGAAGTTCTGCATGATCTCCTTGGCCTCCACCATCTCTTCACTGGATCCCAGGAATTAGTATTTCACCCTCGATCTAAAGGACACTTACTTCCACATTTCGATCTTCCCTGGTCACAAACGTTTCTTAATATTTGTAGTGAACCAAAGTCACTTCCAGTTCATGGTGCTCCCTTTTGGTCACCCTGCAAGTTTTCACAAAATGTCTGGCAATAGAGAGTCCACATATTTTCATACCTGAATGACTGGCTGATCAAGGGCAGGTCCAGAACTCAAGTAGAGGCCGACATCCATCTCCTTCAATTAACTTTCTATGTATTGGGCCTTCGGTTGAACTTTCCTGATCCTGGTCCAAAGGGTAGAGTTCATAGGGGCAAAACTCGACTCAATGCAAGCGAGGGCTCTGCTTCCAAACAACCGGTTCCTCGTGATTGCATCCCTGATACGATCTTTCCAAAGCTATCCAATCACGACCATACGAAAGTGCCTGAGTCTCCTGGGCTACATGGCATTGTGCACATATGTGTGCAGCACGCAAGGCTAAGACTCAGACCCCTGCAAGCCTGGCTAGCCCTGGTCTACTCGCTCTCTCACCATCACCTGGACTCAGTTCTTACGGACCCAGTCTCTTCTGATGACTGGACAAATGCTGACTGGACAGCCCCATGGTATGCATGGGGGTGCCCTTCTCGAGACCTCACCCATCCCTGTCCCTGGAATGTGATACATCAACCCTCTGTTGAGCAGCCCACTTAAGACACATCAAAACCCAAGGCCTTTGGACCCAAGAAGAGCTCTCCCTGCACATCAATGTCAGGGAATTCAGGGCAGAATGTCTAGCATGCCAGGTGTTTCTACCTCACTTGACAGGCAAATCTCTTTCAGTCCTCACGGACAATACGACGGCTGTGTTCTACATAAACAGGTAGGATGGTGCACATTCTCTCCCCCCCCCCCCCCGGCTCCAGGAAGCATTCTGCCTGTGGGTACTCGGCATTCTACCTTCCCAGGACTCTGAACCAGCTAGCCGATTGCCTCAGCTGGTCTTTCTTCTCTCACCACAAATGGTCTCTCCATCCAGACATTGTAAGGGACATCTTCTGATGGCAGGGGATTCCCCGTATAGACCTATTTGCCACCCGATCCAACAGGAAATACCATCAGTTCTGTTCCCTGAGGGGCCACAGCCTGGGGTCTCTCAGAGATGCATTCCTGTTACCATGGACAAGGCACCTGTACTATGCTTTTCCTCCTATCCCGTTGATCCACAAATTTCTGATGGAAGATCAAGCGGGACTGAGCATGGGTTATCCTCATGGCCCTGGCAGCATTGGTTCTTCATCCTGCTAGGCATGTCCCTAGAGACACCCCTGCAACTCCTGTTGCACACAGACGTAATATCCCAGGATAATGGTCGACTGCTGCACCCAAACCTCATGTTGCTGCACCTATCTGACTAGAAGCTCCATGGCTGAATCCAGAGGAGCAAGTTTGCTCGGAGCAAGTCCGCAAGGTCCTAATGAGCAGTAGAAAGCCTTCCACGAGAGCTACCTACCTGTCAAAATGGAAGAGGTTCTCTAGCTAGTGTTCACAACGACAGCCCTGCCTCTGCAGTTCTCTCTGCATCTCATTCTAGACTACGTACTGTCACTAAGATAGCAAGGGCTAGCCTTTTCCACAGTAAAGGTTCATCTAGCGGCCATCTCGGCCTTCCATTCCAAGATTGACAACAGTTCTATCTTTTTCCCATGACATGGTAGTCTGGTTCCTCAAAGGCCTGGAGATGGTATTCCTCCAAGTTAGGAATCCCACCCCCCCCCCCCATGGGACCTAAACCTAGTTCTGTCAAAACTCACAGGACCCCCATTTGAACCGCTGGCAACATTCTCACCGTTACTCCTCTCTTGGAAAGTAGCCTCCCTGTTAGCCATTGCTTCAGTCAGACGGGTTTCAGAGAAATGAGCTCTCACTTCAGAGCCCCCATACACGGTCTTTTTTAAGGACACAGTCCAGCTGCCACTGCACCCATCATTCGTCCTGAAAGTTGTATCACAGTTCCATTGGAGTCAAACAATTTTCCTGCCAGTGTTCTACCCTAAACGACATGAGAGCAGGAAGGAACAGGGCCTCCACTCATTAGATGTTGGGTGTGCCCTGGCCTTTTACAATACAAAGTACCAAACCATTCTGCAGATACATTCAACTGTTCATAGCAATAGCAGAAAGGATGAAAGGTCTCCCCATTTCTGCACAGCGAACCTTATCCTGGATCACTTAGTGTATCAACGCATGTTACACCCTCACAAACATTTCACCCCCAGCTAACTGAATGGCTCACTTTACAAGTTCTCAGGCATCTTCCGCTGCTTTTTTTAGCACATGTTCCAATTCAGGACATCTGCAAGACGGCAACCTGGTCATCAGTTCATACCTTCACAATGTACTATGTCGTCATTCAACAGGCTTGAGGTGATGCCAGTTTCGACTGGGCTGTGTTACAGTCAGCCTGCACTTGATCTCCAAACCCACCTATGGGACAACTGTTTGTTTGTGAGTCACCTACATTGGAATGGACATGTGCAAGCACTCAAAGATGAAAAAACTGTTACTAACTTTTCTGCAACTGTTGTTCTTCGAGATATGTTGCACATGTCAATTCCAAAACCTACCCTCACTCCCCTCTTCAGAGGCGGTTGGCAAGAAGAAACTGAAGGAGGGCAGGGTTGGCAGGGCCCCTTATACCAGCACTATGAGCACCTGATACTAGGAGGTGTTAGTCGACTCAACGGATGCCACTAAGGGGGAAATTTCAAGTAACTGTGCTTGGGGCGCACACAGATCTACATTTGAATGGATATGTGCAACATATCTCGAAGACAAACAGTTACAGAAAGGTTAACTCTTTTTTATCGCCATTTTTTTTCATGTCGGTGAACTGGGGCTCAAGAGAGAGCAAGTGACTTGTTTCAAGTCAGAAGGAAGTTTGGTTGTGGCATTCAGAACTGAGCCACATTTCTTCCTTATTTCCAGTCCAGGAACTTAACCATAAGGTCATCTTTCCTGTCTAAAAAAGTATGAACTCCACAGTTCTAATGAAATGTATTTTGTAAAGAAAAAATACTTGTCTAAATTTACATACTACTTAATCAAGGACTCTTCAATGTGATGATTGTTCCAATCATTTTGTGTAGTGTGTACATTTTTTATAAGTGGTAACTGTTTGTTTTCTGCTGAAGTTTTGGAAGTCCCTTCATTTGAATCATTGCAGAAATATTCAATTTTGTCTTTCCAGCCAATGTGGCTTTATTTATATATGTGAGGAGAGCTACTCTTTCAGATGTGTGTGCTAACATCCTAGATTAATATTTACACACACACACTGGCCACTTTTCTAAGGAACTAAATGAAATTTACTGTTGCCATTCATATTCAGAATCATACTAGACAGCTGTGATGGTTGAATATGGATGTATGAATTACTTTTATGAGTTGGTCAGATCTTGGAATATGCTGGATATCGTATTACTGCTATGTGGTCTTCCGGATGTGACTGACCAGTAACTTGCCCAAACATGCTCTAGACATAATATATTGTCGGTCATTAAGTTGAACAAAAGATGATGATGCACGTTTATCAGAAGTAGGTACAGGGAGAAGGGAGTGTGGACAAGATGAGATTTTTCTCTTAATTTCCTGGTTCTATAATTCACTCATAAATAGCACCCAGTACTGTATAGGAGGATTAGGGAAAGTCAAATCCTTCTATAGAGCATTTCTGCTCTTCCTGAAATGGTGACACGTTTGTGAATAAAAATATATTTATCAAAAGTTATCTGTTGCTTAACAAGCAGACTTCCTATAACAGAAGTTACAGTTAGGGAGTGGGGAATAGAAGGGTAGGATATGCATGAGTCATTCAAACAGATATAACCAATCTGGTTTGGGTTTTCTGAGGGACAGGAGAGCTAATTTAATGTCCTATTCTAATTCAGGTTAACATTTTGTCAGCCAAGAGGTGGGTTATAAAAGACAAATGCAACACAAAGAAAAATGGGGACACTGAAAGGCATCCTTTAGGGTGAGAGAGAGGCTTCTTCCAATGTCTCCCTGTAGGTAGTATTCCCGTTCTTGGTAAATTGTCTCCCTAGCAGTGCTTATTCTAATATCTAACTAGGTTTCTTTATTTCTAATTAAATTTTATTTTGTGACTTTCTGTAGCTTCCTAGTATTTCTCTTCTCTTAAGATAACTTGTCTCGATTCCTAGAGAGTTAGAAATTCCAAAACAGTAATTATCCCTCTGAAGTACAAGTGAATTGTAATTTCAGGGAAGGGAGGCTCAAAAGAGGATAATGGCTTCAATATAAAATTAAGTGGAAATTGTTCAGATGCCTTTCCCATAGAGTACTGTAAAATAGCCTGCTTTACCAGTCTGGGCATGGAGAGAACTACATTACAGAAGTATCAGGTGTGGTTGCAATGGCCCTTAGATAATTTTACAAAAAAAAAAAAACTATTCAGGAGGGTGCTAGCAGATGTGATTTTCAGCATCTGACTTGACTTTTTCTGATTATCATAGCAGTTAATTTAGAGGGTTGAAATGACAAACAAGCTGTTGCCGCAGTCTAGAAAATCCTCAGCAATTAAAGCCCTCAGTCAGTTCTTAAACATCTATTGTAGTGCTCTTTCAGTCTTTCCCGGAGCATACCTTTCATACGAGATTAAAAACATTCAGACATTCTGTAAGTGTTTTTAGATGGGAAGGAGCCAAAGAACCACTGTCCAGATTTTTTGGGGAGAGTTGGAGCTGCATTTTGTTAGAAAGCTTAACATGTAGAGTTTGTTTTGCACTTCCACTTTAACTTTGTTAGCAATAAAGCAAGTTATTGAATAAACAGTAGTTTTACTCGTTTTTTTTCCTTTTGTTTATTCCTATGTAATGATGGTTCCTCAATAGAAAGAACAAACTTTCTTCCTATTTTTCCCCCCAGTTTACATCACCTTTGCAGTTGCTTGTTACCTCCTCATACTGGAAGCCAGTCTCACAGCTGAATCAATATGGATTGAGTGCAATAGGCTGTCAGTTTTTTAATCAATGTGCTCATCTAATGCACATTCTAACACTTGTTAGATTTGTCTGATTTTAATATTAGCACTAGTAATGTAATGTACAGGAGCTGGCGCCAAGATTTAAAATAAAGGAACCTAAAGTTACTTAAGATGTCTAAATGTGGATGTAGAAGCTTATATAAGTGTTAGAAATTTTCAGAGGTAATGAGCACCTACCAGCTCCCATTGATCTCAATCCTTTTGAAAATTAAATCTCTGATTTAGGTGTAAAAACCTGTTTGGAAATCCTGGCCTGGCATTTTTGTTCAGAGTGACCAAAGGAACTTGCAGTATGACCAGACATGGGGGACAGTATGTCCTTCTCACTGTGTAATAATAGACTCATGATTATGTGTGAAGGTTTGGATATTTATTTATTTTTATTTTTCCTAATGTATGTTTTTCCCATTTCCTAATGTTTCAGGATTTGTTGACATTCTTGTTATTCTGACTTCTCTTTTTCTACTTCCTCCTCCCAGGCTATCCTTGGGGCTGGTCATTATGTGTATGCTGATCAACCTGAAGACTTCAATCAGAAAGTAAAAGAGATATGTGATTCTGTGGACTGACTGAATTCAGCTCTTGATAAAGTCTGATCATACATACAGTTTACTAGCAATACTTTGTAGAACATTACAAAAATTTAAAGACTGCAGAGCTAGTCAAGCAGGCTCTGTTTGCACACAGTTTCTTCCAAGAAGTCACCTGCACACTTAAACCACTTAGTGCCTTTTGAGTGGGGAATATTTTAAATGGAAACCTTGTACAGTTTACTTTGAGACTTTCTTTAAATATTTAGAGATGTTTGCCTGTCTGATATAGTGAAAATAACTAGTTTTTAAACTGAAAAAAAAATTTTAATTGATTGACATTTGGAAAATTTTGAACACTTTAAATTATGTTGCATTCTAAATCTACCATAAGAATGTCTATACTCAGCCATTATATAAATAATATACTGTATAAAGATATGACTTGCTTACTTTATAAACATTCATACCTGGCATTCATAGTAAGAATGTGAAATTAAAATATTTCTTCTCTTTCGATCCCAAGACTTTATGTACAATATTTTAACATATTTTGACATGATGACAGGTTATGAAGCGGGTGTTTGGAGAGTGGCAGGGCCAAAATAATTAGCATGGCTTGTCATTGGGCATAAGGTGTGTTGACGCTTACAGTACTTTTTTGCCTATTGGATTCTATTATATTCTTCAAGACATTCTTTCATGTGTCTAATCTCCTACGGGACTTCAGTTTTAAGAGACAATGGTGTTGCTGACACTCATGCTTCCATGAACATATTTTATCTGTAGAATTTCATGGCTTGAAATACAGAAGTGGCCTGCTAGTTGCACAACCTATTTTTATGTTGATACAATTATCACAAGGCCTGTTGCCAGCCCAAATCGAATGGTTTTAGAAATGCCCATTTTGATTAATACCAGGAAATAACTGTCTGACTAAGATTAATCCTGATCTTTCGCTATTAAGCCTACCATTTTTTCACAAATACAAAGTTTTTGAATATTGAAACTAGTTTAATTGGAAATGCAACAGAATATTGGATCTAAGTAGCATCCTTATAGGAAGGGATATTACAGGAATAAATAGTATCAATGAAATACACAGTAGCTTGCTTTGGGAATTCCTTCTGCAGTGTTTGAACAATTCAGTATTTCACAATTGGAGCAAATCTACTCTCTGGTTCTTTACAAAAGTGTACAGTAGTTTGACATTAGTTTTCAGGTGCTTAGTAAAATACATTGAACAAAGTACTTTGACACTTTAAAGCCAAATTATGTGGTCCTTTATTTTTTTTAAAAGCAAGTTTATGTAAAACTATTGATTTCCATTTGATTGTTGGAATAACTACTGAAAGTATCTTGATTCTTTATATAAAATATTTAATGTTATCACCTTCTAAAGGTTTAAAAAGAATTTCTGGATAGCTTTGCTTTCCATATTATGATTACATATAACAAATCTTCTCATAGATTGTATTCCAGTAGAGCACAGTCTCTCCTCAAGGAGATGTTTACTTACATGGTGCTACGAGAACATCAAACAGTCCTTGTGATTGCTTTGACTGGTGGTACTTAATACTATACATCTAAATTATTTAATTGCAATAAATTAGTAAATGAAATAGCATCTTTAATTAGCAAATCCAGATTTATATAAAACAGAACAGTATTTTCTAAAATTCGGTGTTCAAAATGGAGATACAAAACACCACATTTTTTTGTACATAGGTCATAAATTAAATGGCAGTATGACTGATTGGTTAATGAATGCCTTGTTGGTGAATAGTTTTTTCCTTAATTATCAGTCTAATTTGCATTGATTAACTGAACTCAGCTGAACATTTGCAATTACATACATATATTTTGGTGTCATTTTCTGTATCTTTTCTAACCAGTTAAAGGTGGAACAAATTATTAATACTTTCAGATAGCATTAATGTAGGGCGCTTCAGTTTGTCACATCTAAGGATGTAAGGAAGGGGAGAAAAGTTTTATGCCAAACATGAAAATTTCTCTAAATAGCCCCCGTTTTTCCAAATCACTGTGCTAGTAAAAAAAAAATCACTGTTTATGTAAGTTTTGCACTATTAAAAAAAATTGCATTAAACGCTTGTGTGTGTTTCTGCTAAGAATATTTCTATTGGCAGTTGCTTTTCTAAAGATACTTGTATGACTACTTCTGATTTCCAGAGGTTAATTACAGAAATTGAGCTAAAATGTCCAAAAATGTGTAAAGGGGAAATGTAAAGGATGTGTTAATTTTTTACATGTCTCAAACTTCTTAGCATTACTTGGTGCTGAACTGGAGACTTCAGTATAGGTTAACAGGTAACTGAAAGGTTCCAGAACTCTGGCTATGCCTACAAAGAAAATGTTTGTGTTTGTTCTTAAATGAAAGGAAATGTTTGACCTCCTCCTCCTCCTGAAGGTGGTTACTGCAGTTTTGAATGTAATCCTATTCTGATAATATCTTACCACATGTTGAGACAGTACAACATAATCTATTAAAGTACTGTAATATGAACCTTAGAGAGGCTTTTTAGATTAGGAATAGCTCATTTTGGATGTTTAGGAGCTAAAACACTTGTAATGAGTTTCTCTCTCGTCCCCTTACAAAGTGTAAAGCTCACCTTCTTCAAAAATAGACTTTGCTTCAATATCTTGAGTAGAGGTTATGCAGTAGCTTCAAGTATGCTGTGTGGGGATACTGTACGGTGATTATGCTATTTTTATAAGTGCTTTAAAGTAGCACAAGCACCACAGGGACAAACACACTTTTCTCCTGTAATAGCATCAAAATTAGCACAGACTGCTTACAGCTGCCAGGGTATAATTTTTGACAGTGAGGGTAATTAACCATTGGAACATGGGTAGGAAAAAACTACACAATATAAAAACTACCTGTTACAATACTAGTTCTGTATACAAAGCAATGTAAATATTTGGCATGCCCACTCTTGTCTCATACAAGTCTTTTTAGCTTGTGAAACCTGACATGGATCAGATTAGTACTTAGGGATGAACAACTAATTAGTTTTAAAATAGAGCTTGATAAATATATGGGATTGTATGATAGGATTGCTGGCACTGATGTGGGGGCTAGGCACAATAGCCTTGAGAGTCCCTTCTGGTTCAAGATTTATGTTCCTAAAACCTCATGCTGCGGGGTTTCAGTAGGGGTCAGGAAGGAATTTACACACACCCCTGCCTTTTTTTTGTCTCCTTCCACTGAAGCATCAGAGATTGGCCACAGTTGGAGATAGGGTGCTGGATGGAGTGGATCAGTGTTCTGAGGTGGCACTAATAATTCTTCAAGTAGGGTCCCAAATGGATGTCCAATAAAGTATCCAAAGTAAAGTAGCAGGCTGAGATCAAATCAGAGTAGCACCCTTAACCTGGGGGAAAAAGATTACCCAGACCCTTCATAAATCTCAAGGACATAGGGTGAGCAAAAATAGAAAACCCCTCTAATGGGGAATGGAATACTGATATTGCAATGAGATGACTCTTAATAGAGCTAATTGATAACCCTGATTTTTTTTGGTTTTTTTTTTTTTTAGTCCCACAGATAATGTGAGGCAAACTTGCAGCCAAACCAGGGTTGCTTGTTTAGGTGCTGCGGTGAGTCATCCCTCAGGTATGTAGCAGCAACCTATCAGCTGCTACATACCTTAGGGATGACTCAGCTATCTGTGAAAGTAAGGGGGAAAACGTTTATGGGGGGGTGGGAGGTTGAGGCAAATCACCTGGCTGCTGATTATGCACAGCCAGACACCAGGGTGGTTAGAAGAGCACAGCAGGGTGCGCTATGCATCAGAGAAGCTTTGAAAACCAGTTTCATGACTGCCCAGGCTACAGTGTGAAAGTTCTGTTTCTCCTTGATGAAAACCTGCGCCCTTGGTTCACTCTACTTCCCTGTAAGCGAACCGCCCTCCCCTCCCCCCTTTGATCACTGCTTGCAGAGGCAATAAAGTTGTTTCAAATTCATGCATTCTTTATTAATTCGTCACATAAATGGGGGGACAACTGCAAAGGTAGCCCGGGAGAGGTGGGGGAGGACAAGGCCATACTGGGTTAACGTGCAGCACAAACCCAACTAAACCCCCACACACACACACCCCCAATTCTCTGGGATGGTTGCTTCACCCCTCCCCTACCGTGTGGCGAACAGACTTTGGGAGTACATCCAGGAGCGCTTCATTGAGATGTCCCTGGAGGATTTCCACTCCATCCCCAGACACATTAAAAGACTTTTCCAGTAGCTGTACTGGCTATGAATGCATCCCAAGTCTTCAGGGCAAATCATTAAACACGCTTGCTTTTAAACCATGTATTATATTTACAAAGGTACACTCACCAGAGGTCCCTCTGGCTTCAGTGGGTTGGGAGGATACAAGATCCAGGATGAAAAACAGTTCCTGGCTGTCAGGGAAAATTGTTTCTCCGCTTGCTTGTTGTGCGCTACCATCTTCCTCGTCCCCAAAATCTGCATCCCTGTTGTGTGAGAATCCATTGACGGAGTCCACGCACAGGGCTGGGGTAGTTGTAGGGGCACCCCCTAGAATGGCATGCAGCTCATCATAGAACTGGCATGTCCGGGGCTCTGACCCGGAGCGTCCGTTTACCTCTCTGGTTCTTTGGTAGTGTAAAGGTGTGGGACTCACCCATGCAGCGCATCCTGCGGGTGTCCTGGGAATTAGCTCTTTTTTCAGCTCCGGAGCACCTTCTGCAGGCCGGGGTCCTGCTTGCTGCTGGCCCCCTTGTCTTTAGGGTGCTGCCCCCTGGCAATACCCCCTCAGTCTCAGGGTCTCCTCACCCAGGGGAATCCCCAACCCTCTATCTCCACCTTACCTCAGTCATGGGCTACTGCCAATCACCATCTAGCCCCTGCTCAGTGGGGCAGACTGCAGTGTAAAAGCCACTCATCATAGGCAAGGGGGGTTTGGACCTGCTGCCTCTGCCTCCCCCCTGCAACCCCAGTACCTAATTGCCCTTCCACTAGGCTGCAGCCTGGGGGGTTTCAGGCCAGAGCTCCCCAGCTCCCTTGGCCTTCCCCCAGCCCTGCTCCACTCCAGGTACTTTCTCTCAGCTCCCTGCAGCCAGGTCCGTCCTTCTCAAAGCTAGAGAGAGTCTGTGTATCTTTCTGGCCCACTGCCCTCTTATAAGGGCCAGCTGGGCCCTGAATGCACTGGCTACAGCTGTGGCTGCTTTCCCCATCAGCCCAGATTTTCTGCCACAGCCCTCTCCGGGGCTGCTTTAAGCCCTTCCAGGCAGGAGCAGGGTGACCACCCCACTACAGCTAGGCTTACCTGAGCATCTTAAGTTTCATGCGGCACTGCTGCAGGTCCTTGTTATAGCCTCTGTCCTTCATGCCCTTGGGAATTTTTTTTCAAATATTTTGGCATTTCGTCTTTTGGAATGGAGTTCTGATAGCTTGGATTCCTCTCCCCATACAGCGATCAGATCCAGTGCCTCCTGTTTGGTCCATGCTGGAGCTCTTTTGTGATGCTGGGACGCCGTGGTCATCTGTGCTGATGAGATCTGCATGGTTACCTCTGAGCTCGCTAGGCTGGCCAAACAGGAAATGAAATTCAAAAGTTCGCAGAGCTTTTCCTGTCTACCTGGCAAGTGCATCTGAGTTGAGAGTGCTGTCCAGGGCGGTCACAATGGAGCACTCTGGGATAGCTCCCGGAGGCCAACACCGTCAAATTGCGTCCAGACTCCCCCAAATTCAACCCAGTCAGGTAGATTTCAGCGCTAATCACCTCGTTGGGGAGGAGTACAGAAATCGATCTTAAGAGCCCTTTAAGTCAACAAAAATGGCTTCATCATGTGGATGGGTGCAGGGTTAAATCAATCTAATGCTGCTAAACTCGAAGTGTAGACCAGGGCCAATTAATTGTTCAACAAGTGATGCTCTTTCCTTTGAGTCAGTAGTGAACTAATGCTCCAATAAGGTATTAAGGGGACACTGGACTGTGAGATGAGATATAAAACCAAGGGTCCAAATCAGTACAGTTATTAAAGATCACATGTCACCTTTTGTAAGAAAAGGGTGTTAAGCCCTGAGTCTTGGCCATGTTCTGATTTGTGTAATTACATTTTGATTATATGAATGTCCTACCCTAAAACTTATGTGCACCATTAACTGCTACTATATTCCACCCAGAATTGGTTTCATTTCAGTGCTCTGACATCTTTCGAGTGAAATTTCTTAAAGAAAGAAAGAAATAAAAATTAATGAACATGTTACTAAACCAAAGACCAATAGCAAAAAGATATTTTAGCCCAAAATTTAGTTTGTCTTTTACATAAGTGATGGTAACAAACAACAGAAAGCATCAGATATAAAAGAGATTGAAGCACTAACATCTATGCATGTTATGTATGCCTGTGTGCACTTAAAACATGTATGTAATGTTCTATACTATTACTTATAGAAGAATGCTAGCAAAGTAATAGCCCCTATGTGTATTCCACTTAATAGGCGCATGCACTTCATATGCCTGAGGATCAGATGATGTCTTGCTAGCAATATCTGTTGGTCCACACCTGCACCCTTCTCCTTCTCATACTCTGAACTGAAGGCATAAGGGGCAGTGTGAGAGAACCACCTCTCCAGTTTCTTTCTACTGCCCATGGTCTGAGATGCAGCCTCTGGCTTTAGGTTTGTTTTCTAATGTAAATAGTTATAAGTAGTTTCACCTGTTCTTAGATAAGTTTGTTTGATAGGTTAGCAGGGGCATGTGCAGGAATTTAAATTTGACCACCTTTGGAGGGGCATGTACTGTGCCCCCACTGCAGCCCCAGCCCCAGGGCCAGAGGAGCTCACTCTCCCTGCTGTGGCCATGGAGCTGGAGGAATTCTGTGCCTCTGCTTGCCCCCTACCCCGCTTGTGCACACCGCCATAGATTAGTGTTAATTTTAGAACCAAGGGATCTGGAGGTACCCCTGACTCCCCTACCCTCTTTACAAGGTTCCTAGTATGCTTGAGTCCCGGGATTCAAGACTTGCAGGTCTGTCCCCAGGCCTTCACAGTCAGTGACAACCATGACACTTATCTGTATTGCCTCAGGGAAGCTCACATCTCCTCCTAGCATACTATCTGCAAGTCTTTTCCTTCAATTATTCCTGATGGATCATTCAATGAGGCCACAGTCCAATCCCAGCCCTTCAGGCCCCACCCGCACCCCCCATACATCAAGCAGTGCTCTTTTGAATACAGTTGTCTTCAGCTCTGGGACTGTAGTAGCAGAGTTAAGGACTGTAGCAAACAGACATGAGGAAGGTAAGGGTAAACACTCTCACAAGAACAAACACGAGAAATCTTAAATCCTCATCTAAGAAGATAACTTCTTCTCAAACTAACTCTAAGTAAGGTGAGGCTCCATGCCCCAGTACAGGTGAATCAGGAGTTGATTGGGGGCATGGAACCAGTTCCTCAGCTCTGAGATCCAAAAGTGTCTCATGACCATTGACCACCAAAGGAGTGGGACTGACCTTGGCACCAACAAGGAAGAGAAGAAAGTGCATGCCTCCTACACCCTAGATACTCGATACTGTCTCTCATGGAGGAGTCCTCAGTACTGAGAACCACTGTCCATCCAAGCTGGCACTGCCAGTGCCACGAAGGGACAGAAGCCCCATTTGTCTACCAGCAACAGGGGTCAATACATTATCCTGGAGGATTTTACTATCTATGCTGACCCAGAATCACCAAAATCTGGTCCTAGCCAGAGAGGTCCCCACACCATCGGTGTGACATTCACTGGTACCATCTACCAACTGAGGCAGAGTAAGACCACTTCCTTTGCCAATGGCCCGCCCATCAACCCAGAGTCCTCATACTCCTCTGATGAATCCAGGCTCAGTGGGAGAACTTCACCAACCTTATCAAGGTGGAAATCATTCCCATCAGAAGCTCTGAGATTTCTTGGGCACCTTCCCACTCTCACAGGAGAAACTATGCAGCTCAGGAGCAGTGGTATCCTTCCCTATGGGCACTACTCCATCACCCCTCTGATCCTCTCAATGGCCTTACTGGGGTCTCTGGGATCCAAACATGAGACATCCTGAATACAGACAGACAGACAAATAGGAATCAAGGCATGCACCCCCATGTGGGGAAGAAACTCAACCCACAGAGGAACTCTCTGACCAGGCAGCACCACTGGTTTAGACCGGCATATCAGCAGTCTCACCAGATGAGGTAGTCATGCCAGCCTCACCGTCACCACCTGATAACTATAGACAATTCTAGGGTCTTCCAAGAACCATTGCAGACACACTCCAGATCCCCCTGGAAGAAGTGTAGGATACCCCTGGCCCTGATAAATTACTGGATATGCTCCAGAGCATGTGCCATAGCAAAGTGATGTTGCCAATCCATGAAGCATCTTAGAATGATCCAAGATGGTCTGCCACACTCCAGCCACTGAGCTCCCACTGAGAAAAGAATGAAGAAAAAATATTTTGTACTGTTTAAAAGGGTGGAATACTTATTCTCACACCCTACTCCCAACCCATTAGCAGTGCAGGGCCATCACAAAAGAACAAACAACATCAACCCATATCTACACCATGGATAAGGAGGCTGAATGTCTAGAACTCTTTGTGAGAGAAAACTTCCCCCTCGATGGCAACAGCTGTAGTCATGAGATGTGGCTTCAATCCTCCAGATAGCCCAAGGAAGTCCAATCAACTGTGGAATATATGCCTTTTGAGGAAAATAACCTATTCAGTTAAAAACATAGATGAATCATTATATACTCGCAAAGACTCAAGAGCAACACTCCACTTTCAAGTGTCTATACCGGGGTAGGCAACCTATGGCACGCGTGCAGAAGGCAGCACGCAAGCTGATTTTCAGCGGCACTCACACTGCCTAGGTCCTGGCCACTGCTTCGGGAGGCTCTGCATTTTAATTTAATTTTAAATGAAGCTTCTTAAACATTTTAAAAACCTTATTTACTTTACATACAACAATAGTTTAGTTATATATTATAGAAAGAGACCTTCTAAAAATGTTTAAATGTATTACTGGCACGCGAAACCTTAAATTAGAGTGAATAAATGAAGACTCGGCACACCACTTCTGAAAGGTTGCCGACCTCTGGTCTATACCCTATCACCATGGAGAAAATAAGTTTCAGTCTTACAGACAATGGTCAGCTCCTCAATGCTTTTACCATCAGAGGGCTTATGAGCCTCTTTGACAACACCAAATAATGCAGCACAGGAGGCAGAATGGCCCCCCAGCCTCCTGTCAAGAAATCCTTTTGATGGGACCTTTTGGAGCTACAAACTAGTTCTCCTCCCAAATCTACCTGGATGGGATTCCCCAACCCCTTTGATAGCTGCTTAGCTCACTTTTACTCAGCATGGTAATGAACAGATGGATTATGGAAATTATCACCACCAGTTGTGCAAGAGTTCTGTTCATCCTCTCACTCCAAAGCCCCTTTCCCCATCCCTTTTCAGGGATCCTTCTCACAAGAGGATGCCCAGACAGGAAGTAGACTCCCCACTCCACCTCAACACAGGGGAAAAGGTTTTAACTCAAGATATTTCCTCATTTCAAAGAAGAAAGAAGGTTGGAGCCCATGCTAGATCTCTGACAGCTGAACATCCTCATATGCCATCTGAGGTTCAGAAAGATCACCCTGCCTTCTATAATTCCCTTGCTAACAAAGGTTTACAGGTCTAGATTTGAAGAATGCTAATTTCCATATAGATCTCCACCCCGCACATAGGAGGTTCTTCCAGTTTACTTTAGGCCTGGACCAGTGGTTTTCAATCTTTTTTCGTTTGTGGACCCCTAAAAAAATTCAAATGAGGTTCAAATCTCTTTGGAAATTGAACCTGTGGTCAGCGGACCCCTGCCATAGAAGTCTTAGACTGAAAACTGACTGAACAGAATTCAACTACAAATGCTGCATGTGCTCAGCACAGCATTTGATGCAATGTGAGAAAGAGCACTAAACTGTGGGCTTCTATGGTAATGACAACACTTCCGGGTTTTGACCTGTAGGTGGGGATATTCACATACTTTTGATTGATCAGAAAAATGGAATTCCTTTTCTGGGATCTGAAACTATATTTTCAGAGTCACCTTTCACAGACCCCTTAGACATAGTCTGTGGTCCTCTGGGGTCCATGGACCATTGGTTGAAAACCACTGTCTTAGGCCTGGTCTACACTAAGACTTTAATTCGAATTTAGCAGCGTTAATTCGAACTAACCGCTCAACCGTCCACACCAGGAAGCCGTTTAATTCGAACTAGAGGGCTCTTTAGTTCGAATTCGGTACTCCACCCCGACAGGTGGAGTAACGCTAAATTCGACATGGCTAGCTCGAATTAGGCTAGGTGTGGATGCAAATCGAACTTAGTAGCTCCGGGAGCTATCCCACACTGCACCACTCTGTTGACGCTCTGGACAGCAGTCGGAGCTTGGATTCTCTGACCAGCCTCACAGGAAATGACCCGGGAAAATTTGAATTCATTTTCCTGTCTGGGCACTTTGAATCTGACGTCCTGGCTGGACATCGGGGCGAGCTCTGCAGCACCTGCAACGATGCAGAGCTCTCCAGCAGAGGAGTTCATGTTATCTGTGAATAGAAAGAGGGACCCAGCATAGACTGACTGGGAACTTTTCGATCTGATCGGTGTGTGGGGCGAGGAGTCTGTGCTTTCGGAGCTGCGCTCCAAAACACGGAATGCGAAGACCTACAAGAAGGTCTCCAAAGCCATGAGAGACAGAGGATACAGGCGGGATGCAACGCAGCGCCGCGTGAAAATCAAGGACCCCAGACAAGGCTACCAAAAAATCAAAGCGGCAAATGGACGCTACGGAGCCTGCCACCACTGCCCCACCAGTGACCGTGGACTCTGAACGATGGGACAGTGTCGACGGCCAGTTCCTCGGTGATGTTCGCGGACGGGGAAGATGAGGAAGGGTTTGTGGAGGACGAGGCAGGCGAGAGCGCTTACAACGCTGGTTTTCCCCGACAGCCAGGATCTATTCATCACCGTCACGGAGATCCCCCAACAACCCTCCCCGGCCATTAACCCGGACCCTGAATCAGGGGAAGGAGCAGTCGGTAAGTGCTTTAACCATGTTAACTTTTATTCTTAATATAACAGGAATCTTAACTGTGTGAAAAGGAGGTCTGTCTAGATATGGGGATAGAACAGAAATCATCCTTGGAGATCTCCACGAAGCTCTCCTTGCGTTAATCGAAAAGCATCAGCAGGAGGTTCCTGGGGAGAGCTGCCTTATTGGGTGCTCCGTGGTAGCACAGTTTTCCGCGCAAGGCTTTCATGAGGTACTCAGGGAGCACTGCCTCCCCGAGCACGGCTGCATCAGGCCCTGGTTCGTGCTAGCTTTCACGCAGCATGCACTCTCTATCTCCTTCAGTGACCCTCCTCAGGGTGATCTCGCTCGGAGACTCCTGCATCTAATTAGGGTAATTACTGTAATTTTACGCCTGGTCCAAAGTATTTTTAAAAAATCTACGGACAGACGGCATAGCACAGACATCAGCACGCAGCTGCGTGACGAGCGTAACGAAAGCCAAAGAATATAATGGACGCTCATGGAGGGAGGGGGAATGAAGGACGCAAGGTATCCCACAGTTCCTGCTGTCTCCGAAAAGTATTTGCATTCTTGGATGAGCTCCAAATGCTTCTAGGGTCAAACACAGTGTCTGCGGTGGGTCAGGGCATAGTTCGGCAATTTTGCGCACACACACCCCACCCACCACCAGAAGTGAAAACAATCCCTCTGTTGACTCTTTTACATGTCACCCTATCTTTACTGAATGCTGCAGATAGATGCGATGGTGCAGCACTCAACACCAACATCCTTGCTCCCCCCATGCTATGGATGGCTGATGGTACAAAAAGATGGGTATCCGTCCTCAACATCAGCCTATTGGCACATGGGGCAGTGCAAAAGGACTTGGTAACCATGCGTACTAGCATCTGTGAGGTTGATCAAGGGCGCCTGGCCCTAATTTTTCATGGTAGATGGTGCAGTATGGCTGTTAACCGTCCCTCATATCATTGCAACAGGGGGCTGAGCTCCATCAGCCCCACCCTTCCTGTGTAAAGAAAAGATTGAATTGCCCCTGGACTAGCAGAGGGATGATGGGCTCCTTCATCCACAGTAATTAATGTCCCTGCCTGGACTATCATTGCAGCTGGAGGCTTCCTTCCACTCATTTCTCACAAACAAGTCACTGTGTGTCTTATTCCTGCAGTCTTTATTACTTCATCACACAAGTGGTGGGACAATGGTATGGTAGCCCAGGAAGGCTGTGGGAAGGCCGGAATGAACAGGTGGTGTTGTTGCAGGAGCACCCCCTTGTGAATAGCATACAGCTCCAAATTTATGCAGGATCGGACACAGAGCAGCTGTGCTCTCTGGTTCTATGATACAGTGGTTCTCTAGTATACTTGCCCATAATCTAGGCAGGACTGATTCTATTTTTAGATACCAAAAAGGAGGGATTGACTCAGGGAGTCATTCCCAAATTTTGCTTTTGCGCCCCTGGCTGCTCGGCCCAGGGGCACTTATGACAGCACCAAATGGTGCAGTGCAAAAGGACAGGTAACCATGCCCATCTTATTACCATCTTATTACCAATTTAATGGTATGGTAGATGGTAACAATATGGCTGGTAACCATCTCAGCTGTCATGCAAAAGCAAAAGCATGCTGCTGTGTAGCGCTGCTGGCCCGCCTCTGTCAGCGGCATCTAGTACACATACGGTGACATACACAAAAGGCAAAACAGTGTCCATGGTTGCCACGCTATGGCGTATGCCAGGGCAATTCTGGGAAAACGGGCTTGAATGATTGTCCTGCCGTTGCTTTCCCAGAGGAAGTAATGACTGGTGACATTTACCCAGAATCCACCGCGAAAATGATTTGTGCCCCAGCAGGCCACAGGGGTTCTCAACCCAGAATTCACAGACACAGGCTAGGACTCAGTTAATTGTTCGCAAAATGTATCTTTGCAAGGAATTCACTCCCCTGTTTCCCATCTCACAGCTTCCACTGTCTCCAGACCTGACACAGCATCACCTCGCATCCCCCCTCGCAGAGGCTGGCAAAGATTAGGCGGCGAAAGAAAAAGACAAGGGACAAGATGTTCGAGGAACGTATTGGCTGCTACCCTAGCAGAGGCGGACCAGCAGAGCCAGTGGAGGGAGACCGTCTCTCTGTGGCAGCGCTCACACAGCGAACGGGAGGAGAGGTGGCGTGAGGAAGAGAAGCAGGCGACTGAAACGCTGCTTGGACTAGTGAGGGAGCAAACAGACACGCTCAGAGGCGCCTTGTGGATGTTCTGCAGGACCGCAGGAGGACAGAGACACCCTGCAGTGTATCTGCAACCGCACTCCCCCGCCACAAAGTCCCATACCCCCCCTCCCCGAAAATAATCAGGAGGAGGGGGCGGCCGGGGACGTGAATACTGTCCACTGCACCACAGCACAGTGCTCAAGTACCCAAAAGCTCTCATACCGTCATTTGCCGAAGTCCTTCACTTCCAGACTCACAGTAGTCCCAATCCAGTCCCATCCCCTAACTGTCTACTTAATTAATAAAAATGCTTTGCTGTTAATTACTGTTTCCGTTATGTTTTTTCAAAGAAGACTGTGTTTGAATGGGGGGGCGTGGGGAAGGGGGTGGTTAATTGCATAGGACAGTCACCTTTCCCAGGGTACAGACACGGGGGCAGGATCAGCAGCGGGTCACACACACGGTGCAGTCAGTAGGCACCCTGGTCGGTATGGGAGGTGTTTTCCAGGATCTGTGTGGGCGGGGGAGATGTGACTTTGCAGCGGGGGAGGGCGGTTACAGATCTTATACAGCGGTCCTTGTCCTGGACCGCTGAGTCACGCAGCTGAGGAATCTGTATCCGTCCTCCTCCACCACAAGGTCACATATCCGCCCGCACACAGAATTCCATAAAGAGGGATGGCAGGCTCCGTTGAAAGAAGCATTCCGGCACTGCGGACCGCTCTAGGAGCAGGAGCCTGTCATTCCTTGAGTTTAGAGGCGGTCTTTACATCACCGCAACACCCTACCCAGCACAGTCTGCGTCCCAGTTTCAACCCTTTCATGAAAAGTCATGAATACAGAAACCGTTGTTAAGTCATAATGGGACATGTATTTTATTTTTACACGTGTTGCTGGAAGTGGGGGGTAACGGGGTGAACGGGGGTATGTAACTGAAGAGGAGAGTCAACAGTAACTGGGTAAAGAAACAGGGGCAGGTTCAGCTTCTCTGTAAAGAAACTGAACAGTCACAGGTCACGCTGCTCGCTGCTCGCTGGTATTTGAAGAGTTCCTTGTCGCTGTCCCAGGCGCCTGTATAGGGCTTCATGAGCAAGTGCATTAGCAGGCAGGCTGGGTCCCCGAGGATGACTATAGGCATCTGCACATCCACAACAGTTATTTCGTGGTCCGGGAAGAAACTACCTTCCTGCAGGCGTCTGAGCAGCCCACAGTTCCTGAAAACACACGCATCATGAACCTTGCCCGGCCACCCGACGTTGATGTTTGTAAAACGTCCCCTATGGTCCCCCAGTGCTTGCAGCACCATTGAAAAGTAGCCCAATGTCTCATCAGCTGACTGTGGAAGAGGTGGACGATAAAGTGTGAGGAGGAGAAAACGGCGATGATCGCAGCGGGCTCCATGCTTGCAGTGCTGTGGCGTCCGCGCTGTCACTGACCAGAAAAGTGCACGAACAGATTGCCCGCAGGCGCTTTCAAGGAGGGAGGGAGGGAGGTTGTGATTGACGGTTCAATGACGACACTTACCCAAAACCACCCTCGACACATTTCTCCCCCCAGCAGGCATTGGGGGCTCTACCCAGCATTCCAATGGGCAGCGGGGACTGCGGGAACTGTGGGATAGCTTCCCACAGTGCACCGCTTCCAAAGTCGACGCTGGCCCCGTGAATGTGGACTCAGAAATTCGAATTAGTGTATTTAGTATGGATACACAAATTCGACTTCATAAGGTCGAATCCACAAATTCGAACTAAGTTGATTCGAAATAGTCTTGTAGTGTAGACAAGGCCTTAGACAATTACAAATACAGAGTGCTCCCATTCGGCCTCTTAACAGCACTGAGAGGGTTCATGAAGGTTTTATCAGTAGTGGCAATCTAAGTTCCCTGTAAGCCACATGACCGTGCAGGAGCCTATTTAGCGCCACACAGGCTCTCAGGTAACCCACCCAGGGACCTGCCGCGGCTGGAGGAGAGGCGCCCCTCCCCCAGCGCCCACCTAGTCCGGCCCCCAACCTGCCGTGGCCAGGGCACCTCTCCCCTGGCCCCAACTCAGCCTGCTGCCTGGACCTCCCACGGCCAGGGCACCCGGACCAGCCAGGGTGGTGTAGCTGGAGCAGCCCGACCCGACTCCAGAGCAACCTGGACCCAGCCACAGCCGAGAGGCAGTGTGGCACAGGCTGGTGCCAGGTGTGGACAGGGTGGTGCGGTGTGGCCCAGCCCAACCCCGGAGGGCCCCGGACCCATGCGCAGCCAGGGCAGCCCAGCCTGGGCCCAGGTGCGGCAGGGACGACCCTCCCCCAGCCCAGACCTGCTGGGCCCAAGGGAGGGGCACCTATCCTGCAGCCCCAGCCCCAGAGCTCCCGCAGTGGGGAGAGGCACCTCTGCCCCCCAGCCCAGGTGCTGCTATGGGGAGAGAGCACTAGGGAGAATCCTCTCTCCCCACTGTAGCCCCAGAGCACCCTCCTGCACCCCAAACCCCTCATCCCTGGCCCCACCCCAGAGCCCGCATCCCCAGCTGGAACCCTCACACTCCTGCACCCAACCCTCTGCCCTAGTCCTGAGTGCTCCCCCAACACTCCGAGCCCCTCAGCCCCACCCCCACCATGTGAATTTTTGTTATGTGCACCATATGAAGGTGTCTCACATCACCTCCATATTGATGCACCTAACAAAATTCATTCCGCACATGGGAGGGAAAAATTAGAGGGAACACTGGTGGCAATGCACCTTCACTGTCAGGGTACATCAGTGTTCCCCTGTCTTGATGACTGGCAGCTCATTAGAAAATCAAAAAGTGAAACTCTATCCTTATTCCAACTCCTACAATCATTAGGACTCTAAGAAAAGCACAGTTTAGCTCGCACACAGATTATAGACTTTATTGGAGTGACCTTGGATTCGATCATTGCCAAACATATTTATTTCGGGACAGATTCCAAGCTATGAATCATCTAATCACTCAGCTTTGACTGAGCCTTCAGATGGCAGTGTGATTCTGTCTCATCCACCTAGGCCTCATGTACTTATGTGATGCTTGGTTGTGGACAGTCTATGTGCCAAGCAAGCAAAGTCTGTACAAGCTGGTCTCACTCCCCGCCGAGTTCTGACTTCACTAATCTGGTGGGAAAACATGAAAACAGTGTGTGTAGGATCCCTTCGCCCATCCATGAAAAGATTGATTACGGACACCTCTCTGCTAGGTTGGGGACCCCATCTGGTCAAACATGTAGAACAGGGTGCCTCGACCTAGCAGGAATCCAAGTTTCACATAAACTTACTTGAACTGTGTGCAGTCCATGAAGCCTGCAAATGGTTCTTGCATTTTAGTATATCAACAAACAGGGAAGGGCAAGGTCCATCCTTCTTTGCACAGAAGCTGCCAATCTCTGGAATCGGTGTATCCTCCACCAGATCACCCTCAGCAGTGCACTTTCCAGGGGTACACAACACATTAGCAGACAGCCTCAGAAGACACTTCGCTAGACAGCATGACTGGGAACTACATGATTCTGTGGTACATTTCAACAATAGGTGTTCCTGTTGTGGGACCTCTTTGTACTTCAAGAGAACAAGAAATACTTGATCTGCTACTACCAAGTAAACTGGGGCCACAACTCCAGAGGGGATGCATTACTAGGAATGCTACTGTAGCATTCTTACCTGTCGATCTCTTACTACAAGTCCTGAGGAATACTGAACAAGTCAAAGTGTCAGTGATCCTTATGGCTCCCTGTAGCAGGCCAGTGTGGCTCCACTCCTCCCCGGGGAGGGTTGAGCCCCGGACACAGGAAGGGGTGGGGCTACAGAACGGTGAGCCCGCCCCTCAGAGGGTCAGGCGGCGACCCGGAAGGATAAAAGCCGGCCATCCCAACTCACTCAGCGTCCAGCCACTGCAGGGAGCAGACCTGCCTGAGGGAGCTCCTGATGGGGGAGCCGTTGGAGTCCAGGGCAGTTGCCCGGACTGGCCGGAGATACCCCTCGCTCGCTACTGGGAAGACCTGCCGGAGCTTCCCCGCGCCTCATACGAAGAGGAGCCACCAGGGACTTCCCCGCTACCGTGCTGTTACCCTGAGGAACCCCCGGAGCAGAGTTGGCCGGACTTCCCCGAGGAACTACCCGATCTACCCCCCAGCCCGGGTTGTGAGGAACCCATGCAGTGGGACTTCCCGGGACCAGACGCCGTGGACCAGGTAGGACCAGAGGGGGATATTGGAAGTGGCCCAGGGGCAGCCGACCTCAGTCAGGCTGCTGACCAGACAGTGCCCATGTCAGTGTGTTGCGGTCAGGATCCCCACTGACCGTCAGCGGTAACGACCGCTGCCTAGGGCCCCGGGCCGGGACACAGTGGAGTGGGTGGGCCTGTGTCCCCCCTGCCACCCCACTCACGGGTGGCAGTTATCCCCCTCACCAGACTGCTCAGCCTGCTACAAGAGGCCTGAGCTCCCTTGTACTGTTTACTGCTCAGCCCTGCTACAAGAGGCCTGAGCTCCCCTTGTACTGTTTACTGCTCAGCCCTGCTACAAGAGGCCTGAGCTCCCCTTGTACTGTTTACTGCTCAGCCCTGCTACCAGAGGCCTGAGCTCCCTTGTACTGTTTACTGCTCAGCCCTGCTACCAGAGGCCTGAGCTCCCTTGTACTGTTTACTGAGGCCTGAGCTTTCCCTTATACTGTTTACTGCTCAGCCCTGCTACAAGAGGCCTGAGCTTCCCCTGTACTGTTTCCTGCTCTGCCTTGCAGCCAAAGGCCGGAGCCCCAGTAGACTCTAACTCTGTGGGCTAGTCTTAAAGGGACAGGGCAGAGCCTACGTGAGACCAGCGGGCCGGTGTGGCTCCCCTCCTCCCCTCAGAGGGTTGAGCCCCGGACGCACCCCGTTACACTCCCATATACCAAAGGCAGTTCTGGTTCACCAGTATTCTCCAGATGGCCTCATGTCTGTGCATCCACCTTCAGCTCTTACCAGATGTACTGAATCAGGACAGAAACAGAATCCCCCATCCCAACCCTGCAAATCTGTCTAGCAGCTTGGTATTTGGACAAGGAACCTAGAAATAATCATGCTCTCTTTATGGTGTCAGCATTGTTGGCTACTCCCCAGAGGATTCTGAGGTCCCTACAATTCTGGACTACCTCCTCTCTCTGAAAATATCACAGTTGTCTCTCAGCTCCTTGCAAGTGCCTTTGGCAGCTATTAATATCTTTCATACTCCAGGGGACAACCATTCAGTCTTCACCCATTCAACTGTAATAAGGTTTCTGAAGGGACTTGTCAGAACCTTACCTCCGGTGCTGAAACCCACTCCACTATGGGACCTCAGTTTAGGCCAGTGGTTCCCAAACATTTCCATGCTGCAACCTACTTTGGGCTCACCACTGTTAATGCAACCCCTCTCCCCCCAGTACTTAATATTCTGGTTGGCTTTGCATAAATTAACTCCACTTTAACAGCCTACTTTGAAAACTATGCGTGGATAGCCGAGCCTGGATTAACCAATGTGTACTCAGTGCACTTGCACAGGAGCCCAATAGCTGGGGGACCCAGTCCACTGGATTAAAAAAAAGAAAAAAAAGAATTGGCAACTGGTAGCCTGGGACCACATCCCACCAACCAGATCATTTTATTTGGCTCGCCACCCTATCTGTAGTCCATTATGCGCCCTCCTTCACGTCTGCTTTGGATCTCTATTCTAAGGTTATTCATGGCAGAGCAGGACCTGGAGAGGTGGTCACTCTGTATGCCCCAGTTTGGAGCATGAAAAGGAAAATGGGTCATACATGGACCAATGGGCATGGCTAGTGAAAACTCTTCCTGTCCCAGGCACATGGAGCTCATTCTCACCTTGAGTGGAATACACATAGTGATCACATATCTCAAAGAACTCTAGTTACTGTACAAGGGAGTAACCAGACTTAGCTTTTATTGAAAGTGGGGAGAGGGTGAGAACTGTGAGGTAAGGGCTATGTTACCATAACTGCAATGCCTGGTAGATATATTCCCCAAACAAATGTTTAAAATCAGTGTTGCAATGAAGGGCTATGTTTCTGCACCCCTCTCCTTCAGTGTATGTAAAGTTACCCATGGAGAAAGGTGAGGATCTAACTTTTTTGTAGAGGCATGATATTTAGATGCTTTTCTAAAATCAATGTGCTTTTAACTTTAAAATATTCCTTTGCTTTGTTGATTTCATTTAGCATGTACATCAGTTGCTGCTATTAGAAAACTAAAACTGAGATTAAGTAGATCACAATATACAGCTCCCCAAAGCGCACACATCCTGATATGACAAGCCTACTCTGAAAAGAGTATCACTCACTTTTGCCTTAAAATCTCTTCTGGGATTTTAGTATTATCACAGAGCTGTTCAAGCTCCCCCTGCTGGACACTCACTCGGCTGCTGTGTTTGGATCCAAACCCCGGATTCTGTGTGCTTCTAAACCCATTGAGCTGAGTAGCAAGCAACCCCCACAAAAGAACACAAGAATGATCTGACCTAGCATGGCCAATGGTCCATCAGCCAGTGCCAGATTCTTCAGAGGGAATGAACAGAACAGGCAATTATCGAGTGATCCTTCCTCCTTCATCCAGTCTTAGCTTTCTGGCAGTGAGAGGTTTAGGGACACCGAGAGCATGGGGTTGCATCCATGACCATTTTAGCTAAAAGCCATTGATGGCCCTATCCTCCAAGAACTTATCTAATTCTTTTTTGAACCCTTACTTTTGGCCTTCACAACTTCCCTGGGCAACATGTTCCACAAGTTGATTCTGTGTTGTGTGAAGTAGTACTTCCTCCGCTCATAAGCAATTGTTGGGATTCCCTCTGAGACCTCGTTCCACTCAGCTTCTGAAGGACTCAGTTTGACTCCCAATTTTGTCACTTTGGTATCTTTATCTGGCATACAGCAAAGCTACACTGAGTTGATAAGGCTTAAGTGTAACAAGTGGGTATAGGGCATACCACACATCCAAAGTTGCACAGAAAACCTCTTCCTTTGTATACATTTACACATGACATTGCATTTACTATACACTGCATCACATGTTTGAGATTGGTTTGGTTTCTTTGTAGGAACCAATCTCTGTACCGCATGCTCTATTCATGCATAATCTGTCTTCTACCTTGCACTTAGGCTTGTGTACTAATTCCAGGATGTTCCTGCTGATCTTAGCTAGCCATCCTAACTCCAGCATACATCTTATTATGACAACTTAACCTTCCATTCTCCTTCCTAATCATGCCCACTAAGAAATGAGGCAAGTTACTTATGTCAAACCAGGCCTATAGCAATCAAAATGGCTGATTCAATACACACTGAGAGTTAAACATAAAGTTCATTAGATTAATCAGCATTAATAAATTGTAAGTAGACATTCTCCAGTTGGTCACAAGTATACATTTTATTATTCAATTATAACAGCAAATCAACCATTTAACTCCTTTTTTAAAAATAACAGTATTTTACAGTAATTAGACAAAATCTACACTTAAAATACCCACACTGCAATATTTGGGGTGACTATTTATTTACTGGAATACGTGTAATAATATCTTTACAAAGGATCTTATTGTGGAATTGGTTTAAATGCCACAGAGCTTTGCAAGAAGATTTTTTTAAGCAATATCCTGGTACAGTAATGAAAATTCATCCAGCTGAATGATTCTTAACTCCCATCAAACCAAATCTTTAATAAGCAGGCTAAATAGTTACAAAAGCTTCCCACTGGCTGCTATTATACAAACCAGCTCAGATATTGGGACTGTGCATTCCCCTCCAGTAATTCTACAATATGTGTGCCTTAAATGATAAACCATGCAGGGATGCTGGTACAATTTGTATAGCGGGGGAGCTGAGAACCATTGAACCAAGCAGTAAACCCTGTGTATAATGGAAACCACTTCAAGCCAGGGGGTATGGTAGCACCCCCAGTTCCCGTAGTTCCAGCACCTATGAAACCATATCAAAACCCCAAGTGGTGAGTTAGACTGTAGGCTTTCAATTTCTTCTCAATTCAATTCCTTTCTCTGCCCACCAGAGGGAGAACCAATGCTCTAAAACATTGCCACCCTTTCTGATTGCCGCTTCTATATGGTACTTGAGAGTGAAAACCTCTGCATTGCAATTCCTTCTTCCATGCACAATATATTGATAGGTAAAATAACAGGGCTGGGCAACAAAGAAAGTAAGGAGGAAGGTGAAGCTGGGGTTTAATGTACTTGAAGTGACTTTTTTAAATATGGGGAAGTGGGGATGGGAAGTGAGAGCACTGTCTGGTACTATAAAGTTTACAGATATGTCATATTGTACCTTTGTTTTATTTATTTAAATTTCTTCTTTTACCAGAGGAATGGAGCTCAAGCAGAAAGTCTAGACATGGGAAAAGGGGGGCTGGACTAGAAAAATGAGCCCTCCTATATTATGTCAGACCAAAGATATAGGTAAAAATAACTACTGTATAATTAATCACTAAGGACCACCTTTTTAAAGAGTCACCAGTCTGGTTTCTGATTTTGTTCCCATAATTTGATTGTGGACACAGATGAGACTATTTAGACATTAGCTACTTGATATGCAAGCAACAGCAGGTAGTTAGCACGTAAATACCTATCACTTGTGCCTGCAGTTGATTTGTGATAGAATCCCCAGTGCATTAGGTGCTGGCTTAGAACAAGTATCGTATTTGATCTTTTGGTTAATGATGCGTTTCTGACTCTGGTCCCAGAATGGAGGAGGAACCTGACTCTGTCTTACTGAAACTGTCTTTAGGAATGGCATTAGACTCACTGGGGCCCAGGGCAGAAACTAAGGAGTAGGCCCCCACTCTGCCTCCCTTACCTAATCAAGCATTAGATTTCTGCAATGTTTTTGATGCTGAAATCTGAGCCCTGCCATGCGAGGCTGAAGCCAAACCCCAAGCACCACCGGGCCGCCTGTGGCATGGGGTCCCAAGCAATTGCCCTGCTTACTACCCCCTAATACCAGCCCTGCCTGTCTTTTGGAACAGGTGTTACTGAACCTGATTTACATACATACACAGTAGCTTCATAAAGGGGCTCTAAAAGTCTCACACCCCTCCAGGGAAGGACTGTCCCAATACAAGCATAGGGGTTGTATAGGGTACAGAAGGTCTGTCAGCAGTGGGGGCAACTGTATGTAGCACTTATCAGGAGGTAGCTGTGTTAGTCTGTATCCACAAAAACAACAAGGAGTCCGGTGGCACCTTAAAGACTAACATTTATTTGGGCATAAGCTTTTGTGGGTAAAAAACCTCACTTCTTCAGACACATGGAGTGAAAATTACAGATGCGGGCATTATAAAATGACACATGAAGAGGAGGGAGTTACCTCACAAATGGAGAACCAGTGTTGACAGGGCCAATTCGATCAGGGTGGATATAGTCCACTCCCAATAATAGATGAGGAGGTGTCAATTCCAGGAGAGGCAAAGCTGCTTTTGTAATGAGTCAGCCACTCCCAATCCTTATTCAAGCTCAAATTAATGGTGTTAAATTTGCAAATGAATTTTAGTTCTGCTGTTTCTCTTTGAAGTCTGTTTCTGAAGTTTTTTTGTTCAAGAATAGTTAGTTTTAAATCCATTATAGAATGTCCAGGGAGAGTGAAGTGTTCACCTACTGGCTGTTGTATGTTACCATTCCTGATGTCTGATTTGTGTCCATTTATTCTTTTACGTAGTGACTGTTTGGCCAATGTACATGGCAGAGGGGCATTGCTGGCACATGATGGCATATATAACATTAGTAGACGTGCAGGTGAATGAGCCCTTGATGGTGTGGCTGATGTGGTTGGGTCCTCTAATGGTGTTGCCAGAGTAGATATGGGGACAGAATAGGCAACAAGGTTTGCTACAAGGATTGGTTCCTGGGTTGGTGTTTCTGTGGTGTGGTGTATAGTTGCTGGTAAGTATTTGCTTCAGATTGGGGGGTTGTCTGTAAGCAAGGATTGGCCTGCCTCCCAAGGTCTGTGAGAGTGAGGGATCGTTTTCCAGGAAAGGTTGTAGATCATTGATGTGCTGGAGAGGTTTTAGCTGGGGGCTGTATGAGATGGCCAGTGGTGTTCTGTTATTTTCTTTGTTGGGCCTGTCCTGTAATAGGTGTTTTCTGGGTACCTGTCTCACTCTGTCAGTCTGTTTCCTCACTTCCCCAGGTGGGTATTGTAGTTTTAAGAATGCTTGATAAAGATCTTGTAGGTGTTTTTCTCTGTCTGAGGGATTAGAGCAAATTTGGTTGTATCTTAGGGCTTGGCTGTAGACAATGGATTGTGTGATGTGTCCTGGATGGAAGCTGGAGGCATGTAGGTAAGCATAACGGTCAGTAGGTTTCCAGTATAGGGTGGTGTTTATGTGACCATCGCTTATTTGCACTGTAGTGTCCAGGAAGTGGATCTCTTCTGTGGACTGGTCCAGGCTGAGGTTGATGGGGTGGAAATTGTTGAAATCCAGGTGGAATTCTGTGTAGCACTGTGGAGATTCCAGGCCATACTGTGGCCCTGGACAAGCCCCCAGGGCTATCTAAATTACACTGCATACTGTGAAACATCCAAGGATCAAACGGGTGCAAAACTGGCTAAAAACTGCCTTAGTCCCTTCTTCCTCAGGGCTGTGAGCTCTGTACTGCACTGAATCTCAACCAAAATCAGGCAAGTAGAGAGGGATAGCGTTGTGAAGGGCCTTGAAGGTGAGGGAGAGAAGATTGAACTTGATATGGTCAAGGAGGGGGAGCCAGTTGAGGGATTCACATGGTGATGGTAACTGGTGGCATAAACTAGGGCTTCCACCATTGTTAACATTGATGGAACTGAACCAGAGTTAGCACTTCTTTAAACATTTCCCCACACATAGATAGGGCCACAGGAACAGGCAGAAAAGAACGTGTGTAGTTTAATCTTCATTCAGACCCTTATGCATGCTTCTCATTCTGTGCCACACTCCACAAAGAAGAGTTAAATGTCATGGACAATCACTAGATCAGCACAGCTTTGTATATTATTCCGTGAGCACAAGGCATACACAAAAGGGAGTGCTATGATCTTACATTGATAACTAAAGTTTTCACAGTGGTTGAACTTTTTTGGACCACCTTCCCTCTCCCTACCTCTGCTGGCTGGGGCTGTTGTAGTAGAAGGGCAGAAAGTTTAGCTTGAGCCCTGTTCCATACAGGTCCCTGAGTGTCTCTCTGCTCTGCAATACAGGCGTGCACTGCAAGTTTATGCTTTAAAGAATTCTAAAACATTTATTGCCTAAATATAAAATGATTCAAAGTACTAGGAATATGTGGTTACAGGAAATAAATTACACGTTGTTGTTTTTCTCTGGGTTAGGCACTATGTACAGTAAAGGAGCAGGAAAGCTTAGACCATGTGGCTCACTGGATTTTTTGAGGGGGTTTTAGGCTTGTCAGGGGGTTGAAGTGGCGAGAGTCAGGGGCCAGGGATAGGGGAACCCAGGCCTTCCCTGCTCCACTGGGTTCCAATCCAGGACTCTACAACTAATAGTTCAAATACGTGGCCTAAGGGCAAGCACCCTTACGCCTGTTCCCTGGGCCACTTCCTACCTCAGCTTCAGTGCCTCCGTCAGTGCTCCAGGTCTGTTTTGGGATTCCCTCAGAGTTCTCTCTGATCACACCCTCCAGAGGGCCTTGGTTCCCAGCCACAGCCCATCGTTCCCAGCCTCTGTGGGGTGAGGGGCCTGTGGCAGCAGGGCCTGGTGTGGGCCACAGGGAGTGCCAGCAGCTTCTCTGCAGGAGCTTGCAGCACACAACTACTCCCCTGCTCCGTCCACATAGACTACGCTGAGCCACTCCCTTTTGAGCCCAGCCGCCAATGTAAGCATGCCCAGCAGGTGTGGCTGGGTGGGGCCTCCTGGACCCAGAGCTGTTCTTTAACCCTTAGTTCACCAGTGTGGGGCTAATACGCCCCATCACAATGCTACTGAATTCATGTTAAGCTGTGTTTGAGACATTTTCATTTGAGCCCTGTTTCATACAGACCCCTGAGTCGCTCTCTACTCTGCATTACAGCTGTTTGTACGGTCTCTAGTAATAAAGAATCCTGTGCCTTCAAAGAACAGAATCTGCATAGTTTGCACTCTGCATGTTACCTTAATTTTCCCTAGTGGACACACAGCTACAGAGAAGGAATGACAGGCAGCTAAAAGGAAAAGCACTACAGCAAGCCCCCTAAATCCATGCGTAAGCCTCTAAATAAATGGCCTGATATTCGAAGGGGCCGAGCACATGCAGTTCCTGTCAAAGTCAATGGGACTTCTATGTGCTCAACATCTCTCAACATCAGGCTGCTTATTTAGGGGGCCTACCTTTAGAGTTCCAAGTGTGAACATTTTGGCCATTGTACAATATCAGCTGTTTTGCAGTTTTAGAGTGGGGAGGAGGGGAACCATTTAAAAGAAAAGTCATTTCGTATTGTAGTAACAGGAATCAGGACTACTCCAGCCACACAGTAAGACTGAGCACAATAGCACTAAAAGCAATCTAAGTGCACATACCTATCTAAGTGTTTAATAATATAGCACTTTTCCTCTATAAGCCAATGTACTAACATTAACTAAGCACTGCCTCACAGTTGTGAGGTAGGTCAACAAGCAACTATCATTGACCTCACTTCAGAAATGCGGATGATGAAGCCCAAAGAGGTTGACTTGCCCACTTCTACTGAGTGGAGTCGGTGACAAGATTAGAACGTGGGAGCTCCTAGCTTCAGGCTACCTTCCACATCTCAAATAAGGCGATGCTGCATCATTTGGGTCAGTTTCACAACTGGAAAGTTCATTCTCCCTAAAGAATTAAATATTAAATGATTTTAATGAGGGATGGGTGAATCCTTTTGATTTTAGAACAATCTCTAGAATCTTAAATTCTGAAAAATTACTGTTAAGCTTAGAAAAATGGGTATAGCTTGTAGAAAGGAAAGCAATATGTGTTCAACTCTTTTACACAGAATAGTTGAAACTAGGCCCGAATTTTGTCTTGCACATAGGTATATTAGCAACTTTTACACAGTTAGTTTTTCTTTGTTAGGCTGTGTGTGCATGTTTGTGTGTGTGGGCGCATGTGTTTTGCAGCAGATCTGCATCTACTGCAGGAATCCATGATGGTATATATAACCTTTGCATGTATGTGGTGGGATATCATAAGTCTTATTTTTGCTTTTGCTGAAATAACTTATAAAATCACATAAGAATGTATGTAGGTAGTAATTCATTTAAACTAAACTTTACTAAAATTAACAGTTGTCTTATACAACTTAAGCTGAGAGGCACTAATTTCTAATAAGTATAATAGGTTATGAAGAAAAACATTACTTTGAGTAAATTAAATAGAGAGAAATGGAATAAAGGTTAGGCACGTAATACAAGTAGGGATTCCCTAACAGGTGCTAGAAGGATTATGTAGAAAGAGGATATTTTATTTTTGGTCCAGAATTAAAGAACTAATAATAAATAAATTATAAATTAATGGAGATATCCTATCTCCTAGAACTGTAAAGGACCTTGAAAGGTCATTGAGTCCAGCCCCCTGTCTTCACAAGCAGGACCAAGTACTGATTTTTGCTCCAGATCCCTAAGTGGCCCCCTCAAGGATTGAACTCACAACCCTGGGTTTAGCAGGCCAATGCTCAAACCACTGAGCTAAATAAGGATAATTGTTAAATTTACATAGGTGCTATATAAAAAAAAGACTGATAAAACAAGCTCCTTTTGATTGGTGTTTTATCTTTAATTTGCATTTTATAGGCTGTGATGTATAATTCCATAAAAGGCTATAGAGTTAAAGAAAACCTTTCCACTGCCTCAGGAAAATGTGGTATATTCTAGTAGTGTATGATATATAGTTCTGTAAAAGATCACATGATTAAAGAATCTCTTCTGACTACTTCACCAAATGAGGCATAGTTTTTCCCAAGCTCCCAGAACTAGGGTTTCTTTAGCCCATGACATTTGGTGGGTTTAGCTGCTTTTCCTCTTTTCTCTGCCATTTATTCCCTTAATTATACTTTAAAAAAAAACTTTCTTAGACAACCTGTCCATATGTAAGTTACTCTAGGTATATTTTCTGTCATTGATGGTTTGCAGACTTTGGGCATTAAATTAATTTACTAATTGCATAAAAGAATATTTTCCCATGAAAGAGAAGGAAAAATTCATTAAATATATCTGCATTAACTCTTCCTTTGTATTCCTCTGTTACTAAGCCTATTTGCATGCATTTAATTTATTTAGAATTGAACTAACTGCACGAAAGAATGTTTTGCTTGAAAAATGAGGGAAATGCGTGATAGATAACACGTACACATCTCATTTATTCCAATGTCAATAAGACTTTGCACAATTGTTTATTTAGAATTGTACTAGTGATTTTCTGCAATTATTTAATTCAGTTTATTAGATTTAAGACGGTAGCATAAAAAGCATATTTTCATCTGAAAAATAAGGAAAAGGCATACAATCTTTATTTATTTGTTTGTTTTTAATGACTCCAGTAAGGATAAATTAAATAGATTTTAAAAAAAATAAAAATCCAAAATGACCAAAGAGTGCCATAAATGTACACATGGCCCAAAGTGAAACCTCAAGGCCCTGGAAAAGAGAGAAGAGTTTTCCTGAGTCATACAGTTGGCTCATTAGATAAAATAGGGACAGGACAAAAGGAGGGGGTCATATCATCTACTATGGTGTTCTAATTGGTGCAATATTGTGCCAGGAGTATGGAAACCTGGCAAAAGAACATGCTAAGGAAAAGCATAGAGTTATTAATACTTACCCATGGTGATGCTCTGATGTGCTGTGAGTGGTGTAAAGTATAGACTGAATTTTAGAAAAAATGCCAATTTTTAATAAACCATTGACATATATAAAATGATATTTAAAAAGATCACATTACTTTGCACCTGGTAGTTCTAGCTGCCTTTTATTCCACAGAAAAGTTACAGTATATACTGAGCATTACCGCTACTTTTACCCCCCAAGAGGAAGGCAGCACTGCAGTGAAATTAAAGGTCATATTTTACAGTATTTGCAATGAACCCACACAGGTATTTGTCCAGAGATAGGCAGAAATGCACATTTTTATTAATTCTTGGAATGCTGATATTTTCCAGACTGACAGTCAAGCAAAAAGAACAGGAACACTCACTTCACAGAGTTTAAAATAAAAATTATACAGAAAATTCACTGAATAATTTTGAGTAACATATATGAGGACCTAAAAGGCATTTGAGAGATTCAGGAGGATTTAAGTCTCATCTGTCTAGTTTTATTATCTCTGGACTGAAATGACACAGGTTCTTCTTTCTTCGTTCAAATATCCTAATTTCTTCTGGTGATATTTTCCTACCTATTTGGAATTTGCTCAATGTTTTACCGGGTGTTCTCTATGTGGAGCTCATTCCCTCCTTTGTTTTAGTCTTAAATCACCTGGAAAGATAGATAAGGATCAAGAAAGAGATCTTGGAGTCATTGTGGATGGTTCTCTGAAGACATCCACTCAGTGTGCAGTGGCAGTCAAGAAGGTGGACGGAGTGTTGGGAATTATTGGGAAGCAGGTGGATAATAGGGTAGAGACTATCATATTGCCTTTATGTGAATCCATGGTGCACCCACATCTTGGATAATGCATGCAGATGTGGTCACCCCATCTTGGGAAGATGTATTGGAGTTGGAAGGGATTCAGAGGGGAACTACAGAGGTGATTGGGGGTATGGGGCAGCTGCCATGTGAGGGGAGATTGATGGGACTGGGACTTTTCAGCTTGGAGGGGAGACGGCTGAGGGGGATGTGATGGAGGTCTATGGGATTGTGACTGATGTGGAGAAAAGAGGTGGGGAGGTGTTGTTTGCTCCTCCTCATGGCTTTGCCGCTCCTGCCGTGCCGCAGGTTTTTTGCCTGGGGCTGCAAAAAAGCCAGAGTTGGCCCTGCCAGTGAGGATGTGAGTGGTGAGGAGATGTCTGATCTTCCAGTTAGTCAGAGTGCAGAGGACCTGGCAGCTACTGTATCATATCTCCATCTCAAATGGATGTAACCATGCACATTCCTGAAGAAAAGTGTGGATCAGAGAAGAGTGTGGTGAAGGCACAAGAAACAGCTGCTGCTGAGTTTAGTTCCTTAAGTCTAAATGATCCAGGACTGTGCAACCACTTGAGCAGTAGCCTGAGGGACTTCCTTGTACTGCATGGGCCACAGCAAGTGAAAAACTTCATGTTCTCCAAAGACAATGAAAATAAAAGTTTCCATCCAACACATTACTGGCGTGAAATTTCCAATGATGACAAAGTGGAGAGGCCAGGGCTTATGTACTCAAAAACCCAGAATGCTGCATACTATTTTTGTTTCAAACTCTTCCAGTCTAATGTTCCAGCCACATTGGGGTCTACAGGAACAAAGGACTGGAAAAATCTGGCTAGAAATCTGGCATGCCACAAGAAGGCAGCAAATCACCAGAGAGCATTCCATAGGTGGAAAGAGCTTGAGATGAGACTAGGGTTAAAGGCCACCAGAGATGATCAGCATCAAGAGATGATTGCATCAGAGTCTCTTTACTGGCAAAATGTTCTGAAAAGGCTCATTGCCATTGTGAGAATGCTAGCTACCCAAAACCTAGCACTGCATGGCACTTCAGATCAGCTGTATGTGCCAAACAATGGAAACTTCCTTAAAATTGTGGAGCTGATGGCTGAGTTTGATGCTGTACTCCAGGAGCATCTACAAAGAGTCACCGCCCAAGAAATGTACACACCCCACTACTTTGGAAAAACACTTCAAAATGAGATCATAGAGTTATTGGCAACAAAAGTCAAACAGAAGATTGTGGCAGATCTGGAATCAGCAAGATATTACTCTGCTATTCTGGACTGCACACCTGACATCGGCCATATGGAACAAGTTACTTTAATGGTGCATTTTGTAACAACAGCAGAACCTAGTGAAAATGTCCCTGCAATGGTGACTGTGAGAGAGCATTTTCTAGAATTTGACATTGATGATACACCACTACCACGATATAACGCAGTCGTGGGAAGCCAAAAATCCCTACTGCGTTATAAGTGAAACGCCGTTATATCAGGGTAGTGGTGGCAGGGCTGCAGCAGTGATATAAAGAGCCCAGGGCTCCGTCCGCGGGGAGCCCCAGGCCCTTTAAATCATGGCTCTGGGGTAGCGGCGGCAGGGCTCCAGCGGTGATTTAAAGGGCCTGAGGCTCCTTGCAGCAGCCAGAGCCCTGGGCCCTTTAAATTGCTGGCAAGCCCCTTTGCCGCAGCCCCGGGGTAGCAGCAGCAGGGCTCTGGCGGTGATTTAAAGAGCTCTGGGCTTCAGCCGCTGCAGAGAGCCCAGGCCTTTTAAATTGCCAGACCAGCCTCGCTGCCGCAGCCCTGGGGTAGTGGCGGCAGGGCTCCAGCAGTGATTTAAAGGTCCCTGCGCTCTCCACAGCAGCTGGAACCCTAGACCCTTTAAAGCGCCGCCAGACCCCCACCTCTACCATGCTATATGCGAGCCCGTGTTATATCGGGTTGTGTTATAGCGGGGTAGCGATGTACTACAGGAGCTGGTATGACAAATGTGCTTCTTAAAAAGCTGGAAGATACGGGAATTGCGATAGCTGACATGAGAGGTCAGGGCTACGATAATGGTGCCAACATGAGAGGAAAGAACGAGGAGTGCAGAAATGGATCCGAGAGTTAAACCCTCGAGCTTTTTTTGTCCCCTGCAGTCCCCATTAATTGAACTTGGTGGTCAGTGATGCAGCCTCAGCTTCTAGTGAAGCTGCTGAATTTTTTTAATGTAGTTCAAAGCATCTATGTATTTTTTTTTCTGCATCAACTCATCAATGGCAAATTTTGAAGCAACATCTGGGAACATCCTTTCTGACACTGAAGCCACTGAATGCCACACGATGGGAAAGTCGAGTGGAGAAAATAAAGCCTATCAAACACCAAATTGGGAAGATAGATGATGCCATAGTTGCCATTATGGAGGATAATGCTATGACAGGAACTGTTCATGGGAGAACAGTGGCAGAGAGAAAGAGAATCACCAGAAACATACATAACTTCACATTTCTGAGTGGCTTAGTGTTGTGGCATGACATACTGTTTGAAATAAATGTTGTAAGCAAGAGACTCCAAGGTGTTGACCTTGATATATCTGGAGCAATGGAACAACTGGACAAAGCAAAGTCATCCCTACAGTCTTACTGGTCAGATGAGAGATTTCAAAACGTTCTGAAGAGTGCATAGAAGTTGGCAGAGGAACTTCACACAATATTGATGAGAGTGATTTTGGTGATGAACTGAAAGCCCTTTCAAGATACATTTCAGCAGGATCAATGCCAAAGGCAGTTCTGGAATATATGTGCACAAAGAAGATGACCACCCTCTTTCCAAATGCTTTTGTTGCTCTGCGCATACTTCGAACACTTCCTGGAACGGTTGCCAGTGGAGAACGCAGCTTCTCCAAGCCGAAGTTAATAAAAACACATCTACGCTCCACAATGACACAGGAGAGGCTGGTCGGCCTTGCAACCATCTTAAAGCATGAGCTGGCCCAGACTGGACTTTCACTAAACAGTTCAAATCTTTGCAACCAACAAGGCATGGAAAGCACCACTTTGATTATTCAAACAGATAAAAATGCCAGTGTTTACTATGCAGACAAGAAAAGTTACATTTGCTGTTCAGGCATTTGAAAGTTAAGTGTTACTTAAAATTTTTGAACAAAGCATTTTAAGTTGTTAGTTCTCCTTTATTGGGGTAGGTAGCAGAGCAGTACCATGAGAGGAGTAGAACAGGAAGAAGGCAGAATTGAGACCTTTCAAAGTTTTGGCCCAAGCGAGGGGGTATGGGGGCGTCATTTGAGCTCCCCGCCTCAGGTGCCAAAATGTTGTGGGCTGGCCCTGTACACATACTGGACAAAACTCTCCCCTCTCAGATCTGCCTTGGGGATCTGTATGATATATTGTGTGTCGAATCAGCATGTGTAACCCTTACTGACATCAACAGAACTTCCACATGTGAAATGAGTGCAGAATATATGGAAGACATGCACAAAGGTATTTGTAAAATTGAGATAATACTTCTTTCCCCTCATCTTTTCTCTGTCCTGTCTATTTAGATTGTAATCAATTTGGGGCAGGGACTGTCTCTTACTCTGCATTTGTACAGTGCCTAGCACAATAGGGTCCTGATCTTGGTTGGACCTCTGTACACTATTATAACACTATTAATAAAAAGATGCAGTATTACTTGGTCTGTATTATGTGTTTTCCAAAAACAAGGGAATATGCAGTTCCTGCTCCAAAGAGTGTACAATCTAAAAAGACAAAGACAGGAGAGGGATTCAAAATACAAACACAATGACCCCATAGGAGAGCTGTTTGTAAAATGGAATTTCCATCCTGTGAAAAATTCCAATATTTCAGCATCTGTTTTTAATCCCCCAAATTGGAAAAAAAGTCATAATGATGTGAACCCCGTGGCCTGAAGCCCTAGAGAACAGGGAGCTCACTATTGACACCTTTGGTGAACAGAGAGAGAGAAGCGTGGTGCAGAGCTGCTTGAGAACTCAGAATGGGCAGGGGCTCTATAGGGGAGAGAGCTCTCTGCTAGCATCTGTTGGAATCAGGACTACGCCAGCCACACAGTAAGACTAAGCACAACAGCACTAACAGGGCCAGGCCTCATTTGCATTTTTTTAGGTGACAGTTTGGGGCATTTGGGTTAAAATCCAGTTAAGTTTTGAGTTCGGGGGCAATACAATATTATTGACCCTGCTGAGAAATTAAGGGACAAGAGAGCAACCCCAAATGTGCCCAGCATGAGGTGTCACCCTGCCTGTGACTGAAGTCAGGTGCAGTTGGGTACAAAAGCCTGGACAATTAAAAACGTTGAGAGAGGCTCATATCTTTTGTTTGGAGTATTTCTCTGGTGGTAGAAAGGATGGTGTTAAAGGTTCTAGATACTACGGACTCCACTCTTATGAAGACTTAGCAGGGGGTGACTTCAAGATAGTCAAGGGGTGGAAGGCAGTGAGGTGAGCTAAGGCAGCTTGGAGCTGGTGGATGGAACTGACCTAAGGAGGCTTTGAGGTGGCAGTAGATGGAGCTGCACTGAGGCAGGTGAGGGCACTTGGGAAGCAGCCTGCCTAAGGGAGTCTGGTGTAGGCCTCCCTACCCAGCAATTAAAGCTGAAATCACTTCAGCTGGAGCAGGTAGTAGAAGCCTTTGACATAACTGCCTTTAGGAGCTGGAAAATGACCTGGCAGAATCCTTGAACTCTACCATTTGTTAGTGTATTAATTGCTGGCTTTCCCAAGTTCCTTCGGTTACCCCCTCTCCCTTTACCTAAAAGTTCTTTGTTTTAAACCCTCTGGACTCAGTGCTTGCAGGTGGGGAAATATTGCCCCTCAAGGGAGTCTATATTTTCTGGGTGGGACCTCAAGTCAGTGTTGTTTAGGAATCCTGCAAGTAGTTCTGGGCGGCTCTTCATTAACCAGGTATGAGTCCCGAGCTTCCTGCTCTCTAGGGCTTCGAGGCTCAGGATTTACATCATTGTGACTCTTTTATTCTCACTTCAGTACTTAAAACAAACACTGCAATATTGGAATTTCCTCAGTTCTGACACTCTATTTTCCAAACAGCTCTCCTACTGGTTCGCTGTGTTTGTATGTTGAATCCCTTTCCTTGCTGCTCCTAATGCCTGGTGGCAGAGTTACTATAGCAAATACTTTTGCTGAACAAAAAGTTCTGAACATTTTTTAATTTGGAAGTGATGAAACAAAATATTTTGATTTTTTTTATTTAAATGAACTCTTTTGTTTTGAATTTCCCACTTGTCAATTTTGGTGAATTTTTCCAATTTTTATCTTTCTGTGAAAAATTGCTGATGAAATATTTCACCTGAAAAATTTCAGCCAGTTATGTTAGTTGGTTTTTAGGTAGAAAACACTAAATAGTTCTTCATCCTCCACAGTTTCAACCCATTGTGTCCCCTGGTTCTTTGGTCACTATCAATGGGAAATGTAGATGCTTAGTACCTTTGAACATTGGGCCACTATATTATGGCATATGTCTGCCCATTTCTACGCCCCAGATTCCTATTTCCTTTCAGGCTGCCTCATCTTCAAATGGTTAGGAACTGAAACCCCTTCAGATTAAGTTATAAAAAATGTATCTAAGAAACCACTTATTGATACTTGATAGCTTGATTGTGTATTTCATTACTGCTGGAGAGTGAAACCAGAAACCTACTAGCAAACATAAAACAGTACTTTAAAATTTTTTTAACAAAAAACAAACTTAACAATCACCTCCCCACCCCTGAAAGCTCAGTTTAGGTTCAGTCTGAGTATGAGGAGTGAGCCAGAGTGATTTTTATCTGTTTACTGTGCTTTAGTCCTGAGTGTCAAAAGCCTCTCATGGGTTTTTTCAGAAAGCTTCATTCATTGGAGGGGGGGGGGGCAGAAATTGCATCAGTGACTTATTCAGAAGACTAATAGTTAAATGTGTGGTGTGCTGCAGCATCACAAACTTATGGAATTTAGCTGTTCACTGCCTAGTGGCACGTACCACACTGACTAGACATCAGGTTATAGGCATCTCATGACTGTCAAGGGAAACTTCTCGCATTTCTGCCAGTGGCAATGTTAAATGTTAAGCCATTTACTTCCTCTAGTCACATGAATTACAACACATTTCAAAGGGTGTGAATAGCAATCTCCTTCTTAGAATGTCTTTATGTATCCTCTTTGCCTCTGCGTGTCAAAAGCTGTAAACTACAAATGGCACAGAGGGTTAGTTTTTACCTTTCTGTTTGGCAGGAGCTGAGAAAATTGTGTTCCTTGGAGAGGGTGCCTTAAGATTTTAGTTTTGTCCCTGAGACTAAAACCACAAAACATATGAAACTGGTTACATGAGTGAGACAGACAGACTGGATATTGTCTTTTGAAACAAAACCTGTGATCCACTCCCAGCCATTTTGCAAATGGTCAAATATTTTGCCTTCAGAATTTCTGCCTGCAGATTCTGTCAGCATTTCAAACCTATGTAAAAATGCTATGCCACTAATAGGTGGAAGTGAGTGAATAACCTGTAGCAAATGATTTATGATGAATTTTTCATTCAGCAGAATATAAATGAGCCCCTGGACTTCCTCACATTTAGTCATTATTAAGAAACTATTTGGTTATATTTTTGTTTGCCCTTTTTAACTCTATGCATTATTTCCAACCAATATCCTCTGATTAATTTATGTCAGTATGATTGGTCAAAATATGCTGATCACTTGTGCATGGTCAGATAAGTAACATGGTATTATTCCTGTACTCTGATTAGCATGCATGTGCTTTTGGTAGCAACACCTGCATGTGCACATCTTCAATTTAGTTCCTGTGAAGACTTTGAAATTCAGTTTTTAAAATCATTCCTGCCAGTTTAATTTCTGAATTAGGAGCTATTATCTGGGACAGAAGGGTTAAGTAATTTGTCCATCCCTACCCAAGTCAGTGGTACAGCAAGGATTAGAACACAGGAGTATTCGGCTCCTAGTCTTTGACTGTGCTGCCTGTTTTGTAGGTGCTTTTGAGTGGTGCTATATTTTTGTAGTTGGTGAAGTATTTGAGGATTTTAGGACAAGATACTCGAAATATATTTCCAGTCCCATGGAAGGAACATTTTTAAAGAAATTCGTTTCTAAAGGGAAATTTAATGAATGTACTGTACAGACCCTATTGCTCTATAGTGCAAAGATAAATACACTGAAAGTGAACAATATTATCATCAGCACAGCAGAGAGGTCAGTTGTTAGCTTCATGGACTAGTGACTCAGTACTTTGAAATTCCTCTGTCATCCAAAAAGGAGTTTTTTGTATTGTTTGTGGCCATGTTCTTTATAGCCTGCCAATTAATAGTGTGTTTGCTTCCTAAATATCTATCCCTTAAGTAATTGGTAACATCATTCTTGACAAATGAGCCATAGTCAAAAAGGCTGTATGTCTACTAAATCCAGATTGACATATTGCTTAGGTGATTTCAAATGGTCTCATTCTTTTGCACCATGCGATGACATACCAGAATAAGTCACTATTCCAGTTATTCTCCAGTCATCACTCAGGCACTCTGATACCAAGTAATACACACTTTTATTGAGCACTAAGACAACACTTAATCACCACCAATCAAAACCTCTCCCAGCTTGACACATTGCTGTAGTCATCTTAAAGTTTATCATAAAAGGAAGGCTGACCACATCTCAGGCTGCACCTCTTAGGCCAGTAGTTCTCAACCAGGGATCTGGGGCCCACTGGGGGGGCCACGAGCAGGTTTCAGGGGGTCTGCCATACAGGGCCAGCATTAGACTTGCTGGGGCCCAGGGCAGAAAACCTAAGCCCCACCGCCTGGGGCTGAAGCCCGGGGTGCCAAGCCCTTCCAACTGCGGCTGAAGCTGAAGCCTGAGCGAATTAGTTTTGCAGGGTCCCCTGTGGCATGGGGCCCCGGCAGTTGCCATGTTTGCTACACCCAATGCTGGCCGTGGCTTTTATGTGGAGAAAAACAGTTGTTGTGGCACATGTGGGCCATAGAGTGTTTATAGCATGTTGTGGGGGCCTCGGAAAAGAAAAAGGTTGAGAACCTCTTTCCTAGGCCATGGTCTTAGGGGAAGTTTACCTGAGCTATCAAGGCTAACCTCCCAATGCACAAAGAGAATAATTTATTCATCCCTGGTGATGCTACAAGCAAGCTAACTTCACTCTCTCATTACTTACTGTTCTTCAGCAATTACATGGTGGTACGTAGACCAATATCCCGAGATTAATAACACAATTGCATTAGATACAAGGTTAGAATGAGCTCCCTTCTGCTTGTCTTTGGCTGGTGTCCAGGTAGAAGCTAAAGATCCCCTGGCTCTTTTCATAAAGAATAGAGTAGAAGCCTTGTATCTTGGCCAACACTCCCTCTCTCAATAAAATAATTGGCACTGTCCAAGATCAATCATGAACAATTCTTGAGTACATAATGTATTCCACCTTTGTTTGCACCAGTATCTAATGTGCTGCTTTTCAAATAACTTTGGGATCCTTGCATAAGAACACTGCTTCAGTGTGTGTGTGTGTGTGTATATATATATATATACACACACAACGTTCCATTCTAGATATTTTAACATTGGCTGGTGGTAAGGGAAATGGCCACTGAATACCCAGGAGACAGACTGTGTATAAAACATAGGTCAAATTGATTCATTAGCATAGCCAGGGATGAATTTGGCCCCATGGGTTTGAAGTAGTATTAGGTGACCCTCATAAGCTATCTGGCCACATGCCAAGTCTTTTCCATACACTTCAGTCCTGTCAGAGAATAATCACCTTCTATTGGAGACTCTGCCCAGCAAATTGTGTGTTTCTGATGTGGATTGCTGTGGTGTGCTGTATTAGTGATGAATGCTGAGTGGTTTATTCCATATGCTCCACTTCCCCTTTTGGGACTGGGTCAAGTGAGTACCACTGTCTCACTACAGATGGGTCTGCTTTCACTGGCAGTTTTTCCTTGGGGAAGTGGTTGGTTCTGAAAACTGGCAACTCCTTTTGCCACTTTCTTTGAGCCTTCATAGACATGCCATGTAGACTAGCAGCTACGTATTCTCTGCTGTTCAGCAGGTCTGCATAGCACAAAGGCTGTTTGTCTCAACAGGATATTAAAAAGAAGAGATTATTTTTAAAAAGTTTGACACCGAGCTGTAGCCTTGCTAATAGCAGGGACATTTATCTTGTTTCTTATTTAAATTCAGCTTACAGGAACATCAGCTGTGCTAGGTTACATATTTTTCTCCCATGGTAGCTTGATAAAAGCAAAAGAATCTGTTTTAACCTACTGTAGCAGGGCATGGTCTGCTCCTGCATTCTTGCACCACTGACTGGGTGTCCACACTCTACTCTTTGTTTATGTTCCCTCCACCAACACCTTTACAGTCCCATGCAGCACTGCTATTTAGTGTCCCTTCTATCCTCTCAGTCCTCTTCCCAAGAGGAGAGGAGATCTCTCTGACTCTGGACTCCACTAGTCCTAGCCCTCCCACCTTTACTTTCTTCCTCTCTTTTTTTTAAATCAGTCTTCAGCTGATGGGCTAATTAATCCGTTAGCTCACCCAGCTTGCTATCCTGATTAGCTAAATACACTTCATCCCCCCCAGTCAGACTTCCCTGGGGGAGCCAATTAGTTTGAGTGATCAGAGTGCAGGCTCACTCCCGGCACTCTGTCACTCCTTCTCTTTCCCCCTTTTTTTTTTATGTGAAAAAATTGTCCAGGGAAATAATCTGTCCATGGAGGTGCATAGTCAGAAACAATAAATCTAAAATATCCAGAACAACATAGGTGAGTTTTCATTCATGTTCTTTGAAGTGGAGCAAACTGACATGTAGTATTGTATTGCTGTAGACTGTAGGATTTACCACATCAGGCAACCCAGGATGAGTAGTCTGTGGGCAATGGCTAACTGCTGAAAGAGGAAATGAACAATTAAAACCAAAATCTCTCTATTTTTGGACTTAACCAATACATTCTTCCTGTATCCCCCTCGACTTCTGAGAGATCAGCATCAGCCCTGAAAAATGGAATTTTCTTGTCATCCATTTGGACTAACTTGTTATCTTAAGTATAGGTGTCTGTAATAGTCACAAAGTCTTCCAAAACTCTGAAAATTCCATTCTATTATTTGACTTGGTAATTTCTCAGGAAACCTATGCTGGGTTAAGATTCCAGGAAGAAAAGTCCTCTTCTTTTCTCTAATCTTCTACTTTCCATTCTGGAGGAAAAAAGAATGTGAACCATTTTCAATAAATAACTATTAATATGACAATAAACGCTGCTTGTGATTTGAATGGTGCAAAGGAAGTGGAAACTAGCTGTATCTATCCAGCTGGGCATTGAACCCAGTGTGGATGCCAGTGAAGAACTGGCATAGTTGGTATACACTCTTCCTCCCCACACCAGCACCCTTAGCACAGCAGGTAAAAAGGTGGGGTGGGAGAATTGCTGATGTGTACTGTGCTTCAGCTATTCACAGTTGGTGACACATTCCATTAGGGAGTTTTACTAGCTGGAAAAGCTGAAAGCAGCCCCCAGACTGCTCTAAACTTGGCTGGTACTGATGTAAACTTGTCAGGAATCAGGGAGTCATATGTGGCTCCCTGGGGAAATTGGGCTCAGGAAAATCTGGACACTTTTTTTCTTTGAGGTTTCAACTCCACTGGTGTCAATAGTTACCAGGTGGAATTTGACAAAGGGATTTTTAAAATGTATAATCTTGGTTTCTCAACATGTGCAGTGAAAGATTAACATAATTTGATGCACACCTTTGTGGTCCCAGAGATCTGGTTCACATGCTTCTGATATTTTTCTGTATTATTGCCTGGTTCTAATAGTTTATATTTCTCTCTCATCCCTTTGCTCTTTCATCCAGCCTTCTGGAATTGTAAAACAATAAAAATTTTGGTTCTCAGATTGGAAAATATTTCTTGTACATATAAAATAGCAATCATACTTTAAATGTATTTTCCAGTCATCTATTGCCTTAAAACCACAGGAGTTATTTTAAAGGAACATGTTTTTTTAAAAAGTACAGTTTATTGATTTTTGGGTCATACAATGTTAGACAAGAAGCAAGCAACGTTTTTTGGACTGTATTACTGTAATTATTTCTCCTATTCTCGTCATTGCCTATAATAGCATATCCATCGTCTTTTTGTGGTTGTCAGGGTAGCCAGCACTCCCTAGCTTGGCCAGCAGGGGAAACCCCCTTTCACTAAGCTTCTCCATCTCCTCCTACCTCCCAATGATTGAGCTCTGCACTCTCATTATGTACTTGGCCTCCTTCTCTAGCCCTAACTCCTAGTGAACAACAAGTGATTCTTTTGTTTGGATTGTTGACAGTGTATTGAAAAGTAACAAATAACCCTACTTCAATCCCTGCTATTATAGTGAATAATGAACATCAGGGGAATCCATAAGGGGTAGAGGATACTTAGAAATGTTATAACTGTTAGTGTTTAGTTTCACCATGGTAGAATGTCAAATACTTTGAAGACCAAAAAAAAAAAAATCGGTCATGTCAGTGGTGTTTGGCTTTCTGATGTGCAATTTGTTTCTCTTGCAAGACTCACTTGTTAGCACTGCCTCCTGCTCACTGTCTGCCTCAGTCAATCTTCGGTCTAGTTTTTTGTGTCCGTTTCAGAGTTTTTGCAATGAAAAGTCTGGGAAATCTTTAATATGCAGACAAGCAGCTGCAGACAGCCACTGAAGGAAGAGACTGGTCCAGCCACATTCAGGGATGGCTGCAAAGCACAGTTGTGCTCAGCTGCATCAAAGAATCCAAATGACATTCTGTGAATGCAGCAGGTTTTGTGATGCCGGTTACTAGAAGTGTCCAGCATTTACTGCGCTGCAATTCATTAACACTGGATGCATCAGAGTGTGGAAATGCAATTTGGAAAGAAGATGTATTTGAAACACATTGAAGTACTGCAGTGGTTTATTAAAATATAGATTGTTCCTTCATTTTAAAGCCTCTCTGGTATAAAGGCTGTTTTTCTCCAGCTCCATGACTGCCACATGCACCAGCCTCCTTAAAATCAATCTGATGGAAAGAGAGAGAAGAGAAGCATAATGATTTATTAATAATAGTAAAGCATCTACTACGGAGTTTCTTTTGTGTCTCTCATTTAGGTAATTTGTTCCATTTCTTAATGGCGTGTATTCCTTATTGGACTCTTGCAGGGGAGTAGCCATGAGTCTCTGTAATTATAATTTACATGATTATCTACCTAGTAGGGACGGAAGAACATGCCTTGGGAAATTTCCAACCAGATCAAACTCTGTGGAGTCAGGTGAACCTTTTGAAAAGCTCGTGATGAGCCATCGTCCAAGATGACACAGTGAAATGACGTGAGCACTGGCCACCTGCCCTGTAATAAGCACACTGAGTGCATCTTTCCCCCTTGATGTGGGGAAATCAGCAGCATCAGTGAAGGACTGGAACGTGTCAGTGTCAGGAAGAAGCATGGTTAGCAATGTCAGTGAGGCCCAGGAGTACAGTCAGAGATGGCGTGAGGAAAGAAATGAGAGAAAGGGCTAGAAGAAGTGAGACAACTCTATTTTGGAGGAGAGGGAGAGCTGGCATGGAGTGGAGAAATGGGCACAGGTACTTTTGAAGCCATTAGTGAGCCCAGGGAGCAGAAAGAGAGAGAAGGTTCTGGATACAGTCATGAAGGGTCTAATCCCGCTGTGACTGAAGTCCATGATAAGACTGCCATTGACTTCAGTGATGCTGGAGCAGACCCAAGAACACAGAGCACAACGGGCTATGAAATCACATGTGGAATTGTGCCCTGATCAGAGTCAGCCCTCCACTGTAGAATGCCACATTTGTTCTGGTTCATTTCTAGTGGTGGAGACTTAAAAAATACTCTCCCCTTTCCCCAGGATTCTAGTTCTACAGTGATTTAGCAGCCATGTGAGATGACATACAGACAGCTGCACCTATTCAGAGATATGATTGAAAAATGCTGTATACAAGTGCTGGTGGCAGTGAGAAAGCAGAGCTCAGGGCAACCTAAATCCTCAGGTGTGCCTGAGCTGAGTTCTGCACACCTATGGGGGAGGGGGAAGGGAGCAGAGTTAGTGTATACACTATCTTTCTTCTTCCACCATCCCTATTATCCTTTGGCTAGCAGTGGGCCAATATGTCTCCTGGAATAAACTAGAGCACCCCCTATCACATTAGCAATAATAGCTCCCTATGAACACTGTGTACCCTGCCCCCCCCCCCAAAAAACCCCATTCCACTAAGATCTGTGACCTCACACTATGCACAACTTATTGAGTTGTTAGCGCCTCACCCTGCCCTGGAGAGTCCCACCAATACCAGCCCAGCAGAGGACACTGGCTGTGGCAGGAGAATACAACAGACACAGCCAACTCCTCACAGTCTGCTTGCTGGGCTAAGTACTCAGAGTCCCCCATCTGCCACTCCTGCCTCTTCACAGGAAGAAGTGGGGGATCCCTAATGTCACTTAGGGGGAACCTTTGCTGCTCCTGTTGGGACGAGGGCTTCTTGTTGCTATCCTTTCTGGAAGGTGAGGAGTCACCTATGACACTGTCACTCCCAGTGGGGAGTATATCCACAGGGTGTGTGTGGGGAGAATGGGTGCAGAGCTATGGGAGGGGATCCCATGTCATGGTGTGGCTGGGGTCCTGCATTGCCTTAATCAGGCCTTGAATTAATGAAACCTCACAACACCCCTATGAATTAGGTAAATTATATTATCCATTTTACTGATGTAGAAACTGAGGCCCAGATCCAGAAAAGTATTTAGGCTCTGGTCCACTCAGATCACACCTTTTTGTTGATCTAGGCTAGAACATTTAAGGGCTGAAGTCAAAAGGGTGGCCTCTGCTTTGTGGGTGAACATCACATCTTAGCTTTTTGCAGCAGCACTTGAATTGCAGGTACAAATCAGATAGACCTGCTGGTATTTGGATTTGCAGCTGCACTTCATTTTGAAGGTGAAAAATACAGGTACAAATTGTACCTGAAAAAGGGAGATTCAGCCTCAACTCTTTCTCAAATTTACCTCTCAAGTTCTTGACCAAGGTCAAACAGCAAGTCAATGTCAGAGCCAGGAATGGAACCCAGGAGTCCTGACCCCACTAGACAGCACTCTAACCTACTGCCAGAAAATATTAAAATTTTGAAAAGTGCTAGAGCTTGGAGTTTTCAAGGTTCTGCCATCTCTGCTATGTAACACATAAATCACAAAGCTTTTTTCTCCCCATTTCTAAATAGTTAAAAATAGCCTTAGTAATTAGCTTTCTAAAAATCATGTGCAAATGATTTTATCTGGTGACATCAAACTGATGTAGCTCTCTGTGACTTAATGCTGCCAATATGGAGCTCTGGTCCAGTCAGCCTGAGTCACACAGCAGTTAACGTAAATGCCATTAATTTTATTTCCTCCTTATTGTCGCCAATCGCTCCCACCCAAATAAATTAGCAGAATTATTTATTAGGCAGAGAAAAGGCGAGGCACAGAAAGAGGAGAAAGGGACAGAAGTAGAGAGTTAATATCACTCCCATATACCAGCAGTGAGGCTGCTTGCCAATTCTACAAAAAGCTGCAAGTCATTCTGCCAGGATGCAAGCTGGAGATTTTGAAGTCTCTGGGATGTTCTAATGAAAGTGCTGCAGTATAAACTCAAGCTAACTGACATGATGAAGTGGGGGGGGGGGGAGGAGGAGAAAGAAAGAAAGCTATTACAGCATTTTTATTTTTTTTTTAAAAGCAAGAGCTTCCTGGCAGGATTTCAAAACACAGTTATCTTCAGGTTTTCTTTTTTCCTTCCTTCCTTCCTTTTTTTGGCCCTCATCCTTCATAGATTAGTTGTACTGCCCAGGTGTCCATAGCAACAGCCTCACTGGTAATGGAACCATAATACTGCTGCCACAAGCCTCTTTAGACAGGAGGACACCTTTGCTGGTGCTGGCTGCTCATCCAGTAGCACCTGCTGCTGTTAATGGGGGCCGTGCATCGTTGTGTTCCTCTCAGCTAGCTACTCCCTTTCTGCATTGCAGACAGTCTAAAAAAATACCTTTTCCCACCTTCTTCAAGTGCATTGGGTGACTGAGCTGGTGCTTTAAGTCCAAGGATCCGTCTATCCCAGTGACAGGCTGCCTCTCAAGGTTTAGTCTGTTGATCCTCTGGATTCCAGTGTTTTTCCTCTTACATTATGTAGTTGCATTTTTAACAAATGAGTTGCAATAAAACATAAAGATGATGTTACCTTAACACCAATACATGCAGTAGAACTTCTTAGGGGTTGTAGAGTGCAGGACCAGCCCTATACCACGCAGGTGCAGGATTCCCAATTACACTCAGGCCACTTTGCACCACTCTGGCTGTATAAAGAGAGCTTACAGTGGGGGTAAATACCACTTATTCCCTCTTTAAGGCCCCTTTATGATATCAGAGTAGAGTAAAGTCGTCTTTGTGGCCCAGAGTCTCATTTACACTGACTTGTGTGTAGAAGCACAAGTAAAAGGCAATGAGTGATACAGGAAGCAGAGGGGAAGCTGATCCTGCATCAATGAGTGTTACTGTGTGCGCAAGAGACCAAAGATATATCGCTAATTGCCTTATTAGTATGATATGGATCACACTAAAACCCATGTTTCCTGGCACATCTACTCTTCACCCACACCCCAGCCTGTTTTTACCCTGCATGCTGAGGTCCGAGAGTAAAGGAGGAGCTGCAAAAGACTATGCCTAGGGTATAACTCCCCTGGTAGCCTCTGATTGTGCTCATAACCGCTTTCTGCACTGTATTATGCACTAGTCACAGACAGGCTCCAAGCCTTAATCCGTACTCCTGGTGAAGGAGCCATTGTAGAATGTTGTGATTGGTGAGTATCCCCCTTACCCCACCGCCCCAAGCCCCGCAAATAAACCTTCTCTCCCAATCCCCAACAGACACACATTACCCAGGGATATTTTGTCAAACAAATTCACAGTAGAATGTCACTGATCTGCACTGGACAAGCCTGGTGTGAACTGGTGAAGCTTGTGGGCTAGCAAGTACTGCAGATGAGGATGCAATGTTACCAGCAGCACAAATTATATCTATCGTAGCACCGTTTCAGGATATTGCCAGGGAGAGGCCAGGAGGGAGAATGATGACACCCACACAGGTGCTGCCTGGGGCACAGCAGGGCAATCTCACAGTTCTGCAAACTCCACTGTTGTGTTTGTAGTTCAGCTATATGCAACTGGGCGAGGTTCTCCTGCCGTTAGTATAATCCATATTTAAATGTTAAGTACCACCCAGAGGTATTTTCTTTTTATATTCACATCTATTGAGAGACAACTGCAGAGAAAAAAATATCTGCCAAAAAATACCCAGAAAAGCAAAATAAAATCAGAGTATTATTGGGCAGGCTTTTTGTTAATGGACATTGTGTCATTTCAATGATATGTCAAGACAATGGAGCCTATAGTTCATCTGTTTCTTTTACAGTTTTTATTAACTGAATTTAGTGCTCATGAAGTTGTCAGCCTATTTAAATCCTGAGATCGATTGTCAGAGCTTTCCAAAGCACACATCCCTTCAGATGTGGGAAGGCACCAAAATCCCCACATCAACTAAATAGTGGGTGGAGGGAGGAAGTAATGATCAAAAAGTGGTGGAGGTGCAGGTCACTGGTCAAAACAAAACACTGGAAGTGGACACTAAACACAAAATCCTTGACTATGTCCACTGCTCCAAGAAGGAGTTCCAGGCATCAGCGGACAACACCCGGAGGTACTTTGCCCAGATGCGTGAACAGACCAGGGAATGGGAAAAGGCCCCCTCGACCCAGAGAACATCCCCTTCCCCCTTTCATACAGCTTCTGGACTGATGGATGAGCACCTTGGCCAGTGTCAGGAGGAGGTTGATGAGGAGGTCTTGGGACTTTGTGGATCACCAGTGCAGGAGACAGAAGTTCTCCAAGTATTGACAGGACAGGTATAATATGGGCAGTAGTAGAGTAGGCTTCCTCACTGTTGTGGCTTAACCCTGCTCTGGACAGACCACCTATTTTGGAATAAAAGGGTGATTCAGCTTCCATGTCTACTCAGTCTTTCAACTGAGATGGCAATTATGTTGGTGTTATGTTTTTTTCTATACACACAGAACAACAGTATGTTCCTACTTTCAGCCCAATGATTAGAGATGACTGGAAACCAGTTTTTCCCTCCAGTGAAAAATTTTTGAAAGAAATTTTCATCCCCCATCTGGACAAAAGTTTTTTAAAAATTGAAATTTTTCACAAAAGGGAAAGGCTGAAAAAATTCTGTTTTAGGAGAATAGAAAGGGATTTGTTTTGGCTTGTTCCCTGGACTGTCCACTTCTCCAGAGAACCACCAGCCTGAGGAGTTCTGGCAGCCTGCTGTTGAGACAGGCTATTGAGGAGCCTTGAAGGTTTGATAGCCCTGGCTTCTTGGCAGCATAGCTGGTGAACTGTAGCAGAGGCAGGGAAGTGGGTGGGTGTGCTGCCTGGAAACTTGCTGGGCTTCCATCTAAAGCTTCATCATAGAACCACAGAAGGTTAGGGTTGGAAGAGATGTCAGGAGGTCATTTAGTCCAACCCCCTGCTCAAAGCGGGACCAACACCAACTAAATCATCCAAACTGACTTCTTTCTCACAGAATGTGGGGTTCAACGAATTGGCATTTTTCTATCAGAACATTTCCAACAAGGTCTATTAATGATTTATTGTAGATGAAGAGAAAAAACATGAATGAACAAAAGTAAACATCAATGAGAATATGGTACCTCTCATCCGGGAAAAACCTGCATTTCAACTGGAAACAAAATGGCGGCTGCCTCCAGTAGCTAGCAGACTCCTAGAAATTTAAAGATGCTTTATGTAGAAAACAAAATCATAACAAGATACATAGCTACATACACCCCCTTGGTGGCTTGTGACATGTACACTGATATAGTAGGAATTGAAATGAGGCCACCAGCTCATTTCCCATAAGCATCCTTCTGTGTTTTCCTAGTCTAAATTTTGAGAGAATCTGACTTTTTTTTTCTGTGAATTCTTTCACCAAATTAAAATTTCTAGACTCTCTTCCTGGTAGAAAGAAGTTGGGGCTGTTATATATAGCTGCATATCAGCTCATGGTGCTATGAGCAGTAGAAGGAAAAGAGAGGTTTGGATAATTTTCCAAATTTTCAGGGAAAATCTTCTCATAACTGGATTCCACTTTGATTTTGTTTCTTGGCAGCCTAAAAACTGTCCAATTAAAGGCAAGAAAAACTGCCAATATAATTTCCTGTCTTTATTGTTTTTATATAGTTAGAGCATTTTACATTGCATAGTGAGACTCTGGGCTTTTAAGGAAGTTTCAGCCAATTAAAATTAGCTGTCCTTTCCCATTTAATACCATGGTTCAAATAGTCTTCTTTGCCAACAGGCAGAAGGAGAAAATGGTGCATAAAATAGATAATTGATAGGGATGCAGTTTTTTTCCCCTATCCTTTGCTGTCTATTCCTCTGTCATCCCAGGCTTAGCTGAGCATTGTCCTGTGAATCAGTAAAAGCATTCAGGAGTATGGAGAATCTCAAGACTGTCACTGTTTTACTGCCATTATTATTCACCCCACATATTCTCAGTCTTTGGTGACTCAGGAGTGCATGAGCAAGGTGGTGGATTGAAGATGTGGAGGAGGGGGTGTTACTTCAGCTGGAAATAGAACTTTTCCCAGCAGCTGGGAAAGGCTTTCACAGGTTTTGGTAACCTATTCTACTCAACTCCAAATGGTGCAAAGCTATACTTCTGCTCTTGTACTGGATGTTGTCAGAGACAGGATACTGGACTAGATGGACCATTGGTCTGATCTAGTCTGACCGTTTCTGTCCCAGTCTGTTCAGTGGGAATACAAAGTATGGTTAAACATGAACAAAACAAAAAAAGTCCACGCCTTCAACGAGGAAGTATTGAAATGAGCAATGCTCAATATTTTTGCTCTTCAGAGGGAATCAAGCTTTTCCATGTCTTTTTTTTTTATTACCCTCTTAATGCCATGCTTAGATTGTGTAAATGTATATAATGGAATAACCTTTAGAGAGAGAACTGTGCTGCTCATAGCTGTTGGTTTAGATCAGTGGTCCCCAAACTGTAGGGCGCACCTCCTTAGGGGGTCATGGAGGAATGTTTGGGGGGTGCAGTGGGACCCAGGCCAGTCCCCACAGAATGGGGGAGGGAAGGGAGTGCCACCCAGCCCTGCCTCTGGCCCTGCCCCCAGCTCCAGCCCCTGAACATAGCTGCAGCCCCGGATCTGCTCCTGGCCCCCACTCCCAGCAATGGCTTGGCCACTGGACCCTGCTCCCAGTCCCTATTCTCAGCCACCAGCCTCTGGCCCGTGCTCTTGGCACCCGTTCCCAGCTGTGGCTTGGTCCCTGCTCTCCACCACCACCCCACAGGCCCTGCTCTTGGCCCCTGTCCCCAGCCACGGCTCTGCTTCCGGCTCCTGGCTGCAGCCCCCAGCCCAGCCACAACTCCGCTTCCAGCCCAGGGGTGTGTGGACACATTCCATTACTGGTAAGGTGGGGCACGAGAGGAAAAGTTTGGGTCCACTGATTTAGATGATGAGAACCTATGTATCACTGCATTTCTGGCAGAGAAATATATTTTCCTAATCAAAGGTATATTATTGAAAATTACTTTAACTCTTTACCACTGTATTAAACCAGTGTATGATGCACTGATTATAACAACATATTCCACAGAAGCAGTGCTGCAGTGGCAAAGGGTTAAATTTATATCTCAGATACATTGGATGATATGTATCTACCACTCCTTAGCAGACCTAGGGTGAAGATGAAATAACTCATTACTCATGCGCGGCAAACAAAGTGCAATGAATCAAATTAATGGTCTGGGGAAAAAAAGAGGAGGATTATTGGCTTCCCATTGTTTATTGTCTTTCTTATCTTACAAGAACTCCAAGAAATAAACAAATGGGGCTGGAATATTTAGAGTACCTTATCATGCCAACGTGCTTTACATTAACATTCACATTCAATGGTAATCCATTCCGCACAGTTAATAATTAGTGAAAATCTGTTGAAAGCCATAGAAAATAAATGTGACGTAATTTTTATACTTAAAAAAGGGGAAGGTTAGGGACATTCATTCAGTGGATAGACAATGAGTTTCACAAAGCTCAACGAGTGACCACCCAAAGTGACATATTTTAGGGGTGAAAACGACACTGTATCAGTTGACCTTATCAGGTGACCAGGAGAGTAAGGAGTGCTAGGTTGTGCAAGGTTATATGGTGCCTGTCTGCAAAGTGCTTTATAAACCAGCCTGAGCACGTTCTAATGAATAGGAAAGTTGACTGGTTAATGCAAACCAGGGATAATGAGCCAAATTTGGGGTTCACAGGAGCAAAATTCAATTTGTCACAATCTCTGCCCGCCCCTTTCTGTTGCAGGTCTGTATGTGCATCTGTCATAAAAACTGGTCACCACAACATCATTTTATTTTCAATCTTTTTTGCTTCTAGAAATTCCCTCACACACCCCTTACAGCTTTCCCAGTTTCAGAACTTCACCTGTTTCAAAATATTATGCTCAAGGTCGGGGGGAAATGGGGACGGAATTGGGATCGAGCCATGGGTCAGGATTAGCAAAAGAACATAAGGGAACACGGCACCCAATTCCATTGATATTTGTTGGGAATTGGGTGCCTAACTCCCAGAGACTCGTCTGAAAATCCCACCTATGGTGTGTAGCTAGTATAGTCTGAGAAATCCTAGTTATACCTGAGATGATCTGGTATGCGTCATGCTATTCCACAACCGTAGCGTCTACAGCATTCAGTGCTGTACAGCACTCTATGTAGCTGATTCATCAGGGGCAGTGAAGGATCAAGCTAAAACCTCCAGCAGGCTTTGTGAATTTAAACCTGATGGTAATATAAACAAATCCTGAAAAGAAAGGTCACATTAATGGAGCTCCATCCTGCTAGCCTATAAATGCTACACAGACGAGGTTGGAAACACTGCAGTAAGGAAAGCTCACTCACCCTTGCAATAGCAGCCTGGAGTTGTGGGGGTGGAGGATATGCAGAGAAAACCTTGCTGGATTACCGGCTACATCTATTCTACTGTATGCTTTAGTGCAACAATATCTATGGAACAAGAAGAAAAGCTCACGTGACTCCCCATTTTAACCCTCTGCCCCCAGGAAGTGGTTATACTCACTAATAGCAAACCCGGCTCAGTTTCTGAATAGGATTAATCTTGCCCATTCATGAAATGCCCTGTCATTACCCAGCATAATGATTGCCAGGGCATCAAGGGTTAGTTCTTTTTCCTATAGTTTGACAGCTGTAGGAGGCTGTGAGACATGTGGCCTGTTTACTGTCATTTGTATTCTGCCCGAGGCAGGCTGCAAGTTATACAGGCTGCTTCTCTGTAGTGAGGTGAACTTGAAACCTGCAAACAAAGATCCCTACCTAATTAAGCTGACTCCACTTTGGGTCCATAGTTACAAGGGGCTTTTGTTTCCACTTAAAGTTCCATCTTTATTAGGGTGACCAGACGTCCCGATTTTATCAGGACTGTCCCGATATTTGCTTGTTTGTCCCGTGTCCCGACTGATGTTCAGTCGGGACACTGGACAGACAAACAAACAATTTTGCCCTCCGCTCTGGCGCACAGGTGGAGCCCGGAGGGGCTCTCGCCCCGCCCCCCACCCTGACCCCTCCTTCCCCCATTAGATCCCTCCCCAAATCCCTGCCCTCAGCCTCGCCCCCTCACTGCCCCATTGGATCCCGAGCTGGGCCTGGGGAGGAGACGCCCCCGTGCAGCAGCCTGGGCACACGGGCCATGGCCAGATGGGGCCGGGAGCGCTGCAGTGCTCCAGCCCTGCAGCCCGTGGGGCAGCGCGGTGGGTCCGGGGGCAGCGCGGCCCGGGGGCGTGGGCCGCTGGAGACATGCGGCAGAGGGGGGCTGCGGGGGCGAGACTTGTCCCAGGTGGGGCGGCCGGCGGACAGGGGCAAGGAGCCGGTCGGGGTCCCCCGAACCCATAAACTTCCCCGTCACTGCCAGGAAGGAGCCGCTGGAGTACAGCCGAGCGGGAGAGGTGCGGGGCTCCCCACCGGCAGCGAGACGTGCCACATGTGCCTGGGGCGGGCTGGGGGGCAGGAGGCTCCGTGGGGAGGGCAGCGTGCACTGCCGGGGTGCTGTGTGCGATCCCGTGGCGCGGCCCCTGTGAAACTGCTGGGGGTTTTTTTTGTTTTTTGTTTTTTTTTCCCCGCCACCTTTTTTTTTTTTTTTGCTCTCCCCCTCGCGTCCCGATATTTCATCCCTCTGATCTGGTCACCCTAATCTTCATTTTGTTTCATCACATTTCCAAAATAATCAAACTGTGGCTTCTCCTAACCACCTTCCTCCTTCCAGACCTCCGGAAAGTCTGCATTTTGTATGTACCTAGGTGTGTCTCTGCTGCATACAGAGCTGGCCTTATCTCATTAGAAGTGTAGAGAAAAATTAAAGGTATTGAGGGTAAGAGTAGGGTTGACAATTTCCTAATATATAAAAACTGGACACTCCAGCCGGAGTGCCAGAACCTCCCCTGCCCCACCTCTATCCCCTGAGGCCCTGCCCCTACCCTGCCTTGTCCCCCACTCCAGGCCCTACCCCTTTCCCACCCTTTTCCCAGGCCTCACCCTTGCCCTGCCTCTTCCTCCTGAGGCCCCACCCCATTTGCCCTTCTTTCCCCCTCTCCCCCATCACTCGCTGCTCTTCCCCTCTCCTCTCACCTCCCGTGTGGGTCGGAGGGACTCAGGTAGGAGACAGCCCCAGCTGAGTGGGGGCTGATGTGGGTGATGACTCAGTGTCTCCCCCACCTCCTGCGCAGACTTTGGGTGTCCAGTCAGTAGATCTGACCAGACACTGCTAGGTCCCTGTTTCGACCAGACTTTTTGGTCAAAAACTGGACACTTGGACATCCTAGGTAAGAGGGAGGAGGAGGAAATCATGCTGGTATCATAAAGGCCTGATCCAAAAGACTGAAAAACTTCCATTAGCTTCAGTGAGCTTTGGATAAGGTTCTCAGTCCTTTTCTCTTATCCTGTTCTAGTGCGTGCTCCATATTGGGGGTGGGGAGACAGCCCAGGCTTCCCCATCAGCCCATGATCACACTTCCAGCAGTCCCTAATAATGGGCCTGATCCAAACCTATTGAATCAAAGGAAAGACACCCAGTGGGATTTGAATCAGAGCCTACATGGGAAATTCTTCAATAGTCTCAAATTTATCTGCATTCCACACACATTTTCTGGCATCTCACTTATTTTTATTGTAAATCAAGTGCCTCATGAATGTGGAATCCTGGCACTGTGGCTAAAGACAATGATATTTAAAGTAAAGAACTAATTCCATATCATTTGAAGTTGCTTGCACAATTATTTTTCTTGTGTCCTTCATTTTGGACATTGGTCACATTTTGTGTCCCATACCTTTCAATCACTTGAGGCCTAGCTATGTTCACAATAGAACACTATTGAAATATGTGTCTCAGTTCTGTTGAACAACTTTATAATTCCACTTTCACAGGATCTCCCTCCCTGGGTCACACAAGTTCTTTGAGATCCAGAAGGGATTGATGTCCATGTTTCTAGACCATTTTTTGCGGCTAATGAGAGGCCAAGAAAATAGTTCCACAGAGCACAGGTCAAAAAGTAAGAGTGTTGGTTTTTTTCCCCATTCTTATACATGATGATTACCATATAAGGAGCCATCTAATGTTACTCATAAGTAATATTCTTTGCTGAAAGCTGTGAGAATTCAGTCTATTATGTGCGTGATGTTTAAAAATAGACTCTCTTTTAGCTCTATGCCCCATCTCCACCTCCCACCCCACATTCTTTGCTTCATCTTCCTGCCATCCCAAGTGGCCGTTAAACAGATTTAGAAGGTGCTGTGGTGAACAGTCTCCCTTGCTTGTCTGTCCCACTGTCCCGAATGTCCCTCATTTTGGTCCTAAAGTCACCTTGGTTCTACACCAATGTGATGTCCCCTTTGTTTTTATTGTTCAAAATTATTTACCTGATGCAAGTGTGGCAGATGTTTAAGCACTGACATATACAATGTATTCTTCTCTAGATAACAGCACTTACTCTTTGAGTACAGAATGAATCTTCTGAGAATTTACAAATAAATTGGTTAACGACTATGAAGTAAAATGCATTTAAAAATGGGTCCTTTAATAAATTTAGCAACTATTGTCAGACATTTCTTTCTCCCAAACTATTTTAATAAAGGAACAATGCAGATGCTTCAAGTTTCCCTTATGGTTTAAACTCACTGAAATCTTGTGATTAGGCTACATTTGAAGTCCATTTTTGGATTATAGGTCATTTTCCCCAACGGAATCATCATAACTGAAAGTATCATCTTCCACAGGGGCTGACAAATAAGGTTGTACTAGAGAGAAATTCCACATGAAACTGCCCTGTTTCAAAACAAATGCCATTTCCCATTATTGTCAATAGGACTGAGGAAATAATTTGCCCTCAGCTAGGTGACCATTTTGAGAAGGGCACCAATATTCCACTCTTTCTGGAAACCGAGGGCAGCTATAGCCTCAATACCACTGAGAACAATGGGAGATGGCAGCCATTTTGAAAAAGTACAGTTCTTTGTGAGTTTCTCTGAAGGAGATTTTTATGCACCAGCTTCTGCTGACAGACTGACCTTCAATTATGGAAAACAACAGCAAAAAATTACCATTAATCATAAAAATGTCTTTTCAAGAGCTAACCGTTGTATCTGTTCAACTCAACAGATAGGATAGGAGGAGGGAAATAAGAATGTGTATGTGGAGGGAGGACAAACCTGATGGTTGCACTGTAGGGTGCAAGAAAGAGGGGGAAACTGGTGTATGTGTGTGCACATGGGCACAGTGGAATGTGCGATGCAGGAGAGAGGGGGATTAAGGAGGTGTGTGCCAGGGGATGTAGGGAGGCACAAGATGCAGAGGGAATTTGCAGGATTAGAGGCAGGGGGAAGTTGGGGTGTATACGTCAGCTGCTTTGCTCTATAAATGCAGCTTAAATGGCCAGCATGCTCTGGCTGCTTCATACTGCTCCAAAGTGGCATACAGCAATCAGAATATACAGATGAATATGGCCATAAAAATTAATATTTAATAAGTGATTATTTTCAGTATATAATTCCTATCTTTAAATCATTAGAAACATCAGATGATAGCAGTCTTTCTGAGTTTCTTGCTTACTGTTGGGGTTTTTTTTAATGGGAGGGAAAAAACCAAAATACTTTTCAAACAAAAAAAATCAAGATGGAGAGCAGATGTCAGTAATTACTCAGATGTTGCAATTATCTCAAAACCAAGAATTTTAAATCCAGTAAATCCAGAGTTAAGGTTAAACTTTAAAATTGTATGGCATTCCACAGCTAGCACACCTAAGCAGCCTTAACTCTTCCCTGTAGTGACACCATGGTAAGTGGGTAAAGGAAAATAATCTAATTTATCTTTTAAAAAAACAGACTAATCTAATCTGGGACCACAAGATTAATCATAACGCCTTAATCATATGGTTGTTGCAGGTGTCACTACAGGGCAGAGTTAAGGTTGTTTGGGTGCTCTAATTGTAGATTTTCATTTTTTAACACATTTTGATTTTTTTTATGTTTAACCTTCATTCTGCAGTTCCTTGGTTTATAATGGTTGGTTTTAGGATAATAACATCCCCATGATGTATTTTACCCTAAATTACTGGTATGTACTCTCAACCTTACCTCCATCATCCTATAGTTTTTGTTTTGGAATTAAATATAATGAATAATAAAACTCACATTACAGAAAGAGTTGTTTACCATACTGGGAGGAATGCCACAGCTTCTTCAGTTTCTTGAATTAATATATTTATATATTAATATACACTTGAGCCATGGCAGGTTGAGAGAGATTCCCCCTGCTCCTTTTCCCACCCACCATCTGCCCCTCCAGTTCCTTGTAACCAGAACCTGTTGCCCTGAATTTGGATGTATTAATGATATGCTGGCAAGCTTCGGTCTATCTTTGTGTCCCTCATTTGTTCATATTGTGCATGTGCAAATTAACCAACTTCATGATCCATTTCTTAATTCCTCTTTGAACCTGCAATATGCCTCTTAGCTCCGGTATAAAGCCAAGTGGTGAGGAAAATGGGATTCACAGCCTGAAGGCTTTCCAGATTAAAAATGAAATATTGTTTGACGAGCAGCTCATCTTGTTCTTTTGGAGTCTCAGTAGTGAAAGGGAAGCATTTACTTCAGTACATTAGCACTCCACCATTTCTAATCAGATGTTCCTTGGTTAATTCTTTCAGCAAATTAGAACAATTACTGTACAATATTTACCAGTCTAAATCAACGTTGCTGTGCTTGCATCAGACAGCGACTGCAGAATTTCTTGCCCCTACTATTCCCTCAGACACAGAGACACGCCCTGCTATGTTTATTCAGAGTTCACATTCACAATGGTAACAGTGATGAGTGACAAAGTGTCAGGCTGTAGCCACTTCAACTTCATTTTACTTATGTAAATAAAAAAACATGGTCTTTTTGTGGCTACCTTTCTCTCTTTCACGTAGCGCAGATTAGGGATAACAAGTGTAGGGAAAGGAGTATCTTCCAGGAAGGTGATGCATCAGGTTGCAGACAAGGGTAATCATGATGATCCTATTGTACCTGCTCTTTCAATGTTGGAGCTGACCTCCCAGTAAAGTAGAAGTGCTGACCACAGTTGCTTCTCCTCCTTCTCATTTGCTCTCCGGAATAATGCACATGTGCTCTGTCCATAAATATATTATTTTGTGTTCCTGCCAGCCCAGACTAATAGGGCTAATGCTTCCTGAGGAGCAGCCCAAAGCTGCATTAGTCGCAGATGTTTGATTGATTTAAAACAAAGAGCCTGACCGCCAAACTGCTCTATATGGTTTCTCTTCCTGTCACTTTGCCTGCAGGGTTATCTCTGAAATGCAATTAAGGTGCTTAAAAGTACATTTTCAGGAAGATGCAGAATTGATGAGGGTAGCTATGCCGATGGGTGCCTCCAAATTGTTAGCGCTACTGTGAAGGAAGTCATGCCCTGCCCTTAATAGTGGCATACAAGGCTTTTCCACTTAAACCAAGGTCTTAAATAGGAGGGCAGGCCAAAAAAATGCCCTCATAATAAAGTCTTTGCTATAGATGTACATTGTCAGTTAGACTTTTGTCTCCTGATCTTTTGCTCATTTATTATTGAAAATCAAATGTTTTTCTAATTAGATGTTTACTTGGAAAGTTAAGTGCTGCAGAGATTTCACTCAGCCTCCCCCTCGCCCCCATTTAGGCATTAAGGATGAGAGCCATCCCTGGTGTAAGTCTGCTGAAATCCTTGGAATTACACCAGGGATCAGGCTGGCCCCATACTTTATTTTCTGTGAATGAGGCTGTCCTTCCCCTCCTTGTCTGAGTGCTGAGAAGGCAGTCCTCTCAATTCTGACTTCAACACAACCCCCTCACATCCCCCACAACCACAAAGGCCAACATAGTGAGCAGGACTGGAGACGACAACTTTTGGAGCCTGCCAGTATCATTCCTTAATGGTCTGGTAGGCTTGCTGTTGAGCAAAGCTAGACAGTCCTCCATCTGTCCTCACACCAGGGGCATAGTGCATTGTTTCTGCCAGCACCAGGGCCGGTGCAAGGATCCCTGGTATACACCATCACTAGGCCAGCCTGCGACATGGGCTAAATTATTTAAGTTATTTCCCAATCCTGCACCCATTGAAGTCAGTGGTAAAGATTCTGTTAATATAAAGGGTGTAGGATCCTTCTTTTAGTGCCTAGTCCTGAGTCCATTGCAGGTCAATGGACCGACTCTCATTGACTTCAGTGGGCATTGGATCAAACCCTTAATCCCCAAGCTGTTTTGCTTCTACATTATGGGTAAAATGCATGCATTCTCTGAGGAGGAAGACATTTTATATCATAGACTTTAGTTATCATGTAATGTGTTTGCCTGACACTGTTACTCAGTGTGACGGGGTCTCCGGGGTGCAACCTAGAACTGAGTTACCGCTGAGCCTTCTGTCCCACCAACCTGGGCTCTCTCTCACACTGTGATGCTGTGACAAGCTGCAAACCTCTGGAAGGTCCTGCACTTACACAAACATCCCCAGGCAGGGACACACTCAACTGAGTTACATGAATGCTTCTCCCAGCCACTCATTAACTAACAATAGAGAGGCTCCAGCCAATTCCCCACAGCCAATTCCCCAGCCTTACACCCCAGGGCTGTGCCATCTTGCCCTGGTCAGAAGCCTGACCAGTGTAAGTTTATTACTCAGTCTGCCCCTCCATCAATATGGAGAGGACATGCACCAGCTTTTGTACCTGAGCTGAGGTTTCCCAAGCACTTCAAGCAAAACACACTGTTTTAGGTAAAGTATAAAACAGATTTATTAACTACAGAAAGATGGATTTTAAGTGATTATAAGTGGTAAGCATAAAAGATCAGAGAAAGTTCCCAAAGAAAATAAAATAAAAACGCACAATCTAAATCTTAAATATTATTACACTAGGCAGTATTTAGAGCAGCAATTTTCTCACCCTAACAGACATTACAGTTCTTAATACACAGGCTTCCCCTTAAGCCTGGACCAGTCTCCTCAGACAACCTTCGTCGTCTTGGTGTTCCAGTTGGTTCCAACGTAGGTGGGGGAGGAGGAAGGCAAAGACATGCTGCATCTGTTCCTTATTTAATACCCACAATGCATGTACCTGGGAGACAGTTGCCTAGACATGAACCGTTGAGCTTTGCTGAATCACAGTGATCAAGTAAACCCCTGTTGTGTGGACTTGGGCAACTGTCATTGAATTATAAATCCCTTGATTATAACTTCCCTGCTGATTAATGGTCATGGAGCACCCTCTTAGGTGGGGGGCCTTTGCATGTCAAAAGCAAACTTACAGTATATTTCAGTAACAACCATACCACAAAATCTCATAAGTTTATACACACTAATGATATACATATTTGGACAGAACAATGTGCTTCAGCAGATCATGACCTTTTCATATGATATCTTACATGGCTTGCTTTGTATGAAATACCACAATCATATATAAATGATGACTGTAGGGCTACAGGGTGCTATTCTGAGGTACAGTGTGTGATTTGGCTACATGTTTGTGTGTGCAGTCACCCTATTGTGGACTAATGCTATTTTTAATTATTAATATGCATTTTAGTTGCACAGTTTCTCAGTGTTTACTTGCAGAATTTTTATGTGCAAGGTATTAAATATGGCTGCTATTTTCAAATATACTTAAGTCAGATAGGAACCCATCTGCCATTGTATTTCAATGGGAATTGTGTGCCTAACTCCATTAGGAATCTTTGAAAATCCCAGCATGATCTTTCTATATTAGCTTGATTTCTGTGCTCACTTGGATATTAGTGTATAGAAAAGATAAAGATGGTAAAGACCTACTAAATCATTGAGTTAACCACACAAGGGCACGATACAGTCTTCTAATAGAGCACATATCAAATATTAAACTGATTGATAGTACAGTTGATCCTTGTCAACCAGTCTATGAAGTTGCAAGAAGTTTCTGGGGACAAAATTCAGTGGTGCAGCAGGGTGAAACCGAGTGCAGAATTTAGCTCTGTAAGGATTAAAGTAAATGTCTTTTTAAAGTATGCTGCAAAACTGTTGACATGTAAAAATATACTTCTCAACGTCTACCCCCAACCCCCACCCCAAAATTCTCTTTAATTGAATTAAAGATAATTTACCTGTTACAGGCAAACAATGGCCTTTTACATTACATTTTATTTGCATTTTTCAGGAATTGACTGCTTTTATTTCTGAAAATGGGTATTTATTTCAAAATAGTTTGATATAGCTATTTAGCTGAAATCTAAGGCCACCATTTTAAACTTGGGTACCTAAGGTTAGGCATACAAATATTAAGGCACCTTAAGAAGAGTGAGTGGATTTTCACAGATGATGAACACCAGTTGACTTCACTGGGGACCTACGGGTGTTCAGTAGCTCAAGCTCTGGACACTTATTGGAACACTCTTTCTCCCCCCCCCCCAATGTACACATAACCAAATATGGAAAACAAGTAATTCAGATGAGCAGGAAATTCCAAGCCATGATGTGGAAATAATGTGGTACAATTGTATTTTAGAGTGCATAAATAACCACATTGCAACAAGTCTGCAACTGTATGTTGTAAGTATAGGGCAGCTACTGTATAATCACAGAATAATTATCTGGTGCTTTTTGTATTCTAAACTAGACCCCTGTTAACCTTCCCCCTATCTCTTTCTCAACTAAAACTGTAAGTTACATGGTAATTCATCATAGCAATACTGGGTGCTTCAAGTATAATTACTAAGTAATCTTTCAAGCACATGTAATTACAATGTCAGATTAACCTGTTCATGAGCCTTGAAGCCAGACTGTTTAATGTGCCTTCAATCTAAATGCTCTGTCTGTGTGCATGCACACACCTTATGTGTGCACCATGTTTGTGTGTGTGTGTACCCTCTGTGTATTGTATGTGCATACTTATGTGTAGGAAAAACATCAGAAATACATCTTCCTCAATGGCCTACTTCACTGCATAATTAAGCATTTGTAGAAATTTTACAATGGCTGTTTTGTAATTTCCTAAGAAGCATATATTTCTGTATTACTCATATGCAAGATTAACATTATCCAGACATCCATAACCCTTTAAAGTGCCGCTCTGCTTAGAAAAGTGTGCAAACAACATCATGTTTGTTTCCTCTCAATGGCTTCCAGAGCAAATGTGCTCAATCTACATATAAAAAGATGTTTTTTCTTACTGCCAGTCATGCAAACTCAACCTGGAATCTGACATTCAAACTCCTCTCCCTTCCCAGCTTGTGCATCATCACCAATAATAAAGACGCTGCAGGGCAAATTTACTCTCTTGCACTAATGCAATCCCATTGTCTTCAAATGGGCTGCAGTGATATGATCGAGGGCAGAATTTGGCTTTGCAAGTGAAACTTGATTAAGAACTCAGTTAAAGAATGGTGAACCAGGGTAGAACCCAGCTTGCTCTGCTCATCATGTTAGCTCAACAGTGCTAACAGGAATACAAAATAGTAAACATTTATTCTGGAGCACTCAGTCCACACTAGCGGCCATGATCCGCTAGTGTGTTTGACCATGAACCTGAACCATAGCATACATCTTGCAATAGATAAAAAGTGGAGCTTGGTTAGAAAATCCCACTTTTGCATAAGTGCCAGGCAACCCCAATGAGTCTATTCAACTTCCCCGGGAAATAAATGATACACAATCTTATCCTCTCCATTTGGAATCTGTTAACCTATGGCAGCCTGGGCAGATGGATGGGCTATACCTCCACCCGCCCAGGGCTCTGGCTACTGTCATAATATTTGGGCCTACAAATTTACTCTAATTGTGAGTTGAACTGTAAGAAGTATGTGGAAATTCATGTAATGTCACAATAACCTACAAGTGTTGATGGGAAAAGGTATGAAAGGGAGACAGACTGCATTAGTCTAAACAAAAAGGCCTACCGATATAACTCAAGGACTATGTTAAAACCATGCTTGGTAAAAACAGAAGATGTGGAACAGGAAATTAATTAACCAAAATTGGTTTGTACTGGATATTAGGCCTAACTGCTGGACAAATAATTAGGCTATTCCACCCATTACTCCCTTTTTGGGTCCTCCAAAGAAAGAGACTGTAGGGTGGAAATGGAAGAGCAGAGGGAGGTTACTGAAGCAAACTTCACCATCATGACTGCCAACCCCACTGTCTCCTGGACCCTGGACCTTCTTTGTTCTAATTCTAAGGGATGGCCTGGCCGGACCAGGCCAGAGAGAAGAATCCATTTAACATCACCACCCATACAAGCTCCAGCTGAATCCCAAGCACCAGCTGAGATGGAACAGGATTGTATTTTAGGAACAATAGCTCCGGCTCATTTCAACTATCTTCTTCTCTTTTACTCAAAAGGACAGTTATTTCCATCTTTGATACAATTTAAGAGAGTATCAAATAAGGAGTTTTTTCCTTCTAAAACTCTCTCCAGCTAAAGGAAAAGGGAACAAAAAATGTTGTTAAAATGAAAGCCTTACTTCATACTTTACATTTTAAAATGTTTTAACTGTTTTTCTTTCTTTTCTTTATTTTTAATAAAAAGGATACAAGATTTTTAATGGTGCATTTGCCATGGTACTAAGCAGACAGAGGTTTCTGTATACCAGACCCTGGACCTGTTTAACACTGTTTAATATTGAGCAGTGACTGCATTATGTTAATATCTTTGACCCATTTATTGCATCTAAATTAATACAGCAGTACATACTTGAGCAGTTGCCATGGATTCACTGCTATTGTTACCTGAGCTAGCTTTGATCTAGTTAGATCAATCAGGTATGTCTACATGAGCAACACTCACATCTCCCAATTGCAGTGTAGACTTATTCTGTGCCATGTAGGTAGTAGATTGCACACTTGCGTAGTAGCTATCTTTTTTTAAAAAAAATGATGATAATTTGCCTGTTTAGGAGACTGGATTCCTTAGGTGATTGATAATAAGCTATTGAGTCTTTCATCTCCTGGTCACCACTTTGGTTCAAAGTTGCTGCAAGTGATCAAAAGCCATTCTTTTCTGAAGGTTGGTTAATAGCCTATGGCAAACCAATTGGTGCTCTCACTTCAGTTCCTAATAGACAAATGTCCACAAAATAAATTACACCATAACCTTTGATACCCTTGGTGGCAACAGAAAATCCAGGGACTGAATGGACAAGAATACTATCCTATCATCTCACCCTAAGACGTGGTTCCTCCAGGTTAGGATGGAGACAAATCGGCATGGCATTGTGGGAAGGTTTGTACTGTGGTTAAAATTACATATAGGGGATTTCAGTGCTCAGAGCTGTCATTCTAGCACACTTCCCAAGCCCAAAGCCTCTATTACTTAATCTTTATGTTAATAACATAAAGGTAACTGAATTAAGCCATTTTTAGACTCGCCTTGTTTGACCTGACCTACAGTCTAAATGCTGCATTTTATCCTGATGCAAATTATAATGGACATATTATTAACCCACAAATTGGGCTTTGTAATAACCCTTTTAATGTCTCTTAAATACCGCTCTGACCAGGTGCCTGGATAGGCCATGCTGAGAATGCCGAATTAGGGCAGATAATCCCCACGATTGGTGATTTCTTCTATAATTAGATTCACCAAGCCAGTAACAAAACAGCTTCTGTAATGCCACACTGGTTAACCAGAAGTCAAATACAGTTCCCTTTAGGGAACCCAGCCATTGGCTCCCATCTAGACAGCCAAGTCCAATATAGTGAGGGATTATTGAAAACCTTATTCACCATACTTAAAGTTCTACCAATTGCAAAGGACTGGACACATTGCTCACCAGGTCAATTAAAATTTCAGATATCACCCAAATACAGGTTTACAGCCAACCCTTATTAACTACATCTAAGATTTATTAATAAAAGAGAATTATGTATGATTAAGAGATCAATATCCACGCAAATGTGCATAAGGTCCTAAGGTCAGTTTCATAGCAGACATGGTGAGTCTGCTGATTTGTAAAAGTCTTTCTGGAATCAATTTAAAAGGTCGTAGTCCAGTAGGCAGTTCAGGTGCAGAGTTTGTTCAAATTCTTCCATGAGAATTTCTGGGTAAATCCAGAGTAAACATAGAGACCTCCATCTTGTGGCTTAGACCTTCCCAGTCAAAGTTTAAACAGCCCTGAGATTAAAAAGGATCAGGCCCAGCACTTTTTATTTATAGTATTTTAGCAAGCTAATAAGCCTCTTGACAGCAATTCCTCAGATGAAGAATAGGTAGTGTATATTGTTGCTTTGAAGCTAATCTTCTGTTTCCTATGCATACACAGATAACTCACAGCATTCATTCACATAAGGCAATCAGCCATTCAAACTATCAAGCTATTTCATTATAGCATAGATAAATAAACTGAAGACAATGTAAATAATATTATTAGTTCCTATAGTATCTTATATCTTTGATCTTAAGGTTAACTGAACCATTCATGTGCATAATGTAATGCCATTAAGGGAAATACATGTAGCATCTATTCTTGATTCTCTAACCATGCAGGCAAACATGTTAAGGATTCAAGTCTATTTAATATGGCTTTGATAACTATCTACAAGGAATGACCTTTTTTATCATTTCAATACCCTGTTGATATGTCCGTAAGGGTTGCTTCCAGTCACCCAGCTTGCTGATTGTTTGACCTTTGCTGACTCAGCATTACAACAGCCAACAACGATCCTGGTCTCCATGATAGTAACCAGCCTGTCATCCCTTCCATTTGGTTACTACCATTTCAGGCCCTTTTGTGTAGATGTATGGCTGCATATACCTCAGGGACAGCACTTCTTGTTCACACGCTTTCCATGCAGCATTATTGAACTCCTTTAGAGGAAGACTTCACCTGATAACATCTGGTAAAATGGTGCTGTTGTGCCACAGCATTTATAACTCCAGCCTACCGAATTTTAGAGCAGGGATATTTCAGTCTACAGGAGAATTCAAAAGGCTGTAATTTTCTAGAGCACTTTTACAAAAGATCGTGAAACCTGAGGCTGAATTAACATTTGTGTAGCACCCCTCTGTCCTGGGAAAGATCTTTAAAAAGGTGTGTTCTGGGGCATTGCCAGCCAAAGGAAGTCTTGGCAATAGTGTTTTAATGCATCTGTGCTGTCAGGGATCTGTGAGCTGTAGAACCGGCAAGGTGGCAGAGGGTCTCAATGTAGATGTAGATTGACCTGACCTCCTGTGTATCTTCCTCTAGATCTGGGGGATCCAGAGCTGAGACTACTCCATTGTCCATTCCATCCAAAGGGAAACCCTGCCGAAGGAGCTTAATGACATTTCCTCTCCCCTCCCGCCCCTGCTAAGCTATCCCCTATAGCTATTCCCATGGGAAAAGGTGATTTGGCCCCAAGACTAGGCTATTTTGAAGAGCAAGGAGTGTTGACATCCATGGATAATAGGAAATAGCTATGGCTGTGTGTCAATGCATACCTTAGACCCCTCTCATATACCTCTTTATGCTACAGCAAATACAGCTGGTTCTCTGAGCCATACTATCCCCCCCTTTGAAAAGTTTCTGGGTCAACTGTAATAAAATGCATTTATTCTTTAGGGGAGTCAGTAATCTGACACAGCAGTGCAAGATGAGTGAATGGGAAGAATACACAAATTTATAACAATCTATAAAAAGAATTCTAGAGTTTTGCTTTCTGTAAAAAAGCAACATGGAATCTGTCACTCTAGGTCACAACAGTCAAATTAAACAAATAGAGTCTGACAGGAAGAAATGAACCAAAGGACTTCTATTCGATTACTTCCAGAGAAATATTAAATTATGGAGGCACTAGGCTTTGTGTTAGCAAATAAACACTGAAACAGAACTAAAGTCCTTCACATTCTGAAAGTTGGATTTGTGTGCATGAAAAAAAAACATGACATGGACACTCACTTCTGAAAAGAAAGGGAAAATAGAATGATTCCTTAGAAGAAAGCTGCAGACAGCAAGAACTGATTCACACGCTGTGATTGATAACAGAAGTTCTAGGACTGATGAGGTGAGGAAGTATTGGGGGTTAAGGTATAAAGAGAGACATGAAGAGGAAAAGAATTTGGGCTTGTGCTGTTTTTTATTTATTTTAATGTATAAAGAAGACTTGAAAGTTTTTAATGTTTTTTCCCCTGCTTTTAACACTAGAAATTTAGGTTTTTCTTGCTCTGGAAGATGCTGTGATAACTGGAGAACTAGTGAAATTAGAATATCATAATTTCACTGAGAGAGAAAGCTGAACACAACAGAAGGAAGGCATTTGTAGCTGGAGTGTTTAAAACTCCTAATTTTTAGTTTAGTTTTTTTAATTTATTTAACACTTCAATGGCTAATTAATATCACAGAAAGGAAGTCTTTGTTAAAGATAATACATTCACTTGAAGTGAGAGTGCTCACAAAATACAAGTTAGTCTTGCTTTTACTGTAACAATCGTGCTATACAAACCCTCTTAAACATTTATTAAACACGTAACAAGAAAAACAAAAGAAAATATTTGGGATTGAAAAGCTATTTGGATATACATTTTGGGAAGGTTCTCCTTTACTCATAGACTTTAAGACCAGACAGGACCATCATGATCATCTAGTCTGACCTCCTGTACATTACAGGCCACAAAATCTTGCCCACCCACTCCTGTACTATACCCATAATCTCTGGTTGAGGTCCTCAAATCATGATTTAAAGACAGAGTCAGCCCACAACATATTGGCCCCGGAGGTGGGGAGCTCAAATGACGCCCCCATGCTCTCTCGCTTGGGCCAAAACTTTGAAAGGTCTCAATTCTGCCTTCTTCCTGGTCTACTCGTCTCATGGTACTGCTCTGTTACCTACCCCAATAATGGAGAACTAACAACTTAAAATGCCTTGTTCAAAAATTTTAAGTAACACTTAACTTTCAAATGCCTGAAAAGCAAATGTAATTTTTCTTGTCTGCATAATAAACACTGGCATTTTTATCTGTTTGAATAATCAAAGTGGTGCTTTCTGTGCCTTCTTGGGTGCAAAGATTTGAACTGTTTCCTGAAGGTCCACAGTCTGGGCCAGCTCATGCTCTGTTGAGATGGTTGCAAGGCCGACCAGCCTCTCCTGTGTCATTGTGAAGTGTAGATGTGTTTTTATTAACTTCAGCTTGGAGAAGCTGCATTCTCCACTGGCAACTGTTACAGGAAGTATTAGAAGTATGCGCAGAGCAACAAAAGCATTTGTAAAGAGGGTGGTCATCTTATTTGTGCACATATATTATAGAACAGCCTTTGGAGTTGATCCTGCTGAAATGTATCTTGAAAGGTCTTTCAGTTCATCACCTAAATCACTTCCATCAATATCGTGCATGTCATCATGTGTCAACATGGATTCTAGTGCCCTGCATTGCTGGTGTAGGTCTTCTTCAGGTATAGTGAGGAGTTTTGGAATATCATACAAATCCCAAATATACTGCTGTGTTCCTTGAGCTGCATGAAATATTCTTCAACTGACTAGCACCTGGTTAAAGAATTCAACTTTGACTTGTTGTTTGGGGTCTCTTATGGGATTATCCCGTGCCTCGTAATCAAAATGTCGTCGTGTTCGGGGACTCTTGTATTCTTGAATGGGTGGGAAAATAGCTTCAGTGTGAAGTGCCTCTGCCAACTTCTGTGCACTCTTCAGAACGTTTTGAAATCCCTCATCTGACTGGTAAGACTGTAGGGATGACTTTGCTTTGTCCAGTTGTTCCATTGCTCCAGATATATCAAGGTCAACACCTTGGAGTCTCTTGCTTACCACATTTATTTCAAACAGTATGTCATGCCACAACACTAAGCCACTCAGAAATGTGAAGTTATGTATGTTTCTGGTGATTCCATTTCCCTCTGCCACTGTTCTCCCATGAACAGTTCCTGTCATAGCATTATCCTCCATAATGGCAACTATGGCATCATCTATCTTCCCAGTTTGGTGTTTGATAGGCTTTATCACCTCCACTCGACTTTCCCATCACGGGGCACTCAGTGTTTTCAGTGTCAGAGAGGATGTTCCCAGATGTTGCTTTAAAATTTGCCATAGATGAGTTGATGCAGAGAAAAATACATAGATGCTTTGAATTACATTAAAAAAATTCAGCAGCCTCTCTAGAAGCTGATGCTGCATCACTGGCCACCACGTTCAATGAATGAAAACTGCATGGGACAAAAAAAGCTCAAGGGTTTAACTCTCAGATCTGTGTCTGCACTCCTCTGTTCTTTCCTCTCATGTTGGCACCATTATCATAGCCCTGACCTTTCATGTCAGCTATTGCAATTCCCATATCTTCCAGCTTTTTAAGAATCACATTTGTCATACCAGCTCCTGTAGTATCATCAATGTCAATAAATTCTAGAAAATGCTCTCTGACAGTCACTATTGCAGGGACATTTTCACTAGGTTCTGTTGTTGTTACAAAATTCACCATTAAAGTAAATTGTTCCATATGGCTGATGTCAGGTGTGCAGTCCAGAATAACAGAGTAATATCTTGCTGACTTCAGATCTGCCACAATCTTCTGTTTGACTTTTGTTGCCAGTAACTGCATGATCTCATTTTGAATCATTTTTACAAGCTAGTGGTGTGTGTACATTTCTTGGGTGGTGACTCTTCTTAGATGATCCCAGAGTACAGCATCAAACTCAGCCATTAGCTCCACAATTTTAAGGAAGTTTCCATTGTTTGGCACATACAGCTGATCATAAATGCCACACAGTGCTAGGTTTTGGGTAGCAAGCATTCTCACAATGGCAATGAGCCTTTTCAGAACATTTTGCCAGTAAAGAGACTCTGATGCAATCATCTCTTGATGCTGATCATCTCTGGTGGCCTTTAACCCTAGTCTCATCTCAAGCTCTTTCCACCTATGGAATGCTCTCTGGTGACTTGCTGCTTTCTCATGGCATTCTAGATTTCTAGCCAGATTTTTTCAGTTCTTTGTTCCTGTAGATCCCAATGTGGCTGGAACATGAGACTGGAAGAGTTTGCAACAAAAACAATATGCAGCATTCTGGGTTTTTGAGTCCATAAGCCTTGGCCTCTCCACTTTGTCACCATTGGGGATTTCACGCCAGTAATGTGTTGGATGGAAACTTCTATTTTCATTGTCTTTGGGGTACATGAAGTTTTTCACTTGCTGTGGTCCATGCAGTACAAGGAAGTCCCTCACGCTACTGTTCAAGTGGGTTCACAGTCCTGGATCATCTAGACGTAAGGAACTAGAAACAGCTGCTGCTGAGTTTTGCGCCTTCACCCCCACTCTTCTCTGATCTACACTTTTCTTCAGGAATGTGCATGGTTACATCCATTTGAGATGGAGATATGGATGCTGCAGTAGCTGCCAGGTCACCTGCACTCTGACTAATGGAAGATCAGGCATATCCTCACTGGGGCCGGAAGGCTCACCATGAACATTTGTGTCTATGTATCTCAGGAGATCTCCTTCCTGATTAGATAGAAAAGCTTCCTTTGCTTGCTTTCTTTTTCTGAATGCTGCCCCAGAGGGGCGTTTTCTTCTTTCACTCATGACTGCTGTTCTGTGCCAGCTATAGTGGCTCTCAACACTCAATTGAAGGGGACAAATAAGCAGGCTGGTAGCAGGGTCTGAGTGAGGGAAGATATCAGCGTCTTAAGGGCCTAACTGGCTCCTACTACTTCAGTTGACTGCCTGTTCTCCTGAAGTGGGTTCAGGGAAGCAGCAAGAAACAGGAAGCTCCCTGAGAAGCTGGTGTGAATCAGTCCAGGCTCCGGGGGGTGCTAGAGAGGTACATAAGAGGCTCCACCTCCTCTCTCTTCCTGCAGCTCCTGCTGCTTTCTGTTATTCCCTCTCAGCTTTTCTCCCGCCTGCCTGTTATGTCTCTTGTGCCCTCCTTCCTCCAGCACAGCACTCACCATCTCTGTGCATCTAGAGCAGAGAGAATACATATGCACCACCAGCAGCAGACACAATTTTCTACACTCTGGGTCCTAGTTTCCCCCTCTCCCCCCACACACAGTCTGGCACCTGAGGCAGCCACCTGGTAAGGCCAGCCCTGTTTAAAGACTTCAAGTTACAGAGAATCCACAATGTACTCTAGTTTAAACCTGCAAATGACCTGTGTCCCATGCTGCAGAGGAAGGCAAAGAACTTCAAGGGTCTCTGCAAATCTGGCGCAAGGGAAAATTCCTTCCTGACCCCAAATATGATGATCAGTTAGACCCTGAGCATTTCAACAAGACCCACCAGTCAGACACCTGGGAAAGAATTCTCTGTAGTAACTCATAGCCCCGCCTAGTGTCCCATCACCAGCTGTTGGAGATATTTGCTACTAGCAGTTGCAGATCAGCTACATACCATTGTTGGCAGTCTATCATACCATTCTCTCCATAAACTTATCAAGCTCAGTCTTGAAGCCAGTTAGGGTTTGGTTTTTTTGCCCCCCACTGCTCCCCTTGGAAGGTTGTTCCAGGATTTTACTCTTCTAATCGTTAGAAACTTTCATGAAATTTTAAGCCTAAATTTGATGATGGCCCATTTATATCCATTTGTTCTTGTGTCAACATTGGTGCTTAATGTAAATAACTCCTCCCCATCCCTGGTATTTATCCCTCTGATATATTTATAGAGAGCAATCATATCTCCCCTCAGCTTCCTTTTGGTTAGGCTAAACAACCCAAGCTCTTTGAGTCTCCTTTCATAAGACAGGTTTTCCATTCCTCGTATCATCCTAGTAACTCTTCTCTGCACCTGTTCCAGTTTGAATTAATCTTTCTTAGATGTGGGACACCCAGAATTGCACACAATATTCCAGATGAGGTCTCCCAAGCGCCTTATATAATGGTACTGACACTTCCTTGTCTCTACTGGAAATACCTCGCCTGATACATATTAGGATTGCATTAGCCTTTTTCACAGCCACATCACATTGGCAGCTCTTAATCATCCTATGATCAACCCTCCTCTGTTACTGCCAACTGATAAGACCCCAACTTATAGAAAAAAATCTTGTTAGTCCCTAAGTGCATGACCTTGCACATTGCATTATTAAATTTCATCCCATTTCTATTGCTCCAGTTTTTAAGGTTGTTCAGATCTTCTTGTATGATATTCTGGTCCTCTTCTGTACTGGCAATAACTCCAAACTTTGCATCATCTCCAAAGTTTTATTCGCACACTCCTACTTTTTGTGCCAAGGTCATTAAAGAAAATGTTAAATAAGACTGGTTTCAAGACTGATCCCTGAGGAACTTCACTAGTAACCTCCCTCCAGCCTGACAGTTCACTTTTCATTATGACCCATTGTAGTCTCTCCTTTAACCAGTTCCTTATCCACCTTTCAATTCTCATGTTAATCCTCATCTTCTCCAATTTAACTAATAATTCCCCATGTGGAACTGTATCAAATGCCTTACAGTAGATCTAATACACCTGGATTTCAGTATTTCTTTGTCTAAAAAACCCAGTTATCGTCTCAAAGAAAAATATCTGGTTGGTTTGGCATGATCTGCCTTCTGTAAAACCATGCTATATTTTATCCCAATTACCATTTACCTCTATGTCTTTAACTACTTTCTCTTTCAAAATTTGTTCCAAGACCTTGCATACAATTGAGGTCAAACTAACAGAGCTCTAATTTCCCAGATCACATTTTTCCCCCTTTCTTAAAAAGGGTACAGAGTCATTAAAAATCCTTGCTACTGAGTTTGCAATTTCATGTGCCAGTTCCTTTAATATTCTTGAATGGAGATTATCCGGGCCCCCCAGTTTGGTCCCATTAAACTGTTTGAGTTTGACGTCCACTTCGGATGTGGTAATTTCTACTTCCATATCCTCTTTTCCATTAGCCACCCTTCCATTACCCCTAAGCTCCTCATTACCGTTATTAAAAACTGAGGCTTGCTTTCTTTTATATTCAGTAAATCCTTCAAAGGGGAACTTTTTGGTTCAAAAGCCTCTTGCTTGTACCAAAAGCCTTTCTGGAGGGAAATGTGTCAGTGCACTATTAGATTTTGGCTCAACAGTTAATATTGTCAAGACTGTTGCTGTTTAGGAGCAGTAACAAACTGTTCCCAATGTAATAAACATTCACAAAAACAGAAGGAAAAGGGAAAACTTTTGCTTCCTTCACACTAGGTTCATTCATGTCCTGCAGGGACAGCCTGGAGAGTCATGAACAACATGAACTCTTGCTCACTTCTCTGGTTTGAAACATCATCCATATGACATGCTCTGGTCTTCTTTTACAGTTTCTCCTGTATGCTGAGGCAAGGGTGCTTAAAAGATTGTGCCGACTTTGCCTATGAAAATAATTCAGTTTCTTGAAACCAAGCTTGGAAAAAGATGGAGGCCAAACAGATGCACAAGAAGGACCTTATGGTGATAAAGTGATCTATGAGGAAGAGAGTAGGAGGAGTGGCAACCTTAAATCCTAGAAGATGCTTAGCATTCAACCAATCTGATGGCAAAGAGCTGGCTTTCTCATCTACTGGTTTGTGTGCTGGATGTATCAGAGAATTGGCAGAGATGGTCCCTTAGATGAGATTCCCCCATTCTACTGGCCTCCAGAACCCTCCAGATACACCTGTGGTTTTCTCTCTAAAACATCTAGAAGGGGATAAGTACCTACGTTGTCTGATCACTTCGTCCAACCATCATCATTTTTGATGCTCCAAAAACAGGAATTTCTTTCCTGTTTAATGCATTTTTAGTCCTTTGTCGATAACTGTGACAGTCAACTGTGACAGTCAACAGTTATGACTAACTGCACTTATGACTTATCGATCTAACTGCACCTCTGGCCCTTCCTGGTGTCTTTGATTAAAAACCCACCCAGGTCTCAGGCCATTACCTCTCTCAGGGTGGAGGGAAGGGAAATCACATGATCCTCCCAGTCGGACTGGTCCTGGGCTCCCAGTTGTACACATGATCACCTCAGCATCAAACAACCTTCTTTAAGCAAAGTATTATTTTATTTAGAACCAAATCATTTCCAAGAAAACAGATCTGAAAACAATACATAGCCTATATGCTTGCCTCTCTTTCCCTGCAGCTTACCACTCCCTGGAAGCTGGTGAGGCCCCCAACTGCTTCAGGCTCTCCCACAGGACCTGTGTTTCTGTCTTCCACGTCAGTCTCTCTCTCTCTCTCTCTCTCTCTCTCTCTCTCTCTCGATATAGTAGCACACTCACAACTCCCCAGTCCACTCTCTGCAGAGTCCTTTTTAACTGCTTAGCATCCCTATATCTCTAGGCTCCTAGCCTTGCAGAACAGCTGCGTAACTTTGGGCTAGAGCCTGGACATAGGCCATTGTTTTGGAATTGGCACCAAGTGTTGTTGGGAGGTTGCTTATATAGAGCCACTATATTCCTTTTCTGCTTGTTTTGCCAACAGGCCCCTATTAATCTAGACCAATACATCCATATGGGATAGTCTAATAACCCAAACTGGCTATACGGTAACTTTACCTCACTGACCAGGGTACATGCAATATTCATAAAATTATTGCATGTTACTGTTCATAGAGTATTAAATAGCAGCTCCACGTCCACTTCAGTGACCTTATAAATGTCTATGGAGATCATTGCACCATCAAATTTCAGCCTAATATAGCAACCTGCATGGAACTTGGAGGGAGGAGCACAGGTTCAGGAGGGAAGGTTTTGGAGGAGGTACCAGGAAGTCCGTCTGTATACACATGGCTGGAATTCTAGTTGCAGTTGCAGCATTTTTGTCAATAATTCTCTTAATAAACAGCCAGTTTAGTTTTACAAGCATGGAGTCCTTTCATGATGTTACCCAACATACTGTACAAGAACCACCTAACAGATTTAGCACATGATTCCTTTGACTTTTTTGTGCTGTTTTTTACCAACAATTTAAAATGAAGCATTTACAGGTCAAGACAACTTTAAGCACCTTCTATCCACCTTGGTTCAGCAAGGTCTTTCCAAATCTAGAAACACTTATTTAACTTAAAAATTTTCAGCACAACAGGGTCTTAATCTAACCTTAGACAGAGGGGAACATTCTTTGCCACATATTCTGTAAAGTCCACTGTTGCCTATGCATGCACAAGCTTTAAAGACAGGTTGCACTGAGCACCTTTGTATTATAGATTGGTACAATCAGATCTTTACACCTTAGGAGGGGAGTGAGGGAGAGAAACAGATTCTATTGCCAGTTACTCTGATGTAAGACCGCAGTAATTCCAGTAAATTTTTATACACAATACCTTCCCTGCTCACACTTTGCTCCTGGGGATAGTAATTTACTGCTGGACAATATCAGCAGAAAATTATTTTTTTCCACTCGTGCTGACTCAACTGTGCTCGCCAATGAATAATAGGATGGAACAAAAGCTCCACCCATTTCCTGCCTCTCTCCACCCACTTGTTCAAGAAAAACTAAGCAAATCCATAGTCCCCCTTCCTCCTGCATGCTGAGACCTAAAGTGTAGGTAACCCCTCTTACCCACTTATGCAGGTGCTTAGTGCAAGCCATAATCTAACTCCTCTATCTTTTAATTATTAAATGACAAAATTCTCCTGTTTGTTAGATAGCAGGATAGAAACCATTTTACACTGGTCTCCTCCCATGCTATCTTATGGTGTCACAAATGTCTCTTTTTTTCTGACAGTGTGGCTAGGAGTTGAATCGGGTGGCTGTTATTGCTATACAGGTGGCTTAGAAAAGCCAACTGCAGTTTAAAGGATCTTGTTTTAAAATACAGTTCCCAGTTTTTACTTGGCAATAAATGCTGTTCCCTGGGTGGAGTTTCACCTCCTGCCCTGAACAAAATGGATCCAGTTTTCCAGTAAGTGAGCTTATTCAAACCACCCCAGATATCCCTCGTCTGTTTGTGTGTTCCTAAACAAACCAAAGTCTCTGAAGAGTGATATCAATGAGTCATCTGGAATCTGCTGCTGGGAGTGGTTTTAAAGGTAGGATCCTTACACTAACAATGAATCTGGGAAATAGTCTCACACTTAGCACCAATTATTTGATGATCAAAGTAGGTCAAGGAAAAAAGAGAGTGGAGTTTAAGGAAAAAAGGGTAGTATAATTTCAATTAACAATAAAAGACAGTTGGAGCATCCTCATGATTCAGTGGTTATATGAAAATGTATGGTATTTATGACTGTTCTTAACTTTAAAAAAAAAAGTTCAGTAATTTCAAATGGTAATTCAACTAACTGGCCCCACAAGGCATTACCCCTTGTAAGCTAAAGTATCCTAGATAAGGGCCATGGTCTTTACTCATATTGAGATTTATGCCACGAGGAGTCCCACTGAAATCAAAAGAGCAAGGTACCACTCAATATGAGTGTATCAGAATAGGCCCTCTGAAGCATGTTCTTAGGAAGACAAATGAAAACCAAATACAATGATGTAAGATTATGAAAGCAACTAGATAAATTGAAGTCTTCATAGTTTGTGCTCAATAAAGCCCTTCTTCAGGGTTCGACTACCTCTTGTGTGGCACTAGTCACACTTAATGTCTAATCTCTTCAGTGGGTCCCCTAAGGCCTGCTCCCTCCCTGAGTGGAGCAGAAGCAGGCCCCTACTTGGAAATTTGTTCTAATTAACTATTAGAATATGCCTGACAATTGCATTCCTGTGTTAATTTGTTGAATCAGCTGAGTGACCTCAGAATCCTAAAGCAAGTATCTCATGGAGAACCACAAAGATGCAACTTCAGTGCAGTGGGATTCAGGACTTTTGTGCAACACCAATGCTGTCAGCACGACTAGGCCCTTCTCTCTATGTCATGTTAGAGTAGCTTTGAGAAAGCAGCAAAATTACAGATTTTCCCAATGGCACTTGAATCCTAGTGATCCATATCATTTTGTGTTAATAAACATATATTATTAAGCTAGCTGATTGAGCTGATTGCTATTTTCATTTGCTGCATGTGTGTGGAGATATTTTTAGACCAATAAATCCATTCTTTTGTGCCCAAATCACTCACACTTTAAATGATTCAAGACCATGATGCATCTGTACTCACAAGTGAAAACAAAGGGTGAGTTTCATTTGCACCTAGGGAGATGTGATTTCCCCTGAGGCTCCTATTCCACAGCAGCAATTCAGGAAGAAAATCCTGCAGAAAAACAGCATGCTCTCTGCTTTCTTCTGACAGTGCAGGCCTGAGATTTATGCTGTCTGTAATTGTAATCAAAGTTAATTTAATTCTGATGTGTAGGTTGCTGAGCAACTAAAGACAATTTATCCAGAGGAGAGAGAGAGACTGTAATCATCCAGCCTGGAGTGAAGTTGGGAGGCTAAATACATAACCATTGTAGTGTTCACTACAGTGAACTCTATATTGTGAGAAAAATAGGGTAGTTTGTGTTGGTGAAATCAACTGAAATATATTTGAATCATGCTAAAAGAATTATTTTCTATAGTGTTTCAGAGAGGACATTAGCCTGAAAAGCTGATGTGGCACGTGTGTGACTTGGTAGAACAACTGAATTTCCAGAAAACCAAGTCGGCACAATGGCTAAAAGGGCAAATTCACCAATGGCAAAAGTGGGCACAATTCCAGGGAAGTAACGAAACTGCCCGTTGTTGTCCCCCATCCCCTAGGCTCTGTCTTCTTGTCTCTTTGCAGACTGTAAAATTCTCAGAGCAGAGAGCATCCTTCATGAATGTTTGGGATGGATCTAGTGCACACAGTAGGCACTATCATAAATGAAGTATTAATAAATCAATAGAATTGTGCCTGCTTACACCAGCAGATAATTTGGCCCTGAGTTGTAATAGATTCAGAAGTATTGATCTGAGGGTATTTTGAGAAGGGAGGTCTCCAGACTGTGTTAAAAGATGCCTTTCGACTAACGTAGGAAATGTTTGAAGCTATTGCCTTTGTAATAGCTTATGAAACTCAAGCACATTTATTTAGAGAAGGCTTCTGTTCAGCTCCTACTGTGCCATCATCAGTCTCATTTGTCAGTGATTAGCACATTTCATGATGTGATCTCAGTGGGCATTTGCTACTTTGGGGTGGGAGTCAGACTGCTGGAGGCAAAAGTGGTTTGTTGATTAAGTGCTTCAGTGGGGAAGCCCATCCTTGATGAGCTTTACTGTCATCAGCATTGCAACAGTCAAGGAGACCTTTTCCTTCATGTTTTTCAGAACACAAAGCAAATCCATGAAATTTTGAATTCTCTGAGTAAGGTGTGGTGAACTGCGGGGGGAGGCAGCCTCAAAAACCAGACATAAGCAGTCTGTTAAGAAAAGGATTTCAGTATGAAGAGATGCAGTGCAAGCACAGTGAACCAAAAAGTATTGGCTAAGGTTTTCAAATGTGCTTTGGGGTGCCTCATTTTAGACACCTCTAAGGGGCTTAGTTTTTTAGAGTTTAGATGCCTTTAAGGTATGCCTCTGGTTAAATATCCGAAACCATTGGTCGCTTTTGAAAATCTTGGCCACAAAACTTTATACATTTTTGGGGTGGGGACAGGTCTGAAGTGACATCCCTGTAATACCGTTGCCGTCAGTGGTTGTGTATAGTTGGAAGTGATTGAAACTTAACAATCGTATTGATAATGCACAAAAGGGACTTGAATCAAACTCCTGCTCTTGTAGCTGTGTTAGCTCTGCAGGGCTAAACATGAGTAAAATGACAAAAACGTATTTGTCAATTTAAGTAAGCAAATAGGATTCTGAACACAGTAAAACAGCAGATTTGCTGAGTAATATGGTGCTATATATACATGGTTGCTTTTCACATATCTTAATACGGCTGAGATGCCAAACCTCAAAACTGGATTTGGCAACAGAAAAGTTACAAGAACTGAGAAGTAATGCCATTGAGCACCAGCCCTGGTGAACACAGTTACAGAATTGGAGTAGGCACAGACCAGCTCTAAATGGGTTACAAGGGATAAGCATTTGGAAATGGAGAAAATATTGGAGTTTTATCTAGTTCTTTTCTTGCACAGAAAAGTTGTATATATTTTCCCTTTGCTGTTTCCCCTGTGAGGAAGTCATGTATGTATTGTAATTTCCCCCAACTAGGAACATAGGCTCATTTGTTCCAGTCTAAGGGTATGGCTACACTAGCGAGTTGCAGCGCTGGTAGTTTGCAGCGCTGGTCGTCCAGCTGTGCAGGGCCAGCGCTGCAGCGTGGCCACACTGACAGCTACCAGCGCTGCAGCGTGGCCACATTGGCAGCATTTCCAGCACTGTACTGAGAGGTGCATTGTGGGCAGCTATCCCACAGAGCACCTCATCCCGTTTTGGCGCCGTTTTGGCGCTGAGTATTGTGGGAAGGGGAAGGAAGTGTGTGGGTCATTCCGCTTCCTGTTCCAACGCCCCGTGGTGCATCGCTTCACTTCCCAGCAGTCACACTTTCGCCGTCCACGTTTCTTGCCATTGTGAGTGCAGCACGCTGTGAAATGGAGCCTGAGCTGCTGAGGAATTTGCTGCTGACTGTCGCCAGCACATCACGTTTGGCAGTTGAGCTATTCCTTCAGCTCCAAAGTGACAGTGAGGATTCCGATGATGATATGGATTTGCCTAAAGCGGGTGACATGAAATTGCTTGTGGCGGTAACGGAAATGCTCAGCACCGTGGAACGCCGCTTTTGGGCTCGTGAGACAAGCAGTGAGTGGTGGGATCACATTGTCATGGAAGTCTGGGATGACGAGCAGTGGCTGCAGAACTTTCGTATGAGAAAAGCCACTTTCATGGGACTGTGTGCTGAGCTCGCCCCCACCCTGCGGCGCAAGGACACAAGATTGAGAGCTGCCCTGACGGTGGAAAAGCGGGTGGCTATTGCAATCTGGAAGCTGGCAACTCCAGACAGCTACCGGTCGGTCGGGAACCAGTTTGGAGTGGGAAAGTCGACCGTTGGAATCGTGTTGATGCAAGTTTGCAGGGCCATTAATCGCATCCTGCTAAGGAGAACCGTGACTGTGGGGAACGTGCAGGACATTGTGGATGACTTTGCAGAAATGGGTTTCCCTAACTGTGGAGGGGCAATAGATGGGACGCATATTCGTATTCTGGCACCACCCCACCTAGCCTACGAGTACATTAATCGCAAGGGGTATTTCTCTATGGTTCTCCAGGCGCTTGTGGATCACCGTGGGCGTTTCATTGATATTTACACAGGCTGGCCTGGAAAAGTGCATGATTCACGCATCTTTCGGAACAGTGGCCTGTTCAGGAAGATGCAGGAAGGTACATTTTTCCCAGACCGAAAGATCACAGTAGGGGACGTTGAAATGCCCATTGTGATCCTTGGGGACCCCGCTTACCCATTAATGCCTTGGCTCATGAAACCCTATACAGGGAAGCTGGACAGGAGCCAGGACCGTTTCAACTACAGGCTGAGCCGATGCCGAATGACTGTGGAGTGTGCTTTTGGCCGTTTAAAGGGGTGCTGGCGGGCGCTTTATGGGAAGCTAGACTTGGGGGAAAGCAGCATCCCTGCGGTTGTATCCGCGTGCTGTACCCTCCATAATATTTGTGAAGGGAAGGGTGAAACATTCAGCCAGGCATGGAACAACGAGGTGCAAGTCCTTGAGGCTGAATTTGCACAGCCAGACAGCAGGGCTACTAGAGACGCCCACCACAGGGCAACAAGGATTAGGGATGCCTTGAGGGAGGAATTTGAGGCTGAAAGCCAACAGTAATGTTTTTTTGCCTTGACCAGGAGTGACGTGCACTGGTTACAGTGCTTTTAAGTGCCTGTGTTTTCCTTGATGTTTGTTACCTGTGTTTTCCTTGGGGTTTGTTATCTTTCACTTTATGCAATAATAAAAACTGTTTCATAATCAAAGAAATCATTTATTTTAAAAAAAGGAAGTACACGGGCAGGGGGGTTGGTTGTTGAACTGTACATTCATAGTTTTGCATATGTACTGCCAGGAGTGCTGTGCACCTCAGGATTGTACTGTTGCATGGTGATGGGGGTTGAGTGCAGAGGGTAAGGGTCGTAGTTCTCTGGGCTCATAGGTGACCGTACAGGTGTCGGGGGCAGCTGGTGATGGTGTAGGTAAGAACCTGGATGCTGGGGAACGGGACTTGGAGCTGACATTGGTGCATAGGGGAAAGAGGTTTGGGAGGGTGGGGGTTTTGCACGGTAGTGCTCTGCCTGCATTGCTACCAGTGACTGCATACAGTCTGTTTGGCGCGCAATGAGGTTTATAAGCTGCCTCGTGGTTTTCTTCTGCGTCAACGCCTTTCTCCTGCTTTCTGTTTCCCTCCAGTGCTGCATCTTTTCTCTCCATTTCTGCGCATTTTTATTCTCTGCTGCACACTGGTTCATAACTGCCTTGACCAAATCTTCTTTGATTCTGTTAGGTTTCCTTCTCAGGTTCTGAAGCTTTCTTTCAGTCACTGATAAGACCGGCCCAGGACTACTCAAGGTCACTATAAAAATACAGCAAATGATACATTTTAAGAGAGCTTGCATTGTGTATAATCTGAAGTAAAAGTCTCACACAAGCATTCCTCAGACATTTCAGCAACTGATAGAGAATTCACAGCCTCCCAGAAATGGTAATGGTAATTAACCCTGGGGTTCCTGCCTGCCGCGGTATGCTTGGGCAGGGGGCTTCAAGCTTCATGGCTACACTGCCTGTTTTTGGGCTTTGTTAAAGGCAGCACTGCCATGTCCCTCAGGAATTAACCCTGGGGTTCCTGCCTGCCGCGGTCTGCTCGAGCAGGGTGCTTCTTGCTTCATGGCTACACTGCCTGTTTTTGGGCTTTGTTAAACGCAGCACTGCCATGTCCCTCAGGAATTAACCCTGGGGTTCCTGCCGCGGTCTGCTCGAGCAGGGTGCTTCTTGCTTCATGGCTAGACTGCCTGTTTTTGGGCTTTGTTAAAGGCAGCACTGCCATGTCCCTCAGGAATTAACCCTGGGGTTCCTGCCTGCCGCGGTCTGCTCGAGCAGGGTGCTTCTTGCTTCATGGCTACACTGCCTGTTTTTGGGCTTTGTTAAACGCAGCACTGCCATGTCCCTCAGGAATTAACCCTGGGGTTCCTGCCTGCCGCGGTATGCTTGAGCAGGGGGCTTCAAGCTTCATGGCTACACTGCCTGTTTTTGGGCTTTGTTAAAGGCAGCACTGCCATGTCCCTTAGGAATTAACCCTGGGGTTCCTGCCTGCCGCGGTCTGCTCGAGCAGGGTGCTTCTTGCTTCATGGCTAGACTGCCTGTTTTTGGGCTTTGTTAAACGCAGCACTGCCATGTCCCTCAGGAATTAACCCTGGGGTTCCTGCCTGCCGCGGTATGCTTGAGCAGGGGGCTTCAAGCTTCATGGCTACACTGCCTGTTTTTGGGCTTTGTTAAAGGCAGCACTGCCATGTCCCTCAGGAATTAACCCTGGGGTTCCTGCCTGCCGCGGTATGCAGTTGGGGAAACCAGCACTGAAACACTCCCTCCATTTCCCACAGGAGTTAATACTTGAAGATATCTCCCTTCTGCGGGTTACCAAAGAAGCAAGGGAGGGTCTCCTACAACAATGCGGATTCCGCCCTGGCCCTCATGCAGCTTGCCTCTATGCAAGCATGGTTCCCCCACCCCTCCTGGAACAGTGGCGCGGACGCGTTAGCCTGAATGGGACAGGGACCACAATGGCTCTCCCTTTAAACTTGGTCACGCGAATTGCCTATGCTCTTGCAGAAACTTTTGAAGAGATTACAGAGGCAGATTACTGCGACGTGATAGACCACATCAATGGGATATTCCATGTCTATGCATGCAGGCATGCAGCCATACCATCCCCCCTCCTCTCCCAAAACCTTTGCATTGCAATAAAAGCTGCTTACCTGGGACCTGCTCCTGTGATTCTTCTGCACCAAGTTCTAGGGGCTGCGACTGGCTAGCTTCCTCCTGTCTTGAGAAGAGCTCCTGACTGCATGCCTCCTGGGACTCCGGGGTGTCTTCCCCCACCACAGTAGCCTCACTGTCTGCATCCCCCTCCCCCTCCCCTACCGGCTCTGAACTGTCCATCGTGGTCCTTGGATTTACAGAGGGGTCACCCCCATAAATCGCATCCAGCTCCTTGTAAAACCGGCAGGTCGTGGGGGCACTGCCGGATCTGCGGTTCCCCTCACGTGCTTTGCAATAGGCACTCCGGAGCTCCTTTACTTTTACCCTGCACTGCAGCGTGTCACGCTCATGGCCCCTTTCCAGCATGGCTCTCGATACCTGGGCAAAGGTATCATAATTCTTACGGCTAGAGCGCAGCTGTGCCTGCACAGATTCCTCCCCCCAAACACTGATGAGGTCCATCAGCTCGCCATTGCTCCATGCTGGGGCTCGTTTGCCACGTGGAGGCATGGTCACCTGTAAAGATTCACTGATTGCATTCCATACCTGGCTGAGCAAACAGGAAGGGGATTTTTAAAATTCCCGGGGCATTTAAAGGACGGGTCACCTGAGGCCAGGGAAGTAGAGTCTGACCTGATGAGCAGAGTGGCTGAACAGGCATTCTGGGATACATCCTTATACCCTGGAGGCCAATCACAGCGCTGGTGTGTGGCCACACTTGATGACCAGCGCTGCAGAACCAGCGCTGGAATCCTTATTCCCCATGCCGAGTGAGGTGTACGGCCAGCGCTGCAGTCTGGGAGTTGCAGCACTGGAAGTGCCTTGCAGGTGTGGCCACTTACTAATTGCAGCGTTGGTGGAGGCTTTCCAGCGCTGCAAATCACCAGTGTAGCCATACCCTAAGAGTAGCAATCACTGCCTCACTCTGTAGAATCCATCGGAGGAAAAAAAAAATTATGGGGACACAAACCCTCCTGGTATTTGCCTGATCTGGCTGTAGTACAATGGACTATTAGCCCAGTATCTGTAAATCCAATGTGAATCAAAAGACAAGCATGTGGCAATATACATTGGACCATTTCATCTACGTGGCACTTCACTTTCACTTGTCATCAGGCAAATAGACTACTGCATGGTTGTTTATCGAACACCACTGCTCTTTTATTTTGCTTCTACTACTCATTCTTAAGGACAAAAATAGCATTTGTCTTGCCATAATGAGCATCAACAATGTGCTGGGGGCTAGCTGCTGGATTGTCATTCCTACAGCTGGAGCAAAAAGAATGTATAGTGCATACTATGGGAAAATGGTAAGTATTTACCATGAAAAATTGAGAAAGGAAGTAAAAAAAAATTGGTTTTTCAGAAATAGAAATTTCAAATGAAATAAAACTTTTTACAGAAACTTTAGCTTTGGAAAAAAGGCCATTTTTCCCTTAAAAACAAAAACAAAATTCTGACACAGTAGTTTTGACCAGCTCTAATACCATGGAATATTTTATACTTTTTTTCCCCACTCTTATTTTGCTGACAATAGCCTTTGAGGTCCCAACTCCTAAAAATGATGATTTCTAATCTGAAATTGTCGTCATTTTTATCTTCCTCCTCTCCCCCCCACTGTTTTGTAAGGTCTCTTTAGACACACACATTTTTAGGAGAGCTGCTCACCGTTTGTCCACAAAGAAGAGTAATCTGTAACAAAATGACTCTGCTGCTCTGACACTATGGGAACATAATGTGCTGGTCAGACTAAGGTGGGAGGCTGAATGGCTCTGTGGTGTTGATAATGGGACGTAGTCTTTTGCATCGAACTCACTGGTTCTAATCTAGCCCAAATGTAATAACTGAAAGACACCAAGTCCCTTCCCAATGGGAAATTGTTTGCATTACAACCTGCAATCTCTTGATGACCACGATGAGCCAAATTTATCCTTGGTGTAACACCATTAAGTTCAGTGATGTTACACTAGGGCTGAATTTGACCAGCAGTCTGAATAATCTATCATTCTTAGCACTGATGGTCCTAATTCTGGGTTGCCACAGAGCTGTGAAGTTCAGGGAACAAGTTCTAAAGCCCAAGCCAGCTATATATATGGCTCAGGTTCCTCACACAGCTAGAGAGAGAGAGAAACCATTTTTCTGTAGGCCCTTAAATGGGCTGTTGATTGTAGATCACACGGTCTGCAGATAAGAAGCAAAACCTGTGCTTTTTATGAGGGAAGTGTTATTCATGTGGATACTGCGTGATAGAGATTGGAAGAATTCAATATTAAAAGAAATAATCATATGAAAAAATATAAATGTTTTTACTTGTGTGTATTATTACTGACCCTTTGTTCAGAGAAGGATCTTTTCAAGCTAAGCCAGCCATGCATAGCAATTTTTTTTTTGTCAGATTGTTTCAGTTAGGGAGAGTAATCCCTTTCTTTGGGTTTTAAAGAGCTCTGTAGGTCTGGTACACGATAAGTGAGAGATTTTTCCAAAGCACCTGGAGTTAAGGGCACAAGATCCATGGAAATTTTACCATGGTTGAACATGTGGCATCAGGGTTTAATCACACTTAGTTCAACCATGTTCAAAGGGATCATCCTGCACTATACCGGCTGCTCCACTGTGTTAAGCATTGGATCATTTAACACAGTTGTGCCAGGAGTGAGCTCCTTCCGCTGACCCTGAGGCAGCCCAGCCTCCAGGCAGATTAATAAACTCAGCTGGGTTGTGGTAGGACCACCTGATTTTGCTGAAGGGAGCCAGCAGGCCTGCTTTTAAGCTCAGCAGCAGCAGGTTGCTGACTACTCAATGTGTGTATCTGCAGTTGCAATTGCTCCTGCCCCGGAGGCTCAGTCTGTGTTCCATCCTGGTCCCACAGCCTGTGTACTTGGTGCAGTTCACCCCCTCCCTGACACTTGCCCCTTTTGCAGTGAGAGGGAAACCCTGATGCACATTTACATCGAGTGCACCAGGTTGCTGCAGCTCCTCCTCTCCTTGGGTCCTGGCTGCACTTTTCCCCGCCCTTCCTGATCTCCATCTGTGGCCCCATGAAGTTACAAGGAGCCTTTGAGGAGTAGTGGGTGCTGTCCATAGTTCTATGCTCAGTGTCCCCCTCTGGCTCCCTACTTTTGACCCTGTAACCCTCACTTCTATCCCTGTTTTATCATTTCTTGTCCCCCAACTTTACTTGAGTCATGGGTTCACTGGCCCCTCCTCTTAGACTGGGGGAGAGGCCTTTAGATGTGGGCAGGTGCTATCATTCTTCTGTCTGATCCAGCTCTGCTTCCCTGCTTGCTCCTGACTCTGGTTTCTGACTCCTGCTTCACCCACTAGGCCTGACTCTTGCTCTAGCCATTAGGTGTGACTACCCATGCCCTGGTCATGACAGATTATACACAAGAGTGCTTGGCCAGTGTAAAATGCCATAGGGGTAAGTTTAGAGCTGTTGTTTGACTCTAAGCATGTAGAGTTTTCCAGTTCCTGCAGGGAGATTCAGAGATAATAATGGAGAGAGGATAATCATGAAATGCCATGCCACGCCACATTTTTACAGTCACTCTTCAGCGTGGAACTGCCTTGTGAGAAAGGAGCTGTTCTCGGGGACTCTAGCACCTTTCCAGTTGGGAGGGTCCCTAAATTTCCCAGCAGTTAGTAGACACAAAAAAAGCAAAAAAGAAGCCATTAATACTTGCCGCTTCCCCACCCCCATCACTGTTTGTAAAAGATGAGTGCTGGCAAGTGCAGTTGCATGTCAGCATTTTAACACATTGCTTGTCACTAATGCAGCTACTCATCCGTGGAATGGATATATTCAGTGTAAATAATGAGTTTAAAATGTGGTGCTACTGCTGAGTTTATTACAGTAAATTTAATACAATTGTAGCACAGCTACAAAAATATATGTATGTTTGGGCCTCATCCTGTGATGTGCTGAGTGCCCTCAGAGCCTATTAAAGTCAATCAGATTTGAGAGACTCAGCACTTTGTATTACAAGGCTCTTGGTTTCCCTGCATATTCCATGTCTGAATATCATTAACACTTCTTGACCCAGAAGTTATAGGCCAAATCTCAGGCCCTACTGCAAATCAAGGGGAAAATTACCTTTGCAATGACAAATGGTATGACATTCAACGCCGAATAGGCTAGGAAAAATTCACATTCAACCATTCGTATATTCAGAATACTCCCATATAACTTTCACAGTAGCAGAACCTATAGCTAAGATTTGTAGCTCAAATTTCATTATTGCCTCCTGTTTTATTATGTTAATTACCTACTTAAAATTCTCTTTTTGGGTTGAAGCTTTCCATGCTTGTAGCATTTTACTGCCAAACAGATTGGTGTCAGGATGAGCCTTTATTATGAATAGGGACTATGGACAGAATAAAGTAACCAATTTTCTGCTGCTTTACGTAGCTACAACCTGTGATTGACCTGTCCTGGGCTTCTCTGTTTCTGCCCCTAGCAGGAAGGGTGTCATAGGAAACCAAAGACTCCTTCTAGAGTTTATAGGAAGTGTGGCCTCTCTCCCCTTCCTGGAGAACTTTACTCTTGAGCACAATGCTTGGTCTCAGCCAAAAGATGAATTAGTTTGGTAAAGAAAGTTTAAATGAAATGTGTTCTGTTGTTTGAGTGAGATGAATGGGGAAAACAAACAAAACTTTTTTCTACATTAAAATATTCATAAGACCTAACCTTCCCGCCCCCCAAGCAAACAGAAACACACACAACTGAAAAACTGGTGAACCTTTAAAATCAGGTTTTTAAAGTGTCCTGCTGTGACACTTCCTGGGGGCAGCTAGGGTTGTAAGGCACCTTGGTACCACCTGCCCTTTGCATGAAGAAGCCTTGTCTGTGCCTGCCATGGGTCAGCTTCCAGCCTCATCAGCCATTGGCAATACAAGCACTCCCCTCTAGCCTCTCAGGCTAGTGACTGGTATACTTCAGCTCTGAAGCCCTCTGAGGGTTTCCCTGAAGCATGCAGTCCCTGGTCCACTGGAAACTTGCAGTATTCACCAATTCGCTGCTCCCAACGAAACAGTACATCCCAGATTACCGGTCCCTCATCAGTTCACCACTCCACTTAGCTCATAGTACTTAGATTTGTTTATAGTGAAATCAAACACAAGTTTATTTAACAAAACATAGAGTTTCAAGTAGTAGCAAGTAGAAAGTTTGGAAACAACTGGTTACATACAAAATATAATTATAACATTCATTCTAGAACAGGGGTCGGCAACCTGCGGCTCCCGGCTCGCCAGGGTAAGCACCCTGGCGGGCCGGCCCGGTTTGTTTATCTGCCGCGTCGGCAACTTCGGCCGATCGCGGCTCCCACTGGCCGCGGTTCACGGTCCCAGGCCAATGCGGGAGGCAGGAAGCCGCGGCCAGAACATCCCTCGGCTCGCGCCGCTTCCTGCCTCCCGCATTGGCCTGGGACCGCAAACCGCGGCCAGTGGGAGCTGCGATCGGCCGAAGTTGCCGACGCGGCAGATAAACAAACCGGGCCGGCCCGCCAGGGTGCTTACCCTGGCGAGCCGGGAGCCGCAGGTTGCCGACCCCTGTTCTAGAACCTAGACTTAATTAACAAACTGATGCTTAGGTGAGTATTGCTCACCCAAAAGCCCTGCAGCTCTTTATAGCCAGGCTGGCTGTGATCCTCTTTTCATGAAACACACATGCTGGTGACCTGCCTTTACTCCAAGACCTTATGAGCATAATTTTCAGTATAGATACATAACTCCTTAAACATTAGCCATACATACAATGATTATGATGACCAGTAGCCTACTGGTTCAGTAGAGACCTCACATGCCACCCTTCTGTGGACTATTATGTAGATACCTGACCCAGGTGATCCCTTTAAAACCCTATGCACCCCCTGTGCCCTCTGCCAGTTAGCATCAAAGGTTCCCTGAGTCACACTTTCCTCCTTTTTGGGGGTGGGTGGGTGAGGAGTGCAATTTGTGTCTGCTTTAATTGTGCCTACATTTTATGAGACCACACTTAATTGTAGGCAGAAATCTTCATTGCACAAGCCGATGGGGTACTTTGCTGTCCACATGGTAGCCTTTGCTTTCAGAATTAATTGGCTCTGCTTATTGTGATAGACCTAGGCCAGTTGGGTACAGCAGAGTAGTCCTGTTGAGATCCAGGAAGTGGGCAGGCCTCCCGCCAGCCTAAGGGGAGGATCCACAGGTCCATGATACCAAATAATTGCGGGGGACAACTAATGATATAACAGGAATGGGAGTGAGCCGCCAACTGACATCCCCGGCGGGCCTCGGGACTAGGGCAGAATATAAGCTGGCCCACCGGGGCTCCTCACCCTCGAGAGGTGGCAGGAGGTCCTGCCACTTCATGTCGGGGTGGGATGTGAGGGTGAGGACATAAAGGATGTGGAGCACGAGCATGAACAAATGTTTTCGTGGCATGGTCTGGAACCGAACCGGCTGCAACTTGTGCAGCCGGCTCACGGTAAAGGGATGGGATGGCCTGACAGGTCCATGGGGCAGGGGCCCAATGAAAAGTCTGGATGGCCTGGGGTGGAGGGTGGGTGGGGCACAGCCTCTCACAGGACCCGGTCAAGGAAGACCCGAACAGTGGGCAGTAAAGTGGCCCTCACCTCCTGAAGTATGCATTGGGGTACAGGAGAGTAGTAGAAGGGAGATATACTGGCCACTGGCTAAGCAGTTTTCTGTTCCCTGACTGACCAGAGCAGGGGCTACTCCAGGCTAGGGTGGACACATGATTCCAATTAGCCTGCAAAGAGTCAGTTGAAGCCATTAAACTAATGTGAACACCTGACTCTAAGGTCCCTCTGATACTATAAAAGTGCTCACTCCGGTCAGGCCAAGGGGAGCCAGAGGAGAGGAAGTGCAGCTGAAGGGCTGGGTAATGAAGACACCCTCAAGCCACTGGAAAGGGAGCCCTAATGTAAGGGTGAAGGAGGCTTTGAGAGAGAGAAGTGGGAGAGCTGTGGAGAAGTGGCCTAAGGAAATGTAGCAACTCTGGCAGTGAAAGTTTGGCTGCCAACAGCTGCTGCTATTAGGGTCCCTGCGCCGGAACCCGGATTAGAGGGCGCATTCCTCCCATCCTGCCACTACAGAAACACCTCCTGGGAGGGGAAGACAGGCTCCTGTCCGGACAGGAGGCTAAACTGTTCTGGAATAAGCCCGTAGGGACAACAGAGACTGTGGGAGTTCTGTCACCAACCTCCTTGCTGGCTTATGATGAAAAGAGCTCAGTAGACTGTAACCCTGGCCCTAGAGAGAGAAGGACTATGTGGAGCATCGCAGTGAGCCTCTGAGGCTAGCACAAACCACCTGGAAGCATGGGATCCACAGGGACAAGGTCAGAGCTCTGACACATTATCTTTGTTTGTGTTATTTACCTATCCAAATTGTTGTGCCCACAGAAAAAGGCTGTCTTTTGAAAATCTGAGTCCTAAAACTGCACACTTCTAATGTGGCTACATAGTCCTCAATGAGGAATGGCCTCTTGGAAAGGTTGTAAGATTTAAAAAATAAGGAACATATAAATAATTAAAAACAGTGCTTTGTTATGTTAAGTGAAAATGTTTTGTTTAGTTACACTTTTGCTGGTGTCACTTATTCCATAGTCCTTCAGTTTTAGTTCTGTTGTGTGGCTATAGACCAATCCAGTTTTCTGTTTTGTGCAACTCCACAGATCCTATTGTGCAACCTCACAATGGCACCCCATTTTCCTTTTAAAATTACACACAATGGCAAATCAAATACAAAACCATACAGTAATAAAGTAATTTTGGTAACTGATTAAGTTATTAAAGGTGTAAGTTAATGTATTCTCTGTGCAATGGGGCTGAGTTAACATTGCCAGTGGAAGTTGAACTTTTGCATTTCCTGTGGATGTGGAGGTGTTCGTTCTGATTTGCAAATATAACATTATATTACTGCAAGTTTTACATCTAATTTTATTTTGATGATTATCACTCTTTAAAGGGACACTGTCAAGGCTAGCAAACCAGAAATGTGACTAACCCAATGAGTTTCTGCTCACATGGATGATGATGTATTCCATTCTTCCCCAGCTGTGCCTGTCTGTTCAATGGAGGTATTTCTGATTTCACACGAGTTTTACACTGTTGTAATTTAATTGACTTCAGTGGAGTTACTCTTAATTCATGCTAGTAGAATTAAGGCCTAGAAAAGAAAAATCATGTACTCCATATATGTTGTGACAAAGTTCCTCCTCTACCTTGGTGGGTCCTGCACTTATTGGCAGATTTGCTCACCTCCGTGATCTTCCCCTGGAACCCACAGTCTGGGTCAATTCCTCCTGTGTCTGATCAGCAGTTGGGAGGTTTGGGGGAAACCCCAGGCCCGCCCTTTACTCCAGGTTCCAGCCCAGGGCCCTGTGGATTGCAGCTGTCTATAGTGCCTCCTGTAATAGCTGCATGACAGCTACAACTCCCTGGGCTACTTCCCCATGGCCTTCTCCAAACACCTTCTTTATCCTCACTACAGGACCTTCCTCCTGGTGTCTGATAATGCTTGTACTGCTCAGTCCTCCAGCAGTACATCCTCTCACTCTCAGCTCCTCACACTTCTTGCTCCCAGCCCTCACATGCACACCTCACTGACTAACTGGGAGGCTTTTAACTAGCTCCAGCCTGCCCTTGATTGGCTTCAGGTGTCCCAATCAATGTAGCTATCTCCACTGCCTTCTAGAAAGATCTTAATTGGCCCCAGGTGTCTTGATTAACCTGGGGCAACTGCCATTTGGTTACCGTGGCACCAGGGATTTGTTTAGCCTGGGGCTAACATACCTGTTCCTCACTATTTTACAGTAGCCATCTGGCCTTGCCCCATCACACATATATATATATATATAAATGCCTATGAAAGAAAATGTTTTATTTATATATATATATATATGGAGTACATGATTCTTCTTCTCTGGGCCTTAATTCTTTCATAGGCATTTTTAGATTAACTAAAACAGACATATTATTTTACCTTCTAATAATCCTGTAGGAAATAGCCAATTCCATGCGTCAGCATTTCTCAAGATCTGGATTCAGAGCAACCAAACTCCCCCAGAGGATACAAAAGCACAAAAAGCTCTGAGATCTCAGGCAGCCTATTCCCAGCTCTGATTCTATTTTAAACTCATGTATATGAATAGAACTGCTGCTGAAAGTTCACAGGTAAGCAAATATGCTCTGTAGTTTGTCTGGGAAACACAGAAAAAGACCAGAGCCAGAAAGGAAGAAGAAGGAGGAAAAGAAGAGATGTAGGTTGTTAGGCAAAGGTGGGGAGCAAAAGAGATGAAATTGATAAAGTGGAAAGCTAGAAAATTCACTCCAAGGCTCCATTTAGTTCCTCTGCCCTGGCAGTTTCAGTGAAGTGAACTTCTTTCTGGAATCAATACTGCTATCATTTCACAAAATTACAGTGGTTTGAACAGAAAACTAGTCATAAATCAACTTCATGTACAGACAGCCAGAGGAAACAGTTTTGCTTTGAGGATTTTGGTGCTTCAGAACCAGTTAAGGCGGATCAGTCAGTTCTGGAATCCATTATTACTATTTCATACAGAAATACATACTGGTACTGCATATTCAGAAAATATATACATCAGACATATTAATTTGAAAGAGAGAGGTATCCATTTTTATAAGGTAAGTGAAGAATTATTAGGACTGTGACTCTTCAGCTTTTGAGCATGTGTAATTTTAGTGAAATCCAATCATTTTGGAAGTTATTGAGAGATGTTCTCTTTCTCCAATTCCACTTCCCTACCCACCCATCCAAATGAGGCCAAACAGATGTCCTAGTTATTTCTTTCTTCATAGCTCTATCATAGTTCTTATAGGTCCTGGGAGATTTCTGCAGCTCACCACTTTAACTTAGGGCCTGATTCAGTTCTTACTGAAGACAATTGATGGGAGTCTTTCAACTAATTTCAATGGCAGCTGGATCAAACCCTTAGCTTTAGGGAAAGAGACAGATTAGAGGAGGTTGCGCTGGTTCACTGTACTCTGGGAGGTCCTCTTTTAGGATCCTGCTAATAAAAATGTGGCTGCCTTATATGTCATTAATGTATCAGAACTCAGCCCACTTGTCTTTTCCCAAACACCTCTGACATTAACCATTTTCTTGAAGTCTAGATCCTCTGTCTTCCAATGAAGTAGTTACAGGAGACAGGAAATGACCTCGTCATGTATCTTAAGGATTTTGTGTATATAATATAGGGACAGGTTCTCTTATGTGGCCAAGCTCCACAAGGTGCAAAAGAAAGGGAGTTTACAGCTCTCTGGCTGTGAGGCTTGGTCTATCCCTGCACCCGTTCTGAAGGCTAAAAGCTGCTCTAACTTACACCATTGATGTATAGGTCCTCAAAGCACCATACACCCATGGAGCATTGGTTTAGTGGGGCATAGCTCTATTCCTACTCCGCCCTGTCCTTTCCTCCTTGGGATGCTCCGTAAGCTTGGAGGAAGTCTCAGATGGCCAGTTACTGCCAGAACCCACTCCATATTTATGAATGATCTGCCTCCAACAATCTCAAGGCCATTTAAGTATGCAGGTGATATCTGCCTCGCCTCAAGAGAAAGAGACTTCAAAAAGACTGAGGACAACCTGAACCAAGATATGGTAGCCATCTGTGGCTATTTCAAGAAGTGGAGACTTCAGCCCAGTTTATCAAAAACAGTGTTGTCATGCTCACATCTCAGTCACACTAACGCTTCACAAGAACTCAACATCTTCTTGAATAGAGAAGGACTGGCACGTGACCCAAAGCCACAGGAGTAACTCTAGCTCATACACTTATGTATAAGGACCCATCACCAAGATAACTCAGAAGATTAAGAGCAGAAACGGCCTCTTAGAATATCAGGGTTGGAAGGGACCTCAAGAGGTCATCTAGTCCAACCCCCTGCTCAAAGCAGGGCCAATCCCCAGACAGATTTTTGCCCCTTATCCCTAAATGGCCCCCTTAAGGATTGAACTTACAACCCTGGGTTTAGTAGGCCAATGCGCAAACCACTGAGCTATCCCTCTAGTCTCAACTTGGGCAGCTAATGTGCAAAAACTATACAGTTTGGCATTAACTCTCTGAGACGCAGTTGGAGAACACTGTGCTCAATGTGGTTAAACTTTCCCCACACAAAGCCAGTTGATGTGCAATTGAATCAAACAATGAGAATAATAACAGGGACTATGAGACCACAAAACACTAAGTTGATACCAGTCCTTTCTAATATCCCACCACTTAACATCACGCATTATATTTCCACAAAGAACCATCTTGACAAATCCAGGAGATACCTGCCACTTTTCAAAGTTATATGGGAGGTGCCTCGCCATGGACTCATAAGTAAGAGACCACGTTGGACTATGTTACCAACCATCTCCATAGCTGATGCTATCACATTGTGGTGAGCAGAATGGAAATGAGTTGCTCCCACTGTAAGAAACTCCTTTCTCATCACTCAGCCTTGATGACAACCTGCCTGGCTTCGAGCTGCCATGCTGTCAGTGGTGCAAGAACACCCATGTCAGATGTGGAGTGGTGAGATGTGTGGCAAATGAATGCATCTGGGGACTCAGCACAGCCCTGTGTGTAGGTGTGGCGATGGAATGCTAAAACTGTACAAATGTACCAGAAGTGAGATGCATCCCCTGGGGATGGTAAATTTCCTTGGTCAATACCTATAAGACCTTTCTTCAGTGACAAAACCACTGAATGAACTGGTAAAGTCCAACACATTGTGGCTACAGGGGCCAAATCAACAGGTAAAAGAAACTATTTCAACAGCCCTAGTCTCAGGTACTATGATGTGAACAAACCCACACTGGTCAGTGCAGATGGAAGCAGCTAAGTAACATGGATCCGAGCGGAAGCCAGTTGCGTTTTGTTCTCACACAGTCACCAGAAGCGGAAAAACAATAAGCATAGATTGAAAAGTACTGCCTGGCATGCATATGGGTATGTGAGAACTTTTAAAGAGATCTGTGCGGTTGGCACTGATAACAGACCATAAACCGCTTGTAACCTTCATCAAGAGAAAAGACCTGGATTTGAGATGCCAAGATCTTTTGATAATGTTAATGTGATTTAATCCAATTGCTAAATATGTTCCTGGGAAAAATCTGGTAATAGCAAACACACTGTCACAGAGTCCAGCATCATACTCAACTACTGATGAGCTCAAAGATGACAGAAAGTCATACCAGTGGCTGCTATGGAAACATACAGACTAGCATCAGACCAAACCAGCTATAACAAGCATCCTTGACAGACACACAACTTTAAAAAGTTCTAAGTTACATTAGGGCTGTGATCATGGGCTGGCTGATCCTTTGAGACAACCTGGGTTTAGCCTTGCCCATGACTTGCCTCACTGCTGAGCTGGCAATATAAGGGTTAATTGGTGACCCCAGCTGGATGTAATGGAGCTCTGTTAGAAAACGGCACTAGATGTGGTGGTGAGCCAAAGTGAGCAGTACTTAAATAGAGCTGGGAACTCAGCAGGGAGAGGAGAGACCCAGGAGAGAAGAGCTAGGGAGAGATCTCTCTCCCTGGGGAAGACCTGGACAAAGGTGCAGTAGTTTGGGTCTGGCAGTGGCCAGGAAGCAGAGCTACAGGAACAGGATTAAGTCCTGTGGTGGGGCTCTAGCTAGGGTCTGCATGGACTAGGGAACATGGGAGGCAAATGAAATGCCCCTTTAGGGATGCTAGCCCCCTGGCCCCACCCCTTTCACCCAAGGCCCTGCCCCTTCTGCCCACCCATGCTCGCAAGAACCCCGAGCCTCCCACCCCCATCCCCATGGCCAGAGGAGCCCCGGCCAAACCAGCTCAACCTCTGGGCTGTGGTGGCCAGCTCATCCACCGAGCCTCTGGCCAGCCTGAGCCGCCCCCTACCCCAAGATGCCCCAGGCCGCCAGCCAGCCCAAGCCACCCCTTGTCACCAGCAGAGCCCCAGATCTAGGCCGCTGGCTGGAGCTCAGCCTCCGCAGGCTTCATGGAAGAGTGGGGGTCTTGGGGCAGAGTGTGGGTAGGGCCACAGCATGGGTTAGGGAAGGCTTAGGCTTCCCTGGCCTTTGATAACTGCTGCCCATGCCAGGGAATGAGATAGAAGCCCATAAGGTATTTGGACTCCAGGCAGGGAAAAAATCTGGGAGGACAATACCCTAAGAAGGGAAGGAATTGAAGTCAAGCCCCAGGAGGGCTGAGGGACCTTCTGTTTTTCACTGAACACCAGAAGAGGACTGAACTATTGTGTGACTTGGCCCGAGGGCTGACCCACAGAGCACAGAAGACCCGGTCAGAGAATCTGGGGAAGAGACTGTCTGGGATTGGTCATCATGGCTGAGAAAGTGGCCACCAGAGAAGAGTGAGAGGCAAAGTCCCCTGCTATGTCACATCTGGGCAGGAGGAGGTGCCCTAGAGGTAAGGATGCATGCTCACAGATTGTCAGGCCCAATTATCTAAAGGGCACTAAGGAAGGGACAAGAGACTACTTTGTAATACGTGGACAATTAAGAGAGTCAAATGGTCTCATTATTAAAGGCAACTGCATCATAATCCAAATGAATGAGAGGAGAAATCCTAAACCTCATCCATGAAGGACATCAAGGACTAAATAAATATCCTAAACAGGCCAACCAGTCAGTGCATCAACAAAGACATAAAGAATAAAATATCTGCATGTGAACATTGTATTGTGTGGTCTGTTACTTTAGCAAAGAACCTTTAACAACAACGCTTCTACCAGATAGACCTTGGAAGAGACTAGCTGCAGATTTATGAGAATTCAGAGGACATTACCACCTGGTTATAGTGGACTGTTTTTTCAAGTATATAGAAATAACATACTTGAATGACATAACACATCGCAGTGTTATCAAGAAACCAAAGAGCATTTTTTCTCATTTCGGTATTCCAGAACAACTAGTGATGGACAATGGGTCACAATTCACTGCAGCAGAATTTAAATAATTCCAAACAAAATATGATTTTGATCATATTACTAGCAGCCCACATTACCCACAAGCAAATGGAGAGGCTGAGAGAGCAGTACAGACAGCCAAGAAAATCTTACAACAGGAAGGTCCATTTCTTGGTCTTCTGAGCTACAGATCAACACTGATAGCCACTAATGGGATTAGTCCAGCACAACTCCTGATGAGAAGACAACTCAGAACTAATATTCCAACTTTGGAAAAGAATCTGTCTCCAAAGTGGGCAGAAATGAAGACAATAGTCAATCAAATAAAAAGGCGAAAAGAGCTTATGGACACTTGTATAACAGATGTCACTCAAAACTGCTGGATCTAGAACTTGGTGATTGTGTTTGTGTCAAACTGATGGAGAACTCCAGCTGTCATAAATAAAAAGAATTGATCGCCCAGATTATGTGATCGAGACTATGTGGAGAGTTCAACAGAAACCACTGACATCTTCAGTTTGTTCTTCAGAAAGAACAATCAACAGAGCAAACTCTACAGATGGTGGATGCAGAAGAAGATGACTGAAAGATTCCAAACAGACCACAGCCAGTCATTGCAACTAATGGACATCCAGATGACCAAGTTGTTATGCATTTGGATTGTGTAATTAGAAAGCCAGTACTATTCAGAGACACTTAGACTCATACATACTGAACTTTAAAGATAGTGTAAATTTTGTAAATGGTAGGAATGTGAATCTCAAAGGGTGAGAAGTGATGGAATGCCAAAACTATATTATAATGTTCTAGGTGGCACCATGTGTAACTGGCTGGTATTAGCCAGACCTGGCAGTGCATGTAAATATCTTAAAGAGAAAACACATCTCTTGTATCATGATGGAAGTGCTGTAGCCATTCAAATGTGTACAGAAACCTGATCTGCTAGTAGCTGCCCTGCAACCTACTGTGTATAGGGAGGACACAACAATTGCAGAGCAATTGAGGATGCTACACCCCTACTGAATGGTGCACGTATTGTGCTGGTCTGTCAGGACTTTCCAGACTGTACACTGCTGATCCCAAGACTACTGAATGACTAAACATGTATATCTACCTAAGCCTGTCTGATACTTCTGACTTTTTTTTTTTACTTATACATTTGTTTTTTCTGCCTACTTCATATTTTGTGTTTTGAACCTTTTTTCATCTTTATTGTACATCCACTACCAGTAAGGAGAACAGCTATTCTCTTCATCCTACTCCGCATTACCAAATTGCTAAGGTGGCAGTTTTCTATTTGATTATTATATTTAAGACACTTTTGTAGTGGCTTGCTCTCTTCCAAAGTTATTTGTAAAGAACCCATTTATGCAGAGTCTAAACACCATATGGCTATAACCAGTTGTAATTATTTCCTATAGTTTCTGTATTATACTGAAGTTTTCTTTTAGCTTTGATAGATTTTTTTTTCTGGACACTACTTAGTTAAATTTGAATTCATTAACAAAAGCAATCATAATTAATTGATAAATACCATAGTTAAATCCATTAAACAATAAAGCATTGCAAACACTAGCACAATTAAGTATATGTGGGAGTATTCATGCTGGATTTCCATTCCTGGCATTTTGAAAAGGTCTTTTATTATTCACACAATGAAATTTTCAAACAGCTACAAATGTTCATGTATCATTTGTATCATTGTTTATGTATCACTTGCGAACAGGAAAAAAAGGATTTGTCTCATTTATGAAGCTTAGTGTATCCAGTCAGGGAACAGAAACAATAACATGTGACCAATCGTGTGGCATGAATACTAATAGCAGCCGGTTTGTTAACAAACCTTTGGCTCTAAACAATTGAGGATAACAAGCAAATTTGTAGAAATTGACCTGTTTGTGGCTAATTTGTGAACAAGAAAGGAGCTAAGTTTGTTGGAGAAGTTATTCACAATGAACAAGTCAATCAGCTCTATTGCTGGGTATTTAATAATTAGGGGACTGGGCTAAGCATTATGGAGTAGCCCTTTGTAGTCTGAGGGGAAGTTACCATGGGTGAAAGATGGCCATTTAGGAGAGGGATGAGTTATATACAGAGAGAAGGGAGGGTTTATGGCTGCTGGGAATCAGGACAGTATTGGGCTGTTGCCTAGATTGCCTGCTGAGGACCCACCACTTGCTCTGGCCTTGGCTTTCTCACTGCCAGTTCCTCACTCCTCTCTCAAGTGGGGAGCAATGGAAGGGAACTGAGTGGTCATGTTGTGGACAGAAAGGAACTAGCATGGAGCCAAGAGTGACTCCAGGCAGGGAGGGGAGCTGGCGACTAAGAGAGGCAGCTCAAGAGGGTGAAGCTCTTGGCCTGCTCTGGGAATAGAAGCCATTTTGCTGTTGCTTGGCAGGAGATAGAGTAGTGGTGGAGGTGAAGTCTTGTTCAAGTGAGGGGAAGTGTTAGGAGTTGGGGGTTCTGCTGATGGTAAGGGATGGGAAGGACAGAAGTCAGCCCCTCCGTTAATTTAGCCATTGGCTGATAACATGAAAAATTCCCTTCCACCCACTCCCATTTAGGGTCTGCTTTTGATGCCACTTACTCATGTTATAAATCAGGAGTAATTAATTCCAGGTTAAGTGAAATCAGAGTCAGGTTTATAGAGGACACCAATTGATCCCCTCCCTATCCCTGCCAATCCTGTGGGGGAGTATGCATTTTCTTCTTCACTCTCCAGACATTGTGTGCACAAAAGAGCCATTAAAAAGCATTGGCAGATTTTTATAACTTATTTCCATCAAACAATCCACACATCAGTGACAGTGATTGGCCAGAGTGCCCCACTAATGTTTAACTAGTCAAGCTCCATTGCACTGGAGCTGTGTCAAGGAGGCAGGAGCTATTTAATTAGTCGGAAGCAAGAGACAGCAATTGTGTAGTAGATCTTTCTTTGCTGTCTTTGGGGCCTTTGCTGTCTCTGTTCAGTGTAATGATATCTTAATGTTGGAAAAGCAGAGAGACAAGCACTCTGTTGTGCATCATTCACATGGAAAAGGCAGGGGAAGGTTTGTAATGGGTGAATTTAATAGGCATGTGTAATGGACCCCTCTGAGTTGGGTTTCTATTTCTTCCGACACTGCAGTTTCATAGGCATTCACCAGAAGATGTTTTAGCTCTATATAGACAATTGCCAACTGAGCCCTAGCTGCAGAACCATGCCAAGGGAGTGTGGGGGGAAATATATTTGACAGCCTGTTTGCTAAAGCTGACTGCTGATTGGACCCATCCACATCTGTACCCTTTTCTATTGGCTTTTTCAAAAAAATTCCGGTGAGCAGTTTCTCTTCGCACAAACGTTTAGTAAGAAATCTTTATTTTATGAAAATACAAGTACTGACACATTAATAAACATTCACCTCAGAAGAGCTGGCACACCCAAGCTTTGAGTGTTTGCGACTGAGAACCAAGATCTCTGGTCTCGCATTCTTTTTCTGATTTGACCACTTCCCTGTTGTAGGCAAATAATTTACAAGCTCTGTGCCTCAGTTTCCCCATCAGTGAGACTGGGATAGAAATACCCATCTATGTAAAGTACTTCAATATGATTGGATGAATGGTGCTATATAAATATATTTTTTACTATTGTAGCTCAGCCTTGTACTTATACAGATGTGTGTGTGTGTGCCTAGCTGCAAAAAGTGGGGAACGGACATTAATTACTGGCAAAGTGCAATAAGATTACACATTACATCTACTGTACATCAGTATCCACAAGAGTGAATCATGGATAATAATCTCAATAGGAAGCCCACAGGACATGACAAGAATTGGCTACTTACAGTAAACAGTTACTTAAAATCTTTTTCTCAGTATTAGGCCTGACTTTTCATTGTTTTGAATCACATTTTGCAATAAATATTTGTATTTTACCCTTCACAATACATATTGAATAGTTACAAAGGTGTTACACACTGAAACTGCCCTTCCCCAGGCAGTGGGAAGTCACTGCTTTCCTGTGACCAGGGGTTCCTTTCTTTTCTCACCTGACCGTAGTTGGTATCAGTTGTGCTTTCAGTACTGCAGGGTGTGGTAGGTGCTCAGCTCCTGTTAGCGTGAGTCCCAATCACTCTTTCTTTACTGAGCACTTGAAGCAAGAGACCAGTATCCCTAGAGCTCTCTTCTCTTCCGATTTCACTCCTATTTCTCTATGTAAAGCTTTATCGTTTCAGATGGAAGCTTTACATTAACTCCTTCTCCTTGCCTCCCGAGAGTGTCTCAAGGCTGCTGTATCCCTAGCCTTCTTCAACAACTCCAGCTCCTATTTCCTTCTGGGACATTCCCTAAGTAATTTCAATCTTACCCATTGCTTCTTTGTGGTTGACACTGAACTATTTATCTCCTTGAATCTTAATCTCATTGTTCTATCTGTCTTTATCTGGTTGTCTTGCTTTGTCAGCTACCGCTTATATCCCAGCTGCTGACTACAGAAGGCTTTGGAGACTTAAGTTCTCCTGGGTAAGTCCTCTTTGGAGGAAATCTTGATCTGAAGTTTATGTTTCCTTCCTTATCTCTCTTCTTTGTAAAACATCCTATTATAATTTCAGGACTACTGCTAGAGTTCATCTTTCTTTTCACCTTGGCTGAAATCCTTATTCCTACCTTAGGCCTTGATCCAGCTAACCACTTAAGCATGTATTTTATTTAGGGATTGGGGCCTTACTTGCTTCCAGTCTCACGTTCTTAGTGCATTTTTCTAACACCAGCACTCACTAAGACAGCTTACCCCTGCTACACTAAAGCTATTTCCAAAATATTACAATTTGCCATAGTAAATTCAAACAACGGAACAGTAACCATCTTCATATCCAAGTCTTGTGCAGCACTGAACCATTGTCAGTGCTTAACAAATAATAATAAATCAGATTTCATATTGCTTTTAGTTATTGTTATTTTTGTGTTATGGTAGCATCCACAATGTGCTGGGTGCTGGCCACACAGTTAGATAAGAAGACCCAATCCCTGCCCCAAGGAGCTTCAATCTGAGAAGGTATTTGCTTATGTCCATGAGCTCATATCATTCAATTTTCTCTTTTCCTCAGTAGGTGGCGCATTCGGTTTCTACATTATAATCAACCTACCAAAGCCTTTTTTTTATTGATTATTTCAGTCCCTAGTTGAAAGGGGCTGCTATGCCACAGATGTCGTTAATGCATCTTTTTTTTATTTCTTCCGTCTCATAAAGTTATTCCCAATGGATGCCAGAAAAGTGGCTGTTTACAAGGCGGTTATCTAGGAGCGGGAAATGAAGTTATCCAAGGCTGGGTAGGGAAGAATCATGGCACATCCACTTGGGATGCTTTAATTTTCTTAAAGACAGCAAAGAGTTCTCCATTACCAGTTTCCAGACTATTCTCTCAAACAGCTCCAGAGTATAACTAGAGCATTAGTTACAATATCTTTGGACTGTACCCAGGCACTCCTAACAAATAGGAATATAGCAGACACTATCCTGGCCCCAGTCAACACAAGAGTTGACATTGACTTCACTGGAGCCAGTATTTCCACCCTGGCATTCAAATCAAACCCTGTGTAATAGACTTAGATAGATATTCACGTTTAAGTTGGTCCCTTTAAATATAATACTGAGCAGAGCACATAATTATCACCAAACCAAGCTTGCTCCGCCTCTCTGAACAGCACCCTGGTGCTTAATCCACACACATCTGCTGTATCAGGATTGAATAGAAGGTCTCATTCTGCAAGACACAGAGCACTAAGGAAATTAGTTAGGGAAGTGGATTGGACTGAAGAACTTGGGGATCTAAAGGTGGAGGAAGCCTGGAATTACTTCAAGTCAAAGTTGCAGAAACTATCGGAAGCCTGCATCCCAAGAAAGGGGAAAAAAGTCATAGGCAGGAATTGTAGACCAAGCTGGATGAGCAAGCATCTCAGAGAGGTGATTAAGAAAAAGCAGAACGCCTACAAGGAATGGAAGATGGGAGTTATCAGCAAGGAAAGCTACCTTATTGAGGTCAGAACATGTAGGGATAAAGTTAGAAAGGCCAAAAGCCATGTAGAGTTTTCCCTTGCAAAGGAAATTAAAACCAATAGGAAAAGGTTCTATAGCCATATAAATAAGAAGAAAACAAAGAAAGAAGTGGGACTGCTAAACACTGAGGATGGAATGGAGGTTAAGGATAATCTAGGCATGGCCCAATATCTAAACAAATACTTTGCCTCAGTCTTTAATGAGGCTAATGAGGAGCTTAGGGATAACGGTAGGATGACAAATAGGAATGAGGATATGGAGGTAGATATTAACACATCTGAGATAGAAGCCAAACTTGAACAGCTTAATGGGACGAAATCAGGGGGCCCAGATAATCTTCATCCAAGAATATTAAAGAAACTGGCACATGAAATTGCAAGCCCATTAGTAAGAATTTTTAATGAATCTGTAAACTCAGGGGTTGTACCGTATGACTGGAGAATTGCTAACATAGTTCCAAAGTATCTTTAAGAAAGGGGAAAAAAGTGATCCAGGCAACTACAGGCCTGTCAGTTTGACATCTGTAATATGCAAGGTCTTGGAAAAAATTTTGAAGGAAAAAGTAGTCAAGGACATTGAGGTCAATGATAATTGGGACAAAATATAACATGGTTTTACAAAAGGCAGATCATGCCAAAACAACCTGATCTTCTTCTTTGAGAAGGTAACAGATTTTTTAGACAAAGGGAATGCAGTGTATCTAATTTACCTCGATTTCAGTAAGGCATTTGATACAGTTCCACATGGGGAATTATTAGCTAAATTGAAAAAGATGGGGATCAATATGAAAATTGAAAGGTGGATAAGGAACTGATTAAAGGGGACTACAATGGGTTGTATTGAAAGGTGAATTGTCAGGCTGGAGGGAGGTTACTAGTGGAGTTCCTCAGGGATCGGTTTTGGGACCAATCTTATTTAATCTTTTTATTACTGACCTTGGCACAAAAAGTGGGAATGTGCTAATAAAGTTTGCGGATGACACAAAGCTGGGAGGTATTGCCAATACAGAGAAGGACTGGGATATCATACAGGAAGATCTGGATGACCTTGTAAACTGGAGTAATAGTAACAGGATGAAATTTAATAGTGAAAAGTGAAAGGTCATGCATTTAGGGATTAATAACAAGAACTATCGTTATAAGCTCAGAAGGCATCAGTTAGTAGTGACAGAGGAGGAGAAGGACCTCGTAGTATTGGTTGATCACAGAATGACTATAAGCCGCCAATGTGATATGGCTGTGAAAAAAGCTAATGCGGTCTTGGGATGCACCAGGCGAGGTATTTCCAGTAGAGATAAGGAGGTGTTAGTACCGTTATACAAGGCACTGGTGAGACCTCATCTGGAATACTGTGTGCAGTTCTGGTCTCCCATGTTTAAGAAGGATGAATTCAAACTGGAACAGGTTCAGAGAAGGGCTACTAGGATGATCCAAGGAATGAAAAACCTGTCATATGAAAGGAGACTCAAAGAGCTTGGCTTGTTTAGCCTAACCAAAAGAAGGCTGAGGGGAGATATGATTGCTCTCTGTAAATATATCAGAGGAATAAATACCATGGAGGGAGAGGAATTATTTAAGCTCAGTACCAATGTGGACACAAGACCAAATGGATATAAACTGGCTATCAGGAAGTTTAGACTTGAAATTAGATGAAGGTTTCTAACCATCAGAGGAGTGAAGTTCTGGAACAGCCTTCCAAGGGGAGTAGTGGGGGCAAAAGACGTATTTGGCTTCAAGACTAAACTTGATAAATTTATGGAGGGGATGGTGTAATGGGATAGCCTAATTTTGGCAATTAATTCGTCTTTGACTACTAGCGGTAAATATGCCCAATGGCTTGTGATGGGATGTTAGACGGGGTGGGATCTGAGTTACTACAGAGAATTCTTTCCTTGGTGTCTGGCTGGTGAGTCTTGCCCACATGCTCAGGGTTTAGCTGATCACCATATTTGGGGTCGGGAAGGAATTTTCCTCCAGGGCAGATTGGCAGGAGCCCTTGGGGGTTTTCGCCTTCCTCTGCAGCCTTGGGCACGAGTCACTTGGTGGAAGGTTCTCTGCACCTTGAAGTCTTTAAGCCATGATTTGGGGACTTCAATGGCTTAGACACAGGTTTGATACAGGAGTGGATGGGTGAGATTCTGTGGCCTGCATTGTGCAGGAGGTCAGTGTGACAGTGTACCCCATAAGGCTTTATGGGGTGTGTGTGCTTATAAATGTATGTATGATATAACTGGAACAGGGTTTTGCTACATATGCCATGTAACGTATCTCTGTAAAGGTTATGGTCTACTATATCTATTCATCCTATTTGTGCACATAAATCATTTTGTACTTGAGGTTAAGAATATTGGCTGTATACTTGCTTGATTTCTAAGTAAGCTTTGTGTGGCATTTGGTCAGCTTCTTTAGGAAGGAATTCACAAGGTTAAGTACCCAATCAGGAAGCACTTGGGGAACAATGCATCTTGGAATGCTCCAATCCACATAAGAAGTCTTCCTGGAGACATACAAGATACCATGTGGACAATGGCTTCTGCCTGTAAAGACTGTGAGTTGTGCATGGACATGTGACTTGCCCAGGTGACTCCAGAACTACATCTTGGAGTTGGACATTGCATAGGAGTGAAGAAGGGGTCTCCACCCACAAGAGAAAGTCTATTTAAACCCCTGGGAAACCCCTCCATTTTGTCTTCAGCTGGCTAAAGAGAGAGAGCCTCTCCTCCCCCAGGATACTTGAAGGAAACTGGAACAAAGGACAGTAACTACAGGGGGTGTGAGTGATTGCTAGACCCAGGCTAAAAGGAGACTAGTCTGTAAAAGGGAGCATTCTGGAACTGGTGAGGATCTTATCTGTATTCAGTTTGATTAGACATAGATTTGCGCATTTTATTTTATTTTGCTTGGTGACTTATTTTGTTCCATCTGTTACTACTTGGAACCACTGAAATCCTACTTTCTGTATTTAATAAAATCACTTTTTACTTATTAATTAACTCAGAGTATATATTAATACCTGGGGGAGAAAACAACCATGCATATCTCTCTATCAGTGTTATAGAGGGCGAACAATTTATGAGTTTACCTTGCATAAGCTTTATACAGGGTAAAACAGATTTATTTGGGTTTAGACCCCATTGGGAGTTGGACATCTGAGTGCTAAAGGCAAGCACACTTCTGAGAGCTGTTTTCAGGTAAACCTGCAGCTTTGGGGCAAGTAATTCAGACCCTGGGTCTTTGTTGGAGCAGATGGGAGTGTCTGGCTCAGCAAGACAGGATGCTGGAGTCCTGAGCTGGCAGGGAAAACAAGAGCAGAGGCAGTCTTGGCACATCAGTTGGCAACTCCCAGGGGGGTTTCTGTGATCCAGCCTGTCACAGTCAGACTAGATGATCATAATGGTCCCTTCTGACCTTAAAGCCTCTCTCTATGATTCTATGATTCACTTCACTCAAGGTGCTAAGCAAGGGCACTCAGCCCCTCAAAGGTGGTGTTCAGCCCATTGCAAGATCAGGCCCTACTCATGCTTCAGGGACATCTCTGCTTTCTTCCCTTCAACTACAAAGGGGAGCTTTTAACAAAGAGAGTGGCTAATTACATTTCTGTCATAATTTCTTTTTGATTTCTTGATCTTCCTAAATTCTTGCTCTCTAAACTTCAGGAGGCCTGCTGACTATGTGCTATGTCACTCACCTCCTTCTGCTATTTACAGTGACTTCCTGCCTACCTCTGAGTCCATTTACAAAATGTCCTTATGGCTTTCAGAACTTTCTATGCGCTTGCTCCATCCTGCCTGCTTGACCTTATAGCCACCTTGTTCCCTATCTGCTCCTCCAATTTTGGCCTCTTCTCAGTCTCCTCCCTGCAATTCTCAACAGCTGTGAGTCACTCTCTCTCTTGTGCTGCCCCATCTACCATATCTGGAATGATCTCTGCAAACCACTGAGTCATTCTTTAAATCTCAGATTAAATCTTCCATTCAATCTTTAGCCTCTCTCTCACCATAAAGCATTTTGTGATACTATATGTTAGGTCTCATTTGTAAATAGCAGTTGTATGACACTGTATTGCACCAACATTTCCAGCCCTGAATTTCACAACATTTTTCTGTTTGTTTGCCAGATATGCTGGGAAATAATTGTGATCAATGCATAGCTTAAATTATAACTTTTCAGGGTGACCTCGCTCAGGGACAATACATGAAGAACAGATTCTTTGGTATGGTGCAGCCTCTGATTGATGAACCATCAGAAGAATCCGGGCCTGAATGCACCATAATCGGCTCGGGGAGGATCACCCTCAGGTAACAGCAATCCTCCAGTGACATTGAGGCAGCATAGGAGCTCATCTACCATTCCTTGCCCCTGCTGGTGGCATGGAAAGGAAAAATGGGCTTGGTTGCAGCAAAGGGGACATGGTCAGGACACATCTGTGCAACATCAATCCCAGCTGTGGTTCTGGCCCTTGATGATGATTGCAGCTGCTGTTGACTACAACAATCCTCAGGCTGCTCTTACTAAGCACAGAGAGACTGGGCCTGCACAGAGGCTGCACCAGAATCAGGAGACCCACCTTCGTGGACACACAGCCCTGACCAGTTCTCTGCAGTTCAGCTTCAGCCCTCGACACGGCCCCTAGCTGGCTATACTTAAGAATAGCATCGTTAACACTGGAAACCTTCATTCTCTTGTCTATTAACAATCCATTTTTGACTATCTGCAGAAATGGACTCTTCCTTCTTCAGAGCACAGTGGGACTCCTCGTGTCCCCTTTGATGCTGCAATCCCTCCTGTGGAAGAGGAGATCGCTATTCTGCTGCTATTCGGCTGGGCTTGCCTGGCACGCTGTAGGCCTGGCTTCCCTCTGCCTTGCATCCCGGATGACCATTTATGTGCAAAACAGGCGTAAACTGTTACTGCTGCTGCAAGTGGGTGGAGAAGTCCAGTAGTCAGGGCACTAGCCTCAGATGTGGGAGACCAGCTTTGGTTCCCTGCTCTTCCACAGCTTGTCTGTGTGACCTTACCTTAAGAACCTTTTTTCTCTGTGTCTCAGTTCCCTAACTCTAAAATGAGAATATAGCACTTCCCTACCTCACAAAGGGGGTTGTGAGGATAAATGGGTAAAGATTATGAGGGGCTCAGATACTATATAATGGGGGTCATATAAGTACGACAGGTAGAATTCTGAGTTGACAACCACTTTGTACAGCTGTAAATTACCACACAACTGCAAGGCAGTGGTGAATTGGGCCACTGGTCTGGAGCAAAGTGACACAGGAGATTTTTTAAAGGAGAACATGTTTTGGTTTTTTATTTAAAAGATTTGATAAGGCTCAACCCTTAGTTGGAGCATTAAAATGCTCTGTCTGGTCAATAAATAGTGACCCTTTCAAGTGCAGCTAGCAGCCTTGCCAGTTTGTTTTCCAACAGACAGAGTGATGCAAGATTCTCTTGAGTAAAAACCACAGCAAGATATTGACTGGAGAAAGCATTGCAGCACTTCAGATGATTTCAACCTTTTTCAATATCAAATTTTAATACAGCAATAATTGTGGGGGCGTTGGCCAGGCCAGAGCTGTTACACATTGTGTCTGTACTTCCAGAGAGTAGGGTTCCAGGGATTCAAGTATCAGATAAAACAGTATTTTCAATGAGCAGCCCATGGGCCGGCACCAGCCCCTGAGATTTCCCTGACACAGTTTAGGAAGGCAGCAAGCTGGTCCCTGGTATCAAAAAGGTTAAAAAACACTGAGCTAAAATTCACTCAACCTGGATTTTGGATTTAAAGGTTCTAGTCCCGAAACTATTTTTTGAGGGAGGGATAAGTGTCTTCTCAGATTCTCTCCACAGCCCTGCCATTAGTCCCAGCCTGTCTTAAACACCAGGTGCCTTACAAAACATGTTCATACAGATGGGTCAACCTGTCCTGACTGCAGACGGCTCAAAAAGGTGCATTCTGAAAATCCAGTGGTGTTACAATTATGACTGACTTGGCTGAGGGAGGGTGTGGGGAGGGAGTTGCTTGAAACAGTATGACACAAAGTTCTCCATCCATTCACAAGAAGCTATGCCTGAGGTATGGGCTTCATCCCTGTGCAAATATTAGGGTCAGTGCAGGGACAGGCAGAGGGGAGGCATCTTGCACTTCCCCTGCTCCCCATTTCTCAGGATCAGTGCAACTCCCGGAGCAGGCTACTATAGTTTCAATGGCTGCCCTAATTTGCATGCCCTGCTGCTATAGCACCCATGAGGGTGGCTGAGAATTGCTGCACTAGAGGAAAACCCTGCTCATGACTCCTCCCATCCACTGCCATGCCCTGACCTGACCAGGAACAATTTCAATATGTCTCCCGTGCCAGAGGGAGGGGCTCCTGCAGGGGATGTGCAGAGTGCATAATGCTCTGTGTCTGATAGGCCCTCTGTGCTGACGCTATTCTTTGGGAGGGCTTCACCTCTGTGCTAGGACTCCTTGGCACCAGCATAGCCAGTGGGAAAGCACTGTAGGGCCACAAGGAATAGATCCCTATGTGTACTACTACTGCAGGATTTCCATGCTCTGCAGGCCAAGGGATTGGATAATGAAGGTCAGGTTCTAACTCAGAATCTCCAAGTGGCTGCACATTGTGCCAACAGGTAGGATTTTCCCCCATCATCAGATAGCAGTAATATCTAGATGCATTCTGAGGGTTTCTTTAGAATGGTCTTTTTAAGCCGTCCGGTATTGGCCACGGCTGGAGGCAGGATCCTTGACGTGAAAGTTCGATATTTGTTGCTCCTAAAGTAACAAAGTAAAGTAAAGAACTTTGCAGAAACTTGCACTGTACTAAGAACCAATCACTTATCTAACCCCATGCAGGATAGCGATAGCTCCAGGCTCTAGCAGGACTCTGCCTGCAGGGGCAGCTCCTGGCCCCAGCATGCCAAGCGCGTGCTTGGGGCAGCATGCTGCGGGGGGGGGGGGGCGCTCTGCTGGTCGCCAGGAGGACAGCAGGAGGCTCTGGTAGACCTCCTGCAGGCGTGCCTGCGGAGGGTCCGCTGGTCCCGCGGCTTCGGTGGAGCATCTGCAGGCACGCCTGCGGGAGGTCCACCGGAGCCGCGGGACCGGCGACCGCCAGAGCGCCCCCCGCGGCGTGCCGCTCCTGCTTGGGGCAGCGAAATGGCTAGAGCCATTCTTACAAAAACCCTGCCTGCCTGTTGATACAAGGTCACTAGCACAGTGTGGGACATCACTTTGGCAATGAAGCCAGTGACTCCAGAAGGGCTAGACGCTGTGAGTTCTATAATGGAAAAAGAAATGAGGAAGGTTTTAGGTACTAATGTGCCAGTTGCCCCTCTTAGGCCTCGTCTACATTAATTTTGCATTGGTGTAGCCACCACTGCAGATTCTGCATCAGTGTGGCTCATCCTGGCTTAAACCCTGGTAAATGCTTCGAACCAGGATAAGCCACACTGGTGGGCCTTATTTTATATCAGTGCAACACATTTACAGGAGGGGTTACAAAGAATCCCTAATGTTGGTAAGTCCTTACCCTGCCTTTCAGGGGACTCAAATGGAGGGAAGTTCCCTTTGCAGCTCATCTTTACATAATGTGAGCATAAAGAGAGCTCTCATTTAAACACAGAATGTATAAAAAGGGGCCAGGCCCTTTTCCTCCTGCAGGAGAGGAAGTATAGACAAAGTGATGTGGGTGTGAAGGGGTATAATACCACCTTCCTTGAGCTAATCAGGTACAGCTGAACCCAGTTAAGCTCAGAGACTTAAAAGGGAGCTAAGCACATTTCACCCAAGCCCGGAGAGGTAGTCTGAAGTATGAGAGCGTCAGGGTTTGGGTTTGTACTTTGTGTTTGGAGTCTGTGTGCTATTAAGCTGCAGGAAGGGAATAGATAGAGAGTATGAATAAGTGACTTTTCTGAAGTAGCCAGGAGGGAGCCCCTATAAACAAATTATAATGGCAGGAAGGGGTTTTTCCAGATTAACAGGAGACTTCTGATCAGTTTCTGTCCCCGGGTAGAAATATGTTAGGTTGTTCCATAAACAAGGACTAATCATATATTTGGGGCTTATTGTAGATGAAGGGAAAGCAGCACAAAAAAGAACAAAAGTTCTCTCTCTGTGAGAGAGCTTGGTGGGTGTATTTCCCTTGTACAGGCTCTCTCTGCAGTTCTCCGAGCAGAAGGGCTGCTCTCCCTGCACACATAAAGAATGAAGGCATCCTAGCTTCCTGGCTCCACACAGGCCTGTCCTCCAAACAACTCTCTTGTAATTAAAAAGCTTACTCTTATAGGAGGCCGTCAGTGACAATGCATGAGGGGAGAGGGAAACGGCGTCACAGTTTCATAGCTGCATATCTCCCAAAACAAGCTATGTATAGTGTAGTAAGCTGTGGGTGTGCAGACTCATAGCTCAAGATACGCTGGGGAGAAGTCATTTTTCTGACTCAGAAAATACGTAAATTTGGTTTCCTCCCAGATAAAAATCCCCAGGCTTCTCATTTTTAATGGGCTTGTTAGTCATGTCAAGATTTTATCGTCATTGATATTTCCATGGTGAGAGGTTGGGATGTATCAGGTTGCTAAGCAGGCAAATGTTTGTCTATGGGAATATTAGACAAGCCATCACTAAGTATCTCCTTTTCTTTAAGGGCTAACGCTTCAGCTGGCATGGCTTGTAATGACTGCTTTGTATAGAGCCCCTAATCTACTTCATCTTTAAGGAACATGTGTGAGAGAGAGACAGAGATGCATGGCAGTTTAATTCTACCATTGTTCTTGTGCAAAGAGAACATACTCTGACTCCTGCCAGGGCAAAAGGCCCATTCCAGCTCTCAGCCCATTTACGTTAATAAATGTAATACAAGCACAACAGCAGCAGCAGCAGCATGCCTGAATTTGTTTGTTTGCTTTTAAACCCTACTTTACTAATGCTCATTATTAATCAGGAAAGTGAGAATTTGCTGTTCCGAATCTTCTGAGTGCAAGCAGGCAAGGGGAGAAAGTTTACGGAAGCAGGTGCTCTTCTGATGCCTGCTGATTAAAATGGGACATCACTGAAGCATAATCATTATGTAGCATATTTACATAACGTTGTCTGTGAAGGACATAGCAGCTACAATGCAATCAGTGCTATACAGTTTAAAGTGTAACTGAAATGCATTATAAAGTCAGCTGTGGAAAAGAACATACGGTACAGCTTGCCACCCAGCTATAGTATTTCTTCAAAAGCCATTTTTCTTACAAAAACCAAGGCATATTATCAGTCAAATTGTAAGTAACACATTTCCATTTATACTATATAGTCTACTTTCTGAGTCACACATAAGATCAGTAATAACAGCTGTGAGGGGTTTTGTTTGTTTGTTTGTTTTGGTTGTACATGCTTGAATTTGAAAACTTAGCCCATTTTTGCTTGAGCAGCTAGTCTCTCCTCCCCTTAGTTTGGAAAAATCCCGCTGAGCGTGGATGCTGCCTCTTGCCTTCCCCAGACTAGCACGCGTAGCTCAGCTGTTCCCGGCCTACAGTACGTATTTATCATTGCCAGCCAGACATGGTTATGACTGGAAGAGCGAATGTGATGCTCTGATGTTTCCTTTAAGCCAGGGCAGGTAACGAATGTCCTGCCACTTAAGTTACACTAAGACAGAAAGTGAGTCCACTGGGGCTAGGCTGATTTTGTGCATAAAAACCTTGGAGAATCAGGGGCAGCCCCCTGGGATTATGAATTAATTACTACTGTTATTGAATTCTTCTTTCCATCTTCGGCATTATCTGGAAGCACAGATGCCCAAGAGCAGAAAAGCTCTTTGCACTGCTCATGAGAACTTTTCAGCTGTTAACATTTTGTCAACCATGTGGTTTTTTTTAATTATTCTTTATTTCAACGCATTGTTTTTAGAGCTTATTTTGGAAATGGTTCCTTGTAAGTGTTCTCTGCACAGTTCTAAGGTCAAGGTTGTTTCTTTTTAGCAGGGAGGATTGGAGGAAGGTCAGAAAAATATTTAACCAAAGAAATGATGCACCTAACTGTCAGGAAAGTAGTGAAGCAGAGCAGATGGGCTATGTTTGCAGCCTCATTTGCATTCCGAAGGCTTTGGTGTTGCAGATCCTTTATAAGATCCTTTTCTTTCATGTTTATTATTTTATTTTCTGCTCACCCTCCCACTCCCCGTCCTCTTATTTTACAATCAAATTCAGAGCTGGTGTAATTGGTTGCAACTCCTATAGAAAACAATTTGGATAAGGCCCCTTGTTTTAAAACTTCTATCCCATGTAGCCCTATATCTCTTCCACATTGGGCTTGACTAAAAGGTAGAGATGGCCCCATTCACAGCCAAAGTTCAGCTCCAGCCTTCCCCAAAGTTAGGATCCGATGTTTTGGTTCAGTCCCATCTCTAGTAAAGGGGATCAACAGGTGGTTTGGTAGCCCTGTCAACTCATAAAATCCTGTTTCACTTTAAACACGGAGATAGCACTTTGCAAAAGGAGAAATATTGTGTAGCCCAAGGTAACGTTGGGTGTTTCATTGTGATGTAAAAAAACATTTCAACGGGTGCCTGGTAGGAACTAGAATCTGCTTACAGCTTTTTGCCAGTTTTCCTTTTTGTTCTTCTTTCATAATTTCAGCATTCTGTATTAACATATCTATCTATCTATCTATTTTAAAAAAACCCAAAAAACAGAGCATCTAAACTATGAAAAGAGGGAATCTGATTTAGGGCCCCAGTCCTGGAAACACACATGCCTGTGAATAGTTTTTAATTCACAGGAAGATGTATTGAAGTTAATGAGGGCCCACTTTCATGGCCCAGATTGCAGGATAAGGGCCTAGATGTGGAAAACACTTCCTTCTCAGCTGATAAATCTATAGTGGGTGAGAGGGGACGTGATGGGGAATTCCGATAGATGATGTATATGTTTGATGTGCCAGGGAGCTAACAAATGGAATGCTTGGGCTTGTGCATTTGAAACTGGAATGGTGTAAGAATCTCACATCATCTCCATCTTTCATAAAGGGAGTTCAGTTCTTTGTGACAATACAGTTTTGGAGAAATGGCTCCAGCACTTTCATTACCATTGGTTATCAGATCACATGAAATGTCAGACAGATGGGCCCTATCAGCAACAAACACATTTATGAGATCAATCATGCTCAAAGAGTCTTCTTAAAAGTAACTGTGAGTGGATGGTAAACTGGGCCAAAACCATACCGGCAAACAGCATGTTCATTACCAACCTCATGATGGGGCATGTGGATGAAGAAAATCCTGACACATTGTATGGTATGTGATGCCCTTCTCTGGATTGTTCCCTTTAACCACCACTGTGTGTGTACACTTCATATTGCTATTAGACTCTTTCTTAGATATCAGTGTAACCTTCCCCGCTAAGCAGAAATAATTACTGCAACACACTGTACTGCAGCTATCCATTTATTTTTGTTAAGGAACTTGGCTGCTCTTCAATATATAAATTCAGAAGCATGGAAGCAACAATTCCACACTGTAATTTGCTGAAATAATAAGCCCCCTGCTAAAAAAGAACTTTATCCTGATTAGGAGCAGTATAGCCCCTCTCCGTGTTAGCTTGCGTGTTAGCACCTTAGCTTCTCTAACCCTGGGCTTTAATGCAGCAGGAATTGCCCATTGCACTCAAGTTGCAGGGAGAGCTGCACTAACTTGCGGATAATGATCATCCTTCATGAGCTATGCTGGTAGGAAAACAAAACTAAACATTTGATTGAGGAGCCACATTTTGGTTTAAGGTCTCAGGAATAAAATGCGGTCACATCAATGGGTCCTCAGAAGTACATTGGCATCTATATATGGCTGTGAATTAGGAAGCAAAATGTAAATGGAACTGAGTGGCTGAACAGTCCACCTCAGGCAGTAGAGAAAATAAAGGGATGCCAAGCAAAAGGCTCAAAGATAACTCTGCTAACCATCTGAATAGGAGCCCACAAGTTGTAGTTAGTAGGCTGAATTCTGACCATTGTAATGGGAAAGTAAGGGCCATGGCCACCCCTTACACCCACAGCTTTGCACCAGTCTGACCAATCAGCCGTTCCACGGTCTTAGACAATTGGAGCCTCTGAAGGAGACAGGAAGTTTATGAAGCTACCTTATAAGTCAATCTGTTTTGATAAAGACTCCAAATCTTGGTTGCTTCTCATTCATTCCTTTCTGCACCACCCACCATTTCAATGCTTTACACAGCCTTTCCTTCTTTCGAGGTTTAAGAGATGCATTCCTAACAGCAGAAGTCAGACGGTGGACACTTTCCAAGACTATCCTTAATAGTTTTACATCCAGGGCCACCCAGAGGATTCAGGGGACCTGGGGCAAAGCAATTTCGGGGCCCCCTTCCATAAAAAAAAGTTGCAATACTATAAAATATTATATTCTCGTGGGGGCCCCTGTAGGGCCTGGGGCCTGGGCAAATTGCCCCACTTGCCCCCACCTCTGGGCAGCCCTGTTTACATCTTGCAAAGGAAGGGAGACATTAAAATGAGCACTTTGATTCCTTTTCTTTTACAAATATTGGCAGAAAGCTTTAAAAATGAATTATTTTGCACTGGTGCTACTGATGGATTAATATGTCTGAACAGCTTTATCCAAAAATCAATCAAGAACAGATTACAGAGTTGTTTGTATCTTCAGAGTGGTGGGCAATACCAAATTTGGATGGGAAAGAAAGGGGATATTGAACCTCTAGGGTTGGTCTACAATTGGATTTTTTGCACCAGCATAAGTACACTAATGTGGCTGCTAGTGTAGATATGCATCCCTGTGTAAAACGTGACTTGTACTAGTGCATCTTACCTTGGTTTGAAGACAGGTATAGTCATACCTGCATGAGTTTTTTTTTTTTTTTTAAACACTGGAGCTATGTATCTACTTGTGCAGCTACATACATTGGTGCAAAAAATCCCAGTGTAGCTGCCTCTAGATACAAATAGGGTTGAAAAAAAAGACAGGGCCCAGATTCTCAGCCGGTATAAATTGGTGTAGTTCCATTGAACTCAACAGATGTCAACAAAGCTTTGATTTACGCCAGATGAAAATCTGACATTGTGTGTGAAAAAAGCCTTCATTCAGTAATCAGTAGCTGTAGTTACCCCCTAGGGTTTTTGTTTTTTTTTAAATGTGTATTTCATAGTGAAGAGTGTTGTGTGCAAACAAAGGGTTCTGAGCTATGTTCTATTTCTCTGGTCATACAAAGCACGACTGCATTTATATTCTGAAAACAGAAACCCAAGAACAGAAGATCTGCTTTGCTATTGTAGACTCCTTCTGCTTCTTTTAAAAATTTCACTTTAGTTGAAAGAAACCTTACCCATTTCTCATTTCTGCCTGTTGAATTATTCACTGAATAATTGTCTCGTCTGCTAAAGAGCTTGTAATTCCAACAATTCCTTTTTTGTCTTGAACTGTAATCAGAGCAATTAACAGTCCATTAAAGATCTCAACATGCCAATCAGAGACAGTGTCTTGGAGAGGAACAAGGGAATTGGCCCTGCCTCTGAGTCCAAAGCTCAATCAGGGGTAGACCCTAAATAGAATTAATTCCAAATGATGCTCTGCCATATAGGTGGTGGGGAGATAACTGTACTGACCTCTTTTGTAAAGCACTTTGAGGTACAGATGAAAAGTGCTACATAAGACTAGATATTAATTATTATTATTATTTAAGGTTACCATAGTTCAGGTTCCCAAAAAGAGGACACTGGCGGAGGGGCAGGGAAGCTAGAGGGGGTGAGCAGTGTCACTCCCTGTCACAATGGCTGTCACAAGCCCAGGATGCAGCGACAGCCATCAGTCAGAGCCTCCCTGTGGGACACCTTACCCAGAGTCAGAAGCTGGGGCCTGAGTGGGCCAGAACCGGCAGCTGTGGCTGCAGGGGAATGCACCGATCAGCTGCAGATGCAGGGGAGGGACCAATCGGGAAGTGGACCAATCGGGGCTCTTTCTGAGCTTCTCGGCAAAAATCCTGGACATTTCCTGTGGTTTGAAAAATCCGCCTGGACAGAGGAAGGAGTCTCAAAGAAGAGGCAATGTCCGGGAAAACGCGGACGTATAGGAACCCTATTATTAATTGAAGGTCCCAGACTGGCAGGGGCTAGAAGTACAGTGAAATTACTGAGTTTTATGTGGCATACTTGAAATCAATGGAATTTTTGTCATTGATTTCGGTGGCAACAGGATCAAAACCATTGTCGTCAGTCCTTTGTTGGGTGTCCAGGGAACAAGTATTTCATATCATTCAGCGGTGCTCCTCCTGCCAACTCAGGGAACTCTTGTCAATCTCCCCAGAGGTATCCGTGTCCAGCCTTCCTCCAGCAAAGGGATTCTTATGATGGAGGAAGGAATTGAAAGGGAATATGGAGGGCTCTTAGGGTCACTGCATCCTTCCAATGCTCTAAAAATAATCAAAGGTTTGAAACAAGAAGGAATTAGAAACAGTTTAAAGGGATCTGGCAACTTTTGTAGAGTAAAAACCCCCACCCTTTAGTTGGGCCCTCTCTGTCCAAAACAGAACAATCTTCACAGATCTTACACTAGCAGTTGTCCAGCTCAAAATGCAATTTAATTTGCATAACCCCCTTCTCCAGTCTCAATAAAAATTACATGTTACTGTGACTCGAAAGGTACACACAATTCCTTACGGTTCTCAAACACAGGAGCTGAAATGTAATCAGTATGTATCTGTGGTATGCATAGATAATGGACGAGCAAACACATATAAGGTGTTGCATGACCCTATGGTCAATGTAAGCTGTATGCTTTGAAGCATTCCCTGCAGAAAATTTACCACTCTATCTTCTAGTCTGCACTAGGCAGTACTGGGTTTACAATGGCTCTGGGCCCACACTCAGAAGGGTCCCTGGCAGCCCCCTCAAGGCCCTGCCCCCTCCCCCCGGCTCTGCCCACACTCTGCTCTGAGGCTCTACCCTCGCTCGGCATCTTCCCTCCCAAGGCCCACCTGCTGCTTGCTCCTCTCCGCCCCAGATCCTCCTGCCCGTGCGAGTGGTGGGAAGGGCCTTGGGAAGAAGAGGCCAAGCAGGGGCGGTGCCACAGTCTGAGCACTGGGGCCCACAAAAGATTAATTCAGCCCTGGTACTGGGGGCTTACTAGGTCAGAATCAGAGTAATTTATCTTATTTTCCCACCCCCATCCCACCCCATGCTTGAGTAGTGTATTGGAGATACTCTACTGCACTTGTAGGCACTGTCTCTGGGAAGATAATCTGTCAAGAAAGAATGTGAAAATTACTACATCAATGAACACTGCTAACTTTTCAACTGTACCTCCAAAGATCTTTCCACTTTTGCGGCAGCAGCTTTCTTAAACCATTTGAAAGTAAAATGTGCTCACTAATATGTCAAATGAGACAGGGAAAAAATGCTCTTATTAAATAAAGAGGACAGAGGTGCCCAGTGGCAGAGCAAGTGTTCTAGGTATGTCCTTCATAAACCTTGAGTTTAAAGGGGTTTACAATAGTGAATATAAATATGAGCCCAGAACTTTCACTTTCCACATAAAAGTCCCAGACTCACAGAAACTCTCAGGTATCAGTCCAGCAAAGCACTCAAGCATGTGCTCAGGCTTAATTTTATGCACATGAGCTGCATTGAATTCAGTAGGAATCCTCATGTGTTTAAAGCTGAGAACTTCAAGTGTGTTATAGGATCAAGGTCAAAATACATGGCAGGGTCCACATGTCTCGGATAAACCCATGGACCAACTCTTCATGGACTTCAGTGAGAACTGTGTGTGGTTAGCCAGTGGTAGATTTTAGTTAAAGTTTGTTCTGATCCACCTAACAAATATTCTACTCCCAGTGCAGAAGGGATTCATGCTACAGATTAGAGAGAAGAATTTTGCTTTGTATGGAAATTTCCCACAAAAACGTTAACTACTCAGTTCCCCATGGAACATGAAAAACCATATGGTAAATCTAGTCTCTTAGGTTAGGTGAGCACCATGGGATTTAGATTTAGGGATCAGCACTGAGCGTACATGGATCAAAACTGAATTTCCAAAAACCATTTCCTATGGATGATGGTTTGTTTTTCCCTGTTCTTAGGTATGGGCTATTCACTTACAGAAGTCAGAATGGAAGTAATTTTTTGGATGTTTTCAAAGGTAGGGAAGTATTATACACTTTTCTGAGTGCTACCCAGATGAGGGGAAAGCTTTTTGGGCATTGAGTAAGGTGTTCTTAACTGGTTCCCAATGATCATTCCCATTTTTCTGATTAAATTCTGCCTCCCAACTTGAGATGGCTCATAATAGTTTACAGTTTTGTGAATTAGTCCTATTAAAGCACCAAGTATATATATTACTTCGTTTGGACTTTATTCTGCTTGCACATATAAATGTGATCAAGTCATGATCACTTGTACCTAAGCTACCATTAACTTTTAGAGTTATATGTCTCTTTCCTCCTTACTAATATCCAGGAGAAATAGCTTGATACGTTTTTTGGTTTTTTTTGCTGTGAGTATGTGAAGGGTAAGGTTCACCTTTAGCTCTGAATGCAGACAGGCCTGTGATCATCCTTTTGGGTCATGTGCTTTGTAATAGATCTGGCAATTTCCTGGACAAACCTTACTGAATTAAGTTTAAGTATCTTTGGAATCCATTATATTAAAAATGCTAAATGTATGTACTATTGTGGGGTTCTATGTAACTTCTCTAGGGGAGAGATGTGGCCAATGTAAACCTTGGGAGTGTCAAAGGACTATTTTTAACAATATGCCAGACCAAGTTAAGTGGAGTTCCTAGGAAATACCTGGGACGAGGTAAATGCAAATTACCATCTCCAGTTACGCAAAGACCCAACCTTCTGAAGCTTCATCCTGAGGAGCGGACCACTGTCTGGTTGATTAACTATTTATGGTCTCTGCAGATCAAAGACCCACACTGTATACAGGAATGACTCAGATTCATGGGGGTGCTTGTTCTGAGCTAACAGATTTTGAGACCTTGTGACCACAGAACATTACCTTGGGGGGAGGGGTGTTTGAAGGCCTGTTCACCTGCCAGAGCCCTTGCTGGCATTGGGGTGATCTCTAGTAAGCTTATTAGCATGCATGTAGGTTCTTTTAATATGTTTTCTCTGTAACGCTTTCACCTTAAGAATAAAGGTGCTTGCTTAAAATGAACTGTGTGGTAACTTAACTGTGGGCAATTATGCTGCTTAGGCAGGCTGGCTTGCTGGGGAACTCACAGTATAAGCAGGGAACTTTGCAGCCTGGAGAAATCCTAGCGAGTTGTAAGGGAGACATGCATCTCTGCCCCAGAGGTGATGGCTGAGGAGCCAGGAGCCTAGAGTGGGTGCCCTTGCTGGACTACCAGGAGGAAATACAGGTGCAGTTGCCCTGAACTGTGACATGCTCTATAGCCTAATTCCAGCTCCTGTGAAAGGTCTGTCTCCTGCACTCTCAAGTCTGCCCCTGTTGTTGACAGTTGCTTGGATTTCAGCTGTTGTAAAAGGTTGTGGGCATAGAGCAAGAGGTGATCTCACAGAAGTAGCTCTCATTGAAGTAGCCATGGTCAGTGCCTTGAACGGAACTCTGTATTTCTCTGGAAAGCCAGTGCAGAGAGAAGAGAATTGAGGTGTGCTGGTAGAGGCGTATGGGGCTAAGAAGTTGGGTTGCAGTGTTTTGTACCAGCTGGAGTATTTTCAGATGTTCAGTGTTCCCACTCCATTAAATTATGGTCATACATCCCAAAAGTGTCTTGGGAGGCTATCAAGGGACACCAGAAAGTCTGAGAACCTGGAGAAAAGTCATCTAGGGGAGGTGGCAGGACAAGAGATGCAAGGTGGGATGGAGAGTAATGAGCACTCCTACTCAGTGACATATGCCTCACACATGACATGAATGCAAACCCTCTCCCAGCCCCAATGAAGTGTACCCCTGTCCATTCTTTTCCCACCAATGACGTAGGCCCAAAGATGTGTGTGTGAGCTCAACCCATTACCCTCTCATCCTCATTGTCATTTGTCCTGAAGCCATTTCTTACCATCCAGTAGGTAGATGTACCCTAAAGCCCATTCCTGTCTCATGCCCCAGTGATATTTACTCCCAACTTCTCCTTTCCCCATACATCAACTGTACATCTCCTCACTCTGGACAACACCAAAAGGTATCTTGATTTTGCCTTTCAGTCATGTCCATTCATCTTTGAGGCAGGATCTTATGTCCCTAGGAAGCGGCTAATAGTCCAGAAAGGAAGATACAGGTTGCTATATCTCATGCTAAATAATTAAAGCATTTCAGTACCTGTTTAGAGAATAGAGGAAACTCTAGAGAATCCCATTCAACATACACTACAACTAGTATGATGTATTGAGCTGCAATTAAAAACTGGAAACAGAGTTCGTGGTAATGTTTACATTTAATACAATACATTGACATTTTGCATTTTTCCTGGTAAATTTTACTGGGGCCATGAAAAATTGAGGACTAAGTAAATTTTAACAGCTTGAATGTTATTTACATTGAAGATACCAGGGCTGAATGTGCCGTCAGAAGCTTAGTTGAATGATTTGGTTTGGAAATCTTACCAAAGCTGGATTTTTCATGAGATTTTCAGTTTTTCTTCCTTAAGACCAGACCATGGATACTGCAAGAACAGTCTTTGCGGTATTTCAGTATGTTCACTTTCCATTCCAGGTACAAAGAGGTAATATTTGAGGCTCATGACACAAGGCAGAAAGTGAACTTTTTCAGATCTTATAGCTCAGGTTCAACTTTGGTTCCAGTTCTGTTGGAAGGTTTGTTGTTTTATCCACACTGTAATAGTTCATGTGTTGCTGTATTTCTCAAATGCAGCCACCAGAGGCTTTTCTTGTGGCCACAGCCTCCTCGGCAGTGATGGGGGAAAGAAGGAAGCAGTGGCTCCTCCCCTGGGGCTGCCAGGAGGGGTTGGTCCCTGCTCTCCTCTGGAGCCACAAATGCCAGAGGAGCAGGCATCTGGTGTGAGTTCCCCACCTTCCCAGGGGTGGTGGGGCTCGGGCTTGAGCAGTGGGATGGTAGGCGCCAGGCTCTGACTGCAGGGCTTCAGCCTCCAGCCCCCAGCTGGGCGGCTTTGGGCTCCAGTCCCAGGCTCACCCACTCCCCATCGCCCCGTCCCCCACTGCCTCCCTACCCACCTCTCCATCCACAGCTTAATTTGTCCCCTGGCTTGCCGGGGCTGCGTAAGTCTGTTGTGAAAAGTCACTTTTCACTGCCTCCCAGCTAGCTAGTAAGTCTGCTGTGAAAAGTGATACATACAAATATCGGTTTTCACAGCAGCAGCCTTACGACCTAGCAAGTCTTAAAAAAAAAAAAAAAGGCAGTCAAAAAAGCAAAAAACAAACAACAATGACAAGAATCTGCAAACCACCTTATTTTGTTTCTATTCTGTTTAGGTCTAGTAAAGAATAGTGTGATAGACCCAGGCCAGTTGGGTACAGCAGAATAGCAGAAGGCAGATACACTGGCCACTGGATTAACAGTTTTCTGTTCCCTGACTGACCAGAGCAGGGGCTGCTCCAGGCTAATGAGAACACCTGACTCTAATTAAGCTGTAAAGAGTCAGGTGAGGCCATTCAGTTAATGTGACCACCTGACTCTAATTAAGGCCCTGCTGATACTATAGAAAAGGGCTCACTCCAGTCAGGCAGAGGAGAGTCAGGGAGCCAGAGGAGAGGAAGTGTGGCTGAAGGGCTGGTTACTGAAGACACCCTCAAACCATCGTTAAAGGAGTCCTAAGGTAAGGGTGAAGAAGGGAGAAGCAGGAGAGCTGTGGGGAAGTGGCCCAAGGAAATGTAGCAACTCTGGCAGTGAAAGGTTGGCTGCCAACAACTGCTACCATTAGGGTCCCTGGGCTGGAACCCGGAGTAGAGGGTGGGCCCAGGTTCCCCCCAACCCACCACTACAGGAACATCTCCTGGAAGGGGAAGTCAGGTCCCTGTCAGGACAGGAGGCTGAACAGAAACTGTGGGAGTTCTCTCACCAACCTCCTTGCAGGCCTATGATGACACCATACATCTAGATTAAGCAATAAAATACAAAAATTGGAAAGAATAGCTGAACAATCAGTCAACCTCTGTTTGCATAATAGAAAGTAGCTAGATGATGAGATGCATAGTGACCTTAATGGTGCTGATATTTGTCTACAATCCTTTCCCAGTAACCTTGAAAGAAGGCCAAACAGAGAAGTGCATTTGAAACAATGTCCTGGCTTAAAGTTTGGAACAATTTTTATTGCACAGTCTGTTAACTTTTCTTTAATCCATCCCATATTATTTTACATCTTGCCTTCCATCATGATAAAGAGTTCATGCCAGTGCCATGATGACTAATATTAAGCTAGTCTTTGAAACAAAGGAATGTGCAAGTTACAGCCAGGTGCAGGTCTTAATGGGCCTCTGCAATGCCGCCATGACATAATTGCCATAAATCAGTCTCAGCTGTATGGAATCAGTTCCCTGGGTTTTGAAGTCCATTTGCCCTTATTGCTTGTTCAGCTCCTTAATGCATTAATGATAAGATAGTATGGTGAATATGTAATACCAAAAAACAAAACCCCCAAGACATGAATCAATATTGCACTTATCCACGCTGGCTGCTGAAAAGTAAAACAGACGAATTAGAGTTTGCAGCAGTGGGAAACTCATCTTTTCCAAAGCTCTCTTTTCCCTCCACTAATTCCAGGTTTATTTCATTGTGTTTTGGGGAATATTGGGGTCCAGTTTTCAAACGTGTCTTCCAATTTTGCACCTGCCGGAATTTTGCTTGCCAATAGTTTATTTACTCGTCTATATTTCCATTTGCACCTAACAATGTCCTTTAGGTGCAATACAAAATTAATCTCACAACATTAATAAAAATCATGAGAAAATACCAGGAAATGGGAAGGCTTTTCAGGTATTCTGTTCAACATCAAGCAAGTTCTAACCACCCTTCTCTCCACAGGCCCCTCCCCCAAGTCAGCTCTGTAAATCATGTACTTGGAGATATAAATGCTACAAAATGCACCCGCAGTTCTAAATATGGGCCCAAAGTTGCAAGTGCAAAATTGGGGACTAAGTTGAAGCTCTTCAGAAAATCAGGTCCTAAATTCTCTGAAGTGAGCATGAAAACCTCCATGGAAATATACCAAAGCCACAGGCACATGTTGTAATTGCAGTGAGTGCTCTTTAGGGGTTTCATTGCTCTCTGTGCGCATATTATGTTGCACCAACCTTCCCCTCCTACAATCATTGTTTACTAGGGCACTGACTGTGCCCACTGATCTCCAGCAGACCCCCGTCTCCTCTCACAGACCACTCCATGTGGGATACTGCTGCCTCAATGGCTGCGTGGACAGAGACAGAGAGGCCAGGGTCTGTTGAAGGCTGGTGGAGGGAGGTCATTTGCATGAACTCTTCTCCCTATTTTGAGCTTCCCTGGTCCCAGGCATTTGTGCAGCTAAGAAGCCACTCCCCACACTATCATGCTGCATTGCGCTTCCCAGGGTGGGAGTAATGAATTAACAAATAACCCTTCACTCAGGATTTATTCCTACGTCTATTAGAAACACAGGCTTGAATTATTTCACAGAGCACAACCATACAAACTTCGTTTTTGGAGCCAGCACTAAGAACGCAGAAATGGCCATACTGGGTCAGACCAAAGGTCCATCTAGCCCAGTATCCTGTCTTCTGACAGTGGCCAGTATGCTGTTGAATGACTCTTGAAAAGTTGCTGCTCTTGGCTGCAGATGGATGAATGAGGACACAGCTTATGCACTAGCTGCCATCGCCATGATGCTGAGCGAGTCCCGGCAGGATTTCTCCCCTCCTCCCCCCTTTATTATTGCATTATAGCTGCTTGACAAATCACTTGAATTCTATTGACGTGTTTATGCTGCTGTTTTCCTTTCAGCCAGTCAAGAGAATCCAGTTTACTGGGTAAGGGGCCTCTTGGGCATTGTGCACACAAAAAATGATAAAAACAGCTTCTTGCAAAAGTGGAAAAAGTAGACATGCTCATCAAATCTCACCCAGACAGAGATTAGCTCAGTTTAGTCAACTCTGTCTCCTTCTCATTGTACCTTCTCCCCTCCTTTGCTTTTAAGAGTTTAGTTTAGAAACTGATTTAAAGAACAAAAAGTAAAACCTGGCTTCTCGTCTGTGCCATGATCCGCTCGGCACAGGGGCTGGGGCAGGGAAGGCAGCAATTTATACCTCCCTGCTTCTCAGGGTGCCTTTGTGCCAGATGCAGCCCATGGGTATAAGTTAGGTTTTAGGGGCTGCGTTAACTTCATATAACTATGGTCCCACAGACACTGTACATGAATTGTGAATGGGCATTAGTATGGACACTTTGCCTCACTCCCAATAAGCTCTCTTCCACTATCTATGCTGGTTTAGAGGTATACAGTTGGTGCAGGAATAGCTACTTTATTTTATGCCAGCAAATTTCCCCCTCTGTCAAACTTGCTTACGTGTACTGTGCTAGCTAATTGAGCTGATTCTTTAGCTGATCAGGAAGAGACCTATCTCAGAGCTGAAGGTCACAAGTTCTGTTCCTGAATCTGCATGTATACAGATGGCTCTCACCCAATAGTGTCTGCGTATGTACGTGCCAACAGTTCATTACATCTTCCTATTGATGCCAGCGGGATTGTGAGAGATAAATGGAAGCTGTACAATTACAAAGTGACACATCCCATTGCAGGGTAAAAGCAGACAAGACACCTCATCACTGCACGGAATAAGCTTATTGTGAGGTATGACTCAGCTCTGAAAATGCTTCATCAGAGCATTGCGTTTGGCAGTGCTGAAGTGTAAATGTTACTGAATGCAGGGGATCAATGTATCACACTGACTGCTACAGTATATGTGAGAGGCAGGAGTCCAACTGCATAAAAAAGTTCACTTCATAAAACCCTAGAACGTGGACATGGAAAAGACCTATAGGTCATCTAGTCCATCCGTTGTCACTACAGATGTGTCCTACAGTATGTTCTTGAATGCTTTTCCTAGAATCGTTTTAAATAACTCAAGATGTGGGACTTTTACCCCTTCCCTTGGGGGAATACTTCATAGTCTGATTGACTAACAGGACAGACTTCTTTACCAGGAGATCTAAATTTTTGTTTACTCAGTTCCATCCTATTATTCCTAACTCTAGCCCTTCCACAACCCTGGATGACCTCCTTCTCCAGCGTTCAAACCCTGCATATCTTTGCAGAAGGCTAAATAATATCTAAGGGGAATATAATTGCCAAGTGACATGTATTTTGTTATTTTATTCATTCCACATCAGTCTGTGCATAAAAGAGAAACAAAAATGATGTTAGAGCTGAATTTCTTCCTCTTTGACATCTTTTTGGTACTACTGAGATGCCTAGAATGGAACTCGGTATACTAACTTCAGTCTCATCACAGGAGAGGGACTATCAGTTCCCTGTCATATGACACAGTGACTCTAGAGGTGCTGTACCAAATGATACATTTTTCCCTGCTATATCACAGTCCAAGATCCATTTTACATCCATTATCACCACTAAGTTTCTATCTGCATTGCTGATTTCCATGTAATTACCCCCACATATAATATTTGAATATGAACAAAACTTGGAAGGAATATGAAACATTAGGTTTCATGGCTTAAGATCATCCTTTATTAGAGGCCAAGAAGAGATTTCTGTGAGAGGTAGATTATCCCACATCAGCCCATGTCGGATTCTTATACCTTTTTCTGTGGCATCTGGTACCAACCATTGTCTGAGACAGGACACTGGGGGAGACGGATGTTAGGTCTGCTCCAGTCCAGCAATTTTTATATTGCCAATATTTGAGGTAATTTTTCACAGATGTATTAGTTTGCATTCCCTGCCCCCCACCGCTGAATCTCATTGCGTTATTCCTTTCCCATTTCTCTAAGTGCTCTAGGTGTCTATGGGCCAGAGCCTCAGTTAATATAAGTCACTATAGCTCCATTAAAGTCAACCATGATGCCCCTACTCCTATGAGAAGTGCTATTGTATTGCTACTATCTATGCAGAGAGGAAAGGGCTTTGAGCCAAAGTGTTCAAGTATCAGAGGGGTAGCTGTGTTAGTCTGGATCTGTAAAAGCAGCAAAGAATCCTGTGGCACCTTAACGTCTGTTAGTCTATAAGGTGCCACAGGATTCTTTGCTGCTTTTACAAAGTGTTCAAGGTTAGGTTTCTGAAGTTAGATACCCAAATCCTTACATTCTAAATAAATGACCTGCTCTTCAGATGTACTGAGCACCCACATCGCCCTCAGGCCCCACATGTTTAGTGCCCCAACCTACCAAAAGACTTAATAATCTGCTTACATTTAATCATATGAGTATCACAACTTCAGTAGGTGGTAAATGTTTTGCTGAATCAGGGTTACAGGGTTAAATTGTTGTAAATCAGATCCTTCGGTCCCTAAACTGTGAGGTATTTTCAGCATCCTCATTTATTTCCCTTTTAGCTTTTCTTTTCGGTCTAAACTCCTTTGCTGAAGTTAATATGGTAAAAACAAACAAACCGAATAAAAATAAATTTTGCATTTTTAAACAGCACTTTTCATCTAAATAGTCATAAATAAATGTGGTGGTAAACAGTGTGTGTATATACACACACGCGTATATACATATACACACATTATATACTATACACACACACACCACCACATTTATTTATGACTATATATATCTATATAGTACATTGGAATAGATATAGCCTCTCTGTATGGAATGGTGTAAACATGGCATCATGTTCCTAAGGTGTCAGTGTTTGATTATGTTTCCAGCATTATATAACAGCCCTGCAGAATGCAGAATAAAATCCTGTTCATCCCTTTCTTGGTTGAAAGGTTCAATGTCTTTCCTTGGGAACTCAGTCAGAATAACAATGAAAATAATTTATCAGATTAAAGTACAAATAAATCCTGTCCTGACAATTGGATGCGATCGTGTTTAATTTCAACGTAATTATTTTTGTATTTAATTACAGAACAGTTAATTACTTCATTTTAATTATGTATCTTTTAATTAGAGCAAGACTAAAAAACCTGATAAGGTTGCTACTACTCTATAGAATATCCATTTTTAATTTTATCTACAGCATGTATCAGCCTAGCTCTTTTGCTTTCCTCTTTGTTAGCTTCCGTTTCATGTCCTTTAAAGTCCTATTTAAGCTTCAATTCAGCACAGGCTCAGATGTAAGCATGTGCTTTCACCCCATTGACCTCACTGAGACTGTAAGTTGTTTGCCTTAACTGTCAACACAAATACCTGGAGCCAGCCCCGTTTATTGAACCTGATATAAGAATTAGTGCTGTCCAGCTATATGCAGCTTTGATAGCATGGCAGGCTGATATCTGTGTAGAATTCTAACACAGCTGTGGTTGTAAGGTATGTGTCTACACAGAATTTTGGAGCGAACCTCCCAGCCCAGGTTGATAGATTCAGGCTAGTGGGGCTTGTACTAGCACTCTAAAAATAGCTATACAGGCAGTGCTTTGAAGTTGTGTCTTGAGCTGCAGCTTGGGCTCTGAAACCACCCCTTTCCCTAGGCTTCAGAGCCTGATCTCCAGCCGGAGATGCAACCCCAAAGCTGTCTGTATAGCTATTTTTAGAGCATTAGCATGAGCCTTGCTAGCCCGAATCTATCAACCTGGGCTTGGAGGCTTGCTCCTGCTGCCTTCACACTGCTGTGTGAACATACTCAAAGAGGTTCCACATAGCTCCTCTTACTGTCAAGTTGAAGTTCTTTTACCATTTATCCTTCAAGGAAGGAATCACTTGTGAATGTAATTTTGAGGATTCCATTGCAGCTATCTAGAGCCAGTGCTGAAAATAAGCAGCTGAAAAGAGGGCAACAAGGTTCAAGAATAACTGTAGGCTTGCATGTCAATGCCATGAATAACTTTCCTGTTTGCCAATGCAGTAAGTACAGGATGTGCTTGTGTTGGCATCTTTTCTTTTCAGTGAGGTGAATTCCTAAAGCTTTGATTTTTCCTAGTAAATATTCATGCTGCTGAAGTCCCCTGTATTCCTTAGAGGACCCTACAATAATCTCATCTTTGTTTGGCCTGCTTTAAATTCTAATGAGGCACTGCAGTTATCACCCATATTGCAATCCTTCATACAATCATCTCGGGAACCCAAACAGTAGTTTCTCAGATAGTGTGATTTGCTAGCTCTGATGCCCTCACTCATGTTGAACACTCACTTACTTCCCAAATAGCCCCACTGAAGTCATTGGGAGAACTCATGAAGTAAGGTATTACTAAGCTTGAGTAATGGTATCAGAATCTGGCTCTTTATGATGGGATGGACCACTTACCATCTCAGCTCTCATGGGACTTACTTGGCAACATATAAAGCTATAAACACTGGCACTCACATCAACTGTCAAGTCACAGAAGAAATCAGCTCCAGTAATTACTATTAAAAAGTCAGCATTTTCTCAAACTAACCACAGAATTGTATCTAAGATGCCACAGGTTTCCTCTACGTGTAGGACTGGAAGTCAGTGTATGTTATCTCTTACAAATGCTGACTTTTTAATGTAGTCAGTGGACTCTGAAGTTCCACACAAATGTTGGATAAAAGTAGTGTCTGTGGTGAAGAGGAAAGCCTTTGTCAATCATGTATTTTTCAAATACTGTACTATGAGGTTTTTTCCTCCTTGCCGGGGCTAGATACTGCTAGATTCCAATAACAATAGGAATGTACCCTTGAAATTCCACAACAGATTAAAAAAAGTCATGGACTCATTTTAATGTGGCAAACAACCCCATCATAGAGAGACTTAGTGTTAAACAATCCTCATGTCATGCTTCAGTTTATCTCCTTGAAATATGATTTTCTACACACACGTGCCAATAACTCAGGCTATACCTATTGTATTCAAAGGACCTGAATATATACTAAGACTCAGCCTTACATTTAGTAAATTAAAGAAGCCTATAGTCATACATGGTCCAAGCCTGCCTATGATTATTAATAATTATGATTTTATTCATGTTTTGCAGAATAGGTAGAGAGAGAGTGCCTGAGCAGAAGAACTTACTATTTAAGTGCCCAGTCTTGCAAAGGCTTACTACAAAGTGTAGGGTTTCATGCCATGCGTAGTCCCATTGATGTAGTAAGTATTGCACAAAATAGTGGTAACAGAACTGGGTTCTTAGTTAAGATGAGAACAACATGAGAATGGGGAAGGATTGGACAGGTAGGCTGAGGATGCTGGCTGAAATTCACCCTGGTCAGAAGGTCCATTCAAGACTATGCACCACTTAAGTCTCATTTAAGCCCTGTTTTGAGTGAATTTAATCTACTATAATTACACAGTCATTAGAGAGGCTAGAACATGCATCTCAATGGTTGCAGATTTTTAAATTGGATATTCCTTGTGCTCACTGGAACCAGTAGGCATGGTGAGTATCCAAGGAATGCTGGAGTTGAGTCCTTAGAAGATCAGGCAAAACCATTTCTTAGATTTAGCTGTTTGTGAGAGAGAAGTTAATTTTGAATATCCTTTAGCATGGCTGGAAAACCAGCAGGCTAAAGGAAATAAAGCAGCAGAGTAACAGAAAAGGTTTACAATGCTACTGATTATTAAGACTTGCTGTCCACAATGAGAAGCTAGCTCTTCACTAAAGTCAATGGCGCCATGCTGATTTACACCAGCTGAGTATCAGTCGTTATGCATTTAGCTGGGAGGAGCTATTCAATTCTTTTTAATCAATTCAATAGAAAAACACATGGGACCTGATCCAAACCCTGTTGAAATCAATGGAAGTCTTTTTCCATTGACTTCAACAAGCTTTGGATTAGGCCCATTTCTCCTCTTTAGAAGAGCAATCAAATTAAATGTATTATCCGATTGCTTATTTTTGTGTTTGTGTTCTAAAATTTGTTAAGTTTTAAGGGCTTTTAGTTTGTGTGCATTATACTATATCTCAAATGTTATGCTATGCTTTTGTAAGCCTGTGTTCCATATAAAAAAGGTATAGATACCAAGTAAAGTTTGGTTATTTAAAGTTGTTTTTGTCATGGCATGGTATATTACAAAATGAAGTGCTTTCAAAAACCTACTGCAGTAAACCTGAGCCAGCAAAACACAGGATGTAAAAATATTAGTTTAGCAATACTGTACTAAGTAATTAAATTAAAAACTCCTTCAAATGTGTCAAATTGATTGTTAGTCACATCCAAGAATTCAACTAATTGAATAGATGGCAACATACAGAAAGGTTTTTGTTTTTGTTGTTTTTAACACCAGACCGGTATTTTCATAAAAGGAGGTGAATTAGATACCCATAAAAATGATACCGATTGCGTTGAAAAGAGCCAGGCTCTGTAGAGACAAATATGGTGTAAACTTCCCTTGAGCATTCTCTGTGAATGTGCTGCAAACTTAACCTGCAAAACTACACCAAATGGTGTGAATGGAAGTTTTTGCATTAGAGATAAATTCCCACTAGGGACCAAGATGAGACCAACAAACCCATTTCTACTTCTAAAGGTTTGAACTCAAATCTCCAGATGAAAAAGTCTGAGAGAGCTACCAGACAGCTCCCACTACCCTGAAGCTGGGTCTTCCATTTCATTGTTGTATATTACAATTCAGTAGAATGATGCCCTTGGAAGGTATTGGGGTATGGAGCATTCCATCTCTAGAAGAAAGCAATAGATACTTTTTAAAATCAGAGCCTTACAGCAATTGAAGGGTCGTAGTTTCATAAACTTTCTCAGAGAGTTTGTAAAAGATTAACTGGACTGAAAACTAAAGTTTCCTATTTATCCGAAGAACAGGTACAGCCTGGGCTAAGAAGTCTTGTAAGCTTTCCCTCCCACCACAAGATCTGTCCTGCTGCTTCCCTCCACTGGTGAGGGAGGAGTCGAGTCTCCATGCCTGTACGGGGTTTGATTTTTGAAGAGCAGCTTCCCTTTTTGCGCTCACCAATAACTGTACCAGTAATAGCACAGGTCCAATTAATTGCTAGTGCAAATGCTGTCATTAGAGTTCTGTACTGCAAAAACAGAGATCCGGTTAAGCCCTTTTTATAAGTCAGGTCCTTTAAAGGAATAGCCTTATCGTCTCTGCTCAATCTGCCCACAGCATACTCATTAGTGTCAACTGTGATCGTGATCTCTGATGTGCACACTTGTCTGCTACAGTGAGAAAGACAATAAAATGAGGACACAGCCCCCTGATTCCCAATCTTGTCTCATGAAGCATATATGAGAATCACTATCCATAGAAATGGCAGGATATACAGTACAAAATACAGGAATGAAATAAAACTCCATTCTTCCTTGTCAACCCACTCTATCTCAATGATGGATTAGGCAAAGGGCTGATCCGTCTAGGAACATTACCTGTATTTACCAGAGTCTTTGGGGAGCAGGGTGGGGGGGAGGGAGGGAGATGAAATTCTTCATTGTTGATACATCTATGTCACCAAACTCAATAGTCCAAGGTTCCTTTCCTTGTGACTGACGGGGTGCTCTACTCACTACAGGTATAGCGGCTCCTTCTGGCTGTTCTGAGGAATAGCTCACCAGGTCAACGCCTCTCCCCACAGTCACAACCCATCCCTCCACTTCCCTCTCTTTGTCTGCAGCCCCTCTCTCACTCCGGGAACTGCTGTGGCCTCTTCGTGACTCAGGTCCTTGGCTAGATCACTATCATGGTTCCCCTTCCGGGAGGAAGTCTCTTCTCCCAAACAGGCTCAGGCAGTCTTCCTATGCATTGCACCACTGTTGCCACTTCCCCACTGGCTGGCTGGGGAACCCAGGCCTGCCCTCTTCTCCAGGTTCCGGCTCAGAGATCCTCCAGTCAGCAGTCAAGGTCTGTTTTACCCCATACCTTGCTGCATTTCCCTGAGCCCTTTCCTAATCTTCTGGCTCTTCCTTCCTTCTTTGGGTCTGCTAGTTTCACTCCCTCCTCCCAGGGAGCAACTACAGCCTACGCTGCTCTACAGCTTCCAAACAGGTCTCCCTCTTCTAGGGAGTGATTACAGCCTTTCCCAGCAGCCTCTTCTGTGACCAGCTTCCTGCTTATATTGGCCCAACCTGCTCCTGCACAGATGAGCTTCTTCAGATTAAGCCTTCTCTTGCCATCTTAATTCCCCGAAGCTTGACACCTATTAGGCTAATTGGCACCTCTGCTTTTTATATCGAAAGAGGTGCTGGGGCTCAAGCAATTTTTTTTTACTTTCATAACTGACGCAGCAAGCCTAAAGCTGCCGGGGGTATGAACTGCCAAGCCTAGAGGTTCTGGGGCTTAGCTCTGGTCTTATACCTTTCATGGCAAATGTGGGTAGGACACACCGTCACAGTGACACTAACATTAACACTAGTAATCACAAGGTGTGCTTCATAGCTGTGTCATAGATCTGGAGGTAAAGCAATTTCAGGGCAGAAAGTCCAAATAAAAATGTGTGATTCCTTTATTCATAACCTAAAACGTACAGAGCTACAGTGTGCTAGGGCTCATTAACAGGTCTGGCTTACAAATAGCTATAATCAGTGGAAAAGTGGCAACAGTAGGGAAAGAGTCACATCATATGAGTGTGTGTGAGTTAAATATTTTTCAGCACCCATTTTAAAGAGCTTCTGTCAAGTACTTTATTTTTAATATTTTAATTTGCTTCTCCTCTGCTTGATTGTAATGTCCTCCTTGAACTTTGCAAATATAATGTGCTTTCCATTTTGATTTTATCTTTTTTCTATTTGGCAAATTATCAAATTCTTATTTTTTCTTTTATCTTGGATAATTCCCCCTGTATTTCCTTATTGATGCACCAGCATCATCTATGATGACAGCCCGGCTCTGGAATTAAAGTATGTCAGTTAATTTGTATTGCCTCACTTTGCTCTGCAGCAGGAGCCCAACAAGATATTATACTATAGGTCCATTACATTATAAATATGATTGTCCAAACCTCTATCATCCAAAAATTCTTCTTGCAATACCTGAAATAAGGTCCTGTCCCAGTGTCTGTTCATTACCATGAAAATTTCCTTGATTGTCCCAATCTCAAGTACCTGAATTAAGTGGAACCAGAGCAAGATTCCTTGCTAGGAGATAGACCGCAAGCATGATATGGGGACTATGAAGCCCATTCATAACTAGCATTACAGTTTGTATCATGATTAAAACATAGCCTTGAGTATGAACAGCATAAATATAGTATCATTAGAAACAACCATATACAATCAGGCAAATTCAGAATGCTGAGTTCTTTTAGGTCACTAAAGACACCTGCGTTGTAGTAAATGGGACTCCCTGCAGAAAGACTGGCCTTGGATATCCAGGATTAATGGACAACTCCTTTCCAAGGTTATGAAGAGGCGGGGTGATGACGAGGAGTTACTGCTTTCCTCAGAAAGTTCTATCCATTTTCTTTCCTTTATCCCCTCCCACCACAAAAAAGGCATTAGGCTCTGAGCAGCCTGTGCCCATATATATGCACTGACTGCCAAGTGCAACAATACTGTGCAAATGACTTGATCAAACAATTAGATGCTAGGCAGAGTGAGACTCTCACACCTGTTTAATAAGGGGGTAATCATCACCAAAACAGCTGGAGGAGAAAATACACCAGAGGTTCTAATCTATGCAGTATCAGTTAGCATCCAGGTCTGTAGGGAGCCAACGACAAAGAGGAAATAAAATAATAATTAAAAAAATTCTACCTGTGGTGAATTCTAGCCATAACAAAGCTGAGCCCAATATTTAAAGGTACATGTTACAAATACAGGCAAACAAAACTTCCTTCTTAGTAGCATGAAGACATCTGTGAGGACAATTAATAGAACTAGTAACATCTAAAATGATTTAGAAAATGACAGATAATGTCAGCTTGAGTTGCTGTTTTCAGTCCAGCATAAATGAGAGGACAAGAAGGCAGAAATGGCAATGAAAGAAAAACAAACGCCTACCAGATATCAAGGAGCTTTTTTTAAACTATTATTTGGAGAATCATCATCATTAGGGTCCTACCAAATTCACAGTCCATTTTGGTCAATTTCATAGTCATAGGATGATTTCAGATATTTAAATCTGAAATTTCACAATGTTGTAATTGTAGGGGTCCTGACCCAAAAAGGAGGGGGGGGGTGTGGAGCGGGGAGGAGAGTTGCAAGGTTATTGTAGGTGGGCTTGCAGTACTTCTGTCTTTACTTCTGCGCTGCTGCTGCTGGTGGCGGCGCTGCCTTCAGAGCTGGGCAGCTGGAGAGTGGCAGCAGTTGGCTGGGACCTCAGCTCTGAAGGCAGAGCTGCTGCCAGCAGTAGCACAGAAGGGTGGCATGGTATGGGATTTCCACACTTACTTCTGCACTGCTGTTGGTGGGACACTGCCTTCAGAACTGGGTGCCCAGCCAACAGCTACTGCTCTCCGGCCCCCAGCTCTGAAGACAGTGCAGAAGTAAGGGTGGCAATACCATGACCCCTCTAAAATAATATTGTGAACCCCCCCACAACTCCCTTTTGTGTCAGGACCCCCAATTTGAGAAACTCTGGTCTCCCCCATAAAATTTGTATAGTATGGGGGTGAAAGCACATGCAAGACCAGATTTCATTGGGGGGGGGAATCAGATTTCGCGGTCTGTAACGCATTTTTCATGGCTATGAATTTGGTAGGGCCCTAATCATCATGTACTGGTACAAAAGCCTCTACCAGACAAAGCTGTTGTGCTGATACACATGCACTTGTGTCATACAGGGAACTATCCAATTCTGTTCTTAGAAGCAAACAGAGAACTGGGCAAAAATTATGGTCTGATATTTTAAATATCTTCTCCAATGTCTTCTTATCCTTAGATCACAACAATGAATGGAGTAACAAGTAAAATTCTATATTTGCTATATGGGGAATAGGAGTGGTACAAACTGGTCACTGCATGTTCAACAGCACAGGTATGTGCAGCAGCACATAGCCCTAACATGCATGCAAGAGGCCCAGATCTGGAATAGGGGAAGATCCAAGGTGAAATTTTGGCCTCCCTGAAATCAATGGCAAAACTCCAACTCACTACCCTCAGGCCAAGATTCACCCCTGGGCTCCTGGATTCCTTTGGCCAATGCTGATTCAAGAAAGGATGTGCCAGTGTCATCCCCACCAGTCAACTAATCATTTGCAAGGGAAATTGTTTGTTGTAGATAGGAAGTCTGACTGCTGCAGACTGGACATTATCTCACTGTGTGGTATGCTAAGTTATTGAAATCTAGCATGTTGAATCATGATACTGAGGTTATGGAAAAGGTTGAGAGCCTGGTCATGCATCTCTTCATCACTGTTACTCCTGGGGGAATTCTGTGCCACTGCGCAATGCAGAATTTGCACAGAATTCCATGTTTCCCCCACAGAATTGGGGCTGCTGGCTGCCTGCCACTAGGGGCTGCTGGACTCTGCAGAGCCCAGCTCACAGTGAGTGGAGTGCCCAGCCCAGTGGGGATAGAGGCTGCATGCTCTGGCTGTGGGCTTGATCCTCATTCTCCCGGGGACGGGAGAGGGCCTGAGACCCAGCTCTGGCACTTTGCTTTAACCGATGCAAAGGACAATGGAGATTGCTCTGCACTGGGGACAGCAGACCACAGATTAGACAGTGCTTTGGATCCAGACTGGATATGGATTTGGATCCAGACAGAGAGTCACCATTGAAACAAAACTAGCATCTTCTAGTAGTAAAGCACTCTACCCAGATGTACAGACACTCTTTTCCCAACCTATGTATTATATATTTTTTAAACATTAGCTTTAATAATTTTTTAAAATCTGAATGAAGGCCTGTGTTTTCTGAATGCCATTGGGTGTCAGCCTGTTTCTGGCTCACTCTGTGATAATGCTGCTCTGCTTTAAATGCTTACTGCACTTAAACCTTTTAATCACTTGTTCATTAAGAACAGGTTTCTAGGACAGCTTGCTGAGATGCAGCATCTCATTTACCTTGGAAGATAAAAACAGCCACTTTAGTTGAACACTCATAATGCTCAGATCCTAACCATGGAATAATAATGAAGGTGGAGTGTATTATTAACTTAATGAGGAGAAACAGTGAGAATTGGCACTCAGGACACAGCCTCACTCTATGTCACTCTACCGGCTGATCACAAAGGCTAAGTGAAGTGAAATGAAATTGATACAGGTTGGAAATTGTATTTCTTTTTTAGCAATTGGATCAAGTAATTCACATTCAAAAAATGATTTCTTGCTGAGTTGTGGGGAGAGAGGGGAAGCCATACACGCTCCACTCACAAGTTCACTTAATCAAAAATTGGATACATAAACAAAGGGGAAAAGTCTCTACCAGTGTATGCTTTTCATTCTCATATGTACTGTATGTATAGGCCAACATTTTTCTAACTTAGCATCTAAGCATCTAAATCCTATTTAGGCACCTAAATAAAAATGACTTACAGACAAATCTTCAGAACTGGCCACTGATCTTAGGCTGGATGTCTTGGGTATCCAAAGCTGATTTTGAGCCACTTGTAGCTTCCAGTGACCTCAGTCACAGTGGTGGAAGCTTAGTGCTTCTGAAATCAGGCCCAAGTTTGACAGCCAAATATCCAGGTGCCCAGAATCCGCAGGCACTTTGGAAAATGTTTGCCCTAATTTTAAGAAAAGCTGAACGCCTGATTCCCACCTATATGAATTTGGTTGCCCAAGTCTGGGCTCCCTGATAATGTGGGAAATAGCATCTATCTATGACAGAAAAAGGGAGAGTTAGATAGCTAAGGACTAGATTGTCCTTAGCCCTAATGCAGCCATCCCGCAGCACCCTGGGTGGGGGTCACCTACCTCTTTGTTTTGAGTCCTGTGTGAAGCACTGAGGTTGCACAGAGAACAAGTGAGTAGGGGGCAGCAGGGAGGGCATGGACCTGTGACTTCATTCCTGCTGTATGCAGCCGCCCAGAGCTCACTGGGTGCAAGGGGGAAGGTACGCTGGACCTTTGCAAGGGCTGCAGTAAATTGCTTTCTCCTGCACACAAATTGCAGGTAGTTGTATATGGAAAAATCCAATCTCACTAATATGAGGGCACTTGGGAAAAGAATGGTCTCTTACGTGAGGGTTATAACTTTCAAATGAATACATAAGAAAGGGGCCAGGTAGATACCTGAATACCGAAGGTACAGAGGAAAAATGCAAGCAGTGAAATTGCAGTGAAGCTGTGTGATTCTGCACAGACTGTAGTTCAGGCAGAGTAGATGCAGAAAGATGAACAAGAAGGCTATTACAATAATCAAGCCTGAAAATAACCAAGGGATGCAGCAGCAGTTGTTAAATAAGCATGGATTTTAGAGATATTCAATACATGAAATTGACAGGTCTGCTCAACAGAATAAATATGTGAGTAAAAAGACAAGTCACAGCCAGCGATTACACCCAAACGCTGTAAAACAGGGGTGCAAATGGGATGAGATTAGTTTACTTCAAAATAGAAATTTGAGTACAAGATACAAAAGCTAAAGGGGCAGATCATCAGTTGGTATAAGTCAGCTGCACACATCAGTGAGGTCTCAGGCTGATGCTCAAGCCACTAGCAAGGGCCAGGCCAATTCCTTACCTTTCTCTTGCTGTCCAGGAGAATAAGCTAAGGCGAAGCCAGTTGGTATTAAGGCAGCTGGCGTAGCAGAATGCTCACGATTGCTCTCGCTGAAGACATTAATGAAAAAAATTCTCTGTGACAGAGTGTGGATGAAAAATAAATAGATTTAGACTCATAAGGCAGACATTCATCACCATATTTAAACAATTTTGAGATGCAGTGAAACTGAGACATAACCTGGCACTAGTCCATGGAAAAGAGGCTATAATTGCATAGTAATTAGTTTAGTTTACTCCTCTTTAACATGTCAGGATTAGAATTGTATACTCCATACTTAACTATGAATATAATAATCTATGTCTAGGAATTATCGTCAAGGTATCCTTCCTTTAGACTATTAGTTATCAGAGAACGTGAATTCCCCTTAAGCTAATTTTGACATAGGCTTTTGTACTTTAACACATGCCCATGTGGTTGTTTGTTTACTCTGTCGACCTACACAGCATGTAGAAGAACTGACTGGTGAGTGATGGTGGGAGTGAAGTTGTTTCACACAGCTTACTTTCACTCTATCAGGACAATGTTTGCTTTATCATGAAATCACTGGAGCACCCCAGTCATGCTGCCAGAAGACACAAAAGTCACAGATTTTTCTGACAACACTAATGAAGACACGGTTCACTATCAAAATCACATGGAGTCCTCTTCTTCCCCAGATGCCATCAGAGGCTGCACTGCTGCTTCAACCAGCCATTGCTAAGTGTCATCATTGGCGAAGATGGTAAAAAGCTCTTTGTGATTTTGCAAGAATCAGACTGTAGCTCTAATTGGAATGGATATTGATTTTTTTTCAAACCATCTTGTGTGGAATTGAATAGGACAGTTCTGATATTTTCCTGGATCATCATCACAGGACTGCCAAGATGCAAGAAGTGATATTTCTTTTTTTCGTGTTCTTTCTCTGGGGGTAGAATGAGAAACACATTTGCATGGTGCACCTTCACAAATGCTATGCTGTCTGAGAAGTGATACTGTGTTTTACAAGCCTATATACACAAATGTATCCACCTTTCACCACAAAAAAAGTAAAACCTAATATAACATCATGCCAGACGCTGCCCATTGAAGCATTACGAGATTGTTTTAAAGGGTTTCTTTCCTGACATACTGAATAAATTCTAACCCATTGTAAGCACAGACCATTCAGCATCCTTCTCTTTAAAAGGAACACATGACCCAGGCCTCCAGGAGAACCAGAAAATGGTCAGTCCTTTACAGACCCCCCCATCAAAGATGGTTTTGGACAGGAAGCGGCAGCGTTTGGGACTCAAAAGATCAGAGCCTCAACCTGTGTAATTTGGTGTAACTCCACTGAAGGTAGTTAAGAATCTGGCCCGCATATTTTTGTAACATTCATGGTAAACAATAAGTGTTATAAGTATAAAAGAACAAATTAACCTATTACAGTTTTTTAAATACAGTGATGAGTGAAGTGGATTGAGAAGGGGAAAAAACAACCCAAACCTTTGCTAAAATTTAAACCAAATTAGAAGCAAAAACTTTTTGGAGGCTTTAAACAGCTTAGCCAACCTTCTAAAATCATTTTTGTTTGTTTTTTATTTCCCGCACCTCTGCAATTCTAGAACCAAGAAATCTTATGAAGAATAATTTACCCATGTTATTTGGACATCACTATCATTCTGTGGGTCTAGCATTTTACAGTCTGGCTCCCTGTACACATAGAATAATGAGCATATCTGACCTGAAACTAAAAACACCACTGACCAGCAGAAGAAACTGATGTTTTGCACACCCAGCCTGCTACTTTCCTAAATCCATCATTTGGCACCATACAGCTATATTCCAGACAGCACTTCCAGAACTTACATGATGAATTCTGCATGGGTTGTCCAAGAAAGGTACTAAAAGTAAAACACTTGCTCCATGGTTTATAGATGGAGATTGAGGTACAAGGCTATTTTTTCATGTTCAGCTTCATTTGGAATATGTCAGTCTGTCTATGTAGCCAAGTTTTTATAGAGCATATCGGAGGATTGTCTTTTAGGGAGAGACATACAACATACATAAACACACTTTTATTTCAAAAAATTAAGTATTTCATCTACCAAAAAATTCCTAAGGCAATCCTATTTTCTTATTTGACAGCTATGTTTTACAACCAGGTTGCCTTGAATCTTCCACCTTGAAAAAGATTTCCCTATTTTGATAGAGATGAACAAAATTGGGAAACATATACCCATATCCTCCCCATGCACAAACCTGGCGGACTGGGATACACTTGGCTCAGATACTGTGGTGACAGATAATCTTATAAGAGGATGGATGGGTGAGTGGACGGGACCAAAGGATGCACCTACCCTTGGTTTTATAAAACCAAAGCCTGATAGAAGAAACCCTGCAAAACCAAAACTGCTACCATTTCTAATTGTTAAATGATTCTGGCAGGGGTAGGAAGGTCAGAATGTAGCTATGAATTTCTACAAATAGAAGCCAATCTGTTGTTCTCCACCTGAAGAACATCCATAATCTACCAGGGTGGACATGCGATCGCACAAAATAGCTCAAATTCAGCCCTGATGTAATGAGTCATAACTCCACTGAAATTAATGGCGTTGTTGTCATTTTACACAAAGTGTGGCTTTGGCTCACTGACTTCAATGGAATTTGCATGTGTTTATACCAAGACTAAATCTGGTCCTGTCTGGTTATTCACATGAATGATGCAGTGAGATAAGGAGCTCTAGCAATGTTTCTGTAAAAAAGCCTGAGGAAGAGGGGGGAAACACCATTGTAAGTTGCTACAAGAAACATTGCTCCCAGAAAATTAAAACCAAAAACAAACACTGAACACAGCGTATGTCTTTCTACACCTGCAGGGCAATGGGGATTGTGTTTGGTGTGGCAGAGTAAAGAGCTGACAGGTCCATCCTCCTCCCTAGCATGCTTCATTTTTCAGAAAGCTCTTCCATTTGTTAAGCACTCAGAATAAAAGGGTTTCCCCACATTCAGTTTTACACACATTGCTGAACCTTGAAGCGAGTGGAAGAGCCTGCATCTTTACTTGGATATGCACTGTACAGTACCTGTGTCATTAGGCATCATTATCACCAGAATTTGAGCTTGTCAGTACTTGTCATTCTAATTCTTGTCTCAGAGGCTTTCCAGAAATTTATTTGATGCCTAATAGCGCTCTGTCAGTTCTAATCTTTGTGGTGTAAGTATATCCAAAAATTCTGTACAGTACTTGATGAATTATGTACACACGCTTTATATGGCTCAAAGAAGGGAATCCTCAAGCCAGTATATGAAATCTTCTCTTACATATGCAGAGAGTTTGAACAGAATTTGGCCAAAGTACAGGACTGGGCATAAGAAGACATGAGTTCCAACCTAGGATTTGACTGTGGCTCACATGGGCCTCAGATGGTTTTGTACTAATGACATAGAACAGCAGTCTTCTTTGTACCCTGTTGGGTAACCAAGGGCTGTGCAACAGGGGAATTATGTATTCCTCTCTCATGAACAAATCCTGTGTCAGGAGCATAACTCAAGCAGTCATGCAGGGTTGGGGGCAGGAGTGGAATCCACTTCTCAGCTTGTGGAGAGACAACAAAATCACTCCTTCTCCAGCCACAGTTGGAATAGTGGCCACAGTACCTGCATTTGCCCCTATCCTCCCCACATGCACATTACATTTCTGATGGTATCCAGGGCCAATATCTGAATGTTTTCCTGCTATTTATTTATTTTGCATTGTCAGGTGGGAGTGCGCAGCTCTGTTTTGTATAGTCTATAATAAGGAGAGCCGAGCAGGAAATGGTTTTTTAGTCCCTGGAAATTCTTTGAGACTTAGAAAAAATTTCCTATCCCAAATCAGGACAGTCAAAATCTTGAAAATTTTCACAAATTAAGAATCTGAAAAAAATTTCAGTTGGGGTCAATTGAAACATTTCATTTAGATTTCAACCTTTTTATTTATTTTAACTATAATTTTCTGAAATTTCAAAATGAAAAGTTGTGAACTGAAAAAAACAGATTTTTTTTCTTCAAAATTGTCAAAAAATCCTGTTTTGACAATTTTGAAACCTTTACTTTCCAAAAGTTTTGGAAACGAGAAATTTATCAAAATCAACCCTTTCTAGCAAACAGTTTTAATTTCAACAAATCAGCATTTTCCAACAAAAAAATTGAAAAATTCCCAATCAGTTCTACTGACAAGCATGTATTTTTTTAGCTGCCACTATTCCATTAAACTGTGTATTTGCTGACAATATAATTGTTTAGCTTCTGAAAAGTTATTAACCTATGAATAAAAATAAGAAACTGTACACCTATTTCCTAGCCCTGAAATTACAAGGCAGGAGAGAGGATATAACTCCAGGTAACCACTGTAGCACTAGGTTTTCTTGTTTGGTTGTTTTTTTTAATTTAGGGCCAGATTCTGTACCCTTACTCACTTATCAGTTAAATCAATAGGACTACTTATGGAGTAAGATATTTACACCTATTATTTATTCACTACCTGGCACTTTACAGGCAAATACATTGGCAGGGCCCTGTTTCAAGGATCCTACAGTCCTACTAAGACTTAACACAGCAAAGGGCGGAGGGTAAGGGGGAAATGAGGATTACAGCAGTGAAAGACTGTGAGATGCTTCTTATTACATATGCATTTGGGGCCAGACCCACATCTGGTGTAAATCAATGTAGTTCCATTGATGTGAGTGGAACTACATCAGTTTATACCAGCAGAAATTTTGGCCCCTTGTTTCTTCCTAATTTACTATATTAAAATGAAAATGTGATTTTACAGTTAAGTGGCTACATGCTGGAGACCATTTCTTTCTCCCCCTCTCCAGCAATATCAGTAAACGCACAATTCAAAAGACAGTAGGTTAAAGAGAAACTCATGAAAATAAGTAAATGCTTTGTTGTAAATACATTTTCCTTTATACAACAAACAGATAGAAATTTTGCCTAACCTAGAATACTGCAAAACAGACAATTCCCCTGTATAGTATATTTCACACATACCTGGTCTCGAACAGATTAGCTCAAATTAAATTTTGCAATTAATATATTTGAGTTTTGAAAGCTCCATTAAGTTTCCCTAAATTCAAATAATTGCTATAAAATATTTTAGGCCAATGTGTGAGTGTAGCAAAAATATTATTACATTATATCCACTCCTACAGTATAGCTATCAACATGTAATGTACACAACACCTATGGTATATTTTTTGTCAATGACTGGAATGGACATCTGGCGAGGTCAATATTTATGTACAGTTTGTATGTGAGGGTGTAATCATTAAAATTAAGTTAATACAAACAAAAAGAGGTTTTAATGTTTTAAAAAGCAGGAGGGAGACTGTAAGCATGTGGACTCACTCCTGTGGCGCCTCCTGCTGGTCTCTGTCAGGAATTAGCTCCTCGATCGGACGGGTAGTGTAGACATACCCTTAGTTGTCAGACTTAGAGTCATTTACTACCTGATGATGACAGTATAATACCACTACTCAAGTTTGACTATTTTTATTAGTATTTTCTTTATAAGTCTCTAAATGAATTGCAAGATATAATCTACCCCAGGGGTTGGCAACCTCTCAGAAGTGCTGTGCCGAGTCTTCATTTATTCACTCTAATTTAAGGTTTCGCATGCCAGTCATACATTTTAACGGTTTTAGAAGGTCTCTTTCTAGAAGTCTATAATATATAACTAAACTATTGTTGTATGTAAAGTAAATAAGGTTTTTAAAATGTTTAAGAAGCTTCATTTAAAATTAAATTAAAATGCAGAGCCCCCCCAGACCGGTGGCCAGGACCCGGGCAGTGTCAGTGCCACTGAAAATCAGCTCGAGTGCCGCCTTCGGCACACGTGCCACAGGTTGCCTACCCCTGATCTACCCTTTGAGCAATAGACCTACACCAACCAAACCACTCAGTGAATTCTTACCCAGTTATAGAACTTGCCTGTAACTAAAAATCATAAATGGCCTTGCACACAGTTCTACTAAAGTGCTCTAGTTAAGGAAATGACACTTGAAATCGGATGGGATCCTTAATTATGGAGCCAACTCTGGCCAAAATTCTACAACCTGAGGTAGGCGGCTACTCAGCTGTAGAGCTATTTGTCAAGTAGAGACTCCAATGACCTTCTTGGTAAGTATATCAGGTTTCCTGAGCAAAGCATAACATGGAGATCTCACTCTGTGAAGTTCGCAGGAATTCGGGTCCTTACGTTCCTCGTCCATCATTCCGCGTCATTGCTGTGTCTTTTCAGGACCTTAATTTAAAATCTAAATTAGGTGGCTTGGGAACCCTTGTCCTATTTGATTATGTATTAAACCTTTATTTGAAAACAATACTTCAACATGTGCCCCTGCAATTTGTGTTTACTATTTTTGATACCACTGCAAGAATGAGGGAAGGATGAGGCTTCTTTTGACTCGATCCAAATAAAATGCAAGTGATATTGGTTGCTTGTGGAAAACAAGTGGAAGAGGTGCAAGGATGACAGCAGCCCTTTTGACATCAACACATTCCATTGGCTGCTTGGGTTTGCAATCTAGGGATCTGGGTTGTTTCCCAGATGCTACAACTAGATGACCAGGTGGCAGCAATGCTCAGAACAGCTCTATCTTTCTTTCCCATTTGCAGGTAGCCTGGAGGTTGTGTCCATTTCTTTTGGATATGGAGATTGCTATTATCCACACACACCTTGTCATCCATGCCATCGTCATGGCTGCAATGTGCTTTGCATAAGGTTATGTCTTAAAATCCACTTGGATTCTGAAGCTGGTGCAGAATTCGGCAGTCCACGTGTTAAGCGGTGTGTCTCGCTGCAAGCACATCACAGCAGTGCTCCATGTTTTGCACTGCCTGCCTATTGGTTTTTGAGTAGCTTTTAAGTTGTGAAGTTTGACCTTATGAGCCCCGAATGCCCTGAGATTGACCTAGCTAAGAGACCACCTCTCTCTCCAGGGCATTCTGCTATAGCTGCGCTCACAGGAGGTGCCAGTCCTGGAGCTGCCCGAGGTATAAAAGTAAAGGGGTATTTTCTATGAGATTCCCTCAACTTTGGAAGTCACCCCACCATTTGGTCTGAAATCACCTGAATCACCTCTTCTATAGGATATCCCTCAAAGTCCATTGTTTCTCCTTGTTCGGTGGAAAAGGGGGAGAATTATGAGGCTGGGGAGCAGTGGAATTCTGGTGGGGGAGCTTAAAAGTTTATGATTTCTTTGTGTTGTCAAGTTATTTTGTCTGGGCCGTGATTCAGAGTTGTATAATGGTATATTTTGGAAAAAAAGTTGTCAAGGGTGCCCAGGACCATGGATGGGGGTGTGCTTTACTTAGAAATGGAAAGAAATACAATTAATACGTAAATAATAAATATTATTTATTTATATTACAGTAGTGCCTAGAGCAGGGGTGGCCAACCTGAGCCCGAGAAGGAGCCAGAATTTACCAACGTACATTGCCAAAGAGCCACAGTAATACGGCAGCAGCCCCACATCAGCTCCCAGCACCTCCTGCCCACCAGCAGCCCCACCAATCAGCCCCTCACCCTCCCTCTCCACACTGCCCAATCTGCTGTTTCATGGCATGCAGGAGGCTGGGGTGGAAGAGGGAGGAGGAGCGAGGACATGGCAGGCTCAGGGGAGGGGGCACAAAGGGGTGGACTGGGGGTAGGGCCTGTGGCAGAGCCAGGGGTTGAGCAGTGAGCACCTCCCCAGCACATTGGAAAGTTGGCACCTGTAGCTCCATCCCTGGAGTCGGTGCCTATACAAGGAGCTGCATATTAACTTCTGAAGAGTCGCATGTGGCTCTGGAGCTACAGGTTGGCCACCCGTGGCCTAGAGGCTCCAGTTCAGATTATGGCCCCATTGTGCTAGGTGCTGCACAAACACAGAGCTAGAAATTGTAGCTTCCAGGTCAAGGACTGTCTTTTTGTCCTGTGTTGGTAAAGCAGCTACCACAATGGGATCCTGATCCATGGCGAGGGCTCCTCAGAGCTACAATAATAACGTGAAGAGACAATAAGTAGGAGTAGGAAGCATTATTATCATCCCCACTTAAGAGGTAGAGGCACAGAGAGATTAAGTGACTTGCCCAAGGTCACAGAAGAGTTCTGTGGCAGAGCTAGAAATTGAGCCCAGCTTCCAGGGTATCACGCTAGTGCCTTAACCTCAAGACCATCCTTCCTCTCTAATAAATTGTGTTTCTCTTGCAATCACTGATAGCAGAACTTTGAGCCAGCTCCTTCAAACCCTTACTACTGTGAGAATCCTCACTAATGCATGCTCCCCACGGGTGGCAGGAAGGACAACTCACATGAGTAAGAGTTTGTAGAATCAAGCCCTTTGTGTCCTTCAGTTTATCTTATTGGTTCACTGTACCTTATTCTTCAATCTCTCTTAGTCCTACTGGTACAATGTGATCTTCAGGTTGTACTTTATTGTATACAGACTGCTTGTTTACTAAGCCTCCTGCTCTAAATCTAAATAATTGTACCATATTCATCTTCATTTGGCTGCTTTCACTGGCTTTTTCACAAAATACAGCAGGAGCTGACTGTACAGTCTCACTTCCCCTCACACACACCTCTTAGCGTAGCCCTAACTCAAGTGACCTCAACAAGCAGCCCATTCTGTCTCATCCATTCTCTCTGTAGATAGACTAATACTTCTTATCTTACATTCTGGGCCTCTGCAGCCTTTATCTGTTATGACTCAACACCTTGGATTATTCTTTTATGAGGGATGGAACAGGCCAATTCTCTCTCGTTGTTGAAATCCACATTCCAAAGAGATCTGCACACAGGAGTATTGTTTGAGCTGAGATCAAATGATTGTAATATGTCCTGTCATAGGGGTTATTTGATTCCTGAATCAATTTTTTATTCTTTATATATAATTAATGCCGTTCTATAAAACATCCTTTCCTGATCTCAGACGAATTGCTCTAGGTGTCTTCTTGGATTGGTCACAAATGTAAAATCAACTATTAGCAATAACTTCATCTTATCTGAGAACCATCTTTCGTGAAGTCTTCTGATGATTGCTAAATAATCACATGACCCTTAACACTGCTGCCACCCCCACAACCCCCCCAGTCTGGGAAGTAAAACTCTGCAGATAAACTTTTGAACACTGGGGCTGCACTGACCAGGGACAGAGACTTTTGGGGTGTTGGACTTTTGGGACTTTGGGTGATTTTTTGGGTTGCTGGACTTAAGACCCTGAGGGGAAAAGGATACTGCCAAACTTACTTGGGGGTTTGTGTTATGAATCCTGTTTGTGGTGTTTCCCCAACAGAATGCTGCATTGTTTCCCTCCTTTATTAAAAGGATTTTGCTACACTCAGACTCCGTGCCTATGAGAAGAGAAATATTGCCTCTTAGAGTCACCCAGGGGGTGGTATGTAATTGTCCCAGGTCACTGGGGGGCGGGTCTTGAGCCAGTTTTGCATTGCGTTATTGAAACAGAACCCCTGGATACTGAACCCAGCCCTTGTTGCTGCCAACTCAGATGGGCAGAAGGGTTACATGAGCAAGAACCAACCAGCTAAGGAGTTAAGAGAGCGCATGCTTGGTGCCACCTCAAAACTCTGGTCCACCCATTCAGTGTCCCATCTCCAGCTATGGCCATCTCTGATGTTTCAGAGGAAGGAGACAAAAAAACAAAACAAAACCCAGAATACCTTGGTGGAGGGGAGAAAGTAAAAAAATCCCTTCCTGAGCACTGCAGGTGGCCAGCTGGACTCTTGAAGCATGAGATTTTAGGAACATAAAACATAAACTGGAAGTGAGCCCCAAGGGTGCTAAGTCCTGCTCCCCACCATCACAAGTAATTCTGTCATACAATCACACTCATAATTTTTTCCAGGTAATCATCAAGTGATCCATTCCCTGTCGTTCATTCCCAGCTTTTGGCAAACAGAGGCTAGGGATACTATCCCTGCCCATCCTGGCTAATAGCCATTGTAATTTCCAGACTGAATTTGTTCATGGCCAGTTTATATCCATTTGTTCTTGTGCAAACATTGTCCTTTAGCATAAATAGCTCTTCCCCTTCCCTTTTTCTAGGCTAAATAAGCCAAGCTCTTTGAGTCTCCTCTCATAAAGTAGGCCCTCCATTTCACAAATCATTCTAGTAGCTCCTCTCAGCATCTGTTCCAGTCTGAATTAATCTTTCTTGAACAAGGGTGACCAGAATTGTACACATTATTCCAAATTAGGTCTTATCAATGCCTTGTATAATGGCATTAATTCTTCTCTCTCTCTACTGGAACTGCCTGGCCTGATACATCCTAGGACCTCATTTTCCCTTTTTCAAAGCCACATCACATTGGTAGCTCATGGTCATCCTGTGATCAACTCACACACCCAGGTCTCTCCCCTCCTCTGTTGCTTCCAACTGATGAGCCACCAGCTTGTAGCAGAAATTCTTATTAGACCTTGAGTGCATGATCTTGCACTTTGTACTATTGAATTGCACCCCATTTCTGTCACTCCAGTCTTCAAGTTCCTCCAGATCTTCCTGTATAATGTCTCCAGTCTTCTCTGTATTGACGATGCCTCCCAGCTTAGTGTCATCAGCAGATTTCATTAGCACACACACACTCTTTTGTGCCAAGTTCATTCATAAAAATATTGAATGAGATTGGTCCCAAGACCAATCCTTGAGGAACACCACTAGTAACCTCCCTCCAGTCCAGTAGTTCACCTTTCAGCACAACCCATGGCCTTCTCCCCTTTTAGCCAGTTCCTTATCTATCTTACAGCTCTTATATTGATCCCCATCTTCCCTAATTTAACTAATAATTTCCCATGGGGTACCATGTCAAATGCTTTACCAAACTCCATGAATATAAGATCTACTTCATTTTCCTTATCTAAAAAAATCGGTTATTTTCTTAAAGAAGGAAGTCAGGTGAGTCTGGCATGAGCTACCTTTGGAAAACCTATGTTGCATTATATCCCCTTTGCCGCTTTGAATTTAATTATTCTTTTCTTCATATTTTGTGAAGAAAACAAGTCTGTAATTGCCCAGATCACTTTCCCCCCTCTTTCTTAAATATAACCAGGGCATTAGCTATTCTCCAGTCATATGGTAATACCTCTGAATACATAGATTATTACAAATCCTTCCTACCAGACTACCAATCTCATGTGCCAATTCTTTCAGTTTTCTGGGATGGAAATTATCCAGTCCACCTGATTTGGGTGCATTAAGCCTTTTATGTTTTTCTACCACCTTAGATGTAATAATTTCCATTTCTGTGCACTCGTTTCCATCAGCTGTTCTGCCTTCAGACCCATGTTTCATGTAGTGCAGGGGTAGATGGAATCTATTTTGAGATTCCTTGCTATGTCTCAGAAGAATTTTATTTTATTTTAACCAAAGGTTCTCATTTCCCTTATACCAGCCAGTTGCCATTACATGGCAAGAGGCAAAGTCTGTATCCTGTATTGCAAACCTCCCTCACACTCCAAGGTCTTAAAATAATAATAAATAATAATTATGCTTTGCACTTCTGTAATACTTTTTAAACATTAATGCATTTAGCCTCATAACTGTTTGTGAGGCAAGTAAGTATTATAATTCCCATTTTACAGATAAATAAACTCAGGCAAAGAGGGATTCAAGCCAAGATTTTTAAAAGTGACTGGTGATTTTGGTATCCAACTTGAGACACTTTAAAGGGACCGCATTTTCAGAAAGTACTGAGCATCTGCCCTCTGAAAATCAGGCCCCTTTTCATATGTCTCAAATTTGTCATGACTTTTCAATATGGGCAGAAAGTTCAGTCCCTTGGTGAGTACAGATAATTCAGTTCCAGATAAACTGATGTTGTTGGGGAGTCATGTAATGTCATGTAGTTATGTGGTGTGAGTCCTTGTGCCGGGGCTTTTCCTGGAGGTGGTATTGGTTCCACTTTTTGGTTTTGTGTTGGATGGCTGTCATCAGGTTTTTCTGATAGTTGGTCTAAGTTTCTTGCATGATCTCCAGGTAGGTTTCCTGATTTTTTCCTTCTTTTCCAGGTGTTTATTAGGCAGTGACCTATGTCTACACCCGGCAGAAAATTCATCAAATCCCAACAGCGCCATTTACTCTAATGTCAACATTGGCTTCAGTGTCACCAATTTGAAAGCACTACCTTAGCGTGTGGTGACATTCTTTGCTAGGTAGTGCCCTGTGCTTTTTACACATAAAGCAGATTAGCCGAATTCAAGGGCCACATATAGTCCAACACTGACATTTTTCCACAGGCGAAAACTAACTGCACCTATTGTGTTCACTATGTTGTCATAACTCTTGGTGAGGTCCTGTATAATTTGCTTTTTCATTTAATCTTTAGTTTACAAAAGTTTCTTTAAAAACTAGGGAAATTCAGACCGAACAATTTTGTTTAACATTAAGTAAGGTTGCTCTGTTCTAACTTAATAACATTGTCCTCAAACATTGAAAAGCTAGAAAATAAACAGTTACGGTCAACAGCTTCTGTTTCTCTACCTACAATATACAACATGTTAACTCTTAACTATTACTGTCCTTCTTCCATGACACATTAAGAGCAAAGGCTTCATCAACGACCACGCTGCCTTAAATCCAACATATATTTTTGGATTTCTTAGAAAACATAGAAGACCTTTTCACATATGTCAGTATTAAGGCTGCACAGTAGTCTATGAAGCCTTGGGTGTTAACAATGGGTTGTGGTAGGAGGATCCCATTGTAGATAGAGGGAAGGAAGAGAAAAAAATAAAAGCTCAGTATCACTACACCTGCACACAATGCAGTATTTCAATATCATAGCAACATAACAGATAACGTCATTACAGTTTATCATGTAAATAAACTGCACCACTATCTTTGTAATCAGTGCAGACCACCTATTGTGCCAATAAAAGTCAGCATATTTAAAAATCATTTTAAAAGATATGCTGCCTATTACACTCAAAAGAAATCCATATAAATAAGAATGAGCCTTGAGTGGATCTTGAGACTGGAGCAGTAAAGGATGGAACACATGACCAATAAATTCTGGGGCAATATTGGGACTTTCTTCAGTTGTGCTCTCAGTGAAAATGGGAGATAATTAAAAGCCACAGGGGGGGAAACAATTAGAGAGGGAACAAAATTACCAAAATACTGTACAGTTTCCTATATAAATTCACCAGTTAAGCTTCTGGAAATGGGAGGGTGCACAGAACATTATTGCTATCTACCTTTTCTGAGGAAAGAAAGTTTTATTTAAGGGCTTCTTGTTCTCTTCCAAGGATTTTTAGACAAGTCCTTTCTGTGTTTCTCAGTTTCTTTTTTCAGTTCAAAATTTGACCTTTCTCAACCTCCACTATTTAGAAAATGAAAGTCCTGAGTCTCTACTGTGTAGAGATCTGCTTTGTTCCACTACAATAAAACACCCAGGGCTGATCAATGTCAGCTGACTGAGACCTGGGGGGGCTTGGGCTGCAGGTCTATAAAATTGCAATGTAGATGTTCGGGCTTGGGCTGGAACCTAGGCACTGGGACCTTCACAGGTGTTTTATTGCAATGGAGACATACCCGCAGAGGCCACAGACCAGTTGTGGTATGACAGAGCTGATGAAAAGACATACACTAGCATCAAAATTGTAGAGTGGAGCTGTGCTCAGCCCCACCCAACACACACCCTAAACTGCCCCCTCCACATGACTCCTAGATAGGAGTGGGGGTTGATTGACATGTTGAGCCGGCTCCTCCAGCTTTACATTAGCTGATAGCTCCTTTGCTAGGAGAAATCTTAACTAGATGGCTACAGCCCCATTGCACCACTTGCAGAACTGAGACACAGAAATTAACCCTAACTTTTCTTGTTTAAATATGCTGCTTTTACATGTTCATTTGTTAGTTGTTTTCCTGATCCCCATTGAATCACAGGGCCAGTGCTCAACACGAGGCACTCTCCAAGATGTGCACCGGGTTTAAGATGGCACGCACACCATTCCTGGACCATCTCAACCAATTAACAATGGCCAACTGCAGAAATTCTTTAGTTTTATTTTAAAATAATTTTTCTTTTGGCTCTTTTTAGAAGGAAGAGGAAAGTGCCTCTTTTCTATTCTTTATGTTTTCCATCTCTGGACCAAATCCTGAAAATCTTTACTCGGTTCCTACTCCTGGCTCAGGTAGAATGCTCATGGGAATACAGTGGGAAATCAGTCTTGAATACAATGGGAAATTTGCCTGAATAAGAATAGAATAAAAGCTGAGTAAGGATTTAGGATTTGGCAAATGAAGGGGATATTTTTCCTAATTATGGAGGACTATTATTAAATATCACTATTTTATTTTAAAGGTTTGATCTCAGATCCACATCTACGTATAGGTAGAAAATCATGTCAGTATCTCCTTCTTTACGAGCTTTGTCTTCAGTTACAGCCCGCCCCATCAGAAAGATGAGAAGGGAAGGGAAATGCATGATAGATTAAGTCTTTTATGACATTTATTTTCACGCCAATCATGCACTGTTAGGGCAGCGCTCGCAAGTGAAGATAATTTTTATAAATACTCAAGCCCTCCTGAGCTAGATGTGCTGTGAACAAAGCATACATTGTTCAGGTTTTGTTTTTTCAAATAGAGATTTGACTTATATCACTTATTTTATTTTGTGATTTTTTTTTTATTTCATGTGTTTTTTAATCCATCACAAATGAATTTGCTAGGCTTGTTTTTTCAGAAGAATATTTCTCAAACTTTTCTTTGTGCGGCAGCATGATGTCATTTGTGTTGCAATGGAAGAGGGCTGTGTATATGCACCACCAGAAGGTGATTGGTTAGTTCATCATACACATGTTATTTGTTGAGGTGTTTCTACGATGAGTCATGCGATTTGATTTGATTGGTGGATTAAAGAGAAGTAGGTGTGTATTTCTATTGGACATCTCCCTTTTTCCCCTGTACTTCACATATAATGAACCATGACCATGCACATACAGGTTATTAGTGATGCCTGAACTCAGGACTTTTAGCACAAAATGCACAGGCCTCTACTTTTGGAGGCAAACTCCTTCCGCTGTGAGAAAGCAGGTTGTCATAATAAGTGAGGCTTGCCACTGGAGCACAATTACATGTTCTTTTGAAGGGTTCGGCTCACCAGTAGCACCTCCTCATGGCCAGGCATGACATGGCAGCTCTCTGTCTGCTGGGGTATCCTGTCACTTGCTGCTCCACCTCTGCCATGGCCTGCTGCTTCCTGTGACTTGGCCTTTCAGCCAGGTCACTTCAACATCTCTCCCCTTCCTGGGTAGACTGTGAACGAAAACAAGGGGAGTTACGGAAATAAGCGGAGGGAGTAAGACAGAGGGAATGGCTCCCTCTCAGGGTGTAGCAGGATCTGGCCCTCCCTTATTTACAGACTGCTATCATGTGGAACTCATTGCCACAAGATAACATTGAGGTTAAGAGTATAGCAGGAGTCCAAAAGGGGTTAGACACTTATACAGATAATGAGAATATTCAGAGTTGTAATAGTTAATGCTAAAAAACAAGTATACATTTTGGAAGGGATATAAACTCTCCTGCTTCAGAACTTAAGCCAAACTCTAACTATTGGGGGTCAGGAGGAATATTTCTCTAAGGGCAGATTATTTTATAATTTCCTACTGCAGGGTTGCTTGCACCTTCCTCTTTCACATGGGGTACTGGGCACAGTTGGAGGATACTGGACTAGATAAATGAGGGGGTTGATACAGTCTGGAAATTCCTATATTCCGATAATAATTTTTTTGCCAACTGCCATTTAGTATATACAGTGCTGCTCCGCATGTCTTTCTGCACCTGACCAACAATTCTTTGGATCAGTAATCCTGGTAAGAAGCCTGTTGATGTGGGGACAGAGCCCTATTATGTGGTAGCAACGTGTGAAGAATATTTGGGTCATTAATGGTAAAAGGGAAAACATATATTATTTCAAATAGTCACTATACATCAGCTGTGTATGAAAATGTATAGCAAATAATTATGAGGCAGTGTCTAATAAAGATGGAAGGGATAAAAATCCCTGTGACTTTTTAATCAGAGATATAAAAACATGTTATTAATACAATGTAATTGTTTCATTAAATATTTAAAATTTACTTTGTATACTAAATTTTGGTTTTAACAAATATATTTCCACTTTATATATGAGATTTGTACAGCATAAACTGCCTCAACAAAAAGAATTTTGTCTTATCTTCCTGATGACAAATTAGATGGAAAATTTGATCAAGATACATTCATGTCTTTCATTACAATGTATACATTCATCATAGAGATAAATAATGCAGTTATAAATACAGTGCTTCTTATAGAAAATATTTCATTTCCGTTACATATAATTTCATTTAAATATCATTCTATTTACAATAGTTACAGTCTTGTAAGAAAAATGCTTGTTTCCAATTTTATTTATTTATTCAATGTCATTTCATAACACACCATTCACCTCTTTTAAAAAAATTAATGTATATTTTGCAGATTTGAAGCAGATACCAGGAAACATCATTGTTACATTTCAAATTACATTACAGCACTGTGCCAATTTTTGGAGCAGAAGTTGAACATCCATCAGTTCTATTAACTCCATATATTACTAGAAGAGGGGCTAAAGACAGTAAATATTTTGCAGTAAAACGAAGAGCCAGATCTTCAGCTCATGTGAATCAATGTTTGATTTACACCCCCTGAGGATATAGCTAAAAATGTTTGTATTTCTTAGGAGCCTTTCTTTTGTCTTACCGTTGTCATATTTTAGAAATGGTTGCCAGATCTGTAAGAACCTACTATTCCCTCTCTGCCATTCACCTCATTAACATCATCCACTCAATGCTGCATTTATCCTATTTGAAACCTTTTCTTTATTATTTACAAAAATGTGGGCAATCCTAATCACTAGTCACTTTTGAAAATCTTGGCCTGTGATTGTGACTGATTCTTGTATACTGGACTGGTGCAAGACCAGGAAGACTCCTCGCTTTCCCTCTCTTCCTGCCCAGGCACTCATACAAAGCCCAGGCATGCTTTGGCCCTTAATAAACTGGTGATTATCTTTGCAAGAAATGCAATAGCAGGCCCACAGATTCCACTGGCAATTCATTTTGAGCTGCTGTTTTGAGCTATGTCACATTTCTACATCTCCTTTTTTACATCTCCTACATTTCTACATTAAGCTACATATGAAAAATAAGTACTTGCTAGACAGTATCTGACACTGACCAATATTAGCTGAGCTGGTGGTCTAGTATTATTAAAAACAAATGAGTAAAAAACTGTAGGCCACATACTCATGTGGTAATAGATAAATTGAAGCCAATAGAGCTAAGCTGATTTACACCAGCTGAGGATCTGACCATGTATTTACATGATTATTAGGGATATGGTGATTATTCTATTCAAATTCAATTCACGTACAAGTCACAGGAGCTATGTCAATTTACACCAGCCGAGGATCTTGCCCATTGTTATGTATTCTAGACTAAAAGTACTTGGACTCATGTAGCAATACTGCATAGTACTATTTGCTGAAAGTAAGACCATAATGCTATTTTTTATATTAGTGCATACCTTAAAATAGATTTCTATGAAATCATTGCTGCAAATCTCCAATGTATTATCATTGTGCAATAAAACTGATTTCAAAGCTTAACAGAATGTTGTATGATTTTGCACAATACTGTTCTCTCTTTTAAATTATTCATTTTGGTTATTTGACAAATACTAATAGCCACTATTTGGTATTCAGGAGAATAACAAACAACGACTATTTGTCACATCCTTCGACTATATAATATTAATAAAATGGATGAGATGTAAAATGACCTTCATGATGGATGGATATCTGAAGTGTATTTAAATGTGCTACAATATCAGCAGAGAAAACTGCTACAGAAATGTAATTGCAACCTCCCCCACCTAGCTGTGCCAGTGAACTTCAGTCCTGTCTATTAAACCTCTCCTGTTCCAGTTAAGATATAATTCAAATGACATACATACACACACCTCTCTTCATCTTTGGTATGGGCTCGTGAACAAAGACTGTCAATTGTGCTCAAACTTTGAGGTGCTTTTGTGCTATGATTATATATTCACAAACTGAGACCACCCAATAAGGTTTCACTTGTGTCCTAAAGGTAAGTTACTTTAACATTGTTCTCCAGAGGCAAAAAGCTGGAATGTTAACATACTGTGCTACCCAGTCCCTGTTCAGCATCACACTGTGAAACAAACCTTAAATAGGCCTGATCCATATTGACAGAATGGACTCCAGGAAGGATTTATTTTCCTATTGTCTATTCCCATTAATGCGGGAGTATTTACATGAGATAATGGACATTAGTCATGTAAATCCCTGGCTCATCAATGGGAGAATGGACCCTGAAAATTGTTAAATCTGATTTTCCAGAAGATTAGAAACAATTTACACTTGATCACATACTGCTACCCAGAATGCATTTTTAAAACAGGGTTATTCTGATTATTCAAATATAATGGCCTGAATATATCCAGTTATGCAGAACAATGCAGGAAGAGTCAAATATCCTCTATTCCCTGATAATTTCCACTGGAATAACTAATTAATCATTTCCAACGCAATGTAACCATTTTCTCATCTTCCATTTTAATCACCTCTTCACACAAGCTACCACTCAGCTGCAGAAATAATGGTCCAGTTTGGAATCCATGTCCGGTTTCCTCTTGTGGTTTAATCTTCTTCAATTCTCCAAACAAATCATCAACGGATGTTACAACCTAGAAAAAAATGGATCATATTCAAAGTAAACAAACCAGTACATTAGCTGTACCAATTTTATGTTCCAAACCAACTCATTTTAATGGGACTGGCACATGCCTTTTAACTAGGTGTCATGGGAAAATGCTGTTTGCATATCTCTCTCTCTCTCTCTCTTTTTAAGCCACTCATTGTACCCGGTCCTTCTCATGGCACTCTGTTACTCTAGCAATGATATAGCATTTCTTCTGATCTTGTAGCTTTAGATGTGTTTCCATTGTGATCCCTTGTTTATATACTATTCTGTGCATAAAGGGCTGCAGCAGCCACAATAACTTGTACAATCTGAGGAAATTCTTTCTTCAATAATGTGTCAGGATCACTATTTTCACAGATGTATGACGAGCGCTATGAAGTGGTCTTACAATATATCTATTCTGTACTGGAACGCTTTGTTCTTGTACAGATCTGTAAGATGTTCCATTTTACTTTTAGTGTGCTATCAAGTGTAGTGTAACTGTGCCATCTGACATTCCACTCCATCAGTGCTCCACACTGAAGTATTTACCTGGGACTTCAGCTGATCAAATGTGTGCTGCATTGAGGTCTGTGTTGGAATTGCTTTAAGGAAGGAGGGAGGTGCTGCGGGTCCTGCTGCTTGTGGGCTAGAGAGCGCTATAGAAATGTCTGCACAAGCAGAGTCAGCAAACAGTGTGAGTCTGAAAAGAGGCAGATTAATGTAAGGTGGGGCGAGTTGTGCCTCTCTGGCTTAGAAAGCAGCTTGCTTTCTTTCTCTCTCTGTTTTTGGGTCCTGGTGAGTTCTGAATTCTAAGAAATCACATTGTGTTCCATTGCAACCTTCCAGCAAGAGTATATATGTTTTTATCTTAATTTCTGTGTGTGTATATAGTGAGCATAACAAAATGTAGCATCACAACCCACAAATGGGAATTGTATCTGATCTAATTTGACCTTTTATTTCTGCTACCAGAAGCAAGTCTGAAGCTATCTTGATTGGACGGATTGGTGGCAGATATTAGGAGGGGCCCCATTGAACTCAACAGGAGTTTTGCCGTTTACTTCAGGGCAGCCAGGATTTCACCCAACAGCTTATGACTCCACTGAACTAGACAAAGCTCATATCCCTCCCTGGTGAGATGCAAATGATGTGATTTGAAAATATCATGTTAATCTGTGCTGTATTTATTGGTGTGGTTAGTTCTGCAGTGCCATAAGTGAGCATGATGCTATATTCTTATTTATTATTCAAAAATGTGTTAGGCCCTTCTCAGACAAGTAAAATATACAAGTCTCTGCCTCAGGGAACCTACAGTCTAAGTTTTAGACACAAAGACACAAAGAGTGGGAATAGAAAGCGAAAGGATGAGGGCTAGGGACAAGGGAGGACAATGATTACATATAAATAAATGAGATTAGACTCGATGATCATATAATGCTCCCTTCTAGCCTTAAAACCTATGAATGTATAGAGAACAAGGACCCTTAAAAATATATGGGTGAAGTTAGTGCCCAAGAAAGTAGGGAACAAATAGAGCCAGGCATTGCGCAGGCAGACTCAGCATAAGCTTCACTCCATAACTCAGCAAATGTTCCGCTCAGCCCTTAGTCTGGATTGGTACTCTCTGTCTAACTGTCTGCCAGACTGTGCAGGGTATAGATCTTTCCCTTTTGGCTGTCAGGAAAGTACCTAGCACATAGTGGGTGCTACCACAAACAACATCATCATCATTATCATATGAAATATCAAAGTACAAATGAGAGCTGATCCTGAGAAGAATTCAGACAACATACACACATTCTTCTTTGTTTCTGCCAAGCGTACGATGGCTTCAGATTATTGTAAATTCATAATGTGTCCATTAAATGTTGAATGTGTCTGTCTTTAGGGTATTCCAGGTGCATAACAGAACAATCACTTGTGGAGAGCAAAAACTGAGTGAAATGAGGGTGGAGGTGTTGAGGGATGAGGGTTGGAATAGCAGAATTTTTAAATAGTGAAAATACAAAAAAATTGAGGAGCAATATCTGAAGCGCTTATTGACTATCCAGACCCACCAGCCAATGCCTTCATGGAGCAGTAGACATAGTGGCCATGTGTAGTGGGGCAGACTGCCCCACTCCCTGAGATTGTGGGCTGCGGCAGGCCAGGGCGCCTGCACAGACAGGGAGCCAATTAAAGAAGGGCTTATTGTGAGCCCATCAGGGCCCAGAGTGGAGACAGCCAATCAGGGCCAGGCTCAGCCCTATAAGAAGGCTGCCCAGGAAGGGGGCAGTCAGTCTGTCCCAGGCCTTTGAGAGGGGAAGGTCAGTCTCCAAAGGTGGGAGATTAGCACCGTGGACAGCACAGTGCTGGCTGGGCTCGGGGAGCAAAAGGAGGGAGCTCTAGCCCGGAGCCTGCCAGGCTGCCGGCCCTGAAGGGAAGGGCCTAGCTGGTGCAAGGGGCCGTAGAGGAAGCGGCCCAGGGAAGCAGACAGATGAGGGGCAAGAAGGAGGACAGCGAGGCTGCCGCCAGAGAGTCCCTGGGCCGGGACCCAGAGTAGAGGGTGGGCCTGGGTCCCCGCCTTCCCCCCTTGCATTACACCCAGCCATTGGCCGTAGGGAGCGGCCAGTATAGACTGCGCCAGATCCCTGACAAGAGGGATTAGATGCAGAGGGTGTGGTTGGACATGGTGGCTGCTGTGGCCCAAAAAGAGACTAAAACAGAGCTGGACATACAGGTTTTATTAAACAGTCCCAAGCAAGTAATTGAGTATCCAATAATTCATATTCTCTCTTTTTATATGTCTAAATAAATGAAGTAGATACAAGGAGAAGAACCGCTAAGGTTGTTTTTCCCCCCCTTATGTGTTTAAAAAAAAAAAAAAAAAAAGCTTGATTCATGTCAAATTCTGTTTGCTATTACAGAGTGACGGAATTGCACAGGTAGGGCCATGAGATTACAGGAAGGTATCTGTAACTTGTAAACACACGACAAGTAGAATTTATTATACTATCAACCTTTTGGAGAGATCAGTCTCCGTCCACTCTGGCATATAATGGCAGCCACGTCTGGGCTTTGCCATCTTGAGTCTCCATGCTGAGAGTCCAGTGGCCTGTATTCCTCTTTAGTGTAAACAGGAAAACTTCGAAACTCGATATATCAATGGACTGAAGTACTAGAATGGAGCTGAGACAAGCATTATGCATTGTCAATGGGCTAACTACAATAAACTCTATGGTCAAACCCAGCAATTATCCCTTCATGGCCTTTAATCTTAATTACTGTAACTTCCTCTTTTATAGTCCTGGTTCACCAAATATTAATCTTCAAAATGCAGTGGTTCCTCTCCTAACATGCACATGACTGGAGAAGCAACTCACCTCCCCCCATACTCAAAAATATTCAGTGGCTCCCGTCCATTTCACAATCCAATACAAAATCATCTTCTTCTTAATAATCCTTCATGATTCATAGACTTGCCTGTCCTTCCAACATCTCCAGCCTCATCTCTTTCTATATTTTATTTATTCCTTTTGTCCTAAGTTTGGGAAAGTTTACAGCATGCACATTTCAATTTCATTAAAAAAACCAAAACATCATATAAATGAAGATATAACAAGATTTATCATTAAAAAGAAATACCTCTTTCAGAACATTCAAATTCACCACTTTGTAGCCCTCAAAACAAGACTAAATGTACATGTGGTGTTGTTCTTGTGGAGGCTTAGGTCTTTGCTAATGGCACTACCAAAGATTTTGTTTCATATTTGTATCAGTTTCTGTAACCTGCATATTGGGGGAAAAAAAACAAAAAAACGACTTGACTATAGGTATACACGAGAGAGGGATCTTGGCATAAAATTCACTGAATCTGATGAAGTTGCAGCGTAGAGGTTACTCAAACTTTGTTCCATCTTCAAATCCCCTAAAAAAATCCATAGAGTAAAAGCATCTTCAGGAGTTATATCACTCCTTCCCATTTCCATGGGCCACATTTCAGTCACTTTTCACAACTGTACTGGCACAGCTGAGCTCTAAACCAAACATCTCCAGCCTCCAGAAAATTATCTTTGTGTAAAGGGGGTCCTTGGCTGGCATCGACCTGACATAGTGACTCCAACACCAGACCCCTTGCACTGTTAGAGCAGAGCATGTGAACAGGAGAAGAAGAAATCGCCAGGTCTTTTGTGAATCCCCGTGATCCTTAGCAGCCATAAAAGCTCCCTGGGATTGCTGCCAGATGACTAAGATTACACAAGCCATCAGGCTGCTCTGTCTTGTGGTGAGCCCAGCTCAGGGAAGAGCCAGCCCAGGCTCAGGGCAGTGAAGACAGCCCTTTTCTGCCCCCTCCTCCTTAGCTGCATTGAGTGCTCCACAGAAAACATACACATACAAATGAGTTACAGTTACAGGATTTGGCCTCAAATCCCCTCTGCTGCTGAAGGTGTGGCTGCCATGAGTCTTGGGTGCGTGTGTGTTTGCAGTTTGTGTATTGTCATCACAGGTTCAGAATCTCTCTTCCATCTAAGGTTGTTTGTTTGCGTAGTGTCTTCCAGCCTTCTAGGCAATCAGTAGAGTACCGAGGAAGGCAACTTAAAACCAGCTGACGAATAAAGGGAAACCTTCATCTAGTTCCTCCTTATAAGAAAGTTCTCAACCTGTTTTGGTTATGGAGAAGCCACATGCCTGTGGAGCCATTAGCTATGCTGAACACAAAGCTATTTGGCCTAGATCTGACTGAGATGCACTCAGCACAGGACCTGGGGCTGGGTGCAGACATCTTTGCACTCTCTCAGTCCCCAGGACTGCTCTAACTTGTACCATTTGGCAGTAACCTAAGGGACCATTATGCTAGATGGGGATAACCAGTGCACGGCAGTCCTACTTCCCCTCTTTCCCTAGGCACAACTCTCACAGACACCCCGTCCCAGATTGCCAGAAGGGAATGGGATAGGACCAGCTATGCTGGCTCTAGATTATTCAGGGTTTCCCTCTGTGACACTGGCAGACCAGGTCCCAGATTAAGCCAAGGCCCAGGGCCACATTGAACACTGACAAATGCATAGTTGGAAACCACTCTGGCGTACCTGTGGGTTAATAAAGTTAAAATAGATATTAGTGTTATATGAATGTGTTTAGTGTTTAGACTTTCTGGTATGCTTGTAGGATGCTTCATGTATTAATTCTACTTATAATAGCTGTAGCCCATGGTATAAAGTTATATTGAGTGTTTGGATTGTAAACCTCTGTAAACCTCACCAAACAGGAAAAGAAGTACCGTATTAATTAAGGTAAAGTGCTCAACCTGCAAACAAGATGGCCCATTGAAGGTAAATGAGGCATTGTGTGGTGTAGCAGGGTGGACCCCTGCTCCTGCCCTGAAGGGGTTAAAAACAGCCCTGGGAAGGGGCTGTGGCGGGAGAAAGCAGCCTTTAGGCTGGGCTGATTGGGGAAGTGGCTGCAGTTGGGGCCACGCCCCAAACTGAGCAACAGGGCCTTATAAGAAGGCCAGGGAAGCCAGAAGCCAGGGAAGTCTCTCTAGCTATAGAGGGAGATGGGCCTGGCTGCAGGGAGCTGGACACAGGGTACCTGAGTGAAGCAGGGCTGGGGAAAGGCAGAGGAGCCGGGGAGCTCCAGTCTGGAAAGCCCCAGGCTGTGGCCTAGCAGAGGGCTAACAGGTACTGGGGGTTGCAGAGGCAGCCCAGGGGTAAGCCAAAGCAGCAGGTCCAAACCCAACCTTGCCTGTGATGAGTAGGCTGATACTGCAGTCTGCCCCAGGACGTGGGGCTAGACAATGACTGGCAGTGGCCATACACTGAGGCAAGGTGGGGATAGAGGGTGGGGCTTCCCTGGGGAGGGGAGACCCTGAGAGAAAGGGGTTACTGCCAGGGGGTAGCACCCCATGTAAAAGGGCACTGGGATCCAGGGAGGGACTCGGGGCCAGGGTACAGGTGGATCACTGGCCTACAGAGGGCGCTCCGGGCTGGAAACCAAGCTAATTCCCTGGAGTCACCAGCAGGAGGCTCTGCAGGGGTGAGTCCAGCCCGTCTACATGTGGCATCAAAGGACAGAGACCTTATTGATTTCATTCCTCACTCCCTCCAGGAAGGGGAGACCTGCACATGAACTCATCCCATCAGCTTGGAGTCTGGGGTAAAGGGGATAGAAATCACTGACAAGGAGAAACTGTGATCTTTATGCTGTCTGGACTCTGAGGGGCAAAGATTCCTAAACGAACAAAAGATCCCCCTGAGGCTTGGGCTTGGTCACTCCTAAAGGATATACAGAGCTACTTACTATAAACGTGTATATGACCTTTTAAAATCTAAACCTGTAACTCGTTTGTGTGTGTATGTTTCCTGTGTAAACCTTGTAAGTAAACAACTCTTGTTTCTTTTTAGATCATAAATCTTCAGTTAGTTTATTATAGGATTGGCTACAGGCATTGTCTTTGGTTTGAGAGCTGAGTACAAGTGACCTGGGATAAGTGACTGGTTCTTTTGGACTGGGAGTAACCTGAATATTGTTGTGACTTTTGGTGTAAAGTGACCATCTATCAAATAGTCCAGCTTGCCTGAATGGCAAGATAAACTGGAATGCGCAAGAGGACTGTCTATGTCGCCATGGTAAGACTGTTACAGTGCTTTAGTTCACACTTGTGACTGGGTTGGTGAAATCTAGTTACAGAACATACCACCATTTGGGGGTTTCTGCCCTGCTTTTTGACAGTCTGCACTCATGGTCGTGTGCCACTCCAGACAGTGGGATACCCTCCACTCAGGGGAATCCCCATATGTCCAGTTAGGGCAGAGTGGCACAGTAGGGCTGGAGCAGTATCCAGGATTTGGCCCTTGGTGAATGTTTAATGAGAATACACTGAAAAAAATGATTTGCCTGTAACTAAATAACAGGGGAGTTCTCGAAGTTTGGAGGGGGGCGGTTGTTTGTCTATTTTTGTACAAAAGGTTCCTACTCCGAAGTCTGTGCTCTCCAATGGCCTCTCAGCTATGCTATCAATCAGCTAGTTGGTGGTAGTTGTTTAGTGAATTGTTGGTTTATTGCCTTTGCTTTCTTTCCCTTTTTTCTTTAAATGATAGAACCCTGGCTTGTACCTAGATTTCTATTATATTGGCATTGTTCCATGAAACTTTTTATTTTATTGCTGTTTACTTTATTATTGCTTAAAATATATTAACTGTGGAACCGTTAACGGTGTCTCTGCACACTGCTCACTATAGACGCTACTGCTTGTGCTCTACAAATGTTAACATATAACACCATGTTTACATTACATGCTAATCATTCAGTGGTTTGAAACAAACACATAAAAATACTTATACAAAACTGCATTTCTGCAGCCTAGTAGAAATTCCATAATTGCAAGATTTTACTTGGCACAACATTCAGCTGGTTTCGTCTTTCCATCACTGTCCACAACACAAAGCCTTTATTGACTATTCTACCTATGACAAAGAAAGATACCAAAGAAGAGTTCTCCTTTTCTTGTAAACTCCAGTGTTTCCTCTGTGCATGACAGACCTGTACTTATATTTTTTTGGGACAGTGGAAGTCAGGCCTGTTGTGATGTTTAGACTTGGGAGATCTTCTTTAAATCCTTTACTACAATGTTTAAAATGCTTCACCCATTTCTAAAAAAAAGACTCTTTTTTGCATGCACATGCGCACACACAGACACACGGCTACATTCTCGTTTCTGCTCTGACAGTGCAAAAAAGTCAGATGCAACCCGTGAGTGGAGAATTCTCCTGTGAAGGGAACTCTCATTCCCTTTTAAATGGCTGGCAGAGGGAGCAGAGCCCCCTCCCGTCCACCCACTCAAACCTTTCACTGAGTTTCAGCTGGGGTTGCCAACCCTCCAGGATTGTCCTGACGTCTCCAGGAATTAAAGCTTAACTGTTAATTAAAGATTCTGTCATGTGATGAAACCTCCAGGAATATGTCCAACCAAAACTGGCAACCCTAGTTTCATCCCAGGCTAGCTGGCATGTCTGGGCATGTGAGTTGCAGCCCAGGTTCTGCTTTCACTCACTTTGCAGTGAAGCTGTAGGCTAAATCACCTGAGTGCCATTAGTCCTCCAATGCCTTCTCACAATTTCTCCTGTGTGCCTTGGACAGACAGACTCTCCCGCAATTTACTGGGAAAGGATCATACAGTGGTTCAGCTTACTGAGCACAACTAGGCATGGGTTATGTCCCTAGAAGTCCTAGCAACACACGCAGGTGAATCCAGCGCTAGTGAATAGAGAGTAAATAGGGTATAGCTTTGCTAACCCCGGCGCTCAGACAAAAGTGCCAATCACCTGGGCTAGCTCTGCAGTGAAGACCTAACCATAGGGATCATATACCACAGGCGTAAGTTAGGGCAGCTTATTGGCGGCTTGAACTACTGCCGGGGAACAGGTGACACAGAAACAGGGAGCTGAAACTCACTCCCTCTCTTACTCCCCTCTGTTGTGTGGGGTTTGGCCTCAGCTGAGAATTGAGCCCATATTTCTTTTAATCACTCCAGTACAAGGACTCGTGTCACCCTATTGCTTACTCACATGCGTATCCTTTACATGAACAATCCTTACTTATGGAGTAGTCCCACTGAAAGCAGTAGAACTGCTCCATGAAAAAGATTTACTCACATGAGCAAAGGTTACAGGATCAGGCCCTAACTTGTTATTGTATAATCATTGCACCAGACAACAGATTAAGAGGAAACTTTTTAATGAAAGGGCGAATGCCAAGTTATGTTTCACCATGCAAATTAACAAAAAATCCCCAAGTGGCAGAAGAAAGGGAGAAAGCATGAAAAACAGGATGCTAAATTACTCCTGCCTTTTCTATCACTTTAGAGCAGCTTTTATTAGGTTTTTCTCCTGCAGAAGGTAAACAGTATCTGCATGAAAGATATGCTTTTAGACTACCCAAACCAGTACGATATTTCTCCCAATATAAAAAAAGATCCTGTCGTTCTTTTGGGGGGAACGCACCTTTTTATTTCTGGAGCTATTGTTTTATAAATAAAAGGTGCTGATCACACTATGTGTGTACACTACAGATAGAATTTAAAGAATCACTGCAGTGATTTGATAGGGATGATTTGTAACTGGAAATCCATTAATGCAGTCTATGGATGAAGCTAAATGTGCTGAAATGTCAGGATGTGGAATGTCAGAAGAACAGCTCTAAAATAGTTCCACCAAAAATAGCCCATACGGACAATGCAATTTTTTGTCTTCATTTATTTATATTACTAACTCCTTGACATATTGTCCCTTGAGTGCCCTCCAAAGGAGGCAGAGCATGAGACCAATGAAAGGGCACTGTTTGGTGCTCTGCATATGCAGCGGCACATCACAGCAATCTGTTTATGGACATGAAAACATCTAAACAGGCAAATCCCCCACCCCCATGATGATGGTGCTGTGACAGTGAGGAGATTAAATAACTGCCTTTAACTGCTGGGAAATGTGCTGTGTAAATTACAGCTTCCCGAATGCTTTATAGCAGCACTCACTGAACAATCAGCAAATCCACTGGTAGAACCCAGAAGAAATAAATTAAATGTTGCCTTTCAGTTGACAGGGCTTCATTGAAAGGAAGGTGCAAACACAGGTGTGTCGTTTAATTTAGATTCATATTAGCGTAGTTGACAACGAAGAATGTCTTAACCAGAAATGGATATTTTTTCAGGTTCAATTAACCCTTAGGACACTGGCGTTTTCCAGAATGTCAACCAAATGAATGCTTAGGAGGAGATGTCTGTGGGCTCTAATGGGTAAATTGACTAAAATAGCCCTATGCACAGGCATTTTTAATAATCTTACAAAAATCATCTTTTCTCTGTGTATATTTGTGCACATAGTTTCATGGAGCTAAGCACATCTCACAGGATTTATGAGTATAAACTCGCCCATGTTATTTAAGTGTGTTAAAGTAGAAAATACTAAGCTGCAGGCTGACTGTGTCTGCACTTCGTTAGAGAGCGCATGTGAAAGACCTGAGTACCTGCAGTCCAGAAATGTCTTAATGGGCTGAAGGGGAAATGTGTTCAGCTTCACGAGAGAGGGTGAACCTGATACTGCACAAAGAGAGAAACCTGATGCTCTAAAGGGGAGTAATGATAAGCTCTGCCCAGACAGCTCAGCTCCTATCCCAGACTGTGGGCACCAGTGGCAGCTGCTGCCCCTGTGCTCTCGTTAGGTGAGGCCAGTGGATCTGTTTAGAGTGGATCCTACACTGCTGCAGTAAGCACTGAAGTGCAACATGTTCCCTTCCACGGTGCACAGCAGAGGTAGCATACCCCATGCACCTTGTGTGTGGCATGCTTCTCCCTCCATGCAGCAGACATGCAATCCTTCCCACTGCCTTTTGTTCCCTGTATATCTCTGCATGGCAGAGGGAGGAGATAGAAGATGGATTTGCATCTGAGTGAGGCCTTATTAAAAAGTCCAGCGTTTAGCCCTATACGTGGGTTCCCCTGTATGCTCAAATATTCTGTAAATGGACTTTTATCTTTTCTTTATTAACATTTAATAAAGGAATGTTATAAAATTTAAATACGAAAGACTCTTATGTGTATGGAAAGAATAAAAGAAGTAAGATGAGCATACATAAACATTTCTAGTCAGATATAAAAAAGAAGTATACAGTTACCTTCAAAACATAAATCATATCATGCATCTATCTTACTGTAGTGAGGCGGCCTGGCTCCCAGCCGCCCCAGAGAGTGACGAGTCCCTACGGACGCCAAAGTGGGCGGAGTCACTGGAGCCTGCGCCCGCCCCCCAGAGGTCAAGGCGCAGGGCAGGAAGTATAAAAGCCCAGCCCCAGGGCTCAGAAGCTGCCTGGCCGCTGGAGAGGCCAGACGCTGGTGCCCTAGCTCCCGCTGGGGAGACTCCTGCAGCCTGCAACCGACCCAAGGACTGGCCGTACCTGTGGAGCCTGGATGCCGACCAGACACTGGAAGAGCCCCTAGGCTGGCCGGTACAAAGGGACCCCGAGGAGCTGCCCAGTTTATCCGTCGCTCAGTATCCTGAGGAGCCCATGCTGTGGGACGCTGCGGAAGACGCTGCCGAGACAGAGGTACCGGTAGAAGGGGAGGTCGGAAGTAGCCCGGGGGCAGCCGACCCTAGTCTGGCTGCAGCACACCCAGAGCCAATATCAGTGTGTTGCGGCCAGGATCCCCACTGACACAGCAGCAGGCTGCCTGCCACTGTTAGGGCCCCGGGCTGGGACGCAGAGGAGTGGGCGGGCCTGCGTCCCCCCTGCCACCCCACTCACGGGTGGCAGTCTCCCCCCTCGCCCCGACACTCAGGCCCAGGAGCCTGGGCTTGAACTGCTAACTGTTGCTCAGCCCCTGCCTGAGGGTCTGAGCCCTGAACTATTGTTTGCTGCCCCGCCCTGATTTAGGGCCTGGGCTTAAACTGCTACCTGTTTGCTCAGCCCCTGCCTGAGGGTCTGAGCTCCTGGCTGTTCCCTACCCCACCAGGCTAATTCGCCAGTGCACTGGACTCGTGTAGTGAGGCGGCCTGGCTCCCAGCCGCCCCAGAGAGGGGCGAACCCCAACAGCGGACGTTTACACTTACCCATCATTAGGAGGCAAGAATGACTGACAGAAAAAGAGAGTTAGAGGAAAGTGGGTCAACAGAGAAGGGTTAATGGTTAATTTCCAGATTGCCAGTATATAAAAGGTAATGGCCCCAGTTGCCCGTGAATTTCCTTTCAGCATCCTGCAGTCTAATATATATGACCCTTTCAAAGAAGGAATCATCATTTAATCCATTATTTTATTATTTGTCTCAGATCAGCTGGCCAGTGTTTCAAGATCATATTTTTGCCATTAATATGCTGATAATCCAAGTAATGCGATCTTTTGACAGACAGTGTTTTGACACATTATGTAATAGACATAAACTTGGTATGTCTTAGGCCAATAATGAGTCCTATCCTGCTCTCCCTGAAGTCAGTGGGAGTTTTGCCATCACCTTCAATGACAGCAGGATTGGCCCCATTATGATGACTAACTGTATTGGTCACATTCTTCCTGGAACCTGTTGTTTAAGAACAATTCCAGAATGTTGGTTCACAGTGCTCAATTAGATGCAAACACTGCCAGCCTGTACTGGACTCTCCTAGACCAACATCTTTCATACTATGGTATGTCCAAGGAGTCCTTCCTTGTGGTCCATTTTGAGTCTCAGACAGTAGGGAATGTGAGTGCTTGGAGGGAAGGTAGTCTGTAAGGGGATCTCTCTTATATGAAGTAGTCCACAGACTGGAAAAGTTAGAGAACCACGCAATGTCTTAGACCAAAGGTTCCTAACTGGGGGGTTATGAACAGGTGTAAGGGATTGTAACCAAACCTGTCCGTCCCATATTGCTAAATGGGAGAGGAGTACCAGGGTAGTCCTGGAATGGAAAAGGCTGAGAACCACTGTTGTAGCCTCAATCCCTTCATTTCAGTCATTCCATGTAAGTAATACATTAACATGTACTGCAGTAAGTTCAGTGTAGAGCAGGGGTTCTCAAACTGGGTGTCGGGACCCCTCGGGGGGTCATGAGGTTATTACATGGGGGGTCGCGAGCTGTCAGCCTCCACCCTAAACCCTGTTTTTCTTCCAGCATTTATAATGGTGTTAAATATATTTTAAAAGTGTTTATAATTTATAAGGGGGTTGGGGTCACACTCAGAGGCTTGCTATGTGAAAGGGGCCACCAGTACAAAAGTTTGAGAACTACTGGTGTAGAGAGCCAAATTCTGACACTTACACTCCATGGGTATGGAGCTTGGCTAGAGCTCTATAACCTAGTTGAAGTCAGTGCCTGTGAAGTAGAAACCAGATCCTAGAAGGGAAGCACCGCACAGCAATTGTGGGAGAGCTGCTCAACAACCCTCCCAGCTCTGCCCTCCTAACCCCAGAGGAAGCATCCAAGATTCCATCCTTCCACTGGCATGTGGGGGAACAGAGGAGTGAAGTTGGAAGGAGACATCACTCTGCAGGTGGATTGAATCACCTTGGATGAATTGCAGCTGATGAGTCACAATGGGCTAATGTCCTCGTGCATCATTTCACTGGACCCTGCTGACAGCTCTGTTACAGATGATCATTGGCTGAAGACACCTTCCTCTTGCAGGCCACTGGGACTGAGGGCAACAGAGACCTGCACAATTCTTCAGCTTCCCACTGCTAAAACTACTGGGTTTTGTGGGGACTCCAACTGAGCCTGCCTCATCTTTCCCCCATGGCATTTCTGCAGGTGATACTGTATCCCTTCTGATTCTGTCAGGCCAGCAAGAAACGCCTCTAAGCGGGAGTAGATGCCAACCTGCCTCTCAAGTTTTGGGCCACTCATTTGCTCCTTTTGAGATTCTTTGCCAGTCTCTTTATCTGAGCCGGTCATTCCCATGTTACCTTCATGTCTGTAAATTTGATAGGGAATTATTATTTGTATTACAGTTATGACTTCAGGCCTCAACCAAGATCAGGGCCTCATTGTTCTAGACCTTATACATACATGTATGTAAGCGACAATCCCTGGCTAAAAAGAACTTATAATCTAACTAGGCAAGACAGGTAAAGGGAATAGTATTATCCCCCTTTAAAGATAGGGAACTGAAGCACAGATATTAAGTGACATGCCCAAGGTCACAAAACCATCCCTTCTCTCTGCTGCAGAGCTGGAGCTTCCAGGTTCCTGGGCAGCCTGGAAGCCGCAGTTCTCAAGCCCTGTGAGCTCCCTGGATCCCACCTGGAAGGCTTCAGGAAGCTTGGGGGAGCCCCAGAAACATTTAGAAAAGGTCAAAATGTTTTCAGTTTGGCTCTTTCAAAACAGAGTTTTGGAATTCCCATTCCATGAGAAATTTCAAGATTTCATTTTTCATTCCATTTCAGAGTGATTTTTTTTTTTAAATCTCAGAAGTTCCTGCAGAACAGCAATTTCTGGCCAACTCTCAGAATGAGTTTGCCTGAGTATGGGCTAAGTAAAATTATGGAAGGGGCCTCAGGATTTATCCTAATCCTAATAAACTTGGATGAAACAATAAAGAATAAGGTCACACCCTGGCTCAGTGACACCCAGGGAATCATCCTAATTTCTCTCCTACATAGTACCCGCTGTAATTTATTCTCCTATTCATTGACTTCATTATGATTAGATTTCCAAATTTTGAAGGATCTCTGTTTGGCTCACATAACTTCTCAAATCTCACCGTTTAGCTAATTGGTTTACTTCTTGCCTTCCGGGTTCCCTTTTTGTTCACAGGTATGCATACCTTCTGAGACTCTTATTGCCTTCTTCAGTAGCATCCATGCCAATTAGACTTAACCCTAAACATCTGAATGTAAAAGGATTTCTTGGTTTGATTTACAAGGGGAGTGATGGTCAGCCTTATAATGAAACTTTGGTTGCAGCATGACATATGGAGGGACGGCTGTCTTTCCATAACAAAGAACAGCCTTAACATTATCATGTTTAATTAATGTTATATTTGGTGAATATGGAAGATAATGCCAAAGAGTAACATCCCAATTGTAATAGTTAAAGGGGATATGTCTTGCAACTTAAAGTCACATAAAAGTATTTGCCCTGATTTTCCATTCACTTACACAAGTATAAATCAGGCATAACTGTACTGAAGTTACTAGACTTACACTGGTGTTAAACTGAGAAATTGAGAGAAGAATCAACTTCCATGAGAAGTCAACTTCCATGCAGTCAACGAGTTCTAGAAAGCTGGGTAAACCCAGAGGAAAAAGGGTTGTGACTTTAGTCTGTAGTCACCACATGACATTCTTAAAATAAATGAGATGAGCTTCATGACGGAGGGCTACCTTGGATTTTTTTTCATTTACTACAGTATCTGCTGTGGGGGGAGGGGGAACTACAGGATCTGAAAATGTGCAAAAACTGAAATAACGCCTTTTTTTTTAAAGGAGAACTCGTTCTACCACCTAGAAACAAAGAGAAGCCTGATTTCTTTTTAAATCACTGGAATATTAGACACGTAATTTTTAAGAACATTTTCTTTATATAATCAAGATATAATGGCTAAAATTCCACACTGTGGTGTGGCCACTGTGTACTGCATTCCCAGTACAAAAACGCCCTAAAGCAGGCATACGTACCCATAGAAGGGTCATGCCAGTACAGGGTGATCATAGTGTTGCCATCTTAGGAAGTGTGAAGTGAAACTGGCATGGCAACGGCTCTCTTACACCTGGCTGATCCATTGCATTGGTCCTTTTCTAGAGACATTGGCAATGGGTGTATAGTGGAGCAGCTCTAGGTTGTTCTAACTTACACAGAGGAACTAGATCTCAGCACACAACAAAAGTTAACCCGAATTGATGGTCTCCAGCAGTTATATAAATGCTGAACTGGAGCTAAGATGCATATTTTCAAAGCAGGAGATGTTGATCTTGTGATAATGTGTTATTATAACGACTTTGATCCTGATCCTGCAGTCCTTCCACTCAGATAAAATGTTCAGTGAAGTCAAGATTAGTTTTATCTAATTAAGGACTCCAGAATTAGCCCTTTCATTTTATAGTATTAGGAAAAGGGCCTGCATGTGACATGGGGGAAAAAATCAACTGAATAGCATCAGGGGAGCCAAATTTTGAAAAGAAAAATATTCTCACATAAAATACAATTGCACACTGATAAATTATGAGCAAAGATTAAACTTATGTCTTTTTGGCATACAGAAATCCTTTCCACCAGAATGATTTTTTTCCAGGAAAATGATAAAATTCCAACAAATCAGTAGTATCTAGGATTAGAATAGATTCCCGTCCAGCATGTTTTGTGCACCAGTGAAGTTAAAGGAACTATTCAAATTAACAAAGGTTGGAGAATTGAGTTCTGTGACCAGAAAAGAATGAAATCTTTTCAGGAAAAATTTAAAATTCTCTCACTTGAATAACATATATTTAAACACATGCATTTAACACCAGTCCTGCATTCTTAAAAGTAAACATTTATTGCTATCATTATACTTTGTGCAGTCAAAATTCCCATCTATTTCAGTGAAACTACTTGCCTAAGTAAAGGTTGCAACACTGAATACATGCTATTTTCCTCCTTATTATACTAGCAAGATTGCTTTTCTGAATGAGATTCAAGATACGACATCAGCTCCTACATCAATTGCAGAGAAAAACCAAACAGCACCCAAGTATTACAGTGACTGGAACTATATAAATAGTGTAATTAAGATAGCTATATAGAATAAGGTAGGTGGAAAGTTGATGGGAAGTAATGGTTCTCTCTTGATTTTAGGTGTGTTTATGTGCTTAAAATAGTTTGAGTGGGGGAAAAGGTTTGTTCCAAAGAGGTGCAAGTGAGAGTCTGGGATGAAATTCGCCCTCCTGCACCCAGTTAGCTTATGACTTCCAAACAAGCTGCTTCCTAGATTTACACACACAAACTAGTCTACAGCATGCTTATAATGTTATCAAAGACACAGTGCAGAAGCTATCTTACCACCTACTGCATGCTGTTGTATTCCACAAAGCACAGCTCTAATTAGGCTGGGTAATGGATGACAGGGGATGGGAAGGAGGAGGCTCATAAACCACAGCAGGAAACAACAGGGCAAATTCAGCATCACCCTGTGGAGGAGGAACTTCACCTGCCATGATAAAATACTGCAAATTCCTCCCTGGAAAGCAAAGAGGCAGTCCACTGTGTCTCTTTCAGTTCCCTCAAGCACATGGGGGATGCTGCAAGGGGACAGATGACTTCCAGCCCTATGGGCTTTCATTCCCTGTGCAAAGAGCCCGTGCTAGAGAGCCCAGCTAGGCTTTCCACCTCCCTGTCCTGCGGCTACCTGCGAGTGCAGCACAGGCCCCACGCGTTCCAGCTGCAAAGGGCGCTAGCTGTGGTCACTGGGAGGTTTCCCTTCTCGAGTGAGCGCAGATTCCCTTGACAGAGGAGTAGTGCAAAGAAGTGGGAGGGGAAACAGAGGCGGGAAAAGGGCATACCCAGCCACCAGCCCAAGGCACTGCATTCAAAGTGCAGACACTGACGGCTCTAATGGCAACTCCTTGCCAGGATTTACTAGACCAAGCACACCAACACTTGAGCCAGAGTAAAGAGGAACTTTGGAGAGCACTGGTGTGAGTGCGCGCGTGCGCAGTGCTGGGGAGGGGAAAGACTCCAGTGGCTAAAGCTTTTGCAGGGAAGAAGGTTTGTGTGCAGAGATCGCAGCAGCAAGAGGGTGGAGCCTCTCCACAGCACGAGCCCGACTTTAGAAAAGCAGCCCAATCGTTGTGGTTGGAAATGTTTTTAAAACGAGGGGGAGCGGTCGGGGTCGACTTTAAAATGTAAATTCTAGGGGGAAATACTGAAAATATTTTTTTGCTGCAAATGCAAAAGGATGTTTGCATAATTTCTTTGGAATTTCCTAGAAATCTTACTTTATATTTGATGCCACCAGAGATGGAACATACTCTGCTCCTGTCATAGAATATCAGAAAATATTTAATTGTATAGAGAAACTATTAATCAGCTTTAGGCAGACCTGTTCTATATTTGCTGTCTCACTGAGTTTACCTTAAAACCTCTTCCTTATCTAAACTGGGCTGAATCCAAAAGAAACGAGGGGGATTTTTAAAACAATATTTTTTAATAAAAAGGATTTTCACACTGGAGCACGAGATTTGTTCAGGAGGTTTGTTAACTTCACGCAAGATTTCTAAGCATTAGCTAAATAATGTCACATTTCCTTCTATTGTAACCAGAGAAGGATTGCACCATTTTTTTCCGTTTAAAAGATTGTTAACAGAAGCTCGAAAGGAGGACTTGTTACGTGTTGACTTATTCTGCAGAGTGATGCTGCAAGCCCAGAGGAAGTGAGCTAACGACGTTTGAATGATTAGTGAAAAGATCACCCGAATAAATATATTAACCTGCAAGTTACCTGCATTTTTTAAAATAACAAGATGACTTTGTGATTACATTCTCTGAATTTAAATCAAGGGCTGTACACTATTTCCCACCGTAATATGGCTAATTTTCCTCTACAAAGACAGTAAATATAGTAAAACATCCCCATGCTCCCAGTATGCACAAGACCCTGCTTCCATTGGAACCAATGGCCAAACTGCCATTAACATAAGTGGAGCAGGATCGGGCCCAATGTCTGTTTTGTCGATATGGAACATCCTGCGTACTTTACGGTAAATGGTCCCGTAGCCTTTGGGATCAAACTTTCTATAACTTATAGGGACGAAAACAAATCCTGCTAAACACTGGAAGGAAGCGGTGCTTATTATTCAAAGACTATCGTTAGAAAAAGGGGCAATTGTTCTCATTCGTCCTGTTTCTCAGAGATGTGGTCAGGCGCAGCCCGAGTCACAGTTTGACTGTATACATCGAAATTAATTTCCAAGTCCCCGCTAAGTTTAGTTAAAACGAGGCTCTCTTCTTTCCTCGATGCCTTTCCGTGGATTTTAGTCATTTTGGATTGAGCATTTACTGCAAGGCGGAGGCATGGTACGCCAGGTATTTTTATGTCTCATCTTGGATCAGCTGCCTAAACCGAGAAGCACTCATTTTCATATTTTACAAAAACACCATCTATTAAAGACATATTTATCCATATTACACAAATATATTTGGACTGAAGACTTAGCTATTCCTTAGGAAGGTAAACCGACTCAGTACATATCAGCAATAAACACGAGGTTACAATTCAAATTTAAACTGAATATGTCCTAAATATACTTTGAGGGGTTGGGTGGGGAAGATAATCCTTAAAATCATAACATGTTTTGTGTTATACTTGCTGCTGTTTTGTAATTCCGCAAACATTGTCTGCAAACGTTCTGTTGACATGTTGTGTAGTGCTTACCTCTTATTAGCAATTTGCACCCATCACTAGTAATGGTGAGTCGTCATCATATAAAAATTAGTTTTTTAAATGGCTTATTCTTTCAATACTCTTCTAATATATGTTAATAGCATTTTGAAAACCTCTGTCCCTGCTTTTTTTTTTTTAGAGCTAACACCAGGGTCAATATTTTAAATTAAACCCATTCTTTGATGGGTTTGAGTTACAACAAACTTTCCCCTCTTAGTTACATAAATAAATAAATAAATTCATTTAAACATATTTATGAATATTGGAAGGGATGTATAATCTTTCTGGCCTTTGTTCAAAAAGTAAGTTTTATGTCCCCTGCCAAGACATGGACTCCGTATGCCGTCTCTGAGCCAACTGAATTAGGTGTGCTTTCTTTTTCACAATTTCAAGCAGTCCCATTGGAGCCCATGTTCCTATTTGAAAAGGTATTTTTAATATGCGTTTTTACCTATTGCAGCAACATGAAAAAGTGAAGGTCTGCATGAGCCATAAATATGGCAGGCAACTGGAAAACGCATTGCAGTACTATTGTTATTAATACTGGAAACTCGTGTGATGTTTGTTTAAGCAATTAAATATTGATCTTTCACCATCTCTCTTGTAATCATCCAATATAGTTCCATGGCCAGGTACTTTTAATTGGATTTTGAAATAACCCAATGTTCATGTGCCTTCCAAACTACATTTTTTAAATCTATTTAAAAACTTGTACAACCAAACTATTGCTTTTATTGTCTATTTTTAATTTTAGTAGGGTCTACTATTGACGTCAGCAGAGGGTGTTAATAGCATGAATTTATAAAAATTCCCCCAAAATTTAGGATGGGGGCGGGGGGAGTAGTGGGAAAGGAGGAGTAAAGCTGCTGACTCCAATCCCTTTCTGCGATTGGAAAGTCGGGTTTATAAAGTCATATAAGGCAGAGAGGCGATGCCACAGCTATATTTTCTTCTGGTAGGAAAAGCAGTTATCTTTATGGATGATTAATAGCTCAGTTCAATTCAACCTTTCAATGTGTCCCTTCTCGCACCACTAGTTTTAATTGTTTTAATTTGACCTTTATTAATGTCTGCCCTTACAATGGAGCCCAACCATATCTTTACAACATCAGACCAAATCCCCGTTTGAAACAGAAGAGAAAACACTCTTCTTCCTCCTCTTTCAGTTCTCCTTTCTGGCTTTACAGGGGGTGTTGTCTAGCAGGAACTGGTGCTGGAAAGTACAACTAACTGAACACTAGCACTAAACCTTATGACATGAAGGAGAGAAAGAAACCAGGGACATTGCATTGTAGCAGCTATTTGCACCTATTTATTTACATCATAGCAGTTTTTTTTAATGGAAGATAAAAAAAATCTCATGATTTGGAGGGGGTGAAAGTGGATAGGAATCAGGACTGTCTCGCGTTGAGTATGTTTAGTCATAATTTTGCCTATTTGTTAACATTTCCTCGCTCGATTTACCACCCTAGCCGCTTGAAAGAGATACAAAACACTGTGTACTGCAAGCTAAAGCATATGTCTCTCCCTCTTCCTGGGTGTTGGTTCCTAGCTCTCTTTCTGTATAACCTTGTCTACAATACAGGGATTTAAAAAAATCTCTAAATAAATTCTAATACTGGGTCAGCTTAGAAGCCTTTATGTAGATGATCGCCTAACCTTACTCAGAATATGATGCTTAAAACACCAGTGTCCCTCTGCAGTACGCTAAGGCAGCGAGCACTGGTGTCGATTATTATGCCACGGTGGGAAATATTTGCAAAATGTGTGTCTCTCCTTCTCTCTCTTTGAGATGAATGCTCTTGGCTGTGCGACCAAGGAGTGCAGAGCACAACCGGGAGGTGCGAGGACTGTGTGAAAGGGTGGCGTTAGGCCACCTTTAGCCCGTCCTGAACGTGGACCAGTTTTACGCTGGGCCGGGTCCCCTGGTATGAATTAGAGCGCCCCGGGAGGGATTTAAGCCAGCCGCCAATGGTCCCAGGGCTCTTAGGGCAGCCTGGGATTGCAGGGTGCAGAGAAGTCATGACCGCCCACAGCTCTCCAGCCCCGCCCTCCGCACTGGCAGCGTGGGGCCGGTGCCCTGTTACGCGAAGATGCCCCCATGCTCAGGGCGGCTTTGCGCCAGCCACCACGTGCCCCGCAGCAGCCCTCAGGCAGGGGAGAAGCTGGGCCTGTCTCTCTCTCTTTGTATCTCTCCGGCTCTGTGTGTGCGCGCGACGGGGGTGACGCACAACATCACACTGAGACTAGCCCGGGGCTTTCCCCGGCCGCGGCTCCGGGAAGGTGGGAGGGCTGAGAATGCAGGAGCCGGAATTCACACGGGGCTTGAGAGCCAGCCAGCCGCGGGCGGAGTCACGTGCCGCCGCCCGCCCAGCCGCGCGTTCTCGAATACTAATGACTTGGGAGTTCCAAATCCGAACGCGGAGGGTGGGGGGGTTCTCCTTCCCTGCTCTCCCGCACGCCCGGCAGGAATCACCCGGCTCTGCAGGGTAGGGCGCTGCGCTATCACCTGATCGCCGCGCGCGCCGCCCCCATAAGTAAGGGGGGGGGGGGAATGGTGGTGTCTGGTATATGACACCACCGCCCCCTCCTCTGTGTGCCTCGTGTGTGCTGCCTGCCAGCCGGCCGCCCTCACAGCCGCCGCCAGAGGAGGAGGATGCCTGCCTGCCAGCCAGCCAGCCGATGCAGCCTTGCTACAGGTGAGTGAGTCCTTATAGCCATGCTGGGGCGAGTACGCCGCAGGGCTGCAGAGAAACACGTTATCGCAAAGCCTTAGCGATCTCCCTGAGATTGCAATGGCTAGAGGTGGCTGCTGCCATTGCTGTTGTAAGTTTGAGCCCTGCTTTTTTTCCATGAGCAGCCAGGGAAGTCACCGGCGCCACGCTTGTTAGCTGCGGATCGGGTGGCTTGTTTCCTAGATGCCTGTATAGCAGCAGGCAGTTTGGGGGTGATGGAGGTGTTGGTGTGTGCGATTCGAAGGGATAGAGGGAAGGGGATGGTGATTGTCCCCTCTTGGAAGTGGGGCAGGGGTGGGCTAACAATGCACGTTAGCATCAGCCTCCAGCGGCACTCCAGCGTCGTGCACCTGGCGTTATCATTTTCTAGCATGCTACAGTCATTAGTTAATTTTTTTTTGGGTGGTGGTAGTTAAAAAGAGGTTTCTCTTTATCAGTTCATCTCTTTGCAGAATGTATTGGAAGGCATTTAGGTATGTGAAGGTTTAAAAAAATAATCGGGGGAGAAAGTTTTACACTACTTTAGAAAACTGCCTTCTTTATATGAGACCATACACTAAAATGTAAATACAAAGCTAATTATATCTTTCTGGTGAGCTCTGTTGGTGCTGCTTTGTAAGTACATGTATTGTATTTCTGGCTTTCTTCTTTGTGTGTGTGTGTGTGGGTTTCTTAAGCTTTAGCTCTTTTTCATCTTGCAAGAATGAAGAGAATATATGATTGTGTTATACATATCTGTAAAACCAGTGGAGGAGCAATCCTAGAAAACAGAAAGTATCATCATATAATGAGCCCGTTGATGGTCAGTTTGATTTGTCAGACATCACAGAAGCATATGTCAAATTGTTAAAATGCAGTCTGCAAATAAAAAGACATGGGAGTTTTCAATAGCGGAAGAAATGAGATGTAATGAAACTGTATTGTGAGTGAAGGCACTAAAGGCTACTAACTCAACATACTTACTATAAGCTCACACGACTTCGTATCAGGATATGTTATGTAATTTTTGTGAAACTACTCACGTAGCCTATTATGGATTGATTTAATTATTTCATTCATTATCCTGGTTGAAAAGATCCTTAAAAATAAGCAAAACGACAGATTAGTAAAATGGGTGTGTCAGCCACTGACTCTCTTGTTAAGATTTTTCTTATTTGGCTGCCCTGTCTCGACTGAACGTTTGCTGACTCTGAAATGAAGATGGGCGTAGCCAGGGTGGTTGACTTTTACCAGCAGATGTCGATGCACTCAGGTACCTGTAGGAAAAACACATTTGGATTTCTCAGAACCAGATAACTACACTGAAGGAATGTGTCCTATAGCTAGACACCATGTTTGCCTCAAAGCAAACAAATGTATTTTGTCTGTCATCAAGAAGATGTTAATTTAATTTCAAAAGGTTGCACCTAGTGTGGAACCTGGTTAAAGCTCAGCATAGAAGCTGGGGCTGGCACATGGGATATGAACCATTAATTACATTTTCCTGGAAACTAAAATGCACTAAAAGCCACAAAAATAGGACAGTTGGTAACTTATTCAGTCCCCAACTTAATGTTGTCAATCTTAGTGGAAAAACAAAACAAAGCAAAATGAAATGTGTCCAGTGGTGCAGTGTGAAGAAGCTTACAGGCTTTTGTCATATTTATTTAAATGATAACTAAACACTTTCTCAAAGTGATATTCAGGGATAGGACACTGATCTGGAGGTTATTTTTTAAACGAATGAGTGTATATATGCTTACATTTGTCATACTTTTAAAATTAAAGTTTTATCCATGTAAAGGTTATTTGGTGGAAAAAGCATGTTCGGTATTTTAGAAATTAAAGCATTCATGAATAATAGGAGCAACACAGCTCTGTGATTGTCTTAGTGCTAAAGCAGAATCTGTGGCATTTTCAGTATTAACTTTAAAACTGTAAAAATGGTTGTCTGTAGTTCATTTTGGGGAGAGGCTGCCTTTGTGGTGAAGTGGGTTATGTGTAGCATCTCTGTACCTTTAGAAACCCCTGATTAAAATTTTGATTAAGTCACAAGTCAATAGGGTGACCAGATGTCCTGATTTTTTGGGGGTCTTTTTTTTATATATATAGGCTCCTATTACCCCCACCCCACCCTCGTCCCAATTTTTCACACTTACTGTCTGGTCACCCTACAAGTCAAGTAAATTTGACGCAGCCTACTCCTTACTAGTCTCTTGTCTTGCTCTAGGATGACCAGACAGCAAGTGTGAAAAATCGGGACAGAGGGTGGGAGGTAATAGGAGCCTATATAAGAAAAAGCCCCAAATATCAGGACTGTCCCTATTAAATTGGGACATCTGGTCACCCTGTCTAGCTCAGACATCACACAGTTTTGCATGATTGTGAGCCTCTGCTCAGAACTTGAGAAGGGCCCATTACTGTAATACTGTGTGGAATCACATAGTAATTGCTGTGTGAGATTGAGGTGCATTGGCAGAGCTAGGCGGCGGCGGCGGGAGGGAGGTGGGGAGAGACAACCTGCAGTAATGTCTGTCTTTAACCAGAGCCCTCAATCTTTAACGTTCATGAAACGTTTACAAAATTCCTCTGGAAACCATATTAAGAAAGCAAAACACAACAGGCCAGTATTTATTATCATCATTAATTTAAAGTAATGTTAGTATAATAGCACTCCTCAAAAAGCGCTTCTTTCCTACACCATTATGTGGTGTATGGATTCCTTATGCATCTAAACATAGTGACTAGAGATTGTATAAAGCCTTAACTTGTGGTCTATATCTGCAATAGTAAAATTATATCCCCTGGACATTAAGTACACTCCCTGTGGAGTGCACACTGTCTTAAAATATAATTCAAGGGGGGGGGGAGGGGAAATACTCCACCCTCCAAAATATAGCTACAGATGGAATGATTTTGAGTTTTTTTTTTCTAGAATACAAAATTCAGACAAATTTATATGATCACCCAATTCTAGCAACTTCTCATTATAAAAAATTAAGCAAAACCACCCTTCAGAATGTTTTTGTGATGAAATTTGTAGAATGCTGCATAAATGTCAGTTTCTTTGGAGGAGAGGCTTATTTCCAAGCCTATATTTTGCAGGAGTTGTGGTGGTTGGAATGTGTATATGCTCTGGGGTCTGCTTATTTGCACAGTAATTGCTGTGTGAGAATGTTCCAGAACAGCACCTCCTCAAGTTATCTCAGTAAATATGTGCACAGTGTTGTGTGTGTGTGTGAGCATTCCAGAACACCCACCTACTGCTAGATGACTGTACAAGCTGAATAAACAATCGGTTTTTAACACTGATACAGCAAATCTCAGTTTAGCCCACAAGGGGATTATTAATATAAAGCTTTTGCACTAAATTTTCGTGGTGCAGAAAAACCTTGGTAGTGCAAGGGGAGCTTGACTTTAGTCTTTCTAGTCATTCTGCAATAACCAAACGTTAGTTATGGCTTGTTCAGTTTGTTTGTGTTCCACAAGGAAACTACAGAAAACATTTTTGCTGAGCAGCTTTTTACAGTACTGCAAATGGTTATGCAGGAATATGAAATTAAGTTGCCATATCCTGAAAGATGTAAAAATAGTAGTTACATTTGTTGATCTCTTTTAAACAAGCCCTTTTTCTTGCTTCTATAGTTAGTTCCCTTCTTACCATAGGAATTAAAATACAACACTACTCAGCAGAAATAATTCACAAAAGCAGTGGCATGGAAAAGTATTCATACAAAACATTAAATATCAACCTTTTAAAAGTTCCTTTTTCTATGTTGACGTTAAAAACAACCAACCAACCATGATTCAAATATCACCTTGGATGCATTGTCATCCATACCAACCAGGCAGAAGTATTACTACTTAAAGGTGTAGGGCCGTGGGGTGGAGGGAGAATTTCCCCCTTTTTCAGGGGGCTAGTCATAAATAATACTGCTCTGTTATTCATTAATATGCTATTTTAATTATTTTCAACATGTCCCTAAATCACAATTATTATTTAAGAGGTTAAAATACCTACATTGTTTTTGATTTGACAGCTAACTCCTCTTTGTCTACGTTAACATGAGAGCACCAGTGGTAAAAATAAAAGAAGCTCTATTTTTGTGCATGAATCTAGCAAAACCAATAAATAACTATCTTTACAAATACCTGCATCTTGAACATCTTCAATACGGCTGATATTACTACTGCTTCCTGTATGCAAGTCAATGCAGCATGTAAATGAAGTACTTAATTTTTGTGGATTTCAGTAGGTGTAATGATTTATCTAAATAAACCAGTTGATTGCATCAAACTCCTGAAACATAGCATGCTGCATATATCTTTAGCTGTGACAAGCTGTAAAGCATTATCGGCTATACCCCAAAGTCTCTGCCAGCTTGAATTAGTGAATCCGCTTTTTTTAGAATTTAACTGACAAATCATTTCCCTGGGGATCCAAATCCTTATTTCACCAACAACCATTTAACTAAAATGTATACTTGTTAATCTTTGGAGATGTGATGGCCTTTACTGGTATCTAGAAATGGCTGGAAATAGGTATTGTAGAACTTCACTAATGACTTACTGAATTTTGACAGTTAATGAGTACGTGGGAAAAAAACCAAAGAAACGCAGCAGGACTAATGCATTGCAAAATGTAAATTGTTCACTTATTTTGAGAGTTTAGTTTTCATTTGATAATACTACTTAACATAATGTACTTTGGTAAAAATAATTAAACACTCCACAGCACGTTATCATTAAATACTTATTGAGAGCTGGGGAAAGTCTGCTGCTCATGAAGACTAGCTAATGGTTGGTTAATGGAATTCGTAGTCTGTGCCTTGGACTTTCCAAAGCCTATTCCAATATCTTCAAGTGTGGGGAATGTCTGCTGTCTTTAACAGTACAAATATTTACCTTATGGAGGAGAGGACCATATTTCTGTTTTCTGAGAACCCTGAATACTGCATAAAAGTACACATGTATAGTCTAGGTGTCCCGTCCCCCGGATAGTGACAAACTCAGTAAAGCTTAAGCCTGGGAGAAATCAGGCCTTCATTAGAAAACCTTTGCCCTCCTGACTGCTTTCTGTTTAGTTGGATGAACTAAATGGCACTTCATTTTGACTTCTGTAAACATTTTTTGCTATCTGCTGCTGTAAGCCAATCTTTCATTTTAAGAAGTATGCTGGTCACTAGACAATTTATTTTAGCCCAACCAAATGTATGTAGTAAAGACCTCTGGAGGAGGAAAAACCCACTTTAGGGTACTCATACTTATGAGAGAAATTTCTTTGTCAGCATAGAAAATATTTACGGTTTCTTGACAGAGTATGTTTTAAATAATCTTCCTAATATGAAGATTTGATTTCTCTACGTTTGTGTCAATAATTTTATTATGACTTGCAACCACTGAGAAACAAATAAACAAAAAATTGACTAGGTGAATAATTTAAAAGCACTAATGTTATAGTATATAGTAATGACTGAAGTTGATTTATCATTAAATTGGATTTTTAAAATCTATTTCTTATTTCTGATTTGTGAAATCCTGGTTATTTTTGAATACAAAAATTTTATTTTTGAATACCTTCTGATTTATTTACACACTATTTATTTACATACTATTACAAGAATGAATGCTCTCCCCCATATATAGCATGAATAGAGAAAAAATAATCTTCACATAATGAATCACTTTTTTATTTTAATACGATAGATGATTGGTTTTTTTTGTTTTTGTTTTTTTTGCTACCATCAGAAAATATGCATCAGCCGCTTTATTTTTAAGCCTGACTCCTCTGAGTGGTTGTTTAAAAATCTCACATTTGTTAAGAATTGGTTTCCTAGTTGTGGGGTGGGTGGGGAATAGTTTGTCATCATTGCAGAAAAAGTCAATAATAATCTGTCCCTTCGTTGTTTCATTCTTGGGTTTTTCTGTTCATGCATGATTTGGTTGTCAAGAGATTTTTGTGGGAATATGTTCACAGAACATACACTGCATACAGTACAGTATGTGAGTGTATTTAATTATAAAATTATAACACAACATTACAATACAATGAAGTAAAGAACATTACAATTCTCAGTCAGCTGGGTGGGGCAGAATGCAGTATTTAACTGTAAGCCTTTTGTCTAATAAAAAAGTCTGAAGCAAAGTGTCTACCAGTCAGCATTCCACTTGACCGTTTAAAGACACAAAACCAAAGTTAATGACTGTATTTTTCAGTTGCCATGCTGTATCTTGGGATTTTGTGCATTACTAGGGAGTCTGACTTTTGTATCATAGCGTGGCTAGTCAGAGAATCACAAATTATCTATCAAACAATTCCTGTTGAAATCACTATCAAAACTTTGGGCTGAGTGAAATCCACTTGTACCTTCTTCTTTTGCCCCCTTTTTTAAGTTAAAAATGAGATATAAATAGCTTCATAATGGCTTCCAAATGGTAACAGGAGACAACACAAATATTGCTATTTTGAAATATGGCTTTTGAAGGCTCTAGTTTTATTGCTGTTGTTGTTACTATATAATTCTATGAAACATACAGTTGTATTGAAATTAAATCTTAGTTTAATGACCGCTCTAAATCTTAGTTTAATGAGATGCTGTACTTTTGCGTCATTTATTAAACATCCCCAACAGAAAAATTTATTTGAGCTGCCTTTTTTTTTTTTAAGAAGATGCAAGCACTACTTGATCCTTATACATTTTTACAGTATTTTTACAGGCACACTATCTAGAGGACACAACTGTGATAATCTTTGTCTCTATTAGACTTTTTAAAAATCCTAAATGTAAAAGTAGACTGATGTCCCCAGATTTTCACTGTGCTTAAAATAACATGAAGAATCATTTATGCTTGCAGGATTTTAGCTTAAACTGAATAAAATGTCATACAATGCTCTATATAGTTAGTGTGAATTTACTGAAAATTGTGGGGAGGAGGGTAGTGTGTGTGGTTTTTTTTTTTTTTTTTTTAAATCCAAAACAAAAAAAAACACAGAGAGGATCTGTGGGAGGAGGGAAGGAAGAATATAGGATCAGGGAAATGCCTGTAGGATTTTTTAAAAAAATGTTTTGCAGAGTGTTTTGTTAATCATTAAATGTCCAATTATTTCATTTATAAAAGGAGTGGAAAAGAACAACTGTTAAATTGTGACTACAGGGTGACAGTAGCAATACAGAAGAACCAAGTTCTTTGTTAGTCTCTATAGAAGGTATGAACAGTAGAATTTAAATCAGCCTAGAATTTAGACCAGCTTTTTATGGTTTGTATTTCTCCACTTGTCAGCAAAAGTTGAATAGAAGAGTACTGTGGTGGAGTCTGTTATTACTAAGAGTGCATTATTCTTACAAAATGTTATATGCTATGAAGTATTGTCATAAAATCTGATGATTGTCAAGGTGAACAATGTACGTTTTGTGATGAGGTATTTTTGAATTTGGTTTAATTTATGAACTTTAATGGATGTCCGCATCATTGAAACAAATTAACGATTTAATTTTAGTAATAATGCTTGTTTGTTTTTTAGGGATAAAATTAAATTGGGGATGGGGCAAAAGGGAAAAATATAGGAATATGTAGCTCTTGTCTAGAACTTGGCTCACTTTAAAGTATTCAAAATCACAATGAAAAGCAAGTATAAATGGTAAATGATACATATTTATAATCCATGTACTCTAGAGCTAGATGGAAAAGCAAACAAGTAAAAATCAGCATTTTAAACAGAACTTAAAAAAATTACATGAATCTTTAAGATTTATAAACCTGGAATCAGCATACATTGTGGGGAAAAAAGAGGCAGAACACGAGCTCCGCCATACAGCTTTACATATGCTAAAACAGCGATGGAGAAAATAAAGTGACCACCTGAATTTACTTTATATTATATGAAACTGTAGCTTTTCTGAGTTAATGACGTGTTTCCAAAAATCAGTGTTACATCTGTGTTTTGTTCGAGTGACGGTTCTATTTGTTGAGCTGTTGGTCATATTGTCATTTTGTTATCATAGGGTTTATTTGAAAACACTTTTTTTGCAGTGCATCTAAAGAAAAAACAAATGGTAATATTTCAGAAAATGGCAGATTATATTGCAGAGTTAGGCTGTGAACATAAGGGCCCAATCCATTACCATTTAAATTCAACAGCAAACTCAGCAACTTCCGATTCTTTAAAACAAAAGTATCAGGGCAAGAACCTCAGCTGATATAAACTGTCATGCCATCTGATGAAGCAGTGCTCTTTTACATCACTTGAGGATCTGGCCCATAGCGCTGTGGCAACATTACATGTATCCTAAACATGCTATTTCACATGTATTTGGAGCTTCTCTGAGGATGAGAGAGAGAGGGGAAAATAGCTCATAAGTTAAAATTAGAAGAACATGTATTGTGAAGGTCTAATTTTTTCAATTAAATAGGATTAACTTCTACCTAGGCACAGTAAAGTATTGAAAGTGGTAATGTGAAAACAAGACTAACATGCATACATAAGCATCACTCCTGTTGATATCAGGGCACATTTTGCCTGACTGAATACTGCAAGATTAGACGTAAATTTGTAATAGCTTGATGAGCCATATCCTCTGTTGGCGTTCACTGACATTGCTCCATTGGCTTCACTGGAGTGATGCCAATGTACCCAGCTAAGGAACTGGTCCAGTACCGTTTAATTTGTAGCTGTTGAGTGTTCTTATCTATATACAATTCTACTTGTCCCAGAATTTAACAAGTAAGCAATGATTAGATCTTTATTTAATAATTTCCTTATTTTTGATAGGATGAAGGGGGGCAGGTTAACTTAGAGGGTGTTTTTTATTTTTTTTTTAAAGAACATTTTATGAAAAATTCATCTATGGTTGCGGGGAAAAAATTAAATTAAATTCAGAAAATTTGGACGAGCTCTATTTATAGTTAACTAATATGGTGTTGTCTAGCAGAGTAGCAGATGTGACTGTTTGGCAATCCTAACTATTTTATAACTTTCTATTGCTTTTAATACTGGCTGAACAATACTTAAAAATAATTTTAGTGTTGGAAAAACAAATGTTTAAATAACATTTTGCTTCTGATTGACTTGAAAAGCCGTTCAGAAAGTTGGGAACTGTTTAAAGGGTTTTACAAGAGGCTACTATACAGTTAGTGTCATATGAAGTCATTTTGAAGCAAAATGGCTTTAGACTCAAATGCTCATAGTAGTTAAAATCTTTAGCCCAAATTCGGCTCTGTTGCACTAGTGTAAATCTCTGGCAGAAGTCCAGATGTTCATTGCTGGAACTGAGACCAGAATTTGGCTCTTTATTTCCCAATACATTTCACTCACACCGAGAAAGCATTGTTCACCACTGTAAACCCAGATTGCCGTGCTGAGGAAAACACATTTACCTTGTAAATATCACTGCACTGAAGGGTTTTTTGCACACCTTCATCGTTAGATATGCAAGCTATCGAAAACCCTTAGAAACCACTGCTTACAAGACTCTTGTGAAATTCTGGCTTCACTGAAACTCACTCTGGCTTCAGTGGGGGGTTCAGGGGAGTCAGGATTTCACCCAGTGATTGTAATGTAATGGAGTACAGGAGGGCAAGCCCATTCACACTTCAAGTTCTTCTGGTGAATATCTTAAGGGGGCTTTGTAAAAGAGAAAATCAAAATAGGCTGTAAAAGGTCGTGCTGAAGAAATACCCTTTGAGCTTAATATTGAACCTCGGGTGAAGCTTGAAAGGCAGTACTGTACTCTGAGGGAAAGAAGTTCCATCTGGCCTCAAATGTTATAGGATTAACTTGAGGCCATCAGCAGAAGCCATATTTGGGGCACTATACAGTACAATTTTTTTAGAAAGTACGATTGGGGGTGGGGAATTCCATTCACAGCTCTGTGTGTCTTAAAGTTGACCCCATATTACCAGAAGGCAGTTTGCTAAAAGAATTTCACAGGCATGTAACTAGTAAGCATCATGTCAATGAAGTTCTGGATACACTAAAGTCCTAGAGCAGAGGTGGGCAAACTGCGGCCCGCGGGCCACATCCAGCCCGCAGGACCGTCCTGCCCAGCCCTTGAGCTCCCGGCCAGGGAGGCTAGCCCCTGGCCCCTCCCCTGCTGTTCCCCCTCCCCCACAGCCTCAGCTCGCTGTGCCGCCAGCGCTCTGGGCGGCGGGGCTGCGAGCTCCTGCCAGGCAGCATGGTGGCGTGGCCGGAGCCAGCCATGCCACTGTGGCTGCCAGTCCTGGTGCTCTGAGTGGCATGGTAAGGGAGTGAGGAGCGGGGGAGTTGGATAAGGGGTAGAGGGTCGCAGGGGGCAGTCAGGGGACAGAGAGCAGGGAGTGGTTGGATGGGGCAGAGGTTTGGGGGGGGGCATTGGGGAATGGGAGGGTTGGATAGGTGTGGTTGTCCTGGGGGCCTGTCAGGGGGCGGGGGTATAGATAGGGGTCGGGGTAGTCAGGGGACAGGGAGCAGGGGGAGTTGGGTAGGGAGGGGGGCGGTTGAGGCGGTCAGAGGACAAGGAGCGGGGGGGGTTGGATGGGTTGGGAGTTCTGAGGGGAACAGTCAGGGAGAGGGAAGTGGGAGGGGGCGGATAGGGGGTGGGGGCCAGGCTGTTTAGGGAGACACAGCCTTCCCTACCCGGCTCTCCATACAGTTTTGGAATCCCGATGTGGCTCTCCAGCCAAAAAGTTTGCCCACCCCTGTCCTATTGTAAGGGTAGCTGGGACATCTCAGTACACGTTCAGATGATATAATCACAGTGCCATTTATGTAACTAGACTGATATGAATAGTCTTGACAAACTAGAAAGATAGTGTGAATATATGGGCTATTTCCTGGGGTGACGGTAAATACTAATCTGAGAAAATCCATGGTTAAAATATCTTCAAAATCTTACATTTAAGCAGCAGGAGAAATAAAACAACTATCAGAGGACACTACCAAGGAGGAATGAAGAGACACATGGTAGTCAGAGCCATTTAATAACCTAGAACCATAGGGTTAGAAGGGACCACAAGCGTCATCTAGTCTAACCCTTCAGCCTTTGCGCATAGGGCTTGCATTCCATCCCTTTGATCATCTTTGTCACTCACCTCTGGATCCTTTTCAGTTTCTCCATATCCTTTCTATACATTGGTGACCAAAATTGAACACAGTACTCCAGCTGAGGCCTAACCAGTGCCGAGTAGAGCAGTACTATCACCTACCGTGACATGCATTCTGTGCCTCCGTCAATGCAACCTAAAATTGTATTTGCTTTTTTGGTAACAGCATTGCACTGCTGACTCATGTTGAGCTTGTGATCCACCACAACTCCCAGATCCTTTTCAGCAGTGCTGCTGCCAAGCCAGTTATCCCCCATTCTGTATTTGTGCATTTTGGTTTTTCTTCCCTAAAAATAGCGCCATACATTTGTCTTTGTTGAATTTCATTTTGTTGTCTATAGCCCAGTTCTCCAATTTATCAAGATCCCTCTGAATTTTATCCCAATCTTCCAAGGCATTGGCACCTCCCAGCTTTGTGTCATCTGCAAATTCCTACATCCAGGTCATTACTAAAGATGTTAAACAAGACCAGACCCAGAACAGATCACTGTGGAACCGCACTTGAGACCTCCCTCCAATCTGACATCATTCCATTAATAGTTACTCTTTGCAGTTATTTAACCAATCCACTTAATGGTAGTTCTGTTGAGCCTGCATATCTCCACCTTACTTATCAGAATGTTATGTGGGACTGTGTCAAAAGCCTTGCCGAAGTCCAGCTATATTAATGTCCACCGCATTCCTCCATCCACCAAACCAGTTACCCTGTGAAAGAAGGAAATCAAGCTGGTTTTGCATGATTTGTTCTTGGTAAATCTGTGCTGGCTGCTAGCAATTACCCCTTCATCCACCAAGTATTCATAAATTGAATGTTTTATACATTGCTCTAGTAGCTTCCCAGGTATCGAGGTCAGGCTGACTGGTCTATAGTTCTCCTGTTCCTCCTTTCTCCCCTTTTTAAAGATGGGCACTATGTTATTCCTTCTCCAGTCTTCCCGACCCTCTCCTGTTATCCATGAATTGGCAAATATTATTGCCAGTGGCTGACATTTCTTCAGCTAATTCCTTTAGTACCCTTGGGTGAGTAGCATTCAGATTGGTCAGAAGATCTCTGATGTGTTCTTTACTTATCCCGATCTGCATCTATTCCCCTTTATTGTCTGTGGTAACTTCACTAGTCGTCAAGCCATTTTTTGAGAGAAGGCTGAAGCAAAGTAGGCATTGAGCAGCTCTGCCTTCCTATCATCTTCTGTTACTGGCTGATCTTCTCCACTGAGCAATGGACCCAAATACTTCTCTATCTTGTCCCATATTCAGCTTAGATAGATACATTATCCATATATCAATATCAGGATAGTGGTGCAATTCAGTCATTAGAAGGTCTCCAGGAAATAAGCATCTGGGTGACATCCATGTGGTTCTAAAACAAGGTATATGAGTGCAGATAATGCTGCCAACAGGAAGTATATGGCAGCTCCCCGAAACAGCTTGGGCAATGATGGAGATGTGGGGTTTAAATCTATAAAGAGTGTATAGGGGAGATACGCTTTAGAGATAAGATGCAACTATTTGAACCTTCTCAAAACCTCTCCTCCTCCTCCCCCAAAAGAAAACAAAACAAAAACCCAATAACAAAAACCCTGTCATTAAGCATGTTAAATGCATCAGAGGTTCCAACAACAAACCAAAAATAAAGCTCCAGGGTGTCAGGTTCTATTACAGACCCAGTACCAGAAAAAACTGTAGCCCAGAACAGAGAGGAGAGAATCTGTGTTTAAATTTAAAAATTGCTGCTTCTGACTCGCTTTACATTGAGGGCTACAGTGACACTGCAGCCCATCTGCAGTCTCATTCCAGAAAGCGCGACCATTCATATCCCTCAGTTATAGTCACTGTTTTTTTTAATAATTCTTTGATTTTGCTACAAAAATGCCCTTCTGTTGTGTTTTATAAAACTCTCCGTGGATTCCTTTTGCTCTAGGAAAGGAAACATCACCTACTGGTGAAAGCTTGTGACTAGATATGGGGTGTTCAGGCTCTGTCACAGATTACCAGTGTGATCTTGGACACATAGATTAGCTTCTCTATGCCTTGGTTTCTTCACCTGTAAAATGGGGAATTATACTTAAAGGCATAATACCTGTATGTCTGTATGGTACCTATAGGGTTATTGTAAGGATTAGTGTTTGTAAAGCATTGTGAAGTCCTTAGATGGACATACACAGCACTATTATTTCTGACTTTTTATCCATATTCCTGTTCAGTCACACTTGGTGCAGCCTTTCTCCACTGCATAGCAGAAGGTGCTCTTTCACTTATCTATCCAATCAACTCGGTCCTTGCTCTCCCACTCCTTCCAGGCCACTGAATTGTAATCTCAATTTAAATCACACCTGGACGTTTTTCTTGTGACTGACTGTCTGTGTAAAGGGCCTAGGTGGAGGCAGAGACATTTTTCACCATGAGTGCCAGAAACAGGATTTCCTTCCCTCCTTCCTTCCTTCCAAGGAGAGCATTGTGGGTGAGGTGGGGAGGATGGTATGACAGGTGCACACTTAGATGCTGTGTGTCCTGCAAGTCTCTGTAAGAATGTCATCCTTTTAAATGGCTGCCTTTTTTTTTTTTTAATAGCCACCATCTTAAAAATGGTGGCAGGTTTCCTTGGTAAAGGAACTGGTTACCAAAGTCAAGGTTCAGTGCTTGTATTGTATAGCTGTTCCTTGACACCAAAACCCGTTAAAGTCAATGCAAGTCTTGTAACGTCTTTGGTCTTTGGATCAGGCTTCAAACGAATGGGAGATTAAATGCAGCCCTCCATACTGGTGAGGGGGGACGGACAGACTCTGAAATGGCAACCATAGAAATTGGACCGACAAAAGTGAGGGGGGGAAAAGCAGGTGTCAGACAACTTTTGGTGAATGCTGGGCACAGTTGTTAATTAATCTGGTCTACTGCATTCAAAAGATTGTGGAGGTGGGTCACTACTAACTGTCTCTCTGGCTTCAAAAGTCCAACCTGTGGCCTAAGAAACGTGGCAAGAGTATTGGCTCTTGTAGTTAATCTCCCTATATAATAATGCAAGTTATGCAAATGGATGGACAGCTAAAAAACCCGTTGGTAATTTTCCTACCAAAGCCTGTCACCATGGGCATGCAGCAACAAGCAAGCAATTTTGCCTTTGTATCTACATAAAAAAACTACAGGCGCGTTTAAAAAAAATGTGATCCTCAGTACTATTAGATGTAAAGTTCACAAAAGCATAGCGGCTACACCAGGGGTCACCAACCTCTGGCACGCGGCTCGCCAGGGTAAGCACCCTGGCAGGCCAGGCCGGTTTGTTTACATGCTGCGTCCACAGGTTCGGCCGATCGTGGCTCCCACTGGCCGCGGTTTGCCACTCCAGGCCATTGGGGGCGGCGGGAAGCGGCACGGGCCAACGGATGTGCTGGCCGCGGCTTTCCGCCGCCCCCATTGGCTTGGAGTGGCGAACCGCGGCCAGTGGGAGCCGCGATTGGCTGAACCTGTGGGTGCTGCAGGTAAACAAACCGGCCTGGTCCACCAGGATGCTTTACCGTGGCGAGATGTGTGCCAGAGGTTGCTGACCCCTGGGCTACACACTGAGAAAGGTCAGAAGGATTAAGGTGACTGTCAGAGAAGGCCAAATGGAAAGTGACTTGAGTTCCATCATGGGGGAGGGATAGCTCAGTGATTTGAGCATTGGCCTGCTAAACCCAGGGTTGTGAGCTCAATCCTTGAGGGGGCCATTTAGGGAACTGGGATAAAGAGCTGTCTGGGGATTGGTCCTGCTTTGAGAAGGGGGTTGGACTAGATGACCTCCTGAGGTCCCTTCCAACCCTGATACTCTATGATTTTATGGAAAAGTAAAAAAACAAAAAAGGTGTGCACCAGAAAACTAAAGGAATGAGTTCTGCCAAATATCCAGTGTTTCAGAAATGAACATTAGCATCAGTGTGTATATTAGAGATCTGATACCCAAGTCCATTGCAGTGTGGGTGAGAGGGAACCAATGCTGATTTTTAACTGAGCAATGGGCCACCAAACTGTGGTACCAAGAGACATAGTAACAATTATAAACTGACAATAAAACACATTACTGCTACTTCAGGGATTGTTCCTGCTTCCATTAAAATCTCTGGGAGTTTTTTGTCTTTGGTTCCAAGGGAAGCAGATGAGGCTCTCTGAGAAGCGAAGGGCACTTCACAATGAACAAGCAGCTACACAAGCTCAGAAACGGCACCTGAGGGATGCTGAGCACTTGCAAATCCTATTTTTTACAATGGGAGTTGTGGGTGCTCAGCAACCTCTCAGGGATCAAGCTCTGGTTGCTTAGTCCTGCAGCACTAGCTCACGTGAGTAGCCAAGCCATTTGGATTCCCCATATGAGTAAGGCTACAGGATCAGATGCGTGGAGAATGTCTGATATTTTTCCTCAGTGATGCCAAAGCTGTTGAGCTCCAGATCACAAGCTCTGTCTTTTCTAAACTGTGGGTTATACAAGCATCCTCCATTGCCCTTCCTAATTATGACATTTTAATAGTGCAAGGAGAAGAGACTGAAGGCTGCAGTGAGAAATTTGATGAGACCTAATAAGAACAACACCAAAATAAGGGGAAAGGGAACACAGAACACAACCTGGGCACAATAAGAGAGGAATGGCAATAGCAAAGAGCATTGCAGAAGTGCATGGTAGCAGTATAATAAAGACTTGGGAATTAAATTACATCAAGCATCTGACAAGCTGGCAGTGGAACTAAACAAATTCTGCCCTGTTATACCCATACCACCCCAATGACCTTTGAGAGATCTCTGCACTCTAATAGCCGCTGTAGAAATGTAATTGAGAGCAGAAATTGGTCCAGCGCCATATCCTTTGGCACCTATATTTGTCCTTGTCTGTCTCTTGACAGTCTTCATTTTACCTCCTGCAACAATCTGCTAAAATCTGTCTGCAACTCGCATTGAACGAGAAGGGACACCAGTGCCTCTCAGAACCCCCATATATCAAGGTCTGTTCTTTAATCACCAAACTGTCACAGCAGATCTTTAGGTCTCTATATTTTACAGAACATTTTACCTTTAGGACTGGAGGATCCTACGTAACAGTGTGGGCTTTGTCTAATCTGCTGACTGCACTGTGTGTTTCCTTTCATTGCTCACCTATCTTGTTGCTTTTCTAGTCTCTACTCCAGTTTGTTCTGCTGATATCCCACAATTGGCATCCCACCACAGTAGTGGTAATAACAGGTGGCACAAAATCTCATGCATTAGACAACTCCCAGAAAACTCAGATGCAAGTTCAAACTCTTTAGGAGAGAGATTTCTGAAATACAGCCTAATTTTAAGGGCCATCTTTGATGGATTCCACATGAAGTCTAGTCTTCCAGCAAGATGGTGGTTTCGACCTGGGGGTCACTGGAGTGAGGGGCAATAAAGCAGAAAGAGTATGTATATGTTTGAATAGGGCACGACTGTTCCCTAGACAAACCCTTCTCCTCCACCTCCATCCAGGAAACAAAAGGAATGCAAAGCTACCAAGCTAAATAAAACCTCAACTGAAAACTAAGCTGGAGGAATCTCCTCTCCAAACTTTGAAAAAGGGCTCACATACCTTCCACAAGGTGATATAAGACCTTGATATAATTGAGGTGTCTCTGGAAACTGGGAGCTGGAGGGCTGCTTTTCGAAGGTATTAAGGTGCCTAAGGCTGGCCTGCTGTTACAGAGCTAAAGGAAAAACAGCCAAGCTGCCGCCACCATCTTGTTAGGAACTTCTCAAGAGAAGTGGCAGAAGCCACGATACTTTGAGTAATTTTAATAATAGATGGACCAAAGTTTTCTAGAATAGAAGATAAAGATTAATACAGGGAATAGTTCTGCATTGGCATAGGTTCTGCATCGGTCTTTTCTATATCCATTTTTCAATAGGCCAGATGCTCCCTCTTCATGGTGTGCAGTGCAGAGTGGAGCACAAGAGAAGAAGCAAAGGGGCTCAAATAGAGGAATAACTTCATGGCATGCTTCCTCCCACAAACCTGGGCAAGCCCCTCTGTAATTGTTTAGCATTTCCAGGCTTTAAAAGGGCCAAGTTGGGGAGCAGATGCTATGACAGAATTCTGTGTGGGAGCTGATGCTTAGGGAAGCATCTTAACTCCTCCTTCATACTGTGTGCGTGCCCCGGCCCCGCCCCCCACTCACCTTTGGGAGTGATCGGGGAGGGGACAGAGGAAGCCTCCTTCTCCGAAGGAAGTATGAAAAATCAGGCCATCCACTGTATGGGAGCTTTATTTTTTAATTTTGTGTTTCTGCTCTGGATCCTTGACTTCCATGGGCCTGATCCAAAGCCCACTGACTGCAAGGGGAGTCTTTCCATTTACTGCAGTGATCTTGGGACCAGGCCCTAAAGGCTCTGCCCCTGTTCCCTTCACAAGATCACACTCAAGCCTGCCCCTTCACCCCCAGTAGGTTGATTTTTTTTTTTTCTGTGGGTAGGGAGTGTTAAGCCACTGAAGGGAGAGTGCATGTTTAGAAACCCCAGATATTGCAGAAAATGCAGTTGCACAGTCACGGATTTAGTCACTTAAAAAAAGCCACATTAATCATTCCTTAAAATGGAAAATTGCTCACATTATTCCATTGTGCACAAGCCTAGGAAAAAGTAGATGTAAGCATGCTTGTGCTTTGTATGGACTAAAGGGTGTGGCTCTGGAATCAGTAACAAATGCCAGAAGCAAAAATGCTCTTTGTTCTGCAGTCAGGTGGGTTGACAACTATTCTCACTCCATTCCTGGCATACATAATACCCAGTGCAATTAAAGAATCCAAAAAGACCAACATGCTGAAATTGCTGCAAAGGCAATCAGCAAAGCGAGTCATCCTGAAATCTGTAAAGTCACTCTTTGTTCTAATTACTGCAACAATATTAAAAAGTCTCCAAATACACCACTGTCGATCGAGTCTAGCGTTTTTGTTCTGTATTCTGGTGTATTGTGGTGTTATAATTTTTCTCACCTTTTTGAATGGTCTAATGACTAAATCTAAGATGTGCTCTGTTATGTTGGTGAAACTGAGATTAGAATTTGGCCCTAAATGTTTGTATTTTTATATAATATACAGTCTCTTGAAATGACTAGTTGATTTATCAGGGACATTCATCCTTAAGCAATGAGAAATAAAATAATCTCAAAGGTTAATCCTTTAATATTGTGACAAAAGTGTACTATTTTCATAATTATTTTATTCTGTAACCAGAAGGGAGAGAATGAAAATATTTTCAAACCTTTGCAAAGCCAAAAAAATAGACAAGTAAAAATATTTTTATCTTTATTATGCTTTGTTGTTCAAGTCGGTCAGTTTTTTCATGTCTGCCCATAGCCTTTGGTTAAGCTACTCAAAGGTTGGTCAATTTCTGTTGAATAAAAGTAACCCCTGGGCATAGAAGAATGTAGTCATAGTGCAATTGTCGAGGGAAAAAATTCTCTCTATGTAAGTGAAAACTATGAAGCTTCTATACTGTTTGCATAAAGCAAGTTTAAAATGGGAAGTGAGCGGAGCCTTCCTTCTCTCCTCCTTTTAAGTAAAGTCATATTAAGGACAGAGTCAAGGTTTATGCGGTTTTATTTTGTGGAGGTGCATTTTCCTATCTGTTTTTCTAAAACTGGCAATTCTTTTTCTGGGTACGAAGGATGGAAATCCTATTGTAAAATTATCTCTTGACATTGCCCACAACTGCCTCACTGGCCTATGTACTTCTAGTGACCAGCCCAGCATTTCTCAGTAAAAAGAACCTTTCAGCTCTGTTACCTCCTGGAGAGAGCTAATTTTCCAGCAGTCAGGCTCGATCTGGATAAATAATTAGAGAGAGATGAAGACGATCACATCAGTGCTGTCTGTAATTCAGTTAATACAGCCAGACCCTGTGATTTCGTTTCTGCGGTATACTTGTGCGCTCTCACAAGCTGCAGAGGCAAGTGGCAACAAAGCCAATCGGTTACATTTGTCTTGGAAGAATTTAATGACACTTTTCATTCATTTGTCAGAAACAAGCATACAGCTGCAGCATGCATCTGCAATATTAGAAGGTGACTCTTGTCATGACCCCCTCCCCATGCATGTACACACAAATCCACAGTGCAAGCGTATTATTATTGTTTAAGGTATTTCTTTGGCAGTTTGAGAATTTATGGTGTTTTAAATGGATAAAAGCATAATGTATAATACTTCTTAGCACAGCAAAACCTGAAAGGCTGAAGTTTTACTGTTTGGCTTTTTAAGTTATTAAAAGCTAAATTTGATGATGTAATAATGAGTTATGTGGGTGTCAATATAGATCTAAAAAGAAGTATATCCATGTGTGTGGCTTTACTGAGTAGATTGTGAAATTTTATATGAATGTGACTGGTCCTGTTAGAGATGTAAAAGAAATAAAGCTACACTGATGCAGAACCTCTCAGAATGCATATATTGAAGTGAATAATTCTTCCCACATATGTTGCTATCAAAGGGTTAAAAAAATCTTTAGTTGACTTTTTATTCCCAATGGTAACTCCAAAGCATTCATACACGGATCTGATAAAAATAGGTCAATATCTTTGGTGGTGGGTCTCTTGACACTTTGGTGCATGATTGCACTACACCTACCCCGAGGGTAAATGGCCCCTTAGGAAAATCCTGCATTAACAAAAACACAGCCTAGGGATACTTTAGGATCACATCCTTTTATTCATCAACTAAATCAAAGTCTTGATGCGGGATACTTGATGTTGCTGGGTCATGTAAATATACTTTGTTTGAGATCAGGATAACTTTTGCTGTAGAAACAGATCTACGTACTTAGGCATGCAATTAATGTTTGCAAAATCTCATTACAAAGAAAATCATATATTCAGAAACCGCCTTACGGCAGGAAGTCTTTGTCTGCCTGTTTGCTTTATTGCAGTTGTTGTTTACTGCCATAAATCGGGGGGGTTTTTTGTTTTTGTTTTTTTTTGGGCTACCAAATCAGCATATTGAGGCTGGTAGGGAAAGTGGGGGTGGGGGCTCAGTTCTGCAGTTTGAAAGACCACGGAGCTGGTTGCTGCCTCATGATTTTGACTTGGAATTTCCATATTATAAAAAGGAAGCGGCTTCTTTTCGATATAATGGAGCCATTAACATCTATTAATAATGCAGACAGGGTAAGTAGCTGGAGTTGGAGCTCCCCGGGGCCCTCGTAAAACAGATGTGCACTATATCTTCCCGGATTTGATAGCTGCTGGGGTCGAGGGGGTCGCTGTGGTTCCCGTTTATTTCCTTTGGCAGCGGTTTTCTAATTTAAGCACCTCTGTCTCCTGGCTACAGTAGCCTGCTGTGATGTGAAGGGGGGTGTTCAGGCATTATCATGCCTGGTGCCTGAAAAAGGGCACTGGCAGAATCATTAGTGCCTCAGTGCTGCTTACTAGCTGTCTTACTCTTAGCATTTTCTTCTCAGATGCATTTGCTGGTGAGGTGGTGGAGCTGGTTCTTTTGTTGTTGTTGCTAAAAGGTAAGCGTTTCCTCCTCCTCCTCACTGAGTTCCTGATTTTTCTTTGCATTGGAGACGAGAAATAATTCTGCTTGCAAAGGAGCCTGTACTGTGTAATTTGACATAAGGTCTACCGCTGGCTGAAAATGTAATTGCCATATCCCCTATCTCAAGATTATGCTCTTCAGTTTTAATTGAATATATTCATGGGGGCAGTTGGCTGCAGAGAGAAAAATATGTGCTTTCTAAAACTGTCCATGTGACTTTTGCACAGTAAGCATGCTAAAAGAATTATTTAAAAAAAATATGTTTAAACATGAATTCTTCATTATAATTTGTACTTCATCTGATAGAACATTAGTGATGATAAATAAAGATATTTGTTTTCATTTTGTCACAAGTACCTGTTTTTCATTGAAAAGCATGTATAAGAGTATCGTATTTATAATTTTCAGGTTTAGGATTGATAGCAGATATAAAGGTCTATACTTTGTGTGCAGTTAGGCTGCAGTATATTGCCGAGCAATAACATAACTTCTTTTAGATGAACACGCAGGATACAGCCCCAATTATTATTCATGAGAATAAATCTTAATCTTTCATTACAAAGGATACTTGCATTGTACACAGAGGTGTTTTTTCTACTGTGTTTCCTACAGTATTCATTTACTCCTCCATCTTAAAGCAAGCGACACAAAATGTTTTCAGGGAAATACAATATACATCAAGTAAAGAGAAATGACAGATTTGATCAGGATTTTTTGCAAGTGATGTGAAGGCAGTTATGTAATTGTACCAACCCATCTTTATGGTTTGGGGGCCTTAAATCTACAAAATGAGCTTGTGGAAATAACTTACATTTAAATTAAATTTAAAATTTTGTAACTGACATTCAATAAATATTTTAAACCCCATTCTCTCTTCTTCCTATGTATCTAGATACCATATACTAATATATTAGCTTGCCCATCTCTGCCAGTCAAACCCAATGTAATAGGGTCTCCCCCTCAAAATGGGACCTAATCAGTAGTGGATCAATGTTAAATTTATGTTTGAGTGGAAAAGTTAATAGTTCAGTTCTCGTATATTTTTTTAAAACATACCTATTTGCCTGCTTTTTGACAGAAAGAAAAGGAGTGTTTTTAATTTACAATTTAATTTTAATATTAAAATGTTGATGTAACACGAATAAGGAAAAATTAAAAAAAAAACCAAACTGTAGTTTTAAAAACCCTCCATGTATGTACATACACATTTTCCTCCCCCCCCCCCCACGGTTTGTCTTTTTTGTTGTGTTTTTTTAATACACTCACAGGTTAGTTGTCGCCTCTTTGTGTGTGTGTGTGTGTGTGTGTGTGTAATATATTGAATACACCTTCCTACTCTTTCTGACACAAACAGCATAATGCTAGAATCTATTAGAATTTAATGAAAACAAATGCGCACATTTGAGACGGGTGTAAATGAAACAATAATATATGCACTGTTTTAAAATGAATGAGAGAATTTAATTCATCATATTAACTTTCATTTGGAGCTAAATTTAAGATTGATCATAATTGATAACGTGCCATTTTTACTGGGAAAACTTATTACATTATATTAAAATAAAGCTTAGACATTTGCGGAATAAAACTATTAGGAGTAAAATAATATAGAACATTTGCCCCCGCCATTGTAGGAGAGATAATAACTTAACTGACAGATTCAGAAGCAAAATAAATATATTTGGGTGGGGGCTTGAAAAAATAAGCATTTGTATTGGCATTATACTAATTGCATAAAGTCAAGTGTTTCCTAAATTTTACATTGGTATAATACCCATATTACCAGATTTTTTTTGTGTGGAAACAGGTCCTGATTCTGGACCATTATTTCTGTTGAGTGATACCTTTAGTCCTGGAGCTGTGCTTTTAATTTCAGTGGGATTATCCCAGGACTAAGGTACTACTCAACATGAGTAAGGATAGTTGATAATCTAATCTATATCTTCTATTTTATTTTTATTTTTTTGTTTTTAAATCAAACCTTTGTTTTGTCTGGTGTGAGGAAGTGGATATTTTGTCAGAGATAAACCAAACAAGTACAAATTCTATATCCAAAATGCATAGGTTGATGTGAAAACTATATATAGAGAGAATATATTTTTAGTACACTTCTGCTGTTTTTAATACCATTTTTATTGTGGATGCATTATATGAGGAAAAAAATCTCCTTTGTAGACTATCCTCATATGATAATTTCTTTGTGGCATGAAGATGTCTATGTATTGGGCATCTGCAGCTACAACATATGTGATATACACCCTACTGTATTATATGGGGAAAAATATGAATAAAAATACAGGAACTGCTAGCAATAAAGTAGTACATGTATACCTCTGTATTCCTCCAGTTAATGGAAAAATTTAAAAGGCAGAAAAATAACTGAAACTGGACATGTAAATGATGTCTACATGAGAAGCCTATTGACTATAAAAATACGTTACTAGAAATTAGGCATCCGTGTTCTTTAGGAAACAAAGGAAAGAGCCTCTTTCCTTTGTTAATAGCATTTATCACCTTTAACTCATTAACTGCTGAAGAAGGGAGCTAAAATGTCAGAGGGAGTATAGAGCTATATCCTTCTATTGACAAACTATACATAAATTCTCCAAGGAGAGAGAGAGAGAGTGTGTGTGTGTGTGTGAGAGAGTACGGGTGTCTGAATCTTTTATTATATATTTGTGCTTAAGCACACACACACACGCGTGCACACACACACACCCCTATTATATATATTCCATAGGTGTAACTCCATCTAACCTCGTTTCAAAGAATGTAGGATTTTTTTCCCCTGTGTAATGTGATGTGATTTAATGTCTTGCAACTTAAAAAGCAGATCCAGTAAGGAACCCCATGATATCTAGGGACACATCCTATCTTTTGATAGACCCTTATGTAAAATATAAATACTTTTGTGAGACCTCCAAGGGAAGAATAGCAGAATGGAATGCATCATGGCATAGTGAAGCCTGATTATTTAGTTTGATTGTCCCTGGAAATATAAAATCACTGTTATTTACTCATTTAAAATAACTTCCTTTTAAAAGAAAACCTTTCCCCCCTAAATTTTATTTAAAAAATTGTTCCTCTCCATATCTTGCCTAGAGTCATGTTTCAGATGTAAAATACATTTCCTGTTTGTTAAGCATTTTATATATGCATTTTTTATATATGCATAATTTTAATGTTAATTACTCTGGAAAAAGTATATGAATAAAGAACAAAACCTTCCTCACAACTTCATTAGCATTATATAGTATTCTTGTTCAATTCTATCTCTGCTTCTTGCAAGTCCACTGAGTTCCACTAGTTTAAGAATTAAAACATTTTCTCCCTTAATCTAATTTTAAATAACTGTGATACACCACTACCTTGATATAATGCAACCTGATATAACACGAATTTGGATATAACGCGGTAAAGCAGGGGGCGGGGGGGCCTGCACACTCCGGTGGATCAAAGCAAGTTCAATATAACACTGTTTCACCTATAGTGCGGTAAGATTTTTTGGCTCCCAAGGACAGTGTTATATCAAGGTAGAGGTATATTTCAATTAAATAAACTAATGTATGGAAATACTAACTAGTGGTCTTCCCCCCCCCCCGCCCCCAAAAATCCAACGTCATGTATTTGGAAGATACAAAATGATCATGTGAGCATGTGCCCTGAAATAAAGCACTTATTGTGAATGTATTCCTCTTAAGGGGAATTTATTTTTTTAAGATTAACTGTACAGGATATGTCATAAATGTCGTCTTCGTCATCATTAATTACTAAATAGGATCCTTCTAACAATTGTTGATGGGGGCCTCCAGTTTAGATATACTGAGGATAAAAAAATATCAAATAGTTTTCCCCTGTAAACATTGTCACTTTTTTAACAGAAGAAAGTTTTGTGGCACCAAAAAAGGAAAAGACAAAACTAGAATATTAACTATTGAGTAACTCATAAGAAATTGTGAAAACTGAAGTTGCAACTGGGCAGAGAGATGTTCTGTACCAGAGGTCCCTCCCAATTCTGATATCTATAGAAAAGAGAACAACTGCAGGAAAAACCTCAAATTTGCTTAATTGTACTAACTGATAGTGGGGAGTGGCGGCAAGGAAAACAAATACTAACTTCCTCAAAAGTAAATGACATGCCTGTGCTTCTCTTGGGGATTGTACCTCAGCTGTAACTGTACTCTTGGGGTCAAGTTCTGTCCTCGGGAGAATGCACAACTTCAGTGATCACTAGTGGTCTCTAATGTTTCAGAGGATAGAGAATTTGGCCCTATCTCTATGTTGTTCAAGTAAGTTAAATTTTAGAGTAGGTGGGAATAGACCTTGGTGTCCATGAGAATTCAGAATGAAAATATATTTAGTGGATATACAGTGTATGCTCTATGTGAGAGTTTCAACTTGTGAGACTCCTGAAATTCCTTCCTGTCCTTCCCCCACCATCTGAGAGAATGATACAGATCTTAGAGAGGTATAAATATCTCTGGCTACTAGCTGTGCATAGATAGGAAGTGTGTGTGTGTGTGTGTACACGCATGCAGTAGTTCACAAAGGAGGATGAATTATCATATAAACTACATGTAGTGGTCATATCCATGTGATAAATGCATTTATCATACATCTTTGACCACTATACTTGCACTCTGTCCATTCATTCATCTCTGCAAGGACTGCTATAAACACGCCAAACAGATGTGCACTCCAGGCAGCCACCATTTAAAGAAAACAGAATTAAACCTGTCACAGTAATATTTCCTCTGCCCATCCAGATGCTGACCTTTCCTCTTCACAAATCACACTGCTCTGATTCCAGTGGCAGTTTTTGCGTTGTGGCATGTTTTAGACCATCAGGACCTACAAGGGAACAGTGCACAAATGGTGAAGAAATATTCCCAAGTTCACAATGGGATACAGCTCTTGATTCTAGCCCTGGTAGATCCCAAGACAGCTGATGGTTAAGCTGCAACATTATGTATGGGGAAAAATTATTTTAGGTGACCTTTAGAGAAGGTCTCTTTCTGAGGCCTCTGCTGTTGGACACATGATGGTGATAAGGGCACTTGGCTCGACAGGGGGTGGAATACAGGAAATAGAATTATACCAATGTTTATTAAAACATAAACATGTACCTAAAGTAGTTTTTCTTAACATGTGCCATACGTAGACTAGAGGCTAGTGTGGTCTGCACAAAGACGTTCTTGGCACTTGGGAACACCTGCACATCTGGCTATATTAGTTATGAGGAAGTAATGTAGCCATCCTAGACTCATGCTCGTTATCCGTTTATGCCATATCGCACCATTCGGTACCTGGGTACCTTCGTATTTTGTTAGATATAAGCATGCACATGATAAGTATACATTTTAAACTGCTTGTGTCTAAGTACAAGATGTAGCTTTTTAAGTATATTTGCACCTCTTGATATTCATCAGTTATCTTGTGCACAAAGAAGGGGGACAGAGGAAACGGACGTAAAGGATAATTCTTCTTTGAGTGATTGTCCTTATGTGTGGCTCATGTTGTCCATACATCGAGGATCAGAGAATTTCCTCTAGCAGTGTCTTTGTGGTCTGTCCATATGCTCCTGCTCGCCTTTGTGCTTTACCTTGAGAGGATAAAGGGGGCTGCTGGACCACCGCCATCTTAGTTGTGGTCTAGGATGGAGCGTCAGTGTTTCTGCTGTCGTCTTCCTCTTTTTGCTGTAAATTGTTTTACTAAGGACTGACTATAAAACTTTTCTAAAGTTAGTTAGGATTTAGTTTTATCAGAGTCTAATTCCTTATCTTGAAAACCCCTCTGGGGAGGAAGCCATTGCTAGACACTCCCCCCACCATACTCTCTCCTCTCCTCCTCCCCCCCCCAACTCTCTAGCAGTTATGGGGAGTATGACAAGGATCTCTAACCTTGAAAGCTGTGATTGCTGCCACAAGCTCATCCCGGTCACAAACTGTCACAACACATGTCTGTACTGCCTGGGAGAAGTGCACATCCCTTCCAGGTGCTGGATCTGCTGGTTGTTCCCAAGTAGGACTAAACAGTCCAGGGAGTTTCAGCTCTATATGTTCCTCATGGAGAAAGCCATGAATATAGGAACAACCTCTGACTGGAGAGACCTTCTGCACATCAGTCTGAAGAAGGTAGGAGTGGTCCATCTTCTCTGGTCTCGGATGCCTCAAAGACTTCTGCCCTCTCTCAGGCTCCAAGGGTATGTCTACACTGCTATTAAAAACCCGCGGCTGGCCCGTGGCAGCTGACTTGGGTTTGCGGGGCTCAGGCTAAAGGGCAGTTTAATTGTAGGGTAGATGTTCAGGCTCGGGCTGGAGCCTGGGCACTAGGACCCTGCGAGGTGGGAGGGTCCCAGAGCTCAGGCTGCAGCCGAAGCCCAAACATCTACCCTACAATTAAACTGCCCTTTAGCCTGAGCCCTGCGAGCCTGAGGATTTTAATTGCAATGTAGACCTACTCTAAGAGAGTCTGGAGAGCAGAGCCAGAGTAAACAAAGGGAAAGAAGACCTAAGTACTCCCGCAGTGACAAGAGGGAAGATTGCCCGTGCAAGCCGTTTAAAAAGGCAGAAATCACCATCCTGAACCAAGTCATCAGGAGCTCTGTGCTCCACAGTGGGACTGTCCAGTGCTGGGAAGGACTAGACTGAGAATTCAAAGGGGAAAAACTGCAGCATCCTCTATTATTGGGGCTACTTCTTTGGCACCAAAACCAACATCAGTGCCACCAGATCCAGCAGCCTCTGCCATGGAAATAGTATCAGAGGGGTAGCCGTGTTAGTCTGGTTCTCTTTGCTGCTTCCATGGAAATGGCTCTGACTCTGGCTTGCTACTTAGCTCTGGAAGACCTGCTCCTGGAACCAGAGTCCCCTCTCCTTTCCAGACCTCAACACCTGGTTCTGGGACTTCAACTGGTACCAATATCTTCATTATGGTACCTGTCTCCATCGCTGCTCACAAGTAGGAGTCAAACCAAACTGTCGCTGGTACCAACAATGAGCAGTGGCAGGTCACCACTGCCTCCCCTGGTACTGAGGGCTCCCCTTCTGGATCCAGATTCACTGAGTCAGAAGAGGGCTACAACAGACACCTGTTCCCAGACTATGCCCCAAAGGACCCCTTGAGAGGTTGCAGCCTTGAAAAAATATCAGGTGTTTCCAAGGTTTCTTAACATTCCTGTGAAAGAGGATATCACATCTCCATACTCACTGGTACCTGCTTCCTGGTACCAAGGGGCTATGTGATCCTTCAGTGGCATCGTTGGGTTCCAGAAGGCCTGTGGGATTATCACCCAATAATACCCACCTTGTAGTACAAAGACCCAAGCAGACTTCAGGTTCCTAGGTTAGAAGAGAAGCTTCTTCAGCCTCCTCAGGAACCTCAACTCCAGCAGCATGAGGAAGAGGAGCTGGAGGAGTCTACACCTGTGACATTGGCCTTTTCTTCCTCAGACAAAGCAGTGGAGATTCCACCTTCTCTGCCCCATCCTAGGGGAGCCTAAGACCTTCCAGGACTTACTTAAGGGTGGCAAAGTTGCTATTAATTCCTCTGGAAGAAGTTCAGGAAGCACCACACGAACTGCTGAACATTTTGCATAGCTCAGGCCCAAATAGGGTGGCTCTTCCTGTTAATGAGGCTATCCTCAAACCTAACAGGGCCCTCTGGTGGACACCCACCATGATCCCACTGGTGTCTCAGAGGTATATCATCCCTGCAAATGGGTCGGAATACTTATTTTCTCACCCACCTCCCAACTTGTTAGTGGCATCTGCAGCCACTGAGAACATACAACCCAAATCTGTGCCGCATGAGAAAGAAGTGAGGACACTTGACCTCTTTGGCAGAACCAGGTCTCAAATGGCCAAGCTCTGATGGCCAAATAGGATTTTACCATCTACGACAAGCTAGCCAGCTTCTCTGACAAGGTGCATTACGATGTTACAGACCAGTTCAAGGTTCTGATTGACTAAGGAAAGCTGGTAATGAGATCGGTGCTTCAGACTGTCCTTGATGAAGTGGACATGGTGGTGAGATCCATCGCCACTGCTGTAGTGATGAGATGCTTGTTGTGGTTCTCCTCTTCATAAATCCCAAAGGAGGTTCAAACAACAGTGGAAGACCTTTCATTTGAGCACGTTGTTCTGTACAGCATTAAAACGGATGAGTCCCTCCACTTGTTCCTCTCCGTATCTTGCCCAGAGCCATGTTTCAAGCCACCTTGCAATCACTGGGTATTTACACACCTGCAATCAAAAGAAAAGCCAGCAAGCAACAGTTCAGACAACTAGCACGAGCTGCCTTTTATCAGCAGGTGTCTGAAACACCACACAAGTGTCAGAGAATGCACAGAAAGGGTGCCCACAGTCAACTATCTTCTACTTCCCAACAACCGTCACCCTCAAGACTGATGTTTTGATAGGACCTTCCAGAGCTACACACTAACTGACCCTCTAGATCTGCACAATGCTTCTGGCCTTTTCTCCCTCCCTTTTGGAGGTTGACTTTCTCATTACCTAGCTGCCTAGACAGAAATCATGACTGACAAATGGATACTGGAGGTCGTTACTTTAGGGTACGTCCATCAAATTATCTTCTCTCCCTGTCCCACTTCCCTAACCTCCTTTTTGGGGATTCCTCTCACAAGAGCATCCTAGGGGAGGAGGTAGAGTTGCTCCTCCGGCTGGCGGCAATAGAGCCAGTACCTCCTATAACAAGGGGATACTTGAGTTACTGCCTCGTCTCTAAGTTTCCCCAAAGAGTCTTAGTCTCCCTTTACTTGGTGGGAAGACAAGAAAGTATGGGGTGGGGTGTACCATTCAACACCCCCGCACACAAACACACTTCTAACAAAGGCCGTGATCATAGATGTGTTCCTCTTGGGTCGGGGAGCTATCCTGCTGGCTAGAAGAATTCGGTGAGCTAGGGATACTTATGGGTTAACCTCCCTACAGTGTTTTGCAAGAACAAGGTGTCGATGAGGCTACATCATACATTTTTGTCCCAAAGGTGGTGGTGGACTTTCAAATCAGAGTATTCACCTACCTGTGTTTTACCTGAAGCCACATTCTACCAAAGAGGCAGTCGCGTGGCATTCATTGGATGTGCGCAGGGCTCTTGCCTTTACCTGCAAAAAACAAAATTGTCTTGAAAGCCCTTGGACTCTTAGCCACTGGGAGCCTCTGTTTTTATATGTTCCACAAAAGAGACAATCAGAATGGATCTTAGGGAGCATCTGACTGCTCAAGGGAGACATTGTTCATCTCATAGGACAGCTTGAGAACTCACTCAGCTAGAGCTCAGGCAGCATCTGTGGCTTCCCTTAGAGACGTTCCTGTTACTGACATCTGCAGAGCATCAACTTGGAGTTCTGTACACACCTTCCCTAGACACTGTGCACTGTTGCAGCAGCTGCTTCTGATGCTTCTCTAGGCAGAGCAGGTCTGCAATCTGTGCTATAGGACTACAGCCGCCTGATTCCTTATAGAGACCCTGCTTATGAATCACCTGAAGTGCACTACACATAGGGATGATCATTTGAAGGAGGGGCTACTTACCTTCTAATAACTGGAGTTCTTCCAGATGTGTTGTCCCTATGTGTAGTGCACTATCCGCCCTCCTTCCCTGCTGCTTGATTCTCCTCCTGGGACTGGCAGTAGAGAAGGAACTATGATGGCATCAGTCTAGCAGCCTGCTTTATTCCCTCAGTGACAGGCATAGGAGGTGGGGGCGCATGCACAGACTCCACGGACACTACTAACGAAAATTTTGTGGTCCAGGGCATATGGAATGCATGCACAATCTGAAAGGGACAGCACATCTTGAAGATCTCAAGTTACTACAAAGTGAGTAATCTTCCATTTCTGCTCTGTCTTGCCTGGTTGTGCTGGATGTGTGTGGGTCTTTTCACCCCCAGCTCAGCAACTGAGCATGATTCCAATAAAACATTTCCTTTAGCACTATGTGGTGGATCCAGCTAATACACCCATATGTTCTCCTTGTCCCCATGGACTTATGGACTATGTTATTTAGTTGTGGCCAAATTATCAGCCTAATTTTGGAGTTAAGGACAATCAGCACCGTATCAAGGGCCAGATCCTCAACTTGTGTAAATTGTTGTAGCTCAGTTGAAGTCAATGGAGCTATGACAATTTATTTCAGCTGAGCATCTGTCCCCGAGTGCCTAATTATGGATCTAGTCCTGTAGATCATCCTCAACTCTCTCTTGGGGCCAAATGCACCGCCTAAGATGGGCCTCAGCGGCATATTTTGAAGGTTAAATTGATATTACAATTAATTTTGCATTAAAAACTGGCAAAATGCTGAAAACACATTCAGAGTGCTGAGGTGACAGATAATCTTTATATTTCAGCAATGCCATGTTCTTCACCAAATGTGTCAAAGGCTCCTGGCTGTCTCTCAGAGTTAAACTTAACACCATTTTGAATTCACAGAATAAGTGGAGTGCACAGATTTCCATATCAAAAGTGGAGTCGCACTAGAGGGCCTATTAAGTACTGTATCTGCTCTGTAGTTGGCTTGATTAGGCTAATATTAGCTCCCAGCAACACTTCAGTGACATTGATTATGACAACAGAAGTGACATTTGTGAATTGCCCCTATTTTCAGGCAGCATACTGATATTTGCTTATCCTGCGGGATGTGAGAAATAATGCCGAGAGATTGTCAGAACAAGGGACATATTCTGTCTCTGTATTTTCATTTATGTGGATTGTCGGATTTCCTGTAATGCACAAAGGCTCTTAAACTGACAGTAAACAGTATTCTTGTCAATAGACAGTACCTGGATGTATTTAAAAGTTTTCAAATAGCATTTTTAAAAGATTCCTTAAATTCAGTATTGGTAATGGTATTTACTAAAACAAGAAATTAAACTGCTAATATTGAAGTAAAGTATGCAAGACAGTACCTTGATGCAGAAAATCAAAGTATCTATCTAGAAAGCAAATATGATAAGGGAAAAGATATTGTAATGGTGGATTAACTGTGCTCTGTACTGTTTTAGTTCTCAAATGTGTTTTTAAAATGATCTTTCTGAATATTCAATATATGTAGAGTCAGTTTTACCTATTACCAAAAGCAGCCTTGTCTTTACAGTCCTTGAAATCTCACTTCAACCACAGCCTGACCTGGTGTAAGGCTAATACCTGGTGTTCTCCTCGAAGTGCTTTACAAACACTAACTAAACCTCACTTCAACTCTTCGAGATATTATTACCCCCATTTTCCAGAAAGGGAAATGAAGACAGAAGAGTTTAAATAACTGATTCCTCTTTACCTGTGGGCAATATCAGAGCCAGGATTGGAACTCCAGGACTTCCCCATCTAGACTAGTCATTTCTGTCTTGGGCCAAAATGTGATGATGAAAATAATTAATGATGTTTATAGCATATGAAATAGCCTATAAGTATGCAAATACAGACACTTGTAATTCACCTGCTGTGCACTTGTAGCTTAACTAAATATGCACATATCGCTTCACTGAATGTACTTCTTAACCTATATATTTTTCAAAAAAAATTTAGCGACTCAAAAGCAGCGATCACAACTTGCCACCTGCCTAACCATTAGCAGGTTTCTGTATGCATTAGGATTGTCAGATCAGAACGGACAAACCAGAAATTCAGTTTGAGCTACATGAAGTCATTTGGAACAGAATGAAGGATTTTAAGAAGATATTTTTAATCTTCCTGGATGCAATGCACTATAGAGTGAATTACAGCAATAAACATGGATAGACTTGCCCCATCAGACTAAAACAGATTGTGGCACTAGCTTCTAGAAACGTCCCCTCAACCAAGAGCAGAGGTTTGTAGGCTTTCCTTGCTATTAAAACATACATACATACATATTTCTTCATTTTTCTATCAATTCCTTCTTTTTTTTTGCCTAGCTAGAATACGTGGTGGCAGCAGACTTTTCCAAACCTTAATTGCAGCATATTTGTCTGGCAGAAAGAGCAGTTTTACCAGCATTTGATTTTGGTAGATAGTTATGGCCGGGTTCTCAACTTCCTAACTGATTTAATTTAGCTGAAACAGGATCTCTGGTTTATTATTCACTCAGCCACTGTAACGCATATAGACACTGCAATCTCATAACAGCTAGGGAGGTAGAGAAAATGACTCCTGATTCACTAGGAATTGCACACACCATTTTTTTTTTCTCATCTTCCCCACCTTGTCGTGCTATTTAGACTGTAAGCTCTTGGGGCAGAAGCTGACATTTTCTATACTTTCTTATATCACCTAGCAAAATGGGGCATTGACCAGTTTGGCCACTAGTTCTTCTACAGTATAAATGTTTAACAACTTTGGTGCTGCAAAATCCCATTTTAGGGAAGAATCAAATTAATAGGTGCTTTATTTCCACTTTGCTTACATTCCCTCCAGCAGTGATTGGATTTTTATCAGATCCATTTTAAATAATTTTGAGGTGTAAATTGTACTTCCAGAAGATTATTGGCAATTGCATTGCTTCTGATATTTGCAACTATTTGGACTGTTCTTCAGGTTCCCATGTTAAGTGACTTTTGCCACCTACTTGTGTGTGGGGAGGGTTTGTGGGGTTTTAGAAAAAAAGTTTTATTTAGACGCTGATTTTCTGTCTATTGCCCTTGTATTTCCTTTCCACTGAGTTAGATTAAATCAAGTATGTTCCAGTTCTGTCACTATCCTAAGATTCATGTTTTGAGGCATAGCTTCTAATTTGAAAATATAAATATAATGAGAGAGATTATAAGAGGTGTATTATGGATTTTTATCTAATGTAACAAGTACTTTGTTTTGAGACACATTCATATATATCAAGGTATTTTCCTGTTTAAAGCTTTTTTCCCAGTCTCCAATTCCATCAGGGCAAACATTACATGTCTCAATTATTTGGAGGCAAAGAAATAAGGAATCTTTTATTTGTAAGTGAATCCCTTTAAAAAATGCCATTTCTTTAATATTGTAGAAATGGACAGATGGGACTCTACATTGTTTTCATCAGTGTTAGTCCAAGGGAATAATCTGGGGTAGAGTATCTCGCCATAGTTTGTCTGCATAGCTATCCAATGACATAGTTCTATAATGTCTTTCCAGTATATCTTAGTTCCCAGTAGTGTTTAAAATGTAATCTTAATTCTCCTTTGTCTGGTGCTAGGGGTAATAATTGGTCTTCTAAAAGACCATGAAAATTACAATAATTTTCTAATTTAGGAAATAATTGCTTCATTGATACGCACATATTTAAAAAAAAAAGTAATAATATATTCCATGTTGCCTATTCATTTGAATATCATTTTCCCCAACAAACCAGTGAATTTATAGCTCCTTCTAAGATAAGGCCTCTCCTTTGGGGTTTTTTGCAACAAGGGTGCAAAGTTATATTTTTGTATACATTTGTGGAATAGGTGTTCCTTGGATCCCAAGGTATGTGACTACCTTTTCTACCTGCATAAAAGGACATATTGTTTTCAAGATTTTTATTCTTTTATGCATCATTCCCACTGGCAGGATTTCTGAAAATTTATTTGATATTTATTTGATATCTTGAAGCCAAATAAAAGTAATTTTAATACTGAAATAACTGTGGATGTTTCTAGCATGATTGAATATTATGTCAGCACACACTGCTATCCTGTACCTCTAGATGACAGACATCAACATGCTTATTATTACATATTTGAGTTTAAAGGGTTCTGGTTATTAAAGCAAAAATGAAAAAGGGCAACTCTGTTCAGGTCTGCCTCTGTGTGTCTGCAGCTTATTCCCATTGACAGAATCCTAACACTTCTTTCATATAGCTCTGAAATTCATTTGTGAAACTTAGAATCAGATGTGTAGTTCTCTAAGCACTTAAAGACATATGCTACTCAATCCAGTCAAAAACTTTCTGTGCTTCTAGAGAGTTTTAAAAGTTCCTGTTCTCATGACCAAGCAGTGTGTATATAATTTAAGGGGTCATAGATTATTGGATGAGTGTTTAGATAGATAGATATACCCTGTGCTGATCTTTCTAGTCTTCAGTTTAGAAGCCTCATAGCCAAGGTTCTTGCAAAAGAAATCTTAATATCTGTGTTAATATTAAGGATCTGCATTAAAGAGGAAAAAAACCCCTAAGACTTGTCATCCTTTAAAAAGACTTGAAAAATAAATGTGGAGAAATAGCCCTCTGCACTTAGACATTTTCTGAGTTTTCATATCATAACTGATTTTCCAACTTCTTCCACTGAAACAGGTATGTGTAGGGTTTCTCATTCCATCTATATCTCCATGAAGACTCTGACCAAACCCATTAAATGGGCCATCTGTGTTATCAGTCATCATGATCCTGTTCAGATGTGAGACCATTTCATGGATCTCAGAGCACCCACGTGCATTAATAAACAGAAATTAGCCATAGCGCAGTATACCCAAATTTTCCTCTCCAAGTATAATTCAAAGCCTTAATTATAAACTCAGGAACATTCGCAAACATTAAGGGTTGACACATGTGCATGAGATAAGTGTGCGTAGTGTTTGTGGAAGTTGTAGTTCAGGTTTACATAATACAGTAATGGGGGATTAATGTGTAGGGAACTTCCTTATTGTTAGGAAGCAGAAGAAGGGTCCTTGTGGCTATTGTAGAATATGGTTAAGAGGTCTCACAAAAGGACTTAAACAACTATATGGCATGAAAAAAATACTGTATGTGCAGTTATTTGTAATTTAAGAGAATGGAGTGTTTCCTGGCCGGTTTTCCTGGGTTTATCTTAACACTTACTACATTTCTAAAATGTGAGAGTGCCGTGTGTCTTAAAACATATTTGTTTAAATAAATGGCTTAGTTGTAGCTTGTGCGTCATGAGTGTGCAAGTGGAAAGAGCAAAGGCTAAGGGAAAGAAAAGATAGTTCAGTGGCTAGTGAGATATCCCTGGACACAGGTGACCCAGGCCTACTTTCCTGCATGCCACATATTTCCTGTGTGACTATGGGCAAGTCTCTTAAGGTTGGTCTACGCTGCAACTGGGAGCATACCTCCCAGCCGAGGCAGACAGACACATACTTGTTCTGCTTGGGCTAATAAAAGTAGACATGTGGATGTAGGGTCTAGCTGCCTGAGTATGAGCCCATCCGACCCTCTAGGTCTGAGCTCGGGTGGCTAGTTTGAGCCGTCGCCACAGTTTTAAGCACACTGCTGTTTTAAGCACACTAACTCAAGCAGACCTAGTGCATGTCTTTCTACCCAGGCTGGGAGGCACGTTCCTAGCTGCAATGTAGAATCAACTGTAAGGCTAGATTTTTTTGAAGTATTTAGGCGACTAAAGATGCAGATAGGAACTCAGTGAGATTTTCAAAAACATCTAAGTATCTAACTCCCATTGTTTTTCTTTGAGCGATGGTCCCTATTGTATTCCACTGAGCCTCATAGGCATATGCCATGCATCCGGAGCTGAACTCCCATTGATTTCAGTTGGAGATTGGCACCAAGTGGGATTATCAAAAGCACCTAACTCCAGTTGAAATCAATGGGAGTTAGGTACCTAGGGGAATTTTTAAAAGCATCTAAGTACCTATCTGCATCTTTACCATTGAAAATCTGGTGCTTACTCTCTCTTTCACAGATCCCCTCTCTGTAAGATGGGTTCAACCTCACAGGGTGTTATAAGTACAAAAGATGCTGAAAAATTGTGAGGTAGTCAGGTACTAATGTAGTGGGAGCCATATAAGTACATCAGAAAGACAAGGCACAGGAAGCCTGCCCAAGCCTATCCATACCAAAAAACTGATGTTATTACTCCTTGAGCACAAGGATTGAAGTGGCTGGCTAGCACTCCTGGCAGCAGTCCATGACCACTACCTGCTGGGGCCAGGTGGTTTGGCCAAATCATCCACATGTGACTTACCAGCATTTGCAGGGAGGAAACACGTGCTCCACCTTTCAACAGATGATGTAAGACAGTGGTTCTCAATCGGGTACGCAGAGGTCTTCCAGGGGTACATCAGTCCTCTAGATCAGTGTTCCTCAACCTGGGGGTTGTGGGATGGATTTAGGGGTGGTCACAAGTGCAGTACCAGTGGTGGGAAGTAACAAGCAGGGCAATTGTCCAGGGCCCCATGCCACAGGGGGCCGCTGTGAAGCTAAGTTACATGCTTCAGCCCTGGGTGGCAGGCAATGTTCCCTCTAATTTTTGACAGGCCATGGGTGCAAAAAATTTCTTCTGTGCAAATTGTGCTTCTGTGCAAATTTTTGTGCGTGGGGTGTTTCGCCGTGTGTGCGGGGTTTAGGATCTGTGTGGGCGTGTGTGCACGTGCACAGCTTAGAGGGAACAGTGGTGGCAGGGCTCGGGCCTCAAGACTCCTGAAAGTACAGTAGTCTGGAAAGGTTGAGAACCACTGATGTAAGGAATGTTATACAGAGCACTGTCTGTGTAGCATTCAGACTACCTGCCCTGTACAGATTTATCATGCTTCAGAACCCACCAGCTCCACATGTCTCCCTCAGTGCTTCTCAGAGAAGTCACTAAGCCATCATTAGTTCCCCCCCCCCTTTTTTTTAGAGCATCTTCTAAATCTTGCTCCTTCAATTCCACCCCCTCGCTCAGTTACCTCAGTATTTTTCTGTGTTACTTGGTTCTTGCATATAAACAAACTTAGATGCAAAACATTTCAGGCACCATTTTAGAGATGGGGTGATAACATCTTGAACGTTTGTCTCCCTATTTTCTTAAAATTATATTTTAGCTCTGTCTGCCCAGTGGTTTGGTTTGGTTTTGTTTTATTTTATTTTATAACACAGGTGGGACAAACCCAGTTTGTGCTCTTTATTCTGTCTTTTTCTTCAGAGACAGGAAGCCCAATTTCCCAGTCTTGTTTATATTTCAGGATTCTTTAAAGCCACCCCCATACACAGCTACAACAAATGATTTACTGGGCCATGCATAATGTAGTCACTGAAAGATTCTGAAATGCATAGGTATCATGTGAAGATAATTATCCATACAAGTACATTTCCTTACAAGAGCCTTTTCTATAGATAGTGTGTGTAGGTTGCACCAGCTCTTGGAATTGCTTTTGCATTTTGTTCTTCTCCCCATTTGTTCTATTTTAGAGCCGCTCTTCTGAATTTACATTTTAAAATGGATATTCTTTTGTTAATTTTAATAGACATTAATTATACTTCTGTTAAGGCTCAGTTACAATCATTTTTTGTTTGTATTAACGTACTTTTCAAGCCAAGGAAAATTATATATCTACTGCAAAAATATCCACATAACGTTCTTTTGCGAGTGGAAGAATTGATTGCTGCTCAGTAGGAAAAGAGTAAAAGAAGGAAAGTTGGACGGCATTACTTTTGCTTAGGCTTACATACCTTCTGAGGGAAAGTAAGCATCACCCAAAAAAAGCTTCACCCATGTTTTGTGGTGGCTGCTACATTGCAGAGGAGCTCACTCTTTTTAAGGTACAGGGAAAGAGGAAAATATTGTAGATGCATTATATTAGTAAAACAGCTCTCTCTAAAATTAAGTTTGAGATTTTTTTTTCCCCTTTAAGATGGATAATTCAAACCCATGTTTTCGGTGGTGGTGGTGGTGGTGACCTTCCTTTCCCTAACCTCAGGTATAAAGCATGGTTCTCTCTTGATGCACCATGACCTTAAGGGGGGTTGATCCCGATGTTGCTCACCCATTACTTCCTTGTAAGAGAGCCATGAACACAGTGCTGTACTTTGGATGTCAGAAATAGGAAAACATGAAGACTAAAGTTTCGACAGTGAAGCATTGGTGGGGTAAAAAACTACTGTTGTTCTTGCTTCTGAAGTTCAAAGGCCAGATTCAGATCTCATTTACATGAGTGTAAATCCATTGAAACCTAAATGCTTCAGATCAGCAATACACGTGATCTCAGTAGATTCATGTATCGAGACACACATTGTCAGGTCTATATGTGCATCTTATGAAGTACTCTACTGCCTTGTTGACTCATAATATACTCAATTTAAAATAAAATCTGTATCAAAATTGGTAAGGGACATGAGGAGATTGTGAATTATAGGATTTTATTGTTAACCAGTTGTGTGATTCTCATTAACTGGATTGTCACTTGGATTGTGATGTTTTCAGGCATGCTTTTGACAGATAATCATGGGGCCAGCGTACCAAATATATAAAGGTACAGTTTCCCAATCTTATCTGGAAATTGTGACTTGGTGGGTGATCTGTTTTTGACTGAAGTATTTAAACATATTTGGCTGTATAAAGGAATTCCAAGGACTATTCACATATCTCAAGTGTTGGACAAAACAGATGTTTATAACACTACGTACCTGTTACTCAGCTTCTTCTATCTGTAGATTGTTCAACACTGTAAAAAGCAAAAGTTATTTCTAGTCTTAGGTGGAAAAACTGCACCCTTCTCTGATCTAGAACCTGCAAGGGAGATGACTGTCGATAATTATTTGTACACACTGAGTACATATCTGCTAAAGGTCCTAGTACAAATATCTGAACCTGAGAACTACATGAAGATTTGGGATAAATCTCCAGAGAATTTTGTTTCCATTAAAAATGATAAAAATCTTGTTAATTTATGACCCCCATAATCCTGCCTTCATATGTTTCATATTATTTCAAATGAAACTCTGCTAATTTGCCACAGATTAACGCTCTCTGACATTTCAAAAGCTATGCTCTTAGCAAGTATACACTTTGTTTAGTAAATATTAAGATGCCAAATGATTGTTCATGTTTCTAAAGAACATTTTTAATCTAAAACGTGTGTGAGGGGGTGAAGCCTATGTCAGTCTGTGTCATGGATGTCAGTAAAATGAAAGACAAGACATAGACATCTTATTCAAACCTCATCCCACTACTGCAAAACAAACATGTACCATGCATATCATCAAATTTTGCAGCATCTGCTACTGTCTTTTGCACTCTGACCTCTTGTTGGTAGCAAACATGACTTGATTAGATGATTTAAGAGCATCTGAAAATGTTTTCATATGCCTGTTAGAATCCATTGTGGAATGTAATTTTGGATTATCCATTGCTACCCTCATCTTCCAGCAGAAGCAAACATTCTTGTTTTAAAGCTGTTCCTAGTTAGGAAGACTAACAAAATAACAAGGGCTCTCTAGCTAAAAGTGGCTGAATTTTTTTCAGACAAATAGTTTATTTGACGAAAAATGCAGGTTCGGTCGACTCAAAACTGTTTGTGAATTTGACACACACTTTTGGCCATTCACAAACTGGCCAAAGAGACTGCAGTGATGTTGCCACCCTCTACCCCTCATTTATATAACTTTCAGCCCGATGGTTCAGGCCCTTACCTGAGCTGTGAGAAACACAGGTTTGAATCATTTCTCTGGAACAGACCTGGAAGGGACTTTTTTGATTGACTGAAAATTCTGGAAGGGGGTAAAAAAAAAATTAAAAACCTGGTTTTGGTTGAAATTATTCTGATTTTTTTTTCTTCATCATTGCCACCCAACCAAAAATTCAGGTATTTGCCCAGCTCTATTCCTATCAAAGTATAGACGTCAGAGTGAACAAAATGCACTCAACATAGCCTCAGAGAGAGAGAGTTGGCCACTGATTGAACAGTGATCATATGTTTCTGGAGTGTGTCTCAGTAAGCCTCTCTCACAGCCAGATTCCCACATTAGAATCATTGGGAATAAGGAGACATTTTTGTAAGGTTTTTTTTTTGTTTGTTTTTTTTGCAGCCATCATCACATGCAAATTTTAGCACAGTGGACCAGAATCAGCCCTGATGCAACTACAGTGAAGTGATGAGTTACTCCCCATTGTTTTCAGGTTTTTGAAAGTAAACTTAGTGCGGGTGAAAAGTGCCTCACTGACAGCAACTGGAGGATGCCAGCAACCTCTTCTATCTGTAAAAAAGAGAGAGCACTGGTTCAGGCCTCCTTCATGTCTTCCCTCTATTCTGCCTCAACCTATTTCTAAATGGACTGTTTCTGTGGAAGAAATGGTAGTGCAGTCTCTGTGTCTATTCAGTCATTGGCCTATCTGCTGCGATTGCCAAGAGGGCAGACTATTGCCAGTTGTGATGGGGCACCTGCCCACCATCAGAAGGGCTCTTAAAATTGATTTCTGTATTCCTCCCCGACAAGGGGATTAGTGCTGAAATCGATCCCGCTGGGTTGAATTTGGGGTAGTATGGATGCAATTCGACAGTATTGGCCTCCAGGAGCTATCCCGGAGTGCTCCATTGTGACCGCTCTGGACAGCGCTCTCAACTCAGATGCACTGGCCAGGTAGACAGGAAAAGCCCCGCAAACTTTTGAATTTTATTTCCTGTTTGGCCAGTGTGATGAGCTGATCAGCACAGGTGACCATGCAGAGCTCATCAGCACAGGTGACCATGGAGTCCCAGAATTGCAAAAGATCTCCAGCATGGACCGAACGGGAGGTACGGGATCTGATCGCTGTATGGGGAGATGAATCTGTGCTATCTGAACTCCGTTCCAAAAGACGAAATTCCGGAATATTTGAAAAAATCTCCAAGGGCATGAAGGACGGAGGTTATAACAGGGACCCGCAGCAGTGTTGCGTGAAACTTAAGGAGCTCGGGCAAGCCTACTAGAGAGGCAAAAGGCCGCTCCGGGTCAGAGCCCCAGACATGCTGCTTCTATGATGAGCTGCATGCCATTCTAGGGGGTGCCCCTACAACTACCCCACCCGTGTGCTTCCCTCCTCCTCCACCCCTCCTGGGCTACCTTGGCAGTCATCCCCCCATTTCTGTGACGAATTAATAAAGAATGCATGAATTTGAAACAACAATGACTTTATTGCCTCTGCAAGCAGCAATCAAAGGAGGGAGGGGAGGGCGATTGGCTTACAGGGAAGTAGAGTGAACAAAGGGGGCGGGTTTTCATCAAGGAGAAACAAACATAACTTTCACACCATAGCCTGGCCAGTCATGAAACTGGTTTTCAAAGCTGCTCTGATGCACAGCGTGCCCTGCTGTGCTCTTCTAACCGCCCTGGTATCTGGCTGCACGTAATCAACAGCCAGGTGATTTGCCTCAACCTCCCACCCCACCATAAACGTCTCCCCTTTACTCTCACAGATATTGTGGAGCACACAGCAAGCAGTAATAACAATGGGAATATTGATTTTGCTGAGGTCTAACTGAGTCAGTAAACTGTGCCAGTGAGCTTTTAAACGTCCAAAGGCACATTCTACCACCATTATACACTTGTTCAGCCTACAGTTGAACTGCTCCTTACTTTTGTCCAGGCTTGGTGAGCCATGGGAGCAAGGGGTAGGCTGGGGTAGGTGTGACCATGTGGTGCTGCTGACTGGGAGAGCAGCCTGAGGCAGAAGCCTCTAGGTGGCATGATATTCCAGGCAGGACTGAATCTCCATTAGACGAAACTTAAAGAAGAGAATGATCTGGAGTCATTCCCATTTTTCTCCAGGTGCCCCCGACCGACCTCACTGAGGCCAGCCAGGAGCACCCATGTCTGCTCAAGCGTCCCCGACCAACCTAACTGAGGTCAACCAGGAGCACCCACAGGACGACGACGATGGTTAGCGGTCATATTGCACCATCTGCCGTCCGCAAGGCAAGGCAAGGGGTTGCTGCTGTGTAGCACTTCAGTACTTGTTTCTCCATGCTGCCCAGAGGCTGCTGTCCCACTGGTTGGTCACCCTTATTGGTGGGGGCTGGGTTCTTCCTCTTCTGGCCATAAGTCCGAGTATGGAATGAGGTAATCTGTCATCACTGTCTACCCCTCACTGGCCCTAGGATGGTAATATGGTGAGGCTGTGGCCTCTGTCCTGCAAACCTGCAGTCTCACTGGAGTGGTGGTCAGTCACCAGAAAGTTGCTACTGGCCAACCTGTTCTAGCCTGGATGGTGGTTACCCTTTGTGACTGCAGAAGTAAAGGGATCCGAGTAGCCTATTACCACACATTCAGCTTGCCCCCTTAGATTGATTATTCAGATGGCACGATGCCCAGATGAAGAAGGTTGTTTCTGCAGGTGTGAAATATGGGGGAATGCCTGCATCTGTGGCAACTGATGGCCATTAACATCCAAAGGGACACAGATTGAGCAGGGCAGTAGAGTAATCCTCTCACCCCACCTACCATGATGCTGCAGTTGCAAAGAATTGTTGTGTTAGCAACTTGAAACGCCTCCTAGGGAAGGAGATTTTTCTTTCTTTACATTTCAACATTTTCTTAACATTCTTTCAGTGCCTTTGATTGTCAGATTTGCATGTGTAGTTAGGTAAGTAGCTACACATTCTAGTAACTGACATACACTATGCAGAAATCATATGAGCATCATTTTCAGCCTCAGCTCTTGGCTTTGTCCTGTGTCAGGCCACTAGTATTACTTTAATATGGTTTTATAATTGCATTTAGTATGTCACTTACTGTGCATACCTCCTCTGATTTCTCTGACGATTAATTTATCTTTGCTGTGTTGTTATTCGGTTGAGTTGAGAAGGTGTTTTTAAAACCTAGTTACAAAAAACTAGGCTGACTTAGGATAATTCTAGATCCTAAAATTCTTATTAACTCAAAGCCCTGAAGGCTTCTTCCTTACCACTGTAGTTTTTATGTAGGACAATTTCCTTTCTTGTTCACAGCAATTACAGTCTATCATAAAAATTCTATTTAGAGAATCCATAAAACTCTCACGATAGAATAAAGATTCCTTTGAAAATTCAGAGATTCTGTTCAAGTAAATATGGCTCATTTTACTGGGAGACAGGAAAAAGCTGACAAAACACCTTCCTGATATCGCCAGCATCAAACTGCAAATCTGTCTAACCAGCGGCAGTAAAGAGCAGCCTTTGAAGCCAGCAAGCAAAATAATACTGGGGAAAAAATCCCTTTCCATGTTGTTCACTTCACAGGAGCCTCTGGAACTGCATTTATCATTTTGGTCTGAACCAAACAGATGTTACTTGTAAGAACAGTTTTAGTTTTTTACCCACTTCTCAAGTACTATATTTCACAACTATCCCGTCATTTACTTGGAAAGTTAATTGCTCTATTATTTTGCAGTGACCTTGAGTGTCTTTCATATCTAAGGGAAATGACATTTGGGTTTTCTAATTTAGGCGCACAAAAGTGGTTGAAAGAGACAGCCCTAGTACCTGATTCACACAGTGAAAAAGTGCTTGTGTTAAATTATAGGCTGCCAAAGCTGGGACCAAAGATAACATTATTAGGCTTTTGCATTAAATATGATTAATAGGACAACAGGGCTATCATTTGGGCCACCTCATGTATGTATCTTATTTATTTTGATGGTTAGGATTTTGTCATTTAAATCAAGCATGTGCATGCATTTTCTCTCTCTTTTGTAGGCTTAAAACTTATCTAGTCTGCACTCACATTTTCTGATAGCATCAAGGTGCTCTCTGGCAGAATTTTGGAGAAGGTGGGGACTCCCTTTTTTCTCTCTTCTCCTCATGATTAAAATCTCTAGGGTTCAGGAGAGAATGAGATAATCTTATAGTGGAAAAGCTGATATGAGACACAGAGAGTCTTAGCTACTTACAGATCTAGCTGACATTTTTAGGCTATGGAAAAAATAAGACAAAACAAAGGCCCAGTTTTCAAAGGTTCCATGTGCTCTCAGCTCCCTTCGATTTCGTTTAGAGCTGCTGGCCCACAGCACGTCTGAAAACCATGTCCAAAGAGACCTGGGAAATGTATTAAATTTTTTTTTTATTGTAAAACACTGAGGCCCTGATCCTGCAAGGCATGCAGGATTCATATATAAAATAGATCTATTCCTACATGGAGTATGTTGCAGGATGGGGGCCTTAGTCTTTCATCTCCTTTCTAGTAACGTGGAATCAATAGAATAGACTGATACTCAACTTCTGCTTGCTCTGGTATTAGCCATCACTTGCTCTTGTATCAACACTGTAAAGAAATCTGAAATCCAGGAATGGTTTTTCCCCCTTTGTATCTATTCAAACTCTGCAAATTTATATATAAAGGTTAATACATTTTGAATATTAACTGACTAAAGGAAAACATGAGTCCTTTAGAAAATGTCCTTTTCACAAAGGTTAAACAAAGTAGATACTGGGTGGACAGTGGAACTGATTTGATGCATTACGGTGATTCCAGTGCTTCCCAAGGATTATACAGAATCATGTTTTAATTTGACACACCGTTACAAACTTGCAAAGCCACAGAATCAACTTTTCTCTGCAAAGAACGGAAATGAAGGTAACTCCAGCCATGGTGATGTTCCTACAAGCCTTTTTCTGAAACCCTGCAGTGTATTTAGCACATTGCTGCTTAGAATGCTTCAATCTGGAAGATCAGAGCTGCTGCTGCATAGAAGAAGGGAAAACTTGCAATACATACAGAGTTTCAGAACAGAACAGTGACTGTGGCTGAAAAATGTAGCTGTCAACACCTGTCCCTGTGGGGAATCTTTGGCTTTTGCAATTTGGCAAACTGGAATAAAACTGGAATATAGCTAGGAAAAACATGCTTTTCAGGTACTGGTATGAAGCTAGATACTAATAATATTCATGTATGTTTTGAGTCTCTGTCCAGGGTCCTAACAGCAATCTGAAGGGAAGAACAGGAGGAAAAGTGGTTGGGAACCTATGAAGTCTGATAAATAATATGAAAGTTGTTTACTTAATAAGATGTGCATTTTTTCTTTTTGAAGAGAGAAATCTATATCTATATCATAAGATTATGCTATCTAAAAACCAAGCAAGAACATTTACAGTGTTTAGCATACATGTTGAAGACCCCTTTCAGCATTTGCCCCATAAATACACTGCTTGATAAGATTTTTGTCCAGCCAACATTTGATATGCTTTACATACTCCTACAATTAAATGGGGTTTGAATAAATTGTTTAGTCAGATTTATACTGGTGTTCATTGCTAAGGCAGCTGAGTAACTTAACATCAATTAAAAAAAACAGTTTGGGCACAAGAGTGACTTTTTTTCTGTAGCTAGTAAATTAGAACTGAAGTATTTAATACAAAATGTTGCCATATGTTCCCTCTTCCCTCTCTTCCTTTTGTGGAAAACAAAACACTAACAACTTTATTAGTATATCTTCATATGTCTGTCATCTAATCAATAGATACAATATGGTTTTTAAAAAATAGACTCTGTTCCTCATGTATATTTCTGTTCCTCGTGTTAAAACCCCCCAGTATTTTCTCTTTAACCAAGCAAGCCATTTTCCCTACAATAAAAAAGCTAGTGTCCTAGCTTGTAAAAATAACTGTGACCATATCATAACTGTTTGATCTCAACATATCAACTTGACTAAGGGTCTCTCCACAAGTAGTAGTAATGTTAAAGTTCGTCATCCTACTCTGTAACTAGTTTTGTCCTACTATAGAATCTCATTTCTTAGGAGAAAATTTTTCAATATAAACATGAAGTTGTTCTTGGACTTTTAGTCTCTGCACTCAAATGGATGCTGATTTGAGGAATAAGGCATACCTCAGGACTATACAGATGAAACTAAGTTAAGGCTATAATTTAATGCTGATTTTAACAGCTATTTCTTGACTATCATCAAGGTTTTCTCACGTGCTGACATCAGTGTACTTTAGTTCCTACTTTGGGGGAAAATGTCATGTGATTTAAGCATATAGTACTTTAGTTACTGTGGTGAAAGGTGTGGATATTTACAAGAATGCAATCATAGAAAAATGAATGAAAATACCTGTGCACTTGGTACCTGTGTTATTGCTGCTGGCCTTTTGCTCTCCCAGATCTGCTCCCGGCCTCCACCGGAGCACAGCAAATAACCTGGGCATTCCCCTCTGAGCAGTGTCACATGTACTTCTGTGGGAATTGATTCTCATTCCAGCTGCTCATGTCCTATCCCAATTACTCAGCAACGGTGCAAATGGTTTTCCTGGATCATAGACTTGTAGAATTCTACTCACCTGGGGCTAATTTTTACTTTTGAAAAGGAAAGGAACATTATCATTAGATTTTTCATTACTATCCCATTTTAAAGGATTGGAAAGTAGATATTTGTATCTGAGCTAGTACTGTTTCATTAGTTTTACCAGGCTGAGTATCATCACATAAAGGATGTGTCTATGAACCAGTCCAACCCTACAGTGTATAATTTGTATCCATGTTTAGAAGGTTATGTCCATCTAAACTGAGACATCACAACAAAACAGCTGATACCAAAAGTAGTACAGAAAGCTGCTGTTTTTTCCTCTGCAGGCTCAGGTGGGGATACTTAACAATATCCATTGTACAGGTCCGAGATGGTTACGTATTTTCCTTTACCTAGGATTGCTATCAACTCATCAGCTTGGTGAATGAGATGTGAATTGAATTTTGACACTGATGGCACTACAAGTAGAAGGATCCATGTGATTTTGATACCAGGATAAGAATTCACTGTAGCAACTGGCTCAGTTGCTCCCCAAGGTAAGCATTTCTTCCACTTCATTGCCAGGATCAAACCCCGGGGGAATCAACATGGACTTATTGCAGATAAGATTGTTGCTTTTCAAATATACTGGGCTCTTAATAATCAAAATGAGTCTCAAGCATTCCATTAATTATCCAGATAATAAGCTACGAGCAGTCTGGCATTTCATCTTTGTGTCTCTGACTTGGTTTTTTTCACTCACCAGTTTATGTATTTCCTCAGTTATTTTGACGTCCGCTATTTTGACATTTCTCAGCTGGGTTAACGTTTATCAAGTTCCTCTCGCTCCAGGTTAAAACAGTCTTTTAGTCTTCGTATTGGTTTGCAAATTACTTCTGCTACATAAAGCTTGTACGATTGTGACTTTTTTGTGTGTCTGCTCGTTCAATACAGCACACTTGCTGTCACTAATACATAATCACCATCATGGTCCTAGATCTTACCATATGCAGAAAGTTTATTAATTATTTTTCTTATGATGTAGTCTTCTGTATTACTTTGCCTGAGCTTGTTTCATAGCGTTTAAGACCAGAAGGGAGCATTAGATCATCTAATCTGACCTTTATATTACTGTGTGTGGATGTGGATGTGGATGTGGATGCTGGGGGAATAAAGCTTTATCACCGTAAGTAGCAAGGCCATGAGTGAGTCATTCAGGTCTTCCATATGAGAGTTTACAGAAATTTCATATACCACATCATCTTTGTATACTGTGTATATTCCACTTAACAGACAGGAAAACTGTTTTACAAATGTTTTAGACAGCTCTATTGTTACTGGGTGCAGGTACAACAGTTCACCTGCAAAGTCAAGTGCCTTGGTATCATGGTGCAAGATGCAGACAGAGACAGAAAATATAACCAATAATTTAGAAAACTCTGTATTTACTCAGGATAGCTTTTATAGGCATAAAAATGTCCATGTTGAATCTGATATCTTGGCACCTAGAAGCAAGCAGTTGCTTGTCGTGTCCATTAGGGAAGGGATGACTCTCCCATTTTCAGTGATACAAAATATGTGGTTTCAAGCCCTGCATGGTCATGAGATACTAGACCTTAAATCTGTCACTGGACCAGGATTAAATATTACTCATCATGAACCTTGAAATCTGTTTAATTTGGTGGTAGAGAGAGAATTGAATGTTCAGTGGGGAAAGGAGGAAATATCCCTCTAATAGGTTGATTTTTTTTTATTTATTTATTTATTTTAAAAAAACAGCTGTTTGAAGCAGCTCCAAGATTTAGAATGGTAGAATAAGATCTGATAGATGAATTACGTGGGCAGAGGGAAAGGTGAAGTGGTCAAAAGTGCATGATGCATGTAACTGGTTATGGTGTTTGGAGGAAAGATGTGTACAATATTCATACGCTGTACTCATAGAAAGTCAAGAAAAATTAAGGCTTTGACAGCACATTAACTCAGCTGTGTTGCATTTACTGACTCTTTTTTGTTTTTTTGTTTTTTGTTTTTTTTACAACAGAAAAAAAGTTTGGGTTTTCTCAGGCTCCAAAAAACAAAAACAAAAACCCACCAAATGAAAACAGCTGAAGGAGCTTTCCCTTTGTATGGGCAGTGATCAAGCAAGGGAAATGTCACCCCAAAAGGCAAATGCTTTGACAAGTTACAGTGAAAATGTAGTGTTATAATGGGAACCGTTTGGCAGCTGTCACTGCCTACATAAGGTTGCTAGTCAATATATAATTATGTGGATGGGCGGCAGTGCCATAGGTAAAGGTTGCCTCTGGATTTCCAGTTTAACAGGACCTAAATTGCATATACTCACTGATACTACTTCAGACTGAGATTTCACCAGATCTTGCAAGATAAGATCAAGACTGATTGGCAAGATCTCCACAGAAAGACAGGTCTCTGCTTGATGTGGGGATGTTGGTTAAACAGGTGGGGTCCCCTGTCATCTAAGCAAGTCCTGTACCAATATCCCAGCATAGCATTCGAGAGAACTGTGTCCTATTTTTGGATGAGATCTAAAACTGAAATCCCTGATTATGTGTGGTCATTAAAAATCATATGGCATTTTTCTTGGGAATAACTCTGGTCTCTAGGCCTAATTCCAGTTTGGGTAACTACATCCTGCCTAGCTAATTTCCTCTTGGAGATTCAAATGGATGTAGTATTTTTAGTCTCTTCCTGTTTTACTCTGTGCTATTTAAACAACTTGTGGATTCCCCTCTGAGAGATGGCTGCATTTCAGTGGAGGTGAATCCTGTGTGCGTGTACACCCTACACAGATATTTGAAAGGGTATCATATTTAGGGTGTTGTTTCCACAAGACACTTAAGAATGTGCCTAACTTTACGCAGGATTACCCGTGTATAAAGTCAGGCACGTGCTTAAGTACCTTGAGGAATTGGGGCTTAGATTAACAAACTGAAAATACCACAGATTTAACTGTTACTGTCTGTCTCCAGAATCTCATCTAGAAGGATTTAATATGATGGTCTTATGCACTTATTTTGAAGTGTTTCCTATAGCAACTCTCTCTATATATAATTCTCCACATACCTGCAGTGCTATTCACCAGGTATATCCTCAGCATCTATATTTAAGTGTAGTTAATAATGCCATCTTACAACTCCTGTCTCACTTTTGCATATTGGACTAGAAGACCTTTCAGGTTGTGGGGAACGAGCATGTTTCACAGCTTGTTTTTTCTTGCTTAGTCTGATACGGTATGAGCTCTTTTTTAATCATGAACACTGCGTAATCACTAGAAATTTCATTTGCTGTTCCGTTTCTGAACATTCTGGTGTGTTACATATTTATAAACTTTGCTAGAGCTAAATTGGACTCAAGTCATACTTTTCTCCTTTTTCCATTATTTATAATCTCCTCTTCAGTTATGTCATGAATTTACCATTCACAATATATTCAGACACCCACTTTTTGGAATCTGGTACAAACTGATTAAATGTTTGAAGAAGGGAGATTTCTCATCAGATCTCTTTTTTAAGAACCTCATGAAGTCCTGACCTGCTTTATTTAGTTGGTGTAAAAGAACCTACTACCAAAGACCAAATGCACTGTTTTGGGAGATGGTGGGGAGGGTGGTGGTGGTGGGGAATAGATTGACTAACCAACTGTTTTGTGTTTGCCCAAGTGGTATCTAGGTTTCTTTAATTCATAGGTTTTAATGACATTAGATCATCTAGTCTGACCTCCTGCACAACACAAGCCATAGAATTAGACTTAAACTTGGTATTTTCTGCATAATGGCCCACTCCTGCTGGATTTGTCTCCCAGCTGCTATGTTTATCCTAGGATATTTAGGGAACATCTCACTGATTTATTATACAGGATGTCAGTGCGGATACTGTTGTGGTATGATGTGGTCTTTCAGTCGGTAAACGATATATTACTCATGTGAGACAGTATCTGGTCTGTGTCACAAGCTGTGTGATCACGTAGTTAAATGTTAATCTGAAGTCCTTAGGTCAGTCAGTTTGGTTTTAGGCCTGTTTAAGTACAGAGACCGGACTGGAGGGGTTGGCTGTTTATTTCCTCCTGGTAATGGATGAAGATCTGGAGTCCACGCTGTGGTGTTTTGGTTTTTTTAAGAGGTATTATAGTCCAGGTATTTTGACACTCCTGCAGATCCTGGCTGGTAGGAGGAGTTGCTCTTAAGTGGTCTGGTTGTACTGGTGATATTTAAGCATGTATTTCCATTTCATCTAACAAGGTCAGTATGCCTGAGTGATTTACTGGGTTATCTGCCAGAGACTCAATCGGGATAAGAGTGAGGTAATACTAGTAGGCTTGGGGAGCACTTGGAAGTTATTTCAGCTCCCTTTATTGGGAGAGTGTACCCCCCCATTTCTTATGTGGGTGTGCAATCTGGGAGTGTCCTTTTAGATCTGCTATTGAATGGTAACATTACTGGCCAAAAGCACTTTTTTTTCCCTGGTTGGAAAGTTCTAACTTTTCCTTTTGGATGCTGCCCTCTGCAGTTATCCATGTTATTATGTGCTCTCTGTGGCAATATGCATGAAGACCATCTTGATGCTCATGCAGAATGTAAATCGACTCTGGCTTCCAGTTTGGTTCTGAGTGCAGCTTCAAGGTGATTTTGACCTATAAAGCCCTAAATCATTTGGGAACCAGTTACTTGAGAAACTGCCTTACTTTTCAGGTGATACTTCTGCAGCTGAAATCATTGATGGTGCTGTTTTAAAACAGAGTCTCTGGACTTTGTTTTCCTCCCTGGTTGATACAGCCAGGGTTTGTTGATTTTGAGGACACACTGCAAGGCCTATCTATTCTCCATGGCTTTTAAAATGGGGTTGAGTCCGGGTGCTGTGGAGAACAGTTTTTGTTAAACCTGAATGAGTGAGGAGGATGTTGATGTATTTTGTAAGGTTTGCAAATATTTGTATGGCACGTCCACATAGATTAATGATTAAGGATGTTTGTGGAAAAAACGAACAAACTAAATATAATCAACTGCAGTGACTGTTAGTGGCTCAATCCCGCAGCGTGCTGACTCCCTTTGTGAGGTTCTGACTGCCCTCAATTCCCATTAAAGTCCAGCATCTCCCTGAACTGGGCCTCCTCTCTGCTGGTGGGTAGGTGATACCAGCCTTTTGTTGCAAGTAGCTTGTAATATGGACTTGTTTGTCAGTATTGCTCTTGGTAGATCACTGCCCTGATGAGAACAAATGTACAAGCGCAGCTAGACTTTGTCTTCCCTTGATGGGTTCTCAGGGGAAGCACACGTTAGTGTCAGATGGAATACTGAGAGACTAGAAAGTACACTTCTCCCAAGATGAAGGGAGATGTCTCTCACCATTCTAGTGAAAAGCACAGGCCTACCAAAGCAAGACCTAACTCAAGGGCCACTCCCCTCCTCTCCAGCCATGTTGGCAAGTGATATTTTGGGGAGGTTACACTGTGATAAGATGTTCCTAGCTCTATATAATCCCAGCCTGGTGTATGGTGCCACAGTGTTATAATAGATGTCATTTTCTCTTAGTAGGTTATTGCTGAAAGGCTTTGTGAAAGAATGGAAAGAGGGCAAATGTTTCACACTCAGGGAGTGGGAAGGAGTTCCAAGGATAAAGTTACATAAGGTCTGCCAGACCGTGTGCCTAGCCTAACCTAGTATAATATCAGAAAAAGGGGCTGGGATTGTTCTTTCCAACAATAAATGGACTAGCTGCCTCTTATAAGAGATTGTACCCCCGCAGTGGGGTATCGCCCACTCATTCCCATGTACACAATGTAATCATGTGGTGATACAATGTTTGCTTCTACTCTATAGAATTGGAATCACTTTCTCTTAAGTGATTGCTAGACTGAGCCTAGCCCTAGGGTTCTTTTGCCTAGTTGTACCTTGCTTTAATTTAGGGGTTACTGATATAGAAGTTCCCCCTTCAGTGGCTGACCTGGAGCAATATATAACATTGGTATTGTGGTAGCACCTAGAGGCCCTGACTGAGATTGGGGCCTCATTGTGCTTGGTGCAGTATATACACACAGTGAGAGCTAGATCCCTCCGCGAACAGCTTAGCCTAAATAGATGAGGCGACGGGTGGGAGGGGAAACTGACTTGCACAAGGTCATAAAAGCTGGTTGAGCCAGAGCTGGGAACAGGCTCCCCATTCCCCCTGCATTGGGCCACACTGTAGCTCTGTACAAGCCCGAATTCTGAGAGGATCCCAGAGTTCCCCAGGTTTGCACCTAGGCATGTGTATGTCTGTCACAATACTGTTCTGTTCCTCTTGGTAACAGATGAAGGAACAGAAAAGATATTAGTTACTTGCTATAGCTAGGCGGTAAATAAATCTAACTGGTTCTTATAAAAGTGACCATAAATCGGGCATTATCCCAGCTATGGTACTTTTGGTTGACTCTTTTTCTAAACCTCCTCACACAAATACAGTTCCAGACATGTGGCTTGACTGAAGTCAAGGGTTAAATTGACCGAATGCTGCTAAATTCGACCTAAACTCGTCATGTAGACCAGGGCTTAGAGACTGCTCATGTGAGTAAAGTTACACATTTGCACGAGTATTTTCTGATCAAGCCCGGAAGGACTGCAGGCCGATGGTTAGAGATGGCTGGGATTTTTTGACAAAACAGAAATGGTTTATGGTATCTGTTTCAGTAAAACTGTCTCAGGTCCAAGATTTGGAGAGGGGAAGAGCAAGAGATCCACTCCAGAATAGCTGATAGCCCAGTGGTTAGGGCACTCCTCTGGGAGGTGGGGAAACCTAGGTTTAAATCCTTGGCTCTGCTGGATTTGGACTTGAGCTTGGGTCTCCCCCATCCCAGGGATGTTCCCGTAAGCACCAGGATACAGTCCATCTGTCTCTCACTGGCCCAATGACTATTTAATTATTTTATACACCAGTGGAATAGCTCTAACAGAAGACCAAGAGAGAGATGCTGACTCCAGAGCCTGGTGGGTAGCGCACACACCTGGGATGAAGGCGATCCATGTTCAAGTCCTGTTTTGATTCAGCCAGAGCAAGGACTTGAAACTGGGTCTCCCACAAGAGTGTCCTAACTACCAGGCTATTGGCTGCTCTGGGGTCTGTGTCTCTCATGGTTCTTCACATTTTTTGAAAGGCCTCTGTTTTATCCTGATGTGAAACAAAAATAAAAATTTGAAACCTCTCATTTTTTTGCAAAACACAGTTCTTGTTTTCTGGCCAGCCCTACTGATGATGCTTTTTCCTTTACTGTCGCATCAAGGTTGACTATTCTTTCAAGTTTTTTCTTCAGCTTCTTTTCAACCCTCTATATATTAAATCTCTTTAGCTGCTTTTTTTTTTCATTTTATTTCTTTTAAATCGGGGAAGAAATCTATTGGATGTCACTCTAGGCTGGCAGTGATGGAGTACAAGCAAGTGGTGGGTTTAATTTGAAATTCCAGCTCTATTCATCCCCCTCAAACCTAGTCTTTGGACGCTAAGAGCGTTTCTTATTTATAGACAGTGTTTTACTGCCCAGAGGGGTCAAATGTTTCTGGAGTAAGAGGCAGCTACTGCATCTCTATCCATGTGGTTCATGTAGACAGGCATTCCTATAAAATTACCTGAGAAACAGGACAGGAAAATTTAAGACATGCAAGCAAAGGGAAAACTGATGGAATTCTAATCCACATCATGAACTTACAAAAAGGATTGATTGAATGTTGTGTAAGGGAAGAAAGCATGTCGGCGGTGGGGGAGGGGGGAAGGAGGGAGGGCAGGTTAAAGAACCATCTGGCAGGAAAGATTCAGAAAACTCATTTTCTATGACTGTCTGTCAAAAGTAAAGAGTGATGTATGCATACAAAGATTGCAGAATACTACCCCCGTCTGTCCCCAGATCTGCTTTACTGTTTCAAATGCTAGGTTTTTATATAAGGATTAAAATAGCTATTTAGTTTGTGTTTGTACAGCACCTAGCACAATGGGGGCCTGGTCCATGACTAGGGCTACTAGGTGCTATAGTAATACAAATCATAAATAATAAAAATTATTGATTTGTTGGTTATTTCTAAAATGGCAACAAGAAGTTTTCTTCAGTTGAGGAATTACATATTTATATAGATCTCATTTCTATGCTGTTCCCTAAAGTAAGGTGGTTTGACCACTTGCTTTTGGAAACTATTTCCTGTCCGTCTTAGTCTGCATTATTTCTCCTAAATTATTTAAAGCTATTAAAAAATTTATGGCACATGTACAGTGCCACCTTTAATGGAAGACTGGCTTTCTCTATGCTCCGCTAACACAATCTGTATTGGTACTGACTTTCCATGGGGTTGCACATCAGCCAGTATTTATTCTCACATTTTATTTCAGCTGAAAGCAGGATGAATTCAGATACACTGTGCATTGATGTCATTCAAAGTTTAAGGATGTAGCTAGTTATATTTCACTTCCCTAGATCTAGGCATTGTATTTCAAATGAGAGCCCATGCTCCTTTTTGAGTTTAAAGGGGGCTCAAATTCCTGTAGAGATAAATATCTGTAATTTAAAATCCTGTTTCTTATTATCTTGCATGTTTATTTGTCCTCTATCGGGTGGAAGCAAGGGAGTCAAATCCACACTAGATCAGCAGTTTCTCCCCTCCCTGATCCTCCACTGTTTTCTTGTAAACTATACTTTTGTCCTGGGCATTCTTTTACCATAGCATGCTATGATATTACACCAAACCTCAAGATATTTCAGCCTGTTTCAAATGTGAGTCCCACATTCAGGGTATGTGCATGAAAATCAGAAAGGGTGGCAACATTAGCTGATCTTTTGATATTTGATTTCTTTTGTGACCAAATAGACTAATCCAATTGTGTTAGTAATCAAATAATAAAATGATATAATAATTACATTGTTAATTTGGTGTTTATTAGTGTAGCAGGGTGCTGGTGCAAAGGCACCTAATTAGCCCCTGCTCAGCCAGCCCCAATCAGGGGAAATAGATTGGGGCTGGGGAGAAGTCTGGTGCCTGGCCTTTAGAACTGGCTGCACCTGTGGGCCTGAGGCTTCAAGGGCTATAAAGGCTGGCTGGCAGCCAGGAGAAGGGGGAAGGGCTTGGTCTCCAGGCTGAGGGCAGACTCCATGTAGGAGAGGAGATTGTCAGGCCTGCAAATGCTGTAAATAGCATTACTGGTGGTGGGAGAACTTGTGTAAATAAAGCCACCGGTGCTGCAGAAAGAAAAGCCTCTCTGTGCTTTACTGGGGCAGCGGAGGGCCTCAGGAAGAGAGGCGAGCAGAGGACCCTGTTACAATTAGATTGGGTTGATTTATCGATATAGGTACACAATGGCATATTTATCAATCATGCAAATGATGCTGTGACTTCAAAGATGTATGGAAAAGCTGGCAATAATTGGTGGTGTTCCATTGAGATCATTAGCCATACACTTCAGGGCCTATAAAGCTTTGTTATAGCTCCTGACATGGATCAGATGAGCAGGATTTGATCCAGTGCATAGTAACGCCTTTTGAATGTTTTGTCTCTTGCACATCAAAAGATATTTTACCATCAGTAGGGCTAAACACTTGCTTAAATTAAGGTGTTGATCTAGCCCTTTTTCTGGAAGAAGGAAAGAAAATCTATTAATTTTAAAAAACAACTGTTCAGTACAAAACTATTGCATGTATTTAACTAGGACAGTAGCATTGTATGAAAATGTAAATACCCAGATATTTCCTCGGTGTTGAGACCCTGTTTGCCAAATTTCATCTAAAAGGGATGTAAATAGGAATGTGAGCACATGCTTTTCCCACCCTGCTCCCAAATACATAGTGTACACACCATGGGGAATCCAAACTAACCCCCTTCCTGGGCTGTAGTTTTATTAATAGTGATACAACATAAGATCAGCTTCGGTCTTCACCCAAGGTATGGCTGCTTCTGGATACCTCCTCCTGGCTGCTAGCCCACACCCTAGATCAGGGGTCTCAAACATGCGGCCCGCGGGCCGCATGCGGCCCGCGGAGCTCTTCCCTGCGGCCCGCGGAGCTCCCCAGGGGCCCCCAAGAGAAAAGCGGAGGCTCCCGCCTCCGCCCCTCTCCTGGAGCCTCGGCGCATAGAGCGCCGAGTCTCCATCCGAGCGCCTGAGCCCCGCCCCGATCCGAGCCGCGTGGGGAGGGGGCGGGGCTGGGAGCTCTGGGCTGAGCGCTGCGCTCGGCGTGGAGCTCACAGCCCCGCCCCCTCACCACGCGGCTCTGAGCGGGATGAAGCTCAGGCCTCGCCGGAGACGCGCTCGGGTAAGGGGGGGGGGGGAAGCGGGAGCCGCCGGGGCCGGGCCGTGGGGGGGGGAAGGGAAGCGAGACCCGCCGGGCCGGGGGGTGGGGGAGGGAAGCGGGACCCACCGGGGCCGGGCCGGGGGAAGGGAAGCGGGACCCGCCGGGGCCGGGCTGGGGGGGGGGGCGGGAAGGGAAGCGAGACCCGCCGGGGCTGGGCCGGGCCGGGGGGCATGGGCGGCAGGTTATATATTTGTGTGGGGCCCGGGCCCCAGCAATATTCAGGGCTGGGCGCCCTGCTCCAGCAATAGTTGGAGCTGGGTCTCTTCCCGCCCCCCCCCCCCCCGGGTCCTGCCTGGATCGGCCCCGGCCACCGCAGGTCTCCCCCCGCCGCCGCGACCCTGCCTGGAGCAGGTCCCAGCCCCCGCCTGCCACCCCCCCTCCGCGTGTTCCCCCCCCTCCGCCGCGTTGTGTTGCGTCCCTGCCTGACAGAACGCAGCGCGCCTCTCCCCTGCCTGCTGCCCGGAGGGCTCCCAGCAGATTTGCTGTCTGCTGCCGCAGGGTCCTAGTGCCTGCCCTCCGCCAGTACTGGCAAGGCAGGCTGCCCTTACCCTGAGTCTCTCCAACCCCAAACCCTCAGCCCCAGCCAGAGCCCTCATTCCCCCCGCACCCTAATCCTCAGCCCCAGCCCTGAGCACCCCCACATCATGAACCCCTCATCCCCCTGCACCCTAATCCTCAGCCCCAGCCAGAGCCCTCATCCCCCCACACCCTAATCCTCTGCCCCAGCCCTGAGCGCCCCCACATCATGAACCCCTCATCCCCCCGCACCCTAATCCTCTGCCCCAGCCCTGAGCGCCCCCACATCATGAACCCCTCATCCACAGCCCTCACCCCACACTCCAAACCTCTTCCCTAGCCCTGAGCCCCCTCGCATCATGAACCCCTCATCCACAGCCCTCACCCCACAGCCCAACCCTCTTCCCTAGCCCTGAGCCCCCTCCTGCATCATATACCCCTCACCCTCAGCCCCACAGCCCTCACCCCTGCACTCCCTCCTATCCCCAAACTCCGTCCCAAAGCCTGCACCCCCACCCCCTGCCGCAGCCTGGAGCCTGCATCGAGCACAGAGCCTGCATCCAGACCCCCTCCCCCACCCAAACTCCCTCCCAGAGCCTTAGGCAGTAAATCTAAGTGCGTGTTTTGTCCTTTGAGTGAGGTGCATTACTGAGTGTATATATTTATTAAAACTGCGCGCGCTTAGGGGAGGAGGTGGAGAAGAGACAGGGCAGGGGTGGGGCCTCATGGAAGGGGTGGATTGGGGGTGGGGCCAGGGGCAGCAAGGGGGCGTGTCAGTGATGCGGCCCTCGGGCCAATGCACTAGTCCTCATGCGGCCCTCGGGGTCATTTGAGTTTGAGACCCCTGCCCTAGATCCTTTCTTTCTAGGAGAGCCACTCCCATCCTACTTATATCAAGTTGGTATAATGGGGCACCTACCTCAGCAAGCCAACAAAACCCACTTAATATTCCACAGCAGGATCAACACCTACTACCATGGTGGTGTGTTTCAGGCAAACGCTACCAGCCTGGTCCAAGGAATTTACAATGAAAACAACAACTGGCCCTTATTCACAATACGGTCAGCTGTACTGGGTACAGTAATATTGTAGCTAATGTGTAATATTGCTTCCATCTGTCATGTTTGAGTTGCCCCTCAGTCAATGGCAGAATAATACCAAACCATTAACTATATGCGCCGGGGGAGAGTTGCAAATGCAAATCTGGTCTGTCAGGATTTATCAGACGTCATTTTGTAATCAATAGTTTATTTATTAAACAATCAAAAATTGTGCAAGCCCCATAGCCAACAGACCAGGCTCTGCTCAGATGTTTCAGCTGAATCAATATAAGTAATCATCTGCTTTACATCAAATATTGAATCAGTGCAGGTACTGGAATGACAAATGGCTTTATTATCTGTATGGAATGGACTTGAAATGATAACTGAGACTAAGAGGCTTGGTATTAAGAACACTAAATTTCTGTACACTTACGTTCTTATTTTTCCATTCCATCTTTTGTTTTTTCCTCCCACCCCTTGCTGTAGCTCTGATTCAAATCAGAGCATTTTACTCTGCTGTGATTGAATCTTGTGTAATTAGCAAAAAAGGTTAATGTAACAGGACAAAAGGAATCTATTGAAAAACAAAATGGAAGCCAATGGCAATTATTCTGGATTTATACAAGATGAAGTATAACTATCTCCTCTGACTACTATTGCAGGCTGACTAAATTCCATCAATTTGGCTTGGCTGCATCACCAATAAGGAGATGAAAGTGACAATTCAGTCACAAAGTATGCGTCATTCAGGCAAAATATATTTTTGTAGTTCAACAGGCACTGTTCAGTTACCTCTCTGGCTGTGTAATCAGGTGTAATGATGTACCATTTAATGTACAAAGAGAGAGCATATTTGCCATGTTTCAAACATTAAAACTCAAGAAGGGGGAAATGAGTTGTGGGCACTTTGCCTGTTTCTTCTCTAACCTTTATAAGCACATTTTTTTTTCATCATACTTTTGCAGGAGCTTTGGCAAGAACACAAGAGCCTTTGACTGTTACTAACTACCTTTAAAATGAAGTTCAAATGTTTAAGGATTTAATTTATTTCAAGGGTTTTTCCACTCCAGCTGTCGTTGCTAATGCTGACCTGCCAGGAGGTTGGCAGCAAAAGTCAACAAGTTGTAGAGTTTAAAATACTTAGCCAATAATATCCTTTTATTTTTCAAGTTGAAAAAGACACTACCTAGGGTTTCTCAGCCATTCCCCCTGTAGATCATGTTTGTGAGACTGCAGGATGCTGTACCTTGTTTATGAAAAATAAACCAAACTAAACCAATGTTCTGTTTTTTTAACTGGGACAGCTGCAGTCTTTGTTACCTTCTGGAAGATGAGGCTCTTGTAGGCATGAGTTGTTTTTCTCTTTTTCTTTTCTTGATCTTACAGCTGGCTTGTTGTCTGATCAATAAGTCAGGTGGACTTGTGCCAACTTTATATCATGACTGAATTTAGTCCCTAAAAATAAAAGGAAAACTCTACTCTGTTAACTTTTTTCTGGGGTATTGACTTCAAGAGACATCATTCCACCACTATCTATTTACTTAAATGCAGCTTGCCATTTTACACATTTATCCAAGAGTCTGAGCATCTCTGGCAATTATTTAAAAATACAGTAAATCTATTCACTGGGCAGCCGAGGGCTTGGGAAGGATGCTGTTATTGTTTATACCTTTTTATAGGGCTTCCTAATTCAATACCCATTGAAGTTAACGGAAAGACTCCAATTGTCGTCAGTGAGCTTTTGATAAGGCTGAATTTGTCACCTGATGAAACACCATTGTCATTGCACCAAGGATGAACTCAGCCCAAGCTGTGTCCGGGAGAGATCCAGTTCACTCACCCAGGGGCTATAGGAGCCATACAATTTGCATGTTTTGTGAGGTCCATTGGTAAATAACGGGCCTTTAATGGATTAAAGAGCTTAATACCAGAAGTAGCCTTATCAGAGAAACTATTAGTGCAGCAAGTGGGTTTATAGAAATTCTCCATTCACACAGCATTAATATATTATACCTGCATGCCAGCAGTCCCTGATGTATCCTGCATCTCCCATATGTGCAGTGGTTACAGGAATCTATAGAATTACTAAAGGGTATATACCCCCAACTGTAGTGACCGTACAGCACCTGTAAAGCAGCTCCTGGAGAGTATCATTGTTATGTGTGATATGCATGTGCTCTATAAAAGTCACCTAGACACAGGTCCCATGGAAGCCAATGGAGTCACACCAGGGAGAATGTTGGCTCAGTGTGTTATACAAGTAAATGTATTTAACAACAAATATTTGTGAATTGTATCTGATTAGTATGTTATATCCATAGTACTATATACTCAGCCACTTGTTCTGAATATAGAACAGGAATTATTCCAAGGAATAAGATTGTCTGTTTACAGTAGTAGATAGGATAATTGACAATAGTTCCTGTGCTTAGCTTTTAACTTGGCTCCTATATGACTTATTTAATAATGGAAAGGTGAGGAAGCCACCATACACTATAGAAGTGCACGTGAGAAACTGACTACAGATCCCTATATTGGATATCTTCCCTCTGCCCCATGGTTTACATTTAAGAAACATGGGCAAAAATTTAGAGTTATGGGCACAGCCATGATTAGCCCATTTGATACTAGTTGGAAAGTCCCGTATTACATCCTGTTACTGAAATTTAATGCGGGGTAGATAAAAACAATGTTCAGTGAGGAATTTAAAATGGTAAAAATGCTTGTCCGTACTGCTGCCAGTCTTGGTCGCTTCTGTTATCTCCTGTTCAGTATTTTAAGGGAAATTAAATTCAATTTTAAAAGACCATTCTTACTAATTTTACACCAGGACTTCCCTCTCTGTCTGCATAGTGATTAAAGCACAGGGCTGGCAGTTCGGAGACCTGGGTTCTACTCCTACCTCTTCCACTGGTGTATGACCTTGGGCAAGTCACTTAACATCACTGTTCCTCAGTTTCCTCATCTGAAAAGTGGAGATAATCTTTCTCTTTCTCTCACACCTTCCTTCCCAAGGATGTTGTAATGATTTGGCATTTGTACAGCGCTTTGAATGAAAAGTGATGCATAGATGTGAAGTATTGTTATGGAACCAAAACCTAGGATGGAAACAGGGTCAGGCAGCTAGGAGATTCGTTGCCTGCCATGGCTCTCAGATGAGTCATATGGGATCATGCTCGGGAAACACAGGATAGCTCTTTGGCTGGCAGGCTTGTGTGCTTTTGTCATGAAGTTTCCTTGGAAGTGCTGCATGGATCACATAGACGTAAGGTTGTCCCTGACCACTGGTATGAAAGGTAGGGGCAATTTATATACATAAAACATGCATAGATTATAAAAAATTGTTTACCCAGCATGTTTTCAGCTGTTACAAAAAACACACTGCCAGAAGGCAATTCTGAATAAATACACTTTTGCACAAGGAGCAACATTTTCAGTGTTCTTTCTGCATTTGCACATGCTGTTTTCCATAAAACAGATACAGAAGATGTTCAAATGTTTAATACAAAACATAAATGATCATTCAATAGCAAATATTAATGTAGATTGGCATCAATTTCTTCTTCAGTGCTGTAAAACTGCTAGCATATCTTAGTAGATCATATTATTTTATATGTTTTTTCTTCACAATGGTTACCATATTTCAATACTGTTCCTCTACCCATCCACCCCCAGACAAATTGTCTGAGAAATCTCTGTGCTTGCAAATTATTTTAGCTGTTTACTTAGAATTCTAACCAATGGGTTTTTGTTGTTCATCCTTTTGTTTATGAAGAAAGCTTTATATTGCACATCTCTAAAACTAATGTAATCAAAAGACTAATCACATGCTTAGTGATCTTTACCAGCATGGACTAAACTCATGGAGAAACTGGTTCTCACTTTGCTCGTAAATAAGAATTGGGACTTGTTAGCCAATTCTGGAAGAAGTATGGTAATATTGTATAGGTAACTAAAGTATTGCAAATATACCTCCTCCCTAATGAAGCCTTTTGACCTATGAAATGCATTTTTATTTAGTTACCAGTAGTTATTTTTAATTCGAGTCTTTTGATTTCTGTCTTGAACAATAGCAGGTGAGGCTTTCATTTGTTCCTTCTTTGGTGACCTAAACAGGCTTATCCTGGCAATTGTCCATCCGCACAAGACTATGGTCTATCTCCTGAAAATTTTAGAAGTACAGAGGACAGGATCGTCAGCTGGTGTAAACTGGTGTCGTTTGATTGGATCTATGCTGATTTATACCAGCTGAGGATCTGGTCCAGAAATCCATTTAGCGGGCAAATTTAATGAATGAAGGATTTTGCAAAGGATTAAAATCTGTAACTTCAAGCATCAGAATGGCTAACCTCTCATTTTATTCTTTTAGTTAAAACAGACCTCCACATGATTGGTAAATATTTTGTAGTTTGTGGGTGCTAGACTGATAGCAAGAGTGAAAAATCTGGACAGGAGGATGAGGGGCTATAGGTGCCTATCTAAGACAAAAACCCGAAGATTGGGACCATCCCTGTAAAATCGGGACATTTGGTCACTTTAGGGGGGTGCAGGAACAAACAATCCTGATTTCCTTGGATATATTTTCCACGGCTCTTCACTATGATTACAGTGGAACCCATTTATCTCGACCTCGGTTAACTTGCCAACCCTATTAAGTCGACGTTTTAGTAGTGGAACCGCCAAACTCCCTCTTTGTCTTACCGGTTTCTCATCGGATATGTCGATTCTTTAATCTCGCCGAACCCTAATATCTGGAGCACAGAAGAGCTTTTGCCACTAACCGAGGTCGAGATAAATGGGTTCGACTGTAACTCCGGCGGTGGCCCTGCCCGGCTCCTGCCGCATCCCTCCCCGGCCACGCGACTCCTGCCCTAGCCCCGGCTCCCCAGCCCCGCGGTTCCCCGCGTACCCGTCTGCCTGGCCCCGCTTCGCCGCCCGCCCGTCCGCCCGGCCCCGCTTCGCCGGTCCCCGCTTCGCCGCCCGCCCGGCCCCGCATACCCGGTCCCCGCCCGCCCACCCGGCCCCGCATACCCGGTCCCCGCTTCGCCGCCCGGCCCCGCTTCGCCGGTCCCCGCTTCGCCGCCCGCCCGCCCGGCCCCGCATACCCGGTCCCCGCCCTCCCGGCCCCGCATACCCGGTCCCCGCTTCGCCGTCCGCCCGGCCCCGCTTCGCCGGTCCCCGCTTCGCCGCCCGCCCGCTCGGCCCCACAAACCCGGTCCCCGCATCGCCGCGCGCCCGGCCCCGCTTCGCCGGTCCCCGCGTCGCCGCCGCCCGTCCGCCCGGCCCCGCTTCGCCGCCCGCCCGCTCGGCCCCGCATCCCCGGTCCCCGCCCGCCCGGCCCCGCATACCCGGTCCCCGCTTCGCCGTCCGCCCGGCCCCGCTTCGCCGGTCCCCGCTTCGCCTGCCGCCCGGCCAGCCCCGCATACCCGGTCCCCGCCCGCCCGCCCGGCCCCGCTTCGCCGGTCCCCGCTTCGCCGTCCGCCCGGCCCGCTTACCGGGTCCCGCTTCTTTGGCTGCCCGGCTCCGGGTCCCCGTCCACGGCCGCCCGGCCCCGCTTCCCCGTCCCGCTTCGCCGGATCCAGCCACGTGCAGGCACCGCGGTAAGGGGGCAGGGAGGGGGTGTTGGAGAGAGGGCAGGGGAGTTCAGGGGTGGGGGGGTGGATAGGGGTTTATCTTGATCATCGGTTATCTGGACTATTTTTGGCAAACCCCTAGGCCGGCGACATAACAGGGTTCAACTGTATTTCCTTTTGCACATTGTTAGCGTCCAGCAAAAAAGCCTTTTCACAGAAAGTCTGAATCATCATGCTTGCTATCAAACATGTATTTTTCATTTGGCAATGCTGGCACCCATAGGAGCAGTGAAACTAAAGGAAGCTCAGAATTACAGAATTTGGTCTTTGTAGGAGTGCCAGTTGAAGCAAAACTACTTGTTTCAAGCAGCAACAAATGGAAAATGTCCATAAGTAAAAGTTTAGATTGGAACATGTCAAAGTACCCAACTTATAAAAGGGGAGAGCCACTGTTCACCACTCTGAAGATAAATTCTGGTCCTTTTTGTGCTAGGTTACAGCTCTGGGATTAGCATTAAACAGAGGTACCTTTTTAATGTTTTGGCATTATGTATAGATATAGGAAGAAATACCATTATTTTACTCCTGAAGGCTAAAATGTTGAATTCTTTTTACATGAATATTTACAAATATTTGCTTTTGTTCTTCCTTTTAGATAAACATTAATAACACCAGTTAAAGTTAACTGTAAATACCAAATATACAAATTCTGTAAAGTTGCAAACCTGCTCTTCTTACCACCTCCAAAACTGCCCAGCCCACCCTAACCCAAATCTCCTTTTCACCTTTTAAAGAAAAGAGGAAATATATCATTAGTGTAATATTACATTCAGATCCCAACGCTTCCAACAAAGCCACATGAATATGTCAACAGAAAATAAATCTGCAGCAGCAGGCACTCACATTTATAATTTGATCCTATGTGGCGGGGGGCGGGGGATTTTAGTTGGCTTTTTACTAGTTTGGAGGAGAGAAGTTAAATATTTGAGCACTAAATTGGATTGTGAAAGAGCATGAATGAAAAATGATCAGTCTTTTATACAATTACCTGGGTTTCCTCCTTACACAAGAGTTGCCATTTTGTTCTACACACAGGTTTTTAATTGGTTCAGTTTTACACTAGTCAGTTCTCTGGTGTGCGTTTGTGCATGAATGTTGATAGGGTTTCAAAAAATGTGAGTTGCTTTCTTCAGACCCTCAGGGAACTTTTTTTGTGCAAGTCAAATGATCCTACACGCATGAGAGAACAATCTCTCTCCTCTGGAAAGTGCTGATAGATAGCAATGCGATAGCTGGACCACCATTGACTTTTTTTAGAATTTACTTGATCAAAAACTAATACCGTAAAGAGATCCATCATAAGGCAAAATGTACTTTCTTCTGGGTAGGATAGATTGTGGAGCTTTCACAGAATAAAATAACATCTACACTACCCGCCAGATCGGCGGGTAGCGATTTATCGGGGATCGATTTATCGCATGTAGTGTAGATGTGATAAATCGATCCCCGATCGCTCTCCCGTCAACTGCTGAACTCCAGCTCGGCGAGAGACGGAAGCAAAGTCGACAGGGGAGCCGCGGCAATCGACCCCGTGCCGTGAGGACGCGAGGTAAGTCGAACTAAGATATGTTACTTCAGCTACGCTATTCTCGTAGCTGAAGTTGCATATCTTAGGTCGATTTGCCCCCCCCCCCCCACACACACACACCTAGTATAGACCAGGCCTGAACTTCTGAATAATTTTTGTGGGGTTCAAAACCGGTTATGAAGCCTTCTGTAGGTACTATTTAGTATGAAAAGTAAGCTTATACCCTCTTGCTCTTGTGAATCAGTTCATTTAAATCTTAATGATCACTATATTAAACACCTCTCTGAAAAATTCGAGGCCTAATCCTCAGTTGGTGTAAATTGGCATAGTTTCATTTCTATCAGTAGAGTGATACTGATTTACCCCGCTGATGCTGACACTTAACTTTTACTCAAACGCGTAGCACTTTATCTCATCAGAATTATTTCATATTGCATCCTCATGAGAAGGTATTGACGCTTCAAGGAATATATGTTATAGTGAGTTATGGGTTTTGGAGTGGGATGCTGGTATATTTGGTATAAGAATAGTTATCTGCAGCATATACTGTTAAGATAAACTCTTCTGTCAGGAATATTTGAACCCAAGTTATACATACATATATGCTGAGCTGATTTTGAAAGCAGATTCACTGCACAGACCAATTTTAATATGTATCCAAGATATACAGAAGTTGTATATGTGTGTGAGGTCTGGAGGCTTCATTCACAATGAAAACTAACTTACGGGCCACCAGATCTCCTGCTGGTGCAGCATAGCTCCCTTGACTTCAGTAGAACTAGGTTGTTTTACGCCAGCAGAAGATCTAGTCCCAGGCCTGTAGTATCTAACACATCTATTAGAGCCAATATATTACCATGATATATAAATAATATTTTCAGACTAATATAAAACTTTCTCCCTTTTTAATCAGCTGCTAATTTCCTTAAAGAGAATAACTAGCTCCTCAATTCCGCTCTTTATTTGCAGCACCAAGTCAAAAGCTTCATCCTTCCAGTGGATAATTAAATCAAATGGTGTTGATCTCATGTGATTCTTCTGGTCCCAGAAATCTTTGAACTCCTGCTGTCTCCTTCAGCAGAGCACATCCAGTACTTTACTGGATTGGTGTCAGAAATGCTCAGAAGCTTGCAGGATCAAGCCCTAAGAAGAACTGACTTCTCCAAAAGGCTCTGTAATGACTTGTTAGAGGAGCTATGACAGACCATCCTGCCTCATCTCAGGATAGTTAGCATGCAAACCAGTATTTCTGCTTTTTGACATTTTTCAACTTACACAGGTGATCCTGGAATTGGTCATCTCCCCTTGCGAGGTCCCAGAACCTGGACTTCAGCCTGAGCCCGAACATCAACACCACAATTAAACAGCCCTAGCCCGAGCCCCGTGAGCCTGCGTCAGCTGACACAGGCCAGCCACGGGGTTTTAATTGCCGTGTAGACACATGCTTTGTTGCCGCCTATTAGATAGAGGTAATGTTGATTCTTTTATAATATTTCATGTGTCTAATTGTGACTCTTAAGAGCAAATTGTAATCTAATTCAGAGAGAGAGCCTCATCAGACCATTTCTCTCAAAATATGGTTATCTTGCTGGCATAGATCTTGCTATCTTCTGGCGAAACGGGACCCAAACAATTTAACTAAAGGATAGTTTTGTGCACTTCGCTATTGGGTTATCAATGTGCAAGACACTAGTTTGTAAACTCCGAAGCAAGAGTTTTTCATCTGGAAACCGGTCTTTTCAGGTCATGGTCTTATTGGAACTGCAGGTCAATGTTTTATATCTTTCCCATTGATTTTTTAATACCACATATTTTAAAGTACATTTGACATGCACAGCTATTCAGCATCAACTTTTAAACATCATTTAGTACTGATTACACTGTCTAATTAGACACTTTGGTTCTTCATCTGCAATGGAAAGCTAGGTAGAAATAAAGCTACAAGCACAGTCTATTGTACCTTTTAGATCACCTTCAATTGGTTACTCGAATTTGCAGCTTGGGGATGGTTTTGGGTCCCCAGCTGTTGTTGAATGATCAGATTACACCAATGAGCAGGAATGTGCTTTTCCATCTGTGCCTGGTTAGGAAGTTGGATGCTAACTCGCCACTATGGTCCATCTCCATTACTTCAGGATTATACTGCTGCAATACCCTGTGAGTGGGGCTGCCCCTTTAAACAGTCCAGAGATGGCTAGGCTCACTGTGCAGCACTATGTTGTGAGTGGTATATCTCAGTGGAAGCATATGACACCAGTGTTCCAGGATCTGCACTGTATGCCTGATGGAGTTAATGTGTTGGTTTTCCCTGTAAATGCTCTGGGTCCTGGCCCATCTTCTCTTACTACATCGGCACAAATGAGATCAGCAGAGGTGCTCAAACTTGGCCTCTCTCAAGAGAAGGCTCATTGGGTATGGCGCTCCTTGACTCTAAATCACTTTCCCTCCTCCTTGGTTTCAAAATAGCCCAAACTCGTTGATATTGAGGGCATGCTGTAAAAGGCATCTGTTTGCTATGGCTGGCTTTTAGCTGGAGTGGGCTGAGTATATGATGATGTGCTATTTTAGCTGCTGGCTGGTGGGTTAATTTTTCATGCTGCAGGGTGACATTTGGGACCTGCATAGGTGTTTCTAAACATGAGTAAAATGTCTTTAAAATTGTATTCAAGAAAATAAAAAGTACAAATGATGACATTTGAATTGACTGACATGAGATGGCTGTAGTGTCTGAACTAACTTTACTTTTCCGTTTTTGTTGCTAACTAGAACTAAGTAATGTGTCTCATGGGTTGGGTCAATGTCAACTTCTAGAAGTCACTTTCTGTGTTGCTAGGGTGACCAGTTGTCCCGATTTCGTAGGGACAGTTGCGATTTTTGGGTCTTTTTCTTATATAGGCTCCTATTAGCTCCCCACCCCCTGTCCCGATTTTTCACATTTGCTGTCTGGTCACCCTACATGTTGCAGTTTTAAAATAGCAAGGACCCAATGTACAAGGAATCCATATGATGTGGGGAAGGGTTTCTGTTTCAGATATCTGGTGTGTATTGTGAGAAATCTGCTACTGAATTGGAATTGCACAGAGATGCACACAAGGAATTATCAGTGTGAACTGACCAAGAGTAGCAGCTGCTCGTGTGTACAATAAGAGCTACACTTAGCAGAAATTGAGAGCATGGGTAGCCATTGACACAGAAATGCCATCTACATTTCTGAGGAAAGCCTCTCTTTCCCCGTCTCCTCCCCTCCAGAATTCTTGCCAGGCCATCAACTTGCAACCCTCACTCACCTCAGCTTGCGTTCCATCTTCTTGAGTAACAAAGTACTATGTTCAGCTTGGCCAGGGGCTCAACTCTGTTCTCTCTGAACACTCATCTGCATCCTCCAGGATCAAGCACTACACGTCTTATTTGCTTTAACGTTTTCCCTTGTAATCACTGTGAAAAACAAATGTCAACTGATTTATTGGCACATGTTCCTTTCAGCAGGAATTCTACATTGCAATGTAGCATGTAGGTTTGCGGTATTATTTTAGGATTACTTGCATGCCTTTCATCCTAAAGGATCCCAGAGCTCTTTGGAGCTATAGACCCAAATTCAGGAAAGCATCCCTTTTCAGGAGCACACTAAAGCACCTGTGAAAGTGATCTGATTAGAGATGGACTGTAGCACATACTTCAGTGCTTTCCTGAATCAGGGCCATATTTTGTATAGCACCACTAAAAACCTTTGGTGCTGGAAGGCAGCAAACAGCTGACATACAGTGGGAGAGGGGGAAAGAAAATACTGCTTTAGAATAATGTGCATCAAAAGTCAGTGCACCAACTTCGTCCTACGTGTAAGAGAATGCAACTCCTTTGAAATTAACAGAATCCCATCCTCTTACAACCAGGATGAGTTTGGCTCTGTGTATCTACTTTGGAAGAAAGGTTGTGTTAATTCTGGTGGAATTTGAAGCTGTGATTTCAAGGATTATAAACTCCAAGGTTACAACCACAGAATAATCTGTTTTGTGGTTCAATATTTGCTATTGCAAATATACTTTTTAATAAAGGCTGACTTGGCAAATAGCCAGGTAAACTTACATCACTTAGTGCAAAAGTTTTTTAGAACCTGAGCTGCAGTAAAAATAATACTTTATGGTCCTGTAGACTTATAGTATACTTCCTCACTGGCAACTGCATGGACGTATGAAGGCAAAGTACATCAAGCCATGTGCAATTAAAAATTATCACTATATTTATTTGTACTAAGACAGGGCTGCAGGCATGCACAGTCTTAAGGATTCTGCCTTTTATGTAAGATTTATTTTCCCTTTCAGTGCAAATAAGTTATCGATGACAGCCATTTCTGTCTGATTGTCTCCCTCACCCATCCTTTCTGCTCCCCACCTTTCTTTTTAACTGTTCACTTTTTCTGTAAAAATATCCTGGACAGCATGCACACATGAATTGTGAAGTGATGCAGCTAAAATCTGAATAGCATTTTTAGAAAATTAAATTGATCAAATTACCTTTTTAGCAAAGGGTGCTTATAACAGGGTGGTAAACCCCTTATGGGCTGGAGGACTTGAGTCTAGCCAATCCTGACTACTGAATTAGCCCCGCCAGAGAGAGAGCAGGCAATTTCCACCATAAAAGCATCAGTAAGCTACCACAAATTGTTATTTATGACAGAGACGAGCTGTGGTAAGTTCGTGCTACAGACCTGAACTGGAAGCCAGAACTAACAGGCTGAAGAAGGCTGGTCTCCAGATGGATAAAATCTGGGAGTACTGGATCCAGCACCTGTTAAATCCTTTTCCCAGTCAGGGTCTCTGTGGGCCTGAAAGCCAGAGGGCTGAAGGCTGAGCTCCAGCCAGATAAAGCCTACAAATGCCAGGCCCAGTTTAAAACTATTGTGAAGACTGTAGTGTTTGTTTTGCACTGCCAGCAGGGTGAGAATACTGAGTTCTGTTTCTGACAGACTTTGTGGAGAGCTTCAGTGAAACTAGTGAAGCAAAGAGACTATTGAGAAGAACAGCCACGCCCAGAAGGTGGGCTGTGTGGTTCCCTTAATCAAGAGGGAAGGGTTTTGGAGCCCAGAGGGTGATGGGGGGGGGGGGATGGGGACTGTGTGCACAAAATGAAATATACCCACCCAGAAGGGGTAATTTTGTTTGAAATACTGTGGACTATGCTGTTCTGAAGGGGCCCTGCAGAGAGAGGGAAACAGAGGCAGGGTCCTGCAGAATTACCTCTGGCCATGAGGGGGTGCTCAGGAGGCAGCTAAGCCTGTTCTGATGCTGTTAAATATAACTGATATACTCCTGGGGGAATTCCACACCACTGCACAATGCAGAATTTTGCGGAAATTAATGTTGTGCACACCAAATTTCCTTTCCCCACAGAAATGGGCTGCAGTACTGCTGGCTGCCACGAGGGGCCACTGGATTCGGCAGAGCCCAGCTCGCACATAGAAGACACTGCTGGGGGGAGGGAGAGGGAGCTAGAGCAGGGGTGTCCAAACTACGGCCCGCGGGCCAACTGCGGCCCGCGGGTCAGTTTTTATTGGCCCGCAGCAAATTCTGAAAATACAGTTAAACCCTGTTATCTCGACGGCGGGCGGGCGGGCGGGGACAGGCAGGGACCGGGTATGCGGGGGCGGGCGGACGGGCGGGCGGCAGGAGAAGCCGGGACCAGGTAGGTGGGGCAGGGACCAGGTATGCGGGGCAGGGACCAGGTATGCGGGGACGGGCGAGCGGGCGGGGACAGGCAGGGACCGGGTATGCGGGGGCGGGCAGGCGGTGAAGCGGAGCCGGCGGACGGGCGGGCGGCGAGGCGTAGCCGGGCGGGCGGGCGGCAGGCGAGCCGGGACCAGGTATGCGGGTCCGGGCGGGCGGGCGACAGGCGAGCGGGGACCAGGTATGCGGGGCCGGGCGGGCGGGGACCCGCAGGGACCGGGTATGCGGGGGCGGGCTGGCGGGGAAGCGGAGCCGGCGGACGGGCGGGCGGCGAGGCGTAGCCGGGCGGGCGGCAGGCGAGCCGGGACCAGGTATGCGGGTCCGGGCGGGCGGCGAGGCGGAGCCGGGCGGGCGGGCGACAGGCGAGCCGGGACCAGGTATGCGGGGCCGGGCGGGCGGGCGGGGACAGGCAGGGACCGGGTATGCGGGGGCAGGCATGGCTCCCTGGTTCTCCCCCGTTTCCGGTGCCGGTGGCTCGCCCCCAGCCTCTCCCCCGCTCTTCCCCCTCACCCGCAGCCTCAGCTCGCTTGCGCTGCCAGCGGCGCAATGCTCTGGGCAGTGGGGCTGTGAGCTCCTGGGGCAGGGCAGCTGCAGAGCTGGGCCTGACCCGGTGCTCTGTGCTGTGCGGTGGCAACAGCGTGGCCTGGCTCCAGCCGGGTGGCGCGGCTGTAGCACCGCCAGCCACCAGTGCTCCAGGCAGTGCAGTAAGGGGACAGGGAGCAGAAGGGGTTGGATAGGGGGCAGAGGAGTTCAGGGTGGTGGGCAGCGGATGGGGGTGTGGATAGTGGTTGGGGGAGGAACAGGGGGTTGAATGGGGACAGGGATCCTGGGGGAGCAGTCAAGAAGGAGAGGGGTTGGATGGGGCCATCGTCCCGGGGAGGCCATCAGGAATTAGAGGAGGGGTTGGATGGGGTGGCGGAGGTCCAGGGGTGGTCAGGGGACAGGGAGTGGGGGGTGGTGGTGGTGGATGGGGCAGGGGTCCCAGAGGAGCTGTCAGGGAATGGGGGATGGGGGTTGGATGGGGGAGGAGTCCGGGGTGTGTGTGCAGATAGGAGGTGGGGGCTGGGCCACGACCCCTCCCCTAACCGGCCCTCCATACAATTTACGAAAACCGATGCGGCCCTCAGGCCAAAAAGTTTGCCCGCCCCTGAGCTAGAGGGTTCCTGGCAGCTGCAGTTCCCAGCATGCCCTGAGGCAAGGAGAGGTCGGTGCACAGGAAACTCTGTGCAAGCCTGAGACCAAGCATCAGGCTGTTTCGCCCTGTAGGGTAGTGGTTTTCAAACTGTGGGTCGCGACCCAGTTTTGGGTCGCGGAATGTAAGGCACTGGGTCGCAGTGGCTCTGGTTTGCACTGCTGACTCTGCCATTAAAAGTCCCATTGGCAGTGCTGCCTGGCTAAGGCAGGCTAGTCCCTACCTGTTCCAACATCGCACTGCGCCCTGGAAGCGGCCAGCAGCAGATCCGGCTCCTAGTGGAGGGAGTCATAGGGTCCCAAATACTTGCTCCACACTCCCATTGGCCAGTTCCCAGCCAATGGGTGCTACGGGGGGTGCCTGCGGGTGAGAGCCACGCAGAGCTGCTTGCACACCTCCGCCTGGGAGCTGGACTTGCTGCTGGCTGCTTCCGGGGCGCAGCGCGGTCTGCAGGGCCAGGACAGACAGGAAGCCTGCCTCTGCACCCCCACTGTGCCACTGGTAAGCCCGTGCCCCAACCCCACATCCCAATCCCCTGTCCCAGCCCTGAGCCCCCCCAAACCCCTTCCTGCACCCCAAACCCATCATCCCTGGCTCCACCCCAGAGCCTGCACCACCAGCTCAGGGCCCTGACCCCCACACACCCCAATCCCTAGCCCAGAGCCCCCTCCCACACCCTGACCCCCTCATTCCCAGCCCTCACACCCCTCACCCCCACACCACAACCCTCTCTCCCAGCCCTGAGCCCCTCCCACACCCAAACCCCTCATCCCCAGCGCCATTGGGTTACGGGCATCAACAATTTTCTTCAACTGGGTTGCCAGAAAAAAAGTTTTTAAAACCACTGCTCTAGATCCCTGGGCTCTGGGGAGGGGTAAGTGGGTGTCTGGGATGGGGGGGGCATGGCTGGGCTCTTGGGTGAGGGGGGAGATGGGTATCTGGGCAAGGGGGGCCCCGCAGCTGGCCTCTGGTGGGGAGTGCAAATATTTGGGCGGGGAGGGAAGTCTGTGTATCTGGGCTAGGGGGGTCCTGTGGCTGGGCTCTGGTGGGGAGGGGGTTTGGGTGTCTGGCCCACCGGCTGGGCTGGGGGAGGGAAGGGAGCAGGGAAATAGGAATGGGTTGTCATAGGGATTACTTTAACTCTCCTGGGGGAATTTTTGTGTGTGTGTGAGCTGGTCTACACTAGGCGTTTAAATCGGTTTTAGGAGCGTAAAACCGATTTAACGCCCAACCCGTCCACACCAAGAGGCCCTTAATATCGATATAAAGGGCTCTTTAAACCGGTTTCTGTACTCCTCCCTAACGAGAGGAGTAGCGCCAATATCGGTATTAACATATCGGATTAGGGTTAGTGTGGCCGCTGATCGACGGTATTGGCCTCCGGGAGCTATCCCACAGTGCACCACTGACCGCTCTGGACTGCAATCTGAACTCGGATGCAGTGGTCAGGTAGACAGGAAAAGCCCCGCGAACTTTTGAATATTTCCTGTTTGCCTAGCGTGGAGCTCCGATCAGCACGGGTGGCGATGCAGTCCGAAATCAAAATAAAAAAAGAGCTCCAGCATGGACCATGCGGACGTGATCGCTGTAAGGGCAGGCAAATCCGTTCTATCAGCGCTCCGTTATAGAAGATGAAATTCAGAATCATTTTTAAAAATTCTCCAGACAGAACCCGGAAGTTCCAAGGGGCGGGGGAGGCTGCGGGAACTATGGGATAGCTAGGGAATAGCTACCCACAGTGCAACGCTCCAGAAACCGACGCTAGCCTCGGACCGCGGACGCACACCACCGAATTAATGTGCTTAGTGTGGCCGCGCGCACTCGATTTTATAAAATCTGTTTTACAAAACCGGTTTATGCAAATTCGGAATAGTCCCGTAGTGTAGACGTACCCTCTGTATTGTTACAGACATACTTGCTGACAGGTATTGTGAAATAAATTACCAAAAGAATTTTAAAATATTGTGCACAAAATTTTTAATTTTTAATTGGTGCAGAATGCCCCCAGGAGTACTGATAAAGTGAAACTTTGTGAACTGAACAGTGCCTATGTGGAGTTAGAATTTAAGTGGGGACAGCTGTTAATTGAAAGCTGTTAATAAGCAACTGGCCTCTAGAAGACTGCATTCATGTTGTCTTTTTCCTTGGATGCTTTGGCCCTATATACTAGCGGATTCTATGAAACACCGTATAGCTATTAACCAATAGAAATGAATTCTTCAGTTGCCTAGTAACTAATCCAATCCAAGAAGGACATAAAAATAGAATACATAAATTTAGACCCTTTAGGCCCTGTGCCAAGCAAAATATTCTCACTTGCAGAAGTCAGATCTGTGATTTGAATTTTTTTTAATAAAGTAGTCTATACTTTTTTTATGTTGACAAATGGTACTTGCTTTACATATCTCACTAATTACACATCCAGGGCATAAGGTCGTATAGTGTCTCTATTCCTGCACAAGAATATTTATTCATAATTCTAAAAATAATTATAACTCAAAGGGGAGAATGGCTTAATTGCTGGCTTCTTTTCAGATTTTAATCTGGTTAAAAAGCCAAAGGCTACATTATAACTTAAACCTAATTATATTGTCAGAAGTAATAGCATAAGCATCTGTTGAATTCAAGACTAGTTTTTCTATACCTCATTGTAAAGCTTGTGGGGAAAATATGTTCTTTATATGGCAGTTCTTTATGTGAAAATAGTATCAGTATATACTACACCTTCTTCAGAGTGCTGATGAGACTGATTTTTGGGTTACCCTAAAGAAATGTTTCTGCAGACAATCTGTGTCTTGTTTTAAAATATATTTTTAAAACTTTCATTATTTTGACTATATTTTAGGGACTTGATTCTGCAGTCACTGATCCACATGAAGAACTTTATGCACTTTGACTTCAACAGGATTACTCACTTGCATAACTGTAGGCAGGGCCTGAGTTTGGAATTTTTCAGTTTTGGCAGTAGCATAGTTAGATAAATTTTAAGGGCTGGACCTGCAAGTCCTTATTTGTCTGAGTAATGTCACTGTGGTGCATTTTTCATGGACTACTCATGAGAAAGGGCATGCAGCACTGGACTTTGAATTCATGTGAAGCATATAATTTCAAATGCCTGGTTTTGGCTATCAGAATGAGGACAACAAAACAACTTCTGTGTGCTTGGAGAAACCTGAATTCTGATTTTAAATGATCAGTCCTGGACTATGCATTATGTAAAGTTCATTCAGCTATTACTTAGTCTTATACCCCTCTTTACATTCAATACATGCTTTTAAAGTGGAACAAAATGTGTCCATGGATTGGCTTCATGTGCTTGGTATGTTTTGCTTGAAGTAGAATAAAGTTTTAGATATGATCAGCAGCTTTTCACTCCACTTCAAGATTATCAAACTGGGGAGTTAAAAGCTAAATAAAGCAAATAGTGCTTTAAATAATGTTTTTAGTAATTTTCTGTATAATAAACTCTCGCTGCTGACGTTTGCTGGATCCACTATTTTTATACGCTGTAATTGTAAATGCAGCTATCAGAGTTGTCTGAAGTGAATGATGACGCATGATAAACCTTCATCTCATGCTGAAAGAATTTGTGTGCCAGATCTAACATCATTTCCATTGGAATATTTTAATTAGCCTGCATGTCTGAAACCAAGAGAAATATAGTCACTACAGTTATTCCGTTAATGCATGATGTGGTTCATCTCTTAATGGATGCAAAAATTTCCAGCTGACAAGTTTTAAGAGTCGTCCAGATTGGAAGTGTATATTTCTGTCTTTCGTTTGTTTAATGAATAATTAGTGTGTGCTTAAGGCCTATATTTTCTGTGTAAACTCAAGATTATTTTTCAGCTATTTGGATTATATTTTCAGTTGAGTATGAAGTTGTGGTAATATGCTTGCATCATGCCAAAAAACTCCAGTATGTGAAAGATCCTCTCTAAACATATGAAATGGGGTTTTCATTGTCTTATTATATTATATGCTGAGCTCTGTCAGTTTTCTTGACTTTTATTTATTTATTTAAAAAGAGGAAAGACACCATCTTCCCACAAGCCTGACCCATGCATTGTTTACTCAACATTTATTTCAATAGAAGCTTTGATGTACAAGGATTGATCCCTATCTGAGACTATTAAAACTGCTTAGATACATAATGCACTTGAGTAACACAAGATAGTGGTAAAGGATGAAAAACCCCATAAGAGTCCACAGGTTAATGAATAAAACTTGTTCTTAAATTTTCACATTCCCCATTGAGATAATTAAAACAATGTTAACATTTTTTCACTATGTGCCTCAATGTTTGTAATTCATTTATCACAGCCTCTAGTACTGGGCTATACCCTGGTATTCTGTCACTCAAATACAGTTATGGATGTCTGTCTAGTTGCACACACAACTTCTGTTACCAGACTTGTACATTCTCCCTGGTAATTTATGAGTGCTTGGCATAGGAGATAGCCCTTCCCCCTCTCATTCTTCTAGTATATCTGCTGCATGATGAGCAGGCTGGCAGCTAAGGCTTTCAAGGCCTGACTCAACAAAACATAACGTTTTGGATTAAATCCGTCTCGCCTTACCCACATGTATAGTTCCCTTGAAGTTGATCAGTCTACTTGAATTAGTAAAGTAATCTTACAGGATTTGGTCTGTGGTGTGCAACATTGTGGATGCCCTTAAAAAAAAAAAATAAGCTTCCACAGCCTGGTGTAGAAACAAAATACATTTTATGTATGTGACTGCTAATTTGAAACTCTGATTTAAAAGAGAGCGAACCAGCTAATTCTCATGGGGTCAGACAAGCGTAAGAAATAATGGCCTGTAATGACACCATAGTCTATTAGGTGTGATTGGTTGGAAATTCTGTGCAGAGGTAAAGCACCTCTCCAAATTTGTCTGATCATTTACCAGTGCTGCAGCTGCAAGAGACATCAGCACAGCGAATATCTGCTGACATAGCCACTAATGGCAGGAGGCAGAATAAAAATGGCAGAAAGAGCCTAGTAACAATCAGCTGCGCCCAGGCTTCTAAGTAGAGGCTCTCCCACCTCAAGCGTGGTCCCAACCAGATGTGGCTCTTGGCTCCTCCCAGCCCTTAGATTGCAGAGGCACAATTTTTCTTCCTGTAAATCCCCCCACACCTCTGCCTCCATCCATCAGGTTGACATTCTTTATCCAGTTGGGAATGTGGGCAGGCAATGCCAGTTTAATGGCATGAATTGCCCCTTAGTGGATGCTGCTGCATAGAGGAGGTCAGCACAAAACCTGTGCTTCATGCAAGTCCCATTTACATCTTATTTTGACTACTTAGATGATGCATAGACCTTTTGTGCCTCTACACAGTGGCATCTACTAAAATCCTCAAATGGGTATAGGCCTTATGCTGGCTGTCTGGGTGAGATTCACCGTGTGGCAGAATGAATAGGGATCATTGTTGCCTAGCCCCTAAACTTGTTCTATCTGGGACATGCTTAAGACGTCTGGCAGCTAGTCCGATGTCAAGGATTTGCTCGAATGTGTGCATTTTACTGAGTATACGCTATGAAACGGCCACAGTTAAATATAACTTGAAATAGCACATTATAACGAAAGTATCAAGTTTAGGAGGCATTGTGTAATACAAGGAGCTGTGGCCCATGATGTTCCAATTGTAAGCCAGTTTCACATAATAGAGATGTTGGCAAAAGTTCTGGCAATAGGACTGGAGAAGGTCTGGGGTTGTATCATACACCTAAATCAAGCTGGATTTGTCAGAAGCCTTCGTGGCTCTGATAACTAGGGTTGCCAGCCTTCCAGGATTGTCCGGGAGGCTCCAGGAGTTAAAGATTAATCTTTAATTAAAGATTGTCATGTATTGAAACCTCCAGGAATACATCCAACCAAAATTGGCAACCCTACTGATAACCTTTGATAACTTATTGACGTTATAGCAGTGAAATATGATGCCCACAAGCTGTTTTAGCCTTAAATGCGAAAAAGGCTTTTGATAGGGTAGGTCGGTGGTCTACGTCATTTCCTACAAACATTTGGATCTGTGCTTAGTTCCTGGATCCAACTGTTCTGCTCTCAGCCAGTCTCTCACATCACAGCCAATAACGTGACCTCTGATATTTTCAGCCTTTTCAGGGATACTAGGCCAGGGTGCCCTTTGTCTCTGTTACTTTTTTGATTTGGCTCTTGAGGCCCTGGCAATAGCTGTAGGGGCTCATCCAGACTTCCTAGGGATACAGCTCTGTTCCATGGAGTATGAATTGATGTTATATGCAGATGATGTACTTTTGCATATATCCAAGACAACACTCACAATTCCAGCCCTCTTACGATTAATTAAATTGTGGATCAATATCTGGTTTCAAAATTCATAATTCGATTGGAGATCCTCAAAACCGTGCATTATTTTGGAAACAAACAAGCAGGAAGTAATTTACTTTTTTTGTACTTTTCATTCTTTCTTTATAAAAATCAATTAAAAAATAATAAAAATATACTGGTGGTAAAATAAAATAATGCAGTTAATTCAAGTAAATTGCAGTTAAATCTGTAGCAAATAATTACCACCTGTTTCACATCCACCTAAAAGACAACATAGTCACCATTCTTGTATTTTTCCAGTCATATTATTTGCAGTGAGATTTCTACTCAGTTATCTAATTTATAATATCTTTTCACAGCTATTCTGTGCAAAACTTAAATAACTGCTTTAAGATATGATAAAACCTATCAAAATAACTGCAACACTGCAGTGGTGGAGATTCTGAGAAACAGGATATGTTCAGTGGTCTCTTCATAATAAACTCTAAAGCAGTTTTCGGAATGACAATAACTGGATAATGAAAACACTGAACTTTCAGTGATTAAAATTTACTATTTGAGAAAATGCTAATGTCACACACACACACAGGCTTGTATCTTTATGCCATCATTACGGCCTTTACAACTCATTGTGGGTCAATTAAGATGTGAGTTCGGCGAGGATTATGGCAACAATGAATGTCTATTGCTTGAGTTTCCATTTGAGGCAGCAGTGCTGAGGAAAGAAAACTGGTGAGAACAGATTATAATAGATACTCTTCACAACTCTTTTAAAGCAAGATGTGTTTTTAACATTATATTACTTGAATATTAAACTCTGAAATATGGGGCCTAATTCAATACTGCAGTTTTACCACAGTGTAACCTCCTTGGAAGCTTGTGGAGATACACCAGCATAAAATGTGACTAATGCAGTGGTGAATCAGGTCCTTGGTGTCTATCTACGATTTTAATAGTAACTATCTCTAGCTTTCTACTGTACTGGTATTCAAGGACAGTAAGGAAACACAGGGATCCTCTAACCCACCTGTAAGCATTCGGGCAGAACTCCATAGCACTCTGAAGTGCCAGGAAATATCTTGGCTAGTTCATTAGCAGGCCATATCGTGCTTCTAAAGAGGCACAGTTTGCAGGTTTAGGGGCCTGTCTACAACAGCTAGTCAGCATACTTGCTACCGCAACCAAAATACTATGCTTAGAACATACTTTGTTGGTCTTGCTCAAAGGAACAGCAAAGTGTAATCCATAGCATGTACCACTGATCTGCCTTATGAAACCTGGCCTGGCCAGCTCCCCTTGCTTTGCCATTCAGGGTAGGAATTAGCCTTTCCAATGGCCAACTCTCTTTTTCTATTGTTTCTTCTTGTGTGTATTAAGTTAATTATTGCTCTTTCATAAAGGGGAGTGTGTTCACTTTCCATTTTGTTCCCATTCGGTTGGATCTCTGTGTGGATCACAGTTCATCCCTAACGGGGGAATTATAAACATGAAGAGGCTTTTAATATGCCTGTTATGCTTACATGTGTTTTTGAGAATGAAACAAAGGCACTAGGGTGAGAGCTCAAAATATTTCTGAGCATTTTTTTTTAAGTTAAACTTGAAGGATTCCAAGGAAATTAATGTGAGTAGTGAACACAGCACACGGTATTGCACGTCTTTCTGGTGCCACTCAAAACGAGCTGTCAAAATTCCCCATCAAGCAACACTGTAGCCTAGTAATTATGCGCATCTATTAGCTAAGCATCCATTCTTTCTGAAAAATGTCTTGTGACAATCTCTCTTCAAAGAAGCACATATCTCATCTGGGTGTCTGCTAGATGGCCGCAACACACCTCCCCGAGGGAGATCCCTCTGATAACACTATATTAAAGACAGGGATCTTTTTTAACCATTATCACACAAGCAAAGATGCCTATTATCATTTTTATAGCCAACGTTAACAAAAGCAGCTTGCACAAAAGAAAATTAAATGTTAACATTGCAGGAAGCTGTGATGCCGGGGACTCATTGTCATTTCTGCTGAACTGTTGCTGCTCGCGAGCTTCACTTAATTCCTGGACACTCCGTTTGTACATTTTTAGTATGTTTTGTCAGATGAGTCATTAGATGCTGATTAAAATTAAATGCTAGGCAATTTTCCATCTTTAGAAGACTTTTGCTCGCTTGTTTGGAACCAAAAGATTAGTGCTGTAATAAATATTCATCTGGGGTACACCATATGTAGTAGTATATGGGTTTTAAAAAAAGATGCTTCATTGTACTATGTAATGCTTAATTTCCGTTGATTTATATTTCTGCCCACTAATGGTCAATACGTTTGAAAAAGAACCAAAAGAGAAACTGGAGACAGAGAATAATATAACCCTCTATTGGTAATTATGCTGAAAGCATAAAACATGACTCCTTCCAAGTCTTGTCTTCCAGACACTACATTACTTTGCATTTTGAATGACTACAGTTAGCCAGACACATCCTTTTTCCGTACAAAAGGCCAGCTGGATTTAAGGCTCATCTTAATGATTGTGGTACAACTGACCCTATGTGACCCTGTGTCAAGTTTCTAGTTTCAACAGTAAATAACTCTGAAGTATGATGGGTTGGATTCAGTTTTCTCACTGGCCTGGTAACAAACTTGCTTGCCCTGTGAAGGGGAAGAAAAAGGTCTTGTGTGAGATGTTGTTTGTTTGTTTTTGTTTTGAGGGCTTTGGAATGTAAATGGAAATATCTTGCATGCTTATTATTCCTAGGACGTTTTTTTTTTTTAAAAAAAAGATTGCAGTCTATTAACTTAAAACTTTTATGCTGGTCATGATTGATATCTGGATTCAACAGAACTGAATACTTTTGCTATTTGTTGATGTTGTCTTGTCTGCTTGGAGAAACCAGTATCTCCCTGCTCTGTAGAGGCTGTGAAGAGAAGTTTTATTTTTACTGTTGGAAGTGACTTAACAGGTCACATGCTCTTCTTATTGATTAGAAAAGGTCAAGCTCTATTAATTTAATCTAATAATGGGTGGCAAAGATTTTTTACTTCTCTCTTCTCCCCACCCTACCCCCATTCCCCGATTTTTCTAACTTAAACAAATTTCAAATCATAGATGTGGCCACTGGAGAGAATTGTTAGGAACATGCCTCCCCACATCTTTATCCATATAAGGCTCTCAGCTACTCCAGCCACTACTTTCCTCATACTTCAAATATTGAAAAGTGCTGTATATCATATAGAGTTGCACCTAAGTATTTCAGTTTTTGTATATGTTCTTGTTTGCTGTAGTAAGTGACTGATATCTCTGGCTGGATCAGAAGTAGGGAATGTGGGCATTTGGCATTCTTTGCCACATAACACTGAGATGCACTGGAAAAGATGACCTGCAACATCCCTGCTTTTGCAGCCTTAACAGCTCTAGTGCCTGAACCTGCCAAGTGCTGAGTGTTTTCAATGTCCATTAAAGCCTTTCAGAAGCAACTAGGGCACCTAGCAAGATCAGCTTCTTAATTGGGCAGAGATGTCAATGATACAGAATTATTGAATCCTAGAACGACAGGGTTAGATGGGACAACAAGGGTCACCTAGTCTAACCCTCCAACCCCCCCCACCCCAGCCAAGATGCAGGATTTGTTGGCCGACGGCTTTCCAGCCTCCTTTTGAAAGCCTCTAGTGAAGGAGCTTCCACAACCTACTTAGGCAGTCTGTCCCATTGTCCTACTGTTCTTCCAGTTAGGAAGTTTTTCCTGTGATTTAATCTGCTGTGCTGTAGTTTGAACCCATTGCCTCTTGTCCTGCCCTCTGTTGCGAGAGAACAACTTTTCTCCATCTTTTTATGGCAACCTCTCAAGTATTTGAAGACTGCTGTCATGTCTTACCTCAGTCTCCTCTTTTCCAAATTAAACATACCCAGTTCCTTCAGCCTTTGCTCATATGGCTTGAGTTCCATCTCTTTGATCATCTTTGTCGCTTGCCTCTGGATCCTTTCCAGTTTCTCTACATCCTTCCTATACATTGGTGACCAAAATTGGACACAGTACTCCAGCTGTGGCTAACCAGCCCTGAGTAGAGTGGTACTATCACTTCCCACGATTTGCATGCTGTGCCTTTGTTAATGCAACTTAACATTGCATTTGCTCTTTTTGCAACAGCATCACATTGCTGACTCAAGTTGAGCTTTTGATCCACCACAACTCCCAGATTCTTCTCAGCAGTGCTGCTGCCAAGCCAGTTATCCCCCATTCTGTACTTGTGCATTTGTTTTTTCTTCCCTAAGTGTAGCACCTTACATTTGTCTTTGAATTTCATTTTGTTGTCTATAGCCCAGTTCTCCAGTTTATCAAGATCTCTTCGAATTTTAGCTCTGTTCTCCAATGTGTTAGCAACTTTGGTAGCTTTGTGTCCTTTGCAGATTTGATCAGTATGCTCTCTCTTCCTACATCCAGGGCATTAATAAAGATGTTAAACCACACTGGACCCAGAACAGATCCCTGTGGAACCCCACTTGAGACCTCCCTCCAGTCTGACATCATTCCATTAATTGTTACTCTTTGTTTGTGGTTGTTTAACCAATTCTGTATCCACTTAATGGTAGTTCTGCAAAGCGCTCATTTCTCCAGCTTCCTTATCAGAATGTCATATGGGACTGTCAAAAACCCTGCTGAAGTCCAGGTTTATGATGTCCACTGCATTCCCTACTATCCACAAACCAGTTCCCTGTCAAAGAAAGAAAGAAATCAAGCTGGTTTGGCATGATTTGTTCTTAATAAGTTCATGCTGGCTGCTAGCGATTACCCCTTCATCCTCCAGATATTCACAAATGGAATGTTTTATACATTACTCTAGTAGCTTCCCAGGTATCGAGGTAAGGCTGACTGGTCTATAGTTCCCAGGATCCTCCTCCCCCTGCCCTTTTTTTAAAGATGGGCACTATGTTAGCCCTTCTCCAGTCTTCCAGGACCTCTCTGTTTTGTGGTGATGTGGCTAAAAGTTCAGTAGTGACCTGTGTGAGAGGTCTTATACATGATTAAAATTGCGTAGTAATCCGAAGGATTTGAACTCTGGATGTAGAGGGGTAATGTGTTAATCCACTGTGCTACTTTGTTGTTCTTCTTTGCCTTTTCCCATTAGTCAGGGTCAGTGGCTCTTGTTCTTCATCTCCAACCATTCCTGTTGAGTGCATCATGTAAGCTGAGATTCACCTTCCTCATGTCCTCCTTCAGCACCTCGAACCATCTTTTTCTATATCTTCCTCATAGTCATTTGTCCTATTAGATCTTGTAGTCTTCGACCAACATATCCCATCTCGTTGTCTCGCATGATGGAACCATCTCAATAGATACTCCCTCAGCTTTTTCTGTGATGGGGGGCTACCTGCATCATGTCTCTTAGCATTTCATTGCATAGCTTATCAGCTGTCATTTTATCCCGATCCACCTGAGCACTCTCACTCAGCAGCCAGCATTCTGACCCATCCATCATGGTTGGCCTAATCATGTTCTTATGTACATATGGCTCTTTAGTTTACTTGGCATATTCTTATCACAGAGGATCCCTGTCTACCCCCTCCATTTTCACCATACAACACCTAAAATCCATGTCCACATTCCCTTCATAGCTCAACACTGAACCAAATTATTTTAATTGTGGCACAGATTTTAACTCTTATCTACTTTGACTGGCTTCTTCTTGTCCCTCCCAAAGAAGCATCACATGTATTTAGTCTTTTGTTGGTTGATTTGTAAACCATTTTCTTCTAATGCAGCCCTCCATCATTCCAGCTCCCTTTCCACTTTGTATTTATCTTCGCGACGCCACATGTACTCAACATAATGTTGTCTGTTTATGATTTTTTTTTTTCATTTTGGGTGTTAGTGTGATTTTTTGGCTCTTATTCCTTAGACATGCCTGTTTCTCTTTTTTTTTTTGCCCTCCTCTGAAAACTCAGGGCATATACTGCTTTGGTCTGTATTTTGACAATTAATTGCACTTAGTTATCACCGCAGAATTGGAAGAAAATACAATATGGCTAGCATGTACTCATGCAAGAGCTCCTGCTTTCTTGCCAAGTTTTGCTCTCACCTTCAGTACTCTGACTGGAAGGCTGATAACATTAGAGGAAATCTGTAATTTAGGACTAATAAAATGATGCTAGCTTTAGTCTGTGAAACACCATGTTATATATGGTAGAAGAACCGGTGTGTGACATGGCTGGTAAAACTATGATGAGTGAGAATGGAATTCATGTGTGACACTCAGCCAAGGGAGAAAGGAGCTGGCGCTAATATGGATTTCAGTTTATTATGACAGTGGGCAGAACAGATCACATCTCAATGGTCAGTGCATGGAACAGTTATTAAATTACAGACTGAGAAATGGCTGGTATTTGTATTTACCCTCCAGACTTCAGAAAAGTGCAGATTAGGGAAAGGGATCTCAAAAGCCTAATAAAGGATAACCTAGCCATGAGTATATTGGTATGAATAAGACCACAGAGCAGAACGAGGTATTCCATGCCCCTGGAGCAACGCAGAGGTATGTTTGTTGAGAGCTGCGTTGGGGAGTAGAAGGTGCTGGTGCAAGTTGTAGCTGTAAAAACCTCTTTGCATGTGGCTGGGAAGTGTGTTAATGGCAGTTCTTTATTTGTTTAAACCGATGCCTCTTTTCCCTACGCCATCAACGTTAATTCTTTATAGAGTATATAAAACTAGGTACACTGGCTCCATCTCCTCCCCCACCTTTCCGCGGTCATCTGTCAGCCCCTCCATCACCCCCAAACAGGCAGAGTGGGATGTCAGACGCAGCTGACATGCCTCTTGAAGAATGCTGAGACAACTTCACCAGGGCTGCACAAAGACTTAGATGATTTTCTTTACATGATATATGGGCAAGATTTAAAGGTGTTTATTAGCTCAAAGTGACCATCTCTTTGAGATGCTGAGGTTGGGGGGAGGGGAGAGAAGAGCCATAGACCAAGCTCCTTAATGATATTCTAGAACAGTCTGTCACTTCAGTTTATGTGCCTGCATCGACAGTCTAAGGATAGCGCCACTGTTGTCTCATTGTACACAGCCGCAAGGAGCCTGCTGCATAGGGAGCTGATTAATAGATGCAGAAAGATTCAGACCAGTGACTTCTTTTTTTTTTCCCCTGCTTGATTTTTTTTTTTTTTTAGTAGTAATTTCTCTAAACGATAAACAGGCAATCTTGCAAGGGGCCATAGATTTCTATACACAAGCCAACTTGTGTATATGTAAATATTCTTTTCTTAGCTCCAGCAGTTTTTCTGCACACTATGTGGTGAGCTCTGACAGGAGTATTGTGGCAGCATGTTGTTGCAATTACTCCCAATATATATTTTAGCCCAAACATATGCCTGTGATACACATCAAATTTAGTCTCCAGCGACACAACATATTTTGATTTAAGAGTGCTACAAAGAATCTCTTACCAAATAAAAAACTGACACAGGTCAGATCCAGCAGCAAAACAACACTTATGATTCATTGCAGAGCTCTCTCTCGCTCTCTCTCTCTCACACACCACACAGTCTGTTTTACAGACTTGGAGCTTAATGTCTAATGTAGATAACATGAAATATTCTAAAGCACTGAATCTTCCTTGTATGAGAGCAGCTTTCATTTTGGGAAACAGACTCTGCAATTTACAATAACCAAGGATGGTAATATTCAAACAATGACTTTAAAAAATGCGATATATGGTACACACTATTCACATGTGTACAGACATCTGCATTCCAATGAGTGAGTACACACTTTAGTAGCTGAATAGCTGAGGCTTTGTTGTTGTTGTTCATAATATCAGATTGTTTGACAATTATAGGAGGCAACTATTATATCTTTCAAAATGCGCTAAAATTCTAGGAAAACATTTTTATTATTGTTACTTCATTTTCTAGAAGTGTAAAAAAAAAACCCTAATATTTTTTAACTTTGGAAGAATAAGTTTCTAGAGATATAAGCTTTGAATATACATGTTACTTAGCTTTCTCTCTATGTTAAAGACGACTGCTTTTCCTCTCTCTATATTTGTGGAGGAATAGTTGAATCCTACCATCTCCATTTTACAGCCTCTGTCAGAGAAGCAGTGTTCAGACTTGTATCCTAGTCATTGTTGAACACTGCATGCTTTTTCTGAGAATTAATATTAATTTAGTGTTCTGCATTTGAATCTGTTTGCCCTGCTGGCTTTGATTTATCACAACTTCTTGACACCATCAGAAGTGCAGTAACTTTACACACACACGTATACTAGGGTTGCCAATTTTGGTTGGATGTATTCCTGGAGGTTTCCTCACATGACAGTCTTTAATTGAAGATTAATCTTTAATTCCTGGAAGGTTGGCAACCCTAGCGTGTGTATATATATACACACACACACACCATGAGAGGGGAAGAAGTTATCCTTTATTAAATGGAAAATGTAGCAGTTCTGATATTTGCTTGTTGTTTTAAATCAATATTTTGCCTAGCCTAAATTTTTTAAATGTTTCCATAATAGGCAGAGAATTTTTACAGTGTAAATTTCTTGATACTAAATATTATTGATCTGATCTGTAGAGGGGGGAAAAAATCTCCAATTGGCAAGTTGATCATTGTATATGTCCAGTGGAGTCAGGTAGAATTAAGCCAAGTTTCACTGTCTGAACTCACAAACACTTACAAAAAGAGTCAAGAATTTGCAACAGCTAAAGAAATTTTGCAAGACTAGAGAGCATGTTGTGATGGTTTTGGGTTGTTTTGATTAAATAGATTAGAACAAAACAAAAAACCTTTGAATCTTTCCGTGATGAGAAAAAGAATTTTTCTATCATTGCACTGAAAAACAATCCTGAATTCCCCAGTGTTAATTATCAACATTCATTGCAAAATGAATTTTCCGACAGTGAATCAGCTCACTTAAAAAAAGCATCTTGCTGTGTATATATAGCATGTCTCGGTTTTCATTAAAGGATCAGCTGATTATTATTCTGCTACTGGCTTTTATTTTCTTCTCCTACTCCCTCTGACTGCATGCAAATATAGCAATCGATCGAGAGGAGATGTTCTGCCTTTATGAGATTAATTACAAACATAGGGATGCTGTGTCTAGCCTGCATGTGTGATTGATCTTGTAGGAGGAAATGCAATAGGAAACTAATGCTTCCTTTTATCCAGTAAGCAAAGTTCAAAGATGTTTACATTCTGCTAGGTAAGCACGGCTGTCTAAAGACGTGAAGATGGATGGACTGTTCTGTCAGCACAAAATCATACCAAGGTAATGCTAAGCCGTCTCAGTGGACTGCTCTTACAGCCATGAGGCTGTAGGGTCAGAATTGCTAATTTAGCAAATAGCTTAATTGTTCCACATTTTAATTAGTATTAAGATGCATGCAGAGATGATCCAGTACAAGAGGCTGGCGAGTAGAATGTGTTTGATAATGATGAACTGCGCTCGGACTGAGGAGGGAGAGATTTTGGTTATGCTGTTTTCAAGGTGGCTATTAAAATACAGCATTTCAGAAACTCAAGTTTTCTTACAATGGCTTGTGACACCAAAAAGCAACTCACTATCTGTCATCTAAAATGAGCAGCATGGAGTTGCAGAAGTAGCTGCAGTGTAAAGATGTTAATTTTTTTATGTGGAAAAATAAGTTCTAAATGTTAGTCTTGTATCAGGCAAGACTTGAACAGGCTTATTTCATTCTTGGGTGTATGCTGGTACTGCAGTTTAGCTGGAGTAACTGTGCCAAAGGTGAAAGATCCAACTAGTGACTCAGTCTCCTCCCTCCCACTATTTTAAATTATAGAAATGATATTGCCAATGTTAAAATATATTTCCAAATCTTTCAATAAATTTATAATTAATGTTTATATTAACTTGTTTTATTATCACACCCTTACTCAGAAGTTTCCTACACTTGGGATCAATTTATCAGAAGCAAAAAGAAATAAGGGAATGAGATAAGGGGAATATGTAATGTCATGTAATGGTTTGATAAACAATTCTTACCTGAGACACAAGGTGGGTGAAATAATATCTTTTATTGTACCAACTTCTGTTGGTGAGAGAGCTGAAGAAGAGCTCCGTGTAAGCTCAAAAGTTTCTCTCTCTGTCTCTCTCTCACCAAACAGAAGTTGGTCCAATAAAATGCATTACCTCACCCACCTTGTCTCTCTAATATCCTGGGACCAACATAGCTACAATACTGCATACAGTTCTTATCTGAGATGGTTAAACAATTCAGCTCCTCAGGTATGTTTATATGGAATCCTGAAACTGGGGATTGGAAAAATACTAGTGTAGTTTTTAGAAGTATGTGCCTACACACACACACACACACACACACACACACACACACACACACACACACACACACACACACACACACACACACACACACACACTCGGCTTGAAATGAGAGAGACTGTTCCCTTTGTTAAAACTAAGGAATTAATGTAATAAATATGGTGTGATGAAGTAAAGGGAGTTCCCTTTGGTCACTGATGGGGTCAAGATCAGATTTTTTGATATCTTTAAAAAAATAAATCTGTGTGGTATGTTCTATGGATGCATAAATTAACAAGCGATACTGAACAATTGCTCTCAGAAGACCACTGAGGATCTGGGGGTTGTGGGGGTTTTTTCTTTTTTCTTTTTTTTTTTTTTAACATGCAAATCCTGCTTGATAAACATGGATTCATTTGCTGGTTAGCAATCAGTTTACCAGGCTTGACAAAGGTTATTGCAAGAATTAATATGCCTCTTCTAATAATTAATGTTAATGAGTCAACTAAACAGTAAACAAGACAACAAAGAACTGCTAATGAGACAGCCTTTACTCATTTGTTTAATCAGTTAGTAAGGTAGTGGGCAATAAATACATCGCTATTCTGCCATCTGCAAGCCCTTAATAGACAGAGTGTTTTAAAAGAGATTTAAGCTGATTTTTTACACTTGCATTAAATAGTTGACTGGGTAGGTGGGACATCTGAAAGAGTTTTGAGATCTGTATAATTAAGTGCCTTGACATTCTGTGTCTGAAGGACATTGGCACATGTCCAAATCCGATGTGCTGCTCTCAAACCATTTAATTGAAACCATATTAAAAAAAAAAACAACTTGGCAAAAACCTTGCATGAGGGTTTTTCACTATTGGATTGACCAGACAGGGCAACAAAGCTGATAAAACAGGATTAGCAAAATTGTATTGTTGGATATTATAGGCTGTGTGACATGCAGTACAAGAAAGGAATTTTGCAGGATTAACCTGCAGAGAATAAAGATGTAACAGACAAGAGGACTGAATTAATAGACTGCTGTGACCAAAGCAGGAAAATCTAAATTTGCATGGGATATTAACAAGACTAATAAACTTTTGGCCAGGGGAGATCTAGTTGCTGTCCTTAGTCCTGCAGTTTTCCAGTCTACATAACCTGTTGCATTACAAGTAAGTTTAATGTAGAAAAATGTCCCACGTAGATGGTGGTTGGTTGGATGGTTTGTTTAAAAACTTCTTAAATTATTGGCAAGGTTTTCTAATTTCCTTACAAACAGGAAAAGGGCTTATTTTTCTACTTCTAATGGCCATCTTACTCTCTCATACCAGTGTAAATCCAGATTAACTACATTATCTTCAATGGATTTCTCATTGGCTACTCTGAGACCTTATTCCGGCTGCTGTTGGAAGACTTGGTTCCGTAGATTTGGCTATTAAATATGTGCCATTTGAAATGAATTAGATAGACAAGATGGGTGAGGCAATATTCTTTATTGGACCAACTTCTGTTGGTGAGAGAGACAAGCTTTTGAACTTACACACCAACGGAAGTTGGTCCAATAAATTAATATTACCTCACCAACCTTGTTTCTAATATTCTCGGGCCAACACTGCATACACCTAGTTGAAATGTATGTAACTGTATGTTTAATTTGCATATAAGATCTGGCCCCAGGTGCAATCATATGAGAGTTTTTAGAATGATATGGTGCCAGAGAAGATGGAAACAGCCATAGTGATAACCCCCACCAATAAATGAAGAATTCATATTAAGTAAAAGGGAGGGAATAGATTAGAATCATAGAAGATTAAGGTTGGAAGAGACCTCAGGAGGTCATCTAGTCCAACCCCCTGCTCAAAGCATGACAAACCCCGACCAAATCATCCCAGCCAGGGCTTTGTCAAGCCAGGCCTTAAAAACCTCTAAGGATGGAGATTCCACCACCTCCCTAAGTAACCCATTCCAGTGCTTCACCATCCTGCTAGTGAAATAGTTTTTCCTAATATCCAACCTAGACCTCCCCCATTGCAATTTGAGACAATTGCTCCTTGTTCTGTCATCTGCCCACTGAGAACAGCCTAGCTCCATCCTCTTTGGAATCCCCCTTCAGGTAGTTGAAGGCTGCTATCAAATCCCCCCTCACTCTTCTCTTGTGCAGACTAAATAAGCCCAGTTCCCTTAGCCTCTCCTCATAAGTCATGTGCCCCAGCCCCCTAATCATTTTCATTGCCCTCCGCTGGACTCTCTCCAATTTGTCCACATCCTTTCTGTAGTGGGGGGCCCAAAACTGAAGGCAATACTCCAGATATGGCCTCACCGGTGCTGAATAGAGGGGAATAATCACTTCCCTCAATCTGCTGACAATGCTCCTACTAATGCAGCCCAATATCCCGTTAGCCTTCTTGGCCACAAGGGCACACTGTTGACTCATATCCAGCTTCTCGTCCACTGTAATCCCCAGGTCCTTTTCTGCAGAACTGCCGCTTAGCCAGTCGGTCCCCAGTCTGTAGCGGTGCATGGGATTCTTCCGTCCTAAGTGCAGGACTCTGCACTTGTCCTTGTTGAACCTCATCAGATTTCTTTCGGCCCAATCCTCCAATTTGTCTAGGTCACTCTGGACCCTATCTCTTCCCTCCAGCATAGCTACCTCTCCCCCCAGCTTAGTGTCATCCGTGAACTTGCTGAGGGTGCAATCCAGCCCATCATCCAGATCATTAATGAAAATGTATAATTTACTTTTCAGTTAATGTAATACTATTTCTCACCAAAAACTGTCTTTTAAACTGACTTCCTTCAGCGAGCAAGTGATGCATACAATAAACTATTTTTTTTAAATAAAAGCTGACAAATAGTGTAGAGGCTTTTGAAGATTTAAACAACCTTGAAAAAGTACATATTTTTTTTCCCACCCACAGTACTAGTGACAGTCTTTAATGCTCCCAGGAAACAGACTGTATAAAAAGTGTTTGGCGTTATTTTGTGTGCGACAGAATGTTACTCTGTTGAATGCCACAACATGCAGTGAAAGGGAAACAGTTCACCTTTAGCCAGAACTATCATGCCATCATTTGATCAATACAAACTGAAATATGAATTCAGCTTCCAGGCTCCTTTTCTAGGGTGAAGGTTAAGTACAGATATTGGTAAAATATAAATAGACTTTTTTCAGTGTGGTCTGATGTACTGAAACTCTAGAAATGTTCTATTGAAATAAAAGCTCTTAATGCAACATGGTGAGATATACACACGTGTCAAGAAATTCAGCTCCAGTTCCCACAGCAACTGTACAATAGAACTTGGCTCTGAGGAGTAGTCTGTTATTACATATGGTAATAGCTTTTCTGCCTAGGGGCCAAATCTGGTTACTCCTCCCCTGCACGTGTTGGGAGAAGGCTGTGTCAAACCATGCATGGGACTCAGCACCTCAGTCAGCTGCCTGCTGGGGAATTTCCTTTGAGCTAAAATATGAGGGTCTGCTCATCTTGTGGAAAAGACCAGGTGATTTGCCCCCAAATCTGTCTGATCTCAGAAGATCTGCTAAGACAAGGGGTTCCTGCCTGGAGGCTTCTTACCTTCACACTGCCGCCTAGTTCCTTAGTTTGCTGCTGCCCCTGCATGACTCCTTCAAGAAATGTTATCCCAGGAACTGCTGTCTGTTTAGTCACTATCACTAGCTTTCCTTGTGGGGGTGGTGGGGGCTGGGAAACTGGCAGAGAGCTCCTGGCTCTGCCCCTTCCCAGGACATTGTGCCTTACTCTTGACAAACCCTCATGGAAAATGGGGGCGCATACTCCCTCTTTTTGGAGCGACAGGCATTCGAACAGTCTCCATTGCACGCTGTCCCTAATAAGGGAATGTACAAAGACCTCAGACACACATTAATATAACTCCAAAGAAAGCTGGTTGGTTCAAGAGCAGGCTATGCTGTGTTTTTGGTTAATAACTGTCCTCACAAGTCACATGGGAAAAAAAGGGCAGGTTATAGACTGATTTGCACTCCAAAACTAAGCCATCCTTTCACTCGTTTCAGACCAGTAATAGCATGCACATGAAGTTTTGAATGAGTGGTCACAGATACCTGAGCAATTGGGGGCAGGGACTGTATTTTTATTCTGTGTTTTGTACAGCACCTAGCACAGTACGGTCCTGGTCCCTGACTGGGGCGCCTGGGTGCTACGATAATACAGATAATTTCATAAGCGCCACCTGGGTCATCTCAACACTCAATTATTGTTCACCGGTGGTGCTGAACTGCTGTGCTGTCTGAGATACCTTTGTCATTTTCAGGGTGCAGTAGTTTGTACAGCCACTAAAGTCAGATCCATGTAGATGCAGAAGCCAGGAATTATTTAATAAGATGAAAATGATAGAATTCATAACTCCCAGTGTGACTTTAACATTGAAGTGTGGCTTTAATGATAATGGCTTGGATGTTGTCCTCAACTTCTGCAGGCAAACATGGGACAGGAGCACCGTAGGGAGAAGCAGATGATTTGTAACTTGCTCTCTTCTGGTCCTGAAAGAGCCTCTCTGTAAGAATACAGTATGGAGGAGCATTTGAGGGGGAGAGGAACTGTAGAGCAAGCACTGCGCAGGTGATGCTACCCAGCAGAGTCCTAGGAATAAATCTACAGCGAAATTAATGCTGCTTTATGTAGCACACATTCAGGACCTGCTGCCTTGGAGAGATGGACATGGTGCAGCCCTGGAGGGAGGGAGAGCTAATGATAACAATGGTCTGCTGAGGGAGTGATGTTGTTGGAAGAGACACACCTCTGAAGATTTTGGCCAAGATCCTCACAAGTATTTAGGCCACCAAGTCCTATTCAAATCAATGGGAGTTAGGGATCTGAATATCTATGTGGAAAAATCTATATCTATCTTTTGTCTTTTGTGAATCTTAGGGCTTTACAGGGAATCTGGGTTACATCCCCTGCCTGTAGCTTTAAGTCCCCGTGGCTTGAGAGAGAATGAGGGAAGGGAGAGACCTAGCCTAATATAAAAGCTGAGAAGCCAGCTTTACGCAGTTCCCTGTGCAGTATTAAATTTGTTTTAAAATAAGTAAAATATTAACATTGCATCAGTGTCGCTTATTTGTAAAAATATTTAATGTCTTATAACTAAAACAATCAGGCAGTGCTACAGAACCTGTCATTGTCTGATCTAACCATATTTCTCTTGTTTTCTAGATCGTAGCTGTGAGGAACACACACAGTCAACTTCAACAGCTGGGGAAGAGCAGTCTGTTAAAGAACATGCAGCCTGGAGGCCCACCCACATCCATCTACATGGTATGGTGCAGCAGCTGGTGTTGTGAATCAGGCCGTTGCCAATCAGAGAACGGCTACTTCACAACACCAGGGTTGTACCCTACCACAGTCAACAGCCTGGAAAGCAACGTACACAAAACGAAGATTCCTGACGCTTACATTCAACGTTGTCTTCTATCCTCAATTCCAACCTAAGGCCCCTAAAGTTATCTTGTAGAGCATTTACCCGGCAGACATTTAACATTTCTGTAAGGTATACGGCAGCTAGATTAATTACTGTAATGTTAAGGAGGAGGTAGGTCTTATCAAGTAAATGAAAATATTAGCGCATAGAGCCCCACTACATTCCTGGTGTGGTGTGGTTTATGGATTGTTGTCCTGGCTTATGTACTATTTATTATAGGCACAATTCCATCTAATTACCCAATCAGTTGTTTTCTGTAACTTACTGTATTTGTCATAAAAGAAAACAAAGTTTGTGAGTGATAAGAAAATCTCAGCTGTGTTGTGTGCAAGTAGAAGCACCTTCTAATAACTGAGCACGGTTGTCTAGAACTAGTACCATAGGGGCTAGCTGCTATTTCTCAAAGGAGAAAAACTGAATTCACATTGCTCAGTAAACCACCAACAAATCTGCTACACTTCCTACATGAATGCAGAACACACAAAATATCTACTGTACCCTCTTAGTTACCTAACTCTTCTTGGAGAGAAATATATAGGAGGTCATAGGGCAAAACCCTAACTAAGGAACATAGGTTTATGTTAAGAAGGAACATGTATTGGGAAAAAATCTAAGATGCTGTTACTTGAGGCAGTGAAATGGTTTCCACTGGAAGCTGTGAAGCTGGGGAGTACTAATGGATGTCATCAACAATTGTATTGTATATAATACAGGGGTCGGCAACCTTTCAGAAGTGGTGTGCCAAGTCTTCATTTATTCACTCTGATTTATGGTTTCGCTTGCCAGTAATACATTTTAACATTTTTAGAAGGTCTCTTTCTATAAGTCTGTAATACATAACTAAACTATTGTTATATGTAAAGTAAATTAGGTTTTTTAAATGTTTAAGAAGCTTCTTATAAAATTAAATTAAAATGCAGAGCCCCCCCGCGGCTGGTGGCCAGGACCCAGGCAGTGTGAGTGCCGCTGAAAACCAGCTCGCGTGCTGCAGGTTTCCTACCCCTGCTCTAATACAGCAAAGTGAAGTTAGTTTGAAGCACTGAAGTTGCCCACCCTTTCTTAGACTTAGGAGGGGAATTTTTCACTGATTTCCCCCCCCACACACACACACACACAGATTCTTTTGCATAAGACAATTTCTTTGTATCTTTTCTGCATAAAAAGTTAAACTAATTTTGAAAGATTTAGAAAAATTATCACTATTCTAGCACAAAAAAAGCAGAGTTCTTCTCAAACAATCCGAGGCACAAATGCCTACAGCCATGAGCAGCAGGTATAATAGGCCTAAGGCTAAGCCTTCCCTGGCACAGCCACTGCCACCCCACCTCTGGACGCCTAGGCCGTGGTGAGCCTGCCTCTTCCCCTCTCTGTGTTCCACCAGAAAGTTTTTTTTCTTATTTATTATGCTCCATGCAGGTTCTGGGGTGGCTGAGGAGGCTGTATCTTCCCTTGGACTCCCCATAGTGATTACTAATAAACCTGCAAAAAGAACAGGAGTACTTGTGGCACCTTAGAGACTAACAAATTTATTTCAGCATGAGCTTTCGTGGGCTACAGCCCACTTCTTCGGATGCATAGAATGGAACATATATTGAGGAGATATATATACATCCGAAGAAGTGGGCTGTAGCCCAGGAAAGCTTATGCTCAAATAAATTTGTTAGTCTCTAAGGTGCCACAAGTACTCCTGTTCTTTTTGCGGATACAGACTAACACGGCTGCTACTCTGAAACCTAATAAACCTGGGAATCTGAGTAGCAGATACAGCCTCAGCTGACCTGGAACCAGTATGGAGCTCAGCATTCTCTCCAGCTGCCACTGCTCCAGTCTCCCGCACTCTGTCTCCAACCCCCTCTCCAGAGGTCCCCATTGCCAATTTGCTGTTGACAGTTCCTCCTCTTTTCTCCCCACTCCCTGTCCACTTCCCCTCCTCCCCGCTCAACTCCCCCCTGCTCGCAGCCTTCAACTGGGTTTCGTCCTCCTTCCCCACCGCCCAGCTGCTGCTCGCCAGGTTCCTCTCTGCTCCACCCCCTTCTCCCCACTCACGCTCAGCCCCCCTGTCCTTGCTGCAGTTCCCCACTCACAGGGCCGGCTCCAGGGTTTTTGCTGCCCCAACCAGCAAAAAGTGCGGGGGGGAGGACCATGATCGCGATCAGTTCTACTGCCTCCGCTTCAGTCTTCGGCGGCTGGTCCTTTGCTCCGAGGGGAAGTGAGGGACCTGCCGCTGAAGAACCGGACGTGCTGCCCCTCACCGTTGGCCACCCCAAGCACCTGCTTGCTGGGCTGGTGCCTGGAGCCGGTCCTGCCCATTCAGCCCACCCGTGCTTGCTGTGGCTGGGTTTCGCACATGGTGAGCGGGAGGTGAGGGGGGCGAGCAGGGAGGAAAGGAGAGGAGGGAGGTATGCAGCCAGTCGGGGGGGAGGGATGTGGAGAGCAACAGTGGAGGGGGCCAAGCGGGAAGAGAGAGACACAGGAGCAGGCCAAGTGGGAGCAGGGCCTTGGACGAGGCGGGGGGAGGGGTGGGAGTGTGGGTGGGGCTGTGGGCAGAAGAGGCGGGAGGGGGAGCTAGCCTCCCCAAGCGGAAGCATCACCTGCCACCCATCCCCAAAGCTTGCTCCCGCTTTACACATCTCTAAATGGAATGAGCCAGATTCTTGGCTGCTGTAACTGGGCATAGACCCAATAAATTCACTTGAGCTACTTCAATTTTAATATGGAGATTACCTATCTCATAGAACTGGATGGGACCTTGAAAGGTCATCGAGTCCAGTCCCCTGCCTTCACAGCAGGACCAAGTACCATCCCTGATAGATTTTTGCCGCAGATCCCTAAATGGCCCTCTCAGGGATTGGACTCACAACCCTGGGTTTAGCAGGCCAATGCTCAAACCACTGAGCTATCCCTCCCCCTTTATAAGAGCTGAGGGTCTGCCCCAATGAAGCTGCTTTGAGCAACCTCTAATATTCCATTTAAAAAGAAAAAGTGGTTTGTAAAAGGGGCGGGCAATGGAGCGCTTGTGGCCTTTTATTACTTTATGATGGATGAAGATCTGAAATGTTTCTGTCAAAGAAGTTGGGGGACTAAGGAAGGGGGAGTTTCTGCTTGATTTTTTTTACACGAGGCATTCAGGTTTTCTCCATTGTGGGAGACTCTGTGGTGACTAGAGAGCAAGTGAAATTATGAAATCAGAGACTGAAAGCTGAGCAATTGCGAAGGAAGGCGATTAGACTATTTAAATGCCTGTTTTAACTCCAGTGCCTAAGGAACACTTTGAAAATAGATCTTTTTTTTAAAATGTTCACACCACTATGTGTTAATGTGTGGTAGTTCTTAGTAAATAGAAGTCCCACTAAGTCCTTGCCTTAGACACAACCAATCATCTCAGTAAGTATTGACTATTTCTAACAGCAGGCGTAGAAAGGGCAAAATAAAGACAAAGATCAGTTAAGGAAAATTAGCACAAGCTAAGGGGGGATTTTCAAAGTGTTCAGTGTTGGCCCGGTTCTGATTCTGTTGAAACTAGCAGTTAAAGGACTTCAACAGGAACAGCGTTAGGCTGAAGTTGGACACTTGAAAATCCCATCTTTGATGCATGATTTCTGGTAGTGGAGCAGAGGTGGGGTTAGCAGTGGAAAGCTAAACAAAAGTAAGAGGGACGTAGTATGGCACACTGGATCATGGATCATGTTCCAGGTGTGGAGCAGCATGAAGAAAGGCCTGGAAATGTGAGCGCAAGGTGACAAAAGGGCTCAGAAAGGAAAGAAGAGTTGGAAATGAATAGAACACAGAGTATGTCTCCACTGGAGCATGAACACTATGTCCCACAAGGTCCTAGCTGTGTGTGTTAAAATCAGACAAAACATTAGGTGCAGATTGCAGTGCAGGCAAAACAGGTGGCAGCTCTTGCCATGGCTTTTAGGCCTCTGGCGAGCACTGACAAATTCATTACTGGAAACCAGTCTGTTTCACCTGTGTGTTAGTATGGGTAAGATGGGTATTGAACTTACAATAATGTGTTTAAACTTTATGAAGTGCTTGTAAATTGCTGCATGCATTAATCTCACTTATAATATCTTCATTACATGCTATAAGGGAATATTTAAACATTTGCTTTGTAACTGTAAAAAATGTTTGCTCTGAAACTGAACCTAACAAGCGGGATTGTCGCCTCATCGGGAAAGCTATCCAAACTAAAGGGGCCATTGTGGGAGATCAAATACCAAGATTTTGTAAATTGCCCCTTCACACCCATGAAGTGGTGAAACTCATAAGGGCTCATCCCATCAGCTTGAATTTGGGAAGAAAAATAAAAATAGCTGGGAAGAAAATATTTAATTTCTTTTGCTGTTTAGACTCTCACAGGGCTGGAGTTACAAAATAGAAGCAGAAATCCAAGGCTCAATCTGGGTTAGCCCTAAAAGACATTCAGGGCTGACAGATTACTAGATCTGTCACCTTTTGCATTCATAAACTGTAACTCATTTGTGTGTATATATTTGCCTACTTTAACCAGTAAATAACTCTCTTTTTCCCTAGTTAATAAACCTTTATTTATTACAGGACTGGCTACAAGCATTGTCTTTAGTGTGAGATTTAAAGTACAGGCAATTCTCATTTTACACGCATTTAACATGCGCGAATTCAGCTTTGCGCGGTCGGCAAAAACAAAAACAAAAAAAGAGAAAAATAACAATTTAAATACTGTTCCTGTAGTGCGGGCGATTCCGCCTGCCATTACACTCAATGTAATTTTGACTATATGCGTTTTCCCTTTACGCACTGACAATGGAACGTAACCCCAGCGTAAGATGAGACTCGCCTGTACAAATTGACCTGGGGTAAGTGCCTTGTCCTTTGGGACAGGGAGCAACTTGTATCTTTTGTGATCTTTGGTGTATAGCAACCAACTATCACTAAGTCCTGCTTGCCTGGGTGGGAAGAGACTGGAATGCCCAAGGGGACTGTCTATGACTCTGTTGTAAGACTGTTCTAGTGTTTTAGGAGTTCACGTTTGTTACTGGGTTGGTGAAATCTAATTATAGAACACACAACCAGGGCCAATCAGAGGGGGGGGGCCAGGAGGGCCATTTTGCCGGGGCCTCAAACTCAAAGGGGGCCTCAAATTTAAACACTTGTTAATTTTTTGGCATTTGATAAGTTTCACAACCTGTTTTTATGCGCATCCCTATCGGACCAAAATGTGACACGCACTCAGCTGAGAGCTGCAAATTTAAGGAATTGCTTCAAGAAATACTCGAACTTGGATTCTCTGGGGTGTTTTCTAATATCACAATAGCATTGCGTTTTTTTGTCAGTTTGCCTGCATCAGTGGCTTCAGAGTAACGCACCTTCAACATGTTGAAGCAGGTAAAGAACTATCACCATTCAACTATGGGACAAGAGCGTTTCGCCATGCTTAATATCAGCTGTGACATGGCACGAACACTAGAATTTTCCTCAATAATTAGTGCATTTGCACAGAAAAAGGCTAGAAAAGCATTTGTTATATAAAAAAATTCAAATGATATCTCGCTTTTTGGTGCCTTATTTGGTTTTCATGTGTTGTCATTTTTTATTTTTATTATGACTAGGGGCCTCAAAAGCTGGAAGTGACCCGGGCCTCTCTGGACATCTGAGAGGGCCTGCACACAACCAGTTTGGGGTCCCTGCTCTGCTTCTTGACAGTCTGCCCTGAGGCGAGCACTCACGGTTGTGAACCACTCCAGACAGTGTGATACAGATCAAACAATTTTGTCCAGGTGGTATTCCTACTTACATAACCCTGAATGTCCTTCATGGCAGAATTCCTACAACCAATGGCATTCAAAAATAGATATAAGACATGCAGGAAATTTGTCCAGTATAATAGAGGAGGACAAGCTATGGACACTGACCAAGTCTGACTCTCTTGTTTACTGATTAGTTGGAAAAAAAGAATTGTGTGGATCAGGAACCAGAACCTTGACCATTTTAAAATTTATTGTAATATTTGAGATCCCTGCTTCTCCTAACATTGCAATGTTTATTTTATAGGATAAAATATTTTAAAATGTGTAAACATTGTGAACATGTTCTATAGCTCAGAATTCCCTTAAATATACAAGTGTGTTGATTCACATGAACAGCTGTTAAAGATTTAATCAGTCTGTTATCTTTTATTATGAACTGGATACCTGTTTGACGTAGTCAATACTTGTCTGCAAGAATCCAGTGTTGAAATTGGATAATTCTAATGTTCATTGAGAGATGAATTGATATTAAATATCACTGGTTTTCTCTATCTATGTTATGAAGAATTGTGGGAATTACTTTTGTAATCTCAGTTCCATTTATTAAAGACCTTATTGGAAGTGTCACTTCAGATGTGACCTTTGGTACATTTATTGTACGTTTCTAATTTTAATCCATCCAATTTTCGCTATTTTAAATGATTTCCTAGGGAATTATTATATACATATGGTAATACAGTATTACTGCTGAAAAATGAAGCACTTCTCAATAAGAAATCTAAATATGCCACTTCATCAACTCATTATCCTCTTGCCAACATTATTGTCATTAGCTATGAACAGTAGAAGTCAGGAGTTCTTTACAGCCCTATCCAAATGTTTAGGTGCTTACGGGTTGAGTCTAACATGATAAAATAAACATTTAGTGTACAGAATAGATAACAAATGTGGATTTTTAAATTGGGTTATCATTACTCTGAAATAAGCACCACCAGTTCCTCTGAATTCCAACTGGAGCTGTGGCTGCCCAATTACCCTAAAAAATCAGGTTGTCTTGTGTTTCCCAGTAGGCACCCAAAATTAATGGGCACATTTAAAAATTTGAGGCTTAACCTCTCTGGTGCTTGTTTTGTATGAAAAAATGGGGATGCTATGATTTAAATTTCTCTGTTGTTGAGTTTAATTTATTAATCCTCATAAATCACCTTGAGATTGTTGGTGGAAAACATTGTAGCACGGCAAAGTATCTAGAATTGAAATGCTGTATGGTAATCTCTTGTGATCTAAAAAGGGTTATTCTGAAGGTGCCTTTCATATTTAAACAACTTATTTTTCATCCTTGGATCTTGGAAATTGACACCTGATGGAAACTGTTGGTTTTATTTTCTCAGTGTATTCAATATTTATTATTGCTGTACTTCGTTTGTTCAGAGTGGATGCCTTTGTTTCCATGCTGGTCTACCAGCAGTGCACACAAAACTTCAGATAGGAGATTCTTGTAAAATTCTCTTGTTTTCCGACACACAGGAACAGAGCTGCTAGGCACACTAGGAATGAATCTCTATCATGATGTGTTTGCACGCACACTAGTTTTTTATTATAGGGCTACTCATGAAGAGGCATTAGGGGATTTTCTTTTTCTTTCTTTAATCAGACCTGAATGTCGAAGCAAAGAAAAAAAAGTGTGAAATTAAAATGACACTTCAAACAGATACCATACTAGAGAACAAATAAGTAGGTCTGGAATTTTGTACCCAGGAGCCTTGGCTAAGCTCTACGCTCTATAAAAGTGCCTCAACAGGAGGAAAAAATACGGAAGTAATCTTTAGTCATCTTAACACAGTGAGCAAAAGGTGACATTGAGGGAAAAGAGCCTTTTGTTCACAACTAAGGTTTTAAAAAGCAAAGGAGGGTTTTTGATAGAAAGTCTGATCAGATTAAATAACCTGCAAAACCCGCATTTATTTATTCTGACACATGTTCCCAGTGCTTGGTACTTTAAAATCACTTCTGTGAGACTTCTCCTTCACCCAGTACACAATACAAGACAACCTTTGGCAACGAATGGTAAAAGAGTAGAAAATAAAACTTTGAGTGATGTTTTGACCAGGAAGTTCCTTTGGCTGCTTGGCTTAACTTGCTGTTGGCAGGGGGCCTTCAGAAAATCTATCACATTAATTACAAGTGTAAAGGAATGTTACAAAAAAACACAAGCCAGCGAGCAAGTGTGTGTCACAAACAAAAAGAGCTTTCTATAAAGCTGTGCTTAGACAGTTAATAGCACACAATGAACAATTATCTTGCTGTAGGAGAAGTACCGGTATATGGGATAGAATTCATATATCATTTCAGACCTTAATTTACATACAATTCTATATACATAAATTATTACTGATAGATTATCACTCTGCAATTTAACATGCACGATTAATGCACTGCAATCTCTACTGCCCGTATAAAATTACCATTAGTGAGCATGTAAAATACATGCACTCAGAGAAAAGAGATAGATACACACAAATGAATAGCCATACCTGCATGTATATATGCACATTTATAAAGAATATCCACCACGTAAGCGGTCCTCAAACATATAGTTAGTCACACGCTGAAACTTGTCAATTGTGCAGTGAAGTCACATTGCAAGTGAGTGGATAAGACTGCCACAAAGTAAAGCTAAGTAGTCATCCTGTACAAATTTGGATCTAGCGAATATCGAAAGAGAATGCAGACTCCAGAGAACATATATTATAAAAATAACTGAAAAGGTCAATTACGTGATCATAAAAGTTTTTTTCTGGCTGTTTTTTTCTTACTGCCTTGTAATAAAGTTTTCTTTGACAAAATAGATGTTACCTTTGTGCTTTAACATAATTATCTGCATGTGTCCGAGTGCTTCAAAAATGGATTTTTACACTGCATTTGATCAGACATAGACAATCAAATGTAAGCAGGGGGCAGGCTGCACCAGTTACAGTTCTATTAGCAAGATTTGTAAGCTTAGCTCCACACACAAACATACACACTCCATTTTGAAATTGTACACCAAGAGCTTGCTTTATCACTGCTACATCAGGGTTACACTGGAATAACTCCATTTCAAAGGACAATGTTGATTCCACCTTTCCCAATTACGAATGGAATATCACATACGGCTTTGGTATGAACAGGCTGATTTCAGTGGAATTATGTCAGCGTAAAAGTGGAGTAATGCAGGAGTGAATCAAGCCAAAAAGTTTACTGCTGAAAGTAAATTGTCACTTTGCACGTCGTTAACGGGAAAGTAACTGGTATAACTTTTATACCATGGGAGCAATGAAATGTCCAACAAAATATGTTAAATGCACAAGGGCCAAATCGTATTTACTATAGTCCAGTGATTCTCAAATGGTTGATCAGGACCCCAAAGTGGGTTGGCACCCTGTTCTATTGGGAGTTAGACTTACTGGAGTCTGGGGGTGAAGCCAATGCCCAAGCCCCACCGCCTGGGGCTGAAGCCAAAGTCCAAGGGCTTCAGTCCTGGGTGGCAAGACTCAGGTTACAGGCCCCCACTCCCAAGGCTGAAGCCTTTTGGCTTTGGTCCCCTGCCCGGGGCAATGGGACTTGGGTGGACTCAGGCTTTGGTTCCCCCCTCCTGGAGTTGTGTAGTAATTTTTAATCACACACAAAGAAAAGGCAATCCACATCAACTTTGAAGATACTGCAGCAGTAGTTTTGCATACCTACTGCACTAGCTTCTAGGAACCAGATTCCCTGCTGCCCAGAGTTTCTGCTTGGTGTAGCAGAAAGAAGGGGCTGATTCTCCGACAAAATCTGTGGTAGGCCCAGCTATGATTGAGGGCTGCTCTAAATGCCAGCAGCTGGGAATTGCCAAAGCATGTCATGCAGCGGTCACAGCCGCTCCTCTGGAACTGTATACTGGGACTACAAGGGTTGGTAGACAGGAATCACCTATGCTGCTCTGTGCCCAATGTGGACTCCTCTCCCCCTGGGAAATCCCAAGCTAGAGAGTTGTGGCAGGTTATCCACATCCTTTGGTGCCCCTGAGCAGCACAAAAGAGCAAGCATGAATATTTGGAGCCACGTGAATATTTTATCAGAGCTTGTGGAGGTCAATGATTGTGCAATTTAAAAATGTCAGAGGTAGAGGACTAAAAACCTAAACATGGGATTTATTCTACTTTACAGTTTTAGAGATTAATTCTTCAGTAAATGTCAAGCCTCGTCTTCCCCGTGACACGTGTTCTATGCCCAGTGCTCACTTCTCTCCCTGTTCTTCCTATCGTTGCATTTTATATAATGATGGTGATGTTCTCTATACTCGGCATACGCTAAAGCCGGCAACAGCTCTGTCCATAAACAGTGATTGTACTGACCTTTGAAACACCTGAAAATGTCACAAGTTTTTTTTTTTAAAGCTACCGTTGAATTGTGTAGTCTCTGAGAAGCCTGATTCAGTGGGTGTTCCAGAAATATGCTGGGATGAGAGCCATGGCTAGGACACAGAGACGTTATTGTTGCCCTTCTCTGCTGCAGCATTCTTTTCCAGGAGCACCTTAGGAATTTTTTGAGATTTGCATGCCGGGGGCTAATGAAGCAGATTCTGCTCATAGTGATTATTGTCAGAAAATGCCTTTGTAAACTGCGTTTGAAGTCTTTTGAACCAGGTGGGAAGCCATTAACAGATTTAAGAGGATTAGATTTAACCAGGGTGGTAACTCCTAGTGGCCTTGGATCTACAAAAATGCAGTTTAGCTAGGCCACAGGAATCGTCCCATTTGGTACCTCCCCTGTATTATTATTATTCATATTGCAGTAGCACCCACTGGCCCTAATCAAGATCAGGGGTCCAGTGTGCTCGGCAATGTACTTACATGTAGTAGCAGACAGTCTCTGTCCCTGAGGAGTTTACAAACTAAATAGAAAAAAACAAAGGGTGGAGCAGAAACAGTTAGAGAGTGATGTGACCCACTGAAGGTGACACAGCGGATTAGTGGAAGAGCTGGGAATAGAATACCAATCTCTGGAGTCCCAGTCCAGTGCCTTGCACACTAAACTACCCTCCACTCACAGAGCTGAGACTTTAGGTTTCCATCTCTATGGTATAGGATGAATCCCTGGGTCAGTGTATTTGTAAAGGGGGAGGGGCTCTCTTTGCATAGAATAGGAATTAAAATTCAAATTTAATCCTTCTGATAACCACTTCCCAAAAGATTCCATCTCATCCAGCTAGGAACATAGTGCTTCTGCTTCTGTCATCATAGACTGGTTGGGTACCAGTAGGCTAAGAAACCATTAATGACTGCAGAAGACCTGCTTTAAAAGGCTGGAAGGGTTTAAATCTCAGTGTGCAGGGCAGTAGCCATGCTGCTTGTCTTGTACCAGCTGGGAATGGAGGAATAAGTTCTGTCATAAGACAAGGGAGTCATCATGTTGAAAAGAGGATCCGTGGTCTCTTGTTGTCCCTCTTGCATACTCATGATGGCCCTCCCTTCCACTGAGTTTAAACTATCCCCTCTATTCAGCCATCTATGAGGTAAAAGTGGTTCAGAGGTCTGAGGAGTCAAGGTCTGAGCATGGTTTAGTTTTTGGCAGGGTGTTGCTCAGTTATGCCAGCTGTAGCAACTGGGCTACTCTGGCACCAGTGACAAAGCAGTGAGTCTGCCTTGCAACGTTTTCATGGAGTTTGAAAATTAGAGGACTCTTGCTCTTTGGTGGATCCTGTTAGTAGTCCCATTTACCAGCTTTCCAACCTAGCCCTAACCAATTCGGAAGGATTCCCAGGAGGGGGCCCCGCTGGTGGTTTACCAAATTTGAAATCTTAAGGCTAGATCAAGTACAAAGACCCACCCTGCCAAGCTGGGTTGCTCTTTCAACCTGTCATTTAAGATGGAGAGGCAGGTGGAATTGGCTGAGGACGCAGTGCTGGGTGCCAGAATGATAGAGGTGATGGGTGGAAGGACTCCCTTGTATGTACCTACTCTTTGTGAGCACCTTGGTGAAGCAATCAGTTAGTGGGGAAGGTTCTCAAGGAAATAGTAAATTATTTTTACCTGGGACTTTGACTACCAACTTTTTGGCCTGAGGATGTGCTCCTTCTCTTTGAAAGCCATCTCATAGGGTAAGGTGAACCACCCACAGATAGAAACATAATGTGGCTTGATTCCTCAATTGACAAAGGACAGGATAGTCTTCTGCAAGAAACATGACCTTCCTCAACACGCCAAATATATCCATATTCCTTACCAAAGGACAAAAGGAATAGTGCTCTTGCTCTGACAACTTGCAAGATTTTTACATGACTTTTTAAAATTTAAAAATACTAGTTGCCATAGTAACAATCACATGGCCTAGTACTTATTCTAACTCAGATACACATTATTGAGAACGGTCTTGAAATAAAAATACCAACATGTCACAGGAACTTTTGTACTTTATCTGAATGTTTCCAGGGAAGGGGAATATATGTGCGGAAACCTGTCTTATATAGCCCTGCTAGATTTCCCCTTTATTTCAATGTTGTATGTCTAATTTCTCATTTTATCATTCCATGCAAGCTATATTTTTCTTGCTCTATCTGGCAACCTCAAAATAGTGGATGATGTTAATGTAATCAGATTGTGCCCATTGCAGCTCATAACAGGTAAATAGTGGGGATTAAAAGGGTGTTTTCTTCATGACTATTTTTGGTCTCTGGTCACATTTGGCTTCTCTAGAACCAGCTGTATTTCCACTGCATTCATATGTCTGTGTCACTGTCAAAACCTTCCAGTATATTTATTTCTTGGGTAAATACATATTCTTCAAGTTTTGAGTTCAACATGCCAATTTAGTAGTTGCCTAATCACAAGGCAAGAGAAATTAAACTGATGATTGGCCCCAGCTGTTCACTTTCCCAATCTGAATGCCAAGGGAACAGTCTGGTTTGGTCCCTCCTGGTAAAGGATTGTCAGTTGTCAATGAAAAGTTACCCAGAATTCCCACTAAACAAGCATGGAGCTACATTAATATGGTCCAGAGGCACAGAAGGTGGTCACAGCCCAAGGTGTTATCTGGGCATAAATGATGTGTGCTTGGAGGAGCTTTACAAACAAGAACATGTAGCATGCTCATCATTGAGCTTACACTCTGGTTTGGCCACAGATAAAACATATCAGGCACTGTATGCTCTAAGCCAGTGTGCATTAGAGACAGTGTGAGAACATAGCAGTGGTAATTGTTCAAAGTACATTCAGAGGAAGAATTTGAAAGAAAGGAGTGACATAGGTAGTTGGACTCATGAGAGACTATGTGGCGAGCAACACAGGAAAAATGTGAAAAGGTTTTCTGGGCTTAAACAGAAAAATAGGAGACCTCAGGGCTCAAATTCTGGGGTGGAAAAAAGTGCAATAGTCTTCACTCAAGCTCCACCCCAGCTACATGAAGCACCAAAAAGAGATACCGCTCACAATACATTGTACAGATCTTCAAAGTATAATGACAGCTGGGCTCTGCTTGTCTCATCAGGTTGCCGCTTCCTCCGTGGGGTTCAGATACACCCATGGGCTGGGCCAGATCAAAGCAAAGACACAAAAGGCTACTGCCTAAGGCCCTGGCTCCCAGATTCATGTGACGCCCGTTGTATCTAATCTTTAATTTTAAAAAAATTATACGTTCTCAGCCCTCGTGGTAGCAGAGAAAAGCTTCAAAACATGAATCAAGCGTGTGGCTGTGACGTCTGCCTAAGTCAGCACACAGCCTCCAAAGACAGGTGCAGCATCTCCTGGCACCAGGGAAGAAGCCACCAGGTTCCACACCCATCACCCAAGCAGACCAGTCTCCCATTGCTGTTGAGATAGGGTGAGCTGGTCAATGAGGAGGTTTGGATGCAGCACTGGGCTCTGTGGGTTTGGCTTCCCCTTGGTGGGACTCAGCTGATCCCTTTCATTTTGGTTCCATGAGGCAGACTGGGGCATGTGTGTTCGTATTCTCCCTAGAGTCACCATGTGAGGCACCAAAATGAGCAGGCACTTGCAGTAGATTGTGCAGATCTTGTTACTTGTCTCATCCTTCTCCTTACATGCCTCTTTTGATCAGCAGTGAAATAGCTAATGCTGTTGATGTTTAAATCCTCCTAATTGGGGATGAGTAAATATCCTCATTGAGATAAATGGAGCAGTTCACTTCTCTCATTGCTAGCATGTTTCCGGCTGTCTACAAATTCAGGAAGACACTGTGCACTGGTTACATTTGGTTCACATTTTCAAAATTTTCTTTGCAACCATATAAGCTAGAGATTCTGGAGAACAAGACAGAAGGCTGAAAAAAATGGTAGGTGACCTGGGTCAATTTTCAACATCCCACTAGCAAAGAGGAAGCTCACATGGGCAATTACACAATGACCCAGACTCCTATTACACTGCCATGTCATGTGAAGCAATGCTCCCAAAGCATGACTTTTTGCATGTTAGCTATAACTGATGTTGCTTTTGATCGGTACCAGATGAAAATGAAGGCTCGGAGGCTACGGGGTTGCTGTCAAGAAGGACACACTGAGATGAAAGTCTATTTGAGGAAATACTATTGAAGTCAGTTTTTCTTTTATACGATCTCTTGGGGCACATGAGGCTGCTCTTCCTTTACCAGAAAAGCCCCAGAGCTATGGGAATTTCAGTAAAAGAAAGACATATTCAAAGTCCACATTAAGACCCAGCCATTAGAACCCATAGCAATAATTCTTATTCATAGGCATTAGCAGCTTTTCCCAAAGCTTCTGTCCTTCAAAAAATAAATGTTTATACCATCAGGCAGCATTGCTACCATTTGCTTTTACTAGCTATGTAGGTATGCATGATAAAAATAGATGTCTGCGTAACCCACCACTCTCGAGTATACAGCTCAGACTTCAGTCCCAGAATTCAAATGATGGTTGTGTACTGGGAATGATGTGGCAATGCAGCAAGGTACATGGGATACCCTTCACCAGTAATCAGTGACGCTGGCCATGTGATAAAGGTGTGGCACAGGAGTGATGAAAAGAGAAAATGAACTTTTATTTTACTCGCCCCAGTCATACAGCTCAGGACTACAAAAGGTTAATGCCCATGCCAACAGGACAGGGATCAGTATCCACTGAGTCTAATGGCTACTGTTACAGGTGGTTTCAGGAACCCACACGCAGTACACATCTAAATACTGAATTCATTCAGTAAATGTGTGCACCGTGTTAGCAATTTCTCAGGTCTGCGTGTATCTGGAGGGCTGGCAAATTCTACCAGTCACACTATGCCGATTTACAGGGCCCAGTACTCTGCTGTGATACGGCCACTTTGCTCTTTTTTTGCCAGCGGATTCTGGGCCCTATCACAGAGCAAGTGAGTCATTTGAGAAAAGTAAGGTAAGTCCTCGTGTCTGAACAAATGCACTGTAGTTGGACCTAATTAGAGGGGTGGGTTAGCAGCTGTGGCTAGTAGATAAAGATACAGTTTGGGAGGGTGGAGACGGCTGAGGAACTGGAAGGAAGTTTGAGAGGCCTCGGTGGTGGCTATTGCCCTGAGCCAAGGAAGCCGAAGGTGGTAAAGCTTACAGGGCCAGAGGCAGTGTCCTGAGCCAGGAGGGAATGTAGGAAGCTGGAGCTGGTGAAGCATGATATGTCAGGGACAAAGAGCCCTGAGCCAAGAGGAAGCTGGAGAGGCTGGTAGGAGTGAAGCGTAAGAGCCAGAGATGTGTGTGTCTGGACTAGAGTTCAGGGACTTGCTGCATGGGCTTGAGTCATGCATGTTAATAAAATCAACCCCAAGAAGGGGGCATGAAGTTTGTGGTTAGTTCCTGAGAGATCAAGGGAGTCAGAGGACTGAGTTGTGATCCCTGCAGTTTGGCCAACCTGTTACCAGGGGTTGTCTCTGCATGCTGGACTATTACATGTGGCGGCAAATGCAGGCAGGCAATCACCTTGAGGGACAGAGAGAAGAACTGCCACGGTGACGTGAGGGAAGCATTATACCTGTTAAAGGAGACTCAGCAACTGCAGACGACACTGTTGGAAAGTCAGTGACAAATACAGATACTCCCACAAGAAATTCTGTGTGAAAGACAGATAGGTCTGGGGCCCTGAGTTCAATATTCTGCATGGAGAAGAAGAACCCTGAAGGTCCCCAGGTTGGAAGGATGAAGGACTGGTATTAAGGGCTGTCATGGCTTTGGGGAAGATGAATGCTCTCTGATGTGTGGGGTGTCAAATAGCTTGTTAGGGATGCAGGTGGTTAAGCATTTTTGCTCCCAAAAAGAGGACAATTTAGCAGGTGTTCTACAGGCCTGGAGTAGAGGATTTGGGAGTCTCTCTTAGGAGAGTGGTTGGCAAGAGAGTGGACTTTAGATAGGGAGAGGTCAGGTGAAGTTGGTTGGGATGGCCGGGTACAGTGGAGTTGTCTGCCTCAAGGCCTCAGCAGAGACTGGGAGGACAGAGGAGAGGGTTCTCTGCCTACGAAGTGACGAGATGAGACTGGGAAGCATAATTTGAGAAGGCTGTAGCAGAAAGGGCACTTCAACAGCAGTTGGCTAGAGAAAGAGCTCTGTGCCCTACAAGAGCAGGAGATTTCTGCTCTGCACCAGTGGCGGCTGGCCCAGGATCGGCAGCAAGTGAAGACTACTGCACCTGCTCTCCCAAAATGCCACATGCAGCTCTTGCCCAGAACTGAAGATCTAGGGCATAGATTGAAAACATGAATCCGGTCACTCACTGAATTCACGTCAAATCCTTTCTTCATCTCACCCTACCACAGAAAGGATCATGATAGTGGAAATGCCTATTATAAATATGTTACTTTATTCTCATTTTTTTGTAAAACAGAGTTACGGAGCTCAGTGCAAAACATCCTCTCCCTATTGTGAATACCTAAGTGCAAGTGGAATCGTGGCTAAGCCAATCAGGGGCCTGGCATATGATTTACACTATGTAGTTTTCACAGCGAAGTTGATTCAAAACTGAAATAAATCAGTGTATCTCTACATCAAAAGATGTATGTCTATTCAGATATTTTGCTTCCATTTCAGCAGAAGTTTGGAGTCACTGCATCTCACAGTTAGAGCTCATCAGGAAATGATAAATGATGTTTTTTCCTGTGAAATTTAGACAAATGATTTTTTAAAAATTTTAATTGAAAATTGTATTATGTATATTCAGGTTTTCACTGAAAAAACAAAAGGATGTTGGCAACCCAATTACTGAACCCAAGCCAATAAACTGAAAAATTTCAATTTAAAATGGAAACTTCTGGATTTTTTTTAAAAACAAAAACCTAAACTTTTTCAACAAAAATGGATTTTTCTTCCATAAAAATTTGCATTTCGTTTTAAAGCCATTTCTCTCAAATAAAAGGTTGACGGAAATTTCTCTACCAGCTCTACTCACAATGTGAGTGCTTCCTGTTTGCTGAAGGAAGGGGGTGATGGTATTCAAGATTAGAAAGGTCAGGCAGTTCTTTTTCTTCCCCACATGGATCCCACAGTGCATTCATCCACTGCTCCTCTAAGAGGTCCAGAATCAACTGTCCGCTCCCTTGTGATAGCCTTCAAAAAGGGAGGGCCACTACAGGCGGGAACTAGGCTGGCTAGCTAGCATCCTATTTTCAGGGCCTCCAATGGTAGCCCTGGCTACTGCACTCCCATGGAGACAGCCAGATTTTAAGGCTGTTTTCTCCCAGTGGAACTCCCAAATGAGAAATGTTGTGGTACTGCTTACCTCACTCTGGCATGACTATCCTCTCTGAGCACCTGCCTTTGTTGGGCTAGAAGAGGGCATATTACACCTTCCTGTATCCACTGCATGAATTTGGCCCACAGTGCAATTCAAAATGTCCATTAATACATCTAGGGTTATAATCATTTCCTACATTAATTAATGTGCAAACCCATAGCACTAGCAATTATTTGTAATGCAGCTCTTTGAAAGTACTAAGTGGTATATAAATGCTAACCTATTAACAACTATTTTCAGAACATATTTCCGAACCAGTGGTATAAATTTCAAGCTACTATATAAATGTGACTTTATACTGCACTCGTGGATTTCATGATGTTATGCATATTCCAATTACAGTAAATTTCTTATGAACAGGGAAAAAATATGACAGAGCTTAAACGAACAAGGTGGAGAATGACAAAATTCAAACAAAACAAATGGCATGAACAAAATGTGCCAAGTCTGGGAATGCAAGAAAGGATTAATTGTCACTTGTTTGGGAAGACTTGCTTAATGTACTTTTAATAGTGGTATTTCTCGGAGTTACTGCATAGAACGTGGTACTACAGAAAAAGAAACATAAGGCACAAGATGGTGGCAAACTGAAGAAGCTGTATTCCTGCTGAATGGGACTAGTTGAAAAAATATACCCTGCCAGTTTCCTGTGATTGTCAGGTTGAGGCATTTTCTTAGTTGTTTGAAATGTGCTAAATTTTTTGGGTAACTTTTATCCTGTGGTATTGCTAATGCTTTTGTCAGTAAAGAGACATGCTTTCCACTCTCACTTCTGAATTTGTTTGATATATAAATGATGGTGTCGTTATCTCCATTTATATCTAACTCCAGAGAACAAAACAAGCTATGTTCAAGAGGCTTATTTAAAAAAAACCCTCACAAACAAATGATACACGAGGCTGTCATGTGACTAGGCAATGACATTTTCTGAAGGACTGAATAGTGAGTTGTTATGTAGGTCCCCAACCTGTTTGTTATCACGGTGCGACCAAATATCAACTTGTATTTTTATAGCTGACCAGGGACAAAAGGTTCCCAACAGCAACTGAATACCAAAAGGGCTAGAGTTTAGATGTCTTTACATTTGAGTCTGTATTTAGAGAGAAAAAAACATTAAAAACAGGGAAGGGGGAAAGGGCATTGTTTCATTGCATGGACAAGTGAGGGAAATTAGATACCTATGGATTAATTCAGTTCCCATCAACTGCAATGGCAGTCCCAGTAATTTTAATAGGGGTTGAACTGAAACCATAGTCAGAAATAATTAGCCATTCCCAGCAGTTTTGGAATGGTGACAATACAATGGTGTTATCTTCTCTCATTCACATGCCCATGCCATAAAGAGCAAGGTGATCCAGCTTACTTGTAGTCAGGAGTAGCACAGAGGTGAAAGTACAGTAAGCCAGAATGGAGGAGTGTTTTGGTCATTTCTTGGCAGAAGCATATTGAACTTGGTTATCATCATCATCTTCATCATCAATTAAAATAGAATAACCAGTCTAGCCAAATTTTCACTAACACCGGTGGATCTTCACAGGTGGTAGAGGAGAAAGTTGATAGTCAGGGCCAGCGCAACCCATTAGGCGACCTAGGCGGTCGCCTAGGGCACTAATATTTGGGGGGCGGCAGCCACCCAGGTCATCGGCGGTAGTTCGGGGGTGGGACTGTCCGCCGCTTCTGTCGGGGGCGCCATTTCGGGGGTGGGACCTTCTGCCGCCTAGGGCGCCAAAAAAGCTGGCAGCGCTCCTGTTGACAGTCCCAGGAATTTTAACCACCAGGCCATGTAACACTGCTCAGAACAGGTCTAGATGCCTCCTTGATTAATAGTCTACAGCCCCTGGCAGCCTGTCTATACTAAACTAAGAATCCCACCTTTACTGCCCCTGGTGGAAGCAATGGTGGGAAATTTTAAGAAAAAAAAAAAAAGCTGTGTGTAGATGATGTGTCTATGACTCCACAAATTTCATGTTTCGAACTCTTGGCAGCACTTAACACTCAGCAACAGATTCACTAGCCTGTAGCGAGTCGGTGTGGCTTCCCTCCGGGCCAGCAGAGGGCGCTCCCTGCCAGACGCCCAAGTGGGCTGAGACACCACTTCCTGGTCCCGCCCCCCGGAAGTCAAGGGGCGGGACAGGAAGTATAAAGGGAGGGCGCCAGAGCTCAGTCAGGAGCCAGCAGCCGCCGGGAGCAGACGTGCCGGCGGGAGCTCCTGCCTGGGAGCCCCCTAGGAACCAAGGCAGCTGTCCCGACTGGCCCCCGCTTCCCCGCGCCCACTACGAGGAGGAACCACCAGGACTACCCCGGGACCGGTACTGGGACGAGCCGCCGGATCGCCCCTGCGCCCCCCCCGAAGAGGAGCCACCGGGGCCTCCCCGGGCCTGCTACCCGAAGGAGCCGCCGGAGCAGACCGGGCCGGACTTCCCGGAGGTGCTACCAGACCTCCCACCAAGCCCGGACCCGGAGGAGCCGAGGATCTTTGACTGGCCCGAACCTGGTACAAGTGTGCAGGTAGGCCCCGAGGGGGATATGGAGTGTAGCCCGGGGATAGCTGACCCCTGTCAGGCTACGGACACTGAGGTCCCCATGTCAGTGTGTTGCGGTCAGGACCCCACTGACCAGCGGCCGTGAGAGCCGCTAATAGGGCCCCGGGCTGGAACACAGTGGAGTGGGCGGGCCTGTGTTCCCCCTGCCACCCCACTCGGGGGTGGCAGTTTCCCCCTCACATCAGCGCTCAGGCACAGAAGCCTGCAATATTGCCTTTGCTGCTGCCCAGCCCCTGCTCCAGAGGCCTGGGCTTATATTGACTTTGCTGCTGCCCAGCCCCTGCTCCAGAGGCCTGGGCTTATATTGACTTTGCTGCTGCCCAGCCCCTGCTCCAGAGGCCTGGGCTTATATTGCCTTTGCCGTTTCCCAGCCCCTGCTCCGGAGGGCCTGGGCTTATATTGCCTTTGCCGTTTCCCAGCCCCTGCTCCGGAGGGCCTGGGCTTATATTGCCGTTTCCCAGCCCCTGCTCCGGAGGGCCTGGGCCGAATTGACTTTGCCGTTTCCCAGCCCCTGCTCCGGAGGGCCTGGGCCGAATTGACTTTGCCGTTGCCCAGCCCCTGCTCCGGAGGGCCTGGGCCGAATTGACTTTGCCGGTGCCCAGCCCCTACTCCGGAGGGCCTGGGCCGAATTGACTTTGCTGGTGCCCAGCTCCTGCTAGAAGGGTCTGGGCCCAAGGACTGCTGTCCTGCTGCCCGCCCTGACTGACGGCCGGGGCGTATACTTATTGACTGTGTGCCTTGAGGTCAGCCCCTGCCTGAGGGGCTGAACCCCTGAAACCTTCAGGAGACTGATTGCCACCCGGCCCCTGGATCCAGAGGGCCCGAGGCATAGGGTTGAGCTAACCCCTGATTCTTGTCGCCCACCATTTAGAGGGGACAAGGAGCGAGTCGGTGTGGCTCCCCTCCGGGTCTGCAGGAGGGTTGAGCCCCGACTCGCCAGCTTACATAGCCACTATGGCAAAGACTAGCTGACATTTTCAGCTCAATGTCAAAAAGATAAAAAAAGCATCAAAAACTGCACTCAGCCTCAGACACAAGAAGGCAGGTGTTTTACATGATTGTGAACATATCCTATCTGACAGGCAGAGAACAACCAAGAATGTGTAACTGAGGTCAGCATGAGATAGAGGCAGCACACAATTGTCACTTCTTTATTAGGACCTTTAAATGGTAGCGATAACATCAGCTGAATGTGTAACACATGTGCCTAATAGGGCGAGGTAGGAGTGAGTTGCATCAGGGTCATTGTTGCTAGGCAGATTTAGCACTCCATGTCCTGAAGCTTCTGGAATTGGGTGTGGTAGTTTTGGGGCTGCTCCAAAAGGTTCCCTATTGCTGGGGGTCAGACTCCATGAGGGCAAACAGTCATGGCAGCTGCATTACAAAGGGCTATGTGCCCTGTGTGAGTTGGGAGAAGCTGAGCCCAGGAGCAGAAAGCAGGCGGTTTTTTCTAAATCTGAAGCATTTTGCAGCAGGTTAGTGACATTGTTAGCCCTCTAATAGGGAAGCCTGGGCAATGTTAATTAGAGCAAGGGGAAATTGGGAGGGGAAAATAATTTCTTCTAGTTTAATTGTATGCTTTGAATGTTTTGATTTTAGCCAAACTCTTTTAGTTAAATTGTCTCAACTAGCGCGATTCACCAACTTTTCTTTAAAGGTAGTAATGGGGAAAGAGTTATTTATATTTTACTATTCTGTTTTGTATTTTCTTGTAACAGTGTGGGGGGGTTTAAATCTATACATTTAACTGAGTGTATGGTTAATCAGTTAGCTGACAGTGATCTCAGCAGAGGAAGAGTCTGCATGGATTCCGACTGAAGATTCCTATAAGCAAGTGGAGGGAAGATGTTATTTTAGACTCAAACTGTATAGATTTGGTGATCAAAGACTCTAACTGAGACTTAGGGGAACTCAACCTAAGCTTTTGGGAATTCTCAGTTTCTTCTCGTGTTTCTGTGGGGACTGAACTGTTCAGGTTTTAATTTGTTTTCTTTATTTATGTTTATGTATAACTGAAGATAATGTATGTGGATTATAAAATAGCCATGTTATGCTATAAAATTAGATTATTATTTGTTTCTTTATCATAAGATTTTTATAAAGTTATTTAATTAAATGCATTCCTTTTACTCCTTTTGGGACTTGAATGTGGGGAGGTTGACCCTATGCAATCCTTGCTGAAAATCCCTAGAGACTGAACTCTGGGTCTCCAGCTACTTTTCTTTAGGGGTTGAGGTTTTTTTAGGCACTGGAGAAGGGCAATGGAGCGAACTCTAGCCCTCCCGAAGGTTAAAAATGCACAACAGTACTTTCAACAAAGCAGTGATGATAAGACTAGGAAATGTAAGTGAAAATATATTTTTTTTTAAGAAAAAAATATGGAACTAACTTTCAGAAGTGTTTATCCACCAAAGATGATTAAAGTATCTGTCTTTCAGTTTTTAAAAAAAATGTAGCTAACCTGAGACTACGCTGGGCAGTAACTTCCAGAATTTCTGTACTCCTGAAACAGTTTTCGAATGTGTTAGCAGTTCAGAGAATCATTTGGTAATGGACTCTCAAAATGTCAGTCTGCTTGAGGATTCAGATGTGGGTTTTGTATTAGCAGTACAGAAACAGACGCACTGAGAAGATCCCTCCAGTTTAAGGGGGATTTTTGAGTGATGTGATCAGATTGCAGACTCTTACAAGCACCACTACTACTCCCGCTGCAAATCTAAAGGGTGCGACTGAGTCGTCCTTACTGTGGGCGGACTCCCAACTCTGGCTTTGCCCCCTTGTAATTTAAACTGCTGTAATTTAAAATGAAGGATCAGATTCTGCAAACAGCAGTCCCAAGATTAAGGAAATGCAATGATGACCTTAACACACCATCTTTGCTAAGCCAATCCTTGACATCTTGCCCTGAATCTGGCCCTTGGCAATGGATCTGCAAGACACTTATCTGAGGACTCAGGAGAGGATAAATTTCTCTGCAGAATCTTCACTCTGAAGTAGGGATGGGATTTTGCTCTTTTTATTTTATGGTTACTTATTGTTCCTCTTTGAATTTTCATCCCAAGGGCTTCTATATGACAGTATGCAATAGTATTAGTCACTATTCTGCACGTTAAGGAACAATAATATTTAGCACTTAGAGCAGTTTCCATCTTCCAAGTGCTATATAAACATTTAAACTATACTCTTTTGCTCTGTTTTTGGCAGAATTATCTTGTGCTTGCCTGGAGCTGTACTGCTTAGCTTTTTATTATCCCATATGAGAAACAGAGGTTTTCTACTGCCATCCCAATCAAGGCAGAGGATGTCAGTTTGCAGGGCTTTTATTATGAAGAATCAGAGCTACTATGGATGAAAGGGACTTTGTAGTTCATCCAGTCCACCCCCTGCATCCGTGCAGGATAGTTTCCATTGTACCACGTGTATGGCAGTTAATTTTCAAGTCTAGCCTTGGTTATCTTCATTAATGGTGATTCTACAGCTCCCTTTGGCAGCCTGTTCCATTGTCTAGTTGCTCATCAGATAAAAGAACTATCCAAATGTTAAATTTTTTGATTACTTTCTGTTTATACTTGGCCTAATGCTGGTATGGGCACTCTTAATGTTAACAAGTTTGCACTATAGGTGGTCCTCGACTTTACGATGTTCAACTTACAACGAACGGCACTTACAACATTTCTGAATTGACACCTTGATTTGACTTACGACAATTGGTTTTGACTTTAAGGCGCTCAGTCCCGCAATGGAGTGGATTGCAGTTCCAAGTTACCATGTTTTGACTTACGATGCAATTTTCAGGAACCAATTGTGTCGTAAGTCCGAGGACTGCCTTTATGGCTGGAGATGTATGTCATTCCTTCTCACCCTGTAGTATTCCCTGGCCAACAGGACTGCTTGTTTAGAATGTTTTAGTTTATTTGCAATGTGCTTTTTAAAGTGGAAGGTATTCCTAAAGGACACCTACATATAAGAGGCATATTGTTGCAGTAACATGATGGGCCAGTTCCCCAGTCTAAACTGTTGTAGGCAGGCTCCTGTGGATTCTGCCTGTGTAAGGGAATCCCTGCCAGGTTTTGAACTAGCATAGCGAATTTTACATCTATCCTTCCTGTTCACCCCTCTATCACTGGGAGAGTGGGCATGTCAGGGGCACATATGGAGAGGCCTGGCAAACCTGGATCAGCAGAACACTAAGAGTGTACTGCATTTGGTTGTAGCCTTGAAGTTGCTTTAACTAGCACTAGGAACCAAAGGATCTAGCTTGCTCTATTATATTTTGAAAAAGCTGCTAATTATATTTAAATAAAGAAATAACATCTACAATTTTAAAATGTGCTATACATTAATAACTACTTTGAATGATCTTTCTTACATGTTTTATTTATAATGGATTCTAGTTCTCTCTCTGTCGTGTCCATTTGGTGGCACACAAAAGGTGCTTATTGTAAAGTATTTGGAATCTATTGTTTTCTCTCTTTAATGTTTCTTTTTAAAGTTGTTCACGTGACAGAACATACTGATCTTCTACGCAACTTTACTGGGTGTGTACAACTTACAAATAAGAGGCGAAAAAACACCTCAGTTGGATTCATTATATACAGCAGGTGTACTTACTCACTTTTCTTAATGTGATTTGTAAAGCAATGAATTCTCAAGCAATATCTTACTCTGCAAGTATGTTCTTAGTAAAGAATGATTCAGGTTGGATGGGACTTCTTGTGGGTCATTTAGTCCATCTGCCAGTACTATTTCTCCGAACTGATAACTGCAGTTGTAGCTAATAGTCTTCCATTGTAAAAGTAAGTCATTAGCACTGTATGTTACATACATTAGAGTTGACATACAGTGCATCAAATATTATATAACAAATACTGAAGAATAAATGAGGGATATAAATATGCCAGTTCAGAAGTCATAACAATCCAAATTTCCACAAACGGTATGCATTTTTCTTCCACAAGCCACATTTTTACATACCCCATGAATGAATACATATTTGCTATGCAAATTAATTTTGCATAACTTCTGTTTATGAGCAAAATTTAAGACTCATACAGCAAAAAATGTTATTTGATACTCACTAGAAGATCACTTATGATTCAAATCACACCAGTTTCTCAACCTGTGCACCATGATCAGCAAATAGTAACTATGGTAATGGACCCTAAAAGAGTCAATGCTTTCTTTCCAGCAGGGCTGAGCTGCTGCAGCATTGGGTCTCAGCACAGTACATTTTCATGGGCAGCTGAGTAACCTTCTCATTGACCAAACAGATTGCTTTGGGTGGATGGGGAAAGACAGAAGGTAAAGGAGAGAAATCTTGCATGAGAGCAGGAGGCAGAATGGGTTCTCCAAGAATCCAGCCTGTGAAAGCCGAGGTAAGGCCGGAGTTTGGTCTGTATAACAAGCTTCCCCCTTGGAAGAAGAAAAGGCCTGATGAGGTAAGCCTAAATCTAGAGCCTGCATCAGGTGCAAGGTTTGGAAGTTCCACGCCACAAGAGACAGACTGAATCATGCCAAGCCAAGGCTCAGTGAGTTGGGGATCCAAGAGGAAAGAGATCTGCAGCACAGAAAAGCTCTAGGGACTCTCAGGTTCCTGATTTGGGAAGGATCTGGAGGTGTGTGCAGGCTTCATGGAGCAGAGCATATGTAGAACAAAGTGTTAACTACTGTCTTCAGTCTGTTGTTATCAGAATTGTTATTTAAGTCATGACTTATTTTATTACTATTTAAAGCTTTTTTAGCATTACCCTTTGTAGTTAAATTACCCAGCATCCTAACTAACCCATGCCTTTTGCCATACCTCAACCAAACTGGGAGTAGAGTTAATTTGTATGACCCCTGTATACAAATGTCATTTTTTGTGAGCCCCCAATATGTCCTCTTGGTGCTAGTAGTTGGAGCATCTCTTGGCTTTATGGTGCAGTTGTCTTGGCTGTCACTCACAAATTTCTCCGCACCATTGCTACCTAGGGATCAGGGCCAGTCTTGTCTGGGACATAAGAAGATTGATTGCACAGTGAGATGTGGGGCCATGACCAGCATGCACATTATGTTTCTTCAGGACTCAGAATCTCATCAAAACTAAAGGCCATGCTTCACAGATCCAAACTAGCGAACCACATGCTCATTGCGAGATAGACCTCAAGCCACAATACCAGGCAGCAGCAGCAGCAGCAGCCATGTTTGCATAGAGTTTCTAAAAAGAAAAAATGAGAACGCTAAGGTAAATACATTTCTGGATCTTGGAATGTGCATTTTCTTAAATGTAGCATGACTGCTACAACTATTCAATACGCGACATTCTTCATAATAACTTTTGCAAATTGTGCTTTGAAATTATGGTTTGAAACTTCTTAATTATGGCAGAGATATATTTCTTTAAAGTGAGAAACAAACTGGCTGTGAGGGTCTGCACTTCTTTCTTTAGTGACTCTGTAGAGTCTGGAAGTAACACTATGACTCCCAGCATGTGCTAGATACAGGAGCAAGAGTCATCTATGTCACATGATGTCAATATAGAAATATACAACATAAGGCTAAATTGTGGCCCTTCCCTTATGCAACTGCACAACAGAAGAGAGGATGCACAACAGAAGAGGCTTTCCCTCCTTTCTGTGCGGCCAGAATTGCACTCCCTGTGCTTGGGACGGTGCAGGTGCTGATACTGGGATGCTTCCCACCAGGAGCAAATTGATCAAAAGCAGGCAGGGAGTAGGTGTACCTATGGCTTTGATGCATCTACATGCCAATCAACAGAACTGGCTGGCTGGTTTACTCCAGATTGCCCCCTCTGGGGATATGCAACTCCACACCGCCTCCGAATGTAGGTTGTGGCTATATGCCACAACCTAGCCCACAAATATGGATAAAGCCATGGTCGCATGACTATCCCTCATGCCTACTGAGCTAGAGTAATCACTAAAGGCACCTTGTTAGCAAGAATTAACAACTCTCTGGGCATTTGGGCAATGGAAGTGAACTCATAAAAGGCACAAAAAGGAGAATTAAAGAACATTGAAAGACTCTAAAAACATTAGAAGCTTTAACCTTCTGCTCTGCCTGAAAAAGGCATTCAGCCACAGCATGTTCTTTCAGCCATGACCTAAAAAAAAGAGAGCTGTGGCCACTAACTGTACATACTAAGTAGTAGAGATAGGCAACAAAGAGGAGCTTGGGGTAACAGAAGATATGAATCAGAAGAGAGGTCACAAAATAAGTAACTGGATACAGAGCCAGACGTGAAGCAGAAATATCATGCAGAGCATCAAAACGAGCAGTTGCTACTGGGCAATATATTCATTGCAAAGGCATAATATCAGAGGAACCACACAGGTGACCATATGAATTGCTTTCATGGAAAAAAGAACACAAGTGATGCTAAAAAAAAAAAAGCACTGTCCTAATAAAATAAAAGCCTACTTCAAGCAACAGAAAATGGGAGGATTCAAGTAGGAGAGGTCTTGGGACAGCTTCATGGATTCAATTAGCTTGACATTTCTGACAAGAGAATTGCAGTATGAATCTGGGATTCATTAGTTAGTGAATAAATTGTTTTGTATAAAAGTAACTACAATTATATACAGCTGTAGGGGCTACTCCCACTCCCATTGGAGTTGGTAGTGGCTTTGGAAGAAGGATCAGGCTAGTAATCAATACGAGCACAGCCATTTTACATGTTCTTATAGCTGTCAGTGCCCATTATGGTAAAAAAGCAAAGTTTTCTTTAGATTATAAAGCAAAGCTTGAAAAGACTTCAGCTTCTCTCTGATTAGTGGCATGTGATCAAGTCATTTTATGAACAGAAAAGGAGTATTTCCCTGCTATGTGTATAATTCCAATGTTATAAGTGTATTTGTCTATACTGTTGCCTAAATCACCACATGGTATTTAATTTTACAGGAGGTTTTGGTCAATCAATGTATTATTCACCTCCAGCATAAATAATACATTGTTTTGGGTCTCAAATCCATCTACAGTGAACAAATCTATTTGATTAAACAAAAACAGCACTAATACGGAACTGGGTAACCCAGATGTGCCTATAAATTAATCACTCATTTCAGTTACACTAGTAGTCAGGTAATTTGAATGACAGATGCAAAATACCTGAAAAATTGCAAGTCTGGCTAGTTTAAAAAAGAACAAACCCATAGATTTGTCTCCCCAAAACAGCAGACTTGCACAAGCACATCAGAGGGGTATTGGTGCAAGCTTAAAAAAAATGTACGGGTAATGCAGTAGCTTACGCATCTGTAGCTGATTGTGGCCATATGGAGAAAAATGCATGGGTAGCACTTGACCTGGGAAGCAACTGAAGATGAGAAATAATGCAAATTGGATGAAGACTACAGAAAGCAGTTATAGTAATGAGTTGCTTAGGGGTATGGCTACACTTACAGCTGTACAGCGCTGGGAGTTACAAAGTAATGTCTTCGTACAGCTGTGTAGGGAAAGCGCTGGTGTGTGGCCACACTCACAGCTACCAGCGCTGCAGTGTGGCCACATATGCAGCATTTGCAGCGCTGTTGGGAGTGGTGCATTATGGGCAGCTATCCCAGCGTTCAAGTGGCAGCAACGTGCTTTTGAAAAGAGGGGGGTGGGGTGGAGTGTGACAGGGAGCGGGGGGGAGAGAGAGAGAGAGTGGATTTTTGGAGCCGACACTGTGTCAGCTCCCTGCCTTGCAAAATCTGAACATTTCCTCGACCCCTCATTCACTCTTAACGGCAAATAGCCTGCAGACCAGATAAGCAGCTGCTCCAACGGACTCCCTTTCTCCCCCTCCCCCCACCCCCCGCTGTTTCTCTCCTCAAGCAAACATTCATCCCCCTGCCTGCCTCATTCACAGCAAGGTAGTGGGTTATCTCAATTGATTGTTCACAGTCAGTTACAGATTGATCACAGCAAACAGGAGCTGTGTTTGTTTTTTAGATAAGCAGCTCCCGTAGCCCGGAAAGCACAGGGAGCCCAGAGTTCACAACAAAACAAAGAGAGGCATCATAACAAAACAAAGAGAGATTTAGTTAAAAGCATTCTGGGATATCTCCTAATACCCTGGAGGCCAATAACAGCGCTGGTGTGTGGCCACACTAGACGAGCAGCTCTGCATCACCAGCGCTGCACACGCAGACCAGGTGTACAGCCAGCGCTGCAGCCAGGGAGTTGCAGCGCTGGATGTGCCTTGCAGGTGTGGACAGTTACTAAGTTGCAGCACTGTAAAGCCTCCACCAGCGCTGCAACTCTCCAGTGTAGCCAAGCCCTAGGCAAATTGTGATAATCTTGCAACAGGTAACTGCAGCTAACTCCACAGCATATCTGTGCATTGAAAAGCAACTGTAGGAAATTCCTCATCTTGCTGAATTGCACAGCTAGCAAATGGCATTAGCAAGCTCTTCAGAGTAGAAAAAACTGCTCTTTCCTTCATTTACATGGGAGATAACCTACAACAGAGGTGTTGCTGACTCATGTGGATGCATTGTTGAATCAACTAGTAAACAATCCACAGCTGATGCCAGCATTCTCTGATAACCCAAGCTTGAACTGTGGCCTCCACCTGTCTCAGAGCAACCTGATACTCCCAGAATGTACAGGCAGGAGCAAAGACTGTGCTAGGCAAACCTACTTTTCCAATAAATCTGTTCCTCATGAGGGCTAAACGTTATGTTGATGAGACGTTTAGATTTTAGAGAGCATTTTTCATGATCTTACAGAGGATTAATGAGTGTTACTAGAAGCAAAGTATTTGCAAGAAGCCAGTAACACTTGTGTTTGGCATTACCGGTAATTACCAAAAAAGCTTAAACATGCAGGTACAGCTAATCACTGCTGCTTTGTTAGCCATTGAGAGCAATGCTGGTAACATGGAAAACTAAAAAAACAAGTAGGCATCATAGAAATCCATCCTGACAAATCATTGTTAAACATGTTACAAACAATGGGCAGAAGTAATGGTCTCTTGACATACCTAGACAAACCATTTTGCATTGCAAGGGAAAGCTGCACCAGGCAGCAGTTAAAGGTCAGTGAGGAGACTACATCCATGTGAATTAGAGACAGCATGTTCTACATTACTCAGTGAACTATTTTTAGGAGAGCTGGCCTGTAATTGTCACAATTTCTGCACTGTAAGTTGTACAAGACAAGGAAACTCATGCAGTATTGGTCTTATTAACATGTACTTGAATGTTATCATGTTGGCTATATTAAGGGGTGCACTGCTCAGCAAGTGAATTGCAACAGTTGAAAACATTAAGAAGTTGTATTACCAGCAAAGCTGGCATCAGAAACCATATCTTTCACAGTCACCTCATAGTCATTTGTCAAGGCCATTTCCAAAAGGGCTGCACGTCCCTTTTAATTGTACTTCTTGGATGATCACGCTCACAACCGTATCTATACTGGGGAAATAAACTCTTGTGGAGGGATTTGAAAATAAGTCAGGCAGTTATGTTCACTGCAGTGTCTGTGCAGCTATCCAGGATAGAAAAGGTGTGGTAGCATCCTGTGGTGTGGTAGCATCCTACAACTCACATTTCAGAAGTCAGAGTGAAGAAAATATCAGCAGGGGACATGCAAGTAGACTCAGAGATTGCTTTAGTGAGGCCACAGATAAGCTGCTCCAGAGCTTCCTGTCAATCAATCGAGACAATAATTTACCAGTTTGAATCCACAGGCTTAATAATAGACAAAAAATCTGTTATCAAGCAGCCAAAGTGATCAGAATGATATTCCACAGTGGTCACTACCACTCAGTGCACATTTCCCACAAAAATGCAAAGGACGACATGCAGCCCAATTTAGTTAAAACATTACTCAACTCACAAGATCAGCAGCTAAGTGACCTCATCTCCTCACATACTGTCACACTCGCTTCCCCAAGTACACAGAGGTCCTGTCGCTTGCAGTCACTATACATAGCCAATCAATCTTTATCTTCCTCTATTTCTTTCAGGGAAGATTCACATATTAGCAACACTTGTCAGTGGACAGTATAAAGGAAGGAGAACCCCATGACTTTTGAAATCCCTGAGACCTCACCAGTGCCCAGAATTCAGAGCCAATAGGAACACACCATATACGTTTCTAAATGCAGCAAAGTTTGCAAGGTCATTAGTTGTGCAAGCCTGCTACACAATATTGACCCATACAAAAAACTGTCATCAGTTGATGAGGCACTGGGTGGCAACATGGACACGACAGATGATTCTATACAGGATGTTCAGCTTCTGAATATTGAGAATGAGTACTGTCTGATTATCAGCAATTGCATTCGTTGCCAATAGTATAATATATGTCCTGCTCTGGTGTAGACAGTCATTGGTAATGAAGTTGTGCTGACATTAGTATATGAAAGGCAACGGGTTGGTTTTATTTCTGAGAATAGCATTGGTGATCTTTAATATAATGACTAATTCAATTATTACTGGTTTTAGGCCCTCTGTCCCTCAGCGAGCCAGGACTAACCCCGTTGAGCAGGACGTTAATTTTGTGACAGGGTTCCTGAAAGTAAACAGTATTTACACCAGAGACTAAGATCATGGAGTTAGGCTGCTCTGCATGATTCACAAGGGATTGATATACTGATGGTACAAGGAGACTAGTCTCTAGAGACAGAGATAGTGATTATATGCCATTGGTCTGGAGAAGGGGTTGGACAACTCCATCTATATGGGAAGATACAATGGACAGCATTACTTTCAAAATTCACAGACCAAGAATGCTGCACATTATCATTGGAAAGGTGCCAGTGGTTGAGTTTAAGAAAGATGGGACTTCTTGACAAAAGGAAAGAGTTTCTTTGCTGGAGGAGATTGCTCTTCATTTGATTATGTGCAAGATTGTGATATTGAAAGGGCATTTTCTCGTGGGGAGAGGCAATAGAGGAGAGGGATCCACAGGATGGGTTTGAAGGAGAAGTTCTTCTGAGAAAAGAGCAACAGTTTTCTTTTGATTCTAATTCCTCTCCAAGTGGCAAAGCAGGGCATCCTACTAGGAAATGATTATTTGCAGCAGGTTTCACTTTCTTTAGTTTGGGCGAAGGGTCTATGGTCCAGACTCAGTGGAATCTATGCCAAGAAAGTGTTCCACTTTGCAGGGCATAACAGAATGAAGTAATCAGATCACTTAATCCTTGTTACCTTGAATCTGGTCTCTTTGGGTGGAATGCTCAAAAGGAGTCAGGCTCTTAACTTCCATGAAATCAGTGGAAGTTAGGTGCCTAAACAGAAGTTAGGAGCCTAACTCCTTTTTAGCATTCTAACCTTTGTTACTTTTCAGTTTGGAAATGAAGTGTGGGAAGTGAGTGTGAGACTAATGGTTTTAAGCTAAGAGAGTGAATAGGCTTTTGCCTCCTGGCAGAGTTTGCAGAGACCCAAACTTTGGCAGGCTTAATCCTCCTCTTGCAGAATGATGGGATCAAATGAAGACAAAGTGTTTGTCTCTTTTAGAGGCTGGCCAAGACAGGGAGATAGGAACAGGACTTATACAATGGTGTGGAGGAGGATATTGAGATGGCGAAGCACAAAATCCTTGCCTTAAAACTGCCATATGGAGGCCTATCAGAAAGAATAGATGAAACTCTTAAGAACTGTGCTGAATTAGGGAAAGGTCTGGAGAAGGTAGAGATAGGTTTGGAAAGGGAAAATCATGCTCACATCTTACAGTAATCATTTGAGCTAATAAATACCAGCCTCTGCCATATGACATGGGGTATTAAACATTTTGACTACAGAACAGGCAGAGGAGTTAAGGTCTCTATTCATACGAACAGAATTGAAAGACAATCTCTGCCTTGCAGGAATGTGTTACTCTGGGGCTAGGTGGTCTAGTGAATGACTTGTACCAGATTTTCCCTTGTTTGCCAGAGTTTTTACAAATTTAATCAGGGTCTGGATAATGAAAACAAAGTAATGTTTTAACCGGGGATTCTTACCTTGTTGGGCAAAGTTGGGGGCGGGAATGAGGATGGGGCTAGGACTTCCCTGGATAATTGGAGGCCCTCGCCTTGCTCAGAATGAATGATAAAATCCTGGCCAGAGTGCTGTACCAGAAGCTGGGGCAAGTAACATGGGATTTCAACCAACCAGCTGAAGAGAAATTTAGATTAATCTCTGACTCACCCTCAGATTTACAGGAGGTATTTGCAGCGGAAGATATTTGCAGCAGTGGCTAGATGAGGTTAGGAAGGTTATATCTATCCCATGGTGAAGTGAAGCATTTGGTCATGTGACACATGATTTTAAAAACTTTGTTCCTTGTGACCTTTATCGGATGTGACCTTTATCCTTCCTTAGAGGTTTTTAAGGTCAGGCTTGACAAAGCCCTGGCTGGGATGATTTAGTTGGGTTTGATCCTGCTTTGAGCAGGGGGTTGGACTAGATGACCTCCTGAGGTCCCTTCCAACCCTGAGATTCTATGATTCTATGATTGAAGATTGTGTATTTGTCCCAATCATCAATGGCTGGTAGGGGAAGTGGCCTATTTAATTACAGTCAGGGACAAGATGGAGGAGTGTCTTTCTTTATGGGTTTGCAGTAAATCCTCTGATTGGGATGTTAGCAAGACAGACAGAGTTAGAGGTGGAGAGTCTGTTCAGACCACAAATCGACTATCTAAATAGGAAAGGCAGCAAAGCTTGGTTCCCCTGGGTCTTTACAGATGACATGCCAGTGTTGGTCATAACTAACTGAGTCTAACCCCGATTTGCAGAAGAGAAAAGCTATTTGGTTTGCTATGAACTGCCAGCTTGCCTTCCACTGCTTGGCAGGCTTGCAGAATGTGCAAGGTATTAGATGAGAACTGACCTGAGAGAAAGGAGAGCTAGTGATGGAAATGTGGAGTCTATTTCCCAGAGGATGAACATTTTATACTAATGCTTGCTTCCTTTCTCCCTTCTCATGGGACAAGTGAACCTGCCACCACCTCCTAAGCAAACACAGTTTTCACAAAGGGCTGGCAATTTTGTATGCTGTTTGCGGGTAAAGAAACTTCACTCATCGGTAAGAAAAACACTAGCATTCCTCTCCAAGGAGCACAGAGGTGTGAGATTTGATTCCCTCTGACTTTTACCCTCTTTTATTTAGAAAAGTAACAACAGCTCTCAACAGAGGTAACAACAGTCATTGGGCCTTACATGGCAAGTGACATCATTTCAGCTACAGCCTGAGATGACAGCAAAAAGGACAGACCAGAAGAGACTGGAAGAAACCAAGATATCTGATAAAACGGCCAACAGTCAAAAGGGGTTAGTGGTTCATCCTTTTCCTCATCCTCACTGGGGTGTGAGGTAGTGGCATTTGTATCTGTCTGTGTGGGTCAGGATATGAGAGCACAACACATGTCGGCAGGACTGAGACACAGATATGTTATCCTGAATCTTCTGTATAATCACCAGTGGGATGGCAGTATTTGTAAAGATTTCTTTATTTAGTGAAGATGAGCTTTAATGCTTCGTTCTGTTTCTCCGTCTTCCCCCATATTTGTCTGCTTATAGCCGGGGAGAAGCCAGACTGGGGTTTCTTTTGTATAATCTGGTTGCATGGCTGTTTTAGCAGTAAACTATAGTGTACCCAAAGTGCTTTCTGAAATGATTTAATGGGCAGTGGGTTTGCAGTACTTTCTTTTGTGTAAGCTCTTTTCCTGCAGTCTGATGTACTTAACTATAGTACGGATCTCCTGGCTATATGGGTAAAGATGGGTGGATGGCCAGTTTCAGATGTTGCCGTGTTGCCTGTGGATAGGAAGGGTCATGGAGGGCTTCTGGACTGCAGGGGAGGTTTGGGTTTCTATTGTATGGGTACTCCCCGATGTCCTTGTTGCCTGGATTTTATGTTTGCACCTTTTTTGGGGATTGTACTCACTGTGTGATGAATGAATAAAAACAATGTGGCGGTGTCTTTTGTAAGGTGAATACCAGTCCATTAGAAATCACACTAATTCCACATTCATCTCATGTGAGCAACCAAAGAGCAAGCAAGAGGCAAATACTTTCACATTTATTACTTCAAATCCAGGGCAAGGCAGTGATAAAGTATTTGCTAGCTATTTACTGTGTTAAATAGGTGGCTCTCACTTAATATTACACACAATCTTTTTGAAAAACTCCTTGTATCTCCAGTGAAAAGAATATTTGTTACAATGCTAGTTTGAACACTACTTTACCATATTTGATATTGCTTTGATTTAAAGTTCCAATTTGAAATCTATTACTCTCTTTGATCCAATAAGAAAAACAGCTGGAGGGACATCTCATCTGTTTTGTCATCAATCTATCTGCCTGACTCCTTAGTTAGCTAAGAAAAGAATACAAAATTTACTTATTTGGGTAAGGATGTTGGCTGACTTATCCATCTGTGAGCGAAGAATATTTATGCTTAGCTTGCTTAACTAAATGAATCCTGGTTCACTTGCTTGCAGCTGAAGACAAACTAGGGTGATTACGTCGGAAAGGACCTACAGTACAGCTAGAAATTAAACCATGTAGGGTATTTAGGATAAATGAAATGAATAGCTAACAATAGCTTCAGATTTCTCAGAATGATGCACAGTCCCACATGATCTTACAATATTTTTGGGTCGTTTCAAAATATTTCTTAGTGCTATTTTTGTGTGTGTTTAAATCCCAGTTTGTTGCTGTTTTGTGTGTATGGAGTTTTAAAGATATACAAAGATATATATGCGCTTTTTCATTTTGATATTGGAAGGTCTACATAGTTCAGTGGTTTACTGTTGTTCTGTCTTTCATATGAACAGTCCAGGAATTATTTCCACTTTCCTTCATTAGACTTCTCAGAGCATGTATTACTGAGGCAATTAATAATAATATTACAGTCCCCTGTTTGTTTTATTTCCCATGTCTCTTATTTTTCCAGATACTTTGCAGTACATATATTATAGCTGATGTACAAGTATTTGACATACAGTGTTTACATTTGCTGATATTGGTGGTATGTGGGAGTAGAGTGTCCATAAATATTTGTGTTTTAAAAATGTTTCAGCATGCTGTGCCCACTAGCCTAAAATTAACAATGTGATAATCCTCCCTCTCTCTTTTTAACATCATGTACCAAAATACTTGGTATATAACACGAGATACAAGAAATACATTAAAACAGCAAGTCATCAGGACAAAATATGTCACAATTGGTATGAAGTAATGAATTATTTACTGAAATCAGTGGCTTGAAGACTATCTATGTAAGACACTACACTACAGAGCATATCTGTGATAACTTTCCACATTATAAAGTGAGGTTCAGAAAAGTGCACAATATAAAAAAAAATGTTGTCGCATGCTAACACTAAGAAGTGTATCATATGTGGTCACTGCTCGATAATACTCGAAACTTCTAGTGATATATCTGATAAGCAGTAGCTTTAACTTTCTAAATCCCCTAAAAAGTAGAGGCCTCCAGCTGAGCATCTTCTGAGAGGTGAAACTAATGAACAACTCAGTTTGGAATCAGAAATTTGTCATGCCCTTATCTAAAATGCCTCACTTCTAGTTATGTGCCCTGCTCCTGCTAAGTCCAAATTTACAAACATATGGCCTGATTTTGTAAGCTGAACACCCTGAGCTCTTATTGAAGTCAATGTGAATTCACACTGGGTGCATATCAGGATCAGATTCACAGTGACATGAAAATGCGTGTGTCTCCAGGGGGCCGTTTTAACATCTATTGAAAACGATAAAAAAAAAGGGGGCTATGATTTTCTGGTAACTGGATACCTCAGCGTCTATGGCATGGACTGGCCAGGGTTCTGTTGAAGAAAATTGTACTGGAATATTGCTGTTATATTAATTTAATGTGGACATTTATGAAACCAGCAAATGAATAAAAACATTTTCTGGATAAATGGGCCAAAATAAATATATTTATACTCCTTTTTTTCAGATGCATTTTATGGTGATCAAGTTATGTCACTTTACAAGGGAGTAGAACATCATGTTGCAATCCCTTGCACTTTACCTAAGATTGTACTATGCTCTGCTCCTTTGATGAATTAGCTGTTGCACCTTTTCAGGAAAGAATCCTGTGGCACCTTATAGACTTATAGATTCTTTGCATCCGAAGAAGTGGGTATTCACCCACGAAAGCTCATGCTGCAAAACGTCTGTTAGTCTATAAGGTGCCACAGGATTCTTTGCTGCTTCTACAGAACCAGACTAACACGGCTACCCCTCTGATACTTGGCACCTTTTCAGGCTTTCACCTTTTCAAACTTTTCCATATTGTGGACATTTTAGTGAGCGAGGGTCTCATTTACCATTTGCATTTATGTGGAACAACTTCCCTCCCATTTGTGATTGCATACATTGCTGTGGCAAGTACCACAACTGCATACAGGGAAAGTCCTAATAGGAAAGTATGTATTTTTCATCTATCTTTATTGTGCTAAGTGTTTTGAAAAAAGATTAATCACCCTGCTAACATCAGCTGATCAGTCCATCTCCTTCTTCCCTCTATGCTGGTCTTTTCTTTCCCTATTGTCACCTTGTCTTAAGGTCATCATCACTGTAGTAACTGAGTGCCTCACAATCAGTGTATTTACCCTCCCAACACCCCTGGGAGGTAGGGAAATACTATTATCCCCTTTTTTGCTGATGGGGAACTGAGGCACAGAGAGATTAAGTGATTTGTCCAAGGTCCCATACGATATATCTGTGGCAGAGTGGGAATTGAACCCAGTTCACAACCTTAACAAAAGGCATCCTTCCATGTGTTTTTCTCATGCCTGGTCATGTTTTCCCCCGAATATGTTTTCCTGCCATTTAGTTCTTTTTCCCTAGACATTTTCTGGCTGCCTTCTTCCCTTATCCTGTAGACCAGGGGTCTCAAAGTCCCGGCCCGCAGACCATCTGCAGCCTGAGAACCTCCCCACTGTGGCTGGCAGAAACTTTTTTTAAAGTTCTTTCATCTGGCCCTCCTGGCTGCTGGCCGAGGGGAGAGGGGAGCGAGAGGGGATTGAGCAGGAGAGATTCATATGACCCTCCCCACAACGTTGCTCTATCCTGCTGCTCCTGGGACCCTCCCAGGGGTTGCACTCGGCAATGTGTAATTCATAAAACTTTTGAGGTTTGTGGTCTGGGGAACATTCACCGTGGGCAGCTCGGCTTCCTGCAGGCGGTTCCCTATCCCTGCTGTTGCTGGCAGAGCCATGGAGGAGAGACCCATGCAGCCACACTGCCGGCTCTGTCTGCTGCAAGTGCCACTCCCCACAGATCCCATTGGCTGGGGGAGAGGGACAGAGATACTATCACTAGTCGCGGGCAGAGTCAACCATGGAGGCAGTGTCATAGTCACCAGGCAGTCAGCCGGGGCGGCATGAGGCCAAGGGAGCAAGGGAAAAGTGTGGGAAATGGGCTGGGAGGTGGTATGACTCATGAGGCTCCAGTGACAGCATGAGGGGGCACGCTGCCTCCATCCTCCCTCCCCGAGCACTGACTCCGTGGCCAGTGGGAGTTCTGGGGGACTGCACCTGCGTGGAGGCAATGTGCCTGGTGCCTGCAGATAAGGTGAAGATAAGAAGAGAGGAAAGAGGTTCTTTCTAGCTGTTGGCAGTGCAGGTCTGTGTAATGAAATGGGGCCCTTTATTTATGTTTTTAACCACTGTCCCATGTAATGTTGGTAGGTTGTGTAGGAGAAGGCCATTACAGCAGGAGCACCAGGAGGCACAGAACCTGATGGGAGCATAATCCCAGACACACAGGGCGGGTTAGAACCACCCACTACCCCATCTTTTTAGGGTAGTAGCCACGCTCCTCACCCCCTGCATCTGACCAGTGGGCAGACCATGACTGTGCCTTCTCCTCAGCCGCTTTTGTGCCCAAGGAGGCCCAGCCAAGCAAGGTCCTGCTGTCCGCAGAGCATAGAGTGTGGGAAAGTGGAGCAGGAACTGCCTCATGGTAGGATGGTCTTGGTAGAGGTGATTGATGGTCCCTGAGAGACCAGGTTTCTATTCTTGGTGCTGCCTCTGCCAGTGATGTCCTGTGTGACCTTGGGCAAGGCCTCAGTTCCCCACCTGTCACACAGGGATAATAATAACCCATTGTTCAGGGATAATAACTCATCTCTCTCTGTCTCTCTCTCTCACACACACACGGGTTGTTTGCAAACAGCCTTACAGAGAGATGCCTCAACCTAAAAAAAGGAAAATTGATGATGAATACTGCCAATTCCAAGATATGTGGACTGTTGATTATTTTGTCATTGAATACAAACAGACTGCCTCATGCTTGATCTGCAAAGACAAAGTTGCTGTTTTAAAAGACTACAATATCAAACGACATTACACAACAAACATGCACAGCAATATGATAAATATCATGGAGAAGAGAGAGAAAAGATGGTCTTACAATTGAAAAAAGAATTAGCGAAGCAGCAGCAGCTTTTTCAGAAAGCGAGAAAAGAGTCAGAGTCAGTAGTTTTGGCAAGTTGTGTCATGAGTGAAATGATTGCTAAGTGTGGGAAGCCATTTACTGATGGTGAATTTATTAAACAATGCTTTATTAAAGTCAGTGAGATTGTATGTCCCGATAGGCAGATATTGCTGAAAACATCTCTCCTATCTCCAAATACACTAGCAGAGCATATTCTTGAGCTCTCTAAAGATATCGATGGGCAGCTCATTGAGAAAAGGATAGCTTTCCGCGCATATTCAATCGCAATTAATGAGAGTACCAGTTTGGTTAACAGTGCACAGCTTGCCATATTTGTGAGAGGCATTGATGAAAACTGCAGTAACTGAAGAATTGCTCAGCTTGTCAACAATGCGCGGTAGAACAAAGGCCAATGAAATTTTTCACTGCCTCACAGAAGCACTGGAAAAATGTGGTCTGCCATGGCACTTGTTAGCAGGCTTAACCACTGATGGGGCCCCAGCAATGGTTGGTCAAAAAAACGGATTGGTTGCATTAGTACAAAGAAAGATGGCTGAGCAAAATGCGGCGCAACCAATACCGTTGCACTGCATCATTTACCACCAAGCACTGTGCAGTAAATCTTTGATATCTGACAATGTCATGTCAGTTGTTGTGAAATGTGTGAATTACATTTGCTCAAGGGGCTTGCAGCACAGACAGTTTCGTGCTTTCTTGGAGGAAACTGAATCTAAATACGGGGACTTGCCCTACTTCACTGAGGTGCGCTGGCTAAGCAGGGTTTCTACTTTGAAGAGATTCTTTGAATTGAAAACAGAGGTGAAAAGATTCATGGAAGAAATTAAAATGCCTGTACTACAATTTGAAGATCACAAATGGATGACAGATCTTGCTTTCCTTGTTGACGTAACACAAGAGCGGAATATCCTAAACCTGAAGCTGCAAGGTCCAGGCCAGCTGGTGACAACAGTGTATGATAATGTGAGAGCATTCACAACTAAACTAAAATTGTGGAAAAATCAGATTTCTCAGGAGAATCTCATTCATTTCCCAGCATGCAAGACACTTGTGGAAGAGCTTGGCTCTGAAATACAGTTCAGTGGTTCTGAATACACTACTAAGCTTGACCTGCTTTTGCAAGAATTTGATCAGCGGTTTGCAGATTTCAGAATGCACAAAGAAAGCTTCGATATGTTTGCTAATCCATTTTCTGTTGATGTGGAAACAGCACCATGTGATTTACAAATGGAACTCGTTGATATGCAGTGCAACACATCTTTAAAGACTAAATTCAGAGAAACCGAGGATGTCAGAGTTCTTCAAACAGCTACCACCATCTTTCCCAAATCTTTGCAAAACCTTCAGAAATATCATGTCCTTGTTCGGCATTTGTGAGAAACCTTTTCCCACAATGAATATAAACAAGTCAAAATACCGAACATAAATATCTGATGCACACCTTGCTGAAATCCTGAAGGTTTCAACTGCTCAGTCACTGAGCCCAAACATCAACAAACTGACAAAACTAAAGCGTTGCCAAGTGTCTGGCAAACACTAAAAACTCTCTGGCAGGTGAAGAATTGTATAAAGTTGTATGACAGTTTTTTTAGTTCTAAGAAATTCAAAATAAAAAATACAATATCAATGTTTTGTTTTCTGAACACCATCTTCAGTGACTTTATTGGCCCTCTAGGAGGATTTGAGGACTCGCACTGGCCCTAACGTAAATTGAGTTTGAGACCCCTGCCCTAGACATTCTTCTCCCACTGATGGTTAGCAGCTCCTGTTCCACTGGTGGCTCTGGTCCCCGAGATTAGTTCCTGTGTTTTTTCCTTTTATGTAGCAGCAACCCCCAGTGTAATGGTAGTTGGCTGGTGGCTGCTCCTTATTTCCAGATACTTTTACAGATATCCAGGCTACCAGGAGATCAACACTTTGTGGACACAAGCAAGAGCTCTGTGCACTACCAGTACTCCACAGACCATAGGTTTGGAACTTTTGATCTTACTCAGCTGCTAAAATGTGAATTTAATTGTACTGTTGAGGAAAAAAATGGATTGAAACTTTTCTTTAAAAAAAATACAGGTTGACATAAAACTACAGGGTCCTTTAGCTTATTTCAAAAAGGGAATATACTGTAAAATTACTTCAAACACTTCGGCATGCTTGACTACAAAAAAACAGAGAGGAAAAAATGTATAGGGCCAAATCCTGCATTTATTGAGATAATTGGGAGCTTGTTTGAGTAAGAAATAAGTAAGGACATTGGCATTTGGCTCTTGGGTTATATCAGATATTTCCTTCTTTTATTAAATATTGATGGGTGCTCATGAATATAAATTAGCAATTTCTTTGTGTCTATTGATTTTTATTGTATTATGACATGATATAGTCTTGTTTTACTATATGTACTTCCTGTGGTGATCTGTTGAAAAAACTATGAATTGATCAATTGTGATGAAAGCAAGAAAAATTATCATAATTTATTGGTTATTTCATTTTATACAATTGTTGAGGCTCATGATGTATATCGGGATGACCAGTTACATACAGGACTACATACCCAACTCCCACTTGAAAAATCTCTTTCCAAACACACACGTTGTATACGTTTCTATAAAAGCAACATAAATAGACACACAGGCCAGTCCTAACCTTACAAAACATACACTGCCTGCAATCTCAGAAATAAATAGTCCTCTAATAATGGACAACTTTGACTTATTTCTAGGTATGATTCTCTACCATGTTTAAAATAACTTTGCATCTGTCAGTGACTCCATCTTCTGAAGATTCAATTAATGACCTCTAATGACAATTTACATCAACATACTGTATGACCACTAAAAGACACATTACAAAGTACATATTTATTACATTATTATATTATCAATAGAATCAGGCAGCTTTTTTTCTGCATCCTGATAGTGTCATCTGCATAGTGTCATCTATGGTTTTATGACACTTTATTAGTTTAACATAACAGATATTTTATGTAAAAGGTTGTTTAAGAATATTCATATCCATTTTAGAGTATAGAACTATTACAAATATTTAAAGGAAAATCACAATACATATTAGTTTGCCATGCAGCTTTCTGCAGAACGAACAGTCCACCTGAACAATCTATCTTAACAATAAGGGTAATACCTATCATTAGACTGGGGGCTCTATTAAAAAAAAAAAAAAACTTGTTGGTGACCTGCAGATTGTGTTCTACTGAGATTTTATTTAAGTTCAATACTTAATATGCTAAGGTAACTAATGCTACTTAGGACTTAACACTAACAATTAACCCACTTAAGAAACATTCACTAGCTCAGTGGTGTTCAAACTAGGGCCGCCGCTTGTTCAAGGAAAGCCCGTGGCGGGCTGGACCGGTTTGTTTTCCTGCTGCATCCGCAGGTTCGGCCGATCACGGCTCCCACTAGCCGCGGTTCCCCGCTCCAGGCCAATGGGGGCTGCAGGAAGCGGTGCGGGCTGAGGGACATGCTGGCCACAATCAGCTGTTTCGCGGCATGCTGGGAGGGAAGGAGGGAGGAGGAGCAAGGATGCGGAATGCTCAGGGGAGGGGGCGGAACTAGGCAGGAAGAGGCGGTGCGGGGTGGAGTGGGGCTGGGAAGAGGCAGGGCAGGGGTGGGGTCTTGGGAAAGGGGTGGAGTGGGGGCAGGGCCTGGGGCAGAGCCATGGATCGAGCACCCCCCGGCAGTTTGAAAAGTCAGCGCCTGTGCCCTTACTGTCCCAGCAAACATCAGTTCCTAGCATTCATTCTGCTCCCTTTTTGACCTTGTACTCAGCTCTGATATAAGTCAGAGACAGCATTCATGCTTGTTATCTCCCTACCCCATTTCCCCTCTATGAAGCAAAAGCCTGAATCTCTGTTAATAAGATCAAGCAGACATATAGACCCGCATAACTGGTGTCCACACAGCATGTTCTTAAAGCCCCTGTTGCTGTGAGTATTGACGCTGTGACAGTTTATCTATTTTATCCATATAGAATCATCCTGGCAGCGGCCGCCTAGTCTGAACTGGCCGGCACTAGGCAGGCCATCAAGAGACAACCACCATCAAGTCCTGAAAGTGGTACAGACCTTGAGGAGGTAAAAAAAAGAAAAAGGAGGATGATCGGGGCGGGGATAGAAATCTGGCTCCTCACTCCCTGAGTCCGCCATCAGAGGAGCAGTCACCATCCTCTTGGCCAAGACCATAGAGAGGCTGGGAGAGGCAAAAGCCCCTCTCTCACCAGTCTCCATCACCTGCCCCCCAGCTGCCTCCATTCAAAGGGAGATCAACTAACATGTAAGGCACTTGGTCCAACCAGGCAGTGACCAACCCCTGTTATATTTTGCCTATTGCATATTATAAAAATATTGTTTGTGTAACACGGTATAGGTATTCAGTACTTTCCTAAGTGAGATCTGTTTTACACTAACATACTTAACTATGGCTTGGGTCTCCTTGCAACATGGGAAGGGATGCTGGATGGACAGTCTGAGATGTTGCCTTATTTCCTTTGGATGGGAAGGGTCATAGAGGGCTTCTGATGCATAGGGGAGATTTAGGGTTTTCATTGTACGGATACCCCTCGATGTCATATGTTGCCTGGAGTGTGTGTTAGTACTTTGTTTGTGGATGGGGAGGGTATCAATACAAAAAGTCAACAATATAGTGACATCTTTTGTAAGGTGGACCCTTATCCATTAAGAATTAGACTAAGTCCACAAATTCATATCACGTTAGCCACCAAACAGCCAGCAAATGGCAAAAAAATTGTCACCCTAATCTGTCCTGTATTTGAAATAGTAAAGGTGAAAGTAGGTACCATTGTCTTCAACAACAAGTGAACCAGATTGCAGACCAAATATTCTAGTATGTATCTTACCCACTGGAAATTTTCTTTCAGATAATTTTATCATGAGCTGTATTAAAAAAACAATTTCAAGAGGCTAGCAAAAATGTTCACTCTGGGACAGATTATATCCTCCATTATTTTTTTCCCCTATTGGGAGTGAAAAACTGTAGATTTTCCTTTGAACCAGGACGAGGTTTGAATCTGAGTTAGCATGAATGGTGAATATTGCATCTGCAAAAGCCCCTTAATGAGGTGTTTGCATGCATAGAAATGGGAGGCTCTGATGGGAAGAGAATGAACAATTTGAGAACAATGTATGTTTTCTGTAATAAAATAATTTAACAGCATAGTAATAGTTGTAGTGTCAGCAAAAAGAACGAGGAGTACTTGTGGCACCTTAGAGACTAACAAATGTATATATCTTCCTACTGTATTTTCCACTGCATGCATCCGATGAAGTGGGTTTTAGCCCACGAAAGCTTATGCTCAAATACATTTGTTAGTCTCTAAGGTGCCACAAGTACTCCTGTTCTTTTTGCTGATACAGACTGACATGGCTGCTACTCTGAAAGTAGTAGTGTCTGTTTCTCTCTCACTGTGAAATAGAGTAACCAAGATGACCTAGAATTCATGGTACAAATCCATTTGAAAAATTACATAGAACAGTTTAGAGCAGGGGTCAGCAACCGGTGGCTCGTGGCTCGCCAGGGTAAGCACCCTGGCGGGCTGGCCCGGTTTGTTTATCTGCCGCGTCGGCAAGTTCGGCCAATCGCGGCTCCCACTGGCCGCGGTTCGCGGTCCCAGGCCAATGCGGGAGGCAGGAAGCGGCGCGAGCCGAGGGATGTTCTGGCCGCGGCTTCCTGCCTCCCGCATTGGCCTGGGACTATGAACCGTGGCCAGTGGGAGCCGCGATCGGCTGAACTTGCCGACACGGCAGATAAACAAACCGGGCCAGCCCGCCAGGGTGCTTACCCTGGCGAGCCACGAGCCACCGGTTGCCGACCCCTGGTTTAGAGTGATCAACTAAACCCAGATTTAATATTTTCCAACTCTCCATAGCACATATATTTTAAAAGGAACGTCATACCAGTACTAGAGAACAGGAGCTCCTGTCCCCCTCTAACTCATTTAGCTCTACTAGAACTAGTTTTTCATATCACAAATACTTCTACTTTTATGTTCTCTGTACTACCACATTTTCTGGTACAGTTTGAAATAAATGGTTTTGTTCAATATCTTCATTAATGATCTGGAGAATGGCGTGGACTGCACTCTCAGCAAGTTTGCAGATGACACTAAACTTGGAGGAGTGGTAGATACACTGGAGGGTAAGCATAGGATACAGAGGGACCTAGACAAATTAGAAGACTGGGCCAAAAGAAACCTGATGAGGTTCAGCCAGGACAAGTACAGAGTCCTGCACTTAGGATGGAAGAATCCCATTCACTGTTACAGACTAGGGACCGAATGGCAATGAAGCAGTTCTGCAGAAAAGGACCTAGGGGTTACAGTGGACGAGAAGCTGGATATGAGTCAACAGTGTGCCCTTGTTGCCAAGAAGGCTAACGGCATTTTGGGCTGTATAAGTAGGGGCATTGCCAGCAGATCAAGGGATGTGATCATTCCCCTCTATTCAACATTGGTGAGGCCGCATCTGGAGTACTGTGTCCAGTTTTGGGCCCCACACTACAAGAAGGATGTGGAAAATTGGAAAGAGTCCAGCGGAGGGCAACAAAAATGATTAGGGGGCTGGAGCACATGACTTATGAGGAGAGGCTGAGGGAACTGGGATTGTTTAGTCTGCAGAAGAGAAGAATGAGGGGGGATTTGATAGCTGCTTTCAACTACCTGAAAGAGGATTCCAAAGAGGATGGATCTAGACTGTTCTCAGCGGTACCTGATGACAGAACAAGGAGTAATGGTCTCAAGTTGCAGAGGGGGAGGTCTAGGTTGAATATTAGGAAACACTATTTCACTAGGAGGGTGGTGAAGCACTGGAATGGGTTAACTAGGGAGGTGGTGGAATCTCCTTCCTTAGAGGTTTTTAAGGTCAGGCTTGACAAAGCCCTGGCTGGGATGATTTAGTTGGGAATTGGTCCTGCTTTGAGCAGGGGGTTGAACTAGATGACCTCCTGAGGTCCCTTCCAACCCTGATATTCTATGATCCTATGAAATGTTGGTACTAATAGTGTGCAGAGTTCATACATGCACAGATCAAGAACAAGTAAACCAACTGGGATAACATGAGACCCAAAGTTTTTGGGGAAGAGTAGGTTTCCAAAGAACTTAGTTAGCTTGTTGACCCCATTGTTGTTCAGTTGTATACACATTTGTATTTCCTGGTTCTGACAAAGTGAAAATGGAAGCTCTGTTCTATAGAAGAGGGTAATAGACATCTTGTGACATTTCAATCAAATTTTACAGACTCGATAGGTTCAGATAAACATCTAAATGTTTGATTCCTAATTCAAACCTAACCACCAAACCTTTCTCCCCAGTTGTCCTACTGCTGGCAAATTAAAAACTATACAGCAGCCACTATTCCTTCAAGATTCAAAAGCTAGAAATAATAAAAGTGAGCCAAATGAGTATTAAGGCATTACTTATAGTACAAAACATGAGTCAAAGTCGAACTTATACCATCCTCCAATATTTTCAATCGGAAACTTTCATAAGATCAAGTTCTTAAACCTGCCGTTCTACAAGGGCTGTGAAAACCTGATCTCTGAACAGAAGCTGATAATGAGAGGCAGTTCCCGAACTGCTTTAGCAGGTGTTTCCTGCTGAAACTGGGAGGGTCAGGAATCTAAATCTCATTTTGAAAGTTTCTAACCCCAGGGATAATATTCAGTATCACTGCCACTCTTATTGCCATCTGCACTAGAATTTAGCTTAAACTCAACTTGATAGCACTTGATCCTACCAAGTTAGCCCAATTGTTTGCATTCTTGCACAAATGTGTGAATGGCAACCTTCCCCGAAGCAAATGCTGAGTCTGCTCCCTTCAAAGGGTTTGTGAGTGATCCTTGCCCTGCTGACTTCATCCTTAATTGGCCTACACTGTGGGGAGCAATTAAAAATAAATGGTAGCTTGCTGAGCTGCTGTAAGGGAAGTTCTGCAACTCTGGGCATGAGCATTCCTATGTAAGTCCACTGTATATGCCATACACTGACAATGGTGAAACGGAAAATAGTATAAAGCTGAGAATGATTGTCCTGAATAAATTCCATGGAGAAAATGTACTAATGGGCAATGGTGATCATGCTAATACATGGCAATTAGCTTTCTTTTTTTAAAAGTTCCACTGGGAGAAGTGGTGTGAAACAATTAGATTTTATTTCCTGTCATTTTATAAAGTGTGTATGTGAGAATGTGAGTGATTTCCAGTCATAATCAACTCCGGGTGAAGCAGTGGCAGGTCCCTCTCAAACAGGCAGTCCCCCTCGACGACTTCTAGGAGCACCAGACCCTCCTTCAGAGGGTGGCTACCAATTTGAACTTGAAAATTGAAGAGTTTGCGGAGGAGTCCGACAACCTCTTTAATGTTTTATCCTCCTCCACCCCAGCCCTGGTCGTGCTGCCTGTCCACCCAGGGGTCCTTAAGATTGCCGAATTGCTGTGGCAGACCCCCTCTTCCATGCTGCCTACTTCTAAGAAGGTGGAAAAAAAGTATTAAGTCCCTGCAAAAGGGTTTGAATATTTGTAACCACACCCTCTGGCAGCATCACTGGTCTCATAGACTCAGACTTTAAGGTCAGAAGGGACCATTATCATCTTCTAGTCTGACCTCCTGCACAACGCAGGCCACAGAATCTCACCCACCCACTCCTGTAACAAACCCCTGACCTATGTCTGAGCTATTGAAGTCCTCAACTTGTGGTTTAAAGACTTCAAGGTGCAGAGAATCCTACAGCAAGTGACCCGTGCCCCACGCTGCAGAGGAAGGCAACCCGCCCTCCCCCTGGGCCTCTGCCAATCTGCCCTGGAGGAAAATTCCTTCCCAACCCCAAATATGGTGATCAGCTAAAGCCTGAGCATGTGGGCAAGACTCACCAGCCAGACACCCAGGAAAGAATTCTCTGTAGTAACTCAGATCCCACCCCATCTAGTGTCCCATCACAGGCCATTGGGCATATTTACCGCTAATAGTCAAAGACGAATTAATTGCCAAAATTAGGCTATCCCATTATACCATCCCCTCCATAAACTTATCAAGCTTAGTCTTGAAGCCAGATATGTCTTTTGCCTCCACTGCTCCCCTTGGAAGGCTATTCCAGAACTTCACTCCTCTGATGGAGAGAAACCTTCTTCTAATTTCAAGTCTAAACTTCCTGATGGCCAGTTTATATCCATTTGTTCTTGTATTCACATTGGTACTGAGCTTAAATAATTCCTCTCCCTCCCTGGTATTTATCCCTCTGATATATTTATAGAGAGCAATCATATCTCCCCTCAGCCTTCTTTTGTTTAGGCTAAACAAGCCAAGCTCTTTGAGTCTCCTTTCATAAGACAGGTTTTCCATTCCTCGGATCATCCTAGTAGCCCTTCTCTGTATCTGTTCCTGTTTGAATTCATCCTTCTTAAACATGGGAGACCAGAACTGCACACAATATTCCAGATGAGGTCTCACCAGTGCCTTGTATAATGGTACTAACACCTCTTTATCTCTACTGGAAATACCTCACATGATGCATCCCAAGACTGCATTAGCTTTTTTCACAGCCATATCATATTGGCGGCTCATAGTCATCCTGTGATCAACCAATACGCTGAGGTCCTTCTCCTCCTCTGTTACTTTCACTTTCAATGAAAGGGACAGGCAGGGCCAAGTCAGTGGCATGGCAAAAAACAAAGACACCAAGAGATTGGACTCAGGAAAATTTATTCAACGGCCAGCCTGCAATTTCGGGTGTCTAACCACCCATTGGTGCCGACTTCTGCTGGCGCCAGTGGGTGCTTGACCCTCCTCTACCCTGGCCCCCACTCAGCCCCTGCCCCGCCCCCATTTCAACCCCTTCCCCAAAGTCTCCGCCCCCTTCCTGCCCCCATTCCAACTCCTTCCCCAAAGTCTCCGCCCGCTCTCTGCCCCTATTCCAACCCCTTCCCCAAATTCCCACCCCAGCCCCGCCTCATCCCCACCTCCTCCCCTGAGTGCGCTGTGTTCCCACTCCTCCCCCCTCCCTCCTAGAGCTTAACAGCTGTTTTGCGGCGGCAAGTGCTGGGAGGAGAAGCAAGGATGTGGCGCACTCAGGGGAGGAGACAGAGGTGAGATGGGGTGGGATGGGCTGGGGAGGAGAGCTTGGCTGCCGGTGGTTGCAAAGCACCCACCAATTTCTCCCCATGGGTGCTCCAGCCCTGGAGCACCCACAGAGTTGGCACCTTTGTAACCACCATGCCCTGTTAAGCAGGTACAATTTTAATCTGTGTGACTCCCTTAGCAAATTCAAGGAGGCCCTCCCACAGGACCGAGCCCAGGAGTTTGCCGATTTAGTGGAAGAAGGCACAGCGGTGGTGAAAGGGACCCTCCAGATGGCCTGATATGCTACGGACTTAGTGGCCAGTGTGGTCGCCTCTGTGGTCTCCTCTGGTTGCAGTCCTCCGGGTTATCCCAGGAGATGCAGGCCACCATTCAGGATGTCCCATTTGAGGGGGCAGTGCTATTCTCCGAGCTCATGGACACAAGATTCCCTCCATTCCTTAGTCCTTCATACCCCTCAGCAGGCCAGAAAGCCATTCTGTCCTCCACCTCCCCAATCTAGGTCCTGGGGGACTCCCTGACTGAGCACCTACAGGAAAAAGGATAAAGACAAGGGGTCTAAGCGGTGACACCTGCCATCTTCCCGTTTGTCTGCTCAGCCTGGCCCCTCTAGGAACCAAGGAGACCAGAAGAAGGCATTTTGAGGGTGCGCTCAAGGATAGTGCCTCAGGCACATCCCAGGATCCACCCTCCTACTCTTTCCTCAACCGCCTGCACCCCTTCTGGTTGGAACTGGTCACAGCTGACCTGAGACCGTTGGGTGCTCAATGTAATATCTTTGGGTTACATGCTGCAGTTTGTGGCAATCCTCCTTTCCACCCCTATTCCCCATCCCTCTTCAGGGACCCTTCTCATGAGCAACTTCACATTCAAGAGGTCGAGAACCTCCTGCACCTGGGGGCGGTGGAGGAGGTCCTTCAGGACATGAAAGGAAAAGGGTTCTACTCCTGCTATTTCCTAATCCTGAAAGCAAAAGGGGGCCTCAGACCCATTTTGGATCTTCATTGCCTCAACAACTCTCAAGAAGTTTTGCATGGTCTCCCTGGCCTCCAAAATCCCCTCCCTGGATCCAGGAGACTGGTAGTCCACCCTTTACTTGAAGGACACATATTTCCATTTTCCCAGGGCACAGGCACTTCCTTTGTTTTGTTCTTGGCCAGCACCATTTCCAATTCATGGTGCTGCCCTTTGGTCTCTCGTCAGCCCAAGAGTATTCACAAAGTGCATAGTGTCAGTGGCTGCTTACCTGAGGCACCAGGGTGTTCACATTTACTCCTACCTCAATGACTGGCTAATAAAGGGCCAGTCCCGGGATCAGGTGTGGCGGCATCTCGATCTGGTTTGCTTCACCTGTCACAACCTGGGGCTGTTAATAAATGAGACAAGGTCAATCTTAATTCCAGTGCAACACATAGAGTTCATTGGAGCGGTCCTCGACTCTACTCAGGCCAGAGCCTTCCTCCCTGAGGCCCAGTTCCAAGCCATGGCGGACCTGATCTCATGCATGCAAGCCCCACCCTCTCACCACTGCTCACATGTGCCTGCGATTGTTGGGCCACATGGCGGCCTGAACTTACATGGTCCAGCATGCCTGGCTCCGCCTCAGGTCAGTCTACCAATACCAGTCTATTGTCAACATCAAGGGATATTTTTTCGAGTACAGGTTTAATGTAATGAGATGTTGGCATCTTGATCTCCCACAAAGAAGTGCTGACAATCTCTATCAATTATGGGGCTAAAATCCTGTCAGTTTTCACTGGCCATGAGGATAATCAGTCCATTTCATAAGCTGTTGAATACCCCAGCACCTCCACAAATTGAATAGGTAGGACTAGTTGAAACTCAACTCGACAGGATTGGGTCTCACTTCATTAACTCTGGTCCCAGTCTGAAAGTGATCAATTTCGTTCAGAAATTAGATGGAAAATCCTTGGTTGATGCTTTATTTGGGTGGAGACAGCCCATTTCCCCATGCAGTGCATGCATGATCAGCAAAGCTCATAGCTATGTACATTATTATTGTATCTTGATGCTTTTGATACTTTTGATTCGCAGGTCCCACATTACCTCTGTTTGAATTATGTAGCACCTTTCGGGACTGTTGATAATGCCGTGGTTGTGCAGAAGGGGAAAGAAATTTGTGAAATGAAAATATGCAAAAGTAGTTTCAAGGAGTAGTTATTTGTTATAAATTTAGGCAAAGAAATGACCTTTATGTAAATAATATCTTAAGTAATTTGTGATGTAGCTTTTAAAGAGCTTCGCATCTTTGGAAAGTGCCACTACAATCCTTAAGCAGGTCCAATGAACGTGGAATAGATTTAGTGTCGAGATATGCTCTGCTCACTACCTTTGTGTACATATAAAAACACTGAGTACTCTCTCTAGGCTACACTAGGAACTGACCTCCAAGGAGCAGGATCAGCACAACTTCTGAAATAGATTTAATCTGGGGAGGGGAAGTGAATTATATAAAGTGGCTTCCTGCATGGAAATCTCTTGGGTCCCACTTAGCATGTTTTTAAGTCCCATTTACTGTAGATTCTTAAGTATTTTGCTGAACTGGTACCTTATTTCCAAATACATACACATTAAATTCCCTGTGTATCCTATCCACAGCCCATTTCCTCCAAAACTGAGGGACTACCAAGGCAGTATGATGCTGTGGAGGTAATGCACATGCCTTCCATGTCTTTCCTACAAGGAAGAGTGAAGAGAGAATATGTTCCACAGTCCTTCAACAAAGAAATGCCACTCGGTAAATGGGCCTTTTTATTGATTCACTTATACATAATACGATTCCTTTAAAAATATGAAGCTTTTATATTCTAATTGTGTATAAAATAATTCCTGGAAGAAAAACAGTGAAGCAGCAAAGGATTAATGGATTAGTGATAATCATGAAGTCCCATGTACTACAGATGGAAGAACAGGGCTGTAACTTGGCTATATTTTTGTAGTCAATTAAATGTAGTGAAGGAAATGAAAATGTCCTGAAAAGTAAACAACATTATATTGACCTTGTTGTATTGTTTGTGGAGTATAAAAATTAAGGTGGGAGTTTTTTTAAATGTGGTAAACCTCCTTTTATTATCATAAATGTTTATCACCAGATTCCATTCCCACAGAGTTCTGTGGTTAAAGAAATTCCCATTAAGCAGTTTTAGGGATTTTCTTCATGAAAGATAACAAATTGCTAAATGTGATTCTTTTTAATAAATATATATAGGCTTGAGGTGTCATTGACACATATTTAAAAATACAATTCTTATGCACCCGAAGGCATGCTAGGCGCCTCATCGAACAAAGAAAAGATGTGGTTTCTTTCCAAAAGAGCTTACCATCTCAATAGACATGACAGACAAAGGACATGGAAAGGAGTTACAAATATAGCAAAACTTCTAAGATGATGTTAGGCACACTTCTTTTTTTGTTTTGTTTTTAATATCATACTCCTTTCTCTTCTATCCAGTGCCCTAAAGTCTATCTAAAGAGATTAAAGAAGTCAGAGGAAAACAGTATCATCATCCATAAATAGATGAGAGTTTCTTCTGGATAAATTCTTTCAAGTATATAGTTGGATTACACTGGTCCAAAGTAGTAAATCTATTATATTAAATGATATTCTTGAATGAGTCTATTTAATATTCCACAATACAACCAAAATAGGAAGACTTTTTTTCACATTAGACACTAAAGAACAAAATATCTATCCAGCAAGTGATAATGCACTATTATTTCTGCTTATTTACATAGCACTAAAAGTGTACTAAATATTTATATTATAATTATGGAGCACTAATATAATGCAGCATTCAACCATTAAGAAAATATAGTACAAAATACTGTAGTGCAAATGAATTACAGATTTATACAAGCACAACCATGTGCCACAAGAAACCCAGAATGTTAAGATTGCATGTTATATACAAACAGAATGATTTTGTATAATATATGTGTGGTATACACACACACACACACACACACACACACACACACACACACACACAAATAACAGAGTATATTATCCTTGTCATGCCTGAGCATTTCCTTTTTAATAATGTACATATATTCTCAATGCCTTAGAACTCTCACATCACAAACTGCTAGACAAATATTGACACAATGAAGAACAAATAGTGTGATTAATTTTTCATGCAGTATCCTTACACATGACCACCAGCACAGCACCATCTAGTGGGACACAAACAAAACATGCGAACGAATCTTTACAGCATGTGTATTTCATCTAGAAGCCATTTTTCTGTGAGCAGGCACATGTAGAATTTTATGGTTCTTCTGGACTCTTTTTTTTTTCCTAGCCAGGATAAAATAATTCAGCAGCAAAGATTTAGCTATTGCAAGAACATTGTAATCATTTGCAGCTCCGTGGCTAAGAAAAAATTGGCAAAGTATAAGTTAAGGGTGTGGGCCATGGAAATTTGGAATATTCAGCTTTTGTTAAATCTTCACTCTATAAAATGCCACGGCTGTTCTATAGTGTGACATGGTTCAGGCTTTTGATGGTTTACAAAGTGACAACTCCCTTGTAAGCTACCATCTCTCAGGAAACAGAGATGTAAAATATGCATAAATCATCTACATTTTCTCCTGACTAAATGCATGAGGCACAAACTTCAGAGAGAAACCAGCATTTGAAGTTAGACTGTTAAACCGACAAACTTGGGAGCAGAGGTGACTTGTGCCTGTCGATAGTAGGGAGGCAGAGTGAGGGCAGCTGGCTTCAGCAGTGTTACTAAGCATGCTCAGTCCATGTGAGCATGCTCAGTACAAACCACACAGCAAATCTGGGGGGCACGTGACCCCGCATGCTCCCGCTCACATGTTGCCTCTGCTTGGGGGCCTGAAGTAAGGCACCTAATTGCATACTTAAACACCTCACTAAATGCCTGTCCTAATCAGTGCTATGTTAGTCAAGAGTCAGGCTGAGCAACCTAGCCATAAACTGGATGATTGTTTTGGAAGTGCCATGAGAAAGGAGATACACAACATGTGTATAGAAGTAAATGTACTGTGATGAATTCAGCTGTAAAAATGAAGTAGGCCAGGCTATGGATTTGAGATCCTATGCCAATGAGAGTGACAGTGACTGTGGAAAACTAGCCAGTCTTTAGTACTATGGAGGAGATGGTTGTGCTTCCATAATTAAAGTTGAGTTCCATTTTATGCTTAAAGCAGGGATTCAACCTCTTTGTTGTGTGGAGAAAATACAGTGATCCTCCCCAAACATATAGCACTTACTCTTTGAGTACAGAATGACTTACCTGAGCATGTACAAGTAAATTCATTAATTGGTGTGAATTAAAATTAAAAAACTGGATCCTTTAAGAAATGTATCATGTATCAGCACCTTTTTTTCAGAAAGCTCTTTAAAAGATAACCCAAAATCTTCAAACTTTCCATATAATTGAAATCTTGTGCATAGGCTATATTTGAATAAATTAGGTTGTAATTAAGATATGTTATTAACAATTGTATCTAATTGTTATTATATAGGTTATACTCCAGGGGACTTCTGCACCGCTGCACATGTGCATAATTAATGAGTCGTGCATATTTTTAATTTTTTTGCACAGAAAAAAGCTTCTGCTGAAAAGTTGCTGAAGTTTTGCTTTTTACCCACCAGAGGGTGCTGTGGCAATAGAACACAGCAGCCACTGCTAGCCAGTGAGGGAAGAGAAAAAGCCTGCCTTCTTCACCAGATCAGAAGACAGGGCCTCTAGAGAGACAGACAGCGTGAGGTGCTGGGGGAGTCAGACAGGATCAAAAGGGCTTATATGGGAGGACAGACTGGCCAGGGGCTGAATGGGAGTGGAGGCACAGGGCCACAGGTGGGGGGAGGTGCAGGGCCACATGGTGATGGGTGAGGGGGTACAGAGCTACATAGGGACGGACGGCATCTGAGTGGGAGCAGCATGAAGACACATGGGGATGGGGAGGATATCAGGGCTACATGGGGAGTGTCTGAGTGGGGGTGGAAGGACACGTGCCTGAGTGAATGGGAGAGGCTAGAGGTCAGCCAGGGTCTGCATAGGGGAAGCTCCCTTACAGTCCCTCCCCTCCCCGCCCCCCGCGAAAAACCCTGTTCCATATTTTTCCCATCCATACCCAACAACCCTCCAAGTTCACACCCAGGCTCCTTCCCAGCAATTATTTCCCTCTCCCTCAGCTCCTCTCTTACCCTGAGACTCCCCCTAGCCTTTGTACTGCTTCTTGCAGGAAATATGGTTCTGATTGTAGTTTAAATGAATTATTACTAAGAGTTCTGTATTAATATGCCCAGTAAGGAATCTATTTGTCAAAAAACATTTCCTGAATCTTTTTTGTTGTCTGTATTGTTACAGACATACTTGCTGACAGGTATTTTGAAATAAATGACCAAAAATAATTGAAACTAGTGTGATTATATTGTGTTAATTTTGACAAATAAAATATGCAAAATTTTGCAAAATTGTAAAATATTGTGTGTAGAATTTTTTATTTTTTGTTGCAGAATTTTAAATATTTTTGGTGTAGAATTTCCCCAGGAGTAAGGTTACAACAGAGTCAGATCAACACCTCTGGTAACTCTTAAGTGTGACATCAAAGGTAACTCAACCAATCATCATCTTTGCTTACACCTAATCTGCACGCAACCCTTCCATTGGTTGCAATGAGTCAGTAATATGAGGAGGATGGCACATGTGTCAAGAGTTTTCCCAGATTACTTGATCCAACTGTTACTACTCTTTGAAGGATCCGCAACTACATGCTTGCTTGGGCATCCGTGCTTGGGCTCCCCATTGCACTGCTGCTTCTACTCCACTGCACACTGAGACAGCCCTGCTGGGGAAACAGAGAGGAGTGTAATGGGAACCCTTAGTGCACCAACACATTGGAATTCAGAAGCAGGACACTCCTACCTTTATATAATGCCAATCTCACTCACATAACCCTCTACTAGTAAGTCACGTGTAAATTAAGGGCCAGATTCACCAATATGCTTTGCATTGTTCTTACAATGCAGTTTAACTGGCCAGTGCAGTCAGAACAATTTGCGCTGCTCTGCTATTCTGGTAAATCTACCCTTAAAGTTTAAAAGTTTACACATAATTTGAGGTTAATAGTCTATAACATTAAATCATTAGAAATATTAGAATATAAGAACAGAATATAGGAAGCATTTTCTTTGTGTGTGTGTGTGTGTAAATTTAACTTTTAACACACCAAAAATATTCCAAGACACATAACTTCTTTAAAATGGAATTTAAAAACACTCCCTCCTGAGAATTGTAACCTGTGTCCAGCAGCTCAGCCCTGGGCACAATAGAGACCCATCACACTCCCTCGTACTTAAACACCCCTGGCTCCTCTCCCAAAACTCCAACCTACATACATTAAAATAGATTAATCATAATCCTAATCTTATTGCATGCCATCACATCTGGACTCAGTGGATGTTTGCAATGTACCTCAAAAAGAGACTTTACCATTACCCTGTATGATGTCGAAGAGAGTAAGAATGATTCCCTTCTACATAGCTGATTGAGGCTACTATGAAAGGAAAGAGGGCCGAACACATTCTGTAGTAAGAAAGAGGAGCTTACCATTCATGATGGGTACCTATCTGAGCAGTCATCTCTAGGAAGCCACACGAGTAGTGCTGGAAGACTTGCATTTAGACCATTGGGGGTTTAAAATAAAAGCTTTGGCAAGAAGCTGTTGAAGACCTAGTCAAGCATCCCCTTGCTCAGAGGAGAATCCAAGCCTCTGGGTCTCTGAATACTCAAGTGTTTTAAGCTTCTGGAGTCTAAACAGAGTGCAACCACTATCCCAGTCTTTACTCCTGGGGGAATTGTGTGTCACTGTGCGTGCGCAGAATTCACGGCACCCATAGATTTCTTTGTTTCCCCATCAGAAGTCATGCGCCCCTCCCCGGCAGTGCAGGCAGGTCAGTTTGGGCTCCTGGAGCAGCCAGTAGAGACATAAATCACCATCAGGGAGTGGGGCTGGGCAGTTGTGCAAGTGAGAGAGAGACACTCTGTTCCTCTCGCTCACTAATGCAGCACGTTCAGTGTGGAAGTGCAGGGCTTTGGGGTGTTTCTGAGGAGGTAGGTGTGGGGCAGGCTCTGTCTCTTCAGGCAGAGCAGACTGTAGCAACCTGCCTGATTAGTAAATTGTTCCCATTGTTCTTAGTGAATTCCCCCAGGAGCATAAAGCAGGTGTACACATTTTAAGGCTCCTTTACATTGCCAGAGTGGTGTAAAGGAATCTTATTGTAAAGGACAGTATGGTCTTATAAATGCTTATGGTGCTTTAGGGATTAGAACGGATCTAAATTTTTGGAGTGAAAATAATTCCTATCAAAATGTGCTCCGTGAACTGTTTGCTACTGACCAGTAGCCAATATAAATTGCGAGTTTGAGGCCCCAGCCCTCACTTGCTTTTCAGTTGCCTGTGATGCAACACTGAGCATATGGCTGCATGTATTTGTTGACTAATAACTACAAGTAAAAAGTCAATACTAGTTATATTACTTTTAGACAGAGGGGGTTTGGGGATTTCCCCCAATGCTCCCCACTCCCATTCTCCATCCATTGTATTGTAGTTTACATAAATAAGCAAAACAATTGAAACCAGCATGATTATATTGTGTTATTTTGACAAATAAAATGTGCAGAATTTTAAAAATCTGTGCAGAATTTCTATTTTTTTGGTGCAGAATTCCCCCAGAAGTAAACCTTGGGATCCCTAGGCACACTCGAGCACATACCCCGTGTCTAACTGCAACCTATTGTCCAACTGATTTGCCCTGACTGCAGTGGTGACCATAACTCATCCACCCCCGTACTTAAATGCAACTTCTCCCAAAACTCCACCCCAAAGGCGTGAGGCTTCTGGTTTAAAGTGTAGCTCTCTCAGGAGATACACAGTAGTTGTACAGCATTCAACACATGCAGGGGCGGCTCTACCTTTTTGGCCGCCCCAAGCAGTTATGCGCGGGAGGTGCCCCGGAGCCGCGAGAGCAGCGGACCTCCCGCGGGCATGACTGTGGAGGGTCCGCTGGTCGCTCGGCTGGACCTCCCACAGCTGCGGACGGTTCGCAGGTCCGGTGGCTCTGCTTGAGCTGCCGCAGGCATGCCTGCGGGAGGTCCAGCCGAGCCGCGGGACCAGCGAACCGTCCGCAGTCATGCCTGCGGGAGGTCCACTGGAGCCGCGGGACAAGCGCCCCCTCCGCAGTCATGCCTGCGGCAGGTCCGATCGTCTCGGGGCTCCGGTGGACCTCCTGCAGGCATGACTGCGGCAGGTCCGCCGGCCCAGCCTGCTGCCGCCCCGGAAAGGGCCGCCCCACGCGCGTGCTTGCCGCACTGGGGTCTGGAGCCGGCCCTGAACACATGGGAGAGACCTTTTTACACAAGTCTAACACATTTGTTTTTTTATTTCATCCTAGAAAGCACAAGAGAGTACAGATCATACAAACGAATACCCTCTACACCCATTTCTCTGCCTCAGTTTCCTCACTAATCCAGTGCATTCTCTGGACTGAGGTCAGAGTCGCTTAGGTTATCCAGACCAGAGTCCTTCTGTTCCAGTGCATGGCTTCTGGGCTTGATTATGGAGCCTTCTGCCCCTCAGCCAGCTTGCTTCCTTTGCCCTTGGGAGAGCATCTGGGCTCAGGAAAGCAGGCAGGCTCCTACATGCTAGATTGGTTCTCTCTCCTCTCAGCTTGAGCTGGAGACCAAATGGCTAATGACCCCCGCAAGGAAGATGAGCTCCTCCCTCTTTATAACCTTCCACTAATTTCCTCATCCGGTGACCCTCTTGCCAGCTTCCCCAGATGAGCACAAACCCTTGCCAGGTGACTTTGTTGCCAAGGTGACCCCTCACAGACTAAACCAGTCATCCTGGTTGGAAGCTGTCTATTGTCTGGAGCAATTACATTTCAGTGGTCAAGCATTTTAAGTCAACAACCCTCTTTTTTTATTCTTTTCCCTCCAGCCTCTGGAATTTCAGCCCAACATGGAGGTAAACCAACAGTAGAGAAGGCAAAAGGCTGCACTTCAAAATGGAATTAGTTGGTTGATAAAGATTCATAGAGTTCACACAATTCATAAATTGTACAGGCAAATTCCCAAATTGTCACAGATGTTTTGTCTGGTGGACAAACACCAATAGCCAAATTGAAAAATCGACTAAAAGATGTAAGATCTGTCAACAGGCACAAACAAAGCACCAAACCATTCTTGAGGGTGACCATACTTACCATGCTGGTGCATACATATGGATTTTGTGGGACCTGTCCTAGGCCGCATGTCCCTTGCTGTGATCAATGACTCTCAAAATGTCCGGCTGTATTGTGCATACTATCTATAACAATAGCACATGCCACTGAAATATTAGGATATTCTTTTGAAAGGACTGGTATCCCACAGCAGATCATCAGATATAATTGGGCACAATTTACTTCATCAGAATTTCAAAGGTTTATTTAATGGCATGACACATTTCAAATTTAAAATAAAATATAATTTGAAATTATGGGCAGTGGTTTCAACTTCTTGTTGAGAAATTTCTTCTGATTCCATATTTCCTCTGAAACATATTTTATTACAAATACTGGGGCCCAGATCCTTCAAAGGAGTAGTCCCATTGTGACACTATGCCCCATATTCTTCACAGAAATATTATGATATGAATATGGCATTACTAAGATTGTTTTATGCAAGATAGGCCATGTGAAATATCATTGGAATGGTTATGATTTATTGAATGTGATTATCCTATTTGTATGTATGTATCATTTCAGTATCTGAAGTTAGGAATATTGACTATGTATCAGTTACTAAAGTGTTTGCACCTGAGAGCCGCTCACCAAACAGTAGGCAATCAGCCTGGATGGGCCATTACTACTTGTAGCCAGTTTCTTTAAGTATATTAAGCTTAGTTTGTATGTTTGCTTTATTTGCTCAGTGATCTAACTTGATCTGTTTGCTATTCCTTATAATAATTGAAAATCTATTCTTTGTAGTTAATAAACTTGGTTTTGTTTTCTATAAACCCAGTTTGTGCAATTCATAACGGGAGTGAGGGAGGGAGAGGGGGAGGCTGTGCATATCTTCCTCCATATTGAGGGAGGGAGCAAATTTCGTGAGCTTACGCTATACAGTTTTCTGTGTGGCACAAGACAACACAATTTTGGGTTTACACTCCAGAGGGGGTTGTCGCAACCCTATGCTCAGTTATGGTTTCTGTATGGCCAATAGTCGGTCTGTGGCCATCTTGTTCTGGTAAAAGGACTAGGCAACCTCCATCTTGGGTCAGGTTCTTGTTCCACAGAAAAGGCGGGAAAATGGAGAAAGCGGGAACCTAATCTTGCCCAGCAACACCGTGGTGTCGTGTGTAACCCTAGGTGTGGTGTGCAACATTATAGTGCCGTGTGCAGATCCTGTTGATGTAGAGGGCAACAGCTCGGAGCCTGGAGGGCGTAGGAGCCAGGGACCAATCAGATGCTGACACGAGTAAAAGAGCCTTCGAATAAAATCATGTCTCGTGCCAGAATCTGGAGGAGTATTCGCATGTTAGTTGGAAGACTTGGATCCTCCTTCCAACTAGAAGGGTCTCCTGTGGATTTAGCCAGCTCGGGTCGGGTGGGATTAAGTTCCCATCAATTCATCATGCTCTCGGTGTCTGTACTGCTGGTCAGCTGCACCTGGAGTGCGGTATTTGCATGCTAATTTCTGTAACATTTTGTTTGCTTAGCCTCCTTCTTTTTCCCTCCCTTATTTGGTACCAAATTGTATATATAGTATATAAAAGTTAAATTGTTGTATTTTACAGTATCTGGTTAATGCTTGCACAGATTATTTGGTTTTGTGTATCTGTTCTGGATTTTAGTAGGTAGTTGATTATAGACTGTTTCAAGTTGTGTAAATTACTGTTCTGTCTCTGTGTGGAGTGTTTGAATCTAGGTGCCATCTCCTTCTGGGGATCAGCTGACCCAGGGGTTTCTGTCCCCGTGGTCTGAGTGAGTGGAATCTGCACAATCGCAGCCGCACCACACTTTGGGTAAAACCCTTGGTGTGAAAGCAAGGGCGGTTGAGGCAGTAGCCTGTGGGCTCCTTTTGTGTGTTGCACCGGGCACCGCTCTGACGAACCCGAATTTCCTTCTTGTATAATTGGTGCATGTTTGTCCACTTAGTGTAAAGTAGTGAGTAGTGTAAATGTGTACGTTAATAATTTCTCAGGTGAATTTGTACTCTGACAATTTTTTGGGTGTGTTTGCATTTTGATAACATCTCAGTTAAAGAATTGCCCCTTTTTCCTGGGCCAGGTTGTAACTCTCCCCCAAATAAACACAGCCATTTGGCTTTAAACTTTATTCTGCTCCAGCTTGTTTTTAACTCTCCCAATAAAAAGCTGTTCGAACCCATATCGGTCTCGGACAGGGGTGTGCACCTGAGTGCTGTGAATCCTCAACCTGAGTCTTCCCACACAGAGCTGATCTCAGTGTCTGTGTCTTTCTGCAGCTGGGTGTGTACCTACCTATGTGTGTGTGTGCTGGAGGAGGCTTGAATGCCTGGCTCAGCAGAACAGGGTGAGGGAGCCAGGCTGGTGGAATGGGCAGGCTCAGTGGGACCCCAAGTACATCAGGTGGCACCCCGACGTGTGTGGGGGGGAACCTGTCACACCCATGTCTATTATTTGGAGCCTATGTCTATTTTTTGCCATGCTGCCATAACAGTTTGATTCTACAGTTTGGAAACACAGTTTGTTTCTTTTTAATAGAAGTCACAGTGATCAATATGTATCAAATGGATATATAGAAAGAGGTTTTCAATTATTTTGTACTACCCTTAAATAAGTAAGTACTGTATACAAAATTATTTCTACTGTTGAATTAATTCTTACCATTACTTGCCTACAAGTTACAAGTTCTCTGAAAGCCATTGTGTCATTTTTTTCCCTTGGCATTTTCAACTAGAGCAAACATTTAGATGTGAGAAAATCTAACCTACAATCCATAATCTATTTATCTCCTAAAATATATTATGAGGCTGTAGAACAGTTCCTATAATTAATTATAGTTATAGAATTTTTATATAACAGCAGGAAAAATATAGCTTTCAAATCTCCATAAATATCTAAATGTCAAAGTCTGGCACCATAACTCAGTAGACAGTAGTTTCCACCTTATTAAAATATGTAATTTCATTTGCAAAATATACATTTTAATGTTACAAAGAACAAGATTGTTTTGAACAATACATGTAATATTTCTACTTAATTTATTTTCTCAGTCTATTTTTACTAATGAAAAATTAACTGTGGGGAAGATCATTATAATTAACATTAAATGTCATCTGTATCCAGCTGGCGACTGTTAGTGGTGGTATTTATACGTTATTGAAGAATTTAAAAGACAAATCTATAGGCATTCCAAATATTTTGGGAAGTGCTTAATCCATTAGCAATATTTAAAGATTATATATTACAAAACTCTTGAATCAGCTGCCCCTCCAAAAATACTGGGAAACATTATTAATATTAGTTAACATTTATATAGCAGCAGCGCCTCACAGCCTCAACCAGGTTAGGCCCCATTATGCTAAGCACCGCACATATATATATATAATGAGAGTCCCTGCCACAAAGATCTTATAATCTAAAAGAGAAGGCCTAACATGGAGATGAGACAAACAAGCGGGTTGGGGTGTGGGCAGGCGAGACAGGGTAAAAAAATTATAGCATGTGCATTCCAGTGAATAATGGTACCGTGTACATTACTTCTTTTGGATGCTACATGTATGCACAAATCTCTATATGACCACACAGCTCCAGGGAGGAATTTTCTCTTTTTTAACCTGTATTAAGTCTCCTAGGTCTGAAACCAGTCCCAATGCAAGGTAGGGCTGGATGAGGGGTGTGGTAGCAAGAGGTAGGGAACAGCAGACCTGGTACTTCTGTGAGTGTTCAGTGGATATAGAGGTTGGACACTACAGGGGAAAGCTTTAAGGGGACTGGGATACACCTTATGCCCGAGCCAATGGTCAAGCCAGAGTCAGGGTCAGCAGTTGGAGGCCAGGGTCAGAGCCAGGACTGCTAACTGATGATTGGAGGTGAAAGGGCAGGAACTGGAAAAGAGGCAAGGATCAAGCTTGGAGCAGGAGCATGGTAGGAACAAGAGCAAAGGCAGGAGTGAGGCAGGAGGCAAGCGCCAGGAGCAAAAGAGGAATCAGGAAAAGGGTTGGATGCAGGATGCAGGCACAAGTAGGGTCCAATGCAACCACAACAGGAAATCACCTTGTTGCTCAGACAAACTTCCTGTTATGCCTTCTGACTTAAATAGTGTGATTGGACCAATCGGTGAGCCGGGCACTCCTCCAATCAAGGGTCCCGGAGGTGATGCCTTGGCTGATGCTATAGTCCTACTAGCTTCTCAGCCCACCAGCTTTCAGCAGACATTGTGTGGAGGCCAAGATGCAGCAGCTGTCTGGGGATGCCCAGGCCTGGATTCATAGACACAGAACATCATAACTAATGTCTACCTATCTCGCATCCTCTGTTCAGAACTCTTGGGGGCAGTGGCATACATCTTCATTGCACCATGGCTCCAGGCAAGGGTGTGCACATACAGGCTATACTGAGACACCACGGTGATGTTTAAACAGGATCAGTTTATTATTTATTTCTTTAGATTAAGACACCTACACAAGAGCTCTAGGTGCCGTGCCATTTAGTCTTATAACAGCATAATACATCAAGCAGCCTTAAAAGAAAATTAAAACAAGAACAAATTAATTCAACACAGCCAACATATCAATTACAATAAATCTTCTTTATTCCCCCTCTTCTTGAAACATTTTGCACTGAGCCCAAAACCCTAAAAAGACCACAGCTTGGCAGGAAGAGGATGAGATTGTCAGGAAGCGGGACTACAGAGAGGCTGATGGGCTGCAACAACAATAAATAATGACCACACTATCCTGACTTTTCAAATCAGGCAGTAGCTGTGTTAAATTATCATCCTACTTCTTTAAGAAATTTATCCTATAAAGTTTTGGAACATACTGTATTTTTAAATCTATAATTATACTGAACAAAATGTGTTATTGGGAAATATCCCACATAAGTCATTATTATAAATAGTTATTATTTATATTATGGTAGAACCTAGAGGCTCCGCTCAAGGACTAAGGCTCTGTTGCACTAGGTGCTGAACAAACAAGTAACAAGAAGATAGAGATTATGCCAGGAAGATCACGGTTTATTTTAGACCAAAATGTAACATGCAGATGAAACAGAAGGATCAGGAGAAGGGGAGGAAACAATAACCATAAAACAAACATGTTTTGCATCAAAGTCAGTAGTCTCTGTTCAGCATCTGTTTAACCATGATCACCTTGGCAGTGTTTTGTGGGCATCATGAATACTCCAGTATTCCAGAGTGATACAATTGATTGAGACCATTTATGACTTTTCTCCGATTGTTGAGCATATGGGGGCAGATGTATATTACTCAGGCCTTTGTAAGATCAAAAACTTAATGTGAAATTCACTGCTCTAAATATAAAATACATAAATACTGTTGGATGGTGTCTGGAATATGTGCAAAATAAAATTTGGATGTAACTTTATGTATTATAAAGGAGAGTGTTCTAGACTTATTACTATTTTTAATTTTTATTATAGCTATAGCCAGGGAAGGTGATACAAAAACAATTACTAATATGTGGCCATGTGTATTCTTGTTGATGCAGAACGTGTCTTTGGCTCCGTTTCCATGGAATTGGGTCAGTTGGTCTGTTATATCATGCAGTGAAAAACAAAGTTCTGAAACCAGAAGATTGATGGGAGATGGGAAAAGTTTAAGTGGTGCGATTAGGAGCTATGGGCAATCCTTATGAGGAAGATATACAGATGGACGGCAATGATATGCCTGGAATTTAGCAAACAACAGAATATGGTGAGATTATGGTTTTGTGATTCAGTTTACCACTGAAACTGTGTGATAGGGAACTTGGTAATGCTTTTGATCATGAGGTTTTACTGATGCATTTGTGAACCCTAGTGGGAATCACTCTTGAATGATTCCATTCTTTCCTGTTTGAGAAATCCCAGAGTTGGTTTGGGTTATCACCCACATACATTCTCCTGAGGAGTTTCTCATGAGTAGTACCACAATGTTTTCTTCTGTTTCATCTCCTTTTCAACATACACTGCTACCTCGATATAACACCACCCGATATAACACGAATTTGGATATAATGCGATAAAGCAGTGCTCGGGGGGGGGGGGGGCAGGGCTGCGCACTCCGGTGGATCAAAGCAAGGTTCAATATAACACAGTTTCACCTATAACGCAGTAAGATTTTTTGGCTCCCAAGGACAGTGTTATACCGAGGTAGAGGTGTATATAGAAGGTCATATGGACTATGTCATTGGCATGTGGATGTCACACAGCTCTGTGACTGATTTTCATCATCTCTGAATGGAATAATCATTTTTCAGGGTCTAGATGAGACTGTGATATGAATACTAGCCAGCTGACTGATGCTTAATCACTTTAAAGCTTACATTTTAAAATGGGAAGCAATGTTAGTGGGGTATGGAAAGGTCTTCAAGGTACAGCAGGAATGGATCCCCATTTTTGAGGGAATTTGTTCTCCCCTTTAGTTCAAGTTGTTCACACTCCACAGCAGCTTTTGGATCCCTGACTTCTTCTGGATTTCCCATTTTCAACTAGCTGAACATTCCTGATTGTTTCTTTTAGATCCAGTCCTTGAGTAATCCATGTCTTTTGACCTCCACAATGGAATACCACAATGCACTCTACTTGGAGCTACACCAAAAACCACTCAGACAGTTCAGCTACTGTAACCTGAGCTGCCCATTAGGTTGGAAGTGTTAGCGACAGACAAGTTGTTACCCCACTTCTTTGCTTGTCTTCCTGTTGCTAACAGGTGGAATTGAAGACTTTGCTATATATAGCCCTTGGGTCCTGGCTCTCTGACAAGCTACCTGTACCATCATAGCAACTGAGTTCAGCCTGGGACCTTGAGCTAAGAGTCCCCGGCCTAAATGAAATGGAGTTGGTGGTCAGCTATCCTCAATGGAGGGTCATTGTTAATAAACAAACCTCAGCACAAATTTCCTCCCTAATCTTATCTTCACTGTCCTAGGGTTTGTCACACTGAATTTCCTCTGTCCCAAACCCTACTTCCCTCTGCCTCAAAGAGAACACTCTAGTCCCTCTTATGGTATATGGTTGGAAATAACAAGATCCACCTGTCAGAATGAGTCAGCAGAAATTACTTTCAGATTTCAGAGTAGCAGCCATGGCAGTCAGTCTCTCTCTCTCTCACACACACAGTCTGCTGCTATTAACCCCAGAGCAGACCAGGATTTGGGTGAACTCTCAGGATCCATCCAGCTCCCTGTAAGGGCTCACTGCACACACCTGTCTTAACATTATATAGGGAACAATCCGCATACCAGATGCAAGACGTCATGTTCAAGAATGGAAGAAAGAAGATCTAGGAAGAAGAAAGGCTACTTACTTGCCTGAGTATTCATCTGTGTATCCTGTGTTCCTGTTCCCGACTCTGTCTTCCTGCTCCCCATCCTTGTCTACAAGAGATGGTACTGTAATTACCCTTACTTGTCTCCTCAGTTTCCCTAGTAAATGTAATAAGAGTTTTGGGGCTCTGGGTTTCATATCCACATAACGTCCATTAACAACCGAGCCATTACTCATTGTTGTTTACTTGGCCTTATTGTATCACCTGTTGCTGCAATAAATGTTATCTTATTTGCACCTTCCTCCTGCCTAAGTTTTCATTCATTGTTAAACATCGTTGAATAGATGCAGATGGGAGGGTAAAACTTGCAGGTAGCCCATCTTCTGACAAGCAATTTTAGTTTAATCTGTCTCAGGTTAACAGGGTCCGACAAGCAGGGTCAGTATTAGAGACTCTTTGGGGCCCAGGCAGAAAGCTGAAGCCTCATAGTGCTGGGTGGAAGCCCGGAGCCCTGAACCCGCCACCCAGGGCTGAAGCTGAAGCCTGGGCAATTTAGCTTTGTGGGGCCCCTGTGGCATGGGGCCTCTGGCAATTGTTCTGCTTGCTACCTCCTAATGCTGGCCCTGGCTTTTATATGAAGAAAAACAGTTGTGGCACTGGTGGGCTGAGGACTTTTTACAGCATGTGGGAGTCAGGGGGCTCAGAAAGAAAAAGGTTGAGCACTCCTCGGATAAGAGATACCTCCAGCCACATCCAGAGCGCTGTGAAGGGGATGCTTGCCTCTACCAGATATTAATATGCGACTTTTATTACAGCAGCACTGGGTGCTGCTGTCAATTATAATTGTAAATGTAGTTTATTTCTGAAATTAAATTTTAGGACTGATTCTACACTTTTTGTAGTTTACAATAATTTACCATTACATGTCCAGTATAATTATACTGCTGGAAAGAAGCATTCATAAGAAGTTTTCTGTTAAAATATATTGCTTCATGTTAGACCTTGAATCCCACAGGAACTCAGTGGAGTTTACACTATGGATATTAGTTGGTTAGTAAAAATTTTTTCCAGATTTTGAAGCAAATGCAACTATTTCTATGAGTGACACCTTTTTTGTCTGGAGTGGACCAGGAATTACAGCTGAAATGAGAGATTTGGAAAAATAATGGAAAAGCATTTAGAAAAAAGCCAGCCTACCTGAGAGGACACTACAAGCTGCACAAATCTTATCACCTCCTCACTGTGAGAGTCCACAACTATGCTCAGCAGCAGCTATATTCAACCTGTTAATTCAATTTCCTCTACAGAGCAATACTTACCTTCAGCTAATACTAAACCTTAACAGCAAATGGACCAGATACAGACAGATACGAAACAATTTAAATGACAGCAACACCACTTGAGTGGGGAAAGCCATTCAGGGAAGAGAGGGCAGGCCCATCTCTAAACCCTTCTCTCCTCAGTAACAACCATGAATTTCTGCTGCCAGAATCTGCTGTTAAACATGCAGAAAGCACACTCTCACACCACAGGGCTTCTCACAGGCAAAAGCTCTCCAAATAACAAGTTATGTCCACAGCTATTTACTCACTAGTCTGATCGCTATTCAAGGGATTAAAATCACAATAGCCATGATGGAAATAAGCCACATTATTCCTTTGACATATAAAGGTGACACAGCAATAACATTAACCTAGCATTACACAGTACCCCATGTAGGTACTTGCAGACTATAATCAAGTCACCCCTTAACCTTCTCTTTGTTAAGATAGACTCAAGGAATTCAATCTGTTTATCACTATACAGCATGTTTTCTAATCCTTTAATCATAGATTCATAGATTCTAGGACTGGAAGGGAGCTTGAGAGGTCATCGAGTCCAGTCCCCTGCCCTCATGGCAGGACCAAATACTGTCTAAACCATCCCTGATAGTTTATCTAACCTACTCTTAAATATCTCCAGAGATGGAGATTCCACAACCTCCCTAGGCAATTTATTCCAGCGTTTAACCATCCTGACAGTTAGGAACTTTTTCCTAATGTCCAACCTAAACCTCCCTTGCTGTAGTTTAAGCCCATTGCTTCTTGTTCTATCCTTAGAGACTAAGGTGAACAAGTTTTCTCCCTCCTCCTTATGACACTCTTTTAGATACCTGAAAACTGCTATCATGTCCCCTCTCAGTCTTCTCTTTTCCAAACTAAACAAACCCAATTCTTTCAGCCTTCCTTCATAGGTCATGTTCTCTAGACCTTTAATCATTCTTGTTGCTCTTCGTCTGGACCCTCTCCAATTTCTCCACATCTTTCTTGAAATGTGGTGCCCAGAACTGGACACAATACTCCAGTTGAGGCCTAACAAGCGCAGAGTAAAGCGGAAGAATGATTTCTCGTGTCTTGCTCACAACACACCTGTTAAATCCACCCCAGAATCATGTTTGCTTTTTTTGCAACAGCATCACACTGTTGACTCATATTTAGCTTGTGGTCCACTATAACCCCTAGATCCCTTTCTGCCGTACTCCTTCCTAGACAGTCTCTTCCCATTCTGTATTTGTGAAACTAATTGTTCCTTCCTAAGTGGAGCACTTTGCATACGTCTTTGTTAAACTTCATCCTGTTTACCTCAGACCATTTCTCCAATTTGTCCAGATCATTTTGAATTATGACCCTATCCTCCAAAGCAGTTGCAATCCCTCCCAGTTTGGTATCATCTGCAAACTTAATAAGAGTACTTTCTATGCCAATATCTAAGTCGTTGATGAAGATATTGAACAGAGCCAGTCCCAAAACAGACCCCTGCGGAACCCCACTTGTTATACCTTTCCAGCAGGATTGGGAACCATTAATTAACTACTCTCTGAGTATGGTTATCCAGCCAGTTATGCACCCACCTTATAGTAGCCCCATCTAAGTTGTATTTGCCTAGTTTATTAATAAAAATATCATATGAGACCGTATCAAATGCCTCGCTAAAGTTTAGGTATACCACATCCACTGCTTCTCCCTTATCCACAAGACTCATTATCCTATCAAAGAAAGCTATCAGATTTGTTTGACATGATTTGTTCTTTACAAATCCATGCTGGCTATTCCCTATCACCTTACCACCTTCCAAGTGTTCGCAGATGTTTTCCTTAATTACTTGCTCCATTATTTTCTCTGGCACAGAAGTTAAACTAACTGGTCTGTAGTTTCCTGGGTTGTTTTTATTTCCCTTTTTATAGATGGGCACTATATTTGCCCTTTTCCAGTCTTCTGGAATCTCTCCTGTCTCCCATGATTTTCCAAAGATAATAGCTAGAGGCTCAGATACCTCCTCTATTAGCTCCTTGAGTATTCTAGGATGCATTTAATCAGGCCCTGGTGACTTGCAGGCATCTAACTTTTCTAAGTGATTTTTAACTTGTTCTTTTTTTATTTTATCTTCTAAACCTACCCCCTTCCTATTAGCTCTCATGGCTCTTCTCTGAATCTTCTCCACTTTATCAACATCCTTCTTGGATTGTGGACACCAGAACAGGACATAGTATTCCACCAGCAGTCACACTTTCCCAAATACAGAGGTAAAATAACCTCTTTACTCCTACTCAAGATTTTCCTGTTTATGCATCCAAGTTGACATTAGCCCTTTTGGCTACAGAATTACACTAGGAACTCATGTTCAGCTGATTATCCACCATCATCCCCAAACCTTTTTCAAAGTCACCTCTTCCCAGGATAGGGTACACCATCCTATAAGTATGGCCTACATTCTTTGTTCCTAGATGTATACATTTACATTTGGCCATATTAAAACGTATATTGTTTGCTTGCACCCAGTTTACCAAGCAATCCTAGATCACTCTGTATCAGTGACCTGTCTTCTTCATTATTTACCATTTCCGCAATCCTTTTGTCATCTGCAAATGTTATCAGTGATGATTTTATGTTTTCTTCCAAGTCATTGATAAAAATATTGAATAGCATAGGGCCAAGAATCAATCCATGTGGGGCCTCACTAGCTGTGATTGTTTAGACCTCTGTATCACACTAGCATCTATTCCAGACACCCACCAACGCATCATACTGTGGCCATTCATCCTCAGATTTTGCAAGACATTCAGATTGTATCTCTAATGTAAGAAATATACTATATAAGCAATGAAACTGTAGTCTGAATAGACACCGGATCCAGAATATCTGTAAATATAATCATTTAGCCCAGAACTCTACCAATATAAATAATAATTTGTGCAAAAATGTGCAGAAAAACCTACAACTGAGCTGGGACTTTTTGCAGACCTTTGTGGCTGCTGTGTATATTGGTAAGGGATTTTTCCTTTACTATAGTCTAAAGGGATTGCCCAAGGTGCTGCAAAGCTGAAGGGAAGTCTAGTAAACCCCTCCTTCTTCAACGGAGATATACATTACTACCTCACTAGTATGATATACATCTATTCCTGACAATTATGCTGGCTTTCTGTAATCAGATTATATAGAACTGAATGGATCTGCTGATTGTTGGGACACTGACTGCAGTAATGAAAGGCCTTAATTGCTTGAATGATCAGTCCTACCAATCAAATTACAGACAGGCAGACTACTTGGACAATCTTACATTTTATACAATATGGAGCCTGAATGACTGCCATACAAAGCAGTGTACTTTTTGACTAGAGAAACATTCATCTGACTGAATAGACTTAAAAAAAAAAAAAGGAACCTCACCCAAACACCTACTAGAAAGTAGAACGTCCTTGCAAAGAGCCAACACATTTTGGAGGAGCCAGTCTTGTCACAGATTCCAGTGGCTGATGTACCACCAGTCCGTGCCACTCAGCTACTAAAAACATGAAGATATGTAAGCTGAAGTTCTTAGCTAAAGGATTTATGCCCTGTTCCAATCACCCACTGAAGCCAATGGCAGGATTCTTGTTAACTTCAGTGGATGTTGGATCAGACCCTTACTGAAGAGAGAGACAAGCTCATAGTGTCCACCTGTTTTCTATGAAGGCCATTTCCCAAATTTTTTCAGGAAGGTATAATTAGTTTTCATACCAAGCAAACTTAAGTATAAAAGTTGGCCAATATCCTGATTCCGTCTCACACACCACACATCAATTTGCAGTGCCTATGAGCTAATAATACCAATTTATATGTGTATTCTTTCCACAGACTACACTGTATGTGCTAACAAAAAGAAAATATGTTAAATGGATAAGGGAGCAGAAATACCTTTGAAGTTTTTAATTGATTGTGAACTGTATTTGGGTGGGGAGGGCAGCCTGATGCTTCAGTCAGTCAGCTATTCAATGCAGTGGTTGTTGCTCTAACAGTAAGATAAGCAGAGGTGTTAGTGCTATATGTTACCAACTGTGAAACTTCCTTTTTTCCTTAAAACTAACATTAAATAATATTTGCTCACTGAATGAAGTAAATATGGTTAGTAGCAGTCACTTCACGTGTCAGTAGCTATGACCTGTACCAAACTCATTTCAGGAGTCTTCAGTAATTGAAAGCACATATCCCAGATTCACACATCAATGCAAGCTTCATGGCTGGCTCATCAAAAAGAAAGAACTGGCAGGTAAGCTTTCCTGATTCTTGGGCATGACACACCCAGGCAGCTGCGCTGACATTAAGTGGACATAAATGTATGGCATTACAAAGAGGATAAATGTGGTACAGAAAATCTCATTTAAGCAGCCAATTATCCGAGGAGGGATGTCACTAACTTTCAACACTGGTTTTCAATGATGACTCCCAGTAGTTTGTGACTGGGTAGGGACACCATTCCATGTTCATATTTGTTTACTTTATCTTATGTGCAGTACTGAGGAGGGTATGTCACCATCCATTAATGCCACTTCAATCAGTCCAAACTATGAAAAATGTCTCCTCTTTTGCTTTGCCTCAGTATTCACATTTACCCTCTTTCTTCATCTCTATGTTCTCACATTTAATGGTAATACCTCAAACAGTCCTTCCTATTTTTTTTCTCATTTCTCCCTACTGTACGTGCCCTCGTTCAATTCCTTTGTTTGCTTTCTTACAATCTTCTTTCTGTAATTTTATTCTTTACTGCTGTTTATAAATATTCCTTTTCTTGCCACAGTTCTTTGCATCTCTATTCCCTCTCTCCATTTTATTGACTTTCTTTTTTATTTAAAAAACACATCTCACCCTAATTTTTATATTGTTCCAATTCAGTGATAAATTAGGAATCATAAGCGCTGCCAAAAGATTCCATAAGGTACATTATGAAATGCACCAGCTGTCCTCCCCCCCACCTTCATTTCTCTGCTAAACTAGTGAAACATAGACCTTTTGAATCCATTATAAAGGGCCCAAAAAGAGAAAGTGGCAACAACATATGGGTCAAAACATACAGCCATCCTGATGGCTGACTGGGGAGTCGGCCAATCTGCCCTCAGACTAATTCCTCCATGATGTGAAATGCTAAGATTTTAGTGTAACATTCCTGCCCAACATAGCACCCTGCATGTGTCTTCTGACATGCCTCTGCTCCTAATGCCACATTGGTTGTATGCATATCACCAGGTGCTGCACTGTCTGTATAGAATTATTATAGTGCCAATAGTGTGCTAGTTGCTTTCCAAATAAAGACATGATCCCTGCCTCAAGAAGCTCACAGTCTCAAGATAGACAAGTAAACAAGTATCTGTTAGAATAAAATGAAACAACAAATATACAGTTGGGCTAGTAAATATATAAGTAGGATATTATATCTAAGTTATTCATCAAGTGTGTGACAGTGTCAGTTTTAAATAGACATCATGATAGAGGTGGGTCCTTCAGGAGGGCCTTGGATTTAAAGAGGGTATAAGGTCTTGTGGATGAGCTCAGGAATGTCTTTCCCTCAGGTGAATCCACAATACATAAACCACCAGCTTTTGTGCTTCCTAGATAGAGAGGACTATTTTTTTTCTTAGAAATGGCACTGATTAATAAAATAGTGTTGATTATATTATAAAAACAAACCATTAACATGAGGTAGTGATCAAAAGAAAATGGAAGTGGGAAAACTTGTGTGGTAAGGCTGTAATACAGGTCCAAAGTGTAGGGCTAAAAACAGACATTTAAAAGGACCTAGTAAAGTCAATATGAAAACAGCAGAGGAAAAATAATTAGTGATAAGAAATGATTTAACAAACAATGGATAATTCCCTTACTCATCTTTATTTTCTTGATAATTGTATTTCTTCATCTGTCATCTTTATTTTGGTTATATTTTTCTTTGTTCTGTAAAATCAAGAAAAAATATAAAAGGTAAAAGTACTTTTAAGCTTCTGCTCCCTTTGAGCAATGATATGATCTACAGAATATATATAAAAATAACTGAGTCATTGCTCTCTCAGATCTTGGATTTGGAGTAATTATCTGATTTTTTCAGTAAAACCTTTTATCTTCACACAGGATTTTCTATAATATCATTTTTCCTTCTTTCTTTAGATGGGAAAACCCCCAACCTAGAATAAATAAAGTATTCTGCTTGCTTGAAACTAGAGCAAAGTGAAAATTTCACAGCAAACAATGTATTTGACAAATTGATCCTCTCTCTGCTCACAAAACACCTATAAGCAGGTATCAGGTTCCTTCAATATACTGTATCTGTTATTCAGATGTATTCTATTAATAGATTTTTGAAATTTGTTGCTATATGGACTGATTGCAAATATTCTGAATTTGAGCCGTGTTGCTTAGTTGTGATTGATCAGATAGATCACATGATATTGTTTTTCTTCCCTGATTGCATGAGAAAACACAAGCACCTCTGGTGTGAATACTTTCCACAAATATTTGTGATAGTAAATTCTACCCTAATAACTTATATACCTAGATCGTCAAATTGATACAGATTGATAAGAGGAATATTGAAGAATATTCTGAAACCTATCTAGCAAAGAATGGTATGCCAGATAATTTTTATTCCAGTATCATTGCTTACCTTTAAAATATTGGATGAGATTTCAGAAAAGATTGTGACTGCGTGATGAGGGCCTGTCAGAATTAATTCCTAGGCAGTCTCGATCCCCTGTCAACAGTTTTAAGGTGGCTGTACACACGCAGACCCTAGGGAACACAGAGTATATCCCCAAAATAATATTTTTCTTGGTCAGACAAAGGTATGAAAAAAACATGTCTATATTTACTTTGCTTGGGTGCTAGGTTTTTGCAAAACTTATGTCTCAAACACAGTAAATAATAAATCCGATGAATTATAGAATGATGCATTTTTAGACTTATTGGGTTTAAATTATTTCCTATCTGGCTTCACTGATGTTACAGTAGGGATTAATCTGGCTCATTAAAACAAACTAATAGGTAATATACATGCTGCAGAGCTCAATCCCAATTATTATAGCACAGCCAAAGTCCTTCTCCCAAGGATTGCTAGAATTGACAAATCTATCCCTTAACCTAGAGCAAAGATACAAGTAATGCAAAAGGAAGAAGTCCAAGGGAAGGGTTTTTCCCCCACATTACCTTACAAGACAATGCATTTTGAAGTTAATTCTCTTTTGTTCCCTAGGTAAAAAAGAAGACAACTTGTGATGTCGCATGTGTGTACACCAGCAATGTCTTATAAAACATGGACCCAGAACTATTTGAAACTGCTATTTTAGCTGCTCATTTACATAGCTGTAAAAGCAGCAAAGAGTCTTGTGGCACCTTATAGACTAACAGACGTACTGGAGCATGAGCTTTTGTGGGTGAATACATAGCTGTCATTAATACAGGATATCTCTCTCATGTTTGCCAGATGAGACTATATTGAGTCTCACAATAAATTTTGGGAGGTTAATAACATTAATCACTGTTAGACGTGCAGACCTGTAAGTATTACGTTTTTTCCACATTAGGATCTTGAGTGACATTACTAGTAACTTGACCACACTAGTAACTTGAGTGACATTAACTGTATGCATTTCTCCTCCCGGTGGGAGGATGAGAGAACAAAAACAGGATAGATGTTAATCATTTTGCTTAATGCACTACTAGAAAGTGTTCAGATACTGTGGTGATGAACATAGTATAAAAACCTATATTGTATAGAATAGAACTAGGCATTCTGTGGGGCTTGCGTAAGTGGCTGGGTAGCCTGCATAGGGCTGCCGTTCTTACACTCGTAGTCATTTGTCCAGATATCTCTTTCTCCCCTCCATCTACTCTTAGATACTCCTCAGTTTATCTCAGTAATGCTAGCAAACATTTTTTTTTCTGATTAGTCAACAGCATTATCTTTTTACTTCTGGAAATAAATCTTAGGTTTTCCCCTTTACTTTCTCTAGATAAAATCTCTACAGACTTTTTTGTAAGTCTTTACTCTTTGAGCTTGGGGTCACTGTTATCAAAATCATTTTATTGATTTTTAGAATATTTTGCTTAATTGTATATATAACATATAGATTATTTTTAGCTAATGACCTGAGGTGTGTGTATGCTATATGTCCCTATGTAATTTAGGCATTTATGGATCCATTTTATCGGAAGTGAAGTGGACAGGAGGGGTTTTCTATTTAGATTGACTTACAATCCTTCAGTTTTTGACTTACACTTTTAACCTGACATTTATATTGTGTCAGAATGCTTACCACCAAGAATGAATGAGAATGAATGACAAAGAAATAGACAACCAGCAAAAACTAATTTTGTGCTTTCTGACATTGGTCACTCCTTACTGTTATTTTCAGTGTCTCTGCTGTGGGAACAAACAAGAGACAGATTAGAAGGCTTCCCTACTTTGCTTCAATTCTACAGGAAAGGCAGCACTGATGATGTATCATTTACATTAAGTGCTACCCTCAGATCTATATACATAATAGGTATCTATTTTTTAATTTTATTTTATAATATAATTTTAGAAGCAAAAACCAAATCTGTAATACTTTATGTAAGAAATTCCAGTTAATGCTAGTGAAAGACTTGGCCATATCTCCAACTAGACTAGTACAGGCAATATTTTCTAAGTATTATCGTTGAGCTTTGCTAGATTTTGCTATTCAGGATACCATGTAATTTTCTCTCACACACAAAAAAGCAGCACACTCTCTCCACTTCTCAGCAAGAATTTAAAACAAAAGTGCTGAAATGAAGTCTCTCATTAAACAGATCCATTGCTTTTACAAACTATCCTGTGGAACATTTAATCATTCACATTTACATTTTCAAAAGACTCTATAAACCTGATCTGTTTAATCCTCACTGTATCCTTGTGTGGTAAGACAATATAAACCCCACTTTCAAGATGGGGAAACTGAAACAAAGGAATTCATGAGACTTACTCAGATCACATGCCAAGTCAGTAAGAGAGTCATGATTAGAACTCAGAAGTTCCTGGCTTCTATCCTCATAGTGTACCTACTTCATCATGTAGCCGCTCTAAACTTATTTATCTGTTTACTAGTATAATATGAAGTATTACAAACAAAATCAAACTGTTTTTTATCAAACAGTTGAAAAATGTACATTGTATGATGCATTATTCTTGCTTTTTTTTACTATTTGCTTACTTGCTCAATTATAAAATCTAGTAATTTCCAATCCAATTGTTAGTGTGAATTAGCAAGAGTCCACTAATGTCAAGTTCTCTATAATATTATTGGCTATTCTTTTCTTGTATAACTCCAAATTGGTCCTTGGAAACTATGGAATAGCATTAGGCTTGTACATCTATTTGCAAGTGTCTTTGTTTTTCATTTGATTTGTATTTAATAAAACTATATACTAAAGATGTCTGGTTCAGCTGCGCTTTTGTAAACTGAGACCCTCTATAACTATAATAATTTTCTATTGTTAGACAACCCTCTAGGAACTCTCTTCTTTCATTGTGAGAAATGGGGTTCACAGTTTGCACAAGAAGCAATTCAGTCTTCAGTAATTCAGACTTCCTCCTATAGTTTATAATCAATGTTTTTCAGCCTTTTTGATACCAGGGACTGGCTTGCTGCCTTCCTAAACTGTGTCAGGGAAATCTCAGGGACAGGCAAAGGTTACTGAGAAACACTGGACTACATAATTTCTGATTACAATCTCCTGAATGCTTCCTATGTTTCTGAAATTTTCAGTACCCATTTTTGGATCCATCTGTTTGAGAGGTTCATATATATTTCTCTCTTACCTTAATAGAGCCACTCTTATTTATTAGCACCCAAAAATCCTTGCCCATTGACTTCACTGGATTTTAAATTAAGTCCCTACTACAAAACTCTGCTAATTTGCTTATCTGTTGTGTAATTTCTTTCTGGAGCCAAATTAGTAGAAAGAGCAGAAGACATTTTAATAGGGGAATTAAATCCCCATTTTACGATGCTGGATAGAATGCTGGAGCCCACAGTTCCATGGCTGTTGGGATAGGACAGTTGATGCTTCATTGGATGAACTGAGACTCAAGTGGGCTTGAGAAATAACTGAGGCTGAGAACCACTGTGCCTAGCTAAGCAAAATAAATCTTAACCAGACAACAAGGGAGGGAACAGGGAACTTCTGTATCTGAAGAGGGGGATCCCCTCCCTCTGCTGGGCCAAGAGGGATGCTGGAATGGTTTCTAAGCCCTCTGAGAGGTCAAGCTATTGTGCTCATGGAGGCACTATCAGGAACTGAAATGTAAGGAATCCTACAACGCTTCAGTGGCCCAAGAGCAAAGGTGTGTAATATCTAAGAGGGAGCCACAAGGGAGCCTCCAGAACACTGACCCAAAGAAGTGCTGGGACCCCAGATAATCGTGGGCATCTTCTGCTGCTGCTGTAGAGAAGGAGCCACAGTGAGTACAGGGAAGGGCAAGTATTACTTCACTGAAGGTGCCAAAATATTTTTTGTTGCAGGGTCTGCAGCCGCATGATACGTAAATACATAGGTTCATAGATTCCAAGATCAGAAGGGACCATTGTGATCATCTAGTTTGACCCCCTGTATAACACAGGTCATAGAATTTTCCCAAAATAATGCCAAGAGCAGATCTTTTAGAAAAACATCCAATCTGGATTTTAAAAATGCTGGTAATGGAGAATCTACCCCAACCCTTGGTCTATTGTTCTATTAACCTCACTGTTAATGTATGCCTTATTTCCAGTCTGAATTTGTCTAGCTTCAACTTCCAGCCCTTGGATCGTGTTATACCTCTCTCTGTTAGGCTGAAGATACCATTTATCAAATATTTGTTCCCTATGTAGATACTTACAAACTATGATGAAGTCACCCTTACCTTTGTGTTTGATAAGTAAACAGATGGATTACCTTGAGTCTATCGCTATCAGGCACATTTTCTAATCTTTTAATCATTCTCATGGTTCTTCTATGAACCCTCTCCAATCTGTCAACATCCTTCTTGAATTGTTGACTCTAGAACGGCTCACAATATTCCAGCAGCAGTCATACCAGTGCCAAACACAGAGGTAAAATAACCTTTACTCCCACTCGAGATTCCCCAGTTTATGCACTCAAGGTTCACATTAGCCCTTTTGGCCCCAGCATTTCACTAGCAGCTCATGTTCACAACCCCTAAATCTTTTCAGAATCACTGCTTCTCAGAATATGGCCTACATTTTTTTCTAGATGTGCACATTTACATTTATTGTATTAAAATGAATCTTGTTTGCTTGCACCCTGTTTACCAAGTAATCCAGATTGCCCTGTATCAGTGATCTGTCCTCTTCATTTTTTAACACTTCCCCAATTTTTGTGTCACCTGCAAACTTTATCAGTGATGATTGTATAATAAAGTATTACAAACTAGTTACTTACTTCTAACCCTGAAATAATGTAATAATCACTTTTATAATTATATAGATCATTATTTAAATTCAATTTGTTATTGCTCTGACCAAGAGTAGCAGCATCAGGGTAGAATAAACTCTCTTATATTAAAATTACCACAGTCTTTCTGATTCTTCTAGCATTCAGTGAAATGCCAAATGTTAGCTCTTGATATTTGTTGGACACAATACAAATCTGAAAAGGTATTAGTTGGAATTTTGGTCTGTCTAGGTCAAACAGGAGTCTGACAGAGCTACTTTTGACACAGCGCTCTCACCATGATCTCCTTTGATTTTTAAGTAGTATTTCAATCATATCATAATTAATATGGCATCGTAAAAATACACCGTGCTGCACAGAATGTGAACTGTGCCACACTAGTAACAAAATCTCTACCCTGATTTACTAAGCTGATGCCATACAATATAGAATGAATATAAACTGTGTTGTGGCCCTTACAGGTTTGTTTTTTTAAGGAGAAAAGACGGGGGTATACTGAGAAAGAGACAGAGTTAAGCATATAATGCCACATGAAAAGAGGTATGAAGTTGAGAGTGGGTAAGAGAGACAAAAATAATCATCAGGAGAGAAGCATAGACAAAGCAGAGAGGAGGAAGAGGTGTAAATGAGAGCAAAGATCATGCTGGGGTGGATTTATAGAGTGCATTACAGGTGGGCTGGAAACTTGAAATTTTTGCAGAAGAGTGGAATCACACTAGTAGAGAGATCTGAGGAAACACTGTCAGAGTGGCAGGAAAGGAAAATGATCTCAGTGGCAGCATTTTGATTACCCTGAGGAGAGAGAGATACCAATAAGAGCAAGAAGGCTGGAAAAAGGGGTACTGGATAATCAAGGCGGGAAATAACCGTAACTTACTGAGTCTTTAGCCTTTAGAGGGGAAGGACTACACTGTCCCACTGTGTGCTACATTTTTCATATTTTATTTTGCATTAATTGTAGAAGGATTGGGTCCTGCTTTCTTTTTATATTCTAAAGTACAATAAAGAAATTAAGGAGATCCTATAAAGTTGATTTAAGCCTAAAATGTAAGTACTTTGAGAAATGAGATTTCACAAAAGCTAGCAAAAACAAATATTTACATATTCTTTTAAATTCCAATTAAAACAGCATTTTTTAAAAATATAGACACATTCCTCTGTAGTGTTGGCAATCCATATGTTGTTGAAGTGTGCTAGCTAATGCATGGGAACCAAAAAGTGAAATTGACTATACATGAAAGTGAAAATAACTAGTTTATTTTATTGTCTTTATCTGAGCTGAATGACATGAAAAGAGGGAACAGTGCTAACTGTGAAAACTGAGTTAGATTATAAAATTGTTTCCATTTTAATAACATAAGGTTCCAATAATAGAGGTACATAAATTAGATTTTATTAAAATATTTTTAACCTCACAGTGTCTCTTTAAAGCCTTGACTCTTCTTTCAAGAATTCTAAAGCACAGTCAAATTGAGGAACTTAGATGGGCCTGTTCCATGCCAACTTTTTTCAGAAAATTCTTTGAATGGAGCACCACCTGGTTTTGCAAAACAATCCACAGCTGCTGACAAGTGTCCTTTCTGGAGGTCTGCCTTCCCTTATGATCCTTCTAAAAGAGATTTTCAAGTGGCATGACTCAAGTCAGTGCTTACACTTCTTAACTGTTCCTCATTTTGAAAGAATTCTTTAAAGTGCACATTTACATCAATTTCACACAAACCTGGCTGATCCCACTTTTCATTATTGTTCCTAACTGACATCACAAATACTGAAGCTGAAGCTACAAATCAATAAAGTAATTACTATGACATCATTTCATAGTTCCTCCTCTATTCCTTTCTGTTGTGTCTCTCCCTTTCTTGATCTTTGTTATGCACCTTAAAAGCCTGTGTTACACATCTAAGTTGGGGAAGGTTGAAATGTCCTCTCCAAATAGGTCAGACATTACACTTTTTTACAAATACCGGGTCTGAAGAATGCTGCTATTGCTGAATGCTGTACAGCTAAACCCCCTTATTGGATATTTTTTGGTTCTGAGGACCTGGAACTTCAGATAAAACCTTGGTTATCTGTACTCCCTGCCTTGATTAGCTTTAATTATCTGCCCACTGTCCTTTTCTGCAGCTTGTATCTTTAACACACATAGGCACTCAGCCTAAAAAAAGATCATAAGCAATAGAAGAACGCATACTGTTTGCTTCCCAGCCTACATGCGTCTTCTTCATTCACAGATAGCTTATGTTGAAAAACCTTATTACATTTTCTCTGCCTCATTTGAATTAATCATACATTATCTCCATTTTACAGGTGGAGACATAGAGGCATTTGTGACATTGATTTGCCTACGGTCACATAATGAGCCAGTCCCTTGGACTAGTATCTAAATATATTCACTCCCAGTCTGTACTCTAACTTCTAGTTTACCTCATTAGCCCTATTATTTAGAATATATTAAAACAAAAATGTTTATTTAATATTCACGGGTCCCAGTCTAGCGTTCCTGAAATGTGAATGCTATCAGGCAACAAGTCAAGGTACACTGGGTTTTAATCAGGTGTCTTCTCTTTCAAAGAACATCCAAAAATAGTGTTGGAATATTGGATTAAACACATTTGTTAAGGTATGTACAATGTTAGTGCCACTGCTACTATTTTTAGTTTAAAATTATTAAATATTACTATTTTAATTTTGATAGCATATGTTGGTAATGTAAAACTCCTTTAGAACAATTCATTTATATGGTGTACTATTCTGAACACTTATGAATCTTTAGAATGTTTGCATAATTCTAAGACAGAAGAATATTCTTCTCTTACTTTGTGAATTGTGTGTCTAACAAATGAACTATCACTAAATTTGAAACTGAAGCTGTGTCTTTGGCTTTCTCTCTTGCAAGCTAACAACTTTCCACCATTGCAGTATTTACTAATAAATACATGTAATCCCTTTGGAATTCTAACCTTATTAAAAGTAGATATGGATAATGAGCCAAACTCCATTGACGCGCCCATTGAATCTGGTTAATTGGGGACAAAAAGAGAAATGCAGACTAATTTCTTTCATTGGATAAAGTGCTTTTTACTCATTTTGAGATGAATACCTAATGTTCTTCAAATTCATATTTGAGTACACTGCAAACTGATTTGATTTTTAAAATAAGCATTTCGGGTTTACTGCAGGTGTGTGAACTCGGCAAGATAACTTAAGCAACTACCAATCCTCGACTAGTGCTAGGTTAAACTACGTTACACTTAATGGGTTGTCAGGTTCCATTCCTAGCCTATAATCTAATGCACGTTCGTTTTAAAATAAACTTTCAGACCGTATTTAGTACTGATAATGTGCTATTTGTGGCGATTTTGTATTCAAATATCTTGCTTTAAAGAAACAAAAAGAAGGGGAAAGACTCCTCCACAAAGGGTAACTAACTTATGACCTGACACACCCAAAGCCTACTGGTGAGGAAGGGGACAGGTTGAGATCCTAACTAGTCAGTTCCCATTTTAGACAGTGGAGGGCCCCTCCTTCTTTCCGTGCGCCTGAGTAGGTCTGTAGCCTCCACGTCTTCCTTGCAAAGGGACTAGAGATTCCTCTTTCTCTCCTGCGAGCTCTTGCTTCCTAATGCTGACTATGCCGTGCACGCTACCTAGGGAGTAGAGGCTGCATTTTTGCCACCCGTTTACTCGATTTACCCCGCTCTGGCTTGGACAAAGCAGGGACCAATCTCCCCTCAAGTGAGTGTGGGAGCGGTCGGGAGCAGGTGCCCCAGCATACGGAGCCGGGGCAGCTGAACTGATCTCAAGCTAGCGACAGAGAAACGGGGAACAGCAGCCTCGCTAGGTACTAGGGGCACCTCCCAGAACTGCCGCCTGGAGAAGCTCGAGAAACGCTGTGGCTAGTAGTGGTTAGGCGCCTTTTTCACAGCTCGGCCTCCGCCCTGCGCCTGCGCAGCTCTCCCTGCCGCGTGACCCTGCGTAGGGGTCCGCGCGCCGCCCTGGCTGCTTCTGGGCGAGCGCGTGAGGGGAGCGCGCGACGGGGCCTAGTCTTGGCAAAGGCGCCGGCTGAGTGAATGGGGTGGCGGGGCGCTGCGGGGACACGGCTGGAAGCCGCAGGGCAGGGTGAGCAGATAGGCGGGTGTGAGAGCCGGAGCGGCTGCCGCCCGGCTTAGGTGCGGGCTGTGAGGGGCTGCAGGCAGATCTGTATTTGTGCTCACGGATCTTTAGTTTGTGGAGGGCGCGGAATTCAGAGCCCTCGGGGCGGGGTGGAGCTCGTGAAATCTTTTCTCTGGGTCGGCAAGAGACTCCGAACAGCAGGCGGCTGGGGGCAGGTCCCCACCCACTTCCTCTCCAGGCAGGTGTAGCTTTCTGTCAGAATCCTGCTGCTCGGCTAGGGGCACCACCGCTCAAGTGTGAGCCCTCCTGGTCCTGGTGCACTGGGAGCTGTGTTTAGGAGGCGACTCAGGTTGTCCCCGAGTTTCCTCACCACCGGTCCTGCTTTCTCCCCAAATACTGAGGCTGGCCAGGTTGGTTTGTGGTATAGCTGGGGGACTGGTTTCTGCCGTGGCTAAAGGCAGTTTTTTTGCAGAACCTGGGGGCCCTTTCTCTCCCTGCAGGATGCCACAGCTAAGATCTCGGAAAGTGCAACTAAACAGGGAGGCACTGACTGCTGCGATGGGGCCCTGCCCACAACCTGTGGCTGCAGAGATGGGAGCCCACTCTGAGGACTTATCTGTGGCCAAGGGGAACCCTCAGCAGGAGGCGAAGAGTAAAGCAGTGCATTCCTTATCCTGCTCTTCATCACCTATCCTGTTCTCCAAAGTCCCATGTGAGCAGCTCACACTCCCAGCAGTAGCATCTGTGGAGGAGCAACATGGGACTAATACGAGGCTTGTAGGTAAAAGAAAGGAAGGGGGACGAGGCTGCAGAGGAAGAGGCATTGCTGCTGCTGGAGGCAGAAGAGAAGCAGCTTTACAGGTTTCAGACCATGCTGCAATTAAAGTCTGGGAGAAGGTGATGGTGCCAGTAGGGAAGTGTTGGGAAAAGGCTATCCGTAGAAAGAGAGGACAGGGATTGCAGCAGTTTCCCCCTAGAACTAGGTTGGAAGAGAAATCGGCAACAGGGATTGAGGGAAAACTAAGAAGTAGCTCCTCAGCAAAATTGGGGCTGTTGGGGCCCCAAGAGGGTTTAGGAAGCCCAGGGAAAAAGAGCAGACATTCCTTAATGGAATTGAAGCTACAAATTCCATACACCCAGGAAGAACTGGTGAGCCCAGAGAGGAGTGACAGATGCACCTTGTCAGAACCAGTAGCACTGGAGCTTGGGAAGGATGCAGGGAGCCTGATGGCACTGGATGTGCAAATCCCAGACTCTGAGAAGGAAGCAGTGAGCCTGAGTGAGAGGAGCCAATGCACCTTGGTAGAACTGGGGCTTCAGGAGGAAGTGAGGAGGCAGGGAAAAGGGAGCCAGTGCTCATTTTCAGAACCAAGAGTGCTGAGGCCCAAGGAGGGAGAAGAGAGCCCAGTGAAAAGGGTCAGATGTTCGTTGGCAGGGACAGAGTCTTGGGTAAAAGCAGGGAGCCTGCGGAAGAGAGGCAGGCGCTCCTTATCTGTCCTGGGACCCCAGGAGAAAGTAGGGAGCCCAGGGAAGAGGGACAGATGTTTTTTAACAGAGGTCAGGATGTCAGGGCCTATAGATGAAAAAAGGAGTCTGGGAAAAAAGGGTGGGCAGTCTTTGGTGGAAGTGAAACTAAAGAGCCCAGGGAAGAGGGGCAGACACTCATTGGCAGTGCTGCAGCCACAGAGACTAAGCCTCCGAGAAGAACCAGTAATCCCAGGAAAGCGGTTCAGGCGTTCCTTGCAACTACAATACTCAGGCACCCAGGAGGAAGTAGGAAGCCTGGGGAAGAGGAGGGGTAAGCACTCATGCACCACTGAGGAATCACATCTCCAGATCTCAGGTCCCTAGGAGAGTACAGGTAGCTCAAGGATAAGGGGCAGGCATTCCATGGTGGTACTGCAGCCACACAGTCTAGGCCTCCATGAGGGAGCATGTAGCCCTGGAAGGAGAGGTAGGAGCTCTTCTGTGGAACTATGACTACCAGGGCCCCAGAAGGAAGCAGGGACCTGTGGGGAAAAGGGTAGAACTGACTTGGAGGGAGCAGGAACCTCAGGACACAGGAAGAGGAGCAGGGCCTCCTCAGCAGATGAAAGGGTGAAGATGGTGATCCAGGCTCCTTCTCAGTCAAGGCTGATATGTGGGAAGGATTATGAAGCCCAGTGCTGGAGGCCAGGCAGGGGTTCTGCTGCTGGAAATACTCGAGGGAGCAGATGAGGGAAGATGGAGCAGTAACAGGTTGTAGGGCAAGAAGTGGGTTCTACACCCACTGATGATCTGTTCATTAGTAGAGTAGAGGACAATGGTGAGAGACAGAAAGATGGAAAGGAAGAGGCTGTGGGTTCAGCTGAACTAAAATTAAAGATCAGAAAGCCTAGTAAGATTTTATAAATATGCGGGTTGGGAACTAGGAGCATTGTTGTTGCCTCTAATTTCTTGATGGAAATACGAACTTTTCTCTGTATTGTTGAAAATAGTAGTATGTATTTGAGCCCTTTTTCAGATAGGCATAATTTATTGCAATAGGAAAAACTTAAATACTGAAATTATGATCTATTTTGAAAATTTGAGATCTTATTAAACAAGCACCTTAGTTTAGTGGTTTTCAGCCTTTTTTCATTTGCGGACCCTTCAAAAATTTAGAATGGAGGTACGAACTGCTTCGGAAATCTTAGACATATACCTCTACCCTGATATAACGCTGTCCTCAGGAGCCAAAAAATCTTACTGCGTTATATCGAACTTGCTTTGATCTGCCAGAGCACTGCTTTACCGTGTTATATCCGAATTCGTATTATATTGGGTCGCCTTATGTCGGGGTAAAGGTGTAGTATGTGGTCCCTCCCCCCGCCCCTCAACCACAGCTTGAAAGCTATTGCTTTAGTTTAATGATTACGTGAAGTATTATTAACTTTCTCACAGAGTTTTACCAATATTTTTTCTGATTTGCAGTGAAATGTTCACAAATACAATTTTTAGATATAACGAATACTTCCTGTTAAAAGAACAGTAATTTGCTTAGTATAATAAAGAATTTGTCTTTCTGGTTCTTCTTGAATTAAATTTTTAAACAGGTGCTTTTTTTTTGTTTATTTGTTTTGCTCGGGTGATCTTGAACACATTGTAATTTATGAATATATTTATTTCAACACATAATATGTGAACAAAAGGCTTTACCTAAAATTTAAAAGTGGGAATAGTATCTAGCATTTTCTTGCAAAAATACTTTAGTTTGATTTGCCAGTTGGGATATGTTTGAAGTTCTTTCAATTTTTTTTCTTATAACAGCCTAGCATTCTGTAAAGACTTTATATAACAGATATTTTAAGCCAGTTAATATGCTAGTTATTTCCTGTATGTAAATATGTTAGAATGTAACACAACTACATTTCACCTCTATAGTTTTTATTTGGTAGATAATAGTCTTGAAGAACCATGTTTGTAGTATTTTTTTCTAAAAAGGCAATAGTTCAGTTTTTTCTTAAAGCACTTGTATTAATGTGTAAGACTGACTGTGATCCTTTTTTTTAAATCAGCAAAGAAAAAAATAGTAGAAGTTAAGGAAGACTCAGATGCGCAGGATGGAAAGCAGCTAGAGACTGATCTAAATATATCAAAAGAATATAACATAAAGAAACCACTAGTAGCTTACTCTGAATCTCTCCAGGAAGCTAAGTCAGATGGCACTAAGAGCAAGGCACCAGTATGTCCGGGTTTAAAAAGGGGATCTGCAGTACAGGGTAACAAGAGAAGAAATAGAATCACCAAGATCAGATGTTTACAGAATTTGAATGTAAAAGTAACAGAAAATAAAGTGACAAAGAGCAGACTGGTAAAGTCTAAGGATGAAAAATGCAGAGAAACCCCAAATTATAATAGCTTGCCTTCCACAGTAGAAAAGAATCCAGTTGTAAAATTATATGACTGTCGTTACCTTAATACATTTGTAAAGTCTTCAGTTGATGCAACCAACTGCCGTTACAAAATTGGTGGTGGATTCTTGCATGTAGCACAGGGTAAGAGAGAGACTTTTTGTCCTGACAGTGTTATGGGACAGAGTGATATGAATAGCAAGCTTAATGTAATGCAGATGTCCACACAGAAAAGTATATCATTTGACAAAGAAGGAATATGCCAAAATAGAAAAAATTGTCAAAATGAAAACAGTAAGTGCTTGAGGGAAAGAAAGTGGAATATTGATAGAAAGCCCAGGAAAAGGATGAAACTTTTTGAAAAATCATCAGTCCAGAATGTTCTCCCAGGTATGGACAACAAATACTGTGAATATGAGTTACATACGGAAGATAAAACTGCCACAACAGACTCTTTAGCAGTTTTAGAGTTAAATAGCAATGACACTACTTCCTCATCTTCATTTGATCAAAAATCAGATCCCCATCTAGAACCAAATACTCAAGAAGCACAAAATGGTTGTACTGCCTCGGTTAATAGAAAAATGCACTTGAAACCCTGTGCAACAGAAGGTAGTTTTGAGAAGAGACTTGAGTTATCTGAAATTGCAAAAGGAGAAAAGGGTGGTTTTGATTCAGAAAGTAAAGAACAACAAGACCGCTCGAATACCTTAAATAGTCCAGAAGTAGTTACTTTGGTCAGTGACATCATTTCTGATTACTACAATGATGCCAGTTGCCAAAAGAAAGAGAGGATAGTGTCAAATGAAAAATTTAAAAGTAATGTTGAGAAATTACAGCTATATAGCTGTCAAAGAATAGTACCAATGTCTGGTAAAAATGTTTGGCCTCGTGAATCATGTGCTAGAACTTCGGAATGGTTTCATAAAAATCACGTGTCTGTCCTGGAAGCAAAAACTTCAACTTCTGTTTCTCAGAAATGCTCATATGAAAACAGTACTGAAGCTGTAAGAGATACGGTTTTAACTGATAACTCCAGGCAATTAGATTTAAGTATGGTAGAGGCAGAAAGTGTCAAAGAATCTGCGTGTAAAATAACAATGGATTCTAACTTTGAATGTCTGACTTCTGTTAGAACACCAGAGTCGTCATTATTGGATATCTGTGGGACTCTGAGAGTCACCTGTAATGAAAATCTAGAGTCATCGGTGGATAGTAGTCCCATAGCTTCTAAGTCTGAAGCTGTCCATGAAGCTCAGGTGATCTTAAATTTGGCAGTAAAACAAAAACAAGATGATAAAAACAAAGGAGCTTTAACAAAGAAAAATCGGATGATGGCTCTCCAGGATGGTATATCTGAAGATGACAATAGAAGTAAAATGATTGTTAATCATAAGACATCAATGATGAAAAAAACAGTTACAATTCCAAACTTAATGAAAATGTTAAACCCGGGAAATCTATCAAATTTCAAAATTCCTTTACGCAAAAATAAAACTGAATCCAGGAACGTGGACTATGTTAGATCATTAGATAAAGAAACATACAGTCCACTGGAATGCCTTCACAAATCTGCTGCTGCTTCAGCAAGGCAGAACAGAGCCGAGGAGAATTCCTCTGTGGTAGTCTCTGAGCAGCAACCTATCTCTGAAGAGGCAGATATCTCTGTAATCCCCTTAAAGGAAAATGCTGACCAAATGATCAGTAAGGACTTTGGCAGTGGTGGTTCTGAAAGTCTTTCAAACGAAATAAATATACTTTCTGAACATGTTTCTACATATCAGTGTGCTTCTCTTGAGGGAGAATTGGATTCATCTGCTCTTGAGGATGTTACTGACTCTTCTGTTACTGCACCTATAGAGCAAAGTCGCACACTAGATTATTCCAGTAAAACAGTTGACCGTTCTGTTTCATTAGAAATGCATGATGATGATAAAAAGAAATCAAGAATGGATCTTGCACAGAGTAAGATTAAAAACTTTCCAGATGTTCTTAAGGCTTATGAAGATGATATTCTTGTGATTGATGTAATTCAGGATGACCCTGACCTTTTTGGAACCACTGATGAAGGGGAGCTTGCATTGACAATGAACCATCTGACTGAAAAGCACTGTAATATCAGTACTACCTCGGAGGAAAAACAGGATGTCAAGCCAAAATGCCTTATCCTTCCAGAAACTAAGGATTCAAGGGATTACTTTAGGTATGCATATCATTGCTTTACCTTCATAAAAATATTTGTGTAATACGGAGTACGTTGAGACATCAATTTAGTTTAGTCCAAGTATTCAGGTTTCCCCAAAAATGCTGTATATGTGTATGTTTAGTAGAGTGGGCAGCACAGTTATGCATTCAATATGAACAGAAACAGTTTCATGAAACTGAAAAAAAAAATCAGCAAAAATGGACTTTGGGAATTTAAACATTTTTTGGCAAAATTCTGAATCCAAACACAGCGTATGGTTACTGCATGAGAACCAGAAAGTAAAACTGATTATAAACCAAAGTAACTGAATTGGTCAGGCTGAGTGAAATGGGAAAAAAAATGCTGAAAAGGAAATTCATTATTTAAAGTTCTTTTTAAGTAAGATGTGGGAGTAATACTGGTAATGCTGAAATGATGTATATATGAATTATCTCATTAGTGTCCTCTTAATGATAGCTTTATGTTGTAGTATGGCATTTTAAAATATTTTTAACTCTATTATTATACCTTCTGCTGTTTCTGCATTCCCATGAGTAAGTGATTTTGGTTATCCAGATAGTAACAATACGTTTTTCTCACATGCTGAATAGTTTTTAAAACTATAATTTTTCTACTAGGTTCTAGTCAATATTTTTACCATTCTTGCATTGTGGTGTTTGATCTACACATTGAGATCAGAGTAAGGCACAGTAAAGGAGGGAGAGCAGAATTACATGTACTAGCAACCTTGTATAAATGTCAGCTCACCATGTGTGTTTAGAGAGAGACTCAAAATCTTTTTATTGCTGCTTGATATATTAGCTGTTGTACAACATTGGTAATCTTATGAGAAAAGTGTAAAACTTGCATAGAGGTTTATAGTACAGGATTTTCTCCAAAGACCTGAAGACAAGTGCCTTCCTGTTCAATTTTTATTTGCTTCCTCTGTTTATGCTCTTTGCTCCCTGTCATCTTTACCTTTTTTAGGTTAATACTACAACTAACATTTTAAACTTTTTTTTTAAAATATTGCCAATTTCTTACCTTGAAATCCTCCTTGACAGTTATCTCCCTCTCCCTTTCCTGAAACTATGGTGTACAAAGGAGGAAAGTAGGAAGTTAGCTTAGGGTAGTGCTGAAGTGTGATATTTAAATATCCACTTTAAAGTTTAATTTTAACTATGTATCTTAGAATCTAACTTTTGACAAATAAAGTAGCAGCAGCAGCACAACCCCCCCCCCCCAAAATCCAAAGACCTTTAAGACAGTTTAACTCATGCAGATAAATGTTGGTCTCAGGGTTTGACAGTTTAGTGCTCCAAGAAGGTGACTTTATTATTAATAGAATATGAAGTTTTGTGTTCCCAGACGAAGTGATAGATCATATTTCGGTATTGCAACAGTATTTCTCACATGTTGCCTTACCACTGATCCTTAAGCATGAGCTAGGGGAAATATGTCCAAGGATCAGTTCCCATACCCATTTATTCATGGTTTTTCATGTGCTCCTAACCAAGGGTGAAAGCTTGTGGTGACTGCTGTAGTTTGAGATCCCAGTTATCACATGCTCATAACCAGGGGTCAGACTGAGAAGGGAAAAGGTGGGAGGTGCTCTTCCAAGATCTTCCCTGGTAAGGCACCAAAATGAGACACTGCCCACCATGCATTTTGCAGACGTTCAGAATGTTTTTGCATGCTCTCTAAACTCCACTGAGGTCTTTGAACTTGGCTCCCCCTTGGTGGGGTTTCAGTATGCCCTGGGCTTTTCTGGCTCCTTGATTTGAGAAAAAATAATTGGTGGTATCTCCCCAGTGCCGCCACCTTTTGGCATCAAGATGAGACTTGACTCACAGTATATTGTATAGATCTGTCATTCTTCCTCTCCTTACATACATGAGGAATGAAATAATTTAAATGTCAACATTATTAATTATCACTGGGATATGAGTTAACACCTTAATGGAAGAACAAATATCAGACCTATTGTTCCCAGTCTCTAGAGACCAGATTTTTCTGCCTTGGTTACATTTGGTTCACGTTTTTGATGTTTTCTTCACAACTATAACAGCTTAGAAAATTTGTTTTTTTAAAAAGAAGCTGTGATTCTGAAGAACAAAGTAGTAGCTTCGGAGAAGTGCTGGTACAGTTAATTGGTACCCCTCCCCCCCACCTGTTTCTGAGCCCTGGCTCATTCCAAAATACTCACCTTTGGGCTGAAACGTTCTGTTCTTGGTCTGTACCTGAATATGACTTTTTGGTGTTTTGAAAGAGAAAAAAGTCAGTTAAATAATTTTTCCTCATTGTTAAACAACAAAAAACAAACAAAAAACAAACAAACAAAAAACCCTAAACATCCTTCAGGGAAAGCTTGAAAAAACATTTGAGAACCATTTAGTTTTTAAAAGATCTGAAATACACCATATCATGGTGCATATATAGCTGAAAATACTTTTTAAAAGGTGGCCTTAAATGTTGCTATGATACAAAGCTAGCTAATTGTATATGATTTACATAGCAGGTCTGGTCAAAACATACAGGTGCTTAAAAGCTAGAGGAGGTTGTTCCACCTCTCAGGCCATGAGGCCTAAAGTAAAATACTCAGGGCTGGGAGCCTAAAACTTCTGAGCTCTTTTCCCTGTTAGTTGTTGTGTAATATTTGCTCTTATATAATACTTCCGTAAAATTTTCTTAGGTTTCACAGCATCTCTATACAGTAGGTAAATATAACTCCCATTGTATAAATGCTGAAATTGAGGCTCATAAATTAAGAACAAGATTATCCACTCTAATTCAGGCCTGCTCAACTGATGGCTGGGGTTGACAGTCTGGTTGGTCCAGAAAAAGATGATACTTCACCCATCTTGTCTCTAAAAATGAAAATATAGGATTCTGAAGCTTGTCAGAACCTTCCCTTGATTTGCCATGGAAAGTTAGTTATATCAGCTTGCCATATTCTTGCATCATACATTCTATAATTTATGCTCTATAACTAGCTTTTTCCTCCTAACTCAAAATCGAGGAGCTAATAGACTGTTAGTTGCTATAATGGGCCAGTTCTTTCTTGTCTCTAGGCTTCTTGGAGGAGTCAGAGCATTGAAACCATGTGAATGGTAGTTGCTCTATCCTGATGAATATGTTCTCTATGTGCAGCAACTTTAAGGGTTTACCCTTTCACATTTTTCATCTCAGATAAGTTTTTGGACATAAAGCAGAATTGTTTCCACTGCTATGAGTTCTAGCATAGCATTTTCTAGCTTCAGTCACAGTGATTACTTAAGTTGATACAATACAATATGCCCTGTGTCTTGCCTGTTTTGGTCTCTTTAAGAATGACCCTGAGGCCTGGTCTACACTAGGGGTGGGGGGGTCGAACTAAGGTACGCAAGTTCAGCTACGCGAATAGCGTAGCTGAACTCGAACTACCTTAGTTCGAACTACTCACCCGTCCAGACGCCGTGGGATCGAAGTCCGCGGCTCCCCCGTCGACTCCGCCACCGCCGTTCACGGTGGTGGAGTTCCGGAGTCAACGGGAGCGCGTTTGGAGTTCGATGTATCGCGTCTAGACGAGACGTGATATATCAAACTCCGAGAAGTCGAATGCTACCCGCCGACCCGGGCGGGTAGTATAGACGTAACCTGAGTCTGCTTCTTGTGTGTGGATGACAAGCAAAACGATATCTTTTTGATAATTGTTTCCAGTGTTCAAACCTGACTAGCAAAGCAGTCTACATGGTGAAGATCACCCCAGAATAGCTCATTTGCCTCTAGGGCATCAACAGGAGCTCCTGTACTTAAACAGTAAAGTGTGAAAATCTTTCTAAATTCAGCCTTTATGATAGGGAAATCTCATTTTTGCTATCTAGAATAAAAAGCGCTTAGTTATGGTTGATTCAGTACACAATAATGTGAAGAGTTTCTTGTCTAAACTTGGCCTGCAGCATGCCATTTGAAAAGCCCACGTTCACTATACTATCTAAATTCAAGCCAAGCATGTTGACTGGAGCTATTCCAATTCCTAAACCTTCTAATACTATTTCTATGGGATACCATCAGCTGTTCTATATTTCCATGTGCTACACCAACAACGACGGTATATTTTCCAGTCCTGCATGAATGTGATGTACATAGGCTTTTTACTCAGATGTAGGCCTGTGAATGGATCATCAGCAAGTACTGTAATCTAAATTTCTGAGGCAACCTCAGTTGTTTCTATAAAGTCTTTCATGCTTATTTTAAGATACTTTGAGCCAAGATTTAGGGCTATTTCAAATCTCTAAAAATAAAATAATGTTTGGCAGGTAAGCAGCTCTCCTGACATTGATTTTACAGAGCGGTTAATAATTGTGAACAAAATAACACATTGTCTGATCCTTTGCATTTCATATGACTAACAAAGATGTCACATTTTGTGGGGAGAAACACTTATAAAAAGACTGCCGTTTATCAGAAAGCTTTGTATAGTTTCTGCAAAGTAAACATTTTGTTTGACGTGAAACTCATTGATAATTAACTTTCAATGAATTTTGTCAGTCCACTGAGATATTTGTATTTAAGCCAAGTGTCTATCTACATTGACTTGCGCATAAGTACTCAACCTTGTACTCTGTTAGCTAAATTTCCCCAAGGTAGAATGTTTCCATTCCTACCTGCCCTCTCTGATCACCTTGCTAAGACTGGCAGCTCATTACTGCTGTACCATGATGTTGCTCAGTATGCCCCCAGGTCTCCTCTGCTGCCTTATGCAGTTTCTTGCCTGCTGAGTAATTCTGGTTGCACTTTTCAGATAACACTTTTACTTGTTTGTGGTTTCTGGAAATAGGAAATTTTCAGATTGTACCAATATTTAAGCCACAATATTTGTTGAATGCAGTATTCTTCTTTTCCTAGCTTAAATTTTGTAGTATTGCCGTACTGTGTTTCACTCCAGAAGTGGGTGAAGTCTACGTAAATTAGTAACATTTTCAATAAGTACCTTTTGGGATTCATCTTGCAGGAAAAGTGTTATAAATATTTTGAAATTGGTGAACTGGTTAACTAACACAGTATTTACAAATCTTCCTTATTTTCTGTACCTGCTGGATTTGTCTGACCTTTGATGTGAAAGATTCCCCCAACAATATTTTAGGCAAAGGTGTGTTGAGGAGAAAAGCCAAAATTGAAGAACTTTAATAATGTAAATATTACTACTATAGTTACGATAATACTAAAACAATTGTGAATGTGCTTAGACGGGGGAATTTTCAAGGAAAGCAATATGTGAGTGTAGAAAAGCCAACTCATAGTGGGACGTTATGCTGTAAACATGTTCTGTCCATAGCTGAAAGCATTCATTGTTGGACTGGAAAGCTTTGATTTTCTGTAGCTAGGTTAGATTAGTCTGCCTCTTTACTAGAGATTTGAAATGTACTTTTTGTTTAAAACAGAGAGAGTCCCATTCAAGAATCTGGAACATTGAAATCTGTCACAGATTCATATGATGCACTGCTGATGGGTAAGAATGGAACTTTTTAAAATGCGTAGTTAGGGAGAACAGATATGTAGGTATTCAGTAGCAAAACCCATACCTTAATTTTCTAAAATAAATTAGAAAATTTGTTAGATCAATAGTATATCCCTTCTTGCTTCTCTATTACTGTAATATTTATTTTGAAGAAACTCTTTAAGCTTTCATATTGAAATAATTTTATACAAATTTCACATTTAGGAAGCAATATGAGTTCTTAAATTTGATTGCTATAACAGCTTAGTATGGAAGACTTCGCAGTAATATGTTCCACCTTTTCAGCTAATAAGATTCAAAAACATGATTCCTCAAGTGGAAGCTGTCCTTTGGGAGGTGTAATTGAGGAGTCTTTTGAGGATGGGCAGCTGGTTGAATCCGATGAACTCTTAAAGGATTCTCATATGGATGAGAAGGTACTAAAGAAAATACATTGCATTATGTCACAAACTAATCTAGGCAGGAATGAAAGTAGTCCACATAGAAAATCCTAATAACTAATGGCATTTCATAGTCATGTTACATTTTAATTTTATGTAGTAAAGGGTATAGCTGCTTTTCTAAAAGAGGGTTTTATTGATTACTTTGATATGTTCTGTAGACCGGGTCAGAGTCTTATTTGACAAACTATTTTTCTGTTTTGTTACTGACACTTCAATTTAAAATTTTAACTTGAATAAGATATTACCATATTAATTATGGTAACATTACTCATGTCTTACCAATAATATAAATCAGGTTATTCTAATAAAAATATGCACAAACACTGCATTATATGTCCATTAAGACTGGTCTGTATATAACATACCTAACAAAAAGCAAGAAAAGCAAGGAAATGAAGTTATGGCATCACCTTCCTCTAAGCAGCCCAGGGTAGGTTAAGTTGTAAAATTAATTCTGTTGCATCTTGGCAGGTGCTCAGCTCAGGTAGTGATCAACAGGGGATCTGGTTCCCTGATAAACTAGAATTGGAAGCAAATTTGCTTTAGTGTGTGGGTGCTGTTTGGTACTGATGGCCTGTGATACAGAGGAGGTCAGACTAGATGATCTGGTGGTCCCTTTTGACCTTAAATTGTGACTCCATCTCCTAAAGAAAATGGGGAATGGGGTCAGGGCTCCTAATGTCAGAGGCTGTGGGTAGACAAACCCTCTCTTCACCACACATTTAATCCTCATATGAGGGAGGATGATTGAGCCCCTGCAACGGGCTGGGACCAGGTTAACGGTGAGAGAAGTGATAATAGTACTCCACTGCAAGGTATGGATTACAGAAGAAGGAAGGATGACCTGTACTATATGAGTAATTCCAAGATAGCTCCTATATGTGTTACTTAATAAAGTTGCAGCCTAGTTAAGCCACGTTCCTGATGTCTTGTCTTGTCTTCCTGTAGTGTCCAAGACAGGAATATATACCAGGGGTGGCCAGACTGTGGCTCAGGAGCGGCATGTGGCTCTTTTACAATTACATTGCCATTCTCCACCTACCAGACTTGGGAGCATGGGACCTCTGCCTTGCAGCAGGGTTGTGGGGTAGGGGCTTCTGCCTAGTGGGGAGAGGAGTCTCAGGGCTACTGCCCCGCGGGCATGCCTTCTGGGGCTCAAGTCTTCAGCAGGAATGGGGTTGAAGCCCCGAGTCCCAGCAGGTGCACCCCGGCTCCCGAACTCATGAAGATTGTCGTACGCAGCTCAGAGACTCAGTAAGTTTGGCAACCCCTGGTATATACCCTCTACTCCTCACCCCAAGGTATAAACTTTGCCACTTGAACAACCATCATATAACACATCATAACCTCCAACTGTTCCCCAATAAGGATGGAAAATCAGTCATTCATGTTTGGAGAAGGAGAGGGTTGAATGAAGAATATTTGTTTTGAGTGTCCTTGCCAATTTTTGTGTTTTCAGCAACATTTTCCTGTTTCTTCTCTTTCCTGTGGTTGTGTGAAAAATCCAACAAACTTCAGGTGAAACTAACTATATGGGAAAAACATGAAACAGAGACTATGGACAATCTGAAAAGGGTGTTTTTCCTCTAATCTTTCATTTATAATAATCTTTCATGTAGCAGTATTAGCTTAAGAAAAAGTCAGATGAATGTAAATTTGTTTCCCTTTAGATAACAGTAGTTGCTATTATCTGCATTAGATTTTGTGTAGTAAAAGATAACTGCTCATATTTGAGCCCCCATTAAAGTGGAAATGATATGCAGAAACTTTGTGTTTGTAAAATATTATATGTACAAAAAAGAACTAGATGATAAGTTCATGCATAGATGCCAACTTCCCCTCTTTCCCATGTGTGCTCGACCCCTCCCTCTGCCCCCAGCTCCACCCCCACTCCACCCCTTCCACACGGCCCCGCCTCTTCCCACCCCCTTTCCAACTCCTTCCCCAAATTCCTGCCCTGGCCCCACCTCTTCCCTGCCTCCTCCACTGAGCATGCCGCGTCCCTGCTTCTCCTCCCCCTCCCCAAGCGTGCTAACGCTGCCAAACAGCTGTTTGGCAGTGGCTGGGCAGGAAGCTCTGGGAGGTAGGCAGAGGAGCGGGGACGTGGCACACTGAGGAGAAGAGGAGGAGGTGAGGTGGGGGGTGAGGGAAGCTTGGCTGCCAGTAGGTGCAGAGCACCCATTAATTTTTCCCTGTGGATGCTTCAGCCCCGGAGCACCATGGAGTCGACGCCTATGAATTCATGGAGAATGGGGCCATCAATAGCTATTAGGCAAGAGATGGTTTCCCTAGCCTCTTGTTTGCCAGAAGCTGGGAATGGGCGACAGAATGGATCACTTGATGATTACCTGTTTTGTTCATTCCATCTGGGGCACCTGGCATTTGCCACTGTTGGAAGACAGAATACTGTGGTAGATGGACCTTTGGTCTGACCCAGTATGTCCGTTATTATGTTCTTACACTGGGCACAATTATGAAAGATTGTTTGATATACAGGATAGAGTTATCTGAATTTACATTTATTTAAACTATAATCATTTCACAGTACAGCTTTTCAGGCAAGTTGGCCGCTATAAAAGAAGAAAAAGTAAATATTCATGAAGCTGAAAAAAGGTACGTGTGGTGACATACCTTTGAGTAATGTATGCTATTTCTTCTTGAGTAATGTATGCTAATGATAAAGTGAAAAGCAACTTTTTTTTACCAAATCCCGTCAGTCTGATTTTATTTACTCTTTTTTCACTTTATATCATCACTGTTTATGTAAAAAATTAAACTGACATCACTTAATATGTTTACAGAGCCAGAAGTATCAGAGGTGTAATGTAGTTACTGTTATATCCTGGTATAAGTGGACGGAATTTTGATTGTCTGCAGTTAATTTATTTTGTCTGATGTATCTCAGTGTCTTATCTATTCAAGCATCTCAGAATGAATGTAGTTGAAAATGTATTCCAGTATGGATGATCAGTCTTGAGGTGGTGAACTATAAAGTAGTAGTATTGACTATTTGGATTTGCTGTCTTGTAGAACTAATAATTTGACAAAATTAAAATAATCCAGGAAATAATTGGCTGAGATAAGATTTTGTCTAAAACTGCTCAAGTTCATATATTGGCTAGTTTTTTACTAGAATATGGCAATGCAAAATTCTAGCAACTCTGTAGAAAACACATTTTTACATCTATTATTATGTTGATTTATATAATAGCTTGTTTGGAACGGCAAGACATTTTGTGTCTAGACACTTCATAATAAAAGATTGGAAATGGAGGGGAAATCTAAATGGAAAAATTGAGAAATTTTCAAACTGAAGAGGGAGGAGACTTTTTTTTCCAAATCAAGTTGTAGCCTAGTTCTTCCAAAAACAGGCAAAATGCTTAAATTGTTGTAATTCTCATTACTATGAAAGATCATAGTCAGTTGCTAACTGTGGCTAGTGTGAGCGTTGCAAGAATAGAGGTATGAGTCTTTCATTCTGTAGTGTCACCAGTTCTAGCAGTACTGGACATTGGCTCTCCAGTATTTATAATATAGATATCGGGAGTGACAGAGGTGGTATTCTTATTAGTTTCACTCAGTATTTTCAACAATAGAAATAGTTTTGTTTCCTAATCCTAGTGTTCAGATAAATTGTATGCCTGTCACACTACAAATATTTATTTCCATTGAAAACGATTCCCCAGGCTGTGACAAAATGTATTGTCAATGCTTACAAAATCCACTTATATTTGACCAGCAGGAAACTTTTCCAGGTTAATGTCATCAACTTCTGCAGAAGCTAAGCTTTTGTTTTTTTTAATTAACTTTTTAGCTCTTAAGCTTATTTAAGTTTAAGATTGCAAAAGTAATCTTGCAAATGTGAACCCAGGGTTAAACCATGAAGTATATCTGCCAGTTCATAGTCAGCCTAAGTTTGTCTGCTGCTGCTCAAAGATTTTCTAAGCTGTCACAGAGTGAAAATAGAGTGTAAATGTTCACTGCTGCTGTTTAGAACTGTGCAGCAGTCAAAGAATTGGATCAATATCTGTCCGTTCTAGCATGGGAATTCTTTGAGCTGTAGCAGTCAGGCTGCAGAAACTACGTGCTGTGTCCCTGAGATAGCAAGACACTTAAGCACATACTTAAATTCAAGTATGTCCAGTTGAAATCACTGGAACTTAAGCGTGTGCTTGTGTGCTTTGTGAACTTGGATTGACTCAAAAGCTGAGAGTGGAGAAAATCTTTTGAGAAACACATGTATTCGGTGCAGCCTCCAGGAAACTGGAGGAAAGGTAGGGTAACTAAAGTTTGAGTCACTCGCTCAGCAACCAGGAGGCTCTGGAAAGTGGGAAAGAGAGAGAGACAGGCTATCGCTACACTACAGAGTTTAGAGCATTGCATCTGCACTGCAGACACTCTAAGCCAACAGGAAATAGCTCTCCCATTGACTTAATTACTCTAGCTCCTGTGAGCTATGGTAGCTATTTCAGCAGGAGAAGCTCTCCCATTGACATAGCACTGTTGACACTGGCACTTAGGTCTTTATAGTTGTCGCCACTACACAGATAGGTAGACTACACTGGGCACAAATGTATTTGCATCTGATTTTTATTCTATTTATAAAATACTGCAAGTAATAAAATCCCATTGCTTTAGCGTGTTTCTCCTGATATAGCATTGGAATAAAGATGTACTCCTTTACTTGAAATGCACATTTTGCAGAGTAGAGAACAAACAGAATCTTAAAATTCAGCTTGTGGGGTAGTCAGCTAAATTACTTTACACAGCTGAACTGAAAGAAATTTGATTTAATGACAATCTACTTATAGCATCAGAGCAAAAAAGGTTGACTATGAACCAATTAATTTACCATCTTGACAAATCAAAAATTGTGAACAAGTTTAGAAGAGTGGTAGCCTGGAAAAGGTTGGCTAATGGACAGAAATAATTAAGAAAAACAAACTTTTTCAACAAGAATGAACTAAAATAATGATGTACCTCTCTTAACAAGGACATGCACAAAAATCCAGTATACCAGCAGTGCATGTGTTTGCAAACTGGAATAGGGTCTGGGGAATAAATTTTCTTTTTTTCTCTTTTTTAACCATTTAACAAATACACTTTCTCTATGCTAAGGTTCACAGATCTGTTATAATGTGTACTTCTGCGTCTTTACAGCTTGGGGACAGAACCAGACCTGTCAGTCACTAGCAGCATAGGAATGCTCCTTCTCCTGAAGTTCCTTCTAGTTTTACCTGCCACCACAGCAGCTGGCAGCTTAGCCATACCCCCCTGCTGTAGACATTTCCTGAGAAAAATTCCAAGCTTTATTTCAAATTTTTAGACTAATGGTTTGTTTCAGTAACTCCTCTGTGTCCAGCTATGTCTGAGGGTTGTGCTTGATTTTTAGGGTGATTGTTCCACTTCCCCTTTGAGGGATTTGTGGTAGTTGGTGTCCCTGCAAGCTTCAGGGTCAGAGCTAGGCCAAAAAAAGTCTGTGTTCTTCACTGGGGAGATTGTCTGGCTCTGTGGGCAGAGGTAGTTTCCCTTACAACCCACTCTGGGTGGCGTGACTTCATCTCCTCTTCCCTGGGTAAGGAGGGAACTGCCTGTCAGGATCAGAGAAGCTGGCTCTTCTGAGCAAGAAGCAGCCCAGCCTGGGCAGAGTTGTTTTGGTTCCCTGCCCCCCAGCAGGAAAGGACACAGGCAAAATTGGAAAAGAACTGGCTCTGAGACAAGTAGCCTCCACTCTCTCCATCTCCACATGGGGACTGGATTCAGGAGGGCAACACGACAAATGAAAGACTGCACTTGAAGTTCCTATAGTCCATACCAGCCACCACACCTCTGACTGTGGAGTTCAGCCACCTCCTGCTCCAACCTCTCCCTCCACTTCCCTACAGGTTGTGGATGGAAGACACCAGAGGCAGCATGGATACCATCACTGGAGAATGTGGTAAGGGGGCCTATCCGTCTCCCTCTACTGCCACTTCTATAGCAGGTGCATCTTCCCCCCCACCCAAGAGAATCCCGACTCGTATCCCAGGACAAGAACACCAGACAAATCAGACCTGCTGGACCATGTAGAGCCCATGCAACATAGAGGGACATAGCTTCTAGGAAGCCCATACTTGAGCTTCAGACCAGTGCCTTCCTTGACAGACCCATAAGGGGCACATGTTGTGTTAATTCAGATGAAATAAATGGGCAAAGAGTAAAAGGTGTTGACGTGACCTGTAACTGCCCAATGCTAAATTGTTTTAAACAAGGTTTGGGGTTTAGTCAACCGACCTCGGCCTACTTAGTACTATGGCAAACGTGTAATTAAAAATCTTTTAAATCTTTTATTAAAGATACCAAAAAACAAAGGAAAACAGTTAAAACAAACTTGAAATATAAAAAATATTTTTTTCATTTATAACAACATCCCCTATTCCCTTTTCTTGTAACTGTAGAGAAAATTTTAGAGGGGAAAATCCCTTTATTTCAACAGTCTCTTAGATAGTAATAACTGCCCTTTTTGGAAAAGAGAGAGAAGAAGTTTGTCGAGATGGGCTGGAGCTATTGTTGAAATCTAGTCCTGTTTCCTAGAAGACAAAACAAGACACACACAAAAGGGGAAAGAAAAGAACAGCAAAGATAGAAAATGCAGCTTGTCTCTCTGGTATTGACTCACTTGCAACCTTACTGCTGGAGAAACACTGACATCCCACTGTCTTATCAGCCACTCTGAGAGCTGGCACACTTGTACCAGGATCAGTCTATTTAGGGTATTGCTTTTAGTTGCCTCTCTGGTCACAGGCTTACAGCAGTGTTGCAAAGTATGCAGTCATGGCTGGCTAAGACAGACTCTTATTGGATAGAAGGAAAAAGAGAGGGGTAGGAAAAGAGAAGAAATAAGGTGAGGAAGGAAGAGGACACATTGGGAATTGGGGGGTGATGCAAAGTCTCCAGATGGTGTTCAAGAGTTAGCTGGATCTGGTGGAGGAGGTGGTGTCGTCTGGGTCCAGCCCGGTCTGGTTAGGACATTTTAGGATTAGGATGAAAAAGGCACAGTGGCATTCTACTGAATCCCAAGGTCCAAGGATCTGGTTGGGATAGCAGCCATGATGGTGAAGCTTGCTCCTTCCCCTTCTTGCTTGTTTTTTAGTCAACCAGTGTTCACATCTATTCCCTCAAAGTCTCTTTGAGGATCCCCAAAAGGAATGTGGGTGGAATAGCCCAGCTTCTGATTATTTTGTCCACTAATTAGGCCCAATTTCTGATAAACCAATTTTGGTTCATGGATTTCCCATACTTCTCTTATTTACCAGGTTTCATCTTAATCCAGTCCTGGAATTATATCAGTAGGCCTCTTTGTTCGGACTAATTTAGTCTTTTGGCCCTTTTTCACCTTTTCCCATCAACACACATTGTTCTAGGTTATTGTGACAGTTTATAGACTTTTCATAGTTGAGCTCACACTTAATGTAAATGCAGGAGGCAAATAAACCCAGCCTTTCTGAGGGCTGGGAGATCACTAACCATGTGTAATATTTTCAGAGTAATAGCTCAATTTCACTCCTCCCTCTGAAGCACTATTATGTGGACAGACTCCCAAAAGGAGTTTTTCATCTTCACAGCATGCAGCAGGGCAGATAATCCTTAGCTCTTAATTTCCCTGCTCACCCTCAAAGAGTTTAGCATGGCAGATCAGTGCAGAAAAGACCCGGACATAAATATATGCTGATTCCTTTAGGCAGAGGTACACACAACCCCATAAAGGGAATTCTTTCTCCTTAAGGGAGGAAGGCCCAGCATTCCAAATCTGAGTTAGAGAATCAGATCATAAAATAAATTTGAAACAGTTACCTGCTCCCCACCAAAAAAAAAAAAAAAAAAAAAAACCAAAGGATAGACTCTTTCAGGCAAGTGTTACTGGGTATTGTAAAACTATGCGTAGGAGCTTGGCAGCTGCCTTAGAGAAGCTATAGTTATATATCCATCCTTATGCACCCTGGGAAGTTGTAACAGTGGGATAGGAATTTCCTGCCATGTCTAAAACACTGGGAAGGTATCAGGTTGTCATCCTGAACTGCTGGTGTGGGTCATGATGCCATAACTGTTGGGCTGTCGTTCCCAGCTATTGCTGTGGGTCATTATACCCTAATGTCCAGGTTATTGTTCCCAGCTTCTGTAACAGGTTGCCATATCTTACCTCTACCACCTCCATCCAGCAGATGGCTGTGGAGTATGAGGGACAGAGGCTCAGATGTGCAATAAGGGGTCTCTTGCCCACTGTTTTTGCATGCCAGCGTCTCCCACACTTCTTGACATCTGGGCTGCTTCCCCCCACCTCCGTTTGGAGGAGGATCAGAGTTTTGGAGCCAAATGGTTTGGCCATGACCCCTCAACTCCTGCTTGCTTCCAGTTTCTCTGCCTTTGTGGCAGTGCAGAGATGATGGCTTTTACAGCTCCCACTTTCACATTTGTCTAAGGAGGACTTTTTTTGTCAAAATGCGGGGCAGTGGTGAACAGTGATCTCCCTCCCATCCCTTTCTCCCTCCTGGGCTAGTTTTTGAGCTGGGTGTTGAAACCCCCCAGAGCCTCAGCTGTAGTGCCTCTCTACTGGCTCCTCTGCACCTTCCAGGTATGGCAGAGTGGCCTAAAAGACACTGAATGAAATCCAGACAGTGCTTTATCTATGTGACTCCCCTCCCAAGCATGGCAGACAACAATTTATGCCTAACCTGCACTCAGCCTTTCGTCTCTAACTCTGTTAGGTCTCGGGGTATGGAGTTGGACAGGCATGTGGGATTCTCTGCTGCAGCTCTGATGTGGGAAAAATGGACCAGGAGTCTATGGGTAGAGCAGGGAGAGGCTCCAAGGACAAGAAGGTCCCCAGTCAACCAACTCGGGTAATTCTCAAGTGTCCCCTGGAGAACAGAGGGCAGAATTGTGGAGTCACAAATCTTCCCCCCCCCCCCAAAAAAAGTCCTAAAATGGGTTTTGAGCACCCTGGGGGGGGGGAAAGTAGGGCTCATAAGCACACAGCCCCCTTTGCAGTTTGGCTGGGAAGGGTCTGGAAGAGTTCCCCCCCACACACCTCCTGGGGGAATGGGATCCAACCAGCAAGAATTCAGGAAGAGAGCTCATGAGAGGACTTTGGACCCTCAGCAAGGCTACCTGCAAAAGACATCACCAAAGCCGCAACAGCTTGTACGCTGTAAGCAAGCTAAAAATCAAAGATAGCAAAAAATGCAAAGGAAAATATAAAAGATCTAGGAGGTATGAGTCCTGACTCCTCTTTCTCCTCCCACTCCATAACAGAAGATGAATTGTCTGGAGGATGGGCTCTAATTCCAATCAGGACCAGAGGAAGACTTAGCAAAGGTTTTTTCCCCCTGAGAAATTGGAGGCTATGTGCAACAAGGTTGTATCCACTGTTCAGATTCAACCTGAACAAAATATCAAGAGTAAGCCTCTGAGCAAATTTATTCCCTCGAAATCGTCCCCTGGGGCCATGATTCCCCTACATTCCTCTTTTGAGGAAGTAATCAGGGATGAATGGGATAAGCCAGAGGACGGCAAGTACATCTTAGGTTCTATAGGATCCAGGAACCAAAAGTGTCAATTACTGAGATGCCAAAGATTGACAGTGTCCCTGGCTAAAGTTATGGTTATCCCCTCAGAAGGGAGTTCTATCCTAAGGACCTCACAGAAGGAAAAAAATGGAGGCCACTCAAGATTTTTGAGGCTTCCTCAGTGGTCCCTAACAGCTAATTGCTTTGCAAAGCCATCCCTCTCCTGGCTGGAAGATCTCATAGCCTTCAAGCATAGAGACTTTAGCTCTGTTTTAAATAAACTTTTCCTGGCTACACTATTGTTGCTGATGCAATGAGATTCTCAGCCAAAGCCCGGTCCTCCAGCTCAGTGACAGTGCAGGTGCTGTGCTTTGCGAAATTCACTGGAGCCCTGCTTTTCAAAGACAAAGTAGTAGCGGACAATTCCACAACTAAATGGTCCCTTCCAAACCCACACGATGCCACTAAGGCCTGGTCTACACTAGGATCTTAAATCGAATTTAGCAGCGTTAATTCGAACTAATCGCTCAACCGTCCACACCAGGAAGCCATTTAATTCGAACTAGGGGGCTCCTTAGTTCGAATTTGGTACTCCACCCCGACAGGTGGAGTAACGCTAAATTCGCACTTGCTAGCTCGAATTAGGCTAGGTGTGGATGCAAATCGAACTTAGTAGCTCCGGGAGCTATCCCACAGTGCACCACTCTGTTGACGCTCTGGACAGCAGTCGGAGCTTGGATTCTCTGACCAGCCACACAGGAAATGACCCGGGAAAATTTGAATTCATTTTCCTGTCTGGGCACTTTGAATCTGACGTCCTGGCTGGACATCGGGGCGAGCTCCGCAGCACCTGCAACGATGCAGAGCTCTCCAGCAGAGGAGTCAGCCCAATGCAAGAATAGAAAGAGATCCCCAGCATGGACAGACCGGGAAGTCCAGGATCTGATCGCTGTGTGGGGCGAGGAGTCTGTGCTGTCGGAGCTGCGCTCCAACAAGCGTAATGCAAAGACCTTCGAGAAGGTCTCCCAAGCCATGACACAGAAAGGATACAGCCGGGATGCGATGCAGTGCCGCGTGAAAGTCAAGGACCTGAGGCAAGGCTATCAAAAAGTCAGAGCGGCAAACGGACGCTCCGGAGCACAGCCCCAGACATGCCGCTTCTACGAGGCACTGCATGCCATTCTCGGTGGGTCTGCCACCACTGTCCCACCACTGACCGTGGACTCAGTGGATGGCATAGTGAGCCAGGACAGTTCCTACTCGATGTTCGCCGATGGGCAAGACGACGAAGGGTCCGTGGAGGAAGGCGCAGGCGACAGCGAACACAATGCCGCTTTCCCTGACAGCCAGGATCTGTTCCTCACCCTCACAGAGATCCCCTACCAACCCTCACCGGCCGTGAACCCGGACTCAGAGTCAGGGGAAGGATCAGGCGGTAAGTCGTATAAACAAGAAAATATTTATTTGCTCGAAAACATGTATACCAAAAATATAAATTCTATCTATAAATACTATATCTAAAAGTTTTTAAAGGGAAACTAAACGAACAGTAGGTCTACACAGATTGGGATGGAACAATAGTCCTCCATGGACAATTCCACAAATGCTTCAAACAGTTCCTCAAATACCCTCCGCAGGAGGTTTCGAGGAAGAGGTGCCCTATTTGGTCCTCCGGTGAAGCTCACTCTTCCACGCCACGACATCCTCAGATACAGGGGAACCATCGCCTCTACCAGCATGGCCGCGTAGGGTCCCGGTCGGTGAAGTGCTTCCCTTAACATCCTTTCTTTCTGCACTCGAGAGACACGCCTCAGGGTAATCTCGTTACTGAAGTGCTGCATCTAATTAGGGCAATTAGCGAATAGTTACTGTTCTTAATGGTTTACTTATACTTTGCATAACAAAGCCCCGCGCTTAGCAGCCACGTGCTGTAGGCCACACAGGAAAAGCATACATTGATCTTTCCCCTGCAGTGTCGGGAGTGGCTGCAAAAGGGTCATAGTATCTGATTTCCAGATTGCCGTTAGCACGACGGCACAGCTATCCGTTAACTGATAAGCATAATGTACTGTAAGGCTTACCAGGACTCTCTGCTAGAGGGATTCTGCTCTCTCTCCCGACTTCTCCGCTCTCCTGTGCACTGGCGCAGCCAATCAGAGCGTAGGCCAAAATGTTGTGCTTCTCTGGAGACCACGTGACACTTGTTGTCCGGTACGGTCTTCTTCATGGAAATTGACTAGACGGTGTTCACTGTTCGCGAAAATGTATCTGTACAAGGAAATCACTAACTTTCCACATCACACAGCTTCGGGTCCTTCCCGGACTGCCCCGGCATCCCCCTCGCAGAGACTGGCAATGATTAGACGGCGAAAGAAGAAGACTAGGGACGACATGTTCGCTGAACTGATGGTCTGCTCCCGAGCAGAGGCTGCAGAGCAGAAACACTGGAGGGAGACCCTATGTGAGCAGCATCGCACACTCATGGAACGTGAGGATAGGTGGCGGCAGGAAGACCAGCAGACCACCCAAACGCTACTTGGTCTCATGAAGGAACAAACGGACACGCTTCGTCGCCTTGTTGATGTCCTGCAGGACCACAGGCTGGAGGACAGGGCCCCCCTGCAGTGTCTCTGCAATCGCCCTCACCAGCCAAGAAGTCCTGGCCCCCCCTCACCCAAAAGTACAAGACGGAGGGGTGGTAGAGGACGTGAGAACTGTCACTGAACCAGAGCAGAGCGGCCGTGTACCCCGCACTTCTCACGTTAGAAATTTGTAGAAGTGCTTCCCTTATAGGCTCAGCCAGTCCCAAATCCAAGGTTCATCCCCCCACTGTTTATTAGATTAATAAAAGCTGTTTGCTGTTAATCACTGTTTCCGTCATGTCTTTCCTGTCAGAGGATTTTTCGGTGTATGGGGTGGACAGGGGTTTCATACTTGCACGGTATAGCCTACAGTACCAGGGTACAGACTTGGGGAAAGGATCAACTGCGGGGCACACACACACTGCAGTCAGTAGGCACCAGGGTCATTCTGTGTTGTGTATGCTGCCCCTGTTCATTTCGTAATGTGTATAATTGTCCAGGGTCCTAGCGCCTGTCACGCCATTACTGTGAAGGCAGGCTGCCCTTACGATGCACTTGCAACGGATCCACGAGCCTATCCGCTGCCCTGAGCCCCAACAAGAGCCCTCATCCACGGACAGATAGTCACCCTTCTCCCACACCCATCACCCCTTCCCACGCAGAAACCCGCAGCCCACTGCCGTCATCCAAACCCCTATGCAAAGAAGGCACCACTCGCCCCTTCCTGCAAACCCTCCCCTTCATGCAGAACCACTGTCATCCGTCCCCCACCCCAGAGACCTATGTAGGAGCAGGAGGATGTCAGTCCTCTATGGAGGAAGCGGTCTGTACGTCAGTGCACACCGTGCCCAGCACAGTATGCGTCCATGTCTCAACACCAGAACAGAAATGCAAAGTAAAAGAAAGATTTATTAATAATGAGTGTAACAATTACTTTGCTTAAAAACGTGCTTTGGAAGTGGGGGAAACTTGGAGAACAAGGCATGTAGCCGCAGATCCAAATCGACACAAACTGACACAGGCCCAGGGTCAGTTTCTCTTGAAAGCAAGTGGAGAGTCATAGGTTACCCTGATCTCCGAGGAAACTTGCTTTCAAAGCCTCCCGGATACAGAGCGCTTCCCGCTGGGATATTCTCTCGGCACGGGTGTCTGGCTGAGCGTAAACTGCAGCCAGGCGATTTGCCTCAACCTCCCATCCGGACAAAAAGGCCTCGCCCTTGCTCTCACACAGATTGTGCAGCACACAGCAAGCAGCAATAACTACGGGGATATTCTTTTCGCTGATGTCCGAGCGAGTGAGTAAGCTCCGCCATCTCCCCTTGAGACGTCCGAAAGCACACTCCACCACCATTCTGCACTTGCTTAGCCGGTAGTTGAAGAGTTCCTTCTCACTGTCCAGGGCGCCTGTATAGGGCTTCATGAGCCAGGGCATTAGCGGGTAGGCTGGGTCCCCGAGGATCACTGTAGGCATCTGCACATCCCCAACCGTTATTTTGTGGTCCGGGAAGAAAGTACCTGCCTGGAGGAGTCTAAAGAGACCAGAGCTCCTGAACACACGCGCGTCATGAACCTTGCCCGCCCACCCGACGTTGATGTTGGTAAAACGTCCCCTATGGTCCACTAGTCCTTGCAGCACCATGGAAAAGTAGCCCTTTCGGTTAATGTACTCGCTGGCCTGGTGGGCCGGTGCCAGGATAGGGATGTGAGTCCCATCTATAGCCCCACCGCAGTTTGGGAATCCCATCGCGGCGAAGCCGTCTATGATGACCTGAACGTTTCCCAGGTTCACTACCTTTGAGAGCAGTTGCTCAACGATTGCGTGGGCTACTTGCATCACAGCAACCCCCACGGTAGATTTGCCCACGCCAAAGTGGTTCGCTACTGACCGGTAGCTGTCTGGCGTGGCAAGTTTCCAGAGGGCTATGGCCACTCGCTTCTGCACACTCAGGGCTGCTCGCATCCGGGTGTCCTGGCGCTTCAGGGCAGGGGCCAGCAAGTCACAGAGTTCAAGGAAAGTGCCCTTACGCATCCTGAAGTTTCGCAGCCACTCTGTGTCATCCCAGACCTGCAGCACTATGCGGTCCCACCAGTCCGTGCTTGTTTCCCGGGCCCAGAATCGCCGTTCCACACCATGAACTTGACCCATTGCCACCATGATCTCCACTGCCCGGCGTACCCTGCTTTCTGAGAGGTCTGCGCCACTCTCCTCACCGCGCTGCCGGAGCCTCCTCGCCCGATTTCTCAGTAGCTGACTGTTGCACAGGTGGACGATAAGGTGCGAGGAGTTGACAACGGCCATAAGTGCAGCGATGATCGCAGCGGGCTCCATGCTCGCAGTGCTGTGGCGTCCGCGCTGTAACCGACCAGAAAAGTGCGCGAACAGATTTCCCGCCGGCGCTTTCAGGGAGGGAGGGCGTTTGTGAGTGACGGTTGAATGATGACAGTTACCCAAAACCACCCTCGACACATTTTTCCCCCAGCAGGCATTGCGAGCTCTACCCAGCATTCCAATGGGCAGCGGGGAGTGCGGGAACTGTGGGATAGCTTCCCACAGTGCACCGCTTCCAAAGTCGACGCTGGCCCCGTGAATGTGGACTCAGAAATTCGAATTAGTGTATTTAGTATGGATACACAAATTCGACTTCATAAGGTCGAATCCACAAATTCGAACTAAGTTGATTCGAAATAGTCTTGTAGTGTAGACAAGGCCTAAGAGAGACTAGAGACCAGCCTTCTGACAAGGGCATTCCTTTTGGCCATCATCCTTGCAGAAATACCAGTGAAGAAACAGCAGGTTCTTCAGAGGAAAGCCCCAAGGGAATCCTGCTGCTCTCAAAACCTCTTTATGACAAGAAATGCATACATCTCTGCCTAGAGCTGAAGCTTGGGGGCAGGATTTCCCATTTCCTGGAGGAATGGGTTGCTTTGACCATGGACCACAGAGCTAGTGAATCAGGGATACTCCCTCAAGTTACAGGCTCCCCATCTATTTTTCATCCAGTCTCCCTTCTCTAATGACCCCGTAAAGCATGGTCTAATCCAGAATGCGATTTCTTATCTCCTGGATATAAAAGTAAGAGAGAGTTCCCTCGGAGGAAAGACTCTCAGAGTTCTACTCCATCTTCTTAATTGTTCAGAAGCATACAGGGGGAATCAGAGCCATTCTAGATCTCAAAAGGCTCAAGAAGTTGATTAGAAAAATGAAGTTTTGGTTGGAGACTCTAACCTCTACACTGTCATCCCTGTCCCAGGAGGATTTTCTGACTTCAGTGGATCTGATGGATGCATACCTCCATATCCCAATCAATGTGCCATCACAAGTGTCGAGCCACAGGGGTGGTGGGGGGAGCTCGGATATACTCAATGAAGCCACACCAGGTACATAAGTATAACCGGTTTTATTGCCAAAGTATAATAAGCTTCCCAGCCTTCATGCATTACTAAATATGTGCTTTCCAGCAACCAAGCAAGCAAGAATCAATGCTTACGCCCCTTCTGCTACGGACAGTCCTGGACTCTCCAGCCTTGTCCTTGAGGGCTTGTAGCAGGCACTGCTCCAGCGTGGGGAATTCCTGGGCACCCACAAGGCCAGAGTCCGCAGGTGAGATTGTTCATCTAAAACATTCACATAGCTGTTTTTTACCATCATCTCTTTCTGGGGAGGGCTGGGCATGTACATCCACAAGCAGGCTCTGGAAGGAAACACTACTGTGTTCTGTTCCCACACTTAACCCTCTCAGGCCCTCCTTATCTCTTTTTCTTGTTTATCCATTCGAGTGGCTGCAAGCCAGCCTGATCAGTCAAAGCCAGTTCACTACTAGCTTCCCCCCGCTCCCGCCCCCGGAACCATTCTGTAACAACAGGCCAAGGTAACTTGCGGTCAGCTCCAACAGCAAGTTCTTAAGGTTTGCCGATAGCAGGAAGCAATATAATTTATTGGATGCTCCCATTTGGCTTGTCCTTGCCACCCCTCCCCCGCAAATCTTTATAAAGATTTTAGTGATAATCCTAGCCAGACCTCTGGTCACAGGGGTCCACCTAAACATCTTCCTTGACATCTTAATCAGAGCTCCATCCCCAGCAACGGCACACAGAACTACATACCTGGCCTTGAATTTTCTGAAGCTGCATGGTTTTATCAAAATCAGGAAAAGCTCATGGATTCCGTCCACTCAAATAGCACCCTTGGGAATGGATATAAGCATCTTGATAGTCAGGGTATATCCATCTCTAGAGAAGTTCTAGAAGATTCAAGACCTCCTTGCATTGTTTTGGCACTGCAAAAGGACAACTATTGAACTGAGTCTTCAATTGCTAGTCCTCCTGGCATTGTGCATGGGGATCACTCCATGGGTACAATCGCACATCAGGCACCTTTTGAGGCTTCATTTTAAAGGTATGGGACTACTCCTTGGAACACACAAAATATCAAGTGAGAGTTCCGATGCAGGTGATCAACTCTTTAAATGGTGATCGACCCAGGGTGATGTCCACAAGGGCATGCCCATGTGACTTCCAGAACTCCTGATACTCACAACCGAGGCCTTCCTGGGGGGCTAGAGAGCACACCTGGGGTCCCAAACAGTTCAAGACATCTGGAAACTGGAGGAAAGGACCTTGCAGCATAAACCTCATAAACTAAGAATAGTCAAGCTGCCACTATGAAGGTTCCAGTCCAGCCTAAAGAGGAAGAGTCTGATTGTCAGACAGCATGACCAACAAAGGGGGACAAGAAGCCCAGTGCTACATACAGAAGCAATGGAAATCATGGAGTGAGGAGAGCATTCTCTCCTCTCCCTCAGGGCAGCTCACAAAAGGGAGTCCTGAACCAGAAGGCAGACTGGCTCAGCAGGAGCAAGGTGAACAACCCCAAGTGGTACCTGAATCAGGAAGTCTTTTTGAGTTAATCATGCAGTCATTCAGCCTGCCTTCAACTGACTAATTCACGAGCCACATTAATGCAAAGAGACCAAAGTATTTCACCAGGGAAGAACACCCCAGATCAATGCGGATAGATGCCCTATCCCATAAATGGTCACAGGCTCCTCTGTGCATTTCCACCCTTTCCATTGTTTGGGAACATGGTCCAGAAAATAAAACTAGAACAGGCAACAGTAATATTGGTAACTCTACATTGGCCAAGGAGACCAGGGTCTTTGGAGCTGATAGAGCTGAAATTGGGAGCTGTATGGGGTGGTGACAAAGAGACAGGACAGCCTCGCAAGGTGCCTCTGCTTCATCCAAATCTAGACTGGCCACATCTAACAGCATGGCTGTTGAAAGGGAAGGGATTGTGTCATTGTGTTGTCTTCTAGAAGAGTATATTTTTGGACTAGATTTTGTGACTGGTGCCAGGAATATGAAATAAATCCTAGAAATCCAGGAATTATGGCTTACTTGGACTTTTTCTTAAAGAAGGGTTTGACAAAGGTCTCTAATCCAGCATCGTTGTGCATCAGGTGTCTGTCCTTAGTAGCACAATGTTTGCAGGATCTGTGGGTTCTCTGGGAGAGAATCCCCAGGTACACAAATTCCCTCGTGCAGTCTGGTTAGCCAAGCCAGCAATTAGACCTTTCCTTCCCCCCCCCCCCTCCAAGTTGTAATGAGAATACAGAGAAACTATCCCTTTGAACCACTGATGTCAGTGTGAGCATTTTATTTGTACATCAAAGCTTACTTTTTGATAGCGATCCTATCAGCCAGGCAAGTGTCAGAGCTGGCAGCACTCTTTATTCAGGAACTTTACTGTGTGTTTCATAGACTTTAAATAATAGAATCATAGACTTTAAGGTCAGAAGGGACCATTATGATCATCTAGTCTGACCTCCTGCACAATGCAGGCCACAGAATCTCACCCACCCACTCCTGTATCAAACCTGTGTCTGAGCCATTGAAGTCCTCAAATCATGGTTTAAATACTTCAAGGTGCAGAGAATCTTCCAGCAAGTGACCTGTGCCCCATGCTGCAGAGGATGGCAGATGCCCTGGGTTTTTTTTGCCCATCTGCCCTGGAGGAAAATTCCTTCACGACCCCAAATATGGCAATCAGCTAAACCCTGAGCATGTGGGCAAGACTCACCAGCCAGACACCCAGGAAAGAATTCTCTGTAGTAACTCAGATCCCACCTCATCTAACATCTCATCACAAGCCATTGGGCATATTTACCGCTAGTAGTCAAAGACGAATTAATTGCCAAAATTCGGCTATCCCATTATACCTTCCCCTCCATACACTTATCAAGCTTAGTCTTGAAGCCAGATATGTCTTTTGCCCCCACTACTCCCCTTGGCAGGCTATTCCAGAACTTCACTCCTCTGATGATTAGAAACCTTCATCTAATTTCAAGTCTAAACTTCCTGATAGCCAGTTTATATCCATTTGTTCTTGTGTCCACATTGGTACTGAGCTTAAATAATTCCTCTCCCTCCCTGGTAGTTATTCCTCTGATATATTTATAGGGAGCAATCATATCTCCCCTCAGCCTTCTTTTGGTTAGACTAAACAAGCCAAGCTCTTTGAGTCTCCTTTCATATGACAGGTTTTCCATTCCTCGGATCATCCTAGTAGCCCAACATGGTGCCCAGGATTTGGGAATTGTTTATTCCAAAGGTGAACTTTTTTTTTTAACATGTTTCCCAAGGAACCTTCATTCTGCCCAAGGCCGCAACATCCTACTGAGGAAAGGTGGCACACCTTAGATGTCAGAAGGGCTCTCAAAATTTACCTCAGACATATGGAAAGAGCCAATGCATCCACAACCTGGTCAAATGCTACCATCTTTATCAAGCGATACAAGGTAGACTTCCTGTCCTCTGCAGAGTCATCCTTTGGCAGGAAGGTGTGGCAGGCAGTGGCCTAGAAATGATTTTGCCCTTTGAGCAAATATTATAGATCGGGAGGGGACACAATTTTTCCTTTTTCAGACCTTTCCTGTAGTCCTTTCTAAATTTGTTTACTGCTTGGTATTTCTCAGACATCAAGGATTGTGGGAAACACTGGGCTGCAGAACAGAAAATTTCTTACATGCAGTTCATTTCTGTTAGCAGCATCTTCAGTGATTCTACCCACCCGTGAGGGCTCATGAGTCAAGGGCCAGATATTAAGTGGAATCATTACCATATGGCCATCTTCCTTGGTCTAATATACATAGTTATTTTGTTATCTCTGAAATATGAATAACGACGTTATGCAAGTTTTACAGTTTGGGAATAACACATCTGGAAGCAGGAGCGCTGGAACCTGTGTAGAAATGGGGGGGGGGGCACTGGCACCAGAACCGTGAACCTCTGATCCCCCAGCCAGGCGGAAGCCAGAGCCAGGCAGTGGTAAGAGCTACCCAGGGAGCCTGGCTCGCTGTGGGGAGCCTCACACCCTCTACCTGCCCTGGTTGGGGGCGCAGAGTGCCCGAGAGCAGCGCCCAGCCCAGGTCCCCAATCCCTGGGGTATGCCTCCCAGGGAGGTGGAGGATCTGGGACTCCCCACAGCGGCCTGGGCTCCCTGGATGGCTCTTACTACTGCCTGGCTCTGGCTTCTGTCCTGGCCAGGGGCAGGGATTTGGGGGGTAAGAGAAGGAGCAGGGGCCCCATGGTGAGGTGGGACTAAGGACCACCTTTGCCCTCCATCTGGGAAGAGGCTGGTGTGGCTAGCAGGGGCTGCACTTTGCAGTGGGGGAGCAGATCACCTTATTAGTTCCCCTGTCATGCCTGCCTGAGGGTACTATGCCCATATTAAAAAGTGGACGGGCATGGCCCTCCCACTTTTAATAGTGTGGGTGGGGGGGGCATAGCTCTCCTGCCCACCCCTCCACCTCCGATTCCAAGATCCCTGTTTGGAAGCAAGCAGGAGCTGTGGGGGCATGGACAGACCATGCAGCTCCAAAACGCTGATCTGCCTTCATGAGCTGAAGAGAGGAGAGTAGCCCAGATGTCAAGAATTGTGGGAGATATTACTAGCAGAAGAAATTATTGGTAAGAAATTTTCCATTCTTTTTACCTCATCCTCCTCTGAGCCTCCATTTTGTGAGGCCAGAAGGTTTCTCAGTATGCACCAATCAAAAGGCAATATGGTACCACTACCAAAGATAAATGTGACCATTTTTCCTGGTGATCAGGGTCTCATTTCTAATGGGGAAGAATTTCGCCGGAAAGAATGATCACGCTGTACTGACCCTTTACAACCCCTTCTTCAGGTATGCAAATTCTCAGGGGCATCAGAACAACAAAAATAGGCAAACATGGGCTATCATCTGACATACAATGTGTCCCTGCATGCTTTCACAAGCAGTGCTAACATGGGTCGACAATACTGCAAGTACAGCCCCTCTCAACATAAAAAATAAAATCGCATGGCCTAATGCTGGCTACTCCCTGGTTGGGGATATGGGATATTAATTCACCTCTGTTTCATGCAGTTTGTGGAGCTTTGATCCTTGGGGTCAGATGATCAAACAAATCAGTTCCCATCTATCTTACTGATACAGTGGAAACTTGTAGCTGAGGCTATTCAGAGTCATCAGAAGAGTCAACTTAGAATTCTGCCAGGTACTACATGGAGGAATACAGGTCATGTGATGGGTTGAAGCAATCTAGGAAGTACAACAGAAAAAATACCTTTTTGCATATGGTAGTTAGAACAAGTGCAGAGCCATAGCTGCTTCAGAACTGTCTACATCTCTTCCATCCAGACTCCCGATTTGTGTGAGGTTCTTCCATGTTGGGAGCAAAGGGCTGGCTGTAACTTTGATCAGTAAGGTCACTGGGCATTGTCCAAAGGATGGAACTTTTGGAGGTGTGCAAGAATTTCAGGAACAGCTTTGTTCCATTCCCTGTTTCAGAAATCCACAGAGAGGCGATAACATGAATGAAATTAACCTCATCTGTTTCAGATTGGATAATTATAACCTGCTCCCCATCCTGTTTCTAGCCTCAGAGAATAAAGGGCAAGCAGAGCAGGCCCTGTCTGAGACACATAAATAAGTTCCTAAAGCAGGCTTGTTTTCAACGTATTTCCATTTTACTATCCCCAGATAATTATGTTTTGCAGGTAGATTGCTGCCTTTTTGCTTTCCCAATTTTGATCTTCACCATTTGATCTTACCTGTACTCTCTCTGGGTCTCTCTTTGGGATCATGGTAGCAATAATACTGGCTTTAGGGAAGAAGGAAATTCTGTTACATCTTCTGGGACAGTTTTTCTTATCAGTGTTCTGTACAGAGAAAGCTGGAGCAAACACAAAGTGATACAACTTCTGGAGCATTTTGGATTTAAAACAAACATTCACATGTGGTGCCAGGGAAGTCAGTCATAGATCTGAGCTGAGGATGAATACTATCCAGTACATGGTCTCCTTTCAGAAGATGAAGATGGCTATAATAGAAAACAAGTGGGGCTACAGAAACAAATCCAGTTCTTATTAGAGCCTATTGGAATTCTGATCTCATAAACAAGTATGCTTCAGTGATCCAGAGTTCATATACCTACCCATTCATTCCAGGTATCCCTCTGTGTATCTGCCTATATTATCCACTGGCAGAGATCTAGCTCTTGATTGTATATTCTCTGTTCCCCCAACTGAGGAATGCTGAGAGTCAGATTTTTTTAAGGGATCTTCCCAGTTCAGTTCAGGGAATTCGGTACCAGAAAGAGAACACCACATCCAGTAGCTGGCATTTAATGATTCATTGAGATCTCAGAGACTTGTTCCTTCCATGGATAACAGACCTGTTCTTGTCACGATACTCAGTGTGTCTGATTGTGTTTTTCTCAGTTATAACAACCCTACTCCAGAAAGAAATTCTCCTGTTCTGGGTGAAACAAAATTTCTTATTTCCTGTGTGCACTGCTCACCAAGGGAGAGAGGAACACCAAGACTTACATGGCAGAAACCTGAGTAGCAGAGTAGAACCTGAGTCCCTAAGTATTCTCTCTCATCATAAACCAATGTAGTAGGCTGGTAATCAGTCTCTTTAATCTGGAAAAAATAGTGTTCTTGGGAGCCTCTGTCGGGACCCAGGATGTGAGGGGATGAATGACCTCTCTTAAAGCTGTGGAAGGACCCTGCTTTGTCTTCCCAGTTTTTTCCACAGCCCCTCAGGACAGTACAAAGTCTAGGAACTGGATAGCAGCAATGATACTTTTTATGCCTTTCTTGTTGTAGGGGCTATGGCTTAGAGGCCTGATAGCATTGCATCTTCAGATGGCTCTTTTTTGCAGAGGAAGTCTGTTATTGAAAAAACAATCTTCCATCTGGGACTAGACAGGCTTGAAATGAATACTTGGATAAAGTACTTATTTCTCTCATGGATCCCAAAAGAGAAGATGACAAATGCAACTTATTCTACTGGCTAGTGCAAACGTCATAGTTTGGATACCATGTTAACCAATGTACATAGCCTAGAATTCCTCCAGAAGGGTTTTATTCTGGGTGTCTGAGCATCCTACCAAAAATATCAAGTCTCTGTAGTGTAATGTTCTCAGCATTTTAAAGAAAAGGAACTTTTGTACAAATTCCAGATTTAAATGCTTCTTTAAGGCATCAGCCTTATTCCAATCACCACAAGGCTTTACAGCATGACCCAAGAACCTCATTCTGCACCTTCAGCATTACCCAGATTGAACCTCTACAGTAAGCTTCCTTATACTTCCTATCTGTTAGAATGAGATTGTGCTTGCCCATACTTGCAATCAGATGAGGGCTGTTTTAATATGAATTTGGGTGCTTTCTCTAATGAGAACTAGTATTGTACTTTGAATTCAGATGGATAGTTCTTACTACTGTCATAACATTCATTCCCTAAATTCAAGTCTTCCTTAATTTAAGCATCAAAGTCAAGTTCTTAGGGGGAGTGTCAGGGTAGAGTAGTCATGTGTAGTACCTCTAACGTGGGGGTCCTCTGTCTCCTTGGGGAACTCTGATCAATCCTCAGGCGGCAGCCCCAGCAGCTCCTCAGCATCTTGGTCGGCTGGCGGTCCTGGGAGCTCTGGCTAGTCCTCAGGCAGCAGCCCCAACAGCTCCTTAGGGTCTCTGTAGGCTGGCAACCTGGGGAGATCTGGCCAGTCCTCAGCACAGCAGTTGCAGCCCAACTGAGCTGCGGGGCCTGCCTTTTGTACTTCCATTTCCTGTCCCACTCCATAACTTCTGATGGGATGGGCATGATTTTCCTTGTTCTGCCCACCAAGGGGGTGTTTTTTGGTCCCTCCCTGTCAGCCTCTGAGGAAGGTCATGCCTCCTCGCTACAGCCATATAGCCATCAATTCATAAGTTCACCAAGTTCTTCATATTGGTCATCCAATCTTAGCCATTGCCATTTCCTCTCATTTGGAAGAAGTCTCCATGCTTTGGTGACGCATGGAAGATGTAGTTTATATTTATATATAATCTACCTTGTTTTGGATGTCTGCATTTAAAAGATGATCCTGCTTCCCACCCTAGAGGTACACTATTATGAAAATACCATTTAATGGGTCTGTGAACCTTAGCACGAAGAAGAGGAAAATTTATCTGTACTTACCTGAAGATTTCCCTTCTTAGAGTAATAAGGTAAGTAATAGAGTTGGAATAGACATCCAAGAATTTGGATTTGTCATTGTTAGGTGTAATTTGCCATGCTCTTTAGTAGGAGAAATTGTGTTTCTTCCTCAAAGTATATTAAACACAATCTGTGTAAATTATCTTGGCTGTGGATGTTATCTCAACTGGCTGGAACTTTGCGGGGATGGAGCATTCCTATACTGCCAGTGACTGACAGGTTTGGTTCTGCCCCCAAACTGCAAATAGGCTGACATACCCATTGTGATGGATCTGTGTGCCTTATTACTCAAAGAAAGGAAATTTTCAGGTAAGTGGGGCGACATTTTCTTATTCCTTTAACTATAACCAAGGAAGGAAACAACAAACATATTTTGCTGCACTTGCTGAAAATATTCATGTTTCTAAAAAATATACTGTTTAACAGTGTTGAGCATATATATTTGAAATCAGTTGCGAGGTAGAACACTTAATTGGGGCTCAGGCGTATTTTCCCTTTGAAATATTATTTAAAAAATTCTTCCTTTTAGTGTAATTGGTCCATTAGAAAATAAGATTTGCTCTTCAGAAGCAACTTTATAAGCCCCACGGATTTCATCTCTGGCAGGGAACATTTAGCAGTACGTAGAAAAGGGGTTAACTCAAGCATACAGCACAATCATCCCAACCTTCTTTTTATTTTAATGGCAGAATTTTAAACCAGTGGCTCTCAGGTGCTCCCTCCACCAAGTTACTGGATTTGACTCTTGGTTACATAGTTGCTATCGCCTTCTCCCTGCTTTAATATAACTATGGACAAGTTGAGATCACCTTTCACTAAAGCAATATTGGGGGGGATTGCTCTTCAGCTACTTAAATTTACAGTGAATATTTAAGTTTTGCTTTAATTGTTGAAGAAATTATCTAGTGTTTTATAGTTAATACATGACATGAAGAGTTAGAGAAGCATTTGTCTTATTTTGTTAAACATGTTTTTCTTTTACTATTTAGCAATGATTCTAAATATATAGAATTTGTGAGCAGTGAACTTCAGTTAGGATTGCAACTGCCATCCCTGCAAATAAATGCCTACCAGGAAGACACAGTACTGAAACCCTGGATCAATGGTATTTTAGTCTGTAATTCAGTAGCTTGTGCTTTAGCTTCATACTCTATTTAATCTACATTTTAATTAGAGCACTTTAACGTCAGCTGTTAAAGCTCATGCTTCTTCAGAAACTTGATTGTATGTCTGTCCCCTTAGATAGCATTTAGAGAGAATTTTTCCATAATACCTGCATATTTTGATTTGTCCAGATAAGACAGTTTGTTAGGGCGCTCCATTTCAGCCTCTTAGCATGATTTTTGTATATTGTGTGGTCTAAGGTTTTTTTATTTTATTTTTATTTAGAATCAGGTTTTTCAAACTGTTAATATGAATTCGCTGTCATTTCTGATTTGAGTCAGATAGTTATCAGATATGTTGGATTTAATGTGGGTGAACAGAACTCCCTCCTCAGAAAACATTTGCTCTTGAATGAATGCCCATACTTAGGGTTGAAACAGTAAAAAAAATAGTAAATCTAAAAAGCTCTAAATGATACTTTCTGAAATAACTGGAGGAACCCAGGGAGAGGCTGGGAAGGGGGAAAAAAATTGTGACTGGAGCAATAAGATTATTTTGCTCATTATATTCCCAGTTAGTTATTTGGAATAAGAAATATAAAGATTTTTAAAAGTGACTAGTGATTTTTGGGTGCCTCAGTTCTTGGGTGCACAACTTGAGACCCCATAAATGGGTCTGATTTTCAGAATGTTCTGAGCACTCGCTCTTTGAAAATCAGGTTCTTCCAAGGAGTCAAGTTGAGCACCCATAAGTTGAGGCACTCAAAAGCACTATTCACTGTTTGAAAATTTTAGTTTAGTTTTTTCAAATATATAACCAACACTTATATTAACTATTATTCAAAGGAAAAAATCTTATGTCTTATATGGTGGGTGGTGGGTACATGATGTGTGTATAGATAAATATGATTTTATTCAAGTCATTCTAAAATTTCATGTTTTCATGGTGAAAATATTTATAGTATCTCTGATCAGTTTTCCTGTTACAGTGCAGAAAGTAGGCCTGTCTTACATATGTAGGAAATAACCTGAAATGTCATTAAAGGAAAATAGTAATGAGCTGTTATAAGGATTTGATAAATTTAAAGAAAACTAATATTCATGACTAGCATATGACCCATTTTATTACGCAGTCCGTTAAATATTCTTGTCCTGAATCTTAGATTTCAGATATTCAGGAAAAAGCTCTCTTTTGCCGTTGCCAAATTCTGACTGTTATGAACCATGGAAAATGGACAAAAATGTGGTGGTAAGTTGCTAAACACTTAACAAACTTGTAATATTGGGTTAATTTTGTTCATTATGAATATTTAGACAGTTCTTCATAAAAATACTTAGATATCAGCCAAAACTTCAACCACCTTAAAAATGGTATAATTTAGTGAATAAATAGTGAATAAATTTAGTGAATAAAGGGCATAATCAGTGATGAACAAACAGATGTTCAAAATGCAGCTGTGTTGGCTTCTGCTGCACTAGAAACACAATGTTTTTTGCCAATTGGGAGGGATAGTAGCTTATATTTTGTAAGGTTTAGCAGAAGCTGCAATGTCTGTTAGATTGGTCACTGGACTGAGAATAAGGGGACCTGGGATATCATCGCAGCTCAGTCACTAACCTGCTGTGTGACCTTGGACAAGTAATTTCAACTCTCTTGGCCCATAACTTCTCCCACTGGTAGTCCGTTTTATTTATTTAGATTATAAGCTTTTTGGGGTGGAGACTCTTACGGTGAGTGTGTGTACAGTGCCTAACACAGTGTTAGGGGTTTTTTTATGTTTTCATCAGTTTGTCTGTTACACTTTAAAATATAGTTAGTGTCTAACTTCTTCTAAAATGTAAATACACTTTTCTAATGAAAGATGGAAAGAAGAAATTACTATACTACTTTGAGTGATGGTCCCTATGTGTTTTACACATGTGGGTACGCATGTGTGCCATGCACCTGAGTCAGGAGATTTTTAGTAAGCAGGGTCCAGTGGTTCACATATGCGCAGTTCTCCTTGTACTCTGAACTGAGAGTATAAGGGGCGGTGCGGACCAGCATCTCTCCATTTCCTTTGTACCACCATGTGGCCTGAGTCAGAATCTGCTTCTGTCCACAGCTTCCTTCGACTGCTTCAGTCTGTAAATGTACTGTAAATCGTTCCATTATTTTGTTGATTTACTGTTTGGTCTTAAGTACTAGTGTGTAGTTCTTTTTCCCCCATCCTGGGGAAATTCTTCCTGGGAGGCTAAGATTATAACTAGGGTTCAAGAATTGTGTTTCCTTTTCGGTGAGTGATGAACATTGCCCTTAACGCATAGCTGAAATGTGAGCCTCACATAAATGCAGCATTTGCCATTCCTTCCCTTCCAGAACTTGTGATGGTCAAGAGCTAAGACTTAAAAAAGCATTTGATGGAAACACCCCTCTGTCCCCGTATAGCAACCTCAATCAACAGGCAGCGCCCCTTTGAGCACAAGCTCAGGACTTGAGGTTAAAACTTCCAAGCATAAGGAGAAGGCTTCTCATGAGATTAAGAAGAGACAATCTGCCTTCTTCCAAATCTGCCCCAGAGAAAAGAGATTCCTCCCTCATTCCTTCAAAGTTGGGAGAGTCCTCGTGCACGGGTCCTAAAGATTGAAGCCTGAGTAAACCTCTTCAGAGGGGAAAGTGATGCAAAGGAGCATAGATTCATTGGTTTCTATACCAGTTTCAACATGCAAATTGAAAGACAAACATCCACCACTACTCCCTTTGACATCCAGATCAGATTCTGTGCCAATATCATAACAGCCATGGGGGAATCTGACTTTTGCTGTGACTAGGGAAGCACCAGATCTGATGGCTCCACTAACTGACTCATTCTGCACCCCAGAACACTCTGAGACCTTCATCTCCCCAGAGGACATTTTTGTTCTCCCCTGTTCTTCACTCCTCCCTCCTCTCAGGTCTGTCTTTATTCAGAGAGAGTTATACTGGAGGAAGAAGCTATCCTGGAGACACAGAGCCACTGTCCTCTTCCACCCGTGAGCCTGAGTACTCAATCATTGGTACCGTTGGTTCCAGCAGAAGTTTGGGATCCAGCTTTTTCATCCAGTGAGTCGGAGATTTCAAAAGAGCCCCCATCCTATTATACAGAAAGAGGAGGTTACTCTCTAAATTAATCTCTAAAGTAATTTCAGAGTATCATGAGTCATACTTATTGATATTTTTTGTGAAACTGCATGCCTCTGATGAGGAAAGAATGATTCATTCTCTAGACATCCCAAGAGCACTGGTCTTTTATGTATAAACAACAAAAGCAATTAGACACCTAGACTTTTTGTTACCATAGCAGAGATCAAGAGGTCTAGCTATATCTGCGCAGAGATTTTCTAAAATGGATCTCATTGCCCTGTGTTACCAAGTGGCTCACATCCCTCCCCTGGAGAGGATGAGGGTCCATTCCACCAGAGCCCAAGCAACCATTGCTGCATCTCTGCAAGACGTACCTCTACTAGAGATATGTAGGGCAGCTTCCTGGAGCTCCTTACCATCACAGAACATCACACTTTGTTCCAGTCTTCTGCTACAGACACAGCTATAGGGACAGCAATATTAGACAGCCATCACTTCTGCAATACCTCCTGTTTGACTACTGCTTGCTAATTTCCCACATGTGGAATACAGATTGGAACCAGCACTTGAAGAAGAAATGGAGGTTACTTATCTGTAACAGGTGGCTCTTTAAGATGTGTGGTTCTTATCTGTATTCTACTACCCGTCCTCTGTCCCTTCTGCTACAGATCATAGTTAGATTTGTGGCAGGAGAAGGAACTGGAGCGGTGCTGGTCTGCACTCCCCTAGTACCTCAGGTCAGAGCATGAGGAGAACAACTGAAAATGTGCTGACCAACAGACAGTGCTTACGAAAAATATCTGGACTCAGGTGCATGGTGCAGACAGGGACCCCATACATCTCGAAGAACCTCCAGTTATAGGCAAGTAACCTTCCATTTATCTGATGTTTAGGTTTCCCATCTGATCCAGCAGAACCTTGGAATGATTGAGTTGCCCCGTAAATATTGCAGATTTTATTTCAGTACATTGCGTGGCTGTGAAAGAGTGGAATGTTGGTTTTGGCATGTTCCTGAACAAGGAGATGAAAAGGTAAAGGAGTTTAATTGCGGGGAGGAAATCCACAATTTTAACACTTTCTATTTTGTATAAAATGTTTTGTATTCAATTGAGTTCAGTGTGAGTTACCTTTGAAGCTGAGAAATCCAAAGTGGGAACCCAGGAAAACACTTCCTTCCAGGTGCTTTTAACAGTTCTTTTAAAATGTTTTCCTATAGAGCATGTTGATTTCGGCAGATTTTCAAGAGAGTAGACAGCAGCAAAATCATAAAAAATTATATGTACTAACCCACTCTCTGTAGAATGTAATGATGTATTAATAGGAATGCCTCAGTAAACCCAAAAGACCAGATAAGCAGAAATTGTATATGCTCCTAAAGCAACAAAACCATCTACATTATGTCATCCTCCAAAAGGTAGGTAGCAATGTTATCTCTCTGTAAAGATGATATAGTCCTCCTTGAAGAACTGACAGACGGAGTAGAACTGGCCTTGTGTCCCAACTATGAAGCATCGTTGGCAGGTTCACAAGTATCAGTAGCTTCCACCTATTTTGCATGAAGCATCATGACTTCTAGTGATTCTGTATTTCAAGATGTCCTAAAAAAAACCCAAAATATTTAAAATCTATTCTCTATATGATCTCCTTAGCAGCAACATTGCATCAGACTTACAGTTTTGCACACATCCCACATGGTAGCCAGGGAAGTATTTGTGGAGATATTTGTTGAAGGCTGATAACCAGGCCAAGCACTTCATGGTTGCATCAGAGTATACTGATGGGAAAACTGGTGAATCAGTGCAAAAGAAGTGATTGAGTCCAAAAACAAGGAAAATAAATCTTTTAGGAATTGTCATACAACTTTGATCACGGGTTCAATTACTCAGGTATTCTGTTCCTGACAATGACCAGTATCAAAAGCTTCAAAGAGAAGTGCGGTGGAGGGGGGAATTTATAAGGGAAGTTTCTTCTTAACTTCTATTAAATTAGTTAGTGGATGCTTTATTGCCTGAAACTCAGGGGTTTATATCCTTTATACATTTAGTGTTTTATGCTATTTAATAAAGCTGGATTATTTCATGGTCTACACAAAAGTGTAATCCTCTTTTGAATCCAGTATGCTCTTGGCCGTGATGAAGCAATGAGTTCCACTAGTGAATTAACCATTTTATTTTTTAAAAATTGAGTTTCATTGAATGACCCTTGTTTTTATATTATGAGTGAGTAAAGTGGCTCATTGTATGTTTACTGATGAGTTTACTGATGATCCTTAGAGATCTTCCATGCTAATCAGTTGTTCCCATATGAATCACAATCATGTTGGCTGCTTTTTCATAAAGTTATGCCCTGCGTAAGGGAAACAATAGGTGGAATCAACAGGAGCCTTTAATAAACAGCATGATTTCCAATCCCACTTCAAAATGGAACACTCTGATTTTTAAATGTTACTAACTTCTAGGCTTCAATTGACCTATTTTGTGGATGGATACATCAACTCCTAGTCTAGAATCCAGTGTTGTCATTAAAATTCTTCTGGACTCCTGCATATTGATCTCCTCAAAATTACTCATGCATGGAAAAGTATATGTTGTCAGCTTTTTAAAATTAAAGTCAATGTGACTTTTTCTGAAACTGTCTGTTTTCTACAAAGTAATGACCCAGTTGAAACAGGGTGACAAGTTTCAGAGTGGTAGCTGTGTTAATTTGTATCCGCAAAAACAACGAGGAGTCCTTGTGTCACTTTAGAGACTAACAAATTTATTTGGGCATAAGCTTTTGTGGGCTAGAACCCACTTCATCAGATGCGTGAAGTGAAAAATACATTTCCCCAATACTAATTTCTCCCTACTGTTACTCATACCTTCTTGTCAACTGTCTGTAATGGGCCACTCTCTTACCGCTTCAAAAGTTATTTTTCCTCCGTTGGTGTCCTGCTGTTAATTGATTTATCTTGTTAGACTGACCACACACTTGGTAAAGCAACCCCCATCCTTTCGTGTATTTATACCTGCTCCTGTATTTTTCACTTCTTGCATCCAGAGAAGTGGGTTCTAGCCCACGAAAGCTTATGCTAAAATAAATTTGTTAGTCTCTAAGGTGCCACAAGGACTCCTTATTGTTTTTTCAATTGAAACACTTTCTTACAGGAATCAAGGACTTTAAAATCCATTGCATTTTCAGATGCCAAAAGCTACTGTCCCTGTCCATCATTCAATAAGACTATATCATAGAGGCAGGCTTGGACCAAATTCTCCATATAATTTAAGTGTATATATCCTCTCCCATCTAAATTTATTACAATTAACTCTAAATGTAGACTTTCCCATTTTTGCTTGGTCCGTAGATTCAATTATACCCCTTGTAAATTGAGACAATTAAATCAAGGAAAGTCTCATACAAGCTGGAAATGAGGCTCACAATTAGGCTCTTTTATGCATGTAATGTGGACTTGTCCCATGATTAAACCTTTCTGCAACTGGATTTTCCAAGCAATTTCACTAATATTTGGAACAATGATTGCTCCAGATGCAGTCTTGGTATTTTTGGGCATCAGTCCAAAATAGGAGGAAAATAGATTCCAAAAGAAAGCAAATTAATTTACATACTTTTGGCCTGTGCTAAAATTTGTTTTAAATGCCCTCAGCCACCTGGGGTTTTAGATGGGGTTAAATTAGCTCATCCACTACCAAGCGACATTGCATTTTTTTAACAGTAAAAGATCCCATGTGATTTTTTTTCCCAAAAGGGACCTTTTTACGCCTTAACAAAAAGCGGTACTGATAGCTACTAAAAAAATTTAATACAAACTCTTATTTTTGATGTTCTGCATGTGTTTTATTTATAATAAATTGAAGTACTGAGATTCTAAAGTGTTAAGATTGTCTAGTTCTTTCACTATCAGCCTTGCTGATCTGCAGATGTTAATTTTTTTTAGGGAAGAAAGATTGATTTATGGTTAAGTCATAGCTCTGGTTCTGACATTAACTCACTGTGTCACCTTAGACAAGCTACTGGAAGGGACATGTCCACTTCAAAATTAAACTATTTTTTATTACTTATAGTTGCTACAAGTGACACACAGGACTATAAATGAAGGATGCAGCAAAAAAAATTCACTTTGTATATTTGATAGCATACTTATGTATTTTCAGTCTCACTTTTTACTAGAATAGTCAATCAGTTCCCTTTTTTGGGTCTTTCACAGAACAATAGGGGAACAAAAGACATTTAAATATAGGGGAATATGTTGTAAATCCACAAAAATTGGAAAGGCAATTGTACTTGAAACTTTTTTTTTTAACTGACAAGATTTCAAGTTAGAGAGAGAGGAGGTGGGTGAGGTAATATCTCTTACTAGACCAACTTCTGTTGGTGAAAGAGACAAGCTTTCAAGTTTACACAGAGCTTGAAAGCTTGTCTCCCTCACCAATGGAAGATTCTGATACAAGATATTACCTCACCCCCCTTGTGTCACGGCTACAACAACACTGCATACAAGATTTCAAGTTGACAGTGTCCTTTTAATCTGACTGTGCCTTGGTTTCTTCATCTGTAAAATTACAGGAGAATACTTTTATATTGCAAAGCTAAATTCATTAATTTTTTTTAAAGCATTTTAAGATCCTTCAAATGAAATTCTTGACAAAATATTTCAAAACCTCATTTTAATCTTGCGAAATAATTTATTTTAAAAGGCTCTTTATCACTGGCATTGGTCTGTAGTGAAATAACTTCAAGTCAATTTTCTGGGAAATTGCTTTATGGGAAAACAAAGTAATATGTGAACATAAGAACATAAGAAAGGCCGTACCGGGTCAGACCAAAGGTCCATCTAGCCCAGTATCTGTCTACCGACAGTGGCCAATGCCAGGTGCCCCAGAGGGAGTGAATCTAACAGGCAATGATCAAGTGATCTCTCTCCTGCCATCCATCTCCATCCTCTGACGAACAGAGGCTAGGGACACCATTCTTACCCATTCTGGCTAATAGCCATTTATGGACTTAGCCACCATGAATGTATCCAGTCCCCTTTTAAACATTGTTATAGTCCTAGCCTTCACAACCTCCTCAGGTAAGGAGTTCCACAAGTTGACTGTGCGCTGCGTGAAGAAGAACTTCCTTTTATTTGTTTTAAACCTGCTGCCTATTAATTTCATTTGGTGACCCCTAGTTCTTGTATTATGGGAATAAGTAAATAACTTTTCCTTATCCACTTTCTCAACATCACTCATGATTTTATATACCTTTATCATGTCCCCCCTTAGTCTTCTCTTTTCCAAGCTGAAGAGTCCTAGCCTCTTTAATCTTTCCTCGTATGGGACCCTCTCTAAACCCCTAATCATTTTAGTTGCCCTTTTCTGAACCTTTTCTAGTGCTAGAATATCTTTTTTGAGGTGAGGAGACCACATCTGTACACAGTATTTGAGATGTGGGCGTACCATGGATTTATATAAGGGCAATAATATATTCTCAGTCTTATTCTCTATCCCCTTTTTAATGATTCCTAACATCCTATTTGCTTTTTTGTCCGCCTCTGCACACTGCGTGGACATCTTCAGAGAACTATCCACGATGACGCCAAGATCTTTTTCCTGACTCATTGTAGCTAAGTTAGCCCCCATCATGTTGTATGTATAGTTGGGGTTATTTTTTCCAATGTGCATTACTTTACATTTATCCACATTAAATTTCATTTGCCATTTTGTTGCCCAATCACTTAGTTTTGTGAGATCTTTTTGAAGTTCTTCACAATCTGCTTTGGTCTTAACTATCTTGAGCAGTTTAGTATCATCTGCAAACTTGGCCACCTCACTGTTTACCCCTTTCTCCAGATCATTTATGAATAAATTGAATAGGATTGGTCCGAGGACTGACCCTTGGGGAACACCACTAGTTACCCCTCTCAATTCTGAGAATTTACCATTAATTCCTACCCTTTGTTCCCTGTCCTTTAACCAGTTCTCAATCCATGAAAGGACCTTCCCTTTTATCCCATGACAGCTTAATTCCTCTCAATTTTATTTCTGGACATCCTTTTGACTTGGGGTCTCTGTACATTTTTTCTTCCACACTTGTGTTTTCTACCCTTATCTGTTCCCTTTCCTGAATGCCTATTTTCACCTTTTAGTGAACTCTGGTAATACTATGGTAGCCTTTTTTATTTCCAATCTTTTCTCCCGCTTGATGCAAATATCTGTGTGGGGCCTGGTCTACACTAGGGTGGGGGGTTGAACTAAGGTACGCGACTTCAGCTACGCAAATAGCGTAGCTGAAGTCGAACTACCTTAGTTCGAAGTACTCACCCGTCCAGACGCCGCGGGATCGAAGTCCACGGCTCCCCCATCAACTCCGCCACCGCCGTTCATGGTGGTGGAGTTCCGGAGTCGACGGGAGCGCGTTCGGAGTTCGAACTATCGCATCTAGATTAGACGCGATAGTTCGAACTCCGAGAAGTCGAACTCTACGCGTCGACCCGGCAGGTAAGTATAGACCTACCCTGGGAAATTCTGATATAGGTCTGTTTATACACACATGCAATTATTCCCAACAGTTCCTTCAGAAAGGTCCCAAAGCAGCCATCCAAATCTTTTTAAGTTGACAGTATCTGTCCTGCTTCAGCACTGCTTTGACTATAGGCCAACTAGTTTATCATGCATTCACTGTCATCAGATGTAATTTAATCAACCAGAAGCAACCTAATGCTTACTTGCAATATAAAATTGACATTCAGTCTACTCATATGTTGGAATACAGCTTACACTGTTGTAATGGATTCTGCTTTTATTTTTCTAGATTTGCATGGCAATACTTAAGACGTATATAAATATCAATGAATCAAGTTTGCTACAACGTTCAGGTATGATATAACAGAAAATGAATGTGTAATATTGTGATTTATAAAGGAAGTCCAGGACAGGAGCCATGAGCAGAGAGACAGACTAGTTGTGTAAAATCACAATGAGTAATGATAACTACAAGTTATTTAAGGCAAGAATCATGATTGGTCCTTTTTTTGTGCAAACCTCCCATTGACATTGAGTGTTTTGCTGTAGATTGATGGCAATACGTGGTCCTATTCCTAGACAAACTATGATAAGATAAAGTTAGGTTGAGAGTGCGTATCAACACTTAAAGACAAAAAATATTACCGGGAGTAATTATTCCAAAACCAAGCATTACAGACTTAGGAAATTCAGAGTTAAGGTTACATTTAAAAGAAATTCAAACATGTTAAGGTTAAAAAAAAAATGCAGTTAAGGCACCCAAACAACTTTAACTCTGCCCTCTAGTGAAACCAAGCAGCAACCATACAATTATGATTACGGCATTTTAGTATTTAATTACAGATACATTAAGTTTTTTTTTAATATATATATATATATATATTTCCATCTCATGACATCACTACAGGGAGTTTAAAGAATAGGGATAAGAATGGTTGGAGGAATGGAATTCTGATGAAAACTAAAAAAGCTAAATGTGCATAGTGTGGCTTCTGAGATAGTGTGAAGAATATAACACTGTAAAGGTATTTGAAGGGTGCAAATGTCAACGACGGACAGCAATTTTAGGTCCTGATCCTGGAATCAGATCCATATAGACATACCTATGTACACATATAGAGCTCCGTGGAAGTGGAATTCTCTGCTCACATTATTCAGTTGCAGGCTTACGGCCATAGATTGGTACCCAAGGAACAGGAGAATTATAACTGGGAGTAATGGGATCAAATTGAACTTGAAATCTAGTTAATTTAAAAAAAAAATAGCAGATTCAGGGAATATAATGCTTCTAAGTCTCTTGCAATTTGGGTCAAATAAATCATTGTCTTGTGTGTTAAAATGTTTTTCTCTTTCCTATTTCTGTTTGGAAAGCTCACACAAATGAGGAGATTGACTATGCTGGGAAACAGCAAAACTAACTATATGCCAAATGTCTGAGGCACAAAGTGCATAGAGAAAAATTGCTAAAAATGAAACTGACAATCTTAGTTACAATAGTAGATGAAAAGTATTCAGATGGAAGTCTGACTTTAAGTTGTCAGTGTTTCTTTGAGAGGAAACATAAACTTAATGTCAGGTGGAATGCTTGCTGACAGTGGAAGGTGTTGCTAAATTGTCTTCCCAAAGTGGTAAAAGCCATATTGTTTGGGACATTTTAAATCAGATTGGAACAAGTGCTCTAGTCAGATTCCCTGTATTTCCAGTGAGGCTGGACTAAATTTACTGTAGAATAGTAATAGATCTTCTAGTAATATCTTTTTAATTGCTAGTTTCTGTGATTCAATGAAAATATGATGAGCAAAGCTGAGTGGCTCTGAAGACTGATAATAGAATATGGATCTTTTAATCTCTAGTATTCTCTCTGATTAATACCTGATCTTGGGCGTGACAAAAAGTGATTGCTGTCTGACACTTGTGTGGCCTGTGTGAAATAGGTCCAGTTAGTGGACAAGTGTTGACATAACAAACACCATCTCAGTTTGCATTGTATCTTTCTCGTCCATCTCATCAGAGTTGCCAGTTGCTAAATGGATATGGAGGTTGAACTCTACCTTCTCTTAAGTGTTCTCTAGTGCATGGTGGAGGCTCATTTGTGTGGCAATATAGTATGACACTGCTAATCCTTTTACAGTATCCGTTTTATGGATAATTCAGGAATCTGAGTCAGTCTGGCTCCCATTATCGCAACTAAACTCACAGAATTTATCGCAAAATATTTTGTTTTCACATTTGTATTTTAATATAGTGCCTGTATTAAGAAATAACTTCTGTTTCAGGAAATAAGTTGTTTAAATACTTAAGAATGTCAGATACCTGCAAATAGGATTGACTGTTTCATTTGTTGGTTGTTTTTTTTCAGTCCAGATATTTATGAATTACTACAGAGAAGTTACTCCTGGTGTGCATTTTGATTCACAAGTGCTGAATGATCTTCTCATTTCTTTGATCAAGTGTTGTTTGTTGAAAGAAGTATTTCAGTTGTTAAATGTTGCTGTAATGATTAAAATGCTGGTAAGTGACCAGGAAATATTTTGAAAGTCTATTAGATTTATGGGATCATAGTTCTCCTAAAACTCATTAAGTTAACTGTAATAAGTTTTCTGTTTTGTTTACGTGGACTCAGTTCTGAAAGACAAAACTCTGCATAAGGCAACTCATAAACTACTATTATGAGAACTCTAAAATCTTTACAGGAGACAAATGATTAAACGATTAGGATTTTTTTAAATACTTTTTTTTTATTTAGCCAGCTGTTGATGTATTCCTGAAGGTGTTTGAGCATGTGGCTTCCATGAATATAAAAGATGCTGTACCTTCATTAATAGATATCTTTTGTAAGGTATGACTTTTTTCCATTATCTCCTCCTGTGTAGCAATGTCACACAAACATCTTGCCTACTTTTAAAACCTGGACAATGAAATTTTAAAGATTGAATTTAAAACAAGCATCTTTGTTCTAATGTAGCTAGGCTCTTTGCACAGGTTCTTCTTTATCCCTTACTTTTTAAAAATCTTCTCTCCCACCTTTATTTCTTACACTATTATGTTATAGCCTCCATTGTGCTTGCTACTTGGTTCTGGAAATATTTCAGAGATGCTAATTTGTATGTACATCTGCATTTTTTCTTTTGATGCTACAGCTTTTTGATGCTGGAATGGTTTTTGAGCTTGAACATTTTAACTGTATTATTAAGTTCCTTCACCAACTGCAAGTTTCCAGTCAAGAAATTAATGTTATTTTGAACATGAAATCAAGGTGCGTATTTAGTTTAGGGAGTTATTTTACAGTTAATGTGTAAAATATATTTAATGGTTTCTTCTGGTTTTCATTTAATACAAAATTATGTAAAGAACAGACTTAAAGTATATTCCAGTTTTTGGATTGTTACTAATTAGAAAGCATGGTAAAAAGGTGCAAATTTATACACTTTGTACAAAAATGAGAAGTTCAGTTATTCAGTAACTACATGCTGATGATATTTAAAAGGGCTGCCAGTTTAATGGAGAATGCTAACACCAAGTAATGGGAATCAGAAGACCAGGATTTTTGTTTCAGTTATTTATTAGATTTTCCACAGCATTCATGATTATTAAATCTGATTAGCACAGCGGGGAGTAGCATGCACAAATTATGGTGTGACCTTGGGAAAATCATCTAATGAACTCTGTTTTAAATGGTTTGCAACACCTGTGTGAGGTAGGTTGTATCATTTTTACAGATAAGGAAGCTGATGCACAATTAAGTATGCCGTGCAAGGTGTCACAGAATGTCAGTTGCAGAGCCAGAAAAAGACACCTTACAACCATGCTCTTGCTCTGTTCACTAGATCACACTTCCTCATGTAATTTGACATAATTTGAGACTGTTATAGAACTTAGTGGGATATATGAAACTCAGTTTACATTTTGTCTTATCACTGCCTTTTCATTGATAGTTACATTGAGATAAATCTTTTCTATTGCAAGTTAGTGCCTTTTTCTGTGGAAATAGTTTTCTCACTAGAATAATATTTGAGAAATATGATAAGTAGTCTAGTAAAATATTTGAAAATGATTTGTGCAGTATTCATTATAATAGTACACTGTTGAAGCACAAATAACATTCTTAATATGATTAAATATATTTGCCTTTTCCCTCTTGAGTGGTGTGTGTAAGCCGAGGTGCTGGGGGGTTAGAAAGGTAATGATCTAGGACTGAAAACAGTGCTGCTTTTTTTTTTAAGTGATAATACAAAGTACTATACTCTCAAACAGGTAACTATAATTAACAATTTTCTCTTGTTGAAGATTTCAGGCAAGACAGTTTAAAAAGAACTGGCTTTGTGACCTAAATTTGGCAATAGCTGAAATTCAGGTACAGTATGAGCATTTAGTTTTTGGAAACAAATTTCAGAACTAAGCATACAAAATATATAGTACTTAATCAGTTTGTATTTTTGTTTTTAGTCTAGTTGCTGGTTTTATTTCTTTAAAGCCATAGAGCGCAGCAATGTTTTGTCAGTCATAAAGGAATGTTAGTTACTTTTACTTTGAAGACTATTAAAAATACGAAAATATGTTCCTTTAGTCAAAGCAAAATTGTAGACAAGGATGGCTAGCATCCAGTTAGTTATCTTAGTTATAAAGTGATGTGTCCATGTGGCTTTAAAGTTGTGGATATTTGTAGATTGTCTATATATGTCTTAAATGACTTAGGATTTCAAACTCTTTTTTTCTTTAATAGCAAGTGGTTCAGTTTACCTTTTTAAAATGTTAATGTAAACTGAGAACTTTTTATCTGAAAATACCAGGATTCAGATTCAAGCACTTCCTAGAATAAGAGGTAACATAACAAATACCTAAAGCTCTACAAGAGCTACATTACTTAGTGCTGAGAGCTAGGATTATGGTGCTACCAGGAAGATAATTAGTTTAATTGAAATAGTGCCTCCTAAGGAACCTGATAAATTGTTATTTTTGGATGAAACAATTGTATGACTTACCCTTGGAATTTGTGGTGCTTTTGATTTGTTATGGTGTATCATTCCTTAACAAGAATATACATTTTATATTCACTTACAATTAATAGGATTCCTGTCTTATGAAAAAAACAATTCCAAAAGGGGCCTATTTGGAGTGATAATGGTTAACAAATTATAAATAAGAGCAGCAATGTGATTATTTTTCTTAATATGCATTTTATTTTGTAGTATTTGTTATTTTCACTAACAGTAATACTGTGGTTTTTAAAGAACTATCCCCAAAGCTGGTGTACATTTGAGCAAGAATTTAAGGAAATAGTGGATGTAGGTTTCTTGTTAAATAGGAGGGGAGAATCTTTAATGCATCCCAATTAATGTCATGGTGAAGAATCAAAATCTCTTCCATTTTGAGGGGCTCAAGTTACTGACACTCCATAGCACTTAATCAGCATGAAGCAGCTTCATACTGAACAGGAGCATGAGAGTACTACACAAGGATTTCAACCAACCTCTGGTGAGATAGGGCACACAGCAGGTGCTGATTTTACAACATTGTTTTAAATGGCCTCACATATGAGACAGCTGGAATAGATGATGAAGCACCAAGCTGGCTTGATTTATTCCTGTCTGATGTATCTGAGAGAATTATGAATGGTAACTGCTTTACATTTCCAAAAGTTCTCTCAAAGCTCAATCTGTCTCTTCTTTTTCAGTGTGTTTCTATATCTGAGACCTCTGTCCTCATCCACTGTTGAGAGTTTTTGTACACCAGTTATCAAAATAGTGCACTGTGGTGGTCTCATGTTGGGTTTACCAGTGCTCCTAGACACACATAGCAACAGTAAAGAAAGATTGTCTTCCCCCTTCTGCTGGGATGGAGATTGTGCCCATTCCTCTCAGATGAGGACCAGACAGTTGTGCTCCACTCTTTCATCTCCCAGTTTGAGTACTGTGACTTGCTTCACCTAGGGCTAAAGATGAAGGCCACTTACAAGTTTTGACTCGTGCAACATACAGCTGCCTGCCTCCTATGAAGGAAAGACCAGCAACACTAAATGTCAGTGTCCCATTTGCTCCCCATTTAACTTCAGGTCCAATTCAATATTATGGTCCTAACCTTTAAGGCCCTTTGCCATACTCCAGCTTGTTTTCTTGCAGACAATTTCTCTATTGTGACCCACCAAGACACTAAATTCATTGGAGGTAAGGAATCTGTGTGTGACCAGGGTAGAAGACCCATCTAATAGAAGGCAGGGCATCCAGAATAGAAAGCCCTAAACTATAAAACTACATGCTGTCAGACCTCAAGATGAATCCTAGAGTCTTACCATGTTTAAACGATGATGTGAGATGCACCTCTTCAGAAGTCAGTGACATCATAATCTTGCAGTCCTCATGAAAGGAAAAATAAAGTGGGAGGAAAAGATGAAGATGCAAAACATCTATGAAGATCACCTGATCCATGCAGCAGAGAGCAGAGCTCTTAACTGAAAATTCCTTCATAATTTTTAAATATTTATCTGGCACGTACATCCTAGAACTATGCAATGCTTGAATACCAGAGTTAAGTACCTTAGAAATGCTACAAATACATACTACAGTGACTGGCACCTTTTATACTAGTCATTTAGCCATGAACAAGGGTTAAAAACTTTTCCAGTTAACAAAATGTGTGGTGTATTTTGATTTGTTTTCCATCAAACTTCCTTTCCTTGTCTATTATGAATGGTAATCATTACATTAGCCTTCTTGAATCTTTTTTAATTAAAAAAATGATAAAAAAGGCCCTACCTAGATTAGTTGAAGTGCTGTAATAGACAAATCACAAGATAAGAGCACTGTGTGGTACACTTCTCTAGTAGGAAACCAGGTTTCTATAATTCTCATGGGTTATGCAACATATGAGTGCAATATATGGTATGGTACACTGTATGGTACACTTCTCTAGTAGGAAACCAGGTTTCTATAATTCTCATGGGTTATGCAACATATGAGTGCAATATATGCATTTGGTTTGTATTAGGAATGGACGATGGTAATGTAATTGCTATTGGACATAACAACAAATCAGTATTCATGGTAATTTGAGTAATTTGAAGTTTCAGATGTCAAGCATTAATTTATCCCCACAATGTATTATTTTGGTTATATTAAAAGGGTAAGAATAACAATTTGATGTTAAGTCTGGTAGGAGCGTTGATTTTGCATATTGGTTCCAATTAGTTCTTCTTCGAGTGATTGCTCATGTCAATTCCGAGTAGGTGTGTGTGCGCCACATGCACAGTCAGAAGGTTTTTCCCCTAGCGGTACCTGTTAAATCAGCTGTGGAGCCCCCTGGAGTGGTGCCTTTATGGCGGTATATATAGGGCCCTGCCAACCCGCCGCCTTTTCAGTTCCTTCTTACTGCCAGTGACGGTCGTTGGAGTTTCTTTTACTCTCTTGCCTTGGGCAAGTGATTCCCTAGCATTCCCTTTTTTTGTTTTGTAAATAGTGTGGCAAGATAGCCGATATTATTTTGGGTCCTGCGCTTTTCTTGGCGGGGGAGGCTAAGATGCCATCCCTTGCCCCTGCTCTTAGGGCACTAGTGTCCTGGAAAGGTGGTAGAGGAGGGAAGTGGGGGAGGGGCCTGGGTTTGCTTCTCACTCTGAGCCCCAGCCCCTCTCAAACCCTGTGGGTTCTTACCCTCTTCCCCCTTTGGGTGGGGTACCTTCGGCCCTTAGATGCTAGGGAATCTCCCTCCCCTCCTGGGGCAGGGTCTCCCTTACTTCGGTTCTCTAGTCTTTCAGATATCACAACACACCTCCAAGCTCCAGTCCTCTCTGCTTCCTCCTCCTCCCTGACTGCCTGAAACAGGGGGGTTTATTAGGTTCCTGACAGGGCCTTAATTGACTGCAGGTGCTCCAATTAACCTGTAGCCACCCTCCGTAGTCAACAGGGAACCAAACCATAATTAGCCTAAGACTTATATATTTCCCTTCTACCACGCTCCCACTGCTCCCTTGCCCTCCTGTATCACATATTCTGTCCCCATCCCTCCGGCCGCTCAACACCATGGGGTTGGGCTACTTGGGATGAGAAACAGTGTTGTTGTGACAGGCTGTCCGCGTCGCTGTGTTGGTTTCCGGCTCTATACTGTATCCGAAGTCAAAAGGTTGTAGGGATAGGAACCATCTAGTCACTTGTGCATTCCTCTCCTTGTTTGTGTGCATCCATTGGAGTGGTCCATCACAAGGGTGAACCGCCACCCAAGTAGGTAGTACTGTAGAATCTCCATGGCCCATTTAACCGCTGGGCATTCCTTTTCTACTACAGAGTACCGTTGCTCCCTGGGCAGGAGGTTTCGGCTGAGGTAAAGATTAGGTGCTCCTCATCCCCCACCATCTGTGAAAGGATGGCCCCAAGTCCTACCTCCGAGGCGTCTGTTTGTAGGATGAATTCCTTTTTGAAATCTGGGGCTATGAGCACTGGATGGCTGCAAAGGGCCGTCCGTAGGTCTGTGAAAGCTTCTTCTGCCACCCCTGTCCACTTAACGATCTCTGGGCCCTGAGCTCTTATCAGATCCGTCAGAGGCACTGCCCTTGTAGTGAAGTGAGGGATGAACTGGCAGTAGTACCCCACTATTCCTAAGAATGCTCTGACTTGCTTCTTGCGGATCAGGCAGGGCCATTCCTGTATTGCCTCCACTTTGTTCCATTGGGGCTTCGCCAGGCCCCTTCCAACTACACACCCGAGGTGTCTGGCCTTGGCTAACCCTGTTGCACATTTGGATGGGTTAGCGGTGAGGCCAGCCTGTCTAAGAGCATCTAGTACTGCTTCCACTTTCCCCAGGTGTGTCTCCCAGTCAGGGCTATGGATTATCATATCATCTAAATAGGCGGCAGCATACTTGGCATGAGCTCGAAGAAATCTGTCCATCAATCGTTGGAAAGTTGCAGGGGCCCCATAGAGCCCAAAGGGAGGATGGTATATTGGAAGAGGCTGTTGGGTGTAGAGAGAGCATTTTTTTCCTTAGCGTCCTCAGCCAGGGGCATCTGCCAGTAGCCTTTTGTCAAGTCCAAGCTGGTCAGGTATCGGGCCTTGCCTAACTGATCCACCAGCTCATCAATACCTGGTATCGGGTAGGCATCAAATTGGGATACCTCGTTTAACTTCCGGAAGTCATTACAAAACCTTAGGGTGCCATCAGGCTTGGGGACCAAGACAATAGAGCTGGACCACTGGCTGTGGGATTCCTCAATCACCACAAGTTCCAGCATCTTCCTTACTTCTGCCCCAATTTCTTCTCTTTTTGCCTCTGGTATGCGATATGGTTTTATTGTCACCCTTGCTCCAGGACAGGTGACAGTGTGGTGTTGGATCAGCGTCATAAGGCCTGGTTGTGTGGAGAACACGTCTTGGATCCGCTGGATCATTTCGAGGACCTCTGTTGTTCTGGGGCTAATTCAGGGGATATCTTTACCTGCTCTTTTGGGCCGTGTGCCTGGGGTGAAGCTGGCAGGATGGCCAGGCACGTCTCCCGATCGAACCAGGGTTTCAGTAAGTTGACGTGATAGATCTGCTCTGGCCTTCGGCAGTCTGGCTGCTCCACCTTATAATTTACCTCCCCAATGGCTTCCACAATCTCATAGGGTCCATGCCAACTGGCCAGACGCTTGTTTTCTGTTGTTGGTACCAGCACCCTTTCTCCTGCTTGAAATTTCCGTGGTTTTGCCCGACAGTTGTAGTAGGTTGGTTGGGCCTCTTGTGCTTTCTCCAAATGCTCTCTTACTGTGGGGGTCACTTGGGCTATTCATTCTCTCATCTGGGCCACGTGTGCAATGACGTTTTTCCCTGGGTTGGGTTGTTCCTCCCATTTCTCATTCATGATGTCTAATATGCCATGTGAGTGGCGTCCGTACATTAGCTCGAAGGGGAAGAATCCAGTAGATGCTTGGGGAACTTCTCGTATTGCAGACATCAGGTATGGTAAGAAGTTATCCCAGTCTCTTCCATCTTGGGCCACCACCTTTTCAGATCGTGCTCTTGAGAGTGCAGTTAAATTGTTCGACCAGACCATCTGTTTGGGGATGATAGACCGAGGTCCGCAAGGCTTGGATGCGAAGCAGGGTACATAAGTCTTTCATTACTTTCAACATGAAGGGAGTACCTTAATCTGTCAGATCTCCTTAGGGATGCCTACCATAGCAAAAACCTGCACCAGTTCTTTTGCAATTGCTTTGGACGTGGGGTTTCTTAAAGGAATGGCTTCGGGATACCACGTAGCATAGTCCAGGATGACGAGTATGCTTTGGTGGCCCTGGGCCATTCTTTCTAGTGGGCCCAATAGATCCATTGCTGTCCTTTCAAAAGGGACTTCAATTATAGGCAAGGGTACCAACGAGGCCCTTAACTGAGGTCGGGGGCTATGCAGCTGGCATTCTGGGCAGGAAGTGCAATAGCACTGGACTTCTGCTCGAACCCCTGGCCAGTAGAACCTCCTTAGGATTCTATCCAGGGTCTCATCTGCTCTTAAATGTCCCCCAAACAGATGACTGTGAGTTAACTCTAATACAGCCCTCATGTGCTTCCTTGGCACCAAGAGCTGTTCTACTTCCTCCCCCACCCCATATTGGCACTACCCGGTACAACAGATCCTGTTTGATTATATAGTATGGCCCTGGACCTTTGGTTTTCCCTTCTACTGGCATGCCATTTAGCTCTACTACCTCCTCCCTCACTTTTGCATAAAGAAGGTCATCAGCTTGGTCCTGCCCAAAACACTCGTGTGCGGGACTGATCTGGCCTGATTATATTGGACTGGGCTCCCCTCCTTCTCTTGGGGTGCTTCCGCTCGTGCTGGGGGCCGTCTCTGGGTCTCCACTGGTTTCCTCTTGTGGTTTCCCTGATGGGTTCTTCCTCCCAACCAGGGCAGCTCTCTGGTTTACTGCCAAAATCCTGGTTCCCAATCTTTTATCTGCCCTCCTTTCCTGTCTAGATTTCCGGGACTTCCCAGGGAGTGAAAATAACTCTGGGAAAACACAGCAAAAATTGTGGTAGGGCCATCCATGGGCGCCTCGAGCTCTGCTTGGGGTTTACTTCCCGCCCCTAATTCGATGGTGGGGAGTAGGCTCTCGAACCCAGGAAAATCCCTGCCAATTAAGACCAGGTAAGGAAGCTTGGGACCCACCCCTGCAGTCATCTTGGTGGGTCCCAAGCTTCTGGATCTCAATCCGTATTGGATCTCAATCCATATTGGAATTGTGGGGTAGAAATTTACTGTGCCATGGACACGTCACTCCGGTGCTGTTGGCTCGGCTCAGTTGATCTTGCACTACTAACTTCCCTGAGATCAATGTGATAGCTCTCCCAGAGTCCACCAAAGCTACGCTCTGGATGCCGTTCATCTTTACTGTCCTAGTGTACTCATGTGGGGCCGTCGCAACCCCCACCAGGCTGATTAGGCCACATTGTTCCCCAGGATCCCCGAGATTACGTTGCATGGGCTCCTCCCTATTGAGGCACTGGGCTCCTATATGCCCCAACTCCCCACACTCATAACACCAATATCTCATCCTGGAGGTTGCCCTCCAGGAAAGCCACAGCTGGAAGAACAGGCCCCAAGGAGCAGCCTGAGGCCCCAAAGGGACCTGGAGGTTCAGGGGGAGAGAGTTGGCGTCGAAGTGTCTCAAGGAGTAGCAGCTTGAGGCGGTACCGTTCCTCGACATCAGAGTCCCGGTCCTGTGGCAGACGCCATGCTCAGTACCACCGTGTGTACCACTCGCACGGCACCGACAGGTCATTGGTAACCCAGACCTCGACCCACACGCAGCGTCCTATGCTGGTGCCGCACCAGAGCCAATGGCAGGGACCCCCGTGGCAGAGCCAGTGGTGCCAGTGGACCCCATGGCCCCCCATGAATGCTCAGCAAGGCCCTGGGTCGATAGCAGGAGCATTGGAGGCTCTGTCAGTTGCGCTATCCAGACCTCCGAGGGATAGATTGGCGGGTCACGGCTCCTCGGCACCACACGAGGAGTCCAGTCAAGGGGTGGATCCTGTGACACTGGAAGGTAGCTTCCTCGTGTCCATCACGTCAGCCCGGCAGATGTCAGAGCTCAGGGCCCTGACCTGCGACCCTCCGTACACTGTCTTTCACAAGGACACGGTTCAGCTTCGCCCACAGCCTGCATTCCTCCACAAGGTGTGTCCGTCTTTCATGTGAGCCAGGACATCTTCTTACCTGTCCTCTGCCCTAAGCTGCATACCTCTAACTAGGCACGCCACTTCCATATGCTTGACATGCGCAGGGCTCTGGCCTTTTATCTGGATCGGACTAAGCTGTTCCACAGGTCTTCGCAACTCTTCGTTGCTTCGGCTGAGTGCATGGGGGCCAACCGATCTCCACCTAGAGGCTTTCCCGGTGGATTACATCGTGCATCCACACATGCTACAACCTAGCACTACCTATTATAAGGGCTCACTCGACAAGGGCTCAGGCCTCGTCAGCTGCCTTTGTGGCTCATGCCTTATCCAGGACATCCGTAGGGTCGCTACCTGGTTCTCAGTACACACGTTCACATCGCACTATGTGATCATCTCCCACACGATGGATGACGCTGTTTTCGGTAGGGCTGTGCTCCAGCCAGGGAATCTGTGAACTCCTACCCACCTCCATCAGACATAGCTTGTAATCACCTACTGTGGAATACACATGAGCAAGCACTCGAAGAAGAAAGGACAGTTACCTCTTCTTGAAGAATATCAGTTACGGATGTGTTGCTCATGTCTATTCCACATCCCACCCTCCTTCCCCACTGTCGGAGTTGGTCCGTTAAGAAGGAACTGAGGGTGGGGGGAGCATGCGGCTCCCAGTATAGTGCGCTATAGCGGCGCCACTCCTGGCCTTACGGGGACTGCTGAGGGAAAAACTTACGGCACCGGTGCACGTGGCAAGCACGCACACCTACTGTGGAATAGACATGAGCAACACATCTCAAAGAATGCCAGTTACAGAACAGGTAACTGTCCTTTCTCCTTGGCAGCAGAAAGCCTTCCACTTGTGCCACTTATCTGGCTAAGTGGAAGAGGTTTTCAATTTGGTCACTTCAGAAGGGCATTACTCCATTGCAGACCTCAGTTCCCTTCATCCTGGACTATTCACTCCAGTTAAAAGCAGCAGAGGTTGGCAGTATCGTCAGCAAAGATTTCAGCTTCCCACCCTGGTGCAGTGGGTCACTCGGTGTTTGCTAACCCTATCATTGGCCCTTTTCTCAAGGGTGTAGACAGACTGTACCCTAAAGTACAGCAACCAATCCCCCCCATGGGTTCTCAGTTTGGTGCTCTCTAGGCTGATGGGCCCTCCCGTCGAGCCCCTGGCAACTTGTTCTCTCCTTTATCTTTCATGGAAAGTAGCATTCCTAGTGGCTATAACATTGGCCAGAAAAGTGTCTGAGCTCAAGGCTCTGATGTCCAAGCCCCTTTATTCCATGTTTTATAAGGACAAGGTGCAGTTACAATCACACACGGCTTTCCTCCAAAAGGCAGTCTTGCAATTTCACGTGAATCAGGACATCTTTCTGCCAGTGTTCTGCCTCAAGCCACATGCTAACGACAGGGAACGCATGCTCCATTCTCTGGACGTTAGATGCACGCTAGTTTTTTACATTGAGCGGACAAAGACGTTAGAAGGTCGACGCAGCTCTTCATGGCCATTGCCGAGAGGATGAAAGGTCTTCCTGTCTCATCCCAAAGAATCTCCTCTTGGATCACGGCCTGTATCAGGACGTACTATGTCTTGGCAAAGATTCTGTCTCCACCATTCACAGTGCATTCTATAAGAGTGGAAGCTTCCTCTGCAGTGTTCCTGGCTCAGGTCCCGATTCAGGACATCTGCAGGGGGGTGACGTGGTCGTCGATTCGCACCTTTACGTCGCACTATACCATCACCCAACAGACTAGAGACGATGCTGCATTTGGTAGAGCAGTGCTTCAGTCTGCAACTTGGTGAACTCCGACCTCTCTGGGGGACTGCTTGGGATTCACCTACTTGAAATTGATACGAGCAATCACTCGAAGGGAAAAAAAAAAAGTAACCTAACATTCGTAACTGTTGTTCTTTGAGATGTGTTGCTCATGTCCGTTCTAAGACCCCTCCGCCTCCCCTCTCTGAGTATCTGGCAAGAAGGAACTTGAAGAGGCAGCGGCTTGGCAGGGACCTATATACACTGCCATAAAGGCACCACTCCAGGCAGCTCTACAGCTGACCCAACGGGTACCGCTAGGGGAAAAACCTTCCGATGACTGTGCACGTTGTGCGCAGACACCTACTTGGAATGGGCATGAGCAACACATCTCGAAGAACAGTTACGAAAGGTAGGTAACCATTTTTTCTGGGAACAAACACCATTCTCTTTATTCCTGTATTTCAAATAGGAAATTGTATAACTTAACTGTTTTGAAGGGGCAGATGAGTTCCAGCTTGTGTAATTATTGGCTGGTTTTGCACCTCAGCCCTACCCCTAGGGCTTGTCTGCACATAAACCATTACAGTGAGACAGCTGCACCAGTGCAGCTGCGCCGCTGGAGCATTTCAGTGAAGACACTAGCTGTGCTGATGGGAGGGCTTCTCCCATCTGCATAGGTACTCCACTTCCCCAAGAGGTAGTAGCTAGGTTGATGGGAGAATTCTCCCATTGACCTAGTATTGTCTACACCAGACATTAGGTCAGTTTTACTGCGTCGCTCGGCATGTGGATTTTTCACACCCCTGAGTGACATAGTTAGACTGACCTAATTTCCTAGTGTAGACCAGGCCCTAGTCTGCCTAGAGGGCAGTAAATACACCAGAACTGATATATATATGTGATCGTTCTCTGAAAAGTGTGTCTGTTTAAACAAATATACATTAAGAGGTTTGTGTTTTATCAATTATTTCCAAAAGACATTTGCTCAATTTGCAAGAGAAAATGTTACTTCTAGTAACTCTTAACTTGTAAACTGAGTAAATTCAGTATGAAAATGGAGAGACGCTAAAAATGAAACCACACAATGACACTTTTAAAGTCACTTTTCAGAGTAGAACAGAACTTTAAGAGTGTATGTTTTGGAAAAAGATATTTAATATGTGGTTTGTGAGGCTATCAGTTTGATCAAATTTTCAGATGATACAGAAACTCCATATATAGCAAACACAGTATATGATACAAGAAAAATAAAGACATACATTTTGAAGGGCTGGTTTGATAAACAACTCTAATAGTATACATTTGGAAAGGGTCAATATTAAATAAATATAAAATGGGAGAATGTGATAGAAACATTGCAGAAAAACATTTAAGTTGGTTGAACATGCATAACAGACATGGAAAGCAGTTTATAGAAACTTGCAATGTGAGGCTATAATAAAATACCTGGAATGTGCATACTGAAGTATTGCATATAATACCATTAATGTTCCTTTGCCAGTAGTGACGAAGACCTCATTTTAGTTCAATTAGGGGTTTTTCACTGAAAAAAGGCTGGAAAAAAAACAGCATGAAGAATAGCAACAAAGAAAACAGGGTTGGAAGACATGATACATGAATAGACACGGTGCAAATAAGTGATGGTCACATTAACACCACCCTATATCGAAAACCTACTGACCGCTATGCCTACCTTCATGCCTCCAGCTTCCATCCCGGGCACACCACAAGATCCATTGTCTACAGCCAAGCACTGAGGTACAACCGCATCTGCTCTAACCCCTCAGACAGAGACCAACACCTACAAAATCTCCACCAAGCATTCTCAAAACTACAGTACCCGCACGAGGAAATAAGGAAACAGATCAACAGAGCCAGACATGTACCCAGAAGCCTCCTACTGCAAGACAAACCCAAGAAAGAAACCAACAGGACTCCACTGGCCATCACATACAGTCCCCAGCTAAAACCCCTCCAACGCATCATCAGGGATCTACAACCCATCCTGGACAATGATCCCACCCTTTCACAGGCCTTGGGTGGCAGGCCAGTCCTTGCCCACAGACAACCTGCCAACCTGAAGCATATTCTTACCAGTAACTGCACACCGCACCATAGCAACTCTAGCTCAGGAACCAATCCATGCAACAAACCTCGATGCCAACTCTGCCCACATATCTACACCAGCGACACCATCACAGGACCTAACCAGATCAGCCACACCATTACCAGTTCATTCACCTGCACGTCCACCAATGTTAATATACGCCATCATATGCCAGCAATGCCCCTCTGCTATGTACATCGGCCAAACTGGACAGTCTCTACGGAAAAGGATAAATGGACACAAATCAGATATTAGGAATGGCAATATACAAAAACCTGTAGGAGAACACTTCAACCTCCCTGGCCACACAATAGCAGATCTTAAGGTGGCCATCCTGCAGCAAAAAAACTTCAGGACCAGACTTCAAAGAGAAACTGCTGAGCTTCAGTTCATTTGCTAATTTGACACCGTCGGCTCAGGATTAAACAAAGACTGTGAATGGCTTGCCAACTACAGAACCAGTTTCTCCTCCCTTGGTTTTCACACCTCAACTGCTAGAACAGGATCTCATCCTCCCTGATTGAACTAACCTCGTTACCTCTAGCTTGCTTCTTGCTTGCATATATATACCTGCCCCTGGAAATTTCCACTACTTGCATCTGACGAAGTGGGTATTCACCCACAAAAGCTCATGCTCCAAAACGTCTGTTAGTCTATAAGGTGCCACAGGATTCTTTGCTGCTTTTACAGATCCAGACTAACACGGCTACCCCTCTGATACTCAATAGAAAGGGGGATGACCTACTTGTGGCTAGTCAGATGTATTACAAGAATTACTGTTTTTAAATTGAAGTTAGGAAAAACTAACTTTCTTATCTGATCTAGACAAAATAAGAACAATAAAACAGCCTTCTATAAGAGCTGGGTGAGACATCATTGAGGGAAATGTTCAGAAGGTATGATAACATTTTTGAGAATATAAAAAGGAGAATTTGTACAAGGTGTATTTTGAGCACCTAATAGTTCCTGCCAGCTGAACCGTCTGAGTTATAATAACTAATAGCTGTATCATGTTTTGTAGCAATCTTATTTACATTTATTATTTGACTTTTAACAGCACTGTAAAGAAAAAAGTGACTGGGCCAAATTGGGAACTTTGTATGTTAATATGAGAATAGGATGTGAAAATTTTGGTGACCTTCAGAAATTGACTTTATATATTGCTGACATACTAACAAGAGACTCCAAGGAAGAGAGACCAGGAGTTCCTTTTTGTGAATTTGCTGAAGCAGGTAAAACTAAGATGATAATGTATATGTTGCATTTGACATTTTAGCATTCACTTTCTACACTGAACAGGTGTAAGAAGAAAACGAAATTATGTGATGAATTATAAAGCTACCATTCTCTTGACCTTATTTATTTAAATGTATATTGTGCACTAATCAAAATTCCTGTTGCTACATGTAAAATTAACATTAAGTAAACATGTTAAATAGCAGCTAAACTCCCTGAACCCCCTGATCAGAAAGAAAAAGTAAACCCCATCCCACTCAACTACCCCTCCAAAAAAAATAATCAGAGTAAATCTATTGGCCTTTCAGCGTGCCCTAAAAGATGCAAACTTTGCTTGTCAGGCCAAGAAGAAAAGCATGTTCCAGAGTCGAGGGCCCTATACTGAGAATGAGCTGCTCCAGACAGATAAATGTAAGAACCAACAGCTTGCCTCCAGGTTGGGTAATGGCACAAGGAGAGGCAGACATAGGCTCTTAAGTGCACATGACATGACCAAACCATTAAGGACTTCAGTGGGCAAAGCAAACACGTTGAATTGAACCCACAAACAAATAGAAACAGTTTGTGTTTCTGGAGCAGAGATGTAATATGCTGTATGTATAAACAGTATTAAGGAGGAAAACACATTTTGTACTAGCATGCAGTGTGAGGAGGTTTAAAGAGATGCAGCCCCTGAGTGAGACTCCTCATTTGTTCAAGCTGACAGAGCAAGGTCTGTCTCCATCCATCTCAACTGCCCTTAGTCTTTAAATTATTTATATATAGTTCTTGATTTTTTTTAAGGTTAAATTGTACTAAAATTGAGTTTTATACTGCTAGGTCCATGCCATTGTGCAACATTATATCATGATGATGGTGATGTCATGGTAGGGGGTCTACAAACCATGAAACCAGGAAGAAGAGATGGATGAGGCTTTTTTTAAACAACTAACAAAATCATCCAAAGCACAGGACTTAATGGTGATGGGAGACTTTAACTACCCAGACATCTGTTGGGAAAATAATGTGGCAGGGCACAGATTATCCAACAAGTTCTTGGAATGTATTGGAGGCAATTTTTTATTTCAGAAGGTGGAGAACTGCAGGGGTCAGTTCTGGGTCCGGTTCTGTTCAAATCTTCATCAGTGATTTAGATAATGGCATAGAGAGTACACTTATAAAGTTTGTGGACAATACCAAGCTGGGAGCGGTTGCAAGTGCTTTGGAGGATAGGATTAAAATTCAAAATGATCTGGACAAACTGGAGAAATCGTCTGAAGTAAATGGGATGAAATTCAATAAGGACAAATGCAAAGTACTCCACTTAGGAAGGAACAATCCGTTGCACACGTACAAAATGGGAAATGACTGCCTAGGAAGGAGTACTGCGGAAAGGGATCTGGGGATCATAGTGGATCACAAGCTAAATATGAGTCAACAGTGTAACTGTTGCAAAAAAAGAAAACATTCTGGGATGCATTAGCAGGAGTATTGTAAGCAAGACATAAGAAGTAATTCTTTCGCGCTACTCTGCGCTGATTAGGCCTCAACTGGAGTATTGTGTCCAGTTCTGGGCGCCACATTTCAGGAAAGATGTGGACAAATTGGAGAAAGTCCAGAGAAGAGCAAAAAAAACGATTAAAGGTCTAGAAAACATGACCTATGAGGCAAGATTGAAAAAATTGGGTTTGTTTAGTCTGGAGAAGAGAAGACTGAGAGGGGACATAACAGTTTTCAAGTACATAAAAGGTTGTTACAAGGAGGAGGGAGAAAAATTGTTGTTCTTAACTTCCGAGGATAGGACAAGAAGCAATGGGCTTAAATTGCAGCAAGGGTGGTTTAGGTTGGACATTTAGGAAAAACTTCCTAACTGTCAGGGTGTTTAAGCACTGGAATAAATTGCTTAGGGAGGTTGTGGAATCTCCATCTCTGGAGATATTTAAGAGTAGGTTAGATATATGTCTATCCGGGATGGTCTAGACAGTATTTGGTCCTGCCATGAGGGCAGGGGACTGGACACGATGACCTCTCGAGGTCCCTTCCAGTCCTAGAGTCTATGAATCTATGTCAAGACCTCAGAAGTAGTTTTTCTGTAGGCTATACACCTTGTCCAGATTACTCAGAGTTGAAAGAATCTTTTGGGTTTAAGCCTAACATCTGTTTGGAGAAGGAGTTAAGTGGTTTGGGTTCAAGGACTTCAAAGTCTTTGGACCCAGAATCTTTGAATCTATGGGCTGAAATGTTTAATAGAATGGGGCACTCTTTGGAACTGCTGCCTTCTGCTTCCCAAGAAGAGAAGAAAGGAACAACATAAGAGCAAACAAAATTTATTTAGGGATTTATTATGGAGTCCGTGCTGGTAATTGGTTCTGATCATGAGATGCAGTATTCAGCCTCCCCAGGTCTTATAGATCAGAAGCTGAGAGGGCTTTCTCAGATATCAGGCATTCAGATCTCTTGTCTGCCCTAGAGGGAGCTTCTGGCTTCTCCTTCAGGGATGTTGTTAGGCACTATCTGGGCTTTGCAAGAGAAGTTGTCTTTTTGGCTTTTTTCAGTTTCCAGCCCATATCATTTCCTTATTAGATTAGCACGTTCCATAGTGTTGCAGTTCTCTTTAGGGCTGTCATCCCCTTGGGTCTCTGAGTCTCCACCTGGACTATGGATTTGACAATTTTAGCTTTTCTTAGCTTTCCCAGAATGGTCTCTTTTCCTTTCTCCCTCTGCCAGAAGACTTCTTGAAAGGTTTTAGCTCCAGGCCAGTTTCTCCCTTCTTTGGATATTTTGAACTGGATGAGGGCAAGGGAGGGTTATTGTTTGGCTTTGATGTGTTACAAAGGTTTTATAAGGATAAAATAGTTTTGCAGCCTCCTCCAACATTTTTGACTAGGTGGTCTCTGGTTTTCATTTGAACACTTTCATTACCAGTATATTTTCCAAAGCCTCAAATTTTTCTGGTAAAGCTTGGATATTTAAAAGGGCTATTATCTACAATCTTAATAAACCCTTCAGGAAGTTCACTAAGTTGTTTTGTACCTTTTTGGTGAAAATACTGAAAGCAAGTGTATCTTTCCACAAGCAAAATATTCAGGTTTTGTAATCGGATACTGTGTGACCTCACTGAAACTGAAAAGTCCATTCTTCTAAAGAGAAGTAGCATCCTCTGCATCTATTTGTTTTGTGCCTGTTGACATTTGTAAAGCTGCTGCTTGGGGTTTAACTTAGACTTCTAATTAAGCATTATTCTCTGGACACTGAGTCCAGGTATGTGCAATTCAAAGGAGAAATGCTTGTCTCATTTACTTATTAGTACTCTACCTTCTTCCTGAGCATTGTCGTTACTTGCTAATCTGCTATAGTTAGGATGTTTAGGGGGCAATGCCATGGAAAAAGAGTAGTTACTTTAGTATTTGGTGCTCTTGCCTTTAGATCTAAAATATTCCAAGTAAGGTGTAAAATATTTGATTTAAGAGACTAGAGCTTTTAGGCTGGAAAGTAAATTACATTCTTCAGAAACTATAATACTTTAGATCTACACTTTATTGGGGTTGAATCATCATTTTTATTTAAAAAAAATTCCCTCTTTTGGTCCAAAAGTAAGAAAGCTAATATGAGTAGCCATTGGATTGTCCTCACCGATTCTTCCAAAAGAAAAATGTTTGTGTGGAGGCAGAGAGCCAGGCACTGTGCTCCTAGCACATCTTTGGTTACTTCATCTTTCAAACATCAGACTTGAAGGTGTTTCTGGGAGTTCAAAAACAAAAAGGTGATGGAAATTATTCAGAGGTTCCTCTACTTCTACTTCATGCTGCCCCCAACTCTTTTCCCTGGAATGTTGAGATGAAGTTTTCCATTCCATTCGGGGCATTCTAAGTTTCTAAAGCAGTACTGGGAGAATGGGGAGTCTGTTCCCAGTATTTTCTATTCCCGTGACCATTCTGTTATTAAGTATATGCATTTGGTTTGGAGCTCTTGTCGTGATGCATGCTTTATATCCATCAGACCAACACAGAGAAGTAACTATGATTTTGCATAAGTGAGAATCATCATCAGTACAAAATCCTCCTTTTGGGTGTTTCTAACTCCAAGAATTATCATCAGGTACTCAGGTGTAGTGACAGCCTACAAGAGACTTCTGTATGCACTTATTTAGATGACTGGGCTGTTAAGAGTTCATTTGCAGTCTGCAGCACAGGCATGCTCAGAGTTTCAGTAATGTTAATGCTCAACAAAGGGAAAAAATCATCTCAGTTCAGTGAGAACCTTCATAAAAATAACCGTCAACTTATTATTAGCACAACATGTGATATCTAATGAAAATGTACGTATTGCAGCTGGACAATTTCAATTAAACTTGAAGGTGAACCTAAATTTTTTTTAAAAGTTCAAAAAGTTATGAGATCCCAAATTATTAACAACATACATATTAATTGCAAATACATTTCAAACAATTCTTGAATATTGGTTAATTTTACTCACTGGCTGAGAAGTTTGTTTTCTCTTCTATACTTAGCCCTGGTTTACACTACAAACTTATTTTGTTATAACTACATCACTCAGGGTGTGGAAAATGCAGTTAAATCAACCAAACTTCTGGTGTAGACAGCACTGTGTCAATGGGAGGGCTTCTCTCATTGACGTAACAACTGCCTCTTGGGGATGTGGAGTACCTGCTCCGATGGGAGAAGTTCAGTGAAGTGCTATAGCATTGCAGCGTTGTAAGTGTAAACAAGTCCTTAGTGACATTATGTACACTTATAGTAAGAAATGCGGAAACTTCTTCGAATATCCTCTGCATGTTAGCACTCATGAGATGCTCCAACGTGTGCAGCCTGAATGGTAGAACTCAAGCTAGCAGTAGCAGCTCACATGTCCCTTGCCCTCTCTGTGAATGTTGATTGTTCCAGGGTATGGTGCTTCAACTGCCTCAGGTTCTTCAAACTGAGAACAGCTGAACAAATCAGGAAATGCTCTGGACTGCTGCTGGATCCGTATCTTGTCAGCTAGTTAATAATTTAATTTAGTTAAAATTAATTGTCTGTTAGTGTTGATTAACTTGGTTGTAAATATTTTGGTTTTGAAATGATGAAACTGAAGAATAAAAAGCCCCATCTTAAAAAGGTGTATTATGTCTGGTTCTGGCATCTGACCCACATGCCTGGCTCTTGGGTGAAGGACACTCACTTTTAAAAATGCTTGATTTGCTTTATTTTCATAACACAAGCAACAAAAGTGAAACAGAACAGATTTCAGGTGACTTTATTACAAGAAGCACAGTCAGCAAAACTATATGGAACCAAGCAAGCTTCAAACAAGTCTCAGAGACCAGTGTCAGGCCGAGCAAGTCTGTAAGGAAGAAGGACAAATCCTCCACCTTGGGACAAATCCTCCACATTGTTTCCAGAGCCAGTCCACTGCAAAAGGACACAGCTATTATGGAGAGCACGAGCGCTCAGTCCTCGTTGGAGTCAGCCTCTTTTGAAGAGCCAGTCCATGCAAGAGAGAGACATCTGACCAGAGGGTCTTCAAGGAACGTATGCAGCATACACATTCTTGTGGTAGAGTCAGATGTTCTTCATCTGATCTAGATGAGCCAGTTCCAAAAGCATGAGGTAGGAAAAAATATATGGAAGTGGTAGACACAGCACTGCAACAAATAGTAGTTATGGCACAATTTCATCAACTGGATCTGGATCTGGCTCCGGCTCTATTGGTAATTAACCCATATATTTCAATTGAGCAAGAATTGGACATTTTGCTGCAACCGATTCATTTAGATGCTCCCCCAAGGCAGAGAGGAAGAGTTGAAGAACTCAGGATATCTTCTGCTTCTGCCATCTAAGACCCCTTCTGGGTCTCCAGAAAATATTTTTTTTCTCTATATTCTCCTTTATTCAACCAAGGAGATTGCTGTCTCTGGTTCCATCTGAACTAAGAATGGGCTTGGATTGGAGAAGAAATACAGCTCAGCGATCTGATCTGGAGAAAAAGTATTATCAGCAACCTCATTTGTGTGTTCTAGATCCATGTGGACAAAGAAATGTGCAATTGATCTGAGTATGGAGTTTTGGCCTGACTGGCAAGTACCCCTTTCAGGTATCATTGGCTATCTCCTGCACCTTATCAGCATGTTTCTCTATATGACAATAGACATTTGCCAGTTTGGTACTGAGAGGATATATTGTCAGATCTGAAGGATACATATCCACCAATGCAACTAAGTTCTGATAAGTCTACAATGGTAAGAGTTATTATTAGAAGAGGAGGAATTAGTAGTGATACAAGAGTCAGATCCAGACCTCTGGAGGGGTTGCCTTCTCTAGGGGAAAATGTGGGCAACACTTCAGTGGCACCACCATCAGAGGATGTGGTGTCATTTCATGAATTATGGATTGCATCACAAAGACATTAGATATTCCCTCGGTATCAAGGAATTCTCACCTGTTTTTTGATATTTTGAGGGTAACATTCCCCTTATTAGAATGATGGCTTCAACCAGCAAAAACAAGCTGGAATGCTCCCTCAGCTGCCTGTGTCGAAAAAGACTGCCAAATTATACCAATTCCCTCAGGAAGGTCTAGCTATGTTTATACCTTTATGCTCTGCCATCTCCTACTTTGTTAATGATGGAGGCTGTGCTACATAAATGGAAAGTTGCCTAAGTTCACTGTACTCCTGATAAAGAAGGGAAAAGACTTGATATATTTGTGAGGAAAATGTTTCCTTCAGCTATGTTAGGCGTGCATATTTAAAATTATGAAGATTTCTCATGGCTGGTTACCAGCATCATCTGTGGGGGGAAAGTTGTCATTCCTCAGTTCTCCACTGGAAGAGCGTAGAAGGTTAGCTAATGCCCTTTTGATGGCGGGGCAGAATGTTGCTAAACATCAGTTAAAGGGCTGCATTTGATTCTTTGGTTGCGTCAGCTAGGGTAATAGTTTTGGTTATTGTATTCAGAATGCATGCATGGCTGCGATCAGTGGGTCTTTCTCCAGAGAGTAAGATGAGAATCAAGGATCTTCCTTTTATGGGAGAGTAGGGTCTGTTTAGCATGCAGACAGACGAGGTGCTAGAGAAAATAAAGAATGGAGGTCAGCTAAATCTTTAGATTTCTTTAATATAGCATAAAGATCATCTTTGGTTCCACGATTCAGATACCAAAGGCAATACCCATTATATTCTTCATCAATTCCTTACCCCATCAAAGAAGGAATTATTACTACCAGCCCTCAATATTATTCTTGTCAATATCAGCAACTGAAGAAGAGAGAGTTTAAATCTTGTAATAATAAAAGGAATTTTTTGACTTCATCTTCTGCAATTCCTGCAAGTTTTCACATTTGGCTAGGGACCCAGCTACAAGTCAGTCCTGTTAGACACTTTTACCTCTCTGTTTGGGGAGTATTTGTCCTGTTTTCACCATCAGTGGAAATTAATAACATTAATTCTGGAAATTATTGCAAATGAGAATTCAACACAATTTGTAACTCTCCTTCCCAACAAACTACCACATCCCTCCTTGATTGGGGATCAGGTTCAACTCAATTTGCTCAGAAAAGAGATTCAGTCTCTATTACAGTTGGGTTCGATAGAAACCATGCCTTCTGAACACAAAGGGCAGAATTTTTATTTATGCTATTTTCTAATTCCAAAAAAAGATGGGCACCTTCATCCCATGTTGGATCTCAGAAAATTAAATGCCTGTATACAAAGTTTTGTGTCTGCATGTCCTCTGATTTCTAGAATCCCTTATCTTTCCCTTCAGGATTGATTTGCAGCTCTGGATTAAAACATGCATATTCCTATATTTTAATAAAACCATGTAATTGAAAATACCTGTGTTTTATGGTAGGAGAGGACCATTTTCAGTACAGGGTTCTTCCCTTTGGTTTATCCGTAGCTCCGAGGATGTTTACGAAATATATTTCTGTAGTGGCAGCATATCTAAAGCAATGGAGTTTGTCTATCCTTACTTAGATGACCGCTTAATCAAAGCATTGTTGAAGTAAGAAGTCTTATGTGTGGAACAAATATGTTTACTTTTTGCAAACCTGGGATTATGCATAAATTGGGAAAAATCATTCCTAAATCCTAAAATGCTCCTTTTCATAGGGCCTTATTAGACTCAACTTCAGCAAAAAACCTTTCTCCCAGAAGAAAGCTTTATGAAAATAAAATAGTTTATACATCTCCTTCTGAAGTCTCCATAACAGTCAATACTCCTTTTTTCTTGGTTCACTGGGTCTCTTAGCATCAACCACATCAGTGATACCATACTTTGGATGACTGACCTCCAACACTGGCTAGTGAGAAATTACAAACCAGGCTTAGACAACAAGCATCGCAAATTAGTGATTCCATAGCAGGTATTGACAACACTGATGATGTGGACATGTGCTCTAAATGTAATGAAGAGTATACCTTTCAGTCTTTCTCTTTCTGCCATCAGTGGTACTTAAGCCATGTCTACACTACACAATTCAGTTGACCTATTTAGGTTGACTTACAGCCACCACAGTAATTACTGTGATTTTTTTCATGTCCCCACTACCCTCCTTCTGTCTGTGGTGCACGTCCTCACCAGAAACATTTGCACCAACTTGATAGCTAATGTGGGGGGGGGGGGCGCTGAGAGACCTGGCGTCAGCTGGGAGCTCTGTGAGAAGCCCACACCTGGCTCTTGGTGCCAGGCAGTGAGGCTCCAGCTGTCAGCTCTGCTGGAGCGCACAGCTGGAACACCCTCGCTCCCTTATCTCTCCCCCCACCCACCCAATTTCAAAACAGAGACTCTACCAGTAGTGAAATTGGCATTCTTGTCAAGAAGTCAATTTCACGGCCAGTGCCAACAGGCAATGCAAGCAACACAGTGTCTGTACAGACATTGTGTCACTCAAACTATGTAGTCCTAAGCCTTATGTCTCTCGTCGACGTGGATTTACTAGGTTGGCGGAGTGGGCAAGTTACAGCAGCAGGAGGAACACTGTAATATGTAGACTTGCATAGTTAGGACAACATAAGCTGCCTTAGCTTGACTTGCCCCTACTTCCAGTGCATCTACTTTGGGATGGCAGGCCCATTTAAACAACAATCTATTAGTCAGAGCTCACTGGTCACTAAAGAAAGGAATCAACATGTCAGTATTTTAGAATTGAGAGCAATCATGGTGGCTCTAAAGTAATTTCTGCTTCAAGTAAAAAACCAGGGGAGTGCGGGTGGTGACAGAGAGTATGACAGTATTATATTATCTAAACAAACAAGGCAGGGCTCCTTCCCTACAATATATAACAAGACATTCACCCAGTAGCAATTCATGTATCTGGGGAACAAAATATCCTTACAGGTCATCTAAGTAGGTTGACTGCTCAAATACAAGCATGGTCTTTGGAAGGACAAAGTGGTAATATACCTTTTCAGGTTGTGGGGGAATCCTATAATAGATTTTTTTTGCATCGGATTTTGTTTGAGAGCAGGGACTCACTGTCGAATGCATTCCCAATAAATTGGGGTCAAGGGTTAAGTTACGTGTTTCCCCATTTTTCTTCATTTAAAGAGTAATAAACAAAATATGACAAAGCCAGAGTAATTTTAATAGCATCAGCATGGGCCAGACAACTGTGATACCTGGACTTAATTTGCCTGTCCAGAGGGTTAATTGAACATCTGCCACTGTACCAGTTTTGTTAGACCATCCCTTCTTGTGTTATGTCCCAGATCTTCAGTATCTCTAACGGCCTGGGGAATAAAACTCTGGGATTGATAGAAAAGTCTTATTCGTTAAAGGTGTAAAATGTATTGATAAATTCAAGAAAAGAGTCCACATGAAAATATTTTATAGTCATAAATGGAAAAGATTTTTACTGTGGATTTCCATATATGATATAGAGCTATATACAGCACCCATTAATTATATATTAGAATATGTATTATAGAGTGGGTTTCTCACTATCTTCTATGAAGATTTACCTTTCAGCCATATCAACATACAGCTATGGAAAATAAATCATTTTTTACCCGTGAAAGAGCTATAAGAGTCTTGGTAGGTCTTACTAATGTATATGCTTCAATAAGACACCCTATGCCATCTTGGGATTTGAACACAGTGCTTTCACAACTGATGAAACCTCCCTTTGAACCTTTGGGAAAACTGTACGTTGTTCCACCTGTCTATTAAGATAATGGGTTTTTTTTATAGCCATCACTTCAGCAAAACATATAAATGAATTAAATGCCTTACTGGCTAATCCACCATTTATTGTTTTTCATAAAGATAATTTTTCATACATACCCAAGGTTTTTACTAAAGATCATTTTGGATTTTCATATAAATCAGTCTATAATTTTACCAGTATTCTTTCCCAAGCCTCATGCTCAGGATGGGGAAGCTAAATTATATATACTAGATATTAAAAGGACTTCGGTCTTTTATTTAGACAGAAATAAACAATTTAGACAATCTCTAAAATTCCTTTTATCATAAGCAATAAACAAGGGTAAAGTTGTTTGAAAAAGAAACACTCTCAAGATGGTTAATTATGTACTTATAGATTGATGGGTTTGTCTCTTCCACAGGGAATTAAAACACATTTTACTAGATTGAAGGCAGCTTCTGTGGCTTTTTCTGGATACATTCCTCTAATAGAGATATGTAGAGCAGCAACATGGAGTTCAGTACACATTTTTACCAAACACCACTTGTTAGATTTGGAACCTAGATCTGATGCAAAATTTGACAAGGCAGTTCTGCGGACCTTGTTCAAGTAGAATTCTGTGGTCCCACCATCCTGGATCAGAGTACTGTTTTTTAATCTATCCCATAAGTGGGAATATGCAAAGGACATTCAAAGGAGAAATGAAGGTTGCTTACCTGTAACCAGTGTTCTTCAAAATGGTCTCTGCGTATTCACACTCATGGGATTTTCTCCACTACCTCAGAGTCCTGTCGTAGGGGAAGAAACTGAGGTGGCTGGAGTGCCACACCCCTTTATACCTTTGCCCTGAAACATTCATTCATTGAGGGGAGGAGGCGATGGAAGTGCATGAGTGATCCAAGCTAGCTACTGCTAGCTAGAGGTTTACTGTTCAGGCTGCACTGGTTGGAGTATCCCAGGAGTATGAAGATGCAGAGTCCATCTTGAAGAACTCCTTTTACAGGTGTGTAACCTTTGTTTTTGCTTGTCATCAACAGCAGCAAGTTAAAGCACACATTTCTGACCTCAGATCTTTGCAAGTAAAAACCTTGCAAAAATCCTTAAAATATTTATTTGTGAGTTGTTTACACAAACATTCTTGTATTGGTTTGGAAACTTAAACATGTCTTTTTTTTTTTTTTTAAAAATAGTTTATCTCAAAATTCACTAAGCTGAAAAAATGTTTTTTACTCAACTAAATTATTTTTTTCATGGTAACAGTTTCCCATATTGTTTTTGTGAATGTTAATTTAAGTCAAAAATTTGATTCCTGACCACAAGGGATTCAGTAATGGTAATTTAAATATTCTGGGTTATTTGAAGAAAATCCTTCCTTTTTAAAACTGAAAATTCTACTAGATGTATTTTTTTGTGCCTGTACACACAATTGTTTAACAAGATTACATAGCAATTAATTTAACTTCATATTTGGATTTCCAGAATTGTTTAATCCTTTAAGGGCTAAAAGTCTTTGTAAGAGTTACTTATTAAAAAATATCTTCCAGTTCAGTATCTTAATCCTCTTCACCTGTTCTCTTGCCTGTTCATAGCACTGTTCCTATCAGAACTTTAATTCTGGAAAACTGGATAGCTCAGGATGTTGACAGTGAAATAGCAGCAAGCCTTTTGCCTTTCTAGGTTATTGGTTCAAATCTAGCCTGGACTGTTACTAACCAAAAATTACCACCTGATGGCTGTTTGACTCAAATTATATGATTGTGGTCTTAGTCCAAATTCACAGTTTCATATCACAAAATTACTATTACAGTTGGGAGCTTTGGCACAGAGCAAATCTTGGTTATGCTTGGAGCCTGGACTGCCTTTTCTGCCCTACAGGCTTATATCCATAATGAAATTGAGGCAGATTGGTAGCATAGTATGGAGAAGTTTGCCATACTAACACCCATTCTATACCAGTTCTGTGGCTGAACTTCGTTCCCCAGTAAGGCCATTTCGGTAAGCTTTTAGAGTCACAAAATTCATTTTAAAAACAAAAACTTGTTCTGTATTGTCATCACTTATTCAGGCATCTTAGGCCTGGTCTACACTGGTGGGGGGATCGAACTAAGGTACGCAACTTCAGCTACGCGAATAGCATAGCTGAAGTCGAACTATCTTAGTTCGAACTACTTACCCATCCTCACGGCGCGGGATCGACGTCCGCGGCTCCCCCGTCGACTCCGCCACCGCCGTTTGCAGTGGTGGAGTTCCGGAGTCGACGGGAGCGCGTTTGGAGTTCGATATATCGCGTCTAGATGAGACGCGATATATTGAACTCCGAGAAGTCGATTGCTACCCGCCGATCCGGACGGGTAGTATGGACGTACCCTTATTGTCATGGGTGAAGGAATAAAACAATGTACTTTGAATAAAAATGTTAATGGATTAATTACCTTAACTTTTGTATTAAGACATAACAAGAAATACTTGTGCCCAGTGCCATGTGTTCAAAAAATGTATCTTATACTTGAGAAATAGTTTTTTTCAGAACATATATTTTCTTTAGACTTAGGGCTTTTTTTTTTAAATGTAAGCTATGCCAGGATTTGGAAAATAGCAGTCATCAATCTTTTTTTTTTCTCCCCCCTCCCCCCCCAGTTATCAAAAATCCACAACATAATGAAGCAGACAGAAATTTCCTGGGAAGGATTGGGATCAGTGTAATGTATTCTTACCACACAGTTCAGCAATGGTCAAAGGTATTTTACTGGATTATAATAATTTGATGGGGAGACTGTGCCAATTCTGTTTAAATTTTAAACACCGGGGTTTCTCTAATTGACAAGGTTAATTTGAAAAGGAAATATTTGTTGCCAATGCTACTTAATTGACTTAAAGATACACCTTCAGAAAGATGATCTTAGTTGCCATTCGACTTCAAAAAGTGACTCTACAATTGTCGTATGGGTTCTGCACTTATTGCATCTGTGTCCCATATTACATATGCAGAAATAAAAACACGTTTTTTCCTAACTTCAAACTCTGCAAATTCAGCAGGCATGCATGAATCAAGCTGGGTTATCTCTTTGCACATCACCACCATAAATAAAGATTCTGAAAGCCAAATTATGCCCGAAATGACTACTGTGCAGTTCAAGTCTTTAGCAGGTTTGCACAGAAGCAGTTGCTACACCTTTGTAAATAGTTCTGTTGATCTACAGAAAGGAACAAAATCCAGTTTGTAGTGCTACCTTTAGTAAAAAGCAGTAAAAACTTATTTTAGTTGGATCAAGTAAGCAAATATGACTGAATTACATGAAGTGTAACAGATAAGAGGTATGTTTTTTGCATAGTCACTTATCAGAGTAGAATCACAATTCATACTATCTCTAAGATTATCAATTAAACAATTTGAAAAGATGAGAAGTTCTGTGTTTTAAAATTAATATGTATTGCATATAAACTTACTAAAACATACATGCACTTCTAAACCGATATAACGTGACTCAATTTAACATGGGTTCACATGCAACGCGGTAAAGCTCTGACATGCTGCTCTGGGCAGCGTGCTAAGGGGGCTGGGCCGGGGCCGAGGGGTTGGATAAGGAGCAGAGGGTCTGTGAGGCAGTCAGGGGCTCCCCCAGGGTCTAGGAGGCAGGAGCTGGGGGGGGCAATTTTGGGGGCCCCGGAGTGGCCCGGGGGATTAGCGGGGGGCCGGGAGCAGCCCGCTCCGCTTCCCTCACCCTGGCCCCAACCATGTCGCTCAGGGGAGGGGGCTTGGGGAAAGAGATCCCCCTCGCACTCACTGGCAGCGGCGGAAGCGGAGCAGCCTGGCCCTAGCCCCCTCCACTCCGCCAGCTCCCAGCCATGGAGCTCCGCTTCCCGCTGCAGGTGAGTGTGGGACCTTTCCCTGACCCCCCACCCCAGCGACACAGCTGGGGCTGGGGCTGGAGCTGGAGCTGGGGCAAGGAAAGTGGAGCGGGCTGGAGCTGCATCGCTCCGCTTCCCTCTGCAGGTGAGTGTGGAGAGCATCCTTTCCCCAACCTCCCCACACTCATCGGCAGCAGGAAGCAGAGCAGCCCGGCCCCAGCCTGCTCTACTCTGCCAGCTCCCAGCTGCGGCGCTCCGCTTCCCGCCACCAGTGAGTTTTGGGGTCAGCCTTTCCCCAACCTCCCCGCACTCACCAGTGGCAGGAAGCAGAGCGCCGCGGCTGGGAGGTGGCGGAGTGGACCGGGTTGGGGCCACATTAATCCACTTCCCGCCGCTGCCAGTAAGTGCCTATCAGGGCAGGGGGGGTGGATAGGGGTCGGAGCAGTCGAGACAGGGAGCAGGGGGGTTGGGTAGGGGGTGGGGTCTGGGGGTAATTAAGACAGGGGTCTCTGGAGGGGTCTCTGGATGGTCAGGGAACAAGGAACAGGGGGGCCAAAGCAAGTTTGATATAACGTGGTCTCACCTATAACGCGGTGAGATTTTTTTTGTCTCCCAAGGACCACGTTATATTGGGGTAGAGGTGTATTTAATACATATTAAAATTGATTTTATTTTTAATATAAACCTGGTCCTAGAGTCTGAACAGTTGGCTAATATTGCTGCACTTACATAATATTAAATAATTAAGCTATTTGCTACATCCATTTGCACCTCTGCTTTTTTTTTCTCTTGCTTTAGGGAAGGAAGGTTTTGGATAAACTACATGAACTGCAGATTCATTTCACAAGCTTGAAAGGATTTATTGGTCCAGAAAGGTTAGCCTCAAGATGCCAAATTGTTAATGCTGCTGCAGAAATCTTCCTTAAAAGTGGAAGTCTGGATGGAGCAACATGGGTATTGAGAGGTAATGTTATTTTTATTAGAATCAAGTTTTGCAGTTAAACTCATATATAATATACTAGTAAAACATAACTTGGTCATTTTTAAACCGTTCTCTTTGTGAAATATTTTAGTTCAAGGTTATAGTCTGTTCCACACATTAGATTATAGAAAATACACTAATACTGAGAGCACTAAAAGGAAATGTGACCTGCCTTAAATGCTAATACTATTCTTGATGATATAAGAAATATTATGCTTAATCTTAATTAAAATGGGAATTATTTTCAGAAATATCTTTTACAGTAGACTAAACTCAGTTAAAAACTACCATACGTGGGTTTTTAATTAAAAAACCAAACCCATGCCATTGCATTGGAAAAAGACAAATAACCTGTCTGTTCGGGGTGTACTTTGACTGTTAGACTGTCTCCTTTAACCCAGTGGACACCAACTGACGTTTAGCACCAAAAGTTTTCAAGAGCCACATTAGTGACATGTTCTGGTCCAGAAGCACAGTGCTAACTGTGTGTAATGAAACTAAAATTGGAATATTGTATTCTGTTTGACACTTTACCATAAAACAATCTGTAATCATTGCACTTTTGGCATGCATACTGGCCTGGGCCTGAAAAAAAAGAGAATGCACAGAAGTCAAAGAGAACAAGGAGGTGGTGAGGCAATAGAGAGAGAAAGTGGGGATCCAAAATTTGGTATTTCACATCATTCTTGATAGAAGAGTGTTATGACTCTTTAAAAGAAGCAAGCTATTGAAAAATCCAATTTCATTAGCATGAAATTGAATGTGTTTTTACCCTAGATTAAAGGAATAAAGCTTCTAAGAATCAACTTTGTGAGAAACTGTTATTTGTTTTTAACAAAAACTAGATAATTTAAATTGTGCATTTTTCTGTGAAGTTTTGAAACTCCTCTTCCATGTCAGTATTCACTACGGGTTTCATAGCCTATTATTTATTATTCACAATTTTAGTTCAAAACAATTCTATTGTCTTCACTTCAGAGTCAGAATGGATAATAAATACACCATTGTGGCCCTGCGATAAAATGGATGTCCTCAATCGACACAACCTGCTGTGTGCAATTGCATGTGAATACTTGACCAAGAATCTATATAGACAAGCATTTGAAGTTTTGCAGAATCTACCAGGTTTCGAAAATTGTTGTGGTAAGTAAGAAAAGTTAGTGTTAAGAGCCAACAAATTAAAAGATGAGAATCTGGTACTACTAAACATGGTTTCTATCTTATCTGATTTTCTGATTCAGTTTTTTAAGATGTGTTGCAGAGCAGTGCAGATTTAGAATTCTTATTTCTTCAGGGGAAACATGACAATTCAAAAAATAATATAGATAACTATACTTAAATCTATAATCCAAACAAAAATAACTGCAATTTGGGTTACCGTATCCATCCCCTACTTCCCCCATATTCTTAACCAGTCCCAGTTCCCTGAGGTCCATGAAAATGGAGCACCATTCCTGTATATCTCGTAAGGAGTTTAGGCAGTCTATTAAGTGGGATGGAATAGGGACATTCTAAGATGGATAGATATCACATTAGTAACCATCCTATCATCACCACCTACAGCTCTCCCGGACCCACTGCATCCTGAAAACTCCCTTCCCCACTTCCCCTGTCATCCTGCTCCCTTGGCCTTCCTGTACCCAGCTGATCCCGAAGTAGGGGATGAAGATCTACTGCTCGACTACTCCTTGAATAGCATCTAGGGAAAGGTGTTCGTTTCCCAGCCCCCCTCCCACTTTCACCTCATCACATCAAAGCTTATTCAGCTGACACGCCTGTTTAGATTTACAAGCCTCAAAGAGCTATGGCATGCACCAAGGAGCTGAACAGCCTATTAGTGATTGTTGGGGGAGTGAGGAAAGGAATCTTCATTTCTCAGCACACCCACATGTACTGGGGAGCAGTAGGAGGCAGTGTAAAGGGGTGTAAGGAAGGGAGTGAAGAATCCCTTCCTTACACCCCTATCTGTCTTCTCCTATTCTCTATCCCTGATAGAGAGGATTTAAGAAATCCTACATCATCTTCCCTGTAATTATCCTACTGCTTTTTGAGCCCCATTCAGTTACCTGGTGAATGATGTCTCCTACCTTTACCTGATCTTTCAACACCCTCACCACCTAGGCTGGCCATTCTAACTATGATTGTTGAGAGCAGGGTGGATTTGATTTAAATCACTAGTCAGGAAGACTCGATTTAATCATGGATTTCTACATAAAAGTGTATTCTTATTGGTGATTATAACCTTAATACATATTATTCACAACTCAGAGATAGATGTAGGTTTCATTTTTAGAAGGTACACACTATAAATTTTTAAGTGATTTATTTTGAAAACTTTTCAGATTAGTTTTACAGCTATATCCAAAAATGAATGATTGTTTGGTTATTTCATTTACCAAAGGTAATTGAAGCAGATATTTATGACGTCATTGGGAGGTGAACTATCTCCAATACAAGAGGTTAATCGTTCATATTTAGAGGATTTTCTTGCCATGCTGTATTAGGAGGAGAATATCACCAGACAGATATTTAAATTGTTTTATTTAACTAAAACAACAACGTCATGTATTCTGGATTTTTTCTTCAATAGCAAACATACAGTATTGTAACAAAACAAGCATGATTTTTTGAATTTAGTTCAACATTCAAGTTTTTTTAAGATTAGGTTTGTTTTTGTTTAAATTGTTTTTATCTAAAATAGTTACATGAAATATTTTTTAAAAAACAACAAAAATTAAATTGACTATGTCAGCCAGGTCAACACGAGAAACTTAAAATATTGGCTTCTGCAGCTAACTCGGTCGTGTTCACCTCATTTTCCTGTTGGTTCATAATCTGGTGGGGGGGGGGGAAACAAGCTTTCCTACTTTTTCAGGTCTGAAACGTTTTCTCGATTTGGAATGAATTCTTCCAAAGGAAGAAAATATTCTTTCTACACCGGCAGAAGAAGCTATTGCTGTTTAAAAGTGAGATTATCACTTCAACAGTCTCTGAATCCAAGTGCTTAAGTGACTTCCACCAGTTCACTGGTGTAACTTTCTTTAAAACATCATCAGCAAACATATATTTCCAGAATCATAGAAGATTAGGGTTGGAAGAGACCTCAGGAGGTCATCTAGTTCAACCCCCTGCTCAAAGCAGGACCAACCCCAACTAAATCATCCCAGCCAGGGCTTTGTCAAGCCGGGCCTTGAAAACCTCTAAGGATGGAGATTCCACCACCTCCCTAGGTAACCCATTCCAGTGCTTCTCCACCCTCCTATTGAAATAATGTTTCCTAATATCCAACCTAGACCTCCCACACTGCAACTTGAGACCATTGGTCCCTGTTCTGTCATCTGCCACCACTGAGAACAGCCAAGCTCCATCCTCTTTGGAACGTCCCTTCAGGTAGTTGAAGACTGCTATCAAATCCACCCTCACTCTTCTCTTCTGCAGACTAAACAATCCCAGTTCCATCAGCCTCTCCTCTAAGTCATGTGCCCCAGCCCTCTGATCATTTTTGTTGCCTTCTGCTGGACTCTCTCCAATTTCTCCTCATCCTTTCTGTAGTGGGGGGCCCAAAACTGGATGCAATACTCCAGATGTGGCCTCACCAGTGCCGAATAGAGGGGGATCATCACACCCCTCGATTTGCTGGCAATGCTCCTACTAATGCAGCCCAGTATGCCATTAGCTTTCTTGGCAACAAGGACACACTGCTGACTCGTATCCAGCTTCTCATCCACTGTAATCCCCATGTCCTTTTCTGCAGAACTGCTGCTTAACCAGTCGGTCCCCAGCCTGTAGCGGTGCTTGGATTCTTCCGTCCTAAGTGCAGGACTCTGAACTTGTCCTTGTTGAACCTCATCAGATTTCTTTTGGCTCAATCTTCCAATTTGTCTAGGTCACTCTGGACCCTATCCCTACCCTTGAGTGTATCAATGAAGGCTATACTCAGAAAGACCTCAAGACTTCTGGAATATGCTGCTCAAACAGTTTCACTTTTGTTTCTACTGCCTGTCCCTCCCTTCTCATGTTTATCTCCAGACTTCTCCTTGTCCAGATCTATTCCGCCCCCAACAATCTTCTATTCATTGAACTTTTTGAAACTTTGCACTTTTAGAGAGAGGTAAGAGATTGACTCTGGGTACACAAATTTGCAGAGGGACAATAGGGTTGAGGTCTCTTATTTCTCACCTCTATATTTTATTTATTTAATTAATTAAAAACATTTTTGCAGTTAACAAACATGTTATCTCTGAAGATACAAATCCACAGTTTGAGAACTGCAAAACTAAGCATCTCTGATGATATCTTCTAGACTGAGCACTGAGTCCCATTGGGTAGATAGAAAGATTAACCTAAATAATCTATACCGGGGGTCGGCAACCTTTCAGAAGTTGTGTGCCGAGTCTTCATTTATTCTCTCTAATTTAAGGTTTCGCGTGCCAGTAATACATTTTAATGTTTTTAGAAGGTCTCTTTCTATAAGTCTATAATATATAACTAAACTATTGTTGTATGTAAAGTAAATAAAGTTTTTAAAATGTTTAAGAAGCTTAATTTAAAATTAAATTAAAATGCAGAGGCCCCTGGACCAGTGTCCAGGACCCGGGCAGTGTGAGTGCCACTAAAAATCAGCTCGCGTGCCGCCTTTGGCACGTGTGCCATAGGTTGCCTATCCCTGATCTATACAGAAGCCCCTGGAACTCCATAAGATTGGGTCCCTAATCCATGAACTGTTGGAACTCATTTACAAAACTTTTCTTAAATATTACACAAATATATTGTCTGATACTATAGAATTAGAATTTGTAGTCACTATTCCATGATACATTATATCTCAAAGAGTTTTAATTAAGATAAGATATATCTTTAGATTGGATTTTTTTTTTATAAAAATGCTTTTTGAAGGGAAAAAACTTTTTTTTTCTTTAAATCATTGATTTTTATCCACCCTGGTTGGGAGGCTGAAGAGCCCAACAAGGCATATTGGGCTGAAATGAAGAGGAGCAGAGTCCTTTGGATGAATAATTCCTTCCCTAGTCTTTCCACCAGGTCCTAATGCTGTCCAAGAAGCAGAGCAGGGGTTTCTTCATTTGAAGCCAGGAAGGCATAGGAAGTTGTGGTGCTCAAAGCCTTCTGCCAGTTGCTTCTCCCTTTCTTGAACTCCATGGAGGGCCCCCAGTACTTCAAGTCTCTTCTGAAGGATAAGACTGATCTAGGGATCCTGTACTGCTTAACAGGGTTCAAACACCCTTTCTACAGACCTTAATATTATTTTATAGCTCTGAAAAGACAGTTAGTGTTGTGAATGATAGCATTATTGCTCAGCATGGAAATGTGTTATTCTTCTTCGAGTGATTGCTCCTATGCATTCCATGTAGGTGTGCGCGCCGCGTGTGCACGACTCTTCGGAACATTTTTACCCTAGCAACTCCGGCGGGCCGGCTGGGCGCCCCCTGGAGTGGCGCCGCCATGGCGCTGAATATATACCCCAGCCGGCCCGTCCGCTCCTCAGTTCCTTCTTACCGCCCGTGACGGCCAGTTGGAACAGTGGAGTGCTCCTTTACCTCCACAGCCCTAGCGTTTCTCCATTTCCTACGTGTACATAGTTGAATAAGTTTAGTTAGATATAGTATAGTTAGGGAATTAGAGGGGTTTAGCCCCTCTTCTTCCACAACCGGTGCGGGCTCATGCCCAAGGCACTGGGGTTTGAGCCCTGTGCGGCTTGCCAGCGGCACATGCCTGTCGGGGACCCGCACGACTCCTGCCTGCGCTGCCTCGGGGAGACCCATCGTCCAGATAAGTGTCCCATCTGCACGGCGTTTAAGCCGAGAACTAGAAAGGAGCGGGACACTCGCCTGAAGCAGCTCCTTATGGAGGCGACACTTCAACCTCTCGCGCCGACCCCAGCGGCACCGAAATCGTCATCGGCGCGCAGCGCACCGGCAGCCCCGAGCCGCTCCGGTACCGAGACTGCTCGAGCTCCGCAGCCGGCACCAGCGTCCCGGCACCGTTCCCTCTCTCCAGCGAGGAAACGGAAGTCGGCGCAGACGGCCTCTAAGCCGCATGCTACGGGACCGCTTGCCCAGCCACCACCGGCGCCTCTGGTACCGGCTGTGGCGGTTCACAAACCGTGCACGGTACCGTCGACTCCGGCGCCGCAAGAGCCGTTGAGTCTGGTACCACCCTGCTCCCCGGTGCCAACCGCGGTTGAGCTGCAGCTCCCGTCCACGCCCGAGACATTCTCGACGGCAAGAGAGCTCATCGAGCTCACAGAGGCAACGAGCCCCCAGCACCGCCGGTGCGGGCTGTTCAGTCAGCGGGCAAGCCGGCGATGGTGCGGCCGCCTCCCCCTGACGGACGAGATAGACGTCGGTCCCGCTCCCACTCCCGGTCCCGCAGACGGTCACCGCCATGCCGTTCCAGATCTCGGCACTGTTCACCATCGCGGTACCGCTCCCCATCTCGGCACCGGTCGCAGTCCCGGTACCGCTCAACATCGCGGTACCGGTCGCACTCCCGGAGACGCTCCCGGTCCCGGTCGCCCGACCGTCGGTACCGAGGGAGGTCCGGATCCCGGTACCGTTCCCGGCACCGCGACTCCCGAAGCTGCTCCCGACGCCGTCGGTCGAGGTCACGGTCGAGCTCCTGGCACCGCGACAGTCGCTGGTCCCGCTCTCCATCCCGGCACCGCGATGACCGGCACCGATTCTCGGCACCACCCAGGGACCTACTGCCGGCATCCACGGCGCATTCTTTCAGCGCCTCTGCTCCGCCTTGGCCTTCTCGTCAGCCCTCAGTCGCCTTTCAGGCGGGCAGCGGGAGAGATCTCCTGGCCGACCCCCAAGGCCAGGACCACGGACCGCAGCAGTGGGGTTTTTGGGTCCCTTGGGCCTACCACAAGCCTCAAGGACTCCCCTTTCCCCCGAGGCACGTGGGCGCCGAACATAGGGTGCCCGAAGCCACGGTGAGCAGACCTCCCCCATCACCACCGGGTGAGGCCCTGTCGCCACCTGGTCCCGCACAGCATCCAGGGTCCGAGACGGCTTCACACCCCCTGGAAGAACCAGCTCCAGAAGCGGTGGTCCAAGGTCTGTCCTCATCATCCTCGCCGGATGAGGCGGTGGCGGGGGCTTCTACGGCAGACCCCCCTCCTATTGACTTGCGGGCCCACCAAGACCTTCTTCGCCGGGTGGCAAAGGCTATTGACCTCCCCGTGGCGGAGGTCCCGGAGGATGACGACCCGGGTGACCAACGTCATTGGAGCTGAGGCCCCGCTGCGGGTGGCCCTGCGCTTCATCCGCACCATACAGCGGAATGCCACTACCATCTGGCAGTCGCCGGCGTCCGTCCCTCCCACTGCGCGTGGCGTGGAGCGCAAGTACTCGGTCCCACCCACCTGGTACGAGTACCTCTATACCCACCCGACTCCGGACTCCCTCGTGGTACAGTCCGTAAATGACAGGGAGAGGCATGGGCAGCCCGCTCTGGCGCCAAAATCCAAAGACGCACGGCGCATGGACCTGTTGGGCCGGAAGGTCTATTTGGCGGGTGGCCTCCAGCTCCGGATTGCCAACCAGATGGCTCTTCTCGCTCGTTACATCTTTGACATCTTGGTGTCCCTGGCGAAATTTTCGGAGCTGATCCCAACAGCCTCAGGTCAAGAGTTCGCGGCCCTCTTGGAAGAAGGCAAAAAAGCCTCCCGGTCCTCCATCCGGGCCGCTCTGGACTCGGCGGACTCAGGAGCCAGAACCCTGGCCTCCGGTGTGACCATGCGGCGTATCTCCTGGCTGCAGTCCTCCACCTTGCCGCCTGAGGTGCAGTACACCCTTCAAGACCTCCCGTTCGACACTCAGGGTCTCTTCTCGGAGAAAACGGACTCCAGAATTCAGACCCTCAAAGACGGTCGAATTGCCATTCGCACCTTGGGTATGCACACCGGCTACCCAGAGGAGGTCATTCCGGCAGCAGCCCTACCGGCCCTTTACCCAGGCCAGGTCAAGGCCATATAATAGTCGGCGTGCTAACCTAAACCGCCGTAGACCATCGGGCAACAGACGCAACCAGGCCCAGGCCCCTCCCAAGGCCCCTCAAGGGCCCAAACAGGCCTTTTGATGGGACGCCCGAGGACGGCCCATCAGTCTCTTTCCTGGATCCTACCCCGTTATTTTACAACTGCCTTTCCCACTTCCTTCCGGCGTGGTCCCAAATAACATCGGACAACTGGGTCTTTCGCACTATCCAGTATGGTTACCGCCTTCAGTTTGTTTCGCCCCCTCCTTCCCACCCACCTTCCCCGTCCCTCTTCAGGGACCCCTCTCACGAGCAATTCCTCCTACAAGCGGTCGAGACTCTGCTGAGCTTGGGGGCCATAGAGGAGGTGCTGCACGACATGCGTGGCAGGGGATTTTATTCCCGATATTTTCTCATCCCCAAGGCGAAAGGAGGTCTCCGACCCATACTAGACCTCCGGGAGCTCAACAGGTACCTGCTCAAGCTCAAGTTTCGCATGGTCACCCTGGGGACCATCATTCCCTCTCTGGATCCGGGAGACTGGTTTGCCGCCCTCGATATGAAGGACGCGTACTTCCATGTCGTGATTTACCCTCCCCATCGACGCTACCTGCGCTTCGTGGTCAACAGCGCACACTACCAGTTTGCGGTGCTACCCTTCGGCCTGTCCACCGCGCCAAGGGTCTTTACCAAGTGCATGGCAGTGGTTGCCGCAGCCCTCCGCCGTCATCGCATACACATCTACCCGTATCTCGACGACTGGCTGGTTCGCGGGACATCCCGACAGCTGGTAATGGACCAGATGATGGAAATACTATCCCTATTTCGGCTGCTGGGCCTTCTCATCAATGCCGAGAAGTCCACTTTAACTCCATCGCAACGAGTGGAGTTCATCGGAGCGGTCCTCAACTCCAGTTTAGCCAGGGCCTGCCTCCCTCGGTCTCGGCACCAGACAATGGTCTCCATCATTCGGGACCTACACACCTTTCCCACGATGACGGTTCGGTCCTGCCTGCGCCTCCTGGGCCACATGGCGTCCTGCACATTCGTGACCACGCACGCCAGGCTGCGCCTTCGCCCATTTCAATCTTGGCTGGCGTCGGTGTACCGCCCGCATCGCGACCCCATAGACATGGTGGTCACGGTCACGAAGCCTACCCTCGATTCGCTCAGCTGGTGGCTGGACCCAGAGGTCGTGTGTGCAGGAGTCCCATTCCGCCCTCCTCGCCCATCCGTCACTCTGACCACGGATGCCTCGGAGTTGGGATGGGGGGCTCACCTGGGCGACCTTCACACACAAGGTCTCTGGTCGCCCCAAGAGCTCTCCCTCCACATCAACGTCCGGGAGCTGCGAGTGATCCGCTTGGCGTGTCTCGCCTTCCGCGCCCGTCTGCAAGGCCGCTGCGTGGCGGTGTTCACGGACAACACAAAAGCGATGTTCTATGTGAACAAGCAGGGCGGAGCTCGCTCCTCCCTGCTCTGCAAGGAAGCGATGCTCCTGTGGGACTTCTGCGTGACCCACTCGATTCGCCTGGAAGCGTCCTTTCTTCCAGGAGTGCAGAACACGCTGGCCGACCATCTCAGCAGATCGTTCCTCTCCCACGAGTGGTCTCTTCGTCCGGATGTGGTGCACACAATTTTCCGGAGGTGGGGGTTTCCCCAGATAGACCTGTTTGCCTCCAAGGAGAACAGGAAGTGTCACCTGTTTTGTTCGTACCAGGGTCGCTCCCCAGGCTCCCTGTTGGACGCATTCCTCTGCTCCTGGACGGATCACCTCCTCTACGCCTTCCCTCCGTTCCCGCTCATACACCGGGTGCTACTCAAGCTTCGGAGGGACAGGGCCCACGTAATACTCGTCGCGCCGGCCTGGCCGAGGCAGCACTGGTACACCCTGCTGCTCGAGCTCTCCGTTCGGGATCCCGTTCCCCTTCCGTTATGGCCGGACCTCATCACACAGGACTTCGGCAGACTCTGCCACCCGAACCTACAGTCCCTCCATCTTACAGCTTGGTACCTGCGTGGTTGACCCACGCAGAGAGGGACTGATCGGCGGCAGTACAGCAAGTCCTACTTGAAAGCAGGAAGCCTTCCAATCGCTCCACCTACCTCACGAAATGGAAGCGTTTCACGCTCTGGTGCGATCAGCACGGCCTTAATCCCTTCCTAGTCCCTATCCCTACAATCCTGGACTACCTCTGGTACCTTAAAGAACAAGGACTCGCGGTCTCCTCCTTGAAGGTGCACCTGGCAGCAGTGTCCGCCTTTCGTCCATCCATGGGAGGTCGGTCCATCTTCTCCAACCAGATGGTTTCCCGCTTCCTTAAAGGCCTGGACTGCTTGTACCCGCCGGTGCGGCGTCCTACCCCGACCTGGGATCTAAATCTCGTTCTGGCCAAGCTTATGGGACCGCCCTTCGATCCCCTGGCCACGTGCTCTCTACTCTACCTCTCCTGGAAGACAGCCTTCCTAGTCGCAATTACATCGGCAAGACGAGTTTCTGAGCTCCGTGCTCTAACGGTTAGTCCACCATACACCGTCTTCCACGGAGACAAGGTGCAGCTTCGACCACACCCGGCCTTCCTCCCTAAGGTGGTGTCGGCCTTTCACCTCAATCAGGAGATCTTCCTTCCGGTCTTCTTCCTGAAGCCGCACGCCTCACCTCGTGAGCAACAGCTTCACACCCTGGATGTCCGCAGGGCCCTCGCTTTTTATATCGAGCGGACGAAGCCCTTCCGGCGTTCGCCACAGCTGTTTGTAGCTGTTGCCGACCGCATGAAAGGCGAGCCGGTCTCCTCGCAGCAGATTTCCTCCTGGGTGATGGCATGTATCCGGACATGCTACGAGCTTGCTCGCGTGCCTCCATGCTGCCTCACCGCTCACTCGACAAGGGCGCAAGCCTCGTCGGCCGCCTTCCTGGCCCATGTCCCCATCCAGGACATCTGTAGAGCGGCCACCTGGTCTTCTGTTCACACCTTCGCTTCCCACTACGCGTTGGTGCAGCAATCCAGAGACGATGCAGCCTTCGGCTCAGCAGTCTTACACTCTGCCACGTCTCACTCCGACCCCACCGCCTAGGTAAGGCTTGGGAATCACCTACATGGAATGCATAGGAGCAATCACTCGAAGAAGAAAAGATGGTTACTCACCGTAGTAACTGTTGTTCTTCGAGATGTGTTGCTCCTATCCATTCCAGACCCGCCCTCCTTCCCTACTGTCGGAGTAGCCGGCAAGAAGGAACTGAGGAGCGGACGGGCCGGCTGGGGTATATATTCAGCGCCATGGCGGCGCCACTCCAGGGGGCGCCCAGCCGGCCCGCCGGAGTTGCTAGGGTAAAAATGTTCCGAAGAGCCGTGCACGCGCGGCGCGCACACCTACATGGAATGGATAGGAGCAACACATCTCGAAGAACAACAGTTACTACGGTGAGTAACCGCCTTTTTCCATGCATGTTAACATAACATGGTATTTAGGAATCAGTTTTCAATTCACCATCAGAATTCAGTGTCATCTTAAAGGCTTTTTTATTTTATTTTATTTTATTTTATTTTATTTTTTGCTTTCAGCATTAAATTATTTTAAACTGAAACTAATTATCACTTGATCTATTAACACTTTTTTAAACCATTGTAAACAGAATGTGTGTTATTGGGATCTTTGCAAAGAGACCTTCCAACAGGGAGGAAAGTGCATCATTATCATAAAGCATTTAACTCTAAATTGCACCTTTTTTTCCTGAAACCAACTGCTCTGATTTAAGTTTGAAGAGATTGAACTTTTGCTCTTTTTATAGGAAGTACTGGGAAGATCCAGCAATTAAGATTGCTTTTGACTGATTTCAATAATTAACATTCTTTTCATTTCAGACACTCTAGATGTCTCCCAGTACAGCCTTCTTTTTAACAAACTTCTAGATGCCTGTATTGAGAGCAAGGGCTTTGGTATTTCTTCTTGTGTAACAGACTTTATGCTGTCAAAGAACATCCCCATTGATTTTACTTTAATTAGAGGATTAATTACAGCATTGGGAAGGAGCTGTTTGTGGCTTAAAGCCAGGATCCATTACAAAAGTAAGTTTCCCTTGAAATCTTATTCTATGCTTATGATCCTTGAATAAGCTATACTCCTAAGAACTTAATATTTTGGGAAGTAATGGGTAAGAATACGACTGGAAATCAAATACATTTTTGTGGTAAATCAATTAGAAAAGTAATATTAGACATTTAGCACGCTAAACTGAGGGCCAGACCCCATAGACATCTTTTCTGTGCCTGGGTGTTGGGCTGGGTATAGGTCCCCAAATGTGGCTCTGAGGTACAGGACAGTCACAGAGAAAAACTTAAAGTAGTCTCATGGTAGTTCTAAGTGGCACAGGCTACAAACAGCCCCTAGGGAGCCATGCTGACACTCAGGGATCACCAGAGCACAGCAGTACTCCAGCCACAAACCTATGCCAAGGGCAGAGGATGTGGTGTGGAGCACACATTTAGCTGGGAATTCCCCTTTACCTGGGGAATTACTAACCAGTTAGATAGAATAGCTTCCTGCCTACTTCATAAAGTTGGAGTGGTGTAGAAGAGGAGCCAGGAGCTAACCTTGAGACTTCAGACTTCTTTGATGGAGAGAAGAAAATAATCCTGTCTGCTTCATTGCTGAGCATTATTTTATTGTGAAGAAAAACTTAAATAGAAAACAGTTAACAGTTGAAAATGTGAATGAGTGGAGTCTACATAACACCCTGAAAATATATTTTCATAAAATAATTCTATTTCAATACAAAATATCACAAATATAAAGCTCTGAAAATTAATATTTACAGGATGCATCCATTTTATTTATGCCTCATATTCCCTCTTCATTTCTATCACCCATGAAAATTATGCCTCAGCACCCAACTTTAACTTTGACCCCCTATAATTTTCATAAATGTAACACTAAAAACAATATATTACAAGGAGATTGTAACATCCCATTTTCTTATTTTCTGCTCTAACACATAATACACCTTTATTTTAAAATTACAATTAAATATCAGTTGGTAAACGTTGTGGACAAGGGCACCCTGTACTCCATGGCACAATGGGACCAAATTCCAACTGGCAACAAACCCCTAAATAGCACTGCACTATTAATTTATATGTCTTTGTGAAATATCTTTCATTCCCAGCTTCTGACACACAGTTATGGCTCAGCTGAAAATACCCAATGGTGTAAAATTGGTTAATTTTCTACAGCGATTGTTTAGCAGATGTGGTTTTTTTATTATGCCCTCAGGCAGCCCACTCCACTCTGCTGCCACATTACTATCTTGTCACAATATACAGTTAACCTGTCGAACTCTTTGCCAGAGGGTGTTGTGAAGGCCAAGACCATAACAGGGTTCAAAAAAGAACTAAATAAATTCTTGGAGGATAGGTCCATCAGTGGCTATTAGCCGGGATGGTGTCCCTAGCCTCTGTTTTCCAGAAGCTGGGAATGAGCAACAGAGGATGGATCATTTGGTGATTACTTGTTCTGTTCATTCCCTCTGGGGCACCAGACATTGGCCAGTCGGAAGACAGGATACTGGGCTAGATGGACGTATAGTCTGACCCAGTATAGCTGTTCTTGTGTTCTTAGGCTCAGGACCTCCTTCCCCCATGGTAGCAGGAAACTTGTAGCTGGTTTCAGCAGCTCATCACTCCAGTCCTTAGCTGCTGTGTTCTTCAAGCAGCCCAGCTTACCATGCCGCATTTCTGCCTCTCCCCACTCGCTAGCTGAAATCTAGGTTCTAGCTCTCTGATTACTCCTGCGGGAATTCTATGTCAAAAAAATAAAAATTCTGCACCAAAAAATTTAAAAATTCTGCACACATCATTACAAAATTCTGCAAATTTGTCAAAATAACACTACATAATCATGCCAGTTTCAATTATTTTGGTAATGTACCTGTCAAAATACCTGTCAGCAAGTATGTCTGTAACAATACAGGTACACACAGAAACACCTGCACCTCTCCCTCTCATAGCCCAGCCATTCCCCCCCAGCCCAGACACCCACACCCCAAAGCCCATGGATCCAGAGGGAAAAACAGCCTGATTCTCAGACCCCAGTTTGTGTAGCGTTTCCTGCACGCTGCTGTCTCCTTCCCTCAGGGCGTGTGGGGAACTGAATCTGTTAGGAACTCTCTACTCTCTCCTCCTCCCCACAGTGTCTTCTGTGTTTGAGCTGGGCTATGCCAGGTTCAGTGGCCCCTAGGGGCAGCACTACAGCCCATCTGCACAAAACACATTAATTTCTGAAAAATTCTGCATTGCGCAGTGGCACAAATTTCCCCCACGAGTATCTGATCTTCCATTTGCCTGGCTCTACAAAAAAGTGAAGGGAATGTGCACTGTAATCCAATTAAATCCTCTTTGTGAGGAAGCAAGTAAGCAGGAGGCAACTGCAAATTGATCTGCATAGAGCAGGGAAACAAAACAAAATGCTGTGTATGTGGTGAATTCTGTGACAAATGCTGAATCCATGTAATTTGGGAGAAAGCAGATTAATTCCACAGGCATAATTTATTTATAGGTAAGTATACTGAGTGCAAATGCGGTCAGGATTTTGCATTACAAACCAGTGTTGGGGAAGAAAATGAACTAAACTCCTGTGTGAAATTACTTTCTTCAAAGTTGAGTGCCTTGATAAAGTAAAGACCTCAGTGACCATCATAGACGCGGACTTCCCCTCTTTCTTATGGGTGCTCGATCCTCCCCGCACACTGCCCTCAGCCCTGCCCCCATTCCAACCCTTTCCCCAAATCCCAGCCTCACCTCTTCCCCGCCTCCTTCCCTGAGTGTGCCACGTTACCGCTCCTTCCCCTCCCTCCCTCCCTCCCGGAGAGTGCTAATGCTGCCAAACAGTGGGAATCGCTGGGAGGTAAGCGAAGGAGAGGGGATGCGGCACACTCAGGGGAGAAGGAGGAGGTGGGGTGGGGGGGTTAGGGGAGCTTGGCTGCCAGTGGTGCAGAGCACCCATTAATTTTTCCCCGTGGTTGCTCCAGCCTCAGAGCACCCATGGAGTCAGCACCTATGGTGACCATCACTGTAGACAAAAAAGTCTGTTCAGATACTTAGGGTTGGGGGTTTTTTTGCTTTTCCCCACATCTCAAGCTATGCACACACATTCAAAATAGGTGGTAGTTCAATGTTAACAACCTAACTTTTGTTTTTATGCTTCCAATGTCAGGTGCTTTATCAATGGGTTGCTACCCACCGCTAGAGGGAAATTTATACCGCAAACTTTTACTGATTCCTTCTTACATGTCTGAGATTGAGATGTTGTTGGCCATTGAAATATTCCTAGTTTCAAATGCTAGTAATATTCAGAGTCCGGGTGCCACCAGTCAGACACTTCAGGTAGTACTGAAAAGGTTAGTTGGTCAATTTTTAGTACTTTTCTTATGTCTGTTTCTCAGTGTATGGTATAATATCTGGAAGAGAAAAAGTTTGCTTATTCATTTAATTCACTGTTGTGCTTGGGGGAAAAAATCCTTTTTTAAAAAAATTAACATTTTTTTTATTCTGGTTACAGGGGGCAGTAAATATGTACATCAAGAACTTTAGAAAAACAAAACAAAAATAATTATTTCAGATTCAAGTAGGGAGACCAGATATCCCTCAACATGTCCAACATAGTAACAATGCACCATATTATCAAAAAGAATAAGATTGTGTGGTATGTTATTGTATAAAATATTGTCCTCTAGTTAAGCATATAGAAAGGTATGGTTGAATCAGAAAACATACTAACACTTTTCAAAGAAACACCTTGTCTGTTCTATTATGGAATATCCCAACCCTCTGTCCTTGGCCGCCTCTGTGTGGAATGTTTCATTGGTTACAGCTTTGAAGAACCCTTGTAAACAGATTATGTACTCTTCTCAATTCTTCTGCTTCCTTAGTTAAAACTAAAGTTGTCCCCTCTGTCTCTGACTCCACTGCCACTCTTGCTAACTTAGACTTTCACTTTGTTCCCAAGGCCAGTAATCTTGAAGTAATCTTTGTTTCTTTTTCAAGTAATTGTGTATGTCAATTATACTAGGTATGTGTGCATTGTGTGTGCTGGTGCCAGAGTGTTCTTCGAGTGATTGTTCATGTCCATTCCAAGCAGGTGTGTGCGCACCGTGTGCACGCCAGCCCAGAAGATTTTCCCCTAGCAGCGTCCGTAGGATTGGCCTTGGCGCCTCCTGGAGTAGCGCCTCCATGGCGCTCTATATAGGGGCCTGCCGACCCTCCACCCCCTCAGTTCCTTCTTACCGCCGGTGACGGCTAGCTGGAATCTCGCTCGCTCTTACAGCAAGTTTAGCAGTGTCCTGTTGTCAGTTTATATAGTTTAGTTTTAGATTAGAATTAGTTGTACATAGTTGATAGTTGTTGGGCTATCCCCAACGTATTCATCGCCCTGCTGGGGCATGCGCGGGTCCCCAGGGTTTAAACTCTACAGGGACTGCCAGAAGTTTATGCCGAAGAGTGACCTGCACTCTTGCTGCTTAAGGTGCCTCGGAGTGAGCCACCAAAGAGACCGGTGCAGTATCTGCAGGGGCTTCCGTCCCAGGACTCTTAAAGACAGAGAGCAGAGACTCAAAGTGCTCCTGATGGAGGCAGCCTTGCAGTCTCAGGCCTTCCTCATGAGGTCCAACAGACCATCCAGGACCTCCCCTTTGAGGGGACCATGCTCTTCTCCGAGAAAACGGACAAGCGATTGCATAGCCTGAAGGACCCAAGGGCTACCCTTCACTCCCTGGGCTTGCACACCCCAATAACACAGTGCAGGCAGTTCAGACCGCAACCGGCCCCACGTCCTTACCAGCCTCAGAACCGCACAGGCGCAGGCGCGGCAGGAATGGCAGAAGGAGGCACCAACATCAGCCCTTCGGCCAGACAAGACCATCATCGGGGCCTAGGCCCCCAATTTGATGTTACGGTCGGGGACGACCTACCGGTCAGAACCCTGGATCCTCCCAGCCCTACCTTTGGGTCACGTCTGTCCCCCTTCTATCGTGCCTGGTCCCGAATCACATTGGACAGTTGGGTGCTTCGCACGGTAGAGAGGGGATGTTCTATCCAGTTCTCCTCCCTCCCACCCCACCAACCCCCCTCCCTGTCCCTGTTCAGGGACCCCTCTCACAAGCAACTTCTAACTCAGGAAGCGCAGTCCCTCTTTGCAGCAGGGGCAGTGGAGGAAGTTCCTCAGGAACTCAGGGGCAGGGGTTTCTACTCCTGTTATTTCCTAATACCGAAAGCGAAAGGGGGGCCTCAGACCTATTCTGGACTTGTGGTGTCTGAACAAGTTTGTAAAGAAGCTCAAGTTCCACATAGTCTCCCTAGCCTCTATCATTCCCTCCATGGATCCAGGGGACTGGTATGCTGCCCTCGACTTGAAGGGCGCGTATTTTCATATTGCCATAATCCCCCAATGTTACCTCAGATTCGTCGTGGGCAACACCCATCTTCAGTTCACAGTGCTGCCTTTCGGCCTGTCAGCAGCCCGAGGGGTTTTCACAAAGTGCATGGCAGTCGTGGCAGCCTTCCTGCGCAAGTAGGGGATTCAGGTTTTCCCCTACCTGGACAATTGGCTCATCAAGGGCCGTGCCAAGGCACAGGTGGAGGCTCAGGTGCTCTTCATCAGACGGACCTTCCTTGAGCTCGGCCTCCTACTGAATGAGGCCAAGTCCACCCTGTCTCCCACTCAGAGGATAGAGTTTATAGGGGCAGTTCTGGACTCGACACATGCAAGGGCGTACCTACCGGAGTCCAGGTTCCGATCCATGTCCAGAATCATTCTCGGTCTCCAACGTGTCCTGACCACCACGGCAAGAAACTGCCTCAAGTTACTGGGTCACATGGTGGCGTGCACCTATGTGGTGAGCCACACCAGGCTCAGGCTGCGTCCTCTCCAGTCCTGGTTGGCGACGGTGTACCGCCCGGCCAGGGACGCCCTACACTCTCTGGTGATGCTCCCCAGAATGGTGCTCGATTCCCTCCAGTGGTGGCTCGACCCACAGGAAGTGTGTGCGGGAGTACCTTTCGCCAGCCCCCAGCCCTCCCTTTCCTTAGTAACGGACGCATCAGATCTGGGGAGGGGAGCACATCTGGGGAATTTCAGGACCCAAGGCCTGTGGTCACCAGAAGACCTATCCTTGCACATCAACATCATGGAGCTGCGAGCGGTGTGTCTGGCATGCCTAACCTTCAGATCTCACCTGGCAGGCAGGTGTGTTTCAGTCCTTATGGACAATACATCAGCCATGTTCTATATCAAGAAACGGGGGGGGGGGAGATTCACGCTCCTCTCCCCTGTGCCGGGAAGCCCTCGCGTTATGGAACTTTTGCGTACGGAACACAATTCACCTGACAGCATCCTACCTCCAGGGGGAGCAGAATGGCCTGGCGAACGCCCTAAGCCACTCATCCATGGTCACGAGTGGTCCCTTCGCCTGGATGTAGTACGCTCAATTTCCCATCTCGGGGGCTATCCCCAGATTAGACCTGTTTGCCTCGAGAGAAAACAGGAAGTGTCAGCATTTCTGGTCCCTCATAGGCCGCAGTCCGGGGTCTCTGACGGATGCCTTCCTCCTCTCTTGGGAAGGCGGCCTGCTTTACACCTTCCCCCAGATTCTCATGGTTCACAGGGTACTCCTCAAGATTCGCATGGATTGCGCTCGTGTCATCCCAATAGCGCCGGTGTGGCCGCGCCAACACTGGTACACGTCGCTCCTGCATATGTCCACTCGGGCTCCCCTCACACTGCCCCTGCTCCCAGACTTGATCACACAGGATCAGGGCCACCTCCGCTACCCGAATCTGGAGTCACTCCACTTCACAGCCTGGATGCTCCATGGCTAAACCCTGTGGAGATGCAATACTCTCAACAGGTCAGGCAAGTCCTCCTTGGCAGCAGAAAACCCTCTACCAGGACCACTTACATGGCTAAGTGGAAACGCTTCTCCATCTGGGCCAAACAGCAGGGACAGGCTCCATTGCTGGCCCCGATCCCTCTTATCCTGGACTACTTGCTTCATTTGAGACAGCTAGGACTTTCCCTCTCTTCCCTTTGGGTTCACTTGGCGGCCATCTCAGCATTCCACCCAGGAGAGCAAGGTGCTTCGGTTTTCGCAAACCCACTGGTTGGTTGCTTCCTCAAGGGCATGGACAGACTGTTTCCACGTATTCAACAACCAGCCCTGGCCTGGGACCTCAATTTGGTCCTTTCTGCCCTCACAGGGCCCCCCTTTGAGCCTCTGGCTTCGTGCTCTCTGCTATATCTTTCATACATACAAGGTCGCATTCCTTGTGGTTATCATCTCGGCCAGGAGGGTCTTGGAACTCAGAGCACTGACATCTGAGCCCCCATACACTGTCTTCCATAAAGACAAGGTCCAACTCAGGCCACATCCAGTGTTCCTTCCGAAGGTGGTCTCCCAATTCCACATGGGTCAAGATCTATTTCTCCCTGTGTTCTATCCAAAGCCACACTCCTCCGGCATGGAGCGTAGACTGCATTCCCTGGACGTCTGCAGGGCCCTAGCATTCTATATTGAACGAACCAAACCGTTCAGGAAACAACCCAGCTCTTTGTTGCTGTGGCCGATAGGATGAGGGGACTCCCAGTCTCGTCACAGCAGATCTCCTCATGGATCACGACCTGCATCCGAGAATGCTACCATCAGGCTAAGGTCCCTGCCCCGCCGATCATGGCCCACTCCACAAGGGCGCAGGCCTCCTCCGTGGCATTCCTGGCTCAGATCCCGACACAGGAAATATGTAGAGCTGCCACGTGGTCTTCAACCCACACATATACGTCACACTATGCCATCACGCACCAGGCCAGAGACAATGCAGCCTTCGGCCAAGCAGTGCTTCAATCAGCAGTGAACTCCGACCTTACCGCCTAGGTTCAGGCTTGTGAGTTACCTGCTTGGAATGGACATGAACAATCACTCGAAGAAGGAAAAACAGTTACCCACCTTTTTGTAACTGTTGTTCTTCGAGATGTGTTGTTCATGTCCATTCCAATACCCACCCTCCTGCCCCTCTGTCGGAGTGCCAGCAAGAAGGAACTGAGGGGGTGGAGGGTCGGCGGGTCCCTATATAGAACGCCATGGAGGCGCTACTCCAGGGGGCGCCAAGGCCGACCCTACGGACGCTGCTAGGAGAAAATCTTCCGGCTGGCGTGCATGCGGCGCGCACACACCTGCTTGGAATGGATATGAACAACACATCTCGAAGAACAACAGTTACAAAAAGGTAGGTAACCCTTTTTTTCCCCCCAACTGTACCCACAGAGGTGGCCACCTTTGTATTCTGGTGTTACTCATGCGCCAAGCTAAGAGTATAAAGGGCGAAGCCACCCCCACCCATCCTTCAGTTCTAGCATGCTGTCTGTTTGTTCCTTCAGCAAATGTGCCATTTTTAGTTAGCTGATATAGTTAGTGAAACTCATTTTGGGGTCCTTGGATCTTTTTGTTTTTTTTCTTTTCCTGATTGGCCATGGTGCGTGGATGCCAGGCTCCACACAGTACCAAGGGAACCTATGCCAAGGTACCCTGGCTTCAAACTCTGCTCCAGGTGTTACAACTAATGCCCATGAGCAACCCTCACTCTCACTGCCTGAAGTGCTTGGGTGAGGGTCACATCAGAGACAGGTGTACAGTTTGCTGGGGCTTCAAGACAAGAACTAAGAAGTAAAGAGAACAGCACCTCTGGTACATTCTCATGGAGGCTGCTCTTCATCTGCCATCCGTACCATCTCAGTCAACTAGAGGGAGTTCCTCCCCATCCAGGAGTGCTCCCCATGTCTTACCTGGGGATAGAAGCAAAAGGGGATCCCCTTTGCTGGGACAGTCCTTAAAGGGCACAAGCACTTAGAGCACCCTCAGCTTCTGAAGCCAAAGAAGCGGACAACTTGCACATCCTCTAAGTCCTCAGTGTTTGACTTCTCAACTGTAGAGGCAAGTCACTTCGGTACCAAAGGTGGAGTGCACCCTTTGGCCTACTGCTTCCCAGTGCTGAATCCTAGTAGCAGCTTGACCAGACCAGAGCTGTTGACTCCACTTGCTGTTCTGGGACCGTCAAGGCCAGCTCCTTCCTTGTTGAAGACTCTGGAGCCATCGCTTTTGCTCACAATTGGGCAAAAGCCTATTTTGGCGCTGACCACCACAGAGACATATGCAGCTGGGAAGGATCTGTTGAGCCTCTTGGAACTGCTCTCATTGATTATTCAGACTGACAATGCCTTGCCAAGCCTATTGCACATGGGAATCCACATTATTGGGATCTACTACAGCATCAGTGACTTCAGGTCCTCTACCACTTCAAGCAATCTCGATGCTAACTCTGAGACCAACAAAAAGAACAGGAGTATTTGTGGCACCTTAAAGACTAACAAATTTATTTTAGCATGAGCTTTCGTGAGCTGCAGCTCACTTCTTCGGATGCATAGAATGGAACACACAGACAGGAGAAATTTATACATACAGAGAACATGAAAAGGTGGAAGTATGCATACCAACAGGAAGAGTCTAACCAACAGTAACTGCTTTGCTCTGATAGCTAGGAAGCCCCTGTTGCTTCTGGTACTACAGATCCCTCATAGAGCACTGTCCCAATCTCCCATGAAAACACCTGGTACTGCTCCATCCTGGCCTTCGGAGTATTCCTCAGAGTCTGAAGTGGGTTTCTACATCTCCCACTTCAGAGAATCCAGGACTTCCTTCAGAGAACATCGCCCTGTCATAGTAACAATATAGGAGTCATCCTGACCAGAACAGATCAAGAGAATGGAGGGCTTGGTCTAGATGCAACTGGCCTCCAGTACCATACCAACTCCATCATTGGCCCTACTGGGTACTTTGAGGGGTGCCTCTGGCATCTAGATCATTTTCTCCACTGCACTACAGAACTAGGTTACCAAGAAGAGAAGTCTCCTCACCTGGTACCAAAAGACCATTCGAAGTTGGTGCTGGGCAGCCACCACACTATGGAAACATATGTCCCCAGGGGAGAACATTTCTGCATGTGGTACCTATAGACAGCTTGATGCTGGTATCAAGCTTCTGCAAGGCACCAAAGATCAGCACTGCCTGTTGCCTGCTTCAGACAGGCCTCTTCTGAACATCTTGTCCATTTCACTGTTGGAGGCCCTAAAACTGGAGTAATCTTTTCCTGTATCAGATGATTTTAAATCCTCCCAGGAGCTCCTAAAAAGGATGGCTACATCTCTAGGGATACAAATAAAGGTTGTAGAGGAAAATCCCTACAAACTCAGACATTTTACACCCAACTACATCATGGAAGGTTGCTCTCCCCATGGGCGCCAACTTATATGGGCTCCTGGGGCTTTAGCCCCAGGAATATTCACAGTCAGGGGCTCTGCTCCAGCAATATTTGGAGCTAGGTTTCTCCCCTGCTCTGGGCTGCCAGCAGCCGCCCGGAGCCCAGGGCCTTTTAAATCCCAGCCGCGGCTGGGAATCAGAGGGTTGCAGGCAGCTCAGAGCCCTCTGATTCCCGGCTGCAGATGGGATTTAAAGGGCTCTGGGCTCCCCGCGGTTGCAGGCAGCCCAGAGCCCTCTGATTCCCGGCCGCGGCTGGGATTTAAAAGGCTCTGGGCTCCCCGCGGTTGCAGGCAGCCCAGAGCCCTCTGATTCCCGTCCACGGCTGAGATTTAAAGGGCTCTGGGCTCCCCGCCGCAGCGGGCAGCCCAGAGCCCTCTGATTCCCGGCCGCGGCTGGGATTTAAAAGGCTCTGGGCTCCCCGCGGTTGCAGGCAGCCCAGAGCCCTCTGACTCCCGGCCGCGGCCGAGATTTAAAGGGCTCTGGGCTCCCCGCTGCAGACTCCCGGCCACGGCTGAGATTTAAAGGGCTCTGGGCTCCCCACGGTTGCAGGCAGCCCAGAGCCCTCTGACTCCCGGCCGCGGCTGGGATTTAAAGGGCTCTGGGCTCCCCATGGCTGCCAGCAGCCCAGAGCCCTTTGAATCCTAGCCCCTGGCCGCTGATTGCCCCCTCCCCAGACCCCTGCCCCAACTGCCCCCCAGGACCTCCCTCCTCTGGCCTCTGTCTCTCTTCTGGACAGGGAGGCCACCTGATCTCTTTGTCCCCAACACCTTCAGTTGGCATCTTGCAGGGAAAACTGAGGCACCCACACAGTATTCAGAGAAAATATTAAGAACATTCCCAATTCATCACAACAGGTGCAACAAAATATAATACTGTATATTGAAGTAGGCAAGTGCTGCTTCTGACTTTCCACTTTTAATTGACCCTTGTAATCTTGTGGCACTGACGCGTTGTAGCTTCATTTTATATCGGCTTGCAGGGGGGGGGCACCACCATTTTGGGCCCCACCAAAAATTATACAAACCTGCCGCCTATGGCTCTCCCTATAAATGAGGTAATTATGTAGCCTATGAAAGCCTTATGCCAAACTCTGTCATCCCTCATTTGTCACATTTCCTAAATGCGTGGTAGTTCATCACTTCAGACAAGTAGGTGCTAAGCATGGTGGCATCAGGATATACTCTGCAGTTCTTGTCTCTCTCACACCTTCCTTGTCTCCCTTCAGGGATCCATCTCATGAGTCTACTAAAGCAAGGAAGTGCAGACTCTACATTCTTTGAGAGTCACAGAAGAAGTGCCTACTCAGTACTCCTGCTACTTCCATATGGTTTCCCTCACAACTATTATCCCTTCACTAGATCTTTGAGGGATGCTAATTTCCATGTGCCAATCCACCCTGGTCCCAGGAAATTTCTAACGTTCATAGAAGAACACCACCTCCAGTTTGCAGTTCTATCATTTGGCCTGTCAGCCACACTGAATGTTTTCACCAAATACATGGTGGTGGTAGCAGCCTATCTCTGCCATCGAGATGTACAACTATATCTATACCTGGACTGGAAGGGGTAACATTACTCTCATCAGCACATAAATAGAAGTGTCCATCAAATGCTCCATCTGTTTTCATGCTTAGGCCTGATGTGGACATATGCAGAACAGAAACATGGTCTTCAGTCTACACCTTTGCTAGATGTTATGCAATGACTACCACATCAAGGGAAGATGTGAATGTGAGGAAAGCAGTTCTGCACTCTCTCTTCCCATAAGACTCCTAGCCCCACCTCTATTGGATGGAGCTTGGATAATTGTTGGTCTTTGAGATGTTACACATGTCCATTGCATGATTCACCTTCCTTCCCCAATGTATCAGAGTCTATCATCTAAAAGTCCAGTGTGAAGGAACTGAAGGGTGGGCAGGGTGGCTCTGACCTTTATAACCTGGCTCAGGGTATTAGGAATACCAGGGTGCAGGCATGGCTACACCTACAGGTATTGCTAGAGAAAACTCTCTTGCACCAGTGCATGGGACACGTCCACACCTAATGCAAAGAACATATGCAACACGTCTCGAAGAAAAAACGGTTACTCACCTTTGTAACTGTTGTTCTTCAAGTTGTGTTGCTCATATCCATTCCAATTAGGTGCGTGCACGATCATCAGAGAATTTTTACCCTAGTAACACCTAGTGGGTTGGCTGTGGAGCCCCCTGGAGTGGCGCCTTAATGGCGCTGGAGATATACCCCTGCCGATCCAGTGCCCCCTCAGTTCCTTCTTGCTGGCTACTCTGACAGAGGGGAAGGAGAGCGGGTTTGGAATGGATATGAGCAACACATCTCAAAGAACAACAGTTACAAAGGTGAATAACCATTTTTTCTTCTTCGAGTGCTTGCTCATATTGATTCCAATTAGGTGACTCCCAAGCCTTACCTAGGCGGTGGGGTCAGAGTGAGACATTGCTGAGTGCAGAACCGCTGAACCAAATGCGGCATCATCTCTAGACTGCTGAATTAACATGTAGTGAGCGGCAAAGGTATGTACCGATGACCAAACCGCAGCTCTACAGATCTCGTGAATTGGAACCTGGGCCAGGAAAGTGGCCGATGAGGCTTGAGACCTCGTGGAGTGGGCAGTGAGGTGTAGGGTTGGGACACCGGCTAAGTCGTAGCAAGCACAGATACAGGCCCTGATCCAAGAGAAGATGCGTTGCGAGGAGACCAGTAGGCTTTTCATCCGGTCAGCCACTGCAACGAAGAGCTGGGTCATTTTCCTAAACGGCTTCGTATGCTCGATATAGAATACGAGGGTCCTACGAACGTCCAGAGAGTGTATACATCGATCCTGCCGCATAGCATGTGGCTTCAGATGAGAGGCCAGGAGGAAAATGTCCTGGTTCACATGAAAAGCTGATACTACCTTGAGGAGAAAGGCAGGATGGGGGCGAAGCTGCACCTTGTCTATACGGAAAACTGTATACGGCGGCTCCGATGTGAGAGTTCTGATTTCAGATACTCATCTCGCTGAAGTGATGGCTACAAGGAAGGGTGTCTTCCAAGATAGGTAAAAGAGTGAGCAGGTGGCCATTGGCTTGAACGGGGGCCCTGTGAGCCTGGAAAGGACCAGGCTAAGGTCCCACGCTGGAACCAGTTGTTGCACTTGTGGGTAGAGGCGATCTAAACCCTTCAGAAATGACCATCGGGTTGGAGAAGACAGAGGAAGCATGTTCTCCTGGATGGAGAACTGAGATGGCTGCCAGGTGCACCCTGACAGATGATATCGCCAAGCCCTGCTGCTTTAGGGATAGGAGATAGTCTAGGATGAGAGGTATCGACGCCTGCAATAGGGGCGTGTCCTGCTGCTCGCACCAACAGGAGAAACGACTCCATTTAGCCAGGTACGTGGCTCGAGTCGAGGGTTTCCTGCTCCCTAACAGAACCTGCTGCACCGATTTGTGAAAAGAGTAACTCCGACAGAGTTAGCCATGCAGCATCCACTCTGTAAGGTGGAGCGATTGCAGGTTGGGGTGACAGAGTCGTCCGTGATCCTGCGAGATCAGGTTCGGCCACAGTGGGAGCGTGATCAGAGGCTCTACCGACAACTCCGGGAGTGTGATGTACCAGTCGTGCCTGGGCCATGCTGGGATGACCAGAATCATGCATGCTTTGTTCCTGCACAGCTTGAGTAGGACCCTGTGGACCAGCGGGAATGGAGGGAAAGTGTAGAACAGCTGGTCTTTCCACGGAAGAAGGAGAGCGTCTGATAGGGAACCCTGAGAGCGCCCTTGGAGAGAACAGAACACTTGGCACTTCCGATTGATTCGTGAGGCGAATAGGTCGACCTGGGAAACCCCCACCTCAGGAAGATGGAGTGGATGATATCTGGACGAATCGACCACTCATGAGGCTGGAAGGACCTGCTGAGGCAGTCTGCCAGCGTGTTCTGGACCCCTGGGAGAAACAATGCCATCAGATGTATCGAGTGGACTATGCCGAATTCCTACAGGCAAATGGCCTCCGGGCATAGGGGGGACAACTGGGCTCCCCCTTGCTTGTTGATGTAGAACATGGCCGTGGTGTTGTCTGTGAGGACTGACACACAACAGCCATGTAGGTGCTCGCGAAATGCTTGACGCGCTAGGCGTACTGCCATCAGTTCTCGTACATTGATATGCAGAGTCAGATCGGATATGGTCCACAGGCCCTGTGTTTGGAGCTCCCCAAGGTGGGCACCCCATCCCAGAGATGATGTGTCTGTGACCAGGTACAAGGAGGGTTGTAGGGTGTGAAATGATACCCCGTTGCACACTGACGTGGGGTCCAGCCACCAACAGAGGGAAGTCAAAACTGATTCTGGGACAGTGACCACCATGTTCAGGCTGTCTCGACCTGGTCGATATACTGTTGATAACCAAGCCTGAAGCGTGCGAAGCCGAAGTCTGGCATGCCTGGTTACATAAATGCATGAAGCCATGTGCCCCAGAAGGCTGAGGCATGGCTTTACCATGGAAGTCAGAAAGTTTAGGAGGCTGCTGATGAGGTTTGCCATCGACTGAAAGTGTGTGTCCAGCAGGAGAGAGCGGATGAGTCTGGAGACCAGGACTGCCCCGATAAACTCTATTCTCAGGGTTGGTTCCAGAGTCGACTTTCCGTTGTTGAGCAGGAGACCCAGCTGGCGGAATGTGCTTAGGGCGAATCGAACATGGGACTGAACTTGGTCTCTGGTTTGGCCTCTAATGAGCCAGTTGTCGAGATACGGAAACACTTGGATCTGTTGACAACAAAGGTAGGCTGCCACGACGGCCATACACTTGGTGAACACCCTGGGAGCTGGGGACAGGCCGAAGGGAAGGACAGTGAATTGGTAGTATTCATGATTGACCACAAAGCGAAGGAAGCACCTGTGCGGCGGGTAAATCGCTATGTGAAAGTACACATCCTTCATGTCGAGAGCGGTGTACCAGTCCCCAGGATCCAGGGAAGGAATAATGGTCCCCAGTGAAACCATGCGGGACTTCAACTTTACCATGAATTTGTTGAGTCCGCGCAGATCTAGGATGGGTTGAAGCCCACCCTTGGCCTTGGAGATTATGAAATAGCGGGAGTAAAAACCCCTGCCCCTTAGCTCCCTTGGAACCTCCTCAATCACTCCCATGGACAGGAGCATTTGGACCTCCTGTATAAGGAGTTGCTCGTGAGAGGGGTCCCTGAAGAGGGATGGGGAGGGAGGATGGAAGGGAGGGGAGAAAGAAAACTGGAGAGAATATCCCTTTTCCACCGTGCGAAGAACCCACCGGTCTGAAGTTTATATGGAACCACGCACGGTGGAAATGGGAGAGTCGATCTTGAAATGGAGGGGAAGGATCCTGAATGATGACTGATACGCCATCCTCGGGCGCATCTTCAAAAGTTTTGCTTAGGCTCCGCCAATGGTTTGGGAGGGCCTTGGTTCTGACCAGGTTGGTGGCCGGTGGATTTCTTTCTACCACCTCGTCTTCTGTAGAAGTCCTGCCTCGGATGAGGGGGAGGGTAAAACCTTAGAGGCTGCAGCTTAACAGGCTTGTGCTGGGTCACCGGGGTGTGTGTACCCAGGGAGCGCATGATAGCCCTGGAATCTTTCAGGCTCTGTAATCTAGAGTCCATCTTGTCTGAGAATAGGCCCTGCCCATCAAATGGCAGGTTCTGCAGGGTCTGTTGCAGATCTGGTGGCAGGCCAGATATCTGCAACCAGGAGATGCGTCACATGGCTATGCCCGATGCCAGGGTCCTAGCTGCAGAGTCTGCTGCATCTAAGGAGGCCTGTAAGGAGGTCCTAGCCACCTTTTTGCCCTCCTCCACTAAGACCCCAAACTCATCCCTGGACTCCCGTGAAATTAACTCCTGAAATTTCCCCTTAGAGTCCACGAGTTAAACCAATATCAGCTCAGGCGCGCTTGTTGGTTTGCGACCCTGAGCTGAAGACGTCCCACTGAATAAATTTTGCGCCCAAACAGATCTAAATGTCTGGCGTCTTTTTATTTGGGTGCTGGGGCCTGTTGACCATGCCGTTCCCTTGCATTCACCGAGGACACCACTAGTGAACACGGCTGAGGGTGAGTATAAAGGTACTCATACTCCTTGGAGGGGACAACGTATTTCCTCTCCACTCCTCTAGTCGTTGGTGGGACAGAGGCGGGGGTCTGCCATATTGTCCTGGCATTGGTCTGGATGGTGTGGATGATGGGCAGCACTACTCAGGATGGAGCCTCCGCCGAAAGAATATCCACCATTGGGTCCTCCAACTCTGCTATCTCCTCTGCTTGGAGGTCCATATTACGTGCCACCCTACGTAAAAGGTCTTGGTGGGCACAAAGGTCTATTGAGGGAGGACCCGAGGCTGTTGTCGCCGCCACTGCCTCGTCTGGAGAAGATCATGAAGATGCCACAGGGCCAGGGGGTCTTCTGGCAGATCGTGTAGCAAGGAGTCCTGTTGCCCAGGATCCGCTACACCGGGGCCTGGGGCCTGCGTTGGGGTAGGTGCAGCCGCTTCCATACCCCCCGGAGGGGGATGACTTATGGTGGCTTCTGGTACCCAGGATTCTGAATGGGCTGAGTGGGAGGCCCCTGATGGAGCCCCTTGGGCTGGTGGTACGCCCACGGTGTCCAGAAGGACCATTGTGTAGGATCCTGATTAAGATCTTGGCCTTCGTCATGCCACTGACCCACATTACCCTCACCCTGGCCTGAAGCTGGGTAGGCCGAGTGCGAGGCATTCTCAGACTGCAATGACCATGAGGCGGAGCGCGAGGGCCAAGGCGGTGTGGAGCGCGTCTGTGTCGACTCTCCGGGGCATGATGAGGACCGATACCGGGTTGCTGGAGAGTGGTGCCGGCGAGGCGTCAGGGAGCAGTACCGGGATTGAGATCGATGTCAATGATTGACCCAGTACTGGGATCCAGACGTGGATCGCGACGATGAACGTCTGCGGGAGCGGTGCCGGGATCGACTCCGGGAAGGCGATTGGTGCTGCGATCGGTGCCGGGAGTGACGTCGGGAGTCCGAACGGTACTGCGGCCCGGAGTTGTGCCAAGAGGTGGACTGGTGCCACAAGTATGACCGGCACTGTGAGAGGGAACGGCGTCAGGACTGCAAATGGCGCCGGGATCGGGAGCGGTGCTGCGTCTCCACGCTAGGAGATGGCGGACGTATTAAGGTAGGCTTTCCCCTAGACTGTATAACAGAAGTCGGAGGCGGTGCCAAAGTCTGCGCCGGTGCCGGCTCTGTGAGGGCAATAAGGTCTCTCGCTGTTACGAATGTCTCCGGCGTCGACGGAAGCCGGGGCTCAACCACAGTCTGGGTCGGGGACCCAGTGTGCACCAGACCCAACGGCTCCTCCATCGGTGCCGAAGTCAATGGTGCCAATATTGGCGCTTGTACCCTTGGTCACTCCAGTGCTGGGCGCAACTCTGAGGTTAGCAAAGGTGCTGGTGCCTGTTGCTGCAAGAAAGTCACCCCCCGGCTTGCGCAGTCTCTTCTGTCCTGGAGACAGGGAACAGCGCCGAGCCACTTGCACTGGATGTGGTGCTGGAGAGGTCCGGTGCCGCAGGCCTCTATCCGAGTCTCCCCGCAGTGCCGTACCTGAAGCCACCGCTGGGGCACTGCGCACCAATGTGCTTGGTGCCAGAACTTGGCATGCTGATAGGGGATCCGGGCTAAGGGCCACCTCTATAAGGAGCTGCTTGAGCCTAAAGTCCCGCTCCTTTTTGGGTCGAGGTCTGAACGCCTTACAGATCTTACACTTCCTGGCCTGGTGAGACTCCCGAGACACTTCAGGCAAGAGTCGTGGGGGTCTCTCTTGGCATAGGCTTTGAGCAGGTTGAACACGGCTTAGAACCTGGAGCCTTGGGCATGAGCCCAGGCAGCAGGCAAGGAGGAAGGGGGAGGACCCCTTCCAACCTTCTAAATTTAACTACAAGCCTAACTTTATAACTATAACACTAAGCTAACTATATAACTATAACTAGAACTACTATCTAAAACTGGGAAGCAAAAGCTAGGGAGAGTGGAGGACAGCTATGCCGCACTCCACAGTTCCAGCGACCGTCACGGGCGGTAAGAAGGAACTGAGGGGGGCGCTGGGTCGGCAGGGGTATATATCCAGCGCCATTAAGATGCCACTCCAGGGGGCTCCACAGCCGACCCACTGGGTGTTGCTAGGGTAAAAATTCTCCGATGATCGTGCATGCGGCGCGCGCACACCTAATTGGAATCGATATGAGCAAGCACTCGAAGAACACCACCTGTTACAAGAAAATGAATAACTTTTTTCTGAGCTCTTCCTCCTGCCCTCCCCTGGCAATCTTTGTCCATTAATCACCAACCATATCAACCAGATTATTTCCAGGATTCATCCTCCTTCACTGAGGATGTTTTAAGAAATGTATTGCCTGTGGCTTTGAGCTAAAGACTTAAACACTTTTCTATAACTACGGTTTTCTGTTAAAATTCTTACATTATTTATATGTATTTGTATACTGTTTTTTGCAGTTTGTCTTGGATAAATAATTGAAGTCTCGATCAGTCCTTGGTTAGTGAAGTCAGGTTGTTAGCTGAGGACAAAAAAGTGGCAGTCTTTCATCAGCACATAGGTGTTGCTACCTGAGGCAGAAGGAAAAGGAGCAATCCAGTTTCCAGCTTGTTGGAGCCCCCTAAGCAGAAACTCCGTTTATTGAGAAGTAGAACAAAATCTGCTACTGACATGGGACATACCAAATCATTTTTTAAAAAACTATAGTTGGTGGTGTAAAACTTTACAAACCAAACTAAATAGCCAGATTCAAGTCTGTACTACTGTAACTCCTCTTGTAGGTTTAAATAATAATAAATAAGGACCCTGTCCTTGAAAGGTCTTAAGCACATCCTTTAACTTTATGTACTGTGAATATAGTCAAAGGTATGCCCAAGTTCTTGCCAGGTCAGTGCCTAAGATGCTCTACCGCTTGTTTCTAATTCTTCCACTCTGGAGTCTAGTAACTCCTGATGGAGTGTGCTGTTGTGGAAGCTTGCAACTCATTTGTCACTGAGATGTTAAACGCCTGAAAGCACCAGTATTTTTAAATGTGTTACTTTTTACTTTTTCTGATAGGTGCTAACTTAGTTCAGAAACTTCAGAATAATCAGCTGTCAGTATCTAGCAGTTTACAATATTTGCATTAGGAAATATGAACACCAGGATTTTTTTTACTGTTTTAGTAATCTTGATGCCAGTAAATGAAAACCATCAATGAATGGTATATCTTAGTGTTTGTGTTCCATGATTTTTGTACTTGTGAAAACTCTTTTGCAGATCTGAAGAACAAAAAGTGCGGAGTAAAGATGACTATCAAGCAGCAGTTGAGAGACTGATTCAAGCTGCTCGTATATCTAATCCAAAGCTTTTTCTTAAGCACATGACAATGAATGTTAATATGGAACAGGTTTACAGTTTGGAACATAATTCTGCTCTGAAATGGCTGAAAGAGAATATGAAATGGGCTGCAAAAGTCTGGCTTTTCAGTAGTCATTAGTTGGTAAAGACCTTTTTTTTATGTATGTATTTTTTTGAATAGTTAAAGTAATCATTGTTAAAAATAATAAATCAATAGATCGTTCCCACTGTGTTCATACTGTTATTGATTCATTTTAAGAGTCAACACTTGTATTAGAAAAGGTTTCAAATCTTATCCTGTTTTTGGAATGTTTGTAGATTTTCAGAGATGATAACATAGGAACAGAATAACATTTTTCTTGAGGCAAGAATCATTGCGTAGATTACCTCACTAGAATCACTTTACCCTCCAGTGACTGACATCAGAAATACTCTGAATATGGTTGAATATCCTCCACAGCTTCCAGTTAACTATTTCCTTTTTCCAACTGAGAAATTAGAAGCATAATAGATTTTTTGTGTTTTAGTTCTTCAGAATATCTAGGTTCCTTTTTTGGAGGAGCCATATTTTTTCTATTTTGAGTATTTTTAAACCACCAATCACTATTTATTTGAATTATGCTAGTGACTAGGAACCCTATAAGCATTGTACAAACAATTAATAGAACAGTCCCTGTCACAGAGAGCTCACAGTCTACTTGTCAGGCAGGACACACACTTCCATCTGAAGTAGAAGTGAGTTGGAAAGCTGAAGTAGCAATATAATGAACAAAATTGAGTAGAACAGAACTTGCAGCTTGCCACTTACCTAACCAGTGCCAGACATCCAATCGACGCATCCATTTCTTATCTAGCTTGTTATTTTTTTTAAGATGCAAACTGCCATTTTTGTTAGCTGCCTATCAAGCTGCTGAATTTTAGATTAGACCAGTGGTGGGCAAACTACAGCCCGGGGGGGCCCCCATCCAGCCCTCCAGACGTTTTAATCCGGCCCTCGAGCTCCCGCTTGGGAGCGGGGTCCAGGGCTTGCCCCACTCTGGCACTCCAGGCGGGGTCAGGGGCTTGACCCACCCCGTGCGGCTCCTGGAAGCAGCAGCATGTCCCCTTTCCAGCTCCTATGCATGGGGCAGCCAGGTTGCTCTTCACACTGACCCCGCCCCAAGCACTGCCCCCGCAGCTCCCATTAGCTGGGAACTGCAGCCAATGGGAGCTACGGGGCAGCGCCTGCGGACAGGTCAGCGCACAGTGCTGCCAGGCTGCGCCTCTGCATAAGAGGTAAGTGCCACCTGGAGCCTGCACCCCTGATGCCCTCCCATGCCCTAGCCCTGATCCCCCTCGTGCCCTCCAAACCCCTCGGTCCCAGCCCGGAACACCCTCCTGCATCCCCAGCTGGAGCCCTCACCCCCCTCCCACACCTCAACCCCCAATTTCATGAGCACTCATGGCCTGCCATACAATTACCATACCCAGATGTGGCCCTCGAGCCAAAAAGTTTGCCCACCCCTGAATTACAGTTGTTTGATCCAGTCTATTGAAACATAGCTAGACCCGCACATCATTGGAGAAATTCCTATGAGAAAAGTTCTACTTAAATTACATGGAACACAAATCCCAGAGCATATAAACCCAAAAGTCTTTTATTCAGAACTCCTTTATGGTTTTGGAGAATCTTATGTAACTATGTGATGAGTTGTCTTCTCTCCCTTGCAGCCTATTTGTTTTTTCCCTTGCCTGGCTTGGCCATGCCTATATTTTAAATGATATGGGCATGCAGGGATTATTTTCAGTTCTGATATTTTCAATGTGAGAGGCCTCTATGCTTTCATGAGCCTACAGCATATATTTTAGCCTCCTTTTAATTTTTAATTGCTTCAACATTATATTCACAAATTTATAAAACTAAAATGTAATCTAGTTCAGCTGCATAAGTAATTTTAGATAATCTGCTTTAATTAAAGGTTTAGTTTATTTCCTACATAAAAAATTAAATAGATCCTGCCCTACCTCTATCTCTAGGCAAAGATTCAGAAAGCCCTGGGAGATGCTGAGTAAAGGCTGAAGACAGTGGGAGTAAAATAGTGTTGAATGGTCATAAAATTTCAGAAGAACAGGGGCTTCTGCACAATAACTCGGCTTCCCCGTTCTCCCCATCATAGGTTGTTGTTGAAGCTAGTCCCCTATGTTTAAAATGCAAAGGGATACCTGTCCGGCACATTATTGGTAAGACTTTCCAGATGAATGCCTTTCACCCCGATTACTTTTGAACCAATAACTGTCCTAGAGGTGCCTTATTCCAGATACTCTTCTCTTAAAAGGGATCATTCAGCCCTATTAACTCCCAACCAGCCTCCTTCAGTAAGGTTTATGAACTTTGGCCTCTGTATAGTGATAAATGTTTATTAGGTGGGACACAGGACATAACCCCATTTTCCCTTTTTCTGAATATCTGTTACATCTCTGACTACAAGTTTTTCTTTTTAAAAAGGTTAGATTTTTATTAAGTAGGAGGGGCCAGACCTGAAATTTCTCAGCTAGAATAAAGAGACGTGTGGAAGCTTGCCATAAGTTAGTGATCAGGACATGCAAATACATGGAGAGACACAGGGATGGATTTAAGTGGCAGGCTGCAGTTTTATTAATTTAATGCCTCTCTGCAGTATTATCTGTCCTCATTCCCCACCTCTCATGTACCAGGCATTTAAGTGTGTTCAAAGTGGGATTACAGAGCTCCCACTATATAACCTATTTCTCTTAGTCTACTCCAAGGATTCAACTCACTCCTGAATCCTCTCACCCTCATGTGTGCTGCCCCTTCCCCCATCTCTCTTGCTGAACTAATGAATGCAGATGTTGTCAGCCCTGGAGCTTAGCTGTGATCAATTTGCTAACCTGGCCACCGTCCTGTGGGCCCAATGCGCTACAGAGTGTTGCAATTACGGAGAGTCAGGCTTGTTCGGAATGTCTCCTGCAATCACAAAGAAAGGACCCCAGCAACACTTCCATAGGGACAAACATAAGCCTTGTAACAGTTTGGTTTCTAGCATCCTATTGCCTGAACTCTCTGGGAATCAGAATCCTCTGATGCTGTGGATGTCACTGCTCTAATACTGAAGGAAAATGTACCAAGATGAAGAACTAAGGCCAATAATACCTTCTCCATTACAGCAGCAAACTGATATCTGGTCAGGTAGCTGTCATACCTATGTACAAATAGTGGGCCAGGCTCACCTTTCCATATGTCTAGAAAGGCTTTGACTGCATTCATATGGCACAGATAGTCATCTGTTGGGGGTTGGACTAGATGACTTCCTGAGGTCTCTTCCAACCCTAATCATCTATGATTGTATGATAGTCACCCAAGTGTACTTTTAGCAGCACCAAAGCTGCTTTTCCTGTTTGTTTTCAAATACCTCAAATGCAAACAAAATGCTCTTTGTGTAAACCTTACATCAGTTATTTCTAATGCATGCTTAGACCTGTCCCCTGCTGCCTGTGGCACCAGCTCACTAACCCTAAAAGCACCACAGGCCACAACAAATGCATCTTTAAATAGAACTGCCTCCATCCTACAACCCTAACAGAATCTGTTTTTATGGGGTGCTTGTCTTCCCTGCATCTGTCACCTCTGGACTATCCCTCGAAGACCTTCTTTACTAAGAATTCTCTACATGGGTTAGGAACTCCTGCACCAAAAGCACAGACTAGCTAGGTGACCAGATATAGTGGATGAAGCCAATCCATGGTGCACCAGATTCCTTATATCTCATCATGTGTTGCTTGGGGATGGACCAAAGATGCTGGAAGCCTTCCCTAGCTCTAAATTCCCTGAACTCAACATGTTGTAAACCCTGTTTCCTGAAATGAGTTTTTTCTGCTTAAAATTTCAAACTTTTGGTGAAAAATCAAAACATTTTATGTGAAAACTTTCAGAAATGCTGCCAAATGCTGGGTGTTGGAGTATGGAACCCCCAAACTACATTTTCCTCTATGGGCTGGTCTCTCTGGCTGAACTATAATTCCATGATGTGCCGTGTTCTCTCTTCTTACTGAGCACTTGCAGTACATCATGGAAGTCGCTGGCTGTGAAGTATCATGGGAGAGGTCATCTGACTGGGGAACCTAGGCCATAGAGGAGAATGGCGGCATGAAGCAGCCGAACAACCACCCCCACAGGCACAATGGCAATATTCCTAATCGTTTTTTTGTTTGGCTGGAGATTTGGGGGTTGTTCAGTTTTTTTGACAGAAACTCAAAATTATCTACTGAGAAGAGACATTTTTCATTTAATCAAAAACCTAATTTTATGTCAAAAACCAGTTTCAGTGAAAAATGTTTGATCTCCATTGACTTTAATGTTAGGAGAGAGAATCATCAGGTGACATCACATGCTACTGACTGCATCACACAAACCTACATAATTATACAACCAATTTACTTACATGACTTATTGATTGGCATTTATTAGGATGCAAAAACATCTGAGTGCATGTAGGAATATTTATGCAGAACATGACAGAGACAACGAATGGATGCTGACTTAATTTAAAGCTTCACTGAAATATGGATGAATCCTGTAACTTATCAGCCCTGTTTCTAATTTCTTGCTGTGAGAAAGAAGTGGATCCTGAAAACACCACAGATTCCTAGACTGCAAGGAAAACTCTGCTTCCCTCCCACTTTCCCTATATATCACAGTAGTGGTATACAACTTTTACCACAGTGAACACCATTTTTACTGTGGGGTTGTTACAGTTATCTGGATCTGATTCTGACTGCCATGTACCATCTGAAAATATATTGTAGTATGAATGTATTACTTGTATAATTGTATTTCATGGATATAAATGTTGGTTTTTACCCTTCAAATGACCATGGTACAAGTGAGTCTGGTTTCACTCATTTTGATATTCCTTTTATACCAAATGACGGAATTTGGAATATCCCTACCTAGTTTAGATGAATTATGCCTTTCATTTCCTGTATTTCTTTTTGATAGGAGTGATTTCTCATTTTAGGAATTTCACTTTCTCATCCTAGATGCATTTAGCATGAGAAATTCTAGATAACTAGAGGCAGCGATTTAAACTCAGATTTTCAGAGTTTAAATCTAGGACAGATTTTCTACTCTCTTGCCTCTGGTGTAATCATACATTTCTGTAAAGTAGCTGTAAAGTGCTAACATTCCGGTATACTAGATGGAAGGCAATAATGGTAGGCTCGGAAAGATACGCTTATTGGTAAATGTCTATAAACACTGATTTCACCACACCCACAAACTGATGAAAAAATATTTCCTTCAAGAACTACTACTACTTAGTGTATGCACAATGTGCCTCAGGTGACAGTGACCAGGATTGATCACTGCCTTTGGTCCATTGGTTGGAACATTAGCTTCCCTGACTTGGGCCCAGTACTGACAGGGAGAGCAAGGTGAATACTGATCTATTCCCCCCCACCCCCTGAACTGAAATTTACAGATCAGCAAAGTAAGAAAAATGCTGCTTGAGAAATTACTGGAGTGATTTAAACATATTTACTTTGTATAGATTTACACATGATGTTGACATGTTTTAACAGCTAAAGCTTTAACTTTTTTAATCTTAACATCTCTTTAAATAGTTTCTGGCCCACAACTTAAAATTTAAATTAATAAAAGTCTAAAAAAAAAGTTTAAAAATAATATCCATCAAAATTATCAAAAAAATAAAATTCAGATTCTGCCACTCCTAGGTAATAGTCACAGACTTCATATAGTGCCTATTACTACTGAATTTAACTATATTTTTATGTTTCGCATTGAATCCCAAACACCGTTGTTATTGTGTATGCAATGTGCTCAATAATCTCTGTATTGAAATGTTGAGAAATTCTATTGGATCACCAACTTGCCAGAAATAAGGATAAGGGCTGTATTTGCATCTGGCCACCAACCTCAGGGTGTACTTTGTGTGTTTATTTAAAAGGAATGCAACGTCCCACTTGCTTGCACATCTAGATCCCAAATGAATATCAATTGCTGGGTAGCTCCCACGTATCAGAGGGAGAGCCGTGTTAGGTTGTAGCCACAAAAACAACAAGGTATCTGGTGGCACCTTAAAGACTAACATTTATTTGGGCATAAGCTTTCGTGAGACACCCCACAACCCAACTTCTGTGGGGGGTTTTACCCACGAAAGCTTATGCCCAAATAAATGTTAGTCATTAAGGTGCCACCGGACTCCTGTTGCTAGGTAGCTGCGTTCAGAAGTAGTGAAAGCTGATTTCCAGCTCAGAGAAAGAGCAGTGTGGGGCTCCCCAGCCAGGCTCACTACTCTCGGTGCGTGGGTGAGGAGACATTGCCAGGCCCCCCATTCCCAAACTCCGCGGAAGAAGTTGCAGCTTCGGGAGCTCAGGGGCGTGCAGCTCGCAGCCCCGCACCGCAGAGCTGCTCCAGCGTGCGTGGTTACAGGCAGGGACCCCCACGAGAGTTTTTCAGGGCCCTTGGAGTGGGGTCCTTCACTCACTCCGGGGGCCCCGGAGCTTCTTCCGCAACTGGGTCTTCGGCGGTAATACTGCGGCGGGGGGGGGGGGCCCTTCAGTTCCGGACCCGCCACCGAAGACCTGGCTGCACTTCGGCTGCGGGTCCCGCTTCGGCGGTAATTCCGCGGGGGGGGCGCCCCCGCCGCGGGGTCTTCGGGGCACTTCGGCGGCGGGTCCCGGAGCGGAAGGACCCCCCGCCGCGGAATTACCGCTGAAGCGGGGGGGGGGGCCCGGAATCCTCTGGGCGGCCCTGGCGGGGGGCGGGGGGACAGCGGCGGGGCGAGCCTGGGGCCTGCCGCTGCGGAGGAGCCCGCTAACAGCGGCCGGCCAGGGCCTGCCCCTGGTGGGGGCAGATAGGGAGAGTCCGTTCCTCAGCGTCTGCGGGGCTCGGGAGCCCGGCACCGGGATCGTTACGTTCTGCCTCTGAGAATTAAACACCCTCCACCGGGGCGCTCGGGCACGGCAGAGCTCCCGCGCATGCGCGGCTACTTTGACGGCTGGGGGTGCGCGAGCTGTCTCTCTTGGTCGCGGGCTAGAGGAACGCGCGAGGTGACGCGGCTGCGCGCGAAGACGGGCCAGCGCGCGACCCGGAGCGTGGGTGCAGGCGAGGAACCTGCTCGGGAGGTGGGAAGGTGACGGCGGCGACCTCGCGGGAAGGGGTCACTGAGCGTCGGCTCCCTACGCGCGCGCCCCGCGATGGGGACCGAGCTCGGGCAGGCGGGGGGAGGGGCCGCTGTCACGACGCTGAGGTAAGGGGGCTTGGGGGGGGGGCTGACGCGGCACGGCGGCTGCTGGCCTCCCACGTATCTCGGGGGAGCGTTAGGGCCTCAGCTGCGCTCACGGGCCCTTCCCCGGCCCACGACCCCTCGTGGGCACAAGCCGGGAGCTGCCCGCTGAACGCGCCAGCGGGCCGGGCCGAGGCAGCGATGGGTTTCCACGCGACTCGTTTAAAACTTCCCGCGGGATCCCGCTGCTCGGCCGGGCCCGCTCTCCTGGGGAGCGAGGCCGGGGGCGGCGCTTTCCAGTCACACGGTGGATGGAGCCCTGGGCCCTGCCGCTGTTTGTGTCCGGATTGTAACCCCGGTGTTTGCGGGGCCAGCCAGGTGACTGGCGCGGCCCACGCCCGCCTTGGCTCGGACCCACCCCGAGAGACGGGATTTTAAACCAGTAACCCCATGGGAACGCAGTCCGCCAGGAGGGGCAGGGCTGGGCTGCTGTGTCTGAGCGCCATTCGTGGGGTCTTGGGGTAGGGCGGCTCTGGTCAGGGTTTGGACGCAGACTGATCTCCCCTGGGCTGTAATACTTGGGGCTAGTTTAGGAGATGTTGGTGGCCTGTGATATACAAGAGGTCAAGATACATGGTGCCCTCTGGCCTTATAGGCTATGGATGGTCAAGAGCTGGAAGACACTTGGCTTGTGTTTTGTAAGCTTCTTCTGTATTTATGCTGAGAGTGCAAAAGCGTTCTGGCACCCTGCGCTGCTCTTCTGGAGACCAAAACTCCTCCCTTCCTGTCTCCCGCAAGAGGCTTTGATTTGGAACTGCAGTTACATGACTGCATCTCAGACCTGTTACATAATGCAGCATAAGCCCAACAGGTGTCTGCCTGAGGCAGCAAAATGTTTAGTCACTTGCTAATGGTGTGGATTTCAATGGTATCTTTTAAATATTCCTGTTGGCAAATCAGCCCTGATTCATTCTCTTTTGCATAGAGCTAAAGACTCGCATTTTAGATTTTAATTTTAAGGCAGTTTTTGCAGTCTGGAGATAGAATTTGCTGGATGCTTCATGAGATATTTTAAAAACTTACTCAAGTCTTTGAATTTTTGTAATTGCACTGCTTATGACCACTCTGAATTTGCCTGAGGTAGCAAAAAGCCACAAAACCAGCTCTAGTGTTTTACTCTTAACCTATGGAAATGTTGTAGCTAAAATGTTTATATGAATGTTTTAGTTCATTCTGTATATACTGTTGTTGAAGTAACCATGCTGCAGTCTGGCCAGTTAGGGAAATGGGTAGCTGTTTCAGCAGGCATAAGACTAGAATCTACAAAAATCTTTCACCAAATCACATGCTATTTTAAAGAGTGTGTTGGGGTTTTTTAAATTGTTTTAGAAAAGTGATCAAATTGTTGACTTAACTGATTAACCATAGCAGGTTTTGTGCAGCATGAGAAAAGTGAATATTTCCTTTGTATTTAAACTCCTTCAGCTTTTGCCTGTTCATGACATCTGTCATTCTTACTAACATTGGTATACCTGGAATCTTCAGTTCAGCATACTGCTGGGAATGCTCACAGCAATCAAGTGCTCAGTTAAATGTGAGGAATTGACAGCAATGACTGCTTATACACACACAATGCGGCTTCCCTTGAGGAGCCAATTATGCTGAACTATTTTGTGCCTTTCCAAGAGGGAAAAAAGGCCTACATACATATTAGCCAATACCCTTATACTTGATGTAAGGAAGTGTTTGGCCCTAGTTCTATAGAGAATTCCAAAAGTATTAAAGCAAAAATTATTAGGGCTGTTTTTTAAAATATATGGTGAATGGACTATTAACACAACTTGTTTCAAACTGCCCTAGATATCACTTGATTAACACTCTCTATAAAAATTAAAAAATACATTCAAATTTAAAGACAGATTTGGTTGGGGTTTTTTTAAATGCAGTAACTTTTTGCATGTCACTCTCCCTTCATGTTAAGGTTGAGAAGTGAGGCTCAGTAGGTCTATGAAACCAAATATATTTACTTTGAGTTCTGAAGTGATAAGGCAACAATGATGCTTTATTCCCAAAGACTTTGGTGTTACAAGTGGAGTACAGTATAAATCTACTTTGTTTGAGGAAATAAAGTTGTGTTTTGCTCAGACATAACTGTCTTTTGATTAGGGTGCAGATGAAATAATTCTGTGTGCGTTCAGTTGATCAGTTTAATAACATAATTAATACTGTAGCCAACACCAGATGTTTCAGAGGAAGATGCAAGAAAACTGCAGCAGGCAGTTATGAGAGAATCTGCCTCCAGAAATACTCCCTCCTAACCCTCAGTAGTTAGAAATTGGCTTAAGCCCTTCAAAAATTGTTTGGTGGCTTTTGGTTGGTTGGTTTATTTAGTGTTTACTACTATAATTCTAGATTTTCTTGTTATCATTCAAAAAATTGCTAATTTCATTTTGAAATCTAAAATTTTTGCCTCAATGATATCTTGTGGCAATGGATTCCATATCTAATTATACATTGTATGAAAATATATTTTCTTTTATTGTTTTTTTTATCTGCCACCTGTTTTTAAAGGGACTCAACCAACTTAAAAACTTTTTGTTTTGAAAAATTTGAAGTTAAATGTAGCACCTAAGATAACTGGAAGAAGTTTGGGTGGAAAACTGTTTTGCTCTATTTTTGTTTGTTTTTTTTGTTTTATTTTGTGGAATTGACAGCACTTTGTACATAGTCAATTTCACTGTTTTCCCCTGTATAGCCTGTCAATTTCTCCTGTGCTGAAAAGACAGTTATAAATATCAACAGGGAGACTGAAAAACATTTTAAATGTATCAAAGGACTTTTTAAAAAAGCCATACTCATCAGAAACTGGAGTATCTTTAAATTATTCTGTTTAAGATTTTCAAATAGTGTCAGTTCAAATCCACCTATGTCAATACAGAGTACACATTTTATCACATAATTTACTAAAGGATACTTTTTTCCTGTAGCTTAGGAAAAAATCTAAAAGCATCCTTGTGTAAAACCAAATCCTGCATTGTGGATTTTCTTAATTGTTCATTACCACTGTAACTTAAATTGTAAAACAGTTTTTTAGAGAATTGAAAAGGGAAAATATACATGGACACAATCATTAAATATACTTTCCTTTTGTATTCTTCTTTAAGTGATCTAGCGGATGTCTGAAAGTTGACTTGAGCATAAGCAGTGAGATGTTTTGCCATTTGGGGGCTGTGAGGAGGTAAGACTGATTGCCAAATTAATCTACCCTTTAACTTAGTAATTAAAAGCTGGAGGTTTTGTGTTTAATACTTTTCAATTTTTCTCTGAATCGGTCATTTGTTATCCATGTGCCATTTGACATTTTTACCACAATAGCTGCAATACACATTCAGTCATCCAATGGAGGATGAGTAGTCAGACACAGGCTAAACAGAACATAGGTTTGAGTATGACTTTATTGTGTGAAATAAGGTGATATGACAAAGCTAAAATTAAATATCCAAAATATAACTGAATTCTTATGCTATTAAAGTTCAGCATTACAGATAAAGTGAACTGTAAGGGTAAAGTAAATTACTTTTAACAAAGATATTCAATGTGAAAGCTACAGGAAAAAGTTAAGTTTAATAGATTTTTGACAACAATCTTCAACAGGGGGTATTATTTCATCAATAATTCTGTCTTGCGTTCCTATTGCATAACATCTTGTAGCAGAGATTGTGTTTGATAATATCTTTCACAATAGTGAGACTGCCCTACTCTTGGTGGTAATGATTTTGCTTTTGAACATGAATCCCTGTCTCTTCTTATCCTCAGTCTGAATGCAGTTTTTGGGGAAATTGATCACTCCTTGGGCAAGAAGCCAAGGACACCTTCTTTTCATTTTTTTTCTCTAAATTAATTTTAATTTCTTAATTTCGCCCTACAGCTATGGGATGCCTCAAAGTCTGTCTTCCATCTTTTCTGTGTATATTCTTCATTCTGTTCATGGGTTAATTATGGTCTGTGAGTGTTCCTCCTTTGAGTAAGTTCAAAATAGTTTTTTGCTAGGATACTCAGCCTACCTTCTACCATGATAATGTTACATATACCGGTTTGTTTTATTTTGTTTCCCATCTATCGCCATTACGATCTTGGATAAATGTGATTTGTATGTCTCAAGTTTAAAAAAAAAAAAAAAAAGGTTATGAGGAAAACCTTGTACGTTAGCCAGAGGTAACTTTTAAAGATGGGAACAGGTAAGGTACAGGGAGCCTAGGCCCCATGCCAAGCAACTATCAAGGGGTAGGGTGCTGACATTCTTGTATGGGTGTTGTCCAGGGATCTTTTTTTTCAGACTATCTTTTGTATGAGCTTCTAGCTGTGTCTGGTTAAATGTAAAGTACTTAGGAATGTCTGGAAGGGAAAATCTTTCTCTTACTGCCTCAGAGCCTCCTGGTTACTGCAAAGAAGTTGTATATGGGAGGGGATAACTTTTATTACTATTCTTTCCTGAATAACAGTGGTGAAGCTGACCAGTCTTGGTCATTTCATTCTGCTTCTTGACAAAACTAGGAGTAACAGAAGAGGTGGTAGAGTTGCCTCTCTGCCTATACAAGACTGTGTTGCTTTGGTTTACATTTGGTTCACATTTCAAAGGTTATTTTTTTAACTATAAGGGCTCCCCAACTTCGCCAGAGAAAGCTTTGTGCTTGGTCAGATGGATTCTTCAAGCCCTGCAAGTTTATTTGAATCTTAAATATTGACCTACCCTTTTTTTATTAGCCTCATCAGTTGTTTTGTTGTTAACTAAAGGCAGGGCTTAAATTCAGCCAGAGCCATCCAGAACAGAGCTCTGGTAAATATTTTCAAACCTGCAGGAGCCCTGGCACCAAGCCCTGGCAAATACTTGGAGAGAATTTAAACCCTGACCAAAGTGTTAGAGATACTGACAAACAAGATCAGGGTCCTTATCTCAACTTGAGAACTCAATACTTGTTTTAAAAAATTGTTAAAAATAAGATTTAGACGTGCACATGAGACTCTGATATCTGATCTTGTTTTAATTGCTGAATGGAAAGGTATTCACATGAATGAATCTGCTGCCCAAGTGGTGTAAAAGAGATTTGGAGATGACCCTAAAATGTTATGGATCTATGCAAGTTCTGTTTTAATTTGACTCACTATTTAATGATTTTGGAAAAGAAAAGATGTCTCCCAAAGACCAAACCATCTGATTGTTAACTTCATATTGCACTGACTTTCTCTTATTTGATTTTCAGAATATCCATATTTGCACAGATCTTGGCTTGTAAAACGTTCTTTGATCGTCTTTCTTGGGTTTGTTGATAATGGTTTTACTAGATCTCATAAAATTTGAACTAACTGCGATTTGACTATCGTGTTTGTTTGCAAAGGCATTTGGCGAGTGCAGTAAAACTTGATTGATTGGTCTCCCTTTTGGTCATCTTATTTCAGCCTTGCAAAATTATCAAGATAATTTTAACAGTCCAGGCACATACTCTCCTACCCAACTCCTCTCCTCCTCCCCCAAAAAAACAAAAAAAATCTGTTAGCCAACTTCTTTTATAGGGTAGGAGTAGACAAAAAGAAACATTCATCACAATTTATTCTCCAGTAAAATTACTCACCCCAGGAAATCAGGTGAATGGAGTTTTATAAGGCTATCTTATTATTTTTATATGGTCATCATTTCTATGTGAAGGATATGCAATTATGCCTCTTATCTTTCATTTATTCTCCTGTCTTGAGTTTATCAACCTCTGACCATACTATGATTTTGTCTGTCTTGTATTTAATTTTGTGAAGTGTGTTTTGTTTTGTTTTTTTGTCTATAGTTTAAATGAAAGACACTGCATAAATTTAAAAGTGTTTTACCGCTGAACAGAACTGAAGTGCTCTCCATCATCTTAGTTTCAAACTGAATGTGAATGCTGATGGAAGGAAAAATGACTTCTCATGGTAAATTAATTAGTATACTATGTGAGATCAGTCGGGAAGGAAAAATTCCATTGTTAAACATTTACCATTTACACACTGCCCTTGGTATTTATAAGTGTGCTGTCCTGTTCATTTAACACAACAACTCAGACAACTTTGTACTATGGTCAGAAACCTTAGTGATCTTTTACCCAGAATTTGCCTTTTCCTCTCATTTCTCTAATCTGCCATGCAAGTCTGCTCTTTGTCATTTCCAGAATGTTGTCAGAACTTGCCCTTACTTCAGCTCTGCCTCCTGAGATCCTTCTGGGGCAATCAAAAGTGCTGTGGTTATATAACTCTGCCACTGCAGGAAATGGAACCATATCATATTCATTGCATCTTGTTAGTTTTCACATCAGTTCAGAATTGTAATCCCGGTATTTACAAATTTCTAAAACTAAAGACACACTCACTCTGTTTGCCCACTACTTGCTCTTACAACCTTGAACTCTCTCTTTTAACTGTCCACAGTTGAAGCTCACCCTCTAACTTATGCTTTCTGATCGATCTAGAATGTCTTCATCCAAACACTCCCTCTCTTCAAATCTTACTTTAAAAAATCTTCTTTATCTATGATGGAAATTAAATCTGTCAGCATCCCTCCTCTTCCCCCGTTCTTGCATCTTTCCTCACTTTCAGCACTCTCATTTTCAAATAAGCTTATTTTCTTTCACTCCAGTCTACCTCCTGACATCATTTTGTCTTCTATACAAGAATATGCCTGAGAAATGAAGTAAATTTGCTCAGGATTAAAAATAGCCACGGGTATGTGGTTCTCAGAAGTGAACAAGAGATGCCTTCTCTGTGTTGAAATATGATTATTTCTTTTTCAAGTGCTCGTTCATATCAATTCCAATTAGGTGTGCACGTACCACATGCATGGCAGCCAGAAGGTTTTTCCCCTAGCAGCCTCCGTTGGGTTGGTCTGGGCGCCCCCTGGGGTCGCGCCTTCACTGCGCTCACTATAGGGCCCTGCCGACCTGCCACCCCCTCAGTTCCTTCTTACTACCTGTGACAGTTAGTCTGAACGCTCGTGGCTCTTGCTCTGCAAGTGCAATTCCCCTAGTTTCTTTAACTTCTTCATGTAAATAGTTTGTATATATAGTATTGTTAGTGTTAGTTTTAGATAAGGTTTAGTTGGGGGGTGCACCCTTTGGTTCCCCCCATGATGGGTTGGATCACAGAAACCCCCTTAGGGCTGCCAACTGATGTGCTAAGACTACTTCTAACCCCGCTTTCCCTGTCAGCTTGGGACTCCAGCACCCTGTCTCGTTGAGCCAGACACGCCAGTCTGCTCCAACACAGACCCAGGGTCTGAACCACGTGCCCCAGAGCTGCAGACTTAGCTGAAAGCAACTTAAGAAGTGTTCCTGTCTTTAACACTCAGATGTCCAACTCCCTATAGGGTCCAAGCCCCAAATAAATCCATTTTACCCTGTATAAAACTTACACAGGGTAAACTCATAAGTTGTTCACCCTCTATAACATTGATAGAGAGAGATGCACAGCTGATTGCCCACCCCCCTCCCCCCCAGGTATTAATACATACTCTGGGTTAATTAATAAGTAAGAAGTGATTTTATTAAATACAAAAAGTAGGATTTAAGTGGTTCCAAGTAATAGCGGACAGAACGAAGTGAATTACCAAGCAAAATAAGATAGGACACAGAAGTCTGTCTAATACAGTAAGAAAACTGAATACAGATAAAAACCTCACCCTCAGAGGAATTCCAGTAAGCTTTCTTTTACAGACTAGTCTCCTTCTAGTCTGGGTCCAGCAATCACTGACACCCCCTGTAGTTACTGTCCTTTGTTCCAGTTTCTTTCAGGTATCCTTGGGGGAGGAGAGGCTGTCTCTTTAGCCAGCTGAAGACAAAATGGAGGGGTGTCCCAGGGGTTTAAATAGACTTTCTCTGGTGGGTGGAGACCACCTCCTCTCTCCTATGCAAAGTCCAGCTCCAAGATGGAGTTTTGGAGTCACATGGGCAAGTCACATGTCCATACATGACTCAGTTTTTACAGGCAGCAGACATTGTTTACATGCTACCCTGAATGTCCTCAGGTAGACTTCTTATGTGGATTGGAGCCTTCCAAGATTCATTGTCCTTTAAGTGCTTCTTGATTTGCACATTCCTTTCCCAAGAAGCTGACCAAATGTTTTACTAAGGCTACTTAGAAATCAAGCAAGTACACAGCCAGTATTCATAACTTCAAATACAACAATGACACATGCATACAGATAGGAGGAATGTATTCAGTAGATCATAACCTTTACAGAGAGATGTTACATAGCATGTGTAGCATAAAACATATTACAGTTATGTCATATATACATTCATAAGCATATTTCCATAAAGCCTCCTGGGGTACACCATCACACTCCCCCTTTTATCCCTGGTACTGGGGCATGCCTCAGTCTCCAGAGTTTAAACCCTGCATAGACTGTGGCAAGCATATGCCAAAAAGTGACCCTCATGCTTCCTGCCTGAAGTGTCTGGCAGAAAGCCACCTCAAGGAGCGCTGCAAAATCTGCAGAGGTTTTTGGCTGAGGACCCAAAAAGAGAGGGAGCAGCACCTCAAAGTACTGCTAATTGAGGTTTCTTTGCATGCCCATTCAGACCCCAGCTCAGCAGAGCCGACTCAGAGCACTTCAGCACCAGGGCGCAGTGCCCTGAAACTGTCGGGACATGAGTCCGCACTGAGAAAGGACTCCAATAGAGACTCTCGGCACTGGCAGGCATCTCCTCATAGGAGCTCCACGCACTCTCATTCTCCAGTCCCCCACAAGAAGAGAAAACCTGCGAGGGGATGCTCCACCATGCCCAGAGCAGTGCTGAAGGAGCCCGCCTCTATGAGACCCGTCGGGCCACACAAGCTTGGCATCCACATTGAAGGTTGCGTTGACTCCTGACTCTCCCTAGGACCAGTTGAGTCTGGACCCCCTCTCCTCCCCTGTCTGGGAGAATCATGACTTGCAAATACCATCCACGCTGGAGGCATTCGAGGCAGCTGAAGATCTGATCGCTTTCACAGCACTGTCTCACCACCACACCCCAAGATAGGATAGGACGCCCGCAGCGGTCTCAGCACCACCCATGAGACCCGGGCGCCATCCAGGTGCAAACCGGCGATAATGCTGTGCCGATTGCCATCCCCTCAGCACTGATCACCAGTGCCATCAACAAGCGTGTGGGTAGGGGAACGTCACCAGTCCCCTAGCCCTAGATGCCACTCTCCAGCACAGACGCACTCTGCTCCTCTATGGTTGTCTTATACAGAGTCCTCAGAGTCAGAAACAGTCCTTCTGCTTCTGGTTCAGAAGGAACAGGAGTTTGAGGTCCCGCAGACAAGGATACCATCTCCAACCAAGACCGTGGCCGGGTCAGTGGCAGCCCCCTGCACAGTGGCCATTTTGGACCCCTGGACCTTCCGCCAGGGCCAGAGCCACTGGTCCTATTCTAGGTCGGCGACATATGTGCCCTCAGCCTCCCAGATGGTCACTGTACCTCTAGCATCAATGTCAGCTGTGCTTGCTGGGGCCCTGACAGCGACACCAGCCCTGGCCACACTGGTACCAGCTGCGCCACGAGATCCCCTCGTCATCCTTCTCACCTGACAAGGTAGTGGTATGCACATCAAATGCCCCAGCCCTAGAGGAGGGAGCTCCAACAACTGATGCACGGGGTGGCACAAAATGTGGGTACGCGGGCTGAGGAGGTGGTTGAGTCCTCTGACCCGATAGTGGACATCCTTGCCCCTTCTGGTCCCTCCAGTATCGCCCTGCCTCTGATACATACCATACAAGAGGCCACTAAGACGTGGCAGACTCCAGTCTCTTTGCCACCAACGGCAAAGTGGAATGAGTGGAGGTATTTCGTTCCCTTTAAAGGGTTCGGGCACCTCTATACCCAGACTTCCTAGTGGTAGCCACAGCGAATGAACGGGAGTGGCAGGGCTGCTAGGGGCCCTTCCCAAAAAATCAGGAGGCAAAAAAGATGGACCTCTTTGGGAGAAAAATTTATGGCACCGGGGGGCTACAGTTCCGGATCTCTAACCACCAGGCTGTTCTCAGCAGGTACAGTTACAACTCCGGCAGAGTGATGGCCAAATTCACGAAGTTGTTGCCAGAGGACTCCAGGGCAGAATTCTTTCTAGTGAAGGAAGGAAAGCTGGTTTCCCTGAGTCTCACTTCAGGCAGCCCTTGACATGGCAGACTCACTGGGTATAGCCATGAGATGGAGCACCTGGCTACAGGTGTCTGGGCTTCCGTATGAGGTCCAGCAAACAATTCAAGACCTCCCCTTTGAGAGTTTGGCCCTGTTTTTGGAGAAAACAGACTCCTGGCTTCATACCTTGAAAGACTCACGGGCCACCCTCAAGTCTCTGGGCCTCCGCACTCCGGCAAACCAGCAGAAACGTTTTAAGCCGCAGCCCCCCGCCTTGTTTATACCAGCCTCAAAATAGGCAGGACTTCTCCCGCAGGTGGGGTAAAAACAACAGAAAGAGGCCCCACTCTTCATCAGGCCCGGGCTCTGGTCAGGCGAAGCAGTCTGCTGGCCAGAAGCAGACCTTATGAAGATGCACCCGGGGCGACACACCAGTCTGGACACTGGATCCATACCGCCTTACCTTCTCGTGGCAACTGTCCCCTTTCTTCCCTGTGTGGGCCTGTATTACATCAGATCGCATGGTACTCCGCATGGTAGAAAGGGGATAGTCCCACCAATTCTCTGCCCTTCCACCCCTCTTCCCCATCCCTCTTCAGGGACCCTGCTCATGAGCAACTCCTCATACAAGAGGTGCACTCGCTCTTGTCGCTGGGAGCAGTGGAAGAGGTTCCTCTGGAGCTGAAGGGCTAGGGCTAGGGCTTCTATTCTCTGTATTTCCCAAAACAGGAAGCCAAAGGCGGCCTCAGGCCCATCCTAGACCTGCAAGATCTCAACAAGTTCATGAAGAAACTGAAGTTCCCTGTGGTCTCTTTGGCCTCAATTATCCCTTCCTTGGATCCAGGGGACTGGTGTGCCACCCTTGACTTGAAGGATGCTTACTTTCACATTTAGATTATGCTGTCCCACAGAGGGTACCTCAGATTCATGGTGAACCTCAAGCACTACTAGTTCACAGTCCTCCCATTTGGCCTGTCAGCGGCTCCTCAAGTGTTTACCAAGTGCATTGCAGTTGTGGCTGTGTTCCTGCATAAGCGATAGGTACAGGTGTTTCTGTACCTCGACGACTGGCTAATCAAGGGCCGCTCATAGAGGCACAACTTGGCTTCATAAGAGCAACTTTTGACAAACTGAGCCTTCTTCTCAATGCGCAAAAGTCAACTCTTATCTCCCATTTAGCAGATAGAGCTTATAGAAGTGGTACTAGACTCCACACAGGCCACAGTGTACCCCCTGGAATCGCAGTTCCAGTCCCTGGGTGACAACATTCAAAACCTCAGACGGTTCCCTACAACCACAGCAAGGAATTGCCTGAAGCTTCTGGGACACATGGCCGCTTGTACCTATGTAGTACAGCATGTTAGACTCAGACTTCGGCCTCTTCAGGCATGGCTAGCCTCGGTGTATCGCCTGGTTCGGGACGGTCTGGACAAGATCGTCACTCTGCCTCATCCAGTCCTCAACTCCCTCCTGTGGTGGCTCAACCCGCAGGTAAGGTGTGCGGGGCTCCCCTTCACCAGACCTCACCCTTCCCTTTGCTGGTGATGGATGTGTCAGCACTGGGGTGAGGAGCGCACGTGGGAGACCTCAGGACACAAGGTCTCTGGTCCCAGGCGGAGCTCTCCCTTCACATCAACGTCAGAGTTGAAAGCAGTCCTCCTAGCATGACAGATCTTCCAAGTTCATCTGGAGGGAAAATGTGTATCGGTCATGACAGACAACACGACAGTGATGTTTTATATAAACAGATGGAGGTGCACGCTCCTCTCCCCTGTGCCAGGAACCCCTTAGACCGTGGGACTTTTGCATAGCTCACTCGATCCTCCCCAGGGTACAGAATGAATTGGCAGACTATCTCAGCAGGTTGTTCCACAGCCATGAGTGGTCCTTGTGCCTGGATGTCACAAACTTTATTTTCCAACTCTATCTATCTCCTTCCCCTCTGCTCACAATGCACTCCACAAGGGCACAGGCTTCATCAGCTGCATTCCTGGTGCATGTTCCAACCCAGGAAATATGCAGAGCAGCGACATGATCATCAATATACATTTATTGCCTCGCATTACGCTATTACCCAGCAGGCCAGAGATGATGCAGCCTTTGGTAGAGCAGTGCTACATCAGTGAACCTTTGAGCTCTGACCCCGCCTCCAAAATTTGGGCTTGGTATTCCACCTAATTGGAATTGACATGAACAAGCACTCAGAGAAGAAAAAACAGTTACTTACCTTCTCGTTACTGTTGAGTTTGAGATGTGTTGTTCATGTCTATTCCAATACCCGTCCTCCTACCCATCTGTCCAAGCAGCCACCAAGAAGGAACTGAGGGGGTGGTGGGTAGGCAGGGCCCTATATTGAGCACCATGAAGGTGCGACCCCAGGGGCCACCTGGGCTGACCCAACAGAGGCCACTAGGAGAAAAACCTTCCAGCTGCCATGCATGCAGTGTGCGCACACCTAATTGGAACGGACATGAACAACACATCTCAAAGAACAACCGTTACAAGAAGGTAAGTAACTGAGTTATTTTTAGCCCAGAACTAATGCTTTGTTTTTATACTACTTTTCATCCAAGAATAGCAAAGTGCTTTACAAATATTAAACTTCTTAGTTACTTTCGTACCTTCAACTTCCGGGCATTGACTTTGAGAAACAATTCCAAGATGGCAGCCCTCAGTATCTCTGACTAGTCCAATCACCAGTTTTTAAAAGAGGTATTTGTGTGGAGGATTTCATATATGAACTTGCAACATATATCCCTTACCTTCTCCAAATACCACTTTTTGAATGCCACTAATCAGAACTGTTAGCATCAACCATCTTTGTAACACAGTAGGCCTGTTCTGGTTAAACAGGATTTTGTAGATCCCATGGGACAAAATCCAGCCTTCTAGTATGGCTTATTTTTAAGTGATTGTATTTCATATGAGTGTTTGCACCGTTTTGGTAACTTTTCTTTTATGTAGTTTATATTACTGTGTCATTTGATGGTTACTTTAATACATAAAGCTTTTATTACCTTGTTAGGTTGTGTCTGGAGAAAATATTGCTGCAGTGGGTTCTTCAGGCAAGACCTTTGTCAGGGGCTGAAGCCATCAATGCTCTCAGACCTTTCTATTTTGCAGTGCATCCAGATTTCTTTGGCCAGCATCCCAGAGAAAGGGTAAAAATATATTTTTGTTTCTAATGGTGTTTTCATTTATATGGTATATGAAGAATGGAAGTATGTTATTAGTTTAGTTTTTTTACGCTGTCAAAGTTTGATCTACCATTTGTAGAACTAACATGATTGATATTGGTGATTAGGAAAATAGAACTTTAACAAGATAATGTCCAGCAAATTCTTATAATTTGGACAAAGTATATCCCCAGACTCACTGATCAGCCTTTCACTATTCTGACAATCTGGAGTCTTGATCCATACAAAACATAGAACTAATGCAACACTCCATTTTATTTTTTTTTAAACGTGTGACAGCCTTTACAAAAATTACCTTTTACTTTTAATCAAACCTAATTTTTACCTGGTTTTGGAAGCTATCTTGAACATTATATATGCTTTAACTTCTGTTTACCTTTATCTACCATCAAGTCAGCTATTCATGCAGTGAAGACAATTTTTTAATAAAATTACTCAGTCACCTTTCTATTTAAAATATATTGATGTGTTTTCATGGAATTGTGAACTATGTTTAATATTTTGAAATTTAGTTGTATCTTATTAGGCTAACAGTGCTAGTTTACTTTTAAATAAATATGCTATGTTGAGAAAGCTGACAAAATTAAGTATTTACAGTGGCTCTTATTTTGTTTTGTACAGGAAATCAATGAAAACTCTCTTAAGAGGTTAAATGGCTATTTGGAGAATCTCCAGAAACCAGGATTTAAGTCTTTTAAGCCAACTCAACTCACTTTTTATGTGAGAGAGAGAGAACAAAACTCTTCTGATGTCCAAGAATCCTTCAGTGCTGCAGGTGCCTTTTTTATCTGATAATTTCTCTTGCAAAATTAAATACTTAAAATCCTTTCCATAGTTTTGTACTCTTCACACCTTTTATAGTGCCTTATCTAATACCCATTGATGTCCATTGGCATTGGATCAGGCCCTTAAAGGCCGTCCCAGGTAATTACACATTTTTCTAATGGAAAATCTTTATTAAGAGAGTGGTTATAATGGGTTTAAATGTAACTAGGAGTTCTGTCAGTAATCTTACAATGAAATTGAAATAATACCCTGAAATACTTGCCAGATATCAATGCTTTTAATTCAGCTGTCTGTGTATAACTTGAAGATAGTTTAGGGTGTTACTTTTATTTTCTCATTATTTGGTCCAGCTGTAGCATGTAGACTCTCAGTATGTTATAGAAGTGCTGAATGACCTAGAGTAGCAGGGGTACATTTTAAAGTGCAATTTGTAAATTTCAGTTAATATTTGCTTCACTGGCAAGTTTGGCATGCTTGTCTCTGAATTTTCCTCAGATGTTTTTACAGTTTTGTCTAATGAAGTGTTAGTCTGTATTTTAATTCATGTTCTGTTTTCTAGTGGTCAGAAAATTCTCACATAAATGAATGTTGAGTGATCCTTCTGCTAGAAGAAGAAAATCATACTAGCCTGCAGAGAAAAATAGTGGTATATTTGAGCCACTTAGATATAAGAAAAAAGGGAGGTTGTTTAGTAGTTGGAACGGGGGGACTGGGTCTATGTGGTTCTGTTTCTGCTTTTGCCACTGACTTGCTGTAACACTGTGCGAGTCAGTTAACATCTCTGTGCCTTAGCTTACACCTCTGTATAATATGTGTAATGTTTGTCTCTTGAATTTCATAGGTGTTGAGGCTTACTGTTTGTGAAGTAGTTTTAGATCCTTGCCTGTCTACATTATATTTAATCCAAAATAGTATTTTTTGTTAATAAATCTTACATAAAGGGCTCTCAGACAAAACTGTTGGAGTGAAAGCAATAGAAGTGTTTGCACCTCCGTCATCTTTATTTTCTATTTGTCACAATTGCAGATAAGCTTCAGACTCACCTATTGAGCCAAATAGTTGAAATATCCTAGTAGTTATGGCTCTGGACTTGTACAGTTGTAAATATTAAACTATATTCTGATGCCTTCTGCCATGGTAATAGTTTGAAATCTACAGTACTTGTTAAATTTCAAAGTGAAATTATAACATTTATTTATCATATAATACATGTATAGTTTGTTTTAGCTTTTAAGACAAGAATGAAACAATGTGAATGCATCTAAAAGCTCAGCTATTCAGTTGAATACAATATTAATTGATTTGAGGGTTGCGTTTTATAGGTTTTCGAGCCGTCAGTTTTACTTTGCACACCAGGGACTTACTAAGCACAGTATTGGACATTCTCAACTCCTGCAGCTTATCTACTGAGCATGTCCAAAGCGTGAACTCTCAGCCTCACAAAGAAGTAAAAGGGACGTTTTACAGGCCTATCAAATGGGACAAGACTTACTACTCATTTACTGGATTCAAGGATCCTGAGGAAGAACTAGAACAAGCCCAGAGGGTGGAAATTACTCTAATGTAGGTAAAGGTTTTTATTAACTAAACTAGTGTTTTGTAATATACCGTATATACTTGTTCATAAGCTGAATATGTTTGGTAAAAAAGTGACACATGAAAGAGCGGGGGTCGGCTTATAAACGGGTCTACACCAAAATTTGATGATTTTAAATTCTGTGGAATCATTGAATATCTAATGCATTGTCATTTTGTTTATCTGGAGTGTCTGCAGGCATGGAGCCCCTCAGCTCCCATTGGCTGGGAACGGCAAACCACAGCCACAGGGAGCTGAGGGGCTCCATGCCTGCAGACGCTCCAAGTAAACAAAACGTCCCGACTCGCCAGCAGCTTACCCTGACGGCCGGGAGCCAAAGTTTGCCAACCCCTAAAATATAGGGTCGGCTTATGAAAAGGTCATACAGTTTTTGCTATTTTTACCTAACCATCTTGGAGTGTCAGCTTATAAACGAACAGGCTAATGAGCAAGTATATATGGTAATTAAGTACACCTCTACCTTGTTATAATGCCACCCAATATAACACGAATTTGGATATAACGCGGTAAAGCAGCGCTCTGGGGGGGCGGGGCTACGCGCTCCGGCAGATCAAATCAAGTTCGATGTAACGCGGTTTCACCTATAACATGGTAAGATTTTTTGGCTCCCAAGGGCAGCGTTATATCGAGGTAGAGGTGTAGTCTGATTTTAATAGTGGTAAAATAGGTTAAGAGTTTTTGACAAACTGCTTATTTTTTATCACTCCCTCCAAGTATTATTCCTTGCCCTATAATGATGTAATTGACCAGTGCTCAAATGAGCAACTGCAGTAATCATAGACTCTGGTGAACGATGGGCAAAGAGGCAAGGAATGTTTAATCCTAGTTTTTCATTGGTTTGCTGTGGAATTCCACTATAGATTCATCTAGGGAATCAATCGATTTCAGATGTTATAACTCTCCTGTAATTTACTTAAAGCTTTTGGAACACAAAATAATAAATTTAAATCTATACAAGTCAAGACATTAATTGGGCACCATGTTATAGAGACCTATAAAAATGCTCTGTATCTGTATAGTGTGGTTTTTGCAGTGCCTATCATCTTTTTGTGTCTAAGCTTCTAACATCTGTTTCAGCCTTAGGGCATCATCTTAAATATCCAAACGTTGGCAATTTAATATATGCAGTTAGCTTACACTAAATGCATTATGTTGTGATTGAGAAATCAACTGCTGAAAATTGCTTAGTATTCTTAGTAATCCTGAATGAGCTTACTACTAATTTCTGAAGAAATAAACGCTGATCATGAGACACTTTTAAAAAATGACTGAATTAAAACAAAAACAGCATTATACAATTTAATTTTTATTCCCTTGAATATAACAATGCAAAATGTGTGGTGTTTATGCCAAGTGCCAAACTAATTAGAGTGTAAGCTCTTCAGGTCAGAGAGCATGATACCTAGCATATAAGGTCATTGTACTACTGTAAAACACATAACGGATATAAGTTGTACATGAGTTTTGTTTTCTGTCTGTGTGTAATTGTACATACTTTTCTTCTATATCATGTGCCAGTTATGATTACTTCATAATTTGTATAAACTGTCATTTGAAGAGGGACCTTTTTCTTGTATCTGTTTTATTTTCATGCTTGAGTTTAGTACTTTTTCTTAGCGGTGGAGTATAATATTGCTCTTGTAAAAACAAGGAACTGCAATCAATCAATTGTGTATAGTGAGCATTTAGATAGCTGAAATAGTTTAAAAGTTTAAATAGAGTAAAGGAGGTCATTAAGTATCTCTTAGAAATAATTGATTTTAATCTTTTGAATGTCTCAGACATTTTTCCAGTTATGGCAAAAGCTCTGCCAGGTTTCTGACCAATATTACAGCTATCATTTACTGTTTTGTTTTGAGGGGTTTTTTGTGTGTATATAGTAAAGATCACATTTCCTCTCGATTTTATATTCTGATTAGAAAACAATATACATTGTTGACTTAGGACATGTCTACACTGAGAAGTCACACTCTGGCTTGTCATGTAGGAGTCTACAGCACATTAACTGACCGCTCACTGACTAGTTATGCAGACTGCCACTGTGCACTAATAGTTCCAGAGTGTTGTCTCCATGTGGGCAAGCCCTGAGAAGTCCGTCTGCTGCTTGAAGTTACACCAAAATTACAGTTCAGTCAAAGTACCTTCCTGTGAGCAACTGAATCCCCATCACTGTTAAGAAAGGGTTAAAGGCCAGTTGGGTATATTCACTCCACATGGGTGGAAATTAGATAGTTATCAATCAGAGGGGGGGACAAAAAAAATCCAGGGATAACTCAACAGACACCTGGGCCTTATAAATAGGCTGAGAGAGTTCAGTGTTGGGGAGAAAGCCGCAGGAAGCAGGTGGGTCATTGCTGCAAAGAGCCAAAGTGGCAGATACTGGTGGAGGCTAGAGGCCTCAGGAAGATTTAGACTCAGTGGGATAGTGCTTGAGAAACTGAGGAAAGGCAGTGAAACTCTAGGAAAAGGTTAAGCGCAGGGCCCAGAGACTACATTGATTTTTTGGTCGTTTGGATTACGCTTGAATGTTTTGTTAAACTGAAAGGGATTTGGACTAGTAGCTTCTCAGCCAGAGGGCTAAATGGCGTGCAAAGACAGGCAGCCTGCAGGGGGCTCTGTGTGGTCATAGCCCCCTCAGGTTTGGCATGGCTGCTCTTCTGTCTCCATCTGTGGAGGGATGGATGGGCCAAACCGAGTGGTGCTGTGACAATGTGTGTCAGGTCACAATGCTCGTAGCGGGGAGCAGAGCCAAGCCAAGCTCCACAGGACAGGAGCTGCGACTGCAGGGTGACCTCAGTGTGGGCTTTATTCAAATTCACAATTCACAATTAGCATGAACACTAATGCTATGATTGTGACACAGCGGTCACAATCAGGACAAAATATTGGCTAATGGTATGGATTCAGCTCAGAAAAGAAGTTCCTAAAAGGTGTGGCATCTGAAAACGTTCATATCTGAAATATCACTAAAATATGGAATGTGATATAGTGGAATAATTTTTATCTCATGTTATTTTAGGATTGTAAAATAATGCTCTAGTATTACTAGTGTATATTTGCATTTTGCTATTCACATTTGTGCAGCACAAAAATAATGGGCTATTTTTAATACTGTAGATGTGGCCTTAATTGTATTTATGTGCACTGCACACAACTGCTAAGACCTGAGATTTTGCACTCAACAGATCCCTCTCTTTTGGTTCACTGGGCCTGGTAGAAGCACCCACAGTTTTAAAATTGTGCTGTTGGGCTCACTTCACATTGTCCTTGCTTAGATATTTAGATTGCCCTGTTTCCCTCTGCTGCCCCCCAGCCATACCTAAATGCTCCAGAACTCAGTTCATTCCTGATGGTTATCAATGACGAAGGAACCCTAGAACTGTGACCTCTACTCCTCAGTGTTCATCCTAGCTCATGTGAGGTATCAAAGTATTTCACCCATCATATCTCTCCCCCCACTCTATTATATCCTTTGACTCTGGTGTCAGTTTCCTTAAATTTAAAAACAAAACACACCACAACCTTGTGTTAGTCCTCAGAGGCACTGACATCTGACAGAGTTGTTTTAGAGCTGCTCGTGTAAACCACACCAGTCTTTCAGTCCCCTCAGAACAGCTAGAGTAATAGAGCTGCCTCTCTAATACTACCAGAGGTTTCAGAGCAGCTTGTGTGGCAGTTGGTGCACAGCTTTTGGGGAGCTCAAGTTCTCACTTACAGGTACATCAGAGGCATTCAGCAGCTTCAGTCACTTATGTCTCATTCCCTTTGGAACGTCATTGAGCTTCATAGACTGATCTTAATGCAAGGGCATCTTCGGTGCTCTTAAGGCCTTGCTCCTCCCCGTGTGAAAAGAGTGTACATCACTGCTGCGCTTTATCTTTGAAGCACCAATGGCACACTTCTCAGCACATTTTCTGGATCATGTGTTGTGTGGTGTGTTTTCTGTCTGCTTCCCTTTCTCTTTCAGATTGAGAAGGGCCCCTGCAGCTTTAAAGAAGGTGGATGTGGTCATACAATATCCATAACAAGTAGGCATGACTGCTGTGTCCTGGTTCAGTGAGGATCACGATTGACTAGGATGTGAGATGATCACAGATGTCAGTTTGAGCCATTAGGTCCCAGAGGGAGCTCCTCCTTATAAATTCCAGTGCTTCTGATAAGTCTGGAGAGAATTTGGCCTTAAAGGAGTCAGAATTGATACCCTATGCTTCACATCAGGGCAGGCCTTAGGGGTGAGCGACCTGGGCAACTGCTGTAGTCAGGAGAGTATCATGGTGAAGAGGCAAAGGTCTCAGTTTCCCCCTCGCTGCCTGCGGGGTGCAAACTGGCATGACAGGAGCGCCCACCTCCTTGCTCCAGAGCAGATACCCCCTGCTTGCCACCACACCTGGTTTCCCAGCCCACCTCCCAGTCCCACCTCTGACTCTGCAAGCTGATGAGCTCTTCCCCTGCACCCTCTGGGACTGTCCCAGCCTGGGCCATTCCACCTTCCATGGGTGGCCTGAATGAAACCAGTGCTGCCCAATAGAAGGTGAGTGTGGCATCTCAGCTGGCCAATGGGAACTAGAAGTTGCTGGCCTCTTTTGGTTTGGGAGAGGAAGGGAGCTGAAATTGCAAGAGAAAAAAATGAGTAAGTATGTGGGAGGTGGTTTCCTGACCCCATGTCCCAGCTCTCAGAGGGCCTCCCAGGGCTTCCAGGTCCCAGGGGGACCCTCCCTATACCCTAGCTCCCAGGAAGCCCCTCTCTCTGCCCCCCAGGTGCCAGCCTCCCAGTTCACAGGTCTCCCCAGTTCTCAGGGTGTCCCCCAGGTCTTTGAGGTCCCACTCCCCTATTCCACACACTGACCACCCAGTTTCCCAGCTCTCAGGGGCTCTCCCCGTTTCTCTTGTTCATTCCAAAGGGAGGTGTCAGTGCAGAGGGTTGGAGATATTTCGGGAGTGAACCTTCCACCACCCATCCTAGCTGTCTCCAGTGCACTGGAGTGTTTGCATTTTAACCTTCCCTGCTCCCCCATAGCCTCCCTTCTCTGGAAGTTGGAAGGGGCATTTGAATATTGGGAATGCTCAGTATTGGGGTGTGGGGAAAGATCTGTCCTTTTGAAGCCCCCATGTCACTACCCCACCCCTGCCTTCCCACACAAGCAAACTATCTGTACTCCTCTGGTTCCCTCCCCGCTTTCTGGGGCTCTCTGGTCACCATGCTCCCCTGCCACCACAGTCTGTGGTGCCTTCCTGTTGCTGTACCTTCCCTTAGGCTGCTGACCCGTTGTGGAGAGCCCAGGGAGGTGCTGGGGCAATGAGGGGGTGGGTGGGGAGCCCAGGGAGGCAGCGGGGGCCAGGGGCACCAAAATACAAGTTCACCCAGGGCGCTATTTTCCCTAAGGCTGGTCCTGCTTCACATCAAGACTGAGTTGGCATTTCTATGGGGGTGTAGGTCTGATGAGATAGATCCCATCATTCTACTTCCATCCTTTCAGAGCAATTAACTAGATGTACAGTATCAATATTGCTGTAGTGCAGTGAACATGTCCTCATCATGTGGCTCTTGAAGCTGATTTTTGTGGTTAAATGAGGCATCATAGTTCTTAAACCTCATTCTGTACTATTAGGGCTCACAGGACTTTCAACTTGTAGCTGACTTTGCCAGTGAAGTATAGCTGTAGTTTTAAAGTAACTCACAATAAATTGATGCATTCTCTGGATGTATTGAGAGCTATGTTCCCTGATATCAACATACACAGATGGAGCTTCTGTCAGACCACTGTTTTGTCATGCCATAGTTGGTACAAAAACTTGGGAAAGAGCTTGGACACATTTCATTGCTACAAGAGTGGTCAAACTTAATATTTTTATCAGCTAACTGCCCTCTGCTGTCTGTGCCCTGTCATGGTGAGACAGCTTGCATGCTCTAACGATCCCCAGAGTCTGGGTCAGCGAGGACTTTTTGATCCAGCAGGTTCAACCATGCTGGACTGGTCTGTAGGGAAGGGGCCAGACACTCTGGCCCTCCAGGTTTGGGGGTTAGGCACAGGGCTAACGACCCTGTCCCGTAAAAAACAAAATATGTTACAGAAACTGCGGCAGAGAAATCAACCATTACTGTGTGTGATGGCCTTCAGGAGTCAATGACCCATATGACTGCCAGTGGTGAAAGCCAAAAGGAAGCCACTGGCATGAAGACTGAAGTACTCAACACCAACACAAAAATAAAACACAGGGACAATGTATGAAACAGGGAAGCCAGCTCAAGTCACAGCAGAGAAGAGACGCTACAACTTACGCATCCTGCGTGTCAGTGAGAACAGATGGACGGGATCAGGAAGATTAACAACAGCCTTGGGAGAAACTTTGTTGTATTCTGGCCAGGGTGATGGATGACTTCCTGAGGTTGTTGCCATCTTTTTGGAGAGGTAGTAGAGCGGTCCCTGCTTGAGTGGAAGTCAATCAGCAGCAGACTTATGAGAGCCAGATGGAAAGGGAAACAAAATAATATCACCCTGATTCAGTGCTATGCTCCAACAAATGACCGTGATGAAGAAGCAAAGGACAAATTCTACCTTGCACTACAGGCGTAGTTAGAGAGAGTACCACACCACAACCTAACTATCATCATGGGAGACCTGAATGCCAAGGTTAGTAAGGACAACACAAACAACGACAGAGCAATGAGAAGACACGAGTGTGGCACCATGAATGAAAATGGAGAGGCTGATGTTGATTTCTGCAATATGAACGATGTAGTCATCAGCAGAACCCTATTTCAACATTCTGAAATTCACAGGCTGACATGCGGTTCTCCAAATGGCAGAAATAAGACCAGATCAACCATACGATGATCAATGGCAAATGACAACACTCACTGACAGATGTGAAGGTGAGAAGGGGAGCAGATATTGGCAGCGACCACCACCTTGTGACAGCCTCCATCAAACTAAAACTGAGAAGTGTGGGTCCACCAAACAAGGAACATCGACATTATGATGTTGACAAGCTAAAAATCTCCTGAAATACAGAAAGCCTTCATTCTGCAGTTAAAGAACAGGTTTCAGGCACTTGCAGACCTTGATGAAGAGGAGGGGAATGCAAATGAGGAGATCAACAAGAAGTGGGATAAAATAACAACAATCTATAAACAGAGCAGTGAAGCCTGTCTAGGCTACAGGCAGAAGAAGAGAAAGGAGTGGATTACACCCAACACATGGAATACCATAGAGCCCTGAAGAAAAAAGTTTTAGACACAAAATCCCAGAAGCTAAAGGACAAATACCACAAGAAGTAGTGCAAGGCACACTAGGAGGTCAAGCGCCTTGTGAGAGCGGACAAATGACATTATATTGATACTTTGGCAACACAAGCAGAGGATGCAACTGCTAATGGTGAACAAGGAACCGTCTACCAAATGACATGGCTTATCAGTGGCAAACGGGAAACACCAACAAACATTCTCATCAGGGACAAACAAGGCCACTTATGGACAACAGAAAAAGAACAAGAAATGAGGTGGACAAAGCATTTCAAAGAATTGCTGAACAGGGAGCCACCTATACAGGAAGCAAACATTTAGGAGGCAGAAGATCTTGATATCAGCACAGACACCCCAACTAAGAAAGAGATCATTCAAGCCATCAAATGCTTAATAAATGAGAGAGCTCCTGGCAAGGATACCTTGAATGCAGAATTGTTCAAGGTAAATCCTGAGTTAGCAGCATCTATCCTGGCCCCTCTATTTACATCTGTATGGGAAAGGGAAGAAGTGCCAGATGAGTGGACCAATGGGGTTATAGTGAAGATACCAAAGAAAGGAACCCAATGATTGTAATAGCTGGCATGGTATCACACTTTTATCTATGCCAAACAAAGGTATTGTATAAGATCATAGTCCAGCATATATCAGAGGTAGTTGATAGCATTCTTAGAAAAGAGCAAACCGGTTTTTGAAAAGGGCCTGGATGCACAGACCAGATTTTTACTCTATGAAACATAATAGAACAATGCTTAGAATGGCTACAGCAACTCTACATAAACTTCATAGACTTTGAGAAGGCTTTTGATAGCATTCACAGGACCAGCCTATGGCATATTCTGCAGGCATATGGAATCACTCTGTATAATCAGCATCATCAAAAGCTTCTTTTCCAACTTTACATGTAGTGTTGATCACAGTGAGCTCAGTTTTTGAAGTCAGAATAGGAGTACATTAGGGGTGTGTCATGTCTGCAATCCTCTTCAGTATTGCCATCGACGGGGTAATGCGGCGTACAACAAAAGACATGTCAAGAGGTATTAAGTGAACACCCTTCTCATCCCTTAAAGGCCTGGACTTCGCAGATGATCTCGCTGTCCTATCACATAACCAACACCATATACAAGAAAAAACAACTGGACTCAACACATTCAGCCAGCAGATTGGACTGAAAATCAACCACAGTAAGACAGATATCATGACCTTTAATATCGGCTCACCATGAGCAGTACAGATAGAGGATCATGCTCTCACCAATGTAGAAACATTCACATGCTTGAGCAGTGCCATCAGCCAGAACAGTGGAACAAGCCAGGAGATTCGGAACAGAATCAGTAAAGCCAGGAACACCTTTAGGAGCTCAAATACAGTCTCTGGAAGTCTTCAAAACACAACACCAAAACCAAACTCAAGATTTATCTGAGCTGTGTATTTTCAATACTACTTTATAGTGCAGAATGCTGGGGAATGACAAAGTCTGACATGTCCCAAACTGTCTTTATTCCATAAAACCTGCCTCAGAAAAATCTTCATGATGACTGGTGCCCCACCAGTATTGGCGGGAGGGCGGCACCAGTTAAAGGGGAGACATGGGATCTCCCCACGTGTCTCCACCCCAGCCCAGGGCCCCCGTGCTCTCCCCACCCCCTTCCCACCCAACATTACCTGTTGGGGGGGATTTCTGTCCACCCGCTGTGCCAGCTCTTTCTGGCAGCCAGAGCTGGGCAGGGAGCAGGAAAGAGCCACTCTTGGCTGCTGCCTGGTGCAGTGCAGCTGCTTCCTGGGAGAGTGCCTGGCTGTGGCAGCAGCAGGCTGCCTCCTGCCCGGCTTAGCTTCCAGGATAGCAGCTGAGCAAGTCAGAGCCACCTCCACACCCAGCATACTCAGTCTGCTCCTGTCCCCAGAAGCTAAGCCAGAGCAGGGACCAGCAGCAGCCCACTCCATGCCCAGGTTCAGCTTCTGGGGGTAGGAGCCGACTCTGAGCATGCCAGAAGCTGAGCCTGGGTGGGGGGCAGCCTGCTGCTGCCACAGCCAGGTGCTCTCCCCATCAGCCAAGACACTGCACTGCACCGCACCAGGTAGCATCCCAGGCAATGTGGCTAAAAGAGGCTCTGGCCCCACCTCTTCCTCTCCCCGCCTGGATCGGCTGCTGGGAGGGCACTTGACCCTTCAGGATGCTCCCATGCGTCACCTCCCTACAATCTCAAACCAAGACCTATTCACACAGTGCAGCCAAGCAGATATGAGCACCATCATTACCAGGAGGCGCTGGAGGTGGATTGGCCATGTGCTTCAGATGGAAATTGATTCCATCACCAGAATAGCATTAAGGTGGACACCTGACGGCAAGCGAAAACAAGGCCACCCAAAAACAACGTGGTGAAGACTGGGGCACCGCTGGGGAACCATTGAAAGACTTGCCAGAAACAGTCAGGAGTGGAGAAGCTTCATCGCTGCCCTAAATGCCAAAGGCGTAATGGGAACGATGTTGATGATGATGATAAACTAGATCATTTCAAAATGTTTGATCCGTTAAATCTCTTAAGATGCTGCTTTTTAAAAGTTCATGAGCTAAACCTGTGGGAACATGATTCAGTGACTTATCTACAGTTATCTGTTATACTATAATAGAAATGTTACACTAAAAATAGATTTACTCTTTTCAAGAAAACATTCTTTTAAAACATTACCTGATTTGATAACTTGACATATTTCTTAAAGTAGACATTAATATTTTTAAATAGCAGTACAATGTGCTTGAGAAAAATGGTCTTGAATAGCCATATATTTTCTTTTTTACAGCTCCTGGTTAGATAATAGTGAAAAAAGTGCAATAAAGAAGCTGAGAAAGAGCTTACCACTTAGGGAAGAACTAAACCGTTTAAAAGATGAACTCACTCATCAGCTACAGCTCTCTGATATCAGGTAATGAAGTACAGAAGATCTAACTTAAAAGGGTCAAAACAAGCATAATTTACAATTTTGTAAGGCCACATAGACTAAAAACAAAGTAATGCAGTTAAACTTTAAAAAATATATTCCAGCAAAATGTCTATTTTATATGTAGTCATAAATGCAGTACTCCACTGAATACGATTATATTTTCATCAGACTTGGATGGGACTAAAAATTTGCATTTACAATAACTGAACTAGACCTAGTCTTATTTATAAGTCAGGAGATTGTACTACCTAGTAGCATGGTTGCCAATTCAGGAAAACACTTAAGCATGTGCTTCGGTTCTATTGTAGTCAATAGGACCTAATCACATGTTTAAGTACTTTGCTGGATAAAATTGCTTTCCTGAATTGGAGCTTGAGCTTGCTTATATAACTAATTTAGCTTAAACAACTTAGCTTCTCTTTCGATGCTGCATATGGTACTTATTGACAACCTGTGAAGACTTAGTAAAGATATTGTTGTCCAAAATATCAGAAACAAGAGTCCATGGAGGGAATATTGTAATAGCTTTAAAAAGCAGGTTCTGTACTTGGATTTCTTTATTCCAAAATATTTCTTAGAAAATACAAGTTGTTAATATTTGAGAACAAAAATGCATCTCTTCAGGGTATGTTGTGAAAGCTTTGCGTTAAATAGCTTTCAGGTTTGTTTAGTGCAGTAACATGGGGTTTAAAGCCAGAAGTGCCCACCAGATCATCTGATCTGACCTTCTATATATCACAAGCCACACCACCCAAACTGCTACATTTTTATCACTCCCTCCAACCAAAAATTCTCCTTATTAGACCCTAAGTTCCAGACTCACTTTGTATTACTGAATTTCATCCCATTTCTGTCACTCCAGTCTTCAAGGTCATCCAGATCTTCCTGTGTAATGTTCCAATCTTCCTCTGTATTGACGATGCCTCCAAACTTAGTATCATCAGCAGATTTCATTAGCGCGCACACTTTTTGTGCCATGGTCATTAATAAAAATATTGAAAAAGATTGTTTCCAAGACCAATCCTTGAGGAACTCCACTAGTAACCTCCCTCCAGTCCAATAGTTCACTTTTCAGCATAACCCATGGCCTTCTCCCCTTTTAGCCAGTTCCTTATCCATCTTACAGATCATGTACTGATCCCCATCTTTCCTAATTTAACTAATAATTTCTCATGTGGTACTATATCAAATGCTTTACTGAAGTCCAGGTATACAAGATCTATTCCATTTCTCTTACCTAAAATAATTTATTTTCTGAAAGAAGATCAGGTTAGTCCGATTTGATCTACTTTTAGTAAATCCATGTTGCATTACGTCCCTTTAGCGTTTTTTCTCCCACGAGCTTGCTCTTTCCTTCACAATTTGTTCTAAAGCCTTACATACTAGTTACAGACCTGCTATTCTGACTGCCTAGATCACTTTTTTTACCTTTCTTTAAATATAGGTCTGACATTAGCTATTCTCCAGTCATATGGGATTAGCCCAGACTTTATTAAAAATCCTTGCTACTGGACTAGCAATCTCATGTGCCAGTTCTTTCATATTTTGGAATCTAAATTATCCGGGCCCCTGATCTGAGCATGTTAAGATCTCTTTTTCTTCCACCTCAGATGTGGTAATTTCCATTTCTACACACACACTTTCATCAACTATAGTGCCTTCATGCACATGTTCCATATTATCATCCTTATTGAAAGCCCACAATGAATTCATTTAGTTTGAGCCATATCTAGATTCTTTAATTTCCTTCCCATCCTTACTGCTAGCAGCCCAACTCCACCCTTCCTTATTCTATTTTTATATAAACTAAAAAGATTATTTTAATTCCCTTTGCAAGAGTTAATTCATCTTGATTTTTAACAATTCTAACAATTCTTAGATTTTTCTAACCTCCAGATGTAGCTTTCTTTATTGATCAACCCTTTTTTCCATTCCTTATAAACTCTCAGCTTACTCCTAATAATCTTTTTGAGGTTACTATTCTTCCAGCTGGTGTGGAGCTTTTCCCTACAAGCTTTTTTTCTTTGCTTGGGATGCAAATTTCAGATAACTTTTGTATAGTTGTCATAGGGCAGTCTCCTGACAGTCATTTCCAGCCTCAGTGACTGACCACCACAACTCCAAATCATCTTAAACACCACTGTGCTTTATATTCCTTCAAAAGGCCACAGCCTGGAGCGTTATTTACATACTGCTTACAGTCAGTAGCCAGCTTCCTCACTTGCTTCTGGGGAAACAGCGGAGTATTAAGAGCAGCCAGTCCTGTCTACTCCTGCCTTCCTTCAGGCTCCCAATACTCCTCCCTAGCACTTCCTTCCTGTCTGCTTATATAGTCCCAGCTGCAGGGATTTCTTCCACCCAATTAGCCCCTGAGCTGTATCTTTACTCAATTAATTGGCATGCTCTGCCAACTACTTGTCTTTCAGTCAGGTCCCAATTAATGTATGCTGGTGAGGATTTGAGTGACAGGGTGCTGAGTCAACTCATAACTCAGAATGCTCTGTTAGAAGTTGATTTTGAAGAAATTCCAAGCCTCCTCCACATTTAAGTCCTTGAACTTTTCAGTTGACTTCTTTAACTAATTCCCTTATTTTCCCAAAGTCTGCACTTTTGAAATAAAAGGTCATAGTTAACGAGCTGATTTTGATTAAGTTTAAATTAAATGGAAGGATAATCAGCTCATGATCACTTGATCCAAGGTTAGTTCCTAAGACTAGCTCTTCTATGAAATCCTCACTGCATAGTAAAACCAAGTCAAAACAAGTTGATGGACTCTTTCTGAACATTGAATAAAATTGCTTGTTTGTGGTTTTTAATTTTTCTTTCATAGTCTGTTATCAAAATACTGTAATACTATATTGTTACATTTTGTGGAAAGTTAACATTTTAATGAAAAAAATTACAAGAAAATGCTTCCTGTTCAGAATTTTTTCTAACTGAGAAGTAATTGAATCTTAATGGGAAACTGCTACTTCCACCTCTTACAGGTCAATGCTAATATGGTTGGAGGCTTTAAAAGTAAATAATGGGCTAGATCCTCAGCCATTCCAAGCTTATGCTTGGGACGTTTGAGCAGAGGGTGCAGGGTCTAAGCCACCTTTTTTGTGTCCCCAATCCTGGAGCTACTGAGGGTCAAAGCAGCCTCAAAGTATAACATGGAGTAGCTCTTAGGCTGATCTGAGTTATGCCTGCTGTAGTTGTCCCATTAGGGCTCTTGCATGGTACCATCCCTCTGTGCCCCGATGCTGAATTGCTACGCTGGCTTTATGCTAACTGAGGATTCACATCCTATTCACATCCTAATCTGTGGTAACAGTCAGTTTTATGTTTGAGGCAGTTTTAAGTACACTGAAAAGGGACCTGGGAAAGCTGAAGATCTGGCCCATAACTGTAAACTGTGTTAACGTAATGTGGAGGGTATAGTGACCAAGAAACCTCAGAGTTTAATAACTATCTGAAACATTATCCTTAACTTGCCTGTTCTGTGTCAGTGTTGAGGGGATCTCAAAATTGTGAATGATTTTTTTTTAATATACACATGCTGTAATACCTGAACAGAAGGTGAATTAAAGTTAATGTATTTTTGTGGGTTTAATTATAGGCACATTTTGATAGCAGCAAAAGTTATCCTAATGTCTCTTAATTAAATATTGTAAATCATAAACATTTATATGAATACAGCTTTGAAAAGGGCAACAAAAATGATAAGGGGTATGGAATGGCTGCCATATGAGGAGAGATTAATAAGACTGGGACTTTTCAGCTTGGAATAAAGACAACTAACGGGATATGGAATCTGTCTATGAAGTCTATAAAATCATGACTGGTGTGGAGAAAGTGAATAAGGAAGTGTTATTTACTCCTCATAACATAAGAACTAGAGGCCACCAAATGAAATTAATAGGCATCAGGTTTTAAACAAACAAAAGGAAGTATTTTTTTCACACAATGCACAGACAACCTATGGAACTCCTTGCCAGAGGATGTTGTGAAAGCCAAGACTATAATAGGTTTCAAAAAAGAACTAGATACATTAATGGAGGATAGGTCCATCAATGGCTATTAGCCAGGATAATCAGGGATGGTATCCCTAGCCTCTGTTTGCCAGAAGCTGGGAATGGGCAACAGAGGATGGATCACTTGATGATTACCTGTTCTGTTCTTTCCCTCTGGGGCACCTGGCATTGGCCACTGTTGGAAGACAGGATATTGGGCTAGATGGACCTTTGGTCTGACCCAGTATGGCCGCTGTTATGTTTTTATGAATGGATAACTTACTCTGGCTGGACATTCAAAGGGTATGTCTACACTACCAGAGTAGTTCGATTCTACTTAAATCGAATTTGTGGAACCGATATTACAAAGTCGAACGTGTGTATCCACACTAAGGACAGTAATTCGACTTTGTGAGTCCACACTAACGGGGCAAGCGTCGACATTGGAAGCGGTGCACTGTGGGCAGCTATCCCACAGTTCCCGCAGTCCCCGCTGCCCATTGGAATTCTGGGTCGAGCCCCCAATGCCTGCTGGGGGAAAAAATGTGTCGAGGGTGGTTTTGGGTAACTGTCGTCATTCAACCGTCACTCCCGCCCTCCCTCCCTGAAAGCGCCGGCGGGCAATCAGTTCGCGCACTTTTCTGGTGAGTGACAGCGCGGACGCCACAGCACTGCGAGCATGGAGCCCGCTGCGATCATCGCTGCAGTTATGGCCGTTGTCAACTCCTCACACCTTATCGTCCACCTTTTTCACAGTCAGATGCTGAGAAATCGGGCAAGGAGGCTACGGCAGCGCGGTGAGGACATGAAGTCTGAGAGTGGCACAGACCTCTCACAAAGCACGGGACCCCGCGCCGTGGACATCATGGTGGCAATGGGTCATGTTCATGCTGTGGAACGGCGATTCTGAGCCCAGGAAACAAGCACGGACTGGTGGGACCGCATAGTGCTGCAGGTCTGGGATGAATCACAGTGGCTGCGAAACTTTAGGATGCGTAAGGGAACTTTCCTTGAACTGTGTGAGTTGCTGTCCCCTGCCCTGAAGCGCAAGGACACCCGGATGCGAGCAGCCCTGACTGTGCAGAAGCGAGTGGCCATAGCCCTCTGGAAACTTGCAACGCCAGACAGCTACCGGTCAGTAGCGAACCACTTTGGCGTGGGCAGATCTACCGTGGGGGTTGCTGTGATGCAAGTAGCCAACGCAATCGTTGAGCTGCTGCTCTCAAAGGTAGTGACCCTGGGAAACGTTCAGGTCATCATAGATGGCTTCGCCGCGATGGGATTCCCAAACTGCGGTAGGGCTATAGATGGAACTCACATCCCTATCCTGGGACCGGACCACCAGGTCAGCCAGTATATTAACCGAAAGGGCTACTTTTCAATGGTGCTGCAAGCACTGGTGGACCATAGGGGACGTTTTACCAACATCAACATCGGATGGCCGGGCAAGGTTCATGACGCGCGTGTTTTCAGGAACTCTGGTCTGTTTAGACGCCTGCAGGAAGGTATTTTCTTCCCGGACCACAAAATAACTGTTGGGGATGTGGAGATGCCTATAGTGATCCTCAGGGACCCAGCCTACCCGCTAATGCCCTGGCTCATGAAGCCCTATACAGGCGCCCTGGACAGTGACAAAGAACTCTTCAACTACCGGCTGAGCAAGTGCAGAATGGTGGTGGAGTGTGCTTTTGGACGTCTCAAGGGGAGATGGAGAAGCTTACTGACTCGCTCAGATCTCAGCGAAACCAATATACCCATTGTTGTTGCAGCTTGCTGTGTGCTCCACAATCTCTGTGAGAGCAAGGGGGAGACCTTTATGGCGGGATGGGAGGTTGATTACTGCTGATTACGCCCAGCCAGACAGCCGTGCGATTAGAAGAGCCCAGCGGGAAGCGCTGTGCATCCGGGAGGCTTTGAAAGCTAGGTTCCTCAGTGAGCAGGGTAACCTGTGACTATTAAGTTTGTTCCCCCCCTTCCAACACACGTTTAAAAATAAAATACATGGAACTTTGTTAATTAACACCGTTTTCTTTATTACTGATTTCACGGTAAAGGGTTGAAACTGGGATGCAGACTGTGGTGGGTAGGGTGTGTAGTGCTGCAAAGACCGCTTCTAAACTCGAGGAATGACAGGCTCCTGCTCCTAGAGCGGTCCGCAGTGGCGGACTGGTTGTTTCAACGGAGCCTGCCACCCCTCCTTTTCGGGACTCTGTGTGTGGTGGCTATGTGACTTTGTGGCGGGGGAGGATGGTTACAGATCCCCTGCTGCGTGGCTCTGTGATCCAGGATAAGGACCGCTGCATAAGATCTCTAACCGCCCTCCCCCGCCACAAAGTCACATAGCCCCCCCCCACACACACACACAGAACATGAAAACCACCTCCCAGACTGACCAGGGTGCCTAGTGACTGCACTGTGTGTGTGACCTGCTGCTGAACCTGCCCCCGTGTCTGTACCCTGGTAAAGGTGACTGTCCTGTCCAATTACCAACCTCCTACCCCCCCTTCAAACACAGTCTCCTCTAAAAGAACATGACGGAAACAGTAATTAACAGAAAAGTATTTTTTATTATCAACTAGACAGTTAGGGGATGAAACTGGGATTGGGGCTTGGGTGAGGCGGGAAGGAAAGGACTTATCAAAATTTTGGGAATGAGAGCCTTCTTGTACTTGAGCACTCTGCAGGGGTGGAGTGACAGTTTTCACGGCCCCTGCCGCCCCTCCTTCTTGGTACTTTGGGTGAGGGGGGTATGGAACTTTGTGGCGTGGGAGGCCGGTTAGACATAGACTGCAGTGGGGCTCTGTCCTCCTGCCTCCAGTCCTGCAGAACATCCACAAGGCGCCGGAGCGTGTCCGTTTGCTCCCTCATTAGTCCAAGCAGTGTTTGAGTCGCCTGCTGGTCTTCCTGCCGCCACCTGTCCTCCCGTTCGCTGTGTGAGCGCTGGTACTGCGACATGTTCTCCCTCCACTGGGTCTGCTGGGCCGCCTCGGCTCGGGAGCAGCCCATAAGTTCTAAGAACATCTCGTCCCGTGTCCTTTTCTTTCGCCGCCTAATCTGTGCCAGCCTCTGTGAGGGGGATGCCGGGGTAGGTCGGGAGACAGTCACAGCTGTGTGATGGGGAAAAGGGAGTGAATTCCTTACAAAGATACATTTTTGCGAACAATGAACATAGTCTAGTCTGTCTCTGTGAACAAGACCATGCACAGCACCTATCTCATGCGCACTCAGGACAAGGTCGACTTTTCGGCCTTCGCATTCAGTGCTTGGGGTCTTGCAGTGGAGATCAGACAAGCGGGGCAGGACAGCAGAATTCGTGTAGCAGGCAGACATGGTAAGCCGTAGACTTTTGGCTGCTTAAAACTTAATTTATAGCACGGTCAAAGCAATGCTCCTAGCGTTGGCCAGTTCCTGCTGCCGGCAATCCGGAAAGCATGAACTCTGCCCCTGTCCCACCCCCTCGCGGCTGTCCCCGGGGAAGATCCCTGTATGCTGCCCCTGTCCCGCCTCCACCGCGTGGCTGTAAACCGCCGGTTACAGTTATGTAAAGGAACAGGCAAGCAGTCCCAATACTAACATTCCCCTAATTCAAAGCAGGTCACCATGAGCGAGATCACCCTGATGAGGATCAGTGACATAGATAAAGACCGCATGCTGCGTGAAAGCCTGCAAAAACCAAGGCCCTATGCCGCCATGCTCGTCGAGGCAATGATACCCGAGTACCTGATGATAGCCTGGCGCGGAAAAGTGTGCTACCACGGAGGACGCAATAAGGCTGCTCTCCCCAGGAACCTCATGCAGAGGCTTTTCAATTACCTCCAGGAGAGCTTTGTGGAGATCTCCCATGAGGATTTCTGTTCTATCCCCGTACATATTGACCTTCTTTTCACATAGTTAATATTCCTGTTCTGTTAAAAATAAATGTTTACATGTTTAAAGCACTTACCGACTGATCCTTCCCCTGATTCAGGGTCCGGGATAACGGCTGGGGAGGGTTGGTAGGGGATCTCCGTGAGGGTGATGAAGAGATCCTGGCTGTCGGGGAAATCAGCGTTGTAAGCGCTGTCGACTGCCACCTCGTCCTCATCTCCTTCCTCATCTTCCCCATCTGCGAACATCTCCGAGGAACCGGCCGTCGACACTATCCCATCGTCAGAGTCCACGGTCAGTGGTGGGGTAGTGGTTGGCGGCCGCACCTAGAATGGAATGCAGTGCCTCGTAGAAACGGCATGTCTGGGGCTGGGATCCGGAGCGTCCGTTTGCCGCTTTGGTCTTCTGGCTAGCCTTGTCTCAGGTCCTTGATTTTCACGCGGCACTGCATTGCATCCCGGCTGTATCCTCTCTCTGTCATGGCTTTGGAGATCTTCTCGTAGATCTTCGCATTCCGTTTTTTGGAGCGCAGCTCCGAAAGCACAGACTCATCGCCCCACACAGCGATCAGATCCAAGACTTCCCGGTCAGTCCATGCTGGGGCCCTCTTTCTATTCTGAGATTGCATGGACACCTCTGCTGGAGAGCTCTGCATCGTTGCCAGTGCTGCTGAGCTCGCCACAATGTCCAAACAGGAAATGAGATTCAAACTGGCCAGACAGGAAAAAGAATTCAAATTTTCCCGGGGCTTTTCCTGTGTGGCTGGTCAGAGCATCCGAGCTCGGACTGCTGTCCAGAGCGTCAACAGAGTGGTGCACTGTGGGATAGCTCCCGGAGCTATTAGCGTCGAATTCCATCCACACCTACCCTAATTCGACATGGCCATGTCGAATTTAGCGCTACTCCCCTCGTCAGGGAGGAGTACAGAAATCGAACTAAAGAGTCCTGTATGTCGAACTAAATAGCTTTGTTGTGTGGACGGGTGCAGGGTTAATTCGATTTAACGCTGCTAAATTCGACAGAACCTCCTAGTGTAGACCAGGCCAAAAAAAACTAAGACTCTGCTTTCTGCAAGATATGATGCAGGAAATTTGTTAGAGATGTTTTTCTTCCTTACTTTTAGTACATGCACATAAAACTTTCAATTCCAGTACAGTAGTTCCCCTAATAGCAAGCCAAATCAACCCGTCCAATATATGAGCTAAATACTGGGCTGAACTCTCCACGATTCAAGAGAGAAAGGAATCTTTCCCCCTGCTTGGCTGTCGAGCACCTGTATAACTGAGTAATTAAGGGCTAGTTACTAGTAAGTGCGCCTACTTAACTTTATGCTGTGTGAGTAACCCAGCTGAAATCAATGGACATATTCACAGGCGCAGGCCTCCACTCTGGCCCTGCTTCCACCCTACCCCTTCCCCCAAATTCCCAGCCTGCCTCGTCCCACTCAGTTCCGCCCCCTCCTCTGAGCGCGACTTGTCCCTGCTCCTCCTATCTCCCCTCCAGCGCCTCCTGCATGCCACAAAACAGCTGATTGCAGGAGGCAAGAGGCGCTGATTGGCAGAGCTGCCAGTGGACGGGAGGCGCTGGGGGGGAGGTGTGGGGGGAGGCAGGCACTGGCTATCGGAGGGTGCTAAGCACCCACTAACTTTTTTCCAGGGGTGCTCTAGCCCTGGAGCATGCATGGAATTGGCGCCTATATACTCACTGCATAAAGTACATGTGTAAGTCTTTTTAGGAACAGGGCTGAGGCTGCAATAAACTTCACAATCCTAACCTCTTGTCCTCTTCTAAGAAATCAGTAAATTTATGAATAAAACTTTTGTACTGAACTCCCTTCTGCGTATAGAAAAAGATACAAAGAAAGTATCCTGAGAAACAAATAACTGCTTTTTGCATATCCAAATATAGTTTTTAGCTTTTTTCAGTTTGTTTTTCCCCTACACCATCTTCAGTATGGCACCCACTGCAAAAGAAATTCTACATTTTCCATTTTAATTACTTAATTATTGGTTTATATATGAGATTTGATTAGTGTATGACTCAAACCACTTTATACACATTCCCAGTTGGATTATTTGCTATTTATTACTCTTCAGTGACTGTGATTTTTGTTGCTATGAATTACTGCTTTATTGTAAAGCTCTTAGCACACTTTGGGCACTGTCTTACATTTTTTTAAAAATCCTTTTATAAGACTGAGTGAGATATTCTCAAGTATATTTTTCTTTAGGTGGCAAAGAAGCTGGGGTATTGCCCATCGTTGTAGCCAGCTACACAGTCTAGATCGTTTAGCTCAGCAGAGCCCAGAAGTACTGAGGAACGTTAAAGGTATATTTCCTATTACTTTTCTCTTTTGTGTGTGTGATGGTACAGTAATCATCTAAAGATAAGCATGAATCTTATGGTATACCTCATGAAAGCATAGAACAACCTGCCTGAGTTACTTAAGAAATTATCAGTGATACATAGTTTAAAATTCAAGTGATTTTATTTCATAGTTATTTAAAATATTGACTATTGTCTAGTAACTGACTACAACATCAGGATTTAAAAGCATTTGCTTATTTCAGCTTGAAGTCTTCATATAGACTCATTTAAAGACTGTACTTTCAGATATTCAGAAACTCACAATTTAAGGTATTCATAATATCAATCTTACAGAAAATATACATATCTATTTATATATGTTTAATAATGACAAGTGAAAAATAGTCACGTACAACATATCAGAGTGATCACATAATATAATTATAAATATGATTCTTAGCATTTCTTGTTAGTCACATTATATAATTGACATTCATTCATATTAGCCATATTAAACGCAAATGCTTAATGAATACCTCAAAAGAGGTTTGAGTATTTGAATACCTGAAAGTGCACGCCTTGTAAATAAGCAGCCATAGATGGTGTGTGTGTGTGTGTATACATATATGTGTGTGTGTATATATATTATTATTATTATTATTACTATTTGGCATTTGTAGACTGTTAACCCTTGCTTCAGGGTCCAGGATTTTTAGTCTTAACACAAGTCAACTCCATGCTTCCAGATACTGAGTTGTACTTTATTTGCCAGAGAAACATTTAGGTATGAGAGTGCAGACACTTCAGAACAGGTGTGGGCAAACTTGCCACATTTAGGTATAGAAATTGTATGGCAAGCCATGAATGCTAATGAAATTGGGATGGGGGTGCGGAAGGGGGTGAGGGCTATGGATGGGCCTAAATGAGTTCAGGGTGTGGGAGGGGGCTCCAGGCTGGGGCAGGTGGGGTGGAGTGCAGGGCGCAGGTGAGAGCTCGGGGGTGGGAGTGGGGATGAGGGGTTTGGGATGTTGTAAGAGGGTGCTCCGGGCTGGGACCGAGGGGTTTGGAGTGCAGGATGGGGATCAGGGCAGGGGGTTGAGACACGGGGTAGGGGGTGTGAGAGCTATGGCTGGGGGTGCAGGCTCTGAGGTGGGGCTGGGGATGAGGCGGTTGGGGTGTAGGAGGGTGCTCCAGGCTAGGGCTGAGGGGTTCAGAGGGTGGGAGGGGGATCGGGGCTGGGGCAGAGGGTTGAAGCACAGGAGGGTGGCTCGGGGTGTAGGAATCTGCTTACCTCAAGCGACTTCCAGAAGCAGCAGCATGTCCCATCTCCGGCTTCTACACAGCGGCACGGCCAGGCGGCTCTGCTTCGCACCACCCCATCCACAGACACCGCCCTGCAGCTCCCATTGGCCTCAGTTCCCGGCCAATGGGAGCTGTGGGGGCAGCGTGCGGAGTGGAGCTCACTGGCCGGCCATAGTTTGCCCACCCCTGCTTTAGAACCTATGAGATTCCTATACACAACCCCCTTATTCTTATGGCCCATGTGAACCTGGGCCTAATGCCCCATCTCTTTGCATTCCTTCAGAGAAGTATACATGTAGGAATCAAGATGTATTGTCATCAAAGTGCCCCAGATCAACTCACAAGGGTAGGGATGGCTGCTCTTCAAGAGGATCCTTTGGATTAGAAATGGGTGAATCATTGGGAACTTATTTTCAGTAATGAAGTGCCTTCCTCCATCTCTAGCTCTCCTGACCTAGATGACACTAGAATCAGCTTCTGTCTTACCTCTTGATGAATACAAGTTATTTAAAGTTTATTGGATAGACAGGTGAAATAACTACATTTGCCTGTTTACACTATGGAGGAGAAATCCCATAAATAGTTATACAGTCCAGACAAAAGACTCTAAGATAGCTTTTTCTGTCAGAGGGACTTCTGGAACTACGTGAGATCTGTGGCTCTCTTTCATCCATGCCACCAGTATCCAAGAAGAATGATAAACTCTAACAGGTGCCCCAGGCAGGACAAAAGTACTTCTACCAGAACCAGATACTGGGTTCACTTATGGTCTCTGCTGCCCTGGAAAAGAGTAAGTTGGTGCAGTAATTATAATCTTTCCTTGGGGACAAGGAGACAAAAAGATGGATCACTAACTCTCAGAATATCTAATTAACCTGGCCAGTAGGGCTTGTAAGAACTTTTTTACTTGGGTAAAGTAATCTTCTCTTGTAGAGCATATTACGGAAGACCTACATTCTGAAATCAAATCTCTTGTTCAAGAAGGATTGAGCATCTCTGAACACTTTCAGGTTACCATGTGACCAGGGCCGCCCACAGGATTCCGGGGGCCCGGGGTCTTCGGCGGCGGGGGGCCCTTCCGTTCCTGGACCCCCCGCCGCCGAATTACCGCCGAAGCGAGACCCACCGCCGAAGCGCAGCCCGGTCTTGGGCGGAGGGGGGCCCCGCCGCGGGTCTTCGGGGCACTTCGGCGGCGGGTCCCGGAACGGAAGGGCCCCCCGCCGCCGAATTACCGCCGAAGACCGGGCTGAACTTCGGCGGCGGGTCCCGCTCCATCTTTGGCAGTAATTCGCCAGCGGGGGGTCCTTCCGCCCCGGAGTAGAAGGACCCCCCCGCCGGCGAAGACCGGGAGTGGCAGAAGCTCCTGCGCCCGGCCACACAAGAGTTGGCCGAGCACCCCGGAGCGAGTGAGTGACCCCGCTCCAGGGGCCCCGAAAAACTCTGGTGGGGGCCCCCGTGGGGCTCGGGGCCTGGGGCAAATTGCCCCTCTTGCCCCCCCTCTGGGCGGCCCTGCATGTGACTCCTCTGATACAGCAGATTGATCTGTGGCAATAACTGTTGGCCAGCACACATAGCATCACACTTAGTCTTTCTCAAGATTCTCAGTTTTGAATAATTATTCATTCACTTGAGAACTCACTTATTTAATCAAAAGACAGGTGAGACTGTCCCACGTTGTTCAACTTTATAAAGGTTGCAAAGGTAACGTTTATCAATGAGAAGTATCATTATGCTAATATACGATTGTGTATATAATTATTCCTTGGGCCCTGCAAATTTGGCCTCTGCCCTAGATGAATACTCGGATGATTAACTGTGTCCACAGTCTCAGCCTTCTCTCCCACCCCCAGGAATAGTTACTGTCTTATGGGTAGGTAGAGGTCATTATGAGAATATTTTTACTTCCTTTTATCCCTGTTTTTGAGATGACTCTTTGGGAGTGTTCCTTTCAACTATGTCTTTCTCATGGAAAACTATGGCCAGGTCTGGACTTGCACTTCTGACAGCAAAACTTCTGTCACTCAGGAGTGTGAAAAAAAAACACACACTGAGTGACACAAGTTTTGCCAGGGTAAGCACTCATGTGCACAGCACTATGTCAGTGAGAGAGAAGGCTGTCAAACAGCACAGAGGGTGTGTAGGATTGTATAAAGATACCTGATGTCAGATATCAGCATAAAAGTTCACCAAAGGGTAGCGTGTGAGGTCTCTACCGAGAGCCAGTTATCCACTGGTTGTTATAATCCATTGTGAATGTATGTACATATAATATTTAAGAAGTTTTGTATCTATACTGAAAATTATGCTCTTAAGGTCTTAAACTTAAGGCAGGTCACCAGGAGATGATGTACCATGGAGATGTGCCTTTCAGGAAGGAGGTAACAGATACCTGTCTCCTTGTCTGGCCTACGGTGACTAGATGTCCTGATTTTGGGGTCTTTTTCTTATATAGGCTCCTATTACCTCCCACCCCTTGTCCCGATTTTTCACACTTGCTGTCTGGTCACCCTAGTTTGGCCATTTGTGTATTGTATCCCACATGTTGCATGCTTATTTGCATACTGAGCTGGGTGCGAATTGAGAGGTTGGAAAATCTACAAGAGAGGAAATTTGCAGGAAGAAACTAACAGCAGGGGGGTGTCCTCTTGATGAATAAAGACAAAGGATTGGTCTGGTATGTTTTGGAGTGCAGAGACACACTGAAAATCCTTCATCTAGGATGCAAACTGACAGCATGTGTGTCTCATGAAAAAAGTGTCACAGCCAACCTAGCTGTAAACCGCTGCAAGGATTTAAAAAAAATAAATAAAAAAAAATTTTGAGTGAGCAATACTCTACTAGACATGAGAGTATCTTTATTAATTAAGTCTGGCTCTAGATTGCGTGCTATGATTTTATTTAATATGTAACCTCTGGTTTACAGTATTTCTACTTGTTACTATTTGAATCGCTATGCTTTGTTAAATAAACTTGTATTTGATTTCACTGTAAACAAACCTAAACACTGTGAGTTAAGTGGAGTGGTGATTTGAGGTGCAACTGGTAAGCTGGGATGTACTGTTTCTTTGGAAGCAGCAAATAAGTGAATACTGCAAGGGGCCAGTAGATCGGGGCTGGACACTCCACTTGAAGGGCTTGCGGGCTGGAGCATGCCTATTACTAACCTACAGAGCGACAGTGGCCTGAGAGGCCTAGAGGGAAGTGCCTATATTGACAGTGGCTGATGAGATTGGGGAGCTGATCCATGGTAGGCACAGACAAGGCTTCTTCACTCTAAGGACAAGTGATAGAGACATACCTCACAACCCCGAGTGCTCCCCCAGGAAATGTTATAGTGGTGAACTGGGCAATATTTACCATATTCAGCTTAAAGTTACTTTATTTAATACAAATAATAGTGATCTAATTATTGTTTCTTGAGTGCATACAGTGTTCTGTGTGTTGTTTAAATATGATATAGTCCAAATATTGATAGTCGTCCAAAAATAGTCTCTCTCTAAGGTAAGACACTAAGTAGTGAAAATACATGGGGGGGTGGGGGCGAGGGCGGGGGAAATACTAGGTAAAGTTTCGTATAGAAAAATCCTTGAATTTAAGCTTTCAGAACGAGAGTTTCCAATTGATGGGAGTAAAGCTTCTACTTATTTTTGTCTGTGCTGAAATGATTTACTGTTGGTGAAATGCAATAATATTGTTAAGCTAATATAGTTGTGGAAAGTGACTAAAAACTGTTTCATTATTAGGACACACAGTAGTATTCACGGACTGTTCAGGTATGAGTGCAACAGGCCATGTCATGCTAGGCACAATGGATGTTCACCACCACTGGATCAAAGTAAGAGAATTTCAGATATAGGATAGTTAATATTTTTCTTAATTTAGTTAATGGCGCCTTGTATAAATGACTTATTTTTAAAAGGGTTATAACCAAAATATTAATTGCTACAGGTAACTGATAAGTAACTTAATGCAATGCATGTAGTTACTATGTTCAGCGTAACTTGATACTTGCATTCTAAACCGAATCCTTTACAGTAGATGTTAATAATAACCATAATCTTTATGGTTGGGTTTTTATTGCAGTTTCTTCTAGTAAATCAACTCCTGGTCTAATACTAAGGGTGAACAAAATTGGCTTTTTCACAACTTAGAATGCAACATGATCACGCACTGGTGAAATATTTCTTTATCCCTAAAATGTCTCAACTAACCAAAAAAAACCCACTACAGTGCTACTAGGAACTCAATGGGAGTTTTGCTATTTATTTCAGTGGAAGCTGTGTTGATCACAAACTCTTTTTGCAACTTCTACTAAACTACTCTTTCTGTACCCAACACTTCATCTTGTTCATTAACTGGCCACCTTAGATTGAAAGAATCCCTTTTTGTGTTTCCTTTTACTTACACATTTCTGTATTTCAGTGTTTGTTGTTGCAAGCAGGCTGTGGCAAACTCTATGGCATCTTTTTAATAATAATATATAGTTTCCAAAGAACTATAGAGAGTAATCTTTTAACATAATGCACAGATACCACCAGGATATCACTTAATGAAATGTCTGAAAATATTGGTCACTTCATTCAAAGATGATTTTCATATATTTCATAGTTCCAGTTAATTTAAATTTAGCAATGTACAGTTAACTTAAATGAATTGTAGGCGTTGAAGAGGAGATTTACATAGAGCATCTGCAGAATTATCACTCTTTGCACCAATGAGTTTAGTTCAGTATTGTCAGTTCTTGGCCCACATAAGTAAGTAGCATTTGGTCACCTGAGAAGTCACTCCTTTTAAAGGACTTGCATAAAAGGAGTTAAATGTGGATAAAATTCAAAAAGAAAGGAGGAGGTGGGTGGGTGAGTTATCTTGTTTGAAAATTTACAGTACTGTGGTGCAGGAACATAAGATTCCTATCTTACATCCTGCAGTTAACATTGTAGTCAACTAATCAACACAAAATTCCGTAGCAGATGATTAGTTCCTTGTCTATGTAAGCTCAGTGGAGTGAGAGGTTTCTGTTAACTCTCTCTTTCCTGTTTTGTTAATATGAATGATTTATATCTTTGGTAAATTGAGAAATTGGAATTAAATGCAAAATTCATTCAAAAGCTCATTGAATGGAAATAGTTTGAGAGAAGGTGCTTTGGATGTTCACTTTTTTTAATAGAAGCTGCACGTTAAGATTCCAAACTACCACCTTGTCTAATTAAAAAGAGAAATGACAGTTTCTAATGATTTAATGTCTTAAATGTATTTTTAAAAATAGAATAGGAAGCTGATGTTTTGAGACTAGTATAGGATAATGTGCAATTTAAAGTCTTTAAGTTCTTGAAAGGTAAATTCACTTCTTTTTTTGAAATATTGTAGTTAAAACTAATGAGAAATTGGCCAGCATAATTAAAACAACTTAAAATAACTTTGGAAGTCACCTGCTTTGTCATCATATGCAAAAGGTAACAACTGCATTACCTGTATAATCAGATTGGACCACCTGCTGCAAATTATCATTGAAATTGCAGCTTTCAGTTTGACTTCTTCATGATGGAAATCATGCAACATTGATGAAATTGCTAAATACCCCATTCTTAGGTATAATCACTGTTGGCAAGATCTGCTTTCATTCTTATCTGATCAGCGTTTGCTGTTTGGAAGGTCTTGTCTACAGCCAAACTTCACCAGTTGAATTGAGTCTTTCATATGATTAAACCAATCCTAAACCAAAATAAAAGTGCACACAGTCTTGCACTGATTTAACTAAATTGGTTTAAAAACGCACCTTCCTTTAAACCAGAGCAAATCTGTATGTAGACAAGATTGTACTTCCACTTTAGTACCACTGAGTGTTTGTCACGGTCTTTTCTTTTGAAACTATTCTCTATTCAGTCAAGCTGATAGCTCAGACTTTTTGCACAGAAGGAAGAGAAAGATCCTTCAAATCACACTGCAGCAGGGTATGCTGATGCCTGTATAAAATTCTAGTATATGTTGACATCAGTACATCTACAGCTAAAACTTTTTCTTTCTCATTCATGTGCATGTGCACACTTAAAGAATTTCAATGTGTATAATTAATGTTGTATATGTGCTATTTTATCTATAGTACAAATAATTCATAGGCCATGTCATACTAGTCATCTCATTTAGTATATCATGGTAATGTGTATAATAATGGGACACAAGGGGTCATAAGTTGTTTTATATATAAATACACAAAAGTTGTGAAAAAGGGTTGCTACATATACAGTGTGTGTGTGTGACACGCATGCGCGCACACACACACTCAGCTCCCTAACAGTCATGCCCTCTAATTCTTCATTCACAAGCACACACCTTACTGTTACCACTTCTGCTGTACACTATGGACCATGCACATAGAGATTCCATGTAACCCTCCTCTCCTCCCTGACCCCCCAAAACAACATTGTTTGTTCACCCAGCCCTGCCAATCATTTTTGTGTTCCCAGTGCATAACTTTCAATTGTAATATTTAGATTCTCTGTTTGCATCGTTAGATACCTCATTTTCTTTAGGGTTCCTTCCGTTGTGAATTAATAAGTGCTTAATTTCTTGGAGAGATTTTTATCACGTGTTATGTGTAATTATAGGAAATGTATTTTTGTGTGTGCAGATTTTTGAAAGATTGCCTAGCTATTATAAACTTCAAAAGAAGATGCTGCTTTTGGAGGACCGTATAAGTCATCTTCTAGGAGGCATACAAATAACATACATTGAAGAGCTGCAGCCACTGTTAACTCTTGAAGAGTATTACACCACTCTTGATGCTTTCTATAATAGATTGCTTAACAGTAAACTATCTTTTCATCCTCGTAGTCTGCGTGGCTTGCAAATGATTCTAGAAAGGTAAGTGTCTGCAGGATAGCTGGTTCTATAAAGCTTTTTGGTCATTTTACACTCTCTCTGCTGATTATTGCTCTTTGTAATATTACAAAGTCTCATTTGCTGCAGTATTGTCCCTTTGGCATTTTCACATTCCCTGTTGGTTGTAATGTATTTTACATTTTTAATGTAGCTTCAGGAAATGTTAACTGCCTGCATCAAGTTAATTAAGACTGCTCAACCAGTAAACAATATGCACACACTACAACTTATTAGGCACTAGCAATCCTGTTTATAGTTATGGAATCAATATGATCTGTTTCTAAATGGTGCAACTGTGCCAAACTGTTTCTCTTGAGTTGGAGAGTGGTTAGCTAGAAGCAAATCGTGCACATCCAGTGAGGATAGCATTTTTATCTTTCTAAACTCATCTGCACAGTGAGCATTGACTAGATTGAACAATCTGTCAAGCATATGAACAGCTGTTACACAGAGATACAAGTATGTGCATCTAATAAGCCAGTGTAGTTCAGTCTGGGTAGAAGTGCCTGCCCAGGGCATATGTATTTAGGCTTTGTTTATGTGACTAAGATAATGTAAGATAAGAGAGTACTTGGCTTGAATTCATTTCAGAGCCAGCTTTACATCCACATATTGTGCTAGTAAGATCGTTAGACAGGTTGAACACAGGATTCAAGAAATGAAGTTGCAGTTGTTTTGTAAGAGTTCTGCCAAGACTGCTAAATGTAAAATTTTTAACTATCTTTAAATTGCTAATTTAATGGAGAAAGTCCTTTGAAATCTAAATCTTTGTTTAAATATCTGAGAAATTATCTGAAAAAAAGTGAGTTTTGTGAGTCAATAGTTTTGTCTGCAGCAGGAAACTAATATGCATCTATTGAGTTGCTTCTGCTGATCCACACTCTTGAAATTTTAAAAAAATCGGAACACCTAAAATAACATTCTGTACCCATGCCTCAACCCTTTTCCAAAGAATGATTGAGAACTTATTGATCAGGTGGGATTTTTTTATCCTTAATTTCTCATTCTGTTATCCATGACAAATATTTTAGTACAAGAAGAAGTGATAAGATACGTCTATTTTGACTTGCATCATGTTTCATTACAGTGATAGGTATGCTCCAAACTTGCATGAACTTGGGCATTTTAACATCCCAACAATGTGTGATCTAGCAACCCTTCAGTGGTTTATTATTACCAAAGCACAGCAAGCAAGAGAGAATCTGAAAAGAAAGGAAGAGTAAGTATTCTCAGCAAGTTTGTACACTAGCTCTTGTGTTTCTCTTCTACTTCTTGTATTACTGAATTATTTGTTTTACGTCTGTAACAATACAAGAATTTTGAGGATATATAAAAGGGAGTTAACTTTTCCCTACAAAAAAGGCTCTCACCTTTCCCGCCACTGTGTTCTATCTGTTTTACCCAACTTGAAAGCTTGTCTCTCTAACCAGTAGTTGGTCCAATAAAATATATTACCTCACCCAACTGTCATTTGTTATGAACTGCTGCTCAGCTGACAACTTCCTTATCAGTTTACATAGCAGCTATATTTAATTAAAAAATGAGATTTTTTTTCTTTATAAGAGATCAAGAAACTTTCTCTTGATGATTTTACAATAATCTTGTTGAAGTATGCAGAGACTTAATAATTTCCACAACTGAGTATTCTTTATTAAATATGGAAATATTTTATGGTACATTCAAGTTTTTTAAAGGTTTTAAAAATCTCTTTATGGTCCTGAATCCTTAATGTGGACTCCAATTAGAAATAAATATGTTTTAAAACAGCTGAAAATTTTCTTCTTTTTTACTTATTTGGTAAGACCTGAATTCAGAGTTAGTGTTAGTGAAATCACAAGCACCGAATGCAGCATAAGGATGCAGCTTCCTTCACTGTTTGGGAGCTTGCAGTATAATCAGCACTTCTGAAGAAAATAAGAACCCAATTAAAATGGATCTTTAAGGACCCAAACCTGCAGCTGGAACAATGCAGGAGACTGCCCCTGATGCTCATGCAGAGTTCCAGGCAGGTGCACGGGGCTGCCTGCACTAATCCAGTTGCAGAATCATGCAGAATCATGGCATAAATGTGTAATTTTTAAGGCCTGCCTTACACTTAAAAATAGAGAGACAATATTCATAGAATCATAGAATATCAGAGTTGGAAGGGACCTCAGGAGGTCATCTAGTCCAACCCCCTGCTCAAAGCAAGACCAGTCCCCAGACAAATTTTTGCCCCAATCCCTAAATGGCCCCCTCAAGGATTGAACTCACAACCCTGGGTTTAGCAGGCCATGTACACCCCTTACCAACATAGCTCTGCTGACCTACCCTAAAGTGTAGATGCATCTATGTCAATGGAAAAGTACTTCTGTCAATATAGCTATTATCATTTGGGGAGGTGGTCCGCATCAGTGAAAAAACACCCTCTCTTGGTGTGGACTGCACTTGCACTGTATAGGATCATGCTGGCATAGCTACAGTAACATAGCTATATTGGTATAGTCTCCATAATGTAGACACATCCTAAGTCTGCACATGTATCATGTTTATTATCTGAATCTTAAGCACAGTACATGTGAAACTTTCTTTAAAAATAAGAAAGGGTTTCTGTTCTCTGATTCTGTGGGCTGTTTCTTTGCATTCTCCTTAGGATTGTACTAAATGAACTATACATCATCCCATATAGGCTATGTAAAAGTGTTTAGCAATACAGAATTTAGAAATGGCTCAGTTTGTTTCATTTATCTGTACCAGTGCTGACAGATTTGTATTACATGACAGCTTTTTAAAACTAGAATTCTCAAATGTACATACATACTAGCTTTTTCTTTAAAGAAGCTGGATTTGTCAGTTGGTCTATTCTTATTCCTTTTTGTCTAAGGTGAACTGAAAAATCATTTCATTTGCTAAGTCAACTATATTACTCTTGCAACAGTCAACTATATTACTAACACCTAAAATAGAGCGGGTGGCTACACTACTCTTTGTTTGATGTCATCCAGTGTTTTAGGTCACCTGCAGAATACTGAATATAGGGTTTGGTAGGTGGGTACAGGAGGAAATTATTTTTATACTTTCAAGCCTAGTTTCTTAATATTGACTAAATATCTCAAAAAGGAACAAACATTTTTATCTCTAAGATGCCTTGAAAATGAAGTCTCATGACCACATAACCACAAAATGCTTTTCAAATAAGTGAGTCAGTAATGTTTTTTAAATTTGGTCTCCTTTTGTAGGTATGCAACTTGACATAATCACTTGCACACACAAAGTTTGCATATTTGTACACAAAAACATTAGTTTTTACATGTTCAAAACTGTCACACTATATCTATGCTTGAAAAAATTGAAACTAAATGCACACTATATAAATATTTGTCTTTCAAGGACGTTTAAAAAAAAAAAAAAGGCCCAAGCACCAATGTCATGATTGTATTTGGTCCTCATATTTAGCACTAATTTCTAACTTTTTTAAAATATACTAGGTTGACAGTGATGGAAAAAGAGCTAATCAGTGCTTCCACTGAAAAATTTTCTCTGAAACAGCTGTATAAGGAACCAAGTATTTCCCATGCACAGATGATAGATTGTTGTAAGCGACTGCTGGAAGAATCACTCCCATACCTGCAAGGCATGCACCTCTGCATTTCACACTTTTACTCAGTGTTGCAAGATGGAGACCTCTGTATCCCTTGGAACTGGAAAAGCTGAGGCCTGTCTAATAATCAGAGGAACTGTCTATTTTCTCTGAGGCTATAAACATTAATTATTTTCTTTTAGAGTAAATTATTTAAATGTGTATTTTGATATCAGTATTCTAACTAATCCAAGAACTTTCTTGTTAATTGCTGCTCAGAAAGTAGAACTTCAGTTCTAGACAGCTTGCTGAATAATGTACATTATTGCCTGTTCATGCATAAACATTCTGTACGGTTTCCATACTCCTTTACAAGTCCCATCATAGGGAAGGAGTAATGAAAGGGCATTTTTGATAGTTAAACAAAACTTTTGAATTGGATTTAAAGGTTACAAAAAGGGGTTTGTTTTGTTTTTCATATACATAAATATTCCAGGATGGATTTTAAGTTCATAGAAATTGTACCTCTAAAGCCAAGCACTATGTACTGTCTAAAGTAGGTAATTAACTGGATTCAAAAATTAAGAAATATCTTGTCAAAGTAGTTTTAGGGGTGGCAAAAGCAGTAGAAGTAATTCTAGAGTCCTTCATATATCATTAAGTATCTGGTGCCAATACTGTAGTTACATATTGCTGTGTATATCTTATTGTATAAGAAATATAGAAGAAGGAAAAATCCATCAGTGTTTTTATTATGCAGATAGGAACAGTACTTTGAACATTTGTTTAAGAGGAGTTTATTTTAAATGTCAATCCAATATCTGCCCATTGGAGTAGGTGTTTACACTTTCAGAATGACATCTTCTTTGTAAATATATCTCGTCTACATTATTGTTACAATCATTTGTTACTGGAGTATAAGATGCATCAATTGTTTAAGTACACTGTAGCTACGGGCATGACTGTGAAACTTCTCACACTGGTGAGCGCTGATTTGCATGACTAGTCCTGATGAAGTCTAGGGATGGTAGAAGTCAGTGTCTGTCTGACTACTTATAACAGTAAATGCTCACTAATGTAAGTATGAGGTTCACAATCAGCCCTGAGGATCAGACGTACTGAATTTTATTTAAACTTAATAACTCGAATATCGTAAGATAAGGATTGAGGGCTTATTTTCTGAGTAAATGTTAGACACGTTAAAAAGCTGCTGTTTCACTGTATTTCAAACTAGAATACACACCGTGTTTGAGTTCTACATCTTGCAAAATCATCTGAAAGGAACTAGCCAGTTAACATTTTTTGGACTTGGATTCATCTTTCAGAACTGGCAAAAATACTGTAAAATAAATATGTATAAATTATGTATATTATTGTTTGTGGTGTTAAGATTGCCCACCATATCCCAATATAAGATCGTGTTTTCACTTGCTTATAACTTTGCTGTACTTTAACAATTTGGGCCGAAATTTTTGATGCTAGGTGTCTGCTTTAGGCTGAATTTTTTGGAAAACTTCAGCTGAAATAGTTCATCATTTCTGAGAAAGAGGCAAAGGAAAAAATATTGTTTAGCCTATGTTAAATATTTCTTGTTCTTCTTTGAACTGCTTCAGCACCCCTGTGCTTTGGAGCAAGAGGGTTGATTTCTGTGTCAGGGATGTGACTTTTGTCGTCCCCATGAAAATCCACTTGAATTTGGCCAAATTTTAAGCCTTTGAAGAATTGCATTTCGCACATGCAGCGAGAGCCTTGCTAGAGCTTAACTGCTAAAACTTCTAAAGATTCCATCCTCACTGAGTATGCTCCAGCCCCTTATGGCTCCTGTGTGTGACAGGACTGTGCATGCACCAGCCCCATAGAACAGCTGAGTATGCTGCAGCCCAGGATTACGAGGGCTCAGAATTTCCTTGTAACAGCTGTTTCAGGCCAGGGTAGCACCAGGCACCAGAACTGATCAGGGAGCCTGTCTCTCCTGTGCTCTCAATGTCACCCCTGTCTGAAGTCCACACCAAGGCAGTATGGACGATGTAGCCAGTTGATTTGAAGGTAGAAGGAACAAAAGCTGGACCCGAGCAGAGAGAAAGGAGTAGGTTGGGACAAGGAGTCTTCTGAGAGTGGGACTGGAATGGGGAAGTAACTGACTAGAAGCTGATTGGTAGTGAGAGACTGGGCAAGGAGGAGACTGGGAACCAGTTTGCTGGGAGGGGAAGATATTGAGATCAGATGAGGAACTAAGATGAGGCAGGGACTAGGAACCAATGTTGCAGGCACCTGGAAGGAGAGACATCTGTCAAGGAGTTGGCTATAGGGGAGAACTGGGACTGGCTGGGTGAAGACCCTGAGACAAGGAGTCTAGGTGGGAGACGGGGACCGAGATTGGATGAGGAGCCAAAGAAGGGAGATTGAAACTAGGAGCTAGTGTGGAGAGGGGTGAGACCAATCAAAAGCTAGGTGCGGAGAGACTGGACCTGGCTGGGCAAGGTGTTGGGGTAGGGAGTGGGGAACTGGGACTAGCTGGGTGAGGAGATGGAGACTGGGTGTGGGGAGGGAAAGAGATGGGGAGCCAGGGAGCAGAGGGGATGGGGACAGCATGCCCAGGGGGAAAGACAGATTGGCTGGGCAAGGAGACTGAGATGTGAAGACTAAGGAATGGACGCTGGGAGTGGCCAGGTGAGGAGAATGGGACTGACACAAGGAGCCAGGGCTGAGGAAGAGACAGGACCGGGACAAGTTGAAGGGGATGGGACAGAAGGGGTCAGGCTTGGGGGAAATGGGAAGGAGTGTCTGTGCCCACTGGAGCTTGGGTTCTATTCCAGACTCCCCATTCAGAGTCTAGAATAGAACCCAAGAATGCAGAGTCTCGCCATTCCTTTGCTGTCAGCAAACATCTGTGAAACCCTTGTCATAGTGTGTGTCCCATCCCCCACTAGTACTGGTCCACGTAGAGCATGACAGCCTACTCCTGCTCCTCTATTGGCTCAAATGGGAGAGGTCCGTATGGTGAATCTAAAGGTTTCAACCCCGTTGGTGACCCATGTGGGTGTCAATATGATTTCACATTATGGAATTTGTTTTTTCAGTTTCTTTTTAAAAAAAACTAGGAAATAACACACAAACTATGTTGAAAATTCAGTATTAAGGTTGCAGAATTAAGCACTCAAAAGTTAGGAAATACCAGAATGTAGATTGCCTAACTCAACCCTCAGCATTCTTCACATCTATTTTTTGTGTGGAATGAGGAAAAAAGGGTGGTGATCAATAACTACTACTAATCATAATAAAAATCCAAAGCCAGTTCTATTTTTGAGTATTCATTGATTTCACATTTAATAATCAGATTGGCTGAGACTTGAGACTTTTCTTCTCTCTTGTTTAGAAATTTTGACTACTTAATCAAATATTTGTAGGAAAGGTGGGTAACAATTCTTGAATCTCAACCAGTGATCAAAGATTTGAGAGGTGGGCCATCCATTATCAAACCAGGACATTCCAGATCATGTCATTCAGACTTCAAGAAGTAGTTTAGTCTTTACTGTTGCTTTAGAAAGGAAATTGAAAAGACATGGTGCTGAAACAGAAGAGATTGTTAATCTTTACAAACTGATAAACATTTAATTATTAAAGAATAATTCCCACAATAATTCCAATCCTGTGTACAACTGTGGCTGTATGATATTCATGCTCTGGCAAACAGGAGCATTAATTTTGGTAATTGTATGTCTAGCATTTTAAAGTACTTGAAACCATTATTCTGGTGGTGTGATATGTGAAGACATTCCCCAGTATCCAAAACATTCTCCCCCCGTATTTACTCACTATGCCTCACCGTTGCCCATCTTGTCATTGTACTTTTGGCTTATACATACTATGATCTACTCTCAGGAACTAACAGTTTTTTGTATCCACTTACGATTTAGAAGGTGTTGAAGTGTCAATTTTGAATCTCGTCTTATCTACATGGCTACTTAGGGTACAGTAAGATGAGGTGGAAATGTACAGCACACTAGCCTGTGTGCTAATTGGCCTTGTGGACCTTGCTACTGCACGCTAAACGTTCCGTACTTTTAATGCACAGTAACAGAGTCCACACAGCCAGTTAATGCGCAGCAGGCTAGTGCACTCTGCATTCAGCACCCTGGCTTGCTGCTAAGTAGCTGTGTAGACAAGTCTATATTAGATGTGTGTGGGGATGGGATAGAAAAGGAAAATTCTCCCATAAAGGACAGGTGGCTGATTAACAATGTAAGTGGATTAATAATTCATCATAACTTTTTCTTGTAGAAAGTAAATTAGATGTATAGCCTAAATTGTGTTCACTGTAGCTGAAATAACCTGTTCCTCTTATGAGGAAAAGGTGAACTAAAGCCTGTTAATTAAAACTTTTGTCATTCTCCTAAGATGCAAGCATTTGTCCACAAAGAGAATATTTGTATGATTTTATGGGTATATGTATATTTATAGATTGTGTGAATTGTAAATGTATGTAGTAATGAATGTCTCAATTTTTTTCTTTATAAATGTGCACTTTTGATGATGCTACAGGCCAAGTCATATCTGACCCAATTGACAAGGAAAAAGTTTAATTATGGCACAAAGTTTAATGTAAATTTAGAAAGATAGAAATTCAATCTTTCCTTGCATAAGCTGAATAGTTGAATATTACAGAGAGTACTTGGCTTAGTTCTTCCAAGGTTGAGATTAAAAATTGGGAATCTCAGTCTTCTCATAGATTCCAAGAGCAGAAGGGGCCATTGTGATCATCTAGTCTGACCTCTTGTAGGCCATAGAACTTCTCCAAAATAATTCCTCGAGCAGATCTTTTAAAAAACATCCATTCTTGATTTTAAAATTGCTAGTGATGGAGAATCCACCACACCCCGAGGAAATTGTTCCAATGGTTAATTACCCTCACTGTTAAAAATTTGTCTTATTTCCAGCAGGGGTGACGGACTCCTTCTAAAAGAGAGGGAAGGGGTTTCTGCCCCAGCGAAGCTGGAGCCGGGCCGGGAAGCCCGGGCCCCTCCACCTACCTGGGATGGGGGAGTGCGAGAGCAGTCCCCAGCTCTTGTCCCAGCTCTCCACCCAGGGCAGGTGGAGGGTCTGCAGCTCCTCACAGCTGCCCGCATGGCTCTTACCCCGACCCAGCTCAGCCTGGGGGCAGGGCCTCAGGGGCCAAAGAGCTGCAGCTAGGCTATGGTAAGAGCCGCCTTGGCCCTGGGAGGGGGGCCCGGAGGGCAGGGACATGGGCCGGGGGCTGCTCTCAGGCCCCCCCAGCCTGGGCTGGTCGAGGATCTGCGGCTCCCCACAGCTGCCCAGGCTCCCCAAGCTGAGCTCCAGCTTCCAACCTGGCCAGGGGATGGGCCTCAGGAGGAAGAGGAGGGGCAGGGGGCCGGGCCCATGGCCAGAAGTGGACAGGACAGGCCCATCCGCCCGCCCTGTTCCAGCACCCCTGATTTCCCATCTGTGTTTGTCTGTCTTCAGCTCCCAGCCATTGGATCATGTTATGCCTTTTGTCTATTAGATTGAAGAGCCCATTATCAAATATCTGTTCCCCATTTGGGTGCTTACAGACTGTAATCAGGCCATCCTCTAACCTTCTCTTGGGTAAGCTAAATAGCTTGAGCTCCTTTAGTCTCTCACTCTATAAGGCATGCTTTCTAATCCTTTAATCATTCTCGGGGCTCTTCTCTGAACTCCCTCCAATTGATTAATGGACACCAGAACTGGTCACAGTATTCCAGCAGTGGTTGCACAAATGCCAAATACAAAGGTAAAATAACCGCTCTGCCCCTACTCAAGAGTCCCATATTTATACATCCAAGTATTGCATTAGCCCTTTTTGCCATAGCATCACACTGTCAGCTCGTATTTGGCTGAATCCACCACAACCCCAAAATCTTTTTCAGAGTCATTGTTTCCCAGGATGGAGTCCCTACCCTAGAAGTATGGACTATATTCTTTGTTCCTAAATGTATACATTTGCATTTAGCCATATTATGTGGATACTGTTTGCTTGTGCCTACCTTACCGTGCTCTGTATCAGTGACCTGTCCTCTTCATTATTTACCATGCCCCCAATTTTTGTGTCCTCTGCAAGCTTTGTCAGTGATTATTTTGTTTTCTTCTTAATAAAAATGTTAAATAGCATAGGGCCAAGAACTGATCCCTGTGGTACCCAAAAGTTTTCTGCAGAAAGCTTTTTTTGTTTTTTTCACTAAAAAGACACAGTTGGAAAGAGCATATCCTTTTCTGAACTAACAGAGAAGTGCTCTTGTCATGCAGTTTGTTTTTACAGATGTTTTATTCCTGATGTGATTGTTTAAATAACAAATAAATAATTTTGTGCTCAATTTTAGCTAAGACTCTAATGGGGTACTTAATTGCTGAATAGTAAGGTTGATTGCATCATCAGCTGCTTACTTCAATAAAATCTTTTAAAATTCTTTTGTTTAGTGGAACTTAAATGTTTTGACTGATTTCTGGGTTTTTTTTCCATATTTCTCTTTCATATTCCACAAATTTTCTTGTAATCTTCTTTCATTTCCCTGAGTTTATTTGACTATTTTCTGGACTCTTTCTACCTTTTTATGAAATTAGAACTATATAATCTACACTATATACAGATCTCAAGCATGTGCATTTTTAAGGTAGAGTTAGATTAAAGAGTTCATCCATGTATTTTGATTTGTAAGATTAGAAATAAGTGCCTATCTGATGCTCTGGACTTGTACGTAGTTTTAAAAATTCACAATATCAGACATTAAAAAAATCTATATGATAGTTCTCTGAGTTAATCAAGAGTTTGAGTTCTTATTGATGATGTGCCTTAAAAAGGATGACAAATCATTAATTATAGGTTTGTTTTTTCTATATTTATAAAACTTGAACAAAGGTATAGGATAGAGGAAGGCCTAGATTTCATGAAGCTAAACTCCAGTGACCTATTAAAACAAGAATCTTTTGAACTAACTTTTTAAGTTGGCTGAAACAGCTGTGTTGTAAGAGGGATTCTTTCTCAAAGCATGATTTTATCACCCTAGCCCTTCCCAGAATGTTTTGCCATGAGACCGCAGTTTTAAATTACAATAAATCTCCTGGCCCTGCCTCCTCCCAAGATAGCTCAGCCCATGCTGTGAACTGTACTGACCACCTGGCTGACTCCAGGCCTTTAACACACTGTAGGTTGCAAGTGGCTTGGGTTGCCACAACCCTGTTTCTGTCAGACTACTACCAAGGACATGGAGCTTGGGTTTAAACAGGTGGAGTGAATGGGACTGATCAACAGTAGTGGTAGGTATTTCCTTTTATAGCTTGAGCAAAAGGAAATAGTTTCAGCTACAGCCTCAAATTTAAGTTGACACAAGGTTTGATAAGAAAACAACCCCTCTTTTTTAGTTTTAGTACCACCTAGTCTTCACCCTCTCCTGTATTTACAGCTGATTTGGAGAACAAATGGCAGTTAGATTTAACTTGGCCACATTTTATTTCTTTTTAATTATTTCTGGGTAATGTTTTGTTTTTAAACATCTACTCTGTCAGATTCATTTTTATACGTTTGTTTTTCTTGCATGCAACAGCAGGCTAGTGAATGTTAGAGGCATGTGTATCTTCAGCACATAATGAAACATTCTGAGATTCATTACTAAAAACAATAATGATTACCTGGTATGCTTCATCAAGTCTGCTTTTGTAGACCCACGTTCTGTGATCTGGCACCCATTTAATAGCTAAACATAAATATAGTTCATTATCAAGACACTTCCTTGATACCACATCTAACAACTACACATTATTCTCCCTATCAAATTGCCATGCTCCAGGGATGCATTTTTCTAATTCAGTGTGTTTTTATAAACAGTTGTATATTGAATGTACCAAGAACATGGGTTACTTTTTTTCTCTGAATATATTGACACTCAAGAGCTCAACTGTAAGAGTTATGTTTCTAGCCACAGTCACAGATACTTTGAGCAGTAGTTGGCCATTAAGGGGGTTACATGTGCATACCCCTAAATCCCAGCATTCTGTAGACTCAAGGTATAAATGCCACATCTCTTCTAAAACAATTACTTTAAAGTTTGTTCCTGTATTGGACTGTAAATGCTTCAGGACACACTGTGTATTCAGGGCCCATTTTGGTTAATGTATATCTGTGAAAGCAACGTGTCCAGTGAACTAGACTTACTGCTAGTAAGTTAATGTTCTTTCTTCATGATGACTGATTTTAGAGCCCCACTGTAAGAGATGAGATACCAGTGACCTCCCTGAAGAGGTGGGCTGAGGAACCTTGCTAATTAAGCAGTAACTGAAGAATTCCCTTCCTGGAACCAGAAGCATAGCGAATATGATGATTCATGAAGTTATGCACCAACTCTGCATTGCAGCCATACAGATTTCAAATAAGGGTGCATTGTGGCTACATGCCATTAAAATTACCATCTTCCTAACTGAGCGGGGCCTTAGATGTTCAGGCACAGGGACATCCGTTCATAATATGACTGAATGCATAGTACTACCCACTTAGTCTTTGAGCTCTAGACCTTTCTCCAAAGTCTTAGACCAAGCATGACTAAGCAGTTTAAAAAGCTCTTTGGGGCAGGGATTGCCTATCATAATGGAATCCTGGTCCATGGCTAGTGCTCCTAGGCACCATGGTAATTCAAATAAAGAATTAGCCTAAATAGTAGGTAGTGGCTCTTTGCCATTCAGGGTGTGTAACCTTGCCTCCCCAGTATGATTATGGGACAGAAGCTCAGAGAATTTGGTCTAGTGGGTCAGTCCTGTTGAATCTTCCTCAGTATTTGTGAGGGGTGGGAGGGCAGAATGGAAGCTAACTCTAAGTCTGTTAATTTGAACATAGTTGTATCTTTGTATGTGACAGAAAAAGGGATAAGAATAGCTTCATGGACCCACCAGCTGGTGGACAGAGAAACCGAGGCTCAGTTGGTATTTACACCATTGGTGTATGGAATGATGGGCTCAAGAGACATATCCATATACCCTGACATACAAACTATAGTTCAAAAAGTTTCTGTGACAGTATGAATAGGCACGTAACTCCTATATTTGTGGCTCTGTGGTGGCAATGTCATGAAGAACTGTAATTTAACTATTCTATGTATTGCTAATTAATTTTTAACTAAATTTAACAAAATGGGTTTAAATTGCATTCAGTGTAGTCACTCCGTGTCCTTAAAAGACCTGAAGATGAGTCTATAGTGTCTGTAACACAACCTAAAGGATGCCTTGTGATCCCACTTTGCCTCTCAAGCAGATGTTTAGCTTGTGTGACAGACCCAGACCAGTGGAGGTACAGGAGTCTGGTAGAGGGCAAATATACTGGTCACTGGATGAGTAGTTTTCTGTTCCCTGAGTGACCAGAGCAGGGGCTACACTAGAGTAATCAGGAACCTGCTAGAACCAATTAAGACAGGCTGATTAGAACACCTGCAGCCAATCAAGGCAGGCTAATCAGGGCACCTGGGTTTAAAAAGGAGCTCACTCCAGTCAGGGAGGAGGGAGCCAGAGGAGAGGAAGTGTGTGTGAGGTGCAAGGAGCTGAGAGTGAAAGGCTGTGCTGCTGGAGGACTAAGGAGTACAAGCGTTATCAGACACCAGGAGGAAGGTCCTGTGGTGAGGATAAAGAAGGTATTGAGAGGAGGCCATGGGGAAGTAGCCCAGGGAGTTGTAGCTGTCATGCAGCTGTTACAGGAGGCACTATAGACAGCTGCAATCCACAGGGCCCTGGGCTGGAACCCGGAGTAGAGGGTGGGCCCGGGTTCCCCCCAAACCTCCCAACTCCTGATCAGACACAGGAGAAGTTGACCCAGACTGGGGAAGATCACTGAGGTGAGCAAATCTGCCAAATAAGCGCAGGACCCACCAAGGAGGTAGAGGAGGAACTTTGTCACACTTGGTTGTAGTTCTTTTTCCCTGAGCATCACTTTGTGTGCTGGTTAGTACACTATTCCCATTGACACATTTGCTAACAAAAACTTCAGCTCCTCTCAGTTACCATGGGTATGGCACCTATTAATCTTCAAGAATAAAAGTTGACGTTATTGATACGCTCTCCAGTTCTCTTTTATGGTGCTTCTGTCAACTTTTCCTTCTCTGGGATTCTTCTACAACAAAAATTCTATATCTTCAAGAGGGTTGGGGTTTTTTTATTTCAGAAAGCTGGGGTAATAACAGCAGTAATCTAAGATTAGGATAAAATTCTAAGATCTAAGAATTTAGATCAGGGCTTTCAATCCAGCCCCTGGATTACCAGCCCCTGGATTACCAGCCCCTGGCTCAGTTGAGCTCCTGGAAGTGGCTGGCACCACATCCCTGCAGCCCGTACGGGGGCAGAGGGCTCTGTGCACTGCCCTTGGCTGCAGGCACCGCCCCCAGCAGCTCCCATTGGCTGGGAGTGGTACCCACAGGCAAGGGCAGCATGCAGCAGAGCCGGCTGTCCCGCCCTGTCCCACCCCACCCCCAGGAGCTGCTGCCAGACATGCTGTCCACTTCCGGGAGCGGCAGGGGCCAGGGTGCCTTAGCCCCATGGCATGCCACTGCCACCCCAGAGGTAAGTGGTGCCAGGCCAGAGCCCACACCCTGAACCCCTCCTGCTCCCCAACCCCCTGCCCTGAGTCCCCTAACCTCCTGCTTTGAGCCCTCTGCCGCACCCCTCTTGCAACCCAATCCCTTGCCCTGAGCCCCTTCCTGCACACCATACTCCCTCCTGCATCCCAACCCCCTTCCCCAGCCCTACATTCATGGCCCTGCATACAATTTCCCCACCCAAATGTGGCCTTTGGGCCAAAAAGTTTGCCCACCCCTGGGATAAAGGTTGCTTATGTACAGAGTAAGATGGGTTCTCTTTGAGGCCTGAGATCTGAATCACTTATTTCTGTATTTTTTTCCTGAATTATATCTGATCAATACCCTGCAAACTATACCAACTTGGCCTGCGTTCTCTTCATAAACTAAGCAAGTTTAGGCATAATAAATATATGAAAGGGATATTCAAGGAAAACCTAGGTGGTGTAAGATTTAATACTAAGCGGTACTCTGCTCCCTGAGTTAAAGATGCAACCACAAAAAAATTGAGGGACCTGTGGTGAAAATAAATGAGATCTGGAGCAGTAATGCGGAACATCAACAGGGTCATAAATTGGTGAAGATTAATGTGCCCCATGGAGCACCTTCGTGTAGTCATAATCCAATCAATGTGTTATCCAGGTGCTTTCATTTATATTTAGCATACCATAAATCTATTGCATGTCTAGGAGCAAATATTGCCACTTAAGTTGTCAGCTAAGGGGTGCTCTGCCTTTTTATTATCAAAAAGAGCTTATAAATCATAGAGTTCTGTGTTTACAATTAAAATGGTGCAGTCCTCATTCACATTAATGTTTGCATTCTTCCGCGTTGTTTTGTTTTCCCATCTAATTTTATATTTGTCAGTATTGTAATAGTTTTCCTATTCTGTCCACTAGTGATGTTTGCTTCTAATATTATATCAATTTTGCATAAATAAAAAGAAAAATGTAAACAACCAGCGTGTGAAGTTTTTCCTGGTCTTTATTTATTTAGCCTGGGTCTCAGCAGTACCATGTTATAGCTGCTGTCTCTCCACTTTTCTGAATAGCATGTTTAAAAACTGTTTTATTTTATGGTTCATGCCATCTACAGTGGCCACGGAAACCATGTTAGCATTCTTCTGGCAAGAACCATCTTTAAACTATGGGCTTTGCTCTAGTCTAAAAAAAAACCCAAACAAACAGAATTTGGGGATGCTGTGTATTTTTTTACCCAACTGTATTCTATGCCATTTGGCATGGCCAGTATGGATGGGGATGAATCTTATGAGCAAGTTCCAAAAGGGTACTTTAGTCTACGCTCCTAGAGTACAGCATGGTTTGGAACTTGCTACTGACATAACTTAGGGCATGGCTACACTTGCAGATGCAGAGCGCTGTGCGTTAAACCCGCCTTCAGTGGCTTGGCTACATTTGCGGCACTTGCAGCGGCATTGGGAGTGCTGCATTATGGGCAGCTATCTCAGCATGCAAGTGACTGCAACATGCTTTTTAAATGGGTAGAGTGGAGTGTGACAAGGAGTGTGTTGTGTATATGTGGGGGGGAGAGAGCATGTCAACATGTTGTCTTGTAAGTTCAGACAGCAGCAGACCTTCCCCTCCCTCCCGCTCCATCTCTCTCTCTCTCACACACAGCATTCCACAGTAACGGTTTGCATGCCGGCTGTCAGAAATGGAGCTTTGAAAGGGCATTTCCGCATTCCTACAGGAGTTCAAAACAATGACAAGAGTGGCCACTTGACTTAAAGGGAATATGAAACGTTTCCGGAGGCCAATCAGAGCACAGTAACACACCTCGTTCACACTGACACCCGGGTGTTGTAGCCAAGGCGCAGCAAATGTTATTTCTCTCACCAAGGTGGAGTACCAGCAGCACTGTAGCTGCGGAGTCAGAGCGCTCTGTGTGGACGGGTAGCAAGCTAGTGCACCTGGGGCTCCTTTATTGCGCTGTAACTCGCATGTGTAGCCAAGCCCTTAGTCTAAATGTCTATCTGAGTAGTGGCAAAGGAAGAGGAAAGAGGAGGAGTCCCTTGAGAAGTAAAGGGAAAGATCATATGCTAAGCAAGTCTCTACACGCATCCTCCTCCTTTTCTGTCATCCCTTTGCTGTCTCAGGTGCTAGTTCTCTTTTCCTTTCAACCTAAACAATGGCTCTGCGATGGGGTGTACTCCTTACACTAGCCATACAAGAGCTGAATTAGGCCAAATAGGCTGCAATCTGGGAGAACAAAACCTCTGAGGAAAGCCCTAATTAAGGGAGGCTCACCTGTGGGAACAGGTGGGGCTTATATAAAGAAAGGAAATTGGAAGCAGAGGAGGCTGCAGGGAGGCAGTCTGCAGTCACTCTCGGGAAGAAGGGCTAGGGCTATGGCTATAAAGACAAATAGCCCATGGTTATTCCCCAGGAGGAGGAAGCTGAGAGGCTGATAAATCCAGAGGAGTAGGGAGGGCCAGAAGGTAAGGAAGAGGCTCAAGAAAAGGTAGCAAGGTGCAGGAGGGAACAGACCTTGGCTGCTGCTTAGATCAGTGGTTCTCAAACTTTTGTACTGGTGACCCATATCACATAGCAAGCCTCTGAGTGCAAACCCCTTATAAATTAAAAACACTTTTATATATTTAATACCCATTATAAATGCTGGAGGCAAAGTGGGGTTTGGGGGTGGGGCTGACAGCTCGTGACCCCCCCATGTAAGAACCTTGTGACCCCCTGAGGGGTCCTGACCCCCAATTTGAGAACCCCTGGTTTAAAGGGTCCCTGAGCTGAAACCTGGAGTAGAAGATGGGCCTGGGTTCCCCTGTTAGCCCTTGAGGAAGTGAATGGGAGGACTGCCTGAGACTGCTGGTGATACAAATACCCAGAAGGGGAAACCACACGGTGACCTGGCCAGAGGGCTGAATCACAAAGAGAAGACTGTAGTTCCTGGGATATGAGAGGGGCCCCAAAGGTAGAAAGAGCCAATGCAACTACAGGCAGGAGTGTTGGCCACGCAGCGCTAATCCCCAGAATGGCAAGGAGGAGAGCATCACCTGGGGTTTGTCACAGGCTCCTTGATTTGAAATGGCCATGGAAAAATCCCCACTCTCCCAAACTGATAAATACGACAGTAACAAATGGTGTGCACTCGGCAAATCTGAGAGTGGATTTTCAGAAGTGTTGAGAATCCGGTTTACTCTGCTCCAACTGAAGTCAAAACTTCTCTGGGAGCTGAGTGAGGCCAATATTGAGCATTTTTTCAAATCCCATCCTCAGAGTATAATAAAACTCCATCTGTTTCATTACAAAATCTTTACACCACACTTGCCCTTGGACCTAATGCACAGTAGATGTGCATTTAAACGTGTCCTAGCAGTTTTTCAACATAGCTGTGCTTTATGAAAAATCTGATACTTTCATAATCAAGCTGAATGATCTACGGTTAGAGGAGGCATCTTTATTAAGTAGAGCTACCTCTCTGCTCTTTCCTGATGCAAAGGTGAACCTTTCTAGTTTTTGTGAGCCTCAAATGTCCTTTAATTTAAATGTTAAAGTTATAAAAGAGAGGTTATCACTGGAAAGTATGTTCTTTTTTTGAATGCTTGTTCATGTCCATTCCTGCCTCTGCTCAGCCTCCTCCCTCAAGTCCCTGCTCATGCTCCACCCCCCCATTTAGCCCCCTCCTCTGAGAACTTCTGCTGCTTGTGCTTCTCTGCCCCATCCCCCTGAGAGGTCCCCCACCCGAGGAAAAAATTCTCTCGCAACTGTGCACGCAGCGCACTCATATCATGGAATGGACATGAGCAAGACATCTCAAAGAGCAACAGGTACGGAAAGGTTAGTAACCATATGTTTCAGTATTAATAAGCCTTATTAAGGAACTACTGAAGTCACCTTTCAAAAATCCAAGCACTAAGATATGTTAATGAGAGATTTCACTACTAGGAACTGATCTTATGTTTTCATTATAGTTGCCAAAGTCTGAAAGGACCATTACAAAATGTTAATCTAAGCCCCTTCACTCCAAACAAACACACAAACCTCCTGCAAGAGAAGGATCCTTGTGTAATCAGTTAGAAACCTGGCATCATAGTATACCTACTCCTAGTTCAGAGCATTGTTAAATCATTCCTTACAGCCTCCGCTATAGAAGAACAAGGTAATGAGAAGACTTTTAAATTAATAACTGCACCTTTTTATGAGACTTCCTTTACTGCCTTTTACCATTTTATGGAGAAGTGAAACTCCATTCTACACAGTGAATTGCTCAGTAGCAAATTTTCTAGAGTACACTCTGATTTTTTTTTCATGATTTAAAAAAAATCTAGATGTTGCAAACTATAAAGCAAAAGATCATCTGGACATGCATGTTAAAGAGGCAGTATGTTGTAATAAAACAAATCAATATTGTACACTATTACATGGCTGCCTGTAATATATTCCCAGGTCTAGTAAAGATTGGTTTGTAATAGTCTGCTGTATATATATTTCCACAGCTATTGGAACTACTCAGCAAGAAAGGGTTTCTGAATAAAACTATTCAACACTTTTGATTTTCAAAGAGTTTTACAAACACTATTTTTTGCCTCACTTCAGTGAGGTAAGTAGTAGTATTCCTGACTTACGAAGGAGGAGCCTGAGCAGAGAAGGCAAGTGACTTGTCTAAGGTCACAGTGAAAGTGGGTAACTGAGGTGGTGCTAGACCTCAGGAGGTCCTAGCTCTCAATCCTGTATCCCAGCCTACACTATGCCCCTCTTGCAAAGACACATCATGGAGGAGCTCCATGTCCCCACGTAGATCCAAAGGATTCCCACAAAGTTTCAAGCTGCAGCTAACACCTTTTCTGCAAAAGGAGGACAGGTTAGGACTCTACAAATCCTGGCCATGCTGTCCTTTTAACCTCTGCATGCATGCTTATAGTCATGAGGGAGCTATGAACCCCTGAGTTCTAACCTTAGCTCTGATAACTGATGCTCTTTATGGCCATGGGCAAGTCACTTAACCTCTCTGCCTCAATACCTGGTAGAACAAGTCCAAGCGTGTTCTGAGTTATGGGATGAAGGTCAAGCCCCTTTACTGCAAAGAAGATTAAAGAGTTTAATTGGGGAGCAGATGGAGGTATACTGGGAAGATTGCAGAGAGTAATCTCTTGATGATAAAGTATTCTGCTAACGCTGCGTAGGTCAAATACTTGCATTCAGCACAACTAATGGAATGTTAGGTTAGCTTATCAATAATCATAAATGGGCTAGGACTCCCATTTTGTTTTGTTTTATGACCATTTATTTTACAGACAAAAAATGAGATTTCAAACCTCAGTTTTCAAAACATTTTTTCAGGTCTTCATTGGGCACTTATATAGGTTGTACCCTCATTGACAGAGTCACAAGTAACTAACACTGAAGAAAAGTTGCATACACGCCGTTCCGTCAAAAGAAATTGCCACTTTCCTATGGCGGATTCCAAAATACAAATGATAGTACAAACTAAAAAACACCTGGGCATTTTCTGAGAACTCTGAGTATTAACTTCAATAGCACTGTACAGGGATCTGGTATGTGGCTTTAAATCTGGAAGCCTGAACACCTGAAATGTGAAAAGCAAACTGGAATAAATGCAAGATCGTCTTGTTTCCTTTTTGTTGTATTTGTTACTGTAAACCTAGTGCCCAGGTCATAACCCTAGGATTGTCTCTTTAGTTATGATCTTATTTAGAGTCAAATTTTGTGTCCTATAGCTTTAACCATAGCCTGCGTTATTAAAAATGAATTTAATGGTCCTCTAGGAGCGAACTCTGCAGGTAGCAAACAAGCATCTTGATATATATTGTCTTCAATTATTCATTCTGGACTATGGGGATTTGTGAAATGTATTTCTAGCTAAGCTCAAAGCCATTATACTAATGCTAGCAACAGGGCTATGCTATTTCGTTTAACAGAAAAGGACATGATTGCCCGCCTCAAGTTTTCTGTTTGTAATATTTTATTGCATTTAATAAAGTTTCCTACAATTGTATGCATATATTGTGGACAAGGCCAGTCATTAGAGAGTATTGGGATGCAATCCATAACCAAATAGCACAAATTGTTGGATATTTATTACAGAATGATTCTTTGGTAATCCTCCTGGGGCTTCCTAGACGAAATGATCACACACAAGGAAATGAAGGATTCGTCTCTCATCTGTTAGTAGCTGCTCAGCTAATGATAACCCCTGGTTGGAAAAAGAAAAATAGTCCAACCATAGAGGAATGGTTCAAAAAAAATGGGAGGTTGTATTTCTGGAAAAATTAACACAACAATTACATACTCCGCAAGGACAAATAGATATTTAGATATTTGGGTATCTTTTATTCAATCCTCACACAAAGTGCGTTCACTGGGGGGAGGGGAGGGGAGGGGAGGGGAGGGGGAAGACCACACCTGTGCAATTTTTTTAAGATTAACATTCGATAGACATGCCTGGGCTGTTAAATGTGTAATCAGAGATTTCACACAATTTAATGAAATTACGTGTCATGGGTGTTGTAATGATGCTTACTGTGTAAAATGGTTGGTAGTAGCCTGTTATATAGAGAGAGCTGATTAATCTATTCCTGTACAATGTCCCCTTAAACAAAAGCTCCCTGTTGTAATGCTTGTTTTCTTTCTGATATTTACATGGCAAAGATTTTGTTAATACTTCATAACTAAACACAGAGTAATAAACATATAAAAGTTTCCTACAAATGTTACTTGGGTGGGGGGAGAGAGGAGACATCCATTAATTGTAAATGGCCTTCTTGCCAGCAGGAATTCACATGCATCATCTTGTATGTGTGTGATGTACTCAAAATGGTTTTACACACAAATTGCTTGCAAGTAAACGCTGTGAATAATTTTGCTCCTGTCAGACCTACTTCTCTGGCTTGCTGCAATCTCAAACAAGCTACTGGTATCCTCTGATGTGTTTTGTTTAAAAATCAGAGCCACTTTCTCAAATAATCTGTTTAAGCTTAACAACGGGCTCGCTACTGCTCCTTCGTGGATTTTGTTTTAGAAAAATGTCTTATTCTGCTCTCACTTGTACCATATTTACACTAGTATAACCCAGGGCTTGTCAGCATGAAAACATGTCACCAGTTATACCAGTATAACTGCCCATCTGGACATTCTTATTCTGGAATAAGAGTGATATTTTTTTTTGTATTTAGCTTAAATCTCTTCCCAAACTAATCTGAAAAAAGTTGCATTTACAGAATAAGAGTTTCCACTGGGGGAGTTATACTGGTACAATTATACTGCTTTAAATTCACACCTTATCTTATACCAGAATAACTTTCCCACATACACAAGCACTCTGTTGGCTTCAGTAGCGTTGCTCCTGTTTTACACCAGTTTAACTAAGCAGTTTGGAGGAAATGTTTGTGCATGTGTCTGGTGGAATCTAGGTAGGATATTTTCTACAGCTCTGCATCCAGCAATCTTTGCTCTGCCAATTTGCTGCATCAGATTGCACTAGTTTTGATCAGAAAACTTTAGCTCTTTGTCACAGGTCACTGGCCCTTTTAAGAGGAAATAGGACCACCCCTCCAGTCCCATAATTGTCTGCCACTCAGCCAGTGGGGTCCAGTGTTAGCCTGATGAACACCGGGGCCTCATAAAAAGGGCTGAGAGAACTCCATAAGGAAGGAACTCCAGGAAGCAGGTTAGGGTCCTGTGAGAAGGCCTGAGGTAGGGCCTGTAAGAAGGGGGCAGGGGGGTCTTAGGAAAAGGTGCCAGAGTGCTCTGGGAGAGGAAGCAGTGGGGCTTGCTAGGAAAAAAAGGCCACCCAGAGAGAAAGCCCTGGGATGTAGTGTTCAAAGAACAATTCTACAGGGCCCAGGATTAGGGGTGATGAGTAGGGCATTTCAGTGAATGGTTGACTGTGAGATGGACTCCAGGGATAGCAACCTGGCAGTCAGTGAACAGGAGCCGAGAACTGAGTCTAGAAGTTGCATTGTGAATGCTGAAAAGTAATCCAAGAAGGGCAGAAGACTTTTCTGTTTGGGCTTCTAATTGGTCTAATGCTGTGCCCTGGCTCAGAGGGGTGCTCCACCAGTGAGTCACCTCCATGACATGCATGCTAAAGTGGGCCAATAATAAATTGGAGGGAGGGGAGGGGAATTCCCAAACTTTTGAGTATATCTGGCCTGCAACATGGTAATGGCAGATATTGAAAAGCAAAAAGAGGGGAATGAATGAATGTAAGTTTTGGCTTCACATGGATGAATGAGCATTTATTGTTAGACTTGTTCAGCTAGCTTGACTGTTGAAAAATGATTATGCAATATTTGCCCTGTCTCATTAACATCGTTGCAGTTGTTATAGCATGTGAGTTGTGAGAGAAGAACAGGACATCATCCTAGAATGATAATTGAGTGTATAAGAGGGCACCTTCTGCTTCTACTGTCATTTTGCCTAATACGGTGGGAACAGAAAGTGCTATGAGAAAGTAGAGAGACTCTACAGACGGCTGCCAGGCTGAGCGGATCCATCTGTGCTCTGCTTTCGTATAAAATGGAACAAAGCTTGCTGGACCTTCAGATTCTCCAAACTCTGAGAGCCAACCCCTCTCACACTGGAGTTGGATTTGGCTGCACGTGTGTTAAGCAAGCTGTATCCAAAAGTGGACCTGGCTATTCTGGGCTAGGTCACGCAGCCCCCCCATCTGACTTGCCCTATGAACTGCCCTTTGCTTCCCTTCCCCCTACCCCCCCACGTACTATGCAAGAAGTGGTCCAGTGCAAGAAGTGTTCTAGAGTGAAAGCACATCCGAGCAAGGAGGGGACATGTTGGAGACCCTGGCAATTCTCCACTACCCCAAACAGACTTATGGCAATGTAAGGCCTGGGTTAGGGGAGACCCACGGCTACCCTTACTCTGTGCTTGGGCTGCCAATCGTAGCCAAATAGGGAATGTGCAAGACTCAGGGGTGACTGGCTTCAAGTTTGTTTGTTCGGGTAACATCAAGGAGCTCTTGTGTGACGTGCTCTTCGCTGGAAAGGTGTCACAGTAGTCTACACCTTAGGTCGGGATCCTCTCGAGTTTCAGGAACCACCAGCTCAGATCTCAGCAGAGAATCTTCTGCGTTGAGCTCAGCAACACTTTGATAACATTTTTCATTTTGTGGGCAAAGGGGGAGGAAATTTTGGGAGGCAGAATTCACAATGTGGCCTTATTTTTGACCAGTTCTGCTGAGGTAAATTGCAGCTGAATGGATTGTGGGCATGTCAAATGAACCCCCAAAAACCAACATCCTGCCTGCTCTGCGAGGGCCCTAAAGATTTTAGGACACCTTTCATAAGAGCAGGAGTGTTTTCTAATGGCCTTGAACACTATGCATTCATTACTGCCCTTCTCCCTAGAAATGGCCCCATTTTGGTGATGCTCTGTGATCCCCTGGAGTGAAGTGTAAGAGGATATTATAAGCAGTCAAGGCAACAGAATTATTTATTTTAGTGGTGGTTCAAGAATTTTCTTGAGCTTTTAAACAGAGATTTTTTAAAAAAAAAACCAAATCTAGGATCTACCATTTGGCTGTAAATCGCTTCTCGATAGCAGAAATCTGCTTCTCAGCTCCTCGGCTCTAGCTCCGCTTCTCACAGCCAGATGGGTCTGGGCTATGATTTTAATTGCAGCCTTTCAAATGATTGGTGATTTTCTTACTGCACTGAATGTGAACATTGTTTTTAATGCAACAAGTTTTGATAGAGAGTCTCCTACCAAAAGCTTCACTTTAATGGTGTGCATTTCCACTAAAAGTGCTCTCATTGTCTCTGGAAATGTTTGCTGTCACTTAATCCTGCCCTTTTATCACTAGAAATTCCACAAAAATATGGTTTCTCCTGCAGTATTACCATTAGAAATAAAACAAGAAAGCACTTTCTATTCATATTACCGGTAAGATTATGCACTTGTGAAAGAAACTCAGCATTGTCTATTTAGTGCACTAGAAATGTAGCAATCTGCCTTTTATATCCATCCTGGGCATTTGTTTGCTGATTAGTGGATAGATAATATATACAAAACCAGATTAACTAAAGCCCTACTGATGCTTGTCAATGCCTGCTTCATTCCCAGTAGCATATGCACAACTTGAAAGGTGAGTGACTAGTGACATTTTATCGCAGGCCTGAGGGGAGTAGATCAACTGCTGTCTTCATTAGACAGAAAACAGAGCCAAAGAATCAATAGGAATGTACACAATTTCATCTAGAGCCTCAAGCATCTGGGACCTATCAAGCCACTAGAGGGTAGTATGGAGGGGATGTGTTTAACATTTTTTTTATCTATGTAGAAATTTTGATCAGTGTCCATTGCCTAAGCACCTGGGATGAATAAACATTAACGAGGTAACAAAATATGAGCCTTTCAACCTAAGGGGGAAAATCAGAACCTCTTGCTCAGTAATGCACAAAAAAATCCCTCTTCTTATTAAACTAATGTTAAAGGTCCATCAGCGGCAGCATCAAACAAGTAAATTGTGTCTTTGGCCCAAAGCTCACCAAGCCCAGGCTTTGGAAGAGTGCTGGAGGTAGCAGATCCTTGAGGCATATGCTCTCTATTGAGATTGCCCTGCAGCTGTCCTGAGAACTTTTAAATCCCGAGAGCTAAGAACAACCCATCAAATTGTAACGCTCCTGAAAGATCACTGACGATTTTTCAGATAACTGGGTTCTTGACCTTAAGAGCTTGGCATATTGACCCTCATCTCAAAGTGAGTAGGTTCCTAGCAAACTGAAGCAAAGCTACGATGTTATGTGTCTATGTCATATCATGGGACATGCAAAACTTCATGGAAGGGGCATTAAAACACAGGGAAAACTCTGAGGATCATGTCCACAGTAAATAATAATTATATTTGTCAGAGCACCTTTGATCCAAGAAGCTCAACAAGATTTGAAAAACTTAATATTCCCATTGCATAGATGAAGAAGCTGAGGCACCAAAAACCCAAGTGGCTTGTTTGAAGTGACACAGAGAGTCAGCAATGGAAACAAGAATAGAACCCAGATCTCCTGATTCCTAATCCGCTGCACTAATCCCTAGACGGTGTTTCCTCCTGTGACTTCCACTATGGCAGTTGTTCTGCACAGCAACCATGAGCACATGTGTGTTTGAGTGGAGGAACAGTTGTCACATACGTGCAGTAATTTGATGGGAACTTTCTCTAGTCTATTGCTCACATGTTATATGCCATTAGCACATTGCACGCCTCCTCTGAATAATTTGTTTCCTTACGTGGCTTAGGTTTCTTCTGTTCCATTACAGGGGACTGGGCCTTGTGTTGCTGGTGTTTGGTTCCTTCAAGTCCTTTCCTTGCTCAGGTGATTTGAAAGTCTGGTTCTGCCATCTCTGCAGGAAGCCTCACACTTAGCTCTCAGGGTCTCATTCATGGATCTCTGCCTTTCTCTGTATCAAAGCAGCCACTGACCCACATAGGGTGATCAAGAAAAGGAGGGGCTTTGCCAGCTGTTTCTGAGCCAGGATTTTGGTAGTGAGTAGAGTGAGCTCCACAGCTGGCTGGTCCCTCGATGCTCAGTAGAAACCATATGTTATGGGGGATCAGCAACCTCTGGAAATAGCAGAAGGAAAGGAGAATAAAGTTCCAGCTGCCACAGCAGCAATATGTTTATGGATCCGTTTTGAACACCCCAAAGTTTGGGGATGAAGAGATCTGGGGTTTTGATTCAGGGACTAAATGCAATATTCAGATGCCAATGAGCAGTTTAATTCTGCAATATCCCCTAAGAAAGTTGGGAAGTGTTAAGATTCATGGTTTTCATTCAGCCCCATCTCCATCAGCAGCGCCTTTTCCTGAAGGTTTGAGCTGCATGTCTATTTTATTTTATTCATTTGAGCCCCTTTATAGACTTGAATATATTCTTAATAAGGATTCTGGCCCAAAGTCAGCTCTGACAGGAGCAGGCCCCACTGAAGTCCCTGGGCTGTTCTGTACAACAGGACTGAATATGGCCCACTATCATCATGCCAAAGGGGGGAGCAGCAGATTCCAATTTACTAAAAAACTTTTCAGTTGATGCCTGCTCTGACAGAAGGGAAATTCTCTCTGTTGGGAGCTCCTTTAACCTTGGGCTCTGATTCCATCTTTCAGCACCATTTGGTTAAGATTGCCCAAGGAAATGAGTTCATAACAAAGCGGTTTGATGTTTCAGAAGGGTTTCTGCTTATGGCCAAAGTGCCAAACAATCCTGTACTTTAGATTCTAGTATTAGGCTTCACAGCAGGATGTCTGCAATCATAAAGCACGTGTTGCACTTTATTGCTCCTGAGGCTCATCAAGGCATTGAACAATCTGCACAGGAAGTGTGAGAACCCAGACTCTGGTGAATCTGTAGTGAACCTAGTGGCTTCCAGGTGACTTTCTTCCGCTCAGGTGACTGTCTAGCCAGTGGAGGGCCCTGTGTTTCCCAGTTTAACATCCAGCCAGCCACTAGAGGGCTCCATAATCCTCCTCATACAGGAAAAGGCAGTAATATTCCCAGGCTCAAGCGAGCTAAAAGCTGCATGAGACCAGAAGCAGCCCCCAGCGTGCAGGGAAGGCCAGGCAGCTTGCAAGCTGGGCAGACATGCAGCCTGCTGCTGGCAGGAGGATGTTGGCAAGAGGTACAGTGAGTCAGAGTTACCTTTATAACCTTGAAGACTAACAAATTTATTGTAGCATGAGCTTTCGTGAGCTAAAGCTCACTTCTTCGGATGCATAGAATGGAACACACAGACAGGAGATTTGTTAGTCTTTAAGGTGCCACAAGTACTCCTGTTTTTTTTCCGGATACAGACTAACACGGCTGCTACTCTGAAACCTGTCTTTATAACCTTGCGCTGGATGACTCCTAGAGGTTGGGCTGGGAACTGCAGCGTTGAAGTGTTCAAAGCAATTTGTGCTGAAGTCTTTGCACCTTTTTTTTCTGGCAGCCCAAGTGGGGTGTAATCATTGGTTACTTATTCTCAATGTGTGAGAGTTAAGGGGAGCCTACTGAGGAGCACAGCCTATAGCTCACGGTACGTAGCGCACGCTGCCAGATGCTGGGGTGGGGGGAGGTGGGAGGGCTACCACAGCACTTGCAGTGACAACCTGCGATAGGAGACTTGGTTACAGAGTGTTTCCATTGGTGCCACAGAGGGAGGAGAAATATATATTTGTATATGTCTGTTCTTTGCACTGCTGCAGAGTCACAGGATCGCAGTGAGACACAGGCCAGCAAACAAACGAAGCAAGGTTCAAACTAGCAGCTCCCACTCTCTCCTAGGCATGTTAGACAGCGTTCCCTCCAACAGCTCCCCCTCCTGTGTCAATCTACTCCAGCCACTGGCAATAAGTGGTCATTAGAATAAGAGAAGAACTACTTGCAGGGCTTTGTTTGTAGAGCAGCAGGCTGCTGGGAGCAAGCTAGGAATGCATCAGACTGAGGCCAATAGGAAAACTGAATGCTTGCTGGGGAAGCTCTGTGTCTAATGGATAGAGCACCTGACTGGGAGTCAGGAGAACTGCATTCTGTGCTCACCTCTGCGACTGACTGACTGTGACGTCACATATGTCATATATAAATTACCAAGGACATCTGCCTGGCATCTAGTGACAGTGAGAACAGCAAATAAGATACTAGCATCTAGCAGTGGGCACTAGTAGAGCTAGACAGTTATTATTTTTATTACAATGGCACCTAGAGACCCCAAGTAACGTTGGGGCCCCATTGTGCTAGGTGCTGTACAAAAACATAAGCGACCTTGAAGAGACCTGCCTTGAAGAACTCACAATCTAAACAGACAGGACCAAGTATGGGTGGGGAACAAACACAGGAAGGTGAAGTGACACAGCAGGTCAGTGGTAGGCTCAAGAATAGACACCCCCCCCCCCCCCGGGCTCCTGAATCCTTTTGCAGTATCCTATTTGCTGGACTATACCTACTCCCTTAAACCAGATGCATCATTGGCCTCTCCCTTTGTGGCAAATTCTGTTTCAGCTCTAACAAAATCTGACACTTGGTAGTAAAGATGACCCGAATGAAACAGGGAATTGAAGTTCTCATTTTCTGATCCTTGAAGATGTTTGTCCTATCACTTTAAGGCCTGATCCTGCCAGATGCTGAGTGCCCTCAACTGCATGCCCCCCACCTTTACATTTTTAAAAATACAAGATGCCAATAATGTTTTTTGTTTCAAATATCTCCTATCTTCGCTGTTGGGTCCAGTTCCGAATTAATCTCAAAATCCTTTTAACAAATAAAAACACATTTTAGACCAGGAGTTTTGTCCTAGTGGGCAGGCAGACCCAGCAAGTGTGATGAAAGATATTCCACTAGGGGATTTCTGACACACACTGGCCATAGATTTCTGGTATTTATTATCGAGGCAGGGGAAGACATAAGCTCCAGGGAAAACAAAAATCTAGGTCTGCCTCGGGTTATTATAAACTGAGAATTGATAGGCATTTTCAATTGCCTGTTGCTAAGCAGCCAGCGAAATTGGCTGTCCATAGTCTAGTCTCATTTTAAATAACAAAATACCCTGGTGTGTGTGAGGAGGGTTTGCGATAATGTGTAAACATTACATTATCATGCTGAGTGCCTCACGGGGGTGGCTGATGATAAATTTGTTAATGATCTGAGGTGCTCGTTATTAGTGATGGGAGTCACGGCAAGTACCTAGGCTGACAGAATAACTGAAGTCAATGGGATTATTGTAATAGGAGTTGGCAGGTCCAAGTGCTTACATTATGAGTGTTTCTGCAGTATAGTTTTGATTTGTAGTAGCCTGGTAAATAGCCAAAATGACTGAGGAATTGATGTGGTTAACACTGCCCCATATTACCCCCACCTCTCCACCCCCAAGTTGGATAGTTACAGTATAAAAATAATTGGTGGATTTGATATTTGTTTGTTTTCTAAATAATCACTTTGCATTCAGCAAAAATCTCTGGGCAGGGAGAGAGGAGAGGTTATTGTGAGGTTAAACTAAAATTGTGAAATGGAACGGACTGTGTGTATTTCAAAGGTCCTTATCAGGTCACATTTTGGATGTAGATTGTTTATCTTGGAAATATCTAATGGAGAATGCTGTCTGAGTGCTAAGCCTCTTTTTGTTGTTTTAGTTCATATGTTTGCCATCTTACACAGAAATAAGGGACTTGGACATCAGTGTTTTGAAACAATCAAACTGTTAAATTGGTCAGTCTCTGTATTCCACCATGGACATCTTGGCAATGTATTTGTATCATCACTTATTCTATTTATATTCTATTTATACCGTATGATCTAAGTACAGAGTAATTTTCCGTAAGCTAAAGTAGTTTCCAAACACACCCATTATTCCTCCCTTAGTCCAAATTGCTCAATTTAGAAGCTAGTCCTGTATGAATGTAACTGATAAGCAATCCCAAACAAGAACCAACTACAATATATACTCATTCAGAAAAAAGAGGGAAGGATTGCAATATGGGTGGAATTTGGGAAGATCAAACTATCCCACTACAAACCCCTACTCACCCAGAAGCATACAGTCAGCATAGACATGATCTGTCATTCTGTCTAGTCTGAATCAGCATACATGAACACATTTCTTGATTACTACAATTCTGTGTGTGGTGGATGCTGCAGATGCTATGGATATTACTCACCAAGTTAATGTGTTCAGATATTTCTATAAAAGTCCTAGGCGTGAAGAAACACCCCATTTTGACCCCAAAATAATTTTACACGTGGACCTCATCAGAAATTTGACCAATACTCTACTCACCAACACATGTCATATAATCAATAATACATCTACTCCTAAAAAATAATTGCAACAACAAAATGGCTGTTGCTTCAATACCAAATTTTACTTTTGGTAAAGCAAATTGGAATTGCTAAAGAGATCCATGGAATATTGCTCAGATTTGTGAACAAACATGGGGTACAGTGGTACAGAAAACCAGAGAGCCGCACTAGTGTGCCAGGTTCAGTTACCCTCTCTTACCACTCCTCCCCCAGCCATGTGCCTAAAAATAGAGATAATCAGGTTTCAAAGAGAAAAAGAAATGAAAAGGTCAAGTGTCATGACCTTAGACATATTCTGAAGCTGCTTTTCTCTCCAGTTTGGCGTTCCTTAGCTGGGCCTCAAGCCACAGTTTCCGTTTTAGAAGTGGATCTACTGAGTGCTCTTGGGTACTGATCATGGTCACTGATTGTTTCTTACTGGGTTTTTGTTTTATTTTAAATCTGACCTGGCTTCCTGCCTGCTGCTCCTGGCTCCATCCTTATTTAAAAATAAAAAAAAATAATAAAAAAAAACCACCAGAAAAACTGAATTCTACAATGTTCTTTATTAATGGCCCAAACAGCTACATGAGTCAGGGCTACTGTAATTTTTGTAGCCCAAGCAAGTAAAGTCAAATGTGCACTAGAGCTTCTGTGACAAAAATGCTGTTGCTAAGACTGCGTGGCACTTCCATACTAAACCTTTATTTACAGCCGGCTGTAACTTTCACACCGTTTCGGGGGTGGCACTTCTGCTACTTGATGGCAACCCAGAGGCATTTTAAAAAAAATGTTAAAGCTAGATCAAATTCCATTTTGTGCGAGGTGAGAATTAGGTGACAGTGTTTTCATTTAAAGACCCCACAAATATTAGAGTCCCACCTCTGGATCTTGATCTGCCAGTATCTGGCCAGTACAGTTATGCTTTTCCATCCTAGTCTGTTCAAATCACAATATACACACTGGATAATTTCATGCTGGAAGTATAAGACTCAGAAGTAGCACTCCCTTGGGACATGCGGTGTCTTTTGATCATTAGAATTTGAGAATTACAGTAAACAATTTCCTTTTTCCAAGCTGTTAAGACATATTTTCACTGTTTTTCCCACTCGTGACTTTAAAAAAAATTAGCTGAAAAGTTCATAATTTTACGTGTACTTTGAATAGTCCTGAAATAGGAGCCAGAGCCTCGACTAGTTTTTCCTTTTCAATAAACTTATTTAAATACAGAATATATCACCATTGCTCAGTCTGTGTTCTGGCATGTCTGCAGATACACATTCAGTATTTTCCATGTATAGACCCTTGTGCTTAACTTCTTAAATCACTTTGCTCAACATAAGAAGAAAACAGTCATTGGAAGGACTGGGTGGGGGTGCAAAAGTGAGGTAAAAATTCAGCATGTGATCAGTGTCTTGTACAAACAAACTTTAAATTAAGTTCATCAGAGAAGGGGAGTGCCAGTCAGATAAAAACGACATCATGGTGAGAAGGAAAAGCAGTGCTACTGTGACCAACACACAATATATTATTTGAAGGCAATGGGTCAGATCGCTGGCTGGTGTAAATTGGGGTAGCTCCACTGATTTAAGAACATAAGAACATAAGAAAGGCCGTACCGGGTCAGACCAAAAGTCCATCTAGCCCAGTATCTGTCTACTGACAGTGGCCAATGCCAGGTGCCCCAGAGGGAGTGAACCTAACAGGCAATGATCAAGTGATCTCTCTCCTGCCATCCATCTCCATCCTCTGATGAACAGAGGCTAGGGACACCATTCTTACCCATTCTGGCTAATAGCCATTTATGGACTTAGCCACCATGAATTTATCCAGTCCCCTTTTAAACATTGTTATAGTCCTAGCCTTCACAACCTCCTCAGGTAAGGAGTTCCACAAGTTGACTGTGCGCTGCGTGAAGAAGAACTTCCTTTTATTTGTTTTAAACCTGCTGCCTATTAACTTCATTTGGTGACCCCTAGTTCTTGTATTATGGGAATAAGTAAATAACTTTTCCTTATCCACTTTCTCAATGAAGCTGTGCCGATCAGCACCATCTGAGGATCTGGGCCTATGTGTTTCTCTTTGGGCCAGGCACTGTCTTTGTTCTGCATTTGTACAGTACCTAGCACAATGGGGTTCTGGCCCATGACTGGTCTCCTAGTTGCTACCATAGTTTAGATAACAAACAATGAATATGGTCAGCCCCCCCTGTGATGAGGCATCTTCCCCATCTAGGGTTGAAAGGAGTAAAGGTGGCCAGGAAGGCCAATTAACTCCATGGGCTGCACCTGGAGGAAGAGCCAGGGAACATGCCACTAATTATAAGTAGGCTTAGCTGGACAGGAAGAGGTGGGGCTAGTATAAAGCCCAGGAGGGGTAAGCAGCAAGATGGCTGCTGTCAGTCCCTGAGTGGAAGGATTTGGAGGCTTGCAAACCTACAGAGGGGAAGCCAGATGAGTGGGATGAAGCCCAGGGAAATAGCAGCAAGGGGTCAGACCATGCAGAGACCTTGTCTGCTTGTTATAGGGTCCCTGGGCTGGAACCCAGTCCAGCAGGCAGGCCTGGGTTCTCCTGCTGGCCACTGGGGAATGGCAAGGGTGCTGGAGATGCCAGTAAGATAGCGGGTCTGGAAGGACTCTGAGTTCTCCAGAAGGGGAGGACCATACTGATCTGGCCAGAGAGCCAAGCCACAAAGAGGAGACTGCAGATCCAGGAGTGAGAGGGGCTGCAACATGAGATAGGATAGGGGAAGACATCACTGGAGGGAAGGTGCAAGCCTGGTAGAGCTAATTCCCAAGACAGCCAGCAGGAGGGGCTGCTAACAGTGAGTGATCCCTGTGGCAGTTGGTGGAGAACAGGGATGTGCAGTCATCCCAATAGAAGGGGAGTTTAAGAGACTGTAGTGGACTGTAAATGACTGCATATGGTGGTCACCCAATACAAGGGGAGCATAAAAGGCCACAGCAGGAAAGAAAAAAAGGAAAAGAGACAGTGAGGCTGTGGTACATGGAAGCTTGTGGAGGGCCTTTATACCCTTCCAGGCTGGGCTCCTGAACCCATGCAGAAGCGGGGTGACAAACAGCAGCAATGGATCCAAGTCCTGCGAGGCAGGTACTGGAGAACCAGCAGAGACATGGTGAGGCCCAGGTGTACCTACAAAATTATTTGATGCAGCTGGTTGAACAGTGGCAATACTTATTTACGCTCCTGAGGGAGGAAATTGGCAGTGAAGAGTGAGAGGGGAAGAGAGGTGCCTAGGCCAGAGGCCCAACGAAGGAAGTGCTATGCCTGCGAGCAATAGGGATACCTAAAATGAGAGTGCCCCTACCTGTACAGGGACAAGAAGCCTCACACAGAAGGCAGGGAAAGAAGGCAGGCCAAGAGCCCATCCTGTAGGGAGAACAGGACAGGCAGGGGCAGATCTTGCCTGCAGTCAGCAGGGGCACCTAAGAAGGCAATGCCCATCTATAAGCTGCAGGGTGAAGGCTAACTCAGGAGGAGGCATGACTAGAGTAGAGGAGGCCAAAGTGTGGCCTGCTGAAATGACTAGGCAAAGGGTTTGTTTCAAATGCCATCAGGTCGACCATATAAAAAGGCACTGCCCTTTTAAGAAAGGGCAGGTAGCAAAGGGGAAGGCACCAGCCCCAGAGAGTTTGGGGGGGTGGGAGGGAAGAGGGGGTGTCCAGAGACTGGAATATACCAGAGACCACCAGGGTAGACCTGGCGGTGATGACCACGGACCTGGCAGGGGGTCAATGCATACACCCAGTAGTGGCTAGGAAGGAACTAGCAGATAAAACGACTGGTATAGAGAATGTCCAGTCAGACTGAAGTATGATCGTCAAAGCAAATCAGACAGTGGTGGAAACTCAGATCCTGTGGGAAAGGGAGTCAGGGGATCCTGTGGGACAACTGAAGGCACTCCAGGGGAAGCTAGTAGCAGCAGAGCAAGCCCTGTGAACAGCTGAAGCAGATCTGGAGTTCCAAAAGGACAAGCTTTAGGATACCATGGAGGACCAGCATAATTTGCATATCCAGATGAAGAAAGCAAAACAGGAAAGGAATGACCTGAGGGCCCAAATATGGCAAATACAGGGCAGGTGGCATCCATACCCTAAAGGGTTATGCTTGAGGGGAAGGGTATGTGATGGGGTGTCTACCCCACCCAGAGTTGAGAGGAGTAAAGGTGGCCACTGGGTGCACCTGGAAGAGGAGCCAGGAAACATGCCACTAATTAGAAGGAGGCTCAGATGGCAGGAACAAGCTGGGGTCAGTATAAAGCCTAGGATGAGGGAGCAGCAAGATGGCGGCAAGGAAGTAGGCTGCAGTTAGTCCCAGGGTGGAAGGAGTTGGGAGGCTGGCAAGCCAAATGCGTGGGAAGAAGCCCAGGGAAACAGCAGCAAGGGATCAGACCGTGCAGAGACCTTGGCTGCTTGTTATAGCTGGAACCCAGTGCAGAGAGTGGGCCTGGATTCCCTTACCAGCCACTGGGGAGTGGCAAGGGCATTGGAGACGCCAGCCAGATAGTGGGTCTGGAAGGACTGCGTTCCCTGCAAGGGGAGGATCTGAGTGACCTGCCCAGAGGGCCAAGCCACAGAGCAGAGACTGCAGATCCAGGAGCGAGAGGGGCCGCAGAGTGAGACAGGACAGGTGAAAACACCACCAGAGGGAGAGTGCATGCTTGGCGGAGATAATTCCCAGGATAGCCAGCAGGAGGGGCTGCTAGTGGTGAGTACCCATGACACTCCCTCATCAGTGAATCAAAGTTTCAAAACTTTTCAGACTAACTGAGGAGGGGCCTTGTGGCAAGAGGCTTAAGATGAGTGCCCAGCAAAGGTTTGGACACATCCACTGAGATAAGTGTCCAATAACCTAACTCTAGAAGCATAGGGATCCATGGAACCATCAAGAGAAATGGGAAATAGTCCATTTTGGCAAAATACCTTCCCATGTGGCAAATGTGGCTTACAAGAGAAGCTGTCTAACGGATTTGCCTGTATGGCTCTGACAGTGAAGGTCCCCAAAAGATAGACTATGGGGATAGTAGGAGCAGTATAGTCTGTAGCTATGTTTAAAAATAAATTGCATATCCAGCTCGTCTCCCACTGCTCACTCTCCATCTTGCCGTTTTCTATTTTCTGTCTGGCTTCTTGTCTTCCATCCTACCCCTTGTGCAATATTTGGTCTTTTTGTTAAGAGCACCAGCTCCTGGAGTCAAGTGAGAACCTCATTGCTATTTTTGGCTTAAGTAGGTTGTCTTCAAGGTTGTGGGGCTCAAACTAGAAAAAAAAGCGAGGGGGGGGAATAAACCCCAATTTTGTTTTAAAAATCATGAGCTAAATAAATCTCATGATTTTTTTAGACTTGACTCCTACTAATGCTTGGTATTAACTCTCCATCTTCAGTATGTGGCTCATCTTTTTGTTCAAATCCCCACCCCCACCTTCTGACTGTAGGTAGCTTTCCTTTCCTTTCCTTTCGATGACCCTTCTCGCTCCTGCTTTTCTCTCTCTCTAACTCTTCCGTGACATACATGGCTTCTCATAAATTGTAGTCAAGTATTCAGTAGAGAGACTTCTTTACATCGGGTTCACCAATTCCAGCTTTAGAAAACCCCCCGTGGTATGTGGGGAAGCATTGTGTAATGCAGCAAGACCTTTTTCCATAAGCACAGAATAGGGCCTGGTGACTTGGGGACTGGTCCTGCAAACACATTAGTACGTGTCAGCTGGCCTGACTTGCCTGAGGGTGCTGGATGAATGCCAATCATTCTCTCCCTTTTATTCTGTACTTTCCTTGGACCAGGTAGCTTTCTTGTCTTTCCACAGAACACCCATTTCCTTGTGAAGCTTCTGTTGTCATTGTGTTCTCCCCCCTCCCCTCCATACACAAAGAATAAAAAAAATCAAAACATGGTTTGATTTCAGATGAGGGGAAATTACAAAGAAAGAACAAAAGTAAAGTCTCCATGACAGGAAGGTAGCATAAGAATGGTCACATGAGCACAGTGAACCACTGCAGTGCTCTACATCTGAAATGAAACACATAGTCACCGCACCCCTTCAACAAGGAGGAAGGTGCCTTTACATTTAAAGGTGCAGTGCAATGAAAGCCGAATGATGATTTATTGTCAGCTACATGGCTTACTATGGCACAGCGTCTGGGTTTTACAATACGGTTAGAATGATGATTATTTATACTGTTATCATTCAAAGGCCCAAGTCGAGACTGGAGCCCCATAGTGGTAGACTTGTAGTTCTCTGCTTTTCAATAGCAACATCCCCCTTTCCATCTAGCCAGGAACTGCCTCCCATTTAGCAGTAGGGAAGGGGAGGGTGGCCATGACCTCTTAATAGCTGGTCATGATCCCCTTGGGGGTCATGACCCTCAGATTTAGAACCCACCTGGTAGGCAACGTACAAACACATAGTGAGGCGCTTCGTCTCAAAGCCCCTCTGCTTTTACAAAAAAAAAAAACCTTTCCAAGGTTCATTGAGGGCAGAAGAGGAAGATGTGAAAACAAAGCAATAAAAAGGCTGAATTTAGGATGATGTAAATAAAATAGGTGTTTAGCCAAAGGGATGTTTTTATTTCACATATCGTGTTTGGAGCTCTCTAATGCTCTGTGGAGCATATCCCTGTTCCTTGCTCTTGGCTCTTAGTAATCTCTAGGATTGTTAAAGGTATGCAGGATGGACAGTTTTTTACCGGTTTATAGGAAATATGGCGCAAATTCAGCCATTACATGGACAGGTGCAATTCCTGTTGACCTAACTCGCCTATGCTGGGGCTGAATTCATCGCCATGTTTATAATAAAAATGGTTTTGATCTTAAGAGTTGGAGAAAAAGTGAGTCTAGAAACAGAAAAGGAACTTGTGGGGTGTTTGTCAGGACTGGGAAGGAGGGACTGAGAAGGCAGATGCAGGCTAAAATCATGTTAGTATGGAGAGAGTAAAATTAGTTTTCTGTGCATTGGCACCCATGTTTTAAAAATTAATGTATTCTTTAAAAATTCAAAATCTTAATAGTCATACAAAGGTGTTGAATGTTGTTAAGCACCAACACTATGCAATGCACAGGCTTATTAAGAGGTATTTTAAAGTATTTTCTCTAGTCTGGGGGGTTGGGCATTATATATGAAACTGGAGTGTTCAGTGCATAACAAGTTGATTGTTTTAAACCCCTGCTAGTGTATCTGGTTCTGCCTTTTTCTGTTTCTGCACATTTTAACTTTAATATAGGCAAGTGCCTTGCTCTGTTCACTTTTTGTAGAAACTTTTTTGCACATCAGTTAGCTGCATATTTGCTGGATCTACAGACCTTGGATCCCCTGTGTGAGGAGGCAGTGCCCCTGGTTGTTTTAAAAACTGCTTTAGTGCTGCAATTGAGTCAGGTATTTTTAAAACTAAAAACAATCTTTTATAATGGCTGCAGAGATTCCTTCCTTTTAGATGAGATTTGACATGCAAAGGTGGAAATAGTTTCCCTGTGGGACCACCATACACACGACATATTATCTAGAGAATACAAACTCTGTCGTGAGTTATTGGAACAAGCTGATTTGTCTGAATAGAATGTTTGGCCTTCTGGATCCTAAAATATGTAGCAAGATTTTACATAATGGAAAATTGCTGTTTTGGTTCAGACAGAACGTAAGCTCCATGGGGCAGGGACCTGTTCTTCTTTTATGTTTGATGTGATTCCAAGTGCACCAATATGCTAGTTAAAGAACAAATGAATACACGGGCATCTGTCTGAACAGATGTTGTGCCAACACTAGTGCATCCACCATAGCTAATAAGTGCACTCAGCCTTTCATGTTTATTTTTATTTTTTGGCTTTTTTTATAGTGCTCATCAAAATAGTATGAGAGCTGAGCAGGGCCGGTGCAAGGATGTTTCGCGCCCTAGGCGAAACTTCAACCTTGCGCCCTCCCCCGTCCCCGAACCCCCACCATGAGGCGCCCACCCCCCCTGCGGCAGCTCCCCCCCTCTGCCCTGAAGTGCCCCCCCACCCCAGCTCACCCCTGCTCCGCCTCCACCCTGAGCACACCGTCGCTGCTTCACTTCTCCCGCCTCCCAGGCTTGCGGCGCCAATCAGCTTAGGCACCGTAAGCCTGGGAGGCGGGAGAAAGTGAAGCAGCCACGGCGTGCTCGGAGGAGGCGGGGCAGGGGTGAGCTGGGGGGGGAGTTCCCCTGCGTGCCACCACCCCCCCCCACTTGCTGCAAGTGGCCCTCCCTGCGCTCCCCTGCCCCAGCTCCCTCCGCCTAAATGCTGGCGGCGACCGGGGCGGCCAAAGATCCGGCCACCGCGGTCGCTGCTGAAGAAAATGCCGCCCCCCCCCCCCAAATCCTACCGCCCTAGGCGACCACAGAATAAAACTCATTAAGGACCTGATTCAGCAAAGCACTTAAGCTTGTGCTTAAGTCCCAGGCAGACTCAGTGAAACACACACTTCCTACCCTACCCCATTCCCAATATACAATTGGCCTGATGTTTGGGATGGGGTCTGCCAGAAGCAGATGGGTCTGAAATGAAAAGGAAACACTCAGGTATCTCAGAGGTGTGGTGGGGAAGCTTCTCATTACTTTGCAGATAAAATCAATTAGACTTGGATATCTTCTGTGTGTGTTCATGGAAGCAATGCAGTGTTGGCAGAGGTATATACTAGATCACAGCTGCTTGACTTTCAGCCGTTGTCATTTACAGAGGTTCTAGATGGGTTGGGAGAACTTTGTGCTACAATCTGTGCTTAGATCCCTGTCTTTCCTGCCTGATTAAAATGAGTGGAGAAGTGTTTGTTCCTTTATTGGCTCATATTGTCAAAGAGGGCAGGCTACTAATTTCTCTGAAGGAAGCACATATTTGGCCTCTATTCAAAGTCTCTGATTCAGCAAAGCATTTAAGTACGTGCTTAAGTCCCACTGACTTTGGTAAGTATGTGCATAAGTGCTTTGCTGAATCAGGGCCACAAAGCCAATCTGGCCAGCTATTCACCAGTGTATCTGATCTTTCATTCTTAGTTCTCACAACCTTCAGATATATAGAATGGAAATAATAGGAATTTCATACCAGCTCAATCCAGTCTCCTCTTTCTTTAGGAACTAGAACTCCACTATGTTAAGAGTATCTTAGTGACTAATTAGGGCCCTACCAAATTCGTGGCCATGAAAAATGTGTCATGGACCATGAAATCTGGTCCTTTGTGTACTTTTATCCTATACTACACAGATTTCACTGGGGAGACCAGCATTTCTCTAAATGGGGTCCCAACCCAAAAGGGGGGTCATGGGGCGGGGGAGGAGTTGCAAGGTTACTGTAGGAGGGATGTGTTATTGCCACCCTTACTTCTGTACTGCCTTCAGAGCTGGCCAGAAAGTGGCGACTGCTGGCCAGGCGCCCAGCTCTGAAGGCAGCAGCGCAGAAGTCAGGGTGGCAATGGGTGGCTGGAGAGTGGTGGCTGCTGTCTGAGGACCCAGCTCTGAAGGCAGCAGCGCAGAAGTCAGGGTGGCAATGGGCGGCTGGAGAGTGGTGGCTGCTGTCTGAGGGCCCAGCTCTGAAGGCAGCAGCGCAGAAGTAAGGGTGGCAATACCATACCATGCTATCCTTACTTCTGCAGTGTTGCTGGCAGTGGTGCTGCCTTTGGGGCTGGGCTCCCAGCCAGCAGCTGCCACTCTCCAGCTGCCAAGCTCTGAAGGTAGTGCCACCAGCAGCAGCAGTGCAGAAGTAAGGGTGGCAATACCATGACCCCGTACAATAACCTTGTGATCTCCCCCCCCTCCCACTACTCCCTTTTGGGTCAGGACCCCTACAGTTACAACACTGAAATTTCAGATTTAAATATCTTAAATCATGAAATTTATAACTTTTTAAATCCTCTGACCGTGAAATTGACCAAAATGGACCATGAATTTGGTAGAGCCCTATGAATAATAGAAGTATTTGTTTCTGATTGATAGGACAGTTGTTTTTACTTTTCTGTAGTTAATTGTTTTAGCAACAGTGTGTATTTTCATAATTACTTTTGAAAGCATTCTTCATGTTTCATAGGCTTACAAAGCTTAAAAATATATAATTCAGCAGTCTAATGCAATCATGGGCTGAATATCTTTGTTTTTCCCTTGTCAAATGCCTTGCTGTCTTTAATCTCTGAAGCAATAACTGGAAAATGGCTGAGGGAAGCCAAATTTGTCTGGACTCCCTCCTCCAAAACATGCTATTTTGCATAACAGAGGAAACTCAAGATGATGCTTAACTGCGTGGCTTATATAAAAAGCGGAAAGGTTAATGTCGTGGCACCCACTCTAGTTTTCATTAAGTCTACAATCCACTGATTCCCTTGTCATTGTGAGCTAACAGGTCTGTGCTGGAGGCCATGTCAATTAGCGATTACGCTTAAAATTATAAATCTCAATAAATACTTGTCCTGGCTCAGTTTTTGATGGATTAAAAATACCTCTTCACTGACAGACTACCTTTGGACTTCTGTTAGGTGTGTCAAGAGGATGTCTTGGAAATCCAATAATTTCACTCTTCCACAGAACTTCCAGAAATTTTATCTGGAAGAATGTGTTGTGTGTTGGTTGTTTTTTTCTTTCTTTCTTCCCCCAGGGCCAGATGAAGGCATAGACACTACAGGCCTCTACCTAGCGCCACAACTTCTGAAGTCTTGTGATTACATCACAATCTCATCTTTCCTTAAATACTAATTCCTCCTGATGGTGAAGAAAATTTTAACATGAACCAAGTGTTGGTCGATGTAGTGATATGCGTTTGAGTCTGCAGAAAGCCTGAAACAATTATCCTGAAGTGTAATTTGCCTCAGATGACTTGGAGAAAGACCCACAGCTCTGGGAGTCCCTGTCAACATAGGATGCTGTGTGACAGGTGCATTAGAGTGCAGCATGCTCAACACACCCTAGCAGCCAGGATGTATAAGTGCTAGGGGTCCTCTGCTGTTCCTGTGGGCAGGAGGCCCTGCTGCTGTTCCTGGAGGGGTGGAGGGGCCCAGTGATTCTGCTTTGTCTGTCTAAGAATGGAAGAACAGGGCCATACTGTGAGGGCAGGGCTAGGGGGTGGAGCCAAGGAGACCTCCATGTTGTGGTTTCCCTGGGCCCTGGATTACCTTAATCTGGTCCTGCCCCTTCTCTGTGACCTCCAGTGGATTTGTTTAATTGGGCACTTCAGTCCTCCTTCCCAAGGAGCTATCTGGGGGACAAAGTCTGCCAAATACTACCCTACTCTGAGTTGTAGCAAAACTAACATTTTGGGAAGTTGCTAAATAACATTAAACTAGATACCAGAACTGCACTTCTGGTTCCCTCAGCAACACTCCATTGCCATTCTGAAATGTTCTAAGGTTACAGGGTTACATTCCTTTCTTGGTAACAATAGGGAATCCAATATTGTAAAGGTCAGAGGACCAGATACCACCCTACTTCTGCAGGTCTGTCTCCTGACTGTAATGTAGTTTATCTATAGATCTGTATCCTCTCTTGCTTAGAAATATAAAACAAGCCACTGACAAATGATGATGATCATTAGGATTGTGAAAACTGAGTGCTAGGCTTCTCACTAGCCCAACTACTAGCCCTACTGAGGGGAATCTACTATTTCTAAATACTACATAGAAAACATTCAGTATTGTCCACATGGCCATGGAACAAGCAGACTTCAGCTGTGATTTCTTTTAGTCACTGGCATCAGTAGCTAATTTTGACCAGCTTGAAAGACTTGCTTTTCTTTCGTGAGGCATGATGGGCTTTCAGATACTAAGTGTTTTGGAGCAGAAATTCCTGAGTGAAGTCAGAAGGAATTAGAAAACCAGTGTCAGCTGTGAGAAACCAAATATGAGCTGAAAATGAAATGCGCTATCGCTCCCTTCCATTTATCACTTCATTTTCCTGTGCATGGAATGGAATGTGTTTGAGTGTAAAGTCACTGACTTGAATCATAGAATAGGTAGGTTGAAAAGGCCTATTGGTCTCCCTGAACCGCTAGAACTATTTATAATGAAAATCTGACTCTTGTAAATACTTAATCTTTCAATGTAATTGACATTCCCAGTATATTGGTTCTATGTTTAGCAAGTCCTATAGCAGTGGAAGATGGAGCGCTATAGGTTGGTGAATAGGGAGTGCTGTGTTGAGTTCAGTACCTGCTTTTCTGAAAGGTTTTGGTAAATGTTCCCATCTTTGAGGTTTTTAAATCTATATTGGATGTCTGTGTACAAAATAGGGTCTAGTTCAACTATAAATGATTTGGCTCAACGCAGGAATTACTGGGTGAGGTTCAATGGCCTGTGCTAGGAAGGAGGTCAGGCTAACTGATCATATAACAGTGCCTCTGGCCTTAAAATCTATTCATCTGTACAAGCTAAAATTCCCATTGACTCGTCCCAATTGTGTGCTCCTTACGCAAGCAAAGCTTCCACTGATGTCTTACGTTGTAATAATATTTTGTACTTGCCTATCAGCTGAGCATCTTAAAGAGCACTATGATCATAACTTACGGAAATGAGCTCTGGCTGAAAAGTTTGGATCTGGGTCTGAAGCTCATGTTGCTCAATAGTGACCCCTCTGGCCAACTAAGAAGCCGCATTACAGGAGTGGAGTGAGACAAAGTTCTGTCTTCTAAACCACAAAAAATAACCATTTATAACACAGCCATATTTAGAAGATTTTTTTTTCTCCTGCATGTGGACATTAAAAATAGCTACAGCCAGGGTTTAAAATGAAAACATGTGTTGTCTGAAATGTGGTTCTAATGTTGTTTGGACACAAACATATTTAAACATAACTATACCAGGGATGGGAAATAGCCAGACTCTTAATATGGGCTCAGGATCTAGCCAAATAATGTAGCCCCTCCAAACATAGATCTGTTTTCACTCTGCTGTTGGTCAGTGCTGGAAGGCTTCTTTGGCAAAGGCTTACTAGGCCTCTTTTCTGAAATACTCCCACTGTTGCTAATGCTGGTAGTGGGCCACCAAAATGGGAGTGCCTATATTCAGAGGCTCCCATGACCAGGGGTGATATAATGCAGCATTTGATTAAGCCGGTCTAAGTCAGGAATGTTAAATGTTTGTAATCACAGGTGCTTATTTAGTCTTCTTCATTGTAGTATCTGAGCACCTCACAGTCAAATTAATTTTGTTTTAGCAGCACTCCAGCAAGGTGGGGAAATACTATCCCCATTTTACACATGGAGAATTGAAGCCCAGGGTAAATCTAGTGACTGACTTAAGGTCACACAGGAAGTCTGTGGCTGAGTCTGGAATTGAATACAGGTGTCCTGAGTCCAGGGTGGATTGATTTTTAAATCAGTGATATAAATCATTGATTTAAATCAGCAGGCAGGAAACCTTGATTTAGATCCATTGATTTTCATCATATTTTTTATTTATACTTTAGGAAAATAAGAGAGGTTGATTCTTATTGTTTGATAACCATTAAAATGTTGATTTACAACTAAATACTGCCTTTATGCTAAATTTGGTGCTGCTTCTTACTAATCAGCAGGATACACTAGATCAGGGGTCGGCAACTTTTCAGAAGTGGTGTGCCGAGTCTTCATTTATTCACTCTAATTTAAGGTTTCGCGTGCCAGTAATACATTTTAACGTTTTTAGACATCTCTTTCTGTAAATCTATAATACATAACTAAATTATTGTTGTATGTAAAGTAAATAAGGTTTGCAAAATGTTTTAGAAGCTTCATTTAAAATTAATTTAAAATGCAGAGCCTCTCAGACCAGTGGCCAGGACTCAGGCAGTGTGAGTGCCACTGAAAATCAGCTTGCGTGCCGCCTTCAGCACCCGTGCCATAGGTTGCCTACCCCTGCACTAGATCTATACACAGTTAAGCAATTAAATAGCTTAAATTTTTTACTTGTGATATGTACCAGCCTCTAATTGGATGGATATTCAAATCAATTAATGCACAAGAATTGCACTTTAATTTTTTATTAAATAAAACTACCTTAAATATGCTGGATACCGAAGAAAAAACAAGTTTATCAATTAATTACATAGTTATAGTGGATCACAAATTGAATGAGCCAACAATGTAATCTAGTTGCAATATAATTCTGGTGTGTATTAACAGGAGTGTTATGTTTAAAACCCAGGAGGTAACTGTTCCATTTTATTTGGCACTGTACTGGTAAGGGATGAGCTGTAGTATTATGTCCAATTTGGGTACCACCCTTTAAGACCAATGTGGACAAATTAGAGAGTCCACGCAACAAAAATGATAAAATTACCTATGAGGAAAAGCTTAAACCGGGTATATTTAGTCTTGAGGAAAAAAGACTGAGGGGTGTCTGGTAATATTTTTTCAGATATATTGAGGGCTGTAATAGAGAGGACAGTGATCAAATGTTCTCCATGTCCTCTGAAGGTAGGACAAGAAGTAATAGGCTTAATCTGTAGCTGGTTCAGTGCTTCAACAAATTCTGTCTCCAGATAGTCTTTTTGTATTTAATTTAAATAGACTATAATTTTAGGCCTTAACATTTGTCAATTTCATATTTAATTTTAAATAGTTTTTTTTTAATAAACTATTAGGGCTGTCAATTAATTGCAGTTAACTCATGTGATTAACTAAAATTAATAGATTACAAAATTAATTGCAGTTTTAATCGCACTGTTAAACAATAGAAAACCAATTGAAATTTATTAAATATTTTGAATGTTTTTCTACATTTTCATATATTTTGTATTCTGTGTAGTTGAAATCAAAGTGTATACTTTTTATTACAAATATTTGCACTATAAAAATGGTAAACAAAAGAAATGGTATTTTTCAATTCACCTCATACAAGTACTGTAGTGCGATCTCTTTGTTGTGAAAGTGCAACTTTAAAATGCAGATTTTTTTTTGGTTACATCACTGCACTCAAAATCAAACAATGTAAAACTTCAGAGCCTACAAGTCCACTCAGTCTTACTTCTGGTTCAGCCAATTGCTAAGACCATAGGTGTGGAAACTTCGGATGCTGCAGCACCCCCAATTTTTGTGCAGGGTCCTACCTGCCACTCCATGCCCAGGGTCCTAGAGCTGCCGGCCCAAGGCTCCACTCCTGGTCTCGCACCTGGGATCCCGACTGCAGGCTGCTGGCCCCCTCCCCAGGGCTCTGTTCCCGGCCCCCCACATGCCAGGTCCCAGCCTTGACCCCCTTTCTCCTGTCCATGTCCCTCCCAACCCCAGAGCCACAGCCCTGCTCTTGGCCCCAGCTCTGGGGTAAAGGGGCATGGACAGGAGCAAGGGGGGGGAGGTAAAAAGTTTGGGGTGGGGACCACTGGCTTTCAGCACCCCCACTGTTTTAAAAAAAAAATGTTCCAGCGCCACTGGGTAAGACAAACAAGTTTGTTTACATTTACAGGAGATAATGCTGCCCTCTTCTTATTTACAGTGTCACCAGAAAGTGAGAACAGGCATTTGCATGGCACTTTTGTAGCTGGCATTGCAAGGTATTTATGTGCCAGATATGCTAAATATTTGTATGTCCCTTCATGCATCTGCCACCATTCCAGAGGACATGCTTCCATCCTAATGACACTAGTTGAAAATATAATGCATTAATTAAATTTGTGACCCAATTCTCCCCCAAGGAGTTCAATGTGCCCTGCTCTGTTTTACCTGCATTCTACCATATATTTCATGTTATAGCAGTCTCGGATGATGACCCAGCACATGTTCTTAATTTTAAGAACATTTTCACTGCAGATTTGACAAAATGCAAAGAAGGTACCAATGTGAGATTTCTACAGTTTAAAGGTAGCTACAACACTTGACCCAAAGTTTCAGAATCTGAAGTGCCTTCCAAAATCTGAGAGGAATGAGGTGTGGAGCATGCTTTCAGAAGTCTTAAAAGAGCAACACTCCAATGCAGAAACTACAGAACCCGAACCACCAAAAAAGAAAATAAACCTTTTGCTAGTGGCATCTGACTCAGATAATGAAAATGAACATGCATCAGTCTGCACTGCTTTGGATTGTTATAGAGCAGAACTCGTCACCATGAGCGCATGTCCCCTGGAATGGTGGTTGAAGCATGAAGAGACATTTGACTCTTGAGCGCATCTGGCACATAAATATCTTGTGATGCTGGCTACAACAGTGTCATGAGAATGCCTGTTCTCACTTTCAGGTGACATTGTAAAGAAGAAGCACACAGCATTATCTCCTGCAGATGTAAACAAACTTGTTTGTCTGAGTGATTGGCTGAACAAGAAGTACGACTGAGTGGACTTGCAGGCTCTAAAAATGTACATTTTTATTTAGAATGCAGTTTTTTGTACATAATTCTACATTTGTAAGCTCAAATTCCATGATAAAGAGATTGCACTACTGTACTTGTATGAGGTAAATTGAAAAATATGATTTTTTTTGTTTTTTACAGTGCATAAATATTTGTAATAAAAAATAAATATAAAGTGAGCACTGTACACTTTGTATTCTGTGTTGTAATTGAAATCAATATATTAGATGTTTTCTACATTTTCAAAAATATTTAAATAAATGGTATTCTGTTTTTGTTTAACAGTGTGATTATTTTTTTCCAATTGCACAACAGCCCTAGTATTTAATCTAAATAAAAATCTGATTTTTTTTTTAAATCATCAATCTTTATCCACTCTACCTTAGCCACAAGGCCATCCTATCCCATCTTCACTGCCTCCCATAGAGATGCACTCATGGTTGTGATAGGGGGCATATTCCACACTGGCAGTGACAAGGGACGTGGAGAGCCCAATTAGTCCATTCTGTGACACCTTGAGGGGAGACAGATGATTAAAAATTAGAACCAGACTGGGTGGTTCCTATGAAGGAAGGACTGCAAGGCAGCAGGAAGAGGACTTTGTTGCCCTAGAATCAAGGGGGACTAATAGCGTCTTGGCTGGAGGGTTGAGTTATGAGAGGAGGCAGACTGCCCCGGGCCGAGGTGGCTATTGGCAACAGGTACTGGATGAAGAGCCAAGCCACAAGGGGGTGCACCAGTGGCAAGTCCACTCCTGTACAGATGGTAGGAGACTTTTTTTTAAGAAGCCTAGTTTAGACAAGGGTAAAGATGCTGTGACATTCTGCGATTGCACAGAGACGGGGAAAAGGGATGGATTCAACAAGGATAAGGAGGTCCCATCACAGCAGGACATTTTCTTTAGCTGTGCAAAAGCCTTTGTATCTCATGGAATATTGGCATAAGCACCCTAAATTCTATCAAACCTCACAGCTTGTGTCAGCTCTGTCTTTGAGGATTTTTATATTTCACTGGATGAGTTGCCCTGTATGAGAACTGGCCATTGCTATGGCAACTAAAGTTAAATTTAGCTGTTCATTGTAAGCTGTGACTTTCAGAATTTTATCCTCTCAGATACTTTGAACTCCATTAGGATGGAACTAGATTTAGAAGCTGTCAGCATTGATGCTGTTTTCCTACTGAACTGTTTGTTTTTAATTTGCTGCTCTAACTACAATGCACCGGTTTCAGATGTATTTTTTTTTATGTAGGCCTTATCTAGACACACAAGTTGCATCAGTTTAACTTCACTCAGTTTTTAAACCAACTTAGTTAAAACCAGTGCAAATTCTTATGTGAACACTCCTATTTCAGTTTAAGGGTGGCTTATTTCAGTTTAGTTTAAACTGGTTCCTAATGGATTTAAGGGAAACTGTAGTAAGTCTAGTTTAGACCAAAATAAGTGTCATAAAGCCTTCTGTGCCAGTTTATCATCACATCTCTTCAGTTAAGTCAGGAAAGCTTTCTCATGTAGACAAGCCCTGACTATACCAATTAAAGTACAATTTGGCAAAGAGTCACTCCCTAAAGTTCGACCATTGAAAACTTAAAAACTCTTCGGAAATGGCTATTTTCTTATAAAAAGGTGCCCCAAAAATTGACCGGGTTCTCCCCATCTGATCTCCTATACAGAAGGAAAGTGAGATACTTATTATATATGAGGTAGAGAGACACGGTAACTGAATATATACAAAGTTCAGAAAAGAGTTAGGACATGATGGATGTTCAGACAAATCTCAAGGACAGACAGTCCCAGCAAAAGGCATAGTATGACCAACAAACTTGTAAGTGCCCCTTTTTAAATAGGGGACTTGGTGTTGGTGGTAAGACCTCTGGGAAAAAGTACAAAGTCCTTCCCAAAAATTTTGCACCTTTTGAGGTGAATGAAGATATGCATGTTAAAAAGCCTCATGGTACCAGCTGTGGGACAGCATTACATGTAAACAGGCTGAAAGCTTATCACAGCTGTAAAGCCATGGTAAAAATGATCTGTTGTGCCTCAGTTTCCCCTCTCCACATCACCTCATTGATTCGATGGCTGAATGCTAAACTGACTCATCTCTAAAAAGCATCAAGTTTTTTGTAGTGAGTTAACACCAGCTGAAAAAGCAGAGGTGTTCTTGCAGCACAGAAGTGTTTTCTAGCAAACGGGGAAGACTCACTTGCTGACTCATAAAATCATTACAGTAGGACCACAGCCATGTCCCAACAAAAATACAGAGCATACTGCACCTGGGAGCAATTAAGGAATCAGACAGTTTATGGGCATTACCTGTGATCTTGGTTCCTAAGAAACAACATGGTAAGGTTTTGTGTTGATTATAGGAAACTCAATGCTATCGTGGTGCCAGATGTTTATCCTATGCCTAGAACAGATGATATGCAGGATATCTTAAGCAAATCTATATATTTTAGCTTTTTTGACCTAGTTAAGGGGTACTGGCAATCTGCTTTAGATGAGGATGCCCAGAAAAAAAATCATGTATTATCGATATGGGACTTATATAAATTCAAAGTGTTACCATTTGGGTCAATTAAGGCAGGAGACACCTCTTAGAGGCTGGTCAACCAAGTGTTGAGAGGATTGCAGAACTTTGCAAGGGCCTATGTCAATGATATAGCAGTGTTTAGCAACACTAGGTCTGATCACAACAAACACTTGGAAATCGTGTTGTCAAAGCTCAAAGTGTAAAACTGGGGCAAGAGTTCCTTATTTTGGACATGGGGCTAGGAGACGGTCAAATATCACCTGGTACCTTAAAAGTTGAAGCCATTGTTAATTGGCTAGTGCCACAGTCCAAAAAGCAGGTTCAATCTTTCATAGGTCTGGTAAACTATTACTGAAGGTTTGCGTGTGCGTTCAATGACCTCGATTGTGATTATGGATACAATGTAAAAAGGCACAGCCTAACAAGATGTAAGGTCAAAGGCATGCCAAGGGGGTTTTGATAAGGTAAAGAACTTTGTCTGAAAAACCTGTTCTGGCTAGTCTGGATTTTGACAAGGTGTTGGAGCTGTGTACAGACGCATCAGAAACTTGTTTTAGGGGCTGTGCTAATGCAGTCATGGAGAATAACAAAAACACCCCCATTGCTTTCTTAAGCAAGAAATTGACAGCCACTGGACAGAATTATTCTGTCATAGAGAGAATATTATGCCATTGTGTGGACAGTAAAGCAGTTATGGCCCTATCTCTTTAACAGAAAGTTCAGGGTACTAACTGACCATTCTCCATTAGTCTGGTTACACAAAACCTAAAGGCTCCAGTTCTAAACTGCTATGGTGAGGCATCATAATTCATTAATATGATATGGAAATGTTCTTTTCCCTTTATATGTACAGGGTGGCAGATGCCCTGCCCAGGAAAGGGCTCTGACCTGCTGCTTCTGGATCAACCAGTGACTAACCCTCCTCCAGCTTCGTGAGGGAGAGAGGTGACCAAATGCATCCCTGTATTCATACCCTACATACTATTGTAGTAATCTTTGTACAAAGTATTCCTTGTGAGGCATCGTTTGAAAACTAATACCCGGTAATTCCTAGCTCAATATCATGGTGAAATGTGTGTGTACAAAAGTGTATGGAAAGTTATGAACATAAATGGAAATTATGACTAAAATGCGGTCACCAGGCAAATCTGGGGAGTGGATAAACTGTTTCTCAAAGACAAAGAACAAGCTGATGACTCTATCCAGGTATCATCAAAGCTGATTGGCAATTACCTCTCAACTGGCCATTTTCTGGCAAAGAAGTGGGGGCAGTAACAGATCCAGCTAAAATGTAGATCAAACCTCTTTCACCACATGACTCCAATCTCACAGCAGGAATGAACTTTATCTAGGGCTAACCCTAAGGAAAAGGCATTTCAAAGGGTGACTGGACTATAAAGTGAGGGGCAAAAACGCCCCAAGGGATCTCTCCCTGTTTATCTTTCATCTAAAAAGACAAAGGAAGTATCCATTTGACTTTGGGAGAGATCCTGACCTGAAACTTGGTCAGCCCTGTTGGGGAATGTGGTAAACATTTTATCTTGAACCAAGTGTAGTTTAAGTTTTACCACTAGGAAGTGTTTATCTTTATTTCTCTCATTATCATTTCTGACTTTAATGCCTTGTACTTAAAATCTATCTTTGTGGTTAAATGTTTTGTTCTTCAATCAAAACAAATCCAGTGTTGTAAATTTAAAGTGACAAACTGCTGGATATTGTTCCCTTACAGGGGCAAGGGATCTAAAATATCTAAACTGTCCAGGAGAGGGTTGGACACATGTTTTGGGAGAAATGTTGGTGCTGGGGATGTGTTGGAGTCACCCTGCAAGTGGTAACCAAGGCTGGTGGAAACAAAAGCATGGCTGGAGTATGCTGGACTAGGACTGCAGCTAGACACAGACTCTCAGGGTGTGACCTGCATGCTTGTTTGGCTATTTGTGAGGGGCCCAGGTTGGGAGCTACAGCAGCTAAGCATTGTGAGGTACCCCAGGTTGCAGGGCAGGAGTGACACAGCCCTTTACAGGTCTAGATTGCACCCCAATATGTCATACCAGCATGTAATTTAAAAACAACATTAATTATTCATTGAATTACCACTCTTTTAATTACCCTTTGGGGTAAAGATTTGGGGGTCATGGTGGATAAGCAGCTGAATGTGAGGAAGGATGTTGAGAAATTGGAGAGGGTTCTGAGAAGAGCCACAAGAATGATTAAAGGATTAGAAAACCAAGAGATACACTCAAGGAGCTCATGCTATTTAGCTTAACAAAGAGAAGGTTAAGGAATGACTTTTTTATAGCTTATAAATAACTACCTGAGGAACACATAATAATGGAGTTGTCAGTCTAGCTGAGAAAGGTATAACACAATCCAATGGCTGGAGGTTGAAGCTAGACAAATTCAGACCGGAAATCAGACATATTTTTAACAGTGAGGATAATTAACCATTGGAACAATTTACCACCACTGATAATTTTTTAAATCAAGATTAGATATTTTTCTAAAAGATCTGCTCTGGGAATTATTGGGGGAAGTGCTATGGTCTGTGTTCGTACGGGAGGTCATACTAGATGATCACAGTGGTCCCTTTGGCCTTGGAATCTATGAATCGAAGTGCTGCCTGAATTATCAGGAAATCATCCTGGCTATGACTACTAGAGTAGTCTCCCCAGGAGTGTAGTGGATGTGAGAGGCTTGGCAAAGCCCAGTTACTTGAAAAGTTTAAAGTAGGTTGGGAACCAATGAAAAATACACTGCAGGGCACAATCCTGCAGTGGCAGAACTAGATTATCTATTAGATCTCTTCCACCTCTGACTTCTGTGAATAATAAAAATATGATTTTTTTTTGTCTTGAATTCAAGTGAACTATTTAGCTTTTTGAAAGCCATTTTCAGAAAAATGGCTGTAGGTTTGGATCAGGATTCCTGGAACTTCTACAAAGTTTTACATGTGACTGTTTAAAGGAACAGCCTGTCATAAGATCTAAATGCAACTGTAATGCCTATGAAATAACCCTACAAAACATTTGCTCTAGTTTCCCAGTGGTTACATCCTTGACTTGCAGGATACATTGGTGCATATTACTCTGTGGCATGAACATAAGATTGTCTTTCTTGTAATAACATAAGCTGATTTAGGATTCCAATGTTTTGTTTATTCCCTGTGGCTAACCGCTATTGAAATCATGTCTAGATTACTGAAGATTTCTCTGCTGCGTGGCTCAGTATTATAGAGAAGGAAAATTCCTACCCAAAACATTAGTGTGTGTATATATATAGCTTTGGGACGTCTGTTCTCCCTGCTTTACGGCCACCACCATGTGAAATAAACTCTATCACAATTCTATTCACCATTCACAACTGTTAATTTACCAGTATAGCCCTTCCATTTTCTCCAGAGCTTCAGACGTGGTCTCTCACATTGCAATAGGTGGCTCATATGCAGCACCAGGACGTCTGGAAGGGTGCCCTGCCCAGCAGCCACAGCAGAGGGCTGAGAATGGGATTTTCTAAAGGGCTCAGAATTGGCCTAACTCTGTTCTCATTGAAATCCATACGAGTTTTACTGTTGACTTCAGTAGGAGCAGAGTTAGACCAATGGATTTGAAAATCCCACCCTAGATGATATCCATCTAGTTGCATGTTTATGCCACAAGTGCTCCACTTAAAATTTGATCTATAATTGCCATGTTCTTATAGTGGAGAGGGGTAACCTGATTACTTCTGCTCCTGAAGTTCCCTTCAGAAAAGGAGCCCCTTCTGATTATTTAGAGGTGGGAGTTTTATGAAATGACCATGTCCTGAATGCCAGTTTCATGTTTACCCAGCACAGGAAAGGGTAATGACTTCCACGTGAGAGGCGAGCCTGGTCCTTCCAAGATATCTTGCCCCAGCCCTGCAGATCCTGCATCAGAGGGCAGATATGACAGCCAGCACAAAGGCAGGGAATAAATCAGCAGCAACACCTAGGACACTCTCTTGGAGTGTACTTGTGGTCAGCAGAGCAGTACAGCTGCAGGTACATAGCAAATTTCCCTAAATATTTATTTCAAATCTACATCACAAGAATAACCACCACAATTTGTAGGTTTGTTGGCAATCTCATCTTAGAAACCAAAGATTTGAATAAGTATGGAAAGGGAATTATGCTTCCACTCCAAGGCATGGACCCTCCAGGTGAAGGCTGAGACTCTGACATAAACATGGTCTGCACTGGAACTTGAGTTACCTACGCAGTGTCTCCAAGGCAACCCAGGGATGCACTTTCCCCAGCGCCTGGCTGGAAACTACTTCTAAAGAGTAGCCTGGAGCTCCTGCTGCCTGTGACTTGCTGGTGGGAGACTGGAGCTGGAAACCACACCAGCGGGAGCCTAGTTTCTATAACTTGCTGAGTTGGTGGTAGGAGAGAAAGGGGAAAAACTGTGATATCCTAATCCAGGGTTAGAGCCCAAAACTAATTCTTTCCTTCCTGAGGATACCGGAGACCTAAACTTTTGAGTGTGTGGGGGGAGACAGTTAAATTCTCAGTTGGCTCAAACAGCTGCAGATCTTATGTGAAATATTTTCTTTATTTATCTCTGGCAAGGTGCAGTTGCTGTGTGTAATAGAAATCCAGCTCAGAGGAGTTTATTTCCTTAGACTCCATTTTAACTGAGGTAAGGGATGCAGTTTCAGGGCAAAATATCAAAGTATTTTATGTAAACATATCTAATTCTTAACAGGGCCGTACAAGTAACGGGGGAGACTGTCATTTTTCTCTATCTGCTTCAAGCTCAACTTTTCCCTTGCAGGGGGAAGTAGCTATATACCGAACATGGCTATATACTTACAGGTATTGCAGTTTGTGGGTATGTACATATGAGACAGTGGTGAGAGACAATGAAGCAGGTGTGTCTAGTCCTTTTCCAATGGACAGAATTGATCTTATTTTAAGGAGCTCATCAAGAGATTCTCTCCCCATTTTCTTGTCAATGACCAGGAAAATTGCTGAGATCATCAAACAGTATATAGTTTTAAATTTACAGACTCTTACTGTCCAGCTTTAAACCCTTATATCTGGCTGAGGGTGCACCACAGTACAAAAAGGTCAAGATGTAAAATAATTAACTTGTATTAATATGAAAAACCCAGTAAAGCTGATACAAACCTAAAAAAAGATAGATTGATCATTAAGTGCCTTTCTTCCCTTTTGGATTGTTGAAGCCATTGAAATTCAAATGATTTAAAAATACATAAATGAGCTATAACTAGAACAATATAATAAACACCTCTAGCTGTATATGCATAAGCAATGAACAGGGTAAAAACAGAATTTTTTTAATCCTGGTTTATGTTCAAAACAGCATAGATTGGGATTGATACCATTTTTAAAATCTAATTTAGTGTTCCCCATTCCTGCTCTTTGTCTTTCACATTTCACTCATCTTAGGCAATGAAACCAGACAAATCCAAGACACTTTCTGGTTCTACTGCATCAGTACAACGCAATAGACCCTAACTTCAGTAGGGTTTAAGTGCATGTTTCAAGTGCTTTCATGATCAGGGCTATAGTTTTTCAGGCTTCAGTACAGAAGGAGCATGTAAAGGGCAAGAAGCATGGTCCAGTAGGTTGGGTGTTGGACTTTGACTCTGAAGATTTAGATTCAGTTCCTCTCTTAACTAAGAGCTCCTGTGTAGCACTAGGAAAGTCACTTAATCTACAAAAAGAACATGAGTACTTGTGGCACCTTAGAGACTAACAAATTTATTTGAGCATAAGCTTTCGTGGGCTACAGCCCACTTCATCGGATGCATGTAGTGGAAAATACAGTAGGAAGATATATACACAAAGAACATGAAACAATGGATGTTACCATACACACTATAAGGAGAGTGATCAGTTAAGGTGAGCTATTATCAGCAGGAGAGAAAAAGAACTGTTTGTAGTGGTAATGAAAATGGCCCATTTCCAGCAATTGACAAGGAGATTTGAGGAACTGTAAGGGGGGTGGGGAGTGGGAATAAACATGGGGAAATAGTTTTACTTTATGTAATGGCCCATCCACTCCCAGTCTTTATTCAAGCCTAGTTTGATGGTGTCCAATTTGCAAATGAATTCCAATTCAGCAGTCTCTCGTTGGAGTCTGTTTTTGAAGTTTTTTTGTTGTAATATTGCGACTTTTAGGTCTGTAATCAAGTGGCCAGGGAGATTGAAGTGTTCTCCAACTGGTTTTTGAATGTTATAATTCTTGACATCTGATTTGTGTCCATTTATTCTTTTACATAGAGACTGTCCGATGTACATGGCAGAGGGGCATTGCTGGCACATGATGGCATATATCACATTGGTAGATGTGCAGGTGAACGAGCCTCTGATAGTGTGGCTGATGTGATTAGGTCCTATGATGGTATCCCCCGAATAGATATGTGAACAGAGTTGGCAACGGGCTTTGTTGCAAGGATAGGTTCCTGGGTTAGTGTTTTTGTTGTGTGGTGTGTGGTTGCTGGTGAGTATTTGCTTCAGGTTGGGGGGGCTGTCTGTAAGCAAGGACTGGCCTGTCTCCCAAGATCTGTGAGAGTGAGCGATCATCCTTCAGGATAGGTTGTAGATCCTTGATGATGATGCGCTGGAGAGGTCTTAGTTGGGGGCTGAAGGTGATGGCTAGTGGCGTTCTGTTACTTTCTGTTAAGGTGCCACAGGTACTCCTTGTTCTTTTTGCTGATACAGACTAACACGGCTACCACTCTGAAACTTAATCTACAGTGTACCTCAGTCTTCCATCAGGGAGGATAAAATCCTTTAATGATCATGAGAAGCTCCAATGATGAGGGGGCATATAAGGGCCGAGAGACAAAGTTTAAGTAAAATACACTGTTTTCTAACAAAAATTAATCCACTTCTGTTTGTAACTGACTTGGTTCCGCCCTTTTTCTTTTTAAAATAAAAATTAAAATGTGGTCTTGACAGCTTGGCAAAGACCCCTGAAATACAAGATTAGTGATTGTTGAATTTCCCACTCTTGACCATGAATGAATTTGAAAAACATAAATAGAAGACATGAACATTGAAATAAAAATTGCTCTCAAGTCTTAGGTAAAATAAAACAATTATTTGGCAATTATTTAATTGCCAGTTAATCCACAGGTTGGTTCCAGAATAATAAAATACAGAGAGACTTAGTCCAGGAATTAGATTAGTCCATCAGTGTTCAGCAAATACAGTTTGCTTCTTACCCCAACTCCTGTTCCAGACAGCAATTTAACACAACTATTTTTATGTGAGGATGCCCTCTTGGGATAGTACAGTGAATCTAGCCAGTTTGTGAAAATGAATGCTTTTATTCTTCAAATAAAATAGTGTCATGGATCTTTCAATCCTCCCTGCAGACAGAAGCTTGATTTAAAATGTCATCTAAGAGATCACATCATGAGAAGCACATATTATTTCCTAGCTCAGTGTTTGGTTGTTGGCAAAATGCAATAAAGGCTTCTCAGCCATGACATGAAGGTAGATACTGTGGGACCTGAGGCAGAGCTCATGTTCCATCATTGCTTCACAATACTTGGGAATTTGATCCACAAAATATAAGGGTATAGGACCAGGTCCTGCATTCTTTGGACCATGATTACAGGATGGTCACCATCCAATGTAATGATCTATTATCAGAGGGATAGCCATGTTAGTCTGTATCCACAAAAACAAGGAGTCCAGTGGCACCTTAAAGACTAACAGATTTATTAGGGCATAAGCTCTTGTGGGTAAAAAACCCACTTCTTCAGATGCATGGAGTGAAAATACAGATACAGGCATAAATATGACTTATGCCATAGTAAATCTGTTAGTCTTTAAGGTGTCACTGGACTCCTTGTTGTTTTTGTGAATTTATCTATGCTATTTGATATAAATCTTCTTTTATAAAGAGATAATAAAGCTGAAGCCTTCATAATGCAGCATTTACTAAACTTTTTGATGATGTAATTTAATTTTCCCCATAAACAAAGTGACTTTCAGCTAAAGTTAGTATCAATATTTCAAGTGTAAAGTTCCTTAAGTAGATGCACTCCCCTCCCCTTCAAAACACCTTTCTCTAATGAGTCCAACAAACCCTAGTTTCTCCACACTAAGGCCCCATTCAGCCAGAGACTTAAGTTCATGCCTAACTTTAAGCATGTCAGTAGCGCTGTTGACATCAATAGAACTACTCATATGCTTGACGTTAAGCATGAGCTTCAGCCCCCTTGCTGAACTGGAGCCTAAAGAACTTTGACAAAATGTATTTTGAGTGGGGTAAAAAAATCAAAGAGCTTGTGGGCTCAATAAGATGCCAAAGGTTACTTGTATTTCTCCATCCCATCCTTCTACTGCCCGTTGTCTATTAAGAGACTAAGCACTTCAGGGCAAGGCCTTTGTCCTCACATGTCTCTGTAAAATGCCGTAGTACGCATTTGGAACTGTATAAATAATAGTAGATTCCAGTGTCTGCTTGGCTCTGTATGGGTCACAAAGAAGGGCTCTGCCTTGAAAAGATAAGATAAATGCGGAAAACCCAAATCAAATGCAGAATTCACTGGGCAAGGGAGGGAATTCTAGCCATAGGGAGCGAGATGGAAAAAGGACAGAGTTTGAGAAGGAGATGAAGGGAGAGGCAAGGCAGGCATCATGGATGGAGCAAATGGAGTAAAAGAGGATGGTAATAAGAAATTAGGCCAGAGATGTAGGTGAAGACTAGATGTTTGATCTTCATGTTGAAGATGAGAGGAAACCAGTGGAGAATTCAAAGATGGTGGCGAAACTAGTCTGAATGAACATCAGAAAACTAGTTAGCTAGCTGTTGGCTGTGTGGGATTGAGGCTGGGTGAACTGGAGCGGACGTGTTCAAAACACAGAAAACATGAAACGTTTGCTGTGCCTCTGCATTCTGGCTTCAGGCCTGTAGTTGAAATACTACGAGAAATAGCTGCCTGCTGTATTTCTGATCTGCAAGCCCTGCAAAATCTCCTGAGAGAGACACTTCTTGCTGTGTTTCCAGCCCAATTTCTTGACACTCTGGAGAGGGATGTATCTTGTTATGGTGGGCTGGGTGAACCCTAGGGGGCAAAGTAGGGGGAGTGGGGAAGAGAGAGAGTTTGTGTGTGTGTGAGTGACAGGTCACTTCATAGGCAGCAATGTGTGTAGGGGGAAGTAGGCATATCCTGGGGGAAACATTGTGAGCCAGCACATTGGTGGGGAGCAACTCAGAGTTGCTCAGTTGGTAAGTAGTTCGCAGATGAAAAATTTAAATGCTACTTAGTGACTTGTAAGTAAACTTTCCATCTATGGGAAATCAGCAGGATTGGAATGAATAGGGTACATGTTCATTTACACGTACAAACATACTAAACCGTTTTTAAGGCTGGTCAATTTCCATCCCCTGCTGTTTCTCAGGATTTTTCATGTTAGGCAGATCACACTGCCCAGCCCTGATATTTGCTTAACAAATTCTGGAATTACAATATTAAAAATAGCTTTCGTTTTAGCATGTAAATCTCTGCTATATTGTAGAAATACACTGACACACACACACACACACACACACACACACGCCCCCACTCTCACCCCTCCACACACACATTAAACAATCTTAGTTCTGAACTTTGCAGCAAATATTCATGGCTCCTTGCCCTATCTGAGGTGAATGGTTTTTTTAGATCAAATTCTTTTTCTGTTCAATGCATTCATGTTCCTTTCTCCCCGCTTTTCTCTCTTTCTCTGGTAATTTAGTATTTTTAACACTAGGTCAGGAGTACTCACTTAGCACATGGCCTCAGGGTCGCATGTGTTCTGTAAAGGCTTCTCAGGTGACCTGCAGAGATGTTTTAATGAAATAACTAAGCTGTTTCAGAGCGTTTTCCTCCAGTTCTGATCTGCAGTGATTTGCTAAAAGGAAGGCAAAAAATAACAACGAGCAAGAGATGAAGGCTAAGGCAGTTATTTCTGGAAATATTGAGGAAGAAGAGCTGGGAGGAAAGCTAGCTGATCTGACGGAATATTAAGACCATTCTTCCAAATTTTTATCATTTAAAAGAGATGGTATTGGCTTGGCAATGGTTCCATCAGGCATAGGTAGTAGGCTGATTGGCCCTTGAGCAACTTTGAGGTGAATACCAGTGTACTAAATCACTGCGGTGTTCATATGCACTGGCCACTATCATTACTAAATGTAAGCAAGAACTGGGGGTGAAGGATGGGGCCAGGAAACTAGTGACTAAATCAGAGCAACAAAATTAGGGTACAGACTGCAGCAGTAAGTTCAATTCTGATTCTGTTCTCAGATATTTCTTGGGAAATGACTACGCACTGCAGGCAGAACTTGCTGTCCACAGTCAGAATACAAGCTTGATTCACCCCCTGTATTCCTGAACACAGGGTTGTGCTGAAATACAGCACTCATTTTAAATTGACTACGGTGAAATAGAAGGCTTTGAGAAAACAAACTCCCTTCAAACCAATCCTTAACTTCATTTCCTCTGATGGCTCTGCTTATTTCTGAACTGGGTTTCATAGGTCACTTGGGGGGGCGGGTTTCTTCTAATTTTAATTTCTGTCCCATCAGGGGTTGTTCCTTCATAGAATCTCTACCATGAATGCTCACATGGAGATAAGGGTCAAGAAGGGTACCTGACTACCTTTTTAGTTGCAGGGTCCTAAAATATTCCATATTTTATTCATTTAGGAAGTTTCTCTGACATAACTCTCCTGGAACAATGAGATCACACTAGAAAAGTATATTATGGGCCTGTTCTGGTTTTTTTAAGAAAATAACACACTTTTTTTTAACGAACTTGGTTTTCACCAGACATCATTCCTATTGAATTGTAACAATTGTAATGCCAAATCTTTATCAAATGTTTCCAAAAATGCAAGCAGATAATCCTTTATGAATAGTTTATTTCTCAAATAAATATATTTAGTGTATTTTTCTGCCTGCTGAATAATAAAAGTTGCAGAATATATTTATGAAATACCCTGGATATAGCATGGAAACAATTGTGAAATGTCAAGGACATGGGAGTTTTGCCAGAATAAAGGCTGCAGAATCAGGCCCTGTATATTCTTTTTTAATTGTCCAAACAATCAGACACAAAGAATGTGTATGGAACGACAAGCTGCCCTTCACTCTCCTACATTTCCTCCATCCTCACTAGATCAGGCATTCACAGACCGAGGTGACCCAGATGCTAGTTTGCTTAATCTGCTTTTCCTGTCTCAGAATCTTGCTCACTGGATTCTGCCAGCACTTGCTGTAGGATTTAGAGTTGGTTTTCATGGACACTCAGGCTAGTACTTGCTTAGCATGGGCTTAGTTATAAGGCAATGGGATAAATCATTCCCTGCCATAAGTCCATTGCCATAAATGGGTATTTTGGGCCCAGGCTCTCAGGTGATGTAAACTGAGGTAGCTCCATTGAATTCAGTTGAATGGAATAAATGGTTGGGAAACTGAAAGACTCGGCATCTCCTCTTCCCTCAGATGAAAGCTGCAGTTCAAGTTTCTGCCTTTTACAGTCATGTCTCAACCTGCAGCTCCAGTCCTGCAAAGAGTCCTTTAGCGAAACCAAGGACGTTTGTTTCTATTATAGAACACCAATAACCGAAACAGTAAGTAAGATAAAGTTTTGAGGCTCTCCTCCTGCATCATAAAGGAGCAGTGAAGGGGGCAAACTTGCCCCATTTGCAATTCACCTTTAACTTTTTTGTGCTTCAGTTCCCCCATCTATACATAGGCATATCCCCCATTTTTGTCAAGTGTTCTGAGGTCCCCAGATTGAAAGGTGACACAAGAGTGCACAGTGTTCTCACTATGAAGCAGGATTGTCCTCTCAGATGCACTAGAGCTGGGGCAGTTAAATTACAACAATTATGCATTTTGTGAAAGATGCATATGAGCACCCACTGAGAAGCCTCCTTCCTGCCTGAAAAAGGAAATGGGATTGCTTCATTGTGCTCCTAATATCTTCTGCATAAATATGATGGTTGGCTGGATTAGGTTTGCTATAGCTCAGACGGTGCCCTGGGCAAACCAAAAGGTAGTGCCCTTTTCCCTTATGATCCTTTTTCATTTGACTGCCAAACACCCTGTCTTCCCATTCCTGCTGCTGCTTGCAACTGACTTATTGATACGACTTCTGTCTGGTTTCCTTCACTTGCAGCTGACTGCATCATTTTTTGAGCTTTCATGCATCAAAGGAATCAACTTTCAGGCTGTTAAGACTTCTAAATACAGCTTTGAAGCCTGGACACATCCTGGAGGCAGAACAGAAGCTCTGCAAATGAATGAATGCATGAGGCAGAAACACTGACTATAAGGGCACAGGACTTAGTAGATTTTGCCAAAACTTGGCTAACCCAGGGTGCCAGCTACTTCACCCATGTTCTAGAGTCCACTCTGTGCTAGCCTTAGAAAAACTTAGGGAGTGATTTTGGTCTACTAATCAAGAGTAAAATCTTCAGCCTTCCTTGATTGCAGCTACCCATTGTTTGATTTTTCACATACTAATGCAATTTTGCTCTGAATTAATCTGGTCTGCTGAGTTGATGAACAGAACATTTTTTCTAGTAAGTTTTCATTTGGTGCACATGCAGCCTGTCACTTTGAAAGTTAGAACTGGAAAATGTATTCGTTGGATAGCTAAAGGAAAAACACATGATTAACTAACCAACCACTGGGTGCCACTATTGCGCTACGTAAATGAAGCTGAAAGAGTAAAATAAACTAAAGATTTTTGAACTGTCACTTTGGACACATTCAGCGTCTCCACCGTGTTTAAAGTGATTTAGAAAATTCTAGGTTACAACTAAGTTTGTCCAAAACTGACATGTGTGTCATTACAAAGAGGAATATCCCGCTCCCACACACACACCTTTACTACATGATCACCAGACTTGCTGAAAAGTTCACGGAGGCCTACTTACCTTTTTCTATTACAAACTCATCCCCCAACATGTTATATTGTCAAAGCCAAACACTGCTGGTTCAGTTTCTCCATGGTATGTATATTAGAGGTGGAGGATGTGAAAAGCTATTCGCTTTGTGTAGTTGAGACCAGTTGGCGTAATTGATGGTAGAAAGATAGACTTCTTCTCCAAGCTCCAGCCTGTCAAGAGTCTGTTGGTAAATATATTGGAACTCTATTAATAATATTTAGCACTTAAATAAAAAAAATCTGTCAACCTGAAAGTACTGTACAAAAGGTGAGAGATCCCTATTTTACAGTCTGGGAGACTGAGGCACAAACAGGTGAATTTGTCCAAGATCCTATAATGTCATGGCGGGACCAGGAACAGAATCCACATTGCCTGAGTCTGACTCTAGTACCCTATTTAGTGGACAACACTATCTCCCGCACTGTGTTATAGTGAAGTTTTAGCTCAGAACAAATCTCTGAGAGGAGGTTCACTATAATAAAATTGCAGTTTGAAAGAACTGTTGAAACAATAGAAAAACCATCTTATGGTAAAGACACTGGACTGGACAGCAGAATATCTGAGTTCTATTTCGGCTCTCCCACTGACATCCTTCATTACCCTGGGCAAGTCCACTAACTACTCTGTGCCTCAGTTATCCATCTGTAAAATGAGGATAAAAACAGTTCCTGACATTATGAGGATAAATTAAAGAATGTTTGTGATGCATTTAGCTACTAGTAGTCTTGGAAAGATTAGATTTTATCGGTAAATGTTAATAAATGTCAATTTCACTGTACACACACAGGAAAGTATTTTCATTGATAATTAAAATTTAGAGGCAAAGTAAGAAATGCTGCTTGAGAACTTATGAGAGTCTGATTTAGGGATAATTACTGTGTATATTTTGACATGTGATGTTGACATTTTATGTTCTAACAATTATGCTTTAGCTTTTTGAATCTCAACATCTATCAGTAAATAATTAGTCTGGTCCGTCTGTCTCCCCCTCCCCCACTGCCTGACCGCCCCATAATTTCCTGCAACTGTGAAAATTCAAATAGATAAAAATTGAAAAAATGCGTAAAACTCACAATTTTTTAACAATAGTGAAAATTTAAATTAATAAATACCAGAAAAAGGTTTTAAAATAAACAGATATTATCCATCAAAATTATTTTAAAAAATCTAATTCTGCCAAGCCTAACTATTAGTGATGCCCATAGAAGTACATAGATATGTACGCCTCTAACTGTTTCTATTACTTCACTGTCTACCAATGTGATATATGCCATCATGTGCCAGCAATGTCCCTCTGCCATGTACATTGGCCAAACCGGACAGTCTTTACGCAAAAGAATAAATGGACACAAATCTCACATCAGGAATCATAACATTCAAATACCAGTAGGAGAACACTTCAATCTCTCTGGTCACTCAAGAACAAACCTGAAAGTGGCAATTCTTCAACAAAAAAACTTCAAAAACAGACTCCATCGTGAAGCTGCAGAACTGGAATTAATTTGCAAACTGGACACCATCAGATTAGGCCTGAATAAAGACTGGGAGTGGCTGGGTCATTACAAAACCTAACCTAATTTCCCCCTACTGTTACTCACACCTTCTTGTCAACTGTCTGAAATGGGCCACTCTCATTACCACTTCAAAAGTTATTTTTCCTCCCTTGGTATCCTGCTGTCAATTGAATTGTCTCGTTAGATTGACTTCACACTTGGTAAGGCAAATCACATCTTTTCCTGTATTTATACCTGCTCCTGTGTTTTCCATTCCATGCATCTGATGAAGTGGGCTCTAGCCCACAAAAGCTTATGCCCAAATAAATTTGTAAGTCTCTAAGCTGCCACAAGTACTCCTCATTGTTATTACTTCACTATAAATGTTGCTGTACTATATGAATTCACCATAAGTGGTTCAATTTCACATGTTTTCCTTTGATCATATATGTATAACAATAATAATTTGCACTCAAGCCTTCCATGTAAGGATCTTTAAGCACGATGCAAACATTAATCCCTGTCTTCATGACCATAAGGTAGGTATTATCCCCACTTCACAGAGAAGGAAATGGAGGCACAAAGATGTTAAATGACTTTGCCCACGGTCACACAGAAAGTTTGGGGCAAAGCCAGGTGTACAGTCTAGATTTTCAGACCTGTGCTTTAACCACAAAGCTATGTTCCCTAGTTGAGGGGGCTGATATGATACAACAAGGCAATATGTATCAGATGATGGCAGTCAAGGTTGGTGGTTCATATTTGTTTGAGTTCTCAATTTGAAAGTTGAGGATTCTTACACTATGGCTACATGTGATGGGGCGTCTGCCCCACACTGGCCCATCAGGGGTTAATAGAGTCCTAGAGAGGCTGTGCAGGAGGCAACCAATTAGATAGGAGCTGCAAGGAACTGCCAATCAGGGCCAGGTTGGCCCATATAAGAAGGGCTGCAGAGCAGCTTCAGTTGCTCCCTGGAGCTTGAGGAGGGAGAACTGGCTGCCTTGCAGGAGGAGAAAGCTAGTACCTCGGACAGAGCTGTGCTGGGCAGGATCAGGGGACTGAGAGCGAGCGCCTGGCTGACTGCTAAGACTGGCAGGCTGAGGCCCTGAGATAAGGGCAGAGGTGGTGCTGGGGCTGGGGCCCAGGGAAGTAGACTGAGGGGTTGGAGGGGATGCAGCATGTGGCTGCCATCTACAAGATCCCTGGGCCAGGACCCAGAGTAGTGGGCAGGCCCAGGACCCCCACCCCCATTTGCCACTGAGGGACTGTGATGCTGTCCCCCAGAAGGGGGAGCACAGAGTGCAGGAGGGCTGTGTCCTGAAGAGGATGCTGCAGTCCTTGGGGTGACACGAGTCCAGGAGCAGCAGTGACAGTGGGCGAGACACCACCAGCAGAAGATGCACTGGCTACCAGAGCTAATCTCCATGACAACTGGCAGGAGACAGTGCAGGAGACGGTGCAGTGATGAATCACACCCTGTGACACTACACTACAGAGATTGCAGCTGCACCAATTGTAACACTGCTAGTGCAAATGTTCTAGGCCAGGCGTTGGCAACCTTCAGCACACGGCCCATCAGGGTAATCTGCTGACGGGCCACAAGACAGTTTGTTTATGTTGACGGTCTCTTCCCCACAGTTCCCAGTGGCCATGGTTCGCTGTTCCTGGCCAATGAGAGCTGTGGGAAGCGGTAGGCCGCAGGAACGTACTGGCCACCACTTCCTGCAGTTCCCATTGGCCAAGAACGGCGAACTGTGGCCACTGGGAGCTGCGGGGGGCTGTGCCTCAGATGGTCAATGTAAACAAACTGTCTCACAGCACGGCAGTGGATATCACCCTGGTGGGCTGCGTGCCAAAGGTTGCTGACCCCTGCTCTAAGCCCACAAGAGAGCTCTCTTATCAATTTAAATACCCCAACTCCTGCAAGCAGCAGTAGCTATGCCGGTGGGAGAAGCTCTCCCACCAACATAGCGCTGTCCACAGCAGCACTTAAGTCAGTGAAACTTGCGTCGCTCAGGGGGTGCTTTATTCACACCCCTGAGTGACATAACTTATACCAACTTAAGCTGTAGTGTGTACATAGGCTTAGATCCATCTTTAAAACAGCAACAACCCAAAAAAGCTGTCTCAGGTGTTGAAGCCCTTTTAATTTAGTGGCATTGTTTTATGGGGTCACTTTCTCAATGGTCCATTGGGTTCATTTGTCATCCTGGTAACTTTACTTATAGCAAAGTGAAGTTTGTTGGGTTCAAAGGACTTTTAAATAAATATAAAAATATCTGTTGTGGATTGCGGAGCATCAGAATAATCCTGTATATACATGGACATCTTTCCACATTACCTTGTTTTTTAAGTGGGAAACAATGGGTGGGTTACCTAGGGAGGTGGTGGAATCTCCATCTGTAGAGGTTTTTAAGGCCTGTCTTGACAAAGCCCTGCTGGGATGATTTAGTTGGTGTTGGTCCTACTTTGAGCAGGGGGTTAGACCAGATGACCTCCTGAGGTCTCTTCCAACCCTAATCTTCTATGATTTTATGAATACAGTTAAGAAATTGTCAACTACGAACACAAGATATTGGCAGGAGTAGCCTGGCAATATGTTATTTCAAAGTTGGTAAAACAACTTTTTAGGATTAAGCATTTTTAATAAATATATTAGAATAAACGTCAAAAATATGAACTAAGTTAAATTCCTTTTGGCATTTGCCATGCATTTATAGCTGGAGTACAGTAATGTCCTGTAAACACTAAGGATTAAGATTAGCTACTACATTTACATGGATAGTTTTCCTTCTAAGGAAAAGTATAAACAAAAGCGTAGTCATGAATCCATGTGTGTAGCCTTCAGATTGAAAATTTATTGAAAAAATTCACCTCTGTGACAAACAGGGGTGGCTGTAGGAATTTTGCCGCCCCAAGTACGGCAGGCAGGCTGCCTTCGTCGGCTTGCCTGCGGAGGGTCCGCTGGTCCCGCGGCTTCGGCGGACCTCCCGCAGGCAGTCGCGGGACCAGCAGACCCTCCATGGGCATGCCTGCTGGAGGTCCGCCGAAGCCACGGGACCAGCGGACCCTCCGCAGGCAAGCCACCGAAGGCAGCCTGCCTGCTGCCCTCACGGCGCAGGCAGAGCGCCCCCTGCGGCTTGCCGCCCCAAGCACGCGCTTGGCATGCTGGGGCCTGGAACTGCCTCTGGTGACAAAGGCCCCATAATCTAAGAGTGAACACCCAATCAACTACATCTTCTGGGAACCTTATGGAGTCTCTTCTTTACCACATAATTCACACTGTAATGAAACTTCCCTTTGTCATCATGCCCATAGTTTAACGTATGTGTTTCTCTCATGTTGCTTTTACCTTATTCAGACATGAGGCTTGACTCTCATTGATTTTGACGGGCTTTGGATTAGGCCCTCGGTGGTTTAAAAGATGACTTATTGAAGGAAATGCTTTTACAGACTTCTCACAGAGATCTCAGGCCTTCTTTCAGTATAACATTTTTGTCCAATTTACAATGACACACAAGTGAAGATTACATAAATGATGTGTCTTTCAGTTCAAAGTAATGTGGAGTATATTGGATTTGATATGGTGTAAGATTAACCTCTGTTTAAACCTCATGTCAGATGATGTTCTCTAAAGATAATGTTCTGTCTTCAATCTCTCTCGTCACCTTTCTCTTCAAATTATTTTCCAAATAATTGTTTGTAGATTAAATCAGTGGTCTCCAAACTTTTTTGCTCGCGCACCCCTATCAGTAAAAAAAATTTGAGCACACACCCCCTGCCACGCCGGCACTACCATTTTTGCCAAAAGCGCAAAAAAAAAAGGCGCTCACTCCCACCTGACGAAGCAAAAAAAAGCACTTCTCCTGCCATGCACCCCCAAGGGTCCTCTTGCGCACATCACTTTGGAAACCACTGAATTAAATGATGCACCCATTTGGGATACAGACAGATATATCCTCATGGGCCAGAAACTACACTTCCCGCAAAGAAAAGTTTAGCTTGCTCAGTTGCTTCAAGCATTGTGGTAAAAGGAGTCATCCAGAGAATGGAATCACCTGTGTAGGGGTTCCTGCAAATTAAAAGGTCTAGATCCTGCCATCAATCTGTGTGCAGAACTCCCTGCTGAACTCAATGGGGAGCTGTACCTGAAAATCAAGGGCAAGCTTTGGCTCTACCAGAGGATCTCCAAAAGCTGTTTTAAAGGCCTCAGAAGTGCTTGTTTGGAAACCTCATTAAACTAGTGGATGTTTATTTGCATATGCAAAATTGCCTTTTATTGCACTGGCCACCTGAATTTCTCTCTCAATTATTAATAGTCTTGTATATAGCTCTGAAAATTAACACAGTGCTTTACAAACCAAATGCCCTGATTCTGCTTTCATTGAAGTCAGTGGGAGTTTTGCCATTATTTACATGGGAATATGATTCAGCCCAAAGAATAAAACACGTTTTTGCCTCCAAGGAGTTTATAATTGTATGTGAAATAATAATGTGATGTGGCATATGTGCACTAATACTGACCAGTTGATGCTTAGCAGAGTTGCCTGAATAGCATTTGTGTAACCAAATATTCAGGAAATATTGGGAAAGATTTCAGTTATAAGCAAGCCAGAAATTTAGCCCTCTTTTATTTTTAGATAATTGGAATCTTTCCTAATACTGCTGAATGTTTTAAGTATTCTCTGAATAATTTGGACAAATAATTTTCATCAACTGCTCATGTTCACTATTTGTTACTGCATTTATTGGTCATATATTTTAATACTTCCTGACTGAATGAGATTTTTTTCCAACAGGAGAGGAATGGACACTGAATCCCAAACAAGCAATAGTGTATTTCAAGTGCAAATTATTAAGTTTACCAGATTTGTAAACATTTTCATGGATATCCAAATGTCTTCTGAGTATTTTGTGAAGAGTATATAGTATGACCCCATGTATACCAGCAAATTGAATTTGAGTTGTTTATTCACAAATGTAATAGTGAAGCTATTTAGCCAGCTCTGTTATTTAGGCAGAACTTAGTAGTGGAATTTTTGTTTCAGCTGGTTATGTTTTAACCACACACTTGATCCATGCCAGGTCGATGCAGATTTGAAGATATTGTCTAACATAGTTCCATGTTAGAATGAGCTACTTTTATCTCCTTGCTTTGTCTTTCTCAAAATAACATTGAAAGATAAGGTTATACATTCGTTCTTTGATCATTAAGCTCCTTGTCTTGAACAGTGACCACAAAGGATAAGTATATGTTGAACAAAAGATCTAATGGTCAGCATGTGGTACTGTTTCCAGGAGTGAGAAAAGTTTAAAAAAAAAAAAAGAGTATAAGTACTTTGAAAAATCTGCATGAGGGCAATAAAACAAATACAGTATATGCATTTTCTTCTGCATATTTCTATTTTCACAATATACCATATTGCCAAAATAGTCTAATTGGAAAATCATAGTTTCAAGTTGTAAGCTCTGAGAGGCAGGAATTGTCTCTTAGTTTGTATAGTGTCTAACATAATGGGGTTCAGACCCTAGATGTTACCTTAATACAGATAAATAATCATAATAAGGCTGAACAGTGTAGCAGCAAGTCCTGAGGATGAAGCAATAATGATACAGCCTAGTGCAGGGGTCGGCAACCTTTCAGAAGTGCTGTGCCGAGTCTTCATTTATTCACTCTAATTTAAGGTTTTGCATGCCAGTCATACATTTCCACGTTTTTAGAAGGTCTCTTTCTCTAAGTCTCTAATATATAACTAAACTGTTGTATGTAAAGTAAATAAGGTTTTTAAAATGTTTAAGACGCTTCATTTAAAATTAAATTAAAATGCAGAGCCCCCAGGACCCGAGTAGTGTGAGTGCCACTGAAAATCAGCTTGCATGCCACCTTTTGGCACGCGAGCCATAGGTTGCCTACCCCTGGCCTAGTGTAACACAGGATATAAAGACTACATTCTATTTTTATAATTATATATCTTTATCAAATTATGTACTTCTACAGTAAAGATAACTTTTTTTCACACCAGATAATGTATTGCATCACGGCAGGAAACCCCACTGTTGAGTCACCATGTCCAATCTCAGATTTCTTCAAAAGGTTGTGTTTTTTCTATGCTGCGTTACTATCCTAATGATAACTAATAAATACCGATATAATTCATATCTAAATAACCTAAACAACATATAACTGCAGATTTTTCCATGTGATGGGGACTCTAAATATAATTTAGTATGAATGCCCGTTTAGCTAATTTACTCTTCCCCATAGCAAGAATGTTTCTCCCCTGTCAACCCTAAAGTCAGCAAGCCTGATCGTATTCCTATTGAAGTCAATCGGAGTTTTGCCATTGACTTCACTACATGCAAGTTCATGCCCATTGATTAGACTGAATATGAAAAGTCACATTCAAGAATCTGCTGATTTATATATTAATATGTCTTTATGCACCTGATTTAATGTCCACTGAAATCAGTAAAAAGTTTCTCATTGACCTCAGCGGGCTTTGGAACCAATGCTATATTCTTAGCTCGCCAGACCTTAATATGCTCTTGCATATGCCATCTACCCAGTTAGTCTTTCTAAAGAGCAGGACAGCAGAGATCCTTCTTTTTTGAAGGACACAGTAATTGTTTTATTATCCAATCTTTTGTATGGCAACTATACGCACTAAAAGATAAAAGCAGGGATAATGGAAGCCAGCATGTTCCTTCACAATTTAAGGAACAAGTCCTAACAAGATACATCTATCTTGCAAGAATGAAGGCAAAAATCTCTGGAGCAATGCTCACTTTAGAGAAACAATTCAGAAGATAAAACTGTAAAAGAAATAAGAGACAAATATGCTTGACTCAAAAACAGAGCATTAACACCTATTTTCCCAGTCGTTGTATTTGTGTGGGCCCTGGTCCAATGAGGCACTAAAGCGCATGCTCAACTTTGGACGTGTGACTAGTTTCAGTGAAATCAATAGAACCATGCATATGCTTAACGTTACACCAGTGCTTAAGTGCTGTGCTGGATCAGGATCTTAAGGAACATAGGAGTCTGTCAGATGAGTGATGAGGAGGGAGACAGTATCCTGATTTCAAGGCATTAACGTCCAGGGTTTTGTTTTTAATGTGACATTATTTAAAAACAACAACAACATTCCCTTCCCCTGAATGTATAAACTGTCTTGTAAAACTGACTGGGTAAAGTTCTTTCTACAAAGCTTTTCTAAGGATACAAGAAGTTTATGGCCCAGATTACCTGCTGATATAATTCCATTGACTTCAGCCAGCAGACATTTAGCTTTTCTCAGAAAGGCATTTGAGATTAGATTTTTATCATTGAAAAATTAGAAGAAATTCTGAATTTCATTTGGTTGGGAACTGAATTAGCCCAAGAAAAGAAAAAAGTGTTCTGTTCGTGAGTACTTGGGGGTATAAAGAGCATTCAAAGTACATGGAGAAAGGGAGCCAGTACATATGCCATATTTAAATGAGGGAATATCCAGAAACCATTCCTTAAGGGAAACTTGACAGACAAATCCCATTAATGTCACTTGAAGGGAAGATGCTCTTAAATTTGTATCCTCAATAAAGGAGACATTTCCCAAGCTGCAATGGGGATAGGACAGAGTTTGGTTCCACTGCACAGGATTAAAATAATGGTAATATAAAATTCCACATTCTGTCTTTTGTCAACTTTTCTTTCCCTCCCTACTGTTAATGCTGCTCAAACAGATCTCTGTCTGATCCATAGATCTCAATCCATCATCAGGTAAGAGGACGGTCTCATTTCTATGTACTACTATATATTTTCCACCATGCAGCACAGAGAAGCTTCTTCAGTTAACTCTTCCATAGTTTCAGGAGTTGGCTTTCTAGGCTTCATATGGAATTGCATGTTCTGGCTACTCCTGGGGGAATTCTGCACCACTGCACAATGCAGAATATTGCAGAAATTAATGTGCGTGCAGAATTTCCTTTTTTCTCCACAGAAATGGGCTGCAGAGATGTTGGCCACCACTAGGGACCGCTGGACCCGGCAGAGCCCTGCATGCAAATAGAAGACACTGCTGGAGGGAGGGAGAGGGGGAGAGGGAGGTAGCTCAAGGTTTTCCAGAAGCTGTAGTTCCCAGCATGCCCTGAAGGAAAGAGGTGGCGGTGCACAGGAAACTCTCTGCAAGCCTGGGACCCAGCATCAGGCTGTTTCTCCCTCTGGATCCCTGGGGTCTAGGAGGGTAGGGTCTGAGAGTGTCTGGGCTGGGGGGCCCTGTGGCTGGGCTCGGGGGGTGGGGAACAGGGATGTGTGTCTAGCGCCCCCGACTGGGCTCTGGGGCAGAAGAGGCAGAGAAGCAGGAACTGGGTTGTAGTAGGGGTTTCTTTAACTCTCTATTCCTGAGGGAATTTCTGTATACGTCTGTATTATTACAGACATACTTGCTGACAGGTATTTTGAAATAAATTACCAAAATAATTGAAACTGGTGTGATTATACAGTATTATTCTGACAAATAAAATGTGCAGAATTTTAAAATATGGGGTGCAGAATTTTTAATTTTTTGGTACAGAATTTCCCCAGGAGTATCTGGCACAGGCCAGAGGTGATAACAGTTCTTTCGTATGATCTAGCCTCCACACTATGGGAATTAAGTTTCTGTCCATAATACCTTTTTGGAAGCAAAAATCATGTTGGGGGATGCACCATCAAGCTTTACATTCTACCTGCAGGTATAAGTACCTCACCACCTTAACCATCATTCAGTTCCTCTTTACTGCAGTTTCACTGGCCGGTGGATAGAGATCTACCTCTTCACACTATATAGTTAGCTTATCGTTTGCTCGTAGCATTAGTATAGCGTTAGTTGTTAGTTTGTAATTGTAGTATAGGGACTACCCCCAATTTGTTTGTTTTTCAAATACCAGACAAGACATATTTTGTGCAAAGATTATTACAATAGTGTGTCAGGTGTGAATACAGGGTTGCTTAGAGTCACAGTACCTAGTTCATGTTAACATAATTTGAAACAGGACTGCATTGTGAACTAAGTGTGCCTCACCTTTTAGTTAGCTCTTTGAGGGTCTATACAGAGTGGTTACAGCAGAGTGCAGCATGCTAGTGTGCTCTGCAATTCACACCTCCATAGTCTGAACGGCAGAGCCATGTAGACATGGCTTAAATCCCACTTTCAGAAGCGATGTAGGTACTTAAGAGATGAAGTCTCACTGCAAGTCGAAAGGATGTAGCCTCATAAGCACCCTTTTGAAAATGGGATTTAGACTCAGTAATATAGGCACTTTTGAAAATGTTACCCAAGATCAGGGATATTCTGCATTTGTGACTTTTTTTATCCCCAGCCAGGGATGAGAAGAGCCTCAGCCTCCTGTTTTTCCATGGATCTGCTTAGGAATTCTCTTGAAAGGGAGATTGAGTCCTGGCAGGTCCGATCCATCCTGACGTCGTCTTTGGTTGCTATGTCTACTCTTATTAGGAAATGTTATACTTCTAAGTGGAAGTAGATCCAGAGATTTATTTAAGCCAAAAGGAATTGACCTTATTTTTTAACTCTCATTCTTGTCATATTGTAATTATTTTATTGGTGAAGTCTTCAAAATTGTCTTTATCTAAATGGTCCTATGAATATATACCTTTCAATCCCCAATCTTTGTGCTGGGATACAACAGTGTAGAGGCATGTCCGCAGGGTGGGGAAATGCGGTAGCCCATCATGGGGGAAACCTTCACTCAATATTATCGAATAAGGTGCCGTAAATCAACTGAATCTAGAAGGGAAACTCTGCTTTCAAATCTGAGCAGTCCAAGCTCATTGCCCTGGGAAGACAAGCAGATTAGGGCGGGGCTGCCCAGAGGATTCAGGGGGCCTGGGGCAGGGCTGGATCTTTGGCAGCAATTCAGTGGTGGGTCCCTCTCAGAGGGAAGGACCCGCCGCCGAATTTCCGCCAAAGAATGAAGCGGCAGCAGTAGAGCAGCCTAAGTGCTGCCGATCGCAGCTTCCCCTCCGCCCCCCTGCTGCTAGTGGTGCTTGTACTCACCGGGCGGCTCTCCAAGGCTTCAGCAGCACTTCAGTGTCGGGTCCTTCTCTCGCTCCGAGTCTTCCGCTGCACTGAAGGACCCGCCGCTGAAGACCCAGAGCGAGTGACGGGCCCGCCGCTGAAGTGCTGCCAAAAACCCGAAGTGGCTCGCGGGGCCCCTGCGGGGCCCAGGGCAAATTGCCCCACTTGCCCCCCTTCCCCCAGGCAGCCCTGTTTAAGTGAGGTGAAACTTGGGGGTACTCAAGACAAATCAAACTCCTGAAAGGGGTATAGTAGTCTGGAAAGTTTAGAGCCATTGATATAGTTGTCATATCAGAGCCCAGTCACATTGACTATGACTCAATTTCTACTGTAGGTGAGTCTGAGATTAGTGTCACTTTAAGTTATGTGGTATGTAAAACACTGCTTGCATTTCCAGATAGGTTTTGAATTCCTAGCCTTAATGTTTGGCTAGCTTAGGGTTTTGAATGAACCAATTAGTTTTGTTAGATAAAAGATGTTTGTTCAACTTTTGTTCTGTGAATGTAATGGCTTTGCAGATCCAAACTGTATGAGACAAACTAGCAGTAATATTCCTCAGGAGGTGGTCTGAGAGCCTATACTTAAAATAAGACTCAAGCACTGTTCTCCTGAAATAGCATCTGATCTTGTGAGAAATGAGCAGAGAGAAAGAGATCTGTAAAGCTATAAACTGAACTCCATCTGCAGCCTATAGATATCAGATAAAGGCAAGTTGAATGAGCCTTAAGGCTTTCAGGTACAGAAACCTTGGGCAGTTTATAAGGCTGAAATGCATAATCTGATCCACCTCTAGGTCAAAATAGCCTGACCTTTAGATTTTCCTCCAAAGCTCTTGAATAATGTATTACATTTCCCAAAAAGCTGAGTTCTAGCTAGGCAATAACTGACAGCTCTCTTGACATTGACTAACTGTGTAAACTGGCCTCTCCTGGAAGGTTATGAAGTTCTGAGGTAAAAAAAACAACACAGGCAGAAAGAATGACTAATGTAAATGGAAGCCAGAAATCATCTTGGTTGGGAATTAGGAAGCAGATCTGAGCCCTATCTTGTCTTTATACACAATGATAATAAAACGGGTTTGCAAACAACATTTGCAATTCTGAGATTCTCCTGGCTAAATAGTTAGCAGGGACCAAACATCAGGAATTGATGATGATAGCAAGAATTGTTGACTCAAAGAGCCCTTCCACAAAAGTAGTTTATACAGTCCATAGATTAGGAGGTTTGTGAATTTCTTCTTCTCATCCCAAAGCATCTTTCAGACATGCATGGGGAGCAGTACAGTGTTACCATTCATTCCTGTCCATGGATTGTTCCTCTATCAAGGCCTGCCTGATCATGCCCCTACATAAAATGTCCCACCATCTAGTCGGTGGCTGGCCCCTAGATGGGACTAACCCTTGGTTGTGTTTGCATTATTTTATTTGGCATCCTGTATTCCGTTGGTCTTTGACAGTGTCCTCACCATCCTAATCTTTTCATTTGCAGCCAATCCCATACTGTGATTTCACATCCTGCTCTCCTTTTAACTTTGTCTTACAATCATTCCACTTTACAGCTACCTCTTCCGAAGAACTCTCCTCTCTACTGCCTCCAGACATCTGATATCTACTTCATTTAAGGTAGCTGTTTCCAGACCATAGTACTCTGGTTTGATACATTTTCACTTTGGTACCAAAACACATTTGTTTTTATCAGTCAATTCTTTCATCAACTTCTGGGGAGATCTTGTAGCTAAAGTACATCTCCTTTAAAATATCCTCAATGGAACCACTGGCACTGATCAAGCTTCCAAGGTACACACAAAATTACTTGTTCTACGATTTCACTGCTGCTGCAGTTCAACAATGTATCTATTGTCCCTTTCCCAAGGTGCAACCACTTCATCTTCCTGGCATTTGTTGACTACACCAGTTTTAGCGAAGAGTAGCATCATTAATTCAAATGTATCTACCAGTTGCACAATGTCATCTCCATAAGCTAACGAACTTAATTCTAGATTACCCAGTAACACACTTTCCAACTTGTCTGCCGTTCTTCACATCCAAGATAAGACTATGATGAAAAGCAATGGCAATTCCATGCCCCCTTGTCTTACACCAAACTTTGACTTGAACCAGTTCTTAATTTTCCACCAATTCTAAATGGCACTACAGAAGCCTTCATATATAACTTTTTATAATTGCAGTTATCCTATCTGGAACACCATATGATTTTATTACTTTCTGTAATGCTTCCCTCCAAAATCGAATCAAATGCCATTGTGAAGTCAATGAAACAATCAACATCTTTAATCCTCATTCTCACTATTTCCCCCGCTCCTCCCCTATCAACTGTCAGAGTGTGACTAGTGCAACTTCAGCCTGGTGTGAAGCCACACCGTTCCTCGCCCACTACTTCATGGATTTTCACAGTACTGGTAATTATTCAGATTGGGCAGGATCTCCTTTTTTCAGGATCGGTGCAACTGTTTCCTTTAGCCAGTCATCTGATACCTTCTCTTGCTCTCACACCTTATATATATTTTTCCTAATGCTTTGACAGAACTTGTCCCTCTCTGGCTCTTAGCAGGTCAGCTGTTATATAAAACGGTTACTCACCTTCTCGTAACTGTTGTTCTTCCAGATGTGTCACTCAGATCCATTCCAATTAGGTGTATGCGTGCCGTGTGCACGGCCGTCGGAAAGTTTTTCCCCTAGTAGCACCCATCAGGTCAGCTGTGCTGCCCCCTGGAGTGGCGCCTTCATGGCACTCAATGTATGACCTTGCTGACCCGGCGCCTCCTCAGTTCCTTCTTGCCTGTTACTCTGACAGAGGGGAAGGCAAGTGGGTTTGGAATGGATATAAGCAACACATCTCAAAGAACAACGGTTATGAGGCGAGTAACCGTTTTTTCTTCTTCGAGTGATTACTCATATCGATTCCAATTAGATGACTCCCAAGCCTTACCTAGCCGGTGGGGTCAGAGTTATGGAATTGCAGATTGGAGCACCACTCTGCCAAAAGCGGCATCATCTCTGGCATGCTGGATGATGGCATAATGAGAGGAGAACATTGGACCAAGTTGCTGCCCTGCAGATTTCTTGTATCAGGACCTGGGCCAGGAATGCCGCTGATGAAGCTTGAGCCCCTGTGGAGTGTGCCGTAAGTGCCGGGGCTGGTATTTTGGCCAGCTCGTAACACATGTGGATGCATGACATGATCCAGGAGGATATTCTTTGAGATGAGACCAGGAGTCCATTCATCCGGTCTGCCACTGCTATGAACAACTGGTTCAACTTCCTGAATGGCTTAGTGCGCTCGATGTAAAAGGCTAGTGCTCGCCAAACATCCAGAGAGTGCAGCCTCTGCTCATGGCTACTGGCCTGAGGCTTAGGGTAAACAGCAGGCAGGAAAATGGCCTGACTAGTGTGGAAGTATGACACCACCTTGGTGAGAAAGGCCGGGTGAGGTCTGAGTTGCAGCTTATCCCTGTGGAAAACCATATAAGGTGGGTCTGAGGTAAGGGCCTTTCACTCAGACACCCTCCTTGTAGATGTAATGGCGACCAGAAAGGCTATCTTCCGCGACAGATAGAAAAGGGAGCAAGTCACCAGTGGTTCAAATGGGGGCCCATTAGCCTGGAGAGGATCAGGTTAAGGTCCCACATGGGAACAGGCTGTCTGATTTGGGGATGTAGGCATTCCAGACCCTTGAGGAACTGACCAAACATAAGGTTGGAGAAGACTGAGCATCCAGATGCTCCCGGGTGGAAAGCCAAGATAGCAGCGAGGTGTACCTTTATGGAGGATGCTGCCAGGCCTTGCTGTTTCAGGCACAGAAGATACTCTAGGATGAGAGGTATAGGTGCCTGGAGAGGGGGTGTGAGATGCTGGTTACACCAACAGTAAATCTTTTCCACTTTGCCAGATATGTGGCTCTAGTGGAGGGCTTCCTGCTGCCAAGTAGGATCTCCTTTACTTGTTCTGAGCACAGAAACTCTATGGGGTTCAGCCATAAATCTTTCAAACCGTGGGTTAGAGGGACTGGAGGTTGGGGTGATGAAGACGACCATGGTCCTGAGTGATTAGGTCGGGGCAGAGAGGCACCATGACTGGGGCATCCACTGACAGTTCTAGGAGCATGGTGTACCAATGTTGTCGAGGCCACACTGGTGCCAACCAGAATTATCTCTGCCCCTTTCCTGTGGACCTTGAGTAGGACCTTGTGCACAAGAGGGAACAGGGAAAAGGTGTAGAGCAGGCGGCCTCCCCAGGGTAGGAGGAATGCATCTGGGATTGAGCCTGGGCTGTGTCTCTGGAAGGAGCAGAACACTGGGCTCTTTCTGTTGCTCTGGGTGGCAAACAGATCGACCTGGAGAAACCCCCACCTTTGGAAGATGAAGTGTATGACATCCGTCCGGATTGTGGAAGGACTTGCTGAGGTGGTCAGCCAGCATGTTCTGAACTCCTGGTAGATAGGATGCTTCCAAGTGAATGGAGTGGGCTATGCAGAACTCCCACAGCCAGAGGGCTTCCTGACATAGGGAACGGGCTCCACCCTGCTTGTTGATGTAAAACATGGTCATGGTGTTGTCCATCAAAACTGCTACCCACTGACCTTGTAGTCAGGACTGAAAGGTCTGGCATGCTAGTCACACTGCCCTCAGCTCCTTGATATTGATATGCAGGGAGAGCTCATCCTGTGACCAAAGGCCCTGCATTTGGAGGTCTCCCAAATGCACACCTCATTCCAGCGCTCACGCATCCATTACTAGGGATGAGGAGAGCTGAGGACTGCTGAAGGGAACTCCTTCCCACATTGTCGGAGGGTCAAGCCACTATTGAAGGGACCCAAGCACCTGCCCCAGCACTGTGACCACTGAATTCAGGCTGTCGTGTCCCAGGTGATAGGCTGAAGCGAGCCACGCCTGTAGGGGCCTGAGCCTCAGTCTGGAATGCCACATCACATAAGTGCCGGCTGCCACGTGGCTGAGGAGACTCAGGAATCCCCTGATGGTGGTTGGGTATTGCCTGAGGCCTTGAATGATGTCCGTCTTGGCTTGGAATTGCGACTCTGGCAAAAGTGCTCTTGCCTGAACCGAGTCCAACACCGCCCCAATGAATTCTATTCTTTGGTTCAGTGCCAAGGTTGACTTTGGCAAGTCTGAGGAGGAGACCCAGTCTCTCGAATGAAGATCTGACCAATCAGAATTGAGACTCCACCTGCCCCCTGGTGTGGCCCCTGAGCAGCCAGTCGTCGAGATAGGGGTATACCTGCACCTGCCTCTGATGAAGGAAAGTGGCCATGACTGACACGCATTTGGTGAACACTCGGGGAGCTGTTGAGAGGCCGAATGGAAGGACAGTAAATTGATAATGTTTGTGGTCGACCATGAACCATAGGAATCGCCTGTGTGTCGGGCGAATAGCTATATGGAAGTACGCGTCTCATGTCAAGGGTGGTGTACCAGTCTCCCGAATCCAGAGAGGGAATAATGGTGCCCAGGGAGATCATACAGAACTTCAACTTTACCATGAACTTGTTGAGTCCTCGCAGATCTAGAATGGGTCTGAGACCCCCCTTGGCTTTGGGGATTAGGAAGTATTGGGAGTAGAATCTCTTGCCCCGAGCTCCTGAGGAACCTCCTCTATTGCTCCCATGGCGAGGAGTGCCTCACCTCCTGGATAAGGAGTTACTCATGAGAGGGATCCCTGAAGAGGGACAGGGGTGGGAGGGAGGGCAGGATCAGAATTGGAGAGAATATCCCACTTCTACTGTATGGAGAACTCAGCTGTCTGAAGTTATTTGGGACCAAGCACGGTAGGAGTGGGATAGACAATTCAAGAAAGGCAGGTCCTGCATGGTCCGTTGAACCTCGGGCAGGGGTCCCAAGGCCTGCAGCCATAATCTATGCCTCATGGTGATACCGGAGGATAAGGTGCACGCTGCCAAGTCCGCAGTGTCCAGTGAGGCCTGTAAAGAGGTCCATGCCACCGCTTTGCCCTCCTCCTCCAAACTCCTCCCTGGACTCTGTTGGCACCAGCTCCTTAAACTTGAACATCAAGTTCTAGGAGTTGTAGCTGTACCTACTCAGAATTGCCTTCTGGGTGCATAGTGAGCCAACTGCTCGCACCCCCCCCAACCCAGCTCCAACTGCACCCCTGCCCTGCCCCCTACCGCCCCTGCTCTGCCCCCATTCCAACCCCTTCCCCAAAGTCCCCACCCCAACTCTGCCTCCTCCCTGCACCTATTGGACCCCTTCCCCAAATCCCAGCCCCACCTCTTCCCTGCCTCCTCCCCTGAGCGTGCCACGTTTCCACTCCTCCCCACTCTCCCACAGCTTGTTACGCTGCGAAACAGCTGTTTTGTGGCGGCAAGTTTGGGAGGAGAAGCGGGGACGTGGTGTGCTCAAGGAAGGAGGCGGAGGCGAGCTGGCGAGAGGGGATGGGGAGGGGAGCTCCAGCCCTGGAGTGCCCATGGAGTTGGCACCTATGTCTGGTTGGCAATCCTGAGTTGCAAATCCCCCCTCCCATGAAATACTCTTTGTGCCCAACTAAATCTAGGTGCTTGGTGTCCTTGTACTTAGGCACTGGGGCTTGTTGTCCCTGCCTCTCCTTTTCATTTACTGCAGCCATTACCAATGAGCAAGGCTGCAGGTGTGTGAAGAAGTATTCATACCCCTTGGATGGGATGACATACTTCCTCTCCACACTCTTCGTGGTGAGAGCGATAGAGGCCGGGGCCTGCCAAATGGTCTTAGTGTTGGCCTGTATAGTCTTGATGAGGGATAGAGCCATCCTCAGTGGGTCTTCCGGGGCCAGGATGTCGACCATCAGGTCCTCTGACTCCACCACCTCCTCAGCCTGCAAGTCCATATTTCGCGCCACCCTATGAAGGGGCAGCAAAGAATCCTGTGGCACCTTATAGACTAACAGACATTTTGCAGCATGAGCTTTCGTGGGTGAATACCCACTTCTTCGGATGCAATACCCACTTGCATCCGAAGAAGTGGGTATTCACCCACGAAAGCTCATGCTGCAAAATGTCTGTTAGTCTATAAGGTGCCACAGGATTCTTTGCTGCTTTTACAGATCCAGACTAACACGGCTACCCCTCTGATACTTGACCCTATGAAGGGGGTCCTGGTGAGCACGGCTGTCTATGGGGGGTGGTTCAGAGATGGAGGTGCCTGCAACTGCCTTGTCCGGGGAGGATGACAAGGAGGCTAATGGGGGAACAGGGTCCTCCTGACCCTCTTGGTCTGCAGGGGCGTCCTGTCCTGCCTCTCTGTCGGGGCCAACCACACCTGGATCAGGCTCAGGAACTGGGGTTGGCTCCAGGGGAGGTAGTGCGACCAGTACCTTCTCCGCACCCCTGGGGTGGGGTAACTGGCTGATGCCTTCAGCACCTGTGGTTTAGAGGTCGCCGAACAGAAACCTTTGGATTGGGTGCCCTGGGCCTGGTGGTATGGCCACGGGGTGCGACATGGCTCTGCCCCCACCTCAGGCCTTCCACAGTCTGACTGGTGCTGGCCCCGCTCTGAGTATCTAGAACCTGTCTCTGAGTCCAAAGACTGGAACTGGGACTGCCAGGGCACTGCTGAGCGGCTCCGCGAGGCTGGGGAGCGGCGCCACAATTGGGATCTGTGCAGGGACATTGATTGGTGCTGGGATGACTGGTGCCGGGAGCAGGACCTGCTGTGCGACAGGGATCGGTGTGAGGATCGGCTTTGCAATCGGGAGCGCTAGTGCGACCTAGAGCGGTGCTGCGAGTGTGACCAGTGCCGTGAGTGCAAGCAATGCTGGGACTCTGAGCGGCAGTGCTGAGGGACAGAGCATCACCAGTTTGCCTCAAGATGGTGCCACACATTGCAGTACCGGAGGCTTGGCTTGAAGGACTGAGGACCACGGTGCCATAATGGCGATGAGGTCCCTTTTCAGCCTCAAAGGTGTCCAGGATGGATGGCAATTCCACCTCCTCAGTGACCTGTCTCAGGGAGTCCAACGGCACTGGACTCAGTGGTCCCCTTTGTGGGGCCAAAGTTGACTGTGCCGGCTCGAAAGTCTTCGGCCCTGGGTGCTCCTCTCTGGGATGTGCCCCATTGGTTGGCTCCAAAGAGGTGGGTCTCTGAGTCAGATATCCACTCCTCTCCTGCTTCCGGTGCTGCTTCTGCATTGGGGAATGGGACCGGTGCTGGGTTGATCCTGCCAGTTTCGGTGCCGGGGAGCAGTGGTGCTGCGGGTCTCTTCCAGAGTCCTTCCGCAGTGCCACTTCTACCACTGCCGCTGGGGCGCTGTGCACCGATGAGCTTGGTGCTGCGTCTTGCCGCGCCGATGTAGGTTGTGGTTTAAGTGCCGCCTCCATAAGGAGCTGCTTGAGGCAAAAGTCTCACTCCTTTTTTGTTCTGGGGTGAAACCCTTTACAAATCCTGCACTTGTCCACTTGGTGTGCTTCCCCCAGACACTTTGGGTTGCCTCTTGACATGGGTTTGTTGTAGGACTTGGAGGGTTTGAACCCTTGGGACTTAGGCACACCCCAAGTCCCAATGGGGAACGTGGTCAAGGTGATGGGGAAGACCCCCTACACTCCCAACTGCTGTCTGCTGTAACAACCAAAAGCACTAAAACTAAACTTAGAAAGGCTAGGAATAACTGTGAACTAAACTTAACTGAAAAGCTAGGGAAACCAGGAGAACTTGCTAAGCAAGTCACCACAGTTCCAATGACCATCACTGGTGGTAAGAAGGAACTGAGGAGGCGCTGGGTCTGCGGAGTCATATATTGAGCACCATGAAGGCTTCACTCCAGAAGGCTCCACAGCCGACCCGACAGGTGCTGCTAGGGGAAAAACTTTCCGATGACTGTGCACGCGGCACACGCACACCTAATTGGAATCGATATGAGCAATCACTCGAAGAAGAATGTCTATTCCTGCAGCTTTCCCATTTTTTAACTGCTTCACTACTCTACTTCTTCTTCTGATGTTGATTAGTGCTGATATCCCTTCTTCCTGCAAGATGCCCTGTTCATCTCTCTGATCTAGAATGCTTGCATCTGGATGAACTACAAGGTTCAGCATTTTATCAAAATGCTCCTTCCATACTTCCAGCACCTCTTCAGCATTTGTTGTCAGTTCACTGGTAGCCTCTCTTACTGCTTGCATTGCTGGCCTGATTGTCTCCATACAGCTTAACCTTTTTGTAAAATGATTTTTCATATCTTGTTTTCTTCATGCCTCCTCCTTGTTGAGCCTTTACTTTCCAGAACTTCTGCTTGTCCAGTCTTGGTGATTTCTTCACTGCTTTGTGAACACTTTTACTTCTTTCCCTTTCCCAATAGTCTTGGCTTGTTTACACTTTTCCTGTTTTGTTCTTGTTTCATTGCTTGTCCAGCTTTTCCTTGTTTGCCTATGCATTGAAATAACGCCCTCCACTGTATGTTGTGCTGTGTTCCATCCAGTCCAGAGTGACATTTCTTCATCACAACAAATTAATTGCCTGAAGTGCCCTGCAAGCATTACCTTGTATGTCTCCCTCACAAAAGAAGGGCCACGAAAGCTTATGCTCAAATAAATTTGTTAGTCTTGTGGCACCTTAGAGACTAACAAATTTATTTGAGCATAAGCTTTCGTGGCTCTTTTTGTGGATACAGACTGTTCTTTTTGTGGATACAGACTAACACGGCTGCGACTCTGAATCCCTCATAAAGCTATCCTTTAACTCAGGGGTCTCAAACTCAATTTACTTTAGGGCCAGTGCCAGTCCTCAAATCCTCCCAGTGGGCCAATGTCACTCATGTCGCCCAGAACCCGCCCCCCAAAACTCTGCCCCCCACCTGCCTAAGGCTCTGGGATGAAGTTTGGGTGCAGGAGGAGGTCTGGGGTAGGGAATTGGGGTGCAGGCTCTGGGAGGGAGTTTGGAGGTTGGGGTGTGGGGATGGGGTGCAGGCTCTGGGAGGGAGTTTGGGAGTGGGGGGGTGTGGCTCTGGGACGGAGTTTGGGGGCTGTGTGTGTGTGGGGATGGGGTGCAGGCTCTGGGAGGGAGTTTGGGGGCTGGAGGGGGTGTGTGGGGTGGGGGTGTAGGCTCTGGGAGGAGGTTGGGGGTTCAGTGCTTACCTGGGGCTCCAAGGTGGGGCAAGCTGGGGGGCCTCTGTGCGCTGCTGCCCCCAGGCACCCCCCCCACCAGTGTCCCATTGGCCACAGGGGCACTCAGGGTGGGGTCAGCACACGGAGGCACAGCCCCGCCCGGCGGCCACAGGGAGGGGCCGGTAGCCACTGGAGCAAGCAGGAAGATGCTGCTCAGCTCCACTGTGCTGCCGGGGCCCCTGAGAGGGAGGCACCCAGGGGCGGCAGGTGGGGCCAAGGGAGAGACCTGGCCCCAAAACTGCTGGAGCCCCATGGGCTGGGAGTTTGAGACCCCTGCTTTAACTTATCAAGATAAAATTTGGCTCCAGTTGCACCCATCCTTTTCTTGGAATTTAAATTAATCTTTCCCATTAGAAGTTAATAATCATTGCCACACTCAGCACTTCTATACTTTCCATCATCCAACAGTGATGGTCTATGCCTTTTACATATAATAATTTGACTAATATGGTTTTTGGTTTGACCATCTGATGAATTCCATAGAAACCTTGTGCGTGTCTTTGTGAGGAAACCAAGTACCGCCAATAATCAAACTGTGCATCTCACTGCAAGTTCTTAACCTTTCCCCATTATTGTTTGCTGTCCCAATATCATTGGGTCAAACAGTATTCATTTGCTTATCATGTTCGCTACCAAGCTTTGCGTTCATGTGATTTTGGTAATGGGAGCTATCGTGATCAGGAACCTCATCTACAATGCTACCAATTGTTGATAAAATCTGTCCTTCTCGTCCACTTCTGCTGGTGAGTAACAGCAGATCACAGTTAGCCATAGTGCATTGTAGGCAATAGTAAACTTGGTTATAACCATCTTCTCAGACACTGGTTTCCAGCTGTTTATTTTCATAAATAAATAAAGAGCCATAGCAACCCCATACCTATGCTTTGCCTGTCCACTTGAAAGTCTGGAATAAAGGAAAGTATAATTTCCAACAGTGAACTTTCTTGTAACCAGCGAATGTGTCTCCTATATGGCAGCAAAAGAAACTTGTAACTTCTTTAACTCTTCCGCTAATAACTCAGTCTGGCCTGGAGCAAATAGCATTCTAACATTTCAGTTCACAATACGTGTAATATGTTTAGCTGTTATCCGAAATCCATGATCATTTCCATTTGCTAGGCTTGACAGACCTGGGCTGAAACCATATTAGTCAGTCTGGCTTACTGTACTGTTTGCATAACAAGTAAATTTCAGATGTAATAGCTTGTTAAGCCAATTCTCCCTATGTAGCTCATGGGCATGCCATGCTGGCCTGGTAGGAACAGGTATTAGTGGTTCCACCCTAATCCAGGGCCGCCCAGAGGGGGGGGCAAGTGGGGCAATTTGCCCCAGGCCCCGGGCCCTGCAGGGGCCCCGCGAGCCACTTTGGGTTTTCGGCAGCACTTCAGCGGCGGGCCCTTCACTCGCTCCGAGTCTTCAGCGGCGGGTCCTTCAGTGCAGCGGAAGACTCGGAGCGAGAAAAGGACCCAACACTGAAGTGCTGCTGAAGCCTTGGAGAGCCGCCCGGTGAGTACAAGCACCGCTAGCAGCAGGGGGGTGGAGGGGGAAGCCGCAATCGGCAGCACTTAGGCTGCTCTACTGCTGCCGCTTCATTCTTTGGCGGAAATTTGGCAGCGGGTCCTTCCCTCTGAGAGGGACCCGCCACTGAATTGCTGCCGAAGACCCAGCCCTGCCCCAGGCTACTCCTGGGCGGCCCCGCACTTAATCCTCTGGGCGGCCCCGCACTTAAAATCTACTTGCTTACAAAATCAGACATAAAAATACAAAAGTGTCACAACACACTACTACTGAAAAATTGCTTACTTTTATTTTATAATTATTTGATAAAAATGAAAATCAATTGGAATATATGTAAGTACAGTATTTTTCAGTATAGAGAGCAGTGTAAACAAGTCATTGTCTGTATGAAATTATACTTTGTATTGACTTCACTAGTGCTTTTTATGTAGCTTGTTGTAAAACTAGGCAAATATCTAAATGAGTTGATGTATCTTCTGGAAGACCTCTGCATACCCCCAGGGGCGTTTGTACCCGTGCTTGAGAACCACTGATCTACCACTGCCATGCTTTGGTGCTTTCATAAACCATCATTTCCCATTCCCCACCTCAAAAAGCTATGTGAACTGTGAAATGTGTTGGTCTGGCCACAACAAGAAAGTTGCCCAAGTGTGTTTGAAATAGTATATTCTGGAAAAATCTGGGCAGCAATCCCATACCGCTTAAGACGTTGTTGTCAGGAGCAGAGAATTTTGGATGTTTTTCTGAGACACACGCTTTCCCATGGGTGAACAATATTCTGGGATTTTTGTTTTAGAAGTCCCAGACTTTATCACCCTCACTAGGTATACTTTCCATCAATATCCACAATATCCTTAAAAGGAAAATGTGAACATCTAAAATGCATAGAATGTTTCCACTTCATAAGCAAAATGTTATTCCTGTGTTAGAGAGACGCTTTCATAGTTATGTATTAAGCTATACCAAAGTGAGATACAAACGTAACTACAAGAATTAAGATTCAGTCTAATGGGGATTCCAAAAAACACTCAGGAAGGAGGAAGATGGGAGGGAGACTGGCTCCAGATTATCATCACAACTAACTATTAGAAAATATTGCCTGCATACCAGATGCATAGAACCTCAATACCTCCAGAAGAATAAACATAATCTTCAGCCACTTTGACTGTCCATGTTGTTGTAGTGGGGAAGGCACCCTTCTTTACCTGTTTGAAGCATGCCCACATTTGGGGTTTTTTAGATCAGTGCTTCTCAAAGTGGTGGTCCGCGGACTGGCGAGTTTCCTCATAAGAGCATTGAATAGGATAATAATATGGCACCGGTCCCTGGCACATTGGAAAAAAAAACTGCTGGTCCCTCACATCAGATAGCTTGAGAAGCACTGTTTTAGATCACATCAATTAAAAAAAATTAATATCCTTCCAGATCCAAAGCTATGGATTTCTTGCTCTATATGGAATATGTGTGCACAAACAGGAAAAGGTAAGAGGAAGTTCATACACATCAGATCACTACCCACAAACATGTATGCTATTATGTCCTTTGCTTCTACTGGAGGAATATCTATGAGCAGTTGGCAGTTTCCTCAGATTTAGTTGTTTGAGAAATGTATTTAACTCTCTAAATTGACCATAGACTGTACTTGTCAAATTTTCTGGTTTGAGTTGTGTTGTGTTCTGTTCTTTATAGTTCTTACAATGTGCTTGTCATTGTGGCATCTGAGTACCTTTAGTAGTTAGTAAAGTTCCTTATTACACATTTGTCACTTGTGGTTTGGTCTTTCATCCTCTACCTTACGGGAGAAGTGTACAGTAGAGTGTAGGATCATAGGCATGTGCAGGCAGGGCCGGCTCCAGACCCCAGCGCGCCAAGCGGCTCCGGCGGACCTTCCGCAGTCATGCCTGCGGGAGGTCCACCGGAGCCACGGGACCAGCGGACCTCCCGCAGGCATGACTGCGGAGGGTGCGCTGGTCCTGCGGCTCGGGTGGACCTCCCGCAGGCATGCCTGCGGAAGCTCAACCGGAGCCACGGGACCAGCGGACCCTCTGCAGGCACGTCTGCAAGAGGTCCCCCGGAGCCACAGGACCGGTGACTGGCAGCGCGCCCCCCACGGCGTGCGGCCGTGCTTGGGGCGGCCGGATTCCTAGAGCCGCCCCTGTGTGCAGCACATTTCATTAGGGTGTGCACCCAAGGATTTATTTTTTTTTAAAGACGAACATTATTGAATACTCAATCATAAAGGACATTTTTTTTTAATTAACAACTAAACTTTACTTAAAAAATGAGACACAAAATACCAAATTTTTGCTGTAGTGATAACCAGGCATATACAAAGATACAGTCAATTTTCATGATCTTTATCTTTAACCAGATAATGCAAAACAGATTAAGGTTTCTTCATCTTCCTGTCCTAGAGAATGAGACGTCACTCACCAGGTGTTATGGACTTAAATTCCCCAATCACATCATTGTAATTAATTGACGAAGCCAATTCTTGTTCAATGTACAAAATCATGAGTGAGTTGAGACACTGTTGGGACATTGTACTTCTCAGTTTGTTTTTTTACATGTGCTAGTTTCGAAAAGGCTCTGTCACATGAACAGCTTGTAACAGGTAAGACTGCAAAGCATTGAATAGATTTGTAAAAGGCCTGGAACATGGAAGACCGATCCGATTCCTTTAGCCAATTAAGCCACTCTCTGGTGGTGTTCGTAGTGCTACCTTTAGGAACAGATCCATCATAACCCTGAAGCAATCCAACTTCAGCTTCCAACTCATCCAAGGACACTTTAAAGTTGTTGGCAATGATTCTCATATCGTCCCTGCCAATGTCTAAGCTGAGCAGTTTTCCCATTGCAGTCACAATTTTACAAGTCTCCTGTTCAAATTGCTGGTCAATGCTGGTAATCATTGAGTCTAGGAGTGGGTAAAATGAAGTTATTCTCTCCTGCTCCTCTTTTGTATCAAAGTGATGCTGGGACTCAAATGTGTCATCAATACGAGTGGACGTTTTTCTCTTCTTAACTGGGGGAATCGATATATCATTCTCTACACACATTTTCACACTGTCATTGAAAATAGATTGAAAATATTCTGGGCCACTTCTCATCGCAGCCAAAGAGTTATGCAAGCTTTTCACCCCTGTTATTGCAGTAAGTAAGTTGAGATCTGGAGCATGAAGAGCCTTACTCACTTTTACCACCATCTGGAGAATAGGGTGCATCATGTGAAGGGCAAAGATGAACTTGAATGAATTTAGTTCATGGATAAGGCCCCTGGCTTTTATTTTAGCGTCAGCAAGGTGAGTTGTTTCGATAATCTCTTGTAAAGTTGTAAAATGATGGAGTAGTTTTGTTTTACAGCAGCCACTGCTTTTGCTCTGCAGGCCCATCTTGTATTTTATAGTGACTTCAAAGTCTTAAACTGGGATCCTACTTCTTGTGAAATCTTCTCCATTACTGCATGTCACACAGGACTCCCCTCCATGAAAGCATAAAGAGTCTGAATAACACCAAAAAAATCAAAGACAGTTCTGTTTTGTTTACTTGAAGTGCATGCATCTACTAGGACGAGGTTCAAACAATGTGCATAGCAGTGTACATAGAGTATTTCACTGTTTCTTTCTTTACATTTCATTTGAACTCTCACAGTACATCCAGACATAGTAGATGTGCCATCAAAACAGACAGACATCACTGATGACCAGTCAATTTTAAGAATGCCAAGGACGTCATTTAACTGGTCAAAAATAGACTGAGCACCAACTAAAGTGGCTCGGGGTGGCAGCAGCGTGCTCCCTATCTGCCTGCCCTGGCCCCATGCCGTGCCACTCACCACGTCCCTGCACAGCCTCTGGGGGAGGGGGGACACAGGGCTCTGCACGCTGCCCTTGCCATGCCTCCAGGTACCTCACCCGAAGCTCCCATTGGCCATGGTTCCCCATTCCCGGCCAATGGGAGCTGCGGAGGGCGGTGCCTGGAGCAACACACAGAGCTCTCTGCCCCTCCCCCCCGGGGCCCCAGGGACGTGGTGCCGGCCGCTTCTGAGAGTGGCGCGGGGCTTGCGGCACCATGGAGGGTAAGGTAAGATTTGTAATGGTCCTTGGTGCCTGTGGGAATTCATGCCACAGTCTTGGACTGGCCCCTGAGAAAGTTCTGCCTCCCGCACAGATGAGCTTTATCCATATTGTAGAGAATTCCATTGTGCCAGAGGAGCATAGCTGTCAACCATGGTCTTCATCCTGGAGCCTTGGGTGGTCTTTTAAGATATCCTGGGACCAGGTTGTGGAAAGTTTTGAAGATCAGGAACTTGATTCAGTATTCTATGGGAAGCCAGTGTAGAGAAAGGAGGACAGACTTCATGCACTCTCAGTAGCCTGTGTTGCTGAGGAGACATGCTGCAGTTCTGCACCAGTTGGAGTTTCCTAAAGGCTGATGGCTTCACGTCGATGTATATTGCATTGCTGTAGTCCCGCTGAAAACTGACAGAAGTGTGAATAACTGAGGCAAGGGCATTGTCCGCTGAGTCTCCTAGCCAACAGAAGAGCATAGAGAGCACTAATCATGGATGCTGCTATGTGGGAGCAGCAAGGAATCCAAGAGTACTCCTAGATCAGACTGAATTGACCAATTGTGGATGTGTACCTTCCAACAGCAGAGACTGCACCCTGGCAGCAAACTCTTCAAAATGCTTTCCTCTGACCACCAGCCACTTGTTGCGCATCCATGAGCTGATCTCATCCAAGCACAGGGCCATCTTGTTGGTAGTGGTGTGGTTGTACCTGGTGAAAGATAGGTAGAGTTGAGTCATTTGCATATTACTAGCACTTGAGTTCATGTTGTCTGACCAGTTCACTTAGTGGTCATATGTAGATGATGAAAAGGACCAGAGAGAGAATTGATCCTTGTGGGACTCTACAAGTGAGGATTCTAATGGTAAAGGGCCAGTTTCCCATCACTGGCCATTGGTATCTACCTCTGTTTTAGCTCAGTACCATGGACCCCTGCTACCTCTCTCATGTGAGACAGCAGTAACTCAGTGTTGGTTAATTGTCATTGGTCTGCGTACCCTTTTTGGCCTGTGTGGTTAGCCAACGTTTGGGGCCTTGCCAAGTTGTTTCTATTAGGAGCACAAATTGATAATACAAGCCAGGTATTTTTTGGTGCAATCCTATCTGATTACAAAGAATGTATACCATGTCATATTTCCCTGAATACAGTAGGCACTAGAAAAAAGAGGGTTTAGGGGTTTTTAAGAAATCCAACTGTGCCTTTCCAATGAGTACTGTTCCGAAAGATGTTCTGTCTTTTGGCTTGCTCCTACTGCCATATTCATCCCTGCTTCTCTTGCCATCTGCTGGCTTTCTCTCACTTTCTGGTTGCTTCTGGCCTCTCTAATACAGCTGCAACAAATCAGTACCCCACCCCCTGTATTTGCAATCAGTCTCCTGGGAAATCCCTCGGCCCACATGGCTCAGCTTCTGCTCAGGCCTTTCCATGTGGGCAATGCCTTGGATGGCGACTTCTGTTTCAGTTGTCACTACTCAAAAGGCCATTTAATTGCTCTTTCCATTTAGCCTGAATGAAGGGTGCTTAATATACCTACTGACTTTAACCAGGTCTGTGATTGATCCATGGAATAAGGACTCACTTAATGGCACCTATTAGGATCTTCCAGCATAGCAGTCTGGTTAGTTTGGATTGGTCAACAGGTAACATGGCATTGTTTCTTTTTTTCCTGATGTACAAGCTCATCCCTATCCCTGCCACTCCATGGTGGGGGGACAGTAAGGACAACCACAGCTTCACATACATGGACCCGTGAGAGCCACAGTTGCAGTATGTGCAGGTAAAATGGACATGTACGTTCTTTCCCCTTGTTAAGTTCTGTTCCACTAATTAAGTTTTTAATGTATTTGTTTTTAACTTGGGCAACTTCTTCTTTGCCCTGATTATAAAATTCTATAGTTTGGAAAATAAATTAATCTTTATTAGTTCCCACCATATGCTGTAGAGTATCTAGTGGTACTGAAACCACCCACTTACTTGTTATTGTCCAGTGTGACACAAGTCATCGGATCAGTGAATGTAATAATCATAAATGTACAGCAAGCACCACAAAATAGATGCACTGACAGTGTTATAGTCACAGATATATACCAAGCAGCACACACTTCCTAACAGGCCCCAAAACATCAGAGCCAGCTAGATCACTGTGGTTCACTGTCTTTCAAGGCCTCCCTAATAGCCCTTGTGTCTGGCTGTTCAAACTTAGCAGACAGCTGCTCCACCTCCATCCTCCACCACCCCAGCAGCAATTTTTCCTCATTTGCTTCACAGTTATCATGCAGGATAGAGCAGACAGCTATAACTATTGGGATGCTTTTTCGCTGAGATCCAATATTTTGAGTAAACAACGCAGGCATCCCTTCAGTCTACCAAAAGCACATTCAACTGTCATTCTGCACCTGCTGAGTGGGTTGTCAAATCTTTCCTTGGTCCTGTTGAAATGGCTGGTGTATGGCTTCTTGGGCCCAGGAGGCAAGAGGTATGGTGGGTTCCCAGGATCACTGTTGGCATTTCAACATAGCCAATGATAATCTGCCAGTCAGGAAAGAAAAAGCCCCTGCCTGTAGCTTTCTGGACAGTCCTGTGTTGTTTAAAGATGTGAGCGTCATGCACCTTCCCTCACCAGCCAACAGAGATGACAGTGAAGCATCCTTAGTGATCTACCAATGCTTGCGTAACCTTAGGAAAAATAGCCCTTTCTGTTGATGAACTCTGGGGCAAGGTAGTCTGGTGCCAAAACAGGGCCGTGTGTGTGACGGGATCCCAGGGGTGCAACCTGAACTGTGGGACTGCTGAGCCCTCTGACTCACCAGCCTGGGATCCCTCTCACACTGTGATGCTGTATCAAGCTGCAAATCTCTGGCAGGTGCAGCTCATATGCAGATATCCGCAGGAAGGGACACACACAACTGAGTTACATGAATGATCTCCCAGCCAATCATGAAGTAACAATAGGGAAGCTTCAGCCACTTCCTCAAAACTCCTCAACCTTGTACCCATGCACTGTACCATCTTGCCCTGGTCAGAAGCTTGGCCAGTGTAAGTTTATTATCCAGTCTGCCCCTCCCTCAATATGGAAAGGACATGCACCAACCTTGTAAACTGAGCTGAGATTTCCCAAGCACTTCAAGCAAGATATACTGTTTTAGGTAAAGCATTAAACAGATTTATTAACTACAAAGGATAGGTTTTTTAATGGTTATAAGTGATATGCATAAAAGATCAGAGAAAGTTACCAAAGAAAATAAAATCTTAAACCTTCTTACAGGAGGCAGTATTTAGATCAGCAATTTTCTCACCCCACTGGAGGGGAGGGATAGCTCAGTGGTTTGAGCATTGGCCTGCTAAACCCAGGGTTGTGAGTTCAATCCTTGAGAAGGCCACTTAGGGATCTGGGGCAAAAATTGGTCCTGCCTAGTGAAGGCAGGGGGCTGGACTCGATGACCTTTTGAGGTCCCTTCCATTTCTAGGAGATTGATTGATTGGATGTTACAGTTCTTAATGCACAGGTTTCTCCTTAAGCCTGTACCACTCTCCTCAGACCTTTGTCATCTCGGTGTTCCTGTTGCTTCCAGTGTAGGTGGGGGAGGAGAAAGGCAAAAGCATGCAGCAACTGTTCCCTGTTCTATATCCTTAGTCCATGTGCCTAGAAAACACCAACATGGTGTTGAGGGTGCTGTCTTGAAGTGGATTCCATTATATACAGGGTTTACAGTTTAGTTCAATGGCTCTCAGTATCCCTGCTATACAAATTGGTCCAGCACCACTGCTTGCCCAGACATGTCCTGGTGGGCTTTGCTGAGTCACTTGGTTGAGCAATCTCCCTGGTGTGGTCTTGTGCAACTGAGGGTACGTCTACACTACGGGACTATTCCAAATTTGCATAAACTGGTTTTGTAAAACAGATTTTATAAAATCGAGTGTGCGCGGCCACACTAAACACATTAAATCGGTAGTGTGCGTCCATGGTCCGAGGCTAGCGTCGATTTCTGGAGCGTTGCACTGTGGGTAGCTATCCCGTAGCTATCCCATAGTTCCCGCAGCCTCCCCCGCCCCTTGGCATTTCCGGGTTGAGATCCCAGTGCCTGATGGGGCAAAAATCATTGTCGCGGGTGGTTCTGGGTACAGCCTCACCCCTCCCTCCCTGAGCAGCAGACAACCGTTTCGCGCCTTTTTTTGCTTGGTGAACTGTGCAGACGCCATAGCACAGCAAGCATGGACCCTGCTCAGCTCCATACCGCAATCGTGAATGTTTTAAACACCTCGCGCACTCTCGTGCAGTCTATGGTGAACCAGGACCTTCAATCCGAGGCGAGGAGGAGGCGGATACGGCAGCGCGGCGATGACAGTGATGAGGACGTAGACACAGAATTCTCTCAAACCGCGGGCCCCTGCGCTTTGGAGATCCTGATGGTAATGGGGCAGATTCTATCCATTGAACGCCGATTTTGGGCCCGGAAACAAGCACTGACTGGTGGGACCGCATTGTGTTACAGGTGTGGGACGATTCCCAGTGGCTGCGAAACTTTCGCATGCGTAAGGGCACTTTCATGGAACTTTGTGACTTGCTTGCCCCTGCCCTGAAACGCCATAATACCAAGATGAGAGCAGCCCTCACAGTAGAGAAGCGAGTGGCGATAGCCCTGTGGAAGCTTGCAACGCCAGACAGCTACCGGTCAGTCGGGAATCAATTTGGAGTTGGAAAATCTACTGTGGGGGCTGCTGTGATGCAAGTAGCCAAAGCAATCACTAAGCTGCTGCTACGAAAGGTTGTGACTCTGGGAAACGTGCAGGCCATAGTGGATGGCTTTGCTGCAATGGGATTCCCTAACTGTGGTGGGGCGATAGATGGAACCCATATCCCTATCTTGGCACCGCAGCGCCAGGGCACCCAGTACGTAAACCGGAAGGGGTACTTTTCAATGGTGCTGCAAGCACTGGTAGATTACAAGGGACGTTTCACAAACATCCATGTGGGATGGCCAGGGAGGGTTCATGACGCTCGCGTCTTCAGAAGCACTACTCTGTTTAAACGGCTGCAGCAAGGGAATTACTTCCCAGACCAGAAAATAACAGTTGGGGATGTTGAAATGCCTGTCGTTATCCTGGGGGACCCAGCCTACCCCTTGATGCCATGGCTCATGAAGCCATACACAGGCAGCCTGGACAGTGGTCAGGATCTGTTCAATTACAGGCTGAGCAAGTGCAGAATGGTGGTGGAATGTGCATTTGGCCGTTTAAAGGCGCGCTGGCGGACATTACTGACTCGCTCAGACCTCAGCCAAACCAATGTCCCCTATGTTATTACTGCTTGCTGTATTCTCCACAATCTCTGTGAGAGTAAGGGGGAGACCTTTATGGCGGGGTGGGAGGCTGAGGCAAATCACCTGGCCGCTGATTACGCGCAGCCAGACACCAGGGAGATTAGAAGAGCACACCAGGAAGCGGTGCGCATCAGAGAAGCTTTGAAAACGAGCTTCATCAATGGCCAGGGTACAGTGTGACTGCTGTGTTTGTTGATGAACACCCAACCCCCTTGATTGACTCAGTCCCTGTAAGCAACTCCCCCACCCCCTTCGAGTACAGCTTACTTATGCAAATAAAGTCACTCTCATTTAAAAAGCATGAATTCTTTATTGATTCATTATAAAAAGAGATAGAGAAGTAAGGGTGTGGTTTGGGAGGAGGATAGGAGGGATGGAGAAGGCCATTAAAAAAAATTCACAGTAACGACAGCCTTCTGGTTGGGCTGTCCACGGGGGTGGAGTGGGCGGGTGCACGGAGCCTCCCCCCACGCGTTCTTACACGTCTGGGTGAGGAGGATGTGGAACATGGTGAGGGATGAGGGTGGTTATACAGGGGCTGCAGCGGCACTCTGTGATCCTGCTGCCGTTCCTGAAGCTCCACAAGACGCCGGAGCATGTCAGTTTGATCACGCAGCAGCCCCAGAGTTGCATCCCGCCACCGCTGATCTTCCTGCCGCCACCGCTGATTTTCCTGCCGGTCTTCCTGCCGCCACCTCTCATCTCGGTTGTCCCTCCTGTCCTCACGTTCATCCCTCCTGTCCTCACGTTCAGTGGCCTCTTTCCTGTAATTTGAAACCACGTCCTTCCACTCATTCAGATGAGCTCTTTCATTGCGTGTAACTTCCATAATATCCGAGAACATCTCATCTCGCGTCTTCTTTTTCCTCCGCCTTATCTGTGCTAGCCTTTGGGATGGAGGAGGGATGGTTGAAAAATTTGCAGCTGCATGAGGGAGATAAATATTTAGAAAGATACATTTTACAGAACAATGGTTATACTCTTTCACAGTGAAAAGCAGTATTCACCTAGCACATGTGATTTCCCTACAAGGTCGCATTTTTCATCTTAATAGTGAGTGCCTGCAGCTCTGGAGTTACAGATCTCTCGGTCCAGGCATCAGAATTCAGCTTGCATGCGGCCATGGTAAGCCACTGTCTTTCGGCTTCTGCAGTGATTTACCCCTCCCCCCAACGCATGGCTAATACCACGCTAGCTCCCTGCTAATCAACACCCTTCCCACCCCCCACCCCCTGCGTATCTGGTAGCTTGGGGAAGATCGCTGGTGACCAAACACAGAAAAGATCATCGGCATTTCACTCCTCCCCTCCCCCCGCTTCGCTACGTGCAGGAAAGTTTTTTTTTAAGCTGATGCATTCCACGAACCCAGTAGAAAAATGGCCACCCCCTTACTTAAATTCCTGATTTTTAAACAGGTTATCCTGAACAATATCACTTTGCTGAGGATAACAGAACAAGATAAAGAACGGATGCTTCTTGAATGCCAGCAGTCACCGGGACCATACGCTGCTATGCTTTGCCACGCAATGATACCTGATTACTTGCTACATGCATGGCGTGGTAAAGTGTCCTACCACGGTGGGCGGAACAAGGCTGCCTTGCCCAGAAACCTTCTGCAAAGGCTTCTGGAGTACCTACAGGAGCGCTTCATCGAGATGTCCCTGGAGGATTTCCTCTCAATCCCCGGACATGTTAACAAACTTTTCTAAGTAACTATACTGTCTGCGAATGCATCCCAAGTCCTCAGGGCAAATCAATCATTAAAAAAGGCTTGGTTAAAAAAACAGTGTTTGCTATTTGCAAAGGTACACTCACCAGAGCTCCCTTCCATGGCGTCATTGTCTGGGATAGTGGCTTGTGAGGGCTGGGAGGACGGTAATTCCGCTTGTGAGGGCTGGGAGGACGGTAATTCCGTCAGGGTGATAAAAAGCTCCTGGCTGCTGGGGCTCACAGAGTGCTGTGTGCTCTCTGCTAGGTCTTCCTCCTCTTCTTCATCTTCATCTTCCCCGTCTGCATAATCCTCAGCCATGGAAGAGATTACAACCCCCACCTCGGAATCCACGATCAGGGGTGGGGTACTTGTGGCGCAGCCCCCTAAAATTGCATGCAGCTCAGCATAGAAGCGGCATGTTTTTCGACCAGCCCCGGACCTTCCGTTTGCTTCTTTGGTTTTCTGGTAGCCTTGTCTGAGCTCCTTAACTTTCACTCTGCACTGCACTGAGTCCCGGCTGTGGCCTTTATCCGTCATAGCCTTAGAAATTCTTTCAAATACTTTTTCATTTCGTCTTTTGGAACGCAGTTCTGTTAGCACTGAATCCTCTCCCCAGATAGCGATCAGATCCAGTTCCTCCCGTGCAGTCCATGCTGGGGCTCTTTTACGATTCTCAGGAGACTGCATTGTTAACTGTGCTGATGAGCTGTGCGTGGTCACCTGTGCTGATGAGATGAGATCTCCACGCTGGGGAAGCAGGAAATGAATTTCAAAAGTTCGCGGGGCTTTTCCTGTCTACCTGGCCAGTGCATCCGAGTTCAGAATGCTGTCCAGAGCGGTCACTGGTGCACTGTGGGATAGCTCCCGGAGGCCAATGCCGTCGATCAGCGTCCACACTAACCCTAATCCGATATTTTAATACCGATACTAGCGTTACTCCTCTCGTTAGGGAGGAGTACAGAAACCGGTTTAAAGAGCCATTAAAATCGATATATGGTGCCTCCTAGTGTGGACGGTTGTGGCGTTAAATCGGTTTTGCGCTCCTAAAACCGGTTTAAACGCCTAGTGTAGACCAGGCTTCAGTCATAGAGTTGAGCAGTCCCCATTATGTGGTGCTTGGGCAGCTATCATTGAATTGTAAATCTCTTGATTACAACTCCCCTGCTGATTAATGGTCGTTGAACACCTCCTAGGAAGGGTCCTTTGTATGTCATTAGCAAATTTACAGCATATTTCAGTAACAACCATACAACAAAATCTCATAACTTTATACACACTAATGATATGTATATTTGGACAGAATAATGGGTTTCAGCAGATCACGACCATTCATGTACTATCTTATATGGCGTGCTTTGTATGAAATATCACAACCATATGTGAATGATGAATATGAGGGTTACTGGGTGCCATTCTGAGGTACAGCATGTCACAGTGTACCATCTATTGCCCCACTGCAGTTCAGGAACCCCATTGCTGCAAATCCATCCACTATGTCCTGCAAGAGTCACAATCCTGCATAGCAGGAGACTATTAATAGCCCTGCACACTTGTATGACAATGGCTCTCACAGTGGATTTTCCAACTCCAAAATGATTTCCCACTGACCAGTAGCGATCTGGCATTGCAAGTTTCCACAGTGTCATCGCCATTCACTTCTCCACTGTTATTGTGTTATCTCAAAAAGAGTTTTAGGGCACTGATACAATAACCTACCTATTGCCTCTTTAATCTGTTCTTTCCAAAATACAAGTTCTCAGGGTTGCTAAGGAAACACTGAAGGACACAGATATAACCTTTTGATAAAGTAATTGACACAGGCATTATTCTTTCCACAATAATGTATCTTTTTATTAAAGTAACTAATAATCCCTAATACAGTATATCCTAAAAATCCTAAATAAGGTACAAAATCCCTGAGACAAATCCCTTTTTGCAAGTTAAAGAGCATGTAAACTACAATAGCATGCAGTTTAAATTATTCTAAGTGAAGCAATTTGTTGCAAGGGGCCAGTTTGCAACAAATTGCTGATAGCAGATCTTAAATTGCTTTCAAGTTTACATAGATATGGTGCAATTAATAACAGAATTGTATTCATTCTTATCAACACACACACACAATCCTATATATTCTCCTAAACTATACTTATATTGAACTATAATTAGAATAATATTAAGGTGTGATGCATGACCAGAAAGGGTTAAGCATCCTTCAGGATAAATGATCTAAATTCAACCCTTAAAGACATTTTGGTAGATAATGTTTGTGTTGTTGTGTATTTACATATATAGTGTTAAAGATTAACAATGTAATAAAAAAAAACAGGAGTACTTGTGGCACCTTAAAGACTAACAAATTTATTTTAGCATGAGCTTTCGTGAGCTAAAGCTCACTTCTTTAGCTCACGAAAGCTCATGCTAAAATAAATTTGTTAGTCTTTAAGGTGCCACAAGTACTCCTGTTTTTTTTGCGGATACAGACTAACACGGCTGCTACTCTGAAACCTGTCAATGTAATCAAACAGTCCCTGTCTATCCTGTATTCTGTTAATTCAGAGATCAAAAGGATATATTAACATTTAGATGAACTGTAAACAGAGGATATCGCTTTATTCATCTTTGAAATGTATAGCAAATCACCTCAGAATGATGGAAAACGGGCAATTGCCTTATGTTAATCTGTGTAGATAATTACCAGTGATGCTTAGGAAATGGATCTACTTCAGTTGTCTATTGTTTGCTGAAGGACTCCGAGCTGTCACAAGAAGGCCTGAAACTGTATAAAGATGTTTGGGTCCCAATCCTTTTTATCTCAGATCTGCTTGAAGCTTCATGCAGGGGAAGCCTAAGCTATAAGGACTGAGATCCCAGTCCTGACTGGACCACCCTGAATATAAACACTGGACTATAACCTAAGTCCAATGAAAGAACTCTTTGCAACTTCAAAGCTCACCATCTCTGCTATGAATCTGAATCTCAAGATTGTACTCATGTCTGTATGTACTCTGATCTTTTAACCAAGACTCTCTCTTTTCTTTTTAAATAAATTTTGGTTTAGTTAATAAGAATTGGCTGTAAGCCTGTATTTGGGTAAGATCTGAAATATTCATTAACCTGGGAGGTAATGTGTCTGATCCTTTGAGATTGGTAGAACTTTTTTATATGATGAAAAAGATTTTCAGTAACCCTCATCATATTTGACTTGGGTGTCTGGGTGGAGGCCTGAGGCTGGATTACTTTAAAAGAACTATGTTGTTGGCTTCTGGTAACCAGTGAGGTATTATAGAGGCTGTTTTGTGCTGGCTTGGTAAATCTAAGTATTGGAATATCCACCAGCTTTTTGGAGATTGCCTGCCTGTGGTCTTATTGGAAACCCTGGGGGTGGGCGGGTGGCTGCCTGTGGTGGGGCAGCTGCCCCACTCCTGGAGAACAGGGGAAAAGCAGTCAAGCAAGGCTGATTGGGGAAGCAGCCACAGCTGGGACCACACCCAATCAGGGTCCAGCTGGCCCTGATAAGAGGGCTGGGGGCCAGGAGCTGAGGATCCTCTCTCTAGCTGTGGAGAGAGAAGGACCTGGCTGCTTGGGAGCTCAGGGTACAGGCAATAGAGCACTGCTGGGGAGCACCAGCCTGGTAATTCCCCAGGCTGCAGGCCTTAGGAAAGACCAAACCAGGTACTGGGGTTGCAGAAGTGCAGCCCATGGTTAGGCAGAGGCAGCTGGTCCAATCCCCTTGCCAATCATGAGTGGCCTTTACAGACTGCAGTTTGCCCCAGTGAGTTGGGGCTAGAGGACGACTGGCAGTAGCCACTGACGCAAGGTGGGGGAGAGGGTTCCCCTGGGAGAGGAGACCCAGAGCCAGGTGGGGTACTTCTGGGGCAGAACCCCGAGGTAAAGGGCACCGGGTCTGGGAGGGACACGGGGCCAGCGGCAGGTGAGACACTGGCTGCAGAGGGCGCTCTGCATGCTGGAAAAGAGCTAATTCCCAGACGAACAGCAGGAGGCTCCGCACCCGTGAGTCTCAACCTTGCTACATTGCCCCATTCTTTGCAGTTCACCCTAACTGAATGACCTCAGTGAGCTCCCCTGGAACCTCAATCACATAAGCTTACTCTATAAATCCATTGCTGCTTTCTTCTAAAAATCACATCACTGCTGCTGTTCAGCTTCAAGTCAGTCAGCTCTTCTGCTCCTGCTTTCTTTTCTCTCTTTGCTGCAGCTTTTCTTTGGCTTTTCTTGCTGTCTCTCCGGCTCTTCCTGCACGCCTATCTCCTTTTCGGATGCAGCCTCTGCACTCCAAAATTGTTGCTGACAAAGGGCCTTTTATGCTCTTTCTTTATCTAGCTTCCTATTCTTAGAACAGTTACTAACTCGCACATGCACAGTCTTGACCATTATCTCAGAATTCTGATTGACAGCTCTGACCTTTACAACAAGCTGTGACTGGTATGAGTGGGTTCTGACCAGCTAGCTGCTTCTCTGACTGACCTGTCACCCCTTACTGCACATGCTCAATATTTGCCATTATTGCATATGCTCACTGTTGGCCTTTACCTCAGAGCTGTGATTCTGCCAAGCCATACCCATACCAATTTGGCTCTGTGCCAGGGCACTTTTTTTTTTATCATTTTTGTTTTTTTAAAGAAATCCTGTGTTCTCACTGAGCATTCTCAGGGTCAGCAGTGTCCATCTCACAATGGAGTGATTTTTGTTTATTCAGAATAGGGATCAAAAATACAAAGTAGAGACTGGAGAATTTTCTCTGGTAATAAGTGCCGCGCTCGTTCTGGTGTTCCTGCACTGCAGGGCTGGGGACAGTTCAGTGTACTGAACTGTCCCCAGCCCTGCAGAGCAGGAACTTATGATAGCATCCCACCAGTCAGTGCCCTTTTCTCAGGCCCGGAAGTGGTGCTACACCATCTGCAGCTGCTCTTTGAACACTACCAACAACCTTGAATTGGGTCTGACTATGTCCCACAGCCATCTGTCCTCCATGAAATTGTCATTTTCTCCACTGATTTGGTGGTTCTTGCAGCTCTGCAAATACCAGATGATCGTGTGTCTGTGCTTACAACGCTCATGACAATCAATAGTGCAGAGCTGTGCAGGCTCCATACTTCTGACAGAGATTGAAGACAGCAAGGAGGGCCATGGAGGTTCATGGGGAATTTTAGCAAAGGTGTGAGAATTATGGGATATACAGGACATTATGGAATGGAGAAAGTTGCATGCTGGGAAGTTGATCCCTTGTTCCCAGTCACCCCTGTGAGTCTTGTTTCTGCCCCTACCCCCATCCATTGCCACAACTTATGGCAAATTGCACTCTGGGTTACCTATTCATGGTGCACCACACACTGTACATCAACACAAGCTCTCCCGGTGAGTACACGCAGTGCCGATGCAAGGAGCCAAAGCATGTTCACAAGTGATGTACCAACTGTGGTGGCTTTATGCCAACATAAGTTGTGGGGGCAAAAGTTTGTACTGTAGAGCTGGCCTTGATCTAGTTACCCAGCACAGCTCTTCATGGCCTATGTCTCAGATGGAAGCCGCATTTTGCATTCCTTACACTCCTCAGATTGCACATGTGAGGTGATGCCATTGTCATCACCAAACTGTGATGTGCGAGTTGCAAAATTAACCTAGAGAACCAGGAATTCAAAGGAACTGCTCTTTTCCCTCAGTCTGCTGCGGGATACTGTATCTAAACACTTTCACCTGACTCAATTCTTCTTAAAGCCCGTCAGGAACCATAGTAACAAACTGCACCATCTATTGACTAAGGGCTAAATTATCCCTTAGGAAAGGAAAAGCCATAAATGGCCTAGAAGGGATTTAGGATGGAAAGACAGGGAAAACAGCACAACAGCATGGCTAGCAATTATCTGACATTCTGAGGTGTGGGCTAGATTTTGGTTCTATTGAAATCAATGGCAAAACTCCCATTGATTCCATTAGGGTCAGACTTTGGCCGTTAGTAAAGGCAATACAAACAAAAACTGCTTCGACTGAGTTATTAAAAAAGCAGCCTGTCTAGTGAAAAAGAGCAGAGCCAGAGGGAAAGAAGGGAATATGAGATTATTTCCAATGGCTCACAGAAGTATTTACGTAAGACTTCATCTAAATTAATGTTGGTAGAAATTACTTCAACAGGGTTTAATGTGCAACCGATTATCTGCCAGATACTTCAGTGAGGTAATATATTTTATTGGACCAACTTCTCTCTCTCTCACCAACAGAAGTTGGTCCAATAAAAGATATTACCTCACCCACCTTGTCTCCCTGATATCCTGGGACTTAACATGGCTCGAGCACTGTAAGATACTTCTGCAATCCTTAATGCCTTGAAATGCTACTATTCCTTCAAGAGGTGCTGAGATGGAATTTGGATATACAGCTTTGTCATCACAGTTGCAAGCATGGGGGACCCTTACCTCCAAACACAGTGGATTTATTGGGCTTCAGTAATTTCTACTACTGCTCTTGGGCTTTTTGCAATATATCTTATGGGGTTTTTGATAAATTTCACTCCTCAAACAATGGGGTCAAGACCACAGATTTTTCTTCCACTAACTTTAGTCCCCTAGTGAGGTTTTTCCATCCAATAGAATCTGGGCCTATATAATATAACCTAGCATAATGTACAACTTGTGGGAATTACTGTATAACCATTTATTTTAATGCAAAAGAAGTTGCCTGCATATTCCTGTTAAATTATTGTCAAGCTACTTGCAGAGGGCTCTACAAGGCCAGAGCTGCTACTTTCCTGATGATAAAAATAATCACTGCAAATTAATCTTTAATGATTTTTCAGCTCACTAAATAGAGCAAAAAAAATGTACCTTGAATATATCCAGTTCTACAATATACTCTCTTATTTTTGCTATACAGGAAAAGAATGTGGTGCCTACGGCACAACTTCCCAGTGAATTCCCCATGTGTCTTCTCTCTGGTTAATGGCAGAGATTGGCATCTAATCTATATATAGTGTAGCATAGCACAATAAAAACAATACCTGCATTCAGCACATATAGTTGATGTCAGCAGTTGATATTTCATGGCATCATGGGAATTGAGAAGAGAAAGAAATGGAGAAGAAAGAGAGAAGAGGCCCCTTGCCCCCTCACTTCACATAACTTCCTTTGCTGCCAGATGGAAAAGCATGGGAATCCTTCCCCTGAATCTTGAGATCGCCATCCTCAGATCCTGGCATAGTCACATCTGTTTCCCTGATTTCCTACTTTTCTGCTTTCCTTCACCTGCACTATACCCACTGTCTCTGTAAAGCTTCCTGAGATGCAGCTTCTGCCATTTGATTTTGCTTTGTGATTCAAAGCTCTCTCCTTCCTCATGAGTACTACTGATTTGCAATACCACCCAAAAGGTGCTAGGCACTTTTAAAGCACAGAGGAAGACAGTCTCTCTCCTGTAAAGCCCTCACAAGCTACTTAGCTGCTTTTATTTCAAAAACAACCCCCCTCCCACACACAAACAGCTATCCTTAAAGTTACTGGATAATAAAAGGGTCTGTCAGATTTTACATAACCCCAGGTCTCTCTTTTAAATAAAATAGATACAAACAATCTATAGCACGCCAGCAGATAGCCTTTCCTTTCAAAGGAAAAATAAATTTATGTTCTTCTTTGTAAATGGTGTAATCAATCAGTTATAGTTTCCCAAGATTGAAACTTGCAGCTGTGACCAGATAGCTGATGTCCTGGATCAGTAGCTGTAAAGTTTGCTTGAATGGGGAAGCACTGTCTTTCTTTAATGTTTTTGCACCTGAAATCTATACCTACAGCCCCCTACATTTTCAGAAAGTTTCCCTTTGTTTTTTCAAATAGCCTAGTTATACCTCCCATGCCAGGCCCAATCAAGGTGTTTCAGAATAGGAATATGGAATTATTTTATACCACTATTCCTGTTTGCATTTCTGTACACAGAAATTAAAAACACAAGAAACAGATGTTTAATATCTTCCCTAAGAACAAGTGTATACATAGGTGCTTAAAACCTGGGCCAAATCATTCACTTCAAGGGAGCTACACCAATTTACACCCACTGAGGATCTGGACCTTATGTTTTGGAAATCATACATGCCATCCTCTGAGGCATGCAAAAAGAGTTTTGTACTGTACATGAGTAATATGATTCCTTTTGAAATACCTCTGTCATAAAGGGAAACCATGCTGCCCACTCAGGAAAAGTAGTATTGAGGGGACACTGCCTGAGCAGGATTGCCTTGCAACATGGCTCCTTTGGAACCAAACTGTCAGGGAACTGAATCAGGGGCCAGGAGGAGGACTGACAGTCAGGGCCTCTACACAGATCATCCTGTATCTCCAGAAAACCTCTGGAGATCCCTGGGACTCAGGGGTGGAACCCCTTGCATCTTACATGGGTGTAAATACCTCACCCCATTCCCTCCCCAAACAGAAGAATCTGGAGGAAACTCTACAAGACTAACCTTGCAAAAACTTCTCTGTCCCCTTTTTCTACAGGAGCCTGATACTATAAGATTACACTGGAAGACTTCTGAGAAACTTCAGCTAACGCAATATGTGGCTCTCTGTTTATTAAGCAGTATTTCACTTAATGAGCATGTTACATTTATGTGCACTAGACTGCACTGGCTTCCAGTTAGTTTCCAGTTGAAGATTAAGGTGTTGTTTTTGACCTATAAATCTTTAAATGCTTTTGGACCTGATTATCTCAGAGACTATACCTCTAAGAGTATATCTTTGCTGCAGAGTTAATTTAGCTCACTCTATATTCAAGTTACTCCTCTCAAGTTGGCCTACCTCAAATGTAAGCAGCCAGACTGTGAAATAACTAGGTGTGGAAGGATAATTGAAATGTAGAACTTATTAAAATTTGATTTAAGGACATTTACTTTGTATATTTTGATATGTGATGCTGACAACTTGTGTTTTAATGGTTATAAAGCTTTCCCTCTTTGAATCAACATCTACTTTTATTAAATAATTGTCTAACTCTCCCCTCATGATTTCTGCAACTGTGAAAATTTAAATAGATAAAATAAAAATGACATACAATCCAATTTTGTGCAACTGAAAATCTAAATTGATAAAAATTGAAACAAATACTTGAAAATAAATATAGACATGTCAAAATTATTTTAAAAAAATCAAATTCTGTCAAGCCTAGAAATGACACTCAGGTTGCTACATCCACACTCACCCCTTCTAGAGGCACATCCCAGGATTGTTAGCACAGCAGTAAGCTGATCTGCACTGAATTCTTTCACAGTGCATTATGGGAGAATTAGTCTGGGCACACTGGGGTGGGAGGGAACAGTGGGAAGGCTTTGGAGGAGTAGCAGCACTTAGTAGAACTAGTCTGGATTCACATTGTGGTGTGTGGATATGTCGGCAGCTGATAAGTTGTATTAACTCACTGCTTTAGCCCGTAGCCCCTGATTGGACAGCCAGCTTGAGTTTAAAGCACCACCACACTCAAGTTAAGGATTTGTGTGTGTGAATAGGAGATGAGTTAGTGGCAACATTTGAGTTATAACTTGAGTTAACTGTGCAATGAAAGCAATCCCTAAGTGGGATACCATAGCAGTTGCAATCTCCTGGAGTGCTTCAGTTGATAGCCACCTCTGATCCCCTCCCCCTACCCCATGCACTTTAAACAGCAGGGGGCTGGCAGCAATACATTTTCAATTATAAGCCCTCAGTGCTGGAACCTGCTCTCACCTGCTGCCTGCCAAGAGCCTGGATTTCTTGACTTTCATGGTATGTTACAAGGCCTATCTTTTCTCCAAGCCTTTTCTTTAAGTGAACTGAAATGTGGGTTGATTGACATAGAGGGAGAGATCTTATTTGGGGTGACTATGATGTTTGTTGAGTGATATGAAGGGGGCAAAGTTTATTTGGGATGGGCTTGGAAACTTTTAAATATTAATCTAGTGGCATTTTTGTATGCATTTTATAAATTGTGAATGGCATCTAGTCAGTGGGACTGTGAGCAGTTGGTATCTGAAAACCAGGCCACTTATTTAGGAATCTAGATCTTAATTTAGCCATACTTATATTTAGGCACCCAAATTTGAAAACTGTGGTGGATTAAGTGATTTTCCCAAGGCAAATCATTGGTAGGTCCAGGATTAGAATTTAAGGAGTTCCCCAGCTCCGAGCTTTGAGCATAATTTGGAGAGGTAATGGCTACAGTGCAGTCACCTGGGATTAAAGCCGGTGCAGGTGTTCAATTTAACAGGATGCGCAGTTTGATCACAGATACATAGTAAGTATTAGAGAGGTTGTATAAGAGGAAATTGTGACAACAGAAATGCACTCAGTGTTAGAGATATCTGGGAACAGAGGGGATAGAAGTCCTTGTGAAATTAAATCACAATACATTCTCAGCACTGGATGGCACTCATTTGACAGTTCTGAGGGACTTTCTGAAGCATTAAAAAAAATCTGTATTTTCTCTCTCTCTCCCAGATTGTGTGTGTCCCCACCACACACACAGTAGTAGCAGAGCTGGAGGGTGGCCAATGTTGTTTTCATGTTTGAAAAAGGTGCCCTAGGTGATGCAGAAATTACAGCCCAGTGAGCCCTTTAGAACACACACAAATGCAGGCTGTTCACTTGCAGGAGACAGGAAACTGAGATTCTTCTCATTAAATTCCCTACGTGTTCTTAAGGGGAGCAAAGTTTTACTCTCCATGGAAGTGAGGAGAGGGAAGATTAATCACTAAAGCCAGTTGATTTTAAGGGACAAAGACATCAATTACCTGGATGAAGGCCCTGTGTCTCTGGACTGGCCCCTCTCTGCCAAGTCAGTATGACTTGTACAGGGGCCATTCTGAAACAGACTCCCTGCTGGCCCCTGAAGGGTGCACAGGGGGAAGGTGGATATGCTAACTTACCCTCCACAAAAGTGCCATAGACTTGGTGTGGGGGGAAGGCTCTGCCTCTCCAGCCATCCCTCTTTCCCAGCTTGCAGCCTAGCTCTTTCCCACAAACAGATCCCAAAGCCCACTAAATCCACCATAGAGTCTTGGATAAATCATGCTGAGTAGACAGTTCCTGCAGATTCAGGAGAATTATGTTATGTAGGCAGCACTTGCCATTTATGTGCCCCCTAAGTCAGGATCCACTGGAGCTTATAAAGGTAACTGGAAAGTATTTAGGGAAGTATCGCAGAGAAATATAGAGAAAGTTGGAGTTATTACTGTACTTGCTCATGGATGGATATGTAGCTGAGCAAGAATCAGTGTACAGATGGGGAAATCTTGTACTTTCTTAGCTGACACAGTAAACTTGGAATCTGGAGTCACTTTAGCAGTTGTGAGGATCAAGCCAGAAAGAGCTCAAACCAGAATTGGTTTTGCTGGATTTAGATGGTGCAGCTGGGACTATCAGTTGTTCAAATGGTGTGCAAGCCAAGCAGAGACCAGATACTTTTCATGATATTGTGCACTGTATCCACTGCAACCATACGCTTGCTATTTTGGATCTCAAAAATATTATCCCTGTTTAGAGTTAATTTTGAAATATGGTGTCAAATTTTATTATTTAAATCCCAAAAGATGATGCCAACTTTGAGCTCTTGCTGAGGCCTTTGGAAACAGATAATTTGGATTTAACCACTAAATATATTTGGTTGTTATAGCATTGAAGGAAATGATAAAAAGCTATGATTTGTCTGTCACTTATTTGTAATACAGTGAGTCAGGGGCATTCTTAAGGAGATCAAGACAGGCAGGTTTGTGGGCACATTGTGTTTCATGATGGACTTATTCACCAGGAGAGGATCTCCTAGAAGCTAGAAACTATTATACTAGAACTCAAAGCAGTGAAAGGCAAGCCTGCCTTTTATGTCTACAATCTTATCTCCAGGGATAGATAATATGAAGGGGTAAACATTTCTGGGTCTTTGGAGGTAGAGAAGCAAAAAACAAAAACAAAACCAAAAATCAGTATGCTTGTAGATGTATAGAGATCAGATTCCCCAGGCTACAGCAATTACCATTCACATGGTTTCAGTGCTTTGACTCTATATACTGTCTTGTTGCTAAAATAAGAATTGGTCCAGTATGGCAGTGTACAAATTGACAATCAGCTGGACTGCTTTACATAGGTGTTGAAGGAGGAGGAAAAGGAGAGCTCCCTATATCAGTGGTTGCCTCTAAAATTACAGTTAAATGCCACCAAATCCACAACAAATTACAGTGCACATTCATGTTTACAAAAGCTTTTAACCAGCAGGTAATCTGCCTTTCAGGATGTATTAGAATACAATAATAATTGTCCTGTAACATGGCAGTGTTAGAACATGGGCTTTCCATGATGACATTAATCAAAACAAGTCTCCGCATATATTGACAAAAGCATACTCCAAGATGTGATGCAGATTCTAGTGAATAGCTCAAGTGCAGTTGCTTCCCAGCCCCATCGTGCTATTCTCCACCGGTTTGAAGAGGGAACGGAACAGAACATTCATAGACACAGTTATGATGAGCACGGGGGGGACAGCACAAATGGAGTACTAGACAAGTGCTATTGTCCATTCAGTTGGAAATCTATATCTGACATTAACTCTAATATTGTTTAGGTATTAGAATTTGTACTTTAATTCAAAATAAATTATTACATAGTTTCAATTCTAACTCATGGTCTCAGACTAGTATTGGTAATGATGTTTTAATTTATACTTAAGTCAGGACAAAATAAAATTTAAGACCAAGTGTGAGTCAAACACATTAAAAAGAAAAAAAAGCGGGGGGGGGGAAACACTGGCACAATAGTCTAAAAGAGAATTAGCAGAATGCAGAGAAACATCTTTAGACAAACAGAGAAGCATCAATATTTCATTTTAGCTTACAGAAGAGAATGAGGCTGTGGCCTGAAAATTAGGACAATTTTCATAAGCAAATTTTAATTACCTGCCCATGAAAAAATTAATAGAAAAATTTTTCCAATCCTGTTTTCTACCCATGAAAGTGGAGGTTCTTAAGCTGCAGCCATCACCTTTAGACTATTACATCCCCTTTTGCAAGATGAGGGTTTTAGTGAACAGTAGATGATTTAACACATTAGGGAGAGGAAGTGTTTTTTAACGTAACAAAATGTTGCTGATTCAAAAATGTAGGGGCAAGCATGTTCAGCAGAAAAATCCATTAAGCTATTAACTGTGCAGTTACAGATAGATGAGGTGTATATGAATGATCAGTTAGCTAATACTGGAGTGTGGATCTCACCACTTTTAGAACTAAATGCAAAACTAAGTTTAGCTTTACTTCAATATTTTTTGTACTCAAAATAAAAACCCACCCTTAATCAAAACAAGTAACTTGCTCTGATCTTTAAAGGGTGAGGGGGAGATACAATTTCAATTTAAAAAAAATTGTAGATGTTCAGCTCTGAAGGTGATGATTGTAGCATAAGAAACACTGTAGATAGCTAATTGTTTACAGCAGTTTAACAGCTCTGTTGCTGAAACAGGAAGAAACAGTGTGCTGTAAGGCTTAGAAGGTTTAGCACAAATGCAGTGGATCTTGTAAGTGTTGAGGAGTTTACAGAATGTGTGTGTAACACCGGGACCCTATTAAAGGCACTTGGAGCATGGAGGGGCAAAATTCTTTGTTCAAGTTTGTTAGCTGAAAAAGCCAAATAGTGTCAATGTGCAAAGCATGGGTGAAAGCTGTACATGGAAATAGTCCACCTTGGAAATTCTGTCTGATTAGATGACTATTTCTGAATGAAGAAGCTGACAAGATCCACTGAGGAAGCTGGTGGAAGCTCTTATCTGAGCAACCAAGTGACCATGTTAGCAAGTGTTAGCTGTTTGGTGAGCCAGTGCACCTTGCAGTATGAATCAGTCAACTAGCTCTACATTAAACAGAACAAGCTCCCTAGTAGTAGAGTCCTCTGGTGGTCCAGTAGACCTAAACTTGTTCAAATTTTGGGGGAGACAACTGACTTTCAGATAACAGAATTCTGGTCAACCAGACTTCAGATAACAGAGGTTTGACTGTGGCACAATGATTTTGTAATCTCCTCTGGTCAAGCCTGTAGTGTGTTTAACCTGTACACAATTGATAGCTCAATATTTTTCCTTTTATTCCTTTGGGTGAAACAAAACAAACAAACAACAAAATGGATGTCTTCTGCAGTATTAACTCAACCACATTGGACATTTGTATATGTAGTATAAATGTATATAGCATCAGGAAGTCCTTTATAAATAGGTCCTTTATAAATATGACAAATCCCTGCTCTGAAGATATTACAATCTAGGGCCATGATCCTGTACTGCAGTGTAAACATTTGTGCCTATACATAGATTAATGCATGTGAGCAGTCCCATTGACTTTACAGCCCATTCCCATAGTCTGATCTGTATGTGTGGACTTTTATGTTCTCAGGGAGTCCCACTCTTGTCAATGCGACTGTGCAAGAGAAAGGGTCCTCATTTTGCAAATCTCTTTGCAGCATCTAGGACCATACAGAGTAAAGCCCCTGTTCTCCAAATACTTAAACATGTGCTTACTTCTTGGCACAAAAGGAAAGCATGTGCATAATATTTGCAGGACAGAGCGAAAAGAGGAGGGAGAATGATCTACAATCTGTTTACCCTGTTTTTCTTTTTCCTATTTTGCTAATTTATTTTATTAGCTTTTGCCTTTTAGCTGTTTGTTTCATACCCTGTTTATGTCATGATTTGACTGTTTCAGCACTTTCTTAATATTTTCATTTATATATTTGTACCCTTTTTGGCTTTGTAGCTCATTTCTAACTCTAACCGTACCTCATTTTCATTTTTTTAAATCTCGTCAGTATTTTGTCTCCCTTATTATTTGTAAAACATCATGTATCTTTTCATGTATGGTGCATTAAGCACACCATATATACAGAGGACAAGCAATGTAGCTGAGTTAACAGTGAAGCAGCAACTTCAACTCTTGGAATTTCCTGCCTTTTGAGAGCTTGGTTAAAACACTAAACCTTTAATTTTTTTTTGGGTGCAATCTTCATATTACATTAAGGCTAGTTTTGTGTATTTACTTATCTTCTTAAAGAGCTCTTAAATACTAATCCTAGAATCCTTTCACCCACCCCTTACATTTTGATACAGGATTCCTTGTTGTTTTAATTTTAAACTGGACCACAGGTATGGGGTTTAGTCAATAAATAGTTGTCCAGGACATAACAAAAGGGGTTATTTAAACGGAGTGATTTAAGGCTTTGAACTATATTTTAATTAGATGTTTTCAAAATGTAATCAAAGTTGTATAATTGTTCTCTCCATAGCTTTTAATATCAAGTCGCTCCTTCTTTACAATTGAGAATCACATGATTACACGTATAAAAGACAAAAAGTAAAATAATCACAATTAGTACATATAAACGTATCTCGCAGTTATAGGACTAATTAATATAAAGACGGACAGACAAAGCATTAGAAGCCTTAAAATAATATAAGCAGCCCTCGCAGTCTTAAAAAGCCGAATTACTAGAAGATTCAGGAATCCACGGCTGCTAGGGAAAGAGGCAGTCCAGAAAAGCCAGCACTAGTAAGAGGGTTAATGTTTCCTGTTTGCCTTTAAACCCCCCTCCCCCTAGCCACCCCCTCAGAGCTCAGGCGGAAGTGAGTTCGCTCCTTTGGAGATTAAAAGGATTCCGAACTCTGATCAGTTTCAATAACAGGCGTCCAGAGAGAGGGAAAAGGAGAAGGCGCGTACCCAGAGCACGAGCTGCCCAGAGCCCCTGCAAAAGCCATGCTCTCAAACTCAACCTGAGGAGAAAGCAACCACCCCAAGCCCCACCGCGACAAAGAGGGGAAGGGGAGAAGCCACCCATTTCCCCCCCCCCCCTTCCCCGTGCGATGGCTCTGCTGGAATCCAACATTATCTGTATCACTTGGGATTCTGCTGCTGCTGAGTGAGTAATTGCTATTGCTGCCGCTGTTGCTAATTCAAACCTGGTGCCAATTGCTAGTGGATTTGGTTGTGCAAATTGCGGGGGAAGCGCTTTTTTTTTTACTTTTGTTTCTTAATATAACACTACACGAAGAGGCGAGATGACAAAGGAAATGTGATCCCAGTCGTTGCAGAGGCTCAGGCGAGCGAGCGAGAACCGGAGAGGACGAGGGGGGTGAGCGTGGGACTCTCGGATAGCATTGCACAGCGGCTCCAATTTGTGCAAGCGAATATAATACACCCCCCATGAATAATTCAGGGCGGCCGGCGGGGACCTGCCGCTGCTACTCTACCCGGCAGCTACTGCTGCTGCTACAGCGTGTGCGAACCACCCCGAGCCTGCCCGGGCTGCGCGTCTAGAGGGGAGACCGCGTGCTGGAGCGAGCGGGTCTGGGGCTGACCCCGAGCGGGAGAGGAGCCAGCCCAGGAGGGCGTGTGGGCAGCAGCTCAGAGCGATCCGGGGCTGGGGAGAACCGAAGCGACTTGCTGCAGTGCTGGGTGTCTCTCTTTATTGCATCCCGCCAGCCTGAGTGTCTCCCGGGGGGGGTCCGGCACCAACACCGCCCTCCATCCCCATCCCCCAGTCATGCGGTGGTGGAGCAGGCGTCGGCGGGGGAGGACTGGAGCCGGAGGAGTCTGCTTGGCCACTGTGTTTCAGTGTCTCTGCCTCTCCTAGAGCTGGACTGAGCCGCCAAAGGGGGAAAACAATAACAAATTTTTTTTCTCCCCACCCCCACGAGAGGAGCTAACTTGGAAGCCCTTTGCCTCGCCGCCCAGCAGCCCCTCGGGGTCAGAGGGGGGCTTGCCCCGCAGACCCCCCGGCGCTATTCTCCTGCTGCTGAGGAAATCGGAGCCGAACCTCCCGCAGCGCTAGGTCCAGTTCACACTGGATTGGGGAGGGGGGAGGTTACAGGAGTGGCGCCCATGCACTTGAAGAAGAGCAGAGTCACCAACCACGTTGTAGAAGTGCCGACCCCAGGGGGAACCAGGCAGACTCTGTGTCAGCCAGTGACTAGTTTTGGGGAATCGATACAATTTGTCCAATGCCGACCAGGATCGGAAGCTAAGTACGGGTAGGGAAGGCAGACTCCATTGGCCAGCAGCGAACGGGACAACCGCACCCAGCGCTCCCCACCTCTTCTCGGGGGCGAGGCGCTCCAAGGATCCGGCTCCCTGCAGCCACCGACTAATAATCGATGCCAAGCGACTTGCAACCCGGCTTCTCCATGAGTCCCTGCTGCTGAGGCGCTTGCACCCCGCGGCTCGTGCCCCCACCCCACCCCCGGCAGCCAGGCCGCTTGCAAATGGCTTCGTTTCCCGAGGCGGACTTCCAGCTATGCCCGCTGTGCAAGGAAATGTGCGGCTCGCCGGCTCCCATCTCCTCCAACTCCTCCACCTCCTCCTCCTCCTCGCAGACCTCCAACTCCTCCTCGGCGGGGGGCTCGTCCTGCGCCCCGTCCCGCCGCCTGCACGTCCTGCCCTGCCTGCACGCCTTCTGCCGCCAGTGCCTGGAGGCGCAGCGCCAGCACCCGGGCGCGGGGGACGCGCTCAAGCTGCGCTGCCCCATCTGCGACCAGAAGGTGGTGATCTCGGAGCCCTCGGGCATGGACGCGCTGCCCTCCTCCAACTTCCTCCTCAGCAACCTGCTGGACGTGGTGGTGGTGGCGGCCGCCGCCGCCGAGGAGCAGAAGAACAACGGCCGGGGAGGGGGAGGCGGCGGCGGCAGCAACAACCGGCACCACCACCCCCGCCCGCAGCAGCAGCAGCACCGCGCGGCCGGCAGCGGCTCGTCCCCCGCCGCCGCCGCCTCTGCGGCCGCCCCGTCCCCGTCCTCCTCCGGCGGGGGCGGCTCGGCCTCGCTGCTGCTCCGGCGGCCGCACAGCCGGCAGGGCGAGCCCCGCTGCAGCTCCTGCGACGAGGGCAACGCGGCCAGCTCGCGCTGCCTGGACTGCCAGGAGCACCTGTGCGACAACTGCGTGCGGGCGCACCAGCGCGTCCGCCTCACCAAGGACCACTTCATCGAGCGCTTCGGCGGGGCGCCGGGCGCCAGCAGCGCCGCCGCTGCCGCCGCCGCCCCCGGGCCGGCCGCCCAGCTCGCCCTCGGCCAGCCCTACCCCGCCGCGCCCTACAGCATCCTCGCCTCCGTCTTCCCGGACCGGGCCAGCTACTGCCAGCACCACGACGACGAGGTGAGCCCCGCCCGCGCCCCCCACCCCTCCCTCCCCTCCGGGCGGCTCCGGCCCCTCTCTGGCAGCGCTGGGCTGGAGCCCGCGGGATTTCACTCCCTCGGGGCTGCCCCGTCCCCCTCCCGCGTCCCTGCTCTCGTGGAGCTGTCCGAGCTCACCCGGCTGAGCCGCCTTAGAACCGCCCCCCCTCTCAGGGGAACGCCGGGCTCAAGTGTGCGCCGGCCGCCTGCGCCGAGCTGCCCGCTCGCCCTTCTGCCTGGGGCCCCTTCCCCCAGCTCTCCCCGCTGGGTGCCATGGAGTCCCACCCTGAGCCCTGCTGGGGCTCCAGGTTCCCTCCGCCTGCACCCGGACAGGGCAGCCGGCTGCTACTTTGCCTGGACTCTGTTCGCACCGGCCAGCGGGTCCCCTTGATTCCTTTCCCTTCGGCTGGCTAGCCCTGTTAGCCCGTGGAAACCCAGCCGGGACTGTTCAAGGGGGCTGGGCGGGAGCTGGTTAGAGGGGCTTCATTTCCCCACCAGAAACAGTGTCACAACAAAGCGTCTCTCGTGTAACGCTGGCTACGGTAAACTGGGAGAGGAGATGTGCTTGTTCTGAACGCAATTCCGAATGGGCCTGAAAGCCGGATGAGCCTTAAGTTCTTCCTCAGAAACGTGTTTACTGGTGGGCAGGGGGAATGGGCTGGTTTGCTTTAGACTGTCCTGTATGGGAGGCTTCCCGTCTCAACTGCACCCTCCTGCCTTAATCAAAGGGCGGGGAAGAGAGGAATTCTAAACCTTCTTCCACTTCCATTTGGTTTCACTTGGAGATGGGCTCATTGTTTCTAGTCCCCATGAGTGTGGTTTCATTTTTTTTTTGGTTCGATTTGTTTAAGAGCACTATCTATAAACTTTTATTGTTTCATTGGCTCCGAACTGCTACAAGACCCACCAATGTTCTTTTAACAGTTCACTTGGTATTGTAAATATAAATATTTCAGAGGAAGAAGTATTGACTTTAGGGATCTAACATCTATTTTTGCTAACCTAAAAGTAGGTGAAAGTTGTCATTGGGTCCCATTGCTTACTTCAAAAGATGGTGTTGCATTTTTTAAATTTTTGTTTTTGTGGTGGGGAAATTAGTACACATAGGCAAGGAGTATGATTGTGACTCTGAGACCTTCTGGTCAGACTTGTGAGATGGGGAATGTGTATAGCTTTTTTAAAATATGCAGTGTTGTAGCCCTGTGGGTCCCAGGATATTAGAGACACAAGGTGAGTGAGAGAGTTTTTTATTGGGCCAACTTCTGTTGGTCTCTCTCACCCACCTTGTCTCATTTACTTTTTTGTGGAGGAGAGGGGTGGTTGGGGATGAGGTGTGTGGAGAATGTATCCTTTCCACAGCACAGACTGCTTTTATAGGCTTAAATGGTTTGGGTAATGGATTTCCCCTAGAACTTGAAAATGCATATAGTGAAATTAGAAACAGGGTCTTAGTCTCTGAATCTCAAGTTTATAGCTGATCAAAATTTTAGAATACATGGTAAGCTGGCTTGAAGGGATGGGGAATCATACACTTTTTTTCCCCCAAAAGTTTAAAAACCAAATAGCATGTAGAACTGCATTTTTAAAGATCTGGAGAGATTTGTAGGAATGCAGAGAATATTTAGATAGTCAAATTTACTGTATTTAACTCCAGGAGTAAGATTCCTTACTGTCAAGACTGAACACCATCAAAATGGATACTTAACAGTAAAGATGACAGACTTGTCTACAAGATATTGATATTGATGTTAGCAAGACTATGAATACTCCACTGTAGAAGCAGAAAACCATTAAAAGGTATTGGGAGAAGTGAATGTGATGTAGCAGGAAAAACAAACTTTCAAAGGAAGTAATCAGTTTTGGCAAATGTATTCATACTTGTCTACATACTCCTAGTTAAGATTATAGCCATATCTTTATAATAGGAGTTTGATATTACCAAACTCTTGCTTAATCTAGTCTAATCTTTTTTTTAAATAATCTCCTTGTATTATAATTATTTTTGGTGGCTATATTTTCTTTCTTAAAGGCGTTAGTTGAAGGCAAACATTTTCAACATACAACTGAAATGTCTATGCCTGTTCTAAAATAGTAGCAATGTGTCAGCTTGGACTGACTTAATTTAAAAATGGAAAATGGCACTCCTCTCTTTTCCTTAGCGTGATGCCTCAGTGGAATTTTCCATTAACTTCATTGTTCAGGATGATTTACTCCCTTCTAGTTATTTTTTTGTTGATTCTGTACTACTTTTGGAGATAAGATCCCTGCCTGAAGACTGAATGAGTGCAGAAAAATTCCATGGACGCTGCTGAATAAATATCTTTTCAATTGGTTGAAAAACTGGATGTGTTAGGAAGTGTTAGTTCTATTTAGTAGGGACAGCTAGGCTACTAGAGTTTATGCCAATGCAATTCTAACTGATTTATTCTCTAGTTCCAGTTTTTTTTTAAATAAAGTTGTCAGAGGAGCAAAGAACAGAACATTTAAATTGAATACAATGAGTGTTTTTAAAAAGGCATGTTTTGGAGAAGGGGGAGGGCCAATGAGAGGAAATGCAAAAATCTCCTCATTAGCACTTGGACCTCCTGTAGTGCTTGCAAAATTCCTCTCTGCCTACTAGTGGATGTCCTAAATAACTATCAGTGTAAAATCCAGAATGGGGTAGCTGATGATTACCCTTTGAAACAATACTTGTTCAGCGTTAAGGGCCAGATAATTTCCTTCATTTTAAAAATTGGCCCATAGTGCTTTAGTTTAGACCAGACTTATTGGTAGTGTGATAACTGTAGTGAAATTCATTCACTCTTTTAAGTGTTCTTAAAGTTCTTTGTCACAATTTCCTACCAAAGCACAACCACATGCAGTAAGACTATGAGAAGAGTGGTTTTACAGCTTCCAAAGTGAGTGCTCCATACTCTCCAGGAACAAGCTACGGGCAGTTCAGGAGCTCGAGCTCCCACTTGGTTAAATTCCAAGGGAGGAGTAAGCCATCTTGCATTCGTCTTATTTTTATTTTAGATGTATGTCCTTTTCTACATAAAAACGTTTTCTGGGGTACTTTTTAAAAATTTATTACATGAGCAATGGACCTCCTCCTGTGGTGATCTTCCTCTTTTATAAAACTTCACTCTGACTTCTTTGTAAAATGTCAGATGTTTTATTTACATTACAGCTTCGAATGTAGGAATATGGATCTATGAAATTAGTAATATATTTGTAGCATTTCATTATTGAACAACTAATTGATTAGCTAGATGGTGTGGTGGTATATTAACTGGTGTACACGTGGTTTCTGATAAATGAATAATTAGAACTTTGAAAATACTAAGACCGTCTTATGGTTGAAACCTCGTAATCATTCTACAGAAACATAACTGACCAAGAACTAAAAATATATGGTAGCAGAACTATACTGCATGGGGAAGAGTGGCTGAGAAATGGTGAGAATTGTCATGTTAACAAAATGCATTGTTAAATAAGGGTTTTTACTTTTGGTAGCCTCTAATGGCAAAACAGCCTTCGGAGGCCACTTTTTAAACAATCCACTAAAAAGAAAATATTCATTCAGATAGCTAATGATGTAAGTGACAAAAGTCAGGAAACTCCAAAGGAAGGCTAGAGTGGCAGTCTCATCTTGGAATCTTCTTGCTCTAACAGTGGTTTTAAAACAAACAATACACATGCATTAGAGTTAGGATAGAGGTGAGTATTATGGATAGTTACATCTTCTTCAGTTTCAGAATTGAAGTACCCAGGTTCCTTTTGACTGGAAGTTAGTTACAAGATCAACATAGTCATTCAGCCTTTTACTGTAGATACGTGAAGTTTCTTGTGGTCTGTTTGGGAGGGTCTCCTTAGATAAGTTGGGTTTTGTTCTGCTCTGTGCTGTTGGTGCACAGAAGACTACACAGCTGTGTTGTGTACTATGACTATTTCTATACAGTTATTGATAGGGCCCTACCAAATTTATGGCCATGGAAAATGCATCATGGACTGTGAAATCTGGTCTTGTGTTTTTTTTACCTTATAGTATACAGATTTCACGGGGGAGACCAGTGTTTCTCAAATTGGGGGACCTCACCCAAAAGGGCATTGCAGGGGGATTACAAGGTTATTTTTATTTTATTTTTGGGGGGGGGGGGCGGGGAGTATTGCCACCTGTACTTCTGTGCTGCCTTCAGAGCTGGGCAGCTAGAGGGTGGTAGCTGCTGACTGAGGTCCCAGCACTGCAGGCAGCAGCACAGAAGTAAGGGTGACAATATCATACCATGTCATTCTTATTTCTGCGCTGCTGCGCTCTGCTCTGAAGGCAGCGCCGCCGCTAGCAGCAGCACAGAAGTAAGGGTAGCAGTACTGCAACACCCCCCCCCCCCCCGCAAACACTTGTGACCACCACACCATTCCCCTTGCGTCAGGACCCCATCAATTACAACACCATGAAATTTCAGATTTAAATAGCTGAAATTATTAAATTTACTATTTTTAAAATCCTGTGATCGTGAAATTGACCAAAATGGACTGAATTTTGGTAGAGCTCTAGTTATTGACAATTCAATGAGACTTTATGGCAACACTGAAAATTGTTTAGAGCTCCATTTTCTTTAATGTTTTAATGTGATGTAATTAAGAAAAATGAAGCAAACTGGGCTTTAATCTTGTTTACATAGACTATTTCTGTTCAGGACTAAGGGTGTGTCTAGACATGAAGTTAAGCCAAATTAACTACAGGTGTGAATTTAAAGTGCATCAAATCCCTGTGTGAATGCACTCATTAAAAGTAAAGTGGCCTTTGTTTAGCTTAATTCACAGGTGAACTAAAACCACTTTCTTTCAGAATAAAGTGTTCACATAGGGGCTTAATGTGCTTTGCTTTGAAAAGTGCCTTGAGATTTGTGGCTGAAAGGTGCTATGTAAAAACCCAATATTAAGCAAAATTTAGTGTCTGGGTTTGTTGACAATATCAAATTTTGAAGAATTTCTTAACTATAGTAGTTTTGGGCATTATTATAATTCTAAGCGCTGCACCCAGATGCATCCTTATTAAATATGGCTCTACTTCAAGAAGTAACTTTTAACAATGCATTGTGGGGTTCAGTGTTTGGGTCCCAATGATCACTATCAAGTGAGCCCAGCTGATATTCCTTAGTTGGCCTGCTATTTAAGAGACCTTTTACATTTTTTTTCCCCCACATAATTGACAGTTGTTAAAGTTCTTCACCTCAGATCAGAATCTTGGCTATGCTTCAGCTCTCCATTGTCTCCTAGGATTTGCAGAGGGCTAACTAAATTGTCACTTAAACCATTCTCATGAAGCACAAAATTGAAGTGGTAACCACACCTCACTCTTAAGAGTATCTACACCAGGGTTGTTTTTGTTTCATGCACAATTTTTAATCACTACTACCATGCGTTCAGTGGTGTTGCTGGTAAGGATAGGCGGGTTAGTGTAGACAATACCATCAATTGCCAGGAGCCATCTACATTAGTGTCCCCATTATTACTGGCTTTGTTGCTCTCTGTGGCTCAGCTCCATCTGAAAATGGGTCTGGGAGAGAGAGGGGGAAGCCCAGTGTAGTCAAGGTCTTTGCAGTGTTGGCTCTTTGATCACAGGTGCCTTAAGTAGTGTTTAAAAAAAATAGCAATATGATTATTACTCAGAAAAATTCATTTTTCTTTTGTTTATCAGAAGATCCTATTTTAAATTTGCAATGGAACCCGCCCCCCCTTACTTTCTGTAGTCTATCATGTTTTCCCTTATTTTAAGACTCTTTTCCCCCAATGTTTCCACATGGGAAGTTACTCCAAATTAACTAAAGATATGACTTTTAAGCACATTTAAACCCTTGTGTGAACACTTTCTTTCAGAAGAAAGTGGTGTTTTTTTTTAAATTCACCCCTGGAGTTCATTCGGCTCGTCTTCTCATGTAGACATGTCCTTAATCCTGAACAGAAATATTTTACATAACACGATTGTAATCCACTAGGGGCAAATTTTTGTTTGTTTGCTCAATACGTACTTTAATATAGAAGAATACTAAACCAGGATACTGTAGGCTATTCTCTCTCCTCCCAGTGCACATGTTTAGAGCAGTGCTAACCCTCTTCATTTTACAAGTGTAGAAGTAAATATCTTCGGTCGCCCACTTTTGTAACATAATGCACAAATTTTACTTGTTGCAGAATAGTGCTCTGATATTACTATGAAAGAATCCTCTGTGTCTGAGGATTAGATGGATATGTATTGGACTGCTGTGTTGCTTGCTGATTCTTCCAGAAGTTTCTCTGCTCCCAAACTTTTCATATCTATCATACAGTGACTTCAAATGAATCTTTTGTGTTTTAAACATCAGAGGGGTAGCTGTGTTAGTCTTTAAGATGCCACCGGACTCCTCATTGTTTTTGTGGATACAGACTAACAGATTTATTTGGGCATAAGCTTTTTGTGGGTAAAAATCCTACTTCTTCAGATGCATGCTCCTCATTGTTTTTGTTTTAAACGTGTAACTTTTCCTCTTTCATGCTTCATCACACTGAGATTCTTACTTTTTACTAGTAAAATGGTTTTTTTTTTGTTTTGTTTTTTTTTTTAAAAACAAACCATGACCAGTTTGCTTTCCTTGTTATGGTAGCAAGCACCATATAGTCTTTGTCCAAACATTCCTACAGTAATGCTCAGCATTTTTGGCTAAACAAACTGGAAATCTTATTATTCTGGTGTCAGTAAATTCTGATATCACTACTTTATTTGCCTAATCAAGCATGACTTCAGACAGTTTCCACTGAAACAAAACTTGAAGAAACTGTCCCTGAAACTGTTTCGATAAGTGTGTTTTTGTGTGTGTGGGTGGCTGTGTGTGTTTGTGGGTTTTTTTTTGTTTGTTTTAAAAGACCGAGTCTGTCTCTTTTAGAAGCTGGCAACACTGGCTAGAAATTGTATGCAGACTAAACTACAAATTGCGAGTATGTAATAGATTACACAAAAAACACAGTGAAGATATGCATATTGTGTGCATGTACAAGTCACTCATTGGTGTATATTGAAATTTTTGCTTCTCTGGCAATGCTTAAATTCTGCAGTTCTCAAGAGATCAAAAATCATGCGTCAGCCCCCCTTGTTCCCCCCCCCCAAATTATGCTTTATTTTGTTAAAGAAAATTATATTGTGGGTTTTTTAGTCTCTTGAATTTTTAAAAAATTCTGTTGGGTGTATGTGAGAGAGTTAGTGTTGCTCTTCTCCCAAGTGTATTAGGAAAGGTGGCTTTTATTTTATTGTATTTTTTTTTTTTTTGGCCCTGCTGCAGGAGCTCTCATCCCCACATCTGCCCATTCCCTGACCAGCAATTCATCGTGTCCGCCATTCTCTCTCAGTTCAGCCCCCAGCCTCATCGCTCCTCCTCTTAGGGTTCTTTGGGTGCAGAAGGGGAGGAGGAGAGGCACTGTCCGGTCCATGTTTCTCCAAGTAGGGGAATAGGGAGTGGAGCTGTGCTGAGCTGCTGGTTTGTTCTCCCAAGAGGGAGCAAAGAATGAGCAATGGGGAGAGACTGCCAGCTTCCAGCAGGGCTGAATTTTGTGGAGAGATCAACTCCTGCACCCTCTGAAATTCTGTTGCTTGCAAGAGTTGGCAACGCTACATATTTACCACACTCATCAAAACCGATTGCTTGCAGTACAAATCCTACGCTAGATGGACAATGCATGGTGACATCAAGACTGATGCGTACATGTGTAAGATGTAAGGGACCATCTACTATCTGGGCTTCAGTATGGCATGAGTATGCAAGCTATTTTTAATACAATGTTAATTATTTAGAATCTTTGTTTTTTAAAAAAATCTCAATGTATTTGTAAAATGTTTTTAAATATTTGACTTTTTATAGATTTGATCAGTTATACAATGACAAATCCATATGTTTAAAATACAATTAATGTAATCATAACTGCAAGTAGCTAGGTGTAATTTTATTATTCTTGTTTCCCTGGGCCCTCCCACAGCTCCCTTTCTCCTGCTGCCATGACCCTCTGCTCCTTACATAGGGATGAAGGCAGGGCAGTGGCAAGGACAGGTCTGGTCCTCCACAGGGTCTCTTGCCCACAGCTGTGCACCCCTGTTTTCAAACTAACTCTGAAAATCACAGGAGCAAAGGAGCTTTTTGCATCTTCACAAGAGCTCCTGCTGCAGGCTCCAAAACTGTGTGACTCATAATTAATTTGCAAGAGTTGGCAACATTAATATCAACACTGAACTCCTGTCTGATTCAGTACTGTTTAACATTAAAACCTGTGAGTTCAGATGCCTTTCTTACAATTGTTTTTCTTCTCTTCAAAAGAGAAATGAAGAGATGTCAGAACTGTGGATTTTGTGGGGGTTAGGTTTCTTTTGCTGTAGCAGTTAGATCTTATATTGCATTACAGCAGAGGTAGCAACCTATGACACGTGTGCCGAATCCGGTACATGAGCTGATTTTCAGTGATTTCATGCTGCCCGGGTCCTGGCCACCAGTCTGGGGGGCTCTGCATTTTAATTTAATTGAAGTTTCTTGAAAATTAAAAAAAAACGTATTTTACATACAATAGTTTAGTTATATATTATAGACTTATAGAAAGAGATCTTCTAAAAACGTTAAAATGTATTACTGGCATGCGAAACCTTAAATTAGAGTGAATAAATGAAGACTCGGCACACCGCTTCTGAAAGGTTGCTGACCCCTGCGTTACAGTTTACCTTTTTAAAGGTTGTTTTCATACACAACTAGAAAACTCAAATGTATCTGCATCTGCTACATTAACAGCTTAACACCTTTTAAAATTGTGCCAGCTGGTTGTGTGGCGTAACTTGGGCTCCCCCTAGGACATACTACAACCAGATAGCTTATGTTAAACTATGCCTATACTAGGTGCTAAGTTGTTTCAAATTTAACTTGAGTTAAATAAATTTTAAAAACACTTTTTTCCCCTAGCCTACATAATGTCAAGAGTGTATGATCTTCAAATGGCTTGCTATGTTGCTGTTATGTAGGCTTGGCAGTATTCAATTTTTCTATTTTTTATTATTTTGATGGATAATAGAGGCTTATTCTTAAGCAATTTAAAAAAAATCTCTTAAATTCACAGTTGCAGGAAATTGTGGAGGGGGCAGACAATTTAATGATACATTGAGATTCAAAAAGTTAAAGCTTCATACATCCATTATAATGCAAATTGTCACATCACATGACAAAATTTACAAAGTAAATATCCTAAACTCAACAAATCATACCTGTTTTACTAGTAATTCACTGGTCCATTTCGAACCAGCCTAATTCAAAAGTCTATATCACTGGATTTTGACTAAGTTCTGAAGCAGCATTTTTTGGTCTACATTTCTGTTTATTATCAGTTTGTGTGTACAGTGAAATTGATGAGTACCAATTAAAAATATGTAATCCTTCCAAGCCTACTGTTACTGCTTTCCTACCAGATCCATTGCTTATCTCTTTTCAAAAATAATGCACACACATGCTGATAAACTGCAGGAACTGTTGCAGGGTTTGTTTGTTTTTTCACCCCTGCTCTTGAATATGCAAAGAAACTGTGTCTTGGGATTTTTGCCTAGGGTGGCAGGCTGATGCAGGTAGACTTTTTTACCCCTTCTATTTAGTTCTTAGTTTTCTACTATCTAACACTATTCAAGTTAATATAGCTACAAAGTTTAACATTCCCCCCCCGAAAGTAGCTTTAAAAATAAATATATATTTAACACCCCATCACCCAAGCAATCTTTAGAATATGCTGCACTAGAGAACCACTTATTTGTCTCTGAAACATAAATTATGACTACATAATACAACTTACTATCGTGTCAAGGGACCCGGTAACATTGTTTTCTTACAGTATGATTCGTTTAGTAGTATGGATGGATTATGAGTAGCCATTGGACTAGTCAGTATTGGTCTCTGTCATGGGACAAGCTTAATATTAATCTTCTGTGATCTTGATCCATGTCATGTCCGGTAACTGGGTGCAGGGTGTCAAGATAAAGACCTTCTAGCACTTCTGTGTTGCAACTTTTACATGGTACTGGAAGTAAACTATATGCTTACAAATAATAGAGCAAATGAAGCCACCTGACTCTCTCACTGTGGAAGGGAACTTGTTAGAGCTAGTATATATCGAATTTTAATATGCTCATTGCTAGGGCCCTACCAAATTCACAGCCATGAAAAACATGTGACGGACCGTGAAATCTGGTCTTTTTGTGTGCTTTATACTATACAGATTTCACGGGGGAGACCACAGTTTTTTCAAATTGGTGGTCCTGACACACAAGGGAGTTGCAGGGGCATCACAAAGTTATTTTAGGGGGATTGTGGTATTGCCACCCTTCCTTCTGCACTGCCTTCAAAACTGGGGGTGGAGAGCGGTGACTGTTGGCTGGGTGACCAGCTATGAAGGCAGTGCCATGCCAGCAGCAACTCAGACGTAAGGGTGGCAATACCATACCATGTCACCCTTACTTTTGCGCTGCTGCTTTTAGAGCTGGAGGGCCATAGAGTGGTGACTGAGGGCCCAGCCTTGCAGGCAGCAGTGCAGAAGTAAGGGTGGCAATACCATACTATGCCATCCTTACTTCTGTGCTGCTGCTGGCGGCGGCTCTGCCTTCAGAGCTGGGCTCCCGGCCAGCTGCTGCTGCTCTCCGTCTGCCCAGCTCTGAAGGCAGTGCTGCTTCCAGCAGCAGTGCAGAAGTAAGGGTAGCATTACCACAACTCTGTTCTCGCCCCCCCCCCTTCCAAATAACCTTGTGAACCCCACCACAACTCCTTTTTGGGTCAGGATCCCTACAACTACAGCACCATGAAATTTCAGATTTAGATATCTGAAATAATGAAATTCATGAATTTTAAAATCTTATGACCGTGAAATTGACCAAACAGAGCCGTGAATTTGGTGGTGCCCCTACTCATCACAGTAACTACAGGAAACCATGCAAAATAATTATTGAAACCATGAGATCCTTGAAACTGCCTTAGTCCAAGGTTGGCACCAATCTAATTTTTAAATAGGAATGATTACAAGTGTCTTAATACTTGACTATTTTTGCTTTCCTTTGTAGAAAGTGTGACCTTCAATGGCTTTGCCACATGGGCAAAAAGGTGGTGGCTATTGACAAACCTTCAATAAGAAGCAGCAGAATATATCTACTTTGTTAGAAATTCAGGTCATCTGTCCTGATCTCCATCTTAGATGCTCCTGTGTGCACTTGTATGAATTGTCCGTATTTAGTTTGTGGTGGGTTTTCTTTCTCCTGACTCATAATCTACTGGTTTCCTTTCTAGGGACTGTACAGAGATTCTTAAGGTATTTCTACACTGCAATTAGACACCTGCGGCAGGCCCTTGCCAGCTGACTCAGGCTCATGGAAGTCGGGCTGTGAGGCTCTTTAATTGCAGTGTAGACATCTGGATTCAGGCTGGAGCCCAGATTCTAGGACCTTTCGAAGTGGGAGGGCCCCTGAGCTTGGGCTGCAGCCTGAGACCAGAAGCCTACACTGCAAACAGACAGCCCTGCAGTCTGAGTCATCTGGCATGGGCCAGCCACAGGTTTTTTTTTTTATTGCAGTGTAGACATACTCTCAGTAGAGAGAGGTGCTGATGAATGGCTGCAGGCAAGCTCATTTGCTTGGCGAAGGCTTCACTCAGGTCTCTTAGGTGTTGTCATTATCTACTAAAATGAGTAATATTTTCATCTTCAAACTATCCATTACAGGGCTTACTTTAGGAGTGATGAAGTCGGTCTTCCCTCGCCATACATGCCAAACAGCAGGGTGTAGTGACTTTGAGTCAGATTTTTCAAATATATTTAGGTGACTAAAGATATGGATACGTGCCTAGTGGGACTTTTAAGAAGTGCCTAACGCCAATCTGAGTTACGCTTGTAGGTGCTTCTGAAAATCCCATCTGCCTCTTTAGGCACCTAAAATGCCTTTGAAAATCTGGCCATTTGTTCCTGAAATGGTAAGTAGTCTGAAATGAAATTTCAGTCAGCAGAACATGTAAAAAAAGATGAGTGAAAAATTCTTGAGTTGAGAATCTTTAGATGAGGCTTAGATGAGGAAAAACTATTAATCTCACTGGAGAAAGAATTCATCTACCTTCCTTCCTTGTGGGCAGAGATGACTTGAAATCTTTTGGAGGTTGAACTCCTAGTTCCCTATTCTAGCAACCATTGGCAACAATCAGCCACCCACTGCTGCCCCTCACAGATTATCTGTCAGTCTGAAAAAAGTTAAAGAACATTGGCTGTATGTCTGATAAAATGCTTAGCAGTCAGATAATTACTGGTGCTGACATTTTATATTGTCATCATTCGACTTCAGAGTTAAAATGAATGGGAGTAGGTCAGGACTGAAACAATATTCCAAGAGGTAATTTGTAGACGTGAGCAGATGGGATAGCAGCAGTCAGAGTCGGAAAGTTATGTTCTTGGGCTAGAAAGCTTAATTTTGTAAATGAGAGCTTCCGATGAGACAGATTCTGCTTACTATTCTGTGGCAGGATAATTACAATGAACATAGACTCATTGCCCATCTTGGTATGGGCCTTGTGGCATTGGCTGCATATTGGTGAGTTCAGCATGTGCAACCTAAATAATACTTTGTGGTTGGCCACTTAAATTTGTAGCGACATGCTGTACACAAGGGTTTGGACTGGTTCCAAAGACTTTTCTTACACTTATCTGTTCTTTCATCATTGTGTCATGTCCATGATGGCCAGTGATGTGAGATGTGTCAGAGATTGCTCACAATATATACTGGTATTCTGACTTTACGTTCCTTGATAAAGCCACACTGAGAGTTGTAGATCTTTTTGGTGTAAGAAAGGGGGAATCGTGTGTGTATGTGTATATATAATAAAATAAGCTTAATGTTGCCATCAAAATGAAAAATGTATTACACTTTGAACTAGGCTTAAACAATTAGACTAATGAATATCCTTGTTTTCATATCACAATTCTGTTCATTAATCATGCATGTGGCAGGGTAATTGCATACTGCATTGTATTAAATGGACCCTTCTGTTTGTTATAGTCTGTTTGATTTGGAGGTCATTCAGGGTGTCAAAACTGCTTTCTAGCTTTATTTCATTACAAATGTGATTCCAGCTGTTGCTTCAAGCCCATACTTATACAGAGCAACACAGCTAGGACCAAGACCTAAGACATAGTAAACAATAAATTTCTTGAGACCCTACATTTAATTCTGGCATCTCCAAATCAAATACAGTTACTCACGAAAAGCTTCATTTTGTAATAACTAGTGTCCATGCTTAAATCTATAGTGTAACCCTTTGATTGCGTCTTTTCCAAACTGAAAAGTCCTAGAAAAGAGGAGACTAGGGGGGATATGATAAAGGTATATAAAATCATGAGTGGTGTGGAGAAAGTGAATAAGGAAAAGTTATTTACTTGTTCCCATAATATAAGAACTAGGGGCCACCAAATGAAATTAATAGGCAGCAGGTTTAAAACAAATAAAAGGAAGTTCTTCGCACAACACACAATCAGCCTCTGGAACTCCTTGCCTGAGGAGGTTGTGAAGGCTAGGACTACAACAGGGTTTAAAAGAGAACTAGATAAATTCATGGAGGTTAAGTCCATTAATGGCTATTAGCCAGGATGGGTAAGGAATGGTGTCCCTAGCCTCTGTTTGTCAGAGGGTGGAGATGGATGGCAGGAGAGAGATCACTTGATCATTACCTGTTAGGTTTACTCCCTCTGGGACACCTGGCATTGGTCACTGTCGGTAGACAGGATACTAGGCTGGATGGACCTTTGGTGTGACCCAGTATGGCCATTCTTATGTTCTTCTTGACTGGCCTGATTTTCCTAGCCAGTTCTCCCCTCTTACATTTACCCAATGGGGAGCAAAGGGAGCAACTGCAGAACTAAGGCTGAGGGAATCTCTGCTAAGCTTGCAAAGTTGGAAGACTGGGTGAGGAAAAAAGATAAAGTGCAGTATTCGGACAGGAAGTTGAAATTAACTGACAAATGTCTCTGAGCAAGAAAACATTTTGCTTGCTTTGATTGCTATATAAAATAAAAGGTAAAGGTACCAAACTATAGTTTCCTTCCTCTCGTTCACCTCTTCTCCCCATCCCCCAAATTGAAACCTAGTCCCGGAGGCCAGGAGAAGGGAGTAAATGACTCAACTATTCTGAAATAATTTTTGGACAAAGGAGCCATAGCTTCCATTTTTCTGTCATCCTTTTTTTTTTTTTAAAGTGGGGAGGCATATTACTTTATGGGATCAGAAATCAGCAGAAAGTCTACTTGATCTTTACTGAGTACTTTGTTACTTCTGTGTCCTCTCCTTGCTTGAGCAAATGACTGCAAATTGTTTGGTATATTAGAAGCTTCAGTCATGGACCAGGCCTTCATTGCACTAGGCTGTGTGTACACAAACCATGCATGCTCCCTCTCTCCCTTTAACCCCAGTTATCTTTCCATCCCAGCTATCTCCCCCCTCCCCCCCTTTGCAGCCCAAACACAAGACGTCAGCTCAGACAGAGACCTCCAGGAGGCTCTGGAAGTCCTATTATGACCCGTACTATGGGGTTAGGGATCAATGGTACCCTGCCGGGGCCTGTATCTGTTCCCTTATATACCTACTCCCTGGCCATATGTGGGCTCATGGAATCTATACATTTTGGGACCCAGACTATGAGGACCCTGGGCATTGTCTTCCAAAGATCACCTCCAAGGGAGGAGTCTCAGCCCTCTGTTGCTTAACAGCAACAGTTGGTATTGTCAGATTCACTGACAGCATCTTCATTTTCGTGTGAGGCGGTGGCATCAGTCTCTCCTCTTCCCCCAGATGATTATAGACATGCCAGGAGCTCTTGAGGAGGATTATAGAAACTTTCCAGTGGGATCTGGAAGATGTTCAGGCTCCTCCCACCCATAAACTTCTAGACATTCTCCCAGGGCCGCCCAGAGGATTCGGGGGCTTGGGGGAAAGCGGTGGAGCTGCGGTGCTTGTACTCACCCAACGGCGGTTGGGTCTGGGCCTTCGGCAGCACTGAAGGGCCCCCCGCCACCAAAATGCTGCTGAAGACCCAGACTGCCGCTGGTCAAGGGCTCGCGAGACCCCTGCGGGGCCCAGGGGAAGTTGTCCCACTTGACCTCCCCCGTCCCCCCGGGCAGCCCTGCATTCTCCACTCTATGGCTTCTTCTAAAGTGGTGCTCACAGTCCATGAGTCCATATGGGAGCTTGCTAAAGCTGTTTGGCACACACCAGCCACCTGTGCCCTGTTGCTAAAGAGGGCTGAGAAGAAGTACTTTGTGCCCTCTAAAGGGACTGAATTCTTATTCACTCACTCTATCCAGGCTGTAATGGAGCGACAGCGGCTGTATCAGTCCAGTCCCGCTCCCTTGGTCCATGTGACAGTTGAAGATCTCCCCTTTGAGGGTAACAGCCTGTTTCGTGAAAAGACTGTGTTGCTTCACTCTCTCTCAAGGACTCTCATGCCCATGCTCTGCTCCTTGGGAACATACACCCTGGCACCTTGCAAGAAAAATTCTAAGCTGTCACCTCATAGGTACTACCAGCCCCCAAGGACATGCCAGACGTCTCACACCATCACAATCCCCTCTTCAGACCCCAGCCGCCTATCAAGAAGGCATTTTGACAGGGCACTTGGGCCATCAACCAGTCCTTGCACAACCAGTGTCCCATGTCCCCTTTGATGTCTCCCTGATCTGTTTTCTTCTAATGTGTCAGCATATAACTTCAGGTAGAGCAGTCTTGTACATTTATTTTAATCAGCTACATAGTCAAATTCCTGTCTCTCCTTTCTCCAAAACTCCCTTGCCTGTCTCTCTTCAGGGGCCCCACTCATGAGACGATTTCCAAACAGGAGGTGGGCTCCTTCATCCAGCTGTTGAGCCTGTATCGCCTCAACCCAGGCAGAAGAGCCCTTAATTCAAATACTTCCTAATCCCGAAAAAGAAGGGGGTCAGGAGGCCTAACCTGGACCTAAGCAGCTGGATATCTTCATCCGTCATTCAAGATTCAGGATGATTACCCAGGCTCCTATAATCCCTTTCCTGAATGAACACAATTGGTATGCAGTCCTTGGTTTGGAGGATACTCGCCCAGTGCACAGGAGATTCTTCTGCTTTATGGTGGACCTGGAACCCTTCAGCCTATCAACTGCCCCAAGAGCCTTTCCAAAGGGTCTGGCTGTGGTAGCCAAGCACCAGCTCTGACAATGCAAACCAATATTTCCTTGCCCAGATGACTGGCTCTTCAGGGGATGGTTGTATCAGAAGTCTCCTCCTTACTTCACCTGTTTCACTCCTTGGGACTCCAGATAAATCCAGAAAAGTCCACTTTAACCCCTACAAGAGTTTTATAGACTTTATTTGGCATGAATCTGTTCTCAGATGAGCCAAGGCATACCAGCCTCAACCAATTCCTCTCCATGAGTGACCTCATGACTCAACTTGAACTCAGTCTGCAATGAGAGTTTGGTCCTACTGAGCCATGACCCCCTTTGCCAAGGCACTGCCTCCAGTGCCTCTAGGCATGGCTGGGAAAGGTCTGGGCCCCAAGCAGAGACCCCTCTGGATAAATGGGTCTTGCAACATCTGTCATCACTAACCTGAGGGGAAATAAAGAACAATGTCTGCAAAGGGGTTCCTTTTGTTCCGTTCCACCCGTAAAGACTGTCATGATGGATGCCTCCTTACTGGGTTGGGGAGTGCACCTGGACAACCATACACCTCAGGGTTCCTGGCTGCACAAGAGTCTGCACAGCCAGATTTCTGCCCTTCATCATGTCCCCTCATGTCCAGGTACTGTCAGACATTTTGACCACTGTTTTGTTATAAACGGGTTGGGTAGGGATGCAAAACCATGTTCTGAAGTGTCCCTAGCCTCTGTTTGCCGAAAGCTGGGAATGGGTAAGAGGAGATGTATCATTTGATGATTACCTGTTCTGTTCATTCCCTCTGAGTAGCTAATGCCAGGTGCTTATCGGAAGACAGGATACTGGGCTAGATGGACCTTTTGGTCTGACCCCCAGTATGGCTGTTCTTATTATATAAACAAATAAGGGGCAGCACCTCTTTTTGTAGAGAAGCAATGAAGTTCTGTAATTCTGTGTCCAGCATCAGAGCCCCATTTCTGCAGTGAACGCTGTGACAAACAGCCTCTGCAGACACTTTCATGAAGATCACAAGTGGGAGCTCTGTTCTTTTGGTGGTCCAATAGAATTTTGGGGCAGTGGGCATTCCCATTATGGGACCTCTTTGCAACCCAGGGAAACAGGAAATGCCTGGCCTATTGCTCTTGGGACACCTGGAGTACAATTCCAGAGGGGATGCCTTCCTAGTGCAGTGGCTGGACTTGTTGATGTACATCCTACCTCGCATCCTTCAGAAGATCAAGCATGACATGGTGCTATCAGGATTACTGCTGCTACAGTGGCCAAGCCGTTCTGGTTCTTCACTATCCTGCAGAGGCTTCTTACCCATGCATACACCTACAGCCCTTCCTGTGTCTACTGTCCCAGAACAGAGGCAGAACAAATCACCCCAACCGTGTGTCCCTCCATCTGGTAGGCCTAGATTTTTGGATGGGCAAAGGCCTTGTCTTGCTCGGAGGAGGTTCAATCCATCTTCTCAATAGGGGGAAATCCTCTACAAGGAAATGCTGTTGCCAGGTTGAAGAGGTTCTCCCTATGGCCTCAGCAGTATCACTTCCCTCCTATTATGGAATATCTTCTCCTCTTGAAGTCACTGGGCCTATCCATCAGTTCACTGCAGGTACATTTTATCAGCTATTAATATTAATCCCTTTTATCTACCAGTGGAAAAACTGCTCGGTTTTCACCCATTCCACAGTGGTAATGTTCTTAAAAGGCATCAGAACATTTCCGCTGGCATTGAAACCTACGCCTGTCTGGGACCTGAACCTGGTGCAGTTGACACTTATGATCCCTCCATTTAAGCCCTTAGCCTCCTGGTCTGTCTTACACTTATCGTTGTTTTGTTTTAAAGTAGCCTTCCTAACTCCTATCACCTTGGCCAGGTGAGCTTGGGGCCCTTGTGACAGACCCGCCTTATGTTTTCTTTCACAGAGCTGCCCGAGATTATACTCCAGGGCTTAAAAAGACTCCTTTTGATGTTTTTTTTTTCACTAGAACCAAACAGCTGACCTCTTAGTATTCTGCCCAAAACCTCAGAGTAGTAGTGAAGACAGGAGCCTCCATTCCCTGGATGTATGCAGAGCTCTAGCCTTCTATCTGACCAGGACAAAGCCCTTTCAAAGATCTGAGGCTATTTATCTCTCTCTGAGAGAATGAAAGGGTGAAGCAGTCTCTTCCCAAAGACTTCCAAAATGGATTTCCAACTACATCCTCCTCTGCAATGAATTTAAGGAAGTAATTCTTCCCTACTGCCTCTCATGCCGCTGGTTGGGAGCATGAGGATGCAAAGAGTGCAGGCACGGACCAACAACTGACACTGCTGTTGAAGAGTTTCCAGTCTCAAGTGTGTGCACACCCACAGTGAGTACCCAGAAGGATCATACATCTCAAAGAACTCTAGTTAGTATGACGTAAGTAACCTTTTTTTGGAAACTGATTTAGCAATTTTCCAGTTAATTGTGTAGCGAGCTGTGCTGTGGGTGTTAATGGTCTAATAGCAGCACCTATGCTAGCTCTCATTGGAGGAGGTGGAAGAAATGTCCATGGTTACTTCTAAGGTATGGGTCCAAAAACCAATTTTTAAAATTTTTAGTTTAAATTATTACATGTAAGTCCTTTAAGCAAAAAATGGATTCATGGCCCTGAGGGGTGGGTGTGGGGAAAGAAGAATACTATTTTTTTTTAAATGAATTGAGAACTAGGAAAAGAGAGAGAGCATTAGATATTGATCATAGCACTTGCTTGACAGTGTTGCCTGTTGCCCCGTGGCTAGACAACAGGAAGGCTGTTTTTTGCCTACAAAAGTACTGCACAGCTTTCAGTTGTGTGCTCTCACTCATGTTCCCGGGGGGTGGGAGGGAGAGAGAAGGGAGTTTTAAGTTCTTGCTGAACATGAGCAGTGTAGCTGAGTTACTATAGCAAGCTTTTGTGGTTCTCTTTCTTTTTTCTGAGCAAGTAAGGTAGAACTTTTTGAATGGGAGCGTACCCATTTTAAACACTCTTTTAAAGCTCCCTCCCAGTCCAAGAAACTGCTTTTCAGAGTAAGCTGTCCTGCCTGTCATGTTCTTTTTCCCACGGGGTGTTCTAGAGGGACCCCATTCCTTGAGGTCTGGGGTTCTTCTTTGTTAAATATCCCTGTTGCCATGAATTAACGCTTCCCTAAAATGTTTCTGATCGTGGTGTGGCAGGGCTTGTGACCTTGAAACCTATGGCTGAACATGTGAATTGAAGCTGCATCTTCCAATATATGGTAGCCACATAAAAAATGTAGTGGTAAGGCAGTCTTGGGCTTTCCCTAGGCTAGCTGTTAAAGGTTGGGTTTTTAATACCTGTTTACACTACTGCCCTTTCCTTCTGTTTGCCATCCCAACCGTAAGCCACAAGGAAGAGAATTAAGGGAAGATAAACTTGAGAGAAATGTTTTTTCATAAGGTTAATTGAGAATTTTCCTTGTCTATCAGACTGACATTCAGATGATGTCCTGTGACATTCATATTTACTAGACACTCTAAGGAATAGCAAATTGCTGTCTTTATCTTAATATACTGTACTTGTGTGTTACTGTTATTGTATATACTTCTTTAGAAACAAGGAAGTTGAAGTTCTGAAAAACACTCGTGTTCATATTGTGGTAATGCTGTTGTACTGATGCATTGTCTAAAAGTGCTGCAATCTTTTCTAGCTGTAGCATAATCTAGGTTTAGAAGGGACAAAAGAGGGTTGAAAACTGTCTCATCTCATGTTGCATCCAGCTACGTTAGATTAGATAGTGGTATTAATTCTTGTCTAATCTACTATAAAACATGTAGAATTCAGTAATACTGTGGCAGGGCTAGTGAAGGATTTAGCTCCTTGTTTACAGGCTAGCAACCACGACCCCTTTAGTTGTTTGTTACCCACGGTGGCTCCTGAATGTACTTCTGTGACTACATTTCATGTCATGAGATGGGACTGTTCAGAGTCTTGATACCAAATCTTGTTCGATATTGGGTAAAATTTTCAAAAGGGCCTAAGTCCTGTTACCCAGAATAAGATTAAGTTAAATGTTAACGGGGGAGGGGAAGTGCATTGCCTGTTTTTGGTGCATCTGGTAGAGTGAGTGCTGGAAAAGTTCCATGTGGACCCTGAGAGGATCAAAGATATAGGTTGAGATAAACTTCTACAGTGGCTAGATTAGAGAACCAAGCAGGGCTGTGTGAGCAACTGACCATGATCCTGGTACCATGAAAGTAATAAGGGATATCTGGAATGAGCTAGCTTGTTCACTGACCACTAACAAAGGAGTATTGGCAGCAACTGGCTACAGTCCTGGCCACCCCAAAATCCATTGTCAAAAGCCCCTGCACGTTGGGTGATTGAAGGCTGATAATTGACTGTTTCATTTTTCCACTGTGGTGTAATTGAAATCAATATATTTAAAAATATGGAAAACATCCAAAAATACCTCTACCTCGATATAACGCCACCCGATATAACACAAATTCAGATATAACGCGGTAAAGCAGCACTCTGAGGGGGCGGGGCTGCATGCTCTGGCAGATCAAATCAAGTTCGATATAACGCAGTTTCACCTATAACGCGATAAGATTTTTTTTTGGCTCCCGAGGACAGCATTGTATCAAGGTAGAGGCGTATTTTAAATAAATGGTTTTCTATTCATTTTAATAGCACTGTTAAACAATATGATTTAATCGTGATTGTCTTTCATGGTTTGACAGTCTTAATTTTACAGTAGGAAGCAGGGGCGGCTCTAGACATTTCGCCGCTCCAAGCATGGCGGCGGGAGGCGCTCTGCCGGTCCCCGGTCCCGCAGCTCTGGTGGACCTCCCGCAGGCGTGCCTGCGGAGGGTCCACTGGTCCCGTGGCTACACCGAAGCTGCGCGGGACCAGCGGACCCTCCGCAGGCACGCCTGCGGGAGGTCCACCGGAGCCGCCTGCCGCCCTCCCGGTGACTGGCAGAGCGCCCCCCGTGGCAAGCCGCCCCAAGCACGCGCTTGGCGTGCTGGGGTCTGGAGCCGCCCCTGGTAGGAAGAACAGGATAGAGTGGGATGGTTCAGGATGTCCACACAGCAAATGGAGTTGTGTGTGTGTGTGTGTGTATAGCCACTTAGAGGAACTAAACACTGTGCTACAAGAGACCTCTAGCAAGGACAGCACACAATTAGAATCCACCAGTTATCAGCTTTGGAGCTGCAGACAGCTGGGGAGAGTGGTGTAAGATTCTCCATGCCTGTGAATCAAAAATCCTTAGCATGGATACCAGTAGTAGAATTCTAGGCTATGTTCCTATCTTTTTCACTGATTCACTGCTTTGGGGGGGAAAGGCTTTTTACTATAGAGTGAGTAACGCACATGAGCTATCCTGAGATGATGACAAACCCAGAAAAGGCACTTTAGTTTTACTCGTGAGGTCAACCCCAGGCTGGTGTATAGCACTGACTTTTTGCCTACTTTTATTTCATTAGTAAAACCCCGAAGTGCTTTGTCTTCACTGTGGTTTTTTACCTTGGGATAGCTTATGCGCCTCAGTTACATTGAGGTAAACAAAACAAAAATATGCCGCGCCCTCCCTCCCGTCCCCCCCTTTTTTTTTTAAATTGCAGTGAAGGCAAGGTGTTGTGTGAACCTGGGAAAGTTGCTTAACACCACTGTATCTTTGCTTAGCATCCGTACACCTCTTTTCTTACAGATGGAGATGCGGCAGGGGGAATAGAGGAGTGGAGATGATACTGTTTTAAAACAAACACACACAAAACAAAAGAAACTTTGCTATACTTTTCCCTCAGTTTTGACAGTTTTCTGACCAGCTCAAACACTTATCCACCTTTTGAAGCACTTTTAATTTCAACATGCTGTGAGAGTGCAAAGTATTTAAAACAGAGATATAAGCAAGTAGCCATATTCCTGATTTTAACAATCCCAATTTTCTTCAACCAACAGTGCACAAGTACTCAAGTATTACATGTTTTCTTCCACAAAACCAAGAGAAAATAGTAGTGTTCTTTTAAGAATCTGTTTTTAAAAAATGAGTGTTGTATTGGAGTGCTGTATTTGTCTTGCTGATATTTGTCTTTAACAATATCACTTCTTCCCAATGTCTGTATTCTAATGTTGCTGAGGCTTTCACATAGTACAAGCATTATAAACGTCACTTTCAAAACGGGGTTTGGTGGGGGATGAAGGATTTTAAGGCTGATGTTTAAATCTCAAGCAAATCACTCAAAAAAAAAATCCATATTCTCCCAAAAGATGTTTCCATAATGAAACATTTGTTCAGTAGCTGTGTAAATGGATTATCTTTTCAAATTCTCTAAGTATCTATCTGTGGTGGATTTAAAAATGCAAAATGTTCTTAAATCTGTAAAAAGCAACTGAAAGTAGCTTTGAAACTATTTTGAAGGGGAGGGGTGGGGGGAAAAACTAACTTCTTGACAAATAGAAGGACAGGAGTTTAACTCTTCAAACATGTCTGACCTCCCACCCCAAAGCCATTTTGACATACATTCCCTACTGAATTTGAAAGAAAGATCCTTTTTAGTAGCCAAATGGCTTCCTCCTCTCTCCCCTCCCCCAGTCCCTGCTCAGTGTATTTGCAATGCTCAGCCTTCCGTTGTTGCTGCATGGTTGTATCTCTTACGTTGATGCTTAAATGGTCCTAAGGAAAACTTAACTGTACAGAATGTGGCTGAAAGAATTATCGCAAATGTTTCATGTAGTCCAAAACAGAGTTCTCTTGCCTCTCTTACTCTTCCCCCTTTCCTCCCCCCTTTCAAATTATGTGAAGTCCTAAACCTAGTAGTCATACATAGAGCTGGTTGGGAAACATTTCCCATTTGTTACTGCAAAAAATTCAAAACCTTTTGTTGTTCAAAAAAACCTCCAATGAAAAGGTTTTATTGGGATGCCAAAAATTTTATAAACTGAAAAGCCTTTGCGTTTTTTTTGTTGTTGACAAAAATGCAGTTGAACTTTTCTACAGAAACTTCTGTTTTGATGAAAAAGGAGTTCATTGGGGGGGGAAAAGCTTCAAACAAAATTTGTTCAGGTTTTTGTTACGGATGGCTTTTCTCTACTGCTGGTGGTGGTGATTTTTATTTAGTTGCACTTGCATTTATGAAAGCAAGCTAGGTCTTTTTAACACCACCATTTAGGGGGCTGAGATTAAAATTTGTTTTTCCATAAATTTGTTGTTTTCTGATCCGGTGAGGAGAGGCTTGCCTGGCAGTCATCTACTACAGAGAGGGAAAGAGTGTGACAGGATATTGGGGACTGGGTCTCAGGCCCTGATACTTCTGCGGATTGACTTCTTGTTTAAAGTATGGGGATGAGAGGTTATTGGGATTCCATTTCTGACTGTCGCAGACTAGTTACTCAGTTAACCTGCCTGAGTTTGCACCATCTGTAAAATTACAGGAGTTGAGGACTGGTTTGCTGTTCTAAAAGAGTTTGGCAATCTAGAAGTGCAAAGCGTGGTGTTCTGACCTGGCACTTGTGGCTGCTTGCTCATGCTCTCCTTACCTTTAATGGGCAGTCACTGTTGTGAGCCCAAAAGCACTTTGCACATCTCATGAAGTGTGTGAGTGACAATGGACCTTGGCCTGTTGTGAACCCCAGTCACAAGACAGGGCAGCAGAGCTACTAGCACTTGTGCCAGTTAAACCAGAGTACTTTTCCTCCAACGAATGCTAAGACTGATAGATGGAACTACAGGGAACAAATGGGAGAATATGAAAGATAATGAGAGGAGAAAATTTATTTTGTACAAGGAAATCGTGTGTTGTCCTGCCACCTTCATTTTAAAGTCACCTTTGTCCGGCTTGTCGCGGTCCCTCCACAAACACAAGTTGATGCCCCACCTTTCTGTTTTGTTGCGAACACGTTCTTTCCATTTCTGGCCAAAGAGTTTTGTCATTTTAAAGTGGTCACTTTGAAAGTACAGCTTAGATCTTTCAGAATGCATCTGTGAACCTATAAAGTTAATACTATAACCTATTCGAAGCAAGATAAGACCTCCATAACTATTACAAATACACTGACACAGTTGGAAGCTAATTTTTAAAAAAAAAAAAAAAGCTTGATGGAATGAACATGAATTATTGAGTATGTGGGGCCTGTGGGTTAAGCCTCAGTTGTGGTGACTCAGCTGTCTGGAAATTTCAGTGCTGTGTGTCTAGTCTAAGGACTTGCTAGCTTGGGTCCTTTAAAAAAAAAAAAGTATTTATAAGTCAGATGTTGATTCTCCTCAATAGCAGTGCTGCTTATTCTTGGCTGAAATCTGCTTCCTTTACCAATGGGGAGGGAGGCAGAGCAAAGTGAGTTTTATGTACTTGAGCGTGTGTGTTGGAGTCAAGGGTGTCTGGATTTCTAATGTCCCTGTATTTGGCATGCCAGGTCACAATGCCATGCCAGTCCTGTGCATCAGCACATTGAGACACAGGAGGGGGTAGGGAATTCTAGTTATCTGGTCAGTTTACAGATGCTTTAGCTTTCATTAACCCCCTGCTGCTGGAAACTCTTCTTCTTGACACTGCAGAGATGGAGAACTAGCTCCAAGAAGCTTCACAAGAATAAAAAAAACAAATATCTGAATACACCATAGATTCTGGGATTTGGTATGCAAGAGATCTGTGTTGCATTTACTAAGGCTGTCTACACTATAGCCTATGTTGGCAAAACATATGTCGCTCAGGGGTGTGAATATTCCACTCCCAAGCGACATAAGTTAACCATTGTAAGAGTTCCCGTGCACAGCACTATGTCAGCGGGAGAGCTTCTCCTGCTGATATAGCTTATGCCACTTGCAGAGGGTTTGTGGTGTGTGGTTTTTAAATGCTAACTGGAGCTTCCATTGGCATAGAGCATCTTCACCAGACACACTACAGTGGCACAACTGCGCCGCTGCATCATTGTAGCTATAGAAATACCTTTAAACTGCCTATATTCCTTTACACAGTCTCTCTATCTTAAATTGGTCGCCTGTGTATGTGACTGAGTTAGGCCTGAACAGCTCTTTCACAGCGAAGACTTAAAAAGGAGATGTTTTTTGTTTGTCACTAGCAAAACCAATGCTCTTCCCTGCCTTAAGTTTTAAAGGTAACAATGAAAACTAGAGGGAATAATTTTTGTTATAAAATTACTGAATTATAAATTCTTAAACGTTTTATCAAGTGACTTGGAGTTAAATTGATTCATAGTGAATTAAACATCAGTGCCTTGACTTCTTGTTTTTGTTTTGTTTTTTGTTTCCAGGTATGCTGAGCCCCCATAGAAGTCCCAAATTAGAATGTTATACTAGTATAACTGTGCCCACCTTAGGTGGTTTTTATTTTGCCTTAGTAATGCTGACATCAGAGTTTTGCCATTTTAACCTAACTGTAAACAAGCCATAAGTTTCCCTTCAGAACCATAAAAGCTGTTGACCCTTCCAAACGTAAATAGGATGCAGTGTTGTCGTCTTCAACCAGGAAATCTGCAGAGTGTTCCAGAGGTGTGAACTTCCCCAACTCCAATATTAATTCTGAAGCACCCCCATACCCATCTGCCAAAGGCTCCAGCTTTGCCTTGCCCCCTGACAACTGCTCCAGTGAGCTTGTATTTGGAATGCAAAAATCTGGAATGCTGAAAATGTTGGGGCACCAGAAAATGAATGCACATCACAATAAATAACTGGAGGATTACTCTACTGTTAATTAAACAGGAAAATGAATAAGGTTAAAACGTGGGTGCTCTGAAGCTGCCACAATCTTCTCTCTAATGTTGCACAACCCCCCCCCCCAAACACACACACCAAATACAAAAATCAAGGCTTTCCTGTGAATTTTAGGTCCAGCTTTCCAAGGTCGTCATCTTCATATTTTAGGTAGTTAAAAACAGTGTTGACTCCTGTTGCTTGGAGTGGTATGATACAATATTCAGGCTAGGGAAGGAGTGGAACAAAAAAAATGTAAGCATTCCTAGGGCTTGTGAAAACAGAATTTTCTGAAATGATCTCACCTTCGCTCTGGCACCATTAAACCCTACCAGCATGCACATTTGTGTGGGAGCATTAAATGGACCAAGCCTATAAGTTGAGACCTATAAGTTTCCAGTGACACCTACAAAGACCAGACGTGTCACTTCTGAGGTTTTAAGTGTGTGGTTTTTTTAAAGCACACACCTTTTTTGCAAGTCATCTTTTAACTATTGTCTGCGTTGAATGTTCTTTAAATTGTTTGTTAGATACCACATATATTTACCTAAATAGGGAAGAGTTTCTATTTCCCTAGTTTGCAGTCACTTGTTACTCTTCAGTATGCAGAAACATAACAGTTGCTTGGAACTGAAAGTCCAGATGAATTATTTTAGCTACTTCCTTCTCTCCTGATATTTCTGCCTGATTTCAAAGCTTAAAAAAAAAATGCAGCAGTTAATGTACTTTAAGATTAGTAATGATACAGTGCTGACAAAATTATTGCAAACATACCTTAACTCTTCTAACTTGCTGGTTGCATTTGACACCAAGTTAAATTTTGCCTTTCAAAATACCTATCTTCTGATGATAGCTGGATTCAAATAAAACAAGTCTTTTATTCACTACTTCCAATACATGTAACTGTTGGGGATGAGAAGAATATTAGTGTACAGTGTAACCAAGGCTTCTGTTCATTATAAGGGTCTTTTGACCTATGTATTAGTGAGGGCATTGTTTGGTAAGCTAGTCCAGGACCCATCCCGCCAGGCTTCTGCACTCGAGTAATCATTTCCTCTTGACCTTCTGCTCTTTTTTTTTTTTATAGCAAGCTGCATTGATCAGAATCCTTAACTCTCAAGCTTGCTGCTTTTTTTTTTTTAAAAGCAGAACGCCAAGAAATCATCTAATAAAAGTTTCCTGCTATTAACATTCTTAGTAACTTTCCTTTAGCCACTCATTCTCTCCCCCTTCCCTGTCTGTATCAGCTTTTGCTCAAGAAGCATTTTGGGAGCTGTTGTCTCACTGGATGGCTCCTTTAAATAAGTTCAGTTTGAAGGAATCCTGTATGCTCAAAGTAGCAGCATTTTAAGGCCTTGTGTACCCTGGGGTTTTTATTTACCTGTATAGTTGTATAGGGACTGTCTTCATATTGCATCTTACACATACTGCCAACACTTAATAGTAATAACTGTGTATGCCAAAAATTAAACCATTGTCTGGAGTTCTTTACTTCTGTATAGGTGCAAAGAGCTACCAGGATTGAAGGATGGATAGTGCCTTCAACTGCAAAAGACTTGCAAGTTGTTCTCGCTAGTAACCTCCTTACTATTTCTTTATCATGGTATAAGGCCCAGGAAGCTAGGGGCAATAACCAGGTCTATTTGTCACCAGCACACCTCTAGTTTTATCTGCCTCTCTAGTGGCTGACAGCTCTGCTGCTGAGTTTTTCTGAGGGCGATTCCAAGCCTTGCATCAAATTCCAGAACATTTTTGGCTCAGTAATTTGTCTAATTCCCAGCTGTGTTCTAGGTCTGCCTTTGCCTTTGGGAGAGAGTTGTTTTTTCAGCTCTGTTCCCTGTCTGAAACATTTGCCCCCTGCAGGATTTGGGGGAGGTGAGGCAAAAGAAGGGTCTGTGTCTCCTGCTTCATTCCTCTCTTTGGGGAGCTCAGCTGGCTTTGGGCAGAGGTAGTCCCAACCCCTTCCTCTATCAGACCAGGCCCGATGAGATTGTCTTGGGTCCCTTACCCCAGGCCGATAAGGAGCCAGACAAAATTGGGAATAGGCTGGCTTTAGGAGCTAGCAGCTCCCCTTTCCACATCTCCATGAGAGGAACTCGGACAAAGGGCATGCCAAATGGAAGATGGTGCCTATGTCATCAGCAGCCATGTTCTGGGCTAGGGAGCTAGACACTGCTGATGCGAGTGTGTGGCTAAAGGGCTTCAGTCTCAGCTCACTCCCACTTCTGTAACAAGCCTCCTGGGGACCTCTGCTGATCCCAGGCTGGGGCCTCCAGGGGGGAACATACCATCTGCCCCATGTAGATCCCAAGAAGTACAGAGAGGTAGCGCTTCTGGGGAGTCCATCCTTGAGGCCCAGAAGGGACCCCGGTGGGTGTGAGGGACACAAGTGCAGCCTTAATAGGGAAATTGTTAGTTGCTTGAAATATACATGGAAGGAATCTGTGCCCCATTTCACACTCTCACTCCCCAAAGCAGAATTATCAGAACAAACTCCCAAAGGGGAAAGAAATAAAATAGCATTGTTTCACCTGCAGCTTGCAACAAGGCAGATCAATTAAAAAAAGACAAAGCCACGAACTTGCTGATAGTTCTGGGCATGGGCATAGCTGCATACTTCCCGGGTGAGCAAAGCTAGCTGTCTGAATCAATTAAGACCTAACTGATTGGGGGGGTCAGATAATAAATACCTATTTAAAAACAACTCCCATCAGAGGATAGACACTTTCAGGCAGAGTACTCAGTACTGTGAAAAACAGCTTGGGAGATCTGCATTTGCCTTAGACAAGCTAGGTAGCTATAGATCCCTTCCCATACCTGCTGGGAAAATGTAATAGCAGGATGGGAATTTCCTCCCACGTGTAAGACTGTGAAAACATTGGGCTTTTGTTCCCAGCTGCTGCTGTGGGTCACCAGGCCTGAATATCTAGGGTATTGTTCCAGCTTCTGCTGCAGGTTGCCATTCATTGACACCACCTCACCATAACAGCTAGCGAGTGAGGGAGGAAAGGAGCAATACTCAGTGGTGGAAGAACAAGTAGGCAGTAAGGCACCATTTATTTGTTGCCCCTCAGCTTGCATTGTAGAAGGCCATAGGTTTCCCCATGCTATTAATTGGCATTAGAGCAAACCCCCCCTTTCCATCCCCAAAAATGAACTGTCCTCTGACACCCTAAGTGTCTTAATGTTGCTTGTGAAAGCATGCAGACATGGGTGGACAGCATTGAAAGTATGGTCTCTCACAACCTAAATAGCACATGGCCTATGGGCTTCTCCTGGGAACAGATGGTGGGATACAAATCTTTTATTCGCGTGCACAGCGGGGCCTTTGAGATAAATGCTCAGGCAAATCCATTCCCAGATCTTTCTGATTCAGTGAGCACCTTTGTGGAATGAGGCTATTCACAGTTACCTGGAAAATCAACTTTGAAATCCTGGCTCCTACCAGATAGAAAGGAGTAACTGTTATATGGCACATTAAAGCAGACCATGAAGTACAACCGGAGAAAATATCACTCTGCAACTGGTAGCCAGAACAAGGGCTGTGTGCTGAGGCGATGTCACTGGCTGCCTCAGGGCTGGTTGAGAGTCATCCAGGTAATCCTATCTGAAGTTAGACCTCTGATTGGTGCCAGACTGTCATTTTGTGAGATCTGGACAAAATGAGGTGACTGGACATTACCTGGTTGGTGGTGGGAGAGAAGAGTACTCTATATGGAACTGTGTAAGAATCAGAGACAGATTTGTCCTATTCCTAACTCAACCAACTCATGGGAATGCTGGGTCATGAAACTATCCATCTCCTTCAGATTGGAGCAATACAACCTCATTCCAGATCCTGTTTCTAGCCTCAGACAGTCTAACAAAAAGAACAGGGGTCTGTCTGAAACATCTGAATAAATGCCTATAGTGGAGGATATTCCATTCCCATTTTACCATTCTACAAACAGTTCTTCCATTTTGAACATGGAGGGCTGTTTTTTGTTTTTCCAGTTGTAATTGTTGTCACTTGATCCGACAGGTTATCTCAGAGTCTCTTCCAAGATTATGGGAGAATTAATATTGACTCTAAGAAATTCACTTCTTTCTTCCTGGACCATTTTTCTGATAAGGGTTTTCAAAACCCTTAAGGAAATGCACAGTTGTATTGTTCCTGGAGTACCTTGGATTCATAATAAACAGACGAATGGCACTAAGGTAGTCAGTCATAGGCCTGGGCTGAGAGTGAATGCCGTCAGGATACAAGGCTTCATCTCAAGAATGTTAATGGACAATGAAAATGGCCTCGGGAAAAATAAGTGTCAGAGAAACAAAAATCCAGTTCCTACTGGAGCCTGTTGGGAATGCTGATCTTGTACACAGACGTACTTCACTGAACCAGATGGCTCATAAGCTACCTACCCAGTAATTTATGTTGTCTCTACCTATAGGGCCAACAGAGTGAAATGTGATGGAAACAAGGTCCCATTGTATATTCTCTGCTCTCTCAACTGTGGTGCACACAGTCATACTCTGAAGAAATCCACTCGTTGGTGAACCAGGCAGAGTGATTCTTCTGTCAGATGCCATCTAGGGATATTGGAGGTGGGTTATTCAATTCCCACTCCCTATTAGGGAATACGTACCAGAAAGAGAACACAGCATCCATCGGCTGGAACACAGTGATTCATTAAGGTCTCATAGCACTGTTCCTATCATGGATATAATAGACTTGTTTTGGTTGTAACAGTTGTCTTTGAGGTTTTTAATAAATAAAATAGGAAAGAACATGATCAGCCTGATTCCAGAGAGAAAATCAACTTCTCCTGCCCTCGGGGGAGCAGAGTTTCCTATCTTGCTGCACTGCCCATACCAGGGGTGATAAATGCTAAGATTTACATGTTGGATTAAGCAGAGTAGAACCTGCACCCAGAAATATTTCCATTGTAAGTCAATTTGGGCTGATGATTGACTTAGCTGCATCTGCAAATAGCAATAAAGTGTGGTCTCTTCTTGTGCCAGGATATGGAACATGAGGTGGTGAATGGCCCTCCAAAGCTGGGCCATGTCTCTGCTGTATGCCTTCCCACCTTTTCCACTGCACCCCAGGAACATACAAAAGATAAGAAAGCGATGACTTCTGGTCTGAAGAGGCTGTAGCCTTCAGGTCTGATTAACCTAGCATTGGACTTTCTTATGTTCTCCGTCTCTGAGGAGGTCTTCTATTGCAAAACCAATCCTCCATCCAGGACTAAACCGGTCCGAAAGGATAATTGGATGAAGTGATTATCCTCAGAGAGACGTCAGATAGAACTTATTCTACTATAGTGAACCATTGCCTTGAGTTCTTCTGGAAGGGCCTCAGTGCGGGTGTCTGAGTGCCCAAGAGAAAAGCTCAAGTCGCTGTAGTATAAGGTTTGTGTCCAAGCAAATGAAGCTTGTATACACCAATGTAAATGTTTCCTTAGAGGAACAATCCTTATTCCATCTCCACAAGGCCATAGAACACCACCTCATTCTGCTGCTAGCAGTCCCACTTCAGGAAGTGCCCTTATGTTACTTATTCATTAAAGTAGACTTCCCTACTCTCTCCAATCAGATGAGTTTTTAGAAGTTGGGAATTTCTTAGATGAGACACAGCATTTTACTTTTAATTCAGATAAGTAGCCCTTACACTGTCCTCACTTTGATTCCCAAAGAAAATTCAATAAATATCCATCCTTCTGTTAAGCATCAAAAGTCCAGTGTTTGGGAGCACTGATAATTAATTCCAGGGCAGAGAAATCATGTCTCCTGTATTGAGATGTATTACGTGGCTTCTGGGTCAATACATAAATTCACCAAGATTCTCCAGATTGTACTCTTGGGGGGAGGGGGGAATTCTGCACCACTGTGCAAGCATAGAATTAATGCCCCCAGCGGATTTTACTATTTCCCCGCAGACTAATTGATTCACATGCCCCTGCCAGGCAGTGGCCTTGAGCAGATGTGTCTGGTCTGGGCTTCAGGAACAGCCAGGGGGAGCTGTAAATCATTGCCTCGGGGAGCAGGGCTGTTTGTGCATGCAAGACTCTGTCCCTCTTGCCCATTATCATGGTGTGCCTGGGGATGGACAGGGCTGGTGCCCCCTACAATGCTGGGCTCCAGCTGCTAGTCCGAGGGGGTGGGGTGGGGGAGGGATGGGACTTCCTCTTTCCCTGCACAGGCTGCTCACGGAGACTGGTCAGATCCACCCCAGGGAACCTCCCTGCAGCTGCAGGAAGGCTCTACATCCTACCCAGCACGGTTCCCGGTTCCCTATCACTCCCCAGTGGTACAGGGAGGGGTCAGTGTACATGGAGCTTCACCACCACCACCCCGCATCTGCCCAACTTTGTGCATCCCAATCCCACCAAGCTCCACCCCTGCGTCTGGACCCCCTACCAAGCCCCACACATCTGGATCCCCACCCTGCTGAGCCCCACACACCTGCATCCCCACCCCACTGAGCTCCAGTCAGTTGAACCCAGACCCCCACACTTCCCCATTGAGCCCCATCCCCCTGGATCTGCACCCAGACCACCATCTGCTGAGCTGCGACCACCTTCACCTGGACTCTTCTCAGAGGCCCATTTGCCCTGTACCCAGAATCCCCAATGAGCCCCTAGGCATCCAAATCCCCCCTCAACCTGGACCCCCCACTAAATTGCTCACACCCAGATTGCCTCACACAGAACCCTCTCACCCCACACCTGGATCCCCTCCCCACTAAGCCCCTCCCCACTTGGATCCTACGAGGCTGACCCTGCCTGCCTGCCTACACCTGGATTTGGGGGAAGGACTGGGCATGCAAGCAAGACTCCTGGAGGGGCAGGGCCCTGGGGTGTTCCTGGGGCTGACATGGTCCTTGCGCTGTGCCTTACTGATGAGTCTCTGTCCTGGGAGGGCGGGAGAGAGGGGACTGCAGGGTGACCTGCACTCCTCATTGCTGTGCTAGAGCCTCTACTCCCATTGCCTTTCTAATCTATCGTCTGTAACGATTTCAGTTCTAGTCCAGTGACTGTACAGTGGCATGCTAAGTACTAGTAAGTCTATACTACGTGTTCGATGTATCGGGGATCGATTTATCGCGTCTCGTCTGGACGCGATAAATCGATCCGCTAATTAATGCCCATACTCCACCTCGGCAGGAGGAGTAAGAGTAGTCAACGGGGGCGCCATGGCAGTCGACTCACCGCCGTGAGAACGGCCAGGTAAGTCGAACTAAGATGCTTTGACTTCAGCTACGCAAATAGCGTAGCTGAAGTTGCGTATCTTAGTTCGAAACACACACACCCCCTCCAGTGTAGACCAGCCCTTAGTCATGCTATTCACTAAAGCCCCAATCTGACAAAGCACTGGTTTCAGTGTGGATACTCAGGTGCTGAACTTTATGCACATATTTAAGTGCTGTGCCAGATCATGGCCTAACTTCACTCCTATGGATATGCTTCCCTTTAGGTTAGGTGACCATATTTTGAAAACCAAATCCAGGGAGAGACAGGGTGGGAGCACAGCAAAGTTGCCAACACTGGATCATGTAAGTTGTGGAGCATAGTGAGGAAAATTTTTTTTAGCAGTTACTATTTTAACAGTTGCACATATACACTAAATACAAAACAAATATGCATATAATCACCCACAGACGTGATATCACACTAAAGATATGCTTTCAGACACTGGTTACAAATAATACGCACTATTCAGGAAAAAGAATACTTCATCCCATCTGCCACATACTGTGATCATTGTAGTTGTGTCATTGCATTCATGTGGTTTCCCTGTCACAAACTCATTTAACAGAGTTTCATTATCAAACAGTGCATCCTCATTAATTGTCACATTCGGGCATTTCTTCTGCAGTAACTTGACTACTGTTCAAATCTCTGATCTTAAAGGACATCTATTTAAAAGCAGACGCTTCAAATTGCCAGTATGCTTTCCCCATGCACATATGTATTCTATGGATGTATCGAAGAAAGATTTTGATACTTTAATATAGCACTGATGTGTCTCGACCCCCACTCCTTCTAGGTCTCTAAGTAGTTTTCTGACTAAAACAGGCACAAAGTATTCATACCTTGCAACCAACTTTTTTGAGATTAAGATATCGGCTAACCCTACAGCATAGCAATCATCTCCCTCAATCGATTTGATTGTGTCATGAAAAAGTGTCATGTTTGCATGGATAAAAAGCAAGCCAGGGTTTGGTACATGGTTCTTCAAATATTTTGTGAAGAACTGCTGGGCACTTTTCCTCTGACAACAAAAATGACTTCAGTGACTCAAAGTTGAAGGATTCTCTCTAAAGCAGGTAACATCAGCAGCAATCTGGCATTACGGTATCCTAGTATATTCCAATATTCTTGTCCCATGTACTCTCAAAAACTTTTCTGTCTTTCCACACAAACAGTGAAATATTAAAATATCCAAAAATCATAATTAGAATCCTCTCAATGTCTACTAGGATTGTATCCTTTGCAGTTCGGGCATAGTTGTGCATGACGTGAGCAGGGAATCCAAGGCCAATTACTTCCCTTTTTAAACTTGTCATTGGTGTGCAAATTTTCTCTTCCATGTCTGCACAGGCCACCAAAGTTTGTGTTCGTATTATCTGCTGAGAATGCTGCAACCTTATTTTCAGTTCCTTATTGATAACAGAATTTATTGTTCTGATGTCTCTCCTTCAAGTTTGGTAAAATCCACAGTTTAATTTGCACACATACACTGCTGTCATAAGCCTTGAAATAGTGAAGCAAGACAGGAAGCAACTTTACATGTCTGTGAATCGATGCATCAGCAGTATCTTTCCAGTCATCAATTTGTTCATCATTTGTCCATGGAGCAAAAACATTTATAACAGTTGCTTCACACTTTGTCCACATACGTGAGAATTTTGGGTTGCTGAATTTTATTGGAATTGGAAGTAAAGTCCATTGACCTGTGAACTGTGATTTTTGTCTAACGGTATGATATGTACATATTTCTTTTTGCAAAGCAAGGTCATACTCTGTTGGGTCAACCTTGCCAAAAAAAAAAAAATCAGTAACAGAACTTGAACTACCATGTGCTATACAAGCAACTTTATGGTTAGTGGTACCTTCGTGTTCTTTTGTAGATGTCTTCCCTCCACTCAAAAGGGAATATACTAACTGGCATATTGAACATAATACAGATGTTTCTTTTCTGGTTCATTGTAAATATGGAAAATCTTTTTGAAGCTGGTTGTTAAAGCAATATTTATGGTTCTTTGGCAATGCCATATTCACTTTGCACTCAAAGACTGCTTCAGTGTCTCTGGTGCAGCCCGTAGCTCTGTCAAGCAGCAGTATTATAAAACTTGGCTGCAGTGAAACTGCCCACTACCTAGAACCAGGTGGGTGGTAGTGGAACTGACAGCCATCCAGCACAAAAACAAAAAGTGGAACCAACTACAACAACTCCACAACCCACAGAGCACCACATCTGGGAGAAACCGTGACACGAGGACCCACCACATGGATGCCACATGACAGCCCAACATCATCACTTTATCAAGACTACCCCTAACCAGAGGTGAATTATCTGTACTCCCCAGATTTCTGCCCCACCTCAGAACCTGATACCATATGAACATTTGGAAAACTAAAAGAATTTTCGCCAACTCTGCCTCAAAGAATTCTTTCACAGCAATGAGGACATCACCTACAATTACCACGTCCCTACGACAGTCATTATTCACACTCGGAGTTGCAGTTAGCAAGAGATGTTAAGAGTAACAAGAAGGGTTTCTTCAGGTATGTTAGCAACAAGAAGAAAGTCAAAGAAAGTGTGGGTCTCTTACTGAATGAGGGAGGCAACCTAGTGACAGAGGATGTGGAAAAAACTAATGTACTCCCCCCCACAAAAAAGCTTTTTTATTTTTATTTTTTTATTTTTTTATTTTTTTTGGCCTCTTGTCTTCACGAACAAGGTCAGCTCCCAAACTACTGCACTGGGCAGCACAGGATGGGGAGAGGTGACCAGCCCTCTGTGGAGAAAGAAGTGGTTTGGGACTGTTTAGAAAAGCTGGATGAGCACAAGTCCATGGGGCCGGATGCGCTGCATCTGAGGGCACTGAAGAAGTTAGTGGATGTGATTGCAGAGCCATTGGCTGTTATCTTTGAAAACTCCTGGTGATCGGAGGAGGTCACGGATGACTGGGAAAAAGGTTAATGTAGTACCTATCGTTTAAAAAGGGAAGAAGGAGGATTTCGGGGAACCACAGGCCAGTCAGCCTCACCTCAGTCCCTGGAAAAATCATGAAGCAGGTTCTCAAGGAATCAATTTCGATGCACTTAGAGGAGAGGAAATTGATCAAGAACAGTCAGCATGGATTCACCAAGGGCAAGTCATGCCTGACTAACCTAATTGCCTTCTATGATGAGATAACTGGTTCTGTGGATGAGGGGAAAGCAGTGGATGTGTTATTCCTTGACTTTAGCGAAGTATTTAGCACAGTATTCTTGCCGGCAAGTTAAAGACGTATGGGCTAGATGAATGGACTACAAGGTGAATAGAAAGCAGGCTAGATCATCAGGCTCAACGGACTGTGATCAATGGCTCCATGTCTAGTTGGCAGCCGGTATCAAGCAGAGTGGCCCAAGGGTCAGTCCTGGGGCCGGTTTTGTTCAATATCTTCATTAATGATCTGGAGGATAGCGTGGACTGCACCCTCAGCAAGTTTGCAGATGACACTAAACTGGTGGGAGTGGTAGATACGCTAGAGGGTAGGGATACGATACAGAGGGGCCTAGACAAATTAGAGGATTGGGCCAAAAGAAACCTGATGAGGTTCAACAAGGACAAGTGCAGAGTCCTGCCCTTAGGACGGAAGAATCCCATGCACTGCTACAGACTAGGGACCGAGTGGCTAGGCAGCAGTTCTGCAGAAAAGGACCAAGGGGTTATGGTGAATGGGAAGCTGGATCTGAGTCAACAGTGTGCCCTTGTTGCCAAGAAGGCTAACGGCATTTTGGGCTGTATAAGTAGGGGCATTGCCAGGAGATTGAGGGATGTGATCATTCCCCTCTATTCGACATTGGTGAGGCCTCATCTGGAGTACTGTGTCCAGTTTTGGGCCCCACACTACAAGAAGGATGTGGAAAAATTGGAAAGGGTCCAGTGGAGGGCAACAAAAATGATTAGGGGGCTGGAGCACATGACGTATGAGGAGAGGCTGAAGGAACTGGGATTGTTTAGTCTGCAGAAGAGAAGAATGAGGGGGGATTTGATAGCTGCTTTCAACTACCTGAAAAGGGATTCCAAAGAGGATGAATCTAGACTGTTCTCAGTCATACCAGATGACAGAACAAGGAGTAATGGTCTCAAGTTGCAATGGGGGAGGTTTAGGTTGGATATTAGGAAAAACTTTTTCACTAGGAGGGTGGTGAAGCACTGGAATGAGTTACCTAGGGAGGTGGTGGAATCTCCTTCCTTAGAGGTTTTTAAGGTCAGGCTTGATGAAATCTGGCTGGGATGATTGAGTTGGGGATTGGTCCTGCTTTGAGCAGGGGGTTGGACTAGATGACCTCCTGAGGTCCCTTCCAACCCTGATATTCTATGAAAGTCAAAAGAAAAAAGAATCATCTGACTGGATGCTCCACAGTGGACAAAGCCACACACTTGATTATTCCTTTGCTTAAGGATTTCACAGATAATATTTCTCCTGAACAAACATTACGTCCATCACAGTTTCTCCTCCACTGAGAAGACCGCTGTACAGTCTCTGAAACTCAATCACCGGATAGTGATCAAACTAGCAGACAAAGGAGTGCCAATGTAGTTCTCAACCTTGATGACTACTACATCAATGAGGCTAACCAACAACTTTCTGACTCCACCTACTATAAAGAACTCGAATACCCCATAGCATAGCTCACACAGAAATTTAAGGATATCAGATCTTCCCCAGACAACTTCAAGAGAAACTCTACCACCTCATCCCCAATGAACTCACCTCAGGGACCTTCTGCACACTTCCCAAGATGCATGAACAAGGAAATCTAGGTAGACCCATCAAATCTGGCCAGGGCACTCTTACTGAAGGAATATCAGCACTCATAGAAACCATCCTCAAACCACTGACCACACAAAGGGCCAGTTTCCTTCAGGACACAGCGGATTTCTTCCTGAAACTCCACAACATTAACATCCTGCCTCTGAGTACCATCCTTGTCACCTCCCTATAAGACATCATCCCTCATGATGATGGCATCACTGCCTGCCTGAAATATCTACAAGACAATGAACACCCTCAGATATCCACCCCAGACATGCTGCCCAACTCATCCATTTCATCCTTGCTATAACAGTTTTACATTCCTCAACACATGCTTTGTCAGTACCATGGGAACAGCCATAGGTACTGGGATTGGGTCCCCAATACGCCAACTCTTCATGGGCTACCTTGAGGAAGAATTTCTGGACAATTGCACTATGAAACTAATGATATACTGAGATGCATCAATGATATTTTCATTCTCGGACAGGTGATGTAAACTCCCTCATAGGTTTCCACCACACCTTCAACCACCACCACCCATCCAGGAAACACTCTCTAGTACACTCCCACACCAGCATCAACTTCTTGATCACTGCAATCAACCTCAACAAGGAAACCCTGCAGACAGTGATGTTCAGGAAATGCATGGATCACCTCCCTTACCTCCACAGATGCAGTAACCATGCCAGATGCCCCAAGAAATCTGTTATCTACAGCCGAATACACAGATACCACAGAATATGCTCTGAGAAGAAAGTCTGGGATATGCATTATAACACACTTAAAACAGCCTTCAGTACACAAGGACACTACACCAGAGTAGTAGACTGCATCATGGAACGAGCCACCCAAATACCCTTAAAGAACCTGCTTCAATACAGGAGTTAAAAAAAAATAAATCTCACTGCCCACACTAGAACCCGTACAGGGCCTCATTAAACAATTACAACCCGTACTCAATAGATCTTGAAAGAAATCTTTTCGAGACTCCTCTTCTGGCCTTCAAACAACTCCCCAACTCATCATCTGAAGCAGTCTCTTTGCAGACCAGAACCCACCAACTCAAAGCATCATCAGACCCTACCAAAACAACAGATGCAAAACCTGCAGACGTATCTCCACTGCTACAATGATCAATGCTCTTCACAACGCACCTTTCAAGATCCATGGGTTCCCTCTCTCTCTTTTATATTTATATGTTTACAACATGTGGTGTACCTCATCCAGTGCACTAAATGCCCCAATAACAACTATGCGTGTGAAACCAGACAATCATTATGCTCTCAAATGGACGTTCACCTAAAAAATAAGACAAGAACACCATATAACCTGTGGGGAACACTTCGCAAAATGATCACTCCATATCTGATCTCTCAAGATATGCCTTAGACAGCCACAGTTGGCTGATTGCAGGAGACTTGAGCTCGAGTTAAGGGGCTGTTTAATTGGACTGCAGTCCGAGCCCAAATGTCTCCATTGCCCGAGCCCTGTGAGCCTGAGTCACCTGGCACAGGCCAGGCACGGATTTTTACTTGCAGTGTTGACATACCTTCAGTCTTTATCCTGAATGAAATCTGCACAAGACCTTCAAAAGAGCCTGGGAGCTTAGTCATAACTTTGCTAGACACTAAAAATCATGATTTTTAATAAAGGCACTGGATTTGGGGCTTATTACAGCAGCCTGAAACCCACTAACCCTCCTTTTGTCCTATGACTTTTTGTCCTATGTTAAGGAGACATTTCTCCTTGAATGGTCTCTTAGAATACGTTAACTATGCTAAATAATCTATTCCAGCTTGTATTTAGCTGTGGCACTCTGAGGACTTGTCTACACTTAAAATGCCGCAGCAGTGCTGCTGTAGTGCATCAGCATAGACACTACCTACACCGACCGACAGGAGTGCCATTGGTGTAGGTAATCCACTTCACCAAGAGTCAGTAGCTAGATCAACAGAAGAATTCTTCCAGCCACCTAGTTCTGGTCACCACCTAGTTCTGGTCTACACCAGGGGTTAGGTTGGTGTAGTTAAGTCTCTCAGGGGTGTGGATTTTTCACACTGCTAAGAGACATAACTACTTTGAAATAAATTCCTAGCGTAGACTAGGCTTGAATACCTTTTCCAGACCTGAAGAAGTCTCAGTGTAGCTCAAAAGCATTTCTCTTCCACCAACAGAAGTTGGTCCAATAAAAGATATTACCTCATCTACCCTGTCTCTAATATCCTGGGACTGACACAACTACAACACCTGAACAACTATGTCAATGCTGATGGTTGACAGAACTGTGAATAACAGCAAAGACAGGCATTGTCGCTATTCCCAGGAGAGGGGACCCAAAACAATAGAAGCTAGGAGAAGGGTAGAATAATAAACTACCCTTCCTTTTTTTGACTTCAGTGTGTCCCAAGTACACCACTACCTCGATATAATGCCACCCGACATAACACGAATTTGGATATAATGCGGTAAAACAGTGCTCCGGGGGGGGGGGGCAGGGCTGAGCACTCCGGTGGATCAAAGCAAGTTAAATATAATACGGTTTCACCTATAATGCGGTAAGATTTTTTGGCTCCCAAGGGCAGCGTTATATTGAAGTAGAGGTGTATATGAAAAAATGCCTGTACAGAGGGACTAGATACAATGTGCTGGTTTTCCACTTAATTTCTTGCACTTGCATTAGAATTAGGTGATACTTGTAACAATAGTAGGTTTAAAAAAAAACGGAAGAGACTGTTAACTGTCATTTTTATACTCTTTTTGAAAGATTAAGAAAAATCCCCACCACAAAAAATTGACTGCACAGGAAATCTAAACAAGCATAGTTACTAAATTTACATTCTGCCCCGTGTTTCAACTATGCTGGAAAAAAGACAATCCCACAAGAGTGGTGACTTATTTTTACATGTAACTCTACCCCATGAATATAAAGATAGTAACACACCTTAATATGAGGCACATGAAAGATTGGTGCCTATGTGTTCGAATGGAAAGGTTATAGTTTAATTTGTGCCTTTAAGGCTTTTCCTTCCCCCACCCCCACACTCTGCCAGATTGTCCATACTGCCATCAGAAAATTGCTTGGGCCACTTCTTACAAAATCAAAGGTCATCTCTGTGCCTTGGTGGCAGCTGGGAAACTAATGATTTAATGCTGCTTTGACCTTTTGGCTTTCTAGTTCATTTGAATCTGACCCAATGTTTTAATTTTCCAAAACTGCTGGGCATTTGGCTTTTGTCTGTTTCCAGATGTAACTTGCATTTTGACTTTGTAACAGATGTAACTTTGCGTTTCTGAATTGAGGGCAAAACAACAAAATCCTCTTAGTTTAAAAAAAGGAGAGGAGCAATACAGAACTTTGACTCATTTTTGTAGCTACAGATTCATCTATAGTCTCACTGGAAAGATGCATTCTACCACCTAACTGTAATTCCTGGTATATGATGGTAGGATTTGAACACCTGCCCTGCATTAAAATCCAGACTCAACAATGCATCTTAATGATATCTCTTTAAAGCGCCATTTCTTTTACGTCTGTTTAAAAACAAAACATAACTGAATGTAAAAACCTACCTTCCATTCTCTTGTTTTTAAATAAAATGTCGTAAAAACTATCTGTAGCTTTAAACTCTTCTGTGTTTAAACTTGTGGATGAAGGATTCTCCTGTTGGGTGTAAAGGGTATTTCTGCACAACGTTTTAAAACCCAGGGCAGCAATTCTCAGAGCCCAGGGCTACAGGCTGGAGCCTGCCCTATGGATGGAACATGGACTCTGAAGCCTGGGAAGGGCGGTTGGGTTTCAGAGCCTGAGTCTGAATGTCTACACAGGTGGTTTTAGGTCTGTAGCATGAGCCCTGTGAGCCAGAGTCTGTAGCCGTGGGCTCTGAGACTCACTACTGCAGGTTTTAAAATGCAGTGTAGACATACCCAAAGGGAGGTGATCTCTCATCGTGAAGAGTGCAATCTTGTGTGATTCTGTGGAGGGTAAAGGAAGTGTGAGGTGGCAGAAAACTGTCTCTGAGAACTTGCAGTTGAGCCGGCAGTTCATGTTGTAAACATTTTTCTGTTGCTATGTTTAAAAGGACCAGAGTTATGCATAATGGTTTTCCTTTTAGGATTAGAATGGTATACACTCTGCATATTCTAAATGTGAGCTGAAAGTTGCATCAAGTTGATCCCTAATGATCATAAAATCTATAACTTGAGCCTGCTATTAAAGGGGTGATAATGGAAGAGGGAAAGCAGCCTAACATGACCAGCCTTTATACTTGCTGTGAAAAGACCACTTAGGGGTTAGATAGACAACCCGTCTCCCCGAGCGCTATATTCACGTGAAATCTTTTTCTTGTTTTCTTAGTAACACAACTAAGTAAATTTGCCAGAATAAATTGGCAGACTGTGCTTGGTCAAGGGACCCAGGTTACATGGCTCCTTGAAGACCCACAGTGTGACTCTGAAAGCTGGGTTCAAACTTGATCCTTTAAATAAGCATAGGACGCTAATCTTGCAGAACAGATGGGCTTCTAAAATTTTTATTGGTCTTTTTTATGGCCTGTGGCTATATCACCTCAAGCTGTGATCTTGTTAAGTCTTAAGTGAATCAGGATTGGGTCTGATTATTACTGGGAAAGGGGAGTTTCAGAAAACGATGTTGCTGATTCTGTAGCTATTCTTTCTGACGAAATAATAACAAACTAGTGCCCTAGTATGGTTTTAGAGAGCAGAGAGCCACAGGAGCCTGAGGGTGGGGTTGTTTGTTTTTTGGTTTGCATTGGTTACTTTTTAAGTGAGATGTGGTTACTTTAAAACTCAAAATCCTCTTCCTCCCCTTCGTCACCTATGTTTTTTTTCTTTAAAGGTATTGAATTTGGCTAGAATGCCTGCCTTGGTAAACTGTTGGTAGGATTTAGATGAGCTTAATGTAGTTTGGATTTAATAGCTTTCCTTACCTCAACTGTGTACTGTTTTTGCACTGTAGAGTGAGGCAAAATGATGCTGGTGTTTAAATATATACGATTGTAATACTCAGTTTTTAAACCTTTTTGTTGTTTTTAAAACAACAAATCTTAATTAAAAACTAGGTGGCTAAAGGGACTGCAGGAGAAGAACTGCCAAGATGTGGGGAAGAGGATAGCTGCTGTTTGCAAATTCTATTCAGAGACTCTTATGCCAGATGCAAGAATGGTTTGAAACAAGGCAGGTTGCATACTTAAAGGGCCTTCAATGAGGGGACTTGACTCAGTAGCTTAATTCTACCATGCTGGGGAGCCTGGTTTATATGTGTGGCTATCCCCTTTTCAAAACCCAAAAACCGTTTGTTTTTCCTTTTCCTTTGAATGTAAACTGCTAACAAAGCATTTTATATTTACACATTTAAGCCCATAAAGCTTACAGCTAGTGTTCTCATTAATTTACACAAACTATGTCCATTCACAGTAAAATACACTTAAAGTATCTAAAGTAGTAAATGCAAATATGTGCAGGGTGGGAGAAATAATGTTGCTGTGGAAGCATTTAGCATTTCCTGATAATATCTCCCTCTGGGGTGTGGAAGTTAAATAGATAATATTAACATTGCACTAATAGTATTATTTTTAATTAAAATATTGTTAGGATTGGGCTTCTGGCCCACCTTATATCATATGCAAATATAGATGTTTGACAAAATAGCTGGACCTGTAAACCTCTTTTAACGCTGAAAGGTGTATGCTGTTTTCTTGTTAAAAATGTTAATACTTTTGAATACTATAACAATAGAACCACTTTAAACAAGTTAACGCTTCATTGTTGAGACTGCTTACAGTAACAGATTGACATTAAACCCACATTTGCATTTTCTTTGTACTAATCAGAGGCCATGATAAAACTCCTAAATGTAAATGATTCCAGTTAAGTTGACTACTGCCTCTTCCCCTTTTCTAAACAAATAAAACAAACTAACTCCGGGCTCCCTCAGATTAGTCTCCAACTGTTTCTAGGGTGGAATTGTTCTACAACCTTATCTGTGCCTCTGAAGAAGATACTTGTTGATGACAAGGGTGTCAGCAGTGGGTGTGCTTGAACTGTGCTGAACACACATCTGATGCAGGAATTACTGAGTGAAATTCTCTAGCCTGGCTAGATATAATTGTCCTTCTAGCCTTTAACAGCGATGACTAAATTGTCCTTGCCTACTGTTGCAGATGAGCTCAGCACCATTTTAGCTGCACTTATTGCTGATCCTGTTGTAAGCAAAAGGTATTTTGTACACTAGACAAGGCTTAAGATCAACAAAAAATCTATAGTAAGGTCTGAGGTGGTATAAAGGCCATTTGGGGGCGGGGGGAGGGAAACACTTTTTAAATCAAGGGAGCCAAAGAAGATATTCCCGAATCATGCATTATTGCTGTTTCTAAAAACATTGTTCAGCAGGAATTTTTTTTCCCTTGCTGATTCAAAATACATGTAGGAGTTCCATCCCCCCCCCCCCCAACCAACTTCTTGATTGGTGTATGTGTGGGATATATTTTAGGAACACTTTTAAAAAAGTAGTTGAATGGGTTTTTCAGTTTACTGCCTATGAATGACAGAGGGAAGGCACTACAGCTATCTGTAGAATGACTAGTTTCAACATGCACTAAATTTTTATGGTGGTATATTGAGGGGGGTGGGGGAAAATCTGTAGTCCATCCCCCCCTCCCCACCCCAGTCCAAAACCAAAACTGCCTTCACAATAGCATTATGAACAAAGTGCCAAAATCCAGGCACAGCAGTATTGCTAGCTTATTCTCCTTGACAGGGAATGCTTGCAATAAATATCTAACTTAAAAAGTTTGAGGAGGGAGGAGATGTGTAAGATTACATGACTGTACTAGAGGAAAGTAGCAAAACTGTAACTCACTCAAAGAAATATTTTTGTTCTGAGAAACTTTGACCTCACCTTGTTTAAATCTAACTGCCTACTGTTTGGTCAAGGGAGGGTAAATTATTGCTGCTAGTGTATATTTTACAGTTCCTCTTATCAGAATATCTCCAAAGTACTTTTAAGATTAATGAATTAAGATTTACAACTCCCCCTGTGGAGTAGATGTGTTAATTTGTATAGATTCAGGCCAGAAAAGTCTACCTAGATGATCAGAATACAAACAATAGACTGAGGAGTCCTTGTGGCACGTTAGAGACTAACAAATTTATTTGGGCATAAGCTTTCGTGGGCTAGAACCCACTTCATCAGATGCATGAAGTGAAAAATACAGTAGTAGATATAAATACATGAAAGGATGGGGGTTGCTTTACCAAGTGTGAGGTCAGTCTAACGAGATAAATCAATTAACACCAGGATACCAAGGGAGGAAAAATAACTTTTGAAGTGGTAAGAGAGTGGCCCGTTACAGACAGTTGACAAGAAGGTGTGAGTAACAGTAGGGAGAAATTAGTATTGAGGAAATTAAGTTTAGGTTTTGTAATGACCCAACCACTCCCAGTCTTTATGGTATCCATAATTTGCAAACTTCAGAAGTTATTTTTCCTCCTTTAGTATCCTGGTGTTAATTGATTTATCTCGTTAGACTGACCTCACACTTGGTAAAGCAACCCCCATCCTTTCATGTATTTATACCTGCTCTTGTATTTTTCACTTTATGCATCTGATGTAGTGGGTTCTAGCCCACGAAAGCTTATGCCCAAATAAATTTGTTAGTCTCTAAGGTGCCACAAGGACTCCTTGTTTTTGCTGATACAGACTAACAGGGCTACCACTCTGAAACCATAGAATTTCACTTGGTAATACCTGAATTTTACAAATTTGGAAGCAGTCACAACAAAAGAATAAAGTGACTTGTTTGGTTTTGGCATTTCTGAAACTGACACCTCCAGACTCCCAGCCTTTGATTTTTATTTTCTATAGTTGGATTGTTCAGGACATTGAGCTCTTCAGCATGTACCAATTCATCTTTAATATTTGTTTTTTTTTAGAAGCTATTAGTGTTTTTTCCACCAAAGACCTTTTGATCCAGTATTTATAGTCAAACAACGCCAATATTTATTCAGTATAATTGCTACATGGTGATGGGGATGAAGATGTTTGAATAAACAATTGGTGATTTCTGTGATTAGATCTTTTTATTCTTAGATCTGTTTTTCCTTTGATTTACAGTACCTTCTTGGCAATAACCGTATGTTGTGCCATAAAATGATAGATGGACAAGAATTCGCTCATTTAGTCATACACAGGGGATTAAAGAATAAACTGCAGTAATGCTTGTTGTATGATTGTTGAAATGCCCTTCTGGCTGCTGAGACAGCTACGTCTACCAAAACAAACATTAAGTATAAGAGCTCGCTTAGAGGGACTTGAGCACAGTTGCTCATCACCCAGAAAATGCTTTTGTGAATCATCCTTCATACAACACACAAGTATAATCCTCCGAAAAATGAAGAGTAACAAGCATATTAATCAGAATAGATAAGCGTGGTCTTGGGTCTCTTTTACAAACACTTGTTCTCAAAGGAGAATATCTTAATTTCTCTTCCAGGAATAAGATGCTCTGTGATAAGTTAAAACCCAATATTTATTTTACATGGATGGTATAATTCAGCATTGATCTAAGCAAGCAATTGTGATGCAATACCTTTATACTGTATGACTGTATGCTTTTGTATTAACTGCTGCTTTTCTCTGGTGCACATGAAGTCATCACAGAGATTTTGTTTGAGGATATAATTGCTTTGTTTAAGTGATACCCAAACTATACCATTGAAGCCTGTTGAGAATAGATCTCTCAGGCCAGGTCTGAAGAGCTCAATTTGTTAGCTTATCAAAAAAGAGTGAGAGGTGATTTGATAACCATGTAGAAGTATTTTCATGGGGAGGAAATACCTGGGTACTAACATGCTCTTTAATCTAGCAAAGAAAGACAACCAACTGCTGGAAGCCGGACACAGATTTTTAACAATATAGGTGACTAACCACTGGAACAAACTACCAAAAGAAGTGGTGGATTCTCCATCTTTTGATCTTTAAATGAAGACTAGACTTTTTCTGAAAGATCTTCATTAGCCAAAAACTGGCTGTTGGACTCAGTACAAGAGTAATTAGATGAAATTCTATGGCTTCTGATAGACAGAAGTTCAGACTAGGAGATCTGATCACCCCTTCTGTCCTTAAACTCTATGGATCTTTAACTGGAGACTGAGGCTATGGCTACACTTTCACTTCAAAGCGCTGCCGCTTTGAAACGCTAAGTGTAGTCAAAGCGCCAGCGCTGGGAGAGAGCTCTCCCAGTGCTGTCCGTACTCCACCTCCCTGTGGGGAATAACGTACAGCGCTCCCAGCGCTGGGGCTTTGACCACACTGGCGCTTTGCAGCGCCGCAATTTGCAGCGCTGGAGAGGGTGTGTTTTCACACCCTGTTGCAGCGCTGCAAATTTGCAAGTGTAGCCATGGCCTAAAAGAGCATTATTTTGCTCTAAGTTGCTGAGCAGCACTAAATCATTAGCTGGTATCCCTCCTGATGCTTCACTTCTCTGCATGTTGGCGTGTCTGGTTTAAGAGTTTTAGCATTTCCTAAGATGCTGCCAGTATTCTTGTAAAAATCCTATTGGACAAAGATTAACCCTAATTTTGGAGTGAATGCTCTATAGATCTGGTATTCAATTTTAAAAGCAGACTTGAGCTCAGCAGTTATTGAGGAACAGCTCACCTTGGGTGCAAGACAAAGACTGTTTTTTAAATTTTCAGGTGTCCTGTCATGGATTTCATGATATAGTTTTCTGTGGAGTTGTTCTGTATTCACACTAAGTAATTCCAAGGTTCTTAGTTTTTGGTTTGTGATGTATGGTTCTTATAATGATGGTATAGAAAATACTGTCTTAACATCAGAGTTTTATTGTCAAACTAAATATTTACATTTCAAAACATTCAGACATACAAGCTAATAGACAGGTGACTAATAAAATTATGTACTTGAACATAGAGCTCTGGATATGTGTGTTTTAACAGCTTTAAATTCTGCTAAACTGTATTTAAAGAAGATTGGACTGTAGCTTACAATTGGACACTTCCTTCTATAATGCCAATAAGGTAAACTAATCACCCACCAACAAGCTCAGCACCTTCTCATATTATACATGCATATAATTTATTTTAAAAATATAGTTTGAAGGTTGCTCCATTGAAAAAGTTAAGGACCTACAAAACCAGCTTTACCACTTTTTTATGACTTAACAGTGTCACTAACTGCCAAATATACCACAAGTGTAAACTTTGAGGGCCATGTTCTCTCTCTAACCTTCCCCGGGTGTATAGAAACATCATAGCTAGGGCCAGAATGGACTTCACCAGGCCATCAAGTCTGGCCCCTGTGCAGAGATAGGACCAAGTAAACCTAGACCATCCCTGACAAATGTTTGTCCAACTGGTTTTTAAAACCTCCCATGATGGAGATTCCACAGCTTCCCTTTGTAAGCCTGTTCCAGAAGCTAAGTTAAAGTTTTTTTCCTAAATCTCCTTTGCTGCAGATTAAGCCCATTACTTCTCATCCTACCTTCAGTGGTTGTGGAGAACAATTGATTATCATCCTCTTTGTAACAGCCCTTCCTTACCATATTTAAAGACTGATATCAGGTTCCCTCTGTCATCTTTTCTCAAGACCAAACATGCCCAGTTTTTTAACCTCTCCTCATAGGCCAGGTTTTCTAAACTTTTTTCATAATTTTTGTTGCTCCTCGGGACGCTCCAGTTTGTCCACATTTTTCCTAAAGTGTGGCACCCAGAACTGGATGCAGTACTCCAGCTAAGGCCTCACCTATACTGAGTAGAATTAATAATTACCTCCTAAGTCTTGCATACAACATTGTTGTTAGTACACTTTAAAGTTATATTTAGCCTGTTTTGCAGCTTCATGTTGTTGTTGACTCATATTCAATTTGTGATCCACTGCACCCCCCAGATCCTTTTCAGCAATACTACTGCCTAACCAATTATTTCCCATTTTGTAGTTGTACATTTGATTTTCGCCCCTTTCCTAAGTGTAGTACTTTGCACTTGTGTTTATTGAATGTCGTCTTATTAATTTCACACTAATTCTCTAATTTGCAAAGGTCGTTTTGAATTCTAACTCTGTCCTCCAAAGTGCTTGCAACTCTTTTCAGCTTGGTGTCATTTGCAAATTTTAGAAGCGTACTTCCCAGTCCATTATTCAAGTCACTAATGAAAATATTGGATAGTACCAGACCCAAGACTGGCCCTGGAAAGGAACCCACTGATACGTCCTCCCAGTTTGACAGTGAACCATTGATAACATTTTGAGTAAAATGTCATAGCTCTATTGACTGCAGTTGAGCTATGACTATTCACGCACATTTGAGTATTGGAACCCAAATCTTCATTTTTCACATAGTTCGATTTTTATTTTATATATATGCTGCTTTTTTCTCTCCCTCCCCCACAAAGGAAGGGAGGATGGAAAAATATGCTTCTGAAGTCACACAGCCAAAAGGACTTTTCTCAAACTCTTCTAAAACATTGTTCTTAAACAGAAACCAAACACATTTTTAATTGGAAAATGTGTTTAAAATGTTTGTAGCATTTTAAAACTTCCATAGTCTGACAACCTTAACTACTGCACTTGCTACCGAGCAAGCAACAGCAGTAATAGATACAGTAGTCAATACAGCTAAGAGAAGTGAAATGCTTTTTGCTCTGTGAACTTCCAGAGTTCTGGGCTGAATGGAATAGGTATTCTTTTTGCCTTTTTAAATTGATATTGGACTCCGTTAAAGTATTGTTGAGCTTGTTTCAAAAGTGTAAAACCTGAGGTGCTTCATTTCTTCCCCCCCACCCCTGCTGCTATTTTTCACCATATATTTTGTATCTGTTCCTAGGGCAGAATGAGAAATAATGTGTAAACATTACAGTAAACTTTAGAGCCCTAATGTCTGGCTTTCTTTAACTTCCAAATATTTTTGTCCCCATCAGTAGGTTCTTAATGTTGTAGTTTTAAAAACTATTCTTGTCTGTCACATTCAGTGTCAATATTGTTTGTGCATATGATGCTGGGATAGCATAAGAACTTGAAGAAATCTATTTATTCCCTCTTAGAGAGAGAGCTACATGCAAACACATTTTTAAAAATACACATTTTTTACAGAGAGACAAATCCAAAGTTTTCAGTGTGAGCTGTGGGGCGAAAAGGCACCCATTGGCTTCACCAAGAGGACACTTTTAACTTGTGTTTAAAGAGACGGCTCCTCAACTGCTGTTTTCACTGAATTTTCCTCGTGGCTACTACATTCCAGTGCTTTTGTCTGTGCCTGGTATTTCGGAAATTTTGGTGAGGGGAGGTAGGTGGGTGGGGCATTCTGGAAGCTGGTCAACAGTAAGAAGGGGAGAGCTGGTGTGGGAATTGTAGAGTCGGGTCAGAGTTTAACTTTAGTAGCCATTCATCAGATGCTGATTGATTGCTGTGGAATCCCAGGGGACATTTAACAACATCTCCGCCCATCCCCCCATCCCCTTTGAAAACAGAGGGACCAAAAAATGGGGAGGACGACACCCAGGAATCTGCTGTTGTAAAATGTTTTTACAGTGCACTGTACAGCCTTTCCTGAAGCAATCACGTTTATTGTCTTGCTGTCGTATTTCTTGAGCTCCTGTGGCTGTAAAAGATGAATAGCCCTCTGATAGGGTTCACTGACTCTGTTTAATTTGAAGTAGGCTGCCTTTATTGTTTTGTGTGTTAAAATTGTATGCCACCAATTTAAGGAAATATTTTCTATTTGGAAATAATCAACCCATGGTTAACTTCTTTTGAATAAATCACCATTAACCATCTTTAAAATCATTCCCATCAACACCTTCCTGCCTTTCTCCTTCTCAGGATGATGTATTTTTTTGAGGGAGCCTCTTAAAATATTAATTGTGATAATCTGGAATTCTCAAAGTGATAACATTTGTTACTCTTCCTTTTTACATATTTCATGTCCATCTTTCCAGTAGTCTTACAGTTAACTGATTAAAATTGCCCAGAGTTTAACAAAGTGGAGAATGGTATATTTAAAAATAAAAAATAAAATCTCTTATTCCTTAGCTATCTTTAGAGCAGAACAGCCTAGTAATAATTACAAAACCAAAAGTAAATCCAGTAAACATAGTTCATGTGATCCCTAATTAATTTTTTTTTAATTTAGGAGGAAAGGGGTATCTTTTATCTCCTATTTTCCTTTTCTACACTGCCTGCCCCACACAAGATGGCTGTTTATTTCTGAGGCTATATTCACGTAATATTTGTTCTTAAATTGGGGAACTGCGGATGAATGGGCAGCAGTTAATAACGCTATCATGGCTTAGAGGTCATTCCAAAATCCTATCCGTTAAATTACAATGTGGCAATCTGCCCCTGCCATTTCATTATCTGTGTATCTTCAAGTGGGACAAAAAATGAAGTCTCAAGGGAAAAAAACAATCGTATGCTTCCCGCCCTTACGGTTTTTAAAAACAAGAAAATAACAATTTAAGTGGAAGGCACCCCCAAATATACACCAAGAAAGATAACTTTTTGCAAGGTAGCTATATATGTTTGGTTTTAGGGGATGCAGTTGAGAACTTGAAATCTTTTGAAACTTGTCTGAGGCAAACGTAAAACCTAATTCTGTTCTTAAAAATTAGATTTAAATGAATACATTTTGTCATGATAGAATGCTCTTCTGTAATGGAAGATTAACGTTTTATCCTTCTACAGACTGTTTTTATTAATCCAAGATTAGTCATAGTTTTTTAAAATGTATATGATGTCCAATAATCATGAGCCAAACCCTTCCGATTTCAGTCTGGTACTCCAGAAATGGGAATTGGGGGTGGGGGGGCAGCAGATTAGGAGGGTCTTTTATATGTGGTTCTCTACAAATTTAGTACATATTTGTCTGCTTGAAACAGAACCCTTATATGTATCTTTCTACTGCAAGAAAAAACTGGCATCTCTACTGTTTTGGTGCAAGATCTGTGTTTGTTTAGATCTTAATCCTTCCCACTTAGAATCAATACAAAACTTTATTCTGAGCTACAGATATCACAGTCCATTAGATTTATTGGTCTCAGGTGGCCCTGTTTGGTGGGGGGGGGAAGCAAAATAAACACCACCAAAAAACAAGCAAGGGACAGGAAACTCGGCTGCTGGCCCTGAACCTTGGGGTTGGGTTCAGAGAAGGAGACTGTGAATAATAAATGATGGCAGTCAGATTTCTTACTCACTAATTCATTGTGGAGTTGGCTGTCGGTGGGCATGATGCTATGCTTCTGCCCACAGAGCCCTGCTGACACAACTCTCTTCCATCACCCAGATAGATCTGAATTTCTTACAGTTACGGTAACGAAGGGGACAGTCTGGCCCTCTGATTCTTTGCAGGTACATTGGGATGTATACAGACTCTAACACTCAGATAAATAAAGAAACTAGTGCAGCTAAATTGCCTCTAATATGTTGCATTATGTTGTATGAAGGTATAAGTATTAAAACTGAAGTTGGCTCCAAAAGAGTAATGTACTTTTTGCCTTTTCCAACTTGTGCTTAGAGCAGGGGTTCTCAAACTTCATTGCACCACGACCCCCTTGTGACAACAGAAATTACTTCATGACCCCAGCAGGGGGTCTGAGCCTGAGCTCACCCAAGCCTCACCGCCTGGGGAGGGGGGGGGAACAAAGCCCAAGCCCCACCGCTCCAGGCATGGGGGCCAAGCTGAAGCTCAAGGCTTCAACCCCAGACCAGGGGGCCTGCAACCTGAGTCCTGCTGCCAAGGGCTGAAGCAAGTTTAAGCCAGCCCTGGCAACCCCATTCAAAGGGGGTCACGACCCACTTTGGGATCCGGACTCTCACAATTTGAGAACTGCTGGTTTAGAAGATTCTAGCAGGTCATCTTGAAGTTGACTACACTCCTCTATCCTCCCCCAGCTGCCTTCACTGTCTAGTCATCTTCATTGCAGAGTGAACATATGTTGTTCTCAGGGGACATATATATATATATATATATATATATAAAGCTTAACTTTATTAAAGGGTGGTGGAGCTGGAGTAAGCATGGTCATATTAAGTGATGGTCCCCCGCTGATTCTCTTTCTCCGTACCGGGTCAGACCAAAGGTCCATCTAGCCCAGTATCTGTCTACTGACAGTGGCCAATGCCAGGTGCCCCAGAGGAAGTGAACCTAACAGGTAACGATCAAGTGATCTCTCTCCTGCCAGCCATCTCCATTCTCTGACTAACAGAGGCTAGGGACACCATTCCTTACCCATCCCGGCTAATAGCCATTTACGGACTTAGCCACCATGAGTTTATCCAGTTCTCTTTTAAACACTGTTGTAGTCCTAGCCTTCACAACCTCCTCAGGTAAGGAGTTCCACAAGTTGACTGTGCGCTGCGTGAAGAAGAACGTCCTTTTATTTGTTTTAACCCTGCTGCCTATTAATTTCATTTGGTGACCCCTAGTTCTTGTATTATGGGAATAAGTAAATAACTTTTCCTTATCCACTTTCTCAACATCACTCATGATTTTATATACCTCTATCATATCCCCCCTTAGTCTCCTCTTTTCCAAGCTGAAGAGTTCTAGCCTCTTTAATCTTTCCTCATATGGGACCCTCTCCAAACCCCTAATCATTTTAGTTGCCCTTTTCTGAACCTTTTCTAGTGCTAGAATATCTTTTTTGAGGTGAGGAGACCACATCTGTACACAGTAATTAAATCTAGAGTGCAAAGCCTCTTGATACATCACCTTAAAACAGTGGTCCCCAAACTTTCTACCTCATGTACTGCACCCCACCCCATCCATGCTCCCTCACTCCCTCCAAGCTGGGGCCAGAAGTGGGGTCACAGCTCTGGAGTGGGGGAGTGGGAGTACACGGACGGGGTAAGGGCCTGAGGCTGGGGGTGGGAGCAGAGCTGAGGCTGGGGCCCCAGGCATGGGGCCGGCATGTGGGGCCTTGGCCCAGGCCAGGAGTGGGGCTGGGTGGCGCTTCCTGCCTGCCCTCCCCATGGGGGCTGGCTCAGGCCCCTGCCGCAGCCCCTGGAATGTTCTTCCTTGCCTCTTAGTGGTGCGTGCCCCACAGATTGGGGACCTTTGCCCTAGAAAATTGCCAACAGCTTGCTCACTCGAATGAGAAGGTTGGCTTTTCAATTCTGCCTTAAGACTTTACCATGTTCCCTATGTAATCTGCATATCTGAAATAAAATTGTCAGCTTTGTTAGTTGGTTTCATTAAAAATGTGATTACTTTCTTTGCATCTATATTCTGTCAGGAGAGGGAGGGGGGGAGTGGGTTGATTGAGCAACTGCTTGATTAGTTTCTCTATCTGTGGCCTGAATGACTCCTACATTAGGCATTGTATTCTGGGCAGCAGCAGCATCTGGATCTGTGTGACAGGACAGTTCCCTGGCCTTTGCCCTAGCTTTGCTTCTGGCATTAGCTATTTGAGAGAGCTAATGACAGGTTTAACTTGCTACTGGACTCTTGCTCATATGATCGCCATTTTTTTTTCCGCTGTCGTCCTTGATAGTGAGATACATAATCCATGTTGCATGTTTTTAAATAATATCAGATTCATTTGACTTGATACCTTGCATGGCTTTTCATCCTTTTTTTTTCCCCCCCCTAGTTGTTTAAAAGTTGGATGGCCCAGCAGTATTTAATGTATGTTCTTTGAAAGCTTACATTGAAAATACAGCGCTGCAAGAGAAAACTATAATATAGTAAACTGACATCACATTATGCACAAAAGGAATTTTCTAGTACAGGAAGATGCACAGTTCCAAATTTAATATTTAGAACTTAAAGCTGCTTGATATTTTTCAAAATGTTCAAAATATTTAGAATGTTTGAGGTATCAGTTTTGTTCAGATGCTAATAAGGATGCTTTAATTTCTCTAGCAGAACAGTCTGTGTCCAGAAATGTAACTAATTTTTTAAAGGCTTCAGAGTAGCAGCCATATTAGTCTGTATCCGCAAAAAGAACAGGAGTACGTGTGGCACCTTATAGAGACTAACAAATTTATTTGAGCATAAGCTTTCGTGGCATCCGATGACGTGGGCTGTAGCCCACGAAAGCTTATGCTCAAATAAATTTGTTAGTCTCTAAGGTGCCACAAGTACTCCTGTTCATTTTTTAAAAAGGTTTTGTTGAAAACCTCCTTCAAAATCTTACCCAGAGATAAAGATTAACTACACACACACAACCTTGTTTGCTGCTACAGATATGTTCCTACATAATATGTAATGTGTCCACACGAGGTGGAGGAATGAGCATAATAAGCCAGGCAAACAGGATCAATAAATGGAGTAAATTTTAGGAAAAGGAAATCAGGATGGTAGTCTCCTTCCCCCGAGCCACTGCCTCCAATAAATAAATAAATCAAGTTGGTACAGAGAGAATGTTGGTTGCCATTAGATTTGGTTGCCTTGCCTCCCACCCCACCACCGCTCCATGCTCAGATGAACATTACCTGGTTCTTGTTTCTGTTTTGCTCTTGGTCATTCCTGTGGAGTAGATTTTCCATCATGCGATGGAAAACCTGACTTATGGTATAAGACTTTACTTGCATTATACAGTGGATTTGGCTTTTTGACAGCGTTTTGGATTTTCTAGGACTTTTTATGATCTACTACGTCAAGAATGCTTTGTGTAGGTATAAGTTAGAGTTTTAGATTTCACTTTGAACTTTCTTGTTCTGAGGTTGTTTGGTGGTTTTTACACTCCTCCACAGATCTGTTTTTTTAAAGCTCAACTGATTTAACTTCTAACAAAACACAAATCTGTATAGGATGCTACATCTGTGTACCACTTCCCTCTGTTGGGTGGAATGCAAACATGCAAGCAGTTACTGCTAGTGAATAAATACATTATATGGCGTACAGAGTTTCACTCTGAAGTGAATGTGGGTTTGGGATTTGGTTTAGTTTTATTAACCAACATGGTTCCATTTGTCTTAAAAATGCGGAGAGGCTAATCTTTAAATTCTGTAACTAATTTACAGTGTATAGTTTCTTCCTCCTAATTCCAGCTCCTTCCCTGAAGTTCCACTGACAGTAAGGCCATGGCTACACTTGCAAATTTGCAGCGCTGCAGCAGGGTGTGAAAACACACCCTCTCCAGCGCTGCAAATTGCGGCGCTGCAAAGCACCAGTGTGGTCAAAGCCCCAGCGCTGGGAGCCGCTGTACGTTATTCCCCACAGGGAGGTGGAGTACAGACAGCGCTGGGAGAGCTCTCTCCCAGCGCTGGCGCTTTGACTACACTTAGCGCTTCAAAGCGCTGCCGCGGCAGCGCTTTGAAGTGCAAGTATAGCCATAGCCTGAGAGTGCTGGCTGGCACAGGAGAATTGCCACAGTTCTTGGCTTTGACACCACCTTTGATGATGATGGCAAGCTTTTGCATCCAGTTTGCCTTGTATGTTCTGTCTTGCAGACAAACTGAAAGATTAGAGAGAGGATTGTCCTTGTTTTTTTGCTTGATGTGCCCAGTGCAACAATAGTACAGTAAATGTAAATGGCTCAGTAACTTTATGCAATGTTTGTATATTCAAGAAAAGTTATCCGAAACATGCAATAGGTGACATACCCAAATGGGTGAGTGTTGGCAGATGGTTTCCGTTCTTGAGAGAAGGGTGGGATGGACATCCTGGTATTGTATTGCAAAGAAAACAATAACACTTCTAGTTTATTTTTGTCCACATATGAGTGGCTGCTTACAAGAGGGATCGCTTTTCCTCTATAGAAGCTGTTGTGAACATTTCATAATATCTCCTCTTATGGTTAAGATATGTATTTTCTTCTGTGGGTGGCTTAGTGTGTCATACAATTTTTTTTTTCTGTGTCCTTTTCCAGGTGCTGCATTTCTACTGTGACACTTGTTCTGTCCCTATCTGCCGGGAATGCACCATGGGACGACATGTGGGTCATAGCTTTATCTACCTCCAAGATGCCCTCCAGGATTCCAGAACCCTCACCATTCAACTGCTAGCAGATGCTCAGCAAGGACGCCAGGCTATTCAGGTAAGTCGCTCAAGTGGTTAAGAGAATCTTCCCTTTTGTCTACCACCAGCTGTGCCTGCTGCTACAATGTCCCCTGTGTGTGAAGGGCAAAAAGCCTCTCCTTTCAGCATCCCCTATCCTCTACCCCACCCTCTCCCTTGTTGCACTAGGTGATGTCTTTTCATTATTCAGGAAGGAACTTCCTTGTCAGCAGCAAATCAAAGGAAATGCCAACACTATTCGCATGCATCTTTGTTGCATCATCCTTTCATAAATAGGGACATCATGCTGTTTCCACGTGAGACTGTGCACAATTTGACATGTAACTTGTTCTAGGCTCAAAGTTCTAACCTTGTAAAGCTATCTTGGTTTGGAGGTGTAACATGCCTCATTGCTGCTGTATAACTGCCAACAACTATCTCCATCTTTTCAGAACAGGGACTGTCTCTTAGTATGGCTCTGACCAGTGCCTAGCACAATGGGTCCCCAAGTATGGTTGGGAGTTTTGGGCAGTGCCACGTGACAAGTAGTAAGCATCAGCTAGCAGAATTCCACTCTGTGTGGGTGAGTGGGGATCTATTACAAATATAACCATCTCAGAATAGGAACACGGACGAATTTAAGCAGAGTGTGGGTGAAGGCATTTCTGCATTCAAGGATCATAAAGCATTTTGTATGAAAGGTGTTACAGAATTAAATAGTGCCACTTCTATGGTAGAATGCAGCAGCTGTTCAACAGCGCACAACAAGTCTAAATACAGGACAAGGATGGAAGAAAATTACCATACCCCTTCAAACTACAGGAAGAATTTTGGTAGGCAGAAATGAATTTGACCAGATACACAGGTAAGGACCCAATTCGGCCATCCTTACTCTCCCTGAGTAGTACCTGACTCTGCAGGTAATCCTGCTGATGTCAGTAGAACTTCTTGCCAAGTGAAGTACTGGTCAGCGTGAGACACATGACAGAATCAGACCCTAAACTACTATCTTCTCCAAAGTTGTAATAAGTAACACACCACTTATACAGCACTGCCCACTTTCAAAGCTCTTCAAATATTAATCTTCATAACACCCTTGTAGGCAGTTTAGCCAAACTCAAACATTTAAAAGTCATAAATCAGATCTTAAACCAGATCTTGAAAATGAGATTTAAACCATCCTCCCTAACTCCCCGAAAATTGAGTGCTTTTGATTTGCCTTCTGTTTTGTTTTAACCTTTTAGAGTATATTCAGTTCATGTTTTCCTCTGGAACTCTGAAGGCTAGAATTTTTTTTTCTTTTAAATGAAAGCCAACACTTGCATGTAATCATTTGTCTTCTGTAGCTAGGACTTTAGGTATCACACCAAATATTGCAAAACTCTCAATAAAATCAAGAGATTCAGCAATTCTTGGTAGTTGTATTTTGTTTGCCCCCATCTTACAGATGGTGATACCGAGGTTCTGAGGATAAGTTGCATTTTCAAAGATGGTCTCAATCTGAGTGCTTAATTTTAGACATCTAGAATGTGATTATCAGAGGTGCTGAAAACCTACAGTGTGTAAGTGAGACTTCAGTTGGAACTGTTGGTGCTCAGGACCCTCTGAAAATCAGTTCCTGGATTTTTGCCATTGGGCACCTGAAATCCTCAAAGCACAAACTTTTATGAATGCCATGAATTAGTAGCAGAGCTGGGATTATCATTTTATATTCTACTTCTGAGCCTCTTGGCCTGTGCAGTAAACCTGCTGCATTTCCTTTTGGAGATCACAGCTCTTGTCTAAGATACCAAGGGGAGAAAAGCATAATGCTTTCACAGTAAAAATACAAAAGGAAGATAACAGCTACTTAATTAGAAACATATTAAAACTCTTCAGTTTATTTTAAATATTAATGAATATAGTTTAACTAAAGGTAAGTTAAAAGTAAAAGCAGAAACCCCATCCTAAATGCAGCTGATGGCTGAGGTATTGGAAGGATCTTTGAAATCTGGGTGTGTGGAAAAGCCACGTCTGGTTCAGTGACTGGGTTTGAAGAGAACATTAAGAAATGGCTGCAGTAATACTGTGAATAAATATATTCTGCATGTTTAACTCTGATCTTATACATTCCTTGTGTTGTTAGGAACACAGGTTACAAATCAGAGGTTGTTTGGTATATGCGGAATTTAACTCTTGATTTATTATTTTTTTAGCGCGATAGTACCTAAGAGCCCTAGTCATGGACCAGTGCCCATTGTGCTGGATGCTGTACCAAATGCAAAACAAAAATACTGTCCCAGTCCCAAAGAACCATATGATCTAAATCTGTTGTAATTCTTTTAATCTAAAAATAGACTATTATGACTTACCATCTTGCATCTAAGTAAACTGAGTAGCAGCATGAAAAATCTTTAACCAAAAAAACCCAATAACCACCACATAGTAGAGCAGCCAGAGCATACCAGTGAATCTTGACATGTTAGAATTTTTAAAAAATTAAAAAAGGTTGATATTACTTGTATTCAATTCAAATCATTACAGAGACCACATGGTAGTATTTCTTTCAGTTCCTTGTTTGGTGCTAATGTGTGAGGTTTTTGTCTGGGAACTCTTTGTAATTAAAAAACACCCACTAAGATGGAGCTACGTTTGAGAGTTTGGATTGACAGAATTACTGATTTATCTATGTCCTCTTACCAAGGGCTACAAATTGGAGTCTCTCAGCTGCCGCTGCTGGTCATGAGAGGGAGGGATTTATGTGTTGTGTTGGGAGAAATCGGATGGGAAACTCTAGTTCCCTTCTGTGCCATAGGCTTCTTGTGTAACTTTGAGCAAGTCACTTAGTTTCTCTGTGCCTTAGTTTCCCGACTGTAAAATGGGCTAATACATTCCTACCTTTTAGGGGTGCAGTGAGGATAAACACATTAGATTTTGAGGCTCTCAGTATAGTAATGGGGGCCATATAAGTACCTAAGCTAGAGAAATACAGAACAAAACTTCATAAATATGCTAATTCAGCTCTCTAGGGCAGCAGCTATCACTTTTACGTTCATACTGTGGGTAGCACAAGAAGTACTGCTACAACATAGATATTAAATTGTAGGCTGTTTCTCTCTCTCCCAGTTTCTGGAGGCTCATTCTTGGGGGTTGTACACTGTAGTCCTCTACAGTGAGCCAGAACACAGAAAATCATTGGGGTTTCTGGAGCTCAGAGATGAGTGGCTCATGTAGGGTCTAGTACATCACAACTCCTTCCAGGCCTGCTTAGGATGTCAGCTTTGTTCCTGAGCCAAGAGTTGTCAGATGTCAGATCTGTTCCATAGAAACCATGTAGAAATATTTAATGTGCCCCAAGTTTGAGCAAAGAGGAGGATATGGTAGCTAATAGAATCCCAGTAGTACAGTAACGTTGAATTTCTTCAAGCTGGCATGCACAAGGGTCTGTTTTAGTAATTAGATTATTGTTTTTTACTTCCGTTGATGTTGATGCTTTATTTGCACCAGTTGGATGATTGAGTAGCAGACTGTGCCTCAACTTTTTTTTTAAAGCAGAAATTAGCCACGTGGCTTACAGTGCCAATCTGCAAAGAGTCATATGTGTATTATCACATTCAACCTTTTCCTCCTAACTCTGCCTCATTCTTTTCTCGGCTTCTTTTACTTTCTCTCACCATTCCTTTCTAATTTTTTTCACACTTAAAACAGCTGGCAGAAGACACCTGATTTCATGATGAGTGAACCTGTTAATGACCATTCTGGACTGGGGAAGCACAAAAAGTGTTGATCTGTAAGATCTTGTAAATGTGAATCCTACAAATAATTCAGAATTGAGGGGAAAATTATATATATATATATATATGAAAAAAGCGAAATTTAGAGGGTGAGGGTTAAGCTGAAAGGTTAGTGATACTGCCACACAGGAAAGCCAGTTATGGAGGAGAGATTTCTTATTTCCAGGCCATAAGGAAAATGAAGCTATGGGTTCAGCACATGGAATAGGGAATGCTTCCCACATCTCTAGCAAATCCATATTGACAGGTCTAGAAGAAGCTGCATTCAGACCTTGTAGACTAGCTTGGTTGAGTCTCTTTTCTAAAATGTTGATACAAACTGCTTAAATGATTGGTTTTTGAGACTAACCCAGTTGTCTAGTACATCTCTACCCCGATAAAACGCTGTCCTCGGGAGCCAAAAAATCTTACCGTTTTATAGGTGAAACCGCGTTATATTGAACTTGCTTTGATCCGCCGGAGTGCACAGCCCCTCCCCCCCCGGAGCGCTGCGTTACCACGTTATATCTGAATTCGTGTTATATCGGGTCGCGTTATATCAGGGTAGAGGTGTATCTAAATAGCACAGGGAGGGCTGTGGAGGTGCAGTGCTCAATCCTTGGAGAATCAGTTCATGTTCCCGTTTTAGCAATCCCGCTAGTTGGCTGAAGGATTGGTGTTGACAGGCTTTAAAAGGAATGTTGCCATGATATTGGAACTTAAGGATAGATAGAAGTGGTAGGTTTCTGCCATGCTGATGAACTTTATGTAAAATTTAGCAATTTCTTAGAAAAGAGAAGATAAACTCTGCTTAAGTGGGGATAGGAGTTAGGATATTGAGCCCCCTATGTTGAGTTGTCTCGAAAGCATGCAAATAACCCCAGTAGGAAGTTTTGTAGAAAGGGAAATTTATTTAAACTCTATCTGAGGTTTTGGAGGAAACTCAGTTAAAAATCTGAAAAGGATGTTGTAAATGAGTTAATTCAGTCTGCCGCTCCTGCTGACCTGCATCTCAGGGTATGTCTAGACTAGGATAAAAGAGGTGTGGGTTTTAAAAAATGTGTTGGTGAACTTGTTTGTAAAACCCTATCTCAACAGGGTAAGTTGTATTTTTAATAGATATTTGAGGTGGCCTCCAATGTGTTAAAATACAATTTACACCAATCTACAGTGGTTTCAAAACATGTTGATTCAAATAAGTTGGATAACGAGATTTTAGGAATACACCACCCTGCTTAGCCTAGGCAATCCCTTAGTTGCCTTTGCTGTTGTGTTTGACAGTAAGTTGTTTACAGCTGAAGACTGTAACAGGCCTCGGTCATTAGCAGAACACAGAGGAAGTGGTTCTGTTATCTTCCAACATCAAAGACTTCAGTGTTGGTGGTAGGCAGGGCCATTAGGGCAATGCCTTTTTGTCTTACTGAAATAAATTGAGGATTGCTGAGGGGATTGCCTGTTGGCGAGGTAATAAGTAGCACCCAGCTGGGAAGCAGATGGGGTGGAGTCTGACCACCTAACACTTAAGAAATTTAAAGGAATCTAGAAAGACCAAAAGCAAAACAGATCAATCTCCCCCCCCCCCCCCTCCCCAACTCACCAGTGAGTCTGGAAGGCCACCCTAAATCTTTACAATCTTATCTTGCATTGGTAGGAATTTAATGTTTGAGAGGTGTGGAACAATACGCTAGTTGGTGAGGTTTTGGGGGAGAAAGGGATTTTTTTTTTTTTTTTAAAGCTGGAATTGATGTCAGGTCAGCGGACGTAAATTTTAAATCTGAAAACTCTAAAATGCTGCTGCCAATCCCTTGATGGAATAAAATGAGACTGATTTATCAGGACAATATTATCAAATACAGTTGCTAACTTTTTTCAGTTTGATATAACATACCGGTAATTATAATTTGATAGAGAATTGTCTGCACTACCGCTGCTGCTGCTGAACTGATTTGAGTGCTAATGTAGACAAGACAACATTTGCTCACCAGCACTGTTGCCTAGACCTACTCTGAGCTGTGTAAAATGTCAAAGGGGGTGAAAATACTGGTGCCCTGTCGCACCTAGTGCTCTTGTAACTTTAGCGCCCTCGTGGCCAAGATGGAGTCTGCTCTGCAGGCAGCTCTGGCCAAGAGACAGCGCGCGCAGGAATGCAGCAGGAGAAATCCCTTCCACCCCAGGGGCACCTGTTTCAAACCCCCCAGAGTGAACACACCCACCCACAGGAAAAGTACAATGGACATAACAAAGGGAGATATTTATTTACAGAGGGCTGGGAGGAGAAAAACAACAAGGAGAAATATAGGGGGAGCAGTAAAACAGGGCTGCATTCAAACCAAGGCCCCACGGACCCAGTGGTAGCACAGTCTGAAAGGGCAGACACTAAGCAATGTGTCTGCACACAGAGTTCAGGAGGCCTGAGCAAAGTTCCAGTGCGGTGGTGAGTCTTGGGTGCTCCTGGTCGTCTTCGGCGCCAGTGAACTCTCCCCAGCAAACCCCTCCGGTGCCCTCTTCTGCCGCTCTGTGCAAAGCCACACAGAGCGACCACCTCCCCACTTAACTATCTAACAGCCTCCCTCCTTATTCCCAGTGCAGAGTCACAAGCCCCAGTACTCACAGCCCCAGACAGCTCCGGGCAGCCGTGATACTGGGTCCAGCTCCGGCCTGTCCTTCTCGGGTGATTTCCCCCCAGCACAGGGCTCCTCCTGGCTCCTGTTCTGGGCTGTCCCCAATCGGGCTTGTCCTCCTCAGGCCAGGTTCTCTCTGCTTCCTTTTCCAGGGCCAGCCATGCTGCTTCCCCCCTCTCTCTCTCTCCAGCTCCAGCCCTGCCCCCTGGAGTTTCCCTTCTTTTTCTTACTCTCCCCCTCCCCCTTGGGAAAAAAGATTTAAAGGGGCCATGCTCTCTAGACCCCAAAGGGGTTACACTCTCACCAGTGAAGCTGCATAGTTAAATATCCAAAAAAAGGTCCAGTATCCTCAAGGCCTGCTGGGTGTATCTTTTTTCACCACTGTTTTTACACTTCTCCTTATACTTCTCTTTTGCAAGGTCCTGCCTTGTGCAGGCTCTGCACTAGTACTAAGCTAGTCACTATGTAAGAAACAGGCTTTTATTTCTAAGTTTTAAGATGCTAGGAGCTTGTGTGTGTGCTGTAAAAGGACACTGCAAACAACAGCGATAAACATTTATTATAGGTCAGCCTGTTTCTGGTCCAAAATATAACTTTTTGGCAAACTGGAGCTCCTTTTAAAGCCTAAGGACAAATAGAAACATGTCAACAATTTACAAATAAATCCACTTGAACAGCTTGTTTTTTAACTGCCGTCCCCATGCACTGAGAACGTGAAACTGACACTGATTTCGCCAGTGAAACTGGTTTGATTTTTTTTATTGCCGAAGCTGAAAGAAATGTAAAACTGTAAACTCCATAAATAGTGTCAGGTCAAACAGATTTATTCAAATCACTCTTAGATTTAAGATTTTACTTATAAAAGTGGTACACCTCTATCCCGATATACTGAGACCTGATATAACACGAATTTGGATATAATGCAGTAAAGCAGTGCTCCGGGGCGGGAGGGGCTGCGCACTCCGGAGGATCAAAGCAAGTTCGATATAACGCGGTTTCACCTATAACACGATAAGATTTTTTTGGCTCCCGAGGACAGCGTATCGAGGTAGAGGTGTAGAAATGTTTGTTTACCACATTAGGCTGATTGAATCCCTTCAAGTATTTAATATTATTCCTTGTCCTGCTGTGTTTGCTAAATTCCTTGAATTAAAATTTTAGGGTGGGAGGAGCGTCAGGAAAAATGATTGTTGCTAATGCTGGCATTTCTGCAAATTGCTCATGCCTAAAAGTTTTTTGGGAAAAGCTTATATGTAAAAAATACAAACTAAAGTTGTGTCTGCTTTCTGCTTAAAAATGGAGCTTTGTTGCTATTTCTAGTCTGCCAATTTTCTTGCCTTTTTAGCCTTATTTCCATCAAAACTCCTCCCTGTTTTTGTTTTAGTCCCCTTTCCTTCAGCTCCCCTCCCAACTCAAAACAATTCCCCCCCATCTGCACCCCCAATTTCCGCCCCCCCATCTGGCTGGTCTCTGGTCACCAGCGCTTTAACGTTGCTAGTGAAGACGTGCCCTAAGATGCTGACCGCATAGGGGAGCCACCATCTTAGTTGACGCCAGGTTGGCTTCACTTGTGTTGGGAACAATGGGAAGCAGTAGGCATCTTTTGAAAGAGAGCACCTTTTGCAATGGTCCACGCTGGCTTCAGTCCCTCTAACTCCAGTATGAGATGGCAGCCATTTTGGAGGAGGGCAGTTGTTAATATAATTATCTGTAGGATACCTTTAACTGTCAATAGAAGCTGAAGAATACACTTTCCATTATGAAGGATTACAAAAAATGTCCATTAATCCTAAAAAGTCTCAAACTACTTGTTGCACCAAATCTATGCAGTGGAGTGGGTAGAAGGAAAAACTGTGGTGAGGTGAGTATGTGCACAAAGAAAAAGAGGAAAGGGAAACTGGCTGCTTTGCACTGCTCCAGAGTGGGATAAAGCAACCACGTGGCACTGGTGAAATTAGCCCTTAAAGCTAAAGTAAAAAAGGCTTAAAGATGATGATGCATATTGCCAAACCATTAGAAATACAACGTGTAACATTCTCTGGCATTGTTGTTTGGGGTTCATTTCTGAACATTTAAATAATCTTTTAGAAAAGGAAACTTCCCAGACAAAACTTGCTTAAATTGGACCCAAGGTGGAGGGTACGTATCTGTAGTTCACAGAATAAACACATTACAGGGGATGTTGTTGTAATCATCACTGAAACAAGCGTTACTAATTCAGGAAATTCAGAGTTAGGGTCAAGGTGTAAAATTAAAAGAAATGTAAACATTAAAATTTGGAAATGCTGTAGTAAAGGCACTTAGAAAACGTTGTGACCATGAGTCAAAAATGAAAAATGAAAAATGTTTTTTAGAAACCAGTTTAATTTAATCCAGACCAGCGAATACCATAATATACTAATGATAACTGTAGATTTGTTTTGCATGGTGTCATCATAGGCTAGAAATGAAGTTACTTGCAAATGCACAGTTAAGACACCTATACCTTAACATGTTTGGATTCCTTCTAAGTTTCCTGGTCTTGCAATGCTTTTTGTGGTGATAATTGTGACATCCCTGTAAGGATTTTACTCTTGAATTACTGATCCATACTTTCAACCTTAACTCTATTTAATGTATTTTTTTATATTCACAGATAACATCTACATTAGCCAGATCCTTGACTTATGTAAACTGATATAGCTACATTAATTTCAGTGGAGCTGTGCAGATTTACAACAGCAGAGTATCTGGCTCTTGAGTGTCACATATGATTCAAAAGGGACTGGAGCAAGTCCCTGTCTTTGAAAGATGCAAATTGTTTTCATGTAGTTCGTCAGTGGGATTATCAGGTAATCCTTTTATGTAGAATTTAAATGGCATATCTCTGTCAAATCTTGGAACAATAGGGAAAGAATGGTTCTAAAAAGTCAGTCATTTTTATGCAGCTGATGTAAAAAAATAAATCAAGATGGAACTGTTTTTTGGAAATTTATGCCAGCATTTGGCCCAGTTTCTAGTTTCTAGTATATTGATCAGAGAGAAGTAACAACTTGGTGCAGCATAATTTGTTATAGCATTTTATAATGATTGGATATTGTTTTCTTCATATAGTCATCTTGCCTCCTAAAGAGTGGAAAACAGATGTGCTCTGAGCTACATGTTTGAATAATCCTAACTGTACGCAACACACAGTTCATAAGCAGCTCTCTAATGTTCCTTTTGTCTTTAAAGAAACGCACCTCTTTTACTTTGAGTGTCAATCAGTTTCTAGTTTCTTCCGCCATCCAGCTGTGGCACCCTTGCTTTTATAGCACGATGAATGTAACTGATAACACCCCTTTAATATCAAGACATCTCTGAAGTCCTAGTCCCATGGTCTCTGGAGTGTCACAATAGTAGCCTGTCTCCTATTAAATTGCAGAATGCACTTCCTCAGTGTATGCAATCTAATCAGAAGATGAACTTCTTGGCTAGAGCCTGGAGTGTCCTTGAATCCCTCTGATACCAGTTTACTGTTCCCCCTTTTTGTGGCAGCTCCACTGAGCTCCACTCTGGCTATGGAATATAGGAACTGGTTGAGCAGGTCTGGATCTGTTGTCTCACCTTGGAATGGAATGTTTGATTCAAGTATTACACATTGGGCTCCTGAGCGCAGATCCTGCCTCTCACTATGTTTGTATATGCTGGGGTGTTTGTATAGCACAAGTGCTTTGAAAATGTAAAGTGTTGTCTGTGTAAGTACTAAGTAATTATGCCTATTAATAATAAACTGAAAAATGACACATCCTCTTAAAAGCTCCCAGGTACGTGGAGAACAAAGACTATCCAAATAGAAGCTATTGCAGTGTATATATCAGAGGTAGGCAACTTATGGCACCGGTGCCGAAGGCGGCACGCGAGCTGATTTTTCAGTGGCACTCACACTGCCTGGGTCCTGGCCATCGGTCCGGGGGGCTCTGCATTTTAATTTAATTTTAAATGAAGCTTCTTAAACATTTTAAAAGCCTTATTTACTTTACATACAACAATAGTTTAGTGTTATATTATAGATTTATAGAAAGAGACCTTCTAAAAACATTAAAATGTATTACTGGCACACGAAACCTTAAATCAGAGTGAATAAATGAAGATTCGGCACACCACTTCTGAAAGGTTGCCGATCCCTGGTATATATAATAATATGGGCTTTGAAATCTGAAAGTATGAATAATACAATATGCCCGACATTTCCTCTGATACTAGAGTTCTGTACACTTTGCACAGTTGCTACTATACAGGTAGGTTTGTGGCAGAGAGCTGGCAGTATTGAAAGGTTGCTGGCAGCAATAGCTCAGTGATTGGCAGTGTTTCAGTGCTACAGCCATCCTTCATTGAGACTATTCTCATTTCCACAATCATCTGGGGTTTTGGACTGACTACTTTTTACACCCGCACACGTTTTATTTGTATGTGGTGTATTTTAAGGTTTAGGCTATGAAAACAGGAATAAAAAGACGACAAAATCGGAGGCAGGTCAAATCCTGAAAGACCAGTCTTTGTCTTTGAGCACTACATTTTCATCATCTAGGTAGATCACTCCAAAATAACTAGAAATGATCAATAAATAGTACGACTCAGTAAACCTCATTTTGGGACTCTCTGTAGGAGGCGATGTGTTCTATGGATCAATATTCAACCAAAAATGGAGCTTATTCTTTTGTGGCCTTAACAGTAGAGTATTCCTGAGGTACTTATTGAAAACCAAGCTGAGAAAGAAACTAATACCTGAAACGAAGACAGATTTAAAAATGGAGCTTTGTGGCTGCCTGAACTGATTTCTAGAGAAAATGGAAGTGTCAAAACAGTGGGTGGCAGAATTTTGAAGTCTATGGAGAGCTAGGAGAGTTTTATTCAGATAGAGTTAAAAAGATTTCTACTTGAACTGGATAATTAGACTACAGAATTAGCCTTGATTGTGTGGAGGATTCATTTTGTCTTGGATTTGTTCCTTGACTATCTTGAGGAAAGGTAACCTGTTAGAGGAAAATACAAAGATCCACATTTATCTTAATTATACACCATGTTTAAAAACAACAACAAAAAACCCACAAGGCTCCTAGCAGTATTAAAGTGACAGTTTTTAAAATGAGATTACCTCTTGCTGTAGCTGGTGAAGCTCCCGTTTCAGAAACACTCACCTTTTCACTGCAGCAGAGGAAGCTGATAAATATTTAGATTACTTGGCCAAATGCGGGTGAGGTAGAAGATGAGCAATTCATTTTGCACACCTCAGACTAGGACTGAATGAATCTGGGTCTGCCTCCGTAGCTTCACAGGAGAGTTGTGTGCCTTCTGCTGAGCACTTGCTTTCAGATCCTCTTTAGTTTTATTGTTGTGTGTGTTTGTTTAAATGCAAAACTGGAATAATCATCTTCTAAACTATTCAGCTGGCCAGCACAGCTGGTTCTTAGAACAAATGAGCTGGTTCTTAGTTCTCAGAGGCCACTTGGAAGTCTATCTAAAGCAGACTCCTAAGAGGAAGTAGAACTTGCTTCTCATCTAACTCACATATTCCAGCCCTTTCATTGAAGGGGAGCTCTGTCTTGTTTCTGTGGGAGAGCTCACAGACAAGCAGACTGTGATTACAGGAATAAAAATGGGCTGCTTCCATCTCCAGGCATCTTTCTCAGAATCCTCCTCATCACTCCATTCTCTGAGGCTGCAGTTCCTTGACCAAAACTGCTGAGCCACAGAATCTCCACTGTTCCTACAACACAGACTATTTGTTAATTTGGTCTAAGTTATCCAGGCTTTGAGAGACTGAGTTTAGGTGCCTGGAACGTCAATATCCCCTTTTTTTTCTTTTCTTTTCTTTTTTTTTTTCTGTTTCCTTTTTAAAGTAACTTCCTCTCTACTCTTATCAAGGAGATCTTCTACCAGTCAGGAATATTGCTCCCCGTGTCTTAAATTTAGATGTTACCCACATTTATAATCAGATTATAGATTTCTAGCATGACAGTCTTTTACTGAAAGTGATGTTCTTAAAAGTTCGTAACCCAAGTCAGATTTGATCCAGATGTCATAAGATTCTATAAACAACTTCCCTACCAGCCCATCCAGTGATTGTTACCTTAAGACTCTATACCTAGTTTGAAGCCCTTACTAGATAGACAGCTACTTACAACACTTTCTCTCTGTTCTGTTTCTCAGAATTGCATTTCTGAGGATTATTAGCCTCAGCTGTCAAAACACAAGGCCCTAACCATACAACCCTGGTGTATTGCACCTTCCATGCTTCTGAAAATGGTATTTAGAAAGAAGTTTACTCTTATTGTGAAATTGAACGGTCTTTCACAGATAGAAGGAAATTGCCTTGCCTGCATTCTGACTATCTTTGTATCCCTAAGGAAAAGTAATGATATCTAGATGTTCACATGGCCTTCAATCTGTACATTTTTAGAAAAATAAACTCTTAATCTATCACACAGTGATTACATTTTTTTAAAATGAAAGTGGGTGAAATCTTTGATTGTCAAGTTGCTATAGTGATGTATATTGGAGGTCGGCAGGGCCACAAGTGCCAACTCTGACCATATCTATGCAAAAACTTGGAGTGATCATAAAATACCAAAACTACAGTACTGGGTAACAGAAGGCAGATTCTTTTGATTAGGATAAACAAGGCGCATTGTAGTTTCAATTGGGTAAACTTAGAGCCATGATTGTCAGAAATTAATACATCTTCATTATTGCCTTATTGATTTGTTGTCTAAAAGCACTGACCATGTTAAAAGAACTTCCAGTCTTGGGGGAAATATATGGGTTTTTGCTTGTTAGTGTAAAATATAAGTGAAGAGGCACAAAATAAGTTTCTGAAAACTACTGTGGAACTGATATCTCCATGATAGGTCCCTGCCAAAAGTTTGACCAAAAAAATTATCTTTTTGCTTTATGCAGGAATGGGAAAAAATAGTGGTGGTGAGTGGCAGAGTTAGGGAGAAAAGGGGAATAGTCATTTTAATCACACAGCTGAGAGTAGTGAACTTTTAATATTGTGATCTTTAGGTACATACAGGAATAGGCTTGGAGGAAAATAATAAACTGGAAAAACACTTCTGAGCATGCTCAGTGGGCATTAACTTTCTTAAAGCAACGCCTAAGCTAGCCCTAGCCCTTTGACAGAACGATGCATGTTTCCCTGTGTACTTCAGTAGTGGCTGATACTTTCTGACATATGCCAGGATTTTTCTCTGTATGAGAGTTTGTACAATACTTTTATTCTGACCCAAAGCAAAAACTCCCCTATCTGCAACAGGGACAAATTGTGAGCATAGGAGGATCTGATCATAATTTTTTGCTTCATTTTGCAATATTTTGCAAATGCTCAGCTTTCATTTAGATTTTTTCTCCATTGCAAACCTCCAGCTATCACAGTGCAGAGATGTTGCTGTCTAGTAATCCAGCCTAGCAGAAAACTATCTCCAGCCAAATAATAGAAGCCCCCAGGTTAAGAATGTTCCAGCCCTACCACCACCACTGTAGTAGTTCTCTTTTAAGGAGCCTGGATTTTAAAAATGCAGACTTGTAATTCATGAACTTCTGGGTCTACTTCAGGCTTTGCCACTGGCCTTGCCTATGTTACTTTAGATCAGGCGTCCCCAACGCGGTGCCCGTGGGGGCATCTAAATGCACCCGCGTCCTGGCCGGTGGTGGAGCATCCGCCAAAATGCTGCCAAATTTCTGTAGCATTTTGGTGGCGACGCGTCTCGATGACACCACTTGCTGCCGACAAGTGACATCATCGAGAGGCGTCGCCGCTGGAATGCCACAGAAATTCGGCGGCATTTTGGCGGGTGCTCCACCGCCGCCACGGTCCTTCATCTGGCGCCCGCCAGACTAAAAGGTTGGGGACCACTGCTTTATATGACACAGCCTTATGGCTCCTGACTTTCCTATTGTAGATGCAGCCTCTCAGTCTGACTTCAAGCATATCTTTCAGCTACTGTGATTCACCACCTAGCTTTAAAATTGGTACTTAACTTCCTTGGGATGGGGTTGGGTGATGTCTCTGTGAGTTAATTGTGTGAGGCTTAATTTTTAATTTAATATAGTCAAATTAACTTGTCTGGGGATTTTGTTTTGTTTTTCTGGTACTACAGATGCCCTCAAGTTGCCCTGCCAATTTTTATTTTTATATGTTTAAAGATACAAACCCTCTTGGTGTGTGAACAACAAATAGGGAGAAACAACTGACCTGCTATATTGGGGAGACATTGAAATGGACTTAACACAAAGTGCTGTCAAATGCACAGATAAAACACATTTTTCCTAAATTTTCAGTTACAATAATTTTTAGGTGTCACTTGTCTGAATTTTTTTTTCTATCTCCTGTGGGCTCCAAATGTGCCTTCTAAGTTGACTCTCCTTTTTAATGTTTGCACAACACTTCTCTGACTGCATTGTATAAATGCTGATAGTTGACTACACTTGTGGCGAGAGGACTTGAAGTTTCAGTCTCTCTGTAAGATTTGCTCATGTCTCTCCAGTTTTAAAGTGTCAATAGACTTAATTTTATTTTCATGTGCCACCACTCCTTTCTCCAAGTCATATATAAAAAGTATTGCTGTCTACAGACAATTGACTTGCATAGAAATGGCATACATTAGTACAATGGTCCCCAAATTTCTGAGGGGGTCAGCCCCCTTTACCCCTGTCCGTGCTCCCACCCTGCCCAGGGCCAGGAGAAGGGCTGCAGCTCGGGGTGGTGGTGGGGGAAACACGGACAAGGGTAAGAGGGCTGAGGCTGGGGTTGGGTCTGGGGCTGTGGCCAGGTGCCGAGGTTGGGGGTGGAGCGGAGCCAGAGCTGGGCTGCGGTGGGGGCCAGCAGTCTGGCCTGCGACAAGGTGCAGCTCCACTCCCAGCCTTGCTCCCAGCCTCTGCTCTGGGACAGCTGGGAGCAGGACCAGAGCAGAAGGGCAGGGGAAGGGCTGGGTGGTGCTCCCTTCCTTCCCCTGTGGGGACTGGCCCCGGGCCCACTGCACCCCTTCCCCCCCGGATGTTCCTTCATGCCCCCCTGTGGGGGTGTGCTCCATACTTCAGGGACCTCTGCATTAGCGGAAAACAGAAGTCTTACTAGAAGACTAGACTTGTATCCTGTAGCAAATGTATTGTTAGTCTAAAATACTTGGGGATAAGAAGGTCATTTTGGATTCTCAACATACATGTCTAAAGAATGTAGGTTTGATATTGGACTTAATCAACATTGTACATACTAGACCAAATTGTACATTAACTTGAATCCTGGTATCAGTGGGGTTTGCACAGGCTATGTTGGGAAATAATTTGGTCCTATGTAGTGAATTTCGTATAAATTCCAGCATCTAATATGTGAAACTGACATGCACTCAGGAAAACTACATGAAAACAACTGCCTTGAACTTTGTCCTACAGCAACATTATGAGAGCACATTGACCTGTTTCTGTTCTAGTGCTGGAGGCATTGGGTTAAATGTAAGAGCCATCACCTAATGCAATTTAAATTGGTTTGACTAAGCAAGATGTGTGTTCTGTTTGTTCTCCAGCTGAGTATTGAACAGGCCCAAGCTGTGGCAGAGCAGGTTGAGATGAAAGCAAAGGTGGTACAGTCTGAAGTCAAAGCTATGACATCTCGACATAAGAAGGCCCTGGAAGAACGGGAGTGTGAGCTGCTGTGGAAGGTAAAAAGCTTTTTATATAAGTATATTTATCTGTTCTAGTTACTAACAATTAACCTTTAAGATGGAAATCTGACCTGTCTTTAAATTAGAATAGGGCCATGTTATGATGACTTGTATTTTGAGTGGTATTTACAACACAGGTAGTCCCATTTTAAAATCGAGTTGAGGATTAAGGTATTTTCACCATGAATGAGGATGGTAGAATCTGGCTCATAATAAATTAGATAAATAATTTAGATTCTAAATGTGTACTTTTAAGAACAAAAATTTACTGTCACAGCGGAATGAATAGGAAATACAGTAGCCCTGATTATTGCTGGTTCCGCAACAGCTGGCCAAAACACAGGATTTCTGGTTCACAGTGAAATTTTGAAATTTGGTTTCTGTCAGACTTCTGCATCGCCCTGCAGCAGCACTGCACAGCTCTGGGAACAGGACTTGTTCAGTTATTAAACAGAGGAATTCTGACGACTTCTTCGAGTGATGGTCCCTATTATATTCCACTGAGGATTTACGCATGCGGACCATGCATCTGCAGCTGGAGACTTTGAAATGAATAGTGTCCATTGGTCCGCACTGAGCCCTTGTCTTGCCTCGTGGTTTCATCCAAGGTGATAAAGGGCGGGGCGGACCGACTGCATTTCCAGTTCCTTCTCGCTGCTGCATGGTCTGGGTTGGAACTATTAGTGTCCTCTTTTATGTGTGATGCACTTAAAAAATATACAGTTGTACATAGCTACTTTGAGGGGTTTATTGTTTTTATAGTCGTGTTATAGTTTTAGGGGTAGAATTGGTTTCGGGGGGGGGGGGGAGTTTTGCTCAGCATGAGTCATTTCTCTCTCTCTGTCTCTGTCCCCGCCCCCCCAATGAAGGTACTGGATTATGTGGAAACCTCAGGCTTTAAAATATGCGCCTCCTGCCTGTGTTCCTTCTCAGTTCAAGCCTCCAGGGTGGTCACAGACAATTTAGTGGAGGACTGTAAATGACACAGTGATAAAATTAAAGACTTTGCTCAACTAACTATTTTATATGAAATAAACAGGCTTCACTATGTAACCATTCACTGCTTTTATACTCCCGTTCTAAGGTGAAACCATCCATCCAGAGGTGATCAGTCCCTGAATGAGAAGAATGGGTATAAACCTTTCTCTGCTGGATGGGTGTGCCTATCTAAAATCAGTGTAGTATTCTTTTTATAATCAATTATAACAGCTTAATTAGCATTACATCCACCTTTTTTTACCATAATTAAATATTTTCTATTTTCTCATCGGCTATTTAACATTAAACACATTAATTAGCATCTGAATAAATACATATCAATAACTATCAATATAACATTTTCCAAAATTTTAGCATTTTATCTAAAATACTTGTAAAAAAAACAGGACCAAAACATGTTTACAACATGACCTGGGGTTATTTCCTAACTTATCTCCAACTTGCTTCTGAGCTGTCTCACTTATTTCACTCAGCATTACTCCTCACTGTTGTCAAGCCCCAAACTTAGGCCCAGCAACATGTTCTTCACTTACATTTTAGCACATTTCTATTTCAGAAAAACAAACATCACTTCAATAGGCCACACGTCTCTAAATTTTGAAAGTTGCTATTGTGACATAAACTGAGATTTTGGTTTTCCTCATTTTAAAAAACTAAAAAAAAAAAAATGGCAGAGAATATCTTTTTACCACTTCCCAGCACTCCTTTGTACAGGTGGGATTCTACATGTTCACAGACACCAGATTTATTTTCAGAATTAATTTTAAAATAGCCTCCTTTTTTAAATGTATCTGTAAAAGAGGAAATGACCAACTGCTGACAGCTTTGTCAAAGTTTTTCTTTTAACTCAGTACATCCAGAAAAAAAATACAAGTAGCGTTTTAGGCCTAACTTTTCAGAAGTGATTAGTGACTTTCTAGTCACTTTTGAATATTAGGCCTTAGAGAGCTGTTCTAAGGCAGGGATGAGCATCTTGTTAAAATGTCCATGTTGAAAACACACTTGGCAGAAACTGCATGCCTTGTAAGTTTAATAACACATGTCCACACTTCCATTGCAGAACTTCTTCCTTCATCTGTTAAACAGTCAAGCAAACATATAACTGCAGTCTTCAAACATGATGCACATTGACCAGAGGGACACACTAGCTGAAATTTCTGAATGTTTGCTTGACTGCATAACTGATGGTGGAGGTACACTCTGTAACAATGAAGTGATTACACATTTCATTAACTTTCCAAGGCATGTGTTTTTGCCATTAACATCTTGAATGGATTTCTAAAGTACCCCACCCCACACCCACACCCATACAAACTGGAAAAAAAATTGTCACTCTGCCTATAAATCCTATTATGCCAGACACTTAGTGCTCCCTGTGACTGGAAGATGGGACAATTGCAAAGCAAGGAGACTATTTTTAGTTAATAATGACCTTTCTTTTAAATAGCAAACTAATGCAGCAAAACTTCATAGCAAATGTGTGTGTTGCTTTTAAGTAAGGCTATATTTGTCAGAGGAGGGACCAATGATTCTCAGCAGGTTCATTTTGCAATAAGTATCCACATTTCCCCTAATTATTTTCCTCACATGGACTACATCTTCATAGAGAGTTTGTCCTGTAGATCACGTCCCCTTTCATTCATGATCTCCTAACATCCCTGTGGCAACTACACTACAATTTTATGTAGGAATTAGGAAAGCAATACTAGAAAAATATTTCTGAACTGCTAGCTGTCTTTTAATATAAATGTAATGGGTTTGTTTTGTTTGTTTTTTAAGGTGGAAAAGATTCGTCAAGTCAAAGCCAAGTCCCTTTACCTGCAAGTTGAAAAGTTGCGTCAGAATCTAAATAAACTGGACAACACTATTAGTGCAGTTCAGCAGGTCCTAGAGGAGGGTCGTAGCATGGATATTCTCCTAGCTCGGGATCGCATGCTGGCTCAAGTGCAGGAGCTGAAGAATGTGAGAGGCCTTCTACAGCCGCAGGAGGATGACAGAGTCATGTTCACTCCTCCTGACCAGGCTCTGTATATGGCCATTAAATCAATGGGGTTTGTCAGCAGTGGGGCTTTTGCTCCTCTAACCAAAGCCACTGGGGAAGGTCTCAAACGTGCACTACAGGGCAAAGCGGCCTCCTTCACAGTGATAGGCTACGACCATGATGGTGAACCACGCCTTTCGGGGGGCGATATGATCTCTGCAGTGGTGATGGGCCCAGATGGAAACCTGTTTGGTGCAGATGTCAATGATCAGCAGAATGGAACCTACCTGGTCAGTTACAGACCACAGCTGGAGGGAGAGCATCTAGTCTCCGTCATGATGTGCAACCAGCACATAGAGAACAGTCCGTTCAAGGTCATGGTAAAATCTGGGCGCAGTTACATTGGCATTGGACTACCAGGGCTTTCATTTGGCAGCGAGGGAGACAACGATGGCAAGTTGTGTCGCCCCTGGGGAGTTTGCGTAGACAAAGAAGGGTACATCATGGTTGCTGATCGCAGTAATAACCGCATTCAGGTGTTTAAGCCCTGTGGCACCTTTCACCACAAATTTGGCACTTTGGGTTCCAGGCCTGGTCAGTTCGATCGCCCTGCTGGTGTTGCCTGTGATATCTCGCGTAGGATTGTCGTGGCTGACAAGGATAATCATCGCATCCAGATCTTTACATTTGATGGGCAGTTCATTCTGAAATTCGGGGAAAAGGGAACCAAGAATGGTCAATTCAATTACCCATGGGATGTGGCAGTCAATGCTGAGGGCAAAATCCTGGTCTCTGACACGAGGAACCATCGGATTCAACTGTTTGGACCTGATGGTGTGTTTCTGAATAAATATGGCTTTGAAGGGGCACTCTGGAAGCACTTTGATTCTCCAAGAGGTGTAACTTTCAATCATGAAGGTCATCTGGTAGTGACAGATTTCAACAACCATCGCCTCCTGGTCATCCATCCAGATTGCCAGTCAGCACGCTTCCTTGGGTCAGAAGGCACCAGCAACGGCCAGTTCCTGCGCCCACAAGGCGTGGCTGTGGATCAAGAGGGGCGCATCATTGTGGCTGATTCTAGGAACCACCGAGTGCAGATATTTGAGTCAAATGGTAGTTTTTTATGCAAATTTGGCACTCAGGGAAGTGGTTTTGGTCAGATGGACCGACCTTCAGGTATAGCTGTCACCCCTGATGGCATGATTGTTGTGGTTGACTTCGGAAACAATCGAATTCTCATCTTCTAATCTGTGTTATCTGAATTAGGAAGAAACTGTCTCAGGGAAATTCTTTTTAAGAGAACGAAAAAATACAACGTTAATTCAAACCTACCTCATCTTTAATTTTTTACAGATGAATGTACTTATCTTTTCTGCGGGGAGTGATCCTGTAAAGTTATAAATTCTATCTACCTCATTATCTTTGTGTTCTCCTCCTCTTCCCCCCTACCCCCTCCCTCCCCCAGCAGTAAGTTTTACCTCTTCCCCACATGGGGCATCATGCACAAACATGTGTTGCTGTGCACATTAGGTGGTTGCGTGATACATTCTGTAGACAAAGCCAAAAAGGCGCTCTATAATTTTTTTTAATGGGGGGTGGGGAATCAGTAGCATTAGATATTTGTAGAGGATTTGTGTTCTTGATCGTACTGTAGTTTCGTGGGGGGGGGTTGTTAGGTTTTTTGTTGTTTTTTTTTTTAAATGCTGCTGCAGCAGAGAACTTTTTCCTGTTCTCCTTTTTATACCTCAGTGTGTTTGATTTATCGTTCAACATAGTGTCTTGTTCCCAGAAGACTTTGATCTTTTTGTGGAAGTGGGTGGGGTTCACTAGTCAGGAAAAGCAAGTTTGCTTTTTTGCATATGTGTTTTGAAAAATGCAGTAATCCTACAGCACAAAGTGAAACCCCTGTGAAAATGCACAAATTTCTTGGGGGGGGGAATCATTTTTGGTGACTTAGTGTAGTTGTCATAAAAAGTTTAATGAAAAAAGCAGGACTTTGTGTAATGTGTTCTCTATTCTATAATTTCTTTATAGCCTTTTGTCTGATTATTAGTCTCATTTTAAAAACAAGGTTCCATTCTTCCTTCCATCATATGTATGTCACTGTTATGTGTATCGATGCCTGTTACAAGGAGCATCAAAACATGGAAGAATTGACCCCTGGAGTTAAAATTTGTTTCATGTGAAATGGCTGTGGTTTTGTTTTGTTTTGTTCCCGTAAAGGCTTTAGTTAGGGGAGTAAAGATTAATAGGTTTGTCAGGACAAAGTAAATTTTCCCCAAAATAAACATAAAGCACAACTTTGGAAATTCAGGGTGCATTTCAGAGAAGTCCACATTTTTAAAAAATCAGATCACAAAACCAGTCAGTGACATCAGCTGAACTTTTTTGTTTTTTTCCCCTCATCCCTCCTCCTTAAATTAAAAAAAAAAAAAAAAGTTGGATTGAAAGGTTCGAAGAACATTTTTTAATGTACAGGCATTCTTAATGGCCCCTGGTGAAAGGTAGCCAGCATGAGAGAAAATGGAGCCATATAAAGCTCTGCATCGTCATTCCATGGCATCACCGAAAAACTGCATTTAAAATGGGGACAGCATCTAAAAACTACACTAGCCAGATTCTTTAAACACTATAATCTGCAAAACTTGGCTCCAATGGGGATAGGAATTTCTTGTTTTTCTGAGAAGCTGAGATATTGAGGAGGGGCTTTGGTTACCAAGCCATGAGAATTTGATTCCTTAGTGGATTACAGTCCACATTTCAATAGCTTGCATCTTAATATGTTAGCTATTGATGTTGACATGGACTCTTGAGAAATTGCCTTGCCTTCTGGATGGGACTGTTATTGGCAAACCATAAAGGCTAATATAGGGGCTGGAGAGTTTTTGCACTGTGCAGAAATTGAAGAGTTCATGCATCAATTTGATTTTTTTCCTCTGCAGTGGTGTAAGATTAGTGTTATCAGTTCCAGCAAGAGAAGAGCCCTGGCTGAGAAGCAAGGTTATTAACTAAAAGGCTGAAGGAGAAAGGGTTCATCTCTTCCCCCAGCCACCACATACGTAAGCAACCTGAAAAATTGAAGCCTCTTTTTTCATATTAATAAGAAATTTCAAGGTGCACTTTTACTTGCTTCCACTGCTTTACCTATTACCGTAACATCTCCAATAAATTCATTTCCTGTTTTTAGAAATCCTAATCATTTGTCCAGGCTAAGACAGCAGCCACTTAGGAAGGTGAGGATTTTAAGAGGTGGACAATGAAGAGGGAGTCAGTGAGATCACAAGAACCCTTTTAAAACAGAAAAACCCTAAATTATACAGGATAATGTAACCGTGCTACTTTCAGCTAACACCTCATGAAGCAAATGCTCAGCAATGGGTATCAGCTGGGCTTAATTTTAGGGATAGTGTTGTTTTAAAAAAAAAAAAATAATCCAAGATAATCTTTTAGAGAGATCTGTCATTAAACTTGTATATGGCTCTTCAGAATTTGTGTGTAATAGAAAGCAAATTACTCCTTTTAGCTTTCACAGCCCACTTTCCTTCCTTTTGTGATAGCCTGTGGAAGTTGATATTGTTTGTTTGTGTGTTTTTCTGTGTGTTTCACTGAGAGAATTATTTGTAACTTGGCTGTGAAAACAAATTAGACTCAGAGACCTAGATACCAAAGATAACCGGTTGAAAGCTTTAATTTGACAACTTGCAGAATCCTTTCATTTCACCTCTTTGTCTTATTAAAAATGCTTGGCCATCTTTTTTACCTTGACCTTTGTGGTTGTCACTGCTGGATTATGCCAGAAAAGCTATTATGCTTAATGCTTGTTGATGTTGCCCTTTTGTATTTTCTGTTCTCCCTGCGCGCCCCCCCCCAACCCCCAGGCATTTTTTTAAAAGTATCTAGCTGCTCCTGGCATGCTTTGAGTTGAATTGCAGCAAAATGCTTCTTGACTATCTCCATCCCTATATAGCATAGAGATGTGAAGGCTGGTGGAATTTCCATTGACTTTCACCATGTCATATTATGTTGCTGCACAAGACTGGAGAAGGCCACACACCTGTCTTTATTTGGGGGAGGCACAATGTCTTCCTTTACAGTTGCTGTTTACTTAATTCACTGGCTCTGCTTACAGCACAAACAAGACTATTTGACTTTGAAGTGTTTCACGTCACGTTGGGAGGCTTTTGTTTTTTAAAAAAACGGCTGTGTGGCTACCCAAACGATTTCCTATACTGTTACTGTAATAGATAGTGCTAAGCACACTTGCTCTCATTGGAAAATATTAGTGTAGCTTATAAAATGGAGTGCTTATAATGCAATGAGAGTAAGTAGTGTAATATTATAGGAAAAGTTTAATGCCAACATCATATACCCCATAGGGGCTTGTTTATTTGGTATATAATTGGTAGGATTTCAAATCTGGCTCAACGTTTGTTCTATGTATGTTCATGGACAATTGTTGGATAATGCCTCCGGTGTCCTGATACATGTAGAAAATAGGCGAATTGACATACAGGACCGGAGTGTAGGAAATGTAAGCAAAGGTCTGACACTGGGTTGCAAACGCCTGAATTTTCTTAAACTGTTCAGTATAATCTCCTGAACTGGTAGAAGTGGATTAGGGGAAGGAGAAGGTTGGTTTATCTCTTCACCCCCACCTCCAGGCTCTAGCTTTGGAGAAGAATAACAGATTTGGATCTACAGACTTGTGCACTAAATGCTCCCAAAGGAATTTAACTGTGCCAGGTTAAACCAATGTTGGCTGTCAGTAAATTTTCGCTTTGTGAAATGTTATCATCAGTTAACTCTCATCATCTCCTAATTCAGCCATATGAAGCAGTCCTGTTATTTCAAAACTGTTTTAGTGAGAGTTTCAATGATGTCCTGGCTGAGGGCTTATGAGGCAGCCATGGTGCTAGATGATGCAGTACCCTCCGGTAAGTCACTCCTTTAATTTGTACCCTTTAAGTATAACTTATATGGGGAAGCCCACAAGTGCATACCATAAAGAGGGAAAAACCTAAAATTTGGTGTATATGAGGGCCAAAAATAATCAAGTTGGAAACAGAAGAAGGCACTTCGTTGTGGCATTCCATTGGAATTGCTGGCGATCGACTCAGTCTGTTTAGTTATAGTTAAGCCAAATTAATTTATTTCAAGAGCAGTCTTTAGGCTTGATCCAGCCATATGTTTTATTTCTTTTGAAGATCATAAAATTTCTATGTTCAGTTCTGGTTTTTAAAAAGTGCCAAAGTGTTTTTATTTTTATTTGTTAAAGGAGTGTATCCAAATGGTGCCAAAAGGTAATAGGGTATTTAAAAGAAAAAAATAGAGATGTTTAGACAAACAGTTTGGAGCTGTCTAAAAAATTAAACACTGGTACCTTGCGTTAGACAAATATTGTACCTCAGGTCCTTGAGTCCTTTGGAGATCAGTGGAACCCAGTTTGCTGTGGTACAGAATGCACAAATAGAGACCCAACTGTTTTTGTTTCTTAAAGTTCTACCTCACCATGGAGAAGTAAAGCATCTACCTCAATTTCGTATCAGGCAGGTCTCAGAAGAAAGTGTTAGTCTGCATGCAGGAGAAGGGTACATCCTGCCTGTAGGATACACATTTTTGTTTAAATGGAAATATTAGATGTGTACAAGTGGCTATTTTTGGTTGTTGTTGCCTCTCTGTGGAAATATTAGGCTGCCCTTGCTAAAGAACTGTAAATAAAACCAAATATTCGTACACTCAGGCAAATTAATTCTAATCATCCTCCTGTAAATTTGACTCATTTTCACTAGAAATTATGCAAACTGAAACTAATTTTTTTTTCAGTATTATGACGCTACTGGTTGACATAACATACTTTGTGTCTTTATTTGCAGAGTTCTTATGTCCTTAAGACCTTTAGGTCTTCTCTCTACAAGAGAAAAATATTTTATCTATTTTTGCATGCCTACAAATGTATCCTGTCAGAAAAGACTCTAAGGGTATAATTTCTTTAAATGCAATGCTATACCAAATGCTTGAAGGGAATGAGATTGATTCTTTGACTTGGTGATTGTATATGTAGTTTTCTTGATGCAACAGGATGTTTTCCACCATGACAGTGCAACCAAGTTCCTATTCCTGGAAGGCAATTCAGATTGAATGTTCTTACCAGAGGCAGTTGGGTTTTTATTTGACTTTAATAGTGGCATTCAACAGACCCATTATTTTACATGCGGAGTAAAGTTTAGAGAAGCACATTATCAGATTACTGTATTAAAAATTCTTGGTGTTCTCCCCTAGTCATTGTTGAGTGACAAAAGTTAGAAGAGTGGGTACAGAAAACCACTAATGGTTATATGCTGTGTTGGGTTTGGTAAATGTTATGGTGGAAAATGTACCTTGATGTCTTTTTAAGTGATCTTACGGGTTAACAAGCCAATTTGGCATCTTTTTCCATCATGGTTTAACCAATAATGGTTCTAAAAAAGATTTGTGTACCTGCATGGTCTTAGACCTTCTCTTAATGATTGTATCAGCTTACAAACTCAGGTAGATATTTTTGTTTTAAAGCTCTTTTTACAGAGCCTTACTGACTGAATGTTATGTGTCTATGTAGTGAAGTAGGGTAGATACCTTTCTTTAAACTACCAGACCAGTAAACTCCTTTATAGGTTTATAGAATACTTCTCAGTCTATGTAGTAGTTTCCTTCAGAGAAAGATGTCTTGTTTCTGAGTTTTGCTTTTTTTCCTCCTAAAATGACTAAAAAGTTTTTAACTAGTTTGTAAGGTGTGTTTAGTCACCCAAATTGGCGGGGGGAGGGGAGGGTTCTTACTGTATGTGACTATTGTTTGTATTGTGCATTACTTGTCATGCCTATCTTGGTTGGTGGTTGATACATTTTAAGGAAAAAGAGTGAGGGCCCATACATACCATTTAATTTGGTCCTTTGTTGAGGCATAGTTTACAGAAATTGGAAACATCAAAAACAAATGGAAGCTCTGTCCAATTAAGACCAGTGTAACAAATTCTGTAGACAGTTAAGACCTTGCTTGATTTACAGCAGATACAAGCGCATCTTATAAAATGTAATTACTAAATTAGAAGTACTGTCATCTTGACCTAGCTCAGCACAGTAATGCCATGGAGCTTCGAGAATGATTCTGTCAGTTCTTGGAAGTTGTGCATCTTGAGTCAATTGCTCGTGTAGTTTCCTGTTCTGCTGCACTCTACGTTTCTATTTTAGTGATTAATCATGCTGTTTTTCTAATAAGAAAAAATGCTCAGTGGGACAGACATTGTTCTGAGCAGCTCATTAAAAACAGAGCATTTATAACTGTTAATGGAACAGGTCATGTCAAAAAACCCCTTCCATTAACACAACTCCTACCATCCAAAAAAGGGTTCACTTGTCTATTTAGACAAAAATTGCTGGGCTTTGTAACTTAAAATGTTACGTACTGCAAAGAAGAAAGCATGACCTGTTATTGGCAAACTGTTATGTAGAACAAACTAACAATGTTAGAGAACTCTTGTGTTAATGGAGGCTTCTGAATGTATCTTTGTGGTCCATAGAGAAGGCTGAAGGATGTAGCAAGGAGATGGATGTATCAGCTACTGGCAGCCTTAAAACAAAGTCAGTGTCTCTCTGGACTTTAAAATGTTCCTATGCAGTTTATTTTATTTTTGTTTAATCAAATAAATGTGAGTTTTTCATGGCAAGCTTGGGTCTCGTGTGTGTGTGTGTGTGTTATCCATTTAAAAAAACTTTGTTGCATCCTCTAAGAAAGGACAAAGCACATCTTGGAGAAAGTGAAACTGGTTCTCTGTAAATGATAAAGCTTCTAAAACAAAAATTGAGGAAGTGTATGTCGTGTTCTGAAAGACCAGAGCAATAAAGTATAGGAAATATGAGACCTTTGTTAAAAATACACCAAATTCTCTTTCCCAATAATATGCAGGTAATGGTAATTTGTTGCAAGGCTAAAATGTTTTCAATTTAACAAATAGTTGGTTTTGCACCGCGCCTTTATAAATCAATATCACTTTTGTGAATGAAGGATGGTCTTTGGTTAAGGCATGGGCCTTATGTCAAAATATATCCTCAGTTCTTCCAGAGAGTTCCAGTGTAGCCTTGGACAAGTCGATTCATTTTGATGCCTCCATTTCTTCATCAGTAAAATGTGGGTGATATTTGGGTGCTTTACCTCTCAGAATGCTAAATTTGTTGTTTGTGAAGTACATTGTGGATCCTATGGCAGGCACAAGTGCCAGGCAGCACAATTTAAAGATTGCATAATAATTGATCATGCAGGCAGCAGTCCACTGTAGCTCACACGGCTTTGGACAAATGTTGAAAGAAAATATGGGGAGGGGTGTCTTCAATAGACTTAGAGATGCTCTTTCTTCCCTCTTGGCTTTGACCCCCCCCTCCGAGTCAGGTGAGCATTACCTCATCGTAGTCCCAAACTGACCAAAGAAAGGGGGGTGACTCACTCAAGAGTTCAAGAGATCATTTGTTGCTGCCTAGACCAGTGTCCTTTGTTCCTGTGAGGCTGGGCTGGGTTTGTCTCATACCTGCCCTGATGAAGTATGAACTGCCCCTCTGCTCTTGGAGATGTTTTGCCTGGGTTTGTGTTAAACCATGAGGACACATTTTCAGCCTCATAACTATATACATGAAATTACAACCTATAACATTACTATAATAACAAGGCTCAGTACATCATGACTCAGTACATCATGAGCCTTCCGAAGACACCCAACATGACAAACGTTGCATTAGATACCACACAATCATAATATAAGGATGAACATGGGGGAGGGGCGGGGTGTAGCGTGTTTCCCCAAGGTACAGAGCGTCACAGTGGGCGTACCATGGATTTATACAGAGACATTGTTATATTTTCTGATTTTCCCCTTTGACTTTCGGGGAGGACTGTTACTGAAGTAATTGAAGAGCACTTCTGAAAATTCCCAGCTTACCTCAAATATTCTGAAGTTGACTTTTCTTGACTTGGACCCCTCAGCACAGCAATCCTTTCCTTGAACTCTCTTGCAACCCACAATGACTCAGACCACTGCTTTTGCAGTAAACTAGACATGGTGAGGGGCTGAGGCACTTAAGTGGATGCTAGTGGTCTGAGATGCACTAGCCAGCAAGTGAGCCTCAAGCTCTTAGTGACTAGTCTGTTAGCGACCCTATATTAGTTAATGCTTTAAGGTCTTGCCTATTCTTGGCACTTTTGTTAAAAACTTCCCACCGCTACTACCACTAGTTTAGTTCCACCACTGCTCACAACTATGGAAGGACTAGTATAGAGTAGAATGCCAATAGCCACTGCTGTTTTAAGGACCTTGTGGCTTTGACTTCTCTGAGATCTGGTAGGTGACGGGACAGTAAAAACACTGGTGGCCAACTGTAGCTCTGTTTATACCAGACATCGCTGGAATGCTGAAATGCTGGAAGCCCTCTGTGCCATCATAGCCCTTGAGGTACATTGATTTGAAACCATTGCCTGTTCCCCAAAACCCAAGCAGATGCCATTTGCCAGCAGGGGTCTGCCAGGAGAGGGTGAAGGAGTGATCATTTCAGAGTAGCTCTCTGGATGAGGCAAGAGACTTGCTTCTTTTCTTTAGTACATGTACTTACTGCTGTGAGGGAGGTGATCAGATTGAATCTTGCACCACTGACTTGAATGGGAGCAGGATCAAGCCCTTACTGAGTGACAGCTTTGTTGGTTATAGGATCTGTGTGACTGATGTCCCCACATCCCATTCTTGGTCCTGAATCCTGGAGCATTTGCTACTGAATCTTACAAATAACTGTTTATTACATTGGTTAAATTAAATCCTCTTCCAAATTCTTTCAGAGCTTTAGCTGGACCAGGGGACCCAACAGCCTTCTTGTCTGCCTGCCTCTTGAAGCACTTTGGTAAAGAGACTAAAATAATGAGGGGAAAGTAGGTGTTGGGAAGCAATACTAGAGAGGAGGGATATTGCTCAGGAGATATGTCATGTGACTATTAAGGAGGAGCAGGACATCTTCAGCTTTCTGGAACTGGCTAATCAGTCAGTGTTATGTTAAGGCTAGGAAAAAAATTATAAAATGGATGTGTGTAAATATTAGAGCTGTTAAGCGATTAAAAAAATCAGTCGCGATTAATCATGAATACCATTTATTTAAATATTTTGGATATTTTCTACATTCTCAAATATATTGATTTCAATTACAACACAGAATACAAAGTGTACAGTGCTCACTTTATTTTTAATTACAAGTGTTTGCACTGTAAAAAGAAAAGAAATGTATTAGGTGAATTGAAAAATACTAAGTACTCTAGTGGAATCTCTTTATCATGAAAGTTGAACTTATAAATATAGAATTATGTACAAAAAACTGCATTCAAAAATAAAACTATGTAAAACTTTAGAGCCTACACGTCCACTCAGTCCTACTTCTTGTTCAGCCAATTGCTCAGACAAACAAGTTTATTTACATTTGCAGGAGATAATGCTGCTCGCTTCTTGTTTACAACGTCACCTGAAAGTGAGAACAGGCATTCTCATGGCCCTGTTGTAGCCGGGGTCGCAAGATATTTATGTGCCAGATGCGCTAAAGATTCATATGTCCCTTCATGCTTCAACCACCATTCCAAAGGACGTGTCCATGCTGACGGGTTCTGCTTGAAAACTATCCAAAGCAGTGCAAACCAACACATGTTCATTTTCATTATCAGAGTCAGATGCCACCAGCAAAAGGTTGATTTTCTTTTTTCGGTGGTTCGGGTTCTGTAGTTTCCACATGGGAGTGTTGCTCTTTTAAGACTTCTGAAAGTCTTGTCCCTCTCAGATTTTGGAAGGCACTTCAGATTCTTAAATCTTGGGTTGAGTGCTGTAGCTATCTTTACAAATCTTACATTGGTGCCTTCTTTGAATTTTGTTAGATCTGCAGTGAAAGTGTTCTTAAAACGAACAACACGTGCTGGGTCATCAGCCAAGACTGCCATAACATGAAATGTATGGCAGAATGCGGGTAAAAGTGAGCAGGGGACGTATAATTCTCCCCTAAAGAGTTCAGTCACAAATTTAACACACTTTTTTTTTTTTAACAAGTGCCATCAGCATGGAAGCATGTCCTCTGTAATGGTGGTTGAAGCATGAAGGGGCATACAAATGTTTAGCATATCTGGCACACAAATACTTTGCAATGCTGGCTACAAAAGTGCCATGCAAATGCCTGTTATCACTTTCTGGTGACATTGTAAATAAGAAGAGGGCAGCATTATCTCCTGTAAATATAAACAAACTTGTTTGTCTGAGCGATTGGCTGAACAAGAAGTAGGACTGAGTGAACTTGTAGGCTCTGAAGTTTTACATTGTTTTGAGTGCAGTTATGTAACAAAAAATCTACATTTGTAAGTTGCACTTTCAGGACAAAGATTACACAACAGTACTTTTATGAGGTGAATTGAAAGACTATTTGTTTACAAATATTTGCACTGTAAAAAGGATAGTCAGAATATTTCAATTACAACACGATATATATTAAAATGTAGAAAAATCAAAATATTTAATAAATTTCAATTTGTATTCTCTTAACAGTGCGATTAAAACTGCCATTAATCTTGATTTTTTTTGTTAACTGCGATTGACAGCCCTACTAAATATTTCACAACTGAGATCAGATCATTAGTTCTTAAGGTTTTTTTTGTTTGTTTTTAAATATATAGCCATGGTTTTGAAATAGTGTTTGTGCTGCAGGAAGATATTGAAGTGAAACTACAAGTCCACATTAGCATTCAGCCTCCCTTAGGCTAGAAGAGCACTCTTATTTGATGGAGAGTTAAGGATGAATAGTTCCGCTCAAGTGTGATTAGATATGTGGTATCTGGGGACCAACAACTCCATGCTTTTTCAAACCAGTGAGTGTAATATTGCATGCCTTCTAGCTGAGCTGAGAAATGCTGAAACAATACATTCGCATTTCTGCATGTGAATACTCTACATTCCTAGGAGGGGGAGGGAAAAAACCTTTATTCAGGATGAGACCACACAGAAAGCATCTTTAAACCTTTTTGTGTTTAATCAGTCAATGTACGGTGATGTGACTGAACCCTTTTATAAAAATAATCAGGTGTCACCTTTCAAACATTATTTCAGAATACTTTAGGCTGAGTTCTGAAGTTAAAGTACATAGGATAGGGGGAAATATACTTGCCAAACAACTGATCCTGAAACAACATAATATGACAACATGGAAAGATGCATTTGAAATATTACCTGGCCAGCCTGGACTTCAAACACCCTGGAGTGAGAGGGCGTAGAAGCTAATTAGCTCTCCACTAAGCAAAAACAGAGTTGTGACTTTGGCACCAGCTCCTGGGTTTCACAGTCCTGGCCCATCACTTCATTTGAAGGCTTCTGTATTAATCAAAATACTTCTCCAGGGCTTGGTATCGTAGCCTAGACGTTTCCCACTTTCACCCTTTCAGTAAATGCTATTAGCTGGCTTGCCCTAAGTTACTTTTGTTTGCCAACATTTTCCCACTGCTGGAGTTAAATACAAGCAGCAATGACCATTCATGCACTCAAGAGTACTTGCACTGTTGTGTTCACAGGTGGTCACATCACTGTTTAAATTAGGGCTTGGCTACACTTACAAATTTGCAGCGCTGCAGCAGGGTGTGAAAACACACCCTCTCCAGCGCTGCAAATTGCGGCGCTGCAAAGCGCCAGTGTGGTCAAAGCCCCAGCGCTCGGAGCGCGGCTCCCAGCGCTGTACGTTATTCCCCACAGGGAGGTGGAGTACGGACAGCGCTGGGAGAGCTTTCTCCCAGCGCTGGCGCTTTGACTACACTTAGCGCTTCAAAGCGCTGCCGCGGCAGCACTACCGCAGCAGCGCTTTGAAGTGCTAAGTGTAGCCACAGCCTTAGACTTGCAACAAGCAAGGCAAGTCTCTAGAGCAAGCCAGCCTGCTACTGTTCCTCCTACAGGGGATGCTGGCCACTGCATAGGTGATTTATCTTACACACTTTCCTGTGCTCAGAGCTCATTTGCATTGCTATGTTGACAGCACTGGCCTGCAGCCCCTCAGAGGCTGCATTCCTAGGAGCATACTTTCCAGTGGCTAAAAACAAATGCATAGGTATGGACAACTATGGGGTACTGAAGAAATGTAGCTGAACTGACCCACAGCTCATTACTACACAGGAATGGCCAAACTGCCTGAGACCAAAGGTCTGGCTATGCCAGTCTGACTACAGCCAGTAAGAGAAAGGTAAGGAACCCACAGTAAGCAAATGCAGGTTATCTATCCCCCTCATCCCAAGGAGATGTAATGGTGATTATCCTAATCCTTCCAAAATGTTAGTATTGCAAATATCCAGCGTGAGTTGGTTGGTACGGAGGTAAGAGATGTGCAATCCCTTTTGAATTATGGTACATTTTTGGCCACAGTGACTATGTAAGCTAATGTCTTGATCAGCTACTACCCACTCCCATTCTAGTGACTATAAGGATGTAGGCTACTAAATACCAGGTGTACTGGTCATGCTGGCTTCACAGCAGCTTTTAAAGTGACTGCTTGGGGTTTGTTGATAGAGCTGAGTGATTGCTGTAAAACCTGGACATGTTTTTTTTATTTTTAGAGCAATGCTTTTGCACATTATGTGCAGCAATTGTTTTTAGCACTAATGTTTGTAGAGAGTAAAATGCAAAGTTACAGGTTTGAGTATTTGTAAAAAGCAGGGTTTAGCACTGTGTCTGAGTATTTGTACCACATGTACCTGCCAGATCCCATAAACAGTAACACAGCCACCCACCTAGGAGGAGTAGTCTGCAAGTTTCACTTTCCAACTAATCCAAGAATGAGTTCACACCCTAAGCACTTGACCCTCCAAAAAAGTTAGTTCAAGGGCTCAGGGTGCACTGCAGCCTCTTTGATTTAGCACTGAAGCTGCTCTGTCTGGTACACTGATGGTCTTATACCCACAAGGACAGCTGGGAAACAAGGTTTAAATTCCAATTCTACAGCCTGTTTTACTGGCTCTTAAATAAGCCATGGCAGTAGTAGGAATCCAGGGAGGCTGTGTTATGAAGGAAATTCAGGTGCATAGTTTGCACTGAGTCCCTACCAACCACTCAGGGCTATAGCTATGGGGAAGAGGAAATGTTCTCTCTCAAGGCACTGAAGCACACCGTTCAGACATTTTCATATACATTTAGGGCTAGTCTACACTGGCAATGCTAAAACGCTGCAATGGCAGCTTGTGTAGTGGCAGCAGAGTACTGGGAAGAGCGCTCTCTCAGCGCTCTTAAAAAAACAACAAAACCCTACCTCCACAAGGGGCGTAGTTCCCAGCCCTGGTGCGCACGCTACACTGGTGCTTTACAGCACTGAAACTTGCTGCACTCGGGGGTGTTTTTTCACACCCCATGAGTGAGAAAGTTGCAGCGCTGTAAAGTGCCAGTGTAGACAAGCCCGTAGTCTGACACTTGTCTAGTCTCATGGTTAGCATTTGTCCATCCTTCCTGTAAAAGTTCTTGGGGGTGGAGGTAAGAGACTTCGCCAGTCTGGGTTTCTGCCTTGTATGTGTAACGTAGCTTGTTGTGTCTCAGATATTTATCTACAGAAATGTATTAATAGCTATTAATAGGTCTTTAAAGTTAGCTCTGAATATTTTAGATAGTGGTTTGTTTGCCTCTTTAATAATTGACTCAACCCTGAAATTGGCAAGTTAGCTCAGACTAGACTGGGGTCAGGCTGCAAGACACAGGAGACACACTGCTGTGTACAAGCAGGCGTTAGAAGCATTGTGTGTAGCAAAACAGTATGTGCAAGGGAGCTTAGGTAGCCCAATGAACTAACACCCATGGCTCCTCTCCTAGTCACAAGTGAAGAGGTGTTTTAGTCTCTATCTTCCATTCATCCCACCATATAGTTTAGTAGTGATGGGCTGTATTTACTGGGAGGACACAGAAGAAACCCAAGGCTCCTACAGTTCACAATTCTGATGCTCTGATGGATACCATAATCAATCCACTCTATACTTTTCATGATAATAAATCAGGCTTAAAAAAAAAAAGTTATACATGGCAGAACCTATACAGGGAATAGATTTAAGGAAATAAAACCATACGCCTAGCTGTACAAGGGTTTTAAGATTGGAGACAGCTGATGAAAGTCATCTATAACAATCTCTTATTGTAAAACAGAAACTTTCAGATAGTAGCTGTCTGCAGGTAGAGAATCCAGTAAGTGTCTCAGCAAAAACAGCAGAGAAAACTTGTCGCCGCTATAGTAGCTACAATACTATTGTTTCTATGACCTCCTGGTTAGCACAGGCCAGACTAGATGATCACAATTGTCTCTTCTGGTCTCAGGATTATCCAAAAAGATAGGCTGGCAGAGGACTCTTACTTTTTGTACAGATCTGATGATGAAGGTTTATCCCTGTTCCCTGAGAAGCATGACAAGTAGAGAGCTTGTGCAGAGGCTCTCCTTTAACAAAAAGAGGCAGCTGCACTGTCTGTACTGAAAATTAATGGAAGTGAGAGGTGATGCAAACAAACTGCTCTGTATGAAAAACGCAGAATCAAAACTAATGACTACCGCAACCAGTGTGAATTAAAATGATTAACAGCATAGCCTGAATCTATCATGCCTGTTTGTCATTAAAATAGAAATGTTCCCCAATAAATATTTTACAAATTTCTTCAGACATGATTTTTTCATTGAATTTTTTTTAATTAAAAATGTACACAAGCCAGCACATTCCAATATGCCTGGTATTCTGGTGGCTGATAGAGAGTTTAAAAAATATACAAACTCACAAGCCCTCCTCTATAGGGCCCGTCAGGTTATAGCAAGACTTCATTTCCTCTGAACAGAGGTGAAAGCTGGCATCTGAATGGGCTGGATAGGGTGGACTGGCTGAAATATTGGCTTCTTTCGCATATCAGTGTGTGTTTTCACTGAAGGGAGAAGCTGGTTTCTTTTGATTATCTGCAGTGCCAGTTGAGTGTTACCTACAAAACAAACAGTTTCTAGTTAAAATTCACTTCTACCCATGACAAACTTGAGTCACAGGAGACAGAAAAAAAAAATCTTGAAAAATCATCTAGACAACCCCCTGCCAGTAGTAGCTCCTGCCCATGCAACTCAGGTAAACCTTATGCTGCAGCTGGCGTATGCTATTTCATAATGATCAACATACTGATAAGTGGATGTCACCTACTACAGATGCACAAACAAAAGAAAGTTGAAGCAACAATCCTGCTCAATTCTAGCTGCTGTTTCTAGCTATTAACAGTTACACCTTCAGGACAGACACTTGACTTTAGAGTTGGCAGAGTACTTGACACTGTGAATCCCCAGAGCCGCCTCGCCCCTACATCCAACTTGGACTTTTGTACAACCCTATTAGATCTGAAAACAAAGGTTCTTAGACAATTATACTCTTTTGCCATCAGTGATCTCTCAATCATCCCACAGACTACATAGTACATAAGAAATGGAAACACAAGTACGACATCAAGGATACACAAATCAGAAAACATTAAAGTTAAGATTCCAGCTTAAATCAATCATGCTTAGAGCTAGTCCACATTTTTCAAACAAAGTTTCATTGAAAAATGGCCTTTAAAAAAAAAACAACCAACATGACCCTGAATTGTTTTCGGTTTAATGAATTCTGAAAAGATCGGGTTTTGAGTTCTCTCCCCCTCTTTTCATGTTACAGGACTTGAGAAAGAGTAATGAGAATTTCTGAACTGAAGTGATGTTTCTATAAACAACTTTAGTTACACTGAACATCTATACCACTTTGAGGAGGAGACCTGAAAAGGAAAAGAAAATGGGATCGTTCTCTTCTGCTTTGTAAATTCAGTTAGTAAAGCCAGAAGTGTTTCCCAAAGTTTGCTTTAAAAACTAAACAAAAGAAAATAAAAAACTTTGTTTTATATAGAGCTGTCATTAGCGTAGTAGCTGTGCAGTCAAAGAAACCAGGTAAGCAAAATCTGGTTAATTGAAGGGACCTCTGTTTTAAATAGTCTGAATAAAAATTTTGGTGGCACCTGTTTTTCCTCAAAAGATGTCTTTGTTAGGAATTCAATGTAAAAAATAAATCTCACTCAACACAAATTATCACAAAAAACCAAAGAATGAGATTTCATACTTTTTTGAAAATATAAATTGAAAAATCTTAAAGGAAAAACTATCAGCTTAAGTCACACTCCTCTCTGAATGTTTTATGTACTATTTTTACTTGTAACGCATGATTGTAACAGATTAGAGTGGTGACAAATTGAGCACCAACAGCACTTTCTGTTCAGTTATTAATGCCCCAGTCCTGCAGGTGGTTCTGCTCTGGGGGTCCCTTGCATCCAGAGTCCTGATGGCTTCACAGGGCTCCAAGTGGGTGCTTGGTTGTGTCCATGCACAGCAGCTCAGAATGAGGGCCTTCATTCCTGTTCCATGTGGGTCCTTCACACAGAAACAGGGGAAATAACATTTGCAGGAATGGGAAAAAGTGACTCATCTTACAGTAACTGGAGTCCTTTGAGATGTGCTGTCCATATACACATTGCACTATTGGCGGACATGAGCAGTACCCAGAGAGTCCCTGTGCTCCACATAAAGGGCAGCATGCACCAGTGCTCCTCTGTTTCTTCTGAGCTGCAGAATCTGAAGGGTAAGGACGCCAAAGTTGAGCAGATGGAGGGTGTGAGGAATGTGCATGTGAGTAACATCTCTCCAGTGAAGCTGATGATGATGCTTGAGCTCTAGTTGAATGAGCCCAAGGAACCAAGTGGCTCTACTATGGCTACTTCACAGCAGGTCTTGATGTAGTTGGAGATTCAGTTTGATGGTCTCTATATTGATATGGCTGATCCCTTTATTCTTTTTGCAAAAGGGACAAATAGCCTTGGAGAATATGAGAATGGTTGTGTCCTATGCAGACAGAGGCTAATACCCTCCTGCCATTTAAGAAATGTAGCATTACTTCTGCTCTTGAGGCAAGAGGCTTGGAAAGAATACTGGCAAGTGGAACTCAGTAACCACTTTTGTCAGGAACTTGGAATGTGTCCTTGAGATATCTTATTGGAATAGAAGATTGCAAAGGGAGGGTCAGCCATCAGTACTTGGATCTCTTACCCATCTTGCTGATGTGATGGCCATCTTCGCTGAAGTGTAAAAAGGAACAGGTAGCAAATGGTTCAACTGATCTGCTCATGAAGGATTGAACTACTAAGTTGAGGCCCCATGGTGGAATGAGGTACTCGATCGGTGGGAATACGTCAATCAGCCCGTTTAAACATTTCATCATAGTCACATGAGAAAATAGTGTGTTTTTCCAGTGGGGGTGGTGAGCTGAAAGTGAACCCTGACTGAACTCCAATGACAAAATTATTTTTCTTTAGTTCTAGCAAATAATCTAAGATTTGAGGTATCAAAGAATTGTGAGCAACAATCAGCCTTCTACAGCACCAGTGGGAAAACCTTGTCCATTCTGGCAGGTAGGTTTTTCTTGGAGACCCCTTCCTGGTGTTCATAATGATATTCTTCACTGGAGGACATCAGGCATATTCTACCAACAACATGCACCCAGGAAGGATTTCAGTTCTAGATATAGGATCTCTGCCTTGTTCTGTGACATGAAGTCTGGGAGCAGAGGTGGGTTGGGAGGTTAACAGGTATAGCAGGTCTGTGAACCAAAATTGGCAAGGCTATGCCAGGGCTATCACAATCAACTTGTATGAATCTTGCTGTTGACCCTTGCAGAGCACTCTCAATATCTGAGGATAGGCATATATTAAGGTCCCTGACCCTGGAATCAGGAATGCATTTGCCAGGAAGCCCAGGCTGATGCCTCTCCTAAAACAAAATATTCAACACTTCCTATGACCCCATGTGGCAAACAAGTCTATCTGGAGGTGACCCGAGAACAGAGTTCTTGATCTCCCAGTAGTGATTCTGGAAAAAGTGCCCGCTCAGTTTGCCTGCCAATGTATTTTAAATACCTGGTAAGTATATTGCTGATAGGACAATCTAATGTTAGATGCATCAGGTCCACAACCTGACAGCATCTTGGCTCTGCATTGTTTTTTGATGTAGAACATGGCAATTGTATTGTCAGTCATTATCCATACCAATTGTCCTCTGATAAGTTTGAGAAAAGTCTTGAAAGTTTTGCATAAGCTCTGAGGCTGATGTACATCCTTGCTTCCCATACCATCCAGAGGCCTTGCACTTTGAGTAATTTCATATGAACCCCACCCCCATCGTGATGCATCTGTCACTATGTGATGGGGGTGTGTGTGAAGAGAATGGAAATCAATCCCCTTGCAGATGCTTAATGAGTTTTTCCAGCGTGTTCAGGGAGGACAGAACTAGAGAAGACACACAAAGATGCATTACTAATTATGACTGTTGGGCAAGTATACCATCTTCAACTGGTGAAGTCTGGCATGTGGTGTCACAAAAGTGACATAGAATACATGTTCTAGTAGCCATGAGACAGATCCTTGCTATGGTATTTGGGTTTTGTTCCAACTGACAGATGAGGGACAGTTGGTTGTTGAATCGGTCCTGAGGGATGTAAACCACAGACTTGGTGGAATTTAAGACTGCTCCTATGAATTCAATGTTCTGGACAGGAATCAGGCTGGATTGCTGCAGACTGACTTTTGAGGCTAAGCTGCAGCAGAGGTATAGGGTAGAGGCGGATGGAGTCTGAGGCACATTGAAGAGGAACTCATATTCAATGTCTGTTGGGAAGAGGGGGTGCCACTTGGCATAGGAAGGGCTGATAATTCCCCACTTAGTGCCACCACTGTCTGCAGTGTTGTTGAAGGCTGTGGTTTAGATAGGGGGCAGTAAAGGCAGTTTGCATGACCATTGGTTATGGGCACGGGCCCTTTGCATGTGGGGCAATACTTAAACCCAGGAGACACAGATGAGCCCATCCTGGGTCTTGACAAGAAGTCAAACTAAGCTAAAACTTATCTAACCAGAATATACTGTAAAACTACTAAAACTACTAAAAACGGTCAACATTATTAATTGTGCAGTAGGAAGCTGCTGGCAGTTGTACAGGCAGTGAGCTCAGTCTGAAGCCAGATGTGATTACGAGGAATGGAGGAGTGCAGTGCGCTCTGCCCTCACATGCCCTCAATATGGAGCATAAGAACTCTCAGGGCACACGTGAGAGGTCTAGGTACTGCTGACTAAATACTCTGGGCTCAAGTGCATGATGCAAATGTGCATATGGACAAGCAATGAAGGAGAATACTACACTGAGGACGTCTCAGGGGTAGGTCTAGTACATAGCACTATTTAACTCATTTTTGGAAGCTTAATAGGTTTCAAGTTGGTGTCCCTTAAAAAACCCAACAAACCTTTTAGTCCTTCTTTATACAAAGGTGCAAGAAAGTGCATAAACTTTCTCATCATTCAATCTCCTACACCTCACTAACTGATAGGATTTTGCTCAAACTTTGTACAAAAGCAATTTGTCTTGGAGACACAATGCATGGAAAATTTCAGCCCTGAAGATGAATGCTTTGGAAAGATACGAGTGTGTAAGAACAGACATTGTTTTTAAGTCTGCACTACAGAAGGCACTGCCAACCAGCGGTGTAATTTAGGCTAAGAGTCTTTAACTGATAAATACTTATTTTTACACAAAGGAAACATAAAAAGAACAGGAGTACTTGGGCATCTTAGAGACTAACAAATTTATTTGAGCATAAGCTTTCGCGGGCTAAAACCCACTTCATCAGATGCATGCAGTGGAAAATACAGTAGGAAGACAGATATATATACACAGAGAACATGAAACAATGGGCGTTACCATACACACTATAAGGAGAGTGATCAGTTAAGGTGAGCTATTACCAGCAGGAGAGAAGGGGAAAAAAAAACAAAAAAACCCACACCACTTTGTAGTGGTAATCAAAATGGCCCATTTCCAACAGCTGACAAGGTGTGAGGAACAGTAGGGGGGGAAAATAAACATGGGGAAATAGTTTTACTTTGTGTAATGACCCATCCACTCCCAGTCTTTAATTTAATGGTGTCTAATTTGAAAATTAATTCCAATTCAGCAGTCTCTCAGTGGAGTCTGTTTTTGAAGTTTTTTTGTGGTAATAGTGCGACTTAAAGAGATGGCAACCAATGGCGCCATGTAGAAGCGTGTACACACACACACACACCATGGACAAAAAAAAGCTTTGGACTTGAAATGTGGGGAACAATTAATTGCACAACTTGCTGAGCTGTAACACATCTGAACTCAAAATCTAAACAGACAGTATATTTCTGATGCTACTAATTGCTTTATTCTACTGCTTTGGCTTCAAAGGTTCCTTGGTAAAGTCTGCAGTAAGGCCTAAGATAATAATTAAACGCAAGCAACATGAGAGGCACAGGGAGCGCCAAGCAACATAAAAGGGGTTAAAATTGTTTAGAAAAGATGCTAAAATTACTTACCATTCTGTAGTTCAAGATACACAGCCAGTAGAATGGCCTCCGGGGGAATTTCTTTGGGATGGATCAGTGAAGCAGCCTTATCCCAAAATGAGAGAGAAAAAGGTTAACAACACAACAGATAATTCAACAAGAAGGAAAATACCAGCTGGCAGGATAGTTATAAGACAGGGCAACAAACAAACCAAGGTACTATTTTTCAAATATAAATACCTGCCATCAGGTCCATGTATGCAAAGAGGATGACAGATGATCTGCCTTGTAAGAATATTTCGCACCTCTACTCTGAGGCACCATCTGCTTTTTACATACATACATGACAAATATAAATGAGTCATTCCTGAGCCAATCTGAAGGTTTTGTTTGTTTTTTCTTGGAGGGGTGATTTCCCAGATGAGCAATTCATTCAAAATCTCCCTACAGTCACATGACCAGATCCTCCGTTATGAAGCTAATGAACCTATTCAGTTGTGCACCAGCTAGGGATCTCTCTCTCTCTATTCCCAATCTGCAGCAGTTTGAGAACACAGTGAAATGTCATTGTCTCAGCCAATCAGAGTGCAGGAATACCATACAGTTACTTAGTTCCCTGTGCTCAGCTTGGTTGCCAATGATTTGTACAGATGTTTACTTCTCAATAATCATATAATATTTGATTCCCCATACTCTGATCAGCTGACAGAGGCAGCCTACAAGGATTTCATGATCACAATACAATTATTTCTCAAAAAAGTGTGTTTTAAATATGCAGCTCTCCGATCAGTCACTCTGATCTCTGTGCTCTGACTGGTTCCTTTACTCAGGGCTTGGCTACACTTACAAATTTGCAGCGCTGCAGCAGGGTGTGAAAACACACCCTCTCCAGCGCTGCAAATTGCGGCGCTGCAAAGCGCCAGTGTGGTCAAAGCCCCAGCGCTGGGAGCACGGCTCCCAGCGCTGTCCGTTATTCCCCACAGGGAGGTGGAGTACGGACAGCGCTGGGAGAGCTTTCTCCCAGCGCTGGCGCTTTGACTACACTTAGCGCTTCAAAGCGCTACCGCGGCAGCGCCTTGAAGTGCTAAGTGTAGCCACAGCCTCAGAAAGCTCAAGCACAGTGTTATTCCTTTCAGTCAAAGCAGAAAAATTCTCGGGATTAACATGCAAAGAAAAACAGCAAGGGCTGTCAAGCCTCTGAAAGGGAAAATGTTATTAAATATTTGACTAATTTCCCTCCTCTTCATCCTTCAACCTCAACTTCCTTCCCTCTACAGCTGAGCAAGCATCATTGTTGTATTTGTGTTCGTCTTGTTTACACTGGACGAAAACAGCCCTTCTCCTAGTCAACTTTGAAACGTGTAAACAAATATATTGCAACTATTCAAACAAAAGCCTTGCTAAGCTATGAGGAAAGGAAGTAAGGAAGAAAAGAATGGTAAAAAGGAATGATGATGGGGGAGGAAAGGCTATGATTTAAAAAAAAATAATTTCCCTTCCTGAAGTTACTTTGAATTTCATTTTAAAGTGTGAACAATTAAATATTTCCAACACAACAACAAAGATGCTTCTCACTAATCACCAACTGGTAGACTCAGGGGCCTCCAAGTTTATTTGCTATAAAACCCCTTAGCCTCACAGTTTGTTCAGCCCAAAATACAGCTATTACTTCACTAAAAAGGGAGAATACTGCAATTATATTAACTGAACCTGTACAAGTGCATTTGGTTTAATACCCCCTCAACACACACACACACACATTCCTGAAAAGTCTGGGACCATATTTGAGAAAACTAAAAACACGGGACAAAACAATTCTGTATAAAAAGCTCTAGTCCAAGCAGTACAGTTAAAAGACTAAACAGCAACTTGGGTAACTTGGTAGCAAAAGTGCTATTTCACCATTTTGATTTGCCCTATTTCTCTCTGCAATAAAATCCAATGGTGTCCCTGCCCATTGTTTTTCTAGTTGGTTTCACTGTGCAGTGAAGTAATTCCCTGTGTCCTCTCTTTCACACATGGTGGTAGTTACATGTAGCACCCAGTGACATGGATCTGCTCTATTGAAAGGAAGGAAATGAACAGCTTTGAATAGCTTCAACTTCAATTTCTTCAACTTCAGTGTAGTATCCTGTTTTGGACAGTGATTAAATTATGACAGCCTAAGTTATTCTGCAGAGAACCCTTTTTAGTTTTACAGAGAGGAGAGCTGCTACACCAAGGGAAGAAAGGAAGAGGGAAGTAAAAACTAGAAAAACTGTAGGAAACTGAACTCCAAGGATAATTAACTCCCTCAGCCTCAGGAAACCCCTAACCTTTCAGCACGAGTATTTGCACATTTTTTGTAAGTACTCCACAAGTGAAATTCTTGCATTCAGGCAGCAGAAATGGGATGTTTGTGTTTAGATTTTGATGTGACAGATAACAGCTATAAAGCATCCTAACTTCCCACCAAGGCAGTTGAACTGCTTTACAGTCTTAAAAGTAAACTAAAATCAAGTTTTAGCAGTCCAGTGTTTGGACCTAAAGCACCACAAAAATTCTACGTTTAAGGGCAATAACTATCACCGGTTTTGGGAACAATTAAGTTTCAGATTAATTTTAAACCCACCCACAAACAATTTAAGGCAAACGTGAAGAAAAAGGCTAAAATTACAGGCTTAATTGACTGCTTTAGAGAGTTTGATGCTTTTGGCTTCCCTTTAGCCACCCCTGTGTTTTTTAAAACAATGAAGCTAAAAGGGATGTTAGCGTGATGCTTGACATAATTGAGCAGGGCCGTCCAGAGGAGGGGGGCAATTTGCCCCAGGCCCAACAGGCCCCCACAAGAGTTTTTTGGGGGCCCTGGAGCGGGGTCCTTCACTCGCTCCGGGGGGCACGGAAAACTCTTGCGGGGCCGGGCCCAGGAGCTTCTTCCGCTCCCGGTCTTCACCAGCGGGGGGGTCCTTCCACTCCGGGGCGGAAGGACCCCCCACTGGCGAATTACCACCAAAGCGGGACCCGCCGCCGAATTACCACCGAAGACCGGGCTGCACTTCAGCAGCGGGTCCCGCTTCGCCGGTAATTCGGCAGCGGGGGGCCCCCGCCGCGGGTCTTCGGGGCACTTCGGCGGCGGGTCCCGGAACGGAAGGGCCTCCCGCCGCCGAAGACCCCAGGCCCCCCGGAATCCTCTGGGCGGCCCTGTAATTGAGAACAACTTCATTAGAACTAATCCAGAACAGCTCGTTTAAAATCGTTCTAGACCATCGTATCAACATGCATTTAGATAGAACACCCAAGAGAAATTCACCTAAGCAGACAAACAGCTTTGAAATCAGGTGAATACATAAAGACATGATTAAAACATTATTATTGGAAACATTTTTTAGGGTTATCTTCTGGTTGAAAACATATAGCAAGCTTTAACTGAGCAAGTTTGAGAATTCTAGGAAGGATAAAGGGGAAAGATGAGGGGGGGAGGAAAGGCTATAATGTTTTCTTAAAAAATCATTTCCCTTCCTGAAGTTATTTTGAAGTTTCATTTTAAAGTGTGAACATAAATATTTCCAGCATAATGACAAAGATGGCTCCTATATAAGAGAACAGTACATAAAGCTGTCTTGAGGTTTGTTTTTTCACCTGGTGGAGACACTTGCGAGCTTTATCATATTCACTTCGCAAGCAGTAAGCACTGCCAAGGTTAAACAACATCATTGTTCGTGCAGAAGTGACTGAACTGGGATAACACTGGGGTGTCTGCTTGCCAGCTGAAAGAAAAAATAATCAAAATTATTTCACACTTTTGATTTCATTCCACACCGTGGCAAGACAAATGCCTGCATTACTTCTGGATTCTGGAGCTATTACTTACAAGATTCCATCACCTCATTTTCTCCTTTGTCTGACCCTGTAGAGACAAGAAAAGCCAGAATGTTCTGTGAGCCTTCTTAAGGCTTTCAAAAGAAAACCCTATCGTTTTATGACAGCAGATTCAACCTGTACTTTCCCTTCATAGACTGACTATGGTAAACCAGAAAATCTATCAGCTTGTTAGAACTTGTGGACCATTTAGAAAGCTTTCAATTTTCATTTAAGGGGTTTGCTTATCTAAAAACATCTTTTAAATCTACAGTATAATGATGGGCAATAAAGTTTAAACTGCAAATGTGCCATTCAAATCAGAACTGCTACTGATGGGCTCTACAGTAGCTGTTATTACATTCCCCACCCACCAAAAGCGTTGGAAGATTTAAGATACAGATTTAACCATCTTCCCTCTCATATCCCCACAGTGTACGTCAATGTCATTTAAATTCTGAAAATGCGCACAGAGGATGAAAAAGGGTGAAGTGTTAGTGGGTCAGAGGCCCAAGCATTAACTGTAATTACATATTTAATAACAAACTTCCAACAAATGATATTTAGACAAACTGATGAGCAATACATTAATTGTGTGTATTTGTAATTTAGTTCAAAATACACACAAGGTAAACCAAAAACTAAGGACTAAAGAACAGACCATCCGCCTCACAAAAAATGCTGCAAATTTATATATGTTGCAAGTTACAGAAGGAAGGCAGCTGAAAGCACGACCGGTTCTAATCAGGTGTAGACTCATTAACCTTGATCCTGCTCGTTTGAAGAGATCCCCAGGGAAACATCAGTGACGTTCTCAGGGTTCAAGTGAGTAATGGCATCAGAGATTCTGTCTAGAGAGATGAGAGCCTCTGCTGCATACAAATGGCCAAGAAACCTACAACAGCAAACATTCAGATACAAATTCCACTTAGACAAGTCTCATTACCACATTACTGTTTCAGAAGAGAAACTGGATGTATTTCTTTACCTGAGTGACAGTTAGCTGCATTGAAAATATTATGGAGACCTCTTTTGTAAGTGACAGTCATTTAATTTTTTGTAGTATTGGAGTCTAAAATGGCAAACACTTGTGCATGTGAGTAGTCCCAGTGAAATCAATCGTGCACAAGAGTTTGCAGGATCAGGGCTATTCTCTATTTAATAATAAATAGCACTTATGTAGGACTTTATCCATTCAGATTGCTATTCAAAAAACATTATTTAATTCTCACAACATCCTTGGGAGGTTGGTATTAGTTTCTCCATTTGCCAAACGGGAACAGAGACAATGGCTAAGTGATTTCACACCCAGAAGAAAAACCACCAACCTGCTACTAGAGTCGGTTACTAAAACCGAACAAAACTGCAAGCATAAATTTATACCCCAAAGAGGGAATATAGGCTGTCAATTCTTGCGCTGTCCTACAGGCCTGTAAAGCACCTGGGAATGGGCATCCCATTATGCTAACTAGTGCTCCTGGGAGCTACTGCAATACAATTACCAACACAAAGATGTTTATGATGTTTTCCATTTTTAGCTTAGCACAAGTAATCTGCATTTTTAAAATTAAAATGTTCTAATTAAGATTGCATATTAGAAATTACCACAATATGCACATTAACAAGCAAATATTAAATTTAAAACAAAAGTTGAATACAAATTTTATATACATGTGTAAGACATGTAACAATATAGAATCCATTTCAAATTACAGCAAAGTTGCTTTGTTTTGAGTTAATGATTAGCACGCACAGGAATTTGACAGTTTGAATTAAAAGGCAAAGCAATTATAATATAAACTATCCATGAACTGAAGCATTTTAATCTGAAGCACATAATCTAAGAAGTCAGAGAGAGTCACCACAACAGACTGCCAGCTCCCTCCATGTAATTTACCCCAATCAGTAACATGAAGAAAACAAGCATAATTACCACAGAGAACAGCTCATTTCGCAAGGCAAGGAATGTAAATGGCTGTCTTTTGCTTCCAAACATTACTCTGATCTGTTATTTCTCCATTTGGGGCACAAATAGTAGCATACCCATTACAAAGCAGTTTGTAGTGGACTTCTACATTTAATAATATTTGGGTCATAAAAGGACTGTACAAAAGCTACAATGAAGTAACATTAGGCATGTAACAAAAACAAAATTAAGATCAGTTAATTTCTTGGACATGAGTGGGTTTAGCGTGTATATTGCCAGCAAAGTACTATAAGCATGACTGGATTAACTCATTCCGTCATATGTATGTATGGCAACAGATTTGTGAAACCCACCATGAAATATCACTGATAGCCAGGAAGTGAAGGATAGGGTTCAAGATCATTTGTTTGGTTTTTTAAAACAAAAAGCCTTCAGAATTGTATGACAATAACAGGACCAAATATTACACAAGTGCAATCTATTCTGTAAATGTAGTTGGATTTCTTTCAAAGTATCTTGCTTATCTTTTGGAAGTTAAAAGCCCCTTTGAAGCTAATTTGCACACTGAATACCCAGAAAGTAGCAGTCTTTGTGAAGAGCAGTTATTGCTCATTCACAGCAGTTTAAACATTAAATACATATACAAATAAGTAACTAGCACTTCCATAGCACTTTTTTCCTGTAGGGCTCAATAAACGTTACAGAAATAGTAAGCATTGTTATCCTCATTTTGCAGATGGAGACACTGAAGCACTGAAGCTCTGTCTCACAAAGTCAGTCAGTCAATGGCAAAGCCAGGAATAGAACCCCAGGCCTAAAACATCCACTTTGGCACTCTAGTCACTGGACCAAACTGCCTCTTCAGGATTAACAAGCAGCACCAAAAAGTAGTTACAGAATCTGACCATTTCAATTATACAGATTTCATATTCAAAATGTTAGGCCCCATTCCTGCTTGTCAGTGACTATTTTGCCACAGACTTCAAGGGGAACAAGGTCAGATCTAATATTTGTGTTCTTAGACTTAAAGGCAGAACTGGCAACAAGTTAAAAATGTTGGCACTTCAACTCAGACTCTTCCAGATACCAAGGGCAAAAGAATGGTCATCCAGACTTACTTAAGAGATCCTGACAGCTTTGGCTGCTGAAGAAGTTTATCTGCATGATTCAAAGCCATAAGGTTATCACCCAAAGCCAGAGCAACATAAGCACTGCAGGCAAGTATTGAGCACCTGGAGGAGGAAAAGAAAAGGAAAATGTTGTAGTTTCAAATCCAAATGTAACTGTCCAATTCTTGTATTAATAAATACATATAGAAAATTCTTAAAGACATGCTGGGTCCTTTTAAGAGAATTTTGGCAAAAGAACAGCTAAGCCATTGGGATAGCTGATTATTTGATATACTTCTAAGAAGACCATAATCCTTTTTTCAGATCACACCGTTTCAGACCTGACTTCTCTATGGCACACATTACAACAAACGTAATCTGTGACATCGCGCAAGGGATTGGTTTTCATAGTTTTAAGCAGTTCAAGAGGGCCTGTTGCCTGTCAGTGATTTGGATGCCAAACTTCAAATCTGTGAAGAGGCTGAATGGCTGGAATAACCATGTATAAATTCAGGATTCCTACATAGCAACAGTACATGAACATTTAGCAGTCTATGAAAAGTCCTATCTTAATCTCCAGAAAACATGAGCTTTTAAAAGCTAAGTTATACCATTTTCTCCAAAGCAACTGTACTATAGTCCAGGAACCTGCAACAGGAAACATGTTAAAATGCTCTGCACATTTAGGCTCAAATATTTTGTCTACAAGTACTCACTGGATGGAATAGAATTTGTCCAGCAAAATAAAGTTCCAAATTCTCACTTTATCAACACTTTGTAATATTCAGAAAATCCACACAAATTATACTTTGATTTTATTACTTGTGTTCTGGATTCTTTTAGCCTTGAATTTCAGATAATATATGTTCCCATTTTATGAAGCAATAAAGTGATACTGCAAGTTTGCAGATTTCTGCATCATGTAACTTGATATGTAATCTCCTTGCATCACAGATTTATTGTAATAAGCCTTTTATTTGAAAATTGTTAACAGCTACTTGGGTCGATCATATTGATACTTTCTAGTATTTGTACTGTATGAATGTGACCATAAAATCTTAAAGTATTAAAAGTAACAGTCTGAAGTTTTCTACACTGATTCCACTATTTTAAAACTGAAAACACTGATTTCAATACATAATTGTAGTGCTGTATCAGAAGATTCTATGAGATAAAAGTGCCAGGAGATATTTAACTACACAGTCTTTTAGATGTTACTTGTGCAGTTTCATGCATTTCTAAAGCACAAGATTTCCTGAAATTCTTGTAACAAAATCTGAACCACACATTCCACATCTTCAAACAATAGTCCCACATCAGGATGTCAGCATTAGGTCAAGCTTTTATAGCTTGTCATTTTTTTCCTTCTCTACCCCTCAAACACAGCACTTTGGAATATTTTCCACTTCATAAGACATAGTCCAATGTAGGCTTGCTTTGTCTTCAGGGCATGAGCCTTCACCTTCCTTGCCTTGGAACTCCCTGCTGCAAGAACAGATTCTATCCTTCTGCAGGGAGGAAGAATGGATCCTCAGACAGGTCTCATGTTGGGAGTTGACAGAAGAGTGCATTTGATTCTTCTGTCAGGAGGTGGGCTATTACAGCAACAACTTTCTGGCAACTGTCAAACCTACTTTTGGTCCAGCAGTAAGTTATGTCTTTATTCCTGTTTCCCAGGAGGCCGGCTCTTTAATTATACACAAACACTATAAGAAACTTCTCCACTATTTTCCCCACCCTCTATTCCTCTTTTCATGTGACATATGAGCATGATAATCTGAAGCCGCACAAAAGCTTTCAAGAAAGGGAGGAAGGCTTCCACCTCAGCTCCCTAAAATATTCTTGAAAGGTTGCCAATAAATAAAAGAAATAGCACTTTCTCTCGTACCGAATTCTAACTGGCATGTTTTCTTCTATCTCAAGGGAGCACTACTTTTAACAAGGAGAATGGTAAAGGTATTTAGCTGATAAAACTAATCTGTATAAAAAGGCCAAGCCTGTACTGACAGAGTTGTTACTTGCATCTGTCCGAAGCCAAAATTTGCTCTCTCCCCTCCACATCTTTCTATATGTTCATTTTTTTAAAATTTTATTTATTTATTTTAAAAGAGACACTTATTTGCCATCACAAATTACCCTCCACTGGAAATGCTACTGGTCTGGAAACCCTCATATTAATTAGTATTTTAGGAAAGAGACACCGTACAGCAACAGCCAGCTAGAGAAGAGCAAGATGTTTACATCAAATTTTCTTGCTTGCAGTATTGTTCCTCTCACCACTCTGATTCATTGTCAAACCTGTTAAACCAAACAGTCAACAGATCTGACAGTTAATCAGAGTGGAAGAATTGCATCACAAGGGAAAAGACAAACTAGTTTCTCCTCCCCCCCATGAGGATTCTGAGAAAACTCCACAGGCTGCCTTTAAGCACTGGAAAGTCCCAGCATTAGTCTGCTTCTCTGTTCCCTAAAGTTTCGTTTGCATTGGAAAAAAAAATTTTTTTAAACTGCCAGATTATGTCAAACAACCTGTTGTGCGGGACTTGACAATAAGATATGTCAGCCCTCAAAGAGTCAGTTTACTGAACCTAAACCAGATACTGAAATTAGCTTAATCCATGTAAAAAGGCTAACCAGGATAAATCCAGTCATTCAAAACTGATTGAAGGGGAGAGCTACAATGACATACAGTGCAACTCTTTAAAGATATATCAAACAATGGAATTTCTGGAATAATATGGAGAAAAGTCTACAAGCTGAAATAAATACAGAATACCAAATTAAACACAACATTGCCTATCTTTACTCTAGTCACATTTCAATATGGCCAAATGCAAGGTCACACAGAATGCAGACCCTGCTTGCACGATGGGAGACTGTGTTCTGGAAAGCAGTGATTCTAAGGTTTTCCACATTTAAATGCTACAGTGGTACAGCTGTGCTGTGTCTCTTCAATGTAGACACTACCTACGCTGACAGGTTCAGTACTCTTGTTACTGTAGGTAATCTACCTCCTCAACGGACAGTAGCTAGGTTGATGGAACAAGTCTCTGTTAGGCTTTGTCTACACAGGGACTTAGGTCGATTTAACACAGCGGTCCACAACCTTTTTTGTCTGGCGGGCGCCGGACAACGAGCCACCAAGGACCGTGGCCGGCGGACAAGCATCCGCCGAAATGCCACTGAGAAGTGGCAACGTCAAGAGGCGTTGCTGCCAAGAAGCAGCGTCATCAAGAGGGATCGCCACTGAAATGCCGCAGAAAATCAGCGGCATTTCAGCAGCAATGCCTCTTAATGACACTGCTTTTCGGCGGCGACATCTCTTGACGTTGCCGCTTTTCGGCGGATGTTTGTCTGCCGGCCAGTACACGGGCGCAGATAGATGCCCCGGCGGGCACCACGGCGCCCATGGGCACCACGTTGGGGACCACTGATTTAACACCACCACTCGGTGGTGTGGATTTTTCATACTCTTGAACAATGCAGTTAAATCAACCGAATTTTCTAGCATAGACTAAGCCTAACAGACTTGAGGGTCACAGTGGATAAATCAGCTGAATTCGAGCTCCTAGTGCAATGCAGTGGCCAGAAGGGCTAATGCAACTCTTGGTCATATGAACAGGGGAGTACTGAGCAGAAGTAAAGAGATTATAATACCTCTGTATTTAGCCCTGGTGCAACTGCTACAATGATATTGTGTCCAGTTCTGGTGGTCACACTTCAAGAAGGACATAGATAAACTGGAGAGGGGCAGAGAAGAGCCATGAGAAAGATGTAAGGATTGGAGAATAAGCCTTAACAGACTTAAAGAGCTCATAAAAACATAAAAATGGCCATACTGGGTCACCCCAATGGTCCACCTAAACCAAAATCCTGTCTTCCAACAGTGGCCAGTACCAGATACTTCAGCTCAATCTATTTAGCTTAACAAAAGAGAAGGTTAAGAGGTGACTTGATCACAGTCTACATAGGGAACAGAAATTTGATAAGAGGGCTCTTCAATCTAGCAGACAAAATATAACAAGATTCAATGGCTGGAAGCTGAAAATAGACAAATTCAGGCTAGAAATTAGATGCAAATTTTTAAATAGTGATGGTAATTAACCACTGACACAATTTACCTAGGCTTGTGGTAGACTATTACTAGAGATTTTTAAATTAAAGGTCTGATGTTTTTCTATGAGTTGTGTTATGTAGGAGATCAGACTATACAATAAAAAATGGTCCCTTCTGGCCTTAAACTCTATTAATCTATGAACTCTGAAACAGGACCTGAAACTTTCTACAATACCACAGTGGATAGGAGACAGTGGAAATAGTATTGTAACACTACAAGTCAGAATTAGAGAGAGAAAAGACAACACAGGATTATTCTCTACAGTATATCTTATAGTGCTTTGTTCAGTAACTGAGTTCCTACTTGCCATAGTTTCTTCCCTTTATTCATGCTCCTGTAGCTACATTGTTTTCCCTCCCAATCTGTAGCACTTTTATTAGCATCACACATGTCCACAGCCAGCCATCAGAGGAGCAATAAAACTTCTGAAGAGGTTTCCTAAAGTAGAAAATTCACTATGACTTGAGACCATGATTTAATGATCTATCAATATAGAAGATTAGTAAAATAAGAGATTTTTAGCTGCACTAGGCCTAAAAAGAGGAAGACTAGGTAAATAAAGTATGTTTGTCCATCAAAAGAGGCACCAACAATTCTCTTGATCCCTATAATAGTTTTTACAGCACTTTCACATGTAATCTGTGGCCCAGAGAGGATACATCAGGTTCAGTGGAGCCTAACAGAATTGGGTTGTTCTAGCACATTAAAACATTGTATGGAATTCTACTGGGCAGCAAAAAGGTAAAGAGATTGACTTCCTAGTCAAAGTATGCTAAATATGCAGACGCTAGGAGGCTGAAGTAACTATTACAATAGAAGAACTCATAGAAAATCCAGAATTTGAAACTCAAAGTGTGTGTGTGTGTGTGTGTGTGTGTGTGTGTGTGTGTGTGTGTGTAAAAACAAAAACAAAAAAAACTATGCTTAGTTACTTTGTGCAATTGCCAAATAACTGGAATGTAAAAGTTTAAGACAACTACCAAGTTCAGTATGTATGGTAAATTACATATTAATTCTAACTATCCCCACAAACCCATCTAAAGTGACAAGATTTTTTGTTTGTTTTAAAACTATGATGATATAAGCAGTTATGTACAAAACACATTCAAAGCTATTTAAAAGCACATTCAAGTATTAGGAAAGATGAAGTTTTCTAGTCCAACTAGCTGACGTCATAGTAAATCTAAAGAATATGCAACATTTTTTCCCTGAGAGAGAATCTTTGCTGGCTCTTGGAATTTTCTATTAATTTTAACTGACCAACAAGATAAGAGTTTTAATATTTTTAGTTTTTCTTTTAACAGCTCCTCTTCCAGCAAAACTGAAGGCAGTTAGTTAACATTTGATTCTGTACAGAACTGAGTTTTACACAGCCACATGCAAAAGCCCAGAAATAGTTTATGTTGACTCAGGCCCTAAGGATACCAAGTCCCAGGGTTTTAACTATCAGTCAAAGCAAATATGACAAGAACTAAATTAATGTTTTTCCTTCTCTTTTCCTTTTTTGATATGATGTTCCTTACCAGAAGCAGTAAAATAATTCTTGTACTGACAAGTTTTTCCTGACATGCTGTCAGGTTACATCAATAGATAACAATGGCTGATTGTGAAAGAAAGGATTACATACATTCATTTTCTCACAACATGACACTATGTAATAATTTTGACATATAGTAGTCATATTTTACGCAACAGAAAAAAGAGCCATATAATTCGTTTATATTTTAACCCAATATCTTCCATCTCAAGTATTATACTCCTCTGTTTAAAAACAATCAAAATATCAGTAATGACTCCTCACTTACTCCAACAAAAATGTTCTTTAATTGACTAAAGCTAGATTTTCTGCACATAACTGGAGCAAAGCAAATGTTAAGCTTGATATTATGACAACAGGTTAGCCAGGGGTTAGCCTAGAAGACAGTATATACCTCATAACTTAAATAAGAAATTACTGTATGCTTTGACAGAAAATAAAAATACAGTTAAAGCAGATACCTTTTGTTTTTAATATAAATTCCTGTTCATAAACATGTCCTGGACAGAGAAAAGAAACCCAAGTACTGCATTCATTTCCCCATTTTAAAAGAAATCCCCAAAACTTGACTAACATGGCAAGGTTTGTAATCATAAGAGCTGTAACAGGCTGGCAGCATCTGCTGGAAACTACTTACAATGTTAGCAGGTGTTGATCCTGCTGGGAAAAAATTACATGGCTTCCAAGTGACTTGTTACCCCATCTGGATATCTGGGAGACAGAATGGGTCTGTAGAAAGAGCACCTAGACTGTGGGCCAAGTAGTCTAAAGGAAGAGAAGGTTACTCACCCTGTGCAGTAACTGAGGTTATTTGAGATGGTTCTCTCTTTGGGTGCTTCACTTTAGGTGAATCTGCACCCCTGCATTTGTAATCGGATATTTTTAGTAGCGGTGCCTGGTTGGGTCACATATGCGCAGTCCCCATCTCATGCTGCCTCTGGGGGTTACATAGCGCTATGTGACCAACCTTCCCTCAGTCTTTAGAGTGAAAAAAAAACCTCCGAAGTAGTGGGAAGGAGAGAGGGTGGTGGACCACGCATAGGGACAACCATCTCAAAGAACCTCAGTTACTGCACAGGGGGAGCAACCTTCTCCTCTTCTTGAGGACTGTTCCTGTGGGTGCTCCACTTTAGGTGACTGTAGAGAAATGGCCTTCAGTGGAAGGGAGGGTCTTCGGAGTTGCAGTCTTGGCGGATGATAAAACCTAAAGTCCGAATAGAGTCTCTGATGATGAGTGCTGATCTGTGGCATAGTGCCATTGGAATGTATGAGCTGATGCCCAGGTTGCTTCTTTGCAGATGTCCGTAATGGGCACATTGTTGAGAAAGGCTATCAAGGCATAGAGTGATCTGGTGGAATGTGTGCAGGTCCCCAGTGGGGGTTGGAGCTGTTGGTGATGATAAAAGTCCATGCAGTTGGAGAGCATTGTAAATAGCCTGTTTAGATAAATTGTTCGGTGATGCAAAGAAATAACTTTGGTGATTTTCTGAAAGTCTTTGTCCTCTCAATATAAAATGTTAGCACTCTTTGGACATCTAGAGCATGCAGCGTTGCGTCTCGTTTATTCCCATGAGGTTTTGAGAAGAATGATGGGAGATAAATAGCAGGTTTATGTCTAATGGGGATTCCAATGGGGACCAGAGGCCTTGGATTGTGTGGTTGTGCAGGTGTGCCCCCCAACCTAGCAGAGATGCATCAGATGTGAGTATCATCAACAGAAGGTTCTGTGCAAAGGGAATTCCTACACAAACATTGTTTGGTTGCATCCACCAACGTAAAGAGTTTTTTTTTTGTTTTTTTGTTTTACTTTGGCTAGCATTGTAAGACATTTGTTAAGGCTGTGTCTGTGTGGAATATATAATGCATCACATGTGCAGTCTGGCATATTAGACAACAAATGTCGCTGCTGACATGTGGCCTAACAATTGGAGGCAGGTCCTGGCTGATGTCTGGGGACCGGCTTGCATTGTGGTGATTAGATTTACTCAAGTGCTAAACCTGTGTCAGGGCAGTGAGACTCTAGCCTCCAGACAGTCGAAGTAGGCCCCAATGAACTCATTTCTGCACAGATGTGAGTGTGATTTTTGTTTATTTATTTGTAGGCCTAGATGTGTGAAGAGAGCTACTGTCTTGAGTAGCTTCTAGTAGCTGCGTGGATAGGCAAATAGATGATTTCCCCTTCACCCTCATCGTCTTCATCGCTAGATAAAGAAGGAGTTGATCTGGGCGGTGTGGTAAGTTGGCTCAGTACCGAGTGTGCTAGAGTGAAGTCGGTACTGAGGAGGGGAGATTCTGGTGCTGAGGAGACTAGAAGATCTTTGTGGCAGAGAAATTGCTGTGATATTGAGAACATCGGTACCAAGGGTGTTGTCGGTGGTACCGATGCCTCTGCCGCAGTTGATGGTGCCGGGGGTCATACGCTATGCGCTATAGAGGGAGAAGGTAGCGCTGGCCAGTGCTGCATGTTTAAGCTGCTCCAGCAGTACCGAGGGAGGGATTGTAGGTCTTCCTTTAATGCCTTTTCCCAAGCCAACCCATTTAGGGTCTTTTGCTCGCACAGTACCCACAGTACCGGATGATTCTGCTAACTCGGAGGTAGAAGGTCTTGGTGCGCTTGGTACCAATGGGTACGGCTATGATTTTGTCATGGATATTTTTAGTAAGAGTCAGGGACAGGTCACAGGCAACAAACAAACAAAAAAAATCACGGAAGCCGTGACCTGTCCCTGACTTTTACTAAAAACACCCTTCACAAAATGGGGAGGGAGGAGGGTCCAGCACCCTACCTCCCCCTGCAGTGACTGGGAGCTGCAGGGATCCCATTGCCCAGTGGCTGCGAGGGGTACCCTCATCGCCCTGTGTGGCTGGAGCTGGGGGAGGGGTCCCCCGCCGCCCACAGTGGCAGGGGAGCAGTGGGAGGCCCCTGCCAGCGGTGGAGTCTGGGGAGCTGTGGCAAACCCCACACCTCCAGCTGCTGAGCAGCTCCAAGGTTCCTCTGCCACTGGGAGCCGGTCAGTTGCTGGGCAGCTGCAGGAGGATCCCCCACCGTCCACAGAGGCTGGGCTGCTGCAGGGTCCCCAGTGTCAGGGAGGTCGCTGGAAGTCACGGATTCCGTGGCTTCCACAACCTGTGACATAATCTTAGCCTTACCAATAGGGTCTACCAAGTCAGGGAATTCCACTTTTTGGCTGATTCCCAAGGAGGGGAGGTCAGAGCCCACTTCTTTGTCATCTTCTTGGCAGGGTGCTCCTTCCCCTAAGAGGGTGAAGGGGAACCTATGTCAAATGCCACAGAGGGAGACCGTTGCCCAGGAGGGGCCCGTGATCCCAGATCAGATCAGGGAACAAAGACTTCACCATCATGAGAAGTTTTAGCTGTATCTCTCTCACCTTCCTGGTACAGGCTTTCAAGTTGTGGCAGTGGGAGCACTTTTGAGGTATGTGTGACTCACCAAGGCAGCAGACACACTGAGTGTCTGTCACACACCAGGATCGAGGAGCGGCAAGTGAGGTAATGTTTAAAACCCGGGGAGCCGGGCATGCCCCTCAGAGTAGGGTTTCTCCTGTGAAGAAGGTAACTATTAGATAATGTTTTCACCTCTTAGCTCACTAAGGGAGATCCTAATAACTGAAACTTAAATTCCTAAGGGGAAAAAAAAAGTTTTTTTGTTTGTTTTGTTTTTAAGAAAAAATAAAAGGGGGAGAGTAATTAAATTATTGATTAACTAACTAGTATTCTAAAGTTAAAACTAGAAAAAGATAAAGTACAGCGGCACTGCTAAGTGCTCCGTATCAAACCAAGGGCGGTAGAGAAGGCACTGGTGGGGAGGGTATGTGTGGTCGCACAGCACTATGTAGCCGCCAGAGGTGGCGTGAAACAGGGACAGGGCATGTGCGACGCACCCAGGCACTGCTACTAGAAACCTCTGATTAAAAGCGCAGGGGCACAGCTTCACCTAAAGTGGAGCAGGCATAAGGACACTCCGTGAAGAAGAACAGGCTAGAGCGGAGATTTGTTTTTGTTAATTTCCTAGTTAAGAACACCAAATTCCAGTAAGGGGTTGAATTTGACTCTACATAATGTGCAGACTTTGTTTTAGAACAGACTAGAAATAACACCTGTTCCTTTTGCCATCACTGTCCCCAAAAGCATCAGTTATACAAGAAACTGCTTTAATAATCCTGCGGGAATTGTGCACCAAAAAATTAAAAATTCTGTGCACAATATTTTAAAATTCGGAAATAGTCTGCATATTTTATTTGTCAAAATATCACAATATAATCACTATAGTTTCAATTATTTTGGTAATTTATCTCAAAATACCTGGCAACAAGTATGTCAACAATATAGACAGCAGCAAAAAAGATTCCCCAGGAATAGAGAGTTAAAGTAGCCCTTACAACCCAGTCCCATCAGGGAACGTGATGTGGTACACCCCTGCCCTTCCTCACCCTTTGCCAGATGTGGGTCTCCCAGGCCCTCCCCCATCACCAGGAGAATGAGGATTAAGCCCACAGCCAGAGCAGGCAGCCTCTATCCCCACCCTGGGCTCTGCAGAGTCCAGCAGCCCCAGTGGCAGGTAGCCAGCAGCCCCAATTCTGCAGGGGAAATATGGAATTCTGTGCAAATTCTGCATTGCACAGTGGCACAGAATTCCCCCAGGAGTAATTTAAAGTTTCTAAACTTATTTACTGGAAGCTTTACACAGTGATAGGAAAAATCAGAAAGAAAGATTGATTAAAATAAAATTTTATGTATCAGACTTGAGTTAGGAAAGGCCATGAAGAAGCTGAGAGTCTTCTATTTATTCCTCCACCACTTAAATTTTGTTTCTGAAAAGGAGAAGGGAGAACAGAAGCCTGGCCCATCACACCTTCACATTGCCCTGAAGGTCTAATGCTTGAAGCTTCTACTGCAAGTGCACTAATCTGACCCATTGTATCTGTGCAATGCTGTTGCTGATCTCCTGGTCTTTAATAGCCTGCATAGTTCAAGGGACTATACCCCTAGCTGTAATTTTACAACATGCAAGGCTCAGTGAGAGTCAGTGACCAATCTTGGTCTATAAATCAATTGCCTGACCATGACAAAACTTCATATTTTGTTTAATTTGTCCAATTTACTTCCATGCCAGAGTGGTGATTTCTAGTTTTGGAAGGCTGAAATGTCAAACCGTTTCTTTGCACATCTTTACTGGACTGATAAAGTACAAACCCCTCTTTGCTTGTGCATGGACCAGAGATCAGGGCTTCTGTATTAAAAGAGAGCACAAGAAATACAAGCAAAACTATTAAGTGTAAAATCTGATGTTGCTAAACTCCTATTCTGGGCTTTCAGTTACTATTTTTAAAAAAAAAAAAAATAATCCCACACACAAACCCAAAACACACCAGCACCACCACCACCACCATCTTCTGATGATTTTCACATTCCACTTTATCAAATGATATCACTTAGACTAGAGGGCAAGCAGCAGTATATAGACAGAAAGCAAAATTACTACAGGACTACATACACTTGAGGAATTCAGTTCAACAAAGCACTGGATTTTAAGCTCCCATGCATTTTAGTTTTTAATGCAGCCACATTTAACTGGTTGGTACTTCTCCAATCCAGTTCTGAGGTAATGGGCAGGGATGACCAAAGAATGGAGATGTAATGGTCCCAGTGTGCTAGAGGTGGCTTTTTGCCAGAACCTTCCAGCCTGATGTTTTAATACACTAGAACATGGAATTAGTTGACCTGGGGTTTCCAGCAATGGCTTGGTTTTGTCACACATAGCAAGTGTATGCACTTCAGATTTTTTTTGCACTTAGAATAAGGTCATATGTGTATGTTTCTTCCCCCAAATGGTACACCCTGAGATTTCAGTCACTTGTGCAGAACTAAAAAAAGTGAAGCGATTGAGGAATCTGAGGTGAAAAACTGTACTTTTTAAAAGGTCAAAAACAACATGGGACAAAGATCATTTTTTCAAACTGAGTTTCATATTATGTACAAAGACTAAATATGATTAGACTAATAAAGCTTTAACATGCATACTTACTTACACTCTCATATACATCTCAAAATGTGAAGTCATGATTTAAAAAAAATAAAAAAAAATTATAGAATCCAGACATGGGACAAACAATCATGCTTAGTTTGGTCTGCCACTTTGCCACATTCTGTACTCACCTACATAAAAAGAAAACCAGCAGCAGACACCAGCAGCTGCCATTACCTACTATTTGCTTAACATTCAACGTATAAGCACCTATCACCTTGATGTCCAAGCACCATGTGTCTGAAGAATTGCTAATGGAAAACTAGTCAGTTACATGTTCCAGGGCTACAAGAAGACATGCTAGGGCGTAAGCTTTAAAATCAACCACTTTAGCAATGTTAAAAGGTGTCCCTTGTATTGGTCAGACCTTTAAAATGTACTAGTTAGCCCATTTTAGCTAACACATGCTCAAATCACATCTTTAAATCCTAGTCTAGATAACTCTTTAAAAAACCTGTTTTGATTATAGTCCTGATATATGAAAAACTACTATAAGTATGCAATAAGATTACTTTAATAGCTTTTAGTTGTCTTAACATCCTTCAGTGGAATATGCTAGTTTCTTAAAATAGATATGGTGGCTATCACATGTGGTTCAAAAACCTCAGTTCACTACCTTGTCACCTTTGTTATGGGAGTACTGATGAGGAAGTGGGATATGCACTAACATTACTTTTATTTTCCATCTGTCCGAGAAAAATGGGATATTATAGGCTGACATTAAAGCTAGCTTTACTAGTGCTTTAGAAGGAAAAGGCAACATAATGAAATCTCAATCATTTCCATTAATGGCAGCAGGAATCACAGATTCTTAACTTTGTAAGGTGAGCATGCTTTTTTCTTTTCTTTTTTTTTTAATGTAGTAAAAGGGACATTAGACTTGTGTACAAACCTCAAAGCTACAGGTTTGGTTTTTTTTTACCTGTACCCTGCTCTTTATTGAGTTTTACTCTTTTAATTAAAAATGTAGCCATAAGGAAAGAAAGTAAAACCTTCCTCTTAGATTAATATTTATCCAATTTCCTTGTAATCTGCCGATAGTTCACTCCATGCCTAGTAGCTGTGATGTAGTTTTTGAGTGCAATGTGACCTTTTTCTTTTTTTAAAACACTTTTCAACTACAATCTGACATTCTGCTTGTTTTTGTTAGTTTCAAGTTCCCAAGCAATAGAAGTACTTACCTTAAATTTTCTAATTCCTGTTTTCTCAGAGGTGAAGAAGGTGGAGCTGGAATGAATTTATCTCCTTCATGACTTTTACTGCTGAAATGAAGACAGCCTGTTAATTGCGAGCAGTGACCTTCGAGCCTTTAACAAAAAAAGAATGTAAATGCAAAAACAATCACAGACACTAATCCTCCCTGCCCCCCCCCTTTTTTTTCTTTTTTAAAAGGGCAGCAAGAATCCCATGTTGAAATGGAAGCGGCTGGGCAAACAAAAGTGAGGACTGGCAACACTTCAAGCATTGATATCATTAACAATTCCAGTTTTGGGGGGAGAGGGCAGGGGAGGCAGTGACAACCTTTTACCAACAAAAGAAAAAACACCAACACTACCTTACACAGCTTTAAGCTATTTTTAGAATTCTGTAGTAGAAACAACTAAAACTGGTAGATGCAGATTGCGTTGCGTTTGTATTAGAGATAGCTTCCTTCCTTTTAAACTTAAGGGAAGGATAAGAAGAGGCCCAGTACAATTTGAATTTTTTGCAATGTATGGTCAAATTAGAGGAATTCTCTATAATATTAATATATTTTTAAAAAATACCACAAACCACACCAAGAATCCACTTTTTTTCAGTTAGTAAAATTCTAATGTGAAACTTGAAATACACACAAATATTTGGACAATCCAAGACATATTTCCCTCTCAAAACTTGTATTTTCACTATTTCTTTTTCTTGAACAAAAATTTTGAAAGTTTAAAGTGTCTGCTGCCAAAGATGGAAGGAAAGCTGCTTTCTGGACTGGCAAACATGGAAATGCAGTTTACAGTAAGTTGAAAAACAGCTTCCTTCTGAGGTGGGGGAAGGCTACACTTGCATTTCTGCAGAAAAAGCAACAAAATTTGGATACAACAGACCAAGATTTTGGTTTAGATTTTTTATTTTTTTATTTTTGCCCACTTCACAAACAGTGATACATTTTTCACCCAAGTCTAGTACTGCTTCATCTCTGCTTACCACAAGCACTACCTCATACATGTATAGATGAATGAGGTTATTCCAGTGCAAACTTCAAACCAAACATCAAGAGAAGTATAGAATTAAAGGAACCCTGTACCTAAAGTTGTAGAAAACACACACACAAAACCACCCCCTTTTCACCAGGGGAATGTCTGTTACAAGGTCCAGGCTGTACAATATTTTCAGTAGAATGTCACCATCTTGGTTATTATATTGTCCCTACCTCCAAACAGACATGGTTCCCAGCTGAGAGGAATGGATGAAAATCCTTTCAGGACTTGGCAGCATGAATTTAGGAAGAGAATATTTAATTACTGGATTTTTGGGGATCAACAATGCTCCTTGGGAGGTATAGTGACAATGTTAGTTATAGTATCAAAGGGGTAGCCGTGTTAGTCTGGATCTGTAAAAGCAGCAAAGAGTCCTGTGGCATCTTATAGACTAATAGACGTTTTGGAGCATGAGCTTTCGTCGGAGGCATGTAGTGGAAATTTCCAGGGGCAGGTGTGTGTGTATATATATATATATATATATATACACACACACACACACACACACCTGCCCCTGGAAATTTCTGGAAATTTATATATATATATATATATATATATATATATATATATATATGCAAGCCAGAAGCAGGCTAGAAATAACGAGGTTAGTTCAATCAGGGAGGATGAGGCCCTCTTCTAGCAGCTGAGGTGTGAAAACCAAGGGAGGAGAAACTGGTTCTGTAGTTGGCAAGCCATTCACAGTCTTTGTTTAATCCTGAGCTGATGGTGTCAAATTTGCAGATGAACTGAAGCTCAACAGTTTCTCTTTGAAGTCTGGTCCTGAAGTTTTTTTGCTGCAGGATGGCCACCTTAAGATCTGCTATTGTGTGGCCAAGGAGGTTGAAGTGTTCTCCTACAGGTTTTTGTATATTGCCATTCCTAATATCTGATTTGTGTCCATTTATCCTTTTCCGTAGAGACTGTCCAGTTTGGCCAATGTACATAGCAGAGGGGCATTGCTGGCATATGATGGCGTATATTACATTGGTGGACGTGCAGGTGAATGAACCGGTGATGGTGTGGCTGATCTGGTTAGGTCCTGTGATGGTGTCGCTGGTGTAGATATGTGGGCAGAGTTGGCATCGAGGTTTGTTGCATGGATTGGTTCCTGAGTTAGAGTTACTATGGTGCAATGTGAGTTACTGGTGAGAATATGCTTCAGGTTGGCAGGTTGTCTGTGGACGAGGACTGGCCTGCCACTCAAGGCCTGTGAAAGTGTGGGATCATTGTCCAGGATGGGTTGTAGATCCCTGCTGATGCGTTGGAGGGGTTTTAGCTGGGGACTGTATGTGATGGCCAGTGGAGTCCTGTTGGTTTCTTTCTTGGGTTTGTCTTGCAGTAGGAGGCTTCTGGGTATACGTCTGGCTCTGTTGATCTGTTTCCTTATTTCCTCGTGCGGGTATTGTAGTTTTGAGAACGCTTGGTGGAGATTTTGTAGGTGTTGGTCTCTGTCTGAGGGGTTAGAATCCCTGATTTTATATGGGAGTTCAGACAAGTGTGTAAAGAGAAATCAGGATGAAACCAAAGTCTCCATGTTGGATCTGACATTCACTGGCTTTGTTATGTTTTTAGAAACTTTATAAACCAATGGAGTTTTTTCTTAAGATTTCTTTTGTAGATGTGTCATTTTTCGTAGTTTATATTTTTAATTGCCAACTTTATGCTTCTTTCCTTCACACTTCCTAAATCCAACCTCCATCCCCCACCTCAGAAATAAGCATAATATTGCATACAACACCCAAGAGTGCTATGTCTATGGACCAAATCAGAGGCCAGGGCAAATGTTTAGAACTGAAGCATAAGACATTAAGGGCTTGTATACACTTAAAATGCTCCAGGAGCATAGCTGCCCCTGCTGCAGCTGTGCCGCTGTAGTGTGTCAGTGGAGATTCTCTGCAGTGACAGGAGGGGTTCTGTAGTTAGTTGCTCTAGTGAGTGTCTACACTGAAGCACTACAGTGGCACAGCTGCACTGTTAGGCCTGGTCTACCCTGGGGGCGGGGGGGGGAAGAAATCGATCTAAGATACGCAACTTCAGCTACGAGAATAGCATAGCTGAAGTCGACATATCTTAGATCGACTTAGAATCACTTACTTTGCATCCTCGCAGCGCAGGATCGACGGCCGCTGCTCCCCCATCAACTCCACTTCCGCCTCTTGCCCTGGTAGAGTTCCGGAGTCAACGGCAGAGTGATCGGGGATCGATTTATCGCATCTACACTAGACGCGATAGATCGATCACTACCCACCAATCCAGCAGGTAGTGTAACGTACCCTTAGTCTGTAGTTAGTCATCACTGTAGTTGGTCCACCTCCCTGAGAGGCAGTAGCTAAGTTGACAAATTCTCCCATTGACCTAGTGCTCTCTACACTGGGGGTTAGGTCAGCATGGCTAAATCTGTCACTAGTGTAGATTTTTCACACACACACCCCCGAAGAGATGTAGCTATTCCAATGTGAGTGTTCAGCATAGACCAGTTTTGAGAATTACAGAAGTATGTGCATGCCCGAGGTGACTGGGAAAACAAAAACCACCGTCAACACGTTTAGCATTTGTAGAACATAAGTAAAGGCAGTGAAAACATTCATAAAAATCAATTTACCGTATATACTCATTCATAAGCTGAATTTTTTTTAAGTAAAAAAAATGGACGCACCAGAGAAAGGGGTCGGCTTATGAACAGGTATAGAGAGGGAGAGGTGGGACACAGCCCCTTCCCCCCAACAGAGGGAGCAAGGAGAAGCAGCAGAGCCAGAAGGGAAAAGGTGGGGGTCAGAGTCTCTCCGCTTCTGCCCACACTGCTCTCCCCCCAGCCTCCAAAGCAGCTGCAGCTCTGGGGCTGGCAGGCTGCAGAGAACCAGAGTGGGCTGCGGCCGCACCACCCAGTCTGGCCTGCCGGAGCAGGCTGCGGCCACACTGCCCAGCCTGCCGGAGCAGCTCCAGCCAGGCCAGAGACATCCTCCCCGGCCCTCCCCAGATAAGGTGGGAAGGAATGGGATGGGGAGAGTGTGGGGGTCCTGGCCTAGGGGTGGGGTCACATGGGATGTGATCACAGAGATTACTCCCCTGACCCCCATCTTCTCCCCACAAAAAATTTCCCCACCAGTTGCTGTCTCGGCCCATCAGGGTAAGCAGCTGGCATGCCAGGACACTTTGTTTACTTAGGTTTACCTCCGTGCCTGCGGACTCTCAAGGTAAACAAACCATCACAGCCCGCCAGTGGCTTATCCTAATGGCCCAGGAGCCAAAGTTTGCTGACCCCTGAAATATAGGGTCGGCTTATGAATGGGTCATAAAATTTTTCCATTTTTACGTATCCATTGGGGGGTGGGAGGGGTGCTTATAAACGAACTGGCTTATGATCGAGTATATATAGAAATTGTTGAAAGGTAGTTTTTGTTTTATTTTGAAAGGAAAGTATTTGATGGTGGAAGTCCAATCGCTAATTTTTCCTCGGGTTTGCTTAGTAGTACTTAAATTCTGTTAGACCAGTAGCAGTTTGCTTTGCATGGAGACTTTGCAGGTGCGTTTGAGATCACCTTTTCAGTTTTCTATTTTTCTGCCTGTCAAACTACAGGACAGCCAATAGGCACAGAAATCTCACCCAGATGCTGTGGATGAAAAAAAGTTTTTTAAAATAACTGAAACATCTACTATTGTATTTACCTGCATGCTTCACTGCTTTCATTGTTCTCTGCATTTCCCCCCAACTGGTTGTTAGTTTTAGATCCATTTTCCTGCTTTGGCTCCTGCTGATCTTCCGGCAGCAACAGCAAGGCATTTCTTAGACAAATCGCTGCAAACTCCATACTGGCTACAGGGATAGCTGAGGACTGCCCATCACTTGAAAGATGGAAGTTAACTAGTAAATAGACTAATAATATTGCTACTTTGTTAAAAAAATGTAACGCTTTGGAAAAAGTGAGTTCAGGAAGACACAGAACAACTTTGTTCTATGGACCAGTGGAAGATTCAACTTATTAAAGCATGAAATTAATATTTAAATATTCACTCTATGCACTCAACAAAATGATTATATCCTAATTTAGGGCTCCATCCATGGAAGTTCCATATATTCCAACAGGAACGCCCTAAACAGAGTGCTGGTAAAATCAGATCCTTTGGATGCAAAATTCCTTTTTGTTTGTACACTTCAGCTTGTAAAGAACTAAAACACAGCATCAGTGCACATACAAGGAAACAAGATGTGCAGGAATAACAGAATACATGCACACATTATGTTGTGAAGCCTGAAGATGAAACCAATAAATGCTACCACTTGAGAAAGACAGGCAATTCACATATAATCACACTTCAAGTGTTATGGCTTTTACAAGATGAGGTAATTTAGCTAACAAGTCATAAAACTTTGTACATCTTATCTATTAGATCCCTACTCTAGCACAGAGTTTTTGTGATGATAATTTCCCTTTCTATAAACAATTCAACATGCAACTAGATGGAAAATATGAATTCTAGAGAAATTAAATTAGGAAATGGCCAACTAAAACTTGAGTTTCAGTAAACACATAAATAAGTCTTCTGTTGCCCATCCAACACTAGACACCCACTAAGACCCCAAGCCTGTAAACATTTCAACACATGAGTAACTTTAATCACATGTATAGTCCCATATAAATCAATGGGAATAGTCACATGAATAAAGTTACTCACATTTAAAGATAGGAAAGTTTAGAATATTTTTTTCCGGTAAACAGCCAGATACCCTTTACAGAGATGAGTAGAAAGTAACAGAGTATAGAAAAATTGTGTACTTACTTATAAACAACATTCTGTATTGATTGTGATGCAAGGACTATTTTACGGTGATAGCCTTGACCTACTATAGATTGTACAATTCCTTTTTTGCTTGGAAGACCTTTAGTTTCTTGTTCTGACGTCTAAAGGAAGAAGGATTGAAAATATCAGTGAGACTTGAACAGGTGATCTTGACATAAACGCTACAGGGCTGAGAAAACAAACATTCCATGTACATTACTGAACTCAGCTAACCTCCAGACAAACTGCAAATTAATGTAGAATACCCCAGGTGGTAGAATACCCCAGAAAGTTTTACTGTCATCCAAATATCATGATGGATAAGGAACTTTTAATTTGTCCTCACAATGCAATTTTACTATACCCCAACTAACTTGAAGCTTCAGGGATTATTTCTGATAATTTGTTCAATAGTCTATTGGCCTAGTTTTTCCTCTGGTATAAAAAGAAGAGGACAATGAACCAAGTCATTTTCAAAAAGAGTCTAATGTAGTATTGCTAGGACGTTAAAAAGTTTCACGTAATATGGAGCTAAATAATCTAAGATACCAATATTTATATTTGACCACCCCCCTCCCCCTTATTTCGCCCCATTTGTTGTCCCCCAAATTCAATAGAAGTGTGGGTCGAGTGGTTCCTCTCCCTGCACTCAGGGGGATGGCCTTTAGTTTTAGGTGACAAGTATTTCAAATAGTACAAACTTTCCAACTTCTGCAACAAATGAAGGTGGGGTCCTACAGACAAGTCTCTTTCACTACACAACCCTAATTTATCCCCAGAGCAGGTCTATCCTGTGCCCTGAATGAGACAGGGGGCCTGGGCAAAATTTAGCATATAATCATGTAATTAAAGACTCTATTATAAGATATATGCACAAGGGAGCTGAATTAAGATTCCACAGGCAATCTTAATCCTCACATTCTCTAACTTTTGAGTGCTTGATTTTGCAACCTTAACTTTTTAATGTAGTTTTGTATGTGTAATTTCCTCGGTATTAAAAAAACAAACAAACCTAAAAACCAGAAATTCCATCATGTGAAAGCATCTTGAGGGGTCCTCAGGGGTAATCAAGAAGATGTGACATATCCTTTTGCAGTGTGTTTCACAAGTATTTGCTGACAGCAGAGGAACGTCAAGACTCAGCAACCTTGGGTTCAATTCCAAGTTCGGGGGGAGGGGGAGAAGCGTGCTCTTCCAGGTACAGGCCCCTCACTTCCTGATCCCCTCAAGCCAGACTTCTCCTAACCTGTGTCCCCTCCGACCTGTTCCTGTGTCAGTCGCATCTCCTCATACAAGTTTCTTCCCCAAACCCAGCTTCTAATCCCAGTTCCAGTCCTAATCTCCTTCTTTCCATGTCCAAATCCCAATCTTTCTCCCCATGCCCCCTGTAAAATCTATGGCTCCCAGTGCCAGTCTTCCTTGCCAAGCTTCTCTCCCTAGTCTCCTTGCCCAGCCAGTCCCAGGATCTTCTCCCTTCCAGCTCTTGTTCCCTCTGCATTTCAGTCAAGCTGCTGCTCCTGCTTCACACTGCCTGGTCACCAGCAGAGAGAATACTGAGAGCACAAGAGAGCAGGAAGACTCAATGCCAGTGCCTGGTGCCACAGCAGCCAGAAGCAGAAACTGCAGGGAAAGTCCAGCTCAGCCTCTGCAATCCCAGGCTGGAGTATGTTCAGTGCAGACAGAATATTTGGAGAATTTGGTTGCCAAACACTAAGACATTTTTATGGAGCATGTGCTAGCAGATTTTTTTCGTCTTATAATTTGGCCAAATTTGGGCAGACTTCCATGGGAAAAGCAAAAGCCACATCCCTGACACGAACACAACTCCCCTGGCCAAATTTCAAGACCTGGCTCCAAAACAGGCACTACAGCTTTTCAACAAAATGGTTGTAAGAATTTTTAACATAGGCAAAAGGACATTTTCCCTTAAACAGCTGAACCATTTTTGCTGAAACTTTCAAAGAGATTCATTGTGAGGTAGGCACCCAGCATGGACACTTTCAGCCTACAGAGTTTAAGTTTGGCAAAGTTATAAGCAACTGAAAACAAGGTCTTCCACTGAGAAGAGCCAGGAAACCTCAATTATAGCAGCAGCTACCAGTTCCATCTATAATAAAATAAAAGTACATTTCTAGCCCTCAACAATTGTGAAGAAAAGCATGAAAACGTGATCCAATGCAATGACATCTGCCTGAGCTTACAGAGAGCATAAAGCAGTGGCTTTAACAGATATGAACTGCCCCAGTATCTCAGTGGGGTGTTAACTCCCAGTCTCAGCAAATATCCCCCCACCAAACTCGACATCATCCCAACATGGGTCTGTGTAGCAGAAGGAGAATAATGCAGTGGGCTTAGCCCACCCACTAAAATAAATACCATAGGTGCTGGGGGAAGAACTGGGGGCCCTCCTGCTGCCACCCTTGCTTCTCTTGGAGGAAGCTGGGGGACACCATCCCGTCAGCTGCTGGTGCACTCCAGGGGAAGAGAAGAGGGTCTGAAAGTGTTTGTAGGAGCAAATACATGAGCAGAAGTGTATGTGATAAAGAGAACAAGACTGGATAAACAGGGATGGGAAAAGTAAAAAACAAGAAATGTCAACTTGATACTGTGAAAGAAGAGTTTCCAGTGGAGGGATTCAAAGAGAAGATGATGGGATCAGAATGACGAGCAGATATGATGCATTTTTGTATAAACGGGATAGAGTGGCCCAGATTTCAGAGAAGCCAGAGAGAAAAAAGGGCGCAGCAATTGAGATAGGAAATTATGAAAGCCTGCAGTGAGTTCTGGATGTGTGAAAAGAAAGGAAAAGGTAATATACCAGGATTACACACACACACACAGACACACACACACCACAGCCCACATGCAGTCCATGGCTACTTTGAGAAAATATTTATATTAGAAAGGATTAAACAAAAAAAACAAGTCCTAAGGGATACATACCAACCCTCATGAACCAGAACCAGGACAAATGCCAACCACTAAGGGACACCGGTTAGAAAGATCCTCTATGGGACAAGTATTCCTCTACAGGATTCTGCCCACCTTATTTTAAAGCATCTAGTACTGGTTACTACCAGAGACAGGACACTGGACTAGATGGAGTGATACAGTAAGACAATTTGTAGGATTTAGATACCAGCATATTCAGCAGTAAATAAATACAGGTCACAAGAAGCCAGCTAACACATTTGCGTGTGAAAATGTAACAATATACTTTCACTCAAATCGTACGTCTTGGCATATGGATGTGGGATGTGTGCATGGGGAATTTCCACTGGGACTGGGAAAAGAGTGGGAGAGAAGAGAAAGAAATCCACCTCATTGCCACAGAGCAGCAGCAGTTACGCTGTAACTGCTAGCAACGGCCTACATGGATATTTATGCTCCCACAAAGGAACTGGCCGGCAGTTCCACCTTAACCTTACTACTTCCCATCCCCAAAACTCCTTGCACTGGGAGCCCCAGCAGAGCAGAACTCCACAGCACAGAGGAAGATGTACAGACCACGCAAGACTTTTAAATCCTGTGATTCTCCTTTTCACAGTACAACTACACCAGTTCTACTGGGTCAAGGAACAACATGGCCTGAAGATGGAGTCAAATTTTGCTATCAGTGTGAAAGTACAATGGGAAGGTTAAGTTCCATTAAGCACCCATGAAGAGGGGGTGAATGAGATGGCATAATAAGGCAAGTTTGAGTTTTCACCATGGAGAAGTAGCATGTTGGATCTTATTTGCAGGTGAAGCCCACTGCAGACTACCGCTGATTCATTCCTTATCTTTATTTTTAGCCCAAAAATAAAGTCAGTACAAAATCAAATCTAAGCCATGCAGAGACTTGGAGACAACCCAGCTTCAAAGCATGTTAAATATGTCTACCAAGTATTCCAATGAGTTAAATATGGTCTAAATGCATTAATGCCATGTAAATTTGCCAGGAGAAATCATGCTTCACTAGTCTCATACACAGCCTATAACTTTAGTGAGAAGGTGTTGTAACATCCACTTACATATTTTCCTTTTATCCCTTACTAATATTCTAAAATAGCTACCATGACATTTTTTGACCTTACAGCAATCAGTTAACCTCCAGACCTCAATTTCCGCTTCTGTAAAATGGAGATACTGCTTATCCGTCTTTGTAAAGCAGGTTGATATCTTCATATTAAAAGAATCGGATATAAATTCACAATATTATATTTGCATAATTAAATATTGAAGAAGCAGGCCCATACCATGTACAGTAGAACTCATGGAATATTTCTTCTTTTCAAAAGGATACTGGTTTTTAGAAGTGTTGTGTGATCAGATGGCTTCTGAAGCAGACTTACTTACCCCCTTGTTGGCAGCAATGCAGCATTCTGCTAGTCTCAACCAGAGGCGTGGATTTGAGTGGTAGACTTGGACAGCTTCTATCAAGCATTCAAAAGCAGCTAGGGGCCTCCCAATATGTAAAAGCTGAATTCCACAGTTGTATAGCAACTCATACCGTTTATTAGTCAACAACGTACACATAGGTCTCCCTGAAAATTTCTTGCCTGTGAGAGAGAGGTTAGATAATATTGGGTATCCAGTTTAACAGGGCAGAAATGAAAGAACACTGCTAGAAAAATAATTGCATCATGTAAACATTCACTAATTTTCATCTGTAAATAAATTTCTCCCACCTTAGAGCTGACCTCAGAACAAACAAATGCACCTTACTCATTAGAGTATAGACTGCTTTAATCTCATTAACTATGCTGAATACTCAATATATTACATAATAATATAATAAAAAAATGAAATATCATACAACCCCAAAGTCAACTAAATGCCCTTGGCTTCTTCATTATTCTCAATTTTTGTAAAATTAGTTCCTCTTTTAAAAAGTACCTGTTTTGCTATTTTAATACAATTATAATCAGTCGCTGCCTTTTTACTGACATTATGGTCTATACCACCATAATACACACTTATAAGAATTAACAAGCCACACTGAGAACTAGTCGCCTAATAGGTAAAGTGTGGATTTAACAAAAAATGAAATATGACTTGATGTTGGATTTCTTGTCTTAAAAAAAACAAACAAAAAAAAACCCCACTAATACTAACAGACTGAGTTACAATTAGGAGATATAGTATCTCAGGATTTTTTCTTTTTTTAAAAAAAAGAACTGATTATATCAAAGTCGGCATCAGATAAACATAATGGAATCAGACTGAATTGTAGGTGAAAGTTCATACAACCCTGGAGAGTTCACTAACAAAAAAAGGTTGAGAAAAGTTTGTATTTAAGACAAAAAACATAGTTAAAATGATTTTTAAGGCAGTAAATGAGAGAGACTTTCAAACCTTGGTGACTCAAACCAAGTCAGCAAGATCATGAGTAATGGTTTTAATGATGTACAATAGGGCAGGAAAACAGTGTTTATTTCAGACCCTCTTGACTGACAATCAAATAGTATAAACAAGTGTAGAAATAATTACCAAAGCTTCCAACATGCTGAAGCAAGCAAGAAAACGACACACATTTCATCATCTATTTCTGACAGCAGGCAGCTATACTTTGAAATCACGTATACTCAAAACTCCCTTCTTTCTTACCCTGTCCCTTGTGGATCACTGAACGGTAATTACTAAAAAGAAGTACTAATATAAGCTCTCCAGTAACAATTTATTTGAATCAAAACACACTCACTCCTTCACCACACTTTTCATCTGTTATAAGTCTTACCTGGGTCTGTGCTACCCGTTCCTAGTTGTGCACATGCATTATCATTTTCCTGCAGGGCCTTTTTAAAGTAGAAAATTCCTAAATTGTGCTTTCCCATAGCAAAATGAATGCAGCCAAGATTGTTCCAAAACATGCACCTTAAGCATTCACCTGAGAAAACAGCAAAATATAATCAAAATCAAAACATTTTCATAGCTCAGGACTTTCTTAGCAAGATACTCCTGTGAAGAGCTAAACTAAACATAGTATGATATGATCTATTGTGAAGACCAATGAGACAATAAATTAACCACCTATGACTTCTGAGTACCATTTTACTTCCTTTGAACACATAACATTATTTAATTTGTTAAGTGGTAAGGGGTTTGGTGAGCTTCTCATGCATCATGTTCTCAAACAGCAGGGTATAAAACCACTTTGGCAGATTTCAATTTACAGCACATTAATCTGAAAGTTCTCTTAGTACTTAAATGTGTAAACACTTGCAGTTTTCTGACATATGGCTCCTGTAAGAAGGAAATTCTTACATGACATTATCTGCTCAATGTTTAATAAAATAAGCAAATACACTAATCCAACTATACAAGCAGAAGAGAAACGAGGGCTTCTCAGATTGAAACGGCACACAAATATGGTGTTCAGATAATACTGACAATTTAACTTTTGACCTATTTACTTATAAAGGCAGTTTCACAAGGTTGCCACTAATAAAGAATAACTTAGTTTCTAAATTAAGCAACTTCATATTTATTTAATTGTGTCTATTCAAGTAGTCAGAGAACTGTGATATTTCCAAGGCAGATTCCATGACTATATTCATGTAGCTGCCATTTCTCCATCAATTCCTGCTAGATGAAGAAACATCCTTGTGGTGCAAGAGGTTTCACAGAGCATCATAAGAAGTGTCACACAAAAACACTGAGTATGAAATTTTATGGAAGAAAGGGCATTTAATAGCTATATTACACTGGTCTACAATTTTTGAGAAGTAGTCTGCTTCAGAGATAAAATGTGCTATATTATGTATTTTGATGTGCTGAATTCAAATATGACAATTAAAACAACTGATTGGCTACTGTTTCTAAGTTTTTACATTTTATGTCTATGTATATTGTGTAGATAGTAGAGTTTTAATCATAAATTGTAAACCTAGGTCTTTTCATGTGTTTATGGTTGCTTTACATGATAATATTTCACCTGTCCTGTTTATGTAACACTTTAAAAATCAGCAAAAGGGTTATATAAATAAAATTTATTATGAAACAAAAGGCAAAAAACTATTATGTACATAGTTTAGTCCTATTCAGTGTCTACTCAGCGCTTCTTGGCTTGTCTCTTGTATTCATTAAATGGAGCATCTCTTGTCACTGTCCAGCAATAGTCTGCAAGCATTGATGGGCTCCATTTGCCCTGACAGCGTTTCTCCATTGTTGCAATGTCCTGGTGAAATCACTCGCCGTGCTCGTCGCTCACTGCTCCGCAGTTCAGTGGAAAAAAATCTAGATGAGAGTGCAAAAAATGTATCTTTAGTGACATGTTGCAACCAAGGCTTTTGTATGTCTTGAGGAGGTTTTCCACCAACAACCTGTAGTTGTCTGCCTTGTTGTTTCCGAGAAAATTGATTGCCACTAACTGGAAGGCTTTCTATGCCGTCTTTTCCTTGCCACGCAGTGCATGGTCAAATGCATCATCTCGAAGAAGTTCACGAATCTGAGGACCAACAAAGACACCTTCCTTTATCTTAGCTTCACTTAACCTTGGAAATTTTCCATGGAGGTACTTGAAAGCTGCTTGTGTTTTGTCAATGGCCTTGACAAAGTTCTTCATCAGACCCAGCTTGATGTGTAAGGGTGGTAACAAAATCTTCCTTGATTCAACAAGTGGTGGATGCTGAACACTTTTCCTCCCAGGCTCCAATGACTGTCGGAGTGGCCAATCTTTCTTGATGTAGTGGGAATCTCTTGCACCATTATCCCATTCGCAGAGAAAACAGCAGTACTTTGTGTATCCAGTCTGCAGACCAAGCAAGAGAGCAACAACCTTCAAATCGCCACAAAGCTGCCACTGATGTTGGTCATAGTTTATGCACCTCAAAAGTTGTTTCATGTTGTCATAGGTTTCCTTCATATGGACTGCATGACCAACTGGAATTGATGGCAAAACATTGCCATTATGCAGTAAAACAGCTTTAAGACTCGTCTTCGATGAATCAATGAACAGTCTCCACTCATCTGGATCGTGAACGATGTTGAGGGCTGCCATCACACCATCGATGTTGTTGCAGGCTACAAGATCACCTTCCATGAAGAAGAATGGGACAAGATCCTTTTGATGGTCACGGAACATGGAAACCCTAACATCACCTGCCAGGAGATTCCACTGCTGTAGTCTGGAGCCCAACAGCTCTGCCTTACTCTTGGGTAGTTCCAAATCCCTGACAAGGTCATTCAGTTCACCTTGTGTTATGAGGTGTGGTTCAGAGGAGGAGGATGGGAGAAAATGTGGGTCCTGTGACATCGATGGTTCAGGACCAGAAGTTTCATCCTCTTCCTCTTCTGACTCAAGTGAGAATGATTCTGGTGCATCAGGAACCGGCAGTCCTTCTCCGTGGGGTACTGGGCGTATAGCTGATGGAATGTTTGGATAATGCACAGTCCACTTTTTCTTCTTTGACACACCTTTCCCAACTGGAGGCACCATGCAGAAGTAACAATTGCTGGTATGATCTGTTGGCTCTCTCCAAATCATTGGCACTGCAAAAGGCATACATTTCCTTTTCCTGTTCAACCACTGGCGAAGATTTGTTGCACAAGTGTTGCAGCATATGTGTGGGGCCCACCTCTTGTCCTGATCTCCAATTTTGCAGCCAAAATAAAGGTGATAGGCTTTCTTAACCATAGTGGTTATACTGCGCTTTTGTGATGCAAAAGTCACTTCACCACAAACATAGCAGAAGTTATCTGCACTGTTCACACAAGTACGAGGCATCTCTGCTCACTTTGGCTAAACAGAAGTGTGTCCCTTTGCAAAATCAAACACTGACAAATAAGAGAGCACGACACTGTATGATTTCTAGAGCTGATATAGGGCAATTTGTTCAGCAGAGTGATGTAAGCTTCGTTATGATTGCATCATCCATGATTTCTAGGAATAACATGATGCAATTCATATCGTGTATGACGCAATACCAGCTTCAGATTGCATCATTCATTGTTTTGCCTAAAAAGCAAGTACTGTCCAAACCCAGTCATAGATTTATTCATAGATCCAGTCAAAGATGTATTTTAGTCATTTCTGGTTTAAATTGAGATCCCTTCCCTTTATAACTCACTTATCCTCCGCCATTCCCAAGTCAAGGGTCGTATATACTGACCCAATAGCATAACTTGAAAACTAGAGCCAATCAACAATTTTAAGCATCATTTTCGTTCTCAGTGACGCAGAATTAGTAAAGTTTGACTACATTTATTTCAGAAGTATTTTGGCTGTAGAGCAGTGTTATTTAAACTATAAAACACAGAAAGGTCTTTTCTTGCATTAAACCCAGTTTTATAAATTTGTATGAACTGGGTTTTCCAATGTTTTAAGATACCAATGTTGGCTAAAAGACCATTTTTATGCCTTCCATCTTACTTGAAAGAAGATATAAATATTTACAAGTAGTTTAAGCTCCACAAGATTTGAGGCAACCCCAACACTCCATGCAAACTCTGAATTCACCCTACAGCTAGCACCGCTTCTCCTATAACTTCTCCCCTGGGCGCATCATAGAACCTCACACTCAACTTCCATTATACTTCTAGTTTCTATTGGTCCAAACATAGGCATTTCCCCCACATAAAAGAAAGAAAAAAACAAAAAACCTCACTTCTTCATGTGTCAGCACTCCTAAATATCTGCTAGGCTGGATTAGAGTTTTGTTTTGTTTTAAACAGACACAAAAACATTTAGGGCTGGGAGGAAAAGGATGTGGAAAATGAGTTAAGGAAGATTAAAAAAAAACAAAAACAAACAAACACACACATTGTATTTAAGGCCCCAGCCTTGCAAGCATTTACACACGTGCTGAACTTGAACACTTGTGAGTAGTCTTACTGAACTCAATGAGAATTAAAACACTGGAAAACCAAGTTCATACAAAATATTTAAAAAAAAAAGGATTTTATGTGCCAGAAAATGTCTTAAAACTGAACTCAGTGAGACTACTTGTGTGTAAAGATAAGCACATGGGTAAGTGGTTGCACAATCAGAGTTTTATATTTTCTTTTACCTGTTTTCATGAATCCTGGATGTTCAGCAATGTTTGAGCTGTTTAACAGTTTTACTGCTTTCCGATAATTGCCCCTCAAATATTCAAAATTGCTCTTAAGAAAGAGAGAAGGAGCAGACTGTGAAGAAAACAAAAATTATTACTTATCAATTGCTTTAGGAGATCTACCGTTAGTGTTAAACTGCAATAGTCACAGTTTATTGACTATTGTTGCTATTTGAAAACAGAAGTGTTTATTTTAATGCAGCAAAACTTGTTCCTCAGATGTATAGTTAATATTTTTCCTCTTCCTAGAACTCACATAGCTATCAATGACAATTCACCTGAACTTCTAACTAAATGTTTTTGTAACTGCTTAAAAAAAAATATTGAAAAATACAACACACAGATACAAACTGTTCTGTAACATTCTTATTTTCTTCACATGGAAAGAATGCACTAGAATGTGTCTTCTTCCAGCTCTGCAAAAGTGAACTATATTGGACATACTGCCTCCAGCAAAATGAAAGGATCTGAAAAGCTTCAACTGAAGCAAGATTTTAGTATCCCCAAATTATTTTTCTTATTGACCAACTATGGAGTAGTTTAGTCCTATCAATGAACAGGAAAACTTATTCTAGTCAGTGAATAAACTAGAGATTAGACTTCCATAACTTTTCTAGAGAAATATACATGCTGTTGGGAGTTGCTTACTCTTTGATTAAGGTTATTATAATCTATGCTTTAGAGTTTATTTATATAGTGCCTTATTTTTTAAACTTTTATATCTTAAATTAATAAAAACCTTAAGCGTGATTTTTCTGAGCACATAAATCAGCCAATCCAAATAATAATTCCATAATAATGAGTTGCAATTATACAAAAGTAAATTATAAACAAGACTAATGCTAAAGCTCTTTTTACACCTCTACCCCGATATAACACTAATTCGGATATAACGCAGTAAAGCAATGCTTGGGGGGGTTGGGCGGAGGCTGCGCACTCCAGCGGATCAAAGCAAGTTCAATATAATGCAGTTTCACCTATAACGTGGTAAGAGTTTTTGCTCCTGAGGACAGCGTTATATCAGGGTAGAGGTGTATTTCAGACATTTCCCCTGAGTCTCAAACTTTATAAACAGAAATAAAGTTAACAAGTTTAGTTTTAGGACAGAGAATTGACCTAGACTGCAAACAGAATATGCTTAAAAAAAGCTTACATTTCCAGCTGTATTCATAACGGACTTAATCTCCCTTTTGCATGCTTTTAGAGATTTCATCTGGATATAGGCTCTCACTTTATACTGTTAAATTTAAAAAAATTCATTAGTATAATTTTAATTTTAAAACACTAGTAAATTATGCAGTTTGATGTAATCTGTAAAATGCAACATGCCCAAGTTTACTACACAATATTGTACTTATATACATTAAGAAAAACTATTTTAAAAACTGTCTAAAAAATAAAACTACTCTTCAGAATATAAAGACAAAATTCAATTACAGGCTTCTAACAAAATAATTCTTCCAGAATCCTGTAAAATGGATTGTAAAAGAGATTCAGTATGATGGTTGAGTAACAAGTTCCAAAACTTAAACTTTAAAAAAATCTCTGCAATACAATTTTTTGTTACTATTGTGATAAGTAACTTCATTAATTGAAAGATCAGAGAAAAAATGCATAAAAAGAAAACTGAAAAATAAATATCAATAGTACTCTGGGGCAGATCCTCAGTTGGTGTAAACTGTCATAATTCCACGGTGGTACAAGTTGTCATAGCTCTATTGATTTAAATGGAGATACAACAAACAAACATCATTAGAAGTTCTGCCCCTTTGTTCTTTAGTCAGCTTCCCTCACTTATGCAGATCTTACAGAAACAGGGGAGAAATTAAAATACAGACGTTGGGGGCTGGGGGGGGTATTTTACATATAGACAACGGAATTCAGGAGCAGGTGTAGTATTCGAAACTTCTTTTAAACTGATTTTTAAAGATTAACTAGATTCATAGCATGCAATACCTCTTTTTAATAAAGATAACTGAGAACATCATCAATTTTAAATTGCATATAAATATCTAATTCTGGACACCAAAGAGTTTCCTACCTGATGTATCTTAGATTTTGCAGCTTCTATTAAAGCTCCACTTTCAGCTCTATGATTAGATGACTCCTTATTTGTGTTATTACCTATCTGAACACAAATTAAAAGGAGAAAATATGATTTCATCTTTAATCCAGTGTACAGGTTTATTCTTCTTAGGTCTAATATCAGAGGGGAAATCAATGTCCAAAAAAGAAAACTCAGTCATAGCTAATATCATCACATTCTATTTTGGCACTTAGTGAATTCTAAAAAACTACCTAACACATAAGGAAGCCAAGGACATTTTATCTATACATCGTTAGCTTCTGAAAACTAGGTTTTCATGTCAAGTGACTTTCTATTCTCCTTCAGACTCTTCAGTAAAGTTACTGTACACTAAAGATAGACATGATTAGTTTCCTTTAACATATCAAACAAATGTTCTATATTCAGTTAGATCCCTATCTAATCTCAATCCACTTTTTACTCAAAAAAAGTTACGTCTTAATAGCAGAATTTCAGTGCCAACTAAAGCAGATTTCACCCCAACTAGTGACACATGAATATCTGTCTCATATACTCAAGGACTCCTCTGATACCTCAACAAGCAGAGGCAATTCCTCTCTGACCTACTAGTTACTTCCCTGGCTCAGGGTCAAAGGAACTGCAGTCCAAAGCAACAGCTTCTTGGTTACAGCTCGGAGCTGTCAGCCAGGGAGACAAAGTGGAAATATTTGACCCTAAAGACTATAAAACTGTCCCAATAATGCAAAAAAAATCGGACAATAGGAAACACCTCTCAATCCTTTGCCAGTAGTAGACCCAGTTTGTAGTGGGATACAGGGGAATATATACATGCCACATGCAATTAAATAGAATTACCAAAGTGACCAGTGGCAGTCTAAGATTAAAACCATTCTAACATAGTTTTTAAAATTTAAACTATTTGAAAAAGCTATTGATTATTTTTGGATTAGCCCAAAGCATATTGCCATGAATACATCCAAGAGTAGTTGTTTTTTTAATAAGGTCCTCTGAAACATACTCACCTCATTATTTTTTCCATTTTTGTTATTGTTTCCCTGAAAAATCATTTTTTCCAAAACAGAAAGCAGATGCAAGGCTTTCTCAGCCTGGTAAGTTAGTAGATACAAGTCTACAAGCAGGAAGCACACAGCCTGGGCAAACTTCTCTTCTACATCAGACAAAGAAAGGAGAAAGAAATATTATAGTTTTAATATGTAGCCCCCACCAACACACAACTGTGAAAACACCCCCACCTTAGCCATAAAGCACTGTCATGAAGTGCTCCAAAATTAATTTGGATGCACTACATACGCTGATCCTGACGAACAAACCTACAAACATTGAAAATGTTGACCTGTCAACATTAAAGTATATAAAATTGAGAAACATTTTCTCTTAAAAAAAAATTAATTTTGAAAGTTGGTCTAACTGATAAGCACTGGAGAACCAATCCCCTACAGGGATCAATGTGGGCAGACCTGTATGGCTACATGGAATCCCATCAAAGTCAGTAGGACTCTACACAAGCCTAAGTGTCTCTGCATGGATGTCTTTGAGACTGAACCCTAAGTTCGTGTATGATATCATACATCAGTATGATAGTTGGCCACACACACACACACACCAGCAACCAACCTTAACACTTCAGCAAGGTTTATGAACCTTATCAGACAAGCACAGAACAATTCCCATACACAGAGGGCCACTGTTTACAGTTATGGGGGACTTAATTTTCAAAGGTGGGTGCATACAATTACATATAAGTTATCACCACAGTTGCCAACTTTCAAGCAGTAAATAAGCACCCCGACTTTCACAATAAGCCAAAAATCAAGATGATCCGATTTCAAAACAAGGCCAAAACAAGCCAATCCCTAAGAACCCCCAACACTCTATGTGACTAGATCCCCACAGTGTGCAGTCTGGGACTGCGATGGGCCTGCTGCGCACCCCTGACACTCTACCCCCCTTCCCCCTGCTTTCAGGGAGCCGATCAAAAGAAAAGCAACAAGCTATGAGCCATAAACTAGCCAACAAGCAACTCACAAGCCAATTAAGCCAAAAACAAGCCCAATTTCTGTGTTTTTTTCATGGGTTTGGCATGTTTGGTTATCGCAATTCCTCACAGCTTGTGTGCCCACATAGATTATTTGTGCGCGCCCACACACAAATATCTAGTTGTATGCCTAACTGCCCATTTGTTCATTCACATGTATGATTCTGAATGTACAATCATGGCATTTGCACGCGCATCTTCGGAAAGAAGTCAACCCCTTAACATGCATTTTATATTCAACATATTATTTTTATGTTCTACTGCTATCTTAAGACCTAGCCCCCATGTTTGAATCATGCTACTCTTGATATACACATACAGCACATTTATTTCTAAATCTCAGCTACTGTGTATCTATCAATTGCTAATGTACATCATTCATATTTATATAATACACACACACGTAACTTAATCAGAAGAATCAATCACCAAGAAGCTTTCGGTCAAGAAACAGTTTAACTGTCTGCAGCCATTAAACCAGAGGGGAACAAAAATAAGAAATAACTTTGCCTTCCTATCTACATACCAAAAGGTTCTATAAACTGGTAAAGCTTCTCTCCAACTGATATTGCTTCAGTGTATTGACGCAGATGATACAGAATAACCGCTTGATTGTAGTAAAGCATGCTGTTTTCAACATCATCTAAGCCATCCATTTCTTCAACAGCTGAATGAACCTACAAAAAAAAAATTTGTTTTATTCAGCTTTCCTATATTCACTGTGGGGGTGAGGGGGGAAGGGGAGGGGTGTCTAATATTTGGAAACAATACTTAAAAGCTATAGACTGATCCATGTATGAGGATAAAGAAAAAGTTCACCTGCTACTTATAGGCTAATAAACTCTTATGTGGTGTTAATGATAAGTATTGATATAAATGAAGCATTTACAAAAATAATTAAATTAAAAACAGAAAATAAAACTACTTTCATAACCAAGAAACTATTCTAATAACTTCACAAATGATTTCCTGTTCCCTCAACCAGTAGAGGGCCCAACCATGATGTAAGAGGAAGATGCTACTTGAATTCAAAAAGCTACTCACTATTCTTCCATTACCTGATTCTTCAGTTGATTAAGTGTTTGTTTCAAGTTGTCAGTTGTAGTCTGGTTACTTTTACAGAACTCTGCAACAGCTGTATTCAAAGTTATTTTGTAGTCATCTTTGTTTATTTCTTGCAAGCAGCTGAGATGTTGGAGACAAGCATCATAATTCCCAGCCTGTAAGTGGGCACACACACATCAACAATATGCATTAGGAAAAAATAAGGTTTAATCAACATGTTAGTAACTCAATATAAAAGTACTCTCTTCCAGTTTATAGAATAAAGTTGTATTTCCACTCTTCACACACCTATAAAGACAATTGTTTCCTGCCGAGCTGAAACACAAAACATAACGAAAGGTGTAACTAAAGATGTGCTGTAATGGGAGACTGATTAATATGGGAAACAAGTCTAAAAATTGAGCACAAGATTCAAAGAAATTGAAAGAAATCTGTGAAAGGAGAGTTGAAATGGAAGAATCCTAAAATTATTTGAAAGGGAAGTTTCTCATTTATTCGTCCTTGTTTATATTAGCCCTATGGAATCTTGAAACTAAAACCTGTTTTCTTTACTGAATTTTCACAATCCCCTCTCCAGTTATGAGCACACTTTTTTGTTATTGTAGAGTTGTTTATAAAATATTAGGCTGTAACTCTGAGGGGAAAAAACACTGAGGCATCTGAGTGGGGAACATATTAAAAAGTTTTAGCCTATGCAAACATATATATAAAAATAACGCAGGTGAAGTTTGAGGTCTACCAACTTTAATAATCCAGCTTTAAATAAACTACTTTACAACTTCTTTGAGGGCATGTGCAACAGGGTTGGTGCATTCCAGCAACTGGTCATCAAGGCTTCAGTTTCTCCTCTGACTTGCACATACCCATGTGTTTCGAGTAAGTCTCCACTTGGAGTCTGGTTTATTATGACACAGCAAAACTATCTTTGGCCTCCCAGGTTCAAGCAATTCCTTTCTTAGGCAGCAGGGTTTCACAATAGTCAATTGCCCTCTCCCCTGGGTAGCACAAATTTCAGCAGGAGGTGTAGGGGAACCCAATCCCTCCTCCTCTTGTTCCACTTTCAAGTCCTATACAGGAGTGGTAATCGTCTCTGGCCTCAAGTTCCTCTCCTCTCTTCATCCAGAGACTACTTCCTATCTAACTTGTCAGGCTTGCAGGTTCCTTTCCTATTCTGCCACCATTTCATGCACTCCAAGTCCAACATTGTTCTCTTGGGTCTCCCTGAGCTCTTCTTAGCAAGATATTACACAAGATATTACTCTTTTCCCTTCTGCTGATCCTACTACACTGAGCACCTCTGGGCTCCTCTCTCAGCATCCTCCTGTCAGGGAGCTCTGCCAGTAAGGGAAATAAAAACATTTGACAAGGTTACTTATGGGCAACTTAACACTAAGCAATACTGACAACTGGACGTGTAGATGTGGTTCTGTCTTCTTTTGTCACCTCCTTAGAACATGATATGTTAAAAGCCTTCTAGGTACAGAGACATTATATCATGAGTGGATAAGCAAAGTGGGCTGGGTCCATATTAGAACCAATAACAAAGGTGGCAGTAGGTCATTCAAAACTGGTTTGAATAATTTTAAATTAGCTCAAAAAATTCTTTCCCACTATCCAAAGAGGGAAAAAAAAGCTAAGGATACCTAAGATAGGACAACAGGATGTGGAATCACTTGAGAAATGAGAGGGTGGTAATCAAAATGCCACTAGAGCCTATATTAGGACAATTTTGTTCTCTTTATATAACAATATTGTATAAGCAATGTATAAGCAATATTGGCATATGATCTATAAAATGGAAAAGGAGGATGGATATCTAAAATGAGCAACACAACAAATTCAAAAGATTGGGATAAACTATATGTAGCAGAAGAAAACTGGTTATGAAATTCCAGGTAGAAAAAAGTAATTACAAAGAAAAACGAAAGGAAACATACCTCCAACAGCCATAAGCTACAGAATACAAAACATGAATGAAATATGAAGCGGTAAATAGAATTTAAAAGCTTGCAGCCTGAGTCTTTACATTACTAAACATACAAACAAAAGCTTCCAGGAAGTATTGGAAGAGGTATTGAACACAGTTACCAAATTACCAAGTGTAAGACATTTATGTGTACATTAAAATGTTGTGTAGTGTTCAAGTCACCTTACTAAAAAAGGTATATTCAGCGGGACAGCCAAAATGATAAAGGAACTTCGCTTTTTTAAAATATTTTGGAGTCCACAGATAGCTAGCTAAAATTATGGAAACTTTTCTTCAGTGAGTGCACACACAGTTGACAGAACTGTCACAAAATAGCTGTATGCTTATTTTACCCAATTCTCACCAATCACATAGCATTGATAGTGACTGAGCTCTGGGAACCAAGAGAAAGATTTGGTTATGTTTCTGGTTGCCCTACATTCAAGAGCCCTAATATAGTGTCTTCTCACATTATATCAGATATCTTAGATGAATCAAAGTGGACATGTCACTATATTATAATGAAGTCTGCTACTAATTTAAACTGAATTTATGTTGTTGATACATTTACTATTACTCTTAAAAAAAAAAAAGGAACAAATTAGTTACCAGGTGATCGTTTAAATAATCAAATAAGTTCAACAGAAAGTTTTAAAGTTTAAGCCTTTTCTTACATTAAAAGCTTGTAATGCACTACTTGACAGCTCCTTTTCCTGATCAGTAATCCCAGAGGAAGTAACTGTTCCTTCATGTTTCTCAGTTCCCTGATCTGAAAAATAAACAGAAGAGTATAGAATACGTTAGTTATCATATTTGCAACTAAGGTTAATAAACATAACTCCATTTCTTCCATTACACATTCCATGCCTTTCCCTCAAGATCTTCTTACTCATACCCAAAGCACCTTAAACAATGATAGCAACACTGTAAAAAGCTAAAATCAACTCTGAACTGATAGCACAATAACTTGGGAATGAAAATTTCACCCTTGAAAGCTAGAATTCCTCTGCTGAAAATTGGAACAATAACCTTCCCTTGCTAAGTTACTTATAATGTATAGACATCACATCACAACTGATTCATTTTTACAGTGTATCTTAAACTGAGTAACTAAGAGCTGTAAACTCATACATAAAAGGATGCATTTTAGATTTCACTCTTAAAAGTACGGGATTTTTATATTCACAGAAAATAGCTGGCAAAAACCATTACTAGGATATTACTGAAATAAGTTTATCTAGCAGCATTATATTAAAAAGATGCACACTGCATAGAAACCACATATATAATCCTGAAACCCACAAAATGATATGAACCACTATGTTTTTTCACCCTTGAAGTGTTTCCTATTTCTCATGTTTTGCTGTTTCAGTTTTACTCTAATTTATTTTTTGTTGTCATTTTATTATGCATGGGGAACTGTATAAATCTAATGTTTTCTTCCTCTCACTAGACACTAAAACATTGATCTAATTATCCTTAGTTATGTAACCTTATGCTTTTATCTGTAAATTACAGAGTACCATCTATCACAGTGGTCACCAACCCAACCATTGCAATAGACTGGTCGATCCTGGAGCCTCTGCCAGTCAATCGTGATCTCCGGGCCTCTAAAAGTCCAGCGGTGCAGCAGGAGTCTGGCAGGCTGCCTGCCTTTTCTGGCCCCACGCCGCTCCCAGAAGTGGCTGGCTGCTGGCACATCTCTGTGACCTCGGGGGGGGGGGGGGGGAAGATGGAGAGGCGGCTCCACGTGCTGCCCCTACCTCCAGCAGTCCCCACAGCTCCTATTGGCCAGGAACTGGATAATGGGAGCTGCAGGGGCAGCAATTGTGGGCACAGGCAGCATACGGAGACCCGCTGCCCCCCTCCCACCCATGGGCCACAGAGATGTGCCAGCAGGGGCAGGCAAGGAGCTTGCCCAAGGCTCACTGCACTGCCAACCAGGAGCCGCCTGTGGTAATTGCCTCCCAGCCGCAGCCTGCACCTCACCCCCCCCATCCTGCACCCCAACCCTCTTCCCCAGCCTGGAGCATCCTCCTGCACCCAAATTCCCTCCCAGAGCCCACACCCCTCACTCCTGCACCCTAACCCCCTGCCCCAGGCTCAGCCAATGCACACCCCACATATGAGCATGTTACACTGATTTGTGACAATGCCTGAAGGACTTTGGATCTATAAACCACAAATGACACTAATAAAAAGTAAAACTCATGAAGTGTCCAGTGGATTCTATGAGATTAGGTGCAGTATGACCATATGACCCCTGCACCCAAATTCCCTCCCAAAGCTTGCACACTCCTGCATCCTAATCCCCAGTCCCAGGCTTAGCCCGAAGTCCCATCCCTCAGGGAAGTGGCAGGGTAGATCCTGGGTTGATCTTAAATTGAAAAAGTGATCTTGTGTGTGAAAAGGTTGGAGACCACTGATCTATCATTTCATCATTGCCATATCTTAAGCATCTGCCATTGCCCATTCCCATATTATGAGAAAAATAAATAGGCAACAGCAGCTATGGATATCTACACTTCAGAAGTCTTGTTAATGAAAATTTTACATTAGGAAATGAAGTGACACTTGGTAAGCCACTTATTGGTTAAGCTTGAAGACAAAAAGATAGCAACACATCTCCTTTCGTACCTGGAAATAAGTTATAATGCACGCCAACTCAGGCCTAAAAAGGTACCTTCAAATTTTTAATATTCCATATTTACATTAACAATTAATACAAAAAAGTTACACTAATCTAATGTCAAGATTTTCAAAGCATAACCCGAGCTCCTGAAAGGTACTGAGTTACCTTAATTCACATTGACTTCAACTGGAGTTGGGCTCACTCAGCACTTTGCAGGTGGTGCTCAGCAGTTACTGGAACACATAAGGATTGCTACAGAACTCTACTGTGTTCTACCTATGAGGTAGGGTCCCAGAGCCCAGCCTCCAACCCGAGCCCAAAAGTCTACACTGGAATTAAATAGCCCTACAGCCCGAGCCCTGCCAGCCAGAGTCAGCTGGCATGGGCCAGTCGCAGATTTTTAATTGCAGCATAGATGTACCCTTAATGGCTCTGATTCCTCCTTTAGATCTCATGGTTGGGCACTGTGGGCAGGGAACTATCCAATGCTGTGGCCCTCCACAACACTAGGGAATAAAAAGAACCAAGTTGCCCCAGAGTACTTATGTCACAAATTACTATCTGCTATACATGTGCAGTATAACTAGTTTGGAACACATTAAGAGATACCTATTTGAAACTGTGAAAATAATCATCTTTCATTATTAACTGTTCAAAATAGTTAACTATTTCCCCCTCCTGTTCATCTTAGCCTCTAAGGATAGAACAAGAAGCAATGGGCTTAAACTGCAGCATGGGAGGTTTAGGTTGGACATTAGGAAAAAGTTCCTGTCAGGATGGTTAAACACTGGAATAAACTGCCTAGGGAGGTTGTGGAATCTCCATCTCTGGAGATATTTAAGAGTAGGTTAGATAAATGTCTATCAGGGATGGTCTAGACAGTATTTGCTCCTGCCATGAGGACAGGGGACTGGACTCGATGACCTCTCGAGGTCCCTTCCAGTCCTACAATCTATGAAACTCAATGCAAAATTTGCACCCAATATATTTAGTTAAATGAGTAGAGTACATACAAAATAGTCAAATACAAAGTTCCTTTCACCCCCCTCCGCTGCTTAACTCAGAAATAGATTTAGCCAAATATTCAAAAATAAAAAGTTAACCATTGAGCTGAGACCAACTGTTAGAAATTATAGCCCAGAAAATTCCTCAGTTAAGTGAAACTGATATGAGTTTAATAATTCACTCCCCCCTCTCCCCCTCACATCTCCTTAAAGCTGAAACAAGTAAATCCATTCATTCATGCCTGACTATTTTCACAATCCATTGCTAACTTCGAGCACTCGGCAACTGGCCATCCAGTGATCTGCCATACACCATCTATCCATTCCCTCGCTGGTCATCCCCTACTATGATGACTCTCCACCATTCCTTCTATTATAATTTTCTCAAGGTTATTTCTATCTCTAATGTGACCAAAGTATATAAATCTGTGTCTGTTAATTTCCAACATGAGGGTCCACTTCTCTCCAATAATATTTCTAACACAGGCATTTATCCTTTTTTCCATCCAGGAGGTAGATACTGAAGAGCCTTCATCAGCACCCAATGATTCACAGCTATAAATCGCTATGGGAAAAATTAGGATTTTTACAAGTCGCACCTTCGTACATTTCAAGATGCCATGTTTTATCCATACTTCCTTAAGGGAGTCCATAGCGAAGAGAACTATGCATAGTCTTCTTCTGATTTCTTTAGAACAGCCACCTTGGTTGAAAAACCATTACACAGGTGACAGAGTGGTTGAGCAGAATTCCAACATATAACCTACCCAAATCTGGGGCTTTTTATTCTTAGTTCTCATTTTAGACCCAGAAGTAGGTATCTAACAAATCCTTTAGCTGGCCCTACAATTTATTTAATAAATTGGGGGGCGGAGGGGGAGGCTTTAAATAACATCTGTACCGTTTCTTACCCACGCTCACAAAATGGAAGCTGCAGACAAATCTTGTCATACCATGTCAATTAAAACACACTTACAGAAATTAATTCTTCTCCTAAAGAAGTTGTTTGTTAATAGAGTAATTGCCTATGAAGTAGTTATTACAAATTGATACATTTAACTACCTTCCGTTGGAAAGAGGGCCAACTTGATGGGCACAAAGGTACCTCAGAGATGGGCTCTTTTGTGGAACATTCTGGTAAGTAGGAATGTAGCATACCATCCCTCTTTTTCCAATTCTCCAATAAATCATTCCACTCATAAGTGGGTAGCCTTGAATTCTGTGTGCTATACCACCAACATTGATAAGTGACGGGAACTTTCTGATACCTATGTTGACAAAAAAAAATGGCTATTGGTTTTTTACTCGCTAGCTAGACAGCTATTTAAGTTTTCTCTCAAAAGGCTTTCAGTCTCATCCAAAATTTACCTGCTGGTACAGAACTGAAGAAGGAGACAACTCTTTAAGCTTCACTTTTTGCAATTTATCTTCCGCAGAAGCATTCTGGGAACCTGATCCATTTCTCCTAGTTTTATTGTTTCAGCTCTTTTCTGGAGGAAGTAATATTTTTCTTTTTCAAAGTAGTAACAAAAGCACTACTAAAGACTTAGCTCTTAGACATTTGCCATGTACAGAATACAAGGGGTTCTTAAATGCATCTGTTAGCATTTCTAAACAGCACCGAGTTTCCTCTGGAATGACGTTAGATGTTGGCTTCCCTGAAGACTCGCCTACGCAAAACAAGCCGAGAACTTGGCAGCCCTTGTGTCAGCTTCTCCCTTCCTTTCCATTGCTGACAATTCAAACTCCAGCCATATTCTTTTGATGGGACTGATGGTACAACTACCCATTCACCTTGGTTTTTATTAAATTTCTCAGTCTCCTCCAAGTCCAAACTATTTGTAATCTCCACTGCTGACAATAGTTTCTTACCAGAATGAGTTTGCATCCACTGCCACATCTCTTCTTTGCTCTGCCAAAAGAAGTCCCCATTGCCCACAGAAATAGTAGAAGATCTCTTGTCCCAAACTTAGACCACTCTGTTGACATAGTCCAGCAGCTGTGGCTCATCCTCTAAAGCCAATGGAGCCCAACTCTCCAAAACCTTCATACTTTGAGAGTTAACAGACTCCATCTCCAACAAAACCAGTTATTTCTGTGTATGAAGCAAGTAGAAGAGGTCCTAATCCAGAATCTTTATAAGATTACTAAATCTTGTCATAACTGGTCCCATGCTGCAGGAGACCCTAAATCCTGTAGTAAGACACAGAAAGCCACCATTCCCTGCAAACATTCACCTGATTTGGTGAAAGAGTCAGTTAACAGTAAATTGAGAAGTGTTAAATTGAAAATACAGAACCTCAGAATGTTGGTGACTCAAATCTGATTGGTGGCTCCATCATGTAAGAGTTCTCTGCGATGCACATTGTCTGCAGTAATTGAGGCTTCCTTAATGTCTTAGGACAAGGGATTGGTTGCACCATCGTGAAAAAAAAAAGCGTATAGCATCAGGACACCATTTCACAGCATGAAAATGTTGGATTATCTGCATTTCCATGGAACCAGGGTTCACATATACGATGCATTCATTTTTCTAATATCGGAACTGAAAAAACTGCTGTGGATAATGACTCTTAATAACAGTTGCTAAGCAGGATAAGCATTCCCACACACTGATTATAGCATCACCTCAAGCAACACACTAGTTAAGGCTGTCCCAGTTTCTATTACAAAATCCTGTTTTCTTAATTTATCTGCAGTAGAATTGGGCACATGTGAGACTCAGTCCAAAAGTAGTGTTTATTCTTCAATTACAGGAAAAACTGGTCAAGCAATTGTTACACTAGTTATCCCAGAAAAGCATCAGTTTCCCAGTTGCTTTAAATACTTTCTATGGAAGGCTGGATCACAGATAATCTACCAGTAAATTTCTGTACAGTTTGTCTTCACTACTAAAACCAGTTAGGATACTTAAATAAAAGTTGAAATTGTGGCGTATTTTAAGGGACAAGCCTCTGTAATCATGAAATAGTAACATTATAGAAAAAGAGCAGTTGGATGGTCTGCATAGTACAAAACACTAAGGGCTTGTCTATACAGCAAGCAAAATGTGCCAGAGGAATGTTATTTGTAAAACACACTAACATGTTGCAATCTAACTGCGCCAGGTAGATCCAACTGGAGTGTTCTAGCAAGTATATAGTTCGTGTTAACGTCGCCGTGTTTGAAGCAGGAACCACAAAGGGCAGTTACAGCACAATATGTTAGAATGGTTTACAAATCACACCACTCTTGTGGGCTTTGACAGCGCATGTAGACAAGACCTAAACAAGAAGTTTAGTGAAGCCTGAGCAAGATTCCTACTGGGAAGAGCTTTATCTTTGAAACAAATAATGTAAAACATGGAATTTTATTTATTTGTTTGTTTTAAAACACTGTACATATTTTCTGTAACATTTTCTTAATATTCTTGAATTCTGGCTCTTCCTTATCCCCTTTGCCCTTCTTACCTTTCTCTATCAAGCACTTTCTAAATCAGGTTACAAGTTCAGGATACTCCCTGACATACCCTGCCACCATCCACTCCTTTGTAAACATGCGTTGGTTGCTTCAGCTTTCCTTAACTATCTAGGTATCACATAAAGAGAAGGGTCAATCCTATATTAGATTGCCTAAGACATTTCAGGTACTTGTCACACACAATGGAGGAAACACTAATATACAATACTGCTACCTGGACATCCAGAGATTTAAAGACACTGAAGACATGAATCTGAGTAATAACCAGCACGCATACTCTCCCTCATACAAGGAAACTGATAGCATCATCACTGATTTTTCTATTGTTTCCCTTATTCTACAAACATCACTCATATGTTATCTGAGTTAAGTCTCAAACAGTAAATTCTGCAAGCCCCAGCTGTGGCCAGACACTGGATTTGTGACAACTGCATAGTTCAAATCCAGTGCAATGGAGACAGAGCTGAATGTCATCTGCCTACTGACTCTACCAAAGCACACCATGCTTCATATGCACATTGAACACAAGAGTAGATACAAAATACCCTTGTGGAAGCCCACGAGTGTGCTGTTTAGGTAGAAGAACAATTGTGTATTACTACTCTCTAGCACCTCTCAAAGAAAAAATAAGGAAGACTCTTAGCAGAGATGGGTTTGGATAGTGTGGAATAAACTATGACAGATGCTAACATATTTGCTTTAAAAAAAAAAACCAAAAAAAACCCCACTGCCTAAGCATAACATATAACCTTGAAGATCCTTCCAGTACTTAAGTAGAAAAGCAAGAATGTCAGACTTGCAGCCTTCAATGAAAGTTCAAATTAATCTATTCAGTGCAGTTTTCTAATAAATCGTGTAAGTATGACTCTCAATGCATAACTTCTCCATTATATTTTAAAAAATGAATATCTTAATTAAAATTGGTATATGAATTCTGTGTGTGGGCATCTTGATTAAAAAAAGACTTAGTACTTTTAGCAGAATGGAAGCTTAATGTCAAAGACTGTACGCCAAGTCTAACAGCATTTTAATTCTAAGTGAAGTTATTGTTCATATCTACAGCTGGTTGAAAAACAGGTTTATCCCCCTGTGGAAAATATCAACAAAAACATTTTTCATTTTTGTCTAAGTATTCTGTGGAAAATTTTTGACTTTTTAATGAAACATCATTCAAATGATTCAGTTCAAAGATTCAGTTCAAATTGACATTGCAATGTCTCATACTTTGAAGCTGCAGTTTGTGTACCTTATGTTCCCCTTTTCATAGATTCATAGATTGTAGGACTGGAAGGGACCTCGAGAGGTCATCGAGTCCAGTCCCCTGCCCTCATGGCAGGACCAAATCTGTCTAGACCATCCCTGATAGACATTTATCTAACCTACTCTTAAATATCTCCAGAGATGGAGATTCCGCTCCCTCCCTAGGCAGTTTATTCCAGTGTTTGACCATCCTGACAGTTAGGAACTTTTTCCTAATGTCCAACCTAAACCTCCCTTGCTGCAGTTTAAGCCCATTGCTTCTTGTTCTATCCTTAGCTAAGATGAACAAGTTTTCTCCCTCCTCCTTATGACACCCTTTAGATACCTGAAAACTGCTATCATGTCCCCTCTCAGTCTTCTCTTTTCCAAACTGAACAAACCCCATTCTTTCAGCCTTCCTTCATAGGTCATGTTCTCTAGACCTTTAATCATTCCTGTTGCTCTTCTCTGGACCCTCTCCAATTTCTCCACATCTTTCTTGAAATGCGGTGCCCAAAACTGGACACGATATTCCAGTGGAGCCCAGCCCAATATTCATCTATGGGTTGGGCTCCATGTCCTATGATGCACCACTTTCTCCATTCTGGGTGAGGGGAGTGGGTACGTTACAAGAGTCTCTGGCCATGGTGCATCATAGGAGATGTAGTCCAGACAGTGAACACAGTCCCTAGAGGAGAATGGGAACATAAGGCACCTGAACTATAACTCCCATGAGGCATTACGGTGCTATTTTGAATAAAAACATTTGTTTTTGAGTATTCGGTTTCTCAAAATAATATTAACATTTTCAAAGTAAAGCAAATACTTTTTCACTAAAAATTTCATTCAGTCAAGACCCCAAATTTCTTTTGAAAAACTGTATCAAGAAAATGTTTTCAACAGCCCTATTCATAACTTCATCCGTTGTGGACAAATATTGCACATGATAGTATGTATGCTATGATAATATGATAACTAACTTGTATTTGATCAGTTTGATAGAGCAGCATTTTCCTTTCTAGGAAACTCAATTAAGGCAAAAATAAGTCCCTCACTTTAAAAGTTTTTTCTTGTAAGTCTTAAGTTCTCCTGTTATTTAAGAAGAGTGTACATCCTTATAAAGATGCACAAAACAACTAGGTACACATGCACAAGACACAATTTGGTACACATCTATCATCCCCCACACACAAGATTTTGTTTTGTTTTATGTTAGAATGCACACATGCAGAGGAATTCCTCTCTGGACCAGTGCAGTGAGAGAGGCAACTTGCCCTCCCATTCTCAGAGGCTCCTGATGGCCAATTCAGCACTGAATACAGGACAAGGCAATACTCAGAGGATTGTTTTAACTTGTGCTCTTGCTGCTCAGGGTCTAATGGACCATTGCAGCACAGAGTCACCAGGGCATAAGAAAACCTTGGCCATTTCCCCCTCCACACTGCCTGAGCCCCATCCTGCTGGGCCAAAGAAACCACAAAGCTAGTTGGACTTTGTGAACCATGGGTATTATTTAGGGGGCCTGCCCAGTGCAGCAGCAACAGTCAATCAGGCCTTAATTTTTTGGTGGGGAGGGGCAGAGCCAGGGCACATGGGGGTTGATTTACTCACTGCAGGGTAGAAATTCATTTTACTAGTATTACTTCATGCAGCATCTTTTTTTTTTTTTTAAAGTGGGGATGAAGATGGTCCTTGGTCTCCCCTTCAAACTGTGACCAGGACTGAGCCCACTTAATTTCAGAGGACAAGTCCACGATCTGAGGCCACACTAAACTTTCACAAAGCAATACATTTTTAGTGTCTTCCAACTCCGCACTCCCTAATTTAGGGAATTAAAATCAGACATTCAATGTTTTTCAGGATTTTTGGTTTTTTTAGTAAACATTTATTTAAATGCTTCGTAAAACTTTGAGTTAACGGTTCTCTGCATTCCATGGAACCAGCCTGGGGAATTCAGGTCTGTAGGAGACCACTGCATCAAAAACTGTAGACAATTTTTTAAACAGAGGGCAATGGTTCTCAATCAGGGGTACACATATCCTTGGGGGTAAGCAGAGGTCTTCTGGGGGTGTATCAACTCATCTAGGTATTTGCCTAGGTTTACTACAGACTACATAAAAAGCACTAGCAAAGTCAGCGCAAACTAAAGTTTCATACAATGACTTGTTTATACTGCTCTATATACTACACACTGAAATGTTAAGTACAATATTTACATTCCAATCAATTTATTTCATAATGATATGGTAAAAATAAGAATGTAAGCAATTTTTCAGAGTGCTAGGACACAGTTGTATTTTGATGTCTGATTTTGAAAACACATAGTTTTTAAGTGAGGTGACACTTGGGCTACACAAGACAAATCAGACTCCTGAAAGGGGTACAGTGCCTGGAAAGGTTGAGGACCATCGCAATAGCGTATGAGCAGCAACACCAGTAGTCAGGCAAGTGGAGATGGCGGAGTCATCAAATCCCATTCTTCCAAGCATGGGGTCTGCGTGCCTGGTGCAGGGGGCTCCGAGCGAGCACCGTGCGGGGGAACCTGTCCGCAGGGCGGGATGCAGCATCTCATCCCGGGCGCTGCCGGAGGCAGGACATCCCCGAGACGGGCACCCGTCCCCGGGTCGGGTCCCGCCCCGTCACCCCAGCCCCAGCGCCAGGCACCCACCGCTCAGGGGCAGGGCCCCCCCCCCGGACTGGGCACCAGGCGACCCCAGAGGGAGCCAGGCAACTGGGGAGCCCCCTAGGCGGCCAGAGCCCAGGCGCCCCCCGCCCCAGCGTAGGAGCCAAGACGTAGCGTGACCCCAACAGCCGCCCCACCCGCGAGGCCCCCCGTGGAGCCCGGAAGCCGGGGCGGGGAGTAAGGGGGCAGCACCCAGCCGCCCCGGCCGGGAACGCGCCTCACGCGCCCAAGCTCCGCCCCGCGACTGAGGGGGCAGCAGCCCCGCAAGGAGAAGGGGCTGCCCGCCCTACTTCGCCCCCCACCGGCGGAAGGACACAACACCACGCCGCCGCCGCCGCCCCCGCCGTGGCGAAGCAAGCGGCTGTGGTTATATCCCTCCGCTGGGCCGGGGGACAGGCCCACAGCGGGGCTTTGAGGGGACCCCTGCGCGGGGAGGAGTCAGTCCCCGAACACAGAGCCAGAGGCCGGGGTCCGCGGGGCCCTTTTCGTACTCACCGCCCGCCTTGTCCGCCGCCATGATCGCTCCCCTCACGCGAGAACCTGTGCCCGGGCGGCGGGTGAGCACCGCCCCTTCGGGGAGGCTAGCCCGCTGGCCCCGCCCCTTCCGCCCGAGGCCCCGCCCCCCGGAGCTCCGCTGGCCCCGCCTCCGCGCCTCAGCCGCTCTGACCGGCCTCCCCGCAAACCCCAATTCACCCCAGTGACCCTTAACTTCCACCCACCCAGCCGGCCGTTCAGCTACCCTGTAAAATGTCCGGTGCCGTTGCCTGGTCCGCTCCTCCCAGCGGGCCGCTGTTGAAATAGAAAACAAGGTCCCGCCCTCTCCGTGTCCATGGAAACGCCTTTGGTCAGCGCAATCCAGGAATGATTTTCCTTCCCGGCTTGATGTTTTGGTTCCACTCACCTAGTTACAGTCACCCACTACTACTGAACGTCAGCGCTATGGGAAGAATTGTATTTACTTGCAAGAATCCAATCTGAGAGCCTGTGGGTGCTTGGATGAGTTATTCTAAAACATTTCCTAGACTGCTTTATCTTACATGGAGTATATGACTATGTATCGATACGGAGCTCATCACCATAGTACTTAAAGTACAGAAGGTGGCATTGTGTATGAGTCTTAAATTTCTTTCAAAATTGGTGTTTGAGTCCCATATTAATCCTGCCAGGATTCTTCCTACTCCTACTCCTGGCCTCATCCCTATGATGTCCTGTTTCACACAATGAATTTAAAAGTGTCCGTGGGATTCTCTGTACTGGAGAAAAGAGCCTTTAGAGATAGCATCCAGCTTCTTTGAACACTTATTTTTATATCTTTGTAGTGATGTTTTATTTTTATGACATAAGATCATGTCAGCATCCAAAGTACTATAAGTATTACAAAGATTCATACATATTTAATAATGATCTGGATATAACAAATATGCTATTTTCAGTATTCACCTGTGGCAATAACATCTTCAGGGCTAAATCCTCAGCTGATACACATTGGCATAGCTCTGTGGAAGTCCGTGGAGCCCCTGAGGTCATACCTTTAGATAATTACCATTTTTAGTGTGCAGTCTTCCTCCTTTGTTTAATTCTATAAGCTTTATATATGTAATAATGGCTTTTTCTTAACACCGGATTGCTTTTGGGACCAATGCTTTAAGACTGTTTCCATACTTTACTCATCTGCAAACTTAAGTACACTCTTCTGTATTAGTCTGTACTATTTCTTCAAATTTGGTTCTCCAAAATTTTGATACATTTAATTCCTGTTTAATATTGTTGGCTTTTTTTATATTTGCTGCAGTAAGTGTGGGCGTAGCTTAATCAATTCCATTTGTTATACCATCAGTATTACTGACTTTGTTACCAGCTGGTCACATTTGTTGTCTTGGAACATATATCTGTTGTCCCCTCTTGCAGTAAGGTTGAGACTTGAGGGTGAAATCCTATTCTCTAAGGCAAAACTCATTGCCTTGACTAGGGCCTGGGAGTCTCATTCTGTTAGGCCTCTTGATATTTTTTTCCCCAATCACACTATCAGCAATCTTGGAAAAAATATTTCTGTGAAGTTGTAGACTTAGTATTAGACATTTTTGAGGGCGGCAGGAATTCTTGTAATTTTGTTATTTGAGTTTTAAGTGTAAGTTAATATATTTTGTAAAAGTAATGTTTGCTGATATTTCATGTTTTCTTGGATTTCTCATTTAACTCCACCCCATACCTCTTCTTTTGACACATGCATGGGGGGGGGGTTATCTTGCAATTCTTACTCATGAGTTCTGCACCTTGAAATCAGTGCAGTTGTATGATCAGGCCCTTGGCCAAGTCTACATTAGCTATGTCAGCAAATATTCGTAGTGTAGACACAGCTCAAACTAGCAGAAAAGTGTTTGCCTGTATAGCTTATACTGGTTCAGTAAGTGAAATAAGCTACTCTAGCAAAAACACTTTTACACTAGTATAACTGTGTCTACACTAGGGCTTTTGCAGTTATAAAAGTGTTCCAAAAAATAACCATGATACTCCTCAGGATACCAAGCTGGAAGGGGCTGCAAGTGCTTTGGAGGATAGGATTATAATTCAAAATGATCTGGACAAACTGGAGAAATGGTCTGAAGTAAATAGGATGAAATTCAGTAAGGCCAAATGCAAAGTACTCCACTTAGAAAGGAACAATCCGTTGCACACAAACAAAATGGGGAATGACTGCATAGGAAGGAGCACTGCGGAAAGGGATCTGGGGGTCATAGTAGACCACAAGCTAAATATGAGTCAACAGTGTAACACTGTTGCAAAAAAAGCAAACATCATTCTGGGATGTATTAGCAGGAGTATTGTAAGCAAGACACCAGAAGTAATTCTTCCGCTCTACTCTGCGCTGATTAGGCCTCAGCTGGACTATTGTGTCCAGTTCTGGGCGCCACATTTCAGGAAAGATGTGGACAAATTGGAGAAACTCCAGGGAAGAGAAACAAAAATTATTTAAAGTCTAGAAAACATGACCTATGAGAGAAGATTGAAAAAATTGGGTTTGTTTAGTCTGGAAAAGAGAAGACTGAGAGGGGACATAACAGTTTTCAAGTACATAAAAGTAGGGAGAAAAAATGTTGTTCTTAACCTTTGAGAATAGAGCAAGAAGCAATGGGCTTAAATTGCAGCAAGGGAGGTTTAGGTTGGATGTTAGGAAAAACTTCTGTGAGGGTGGTTAAGCACTGGAATAAACTAGGGAGCTTGTGGAATCTCCATCATTGGAGATTTTTATGAGCAGATTAGACAAACCACTTGTCAAGGATGGTATAGATAATACTTAGTCCTGTCATGAGTGCAGGGGACTGGTCTAGATGATCTCTCAAGGTCCCTTCCAGTCTTATGATACTATGGAAGGGACAGCTCAGTGGTTTGAGCACTGGCCTGCTAAACCCATGGTTGTGAGTTCAATCCTTAAGGGGGGCTACTTAGGGATCTGGGGCAAAAATCAGTACTTGATCCCTGCTAGTGAAGGCAGAGGGCTGGACTTGATGACCTTTCAAGGTCCCTTCCAGTTCTAGGAGATAGGTATATCTCCAATTACTATTATTTTATGAAACCTTAGAATCTTGGTTCATTTGCCCACAGTATTTTCTCCAACTCTTTCTTTGCTTTTTTAATAATTCTTTGTGCCACTGCTTTACATCTTTTATAGTTCATTAAGTCCTTGCTACTCATTGTACTTTTTGCTTGTTTGTATGCGTTCTTTTTTTTCTTTCTTTCTTTAATTGCTGCTTTACAATCTTCATTCCACCAGGGAATTGGATTTCTGCATTTTTGGCAATTTGATGTCTTACATATAGCTAGGTTGGCTGCTGCTACAACTTCCTTTATTTTATTATCATGAAATTCCTGTAGATTATCACTTAGGTCATTGGTACTTAGATACTCAGCACACTTACTCTTAAATAATTTGTTTTTCTAAGGCTATGTCTATGCATGTTCTTTAAAGGCTTACATCGGCATAATTTATGTTGCTCAGTGGTGTAAATAAATCACCCCTCTGAGTGACATAAATTACACTGACATAAGCACCGCTGGGGACTACACTATGTCGGCAGGAGAACTACTCCAGCTTCTGCCACTCACAGAGGCTGGAGTAGTTAAGCCAACGGGAGACCACTCTCACGTCAGCTTAGAGCAACTACATTAGAGAGCTTACAGTCGTGCAGCTGCACTGCTGTAAACTCTCTAGTATAGCCATGCCTAAGGCTTCAGGTAGGAATTCCTTCAGTGTTTTCAACATTACCTTTTCCTTGATATGTAATTAGCGGAATGGGAAGTGATCATTTCCTATTCCATCTTCAGAGATTTCCCAGCCACAACTACTTGTTGCAATTCCCAGATCTAAACATTCCACACCAAATTAACCTAATAGGTGCTCCAGCATAGGCGCTAACTTTCCCTGGTGCCAGTGGGGGCTCATGCTCCCCCAGCCCCACCCGACTCCACCCTTTCCCCGTGCCTGCCCCGCCCCATTCCAACCTCTTCCCCAAATCCCCAGCCCCGCCTCTTCCCCGAGCATGCCGCATTCCACCTCCTCCCCCCTCCCTCTCTCCCAGCCACACGAAACAGCTGTTTTGCGGTGCAAGCACTGAGAGCTAGGGGGGAAAAGCAAGCACGCAGCACGCTCAGAGGAGAAGGTAGAGGTGAGCTGGGCGGGGAGCTGCCGGTGGGTGCTGAATGCCCACCAATTTTTTCCCATGGGTGCTCCAGCCCCGGAGCACTCACAGAGTTGGCACCTATGTACTCCAGTATTGAGCAATACCATGTTATGCATGTCAATGAACTGTTTCAGGCATTTGCCATTATAATCCGTTTTCCTGCTTCCCCATAATTCATTTGGCTATTAAAGTCTCCACAAATAATATACTCGCCTTTGACACCCTTAACTAACTCTTCTAATTGTAGATTATCTAGCTTTTTACATGGGTTGTAAAGACTATAGGTTCCTACGAAGGTGGTATTATTCTGCAGAGGAACCTCTACAACATTGTACTCAAAACTTAAGTTCTGTACATCTATTTCAACATAACTAAGACCTTCCTTTGTAAATATACAGATCCCTCCTCCTCTTGTTATTCTGTCAGATCTGATTATATCTTACCCTGGAAGTCTTCGCATAAGTTCTCTCGCTAATCATGTTTCTTGTACACATATATCAGGTTTTCCATTTCAAAAACATTTTTCTTTAATTCCTGACCAAGTGTGGTTAAATTATGTGTGTTCCAGCAAAAAACTGTTAGAACCATGTTGTTTAAACTACTATTACCTTCATTTAAAATTACATGAATGCAGACTATTGAGAAATTGCCAATATGCAAATACTTTTCTGCCACTTTTGTTATAATTTGTATTCTTTGTCTTCCTCCCTGTCTTTCATCATAAATGCTATAAACTTCACTTTATCTACAAGCAAAACATTATCTTTCCTGCCCTAAACAGTGCATTGTTGTACCAGTAGCTGTTTTCCTTCTCTGGTATTTTCCTCCTTCTCCACATTCCACCGTGAATATCTTTTGGTAGCTACTGCATAGGAGATTTTATGGATAGTTTTAGTTTTCTGTTTCTCTCTAGCTCGTTCTGCTCCCACTGTGCTTATCCCCACAATTGCTGCATTTTAGTTCTGTTCCTTCCATACAGTTTTCGTATGCGTGTTCTCCTCCACATTTACCAAGCCTTGTTTTCCCCTTACGGCTTGTGGACGGCTACCACATGCCCAAACCTTGGACATTTATAACATCTCAAAGGGGCTGGGATATATGGTTTAAACCCAGAAGAGTTGATATCCTATACTAACCCTATTGGGTAGCATTGCATCTTTAAATGTTAAACCATGTCTCCCCCTTTCCGTCTAATTAGTTGCTTAACAAACAGCACTTGGTCCTCATCTGTACCCCTTTTAATTTTATCCTCAGTCATGCCTAGAGGAACTCCATACATTACCTCTCTTGCTTCTGTCATAAATTTAGGTAGCTGGCAAATTTCTTCTATTTTTCCTAAAAACATAGTTTTAAGTTTATCAGAGTGTTCCTTGTGTGTACATTCTAATAAATCTCCACCCTGCATTCTTTTAGCTCTTAATGTATCTGACACTTCACATTAGCCATTCTGCTGTTTCAAGGGATTAGCATCTCCTATCTCCACATCTTCAGCAAATGATTTGATAATTGTAAAATGTTGATCCTTTCCCTTATTCTTTGTATCATACCCATCTGCTCCCTTCTTTTCAGATACAGATATCGCCATTCTTTTTTCTTCTTCCTACTCTGAAGCCATTCCTCACCCCTTGCTGCTTCTCCCTCATTTTCGATCATAACTTCCAGCCTCTCCCTCTCAACCTGTATTCTCAGGTCTAGCCAGCAAGCCCAAGCTGTCTCTGAATTCCCAGCCCAGGCCCCTTCTTTTCTCAGGTTTATCCCTGAATACAGGCCCAACCTGCTCCTTCACAACTGAACTTCATCTTCCATTAGGTTTTATGAAGTCCTGGCTCTCCTGCAGGTGCTGTATGTTAATTGACCTAATTTAACCTGCTCTGCTTGGGTGGCATGGGCACCCATCACAGTTTCCTTATTCCACATTACCAAAAAGCTTTTGACCTCTAGGTGGCACTATATTACAAATTAATATATTTTCCCTTTAATACATATTTTAATATATATAAATGCAGCATTTTAAGGTGGAGTTATGGTTTAAAATGTAAGCTAATTAGTCAAAACATGTCATGTGCAGCCATTAGGAATTAATTTGGCAATCACATTCTATATACACATCACAAACTTGTTACAATTGTGGAATGAGTTCTTTTGAAGCGATAGGCAGCACATTGACCTACAGAATAAGGAATGGTGCTTCAGCACCTTTGTTTGTTTACATAGTGTAAATAAAATAACAATGGAACAGGAAGTCAGTGGAATACTTATGCTGCAACATCCTGAATAAACTTTTCATGGTGGTAGTTCTTGAAAAGAGGTAACTATCTTTCTCCCCAATCTTTGTACTCACCTTCAAAGCACTGCATGACTCTTTCCCTCCCCACACCTACATCTTTATTCTAATTTTTTAATACTATGTTTCTCCCATTTTCTCTCCTGAAAGATCCAGTGTTGTCCTCCCAGTAATTGGTCCAGTTCTTGGGAGCAGCTGAATTGTGCTTGGTGCAAAACTCGCTTGGGGTGGGGAACAAAAATGGCTTTATGGCTTTATGCCACCTTTGCAGCTCCCCAGTTTTGGTGTTGGCCAGAAGCAGTTTGGCCCCCAGTGTCAGTACTTTCAAACATCATGGGATTTAATTGGTCCTGCTTTGAGCAGGGGGTTGGACTAGATGACCTCCTGAGGTCCCTTCCAATCCTGGTATTCTATGATTCTATGATTTGGGGAAGAAAAACTAGACTATTCATATTCAATGCACTATGTGTTAAATGCTCCTCTGTGCAAAGGGCTACCACAAAGTCTATATTCCTCTCAAGCGTTCAAAATAGGATTTAAGTAAGACTTGAGTGATACTTTGCACATGGGAGCATTTCAGCATAGGTATATTATAGTCCAATCCTCAATGAGGCAAAATTTCCATTAAGGTCAACTTCCATGTGAGTAAGAGCTAAAAGATCTGGCCCTTTACTTGCTTTGACATATTTATGTAACCAAACAAAATGTCCCCTAGTTGATGCAAAGCACTGACATGCTTGCATGACAAGTTGATTTGTATCATATGCATCTGAACAATACTTTACATCCTGCCACATTGCTACCTTGTTTATTGACGAAATGATCTAAGATTCAGAAAATTGAAGACGTGTACATATATTGTATTAAATCTGTAGCCTTGAATAGACATTGGTCCTTGAGAATTTTCATTCTCGATGCTTTTCAATAAACTGTTTCATTCTGTGGAAGAGGTAAAAACTGAACATTTGATACCCTAGTGCATTTGAAACTTTAGTGAAACTGGGGGTGTTCAGTTAAAAATGAAATTAACAACTCTCCTAACATGAATGATAAATAAATGAAAAAGGAGAGAATTTACAGAATATTATTTTTTTGTTTGTGGTAGCGCTCATGATGTTTTACACATTTTTCCAGACATTCAAAAAGGAATGGGTCCTCCCTGAGGAGCTGTTGAAGTGTTTTCTCCAAAGATGTTGTCCATCTCCTACCCCTTCCACCAACTTAGGCCTGGTCTACACTAGGAGGTTAGGTCGAATTTAGCCGTGTTAGGTCGATTTTATAATGAATGCATCTACACAACCAACCCCGTTCCTCCAACCTAAAGGGCTCTTCAAATTGACTTCTATACTCCTCCCCAACGAGGGGAGTAGCGCTAAAATCTACCTTCCTGGGTCGAATTTGGGGTAGTGTAGATGCAGCACTGTGCAATTTGATGGTATTGGCCTCTGGGAGCTATCCCAGAGTGCTCCTATGTGACCGCTCTGGACAGCACTTTCGACTCTGATGCACTAGCCAGGTACACTGGAAAAGCACCGGGAACTTTTGAATTTCATTTCCTGTTTGGTCAGTGTGGTAAGCTCAGCAGAACAGGTGACCATGCAGTCCCAGAATCGCAAACGAGCTCCAGCATGGAGCGAACGGGAGACATTGGATCTGATTGCTGTATGTGGAGAAGAATCTGTGCAGGCAGAACTCTGATCCAGCAGAAGAAATGCTGATATATGTGCCAAAATCGCAAAGGGCGTGGTGGAGTATAGCGGGGCGGTTACCCTGCTCCGGCCTGGGAGGGGTTAAAACAGCCCTGGGAAAGGGCTGTCCCTGGGAGTCAATAGTTTAGGCTGATTGGGGAAGCTACCACAGCTGGGGCCACGCCCCAGTCATGCCACAGCTGGCCCTATAAAAGGCCAATGAGCCAGGAGCTGACACACTCTCTCTAGCGCCTTAGAGAGAGAAGGACCTGGCTGCCTGGGAAGGGTATCTAGGGTGGAGCAGTGTTGGGGATGGGTAGAGGGAGCTGGGGAGTTCCAGCCTAGCAAAGCCCCAGCCTGCAGGCCAAGTTAAGGGCCCACAAAGAGGGTACTAGGGCTGCAGAGGGGCAGCCCAGGAATAGACAGAGGCAGCTGGTCCAACCCCCCTTGCCGATGATGAGTGGTTTACAGACTGCCATCTGTCCCAGTGAGCAGGGGCTAAATGGAGACTGGCAGTAGCCCCTGAGGCAAGGTGGGGATATGGGGTTGGGGGTTCCCCTGGGTGAGGAGACCCAGATTGTGGGTTGCTGCTAGGGGGCAGAACCCTGATGTGAAGGGCACCGGGGTCCAGGAGGGACACAGAGGCCAGCGGTAGGCGAGACACTGGCCTGCAGAGGGTGCTCCAGAGGCTGGAAGAGCTAATTCCATGCTGACCAGCAGGAGGCACTGCGCCGGTGAGTCGTCGCCCTGCCGCATGAAGAGAGGCTACACCAGGGATGCACAGCAGTGCAGTGTGAAAATTAAGAAGCTCAGGCAAGCATTCCAAAAGACAAAGGAGACAAATGGTTGCTCCAGGTGAGAGCCCCAGACATGCCGCTTCTATGATCAGCTGCATGGCATTCTAGCGGGACCCTACCAGTACCTCAACACTCTGCGTGGACACCTGCAAGGTGGCAGCCTCACGCAACACGGATGAGGATTTTATGGAGGGGAAGAGGAGGAGGAGGAGAATGTGCAGCAGGCAAGCAGAGAATCTGTTCTTCCCAGCAGCCAGGACCTTTTCCTCACCCTGGAGTCAATACCCACCCATGGCCTATTGTTCCCGGACCCTGATGGTGGAGAATGCACCTCTCGTGAGTGCACATTTGTAACGACACTACAGGGGTTAAAAGCAATTGTGTTTAATGTTTGATTTGCCCTGGGATCCATTCGCGGCCAGTACAGCTAATGGCAAAGTCTGTTAACGTGGCTGGAGATTGAGCGGGAATCCTCCAGGGATATCTCCATGAAGCTCTCCTGGGGGTACTCTGAAAGCCTTTGCAGAAGGTTTCTGGGGAGGGCTGCCTTATTTCATCCTCCACAGTAGGACACTTTACCATGCTAAGCCAGTAGCAAGTGGTCTGGAATCATTGCAACACAAAGCATGGCAGCCAATGATCCTGGGTTTCGGTCGCATTCATGCAACATTCGGTCTTTATTTTTCTCTGTCAGCCTCAGGAGAGTGATATCATTCATGGTCACCTGGTTGAAATAGAGGAAGTTTTGTAAGGGAACAGTAATCCTCCTCTGTTTGGTGATCCCTGACACATTAGACCCCGGTCATGCTGGGCTGTTTGCACTTGGCTAAAAGGGATCATCCTGGAGAATAGCCACATTCACCCCAAAACCACAGCCCCTCCTTTTAAACGACAAACAAACTCCCATTGTGTTTAAACGACAAACACATTCCCATTGGTTGCTATGGGAAAGGAGGGTGCTGGAGTTTGAAACCATTCCCACATGTTATGAACGTGGAAGAAGCCAACCCCATGTACCCTTTGGCTTACCATGGCTGCCTGCAAACCAAATTCTGTTGCCCAGCCATGAGTGGTGTGTCACCATACCGGCAGGCGCTCAATATAAAAGGCAAAATGCAACCTTGTACCTAAAACACATGTTCTGTCTGCTGTGAATTGCTTGATTCACTGTGAAAGAGTCTCCCTTTTGTTCTCAGAAATGTATCTTCTTTAAATTCTACTCTCCCTTTTTTCCCCCTCTGCAGCTGCAAATGCTTCTGTGCTCCCTGCATCAACTCTGTCCCTGAGATTATTGCAGATTAGAAGGTGAAAAAAACACACTCGCGATGACATGTTTTCAGAGCTCATGCAGTTCTCCCACACTGACAGGGCACAGCTGAATGCATGGAGGCATTCAGTGGCAGAGGCCAGGAAAGCATACAGTGAGCATGATCAGAACACGCAGGAGGAGATGCTGAGGCTACTGGGAGAACAAACGGACATGATGCGGTGTCTGGTGGAGCTGCAGGAAAGGCAACTAGAGTACAGACCCCTGCTGCATCCATTGTGTAACTGCCTGCCCTCCTTGCCAAGTTTCATATCCTCCTCACCCAGACGCCCAAGAACGCTTGGGGGGAGGCTCTGGGCACCCTGTCCCTCAACTACAGGGGATGGCCCAAGCAACAGAAGGCTGTCATTCAAACAGCTTTCATTTGTAGTGTGGCTGCAATAAGCACTGTGGCCTTGTCCTTCCCCACCCCGTTATCAAACCCTTTGTACACCCCGGCTTCCTTTTACTAGTCAGAGTTGTCAGTGGTCTAAAGTTCTTTTTAATAAAGAAGGAATGGATTCAGAACAATAGGGACTTTATTTCCTGTGTCAGCTATGGTCGACGGGGGGAGGGAGATTGACTTACAGGGAAGTACATTCACCAAAGGGGGTGGCTTTGCATCAATGACGAACACACACAACTGTAATACCGTAGCCTGGTCAGTCATGAAACTGTTTTTCAAAGCCTCTCTGATGCGCAGCACGCCTAGATGTGCTCTTCTAATTGCTCTGGTGTCTGGCTCTTCAGAATTGGCCACCAGGCGATCTGCCTCAACCTCCCACCCACCATAAACGTCTCCCCGTTACTCTCAGAGATAGAATCATAGATTACACTGGTCTACAATTTTTGAGACGTCGTCTGCTTCAGAGATAAAATGTGCTATTTATTATGTATTTTGATGTGCTGAATTCAAATATGACAATTAAAACAACTGATTGGCTACTGTTTCTAAGATATTTAAGTTTTTACATTTTATGTCTATGTATATTGTGTAGATAGTAGAGTTTTAATCATAAATTGTAAACCTAGGTCTTTTCATGTGTTTATGGTTGCTTTACATGATAATATTTCACCTGTCCTGTTTATGTAACACTTTAAAAATCAGCAAAAGGGTTATATAAATAAAATTTATTATGAAACAAAAGGCAAAAAACTATTATGTACATAGTTTAGTCCTATTCAGTGTCTACTCAGCGCTTCTTGGCTTGTCTCTTGTATTCATTAAATGGAGCATCTCTTGTCACTGTCCAGCAATAGTCTGCAAGCATTGATGGGCTCCATTTGCCCTGATAGCGTTTCTCCATTCTTGCAATGTCCTGGTGAAATCACTCGCCGTGCTCGTCGCTCACTGCTCCGCAGTTCAGTGGAAAAAAATCTAGATGAGAGTGCAAAAAATGTATCTTTAGTGACATGTTGCAACCAAGGCTTTTGTATGTCTTGAGGAGGTTTTCCACCTGTAGTTGTCTGCCTTGTTGTTTCCGAGAAAATTTATTGCCACTAACTGGAAGGCTTTCCATGCCGTCTTTTCCTTGCCAGGCAGTGCATGGTCAAATGCATCATCTCGAAGAAGTTCACGAATCTGAGGACCAACAAAGACACCTTCCTTTATCTTAGCTTCACTTAACCTTGGAAATTTTCCACAGAGGTACTTGAAAGCTGCTTGTGTTTTGTCAATGGCCTTGACAAAGTTCTTCATCAGACCCAGCTTGATGTGTAAGGGTGGTAACAAAAACTTCCTTGATTCAACAAGTGGTGGATGCTGAACACTTTTCCTCCCAGGCTCCAATGACTGTCGGAGTGGCCAATCTTTCTTGATGTAGTGGGAATCTCTTGCACGACTATCCCATTCGCAGAGAAAACAGCAGTACTTTGTGTATCCAGTCTGCAGACCAAGCAAGAGAGCAACAACCTTCAAATCGCCACAAAGCTGCCACTGATGTTGGTCATAGATTATGCACCTCAAAAGTTGTTTCATGTTGTCATAGGTTTCCTTCATATGGACTGCATGACCAACTGGAATTGATGGCAAAAAACATTGCCATTATGGAGTAAAACAGCTTTAAGACTCGTCTTCGATGAATCAATGAACAGTCTCCACTCATCTGGATCGTGAACGATGTTGAGGGCTGCCATCAGACCATCGATGTTGTTGCAGGCTACAAGATCACTTCCATGAAGAAGAATGGGACAAGATCCTTTTGATGGTCACGGAACATGGAAACCCTAACATCACCTGCCAGGAGATTCCACTGCTATAGTCTGGAGCCCAACAGCTCTGCCTTACTCTTGGGTAGTTCCAAATCCCTGACAAGGTCATTCAGTTCACCTTGTGTTATGAGGTGTCGTTCAGAGGAGGAGGATGGGAGAAAATGTGGGTCCTGTGACATTGATGGTTCAGGACCAGAAGTTTCATCCTCTTCCTCTTCCTCGTCTGACTCAAGTGAGAATGATTCTGGTGCATCAGGAACCAGCAGTCCTTCTCCGTGGGGTACTGGGCGTATAGCTGATGGAATGTTTGGATAATGCACAGTCCACTTTTTCTTCTTTGACACACCTTTCCCAACTGGAGGCACCATGCAGAAGTAACAATTGCTGGTATGATCTGTTGGCTCTCTCCAAATCATTGGCACTGCAAAAGGCATACATTTCCTTTTCCTGTTCAACCACTGGCGAAGATTTGTTGCACAAGTGTTGCAGCATATGTGTGGGGCCCACCTCTTGTCCTGATCTCCAATTTTGCAGCCAAAATAAAGGTGATAGGCTTTCTTAACCATAGTGGTTATACTGCGCTTTTGTGATGCAAAAGTCACTTCACCACAAACATAGCAGAAGTTATCTGCACTGTTCACATAAGTACGAGGCATCTCTGCTCACTTTGGCTAAACAGAAATGTGTCCCTTTGCAAAATCAAACACTGACAAGAGAGCACGACACTGTATGATTTCTAGAGCTGATATAGGGCAATTTGTTCAGCAGAGTGATGTAAGCTTCGTTATGATTGCATCATCCATGACTTCTAGGAATAACATGATGCAGTTCATATCATGTATGACGCAATACCAGCTTCAGATTGCATCATTCATTGTTTTGCCTAAAAAGCAAGTACTGTCCAAACCCAGTCATAGATTTATTCATAGATCCAGTCAAAGATGTATTTTAGTCATTTCTGGTTTAAATTGAGATCCCTTCCCTTTATAACTCACTTATCCTCCGCTATTCCCAAGTCAAGGGTCGTATATACTGACCCAATAGCATATCTTGAAAACTAGAGCCAATCAACAATTTTAAGCATCATTTTCGTTCTCAGTGACCCAGAATTAGTAAAGTTTGACTACATTTATTTCAGAAGCATTTTGGCTGTAGAGCAGTGTTATTAGAGTTGGAAGGGACCTCAGGAGATCATCTAGTCCAACCACCTGCTCAAAGCAGGACCAACCCCCAAATGGCCCCCTCAAGGATTGAACTCTCAACCCTGGGTTTAGCAGGCCAACAGCAACCAGTAATAACAACAGGAATATTGCTTTCGCTGAGGTCTAACTTACTCCACAAACTGCGCCAGCGCCCTTTTAAACATCCAAAGGCACATTCTACCCCCATTTTGCACTTGCTTAGCCTATAGTTGAACTGCTTCTTACTGCTGTCCAGGCTGCCTGTGTACGGCTTCAAGAGCCATGGGAGCAAGGGGTAGGCTGGGTCCCCAAGGATAACAATTGGCACTTCTACATCCCCAATGGTAATTTTCTGGTCTGGGAAAAAAGTTCCTTCCTGCAGCTTTCCAAACAGCCCGAAGTTCTCAAAGATGCGAGTGTCATGCACCTTTCCTGACCATCCCACGTTGATGTAGATGAAACAGCCCTTGTGAGCCACCAGTGCTTGCAGCACCATTGAGAAGTACCCCTGGCGGTTTATGTACTCTTTGGCAAGGTGGTCTGGTGCCAAGATAGGGATATGCGTTCCATCTATCACCCCACCACAGTTAGGGAACCCCATTGCAGCAAAACTATCCTCTATGACCTGCACATTTCCCAGAGTCACTATCCTTCCTAGCAGAAGGGTATTGATTGCTCTGGCTATTTGGATCACAGCAGCCCCCATGGTAGATTTGCCCACTCCTAATTGATTCCCGACTGACCAGTAGCAGTCAGGCGTTGCAAGCTTCCACAGGGCTATCGCCACTTGCTTCTCAGCTGTCAGGCAGGTCTCATCTTGGTATTCCTGCGCTTCAGGGCAGGGGAAAGCAACTCACAAAGTTCCATGAAAGTGGCCTTATGCATGAGAAAGTTTCACAGCCACTGGGAATCATCCCATGCCTGCAACACTATGCGGTCCCACCAGTTTGTGCTTGTTTGCCAGGCTCAGAATTGGTGTTCCACTGTATCAACATGTCCCAATGCCACCATGGTATCCCAATTGCTACATCCCGGGCTTTCAGGAACGTCTGTGTCCATCTCCTCCTCATAATCTTCCTTGTGCTGGTGGCTCCTAGCTAGGTTCTGTACATACTGCAGGATAATGCGCAAGGTGTTTGCAATGCTCACAAAAGCAGTGTGCAGCTGAGCAGGCTCCATGCTTGCAGTGCTATGGCATCTGCACAGATAACCCAGGAAAAAAGGCGCAAAATGATTGTTTGCCGTTGCTTTCAAAGAGGGAGGGAGAAAGGGGAGACTGACGACATGTACCCAAAACCACCTGCAACAATGTTTTTGCCCCATCAGGCATTGGGAGCTTAACCCAGAATTCTAATTGGCAGCGGGGACTGTGGGATAGCTACCCACAGTGCACCACTCCGTGAGTCAATGCTAGCCACGGTATGGAGGACGCACGCTGCCGACCTAATGCACTTAGTGGGGACATGAACAATCGATTGTATAAAATCGGTTGCTAAAGATCAATTTCTATAAAATCGACCTAATTTCGTAGTGTAGACATGCCCTTAGTGTTCACCCTTTACTCTATTATACTATAACATTTGCAAGTATTTTACTAATAGGGTAGTAAACTAAAAGGGGATACTGTATTTCAGGGTTCGGCAACCTTTCAGAAGTGGTGTGCTAAGTCTTCATTTATTCACTCTAATTTAAGGTTTCGCATGCCAGTCATACATTTTAACATTTTTAGAAGGTCTCTTTCTATAAGTCTATAATATATAACTAAACTATTGTTGTATGTAAAGTAAATAAGGTTTTTAAATGTTTAAGAAGCTTCATTTAAAATTAAATTAAAATGCAGAGCCCCCCTGACTGGTGGCCAGGATCTGGGCGGTGTGAGTGCCACTGAAAATCAGCTCGAGTGCTGCCTTTGGCACACGTGCCATAGGTTGCCTACCCCTGCTGTATTTGCATTACTACCTACCTTTTACCAGATGTTACCTGAGCCAAAAAATGAGTCTCAATAAGAGTTCTCAAAGCAGACTATGTGCCTCCATATCGGAAAGAAAAATTTTAACATACTTTTTCATTACAAGCATTTTTTTTTTAATTTTCTAAAGATGTTTCAATAATACTGAAGCATTTTTCCCCATGCCAAACCTAACATAAGGCTGGCTATATTTTGTAGCAGTCATGCACTTTGCTAGAAGGCACTCGAATATTCCAATTAATTTTTTTGTTGCTGTTGATATAGAAGAGGCTTTGTTTATTTACTATTTTACTAACAGACTGATCCTCTGTAAAATTCACCACCCGGTGTTTTATAATACATATTTGCAGATCACATGAGTGACATCCAAATTTTTTGTTACTTATGTGAAAACCAGCAGGGAATCCATAGTTATTGACTCCCCTTATTGTGTGTGCCAAATCATATGGTCCTTACTCCAGATGGCTTCAGGATCTTAGCATGTGGCACTTTATGATTACATATGTTGTTGTTCTTTTTTGGCCTAGGTTTTAACATGCCCCGTTTTATAATATAATTAAATCCGTTGTTTGTAGCTCTGATCAATTCAGGGTGGAAGGATTTAGTAATGAAGTGTTTTTTCCTCAGGCAAGTGCACCGCAGAGTAAAAAACAAAACAAAATAGTATCTTCAGTTTATTTTCCAAGTTGCTAATACACTGAATTCTATTTGTATTTCACTGGAAATCCTATCAGCTTCTAAACACTCCAGCATCCTAACCTTTGCCCCTGGTTAATATATGTGGCTTCAGAGGAATGAGAGTTGTCCCCAGATTTTGATGCAGTCATCAAAATGCAATAGCAAAATATTTTGCCTTGTAGTTGTTTGCGGCTGCATTTGGCCCGCATATCTCCCCTTTTCACACTCTCTTTTTGTAGTTTCTAGGATGATCCTGGCAGTTCAAGTACATTTGCTCAGCTCTCTTCATGGCAACTCATATTTATCAGCCAAAATGGTAATTAGCATCCATGTTCAGCACATTGTTCACATTCCTTAAGTAAGACAACACTCACTAAAATGTGGACTAAACCAAATCCCCACACAGTTTCCTGAAGACGATATATAGCTCTAGAGACAAAGGTTTAGGATCACTGACTGTTGCAGTGTACAGGGGCAGGGTAATTCTGCTGACTTATCTTGGCATCCAGACCAGGTGCATTGTCATCAGATCCAATAATCATAGAAATGAGACATGTAGAGCTGGAAGTGACTCACAGTCCAGACTCAGACTTTAAAGTCAGAAGGGAGCATCATGATAATCTAGTTTGACCCCCTGCACAGTGTAGGCCATAGAACCTCACCCACTCATTCCTGTAGTTGGCACCATAACCTCTGAGTTACTGAAGTCTTCAAATCTTGATTTAAAGACTTCAAGTTACAGAGAATCCACCATTTACTCTAGTTCAGACCAGCTAGAAATGTGTACCCCATACTGCAGAGGAAGGTGAAAAATCTACAGGGTCTCTGCCAATCTGACCTTGGGAAAAAATTCCTTCCCGACCCCAAATATGATGATCAGTTAGACCCTAAGTATGTGGGCAAGAGTCATCAGCTAAACACCTGGGAAAGAATTCTCTGTAGTAACTCAGAGTCTCCCCCTCTACTATCCATCTCTGCCACTGGAGATATTTACTAATAGCAGTCACAAATGGGCCATATGCCACTGTAAGCAATCTCATCATACCATCCCCTCCATAGATTTATCAAGCTCAGTTTTGAAACAAGTTAGGTTGGGTTTTTTTTGTCCACACTACTCCCCTTGCCCACTTGGAAGGCTGTTCCAGAACCTCAGCCCTCGCATGGGTAGAAAATTTCATGTAATTTCAAACCTAAAATTGTTGATGGTCAGTTTATATCCATTCATTCTTGTGCCAACACTGACCCTTAATTTAAAAAACTCCTCTCGTTCCCTGGTGTTTATCCCTCTGATGTATTTATAGAGAGCAATCATATCTCCCCTCAGGCTTCGTTTTGTTAGGCTAAACAGGCCAGGCTCCTTAAGTTTCCTCTCCTAAGGTAGGTTTTCCATTCCTCTGATCATCCTAGTAGCCCTTCTCTGCACTGTTCCAGTTTGAATTAATCTTTCTCAAACATGGGAGGCCAGAACTGCACATGATATCCCAGATGAGGTCTCACCAGTGCCTTATATAATGGTAAGAACACTTCCCTATCTCTACTGGAAATACACTGTGTGATGCATCCTAGGATTGCATTAGCCTTTTTCACAGCTACCACATATTGATGGTTTATAGTCATCCTGGGATGGACCAATTCACCCACGTCTTTCTCCTCCTCTGTTGATTCCAACTGATACATCCTTAGCTTGTATAAAAAATTCTTGTTATTAGACTCTGAGTGCGTAACCTCAAGAAATGATCAAGTCTGTGCTGTAACAGGACGAAGTAAACCTAGACCATCCCTGGCCTCAGGTGTCTGTCCAACTTATTTTTTAAAACTTCCAATGATGGGGATTCCACAACCTCCTTTGGAAGCCTATTCCAGAGCTGAACTACCCTTATAGTTAGAAAGTTTTTCCTAAGATCTAACCTAAATCTCCCTTGCTGAAGATTAAGACCATTATTTCTTGTCCTACCTTCAGTGAACATGGAGAACAATTGATCACTGTCCTCTGTATAACAGCCCTTAACATATTTGAAAACTATTATCAGGTCCCCTTCAGTCTTTTCTCAAGACTAAACAAGCCTGGTTTTTTAACCTTTCCTCATGGATCAGATTTTCTAAACCTTTTATCAGTTTTGTTCCTCTCATCTGGACTCTCTCCAATTTGTCCACATCTTTCCTAAAGTGTGGCATGCATAACTGGACATGGTACTCCAGCTGAGGCCTAACCAGTCCCAAATAGAGTGGGACACTTACCTTCTGTGTCTTGACTATGACACTCCTGTTAATACACACCACAAAGATATTAGCTTTTTTCACAACTGCATCCATTGTTGACTCATACTCAACTTGTAATCCTCTATAACCCAGATCCTTTTCAGCAGTACTACTACCTAGCCAGTTACTCCCCATTTTGTAGTTGTGCATTTCATTTTTCCTTCCTAAGTGAAGTACTTTTCAGTAGGCTTTTATTTAATTTCATCTTGCTGAATTCAGACCAGTTCTCCAATTTGTCAAGCTCATTTTGAATTCCAATTCTGTCCTTCAAAGTGCATGCAACCCCTCCCATTTTGGTGTCATCTGCAAATTCTATAGGCATACTCTCCATTTCATTATCTAAGTCATTAATGAAGATATTGTGTAGTACTGGACCCAGAACTGACCCTTGCAGGACCCTACTACATATGCCCTCCCAGTTGGACAGCAAACCACTTATAACTACTTTTTGAGTATGGTCTTTAAATCATCTGTGCATCCACCTTATAGTAATTTTGTCTAGACCACATTTCCCTAGTTAGCTTATGAGAATGTCATGTGGGACTCTCTCAAAACCCTTACTAAAATCAAGATATATCAAATCTACTGCTTCCCCACTACCCACTAGGCCGGTAACTATGTCAAAGAAGGACAGAGTTTGGGTGTGGCATGATTTTACAAATCCATGCTGGTTATTCCTTATAACCTCACCTCTCGTCCAGAAGTTCTCAAAGATCATTGTTAACAGTTCTGAGATTGCTTCAGCTAGTTCTGTAAGTACTCTAAGGGTATGGCTACACTTGCAGCTGTACAGAGCTGGGAGTCAAACCTGTCTTCGTACAGCTGAGTAGGGAAAGCGCTGCAGTCTGTCCACACTGACAGCTACCAGCGCACTGTCGTGGCTACATTTGCAGCATCTGCAGTGGCATTGGGAGCAGTGCATTATGGGCAGCTATCCCAGCGTTCGGGGGGGGGGGTAGAGTGTAACAGGGAGCGTGGGGGAGAGAGAGAGTGGATTTTTGGAGCCGACACTCTGTCAGAAGCCGCAAGTTCTGCCCCCCTCCCCCACCCCTCTCTCACTCACTGAAAGCAAACATCCCTCTTTGTTTTTTTCCTCACAGACCAGATAAGCAGCCTCCCCGAAATGGACCCCCCCCCGCCCCCCGCACGCCGTGCTGCTTCTCTCCTTAAGCCCCCTCTCTTCAAGCAAACACTAGCTGTGGGCGTTCCAAAGGGAGCTCATTCACAGCAAACAGTAGCTGTGTTTGTTTTTTTGATAAGCAGCTTCGGGAGCCTGGAGTTCACAACAAAACAAACAGAGGCATCACAACAAAACAAAGAGCGTAATCTTTACTTAAAAGCATTATGGGAAGCTTCCGGAGGTCAGTTACAGAGTAGTAAGATTATTCCGTTTACACTGGCACCCCAGCGCTGCAGCACCAGTGCTATTCTCTTTATTCCTCTTGTCGAGGTGGAGTACATGCAGCGCTGTAGCCAGGGAGATACAGCGCTGTATGTGCCTTGCCAGTGTGGACGGGGAGTGAGTTACAGCGCTGTAAAGCCATCACCAGCGCTGTAACTCTCAAGTGTAGCCAAGGCCTAAGATGAAATTTATCAGTCCCTACTAACTTCAATACATCTAATTTATCTAAATATTATTTAATTTGTTCTTCCCCCTTGTTAATATCAATTGTGTGGAGTATCTGGGCACCATTAAACTTTTTAGTGAAGAGTGAAGCTAAATAGGCATTAAACATCTCAGCTTTCTTGATGCCTCAATAATTAGCTCTCCTTCTCTGTTAAGTAGAGGACCTATGTTTCCCTTCATTTTCTCTTGCTTCTAATGCATTTAAGGAACCACTTTTTATTGCCTTTAATGCCCCTTGTAGGGGCATAAAACTCATTTTGTGCCTTAGCCTGTCTGATTTTGTTCCTATGTGCTTGTGCTATTCTTTTGTACTCCTCCTTAGTAATTTCTCCATGTTTCTACTTTTTGTAGGATTTCTTTTTGATTTTCAGGTCAATAAAGAACTCCTGATGAAACCATATTGGCCTCATACTATTCTTCCTATCTTTTCTTAGCATTGGGAGTGCTAGTTCATGATTTAGCAGCAAGGTGTTCCCTGGGAAATATCCCTCCCTCTTCCACCCTCTAACTTTACCACCTCAACCAAGCTTCACAATCATCATAGCTGTGAACAGTATTAAATTGTTTGTTTAAAATGTATACTGTGTGTATGTCTATATAATATATAGTTTTTTGTCTGGTGAAAATTTTTTCCCTGGAACCTAACCCCCCGCATTTACATTAATTCTTATGGGGAAATTGGATTGGCTTAACATCGTTTCACTTAAAGTCACATTTTTCAGGAACATAACTACAATGTTAAGCGAGCAGTTACTGTAGATTAAATTTCCTACCAAAATATCATGGGCTGGATTCTGGATAAATCCACTGTGTAAATCCAGAGCAAATCCACTCCAGATTGACACTGATATAACTGAAATCAGAATCTGGTCCCAAATGTTTGAATCTCAAACAAACATGTAAGTAGCAGATCATCGAAGGAAGACATTTTATGGTTCATTTGCCTCTCACCTGTCCCAGCAATAAAATGTGTGTCTGTCAAGAGCTGGGGGAAGGAAAAGGAAAGCCTCTGGCCTGCATAGATTCTAGGTCCAGACAACAGCCAGGAGAACTTGTGTCTGAGAGAGGTTAAGTTAGGCTCTGTTCAAGTCTGTCATCTTACTGGGCAGTCTTTTGGCGCTTGCTGTTGAGGATTGGAGAGTGGGATGTTAATCATGGTTTCTGGTTCACTGAATTATCCTGTAATGACATTAGCACATATTTTGCATTCTGTGTGCAGGATACTGACTTTCCCTTTATTTGTCGCTCAGAACCAGTGAAGAGATAAGAACTGACGCTTGAAAATAATACAGTGCTATGACCCAGCTAGGATATAAGTAAGACAGTCTCATTGGATGCAGAGAATCCAGCAGCGTGAAGCGTTTTTGCCTTGTCCAGCTGGTGTCCTACACTCTCCAATGCAATTCAAAACACAAAGCTGCTTCTAGACAGCACTGCTTTGTTATTCACTTGACTTTACGAGCCTTGTCACAGTTAATTGGATTTGTGACGTGCTCAGATGTTTATTTCTTGACTCCTCTATCCTTTCCCCTTCACAACACACATGCATGTAGAAACTACAGTAGACAAAATGTCACATGTGATTTAATACAGGACCTAAAAATATGCAGCCATGCATGGATGTGCAGTGAAAACTTTAAAATGTACACGGTGTTGCATACTTAAAATATTTAATTCTGATACATTTAAATATATTTTTCACTTTGCTTCTGTTTGTTAATATTTGTACATGTGACATTGTCCTTTTATTTAATTATATCCAGGGTTATCCAGGCACTCAAATACGGACTTTCTTGATTATTTTGGACATTGTCACCATCCTGCTTGTCATTCTGACCTGTAACCTGGGCATCATCTTCAACTTGGACCTCTCTCTAGGTTCTCAAATCCAGGCTATGTCTAAGAGCTTGTCTTCACTAAGGGGTAAGTCGACCTAAGTTACACTACTCCAGCTATTATTCGACATAGCTTAGGTTGACTTGCCCCAGTGTCTTCACTGTGCTATGTCAACGGGAGATACTCTCCCGTCAACTTATCTTACACTTCTCGGAGAGGTGGAGTACCAGGGTTGACTGGAGAGCACTCTGACATCGATTTAGCGACACCCGCTGCGTTGATTGCAGCAAAATGGATCTCCCGGTAATGAAGACAAGCCCTAATTCTTGCTGATTCTTTCTGCATTCCTTCTCTGAGATATGGCCTTGCTTATCCATCCACAAAGTTAAAATTCTCATCCAAGCTTTCATCATCTTGCATCTCAATTACTGCAACTTTCTCCTCTCTGGCCTTGAAAAATGCAACCTTGCCCCACTCACATCCATTCAAAATACTGCTGCAATAATTATTTTCCTAGCCTGTTGCTTTGACTGTTACCCACTCTCTTTCCATTCCTCCACTGGCTCTCCCTTCTCTATTGCATCAAACATGTTTGTATTCACTTTCAAGACCTTCATGGTCAATCCCCACCCTTCCCATCATCTCTCATTGGCTGCTGAGCTGTGGATACCTGCCTCTGATCGCTCACTTGTTAAATTTTAAAACAAACACCTTTATGCTTTCTCCCACACTGCTGCACACTCTTGAGGAGCTCCCCATAAACATCTGCAAAGCTACCTCATTATCCACCTTCAAATCCCTCATCAACCCTCTCCTTTGCTGTGATGCCTATAAAAAACAACTAGGCTGATAGTGTGCTGAAGCTACCATTTATCACAATGACCAGTGCTGTCTCATTGTTTACTTGTGCTCCCTCTTCTATCTATAGCCACTTGTTGTCTCGTGTCTGACACTCATATTGTAGGATCATTGGGGGCAGAGACTGTCTTTTTGTTCGGTGTTTGTGCAGCACCAGCTCAATGGAGTCCTGGTCCATGACAGTAATATGGTAATACAAATAATAATCTATATAATCATCACTCTGTGTCGTTCTGAAGCCTAGAATTTCTGCGGAGTCAGTGTGAAGTGATGGAAACAGTAGAAGCATGGTTGAGGGATCTCTTTATTTTAGACCAGGGGTAGGCAACCTATGGCACGGGTGCCAAAGGCAGCACGCAAGCTGATTTTTAGTGGCACTCACACTGCCCAGGTCCTGGCCACCAGTCCAGGGGGCTCTGCATTTTAATTTAATTTTAAATGAAGCTTCTTAAACATTTTAAAAGCCTTATTTACTTTACATACAACAATAGTTTAGTTATATATTATAGACTTACAGAAAGAGACCTTCTAAAAACGTTAAAATGTATTACATGCATGCGAAACCTTAAATTAGAGTGAATAAATGAAGACTCGGCACACTACTTTTGAAAGGTTGCCGACCCCTGTTTTAGACTATCGCCAGGTTCAATCATTACTGGGATAGGTGGTCTGTTACCATCCAAGTTTTAATTTCTCAACCATTTTTTGTTTTTTTTCCTCACAAGACTTTACGAATTACACCTATGTTTTCAGCTACTAGTAATGAATAATAAAATAATAATAATAATAAATATCTAGAAAGATATTATTGCAAGCGTATGCTATTTTGAAAAAAAAACAAAGCACAGAAAATCCAAACTGGCTTTTTGGTAAAAATCTATAATTTATGGAATATTTGAGAAACCCGTGATGTTAAGCATGGCCACTGCCTACAACCATCATTTCATTATGTGTTCCATGTAATGATTTTCATTTACATTTTATAAGCCCTGATTTAGACTGTGAACTCCATGCTGAAAAATAGCTCTCAAAATGTTTACAAAGTGAATTGTGTATTACTTTTCACTACTAAGATACTTTGATGTCAATATTTGTAAATTAGCAGAAAAACAAGGAGATTGGTAACTGTGTACAAGTGACCACATGAAGCCCTTTAAAGGAAAAAGTCACGAAGGAGGGGAAATGCACTGACATCTATATACCGTAGGAAATCACTAGCAGATGTGCTAGACAGCAGTCCTTCAGCAGTATACAATGTTATAAATAACCGTGTATCTGGTTACTAAATGTTTCAGACAGACTGAAAACCCATGGCTATCCCATAAGAACTGGTCCATGCATGAGAGCTTAGTGACACAACCAACGTGACAGTCATAATGGATGTAGCAAGACCCTGTGCAGCTTCTATATTGTCTGGAGTTAGAACAATACTGAGTCATGCTTGTTACCAACACACCATCCATTCATGTATTTAATCAATGTACACATAGGGCTATACAGACCCATTTGTGTGTTTCTAACAATGTGTGTTACCATTCCTTCATAAGTTTGGGTTTAAATAATAAAATATAATGTTTACATAATGCAGTGAAGTACCAGTGTTACTAAAATATCAAAGAGAGAGCGGGACTTCAATTCAGAAAAGCATTTAAGCAAATACATAACTTTACATTTGTACTTATCTCAGACTGAAGTCAGTGTGACGGTATTATCCCCCACTCTGGGTTGCCACCTGATGTACTGGGGTACCACTGAGCCTGCCTGTTCCACCAGCCTGGGCTCCTTTACACTGTCCTGCTGAGCCAGATCCTCAAGCTTCCTCTAGCACACACACAGGTAGGGACACGCCCAGCTGCAGAAAGACAGACACATAAATCAGCTCTGCATGGGAAGAATCAGATAGGGAATTGCCCAGCACTCAAGGGCAGTCCCCCTTTGAAGAGTAAACTCAAAATTGTATCGTCTTGTGCTGCACAAAGAAGTGTACAGCGTAAGCTAATTGAATTTAGCCTCCTCCCTCAATGTGGATGAAGATATGCACAGCTTTTTGTCTTTCCCTCCTCCCATTATGAATTCCACAAACTGGCTTTAGAATAAACAAAAACAAGTTTATTAACTACAAAAGGTAGATTTTAAGTGATTATAAGGGATAGCAAACAGGTCAAAGCAGATTACCCAGCAAATAAAACAAATGTAAGCTTAAGACGCAAAAGAAACTGGTTACAAGTAGTAATTTCTCACCCTAAATGTTGTTTTAGGTATTTCTTTCACAGGTCAGACACCTTTTTCCAGCCTGGGCTCAGCTCTTCTCTCCCTCTTTTGTCTTTGTTTCTTAGATCTTTCCAGCAGTCATCCTGGGCAGGGATTCAGTGAAGAATGCACCCTGATTAACTCACTTCCCTGCCTTAAATAGGATTTACATAGGGCAGGAATCCTTTGTTTCCCAGTTTGATCCCCACCCCATATTAGTGGAAAAGTACTAGCAGTCCAAGATGGAGGCCAGGACTAGGTGACATGATCCCATGATCTGCAGTGTCAAAGCAGCCATGATTCAAAGGTTGTTTGCAGCATCCCAGGGAGGTGGGAGATCAGCATCTTCAAAGTCCTATCGTTCTCCCTAATGGCCCGTTTAGGCAGGTGTAAACCCACTTGTAATTATTACATAGTCAATATTCCTAACTTCATATACAGAAATGATACATGCATACAAATAGGATAATCATATTCGGTAAATCATAACCTTTCCAATGATACCTCACATGACTGATATTGCATAAAACACATCTTAGTTATACTCATATCATAACAATATCTCTCTGAACAATAAGGGGCATAGCGTCACAGTCAGTAGCTATGCAATCGGTGTTATGATTTACAGCAGCTGAGGATCTGGTCATTTGTAATAATATACTGCAGTAAGATCTGATATTAAATCTTTGTTCAGAAGTGTGGTGACACAACTATTTTTAATGCATAAATTTTACGGTGTGCAGTTTATGGAGATGTGAAATAGCAAGGTTCTGCTCTGTTATTAAACTGTACAAGAGTATAGGGAAATAAAAGAACAGTTGATTGATGATTAACTCTAATCACTCACGTAAAAGACAGTTGGCCTGATTCACCACTATATTACTCCAATTTTACATCAGCATAACACCACTCATTTCAAAGGCTGTAATATCAAAGTAAGCCCAGCTGTGAGTTCAGACCAAGCTTTGCTTCACTGTGTATCAGTCAATGAAGACATGCTAAGTATGTAGCATGGTCAGAATAGGAAACAATATACTATGGTGTATTAGAAGGAGATAGATGATAATACTGAAAATTGTATAATGCCTTTTTCTTAAATACAAGACGAGTCCCGGTCCACACTGCAGCTGTTTTGCACCAGTCTGCTATCAACAAAATGACTGTAATGTTAGTAGACCTGACTGTCTGGCGATTCCCCAGCCTGGGGGAAATGGAGGTCTGCCATAGTGACTCCTATGCTACCCTCACTTCCAGCCTCATTGTAGGGTGTATAAATAGGAAAAGAGGGCATGGCCAGGATATTTATTTTCCCTGATGATCCCCAGTTGTACCTCAAGACTGGCTTGGCATCTGGCCCCCCCAAGACCAGATTATAGTGGGAGGAGACATACAGGTAGCTTAATGCCACCTTTATTGCCCCACTCAACCAAGCTTCAGAATCATAATTGCTGTGTACCAGTATTAAATTGTTTGTCTAAAACTTATACTCTGTGTATGTGTATATATTGTGACAGGGTCAGGCCAGATGGCTACAGGAGAGTGACAGAAAGCAGATATATTAGCCCCAGGTTAAGTAGGTCCCCTTTCCCTGGGTACAGTAACAGGGAAGCTTCCAGAACAATCAGGAACTTTCTGGAAACAATTAAGGCAGACAGGCTGATTAGAACACCTGCAGCCAATCAAGAAGCTGCTAGACTCAATTAAGGCAGGCTAATCAGGGCACCTGGGTTTAAAAGAGAGCTCACTTCAGTTTGTGGTGCACGTGTGAGGAGCTGGGAGAAAGAGGCGCAAGGAGCTGAGAGGGAGAGGGAGAGGGAGAGGGAGAGGGAGAGGGTGAGGGTGTGGGTGTGCTGCTGGAGGACTGAGGAGTACAAGCGTTATCAGACACCAGGAGGAAGGTCCTGTGGTGAGGATAAAGAAGGTGTTTGGAGGAGGCCATGGGGAAGTAGCCCAGGGAGTTGTAGTTGTCATGCAGCTGTTACAGGAGGCACTATAGACAGCTGCAATCCACAGGGCCCTGGGCTGGAACCCGGAGTAGAGGGCGGGCCCGGGTTCCCCCAAAAACCTCCCAACTCCTGATCCAACACAGGAAGATCTCTGAGGCTAGCAAAATCCACCAATAAGCGCAGGACCCACCAAGGTAGAGGAGGAACTTTGTCACTATATATATATGTATATAATATAGTCTTTTGTCTGGTGAAAAAAATTTCCCTGGAACCCCACCCCCCTATTTACATTAGCTCTTATGGGGAAATTGGATTCGCTTAACATCGTTTTGCTTTAAGTTGCATTTTTCAGGAATATAACTACAACGTTAAGCGAGGAGTTATTGTACATTTGACTATAGTGTCCCTATTTATCATAGATATATTAACTTGCTAAAACTTGTATATTTATCATTCTTCTCCTTTTGTTTATTGTATTATATAATTCCATGTCTATTTCAGGTGGGATGGTTTTCCAGTGATTTTCTCATAGCTATAGAGTTTGACCTCTTTTAAGCCTTTCTTTTCATTGAGATCCTTTATCCACTTCTTTATCTTTGGAGCTAGCTGGTGGGGGCTTGGAACCAGGGTGGATCAGCAGCCCCCCTATCAGTTCCCCATTCCCCTAAGTTCAATTTACCATTATAAGTGGTAAATTATGTCTCCTGAGGTAAATATGGAATTGTATGATGAAATTAAAAGAGGAAAAGGAGTGTTAAATGTGCAATCTGTTTGTGATAATAAGGGACGCTATGGACCAATGTATACTAACAGCTCCAAAGATGTAAGACCAGGAAGAGTGGAAACAGCATTCTGCATTCCTTCATCTCGGACTCAAGAAAGCTGTAAGGCTATTAAATTTTGTAGCGATTTTGATGGCTGAATTGGCAGGGATAATACTGGCATTAAATTAGGTCACAGATGTGCACCCAGACACCATGGTCATTCTATCTGATTCCTTATCAGGACTACTAGCAATCAGAAATGGCATTTCACGCGGCAGAAATGATATACTTAATGAAATATTGCTGCTAACAACAGAATTGATATATTTGGATGTAATCATAGTAATAGCATGGATCGCAGCACATGGAAGGGTTGTGGGCAATGAGCTGGCAAAGTGACAAAAAATGCTGTCAAACCATGAGCAAGTTGATTTAGAGATCCCGTTAAGTAAAGTGGAGTTTAAAAATCCAATTAAAAATGAGTTAAGAGAAGAATGGCAGGAAATGTGGGCAAAAGAAATAAAAGGGAAAAGATTCTGTGAAATATGCCCAAGAGTTGAAAATGCTGATATAATTCAAGGCCATCAGAGAAACAGTTAAGTGGCTCTATTTATATTATTAACTGGCCATTGTTTCTTAAATAGTAATTTGTTTCTAATATACAAACATAAAGCTGGATTACGTGGGGTAGGTAAGATCCAGGAAACAGTTGGTACTCTCTTTACGCTCCCACAGGAGATCATCAAAAGGGGGTATTTATATGAAAAATGTAGAGTCCTTAAAGTATCAACATTTTCACTGTAATGTCTAATAAGAGCATCAGAAAAATGGGATCCTATAAAAAAGCAATACTGAAATTCTTTAAGAGTACTGGGAAAAGTGAAAGATTTTAATTCAAGAATTAATCTATGTTGTCCAGTGTTTGGCAGTCATAGACTCAGCAAGTGAGACTGCTTCACCATAAAACACAAGAAAAAGAAGGAGGCTGCAGTCACCCCCTGGGATGAGGGAGGCCGTTAGTGAGAATGAGGGAGTCCAGGGGAAGAGTAACCTCTGAGATACTGTCCTGGAGTAAGGAGTCTAGCAAGAGGCTAGGAGGGGGTGAAGCAGCCATGGGGAGGTGGGGAGGTTTCTATGGCAAACCAAGAAACAGACAAGGGAAAAGAAAGAGGCTGTGTAGGAAAGATCCCAGGAAAACAGCAATAGGGATGGAGACTGAGTAGACTTAGATTGCTGGTTATAGGGTCCCTAAGTTGGAACCCAGTGTAGTTGGCAGTCCCGAGTTCCCCTGCCAGCCATTAGTAAAGTGGCACAAACTCCTGAGCAGGGGCTGAACGCCATCTGGAGAAGGCATTTGGACAGCAGTCCTGCATCTTCTTGTCTTTCTCCAGGCACGGCATTGCCATCTTCTGCCAGCTTCTTTAGGAGATTGAGACAATGTCAAAAAAATATGAGTACAGTAGAGCAGAGTGATTTACCACAAACTAACCACAGTTTAGAGGATGGGAATTTTCATGAAGCTGATAGCACCCAAAAGCTAGATTGAATAAAAGCTAGATTGATGTCTTTGAGTATCAAACTGAGAACATGTGAAAGTTAAGGAATAATATCAGAACTAACCAGTTCCTCAGCTGGGGTAAATCACCTAGGCTAATTTCAGGCGTGGCGAGTTGTATGGGCCCGTGGTGCCCTGGCTCCAGCAAATTCAGGGCCCGGGGGGCCCGGCTCCACCAATGTTTAGGGCCTGGTCTCTCCCCCGGTCCTGCCTGCTGCCCCCGCACACCTCCCCCGGAGCGTCACCTGGCCCTGCCTGCCGGCACTGCACACCTCCCCCAAACATTTCTGCCTGCCCTGGGCAGCAGGCAGCTGCCCACTACAGCTCCTCACTGCACTCCCTTGCGGCTGCTGTTGCAGCCAGCTACAAGGGAATGGCGCTGGGAGCAGGCTGAGGCAGCTGCTGCGCCTGCGAAGGGAGGAGGGAGGCTCATTTACACCTGTGGAAAGTGCTACCACATCAGAAAGGTAGTATTTTACATCCACTTTGCATTAACTTTGCACAGGTGCAAATGACTGTGAAAGGTGCCAGAAGTGAAAAAAAATCAAGCCTTAGATGTCAAAGCACCTTACTAAGTTGGAAAGTATTATTATCCCCATTTTACAAATGGAGAAATGGAGGCACCGAGAAGTTACAGTGCATGGTTTACCCAGGAAAACACAGAGCGTCCATGGCAAAGTTATTCACAGAATCAAGGGTGAAATCCTGGCTACACTGAAATCAGTGGGAGCTTTGGTCTTAACTTCAGTAAGGCCAGGATTTTACCCCAGATCTCTTGACTTTCTTCCTCTGCTCTATTCGCTGTATACAACATTGTCTCCTCTCCTACTAGCAGAATCCAGTCCTGCTCCCATTTACTTGTCTCATGGGGCTCTGGCGGCAGGGCTGTTCCATTGCTGTGTAGACTTCTAGGCTCTGGCTGGAGCCCAAGCTCTGGGACCCTCCCATCTCTCAGGATGCTGAGCCCAGGCTCCAGACCAAGCCCAGAAGTCTACACAGCAATGAAACAGTCCCAAAGCCAAGCCCCATGAGCCCAGGTCTAGATGCTGTGTAGATTCACACTATCATCACTCTGAGAGCTAGAACCACGCTGGAGAGGACCCTGAAGGATGCCATCCACTGCCAATATGTGGAAAACCTGAAATGGAAGCTGGACCAGGGCAAGGCGTTCAAGGTGACGTGGAAGTGGGATGCCAGCAACCACTTCCTCCCCGGGGGAAGCTTCACCCGATTTGTCAACTGGAGGTTCATCCACAGGGCTCGGCTCAACTGCATCCCACTGAACAGAGGCGTCCGCCATGGGAATCGGGACAAGTGATGCAGGAAGTGCGGCTATGCCAACGAGACACTACCCCACAACCTGTGTAGCTGCAAGCCCCATTCAAGAGCTTGGCAGCTGCAACACAACACCATCCAAGATCGCCTAGTCAGAGCCATCCTGACACCCGTGGGGAAGGTTGCTGTAAACTCTGCCATCCCCGGAACCAACAGCCAACTGCGACTGGACATCATCATCACCAACGAGGACCAAAGAAGATCATCATGGTGGACGTCATAGTGCCGTTTGAGAACAGGACCCCAGCCTTCCACGATGCCTGAGCTCGAAAGGTAGAGAAATATGCCCATCTGGCTGAAAACTTGAGAGCTAAGGGTTACCAGGTCCAGATACATGCACTGATCGTCGGAGCCTTAGGCGCATGGGACCCCAGTAACGAGCGAGTGCTGAGGAAATGGGGAATCAGTCAATGCTACGCTCGGCTGATGTGGCAACTCATGGTTTCGGACGCCATCAGGTAGTCGAGGGACATCTACATAGAACACATCACCAGACATCGGCAATACCAGGAGGGATGAGCTGGAGTGCTGATGAGAAGCGCAGTCAGGAAAGTAACTGAAATACTTTCCTCATGGATTGTATTTTCTAAAGGGACAACCTACCTAATTCTCAATTATTGAGGGATAATCTCCACTCACTGATATATTTTGCGTTCCACAACCAAATCTCTGTACAACTTTTCATGAGCGATGTACCCGAGTATTTGGATTCTAATATCTAAGCTGTACTATTAAATCTATTCACCTAAATTTGGGTTATTGAGGATTATGTACTCTATTTATCATCTGACTTTTAAAAATCTAACTTTGTATTTGTGGATAATGTAAGCACTATACCTAGATGTACAGAAACTCTTTTCTCAATCTGTGTATTATATAATTTTTTTTAACATTAGCTTTAATAAAATCTTTATACCCTCAGAGAACAATTAGCACCTCACAAGATCAGGAGCTAATCAACCTAACCTTATATGCTGGTGTATACTGTGCACCTGAAAAGCTCAGATTTTAGTAGTCCATTTTTTAAATATGTTTCTTTCTGTAATATCAAAATAAAGAGCTTGCATGAAAGGAGTTTCTGTTATATCAGACTGCGTTAACTCTCCCATGAAAATACATTATGAATACAGGTTCCAGAATTGCCTTCTGTATTGGAGTCATAATAGGACATTCCATTTTGCTTTTATAAATCACAGTGGTTTCATTAAAGCACATATAGTCACTGCAGAATCTAGCAACTGTCATAGATGACTACCCAAAGGCATTGTAAACATGCATCTCCAAAGCTACCTGGGATCAGTAAACTGCACTACACTCTCCTTGAATGCTGTCATTGTGATTTTATTTAATAATCACACTTCTGAACTCCTAGCTGAGGTCTCTAGCCTTTTGCCCAAGGGTACACTGAATTCATTTTCTCTGCATGATTTAAAGAATAGTACATTAATATGTACTTTTCCTGCCACTGGCATAAAACCCACATACTCATGGGGGCTACGTGATATATAGTCCACAACCTTTTTATCCTCTCTCAATGCATTTTATTCAGTCCAAAAGTGAATACAAATAGAAAGAAAATTTCTCACAGAAAACTGAGAATATACTTACAATGCAAGATGCAACCTAAATCACCAAAAACAAAGTCAGGTTAATTACACTGCACTGTAAGTGTGCATAGGTGGAAGATGTCTGACAAAGAATGGAATCTCTGTCCCTAAGGAATTTACAGTCTAATAGTTCAGTTCTCCTCATGTCAGAGCTCTGTTCAACACAGAGGAGAGATGAGGCAAGCAGCTCCCTGATCCCGCACTGCCAAACCTTGGTATTAGAGTGGTTGAGAAGCTCCTCTAACTTACACCATTGATGCCTGTGGAGAAACATAGCAGAGTTCTGCTCCAGCATGTCCCCACTTTGCCCCAGAACACTTCTTCCCTTCCTTGACACCATGGGTGAGGGGGAGCTGGTGTAGGAGCTGGTTCTGCCTCCTGCACCCAGTATACACCAGTGGAGAGTTCCCCTGCCCAAAGGGGATTCTCCATTGGCTGGTTGTAGTTGAAATCTGTTCAGTTTGCAAGTGAATGTTGCTAAGAGAACCGAAAAGACCTGACAATCTAGCCTAAAGGCTCTGATCCTATAAACTGATCTTCATGGGTGGACCTCTGCTAGGGTGACCAGATGTCCTGATTTTATAGGGACCAGGGCCAGCTCCAGGTTTTCTGCCGCCCCAAGTGGCAAAAAAAAAAAAAAAAAGCCATGGCAGCGCGATAGTGCCGCTCCACTCTTCGGTGGCAGGTCCTTCGCTCCGAAAGGGAGTGAGGGACCCACCACCAAATTGCTGCCGAAGACCCGGACGTGCCGCCCCAATAGCGGCCGGAGGGCCACCCCTTGGTGTTGGCCACCCCAAGCACCTGCTTCTATAGCTGGTGCCTGGAGCCGGCCCTGATAGGGACAGTCCCAATTTTTGGTCTTTTTCTTATATAGGCTCCTATTACCCCCCACCCCGTCCCGATTTTTCACATTTGCTGTCTGGTCACTCTAACTTCTGCACCTCTTTGGAGCCCTATGTTTTGATTCAGAGAAGTTGCCAAATTGTTAGTCTTAGAGACTGAAAACTGCAAATTCTCCAATACACCTCTGTCATATGAAAACATTAACTGAGGTTCCTGGAGCCAGAGGATGAAACATAAGAGCCACAATATTAAAAATTAAGAGCACTGTGTGGGGTCCCAGGGAGCCAGGAGAGGCACAAGAAGTCTCTTTCTACACTTTTCAAACACTTTTGTGCAAGGACCTGCCACAGAGACTCTTGGAGCAGAGCCACTGCTTCATACTAGTGCATGTTCTAGCTTTCCCAAAGCTGGCAGGGAAGGGTAAGAGCGGGATCATAGCCAGTGCTTCCTCCCCACTGGCTAGCAGAACTGGTTAGGCTTGGAGGGAAAGGGAGCACCCACTGCACCTCTGAAGGGTTGGCAGAGCTGCCCTTGCGTACACTCCCCAGGAGCTCCAGGAGGAATTCTAGTATATTAATATTAAAAATTCTGAGGCTCCCATTGCAGTGAAGCTTCTGTGTCCCACCCCCATCCCCAGGGGCGGCTCTAGCCATTTCGCCACCCCAAGCACGGCGGCATGCCGCAGGGGGCGCTCTGCCGGTAGCCGGTCCCACGGCTCCGGTGGACCTCCCGCAAACGTGCCTGCGGAGGGTCCGCTGGTCAGAGCGCCCCCCGCGGCATGCCGCTCCAAGCACGCGCTTGGCGTGCTGGGGCCTGGAGCCACCCCTGCCCATCCCAAAGCCTTTTAGGCATAATCTAGCCCTCAATATTCATATTTCATCAGAATACATCAACATTCCTAAACATAATGGCCCAAATTTTCCTTGGAGTAATTCAACGAGAGTTAGTGAAAGCAGCTAACAAGAGCATAGCACAGAAAAATTCAGCATGCACAGATTCATTGCAGGAACCAGTGAGACCATCTTGTGCAAGCCTGGCACTTCTGTGAAAAACAGCCCTTTCATTAATGCGCTGGCAATTAGCTGGGTTTCTGTTTTCATTTTACATACCCTTGTTCCCTGACATTTCTTGTAAAGTAAAACAAAAGCTGTGCCCCTCTGCTTGTCAATGAACTGAGAAGTGAAAATGGCTTGTAGCTATAAGAACTGCTTTCAATAGCACTCACTTCTGCTAAATCTTCATGAAAGGTTAAGTAGATATGGGTAGTATCTCACCAGTCAAAACAGCAGCAAACAGATTGTAAAATGTAGAGTAGGTGCACTTTTCAGTGTGTCAGTAGAATCAGCTTGTAGTTATTTTTAACTACTTTGAAAGCTTAGCAGGCTGATACAGTTAATCTTTTAAAGGAATTGCAGGTAGTCATAGCTTAATAAATAAGGATAGTGGAGTTAAACCAATAGAAGATTGTAGTCATCCAAAAAAACCAAAACAAAACGCTTTTGTGCACTAGTATGCAAAAAACAAAAACAACACCCCTTCCCCCAACAAACACCAAAAATCTGATTATAAATCTTTTTAATAGCTTCTGGCAATCAGTCTCAATCAATGGCATGTGCCAGAGAGTCTTGTAGTCATATGAAATTGAAATGATAATTATACAAAATTATCAACAGAGTCTGTCAAATTAATGATCAAACAAGTGTATTTTTGTGTCTCCTCTCCTGTTCCAAGTGTTGCCTTACATATCCTTTGAGTAGCAAAACTGCACCCAGAGAAAACATGAGAAAGCCATGTTAACAAGCAAACACACCCACTAATGCAACATAGAATGGCCTGTACTGACAAAAACTGCTTCTTGATAGTGGAAAAGGAATGGATCAGACTAGTTTTAATTGCTCAGATCTGCTTGTATTCTCTCCTTCATAAAAAGCTGCCCAAGGTAAGAGAGGTTTAGGTGGCTTTCAAACTTTTTTACTGGTGATGCCTTTCACATAGCAAGCCTCTGAGTGTGACCCCCCTTATAAATTAAAACATTTTTATATATTTAACACCATTATAAATGCTGGAGGCAAAGCGGGTGGAGGTTGACAGCTCGCAATCCCCACATGTAATAGCCTCATGACTCCCTGAGGGGTCCCAACCCCCCAGTTTGAGAACCCCTGGACTAGAATGATGGGTGCTACTGTAAGGAACAATATTCACTGGCAGATTTGTACAGGTAAATTTGCTCAGCTCATAGCTCTATCACTATTATTTATATAGAACCAAGAATGAAAAATATTACAGTGATAACAGAAGTCAATGTTGCTGCCCCCAAATGCTTATAATCAGAGCTCTGCTACTCTTGGATATTTGGGCAGTTGAATTTGTCATCGAATCCACCACTTGAGCAGAACTGTGCAGCAGGTTTGAAACTTTCATTTAGAAAAATGTCCAACTCTTATGGTTGCAATAATAACCTCACAAATGTAAACTGAATGTAAATCAATGCTATGCTAAGTCCCCAGGCCTTCACAGAGCTTGAAACAGCTCCCTGAGAAGGATGACGTGCACCCAATCATCTCAGTGGGGTGGAAACTCGGAAACCTAATGATGACAATTGTGTGATATTTACCGGTATATCACTGCTGACCATTTGGTAAAAACACGTCACTAACGTGTTAGTGGAACATATGGAGGTACATAAGTGTACTCATCTTCAAGTTCCTAAGAAATGCCAGAGAAGGACAGAAATGTAGGCAGAGCAGTAGGAGCAGAAGATGTAGTGTTCACAAGTGGCTCTGCTTTTTTGTGTCCATTCTCTAGTACTCCCATGTTCTACTCATCCCACCATCTAGTCCACACTGATTAGCTGGCCATGCACTCCCTCCCTTCTTCCTGGCTGCGAAGGATCTGTTCCAGCCAGCAAACTTGCTCTTGTCAGCCATGCTACCACATAATGCTGCACAGCATCAGAGAACAAGGCCTCAGGCTGCCTGCCACTGACTTAACTGAGCCGACAGTTCCCTTTCACACTGGCTTTGGTTAGAAATGGCTTGTCTACACATGGAGTTATTCCTGATTAACTATCCCTAATTAACTTAATATGTGGACATTCTTATAGCCCTAACTCATTTTGAGTTGGGGAGGTTGGGTCCAGGAGTGGGCACAAGAGTAACTGATTGGTCAGTGGAACCTGTCCTGAGAAAAAAAGGAAGAGGGGACAGTTAGTAAACTTGAAGGAGACAGCAGCACAAGTAACATTTAAACTTTTAAAGAAAATCTTATGGAAGCAGCAGGACTCCCACCCCCCTGGAAATAGGAACAGCCCTAGGTTGAGAGGTACTGCCCAAGGGAGACATCAGGACACCCTTCCCCGCAGAAAGACTCACTGGGTGGATACATGACCCACTGTAGGAGGTGATGTATTATGGGGTGAGGGAAGAATGGCCATTACGGCAGAGACCCACACTGGAGGGATAGAGACCTCTGCTCCCCCAAGCAGAGCTCTGCTGGCAGGAGCAGGGCCATGTTCCCACCTCATTCCCTCCCCAGACCCTCTGAGCAGTTCCTGAGCTCAGGATAACATTCAGACCAGAACTCCTGATTTTCAAGTGCTTGAGGATGGCAATCCTGGAAATGAGCGCCGTGGATTACAGCAAGAGGATGGCTCGAGGAGAGATGGGGACAGTCACTCTCTTAACAGAGCATAGCAATCAATAATATTAATCATATTTATTATTTGCTGTTTTTATACAGTTAGGGCTTAAGTGGATCATTGTGTGTCACACATCCCCAGAGTGAACTCTGAGGAGATTGTCCCTCAAGAGGCACATTTCCTCCTGGAGCTCCCCAGTGTGCAGTGAGAGTGCTTACACTGCATCATCCCTTCAGGTGGTTCAGCATGCTTCTTTCTTTCTTAGTGACTAGCTAAGAGCTTTGCTGAACAGTACAAAGAGGGGGCAGGGACTTGGGCTCATCTTCTTCCCACCCCCATTTCCTTAGTTTGTGCCTCCCAAAGCACTAGAAGAGAAAAGAGAGCAACTCTCCTAGGTTCCCCTGCATGCTGGGACTGTAATTATGCCTGGCCTTTGCACAAGGAGGAGCAGGGCTCCTTATGCCCCTCCCCCCACACGTGCACAACTGTGCAAAGCATAGGCACAACCTGGCCTTTATATTTTTTCATTGCAGTACTAACCTTTAAAAATCAACATGCAAATCTTTTAGGCCTGGTCTACACTGGGGGGTGGGGTCGAACTAAGGTACGCAAGTTCAGCTACTCAAATAGCGTAGCTGAACTCGAACTACCTTAGTTCGAACTACTCACCCGTCCAGACGCCGCAGGATTGAAGTCCGTGGCTCCCCCGTTGACTCCGCCACCGCCGTTCGCGGTGGTGGAGTTCCGGAGTCGACGGGAGCGCGTTCAGAGTTCAATATATCGCGTCTAGATGAGACGCGATATATCGAACTCCGAGAAGTCGAACGCTACCCGCCGACCCGGGCGGGTAGTATAGACATAGCCACAGAGTATTGCTCAAAATCAATGTCATTCTCTTAAATGTTTCTGCACCAAACAGATTTACCAGGGGACAGTTCCAAAGCAAATGAAAAACATTTCAATTTCTTCTTCCACATCTCCAACATTTATTATTTTCTGTTTTGTTTTACTCTCATTTTTATGCACCAAATTCTTCCCTCATTAACATTAATGTAACAGAGTTTGAACCTCCATTCATAACTTGATTGCACTAGACAGAGTCACCTATTCATGTAATTTCAAGGATAAAACATCAATAGGATGTTTTGCCTTATTAAGAACTAACAGGTTGTGTCCTTAATGGAGAAATCACCATTCATTAGCTGCAGAAAATGGAAGGGAAATATTGCAATGAATGTCTTCCTCTACCATAAGAAACAACACATCACTGACTTAAAGTAGGAATTACCAGCCAAGAATTTCAAGGAAACACATATTTCTTAGCTCCACAGCATTTCAGTGACAGACTCTAAAATGGGAGGGGAAAAAAGGGAGGGGAGATCACTTACACTTGGGGCATATTGACTTATGTCAATAAACAAAACTTATATTATTTTTTGTATTAATAGTGAAATGGAATTAGAATTACCTACAGGAAAGTGACGAGATAACTTCTGGAGCACAAATATAATTGGATTCAGTGGGTGAAAGCTATCAGATTCACTAGCTACAGGAAATGATGAAAAGTAGAACACCAGTAAGCTTAGTTAAAATATTGCCATATTCAGAACATCGCAGTCAGGAGCCCAATGCTATGAAGTACTGAGTGCTCTACTCCCACTGATGTTAGGGTGCTCATTACCTCCCAAGAGGTGCTCAGAATTTTGCAGAATTAGGCCCCTCTGTTATTAGGAAGTAGCTATGAACACACTGGCTGTACTAATAATAGAGAACTATGGTAATACAAATAAATCATCATCATCATCCAGGTTTTTAATCTAGAGATTATCTCAGACCTGGTTATAGCCAGGTTGTACTAAGCACCTTTCTTTCAGGCCCAACAGAAGGAGCAATTAAATGCCTCTATGGAGTGTGATAGCTGGAAACAGTAGAAGCCACTACCCCAAGCAATGGGCCATATGGCAAAGTCTGATCAGAAGCTAAACCATGTAGGCTGACTGGTTCTCTGATTGCAAATGCAGGGGTGAGAGGATGGTTTGGCAAACTGCATGAGTGAGCCAGAAAGCCAGGAGAAAGTGGGCAGACAGCAAAAGAAGCAGTTGTGAGCATGGCCCTCAGAGAAAGCAGAGAGAGAGAGTTCCTTGCAGCATAGAACTGACTGAAAGGGCAGACCTGGAAATAGCAAGGAAACTGACTGCTGCTGTTTGTTTCTTCTGTGTTCAGGGAGACACCACTTTGTGAACATTCTTTGTGACTAAACAGGATTACACCAAAGAACGTATCAGACTTGTATCATCCATTTCTCTTCCTAATGCAAACAATCTAGCAAGCAAGGCCCTGAATGTTGGCTAATTGCTCGGGCAAAAGGGGCAACAGTATTTATCTTGTATGCACCTGGTCCTGCAAGATGTGGGAAACCTCCCTTAAGGTGATTAGTACCTTTGACTCCCCCTGAAATCAGTGGGGGTTAAGAACACTCAGAATTGCTGCATCAGGCCCTATATGGGATATTATGTTTTCCATGTACAAAAGGCAACTATACACTTTTGGTCTGAGGCCTCAATTCTGCAAAGCACTTAAGCACGTTTAATTTTAAGCACATGCTTAAATCCCATTGACTTCAACTGTACTTCAGCATATGCTTAAAGCTGACCATATGTTTAAGTGCTGTGCTGAATCAGGGTTTGACTGACTACTATTTTAGATTGAAGGAAACAACAAAACATAAAAGACAAAAGTAAAATCTCCATGAGAACAAACAGCCTGTGTTTCCTTTGTAACATGCTGCATTACTCTACCTCACAAAACTATAGCTATCCTTGCAGACTCTTGGAAATTTAAAAGTGTAGTAGTGTGTATAGAAAACAAAATCAGAGCAGTCACGTAGCTGCATGCTCCACAGCTTATATTACCCATCATCACGCAATATTATTGGAGAAATAAAATGATTTGTACTTGGCTCAATGGAAGATAGAGATATCATAGACAGAGCTGGTCAAATAATTCATTGTGAATAAATGAATAATATTTGTTATTAATTTATTCCATTTCACCACCCCAGATGTATTTGTTATTCTTAAGTATTCTGCAAATAGTTTATGTTAACCAATTTCAACCTACAGCAGGGGTTGGCAACCTCTGGCACGCGGCTCACCAGGGTAAGCACCCTGGCGGGCCTGGCCAGTTTGTTTACCTGCCTTGTCGGCAGGTTCAGCCAACCGCTGCTCCCACTGGCTGCAGTTCGCCGTCCCAGGCCAATGGGGGTGGCAGGAAGCGCCACGGGCCGAGGGATGTGCTGGCTGCGGCTTCCCGCCACCCCCATTGGCCTGGGACGGTGAACCGCGGCCAGTGAGAGCTGCGGTCGGCTGAACCTGCCAACGCGGCAGGTAAACAAATTGGCCCAGCCCACCAGGGTGCTTACCCTGGCGAGCCGCGTGCCAGAGGTTGCCGACCCCTGACCTACAGGTTGCTTGTATTTGCTAATTGTGGCATGTGATTGGTCACCTACGTAACATTGTCTTTTTTCTGCTTCTGGATTGGATTACTGAAGCTTTTTAAAATAATCAGTAATGCACTTCCAGTATGAATTTTCAGATGACTAATCATTCATGCTAAAATCTATGGCACTTTCAAGAATTACAAATGTTTTCATGAAAGCTCTCTGAATATTCATAACACCAAACTTGTCTTTTCATTTGCAAAAATGTTTACCTTTGTATTATTTGATGAGCTCCAGTCAAAGATATCAATGCATTTTCTTGGAAAGGCTGTGTATTCTGCTTCTTCATTGCTGCTATTTTAGAGGCATAAGAACATAAGAACATAAGAAAGGCCGTACCGGGTCAGACCAAAGGACCATCTAGCCCAGTATCTGTCTACTGACAGTGGCCAATGCCAGGTGCCCCAGAGGGAGTGAACCGAACAGGCAATGATCAAGTGATCTCTCTCCTGCCATCAATCTCCATCCTCTGATGAACAGAGGCTAGGGACACCATTCTTACCCATCCTGGCTAATAGCCATTTATGGACTTAGCCACCATGAATTTATCCAGTTCCCTTTTAAACATTGTTATAGTCCTAGCCTTCACAACCTCCTCAGGCAAGGAGTTCCACAAGTTGACTGTGCGCTGCGTGAAGAAGAACTTCCTTTTATTTGTTTTAAACCTGCTGCCTATTAATTTCATTTGGTGACCCCTAGTTCTTGTATTATGGGAATAAGTAAATAACTTTTCCTTATCCACTTTCTCAACATCACTCATGATTTTATATACCTCTATCATATCCCCCCTTAGTCTTCTAAGGGTTTGTCCTTGTCTACACTTATAACTAAACCCTAGTTAGCACTGGTTCAGCTAAAGCAATTGCTAACAACTAATGGCTGAAATGCTGCTGCTTCTTATTATAGACAAGGGCCCTGATTCTCTACTGTCTTGCACCTTCTTTAGTAATCTACATCTGTGCAGAGTGGATATAAAACTTTATCAGATCAGAATGGTAGAGGGCTCGACTACACAAAAGTTGCATTGGTTTAACTAAATCTGTTAGACCAGTGCAATAGTAGTGAAACTGGAGCAGCTCTTTATGTAGACAAGATCTCATACTCACTTTGCACAGGGTAAATGACTACACGAGGAGTGAGGCAGCCCAGAATCAGGCCCACTGCCTTTAAACTGGTTGGGGCAGCATTACGTTTAGTCCCCTTTTGCAATTTTGTTATGGGAACAAGCTGTATGGAAGGGCTGTTCCCATGCTCCATTCCTTTAATCACCGATTATGCCCCCTTTGCCACACACAAGATTTTTTTTATAGAGGTAAAAATGTGTAGAGGGGAGAAATCCCATGTAGTTGCTTTTCCCTTTCATGTAGCTGCCCCACCCTCGCCACAGTTTTTTCCAGTTTTGCTTCTCCTCCACACTACACAGCTGTAGGAAGCACAGGCAACATTGTGAGTAGCAACCTAAGTATAACAGAATCTTGCTTCTTCACAAAGATACTCTATCAAAGTAAAAGAGTAAATGTGGGCTTAATTTATCACTGTTTTGCTCCAGGCCAGATCTCACCCTGTTTCTTAAGATTGTACAATGACCAAGCATTTCCCTTTTCACTTTCTCCTTTGCAGCTCCTGAGGAAGAAGGAAAATGGGAGGATGTGTGTCTGTGTGGAAGGGTGAAGCAGTTATGCCAAACAGCCGTCATCAAGGCTGTCAAGCTGTGACAATATGAACAAGTGAGCTTTCAGAAAATTATGAGGGCATTGTGAATGTCTCTCTGAAGAGACATCCTCCATTACAAGATCCTCCATTACAAGTGGGTGAAATAGTAAAAACTACCTTAAAAATAAATCCAGAATGAGTGAAAGGGGGAGGAGCAGGGGAGAGGAAGGAGATGACTGTCTCTTTCACATGGAATTGGATTTGGCAGCTCAGCTATCACTAGATTTTTTTTTTTCAGAAAGGAATATTGATCTATGTGAAAACAGGAGAGCAGAGAAACAGCAGTATCTCTCTACAGTTCTTTCCTACAGGGATTCTTTTTTCATTATTATCATCATGTTCTTCCCCAGCACAAAGTGATGTATTTCCATTTCAGTCAGTCTTTTATGTGTTCTGTGCTTTTCTGCAGTATCTATTTATTTAAAATTGTGCTTGCTATGGTAGCCTCATTGGATACAGATATTGGTTTCATGAAGGTCCTAGGGGATGGTATTTACATAGATTTATTGCAATATATTTCATTACCACACAATCAATCTAATACAGGACACCTAGTATAAAATAGCAGGTAACACTGAGCAGCCACAATTTTATTTCCACCATCTAAATGAATTACTTGTAAAAATGTATCTCTGGCATTTTAAAAGATTCTCCACTTTGTAGGAGGGGTAGGAAGCCACACTCTCGACTGAAATAGAAAACACCTCATTCAGAGAAGGAATCTTCCCTTCCTCCTTCAAACACGCAATAGTCCAACCAACACTGGAGAAACCCACCTTAGATACTTCAGTCCTAGCCAACAACCACCCAGTGTCAAACCTCTTATTCCTAAGCAAGCTGATAGAGAAGATAGCAAAAGGTGAAATACAAGCTCATCTAACTGAAGCTAACATTCTAGACTGGGCTTAGTCTGTGTTCAGGACAGGACACAGAAACGAAACCTTATGGCACTGATGGATGATCTCTTCCATGGGTGGTGGGTGAACTCCACTTTGGGGAGGCTAGCCTGCTGGCCCCTCCGTTCTGCCCGAGGCCCCACCCCTGCCCATCAGAGCCATCCCCCGGTGGCTGGAGGAGCCCCAAGCCCCCCCCCCCCGCTAAGGCTCGAGCAACCCTGCCCCACCCACCCCAGCTGATCCCCCCCCAGCATTGGATTGACCCCCAATGCCAGGCTGAGCTAGTGATCCTCCCAGTGCTGGCCTGAGCCGCTGACCCAATTCCCACCCACCCCCAGCCAGTCCGACCCCCCCTGGGCCGACCTGAGCTCCACCCCGGGCCACTGGCAGGCCCAAGCTCCAGGCCACCAGCTGGAGCTGAGACCCCACTGGCTTCAGGGCACAGCGGGGAAGGATGGGTCTCCCGGTGGAACATGGGCGGGGCCACGGCCTGGGTCAGGGGAGGCTTAGCCTTTGATACCCGCCACTCATGATCTCTTCCTGTCAATGGTGGGCAGAGGAAAGTATTCTGAAGAGCTTGCAGCTATGGTACAGTCTCTGTTCATTGAATATACATACCCACAATTGGTCAATTCAGTCTGTAGTCTAGGAGTACTCTTGGATTCCTCACTGATACTAAGTAGCCTAAAGGCTACTTCCACCTTTTCATATTCTCTGTATGTATAAATATCTTCTTTCTGTGTGTTCCATTCTATTCATCCAAAGAAGTGGGCTGTAGCCCACGAAAGCTTATGCTCAAATAAATTTGTTAGACTCTAAGGTGCCACAAGTAAATAATAAAGCAAATAAAAGCGAAAATACATCTAACACATACTCTAGCAAGGTACAGACTTTGTTTAAGGTGTTTTTCTCACCTGTATTTAGTTACCTGAAACCACAACATGCCCCTCTCCCCTTGGTTAAATGATCCATCCTTCTTGGCTTGCAAGACCTCTGGTCTCTTGTGTCTGTCTATGATGGATGCCAAAGATAGCTTCTGTTTTTGCTTATATCTTCCAAAGTTGTACCTATCCTATAGAACTGGAAGGGACCCTGAAAGGTCATCAAGTCCAGGCCCCTGCCTTCACTAGCAGGACCAAGTACTGATTTTGCCCCAGATCCCTAAGGGGCCCCCTCAAGGATTAAACTCACAACCCTGGGTTTAACAGGCCAATGCTCAAACCACTGAGCTACCCCTTTGTTTCAAGAGGCAACATGCGTCTTGTGGGTTTCCCATCCCCTTATATGTAAATAGTTCTTCCATTGTTTTGATTCTGAAATGATTGTTTTGCTGTTTAATTTGATGTTACAGAGGAGACCTCTCCTATCTGGGAGGGAACCTGTTTGGCCACAGACTTTAAAACATAATATCATTAAGTATCCATATTTCCTCATATAGTTTTAATACATACATTTCACAATGATATTAATCACTGTGTGTCATTAGCTTTCAGAGAAGACCTCACTCTATATACTTTTATAATACAGTAATATTGTATACCACCAGTTGATTCAATTGCTTATTGCTTATTGCTTGAGGTTCAACCCCTTGGTCTTTACAGACCAGCAAACATTTGAAATGGATTCTTCTGAGGGTTACCCCTCAAAGTTAAGTTTATTCAAGCTGTGAGAAAGGTAACAGAGTCTGGTAGTAAAGGAAGAACCATGCTCTTTCCTCCCCCACTTGTGTTTTCTGAAATGTAAAATGTTGTTTCCTGACATTTCCTCCCACTGATGTCTTGATGATCCTGTTTATTGTTTATATGTAACCTGAGGTAAACACAAATTCCTTTGTTTAGGATACTCTGTTTAACAGCTCCTTCTGACATACCTAGTTTTCACACACTTTAGTCATAATTCAAGTATATGTTCAGAACTCTTAATGCTTACCGCGTACATACATAACCCAACATTATTAATGATCAGTGAGTTATTAGTTTTCAAATGATACCTCACAAGGCATATTTTGTACAAAGATCAGTACAATTGTGTGTAGGGTGTGAATACAGGAAGTGCTTAGTGTCATAAAGACACTTCACTGCACACACTTTTCCCTCTGGGGAGACAATGAGAGAACAAACAACATATGACAGATGTGTAGTCATGATGCCTAATTCACTGCTGGAAGGCACTCAGATACTACAGTTATGAGCGTAGTATAAAAACCTATATAGAAAAATGCCATCAAAGCTGCAGACAGAGATAAACATAAGGTTGTAATCTATTTATTAAATGAAATGCAAATCATATTAAAATATTGTTGCCCCTTGCAATCCAAACAGTTAACCAATATTCAGAATTGACGGGTTGTTTCTGTTACCAGGAGAAATTGATGATAGAATAAGGTATTTATTTGATGAAATCCTGTTCATTTACAAAGGATGTACACAAAGTCCTTTTTTCTTTGTAGACAGTAGGAATCAAAAAATCGGAGAGCTTCTTAGCTCACGGTTCCAAGCCTCTTTCCAGCCAGTGCACTGCCCCAAAAGCTCTCTCTCAGCACTTTTTCTTAAGGTCACACTGCAAGTGCTTTTCTTGCTGTTTCCTTGGCTGCTTCTTTCTGCATATTTCCTGGCTGCTGCTTCTCTCTGGGCAGCTCTACACTACCTACTTTGATATAACTATGTCGCCTAGGGGTGTGAAAATCCACACCCCCGAGCGACACAGTTATACCAGGTTGGCATGTATGAATATACACACTATGGTGGGGGTGAGGTGTATTGAACATTAACACATTATCCATGCATTTTAAAAATTGTATGTTTTATGTCTTTCCCAGACTTTGTCATCTTAGAAGTGTTTTTTCTTCAGGACAGGCAGTGTGTTACATTTGGAGACTGTGTAGCACATTGTACATAGTAAATAACAATGACAATCATTCTGAATCAACAGGATGGGACAAGGGACTATGATTTAAAGAGGGGGGATTTTTTTCTAGATCTTGCCTTCTTCGTTGGCCTCTCCCACGACTATCTTCTTAATAAGTAGTTTGGCCTGAGAACAGCTCACTCAGAGGACTTGTGGTGACAGAAAGGAAATTGCCTCCCTTCCCCCCCACCCCAGCTCTCTCCCAGGGAGAGTGGGTAACAGCCCTAGGTGTGGTTAGGGTGCCCATATGTCTCCATTTTATAGGGATAGTCCTGATAGTTGGGGCTTTGTCTTACCTATGCGCCTACTACCTCCTGTCTCATTCCTGATTTTTCACACTTGCGATCTGGTCATCCTAGGTCCGGTGTGTGGGATGCTGGGTGAGCCAGCCACCTGCCTGGGGCCCGCAAAAAATCCTCCCCAGCCCGTGGATAATCCCGGAGGCACGTGGAGGTGCTACTGTGGGTTCTACGCCGGGCGTGACTGGGCGCCGGGCCGCCCCCTGCGCCCCACACGCGGGTACCGGCCCCGCCCCCTTTGGCCCCGCCCCTTCTGAGCTCCCAACATCCGGGTCCCTGTCAGCCGGCCGCGCCGCCGCCCGCTCTCTGTTCTCTCTCATTGAGGCGGACGGGAGGGAGCGCAGGGAAGATGGCGGCGGCGGGGCGAGCCGGCTCCTTCGGTTCCTCTTCCTCCTCGCCGGGGCTCGGCGCGGGGGGCGGCCCGGCCGCCAGCAACAACGCGGAGCTGCGGGCGGGGGGCGAGGAGGACGATGGGCAGAACCTCTGGTAACCGCCGGGCCGCCGCCCGTTACCGTCTAGCGCCCCCGCCCCGCCAGAGCCTCCGCCCGGTGGGGGGGGGGGAGACACAGCTCCCTTCGCGGGGCCCCCTGTGAGGCCAAGTAACGGGGGGGGGCTGCTCTTGGCGGCGGCGCCCCCGCCCCCATCCCCCTGTGCGCGCCCCGCCCATCCCCGTGTCTGTCTCGGCCCCTTCCTGACCGGGCTCTGTCTCCTCTCAGGTCCTGTATCCTCAGCGAGGTGTCCACACGCTCCAGGTCTAAACTGCCTTCGGGGAAAAACGTCCTGCTGCTGGGTAAGTCGGGGAGGGGCCTGGCGCCGGGCGGCGCCCCGGTTGTGGGGAGGTGGGGCACAGTGTACGGGTTGCCAGGGGCTGGGCTAGCGCCCCACGGAGCTGCTGCTGTTTGTTGGGCGGGGCGAGTCGTGCCCCAAGTCTGGTAGCGCCTCCCCCCGTTGGGAGCTGGGGTTGCCCCCCTGAGGGGGCGGCTTTGGAGGAGGGTGGCGCTTGCCATCTGTCTTCCCTCTGGCGAGGGCGGGTCCGCAGTGTCTCTGGGAGGCTCCCTCAGCATCTCCCTCATTCAGGCCGTAAGCATGGCTGGAGATCGTGGCCAGCCCGTGTCCATAACACACACAATCTACGTCCAGAGCCCCTGCAGTGACCGCCCTGCAGTTTTTTGTTAATTGGGTGGGCGGGGTAGAGGCTGTTTAGGGGTCCCGGCTGGGTCCTGGCCACCATGTACAGGGCTTGTCAGCAGCCGTATCATCATGATGTTGTGCAGCAGCAGTGGCATCTCTCACAGTGGAAGTGTCCAAACCTTGGCTTGCTTCTGGCTGTACTTGGCGCTTACTGTGGCCTGAGGACGATCACAGTTATTTGCGGGGGGTCGGGGGGAGAACTAGAAGCTGTAAAAGTAAATAACATGCAGTCATGCAAAATACAGAAAACTTATCATGTGTGGGAAGGGACAGATTGCACTTCTTGACAGAAAAGCTATTAAACAGAGCCAAGAACAGACAACTTAAGCCTTAGGGGATGCATTGATGAATTTCTTGACTATCTTCCCTTACAACATACTAATACAAATCAGTTTGCAGAGCTGTATTAGGAAACCATGTCTCAAGATCCTGGAAGAGGCAGCTCTTGTGGTCTCCAGTGAATCTTTGTGTGGAGAGTTTGTCATGCTTATCTATTGGTTAATGTCCCTTGAGAGAGTGATTCAGATTAGTTTATTCAAAAAGAAATCAGTGTCCTTTTTCTCCTTCCCAGTATACATTTAAGTGGGGGACTTAAGATGGCCAATATGGATGAAAGTGTCATGTAAGGTTGAGGTGATGTTCTAGTGGAACTGGCATAGGTCTCATTAATTTTTAAACTTTTTTTTTGTTTTACATTGTGAAGTGGGATAGTGAGATTGATACTCCTTTTAACTGCCTCCTGTTCCTAGCTATACTGTGGTTTTTTGTCTCACATTTTCATGTATGAGATGACTGAAATGGGTAGTTAGCAGCATAGTTTTTATGGTAAGCATCTTTTGAAAGTTAAGTGGGTTGACTTATTTGTGCTGGACTGGGGAAATTTCTTTCCAGGTGTGGTCCTGGCTGCCAATATTACTCCTCTCCCCTTTCCTTTATTCTCTTCCTCTTCTAGCCTTAGAGCAGTGGTTCTCAAACTTTTTTTTTTTGTGGACCACTTGAAAATTGCTGAGGGTCTTGGCGGACCACTTAATGATCTTTCCAAATGTTTGTACTGTTGTAAAGCGCTTTGGATAAAAGTGCTATATTAAAAAAAAAAACTAACTTTTTTTGTTCTACAAATAAAAGCACACAATTCATATTTTAATATCAGTAGCCTTACCTTTCTAATGTGATGGACATGCCCTCTCTCCCCTGCCGTGTCAGCCCCCAAGCTGGGGCTGGGAAGGAAGGGGATCTCTCCCCTGCCACAGGGCTGAGGCTGGGAAGGAGGGCTGTCTCTCCCCAGCAGCTGCAGCCCTGGAGCTGGGGAAAGTTGCCTCTTTCTCTGGCCGCTGCAGCCCTGCACATCCGAAATTCCCCCCACCCTCTCTTCTCACCACATTGCCCCCTCCCACCTACCCCATATTTCCCCCAAGGCCACCACCTTACATGTGTGTCTTCTACAGTGTCCACCTAATTAGTGGAGCCACACCTGCGCGGATCCACTAATTAGATAGGTGGCCTTTCAGTTTCTTGTGTGTGGCTGCCCAGAGGAAACGTAGTTCCCTCTATCCGCGGACCACCTGAATGGAGCTCGCGGACCACTGGTGGTACACGGTCCACAGTTTGAGAACCTCTGCCTTAGAGCATATTGACCATCCATTAAAGGTCTTCAACCTTTTTACGCCCAAGATCACTTTTTGAATTTAAGGGCAACCCAGGATCTACCCTGCCCCTTCCTCAAAGCCCCACCCCACTCACTCCATCCACTCCCCTCTCTGTCACTCACCCTCACTCGCTTTCACCGGCCTGGGGTAGAGAGTTGAGGTTTGAGAGAGGGTGTGGGCTCTGGGCTGGAGTCAAGGGGTTTGCAGTGTGGGAGGGGGTTCTGAGCTGAGCCTGGGGCAGGAGGTTGGGGTGCAGGAGGGGTGCAAGCTCTGGGAGGGAGTTTGGGTGCAGGAAGGGGCTATGGGCTGGGGCAGAGGGTTGGGATGCAGGAGGGTACAGGTGCTGGCTCTGGGAGGGGGGTTCAGGGCTGGAGCAGTGTGTTGAGGTGCAGGAGGGGGTGGGGGTGCTGGCTCTGGGGGGGGGGTCAGGGCAGGGGCTTGGGGTGCAGGAGGCGGTTCGGGATGCTGGCTCCAGGTCAGGGCTGGGGGTTGAGGTGTGGCCTCCCGCTGGGCAGCACTTACTTCTGGTGGGTCCTGGTTGGGGTGTAGTGTGGCTGCCACTAAGGCAGGCTCCCTGCCTACCCCGGCCCCACTCCGATCCCCAAAGGGGCCAATGCACCCCTGCATCCCCGGGGGCGGAGGGGCGGCGGGCAGCATATGGCTCCACACGCTGCCCCTCTCTGCAAGCACTGCCCCTGCTCCCCAGGGCTGTGGGGCGCATTGACCGCTTCCAGGAGTGGTGTGGGGCCAGGGCAGGCAGAGAGCCTGTTTTAGTGGCTGACCCGCTGCGCTGCCAGAGATCGTGATTGACTGGGAGATCCTCTAGGAAGATTTTTTTTATACGGATCTGGCGGTTGTTCTTGTTGATCTTTATCATGTTATCAGGATGCTGCCTAATGCATATAGCTAGCAAAAGTGGGAATGTGGAAATGGACCCAATAGATCAGAGACTAGGACATACCTGACACTGATATCTCAATATCTGCTTCCTGAAAGCATCTAGAGGAGTGGCTGTTTAGATTGTCATCTCCTCTGCTCACTTTAGTATTGAAGGTAATAGGAGTGGTGAGGTTTGCCAATATCTCCTCTGGAGTTTCTTGCTGATAGTGGCAGGAAAATTTATATTAGACTTATGAGAAAAGGGAAGTCTTGTCCCTCCTAGTATAATTTTTATATACACATTGAACTAACTTCTGGAATGAAGGAAGGGGCAACTAATATTTTTAGCAAGTTGTCATACAGATGAATTGCAGCATGTTGAATATCATGTAGATGTCTGAACTCAGACATCTACAACTAATATCTTTAAGTAAATTGTGAAGTGGATTCAGTCAGTAGCATACAAAATTGTTCTAGTATGCACAAGGCAACTGATAGGCTCCCTAACCTGTAAGGGAACAAACCAGCTGCTTTGTCTCTGCCCACCTATTTCTCTACATTCTTATAAAGTCTATCCAGCATATTGCCACTAAAATTCTCAGCACCTGCTTTAACTATGTCAAATTCTTTGAAGCCATTCAATGAGTTCTGTTGCGTTCCACTATGCTAAAAGACATTCCTAACTTCAAGGGCTAAACACCGTTGCTCATGTTTAAACTGAATCTGGTTTTCCCCTTCTCCATGTATTTAGCTCTGCTTGATGTTCAGGATGAACAGTCTTAAGAATCAGTATTTATTTATTTTATTTATTTTTAGCCTTGTTACCTCCACGTTTTCTCTGAACCCCAAGCATCCCACTTTGCATGGCTAAACCATTTGAGTCTTTGAGAGTGAGACCCTGCTCCTGAGGAGTGGCTGCCAGGAGGTCTGGAGAGGGAATGGGAGGGATCTCAAGCCTAGCTTCCACAGTCTCCAGCTAAGAATTTTACGAAACTATAGCTAACTTATCTACTTACACTCTTCTGTTTTTGTAGTGGGGAAGGAATGGGTATGGCCACTGCTGTATCTTCTCCTTCAGCAAATAGTTTTTCCTCTGATGGAATTATTTCTGGATGACCTAGTGAGTGGCAGTGAGCTTCAGAAGTCTAGTCTAAACTTGTAAAACTCTCATGAGACTGTACCGTTCCAAGCTACAAAATCTACTTGCCTGACCTTACTATGATAATGTTAATGTGTTGGTGAAAATTTTGATGACCAAGTTTAATAGTCTGAATGAAAATAATTTCCCCTTTCATTTTAACTTGTGACATGTCGTCATTTAAAATTTTTTAAAATCATCATAGTCCTGTCAGTTCTCAAGTCATCCATAGTGTCTAAAAAAGACAAACTATACAAGACCTGAATTTTTTTTATGTGGGGGGAAAAAAAAACATAACAGAAAATTACATAAACAAAACATCTTTCAGGCCTTCTACATCATAAAGGAGCAAAAAGGCCTGTCTTTTTTTTTTTTTTTTTAAATGAGACTTAAGAAAGATTGCTTCTGCCATGTAGAGCATTGTCAACAACAAAAATGTGAGAGATGCTTGATTTGGGGAAAGGGGGAGAGTTTTTCCTTTTCCCTAGTATCAGCAGCCTATAGTCTCTTCTGGAGAAACCTGGCAGCACAATGAAATTTACAAGACTCCAGTTTTGCTTGCTGCTGCAGTCCATAACAAGGATTGAAGTCAGTGAGATTTCAGAACAAAAAAAAAAAATCAAGGTAAGGGATAATTAAAAGTGAAGATGCACACACTAGGCTGGGCAGGGAATAGCAGACACTAGATAAGGTGCAGAGATTGTGCCTCAACGAGGGTGGATGAGCATGCACTGCAAACTAGTGGTCATGTCTTACCCAGAGGCTGCAAAAATATGTGGTTGGGGCAGTAGGATCCGAGGCGAAACTTCAGTGGGAAACTTCGCATGCCTGGCTACTCCCAGCAGTCAGAAGAGTATTGTTCTGAGTGTTGCACTAGGATGCTGCCCTTCCTATATAGAATAGAAATAAAAACTAAGTAGTGGGCAGAGCTGTTTACTCGTAGCTTTGGATGAGTTTGTTTACTCTTTTGAAGTAGAGGTATTTTTAGCTGCTCTACAACTTAGAGTTTGGACATGAACCTTTCAAGCCATGGATGCAGTTCTTGTTGGCGGAAGCTGTTTTGAACGGAAAGCTTCAGCAGCATACCTGGCAGAGATTTTCTTTTGTGGGAGGGGGGCACAACCCATTTTGAACTGTATTGAATACAGGAAACACCTCGGTCTCTGTTCTCCAAGTGATTGACCATTCTTTAACATCTAGAGATGAGAAACAATGTATGAAAACTAAGTATTTTTACTGTTAAAGAGGTACTGGTTGGCCTTAGCTAACTATGACCTTTGAAGATGAAACTATTACCTCAGTACCAGAATTGACTCTGGGAGTCAGTGCAGAGCACACATATGAGCTGGCCAGCCTGTCACAGTTAGGAGACAGGCTGCAGTATGTTGTATAAGGTGGGGCTTCCCATGGCGCTCTCTACCAAATATAAGTGAACATGTTGCTGTAATCTAGTCCTAGATGTTACACAGACATGGATCACAGTAAATTGAAGGAGCGAAATGTAATCTTCCTAAACGAAGTTAGAAAAATGCATTTTGGACTGCTGTTTCTGTTTGTGTCTAGGTGTAGGCATGAGTGAAATAAGACCGAAAGTATACACCACTTTCACAGACCAGAAGGCAGATGCTCTTAATAGAGGTGCAGTTGTAGTTTCTGATAGTTAATCAAAATGCTTTGCCTTACTTGCATCACCAGAATTAAGTTGAACCAGCTACTTCTCGTATAAGCTCTTATTTCTTTCAGACAAGTGTCACCCACCTGCCCAACATCCCCTCTTTATGTAAGGGGGAATGCATGATTTCCCTCCTCTTTTAAACAGACTTCCAGGATAGCAAAGATGTTCTAAAATCAGTCTCATGAACAGGTCTTGTTCTTCCAACCATCCAATTATCATTTTAGTCCTATCAGCTATTTTTACTGATGCCTTCATATGGTCAGACTGTCTAATTAGGAACAGTAATTCAGCAAAAAATAAAAACTACAAGAGGATAGTTGCTTCTGATTCTGCCTTTTGTGGTTTGGTTCTTCAGGCTGCTGTTAATCTTTAGGTCTGTTCCACTGCACTTTCCCTCTCATCTAGGGTTTTTACTGCTTGTTAAATCAGAGATACGCTTTAAACTGCTGGAGATGTTATCTGTATGAATAAGACCATTTCTTACCTGTGAACTTATATAGGGAACAAGAGATCTGAGTTCTGTTTCTGACTTACAGATACAAGTGACTTTTCTGTTCTTATTTCTCCATCTATAAAATGAGGGTTCCTGTCAGGATCTTTGATATTTAGTACATCTTTGTAAAGCACTTACGACTTCTATTGAGCCTTGAATCCCAGGATCTCAAAGTATCACAGTTACTTCAGTCCAGAGGACCTCTTCCTATGCTAAAGTTAGATACTGCTTCTTTTTATTATCAAAGTATGGTCATATATTTATGAAATTCTTCATCAGTTTCTGTTTGAAGTTGTGGTCTATTTCATTTTTGTCTTGGGACCCAAAATACCAGCACAGTGCCCTCTATATGAGACTGTCATTATAACTCTGCCCTCTTGGACTGTTTTGAAATCTTATAAGGAAAGAGCACAAGTGAGAGAGCTTTTTTTAATACAGAACTTGAATCAAATGCATCACTGTTTACTTTTATAACTCCTACAGATATCTGCATGCTGTGCATCAGTTCTGACATTATAGTCAAAGGCTGCTGCAGGCAATTAGAAAGTTTCGGGCAGCTGATAATTAACCGTTTCTCACCTTCCACAAAGAGCAGGGCAGCTTGTGTTTCACACTCAGCACTCCTGGATCCTGCTTGTTGTGCTCCAACTGATTGGTATGTCACAGAATTCTTTGTAAACATATGTAGGGTCTGCTACCTAATGGAAAGTGGGAAAACAGCTTGCCATGCTTAGAGATTTTCTGAGAAAAGGCTCATCATTAGACAGATAATCGTGCCCAGTCATCTAATCTTGTTTAAGATTGCAGTTGGTCTCTCCTCCCTCCCCGTCCTTCCCCAAAACAAACCCCCTGCTTTCTTGATGTGAAAGTGCTAACACAGGATCCACTTCTACTTCCTTGTTTTGCTCTACCTGTTTAAAGCAGGGTGATATAGGTTGATCAGAGGCCATTTTATAGGAGCTCTGTCATGCTAGGAGAGATACTTACATATGTTGCAACCCTACCTCGCTGTAATTGTGAACTTCATATTGATTCTCTTTATTCTGAATTTTCTCCTGTCTGAGGTTCATTTGGTTTAGTGAGATGCATAATTTTTGATTGAGCATTCTAAATCAAATACTGAAAAGAGATTATTGACAGAGGATGTCTTCAAAAGGCTGTAATACCTACCTGGTCACAATCTGATAAGGGTTGGTTGATTTGGGTATTTATACTATTGGTTGCACTGTCAGTGTTCTGGTCACTTACCTTAAAGTTACCTTAAAACATTTGATATAATATGCTTGGAAAGTCAAGTGAATATTTACCACTTAATCTCTTCCAAAGTACAAAAGGATACAAATACTCAAATTTAAGTGGTCACACATTTAAAGAATATAGTATAAATGTGCATTTTTTGGTTTGTAGATAAAACGTTCTGTTTTCTTTAAGAAGATGAACAAGACACAGCTAAACAAGATGAGTTAACTGGGAGTTGACTTCATATGAGGCCCTGTAGCAAATATAATTGTTACACAAGTTATTTCTTGCTAATGATTCACCCTCCAAATAATGCAATTTGAAAAATGGGTGGATGTTTACTAAAAGTCTCCATGGATAAGGTGGAAGCATTTGCAAGTGAAAAAATGAAAAATATTTTTAAACTCTGATAGAAGACACAATTATTGATGATGTTATAAATCTTTTACGAAGAAAATTGCTCCCCCCATAATCCTCCAAAACTGTTTCCTTGTGCTGTGCCAGTTACCATTGACTTTTCTACGTCTACTCTAATTCAAGACAAAATTATTGGAGTGCTCCAGTAAAAATAAAACACCAGTTCATGCTGAAGCTTAACATTGTAGAGGTGACTTTAAGGTTTCAGGAATAGGGTATAGCTTTTGTACAGTGCTTGCTTATCTCCTTTATGGTATAAAATAAAATCTTGTCTGTAGAAAGGACATTCTGAAATCTTGTCTGTGCAAGAGAAAAATGGCTGAACTTTAGCCACTTCCATCAAAAGTATCTCTTTACTGGTGGTAGAGATGTATAAATGCTAGTATTGTAGACTGCTCAAGTGTTCAGAGAATGTTTTCATGACATAGTAAATATCTAAACTACAGGTCATTCTGTTGCTAGTACAGTTGGTGCTGCAGTGGTAAAGAAAAATGTTTATGAATTTTCCTAGTGTAGACAACATCTAATAGACTTCTCTACTAGTATGGCATTAAAGCAAACAAAAAATAGCATACAAAAACAGTAGCTGATTGTCCCTAAAACTAGTAAAACTAAATGACTTCTTTAAAATAATTATCATGAAGCCTCCTGTGCCACCACCTTTTCTGATAGACAGGTGAGGCTACCTTCTCACAGAAGACAACATGACAAAATGAATCATTCAAATCTTGGCAAAATTATAGCAACTTCAGCGACATATGTGCTTGCATAGCAGCTTGTAATAGAAAGTCTTGCCATTTGTTCATGAGTGACAAATTTAGGAAGCCCAGCTGAAAATTTGCAACAAAGAATGTAGCCATGGGTACTCCATTCCCAAATGGTGAGGGAAGCTTGAACTCTTTCTGTGGCAGACAAAAGTTTTAATTAGAACTAGCTGCTATACAACAAAATAGAGATCCTCACCGGGGGTGGGAATCAGACTACTTAAGTTGTGAAATCTGATTTATCTGCATTTTTGGAGAAATGGCTCTGCTTTTTGCTAAATTTAAAAGCAGTGGAATATCAGCTATATTTTGGCTTTTGCACTAGCGAAACTGAAAGATGTAACTTCACTTTAGTTGTAATTTAGTTATAATTCCCTGTTCTTACTTGTCTAAAATTTCTCAATTTTTCCTTTTGGTCTTAAAGTTTTTCATCTTGAAATGTTAATTAGATAAGCAGGACTTTTATAAAATGGAAAAATTCTTAAATCTCTTTTGGCACAAAACTAAACCCAAAACCAAACTTCAAAATTATAAACTTCACATGACTGGACTCACTGGGGAATGTAATTTGGGGCAAGTTTGAATTCTTTGTAGCTAAGGCCTTATCTACACTACAGAGGTAAGTCGACCGAAGTTACGCAACTCCAGCTACATAGCTTAGGTCGACTTACTGCAGCGTCTACATTGCGCTGCGTTGATGAGAGACGCTCTCTCATCGACTTACCTTACACTTCTCATTCTGGTAGAGTCAACAGGAGAGTGATCTGAGGTCGATTTAGTGGGTCTAGTGAAAGACCCGCTAAATCGATCCCTGGTGCATTGATTGCAGCAGCATTGATCCCTAGTAAGTTTAGATGTGTCCTAAGATAAGTGACTAAAATGCACTGTCACTATTCTGTGGTGTTATAAATGTAGCCATGAAATCCTGTGTAAAAGAACATTTATCAATCCCTGATGTATGAGAACTTTTCATTATGACGCATAATGGCAAAATGACTATCCAAAAAAAAATAATCTTCACATGCAGTCAATGCACAGAAGTTTGTGAGTGTTAACTATATGTGGGAAGCCTGAAGAGTCTGTTATTACATTAAGACAATTTGGGACAAAAGAAGTCTGGTCCAGGGTGCTCGCTCGCGCTCTCTCTCTCTAATATTTATATTTTTAGGACCCATTTTTCATTTTAACTTCTAGACCAGTTAACGGTTATTTGTAAATTCTCAGAATTCATTTTGTACTATCAAGTAAGTGCTTCTAATTTTGAGGAGGACGTACATATAGAAGATGGTGTAAAAAAGTGGCTAATGCCTGCTTTATGTGCAAAAGTCAATATAACATTAACTATGAAACTTCAAGTGGCACTTCCATAATACTGATTCTTATAATATCCCTGAGATGGGGAAACTAATTATTGAGAATAATCACTGGCAGCATTTGAACCAATTGTATACGTAGGTTCATGCTGCAAGGCTCATTGGACCTCCAGGCTTCTTTGGGATGCATAGCTAGTGTGAGGGAACGGAGAGAACATCACCTTTTTGGGTATTATTCTAACTGATTTTCATTGTAGATGTGCCCAAACACTTAAATCTTGGGCATAGTGTTAGGAAACACTAAAATAATTTTATATATTGGCTGGAAGTGGGTAGGAAGGAAGGTGTCAACAGTAACCTGTTTTAAAGCTGTGTTCTAGGTCTTTTAGGGGACCAAGTTTCCCCTGGCTTTATAAAATAAGGATATAAAAAACAAATGTGACCCCCATTAGATTGTCTTACCTGAGTAGTGTTCCATGCTGTCATACTGATATCCATGGTGCTTTGTTTGAAATAGTGTTCTTTTGTTTTTGTGAGTAGACAACAAGTTGGCTATTAAACATATACCTCATTCTAGCACGGAGTAGGCAAACTATGGCCCACAGGCCACATCTGGCCTGACAGCTGACTTAATCCGGCTCTCGAGCTCCCGCTGGGAGCAGGTGTGACATTCCTATCTGATGATATCTGGATCTTCTAGGTCCCTCCAATCCTTGACTCTGGGAGCCAGCCTTACCCTGCTCTGCTGTGAGAACCCCCACTCCTGGGCTGTTCACGCACAGCCTCTGGCATGTAAGCTGCTCCTTGGATTCTGCAACTGAATGAAACTGGCCAATATCTCCAGTCCCAGACACAACCCTAGGAACCTCCATCTTGCAGCATCCAGTGGGCATAACTGGATGCTGCTGCAAGCTTATATGCAACTGACTGTTATGCGTTTGTCAGTTTAACAAAGAAATTGATATGTATCAGGCTTGTTGTCCCAAGGGGGGCCTCTGACATACTGCAAACCAAACACTGCTTCAGGTAGAATAAAAAACCAAATGTATTAACTATAAAGATATATTTTAAGTGATTATAAGTCAAAGCATAACAAGTCAGATTTGGTCAAACTAAATAAAAGCAAAACACATTCTAAGATGATCTTAACACTTTCAGTGCCCTTACAAACATAGATGCTTCTCACCACAGGCTGGCTGGTTGCCCTTCAGCTAGGCTTTCCCCTTTGATCAGCGCTTCAGTTGCTTGGTGTGGTGTCTGTAGATGTTGGTGGAGGAAAGATCGAGAGAGCGTGGCAAATGTCTCTCCCTTGTATCATGTCCTTTCTTCCCTCTTGACTTTGCACCCCACAGTCCCTTCAGAGTCAGGTGAGCATTACCTTATCACAGTTTCAAACTGACCAAAGGAAGACTCCCTCCAGAATCTAACAGATTCTTTGTTGCTGCCTAGACCAGTGTCCTTTGGTCTTGTGAGGCTGGGCTGGGTTTGTCCCATGCCTGCCCTGCTGAGCTGTGAACTGCCTCTCTGTTCTTGGAGAGTTTTTTCCTGGGCTTATTTTAAGCCATGATGAGGCTGAAAATGTATTCTAACTACATACATGAAATTATAACCTTTAACAGTTACTATAACATCACTATAACAACCGTGCTCAGTGCATCATGAGCCTTCTGAAGACACCCGACATGACAAATTTTGCATTGGATACCACACTGTCATTTTACAAGGATGAACATGGGGGTGCTGGGTGTTCCTCTGAGGTACAGAGTGTCACAGCGGGCTCTGGGGCTTGCCCCCGCTCCTGCACTCCAGCTGGGCAGCGGGGTTGGTGGCCGCTCAGTGCAGCTTCCAGAAGCAGCGGCATGTCCCCCCTCCGGCTCCTACGTTTAGGGGTAGCCAGGGGGCTCCATGCACTGCCCAAGCCCCACCCCCACAGCTCCCATTGACTGGGAACTGTGGCCAGTGGGAGGTGCAGGGCGGCACCTGCCGATGGGGCAGTGCAGAGAGCCACCTGGCCACACCTCCACATAGGAGCCAGAGGAGGGACATAACGCTGTTTCTGGTAGTTGCCTGAGATAAGCGCTGCCCAGAGCCTGCACCCCTGCCCCCCTCCCGCACCCCTGCCCCAGCCCTGATCCCCCTCCTGCCCTCCAAACCCCTTGGTAACAGCCTGGAGCGCCCTCCTCCACCCCAAATCCCTCATTCCCAGTCCCACTCCAGAGCCTGCACCTCCAGCCAGAGCCCTCTCACACACTCCCTATACCCCACTCCCCAGCCCAGAGCCCCCTCCTGCACCCTGAATTCCTCATTTCTGGCCCTCACCCCCTCCTGGATCCCAACTCCAATTTTGTGAGCATTCATGGCCCGCCATACAATTTCCATACCCAGATGTGGCCCTCGGGCCAGAAAGTTTGCCCACCTCTGTTCTAGCAGGATATGAAATGCCAACCATAGCTCCAAAAGCTGTCTTTGCTGTTTCAGTGGCATGCAAGTGACTGACCTGTGTGTGGAATACTTAATCATTTTCTAGATACTAACTTTTGTATAAATCTTCCCAAATTTCAGTTAAATGTAAAGGTCACCAAAATATGCTATACCTTCTAGTGCAAGGGTGGCCAACCTGTAGCTCCAGAGCCACATGCAGCTCTTCTGAAGTTAATATGTGGCTCCTTGTATAGGCACCGATTCTGGGGCTGGAGCTACAGGTGCCAACTTTCCAATGTGCCAGGGGGTGCTCACTGCTCAACCTCTGGCTCTGCCTCAGGCCCTGTCCCCACTCCACCCCTTCCCACCTACTTCCCTGACCCTGCCATGCCGTAGCTCTTTCTCCCCCCCCCCCCGAGCCTCCTGCATGCCATGAAACTGCTGATTGGGAGGCGCTGGAAGGGGGGGGCAATGTGGAGCTGATGGGGGAGGCTGCTGACACATTACTGTGGGTCTTTGGCAATGTACACTGGTAAATTCTGGCTCCTCCTCAGGCTCAGGTTGGCATAGTACTGTTCTAGTGCATAGTATATTAAACATTACATAGCATAGACTGTATAAAAGAAAATCCACAGGTAGTGAGATAGGGCGATGACAATGTAAACATTACATTAATTGACAAGATAATAAAATTGCACATTAATAAAAGGGCTAATGTTCACAGGCTGAAAGTAGTGAGGTTCAGTTTGTATTAAAAGGGAAAAATAGATAAGAGAATATCTCAGTGTGAGTACAAATCAGATTCTGAAGACATTCGATAAAGCAGGAATCAGTCATATAAAAATCTTTTCTCATCCTCAATAAGGGGAAAGTAAGATTTTTCTATTGTATATTCTGAGAGGAGGAGTTTGAGACCTTCCAAGCATATCCAGCACATCTGTGTCATCTACTTCAGAACTTGGAAACTTCGCTCATGGTAAATACAGTAATCACCTCTTTTCATCCACAGAAACTTTTCCTTATATTTTTTTTTTTTTGTTGAACCAAACATGAAAATCATGGCTGGATTAGTTCATTTTGATGAAAGCACAGACTGTTGCACTTCAGGATTGAGGGAGGGAATAAGTTTCTCCTTTTATTACCTGTGAAACAATGCCTATGGCTAGTATTTCCTCACACTTTCCATTATAATCCCCTGTTTTCATTTGCTTATAATTTTGCAAAACTTTAACCACTCTGGATTAATTTTTCCATATCTGTTCTCTTTCTGGATGATGAGGCAAGGGTAGGTAGTGCTTCCAATGTTAATTTTTCTGATTGTTTTTAAACAGCTCTTGCACCTTTGGTTTTGAGCATGACTTGAAATTTGGCAGAGGGGAACAGTCCTGGGGTCAGAGAAATGCCTTTTGTGCTCTCCATGGAAAAATGGATGGATTTATCAGAATTATTATCCTTTCAAAATCTTCTTGTGCACATGCAACAGATTAATTTTTCTACTCTTCCTTTATTTTCAGACCATTTCAGCTGTACTGTGTGCATGCTCCCAGACCTTATGAGCTGCCTGCCTGCTGGCTTGCTCTTTCCCATCAAAGTATCCTTTAGCCTGCAGGAGGATACTCTCTGGGCTGGGATCCAGAAAATCATAAGCGTTATGCTGCAGTCTAGTTTCATGATCACATACATTGTTTTCTGGGATCACTGATTCATTCAGTACACAAGATAATGAATATGCTCCCTCAATTGCTGAACGCTATCTCCATTATTTGCTAGTACACCTCTACCTCGATATAAAGCTGTCCTTGGGAGCCAAAACATCTTACCGTGTTATAGGTGAAACTGTGTTATATTGAACATGCTTTGATCCACCACAGTGCGCAAACCTTCCCCGCCCCCGAGCACTGCTTTACCGCGTTATATCCAATTTTGTGTTATATCGGGTGTCATTATATCGAGGTAGCGGTGTACTGCATCAGACGTACATTCCAGAATTAGGTTTTTGCTTCCAGGACAGACTTCAGGAAGTTTGTCCTACAATGATAGTGGAATAGTTTTAGCAAGTCCCAACTGAACCCTGTCATCATGCTATACTAAATACACCAATCTAGTAAGTTCAGCTCACAATTGTTACCACAGAGGCAACTCTGTAGTACAGTGGTTTTCAACTTCTTCCATACTACAGCCACCTCCCATTTCCCAGTATGGGAGGTGTGGATTGGTTGCAACCTTGAGGTGGAGAACTCATTTCACCTAACTCTCCTTTGTGGGGAGATTGAACAAGTACCAGGTCCAGTGCCGTAACAAGGGCGAGGCGAGTGAGGCATTTGCCTCGGGCACCTAAAGCTGAGGGGCGCAGAAAGGCTCTAGAGTGTCCCTGCCAGAATGAAAGCTGCTGCTGCCTTGGCAACAGGATGCCAGCAGGCAGCCCAGTAGTCGGCTGAGGCAGCTGCTGCACGTCAGGAGGGGGAGAGGAGGGGCACACACATGTGCTTCTCAGCCCTCCCCTCCCCCAGCACCCACCTGGAGGAGATGCCGAGGGGGCTTCCGGTGGGAGACAGGATCATCTGCAGCCAGTGGATCTCACTCGCCTGAGCAGCTTCTGGGGCTTTGGTGAGTGTTTGACCCTGTGATCTGCCTCCCTAACTCCCTCCCCTGCCACCACTCCTGCAGACTAGGCAAGGGGCAGCCCCATCCCCCACCCCCAGTGAGGCTACAGTGAGGGGCAGCTGGGGAGGAAGGAAGCCATATGTAATTGCAGTCCCCTCCCCCACAGAGCCCTCCCCCCCCTCCAGCCCCCAAACTCTGTCCCAAAGCCTGCCTCCAGCCCTCCGCACTCCTGCCCAGAGCCTGCACCCATCCTGCACCCCCACCCCATGCCCCAGCCCAGAGCCTGCACCCAGCCCTCCATACTCCCTCCCAGAGCCTGGACCCCACCTTGTTCCCCAGCTTGGAGCCTGCACCCAGCACCCAAACTCTATCCCAGAGCCCGCACCACAGACTCCATCCCAGAGCCCAACCTCTCAACCGTCCTATACCCCAATCCCCTGCCCCAACCCAGGGCCTGCATCCCAGACCACCTCCCCCAACCCAACCTCCCTCGCAGAGCCTTAGGCAGGTATGGGGCAGAGTTCGGGGGTGTTGGGGGGGAGCTCTAAGCATTCTGGGCACCACCAAAATTTCTACAAACCTGCCGTCCCTGATACTTGGAGGGGGGGGGGGTGAGGCGGCGAATCGGTGGATCCATTTTCAGTATTTTAATTTTTGGTACTGCATTGATTGATGGCTGCATGCATTAATATAGTTGTTAGGTAAAAAGCAAGTCCTACTCACCTCTCCAGCACCCGAGTTTGTGCGGAGTTGGTATAGGGCTCAGAAATCTGTCAGAGACCAGACAACAATTCGTTGATCAACGGGCTCACACCATCCTTAGCTTAAAAGCAGAGCTTCGGAGTAAGTGTGGCAAGTTTATTAGGGGTGAGCATCAATGTTTATACACAGAAGTAAACAAAGTGATTAACAGATCATAATGGTAATGCATAATCAATCAAGATTCTACGGGATAAAACAGGTTAAAATGCAAATTGGAGAAGACAAAGGAGGAGATGGCTACTTATGGCTACCTATTGGGAGGGGAAGGGTCATGAGTAGTTCGCAGGTCAAAACTTTTGATTAAAAGTTTCAGACAGAGACATGTAGTCTGAGATAAGTTTCAGTGCATAAAGAGTTCAGACTCAACATTCCTCCATTTGTAGCTTTGGGATAACTATTTACCAAAGCTACACCCTATTTTAAGGAGCCAAAGGTTGCTTGGCAATTTCAGCCTGGGCCAACTTGAAGAGAGTAAGGCCTTTGGCTGAAGTAGAAAAAGAATAAACTGACCCACATGAGTTTATGAGGGAGGGGACACATTGAATACAGCAACACAGTATTATAAGGATTACTATGGCCCCAACAACACCCACCAAGAGTTTTTTAACCCACCCAAATCCAGGCAGCCAATTCCATAAGGCTCCCCACCAATCATAAGGTGGCTGGCCAGAGGAGTAGTTCTTAGCCATTTCCCTTAGATGTTTGGTACGTTGAAAAGTGTCAGGGTAGGTGTTGTTTACAAAAACACAGCATTTTTCATAAGCAGAAAATAAAAATAAAAAGGCATAATAAAAAACATACAGTTGTCAGAATAAAAGGTCCTCTCATTTTTTTGAGTCAATTTAAGTCTGATGTCTGAAAGAGGTAAGCTGGTCCACTGGTTAGAGGCAGTATCCTCAGTGGTGGCAAGAGCTGCTGGTTCATCACTGTGGTCCACTACGGCTGGCTTGACGTGGGAGTGGTGGATCCAGGATTTGCGTCCTTCCAGGAACACTGCAGTCTGGGTTGTTAAAAGAACCTGGTGGGGTCCAGTAAACCTCGGCTGGAGGGCGTCGCCACGAACGAACTTTTTGGCCCAGACGAAGTCCCCTGGTTGGAACGGGTGGATCGCTTTCCAAAGGGTACGGAGGCGAGCCTGTAGGGAGAGAAACTGGCACGCGGTAATATGATCCCCTCCCAATAGTGAAACATCAGCACGAGGTAGCTCCCCGCCTTTGAAAGGGGGGTGTCCATAGAGCAGTTCAAAGGGGGATAATCCCAATACACGGGTTGGGCGAGTACGAAGGTGAAACAGGACCAAGGGAAGTACCTGAGGCCAGTTTAACCCTGTTTCCTGACAGTATTTAGCCAATGTAAGCTTAAGCTCCCTATTGTCAGAGGGCAAACCAAAACAAGAAGGTGCTTTTTCCCAAAAGCCTTTGGCATATGTGCAAAGTCAATTTAAAGATGTTGAAATGGAGCAGCAGGCAGAGGTTTTTTACCCTTAATTTTGTTAAGAGGCGGAGCAGGTTCATTACGCTGACATGTGCTGCATGCTTTCACTATTGACAGGCAGTAGGGTTGAATGCCTGGAACATACCAAAAGCAAGCGATGGTGTCCACAAGGGCGTGCGTGCCGTAGTGACCCCCCTTATCATGGTGCCAGCGAACTGCCACGGGGTATGTGGAGCGAGGGAGGCAGGCTCGGCCATCCGGCATAAGCCAGGTCCCTTTGACCAGAGTGGCTCCAAGGCTTTCCCACGACTGTAGTTCAGCAGCGGGTACCAGTACAGGGTAAAAGCATACTTGCTATCAGTAAAAATGGTAACGGTCTTACCAGCGGCCAACTGGCAAGCTCGGGCCAGGGCATAGAGTTCGGCAGCTTGGGCTCCCCAGTTGCCTGGCAGTGAGGCGGCCTCTTGAATGTCCCATTCAGAGGTGACTGCATAACCGGTGAAACGCTTGCCATCAACATAGAAGGAGCTTCCATCCGAGAAGAGGATGCAATCAGGGTTGTCCAGTGGCACGTCAAACAGGTTGTTTTTTATTTGTAAGATGCTATGAACTACTTTCACACAGTTGTGCTGATCCTGGAGGACTGGCAGGTCAGGAAGCAAGGTAGCTGGATTAAGGGGCCCACACCTTTTAAAAATTAGGTTAGTGTCTTCTAGGAGTTTGGCCTCTAGCTGCTGCTGACGATGGGCCGAAAAGACTTGGGTCGTGCCCCTACGCAGAAGGGCTGACAAGGCATGAGAGATCCAGACCGTGGTAAAATGACCCAGGGTCAGGCTCTTTGCCTTTGTGATCAGCAGGGCAGCTGCTGCCAGAGTCCGGGTGCAGGATGGGGTTCCCTGAGCGACAGGGTCGATCTGCTGGGAGTAAAAAGCAAGCGGGAAATGGTGGGGCCCGCTCAGCTGGGTAAGGACGCCACTAGCAATTCCGCCCCTCTCGTGGACAAAAAGGTGAAAGGGTTTGCTGTAATTGGGGGGGCGGAGAGACATGGAGGAGGCCACACTGTCCTTGAGTAACTGAAAGGCTTGGATCGTGTCTGGGGACCACTGCAAAGGGTCAGGAGCAAGGTTAGCAGTGAGTCGGTGGAGCGGTTTGCTCAACTCCCCGCAGGACGGCAACCAAGGGCGACAGAAGCCAATTAATCCTAAGAAACCTCGAAGTTGTTTCTTGGTGTTTGGCAGAGGGCAGTTTTGGATAGTCTTTATGCGGGCTGGGTCCATTTGTCTCCCCTCTGGGGTTAACAGGAAACCCAGATATCGAACCTTTTGTGAGACCCACTGAATCTTGTTAGGGTCTACCTTGTGGCCTCTGGTGTGTAGGTATAATAAAAGTGCCTTACCATCGATGCGGAGGGCGGCTTCTTCGCGGTTACCTAGTAGGATGTCATCTACGTATAGGACTAACGTGGATCCCTGCGGACTGGTGAAGCCTTCCAAGTCGTGGCGTAGGCATTGGCTGAAAATCGTGGGGCTGTCTCTGTAGCCTTGAGGAAGTCGTTGCCAGACATAACTTTGTCCCTCCCAGGTGAAACCAAAGAGATATTGAGAGTCTGGGTGCACAGGAATGCTGAAAAAGGCTGATTTTAAGTCAATAACAGTGAACCACTCAGCATCCCAGGGGATTTGGCTGATGATAGTAGCTGGATCAGGAACTACTGCATGAAGAGGGACCACATAGTTGTTATTAACCCGTAGATCCTGTACAAAGCGCCAACGAATAGGGTCTCCGTCCTTTTTAGGAGGCTTTTTGACAGGCAGTATAGGGGTATTACAGGGAGTGCGCTGAGGGCGGACTAGCTTTTGTGCAATGAATCCCTCGACAATGGGGCGGATGCCTTTCCGGGCTTCCAGCGACAGGGGGTATTGGGGGACTGACGGGGGGGCTAAGGAGGGCTTCACTTGAATCCTTACTGGCTCTGCCGAAAGGAGCAGGCCAACATCAGTGTCAGAAATTCCCCAGAGGGTTAAAGGCAAGTCAGTGAGGTCAGGGGAGAGAGGGGGGGGGGTTTCCCAATTACCCTGAGCTGGGGCCGAATCTCCTAACACTGTCATCAATAATCCTACCCCTTCAGGAGTACAGGTTAAAGTAGCCTCAAGCTTACAGAGTAAATCCCGGCCCATCAAAGGGATCGGACAAGCTGGGGAAAAAAGAAAACGGTGAGAAAAAACATTTATCAGCATAAATAACATTTAGAGGCAAAGTGAGTCCCAGAGACTGTGGGTTGCCCTCCACCCCAGTTGCAGTTTTAACCTCAGAGGATAGCCAGGGAGAGGGGGCATGATTTAAAAGAGAGAAAGTAGCTCCAGTATCAATGAGGAAACAGACAGGCAGTCCCTGGACTGAAAGGGTTAGACGAGGCTCTTTGCTGGGAGGGGAGAAAGTGAGGAAAGAGCCGGCTAAAGACATTAAGGAAATAAGACCATCACATTGTTTGCCTTCGGCCCCGGGGTACCGTCATTGAGAAGGCTGAGTTTGCTGCAGCTGCTGCTGTTGCCCGTAGTTGATCCAGGCCTGAGGAACGGGCTGGGCTGGTGGTGCAGGGGTGTATTTGTCCCTGGTGTAAGTATCTGCGGATGCGACCGGACCCTCTGGGCGTCCCCAGGGGCATTCACGTTTAAAGTGACCGGGCTGTCCGCACTGAAAACAATTTCCTGATGGCTGGGGTTGCCAGGACCCTCTTCCCCGAGCACCCTGAAATTCCCTGCCACGGCCACGGCTTCTGCCTCGAATACCACCGCGAAAAGCTAAAGCCATCAACTTATATTCTTCCTTTTTCTCTTTCTTTTTACTACTTTCCCTTTCTTTCTCCCATGCAAAACTCCTTCCGAGGTGTGCCCCTCCAATTCCTCCTTATCCCTCTGCAGAGATTCCAATTTGGAGTCCTGCAGATTCCCCTCTGCGCTCTGGAGAGAGTCCCCTTGCGGAGGAATAGGGGCAGGTGCAGTGGGGACCAACTGACGAGTTAAAACACGCCGTGGTTTACACCCTTCATCGAAATAACATGGAGGGGGTTCACTCCCGGAAGAATACCTGACTGCCATAATTTTTAAAGATTTCCACAGCTCTGCTGCTGTGTCCCAACAAAACCAGTAACATAACTGTCCCGGATGGTCTTTTTCGATCTGGCTCCTTACTCCTCTTAAGGCAGCCTGTTCGAAAGAGCCATACGAAGGCCACCTCATCTCCGGGTCGGCCAATACCGCGGTATACCCAGTCCAATTCCTTACACACAGTGTGTACAACTTCCTCCTAGACATTCCTGTCTGTACTGGGAGTTTCCCTTCAATCCATAACTTATTTACAATCCCCAGCGGACTCTCAAGAGGCACGCTAGTCCCTTGACCCATGGTGTCTGACAGGAGCCCTCCAACTGGCGTTTATCCTGCTGTCCAGTACACGACCCCTCAATATTGAATTGGCTGGGAGAAATCTCCCGTGGCGCCTGCCAATTCGTATATGAGTGGTCTGACCACTGGACAGAGGCACCGCACCAGAAGGAATCCCGGACGAGCCCCCAAATTGTTAGGTAAAAAGCAAGTCCTACTCACCTCTCCAGCACCCGAGTTTGTGCGGAGTTGGTATAGGGCTCAGAAATCTGTCAGAGACCAGACAACAATTCGTTGATCAACGGGCTCACACCATCCTTAGCTTAAAAGCAGAGCTTCGGAGTAAGTGTGGCAAGTTTATTAGGGGTGAGCATCAATGTTTATACACAGAAGTAAACAAAGTGATTAACAGATCATAATGGTCATGCATAATCAATCAAGATTCTACGGGATAAAACAGGTTAAAATGCAAATTGGAGAAGACAAAGGAGGAGATGGCTACTTATGGCTACCTATTGGGAGGGGAAGGGTCATGAGTAGTTCGCAGGTCAAAACTTTTGATTAAAAGTTTCAGACAGAGACATGTAGTCTGAGTTAAGTTTCAGTGCATAAAGAGTTCAGACTTAACATAGTGACCCCCTGGGTCTTTGAATGAGGTTTTATACTTGGGGGTGGAGGGGTGAGGAGGTGAGCGTCAAGTCAGTGGCTAGAGGGGGGCAAATCTCCCAGGTTCAAAATCTGTGTCTGTTGGTCCTTTTTGCTGCTTTTCTCTGGGCTGCAAAGAGGGTGTTCCCAAAGGAAGGTGCTTGCTTGTAACCCCCTAGGCCATTAGTATGTCTGCTCTTCTCTAGTCAGACCACTTGACAAGTTTGATTGTTCTTGGTCTGGCTCCCAGTCCCTCTCCAAGGGTTGCAGCTGTCTGGAGGTGCCTGCCTTCCACACCTTCCTCATTCACACCTCATTCATTCAACAGGGCAATTGATTACAAAGTGGGGGGAGATCTTATTCTACTTGTAGCAAAAAGACATTTTTCTTTTACCTTAATTATGCTACCTAATACAAAAATGCATAATGCAGAGATTTATCTACAACTGCATTGATTGACTGCTGTGTGCAGTAATATAGTGACCCCTGGGTCTTTGAAAAAGGCTTTATACTTGGGGGCGAGCAGGTGGGCAAGTGGCGGGTGGGCAAAGAGGCTAGCAGTGAGCCAGCAGGGGCTCTAGGGGTGGACATGGGGGTTTCTGGCAGGGGAGGGAGAAGGTGAAAAGAGGCGAGTGGTGGGTGAGGGACTGACTAGGAGGGACGCAGCGAGCTAGGGGGTGAAAAGGGGTGTGATGGTGGGGCTGAGCTGGGAGGGGGCGGGTCCTGTTTTACTGCTGTGATCTGGTCACCCTATAGGTGCCGTTTCTCCCCCTCCCCTTTCCTTTTCGGCCCACAGCTGTTTTGGCAAGGTGCCGCTGGGGAAGGAGGGTTTGTTTCCGCAGGGCGGGTGGCACTGGTGTGTGTTTCAGGGGTGGGGGGGGGGCAATTTTATATGCTTGCCTCGGGCTCAAAAATAGCTAGTTACGGCTCTGACCAGGCCCTAGCATGCCTTTGCTGCAGCAAAATGATGACTTCCGTGGCAAAAATGCCAAATTCTCTGTCATGTTGGAAAAAATGCCATGGTCTCTTGGCTACAGAATTGAAGAGTTCACAGGGCCTTTGCTGAAATGGACGGGATAGTTAGCACTTCTTTAGAGCTGTTTCAGACTGCATGTGTATTTAGATAAAAGCAGCAAAGAGTTCTGTGGCACCTTATAGACTAACAGACTATTGGAGCATGAGCTTTTGTGGGTGAGTACCCACTTCTACATGCATCCAGCGAAGTGGGTATTCACCCACGAAAGCTCATGCTCCAATACGTCTGTTAGTCTATAAGGTGCCACAAGACTCTTTGCTGCTTTTACAGATCCAGACTAACACAGCTACCCCTCTGATACTTGTATTTAGATAGGCATCACTTAGTTTGTTTTTGATGTGATATCTGCAACCATAAGGGCTATAAATCCTTTTTTAAAGAGAAAAGAAGGAAAATGTGACACCCCTCTTCACACACACCACCTTTTAATCTGCCCTTGTAATTATTGCTTACCACCCTGATGGAGGGCTGACTTAAAGTCTGTGGTAGTGGCAACCAGGGAACTACTTTTGGGAAAGTTAATTTGCTGGAGAAAAACGTTGTTCATTTCTTCCTTTCCCAGTCCTCATCTGAAGACATTTCATTTAACTGCTTTTAAAAAGATTGTACAAAACATTAAGATTTAGACTACTGCACTTTGCAGTTGACTTTATAGTATTTGTAAGATATTTGAATAATATACTTACTGTCTGTTATCGTGTTCATATTGGAAAAATAATACTGTGCATTCTCATGGATTGAATTGAAATCTAGGCTTTTGTGGACTTAAACCATATTGAATGTCAAAATTTAACTTAAATAATTAGTGATTGTGCAATACTGTGAAAATGTTAATTAAGCTAGGAAATAAGAAGAACATTAAAAATACTACAGTAGAAAAACTACAGTGGTGGTAAATATATTATTATAAATAGACATGATTTGTATTTGTTATGTTGAGGCTGATGCATATGTTTGGAATAAATCGAACACTCATGTTTTCAGATTGCATGAGCTTCTAGCTGAGTGGCTGCCATCGTTACCTGATATTTCACTTTGCCCCAAAAGAAGTTGTCAGTAGGTAACATTATTTACTCAAAGATTTGATCTATATTAACTTTTGTCTTTTTCTAGGGGAAGATGGTGCAGGAAAAACTAGCTTAATAGGCAAACTTCAAGGAATAGAGGAGTACAAGAAAGGAAGAGGAATGGAATACTTGTACTTAAATGTGCATGATGAAGATAGAGATGGTAAGTATCAGTTGTCTCTCCTCAGCAGTGAGAAGATTTTTAATTCTAAACTGTATGGCTTACAGGCTAATAATGGGATATGGAGTTTTTAATTTCCTAGGTCACTTGCTCAAATTTAGCCCAGGTCTTTAGTAACACTTACCTTAAAGTGGCAGTTTGGTTTATGTGAAATGTGTGTCCAATTCCCAATAAGCGAATAGCTGCATAACAGAAATCATCATGATAGGTACCCTCTGTTTAGACTGTCAAGGATAGAATGGTGTTGTGTCTTTAGAATACTTATTATTGTATTACTATAGCCCCTAGGAGCCCTGGTCAAAGACCAGGACCCCATTAAGCTAGGTGCTATACAAATAGACAACAAAAAGATGGTCTTTGCTCCAAAGAGCTTACAATATATGACGACAACAGACCAACAGGAATGTGTGAGGAAACAATGAGATAGTATTGGCCAGCATGGTATAGAGTAGTCTCAGCACATCAGTAGCCTAGTTGTCCAGTATTTTGTAGACATCATAGCAGAAGATAGTTTTAAGGAGATATTTGATGTGGGAAATTGAGGTGGATTTGTGGATGTTTATGGGGAGCCCCTCCCAAGCATGAGGGGCAACCTGGAACAAAACAGGAAGGTACTTGTTTGGAATTTTCAAAAAAGTGGGTGATGTAGGTTGGCATCATGGGGATAGGAGGCAGGAAGTGACATTTCAGTAGTGAATGAGTGTAGGATGGGGATAGGATGTGAAGAGCCAAGAAAGTGACCACAAGTAGCTTGTGTTTAATGCATTAGTAGAGGGAGCAAGTGGAGGGATGGAAAGGAATGACATGGTCAAAACGATGGCCTAGGAAGATTATTTTTGCAGCAGCAGTCTGCATGGATGAGTGGAGAAAGATTGCATTTGTCAATTTCAGAGAGAAGGATATTGCAGTAATTGAGGTGTGAGATGAGAGCCTGGATGGATAGAAAAGGCCATATCCCCCAGATGTTATGCAGAAAGAAATTGCAAAACTTAGGGGTAGCCTGGAAATGAGGATAGAGCGAGGTCCGAGTCGAAGATTACACCCAGGTTACAGTCCTGAGTAACAGGCAGGTGATGTCTACAGTGATTGAGAAAAGAGGGGTGTGTGTGTGTTGGGGGGATGAATAATAGTCTGTTTTAGCTATATAGAGTTTGAGCTCATAGCTAGACATCCCTGAGGAGCTGTAAGAAAGGCTGAGATTTTAGTTTGGACAGAAGGAGACGGGTCTGAAGTAGAGAAGTAGATCTGAGAGTCATCAGCATAGAGAGAATAGTTACATTTGTGTTTGTGGATGCGATTACCCAGGGATAAGATGTAGAGGAAGAAGAGACAGGGACCCAAGGTCAGAGCCTTGTGGAATCTCCCTAGAAATTTGAAGGAGGGTTGAGAAGGGTCCTCAAAGGACATACTGAAGGAGTGTTTAGAGTGGTGGGAAGAGAACCAGAAGAGGACAGTCATGGAAGCTAGAGGACAAGATTTCAGAACCTGCATGGTTGGTAGCATCAAAGGTGGTTTAGGGGTCAAGGAGGATAAGAATAGAGTCCTGGCTCTGAGCTTTGAGGAAGAGGTTTTTGTAGATTTTGGTGAGGACTGTTTCAATGCAAGAAGCAGGATTGGAGTGGGTCTAGGATGGAATTGGAGGAGAGGAACTACCGACAGCAATTGTAGACCGTGTATTCAATGAATTTAGAGATGAAATGAAGATAGGGCAGTAATTAGAGAGACAAATGGGGTCAATGGTGGCTTTTTAAAGATGGGAGAGACTTACACATGCTTGTATTGTGAGGGGAAAGAGCCAGGGGCGATCAAGAGGCTAAAGTGGGGATGTGAGTTGTTGTGAGGGGGTGGGATGGGGTCACTGAGGGAAGTGGATGGTTTAGAGGAGAGCAGACAAAAACTTGAGTCTGTGATGGAGGAGGAGCATTGTAGGAGGGGAAGGGAAGGTCACACATTTTGTTAACTTTCTCTTGGAAGAAATTGACGAGATCCTGTGCAGAGAGAGAATTAGAGGAGGGAGAGGTTTTGAGGAATAAGTCAAAGGTGGCAGAAAGGCAGCTGGGATTGTGGGCATGGATTCAATTAAGTTAAAGTAGATCTGTTTTAGCTAGAAAGATAGCAGGAAGGAAGAGAAATTCGTAGTGGATAAAGTCAGACTGGTCCTGGGACTTCCTCCAGAGATGTTCTGCATAGCAGGAGCAGAGGAAGCAAATGTTGTGGGTGATCCAGAGGGGTTGGCAGGGCAGACCTTGCAATAGGAGAGGGGGGCAAAAGTTAAGGGTGGAAGCATGGAGAGAATAAACAACCATATTAATGGAAAAAAAGGGAAGAGGGGGCTGGGAGCAGATGGAAAAGTCATCAACACTGATGGAATGGAGGTCACAGGCAGTGACAGGTTGAGGGAGTGGGGTGGCTGATGCACAGTGCTGAAAAAAGGTAGGAGATCAGATCGGAGAGGGGGAATTTGGTAACAAATAATAGAAAGCGGTCCTTGGAGAAGACAAAATCCAGTGAAATGTCATTTTTGATGAGTGGGAGCATTGAACCAGGGCTACAGTTTGAATGAAGAGGTAAAATCAAGGAAATGTGCAGTTAAAGGGCTGGGTTAGGTCGTCATCATGGAAGCTGAAGTCAGGTAGAATAAACAGTTTTATTAACTACAAAGATAAAATGTAAGTGATTATAAGTCAAAGCATAACAAGTCAGATTTGGTCAAATTAAATAAAAGCAAAACTCATTCTAAGCTGATCTTAACACTTTCAGTGCCCTTACAAACATAGATGCTTCTCACCACAGACTGGCTGGTTGCCCTTCAGCCAGGCTCTCCCCTTTGATCAGTGCTTCAGTTGCTTGGTGTGGTGTCTGTAAATGTAGGTGGAAGAGAGAGAGAGAGAGAGAGCGTGGCAAATGTCTTTCCCTTTTATCATGTCATTTCTTCCCTCTTGGGTTTGCCCCCCCCCTTCAGAGTCAGGTGAGCATTATTTCATCGCAGTTCCAAACTGACCAAAGGAAGGGGGATGACTCCCTCCAGAGCAGTGGCCCCCAGCCTTTTCGGTGGAGCATCCGCCGAAATGCCGCAGAAATTCGGCGGATGCTCCACCACCGGCCAGGACGTGGGCACATTTAGATGCCCCTGTGGGCGCCATGGCGCCCGCGGGCACTGCGTTGGGGACCCCTGCTCCAGAGTCTAACGGATTCTTTTGTTGCTGCCTAGGCCAGTGTCCTTTGTTCCTGTGAGGTTGGGCTGGGTTTGTCCAATGCCTGCCCTGCTGAGGTGTGAACTGCCTCTCTGTTCTTGGAGAGTTTTTTGCCTGGGCTTGCTTTAAGCCATGGGATACATTTTCAGCCTCATAACTATATACACGAAATTATAACCTATAACTTTACTGTAAAAATTACTAGAACATCACTATAATAACCATGAGCCTTCCGAAGACACCCAATATGACACATTTTGCATTGGATACCACACAATCATTTTACAAGGATTAACATGGGGGTGCTGGGTGTTCCCCCGAGGTACAGAGCATCATAGTCATAGATTACTGTGATCTTTCTAGATATCTCAAGATAAAAGATGGAGGAGGAGGATGGGTGTGAGATTAAGAATGGTGGTATGAGAGGCATGGTGGGGAATGTAGTGGGTGGGGATGGAGAGGGCCAGGATTTGGGTAAATGTCACCAGAGGTCACAAGGTTGCAGATGTGGAACTTAGATTTGTGCTGGTGGGAGGAGTGGGGAGCTCAAGGTAGAGAGGAGGAAAGTAGGCAGAAGTGGTGGGGAACTGTAAAGGGATAAGGGTAACCACAAAAGTGGGGTTGAGTCACTGGGGAGGAGAGGAGGAAGATGGATGAGGCACAGTGGATAAGTGATGTGAAGTTTGCGCTTCTGACTATGCTGTATTTACCTGTTATGTGAATAAACAATACTCCATATCCAATGTTGTCAAATCAACACTCTTAATGAGCACTAAAAACAAGATTTTAAAGGAAAACTGCCCTCATTTTACTGAACCTGACAACTGTAAATGTTCCAACACTTTTAAATGGCTCACTGGGGGGAAAAATGTGTAATTAAAAATGAATGTTTATATTAAACTTAAGAGCGTAAGTATTTTTGGGAGGGGATATTTTGTATTTCTTGCAGATGTAGGGGACTAGCTGTAAAGTATCCCTGTCCATTTCTCTTCTCTTTTCCCCCTGCAAAAAAATTAGGTTTCTGTTTCCTGTAATTCCACCTTTTTCAAGGCCTGGTACTGTTTCTGCCCTTTTGGGCCCATCATGCCATGGCACACCCAGTCCCTAGTACTTATGGGTATCATAGAGAAGGCTATGTCTACACTACAGCCGGGATCAACAGCCTAAGATCAATCCACTGGCAGTCGATTTAGTGGGTCTAGTCAAGACCCACCAAATCGACAGCAGATTGCTCTCCAGTTGACCCCTGTACTCACCTTACTCTTCTCGTAAGAGGTAAAGTCGATGGGAGAGTTTCTCCCGTCGACACCCTGCGGTAACTCGACCTAAGGTACGTTGACTCCAGCTATGGTATTCACATAGCTGGAGTTGCATAGCGTAGGTCGACTTACCGTGGTAGTGTAGACATAGCCGAATAGAGAGAGGCAGAGACATTAGAGGGAGCCATATTGGATTGTGGCTGCTCAAAGCGGGGATGTAAAAGTGATCCTTCAGCCCTGATCTAGCTCAATTCTTAAGGGACAGCTGATAGTTTTGGGCATTGAAGGCCTAAATATTCTATTACTATAGTACTTGCTTTACACTAATACTAATGAAGACTAACATTAAGTACTTGCAGATATAAGTATCACTTACACAAGTGCCAAGTATTATGTTGAGGTAATGTGCTTTCACCTTCAGGAACTTGTTCTAGGGAAGTTAAGATGCATTTAAATAGATTCATAGACTCTAGGACTGGAACGGACCTCGAGAGGTCATCGAGTCCAGTCCCCTGCCCTCATGGCAGGACCAAATACTGCCTAGACCATCCCTGATAGACATTTATCTAACCTACTCTTAAATATCTCCAGAGATGGAGATTCCACAACCTCCCTAGGCAATTTATTCCAGTGTTTAACCACCCTGACAGTTAGGAACTTTTTCCTGATGTCCAACCTAAACCTCCCTTGCTGCAGTTTAAGCCCATTGCTTCTTGTTCTATCCATAGAGGATAAGGTGAACAAGTTTTCTCCCTCCTCCTTATGACACCCTTTTAGATACCTGAAAACTGCTATCATGTCCCCTCTCAGTCTTCTCTTTTCCAAACTAAACAAACCCAATTCTTTCAGCCTTCCTTCATAGGTCATGTTCTCTAGACCTTTAATCATTCTTGTTGCTCTTCTCTGGACCCTCTCCAATTTCGCCACATCTTTCTTGAAATGCGGTGCCTAGAACTGGACACAATACTCCAGTTGAGGCCTAACCAGCGCAGAGTAAAGCGGAAGAATGACTTCTCATGTCTTGCTCACAACACACCTGTTAAATCCATCCCGGAATCACATTTTGCTTTTTTTGCAACAGCATCACACTGTTGACTCATATTTAGCTTGTGGTCCACTATAACCCCTAGATCCCTTTCTGCCGTACTCCTTCCTAGACAGTCTCTTCCCATTCTGTATGTGTGAAACTGATTGTTCCTTCCTAAGTGGAGCACTTTGCATTTGTCTTTATTAAACTTCATCCTGTTTACCTCAGACCATTTCTCCAATTTGTCCAGATCATTTTGAATTATGACCCTGTCCTCCAAAGCAGTTGCAATCCCTCCCAGTTTGGTATCATCTGCAAATTTAATAAGCGTACTTTCTATGCCAACATCTAAGTTGTTGATGAAGATATTGAACAGAGCCGGTCCCAAAACAGACCCCTGCGGAACCCCACTTGTTATACCTTTCCAGCAGGATTGGGAACCATTAATAACTACTCTCTGAGTACGGTTATCCAGCCAGTTATGCACCCACCTTATCTAAATTATATTTGCTTAGTTTATCGATAAGAATATCATGTGAGATATTAAATGCCTTACTAAAGTCTAGGTATACCACATCCACTGCTTCTCCCTTATCCACAAGACTCGTTATCCTACCAAAGAAAGCTATCAGATTGGTTTGACATGATTTGTTCTTTACAAATATCTTCTTTAAAGTATCTCTTCTTTTAAAGAAACCAATTTGTTGGCTGATAAATTGCAGATATAAGGTACAGTAACTCCTCACTTAACATCCTCCTGCTTAACGTTGTTTCAAAGTTACGTCACTGCTCCATTAGGGAACATGCTCATTTAAAGTTGTGCAATGCTCCCTTATAACGTTGAAAGATTCTGTGAAAGAGCAGTGACTTTACAAGGGAGCACTGCACAATTTCCTCTTCTCTGCCGCCTTCTCCTCACTCCCAGCACTTCCCCCGTCTCCAAACATCTGTTTGGCAGCGCATAGGACTTTCTGGGAGGGAGGGGGAGGAGTGGGGAAGCACTGTCTCTCTCTCCAGAGAGGAGGTGAAGTGGGGGGTGGGAAGAGGCCTTGAGTGGAGCGGGGACGGGAAGAGGCGGGCCTGTAGCATCCCCTGGCAAAGTAGGCGCCTGTTCTTCTGGGGAGAAGCTGCCGCTGCATCCTTGCCTGCAGCGGGCTGTGCCTGTGTGGGGTAAGCCAGGGGCACCTTCCAACCACAGTACAGTATATAATGCCTTTTGTCTGCCCCCAAAAAATTTCCTTAGAACCTAACCCCCTGCATTTAGATTAAATCTTATGGGAAAATTGGATTTGTTTAACATCGTTTCACTTAAAGTTGCATTTTTCAGGAACATAACTACAAAGTTAAGTGAGGAGTTACTGTATGCAAAGATGGTGCATGTTCCTTGGGTTTTACGTACCGTGTCATGGAGGCCAGGAGCTAAGAAATCTGATATTAGTAGAACTGTCAACACAATTCTAATATACTAATCATGATCCTATAGACTACATTTTAAAAGGATAATTTACAAGACATAAACTAAAATCTGTATTTTCTACTTTTTATTACAGATCAAACAAGATGTAATGTGTGGATTTTGGATGGTGACCTGTATCATAAAGGTCTCCTTAAATTTGCAATGGAAGCTAACTCTCTAAAGGACACTCTGGTTATGCTGGTCGTAGACATGTCTAGGCCTTGGACTGCACTGGATTCCTTACAAAAGTGGGCAAGTGTTGTAAGAGAGCATATTGACAAATTAAAAATTCCTCCTGAAGAAATGAAAGAAATGGAACAAAAGTGTGAGTATTTTAAAAAATAGAAACTGCTGAAATTAATGCTTTTTTGATCTATTTAACTTCTGATGCAGACTGTTTTTATTCTTTGGAAACTCAGTAAAGTAACTATTTTGAGTTAGGTTATCTAAACTGTTCTATTAAAGTACCTTCAATGCACAAGTAATATTTCTCTGTTTAGAAAAACTTTGAATTAGCATAAAAGTTGTAACTTCTAAAAGCCTTGCTCTTCAAAGTTTGTGTCTTGCAGTTCTGTTCGACTGCACAGCTAGGTAGATATAAGGCATTGGGCTTAAAAGGCAGCATATAGGCACTGTTTCCACCTTCATCACTTGGGTAATACTAATTGTATTTGTTCAAAGACCTTGTCTATGCTGGAGAATTTTGAACCAATGTGCCTCTGTTCAGGCTTTCGTGACATAGTAAAAATGCCTGAGCCCTGTCTACATTAACTTTTACACCACTGATAGCACTAGTGCTAGTGAGCATCAGCTGCAAGTCAGATGTTGCAACACCAGGTGGAGCAGTATCTAACTACATTTAAAAATCTGGGCCTAAGTGACATGCTCACAGTGGTACAGGAAGTCTGTGGCAGAGCAGAGATTTGAACCCAAATCTCCGAATCCTAGGCTAGAGCCCTAACAGCCAGATCATCCTTTTTAGGTAGAACTGTGCTTTGACACAGTTCTGGAATTGAAACCTTAAGTTAAGACGATCTGCTCATTTATATATTTGGTTAAATATCTATTGGGGCTTTGTATAAGGATGGATTATCATTGTGAGTCACATTCAATCATTCCTTCAAGGATTTTCTTAAAGGACTGGCTTAGTGACTGTTTTTTATAGGGAAGCCCAAAACCTGCTCCAAGACCTGGTTTTATTCATTGGGTTGGAAGCATTATGGAGGCAATGTCTCTGCCTCAAGTAAAATAATGCTGGAATCTTTGCCTCTGGTTGCCTAATAGTGTCCCTTACTTGGTGAATGTCACTGAAAGGCTATAAAGTGTTCCATGTGAAAAATAAATTTTGCCTGCTTTCTTTAGTGCTTGTTTCTTTATTGAGCACATCTGGTTCTTGTGTTTGCTGTCATACATATATACAGGAACTCCTCACTTAACGTTGTAGTTTGTTCCTGAAAAATGCGACTTTAAGCGAAACGATGTTAAGCTAATCCAATTTTCCCATAAGAATTAATGTAAACGAGGGGGTTAGGTTCCAGGGAAATGTTTTTCACCAGACAAGACTATAAGTTTTAAACAAACAATTTAATACTAGTACACAGTGATGATGATTGTGAAGCTTGGTTGAAGTGGGAGTCAGAGGGTGGGATATTTCCCAGGGAATGCCTTACTGCTAAATGAACTAGCAGTTGACTGAGCCCTGAAAGGTTAACTCTCAGAACACTGTACAAGGCAGCAGGAAAGGAGGGAGGGCAGACAGAGACACACACCCTGTGTGTGAGAGAGAAAATGCACATTTCCCCTTTTAAGTAGCTGACCCCAGACTTAAGTACACTGCTTTGTTAATTAAATCAGCTTGCTGAGACCTGAGATGGCAGCTACTGCCTAGAAGCTCCCTTCCTCCGTCGTGTCCCCCCCCCCACTCTATGGAAGATGGGGTAAGCAGGGTGCAGGAGCAGGGGAGAGCGGGAGACACCCTGACATTAGCCCCCCTTTTCCCCTCTTCCCCCCCCATACAGCAAGCAGGAATCTCTGGGAGCACCTCCAAGGCAGAGGGCAGGAGCAGCACATGACATTGAGGGGAGGGACAGCTGCTGCACAGGGAACTTAGGGGAGTGGGGAGCTGATAGGGGGCTGCTGGTCCGCCATGGTTCCAACCACCCACCAGCTAGCTGCAACGCGCTGCTCTTCCTGCAAGCAGTGGACAAAAAGGCGGCTTCCAAACAACATTAGAAGGCAGCATTTCGCAACTTTAAATGAGCATGTTCCCTAATTGATCAGCAACATTAACCAGGACGACTTTAAGTGAAGAGTTCCTGTACATACATGGTTAACTCTAGCCACATAGCAAAAAGTGAACTAATAAGCCCTGGCCATAGACTAACCTAAGCATATCCTATAGAAGCCCTACCCTCCATCCATGCAAAAGTTGTAAAGGGTTGAGAGAGGGCTCTTGTGACCCTCCTAAGGTTCTGCTGGAGCAGGGGTTCTCAAACTGGGGGTCGGGACCCCTCAGGAGGTTGGGAGGTTATGTGGGGAGTTGCAAGCTGTCAGCCTCCACCCCAAACCCCACTTTGCCACCAGCATTTATAATAGTGTTAAATATATAAAAAAGTGGTTTTAATTTATAACCAGGGGTCACACTCAGAGACTTGCTATGTAAAAGGGGTCACCAGTACAAAAGTTTGAGAATCACTGTGCTAGAGAAACAGGAAATGAGCTCTTCTTCTGCAGCCATTGGTTCCATTGCTGAACATTCTAAGAATACATCTACATTGGGGTAAAAGACCTGCAGCTTGTCCATGTTGGCTGACTCAGGCTTGCGGGGCTTGGGCCGTGGGGCTTAAAAATGGCTGTGTAGACATTTGGGCTTGGGCTAGTGCCTGGACTCTGGGACCTTCCCCTCCCCCCGGGATCCCACAGCTTGGATTCCAGCCTGAGCCTGAACATCTACACATCAGTTTTTCAGTCCTGCAGCTGAAGCCCAAGTCAGCTGACCCAGGCTAGCTGTGGATGTTTAATTGCTGTACAGGTGTATCCTAAGTGTGTCTTCTCTGCAGCGCTAACTTAGGTGATTAGCACCTGGGTCAGCCTAACTCAGGTGTGAGCAACAACACTGAAAAGCCATATTCAAATTACTCTCCTCACTGGTGCTGTGTATCGCTAGGACTTCTATGGGCCATCCCATTGTGCTGCAGTAAGTTGAACTGCGCTGATTCTTTCCCTGGGAGAACTTGCCTGTAACTTCTGGGGACACAGAGGGAATTGTGGGCAGGCATTTGAGGACTGTCAGCACTTGAGTGATTAGGTTGAATCCTCATTGCAAAGTGGGTGGTTTATGAGCTCAAGTGAAAACCTCACTTGGATTTTAGCCTATATTCCCAGATGAGCCAGCTAACCTAGGTTGAAAGAACCACCATATTTGAGTGAGAGGATTTTATATAGACAGGAGGATGGTTTGAGGCAAGACTTGAGTAGGAGTCTGACTTTGCATGAAGATATACCCTAAGAACTTCACAGTAGAGCTGCTCTCTTTCAGGCTCTCAAAGGTCACAAGAGAGAGTAGGAGAAAAACTAGCTCATTTTGGGGATGAGGCTTGGGAGGCCAAGGAGCCCTTGATATGCTTTCACACAGAAAAAAGTTACATGCTGGGCTCGAAGTACAATGGTGTAAAGCTTCAGCAAGTTCCTGTTTATACAAAATATATATATTGTGCTTGGATCATAGTGCTTTTCCATGCAAATCCTGGTTTGTTTCAATGGCACCCATGCCTCCCTTCCGTACAATCTGGCCTGTCTAGGGTCACCATAGCTCAGACCTGCTAAGGAATGTAGAACTGCAGATGAGCAAGGCTCCATCTAGCAGGTCTATAGCTGGAGTAGGAGTCTTATGGAGCTCTCAAACTCTTCTGGAGGAGGGACTTTACTCTGATGGTCTTACGAAGTGTGACAGCAGGTGCTCCACAGCACCTGTGTTTGCAGGAGAGGTTTTTCCCTCCTGTGAACATGAAAGGTGTGTGGGACAAGGCATTTTTTGGTAGTATCCACCTAAATAGCTCCAAATGATGGAATTGGGGTATGGGAAGAATCTAGGAAAATCAGTTTAAAAAAAAAAAAAAAAAAGCTTGCATGGCAAGTAAGGAATTGAGTAAACTTTTACTATGCAGCCTTCATTATGTCCCTTTGATCATATTTGTTATTGTAGTCTTTAATTACCTGGTCATACATAATTTCTCCAGTTCAGAGTCATTTGTTATCATGTGCATGTACTCTACTATATACCTTTCAGTCCATGAAATTCATTTACATGAAAAACACACTGTAATCAATACTTATGATATACAATAAATGAATCATAAAAATCTAGAGCTGGAAAGGACTTCAGTAAACCATCTAGCCAAGCCACCCCCATACTGAGATAGGCCATCCCTGACAGGTGTTTGTCTAACATTTTCTTAAAACCCTTTAATGACATGGATTCCACAACATCCCTTGGAAGTCTGTTCCAATATTTAACTATCCTTATAGTTGTGTTTTCCTAATATCTAACCTAAATCTCCCTTGTTGCAGATTAAGCCAATTGTTACTTGTCCTACCTTCTGTTCTCTATGTCCAGTGTTGATCACTATCCTCTTCATAACCGCTCTGAACATATTTGAAGACTATCATCAGGTTCTTCCTTCAGTCTTCTTTTCTCAAGACTAGTTTTTAACCTTTTTCTCATAAATCAGATTTTCTAAACCCTTTATCACTTTTGTTGCCCTCCTCTGGACTCTCCAGTTTGTCCACCTCTTTCCTAAAGAGTGGTGCATGAAGTTGCACACACTACTCCAGATGAGGCTTCACCAGGGCCAAGTAGAGTAGTACAGTTACCTCCTTTGTCTTTCTTGTGGGGGGAGGGATAGCTCAGTGGTTTGAGCATTGGCCTGAGCATTGGCCTGCTAAACCCAGGGTTGCAAGTTCAATCTTTGAGGGGGCCACTTAAGGATCTGGGGCAAAAATCAGTACTTGGTCCTGCAGGAGGCTGGACTTGATGACCTTTCAAGGTCCCTTCCAGTTCTAGGAGATTGGTATATCTCCTATTATTAAGATTCTCTTGTTAATATATTGCAGAATGATACTAAACTTTTTTTTGCAACTGAATCACTTTATTTTTTGACTCTTATTCAGTTTGTGATCTGCTGTTACCCCCAGATCCATTTGAGTGGTACTACTGCCTAGCCAGTTATCCCTCATTTTGTATTTGTGCATTTGATATTTTTTTCCTAAGTGAAGCACTTTGCATTTGTCTTTACTGAATTTCATCTTGTTGATTTAGGACCAATTCTCCAATTTGTCAGTCATTTTGAATTCTAACCCTGTCCTCCAAAGTGCTTTCAACCCCTCCCAGCTTGGTGTCATCTCCAAATTTTATAAACCTACTCTCTACTCCATTAATCAAGTTATTAATACAAGTATTGAATAGTACCAGACAGACCCATGTGGGACCCCACTAGTTACACCCCCCTTCCCCCCAGTTTGACAGCAAACAATTGGTAACTACTTTCAGTATGGTCTTTACATAAGAACATAAGAACGGCCGTACCGGTTCAGACCAAAGGTCCATCTAGCCCAGTATCTGTCTACCGACAGTGGCCAATGCCAGGTGCCCCAGAGGGAGTGAACCTAACAGGCAATGATCAAGTGATCTTCCTCCTGCCATCCATCTCCATCCTCTGACGAACAGGGGCTAGGGACACCATTCTTACCCATCCTGGCTAATAGCCATTTATGGACTTAGCCACCATGAATTTATCCAGTTCCCTTTTAAACATTGTTATAGTCCTAGCCTTCACAACTTCCTGGGAGTTCCACAAGTTGACTGTGCGCTGCGTGAAGAAGAACTTCCTTTTATTTGTTTTAAACCTGCTGCCTATTAATTTCATTTGGTGACCCCCTAGTTCTCGTATTATGGGAATAAGTAAATAACTTCTCCTTATCCACTTTCTCAACATCACTCATGATTTTATATACCTCTATCATATCCCCCCTTAGTCTCCTCTTTTCCAAGCTGAAAAGTCCTAGCCTCTTTAATCTTTCCTCGTATGGGACCCTCTCCAAACCCCTAATCATTCTAGTTGCCCTTTTCTGAACCTTTTCTAGTGCTAGAATATCTTTTTTGAGGTGAGGAGACCACATCTGTACGCAGTATTCGAGATGTGGGCGTACCATGGATTTATATAAGGGCAATACTATATTCTCCGTCTTGTTCTCTATCCCCTTTTTAATGATTCCTAACATCCTGTTTGCTTTTTTGACCGCCTCTGCACACTGCGTGGACATCTTTAGAGAACTATCCACAATGACTCCAAGATCTCTTTCCTGACTCGTTGTAGCTAAATTAGCCCCCATCATGTTGTATGTGTAGTTGGGGTTATTTTTTCCAATGTGCATTACTTTACATTTATCCACATTAAATTTCATTTGCCATTTTGTTGCCCAATCTCTTAGTTTTGTGAGATCTTTTTGAAGTTCTTCACAATCTGCTTTGGTCTTAACTATCTTGAGCAGTTTAGTATCATCTGCAAACTTTGCCACCTCACTGTTTACCCCTTTCTCCAGATCATTTATGAATAAATTGAATAGGATTGGTCCTAGGACTGACCCTTGGGAACACCACTAGTTACCCCTCTCCATTCTGAGAACTTACCATTAATTCCTACCCTTTGTTCCCTGTCTTTTAACCAGTTCTCAATCCATGAAAGGACCTTCCCCTTTATCCCATGACAACTTAATTTACGTAAGAGCCTTTGGTGAGGGACCTTGTCAAAGGCTTTCTGGAAATCCAAGTACACTATGTCCACCGGATCCCCCTTGTCCACATGTTTGTTTGACCCCTTCAAAGAACTCTAATAGATTAGTAAGACATGATTTCCCTTTACAGAAACAATGTTGACTACTGCTCAATAATTTATGTTTTTCTATGTGTCTGACAATTTTATTTTTAACTATTGTTTCAACTAATTTGCCCAGTACCGACGTTAGACTTACTGGTCTGTAATTGCTGGGATCACCTCTAGATCCCTTTTTAAATATTGGCGTTACATTAGCTAACTTCCAATCATTGGGTACCGAAGCCGATTTAAAGGACAGGTTACAAACCTTAGTTAATAGTTCCGCAACTTCACATTTGAGTTCTTTCAGAACTCTTGGGTGAATGCCATCTGGTCCCGGTGACTTGTTAATGTTGAGTTTATCAATCGGTAGTGCTCCCACCTTGCAGTAATTTCATCTAGACAACATTTCCCTAGTTTGCCTATGAGAGTTCATGTTAGGATTATGTCAGAAGCCTTACTAAAATCAAGATATATGACATCTTCTGCTTACCCTTATCCAGTAACCCTGTCAAAGAAGGAAATTACGGTGCTTTGGCATGTTTGGCTCTTGATAAATCCATGCAGACTGTTCCTTATAATCTTATTCTCTAGCTGCTTACAAACTGATTGTTTAATAATTTATTCCAGTATCTTTCCAAGTATTGTGAAGATAGGCTGACTGGTCTATAACCTGTGGATTCTTTTTGTTCTCCTTTTTAATGTACTATGTTTGCCCTTCCTCTGTCTTCTGGGACCTTACCTATCCTCCATGAGTTCTCAATGATAATAGCTAATGGTTCTGAGATTGCTTTAGCCAGATAGTACCCAAGAGTGAATTTCATCAGGGCCTACTGAGTTGAATACATCTAACTTATCTAAATATTCTTTAACATCTTACTGTATTCTGGCTTATGTTCCTTCCTACTTGTTAATATTGTGTTAAGCATCTGGTCACAGTTAACCTTTTTAGTGAAGACTGAAACCAAATAGGCATTTAACACCTCGGCTTTCTTGATATTATCCATAATTAGCTCTCCTTCTCTGCTAAATATTGGACCTACACTTTCCGTCATCTTTTGCTTGGTCCTAATATATTACCTTATCTTGTTGCCTTTTATGTCCCTTGATAGGTGTAGCTCATTTTGTGCCTTTGCCTTTCTGATTTTGTCCCTATGTGCTTCTGCTATTCTATTTTATTCATCCTTTATAATTTGTTAATGTTGCTATTTTTTGTAGGATTCCCTTTCGATTTTCAGGTCATTAGAGCTCCTGGTGGAATCAAATTGATCTTTTATTATTCTTCCTATTTTTCCTTCACATTGGGACAGTTTGCTGTTGTGCTTTTAATATTATCTCATTGAGAAACTGCCAGCTCTCCTTAAGTCCTTTTTTTCCCCTCAATATTCTTCCTGTGGGACCCTACCTATCAATTCTCCGAGTTTGTTAAAGTTCACTTTTTTGAAGTCCATATTCCTTATTCTGCTGCTCTGACAGTTTTCTTAGAATCATGAAATCATCATTTCATGATCACTTTCACCTAAATTCCCTTCTAACTTCAGATTAACAGCCAGTGCTGTTACTCAGCATCAAGTGTAAAATGGGTTCCCCCTAGTTACTTCCTCCACCTTCAGAAATAAGAAGTTGACTCCAATGTATTTCCAATAACTCATAGGAGATTTTGTTTTGCCATATTACTGTACCAACAGATATCTGGGTAGATAAAGTCCCCTGTTACTACCCAGGTCTTGTGTTTTGGGTATGTGCTACTTGTTCTAGAAATGCCTCATCCATGTCTTCCTCCTGATGTCTATACCCCTACCATGATGTTGCCCTTTTATCTTCACCCAGAGAATTTTAATGTTATTGACTACTATGTTATTCAAAGAGTATGAATAACATAAGCTCATAGTTGTGAATTATAATGTCCTGCTGTACGAGCAAATTTTCATGAAATTAATCTCATAATTAACCATCTTGCTGTCTGAAATGCAGCTAAAGCAGGCTGTGTGGCTGTTTGAAAAGAAAACGTGTTTACACAATTAGTATAATACATAACTTTAAGAAAATAATATGCATATATGTACAGAAATGAAAAAAGTTTGAATGTCTAAGGTTGTAGAAAATATGGTGTATTTGAGGAATAAAATGTGGTTATGTAATTAGACTATTGCATGTGTGCAGGAGGGTAGAATTAAGGTTACAACCTTATGGTGTTATCACTTCCTAACTTTGGAATGCTTAGTCATGCCGCCTTAAGCTTTTCTTAATGTTTTAAGTGAAATTTATATGGCTTAAATTCAATCTCTGCATACAATTCTTATCTTTTTATCTACCACTATTCTGCCTGTTCCCTAGTCATTGTTCTCTGTACCATAATGAACTTTACAAAAAGGAGTTTCAATAGTAGTTTAGTAGAAGTTCTGTGTACTTTGTTAATCCATACAGTTTGTAATTCACACAAATAATATGGTCTGGTTTAGGCTTTCAGATATAATAGAAAAATTCTGTAGTGACACTCCTTCCTACTATAGTGTTAAAATATTCAGGGTATAATGTTAAACACTACAGTGGCCAAAATAAAATGAAATTACTTTGTGGTCTATCGGGTGAAGGGGGTTGTTCACTTTACCAATTGACAACAGATAGTTATTCTATAGTTAGTGGAAATTAGTGATGTATTGCTGTCTTACTGTGGTATATTCCCTTCTATTTTTGTTGCTTGTTACTGTGTATTTGTAAAGAGATGTAAAAATTTGGATGACTATTCCTGATTTTAGTTTCACTGGCACAACACAACAGCTAGGCAGATTGTCATAATTCTCACTGTTGCTATCCACCTTCATCTGCTTATATCCACTCTGTCTCATGATATACTTGAAATAGTCTCTGCCTCAAAGAGCAGAACTTACCTTTTCATTGGGTGTGTAGTGCCTTTTGCAGTGGGAAACTGACTGAGACCTCTAAATGCTTCCACAGTAGAATCTAAACAATAGTTGGATTTATAGTGTCCTGCATATTGACTGTGCTCTTATAATTCTTTAGTAAACTTAATGTCTTGCTGTACATTTCTTTCCAGTCATGGATGTATCAGATACTAGACTTACTAGTATTCTTCTGCACTGTACTGGCCAAACATTACTGGTAGCGTTTCATGCGCTTTTTTGAGCTTTTTAAACATGAACAAACACTTACTGTGTAGTGTACAGTAAGTGGATTTTGTCAGTGGGAATAATTATTGTTGAAATAATAAGTGGCTGCCATTAAAGATTAATATTTTTCTTTCATTTCAGTGGTAAGAGATTTCCAGGAATACATAGAACCAGGAGAAGATTTTCCAGCTTCTCCACAGAGAAGAAATACATCAATACAGGAAGACAAAGATGACAGTGTGATTTTGCCGTTGGGTGCAGATACGTTAACATGTAACTTAGGCATTCCAGTAGTAGTAGTTTGCACAAAGGTTTGTTTCAAATTTTAGAATTGTTTTTGCATATTTTACTTTAAAAGTGTGCTGCTGGTTATGGATGGCTGGCAATATTTGGCTCTTCTAAACTGAAGAAAGCATTCTAGATTATAAATACTTTGTTTTTTCCCTGATAAAATTTTTTTAAAAGCTACTTTTTGTGGAGCCTAGGCATTTTTCTCCCTTGAAATGAATTAACACTTTTCTGAATGTCGATGCTAGAGGTGCTATTGTTTGTATTCTTTTACTTCAGATATGTTCAAAACATAATGGCACTTCTGGGAGGAGAGTCAATTTTACTATCTCGAAAGTTGAAATAAGGGTAAAATCATGTAAATGTTCGGAGGCTACTTAGCACAGGATTGCAAATCAAGCGTCCTAAAGTAAGGAAGTACCAAATTTTAGGTTTTTCCTGAAGTTTCAGGAATTGGTTTATTTTTATGTCCTCAGGTTAGATGTGGAAGATGTAACTAAAAGCAGCGGACAGTACTTGATCACAGACAGGTCATTAATTTATAAATTAAAAAAATGCCTTGTTAACATCTTTATCATTCTAATTCTAGTGAATCTTTTGAAGATTGATTTAATCAAGCAAAATGAGCATAGTATTCTAAGACATTGGTTCTTCTGCTCTTGATACCAAACTTTGCAAATAAACAAACAAAAAACAATTTCTGAGCTATATCAAAATCATTATCCCCTGAGTCTGATTCATGCTTGTGGTGCAGCTGTTAGTCAAGCAGTTTTTCACGTGTGTGTGTGTGTGTGTGTATGTGCGCACGCACGCGCAGACCAGAAGTTTAATTCTTATTTAATTACTAATTGGCTCACTTCTGCTAACAGAAGCAGCTCTGTGATGTGTCTAGGCTTTCCAAAATAAATCTGACATGGCTACAGAAAATGCCGCCGCCACCAGCACATCTACAGCCTGATCTGGGTTTCTTTAAAACAAATTACACAAATACAATTCCATCTTTTGGGTAGGATTTTCTTATCTTGCTGAATTTTTTAAAATTGACTTGGCATATGAAAATGAAGCCACGTACATATTTTAACATACTCTGACCTCCCTCTTATAAATGGAGAGTATTGCAAAAAAAATTGAGTTGAGTTCTTTGGTTAGCAGTTTAGGTGTTTCTGCATTATATTTCCCAGTTTTTAGGATTCTTCTGATAATCTCTTCTCCTTAACTTTCATAAGTAGTTGGGTGACCCACCTTCTTAGCAAGATGGATTTGGGTATGGTTCTCTTGGGATCCGTTTCCTTTTGGCCCTTCAATGGTCATCGACATAAGCAAGCTGTATTTTCAGTGTGTCCTAGCTCAGGGAATGAGGGAATAAGCTTGTTGTCATACTATTACTGTCACTTCACCACTTGGCCAATGCTTTCACCTTTTTAGTCAAAACCCTGTTTTCTTGTGGTGTGTTTTTTTTGTTGTTGCAGAGCTAGATAGGATTTTTGTATGTCTAGGTGTTTCGATGGCCCTGATACCACTATAGCTAAACCCGCTGCAGAGAGTACCATGTTTTGATTTCAGCATAGGTGCAGTCCTCCGCTGTGTGATTCTTAGAGCCCTGCAAATCCAGGGCTATCTGCTTTATATCCGTGGACCGTTTCTGTGAATAGCGCAGATGCGGATACAAATTTTGTATCTGTGTAGGGCTCTGACGGTAAGAGCTGGGCAGACAGCTGTGAGGAACCATGTCGTGGACCCTCCACCTGCCCTGGGAGCCTGGGGGGGCGGGGACACAAGCCGGGGGGCTGATTGGGCCCCCTGCCTAGGGCAGGTGGGGGGAGGGGACTCAGGCTCCCCACAGCTACCAGCGCAGCTTTCCCTGACCAAGCTCTGGCCAGGGTGGGCGGCTCTCGTAGTCACAGCCCGGCCATGGTAAGAGCTGGGCAGGCAGCTGTGGGATCCACAGCGGACACTACAGATGCCCTGGGTGGGGAGCCTAAGCAGCTCCACAGGTCATCTCCCACCCCAGCCAGGCCAGCGTGGCGCCCAGCTGGGGAGCCACAGCGAACCCTCCACCTGCCTGTGGAGAGGGGGAGGGCGGAGCCTGAGAGCAGTCCCTGGCTGTGTCCCTGCCTGGCCGAGGGCAGGTGGAGAGTCCGCGACTCTGTGCGGCCTCCCCACAGCTGCCCTTGCGGCTCTCCCAAGCCCAGCTCCAACCGGGGGGAGAGGGAATGGCTCTTGGAGCTGTAGCCTGGCCATGGTGTAGAGCCCTGCAAATCCGCAGATGCGGATACACGTTTTTGTATCTGTATAGGGCTCTAGTGAGTCTTTCACTGCATCTGAAAAACTTGCAGTTCTTACCATTCCATGGCCAGTTGTAACTCCCTGCCTTTAGTGCTGGTTATAATGCTGCCTGTGTCAGCTGTAGGTTCCTTAATTTGTTCCATTTGGGTGGTTAAATGTCTTGATAATTTTTTTTTCTTTTCCCATCTGCTAATTGGAGGATGCAATATTGCTTGTTTGTCTGTTTAACTCGACAGTGTGATGCCATTAGTGTCCTGGAAAAAGAACATGACTACAGAGATGAACACTTTGACTTCATTCAGTCACATATCCGACGGTTTTGTTTACAATGTATCCTTTCAAGTTTGAAATGTGCAATAATGGCATATCTGTAATCCTTATAAAATGTGACAAACTTGTATGGCTTGAACACAACTATTCTAGGAACTAGCCTGAGTTCAGTACTGAGTGACTGGCTTAACTGAACCGAGGTCCCTAGGGAAGATTCTGTTATGCTGGGCCATGTCAGGTTTAACCTTCTTTATACTGTCAAGTGTTGTGGATTTTTTATTTTTTTTTTAATGGGGGTATCGGGAAGAGAAGTCCGGCATACCCTCTTGTCCATGGTTTCCTAGATTTTCCTTCATCAACCCTTTCATAATAAAATGCTGAATAGTTGCCCTAAAACTGAGTTTAAGATGTTCACTGAAATAGCCTACCAACTGCAAGATAATTCTCACTTCAATTTACATTTGAGTATACTTCAAGTACACTTGATTATAAGGCATGTAATCATTTTGGCCTGACTGTTGGACCAGTCTTTTGCAATACTGAATAGTTCTCCAAGACTTTTTGAATATTAAAGATGTAGAAAAAATGCATAACTTTACCTGGAAGTATAAGCTGGCTTTGCCTACTTTAGAGGCATGTGGATATATAGAGATCATATTCAAGCTGACTGTCAGCGTTTTTCTTAAGTTCCCAAAATTGTTCCAACACAAATGGGAACATTACAGTAGAACCTCAGAGTTACAAACTGACCAGTCAACCCCACACTTCCTTTGGAACAAGAAGTATGCTATCAGGCAGCAGCAGAGACTCCCTCCCCCCAAAAGAAATGTAAATACAGTACTGTGTTAAACATAAACTAAAAAGATAAAGGGAAAGCAGTATTTTTCTTATTCATAGTAAAAGTTTCAAAGCTGTATTAAGTCAATGTTCAGTTGTAAACTTTTGAAAGAGCAACCATAATGTTTTTTTTCAGAGTTACGAACAACCTCCATTCTCAAGGTGTTCGTAACTCTGAGGTTCAACTGTACTATGCACCATTTTATCCTTAGTCATCTAACCTTGCAAAGAGCAGGTCTAGAGCGCATTTAAAATTCCAGCAGCTTGTCCACACTATTTTACCAGCATTGGAGCTTCAGTGAAGGGCAATATTAAGAAAGGTAGCGTAGACAAGACCATAGAGAAGTTTGCATTTGTGGATAAACTATAGTTCAAGAACTTGAGGCCCCAGTCAGGATTGGCACAATGCCTGCCCCAAACCGTTTATAATTTAAGACCCCCATCCTCCAGTTGGGATCTATGCCAGCAGACCAAATTGCAGAATTGACACCCAGTACAATGCAAATGGGTATAACCAAAAAGGTGAGGGAGGCTATTAAGTGATAGTATACTGTTACTTCTATGTGTACAACTTGAGGTTTTTTAAATATAGGATATAAATCTATCTAAGTATTAGAAATCCCACTGGATATCTTCCTAATCATTATGAAAAAGGAAAGTTTTAAGTCGAACTACGCATACTGAAATGTACCCTTTACCTTTTTTGGAGATGTTCAGCTTCTAATATCCAAGTTTCAATTGTTTTAAGTTTGCCAGACCCTCTTAAAGAGTCCCACAAACTTCCAATAATATTTTATGATGCTGTAGAGCACTTAAAAAAGACAAAGCACCGTAAGTGTTAAACATTTTTCTTAATATTTATTACATAATTTAAAGACTGATATATAGCTATTTAGAGAAATGTCATAATTAAAAACTTTAAAGACTCTGAAAGAGCAATACCATCTTAGGGTCATATTGGTGTTGGCAGGTAGTTTCAGGCACATCAACTAACTATGCACTTCTGTGTTGGCATTATACTCACCCCTTGTAGGGAAACATATAACTTCATTTTATATGGTACAACTCTGCTCCTTTGCTTTAAAAAGAAATTATAGGATGCTTTAAGAGATCTTTGGCAATAACTACAGTACTTTTGAGATGACCAACTTTGATAGTTTACCATTAATGTTGTGCTAGCATTGTGGGCTTTTTGTTGGGGAGTGGGAAGAGCCTGTTGCTATAAAAGCTTACAACATACAACTGACTCACTGAGTAGAGGTATTTATTTTGCCTGGCTTTTTCGGGCACTAAATGAGTTTATACAATTAAGGTTAGTTTCAAATAGAATTTTTCTTTGAATAGTTCCAGCAGTTATAAAGTTCGCTTTTGGAAACAATGAGCAGTGTTCTAAAAAGATTAGTTGTAAACTTAATTGTTAGCTTGCACTAATAAAACTCCTGATTTTTCTTTTAACAAATGTGTTCAGATGGTGCAGCGCTTATTTACACTTCAGTAAAGGAAAATAAAAATATCGATTTAGTGTATAGATATATTGTCCAGAAATTATATGGATTTCCTTTCAATGTATCTGCTGCTGTTGTGGAAAAAGATGCAGTATTTATGTAAGTTTCTTTATTATTAAATATTCATGCATGTATACATTTGTATCTACACAGTATAGTGTGTGTATAAGAAGTAGTGGTTCTATAAAGCTATTTCCATTTTGTTTCAACATTAACATTCACTAAATTTCTGTGTTTAAGTGTTACAGATTCACCGTAAGAACAGGTTTGGGTTTTTCTGGATTGTTAGTTAATGAGTTAAGACTGTTGGTGAGGAGTAACTGTTGTTTTGAGAGAGGAAGTGTCAAGCCAATTTTTAAAGTGGAATGTTCCACCAGGAGAAAATCACTTCTCCAATATGTTTACACTGAGCAAAATAAAAATACTTCATACAGCTGACGCTGCTAATCACTGACTGGCTGCTGTAGAGGAAGGGAGTTATTAAAACTTTTGTTTTGGCTTTCAACAATGGTAATCTTTATCCACAGGTTGATATATGGTATTAGGGAACAACCAAGTGAGTATTTAAATTTGAAGATCAATATCTGTATTTGTTTACCTTAAGTCCTGCAGGCTGGGATAATGACAAGAAGATAGGAATATTACATGAAAACTTTCAGACACTAAAAGCAGATGACAGTTTTGAAGATATCATAACAAAACCACCTGTCAGAAAGGTAATTTGATTTCAGTAGGTTTCCTTTGAAACCTATTTTGTTAACCTGTAGGAATATAACACACATTGCAACTTGGGTGCCATACTTTAGAGCATTTCTCCCTTCCCTTGGTTGGCTACCCCATGCCTATTAACCACAAGACTTTTGTTTATTTTCTGGTTACCTTCCTTATGTGAGTTCTCCAGTTTGCTTTTTGCTTCCTCTTGAAAGCCACCAGAAACTAGCTCTCATTACTTACTGTTTGTGTTATAGTTAGTTGCTGTCCAACATGGAGAGGAAGAAACAAATGGGTGTTGCTGTATATAGCACACTACTCCCCTCAATATCTGGCTTATTTTGCTCAATCTGAGCAGCAGGGGTGAAAGTAATTTACAGGATTTACCGGTACTGCCAAAGTCCTGAGGGGGCGTGGCCTCATCCGGAAGAGGTGGTGCCTCTCAAGATTTAAAGGCCCTGGGGCACTGGCTGTGGCTGGGAGCCCCAGGGCCTTTAAATCAACCCGGGGCTCCCTGCTGCAGAGGTGGCTGGGAGCCCCTAGGGCTCCGGCCGCCACAGAGCTCTGGGCCCTTTAAATCCCCACCTCAGCTCCGGCAGGGTGCTGGTTCCAACAGCAGCTTTGGAAGAGGCATAAACATCTAACTCAAACTGTTCATGATGGGTTGTATTCTTATGCCTCTGCCTTCATGGAGGTGACTTGAACTGGATCTGTAGACAATCCTCTGGGTAATGGATGTGGTAAAAATGAAGGAACAGCCTTCCAGGTAGGATCTATGTCCTAGGTTCAGACATAGTTAAGCTAAACTGAGCCTTGTGTATGCAGATTTCTTAATTCTAGCTCTATAAAAAGAGAATACAGGCCTGCCATTTGCTCTCCTCAATCACCAGTGTTTCTTCTCCATTACTTAAAGGGTTTATTTATTTCATCCAACAAAGAAATGTTTGTAGAATTTTTTTTCCACCCTTCTTCTCCCTGTTGCCATTATTCTCTATAGAACTTTCTTCAGAAGAAAGGAAAACTTGATGAAAATTCAGAAACACAACCTAAAGCCCTCCCCTACATTTCATTCTTACAAAAAAGCCTCTTAAAATGTCTAGGATTACCTGGTAAAATGCTATAAAAAACCCTTCTGTTCTCTTCACCTATAGAAAAAGATACAGGGGGCAAAATCATTTAGCCATTGAGGTGTCTGGAACCAAACTAAATCAGGCTGCAGTACCCTAGGTGTCAGTTACTGACCTCATAATCTCAAATTATAAACTCAGTAATGAGTCAGAGTAGCTGGTGTCTTCCCTTCTCCCCAGTCTGCTCCAAATACTAACGCATCCCCGGCTCATTGATTTAAGACCCACATTATAGAAACACCGAAGATGTAAATAGAAAACTTCTTGATTTAGTTGCTTCTCAGTTAGTGAGACAAAGTGGGTGAGATAATATCTTTTATTGGACCAACTCCTGTTGGTGTGAGAGACAAGCTTTTGATCTTATTCAGACCTCTTCATTCCTTACTCTGAAGGAATGTCTACATTGCAATTAAAAACCCCTGGCTGGCCCATGCCAGCTGACTCTGGCTATCAGGGCTCGGGCTATGGGGCTATTTAATTACAGTGCAGACCTCTGGGCTCTCGGATACTGCAAGATAGGAGGATCCCAGAGCTTGGGCTCCAGCGTGAGCAGGAAAGTCTGCACTGCAGGTAAACAGCCCCACAGCCTGAGCCCTGTGAGCCTGGGCCAGCTGCAAGTGTCTAATTGCAGTGTAGACATACCAAGAGTGTCACAGCTAAATACAAGATGGAATAGATTGTTCTTCTTTCAGAGCTTGTTCATATCAATTCCAATCAAGTGCGTGCGCATGCGGTAGCCAGGAGATTATTCCCCTAGCAGTATCCGTCAGGTCAGTCCGGGCGCCCCCTGGAGTGGCGCCATCATGGCGCTCAATATAGGGCTCTACCGTCCCACCACCACCTCAGTTCCTTCTTACCGCCAGTGACGATTAGCTGGAACTTCCACTTGCTCTTGTCATGACAAGCGCATTTGACAGTCTGTGTACAGTTTTCATTAGTTCTGTAGTTAGTGTTAAGTAAAGTACCCACTAACTACTTAAGTTTCCTTTGGAGGAGCTTCCCCTCCAGCACTATCCCGGCACTAGGACATGCCGCAGTCTCCTGGCTTCAAAGCCTGTGAGAACTGCGGCAAGTATATGCCCAGAAGCGATCCTTACACTTTGTGTTTGAAGTGTTTCGGGAAGAGCCATCAAAAGGATTGCTGTAGGATCTGCAGGAAGTTTTGCCCCAGGACACTGAAAGATAGAAATCAGCGCCTGAAGATCCTACTAACGGAAGCAGCACTCTGGCCCCAGTCCGACCCCAGGTTGGCGTACCCGGTACCAAGTACCTCCTCATCAGTACACAGTGCCCCAGGCCACACTACTTTGGCCTCACTGCCAGAGACGGTCACGTTGACTCCTGCCCCCATGGAAGGGTGGTTGAGTCCGGACACTTCTTGCTTGCCGAGGCCGAGCCGACAACTTCACCTCCCGTCGACCCCGGAGGCGTTTGAGGCAGCACTGGTCCTGCTCCAGTTCACAGCACCATTCTCCCTGCCTAGATGGGAGAGGTTACTGACACCGGTTGCTCCCCCGGGATCATCAAGGGGAAAGCCCATAATGATGGCCCAGTGGTCTCCATCCTTGGTGCACCGCTCCCTGTGCCAAACAGGGTAAGCAGCCTCGTCGATCCCCAAGCCCTCAGCGCAGACCCTGGGTGCCTCAAAGTACTGCTCCTCTGTGGTCCTCCTTTTCTGAGATCTCTGAGTCAGACTCCTATCGATCTCGTAGGAGCACAAGTAGATGGTCCAGGTCATCACGAGACTGGCACCCTTACCTGGCACCATGGCCTATGCAGTGACAGCCCCCAGCACAGTGGCCCTTTTGGACTCCTTGGACCTTTCACCAAGGCCAAGGGTCATGTTCCAGGGCGGCATCGGTGGCCTCAGCCACTTTTATACTGCCTCCAGCATGGTTGGTATCAGCAGGATCAGGGGTAGCTCCTTTGCTCCCTCACACCACCATCCCAATCCTTTCTTCTGCCTATGTGGTGCAACACTCCAGGCTCAGACTCTGGCCTCTCCAATCATGGTTAGCCTCGGTGTATTGGCCAGCTTGGGACAGTTTGGACAGGGTCGTGACTCTGCCTTTCCCGGTGCTCGACTCTCTCCAGTGGTGGCTCGACCCACACGTAGTGTGTGCAAGGGTCCCCTTCACTGGTCCTTAGCCGTCCCTCTTGCTAGTGATGGATGCGTAGCCCTTGGGCTGGGGAGCACATCTGGGAGACCTCGGGACACAAGGCCTCTGGTCTCAGGCGGAACTCGCTCTCTGCATCAGTGTCAGCTGAGAGCAGTGCATCTGGCATGCCAGACTTTCCGAGCCCACTTGACAGGGAGATGTGCATCAGTCATGACTGACAACACCACGGCAATGTTCTAGATCAACAAATGGGGGTGCATGCTCCTCTCCCCTGTGTCAGGAAGCCCTCACACTGGGACTTCTGTTTAGCTCATTTGATACACCTGCAAGCATCGTACCTCCCAGGAGTACAGAACGACTTGGTGGACCGTCTCAGCAGGCAGGTCTTTTCATGGCTACAAGTGGTCCCTCTGACCAGACATCACGAACTCCATCTTCCAGTGGTGGGGCTTTTCCCAGATGGATCTGTTCGCCAGGTCATGCAACGAGAACTGCCAACAATTTTGCTCCTTCCTGAATCACAGACTGGGCGGCATTGCAGACACTGTCCTCCTCCCATGGAGAGGCCATCTTCTCTGCACGTTCCCGACCATCCCTCTCTTGAGCACCTTGTGAACAATACGGAGGGAAGAGACTTCAGTGATATTGATAGTTCCAGCCTGGCCTCACCAACACTGGTACACATCTCTCCTGGAAATGTCCATGGAAGCCCCAGTTACCTTGCTGTGCCTCCTGGACTTAATAACTCAGGATCACGGCCATCTCCAGCACCCGAACCTCGAGTCATTGCACCTCACGGCGTGGAAGCACCATGGCTGAACCCCATGGAGCTCTCCTGCTTGGACCCGGTTAAACAAGTCCTCCTTGACAGTAGGAAACCCTCCACCAGGGCTACCTACTTTGCCAACTGGAAGAGATTCTCATTCTGGTCAGCGCAGCATCAATCATCCCCGACACTTGCCTCTATACCACTCATACTGGACTACCTTCTCCATCTCAAGCTGCAGGGACTGTCCATCTTGTCAGTAAGAGTTCACTTGGCTACCGTCTTTGCCTTCCATTCTGGTTCAGAGGGCCGGTCAGTGTTTGCCAACGCTGTGGTCAGCAGTTTTCTGAAAGGTCTCGACGGGCTATATCCAGCAACCAACCCCGACCTGGGACCTCAATCTGGTCCTTTCCAAATTGATGGGTCCACCCTTTGAACCACTGGCAATGTGTGTTCTGCTCTGTTTGTCATACAAGGTGGTGTTTCTGGTAGTGATAACCTCAGCCAGGAGGTGTCTGAGCTCAAGGCCCTAACATCAGAGCTCCCTTCTATAAGGACAAGATTCAGCTCAGGCCACATCCAGCTTTCCTCCTGAAGATTGTCTCCCAGTTTCACATCAACCAGGACATCTTCCTCCCAGTGTTCTATCCTAAGCCATATTCAAGAGGCAGAGAGCAGAGGCTTCGCTCATAAGATGTCTGCAAAGCGCTAGCCTTTTACATTGAAAGAATGAAACAGTTTAGGAAGTCCATTCAACTATTTGAGGCCGTGGCAAACAGGATGAAGGGTCTTCCAATCTCCTCCCAGCGAATTTCCTCGTGGATCACTTCATGCATCCGTGAATACTATAACATGCCCTTCTGCTCACAGCACACTCCACTAGAGCGGCGATGTGGTCCTCCATACATACTTTCACCGCACATTATGCAATTACCCAGCAGGCTAGAGATGATGCGGCCTTCAGTAGAGCAGTGCTCCAGTCAGTGGACAGCTCCGACCCCGCCTCCTGAATTTAGGCTTGGGAGTCACCTGATTGGAATTGACATGAACAGGCACTCGAAGAAAAGGTTATTTACCTTGTAACTGTTCTTCAAGATGTGGTGTCCACATCCATTCCAATACCAACCCACCTACCCCTCTGTCGGAGTAGCCAGCAAGAAGCATCTGAGGGGGTGGCAGGTTGGTAGGGCCCTATACTGACCACCATGATGGTGCCACTCCAAGGGGTGCCCAGATCGACCCAGTGAATACTGCTAAGGAGAAAATCTTCTGGCTGCCATGCGCGCGCACGCACACTCACCTGATTTAGAATGGACATGAACAACAGTTACGAGAAGGTGAGTAACCATTTTTTTAGCATAAGTAGTTAACACATTTCTAGAGATGATTCAAAGTAAAATGGCCTGTTAACACCCCTCCATTACATTTCCTTTGTAGATCTTCACTGGAGTTTGATGCTTTACTTTGCCAAACTATGGCAGTTAAACCATTAGGGTTGCTGCCATACTCAAAGAAACAAAAATCTCTTATGCTTAGATTCAGATTCAGACTTTAAGACCAGAAGGGACCATTGTGATCATCATGTCTGACCTTCTGCACGCTGCAGGCCACAGAACCTCACCTGCCCACTCCTGTAATAGACTCCTAACATCTGGCTGTGTTACTGGAGTCCTCAAATCATGGTTTAAAGACTTAAAGTGTCAGAGAATCCACCCTTTACTCTACTTTAAACCAGCAAGTGACCTGTGCCCCATGCTGCAGAGGAAGGCGAGCCCTCCCCACCTCCCAGGCCCCTGTCAATCTGACTTGGGGGAAAATTCCTTCAGTTAGACCCTAAGCTGGTTGGCGACCCCCACCATGCAGACACCTGGGAAAGAATTAACTGAACCCTCCCCATCCAGTGTTCCATCTCCAGCAGGGGGAAAAAATATATGGGTACATCTTTAGTTTCCAAATGGAACCAAACATGTATAGGTCATTTTCATTATAATATGCCCCCAAAATAGTTTACTAACTCAGATTTTTTTTTCAAAAGCAGGCAAATTGAATGGACCGCATACAATGTAATAAAATGCAACATTAAAACATTTAATTTAGGTAGGCACCTCTTGTGCTTTTTTGCCATTGTGCCAGTGTTTATGAAACAGTGTTAAGAAATCACAGCCTCAGATAATTTCATATACGTATGTGGTATGCCTGCACCCACTATTTAAGAGGTTGATAACATTTGTGAAGTTTATTAACCTTTTCCCTCACTTCTTTTTAATTTCTTTTTGTTCAGTTTTTATGAGCTGTAGCTATAAATGCAGCTGGAAGCCCAGCAAATACATTTAACAGAAAAGCTGAGGCAACTTGACTTCTTTCAGACTTAGCTTCTAATTTCTAATAGGAAAAATCTAATTTAGGAATGTTAAATCAGTTTTAATTTCATATTTTATCATATTAAAATTGGAAAGGCTTCAGAGACTACTGGATACATCTTCGACTGCGAGCTTCCATTCAGCCTTCAGATGGGAGCATTGTATTTAAAAGTGTCTTCCTCTATCACTGCAGCCACAACACTTACGTCTAACTTCTGCTCTTTTGGAAAGCTAAATTGCATTGACTTATGAGTTAAATTCAGGATGTACTAACTCTCAGCAAACCTGAGTATTTAAAATGCCTTTATAAATTTCTTATGAACTAAAAAAAATCTTAACTCTTCCCTATTTCCTATGTTCTGTAGTAGAAACACATGGTTGTAAACAGTATTTAACACCAAAAGTAGGCAAATAAAGCCAGGAATTAAACAAGAAGATAAATCTATATTGGATGTACAACATATACAGCAAACTTTCTGTACTTAGTACATTTTATAAATACCTCTGTCTTAATTGTTCAACGAGATGCCATAAGGAAAGAACAAATAAGGGGAGAGGGGAACTAAAGACCAGTACTTCTACCTCTCACCTAATGAAGCTGATATTTTAGAATTATGCTGCAACTTCCCACTGCATGAGCTACTTACAAATGCTTAATGAGAAAAGTGACACTCTAATCTGCACAATCCTGGAGAAACCAAGATGTGTAGTAGTAGTGTAATATACCAGGTGCTCAACAAAATAATTCACCTGTTTCTACATGTATATAGACTTCAGGCCTGATTCTCAGTAAAAAATTTTATTTGCTTTAAGACACCTTTTGCCTGCCGGAGCATTTGTTGAGAAGAAGGGTGATCTTGTGATTGAGGCATAGAACTGGGACTCAGGATTTCTGGGTTCAGTTTCTAGCCCTGCTATCAATTTCATGTGATCTTGAGAAGGTCACATCTGTTTTGTTTTTCCTCTGTAAAACAGATATTTTCCTAGATCACAAGGTGGTTGTGAGGATAATTTGTTGTTTATGAGGCTCTCGGAAGGTGAGGAAGGTAAAGTGCGGTGGCATATCGGTACCTAGATAGTCCCCAGACATACTCTGAGGTTCTTCAGGCTAAATTAAATTTTCAAGATCTTTGATCAGTCTGAGAACTACATCGCTTGATGATCACGCCCTGTAAACTGAACACTTTTGTACTAAGTATGTAACAATGCCTTCCGTAGAGCATGTCTAAACTGTGTTGTAATTAAAATGTTAACAAAATAAAACACTTAAACAATGTCTCTTGCTTTACAAATAAATGCTGAGGTAAAGACATTCAGCTAGCAGCATGTGAAGATAGTTACCTTATGGTCACTCACATTGTGTTAACAATTAGAAAATGTGTAAAGCACCAGCACAGCTTTAGGTTGAAGACCATGTTGTCTTGAGTCCATTTCATGCATTTTTTGCCTCTTCATATTAATCTATAAATAGAAAAAGACGACATCTAGTTTTTAAATGACATCAGTCACAACCGTATTGAAATGTTTTTTATATTGCAGTTTGTGCATGAAAAAGAAATAGTAGCAGAAGATGATCAAGTGTTTCTTATGAAGCAGCAGGTAGAGTTACTTTGCATTTAGTTTCATTTAAACATGTGGTGTTCAATTAAATTTATTTTTGAGCTTGTTACAGTAAATGCAAACAGTAATGTGTAAAATATTTTATTTTCCAGTCTCTATTAGCGAAACAGCCACCTACTGCAGCTGGAAGGCCAGTGGTTAGTAACAAAGATTTTAAATACTAAAACTGAAAATAGCGCATTCCTCAGTTTTGATTAATACAATAGCATGTTTGGGTGAGAAGATTGCTGACTTCTAAGAGCACTTCTGATCTACAAGCTTTTTCTTAATGCTTTTCTACAATTTTCTTATTGCTGTAAAAATACTTAAGCCCAGAATGAAATTGAACTCCAAAGTGTGCAGACTTGTGTATACATGTGTATTACCTACATTTTAGATGGATTTCTGGAACTAGTATATAAAATGCTCAGCAGTGTAACTCTCGTTACTTATTTAAGTTCAAATTTAGAAAAAATTGCAAGACAGCTCTTGTAACCTTTTTTCAAGCGACAAGCAACTACTCAGTAATATGACCTATTAAGTTGCTTTTGTGAGGCAATGAAAGTAGTAAGTTTTCCACGCAGTTTGCTTTTGATTAAAAAAAAATTATTCTTTCCACCATATTTGCCACAACTTGCCTCAGGGCCGCCCAGAGCGGGGGGGCAAGTGGGGCAATTTGCCCCAGGCCCCGCAGAGGCCTCCAGGAGAGTTTTTCAGGGCCCCTGGAGTGGGGTCCTTCACTCGCTTTGGAGGCCCCAGAAAACTCTCACGGGGCCTGGGAGCTGCTTCTGCTCCGGGTCTTCGGCAGCAGGGGGTCCTTCCACTCCGCGGTGGAAGGGCCCCCCGCCACCAAATTACTGCCGAAGCGGGACCCGCCACCGAAGTGCAGCCCGGTCTTCGGCGGTAATTCGGTGGGGGGGGGCCCTTCCGTTCCGGGACCTGCTACTGAAGGGCCCTGAAGACCCGCGGCGGGGACTCCCCGCCGGCGAATTACCGGCGAAGACCAGGCTGCACTTTGGTGACGGGTCCCACTTTGGTGGTAATTCGGCAGCGGAAGGCCCCCACCGCAGGTCTTCAGGGCACTTCGGTGGTGGGTCCCGGAACGGAGGGACCCCCGCTGCCGAATTACCACCGCAGCAGGGGCCCCCCGCCGCTGAAGACCTCAGGCCCCCTCAATCCTCTAGGCGGCCCTGACTTGCCTTCATACTACGGAGAGCTTAGTGTAGCCTCTCCATGAACTAGGGAATGCAGTTTCCCAAACAACCAGAGCTTTGGCATTCTCTCGTCAGGGTGAAGTCCCCACCCTCTGCAGTGCCTCCAGTTGGACTGCAGTTCTTAGTTGCAATATTGTTTTTTTTCCATTAACTTTCAAGTGCTTTGCTAATGCATTATACATACTTATGTAAAAATGTGTATCTCACAGCATTTCAAGATTTCTCATTTAAAACAGATTAATTTTTTGCAACAAGTATTCCATTGAATTACATGATCAGTATTAAATGTACCTTTTTTTAAAAAAGTGGAAAAAAATAGCAAAATGTAATTAAATAGTTCTGCTTGTCTAGATTAATAGATTATTTCTGGAAGTTGAGTACACAAAATAGTTTGAATATTCAATCTTCTACTTTTGTGTAGGATGCTTCGCCCAGAGTTCCTGGAGGCTCCCCTAGGACACCAAACAGATCAGTAACATCCAACGTGGCCAGTGTCACACCCATCCCTACTGGCTCAAAAAAAATTGATCCTAATATGAAAGGTATATTTCTTGTGCAGGGAAAATGTGGGAATAAGTGAGCTATTCTTGACTGCTTACTTGAAATACTTTTGTATTTCTTTATACTGACCTAATATGTGTAAGAGACAAGGTGGGTGAGGTAATACTGGGGAGGCATTTTAGTACCCATGACTGTTTACATGGTTTGGACAAAGTGTTGTTGAATATAAAGTTATGGGTGAGGATAAAAAAAAGAGATTGTCAATGTATTTGGGATGGATTTCTGGACTTTGTCCATTGTCTTATAGATATTTGAGACAGGCTGCAAGCAATCTATCTCATCTCGTGTTTAGCTTGAATGCTTTGGTTTCCTTCTCCAAACCTGAAGAAGAGCTCAGTGAAGCTTGAAACCTTCCACCAACAGAAGTTGGTTCAATAAAAGATATTACCTCACACACCTTTGTCTTTCTCATATCCTGGGATAAACCCAGTACTACAACGCTGCAAACAACTATGTAGTCTGCCTTTATTTTGAAAATGTTGTTTTTCATATATAAAATACCTTTCTACTTTTTTGATGTAGCTGGAGCCACAAGCGAAGGCGTCCTAGCTAACTTCTTCAACAGTTTGCTGAGTAAAAAAACCGGTTCCCCAGGTGGTCCTGGCGTTGGCGGTGGCAGCCCTGGAGGAGGGGGCAGTGGAGGTGGTGGCAGCAATTTACCACCATCAGCAAAAAAGTCAGGTATGATTAATCATAAAGCATCACTGGAAATTTCATTTGTGCAAGGAATATCTTTAATCTAGCATGCAATATTTGTTAAAATGCAGTTAGAAATGTGGCAAGATAAGTAATACAACTTAAATGTATACAGCATTATCCATGGCTCAATGACGTAAAATCTGAGAGGCTGACAATGGTAAGCCAAGATCAGATCATAGTAGATCTTAATGTGGGAGGATGTTATGGGTGTATTGTGAGCCTGTGAGCTTTTTTTGGGGAAAATCATATTGTATTAATATCTAACTGAAATTTATTAATAATATCCTGTTCCTTACCTGTTAGTCCTTAGTATTGTGCATCTCTGAGGTTTTTAATTTTCCTTCTATCTGCTGTTTTCCAATATTTGTGTGCTAGAATCAGAGCGTTTGTGGGGAGAACAAATACAGACCCAGAGACTCTCTTGCATTCCTGCAGGGGAATAATGAGGATAAGTAATATGAATGCCCATCTATTAAGTCCTCTCTTTTGTTCCTCATTACCTGGATTTCTCCCTCCTATTAGGGAAGGTGAAGAGAGCAAAGAGGCCCTTCTGGGTAATAGCTGCATGAGCCTGTGGTGTTAGAAAATAAAGGAAGCATGCTAGCTATATTCATCCCCACTTAGCATGCCTGTAACACACATAGCATGCACACACAAGTGCTCCCAGTGGTGTTAAACAGGCTTTTACTACTGCATTTTCATTCTTTTCACCCACTTGTTGTCCTTTAAGATTCTAAGCTTTTTGGAGCATGGGCTCTTTTGATGTTTGTACAGCACTTAACGCAATGGAGGTCCACTTGCTTGGAACTTCTAGGTACCACTGTAATAGTCCTACTCTTCCTGTTCTCAGAATGCTAGGATTTTCAAAAACTCTGTGCTTCATGTACTTTGCCTGGCCACCATATGAACCTGCCTCGATGATCCATTAAGGCCTGCATCACAACTGAAAATACTCTTTCCTGGGCTGATTGCAGAGAGTATAGGGGAAAGATTCAGAATGGGCACAGATTTCATCAATAGCTTCTGCATAGTTTCGGAATCCTAGTTGTTTAAATCCCTCAGTGATCACTGAACATTGGTTGCCTAGATCACACAACTCTCACTATGAAGTATTGTTGTGCAAATCTACATGACATCATGGTCTTCCTGACTCCAATCTGGGGCCATATTGATCAGGAATTATCTAGAGTAGCCAGTTTCCCTAGGGATGCTTTTTCTTCCATGGAGTGATACTTCTGTCTTTGTTAAAGTGAGCACATCATAGAGTTACAGAAATTTTTTCTCAGTCTTAAGTTACAGGGCGACAGAGACATGCTGATCCTATCTCTAACTATCACACTTGTCTGGTAATAGTACAGACCCCAAAGTGTTGCTTCTACTGATATACATCTTAAAGAACTACACAGAGCCAGAATCTTCAGGGGTGGGAGGTATGTGATGGTTGCAGCATAAATTGTCAGCTGTTGCTCTTATCCTCTGGCCCTCAGCAGATATGCCAGAACACCCTCCATCTAATCACTGGAGCTGCCTCATGACTACTTTAGAAAAGCTGCAGCAGAAACTTTTATTGCTGAATACAGAATGAGAGCCTAGCTAAACCTGTCAATATGGACTGAAAACTCCATTACCCAGCACTAGATGTGTGGGCTATAAGGAGGATTGCCACACTGACTTCAGTTTTACTGTATGCATATACAGTTCTGCCATCTTATCCATATGCATTACAATACAACTTTGTGATACTCACTTCGGGAGGGTGGATGGGAATTCAGAGAGTCTTCAACTCAATCAAGAATTGGTGAATAGAGGCACAAAGGATCTCCAGCCTGTATTTGAAGAGGGGGGCAGTATCCATGTGGGGGGGGGTGTTACGAAGTTGGATTGTTCTTAATGTTTCCTCTGAATACTGTGTGAGTGCCTCAGTTTCTGGCCAACACTGTCTCCTGGCAACTAATGGCCCAGGCCCTTCCCCCCTGCAAGGGGATGCTAAAGGTGTGGGAGAACAAAGAGGTCAGGTGATCTCCTGGCCCAGGAAAGAGACTCAGCAGAGGAGAAGCTGGAGGGGGGGTTCAGTTTTGAAGCTGGCTGGGGACGAGAAGTGAGTGCAGACCTGGGTGTCTGGCTCGCTGCCCCCCAGGATGGACCTGGCTGAGGGGTCCTGTTCTCTGTACCTACAAGCTCTGTTTTAGACCGTGTTCCTGTCATCTAATAAACCTCTGTTTTACTGGCTGGCTAAGAGTCATGTCTGACTGAAGTGGGGGTGAGTGCAGGACCTTCTGGCTTCCCCAGGACCTTGCCTGGGCAGACTCGCTGTGGGAAGCACACGGAGGGGCAGAGGATGCTGAATGCTCCAAGGTCGGACCCAGGAAGGTGAAGCCGTGTGAGCTTCTTGCCCTGAAAACAGTCTGCTCCAAGGGAGAGGAGGCTCCCCAGAGTCCTGACTGGCTTTGTTTGGAGCAGTTCCAAAGCATCGCCTGGGGACTCTGTGACAGGGTGTATTCCGATTCATATGCAAAGACTGGTAATAGGCTTCTTCTGGGGAGGAAATTTCACAGATCTTTAATAGCTGAAAAGATCTGGTCTGCTTTTTAAGCTCAGTCGGCTAAGACTTATTAAGGATCTGTGATCCTTGAAATAAGAATTTTCATGTAAACATAGATAAAATAATCCTATTTCCCCCATGCCTGTGTCAAGGGAGGTAAGGCGATTGGGAATGTGAAGAGTTTGTTTTTTCTGTTGGTAAACTGTACGGTCAGTCACTTGAGAGCACTTTGGTTCATTATGAAATATACTCAAGAGATCAAATAATCAATATCAGTCAAATTCATTATTTTCTAATGCCAAAGTTGATTTCAGCTTTGCAAAGTGTTAAAGGGTACTTAGAATAAGTGAATAGATTTATAGAAAGACATAGGCCAATTCTGGCCATGTAACTGTTTGAAATATAAATCAGTGTATTGTTGTGTGCTTAATACATATTAATATGTGGTGTGAATAATACATACTGATAATGTGATTCCAACGTTCATTGGTCAACACTCCTAGAAATTTTAAGAGATGTGTATCATTTATGTTAGGATTTCATAGGATTTGCTTTCTACACACAGTGCAAGACTTTGAGAGAACTGTTGTAAAAAGGGCTTGTTAGCCAAACAGTAGGGTAACCCACACATCTAAAATTGCTACAAACTAAATATGTTCTCCATTTTACTATATCTTTACTCTAGTGTATGTGAAGTTTGTAAATGTGACATGCATGAAACAACTTCTTCAGTATTCTATTAAAGCAGGAAAACTTAACGTTTTTTAATGGATGTTATTACGAAATAACATAGTTGTGGGAAAACAAGTCCTTTCATTTTTAAGCATGACCAAGTGTGTGCTTTTTTTTTTTTTTGTACAGGCCAGAAGCCAGTCTTGACTGATGTTCAGGCAGAATTGGATAGAATTTCACGAAAACCTGAAATGGTCTCTCCCACAACACCTACATCGCCCACAGAAGGTGAAGCATCTTGAAGACACCAAATAAAGCAATTTATTCAGTTTTCTGGGATAATTTAAACTTGCCTCTGCCTCTTCCTTCAGTGACTGGAACTAGACAGCTGAAACACTTTTTCAGAGAAGGACAAACAGTTGATTTCTTGATTTCATGTGTTGCCCAGCTTTACAAAAGGGAGCTAATACAGATGGAAAACTATACCACAACATATAGGACTACTGTTCACGGTGCAACTTAAAGAATTAACTAATTCCTGGATTTTGTTGAAAAGTTGGTGTAATTGTGTAAAATGGCACATGTCCACTTAATCATATAATGTTAAAGGCTGCTTAAAGAGTTGGAAAATGATATGTAGCATGGGCACTTAATGTATATTGATCTCCCAACCTATTATAGTTGAATTTAATACAGGTTAACCTTTGAGGGATAGAACTACTAGTTTTGCTGGAAGAGAGGATAATCATTTGTTATAATTTTGTGCCCCAACAATAAACTAACCTGAATAAAATTCAACACTTCATGTGGAATATGACAGCAAACCTGTCTAATCTCCATTTGAGATTTTATACTGCATCAAAAACTTGGGCTAAACTTTCATTCCAGCATAAGACTTTAAAATATTGGCCAATTTGATAACTTCAGACACTGAATAAACTATTTGTGTAAAGAAAAAAGCAGAGGTTATCTTAATAAAAAATGTACAGATTATCAGTATCCAGATTTTTTCTGTATATATGGCTCAGCCTTAACATCCCCCCTTTTTGTTTCCCAAATTAGTTATGGTTTTAAATCAGACATTAAAACTGTGATCAGTTAATAAAGTATTATCTGCATTCAGATATAAATAGATTCATTGCATTCTCTTGTATTAAAATGTATATTAGCTAATCAAAATATTTAGTGTTTCACTCTTGAAGACTAGGTACTTTAAACGTCCCTCCCTCTTATCTGTCACCTTTCTGTGAATAATAGTATGGCCCAGCTTTAAGCTTCCCTAAAACGTGATAGTTCTGGAAGAAACAGATATGAGTCTGCTACTCATACAATATAGCATTGTACTAATATTCCTACGTGCAAAACTTTGATCATCAGATTTTGGGGATTTAGTCTTTAGTTTAAAAGCCCACTAGATATACGAAGCATCCTACTGATGATTTTTCAGTGCACTCTGTGGAATCATGTGTCAAAAGTTAGCATTTTATTGGTTATTTCAGCTTTCAGTACACAGTATTTGAGAAACACTTGAGATCATAAACGTAATGTGAGAAGTCTCCCACTGAAGCTCATGGTATACTGAGATTAGAACAACTTTCAAAGCTTATCCTGAGTATTTTTATTAACACTTCTTAAATAGGTGTACAATTTTTTTTACTACAACAGTGGGTATAATATACACAATTTCCCTAATTTACTAATTGGAAATCTGCTAAAAAGTGTTAGGAGAAAACATTAATATCCATAATTTTTTTCTGGGTATGGTATTATACTTGATATTGCTGTTTAAATTCCTACTTTTGATACAGATTTTTTTCTGATTCCCCAAAAAATTAATGTTCTTGAGACTAACATACTAGAATGTTTTGCTTTTGTTAGCTTTGATTTTATTGCTTGCTCTTCAGGGAACTTTTTAAAATATTGGCTGCTTATCAATGCTAAAAATCTGAGACTAGCTGTCTTATCTAAACAAATCTATTGAATTATTTTAAACATGGGATCTCATTAGATTTATTCCTGATCAGATTATTCAAAAGTACAACAATGTTAAAATGCTGCCCTTGCAACCAATAATAATGGTCCAACTCTCCTGACCAAATATGTGAACTGCTGAGGAATAACTATAGAATATATACATGAAGAAGGAAATGGTTTCTAATCACAGATGCATTGCATGCATTGCTGTTCCTTGAACAATTCACTACTGTGCTTACACATGTACAGTAATTTTTTTAACATAGTAATTTAAAATGTGCTTGACAGCTCTTATCTTGCTGATGAGATCACCAGTGTGTTTCCTATCTAAATTCTAGTGGTACACCATACTAGCATTAAAAGGCAGAAACTTAAGATTTTAGCATGTTTAAATTGCAAAACTATTTTTGTACTGTTTTAGTTTTTGCAAAGAAGACACTTTCGGTTTCTAAACTCTTCAGTTCTGTTCATTTGAGCACATCTGATATCAAAGTAAAGGCCTTTTGTGAAGTTGGACAAATGTCTCAAAAGAGATCAATAAACATCCATTACACAGTTTATTTTTGGGGCTTTATTTTAGAAAAAGAAATTATAATGGAGTCTCAGTACTAAAGAGCATGAAAACAGAACCTCAATTCTGCATATTTGAAGTTTTTGAAATATATGCATTGAAGGATTCCTTAGCCTCTCTTTATCAAGGACAAATCCGCTACAAAGGAAAAGGCAGTAGAAGGATGCTGTGTGCTCTGCCCTCATGTTTTAGAGAAAATAAAGACCGTGTTCTGTGGAAAAATGCATCAAAAATCTATTGCAAATAAGTAGTTTAAACACTTGTTTTTTTTTAAAGTGGCTGTTGCCAAATCACTATGAACTATATCTGTTGTACGATACCATCTGTTTAAACATACAATAAAATCATGATAAAACTGTAACTAAAAACAATAAAGCAGCTACAACAAAAAAAGAAAGGAGACTAGAGGCTATTGTCCTCTAACTGGGATTAAACACTCAGTTGCCACTCAGTAATCTATTTTATCATTCTATTAATGGGAGTAGAATGTCTTCTTGAGTCTAATTTCCTCTTGCTGTTTCAGCTGTCAAAAAGGTCCAGGTTGAGCTTAGCTAAACCATTTTTTCTGGAATAATTTTAATATGAATTTGCAAACCTGACAGCACAAATGTACTATCAATTAATAATAATGGTACACAAACAAACCCATCAACTCTGTAAGGCAGGGATCAAAACATAGTGGAGGAGGAGAATGGAGAAAACTGGGGGAGGGAACTATTGTGTAATTTATTAGAAATCATAAAAATACAGTAACTGCAATAAATTGTAGACCTGTAATAAAAGAAAATTATTTCCAATTTATAATAAATGGGGAAACTGATTTAATACAGGAGAGTCAACTAAACGTGAGTGAATGAATAAAGCCATTAATTATTTATATAATGCTACAACACAATCCTAACCCTGAAAAGTCTCCAGTCCAGCAGACCAGAATATGTACTAGGTAAGGAAAGATGTGGAGAGAATATAGGTTGAGGCCTAGACCCTCTGAAGGATTCATAGGAAAAAGTGGATCTTTAGTGGAAGGGAGAAAATTAGAAAGTTTTAAATAGCACTTTTAAAAAAATGTACTTTTCCATTGCTCTAAGCACAGTACAAGCATTTACAAACATATACCATAAACTCTTATCAAATTCCTCCCTAGGAATATTACTGCAGCAACAAGCAAATGGACTAGCTAGTGCATTGGCCTTTTCCAAGTCTTGTAGGATTCATTGGGACAATGTTTTTCTGAAAGTCTCACAAGCTGCTTGTAAATTCTGGGAATCAGCTAAAGGGTCCCTTTATTTCCAAGCAACACTTATCCAAACAGATATCCTGGATCTTCCTAAGGAGGGCTTTGGACCAAGGTATGGTTCAGAGAGAGCCGCAAGTTTTGCTTGTGACCTCTGAGCCACAGGCAAGTATCCATATTAATTTTTACTTCACTGTTCTTTCGAGTACATGTCCCTATGGGTGCTCTCCCAAAATATGTGCATGTGCCAATGCATGCTAAAGCAGGCTGAAAAGTAATATCCATGGGCCTGTGCCTGCACAGAGTAATGCCTTATGCTCTGAATAAGGGGATAAAGGAAGGCACAAGCTTGCCACCGCTTATTCCTTCTCAACCCGGGATGGCTCGAGACAGCATCTGCTGTTAGCTATATTCAGCTTCCTCCTTTCACCTCATGAAAGCCATTATCTATTTTGTTTGTTTTGCTGAAGCTTGGTAGCTCCTATTCTTGGACCTTTATTAGGGCTGGGGCACAATTTGTTATGTCTAAAACCTCGGAATTTAATCTCTGCTAGACTTGCCACAAGTCTCTTTCCCCACAGTGAGGGGCACTCTAGTTGCCTGCACTGTTTGAGAGACTCTCATCCCCTCAAGGTGAAAAGTCTGGCAGAGGGTCAAATGTAGGTCCAAAAAAGACAGGGAGACTAGACTAAAACTCCTATTTAATTTTATGTGCTTGTGTTCCAGAGGGGTCTGCTTCTTCCCCTCACCCATGTATGTTGACCTCAATGTTGCAGGCCCCTCTGGTCACTGTTTCAGCTTTGTCTGTGGCCACTGAGACAGACTTCAAAGAAAAAGTACATCTCTCAAACCTGAGAAATGAAGAAAAGGGATAGGTCAATCCATAAGATTCACTCAGGAGAATTAGTGCTCCAACTGAATCCAGTACAGGTGTTGGTACCATGTAAGAAGCCCCATATGAATAAGCCCTCTGCCACCAGAGCCATCTATCTCAGCAGAACCATCTGATCCCTGGCTGCACTGTAGTACACATAGGCTACCATGTGCCTCAGTACTGGTCTCTTACCTCATCTCTGAAGTGAGACAAGACCCTGCAGCTCCTCAGTACAGCAGTAATCTCCATCCCACCATTCAACATTTCCACTTCCAGTACCAACCCAAGCCTCAACCTTAGGCTATCAAAACCCTCTGCTGCCTGCTAGATTTCTGTCTTCAGAGGATCTTATTTCTGATTAGCCTGAGTCTCCGTTGTTACAGAGATCTATCAAAGCCCCCTCACCAGCACCATCCAGACAGTTAAAAGTTAAAACTTATCTAAGTCTTCAACCTTTGGTACTGACGATGATACCTGAGCGCCCCTCTTGCTCCTTCCCCCCAGCTTAGCTCAGGAGATGATTTATCAGACTCGAAAATTTTTGTACACAAATCCATCCTGGTACTGTACCACCACATTCCCATGAGTCCCTCTAATGAAGAGGACTCTAGGGGACCTACCAAACATTGTAGGCCAAGATAGTATGACCTTTCACCTATTCTCATTGGGGTTACTGGGACCCTGGGGGCCATTTCAATGATCTGTTCTACAGGATAAGAAAGGACTACCAGCACCAACTGGTACTGTACCATTCATAGATACCAACTGACCATCTCCCATTACTGCACACTTGTTCGGTACCAGATGATACACAAGAGAAACAAGAACCTCAGCCCAAGGAGATCTTACATCCTTCAGTCAGGTCCTCTTCATCCCCGGATAAAGGGGTAACATCACCAATGCCCTCCTGTGCTGATGATTTCAAGACCTTCGAGCACATCATGAAGCGGTTGGTAAGCTCTCTCCATTAGAAGAAATCCAAGAGTCACAACTCTTAGTTAGATATTTTGAATATCAATCCACAAGGGAAGATTGCTCTGTTAATGAGGCATTGCTAGTTCTTGCACATACCCTGTAGCAAACACCAGCTCCAGTTCTACACACCTGTAAAAAGTCAGGCAAGAAGTACTATATCCCACTAAAAAGAATGTAAGACTTCTTTTCCCACCCCAGCCCTAATTCCCTAGTGGTGAAGGTAGCCAACAAAAGAAGCCATCAGGCTCAGTCTAGACCTCCAATGAACAATGAACCCAAGTGGCTGGATTTACTGGGCAGAACAAGCTACTTGTCAGCTGTCTTCAATTTTGTATTGCCAACTATAAGGCCTTGATGGCAAAATACAACTTTACCACATACTCAAAATTTACACATTTTATTTACCACCTCCCACAAGTCCAAAGAGAGCAATGTCAGTCCATCTTGGATGGGCAGTTAATCTCAAAAAGCTCCCTCCAAGCTGACCTAGATGCCATCAACACAGCCTCCAGATACATGGCCGCAGCTGTGATTACGAGCGTGTCCTGGCTCAAGTTCTCTGGTCTTCCAATAGAGATGCTTGACAGAGCCAAGCTCTTCAGTGAGTATACAGAATCCTCTCTCAACACACTCAAGGATTCCAGGGCAACATTGCAGTCACTGGGGATTTACATGCCTGCAACAAAAAGGCAGTTTAGTAGAACCCAAACTGCTCAAAGTTCCAGGCCATTCCAGTACCATCATCACTTCTTTTCTAAGCTCCATGAATTATTCAAGAGAAGAGCCAAACAGGAAAAAAAAGGGGATCAACCACTCCTCCTTCTACTCAATCAGCCCCTCCTTCTAAGGGCTTGTCTTCACTACTGCACTAAATTGGTGCCGCTGCCATCAATGCTCTTGCATCTGTTTTCGGTTCCTCCCTAGAACATCTGGTTCGGTGATGGCCTTCATACATCTTTTAACACACACATTTCTCATTCACACACAAAACACATCAAGTTGCAATGCAAAAGAAAAACAATCATTGCATTCTTTTACTTATTTTAAAATGCTAAACCTACAACAAAGTGGTGATCCTAAAAGGTCTGTTACTGCCTTGAAATCAGCCCAGACACAGATTCTGACTGATGCATCTCTACCAATGGCACATTAGACCATTCCTTTCTGCTATTCAAAAAGGGTGGCTGGCAGGATATGGTCAAATTGTACATAAATACATTTAATACATGATACATTTTTATCTTATTATTCTTTATCCTTCATTCTAAATTGTACAAAATACAAACATAAAATCCTACTACTACACATCCAACTATAAGATAAGAGATTGAAACAGAGATCTTTTCTATTTCATTGTCCAACATACCAAGAAGAGTGAGAGAGGGACTTGTTCAAAGTACCAGAAAAGATTTTCTATCAAAAAGCAAGGAAGAAAAAACGTTCATCACCCTGGGGGGAAAAAGGAAAAAGAAAAGTGAGTCATTCTAGATAGAAACCTGCCACCAAATTTTAAATATACAAAGGAATAAATAAACGATCCAGCACACTGTGAATCCATCCCCTGAGCAGGTGCTTGATGTAATAATTATATATCCAATTTATTGGGGAGCAGGGAATCATGTTTGCCATAGCTTGCACTGGGAGAATATGGTTCTTTGTTTTTTTTCTAGTGCCTGGTCATCAAATGAGCTTAATTAATTTGCCGCAGCTGCTAGCTGCAGGAGTTAGGCACTCATCCTGCAGCTACTTAGGTTCAGAAGTAACTATATATATGAGTTAGAAGCCAGTTTATTGGACTAGGACTCAGGAGACTTGGATTCCAGTCCTGGCTCTGCTGGACTGCTAGGTGACCTTGGGTAAGTCACTTTACCTCTCTCTGTCTGTTTCCCTATTTGTAAACGAGGGGTAATGATACCTATCTCTTTTGTAATGTGCTTTGAGATCTATTGATGAAAAGCACAATGTAAGAGATGGGCACTATTGTTTAATGTTTGCCAGTCCCATTGACTTCTAGGTAGAACTATGTTTGCATGTAAACGTAAGTGCATAAGCGTTTTTACTGGAGCAGGCCCTTCATTCAAAGGGTAGCAGCATGTGCTTTAAAATTCCACAGTCAGCCCAAGTGGGGTGGTTTATCCTAATATGCCCTTATATAACCAATACGGGGACAGTCTCCAGCTTGCTTTCTCTCTCCATATGTTATGTTTCCTCATTTGTCCTCCCCTCCGTTTGTATGGCTTTAGTGTGTTTTGCTCCTTGGAGCAAGGGTCATTCCTTCTTTTCTGCTTGGATAGCACCTAATACTTGTTTCTATTGTAGTGCCTAGGAGTCCCAGTCATGGATCAGGACCCCACTTGGCTAGGGGCTGTACAAACACAGAACAAAAAGATGGTCCCTGCCCCAAAGAACTTACAATATAAATATAAGGCAAGAGACAACAGATGGATACAGACAGAGAAGTACAAGGAAACATTGAGACAACACTGATCAGTGCAATGGGCAGTGGTCACAGCACACAAGCAGCCTAACCATTGTCAAGTTTTTTGTAGGCATCGCAGTGAAGGAAAGGTTTGTAGGCGACATTTGAAGAACAATGAAGTGGCTTGGCAAATGTTTGCAGGATGTACCTCACAAACGTGAGAGGCAGCATAGGAAAAAGCATGAAGATGTTTGTCTGAAAATTTAACAAGTGGACAAGCTGATATGATGGGCCAAGTGAAGGTGGGAGTTGACTTTTGTTTACTGAATGAGAGGTGGGCTTTGAAAGTGAAAACATGTAGCTTACATATGTGATATGACAGATGAGGGAGCCAGTGGAGGGATGCAAAGAGGGGAAACATGGTCAAAGTGACAGGCTAGGAAAATGATTTTTGCAGCAGCATACATATGTATGTGAATGGGATAAGACTGCATTTGTCAAAGCCAGAGAAAAAGATCTAGTAACTGAGATGTGAGAAGATGAGAACCTGGATGAGAGTATCTGGTGTGGGTGGATAGGAAAGGCCACATCCTAGAGATGTTATAGAGCAGGGATCTCAAATTAAATTTACCTTAGGGCCAGTGCCAGTCCTCAAATCCTCCCAGTGCGCCAATAATGTCACTGAAGATGGTGTTCAGAAAAGAAAATGTTTATATTGTATTTTTTATTTAAAATTTCTTAGAAATAATAAAACTGTCATACAACTTTATACAATTCTTCACCTTCCAGAGAGTTTTTAGTGTTTGCCAGACACCTGGCAACACTTCAGTTCTGTCAGTTTGCTGATGTTTGGCCTCTGACTGCTGCAATCCTGAATGTTTCAACTGTTCAAGGTGTGCATCAGATAGTTGTGTTTAGTATTTTGACTTGTTTGTATTAATTGTGGAAAAAAGTGATGCTGCCTCCATGGCTGACTCTGCCCGGCAACTATTAATGCTGCCTCCATGGCTGATTGCCTGGCAATTAATGATGCTGCCTCCATGGCTGACTCTGCCTGGTGACTAGTGATGATTTCTCGGTCCTCCCCCAGCCAATGGGAGCTGTGGGGGACGGTGCCTGCAGCAGACATTGCCTGCAGAGTGTCTGCCTGCATCTCTCCTCCGCCAGCTGCAATGGGGAGGTTCTTGTGCTGCAGATGGCCTGCAGGCCGGGACTTTGAGACCCCTGATATAGAGAAAGAATCTGCAGAATTTTGCTATAGCCTGGTTGTGAGAACCTAGAGAGAGGTCTGAGTCCAAGATGATATCCAGATTATTGACTTAAGTGACAGCCAAGATACTACTGTTGCCCACAGTGATCAAGCTTGCATTGGGGTGTGGATTAAAGAGTTCTGTTTTAGCTTTGTAGAGCTGGAGCTGAGGGTTAGATGTCAGGAGGAAGGTATCAAACAGCCTGGCTGAGATTTGTTTGGCTGGAGCCAGCTTGGAGTAGAGATCTGATTCACCCACCTAGAGGTGGTAGTTGAATTTGTGTTTGTGGATGAGATTACCCACAGGTAACCCAGCGGAAATTGGTCCAATAAAATATATCCCTTCACCCACTTCTCTTGCTAATATCCTGGACTTCCAAGAGCTAAGCAGATCAAAGCAAACAGAGCTGTAAACTTCAAGACTTCTTATAAGAAATGGAAAGGGAGGTGGATATGTTTTTTTGCTGTTTTTTAAATTAAATAGGCAGCTAGTGTTGTTTTTTAAATTAGTATGAAGAACAAGTTGTTTGCCTGGACCGCTCAAGACCTGAATGCTTGTGTAGGAGGAACTCTTTGAGTTGGCTTCTTAAATACCTTCATGCTGTTTCACATCTGATACTCCTTGATGAAACATAGGAGCCTTGTCTTACAACCAGGGGCGGCTCTACCTTTTTGGCCGCCCCAAGCAGTCATGCGCGGGAGGCGCCCTGGAGCCGCGGGAGCAGCGGACCTCCCGCGGGCATGACTGCAGAGGGTCCGCTGGTCGCGCGGCTCGGCTGGACCTCCCGCAGCTGCGGACGGTTCGCAGGTCCGGCGGCTCTGCTTGAGCTGCCGCAGGCATGCCTGCGGGAGGTCCAGCCGAGCCGTGGGTCCAGCGAACCGTCCGCAGTCATGCCTGCGGGAGGTCCACTGGAGCCGCGGGACGAGCGCCCCCTCCGCAGTCATGCCTGCGGCAGGTCCGGTCGTCCTGGGGCTCCGGTGGACCTCCCGCAGGCATGACTGCGGCAGGTCCGCCGGCCCAGCCTGCCAGCCCCCCGGGAAAGGGCTGCCCCATGCGCGTGCTTGCCGCGCTGGGGTGTGGAGCCGGCCCTGCTTACAACAGGCTTATTCAAAGTGATACAAGCTACAAAAGTGAGATCTTGGAAGAGCATTGCTGTTTTCATAATGTGATAAAAATACGGTAGTGATAAACAATAATTAATAGTAAATAGTGTGTGATAAGCATGTCATAAAAACAAATTTTATATGTCCACGATCACTGCTTTTATAATTTTACTCAGATAAAGGAGAAAATCCCTGGCAATATTCATTTTTAGGAGGGGGTTTGTGAGACTTGACATTTTAGTGCCAGGGGTTCACAGGTTGTTAACGTTTGGGAACCACTGTTTTAGATGGATCATTTCAGGTTGGTTTTCAGGAGATGTTTTTACCTGCCTGGTCTCTCGCTCCCTCCGGAGCGGGAACAACAAAGAGCACCACAAACAACGCCCCCAAAGTTGAAAGTATCTTCTTTCCTTATTGGCCCTTCTGGTCAGATGCCAACTAGGTTATTTGAGCTTATTAACCCCTTCCAGGAGAAGTGAGTTAGCCCAGCTTCCCAGGAGGGATTTTATGTTACCCGTTTCTGTATGTTTATGACAACTCACTATGTCATCCGGCGAAGTGGGTATTCACCCATGAAAGCTCATGCTCCAAAACGTCTGTTAGTCTATAAGGTGCCACAAGACTCTTTGCAGCTTTTACAGATCCAGACTAACACGGCTACCCCTCTGATACTTGATATGTAAAACTCATACTGGGGGAAACGCCCCTCAGCACAGGTCACGGCGTCTGGGGGCAGGGGCACAGCGGGCTCCGCCTCTGGTTTCCCCGAAGCGGGGAGGGGAAGTCCGGGAGGCGGCGGGACCCGGGCGCTGCCTGATTCGCGCGTTTCCCCCGGCGGCGGAGCGACGTTCCTGCGCCCCGGTGGCGCCCTCAGCCCGGCCTTTGGGGTTCGCTCGGCCGCAGCTCGGGCTCCCGGAGCCTGCCCCGCCATGGACAACGGCAAAGTGTACGGCCAGACCACCGAGCCGCAGCGCCAGGCCCCCGCCTGCGGGTGCACCGTCACCCGGCTCAGCCGGCAGCGCCTGCTGCTCAAAGGGGCGCAAGTGGTGAGTGAGCCCCGGCCTGGGCGCCGGGCAGAGAGGAGCGGGCCCGGCTGCGGGCGGCGAGAAACTCGGGGTGTCGCAGCCCTGCCGGGGTGGTCCCGGGCGGCTGAGCGCCTCTCGCCCCGCGCCCGCCCGCCCCGCTGCAAGCGCGCAGCCCGGGGGGGCCCTGCTCTGGTCCCGGGCGTGGCCCTGTTTACGGCTCGCGCCAGGCAGGGCCGGTGTGCGGCAGAGCGCAGCGCTGCGACTTGTCCGCCCTGCCCGGCTCCCGGCGCGGGGGTGGCTGGGCTCGGTTTGTTTCTCCAGTGACGCCAGACGGCAGCTCCGCGGAAATGTCGGGGGAAAGCCTGGCGCTGCCCCAGCGCAGGGGGCTGGTCGGGTCCCTCGCAGCCCGGCATTGCTGGGGTTCCTCCCTGCCCTTGCTGTTGTCCCGACGCTTACCTGGGCCCCTGCCCTGTGCTATGGCGTGGGCTGGGTCTGGAGTAGAGGGGGGTCTGCTCCGGGCAGTAGGGGTGACACGTCTGTTGACTGTACAGTGCAGGGTCACACAGCAAATAAGGGGGGTAACAAACGTTAATTAAGGAACCCAAGATGGGGGCGGTAATCTCTTTTATTAGGCTAGTTTCTGCCGATGAGAGCAGGTTTCGATCTTACACTGGGCTCCTCTTCGGGTCTCCGAAGTGAAGAGAGGAGCGCGCCGTGCAAGCTTGAAACCTGGTCTCTCACCAGCAGAAATCGGTCCAATAAAATATAGCCCCTCACCCACCTTCTCTCTCTAATATCCTGAGACCAAGCGGCTACACCAACACTGCATACAACCTTAATTAATGTTTCTTAACCTGTTGGCTTGCGCAATGTCACGTTTCCCCGCCCCATTTCCAGTCTTCCTGCCTTTCCACACCACTGCCCTGCTCTTTGTTATTCCTGCTTTGTCACCATTCTCCATGTGTGCTCGGACATGAATGTTCAACTAGATTAGTTGATTTTCAAAAAAAAATCCGTTTGTTTCAAGTCCACTAAAAAGAAGAGTGTTTTTATGGTGGCTTTTATTTGGCTGTTGATACAAGTCTGCTTTATGTTAGAGGCATAGAAATCCTGGCTATTTTGGTTAAGTTTATAATTCTCTGTGATAAACTAAGCTGTCTAAATAAAAAGAGGACAAAATTGAGTACAACACAAAATGAATGTTTCCAGCTGTCCCTTCTTTGTGTTGCATGTGTTTTATTTGGCAATGAATATTGTTGCTATAAGTATGAAGTTGTAAATGTAGTAGTTACTGTCTACATTTAATGTTTTTTTTTTTCATTAGTGAGTTTTCTGTGTTTTTTTTCCCTGTCTGCTGTCTTTTACTGCCTCTTTTGATTTCCATTTTGTAGGCTATATCTATCATTGCACAAAATATCAGTGGTTTATAAAAATGACCAATAACATGTTAACACAAAACTTTACTCTAATAAACAAATCTTAAAAATAATATCCTAGACTCCTAAACAAAATAGAAGTTAGTACAGATACTTCTTTTAGGTGTAGACACAGAGCCACCATTTACTTGAGAGAAAATTTAGCTTGATCTAAAAAGTCTTAACTGAATTTAAAAAGTGAAAAAAATAGGCTAAATCAAATGGTAAATATATAACTCTTGGTAATATTAAATAGTACATTTTCAACTTTTAAATGCCAGTATATTGGTGAACTGGCATTGTAATTGTAATGTTTCTGCAGACTCAAACTATTATTACTATGGAGACATGTTCACAATACCAGTATGACACATCTATTTGGACAGTACACTCACAGACACTGACTGTTTAGAAGTTTGTGCTAGATTTAGCAAGTGATTTCAGTTGGTTTTGTAGGTTCGAATAATAAGCAGGATCCAGAGCTCGCAGTCCACTGTGGCACTGCTATTTCTGGTCTTAGCATTTTAACTTAAAATTAAACCCGTTTGAACTCATGTGAAGGCCTTAACATTCTGTACCAGAGGCTACATTCCATTAATATAGGTGGTAGAAAATCTTGGTTGAACCTCATTATATCGTGGTGAGCTGTTGGAGTGTTACATAGTGGTTCACTCTAAGTCATAAGAATCCTAAGTCTTCAAAGGAAGGGATACTATTCTGCTGGCTTTTTATGTATATTTTGTGTAATCTTTTGATCCTTATTCATAAATGTGGGAGGTTATAAATAATCTCTCTCAAATTTCTGGTTAATATATAGAGGAAAAAAGAAAATAGCACAGCATGGTTTGGATTTAGAGAAGACTGTGAAACCTAAATGGGAAAGGGACTCAGCTAGTTTTCCTGAAAGCTGAGTGGGTTTTAGTTTTAGTTCTGAAATGTCATAATCACAACAGCATCAGGTGATTTCTGCCTATTAATCAGGCACTGCCAAAAAGAGGATCATAACATTTTAAAACGTGAGTCATTTTAAAAAAGAAAAAGAATATGCCCAGTAATGGTAAGGGAACACACACAACTTCAGAAAGTTATGGTTTAAATTTATTTTTAAACAATTCTCAAAGCCCTAAATTGCTTTATATAAATATTTTTGAAGGTAAATTTCTTTGATTTGTTTTATTTTTTTTTGTTATAAAACATTTATTGTTAGATAAAATGAGCCTGCTGAGTATTACTGCCATGCAAACACCTTTGCTCATATAAATAATCCCAGTAATTTATATAGACTACTCATGTGCCTTCATAAAGACAATTACAGGTGCATCCCTCTTGGGCAACAGCTTTTCTGGTTGGGGGAAGAGAGAAACTACTAGAGCTGTTCATAAACAAAGACAAGAAAAGACTGCTGGACCCATGTGGGCACAAACTCGATATGTTCTTAAAGCTTTGGCAGTTTATGGCCTTATCCTGTCACTGTAGGGACACCAGAAGGGTGTAGGTAACCAAAGCCAGATTTCTGCTAAGCTCATCAGAGAGAGACTTTTTTTTTTTTTAATCTTTAGAGCCCTGCAAATCTGTGGATGCGGATATCTGCAGACCATGTTTGTGGATCAGATGCGGATACAATTTTTTTTTATCTGCGCAGGGCTCTATCTTGCTTCCTTCTCTCCCAAAATGCACAAGTCTTTGAGTTCTTGGTCCAGACACAAATTAAAAAAAAAAAATCTTGTACATTACTGTGGATGAAATTCAGGTAGCTTTCTATGACTGACATGCCCTTGTCAAAGGAAAGCATATAAATGCTGTGTTTTACTTAAAAATTATTTGTGAAATAGTTTTATTCATTTTGGAAATCCAGGTAAATATGTTAGTGTAATCTCTGCAATCTGTTGTAGTAATGTGGTCTAATGGATAGTGCAATGGGAGTTGGGAGAAGTGAGTTCTAATCCTGGCTTTACCATTGACCTACTGTGTGGCATTGGGCAGGTCATATTACCTCTCTGTCTCTTATTCCCCTCCCACTCTTTTGTCTATGTTGTCTGTTCAGCTCTTTGGGGGTAGCAACTGCCTCTTACTATATTTTTTATAGTAAATAGCACGTTGGGTTGCTAGAGACTACTGTTGTACAGATCATATGCAAAACAGCGATTAAAACTTCAGTACTGCAATCTTAAAATTGCAAACTAACTACCGCTTGTCTAGGGTGCTTTTTAAATAGGATGTTACATACAGCAAATCATCTGATTCCATTATATGTATGGTACAATATTCTCTAAAATACTATAAAGCCAACTGCAGAGAACTACTTTCCAGTTTTTAAGATCATGGCATGATATTCAGGATAGAGGGAACACTTTACTTATGACTTATAGTTGTTAGAGATAAATAATGATAGCATATTGCTGACTGCTGGTGCTGAAGCCTCTTTTTGAAACCACTTGTGTATCACATAAAAATGTACCTGCCAAAGAGATATTTGAGTTTTGCATGGAGTTCTTTTAATTTTGGTTAATACAAAAGGAATTTAGTTTCAATCCAAAACTGGTTCAAATTCTGTAGAAAGTTGGATAGGAGAAGGCACATTGTGCCAAGACCTAGGGTTCTAAATTAATATCTAAAGCAGTAATACTTGTCATTTAAGTGAAGGATTTAAAAATAAAAAGTATTGCATGCAGAAACCTTTGTGTATAATGCTAGACTGAAAAGGAAAGTTCTAATTTAAGCTTAAAGATCTGCTCTTGCTTCTGAACTATTCATTCACTGCACCAACCCTGCTTTTAAAGACTTGTGAAATCAGCAGAATCCTTTGAATATCAACCCTTGTATGCAATTTTAAACCAGAAGGTTTCTGTGGGGAAATGCCACAATTGAGGCTCTAGACAACAGTGGTTAAACAGTTACAATTTCATAGGCAAGTATTTCACTTTGTTTAACTTTCCTTTTGTTTTCACAACTTTATTTTGTATGTTCACACCTATCTAACATTAAGGCTATGCCAGAAACTTGATAGAATTATACATAACTACTAAGAGTGTATGTAATGTTAGCATCAATAAGTGACTATCATTCAAGTGATAAAGGAAGGTGTTAATATCAGGTGGATGGTTCTGGACACACAACATGGGGATAATGGTTTAAAAGTGAGCTGCAATACTTTTTTGACCACAATACCCTCTGCTATGCAGTGCACAGGGTAGCAAACTGGCATTGTAGAGGAGGGACAGAACTTGGGTACATTCTCCCTAGTGGTCTTCGGACAGTGTAGAACAGAGGTTCTCAAAGTTATTTGATCACACCCCTCTTCTTTATATCTGTAGCAGTTTACACCCGTCCTCCTGCCGACAAATATATATACACTGATTTTTTTTTATTTAAAATCAACGTGCAGCTCTCACTAAGTATTTAAAACAGTAAGGCATTGATTCAGACAGCCATTTAAGTGTATAGGCAATACATATAATGACACCCTTACTTATGTGCTGCTGGCGGCAGCATTGCCTTCGGAGCTGGGCGGTGGGAGTGTGGTGGCTGCTTGCTGGGTGCCCAGCTCTGAAGGCAGCACTGCTGCCAGCAGCTTCTCAAGCCCCTCCCACCCCCCCAATTTGAGAACCTCTGGTATAGAAGACTCTGCACAGTAAAGGCTCTGCAATTCTGGAAAGGAAGAGAAGCTAGGGAGCAGCCATTCTCTACATGTGGTTTACCCAGGGGTCTAAGATTTCAGAGTGCTAATTCAAACAAAAAATTACTGCTGGTTGAAAATCCTGAGGATGATTTTCTGTGCTTGTCTGGGAGGGACCCCATGGCAGCACTTTTTTTCTAAGGAGGTGTGGTCTCATGGAGAGTGGATAACTAGGGAAGTATAGTGCAGAGACATTTGTCCTCCAGAGGTACTTCTGCCCCAGTTAGCTTCTAAAGAGCTGTGTGGCTGTGAGGACCTCTGCAGGCTTTAAAGGCAGGGGACCCTCGACAATGATTCTGAGGAAACTGAAACGTGGAATCTCCTGTCCCCTATTGAGGAAAATCCATGTGTTTATATAGCATCTAGCGCCCTGGACTCTGACTGGGATTTTTAAGCTCTACCACACTACAAATAATGTAGGACAGATGGTGGCCCTCTGTAAATATGAGAAATAATTATTTGACATGTTAAATAGCTTTAACAGAGTACTATGAATATACAGAGTGAAAAATATACAATTAAAAAAGAACTACACCGCTACCTCAATATAACGCCACCCGATATAACACGAATTTGGATATAACGCAGTAAAGCAGTGCTCTGGGGGGTGGAGCTGTGCACTCCGGTGGATCAAAGCAAGTTCAATATAACACGGTTTCATCTATAACACGGTAAGATTTTTGGCTCCCAAGGACAGCATTATATCGAGGTACAGGTGTATTTAAAGTCAGTTCTTCCTTCCTCATTTTGCTAGTCAACTCCTGTGTTTTTGTTTTTCCCCTTGCAACAGTTTAAGGAGCATAAAGAGCATTGTGAGTAGTTAACTGCACCTTCTACAGTGTTTTAGGTGCATGTTGGATTAATTGTTGCAGATGAGTACAGTTAACAGAAATGCAGAAGAAAATACCAATTAAGAACAGAGCAATTAAGCATCTTCATAATTCCAGATAAAGAACTCAGTTGTGGGGGGAAAAGGACAGTACATTTTCTTTTAAATAAATTCCATCTAAAGCTTTTATTAAGAAATTGAGATTGAAGAAATAGTTACAAAAAAAACACAGCTGCCAATTTATGTAATAGGAAAAGCATGGTTGACACACGTTGTCAAATTCCTGCATGTAGGAAAAACCACTTTACCTGAAGGAAGTCATATACGTGGTGATAACCTTTCCTCTTCACTGATTTTAAATTTAACTGCGGCATGTTCATTAACATGCAAGCAGTTGAATGATTTTCAGGGACAAAAGGATGGCTGTTAGTAAACATTCATGAGCCATTTGGTTTTGGATCAAACTGAGGAGCATCTACCATTGCTCCAGAGATAGCGTCATGGTTATTTGGGTTTCTGAGCTCTGTTCAAAGTGGGTTTCTAGCAGTTATGTTGCTTCTTTTCTGCTCTACTTTTTCACTGGGTGGCAAAGGTGATTCATACTGAAACTCTTCACTGCTGATAAAGAGCAGAAATTATGAATGAAAATGAAAACACGTGACTCACATTTTCAATATGATTGTGATAAACATTATAATAAGGAAATGGAAAATACCTGTAATGGCTATCTTTGCTTTTTAAATTAAAAAGCAAGGGCAAAAAAGCACATTCCCCGTACATCCTCAAACAATGGATTTGAAATATTTTGGAGAAATCCATAGCAATCATCATTTTATGCAGACGTTGATTTCTAAGCAATCTGCCTTATAGCAACTACAGGAGAAAAAGGAAGTGTGCTGAGAAAATGGCCTTACTGTTTTTGTTTCTTAGCTGTAGTTCTTTTCACTCTTTAAGATGCATCCTATTTAATACTGTTGCGTATTCAATATAGAATATTAGTCTGAAATGTTGCCCTCTGGCACAGTTTAGATTGGGAAATTTACAGTTCACATGTGCTGAGCTGCTAATATTCATATTAAAGAAAAACTCAGGCTGTAAATTATTTTCCTTGACTAGGACCCACTATGTAGCACACGGGTCTCAAACTCAAATGACCACAAGGGCCACGTACATTGGCCTGAGGGCGGCATTTACTAAGGTAATAAAGGTAATAATTGGAGATATACCAATCTCCTAGAACTGGAAGGGACCTCGAAAGGTCATTGAGTCCAGCCCCCTGCCTTCACTAGCAGGACCAATTTTTGCCCCAGATCCCTAAGTGGCCTCCTCAAGGATTGAACTCATAACCCTGGGTTTAGCAGGCCAATGCTCAAACCACTGAGCTATCCCTCCCCACACTGCAATGGGCCCCGCCCCCACTTCACCCCTTCCATGAGGCCCCGCCTCTTCCCACCCCTTCCCTGCCCCCATTCCAACCCCTTCCCTGAAATCCCCACCCCAACTCCGCCTCCTCCCTGCCCCCAGGGGGTGCAGGAGGGGCGTGGAGGTGTGGCAGGGGCTCAGGGCAGGGAGTTGGGGTGAGGGGTGCGGGGTGCGGCAGGGGGTCAGGGTGCAGTGGGGGCTCGGGTCGGGGTGTAGGAGGGGGTGCAGCAGGGGGCTCAGGGCAGTGGGTTGGGGTGCAGGAGGGGTGCATGAGGGGGCTCAGGGAAGTGGGTTGGGGTGCAGGAGGAGTGCGGGGCATGGCAAGGGGTTTGGATGCAGGAAGGGTTCGGGGGGCGGGCTCTGGCCCGACACGCACCGGGGCAGGGCAGGCTGCCTGCCTGCCCGCCCTGCCCCTGCTCCGCTCTGGGAAGCTGACAGAACTTGGGGAAGGAGGGGCGCAGGGGTGTGTGTGGCTGTTGCTTCAGGCACCGCCCCCAGCAGCTCCCATTGGCCGCGGTTCCCTGTTCCCAGCCCCCTGTTCCCGGCCAATGGGAGATGCTGGGGGCGGTGCCTGAAGCAATAGCCACACACACCCCTGCGCCCCTCCTTCCACAGGTTCTGTTGGCTTCCCGGAGCGGCGCGGGGGCAGGCAGGGAACCTGTCCTGCCTCCGGTGCGTGTCGGTCCGGAGCCGCTCTAGGTAAACGCTGGGGAAAGGCCGGGGGGAGGGGGCGTGAGGAGCTTGCGGGCTGTGTGTTTGAGACCCCTGATGTAGCATGTGCAGCAGCTTGGTGTAAGCTATTAACTAGAAAATAATCAGTCAAGAGTAGCTGTTTTGAATTCCAACTCTTTAAATGGACACTGGCAACTAATTGTCCAATATAAGTGTTTAAAATTTTTCTGCCTTTTAGTGAGTCCAAATACATATTATTGTGCTATTATATGAAAATCAGAAAGTGAAACCTAGTGATTATTTAGAGATGTAAAGGGGGAGATGGAGATATTATGAAAACCTTTGGATAAACTGGGAAGATGGCAACCCTGATTCTTAGGCTCGCTCTAAACTTAAAAAGTTTTACTGGTGTAACTGTGCTGGCAGGCTGTGTGTGATATTTTACCAATATAGTTACGCCAGTAAAAGCATTGGTGTGGATGTGGTTATACCAATATAACTTATTTCACTTTGCTGAACTGGAATAAGGCCATGTCTGCACTACAGACTTGTGCTGGCATAGCTGTTCAGTCAGGTGTGTGAAAAGGTGTAGTCCCTGACTGAGAGAGCTCTGCCTGCAGAATTCTGTAGTGTAGACACCACCTGTACTGGGGAAAAAAGAGTTTACTGATATAGATTGTACAGACGGGGATAGTTGTACTAGCCCCAGACAAGCATAACTTTGTTAGTGTAGTTGCATTCATGCTAGGAGTGCTTAGCCAGTATAGGAATACCGGTATATTATATTGGCAAAGCAATCCTAGTGTTGACATAGCCTAAACTATATCAATCTAAGCACTTTCATATGGTTTAACTGCTTGTACACTGGGGGGTGGGGTTTGTCTGTTTAACCATGCCAGCAGAGGCAGTGTCAAAACTTAAGTGTAGAGAAGGCTTTGGAGAATACTGGTTTTCCCAAGGTTTTCTGTGTCCAAGGGCTTGTCTACACTACCAAGTTTTGTTGACAAAACTTATGTCGACACCCAAAAGTCAACAAAACAAAACAATAATCGCCAAAGGGTGTTCACACTTGCTCTCTCTGTCGACAGATCATGTCCACATTGGGGACACCATCGACAGTGTGAGCAATGCACTGTGGGTATGTATCCCACAGTGCAGTGTTGTGGGACGGAAGAGCTGATTGCTACACGAGTTCTCCCACAGCCCCCTTAGTTGCCAAGAGCAGCATCATGAGCAGCTCTGTGAGCTCTCCATGCTGAGGAGTGGCAATGCAGCGCAGCAGTCTGTCTCCCCTCCCCCTGCAGCAGCAGTCTGCCTGTTGTGGTGTTCCTAGTGCCGGGCAGAACAGGAGCGTTCCAATGATTTGCTTGTTCCTGTGACAGTGCATGACTCACTGCTGCAGCATCTCCTGATGGTCATCTCAGGGAATTAGCATTTCCAGCCTCCAGAGTGCCCTCTGCAGGCCAGTGTCCCGCTGCCACTGGCCCCCATGTCCCTCCCTGGATCCAGTGCCCCTTGTCTTTGGGGAGCTGCCCCCTGGCAATACCCCCCAGTCTCAGGGTCTCCTCACCCAGGGGAATCCCCAACCCTCTATCCCCACCTTACCTCAGTTATGGGCTACAGCCATGTCACCATCTAGCCCCTGCTCACTGGGGCAGACTGCAGTGTCAAAGCCACTCATCATAGGCAAGGGGGGTTTGGACCTGCTGCCTCTGCATACCCATGGGCTGCCCTCTGCAACTCCAGTACCTAATTGGCCTTCCACTAGGCCACAGCCTGGGGGGTTTCCAGCCTGGAGCTCTCCAGCTCCCTTGGCCTTCCCCCAGCCCACAAACTTTTGTAGGTTAATTTTGCTTTATAAATTAAAGATATTAAAACTAATAATGTTTTGTCTAGAGATGAGCATGCTGTCTGCATAAAGTCAAATCCCGGATTCTGGCCATAAAGTTGGTAGAGATAGGTGGTGCTGCAAAGGTGATGGCATTAGCTCTCTGTGGTCTGGTCTATACGAAATGTAAGACTAGGAGAAATATTTCCATGGTTTTGTTTTGAAATTTCAGTGGAAATTCCCCCCCCCCCCCCGAAAACCCCCAAACATTCTTCTGCAAACCAATTAAAAGTCCTAATTTCCTACTGTTGCATTCTGCCTTTGGTAGCACCACTAGATGTAGTTAAGACAGGTCTCTTATTTTTACCTCCGTGTTGCCTTAACCTGTTCAGAGTAGACTGGCACGTTGGTTAGATGATGTGCTGGTAAAAGTGCTGAAGACCTGTGTCATAAACAGATAGTTAAGGGTTAATGCCTCTTTTACTTAGACTAGCTGACACCTGACCAGAGGAACCAATGGGATGTTTCAAAAGGAAGGAGGGAAGTTCCCTTTGTCTAGGTCAGTTTCAGCCGGAGTGGAAAAGATCAAGGAACCAGCCTCTTATCAGAGTAGTAAGTTTTAGAAAAGAATAAAATAGGTTTATGTTTATTTCCTTTTTGTGACTTTGTCTTTGTGCAATTTGATTATTCCTCTAGTTGCACAAAGATAAAGTCACAAAAAGAAAATAAACATAAACCTATTTATTCTTTTCTAAAACTTACTACTCTGATAAGAGGCTGGTTCCTTGATCTTTTCCACTCTGGCTGAAACTGACCTAGACAAAGGAAACTCCCCCCCTTCCTTTTGAAACATCCTGTCCCCACATTGGTTCCTCTGGTCAGGTTTCAGCTAGTGTAGGTGAACTTCTTAACCCTTTACAGGTAAAAGAGGCATTAACCCTTAACTATCGGTTTATGACACCCCCCGCAAATCTCAGACAGTGTTGGACCACACTGGCTGTGATTTTTTTCCCCCTAGAACTTTAGAATAAACAGATTAATAAAACACATGCACCTTTATATATACTACTAATTATGTAAAAACTACAAGATTTTTCACATTTCAAGGACAATTTTAACAAGTTAACTCTGGGAAACTTTAACGGGAGAGTGCATCAGCTACTTTGTTAGAAGCTCCTGAAATGTGTTGAATTTCAAAATCAAAATCTTGGAGAGCTAAACTCCACCGAAGAAGTTTTTTGTTATTTCCCTTGGTGGTATGAAGCCACTTTAGCGCAGCATGGTCAGTTTGTAGCTGGAAACGCCGTCCCCAAACGTATGGGCATAGCTTTTCCAGGGCGTACACAATGGCGTAGCATTCTCTTTCGCTGATTGCCTAGTGACTTTCCCTGTCTGACAGTTTCTTGCTGAGAAACATGACAGGATGGAATTTTTTATCCAGTCCTTCCTGCATTAAAACTGCTTCCACACCATGCTGGGATGCATCTGTGGTTACTAGGAATTGTTTGTCAAAGTCTGGGGCCCTTAGCACAGGGTCAGACATGAGTGTCGCCTTAAGCTGGTTAAAGGCCTTCTGACACTCATCAGTCCATTGAACTGCATTTGGCTGTGGTTTTTTTTTTTTTTTTTGGTCAGATCTGTCAGTGGGGCAGTGATTTGGCTGTAATGTGGTACAAATCACCTATAATATCCAGCCAGGCCTAAGAAGGATTGGACCTGTTTCTTTGACTTTGGGATAGGCCGATTTTCGATAGCATCCACTTTGGCCTTTAGGGGGTTTATAGTTCCTTGACCCACCTGGTGTCCAAGGTAAGTCACTCTGTTTTGGCCTATTTGACACTTTTTAGCCTTAACAGTCAGTCCTGTCTGCCTGATGCGCTCAAAGACCAGGTGCTCCAGGTGTTCTGCCCATGAATCAGAAAAAATGGCCACATCATTGAGGTAGGCAACTGCAGATTCTCCCAGTCTCGCTAGGAGATCATCTACAAATCTTTGGAAGGTGGCGGGTGCATTTCGCAGCCCGAAAGGGAGCACATTACATTCAGACACCCCTGCATGGGTGACGAAGGCTGACCTTTCCTTGGCAGGTTTATCTAGTGGTACTTGCCAGTATCCCTTGGTTAAGTGTAAGGTAGAGATGAATTGGGCATGTCCCAATTTCTCCAGTAGCTCATAGGTGCGTGGCATTGGATAGTTGTCGGGATGAGTTACGGTAGCCCACGCAAAAGCGTGTTTCCCCATCTGGTTTGGGAACTAGAACCACTGGAGATGCCCATGCACTGTTAGAGGGGCGTATTATACCCATCTGTAGCATGTCCTGGATCTCCCGTTTTATAGTAGTTTGGGCATGAGGTGACACCCGGTAGGGTGGGGTTCTAATTGGGTGAGCATTACCTGTGTCAATGGAGTGGTATGCCCATTCGGTCCGTCTTGGGGTGGCTGAGAACTTTGGCGCGAAGCTAGTGCACAGCTCCTTGATCTGCTGTCGCTGCAGGCGTCCAAGGGTCGTGGAGAGGTTCACCTCTTCCACGCCACCGTCACTTTTCCCTTCATAGTAGACACCTTTAGGCCACTCTGCGACATCTGCTCCCTGAGCTGTAAACTGGGAAACCTTTAATTCTCTGGAATAAAAGAGCTTAAGAGAATTAACATGGGAATTGGGAATTCTTTTGTGTACTAAGTTTTTTGCCCAGGGGAACATCCTCTGTGTTTTGAATCTGTGAGAGTCTGTGAGAGTAGCTGGCTGGTATGCTAATCTCTCCTAGAGGTTTTTTTCTTTTACTTTTCTTTTCTTTAATTAAAAGTCTTATTTTTAAGAACCTGATTGATTTTTTCCTTGTGTTAAGATCCAAGGGGTTGGATCGGTGTTCACCAGGAAATTGGTGAAGAAGGCTATCAAGACTACCCAGGGAAGGGAGTTAGTACTTGGAAGTGCTGGCAGCAAAACCAGATCTAAGCTGGTAATTCAGCTTAGGGGTTCACATGCAGGTCCTCATATCTGTACTCTAAAGTCCAGAGTGGGGGTGAACCTGTCTACACTGCAACCTTTGCTGCTGCTACAACAGTAATAAATTGCAAATCATGCATTTGCCAGTGTAGATACAGCCTGTGAGAGGATGGGTGTAGAGATGAGTAAAGTCTTGTTAAGGGTGATACCTGCAGGTTAAGATCAACATTAATAGAGTCCTGAAGTTAAGCCCTCTACCCAGGAAGGCTTGCCGTGTTCCAAGTATTATTTGTAAAAAAGTGAATAGTTGGCATGGAAACAAAGCCTTTGTAGAGTTACCCTTAATTTTATGACCCAGTCAGATTCTCCCTTCCTGGAATGTCCTACTCCATTGAATCTTTACTGCGGGGGTTTGTCCCCTAGGTCAGTAATGTAGTATGGGGAAACCTAGCCATTGGGAAGTGGCCAAAATGAGAGAACTGAAAACAAAATGTTATGCAAGCACCCTTGAGAGGTTAGCAGTACAACTGTGTTCTCCTTTCTTCAAGCTAGAGAAACATTTCTTTAAGGTGACTTGTCCCATGGACTGTCTAGTTGTCATAAGTTCTTTTTTTTTAGTAGCTCAAATGACTTCTCTTTTAAAAAAAAAAATAACTCGTGTCCTTCCCTCAAAAATAAAATGGTCTGAGGTGAGTGTAGAACAGGGTTCGGCAACCTACGGCACGCGTGCCAATGGTGGCATGTGAGCCAATTTTTAATGGCATGCGGAGGTCCGAGGGAACCCACGCCGAGGAAACTCCAGGCCAGCAGCAGGCTGAGCGGAGCTGGCGGCCAGAACCCCAGACTGGCAGCAGGCTGAGCAGGGCCCCAGCCTTGCTCAGCCCGCTGCCATCCCAGGGTCCCAGCCCCCGGTCCCGCTCAGCTCGCTGCTGGCCTGGATGGACAGAACCCCGGGCCGGCAGCGGGCTGAGCGGGGCCAGCGGCTGAAACCCCGGCTGGTACGAGCTGGCAGTGGGCTGAGCCGCCAGCCCCCCTCAGCCTACCACTGCTCTGGGTTTCCGGCTGCTGGCCCCTTGCCAGCCGGGATCCTGACCGCCAGGACCCCAGCTGGCAAGAGGCCGGCAGCTGGAACCCAGAAGTGAAAGTAAGGTGGTGCGTGCACGCTCGGAGCTGGCTGATGCTGGGGCGCTCCACTGTGGCTGGAGGCACGGCGTGTGGCACGCTCCCAGCTGGGGTCCTGCTGGCTGCTGGAACTCTCCGGCAGGCTGGCACTGGCGTCCCCGTGCACCAGGCTAAGCAGCAGGCAGTCAGGCAAGTGAAAGGGGCCAGCGGCAGGTGCGGTGGAGGTGTCCACATCCCAGCCTGTCCTGCTGTCCCTCTATCATCACTGTGGCTGGTTACCAGGGCACTACAGGCACAGCTGCAGCCCCTCGGGGGGGAAGGGAGCCGCAGGCCAGGGGGTCTTCTGCTGACGCTCCCCATTTGCCTGCAGATGCAGTGTCCCCACACAGCTGGCCCACAGCTCCCTTGGCAGGAACAGGAACAGCGTGGGGCAGGGACCCATCCAGGTAACTTGGCTGCAACCAGGACTGTCCCACACCAGACCCAAGCTCCCCCGCCCCAGACTTCCCCCCTACACACACACCGCAACCCCCTGCCTGAGTCCCTCATGCCACCCAACCCTGACTCCTGCACCCCCCATGCTCCCAGCCCTGATTCCTGCCTCATCCACATCCCTAAGTCCCTCGCACCCCACCCACCTGCCCTGAGTGCTCCACCCACACATCCCCAGCCCCTGAGCTCCTCCCCCCAAGGGGGGTTGCAATATGACAGTACCTGTAAGAAATTTAAGTTACTTTCACCCCTGCTGGAACCCCAGACCAGCGATGGACTGAGCGGAGTCAGTGGTGGGCTGAGCGGCTCATCCTGCTGCTGGTCTGGGGTTCCGGCTGCCAGCCCTGCTCAGCCCATTGCCAGCCTGGGGTACCGGCAGCCAGCCCAGGGCTCTGCTCCTGGCCTCGACCCAGCGCTCTTCAGTCACCCCCTGCTGTAGCCCACGTTGGGGAAAACTCAGCAAGGAAAAGCGAGGGCAAGGATCACACTAAACTGATAAGATCTGCATTTTAATTTTATTTTAAATGAAGCTTCAATATTTTAAAAACCTTATTTACTTTAAATACAACAATAGTTTAGTTATATAATATAGATTTATAGAGAGAGACCTTCTAAAACCGTTAAAATATATTACCGGCACGCGAAACCTTAAATTACAGTGAACTTGGCACACCACTTCAGAAAGGTTGCCTACCCCTGGTGTAGAACTTCTGGGTAGATTGACCATTTGGTGTGTCTGACCTTAGTCTCAGCAAAAAAAAAATGTGCTGTTTGCTTTGGAAAAGAGCAACATCCCCATACTGCACTGGGGTGGGGAGGGTGTGCTTAATTAGCTGTGTACATTCTCTGAAGTATGGTGGGGGCACAAATGGTTCATCAGCATCAAAAGTAGAATTTCGAGAAGCAGCTGAGTTGGATGAGCTGCTTCTGCCATTTATTAAAAGGAAGCTGGGGCACTAGTTTTCATTTTCAGCTCTGGGCTGTACATGCCAGCCAATGCGCCTGAGACTACATTCAGGTCTTGTAGCATTCCCGATAGGCAGAAAGAAATACAATTTTGCTTGTCCTGAGTGAGCATCCGACAACCAAACACCTGTCTTCCTAGTCTGCTCCCTTCATTCACATGCATTAAACCATGAATTGGTAATGTATACTGTATAGCCACCAAGTGTGTGTCTGGTGTAATGTGTTCTGTTTAGCTTGATCTACTGTATTAGTTAATTTGAACAGCAAACTTGCATTTTTCTCTACATATCAAGTGTTTAATTTATGGCATTTTTGTACTTGTGTCATGGTTTGTCAGGTCAGAAACCACAAATACAAAATTATTTTGGCTTTGACATTTAAACTTTTTTTATCAGAGATAATTATTTTCACTGCTTTAATATCGGCTGACTGCCTGATACAAACATTGGAAAATTGATTAGATAATTTGAATAATCTTTATTTTTCCACAGCTGCTTTCCTTTTTGGCCTTCATCCTTGAAGAAATTGTGGAGAGTTGTAGCCTGTGTGGTGGGCTTTATTTCTTTGAGTTTATAAGCTTCAGTGCCACCTTTCTGAGTCTCCTGATACTGATTGTGTTTTGCACCTCTGCATATGAGAGGATTGAGGAGGATAGATTAAAGGCATTGGTAAGGAACTGCTTTATTTTTAATTATTTTCGCTTCTAAATGTTAAGGTGTTTTTTGTTAAAGCAATTTAAGTTACATAACTCTTCTGTCCAGACAATATGTACTATTTGGTAACAAGACTACACAATGTTAACTGAGTTATCTTCTTTATATTAGCAACTATTTACACATTTTCACATTGGCTACGGTGAGATACAGAGTTTCAGCTCTGGGCTGTGGAACTGGAAAGATGACAGCTTGTTTTCCAGGAAAGCTGACTGCTGGTTCTAAACCTGGGATAAACGACCCAGGGTTCAGACCAAAGCAGGTGTTTCTCCTCTGTGTGCCCCTTAACTAGCTAATAACATAAAGAGCGTGAAGAAAGGGGTTAACACTGCTTGAAAAGTCACTTGACAAAATGAGTCCTATGCCAGTGAATCTCCTCCCTGCATATTAAGGTGGGTGAGGGAAGGCACAGTGAATTTTAGATAAAATTGGAAAATACTATCTGGACATACAGTAAAGATTTTCTTATGTGTGATAATAGGTTTAGTTAAGGATCAATAAGCATGTTTTATTTAACAAAAGTTCTCTTGAGCATGTGTGCGCATCTCTTTTGTTACAGCTAGGTTTCATAGATTTTTAAGTCTGCAAGGAACTATTATGAACAACTAATCTGACCTCCTGCATAACAAGGCCACATGATTTCACCCTGTAATTCCCATATTTGCATTTCTGGCTCTGCAGGAGATTGCCATGTCTGTTTCAAGATCATTTTTGTAAAGTGAATTGGGATTCTTTTGGTATGAAAAGCTATAGATAAAATCAAATTATATTTCTAAAGGGGCTGTCCTGTGTTTTCTTGTCTCTGATAAAGTGAGCAAAAAGAGTTTATAGAAGGAGGGGGGGATAGCTCAGTGGTTTGAGCATTGGCCTGCTAAACCCAGGGTTGTGAGTTCAATCCTTGAGGGGGCCACTTAGGGATCTGGGACAAAAATCAGTACTAGTGAAGGCAGGGGGCTGGACTTGATGACCTTTCAAGGTCCCTTCCAGTTCTAGAAGATAGGTATATCTCCAATTATTATTATTTATTATTATTATAACTTCTAAAACAAGAAGTGCAGGTTTTCCCCCTGGTATTGCCTTAAGAAGTAAAAATGAGTAGAGGGGAAGAACAAATCAGAACTCACAAAATGTAAGACCAGGAGAAATATTTGCATGTGTTTTTGTTTGTTTTTTGTTTTTAAATTTCAGTGGAAACTTTTTTTTTCCCCAAAAAAACAAACCTTCTGCAACCCAAACATGGCAACACTGAGAACCTGTAATGAAAAGTAAATTAGATTATTAAAACTGGGAATTCTTATAATCTGTTGTGCTAGTGGCATAGGTAAGATGTGTGTTTTAATGAGATTTTTAAAAGTGACTATGTCCTTTTCAACTAAAATATAAATGAGTCATCTCCACCACACATGAACACACATACCCATTTGAAACTCATTCTACCTCCCTTTCTGGGGTTTTCCTTTATTCTTAACTTAAAACAATAAATCTAAACTTTCACCTGAGTTTTCCTCTGAACTCCCTGTTTCTAGGGTTTGGCTTTGAAATACCTCCTCTCTTGCCCTTTAGACTCTCGTTTTATTGAGCTGGAGCTATTGAGGCCCATTTAGTTTTGCCCTTGGGGTGGATCAGCAACATAGATCTGCATTTTCAGGCAGAGTCCTAGGACTTGGCATTCTGTCACACAAACTAATATTAAATGATATTATAGCCTCTATAGAGTGCAGTTTGTTGCCAGCACGTAATACTGGGATCCCTGTCTATCACATGGATTCACCCTGTAGAATATTTCATTTAATTACTTGGAACTTGCCTGTTTCCCTAATCTAATGTACAGAAATGTTTTCTTACCTCATGTCATCCTCCACCTCTTTCAGAGGCCAGTTATGCTCAGAATGCTTTTGAATTTCAGAAAATACAATATTGGCAAGAACACTATTTTGTGTTGTGAGCATCCACCTAACTTAAGAATTGTGTCATATAGCAAACAATATGTAGATTCTTTGACTGAAGGCATAAAGGTAGGAGAGTATCAGTACCAAGAGATCTGAATGAATGCACTTTTTTTTTTTTTAAGGATAAAATAAGATTTTTATTTATAGTCTCATAGTAAAGGGGAAGCCTTAACTTGCAAGACACTTCTGGGGCAGTATGTACAACATACTTCAGCTTCGCCCGAGGGAGCCAGGCTCTGGCCAGGAGCCTGCTACATGGTGTGCACTAGAGATCAGAGAACGCCACACTCGTAAGGCTCCCTTTTCCCCAAGGCCTCTAAGAACTTAATGAAACTACAATAGCTAAACAGACTTCTCTTGAATGTGGAATGTGCTGAGAGAATTTAGATGGATGTGAGTGAGGTAGGAAGGGGGAAGGCATAGAAAGAATAGTATGTCTTGCAGACTCCTTTCACATTGCTGCAGTTGACCGTTGTGCTGTATATAATTAGAAATATACATGTTTTCTAGATTTATAATAGTGCCAGGTTTCACATATGATTTCACTGTCTGATTAACTTGGGCATTTTTAATATACTGGTTCCTTTACCAACCAGTGCCTCCACTAGTTTGTAATTTTCTCTTTTTTTTTGTTATGATTGCAGGATTTCTGGGTCACTACAGTAGTGGGAGTTCTCTTTTTTGTAGCTTCCATTGTGTTTGCTGCAACCAATGACAAGTCATCTGTTGAAACTGTTGCAATTGTAAGTATGTGAAAACACCCCGGACTCTGTACCATGTTAAACCTTCAGTCCTCTGCTCAAGGTTTAGATGAAGGGACGCTCTGGCCAGGTTGTGGGCAGAAAACAGAAGGCAATGCATTTGTTGAGGTAAGGATGCAGGAAGAGGTGGCTACCTCAGGGCTCCTAAGACCTGGTACATCAACCTCTGCTACAACAGAGTGTGGGAGAACCACATGATGGGCACATTCTCCAGCTGTGGTCTTCATAAGGTTTGCTGGAAGCTTGGTGCACCCTAGGAGCTCCATAATATTGTGGATGCTGGGAAAAGCTCTTAGTCCCTTCAGTTAGCTTTGCAACCTTGGCCCTATGTTTTCTGGCCCCTCCATGGGTCACTATCCTCATTTCACCCTTCCCTCTGACCGTGGCCCCCAAGGTTCTACACCTTTTCTCTCAGACTCACCAGGGTTTGTTCTTGTTTTCTCCACAACAAAGAGACACCCGTGACTGGCCCATGCCAGCCGACTCAGGCTCGGGGGGGCTTGGACTGCCGTGCTGTTTCATTGCTGTGTAGATGTCTGGACTTGGGCTGGAGCCCAGGCTTTAGGACTCTGCGAGCTGAGGCCAGAGGTGGAGAGGGAACGAGGCTGGGCTGGAGGCAGAGCACGGGTTGGAGCGGAGCTGAGGCTGAGATCTGAGCTGGTCTGAGGGCAGAGTGGGGCTGGGTGGCGCGCCCTCCCTGCCCCGTCATGGGGGCTGGCCCGGGCCCTGCCACACGCCCCTCCCCCCCGAATGTTCCTCCACACCCCCATATGGGGGCACATACCCCAGTTTGGGGACCACTATCCTAGGGACTCTAGAACATTCTCATAAAGGCTGAGTGGGGAGTGGTAACAGCCATACAGCTGGGGAGTCAGTTATAGCAGGGAGGATACTTGCAGAGTTCAAGTGTGCAGAATATTCAGAGCATCTAGGAAGCTGTATGGTACCAGAAATAGTTCGACGAGCAGCAGGGCATGTAGCTCACAAGGAACACTGGAGGCTCTGCAGTTCTGGGATTCATGTGAAGAAGTCATAGTGTCTCGCTTCTCCAGCACGCTTTTTAAAGAGTCTTCATATTATTTTTGTGCTAAATTATAAAGCATCAAAATCAAAGAACATTCTTCTTGAATAAAGATTCATTAGAAAAGTAAAGAACTCTGATCCTATAATCAGAATGATCTTAGAATTTACAGGAAGAATACGTTTACCTTCTGTAATATTCATTTGTGTGTCAAATACTAACACAGACACTTTCATGGCTCCTCCTCCCTCCCTCCCTCCCCCGCAGAGCAGGGAGATGGAAGAATTCTTTCACTCTTAGATCTAATTGTTTATATTCTATTGTGTTGGCTCAAATCAACGGTATAAAACTTAACTCTCTGAAACTTCACTGAATCCCGTTAATGCTCAGGCACCAGTTTGACTCATTTTTAGTTGGCCTTGACTATATCTCTACTATGCTACTGCCTCACCCAACACTTTAAAAAAAAAATAGCATTAATCTCTGCTTCTAAGCTAGTATGTAAAAAGTTTTTACTCTGAATTCCTTGCAGTCAAACAGTAAGGTCCTGTACCATGCACACCTGATCCAAGAAATAAAAACTATAAAGTACAAAACATGTCACTATGATTTCTGATCTTTCTGTAAAGAACTGAACCACTGACTTCAAAAGACTGGAGACTGAATGTATATAGAAATACTACAGGAAAGCTGGGAAGGGGAGAGGTTGCATGAAGAAGATTGCTTGTTCTCTTGCTTCAGGTTCTCAATCAAAGTTGGAATATTATTAATGTTTATGTATACATTTTAAATAACTGTTTCTTTCACATTCACAGGTGTTTGGCTTTTTCGCAAGTATAGGATTTCTAGCTGATGGTATTCAAATATTTATGGAGAAACGTAAAGTGAAGGAAAATAAATTGGAGAACACTGGCAACACACACAACACACCAGAAAATCAGCCGCTGAATAACTAAAGCTAAACTTTAAAAAAAGTCCTTTAATTTCTGAGAGTTAAATTAATCAAGATGAAATACTTTCATTTCCCTACTTATTTCACTGCATTGAGGGTAACTTTGTCTTCTCTCTCTTTTGCTAGCCAGCTTTGTACAAGTCTGACCCAATCATAAGCTTTTATAGACTCTTAAGTTTTTTAACAATAGTATGTTGAGCATCAGGGTTTGTAATATTCTCCATCTAACTTGTCCTGACTAATAATTGTTAGAGGGACATTCTAAAAGGAAGATATTGCCTCCAAATAGATTTTTTTTTATTTAAACATAAAATAGACATCAGTAACTGAAAGCACTGAGACTTCTGAGAAGAATGACTGTAATACAGGCAAACTCATCAGGCTTAAATTCTGAGTTATGTTTTTAAAATATTTAAATTTTATGTAAATACAGCAGGCTAGAATTAGAATTCTGTTGCATTAATTCACACCTACCTATGTTGGTGATATCCAGCTTCTTGCCTCTGATACTAAGAATGACTTAGTACAGGGGTTCTCAAACTGGGGGTCGGGACCCCTCAGAGGTTTGCGAGGTTATTACATGGGGGTCACAAGCTGTCAGCCTCCACCTCAAGCCCCGCTTTGCCTCCAGCATTTATAATGGTGTTAAATATATAAAAACATGTTTTTAATGTATAAGGGGGGTCGCACTCAGAGGCTTGCTGTGTGAAAGGGCTCACCAATACAAAAGTCGGAGAACCCCTGACTTAGTACAATAAAATCCCTTTCTTGTTTTATCGGTTAAACTGTGAATGTAAAAGGGAAACTAAATTTTGCAATCTCATAGAGGTTTCTATCCTCAAATGAGTTGTTGTTTACTTTGATTTTATCTTGTGTGTCTTACTCCATACTTCTAGATTTGGTTTTGTGTCTCTGAAAGTCACTGCTCTTTTTTAAAGGCAGTCGGTAAAACAGATACAGCTAGCTTGTGTGTATTTGATAGTCAAGTGGTGTATCACAGAGTGACTTTTGCACTCCATATATGTGGAAGTTTAAAGCTGTAAGCGATGCATTCTTTAAAAATATCGTTAAACCCATTAAAGAAAGAAGAAATTTGAAAATTAGCCTTAAGAGGAAAGGTTAAGAGGCCAATATTTTCAGCCTAGAGGAAAGAAAACTGAGAGGAGACTAACTGCCTACAAACAGTTAAAGGCAGGGGTGAGCTGCAGACGGTTCGCAACAGTTCGCGCGAACCGTTTGCTAAAATTAGACGCCGGACAGAGAACCGGATGCTAAAGTTCTCTGTCCGGCGTCTCCACCTCCTGCCATGAAGCTCCTCCTTGCTTCTCCTCCCCCACGGCTTCCCGCGAATCAGCTGTTCGCGCGGGAAGCCTGGGAGGGCTGAGAAGCAAGCAGGCTTCCCCGGCCCAGGAAGACGACCCTAAGGTAGGAAACTAGGGGGGCGTGTGCCCCGGCTGGTCCCTGGCCGCGGCCCGTCCCCGCCTCCCCGGCCGCGACCCTGCCCGGCCCCGCGTCAACGACTCCCCCCGAACCCCTCCCCGGCCGCCCGGCTCCGGCTGCACCCCCCTCCGGCCCTGCCGTGCCCCCACCTACCGTCCCCGTGCCCCCACGCACCCCCCGTCCCCGACCCTCCCTGGCCGCGTTCCCGGCCGCGACCCTGCCCGGCCCCCCCCCGGCCCCGGGTCCCCGCCCGACCCTCACCGGCCTCCCTGGCCGCGTCCCCCCCCGCGTTCCCGGCCGTGACCCTGCCCGGACACCCGCGCCCCCCCCCCGTCCCTGGGTCCCCGCACGACCCTCCCTGGCCGCGTCTCCCCCCCCCCCCCGGCGTTCCCGGCCCCGCGTTTGCGGCCCTGCCCGTTCCTGGGTCCCCGCCCGACCCTCACCGGCTGCGGCACGGCCCCGCGTCCCCGACCCCCCCCCCCCCCGAACCTTTCCCCGGCCGCACCCCCCCCGGCCCTGCCGTGCCCCCACCTACCGGGATGCTCGGTTCTGGACACGGCCCCCCACCTCCAGCCCGGCCTGGCCCCGTGGCTCCAGCCGCCCCTGCTGTTTTGCCAGGGGGCCGGGCTCCGGCAGCGTGGGTCTGGGCGTGGCGGCGGCCCCGGCTGCCCGGCTCCAGCTCTGGCCGCAGCCCTCCCTGGCTCCACCTGGCCAGCCACCTGGCTCCGGCCGCTGGGCTCCCGCCGCATCCTCCGGCTCTGGCCGTGCGACTCCTGTCCTGGCCCAGCCACGTCCAGGCAGCGCGGTAAGGGGGCAGGGAGGGGGTGTTGGAGAGAGGGTAGGGGAGTTTGGGGGTGGGGGGGTCAGAGGGCAGGGAACAGGGGGATTGAATGGGGGCAAGGGTCCGGGGGAGCAGTCAGGAAAGAGCAGGGTTGGATGAGGTGGTGGGGGCACTCAGGGACAGAGAGAAGGGGTAGTTGTATGGGGTAGGGGTTCTGGGGGCCATTGAGAATGAGAGGAGGGGTTGGGTGGGGCGGCAAGGGGCAGTCGGGACAGGGAAGGGGGGATGGGTCAGGGGTCTCGGAGTGTGTGTGTCAAGGAACATGAGGGGTTGGATGGGGCACGACCCCCCCCCCCGGAGGGGGGGGGGGGAAGGAGGGAACCCGTTGTTAAAATTTTGGAGGGAGGAGGGAACCCGTGGTTAAAAATTTGGCAGCTCATCACTGGTTAAAGGGATATATTTAAAAAAAAAGAGGGAGCAGGGACCAATTAATCCTTTCAGTTCACAAGGGCAGCACAAAAAGTAATTAGCTTAAGTTTTTCCAGGGAAAGTTTAACTTAAAAATAAAATAATGAAACGTTGGCACCGTCCCAGTGCACATCACACATACTGTTAATGACATACAGTTTGTCCATGTGGAGTTGAAGATGAATGGTCATGAAAGTTGATTATTGTTTGTCCTTGGTCCTGCATGCAGCTCAGTTGGTGAACGGATAAATAAGGAAGCAAGCAGTTGTATAAACTTCTAGACTTAGGACAGCAGCCCCTGGGATGAAAAGGGAAGCTATTAGTGAGCAGCGGGTTAGGCACAAGCAGTGCAAGGATGCGAAAGACCAGACCGGTTGAGTCACATATGCAGGGCAGTGGTGAAAAGGCATTCTTCAGATGTTTGAAGGGTGGGGTTTTTTGCAGATTTTTTTTTTTCCTGTGGGAGGGGAAAACGAGATTCTTACACCTGCAACGGAGGGTTATGTAAGCAGGATAAATTGTAGTAAACTTCCAAGAGAGCATGAGGTGCCAAAATTTAACCAAAAAAACCCCAACCCAAAACACTAGTATCTTAGAGGCCTCATTATGTAAAACTAGTTTGTTGTCTGACTTTTCATGACACTTGCCATGTCTTCCATGATTTGAGACTATTAGCATCACTTTCCCAAAATGTGTTATGTCAAACCTACAGCCCTTTAAATCGTTGAGGCGGCACTGGGACGAACCCCTCTAGGAACAGGTTGTCTTCTACTCTTGCCCTATTTTGAGGACAGAGTAGTAAGGGCTTTAAAGTATTGTAAGTGAAATCGGAGGCTTTTTCTAAGGCTGCTACTTTCAGATGATCAGACATAATATGGTTGTAATGGTCTCCCTTTGTTAAATGTGACAGCTCACGAAGCGTTGATCCTGTTTGTGAAAGAAATCTGACACCAACACTACATTTTGCTGAAGGAATGCGGTTAGGTGGTGTAGAGCAGCAAGCTTAGCCTGAAGCTTACATTCAGAATAAAGGTTCGCTTTCCTTAGTGAAATTTCCTCATTTCTGAATGAAACGTGCTTGCTTAAGACGGACGTATTTATTTTCTCTGTACATCTGTACTTAAGGACCTACTGTCTCCTCACATGTATAGAACAGCTGTTGCCATCACTGGTAGTTACGTGCATAATAAGAGAGATAACTTTAAGTTACCTTTACAAGCAATACCCCTGAAAATATAAAACTTCCCAGTATTGGGGATCTCTGTCATACTGTGGAAGTCCTTCATTTAGAACCACTACAATGAATATCATTAATCTTTGGCTCCATCCTGTTTTGTTAATTTCTCTGTGCATGGTTTTTACTACAGTTTTACTTTTTGCATCAAAAGTGGCTATAAACACTGATCTTAAAAATAAAGACCTTGCTATAAGTAGAAAGTAGCATTCAGTCCACCCCCTTGTTATGTCGGGACTATTCCCTGCAGTGTGGGTTCCTAGTGTGTTGTCCAGTTTTAGTTTTAAATGTCCCAAGCAATGGGGCTTCCACCACTCTCCACAACAGATGGGTGACCTCATACAGATTTGAGTGTCACCTTATTTCTTTCTAAAATAAGAGGCTGAAAATGCCTTTTTCCAATAGAAAGGAATGAAAAACATTTATTATCAATTATGTCATGAAAAGGGAACGGATAATGTTTAGGAACTAGTTAGCTCTATTTTCTAAACTGCCATAGGCGTTCTCTGGGAAATGCAAGGCCCACTACCCTCAAAAGCACACCCAATTCTTGTCAGACTCGCAGTCTCTCTCATGTGGCAATAGAGTGCTACCACTAGACCAGCCTGGAATTGGGTTCAAGTGAGTTTATGCACATTGTAGTGGACATACAGAACTGGAATTACTAACTTAAAATGGTGTGTGCATGTGTGGTGTTGGCATAAGTTTTATGAGCATGATGTTGGTCTAAAACTCTTCATTTTTGTTTTTAAAGACTTTGGGATTACAACTCTTGTTTGAAGAAAGAACAGGAGTACTTGTGGCACCTTAGAGACTAACAAATTTATTTGAGCATAAGCTTTCGTGGGCTAGAGCCCACTTCATCGGATGCATGTAGTGGAAAATACAGTAGGAAGATTGTTCTCTGTGTAAGATATATACACAATCTTCCTACTGTATTTTCCACTACATGCATCCGATGAAGTGGGTCTGTAGCCCATGAAAGCTTATGCCCAAATACATTTGTTAGTCTCTAAAGTGCCACAAGTACTCCTGTTCTTTTTGCAGATACAGACTAACACGGCTGCTACTCTGAAACTCTTGTTTGAGTTTCTTTAAGTGAACCTATGAAGACTGAGCATATAACTTTTTCATAGATATTTGGAAGCAATTTTTACCAACTACTGTAGAAACCATATAAATAGAAAAGAGCTGGATGTAAGGCCTTCAGAACCCAGCCACACTTGTACGTTGGCTGGAGTGAGACTTTATTGCTGTAAAAATGGTTTTGAATTTTTTTCACTCTAAAAAAATATCCTATTTGATGTTTTTTTTGTCAGACTCAACTCTTTGTGCTCCCCCCCCCTTTTCTTTTAAAATTAGGCTTGGTCACAAAAGTGGAGAGGGGCAGTTTTAAGCAGGATTAAATGTCCCTGCAAAAATTCTTGCTTAATCAGTAATAAAATCTGTGGAAGAGAGTAATTACTATAGGAAGCCTACCTGTGCATTATGTCCTATCGCCAAGAGAGGGTCATCAGTAGTTGTCTATGGGATTATGGGCCTGCTGCCATTACTGTTGAGAGACTTAAACCTATTGCAATGGATCCTTCTCAGACACCAGAAGCACCTGAAAATTCCATGGTGACAAAGCTTCCCAATTTCACCCTCCACACCTGGAAAGAAGTGAACTATCTTACACTATTCCCAGAGTTCTGCAAAAGATGTTTTGACATAACAGCATTTGCCATCATGTTGATTTTTAGTTCCATTCAAAGCACAGAAACCAACTCGTACAAGAGAAATACAAAACTTCCAGTAAAGGGAAACAGTTTGTGAGGTTCTTTAAAAAGTATGTATTACTGATTGCCACAGCAAATTAGCTGGATAGTGTTCTATTTAAGATATAAAATGTATGTCTAAAAACACCTTTGAATATGTTCATTTGTTGCTGTACATGTGTAATGTATATCTAGATAATTTTTAACTGTCAAATTTAATTTGTATTTTCATTGCTTTGAGATTTAAGGAGGGTTTTTTTTTAATATTTACTGGGTTAGGAAAATATAATGGTTGTATAATTATGTACAGTTCTTTGGCCTGTACCGCAAATGCCTTGAAATTCCAGTTGAAGTTTTTCAAAATAGTTAAAGAATTTTCCATTCTAAACCTATGGCCTTTTGAATGTGCTATGCTTTTTTACTGGATTTCTAAAATATTTTAATAATTTTAAATAAAATATTAGTAAGTAACTTGCTTACAGTCTCTCATCTCATCTACTAATAATTTGGCATTAGTATCCACTTCTGCTAGAGGAAAATGAAGGAAATTACTTCCTCCTTTGTTTCTAGTTAGGGCCATTTGCCATTTGATGGAGAGGGCTTCCGTTGTCCTTGGACTGGGGAGAAGTGTTCATCTTAGTCTTACGAAGTTGGATATTTTCAATGGAAGTTCCCACAAATTATCGTCTGAAATATGCTTAATATTTGTGACATTGAAAAATAGTGCTAAAATGGCTTGTATTAAGAAGGCTCAGAAACGAAAAGGTAGTTGTAGGGATGCATTTATCCTAGTTTAGAGAAGAATGATCAAACTACTCAGCTGGGTAAGATTGAAATTAGATGTCAGTTTTGAAAATGCTTCTCTAAGTGCTAAAAAATTCTAAGTCAAACATGCAGGTTTTTGGGGAAATAGTTTTTAATGTTTTTCTCCTATTTCTGTTTTCATTGTTCTGTAAGTTCCTTCCAATCCACCAAGTCTGTTATGTTATTGCTCCCATGTAATGGTGACAGAGATGCACCTTTCTCTCTAAGGCTTCTTTTTTACTTATTTTTTCGCAAACCATGTGAGCATGGTATAACTACACACCTTTTTCTTCACCATATGCATTGAAATTGGTATAAAGGGTGAAGTGTACCTCAGTTTTTTGTACCATGAGGGGTGAAACCTGTCTCCGCTGAAGTCAATGGGGCCTTGGTTTTCAGATGAACGTATCAGTCAGCATTCTGTTAAGGATTGCTGGGACAAAAAAAAATTCTTGTGAATTTGAAAAGGGTTTAACTTGAGAAAAGTGTGACTGGAACAATTAGCCACAAGCACAAGAAATAAAGCACAATAATGTAACGGAAGAGTAACAGCTGTGGATTTATAGATAATGAACGTAACTTGAGTAGTGGGAAGGGCAATGCAGTTTGTTCTCAAGTACAAAGTCCATATTACTATTGACATACTGAGACACAGCAGGGCTTTGTCCCTGAGTAACTCCTGTACAGTCAGTGGAGTTACACCAGTGTAACAAAGCAGAATATGCCTTTAATCTGTTGGCTCACTAGATAATATGCAAGTAGCACCTGTATGCTATGATTCATCCATCTGCAATTAATTGCAGAGGTTTCTTTAGGGTAGGAGGGAGAGCTTCCTCTTTAGAGCAAGGAGCACGACATGCCACCTACGCGCTCATGCAATGCAACTTGTCCTTCCTCTCTAACACTGAAGAGTGGACACCAAGCGGATCAATCACATGGTTTTATTCCTAGTGAATTCAAAGGAGCAATTTCTCAATCTCTTAGACACATGGGCGACACACATAGGTTTGTGTGTTAAGCTGTCAACATTTCTCAGAATGATATTCAGGTTAGATGTGGCCTTCTGCTTCCTGGTAAGCTGCCAATGTACCCTCCATTGTACAGGCTGGGCACAGCCATCAGGGTAAACCCTAGGTTTCTTTGAACCCTATGTATAGTGATAGGATATAGATAGGACCTATGTGTGTTTACACAGAGGTGGAAGGACCTGGTCATAATCACAGCACATCCCGCTTTTCACTATTCCTGTCTGTATGAGATCTTCCCTACTTCTGCAATTATGCCATGCTTACTTTCTCACCCACCAGCTTGAGACTGTTGGTATGAGCTTGACACAGACACAGAGAGAGAGAGAGTCAGGCCAGGAGATGAAGAGCAGCTCCTGGTGATGGTGGCTGAGAAATTCCCTATCAGCTGAGGCCCACAGGTGTTGGAGTGAGATGAGACCATAGATGAAGAAATGATGGTGACCAAGCTTGGGGGGTAGGGAGTGTGTGTCTGTGAAAAAGAAGTTGGTGGTTGGGTCATAGAGACCTAAACCCCTCAATATACTGTACCTATAAAATTACTTCTCCCCCTTTTGACTAAATCCATCCCTTGTAAAGTCTATGGCCTTTAATGTTTTGTTTTCCATTAACTTTCAAAACTGTGCTTTGGAAGAATCCTTATGAGATTTCTGAAGGAGCCTATGGGAATTAGGGGCACACATCCCACTGACTTTCAATAAGACTTGTACTCCTAAATCATGTGAATGTTTGATACTCTTCTTTATCTGCCTGTCCCCTGAGCAAGCCAGGCTTTCTTAGATCAGCTTATTCAGACTAGTCCCATGTATACTTTTAATTCAGTCAATATACTAATAAGAATCTTCTTTCTTCCTCCTCAAAGGAGCTGGGCAGTTGTGTGTGTGCTCCAAGCAGCCAGAATAGCTTGGGCTCTCCCATTTGAAGAGGATGTTAGCTTTAGGCCTTTTTTGTAGTCTGTGCAGCTGCCTCTATTTTGCTGGAAATGTTTGTCAATTAAAGCAATTACCATTTGGTGCTGAGAAAGTGAGCTAGTTTTAAGTGCCCTTTATTCCTGGATTCTTCTTCTGTTGGCACAAAGGAGCCTTCTGCTTTCTGTGTGGTTACCCACCCTCCAAATGTTAGAGGCTGCATGTACGTTCTGTCAGGTCCTATGTGCTGTCAGCCCAGGCCACTGTTTTCATAGGTTACATTAATAAGCCAGCAGAGAAAGCTGCAGCAGAAGTTTGTCCACAAGAGGGCAAAAGAAACCCATCAATGAGAATTGCTTGGTATTAACTTTCAAAGTCCTTCCCTGCCCCTTTCTAGTTTTACATTAGTTTTGGTTTAACCTCACAATCCTTCTCTTGGTGAGTGTGGCTAAATGAGCATACTTGATATTTTACTAGTGTGAACTGATTTCTAACCTGTAACTCTAGGCCTTTTGAAAACGAAAGGATCAGTTCAATGATTTTCCAGGGAGGGTTTTCAGGTGTGTGTGTGGGCGAAGGGGGGGGGGGGCTTTTTATCTTCTGCTAGGTGGAAAAATTTTTTTTTTTTAAATGGGATCAACTTGGGGTAGGGCCTCCGATGTCTGTAACTATTACTGCACCTTCTGTGGTTTCATTCCCCATGCTTCAGTAGAAACACAGAGGTTAGCAGAGTCATCATGCACTATCTGACTTTCGTTTTGGTACAGTGATACAGCTTTTGCCATTTTCACCTTGTGACGCAGAAAAATTGCCATGACCATACAGCAGCCCTAATTACAGGGATGATGAGATCATATGAACTAGTAATTAGTTGACTGTAGGAGGGAAACAGGACTTGTGCTGCAACAGAAAAAAACATGCCTTTTTTAAAAATTATTAAAATCAAAGTCCCAATGTGAAGGCTGGAGCGGGGAGAGGACTTTCCTCTTTGGCAGGCAAGGCCTAGTGCTCTAGCACTCCTTTAGCTTGCTTTCCATCACCCTCACAGCTAGACTAATGCATAGTAAATAGCAAAGCAGAGCCAATTCTGTTGGGTATTTATTACCAGATGGGAAAGGGCAATGACTTTTCTGTGTTGTATCAAATATGTGTGCATTGCTGCAGCTGGGGTATGCTTAATAACTGCCATGAAGCCCCTCACTCAAACTTATCTTAAGTAGAGTACCTGGTTCATAATGTGTTCTGCAGATGGCTCAGCAGTATAGACAACTGGGTCTGGCACTCAGATTTCTCACCAAGTATTTAATAACTGACTAGTCAGCAGCCAGAATTGCTTGTCTTTAGCATATATGCATGTACACTCATGCTTTCTTGGACTGTTGGTACAAGCACAGGCAGGACATGAAATTCACCATGGTGTACAGTTCAATCAGTGCCCATTGTGCAGACAGGACCCAGGTGTGCTTTACCCCAGTGTTTTCTAGCCCCATTCAGAATAGGGGGTTGGTTGCTAAAAACACCTACCTTCTGTCTGCACTCCAGTCTCTATTGTTGCTTCCACCGGTGGTAGAACAAGAGTGGGAAGATGGCCCAAAATTCTCAATGCAGATACCTGCATGTTTGTTTCTGAGCTGCAGTTAATCACCTGCTCTCTTATTTGCTTCAGGCTGGTAACCAAACCGATGATGTTACATCAGTGTAACGAGCACCAGAGCTGTGCGTCTGCACTGCCCAGTCTGTTTGGCTGTAGGTATGCTTTGTGAGGTTGGAGGGCAGCAGAGAGCCCGTGGAGGTGTTCAATCAGGCCCACAGTTCCTGAAGCAGTGGCTTATGGGAGATTTTAGCAAGGAAATGTGGGAGCAGGGGTTTGACTTCCTGGGCCGCTTACCTGGGTTTCAGGTCATATCCTCCACATGGAAGCCAGAAGTGTATTGTGTCCATTTTTATTTATAGTAATACAGCAGCAAAGCAGCAGGTGGAATTATATACACAGGCCAGAAGGCAATGAGTGATTGATACTCAGTTTGAGATAAGCCCCTCCACCCTCCCCGCATGCTATATTAAACCTCATTGTCATTACACTTTATGACAATACCAAATTTTAATAAAGCTCTGACTACTGGGATAAAGTGGATGCAGAGATTTGGCTTCAGGGCCTGTAAGATTCATGTGGCTGAGCAAAGGACATAATACTTTGATAAAAACAACAAACTTGGCTAATTTAGGTCAATTTATATTCCGGGCAGTAGGATTCTTATTCAGTAAAGTGTGTTTATGAGTCAACAAAATGATGTTCCTAGCTTAATAGGGTTTGGATCTAACTGTAAAGCACTCAGGTCTGACAAACTACTGAACAGCACCACCCCTATAGTGCTGAAATTGTGGCAATTAAAGCTATGTGCTTGGTTTGGTCATGGTTCATGAAGAAGAAAGCCATGCATGAGTAGAGGACCGGAGCTGGTCTAAACTTACATTGGCATAGCTACGGTTCAGTGTGAAAAATCCACATGCCTCAGAGCACGTAGCTATGTCAGCCTAACCCCTGCTGTAGACAGCCCTAGCTGGATAGAATTTCTCTGTCAACCTAACTACCAGCTCTTGGGGAGGTGGATAAACATGCGGTACTGCAGTAAGTGCCTGCACGGCAGGTGCACAGCTGCAAGCCTGTAGCATTTTCAGTGTGGACAGAGCCTTAGAATGTCTCTTGCTGATAGCCAGAGCCTTTAGATAGGCATACACTATCCAGCTTCTGTTCGTGTGTGCTAAGCTCTTCTGGATCATTGATATACTGCTAACAGCAGTTGGTGATGGGTGCTCAAGGCTCAAAGAGGCCCCTCTCCATGAAAGGCCTACAGTCTTGTTAGCTTTAACAGTGCCAGGCTCTGAGACCCGAGTGAAGTGATGTGTGTAAGATAAACTGTACTAAACACACACAGGTAATCTGGTCCTTCAGTGGTTCAGCTGTTGCAGCCAAAGAAACAATAACTGACACAATAACAGTAGGAAATGTGAACCAGCCCAGGACAAAGGTTTTGTGCAAAAAAAAAAAAAAGTGTGATGTATTGCACATCCTAAAGAAGAGCAGGTGTACAGGACAACCAGACCATTTTTGAACTTCATTGCTGGGGTGAATGGCCCACCTGGTTCTTGTGCTTTGGGCAGCCAGTTCCTGCCAGTCCTCTTGGCCAACGTGCAGGTCACCGATAAGGTTTTTATTACATTGTTCCTATACAAAGGAATCCCTCACTGCTTTTCTTCAAGCACAGTTGTAACTCTGCAAGAGTGGTTTTTCTAAACAAATCATCAGAATAAACATTGATAGACTAGACCAGGTTAACCACATAACAGTTCTGTACACTCAGAGCACTTTGGACCCTTTTTGATACACTAATGGCTTTTAGCTACACAACCTGTTCACAGATGTGTGTTTTCTCATCATGAGACAAACTGCAAAACCAATCTGAGGCCTTCGGTCCCTCCTCAAAACCAGCCCTTTGCTCATTCCTGTCCCCCTGCACGCTTCCTCTTGCACTTAGGCCTTGTTTGTCCCTGTCTTCCAGAGTCAGGGACAGAGATACTCTTTTCCCACCTCTAAACAATAATATAGGGACCCACTTACAGCCACCAGCGTAGCATGTGGGGGCACTCACTCCTCTCTGATCTCTCCCTCTGCTGCTGGCAGGTTGATGTAGAATCAGGCTCCAGCGCTGCTGCTCCTCCCTTGGGCTGCAAGCAGGCGGTAGATGGCAGTTCACAAATACCCCTGCTGCACAAGAAGGGGAGGCACTGGCCTGAGCGTCATGCCCTACCAGCGGTTGGTGTCTGCTTTGGTCTTGTGTGGAGCAGTTTCCTTCACTTCCTCCTCCCCACCCTGGCTCCTGCACTCCATCGGCCACCATTGAGCTTGAGGGCACTGGGAACCAACACAGGCTCTGAGGTGGGACCTACGCAAAGTACCCTGAGGGTGAGCCCTCCACTTGATGAGAGTTCCTGATAGGTCTAAGTGGAAATATAGCCCAGTGCCCTGATATGCCTAAGAGGGACAACAGGCGACAGGCACCAAAAGAGTGTGCTAAGCTTTAACCAGAACATCGACAGCAGTGTGTATAAGCCATGCAGCCTGATTGTCACCTCAAACGGTGGTATATACATCTTAGAGCAGGATGCCCCCACTTTACCCAGCTGAGTGTTGCATTATCACCTTGATAGAGCATAAAGCCTGAAACTCCTTAAGTGTAAATAGACCAGGCTGCATCTTTCCTCCTGTACGGGCTATGGAGCCTACAGGTCCGAGCAGTAAATACTTCATCTTAAGGTACGTGATTCAGCTGCAAATTGATGCCGCCTTCCTCACGCTCAGGTTATGATTCGTAACATTCTCCTTTGGCTTTAGCAGAATGTATACTCAGAAGGAAAGAGGATGTGAAATATGAAAATAATGGACGAGAAAGGCTCAAAAGAAGCACTTCTCCAGCTCTATCTTGTTGCTCCTTCAGCTGTGCAACAACTTGATGAGTGGCAATATTTGTTAGCATCTTCATTACCATAGTTATGACAGGTGAGCACAGGCAGGGAGTCTCATTTAACTGTCAAGTTGGAATTCTGTAGTGAGCAATGTGTTTCTACACCCCACTGAAAATCCTTCACTCACAGTATCTGCATCAGCTACCATTGTTTGGTATCATCTCTGGAATTCTCCTAGCCTTCTTTGTCAGAGGCCACATGCTAACTACACTCGCATAGGGATTTGCTCTTCAAGGGTGCATGTTTGACACAGTAATCTGCTGCTCCTCCTCAGCCCTTTTTTGAAGAATGTTTCTCAACTGCTTTTACAGAACACATGCAACCGCTATTTGAAAGGTGCGCAATGAAAAACTGAACAATTTTAAAGCAATTAAAAGGAGAATTAAGCTGTCACAAACTGCATAGGCATCCTCTAACCACAAAGGCTCATTCTCAAGCCATAATCTTCTACAAGACAAATGTATCATTCATTTTTAAACACTTGTATTCAATATTATACAGCAAATTCACAGCATTTTGTTCTGCATACAGATGCAAGCCAAAGGGGGAGTTTCCATTAGTTCTCCAGAAAACACATTTCAAGCCATCACAGAATGATATCCAGCAATGCTATGGCCTTTAGGGTGCATTGAACTCCTAGTTGGGGATTTTTTCAACCTGTGGCAGGGGGAGGTGTCACCAATGGCAGTGCAGCACAGGGATCAGTGACATGATTGCAGTATGGAGGAAAGCTGTCTAGGAAGGTGAATGGACTGAGAACTGTGGGAACCTGCTTTGTTCTGAGAGATCTCAGCTTCTTGTTAGAACTCTCGGCTAATCGCTGCTTGCCTTCAGGCTATTCTGTTTGGCTACTATGGTCAGTGAGGATGTGGAAGCTGCATACGTAGGACAGCATGTAGCTGGCTTTGCTGTGTCAGAAGTCCATTTCCACGTGGCTGGGTGGGGGAAGTCCATTTCCACAGTAACTGAGTGAGCATTCCCTTCACAGGAGGGGAAGAGAAGTAGTATATCACTACTATTACATACTCCTCTCCTGGGCCTGGAAGAAATCTGTCCTTAAACCTCTGGGGCCCTAATCCAAATCATGGTCAGTGACCAGCCACCAAAAGTAAAATTACTCAGGGGGGCTTAGTCAGGGAGCGAGTATCATCACACAGAGCATCAGCCCTGGTGTTGGCATTTTCAGCAGAGCAGGCACAGAGAATGAACTCCTCTCAGACCTGCCCAGTCATGGCTGAGGTGGACTGGCAGGGCACAGCAAGGAAGCATGCGCCCTTCCTACCTGGGGGCTCTAGATAAATAGGGGATTATGTTTTCTTGAGCGGCAGCACTATTCCTGAGCACTAAATTCACACAATTTAAAAAAAGACATCCTATCTGCAGTGAACAGAACAAATACCAGACCCAGCTGTAAGGCACAAAGGCAGGCCAGAGTGGGATGTTGTTAAAAATCTGTAACATTTAAGGCACATTTACCCCTGGCTGTTTCATGAACCAGATTTACACTAGAAAAAATGTCTAATACAAATAGCAAAATTAGGTCAGTCACAATTTCATTTACAAACTCAGGAAGAGGAGAGCTCTGCCACACTTCCCCTTTTCTTGAAAAGGGCTCTGGGAGTTTCTGGCTCTGTGGAGATAGATTAGGAAAAGGCAGGGCGGGGGAGCTCTGAATTTGCTCATCTCCAGAACTGCAGAGGGGGATAGAAAAAGGTAAGTGCAGTATTAGGTTGCATTAACTGACACCATTTCCCTCTTCCTGCTCTGAAACCCCACTTTAGGAGGAATCCAGGAACGGCCACACTAGACACAGTGTCCCTGAAAGAACAGCTCTAACAGAGCAGAGGTAAGGGGCATCCATACAGATTGTACGTTAAGTAGGAGGAGCCAGATGGTTCTACTCTAGGGGAAATGCACACAGGCACGCACACACTCACTCCCTCACCCCCCACAAGAGAATAATTTCTGGGAAACTCAGAGTTTCCCTCTCCATGGGTTATTTCTGTGGAACGGAGAGACTGGAAATATGCAAATACATATATATGAGGAGGAAAGCAACAGACTTAGTGCACCACTAAGCATATGTTCTTCCATACCTATTGTACAGTACAGAGAAAAGAGTTTTCAGGGGGGTTATAAATGACCGTATATTAAAAATGTAGGAACAAAATTAATTATTTTGGCATCTAGAAAACTCAGTTTACATTTGCGGTTAGAAGGGAGCATTCACAGTGAGTTGTCCAGGACATAGTTCCTGAAAAAGTATTTTCTGACGCTGGCCAAACAGATGTAAAAATATCAATGACAATGAAAGAGAAAGTAAAAGAGAACTTAAGGCAGGTTTCCCAGGCACAGACTGGTGTGCAAGAGTTGCTTTGTTAAAGGAATTATTCTTGAAGATTAATAATCAGGTGAATTTGCAGAATTTCCCTTCTGCAAATGCATGGAGGAAATCAGAATTAATCTTTCCATCTTTAAAATTATACAAATCCTAATTAAACAACTCTCCAAAGGAGGTTTGAATATTCTCACTGCACGTAACTGGGAGCCACAGACCAGCTCATGAGACAGAAAGAGCACTTCTCTAAAGCTCAGAAAAAACAATTTCTCTATCAAACTGTTTTGACACCAAATTCTTTGGTTCCAGCATTGGTTGTTTCTCTCCTTGCATAAGATGTTCAAGTAAATCTTCAAATCTACTGAATATAATCCAATCACACAAATGTCAACTTTCTCCTCATGGCACATGGTGGACCCTCTTCTTTGATATCGCTTTTAGAAACGCACAAACATCTTGCAGTGGCCAAACAGTCATACAGCTGCATCTTTAAAAAGGAAGTCAGAGTCAGTTTGGTTTGCCACAGGCAAATTAATTTATTTGATTAAAAAACATGCAGGAAGCCACTATGAACTCTTTTTGGGGGTACGAGGAAATAGAGTATTCACTGATTATTACATGTAGGTTATGTTGTTATTGTTAGCTGTTAATAAGTTACTGTGTCAATTGACCATGCTAAAGTACTGTGTTGTCAATATATTGAGCGACATGATACAGAACATTAATAAATCCTTCCATACAAACTCTGCCATGGAAAATGTAAATATTCCATTTGTGAATTATTCTGCCTAGTATTAACATTTGATACTTACCTGTTGACTGAGTAATACATGAGATCTTGTAGGATAACCATATGCTCAAAGCGCAAAGGAATGTAGCTAAGAAACCAAACGTCTGTTAAAAGAAACGGTATATGTAAAAAGAAAGTGTCTTCAGTTAACAACACTGTAGAGAGTCCCATGCATTCAAATTCCATAATTATTTATTCATTGATGGAGAAATCCCCCCCCCCCACCTCTCACTATGCCTTCATGAAGCATATGAATCACTTAAGCCCACAAATTAGAGTTTACAAAGGCTTTAAATGGTACATAGATCTCATGCAGGATCTCTGTACACAAGTGAATTTAACCCTGTGCACCCAAAAGTGTGCTGAATGCTAATACCTCCCAAGTATTTAAAAACAGAAACAAGCAACAATCTCGCTCTTTTTTTCCTTTGCTGCCTGTAGCTTGATTCATTTTTAAGATTTCTATAATGTGTGAAAATGTAAATCATTTACTCAAGGGAAAGCTGAGTCAAAGAGATGAGTTGTACATTTAGGCCCAGAGCTTCAAAAATATTTAGGAACCTAAATACCTCTGAGGATCTGGGCCTTGGTGGAGTGAGTTTCACAGTCTAATTCCCATATATCGGAGCCTCCCCCAATCAGTCCCTTTGGAAGTACATGACTGGGGAGGCAGAGGTAGCTCGGGCCAATCCCATGGCGGGCTTTAGTTCTCACGACACAGACCTTGAACTGGGCTTTGTTAAGTGGGGAGCAAATGCAAAGAGCAGAGCATTGAGATGCTGTGCTCATGATAAGTTTTGTTGCTAAACTGACAAACTGCTGTGTTTTGTAGTGAAGTAAAGTTACTTAATCCTTCACCAAAACCAACTGGTTCTTTGTGTTTTGCAGCAGCTAGAGCCTTGTGTTTTACCTCTTTAACATGTCTCATCTCCCCCAGTGTAGGGAACTGGAATCCCACAGTAATCAATTTTCTTTTATTAGAGGGGTGGCCATGTTAGTCTGGATCTGTAAAAGCAGCAAAGAGTCCTGTGGCACCTTATAGACTAACAGATGTATTGGAGCATGAGCTTTCGTGGGTGAATACCCACTTCGCTGGATGCATGTAGAAGTGGGTATTCACCCACCAAAGCTCATGCTCCAATACGTCTGTTAGTCTATAAGGTGCCACAGGACTCTTTGCTGCTTTTACAATTTTCTTTTGTGTAGTTATGGTATGTTCATTGAAACAAGCCAAAGGACAGTACACCCACCAAGACCAAACAAGACAGGATTGTAAAGAAAATAAAGCTTCAAGCAATGAATTCCTAATGCACAGTAAACAAAGTAACAAAGTGTCAGGACTAGCAAACACTGTGATCTAACAAACAGCCTTACCGCTCCAGCTACGAGTCCTGCTGAATTATAGGTCTTAGACGTTGTCACAATAGAGGCAATGAGAAGCAGGAGCGTACCAATTAAATAATGGAGAAGTTCCTGAAAATACAAACATAGCACAGTTTAGAAGGGAAACTTATCAGAAAAGCATTTAAACAAACCAACAAGCAGGTAGACAAAAGGCAGGCTGGCTGTGGTGGCATGTTTCAGAGCAGCTCAGCAGGGGGAAGGAAACAGAATTAGATTTCAGGATGTGGTTGGTCAGATGTGTAGAGGTAAACAGAAGAACATGCTTCACCCCCCCATAGCCTCATAAGGTCTTTAACAGAGCTAAATTTTGCTTGATCTACAAGCAAACACAACTGGATGTAGGACAGGACCCATAAAACCAGACACCCACCTCCCAAACAAACAAGCTTCCACATATCTAATGTCAAGTTTCCAAAGAATCTCTCCAGCAGAGTGTACATTGTATGTAGAAGAGCAGCTAAATACTGGAGCTAGTTGAAACACTTTTTATGACAGCCTCCCCGCCCCCACTCATTTTTGTCAGAATTGAAGCATTTTGCAGGAAAATTTCAATGGCATTTTAGATGAGAAAAAGTTAAAACAAGTCGTTTCACCTTTCTCACTATGAATAATGTACCTTATCAAAATGAAATATTCTGACAATGATTTGTTTTAACTCTACTGTTTCAATTAATTTCACTTGGGCTTTTATATTATATTAAAATATTACTTTTATTATAATATATACACAATATATTTTATCATATATATGCATATGGTTTAGATTATGTTTTATCATTATCTAAACAATTAGATAGTATCAAAACAAAATGTTGTGATAATTTTGAACCTATATTTATCAGAAATTTTTTTTTGCTGGAAATTTCAGCTTTTAATTCCAATTCAGAACAAAAACAACATTTAAAAAATGTTAGAATTTCCCATATGATGGAAATTCCAGTTTCTCTTTACACTTTTCTCAAGCCCTGAACATATGTGAAATCTCGTTCACTTCACAAACACAGAAGAACACTCCTCCCAGCTCTGCTCTCTATATCAGTACTGCAAACTGTCATGCTGCTATTTGTGCCTTTTCCTCCTTCTTCCATTATACCTTAGCTTCTTTGAACTCCTGATCACTATTTATGAGTTCTGTGGAGCAGAAGTGGATTCTTTCTGGAGATTGGAACATGTGCAACTGTATTTTGGAGGGAAATTCTTCTAGTTTAGGAGTCTCTCTCTTCCTGGCTGAAGGAACTAAATCATGTTCAGGAAACTGCAGCTAACAAAATCTAATATGCTTCCCTCAACACAATTTTTTTAAACAAAAAGCTAAGATATGAAAATGCATACAGTCTTTTAATCAGGTGATCTATGTGCAATAGAACATGATATTTTGAGAGGACACTGGTTGTAATGAGAGATAAGCCCAAGTGACAGTATTTGGATCAGGATTTTAAGCACTTCCCATGTATGAAGGGTTTCAATCCAGGAGTTTGGTTTGGTTCATTGTAAAAACCATGGGCCTCTTGCAAGATTTGGATGTCGGTTTAGATTTTAAATCCCCATGAAGTTTGGGGGGCTATACAGATCCAGAATTTAGGTTCAGGTCCTTCTGTAATCACAATACTGAGAGACAGAGAAATTAAACATGAACTTCGGCCTACACTTTCAAAATTCTCTAGTAACTTTTACTAGTCAGTTCTGAGTAGTCAGCTGGTGAGTGACTCAGCTGGTTTTCAGATAAGGGGTTCTCAGCACATTCAAAGGAATAAGTCTCCTTTAAGGTGTCTCAAATTGGTCACCCAAAGTCACTAGTCACTTTTGAACATTTAGGTTGAACTGGTCTCTCATATAATCCACACCTGTAACATTTATCTTTAGGCAAAAACAGAGGAGGCCTGAATAGTTGGGAGGTGCATTGGCTGGGGAGGAGGGGGAAAGATTGCAATTCTAAATATATTCTTTAATAAAAATGGGAGAAGATGTAAAATTAATGCTGATCTACAGTAAGAAAGGAGTAGGTGCACATTCCTTAATCTGACATCAGTCTAGTGAATTATGTATAGAGTCTGCATCAAAAACAATCTAATTCCTTCTTTAATTTCAACATTTCCTGGCAGGATTTTCCCCTTTTTTATTCATTCTGAGACAGATTAATATGTCATTAGGCATAATGAAGGCATGTTGTAAGAGAGTGGCAAGATCTAGGATCTCGCACAAGGATACAGGACTCATCTGTTGATTGACCTGCTAGTGAGAGTTAGAGCCCTGTGTAAAGCTGCTAAGTAAGTTCTGCTGACTCACTGCAGTTTGTACAGTGTGTTAATTCCACCAGGATAAAAGAGGTGGACATGACCCTCTGCCATGGAAAACCAAGAGATGAGACAGGAACATCCTACAGGAAATCCTAGGAACGGCCAGACGGTGGGGTGGGGTGGGGTGGGGTGGGATGGGATGGAAAGTTGAGGGCTATATTTGACTTGGTACGGCATGGTAGACTATTTGGAACAGGGTGGAGTACATGAATTCTAATTCAATGATGAGGTAGTGTAACTAGTTCCTAGTCATGCAGTTGTAATATAACCTCCTCAATTCCCCTTTACTCTGTATCTTCTCCAGTTGCTAACACCTGTGCAAAGTGGATGGAAAATGCTACCATTCTGATCTGATGGTGTTTTGTACCAATTTTTCACAATCAGATCAGCAGTGAAGAATCAGGCCTGAAACTGTCCAGTGTAATGAACATGAAAGGAAAGATGCAATTGCCACATCTACGAAGACTAATAAAAGTTATATCAAAGTAGAAACAGGCTAAATACTTTGAAAGAAACTTGAAGAAGTCTTGCCTAGATTTTCTCCAGAAATTAACATAAGAATGCAAGATCCCTTTGTAACACTCATTATACAGACTAAAAGGGCCAAATTCTCATGTGGGGTAGCAGTAGATATACATTTGACTTGGCATTTCAGTGGATACCCAACAATCTCCGAGGAGCGCTTGCCTATATTTAATAACAGATCTAAGAATTTCTAATAGGCTTGTTTTCACATAAGCGTTATGTTATACGTAGTCACCAAATAATCACAACTGTGGTATTTAGCTTTGTGTTTCGTTTGCATTTATCTTCAATTTGTGGAGTTTGAAAACCAAAGTGATGTATAACATCGAATGTAGACTCCACTATATAATGGGTGAAATCCTGGCTCCACTGAAGTCAGTGGAAAAATTGCCACTGATTTCAATTTCACCAGCTATTCACTGTCAGCCAGTATATGTAATACAAGCTTACAGCTTTTTCCTGTTTGCGTTAACCAAGTACAAAATATCAGGTTATAATCAGAGAGTTCAACATGAGCCCCAGCTGCAAAATTCAGATCTGAATTTTGGCTATCTTGTAATATGCCGGCATATGGATCCAAGATTTGACCAGTTATTAAGGTTGTGGCCATCTGGAAAATTCAGATTTCAAACATCTTGTCAACATGAGGATCTGCAGACCTGGGGTTTTGGATGTGGCTCATGATTTCTACAGACTGGTGACCCATTAATTTGTTTTGCTACATTTCATAAACACAGCAATTCCTGATAAAACAACAACAAATAATAATGAATCTGCACCAACAACCAACAGTACATTACTTTGGGGGAGGAAGAGAGTGTGACATAACACATCAATAGTATGGAGGATTTTGAAGAAAGGAGAATGATTAGAGGAAAATAAAGCAAAGAGGAAAATAGAAGAAAAAAGCTAGTGAAAGGGAATGATGCCATAAGAAATAATCCCACAGAATAACTATTTCTGATGTGAAACTTTCCTTTTCCCATAGCTGCAGGCATGGTCAGTAGAGCTGGCCAGACACTGTCACAACTCACAATCTGATGGAATTTTTCATTGGAATTTCAAGTTTTGATGAAAAACGTTGAAAGACATTTTCCTGAAAATTACACCCCAATTGTCAGACAGCTCTGCAGAGGAGGAGTTGCTACCACTTTTCAGAGTAAGGTGAAAAAACCAGAAAAGTTTGTAACTGGCATGCAATCCATGTGGGAGAATGGTCCGATCTGGATTCAGCTCTGATACTAATGTGTGTGTGATCTGGGGCAAGTCACGTAACCAGTCTGGACCTCAGCTTTTCTTTCTGTATTACAGAGATAATGAGATTCGCCACCTTTGCAGAGGTCTGTGGATGAAGACTGGTACAGAAGTGTATTATGATGATGATGATGATTATGGTGCACTTGTCCCCTCACCCTGTCTTCTGTGAGTGTCATCAGTCCCTCCAGTGCTTGAGATCAACAGCAGAAAAAGCAATGCAGCTCAGCAGTTGGAAGCACAAGTAACAGGACAGTAACTATGCAAGTTGCTGAAATAAATCTTGCCAAGGAACAAAGAAGAAGAAGTGGAGATCAGCTCCAAAAACACCACATAGTTTAGAAGAAGTTTTAAAACCAGAAACAAATGCACAGTAAATACCAAACAAACACAACCCCCCCCTACACCCAGAGACTTTTTTTCCAGCATGTCTTAAAATGGGCAATCTGTAGCTTGTCAATTACTCTGCCCTCCAGGAAGTAAAGCTTCCTTATCCCATGAGATGGGCTCCACAGCATCTGTATACAGGACAACAATTATGCATGTGTTTAACTTTCACTCATCCTTAACTTTAAAATGTTTCTTGACTCAGGGCCCATCTGCTCAATGCTAACTTAAGAGCACAGAACATGAAGATCTCTAATTTTCTTTCATCTGCATCAAAGTAACTCTGTTGCCTACAAATAAGTTAGTTCCAGTTTATACTGTGTAAGGGAGAGTAGAATCAGGCTCAAGGAATGTGGGAGAGTGCCAGCATGCTCCAGTTCAGCAGGCAGGATGAAAGATGAAGTGATTGGTCAAAGGATTCATGAAGGACAAGAAGAGAGGGAAACAGAGAAAACCACAAATAACCAGACAGAGTAACTAAAGAGGTTAGTGCGTGAGAGGTGCGGGGTAGCAATCCCACCAATGTCACTTACCGCAAGTGGCCAACTAATACAGGTGAGCATTCTGTATGCTCTGAAAAGGTAGACAAAATAAAAAACAAGAATCATAATCAAGTCACACATGGTGACAATTTCAAAGTAGATGGATGCACTGTAATTTGTCCATGGTGAATTCTTTACACAGATGAATCCAATCAGCAATGATATCTGAAAGACAGAATAAGAATAATACATTTTATTTAGCAACTCCCAGGTGATCAGAGTGCTGTACAGAATATGAAGAAAAATTCAAATACATACATCATTTAAAAATCAAGCAGGTAAAAAGCACTTTAGATGGGCTCAGTACAGACAGAAGGAGGAAGTGATGAGCATAGAACCAACAGTGAGGATAATAAAAACCCCTTTGAAATAAATATCTTGAGATAATTTTTAAAAGTGTAGAGAGATAAAGGTCAGAAGCGAGCAAGTTCCACACCGCAACACCCCACCATTAGTAAGAGCACTGCCACGGGCCAGGGGATCCCTAAGAGGTGGAGAGGTCTCAGAGTGTAGTGAATAACCAGAAACAGATCTCAAATACAGACAGGCTGTAACATTTTCAAAAGGCTCTCAGTGACTGAGGTGCCTAAATCCCATTAGCTTTCACAGGGTTTAGGCACCTAAGTGCTTTTGAAAACGTTACTCAGGGCCTAAACTGTTAAAGATTGTAAAAACCGAGGCCCTGAAAAAGAATATATAAAAAAGTAGAGGAATTTTATAGTTTGTCCCATCACCTGTGAACTACATATAATTGTCACATTTCGATTTGAATATCAAGTAGCTTGTACTCACTGTGGTTTAATGTCATGTGCTGACTTACAAAGGACTTGACTTAAAAAAAAAGAAAAAGAAAGAAAGAAAGAAAGAAAAAAAAAACAGCTACTGTTATTTGCCTACTTATTCCTATGGCTGCTTCTAGCCAGAGTAGATAAAAATCTAGGAGTTAAAAATAAATTTAAAATACTGATTTTTTAAATTTAATTAAATACAGGTTTATTTTTAAAAATACACCTATTTATAGGTAAATTTTAAATTGACAACACATGACAAGGCCTAATAAAATAACATTAAGCAGTACATGTTTGCTGCCAAGTTTTAAAGAAAATCATGCCAGTGGGCTGGTGGAAGTCACTGGCTAAGCACCTGGAACCAGAGTTTGTTGAAATGCTAAACCAGCTTTTGACAGCAGTAGCCTCTTCTGCAGATGCAGACAGAATATTTTCTTATTTCAGTTTATTCAACTAGTTCAGTTCAGTGATTAGTCCATTCAAAGTTAAGAAAACAATTGGGAATCGAAGAAGCAGGAGAGCCTGTTTTCCTCTTTCAATCTATGAATAAAAACTAGATGTGAGAAGATGAGATCCACCAGTTCTAAAATCTTGAAGGACATAGTGACCAGAAACAACTAGTTCAATTCACTAACTAGAGATAATATTGCCTTTGTTTAATAAATCAGTTAGTTTTAAATGCAAAAAAATGTTTTGATAACATTTTTGATCAACTTTTTTCTTCTTATGTATCCAGCACATTTAAGGCAGATTTATTTAATAATAATAATAAAATGCTTTTTTGTGCATTTCAATTGAATTTGAATTTCCATCCAAACAGCATTTGATATAAATTGCAAGTAAAAAATTAGTCATCTAATAAATAAGAAATGCATCATTCACCATTTTCTAACACAGTAAAAATGTAAAAATTAAGAAGCTGAATAAATGTAAGTTAAGCTCTATCACTGCTTATATATATCACTGGTTATCAAAAAGATGCACCAAATTTAGTGCAAAGGCAATATTTAGTTGCAAATCAACATGTTTTAATAGTTTTTAACCAATGACTATCAACCCTTCTTCAGGAAAATAACTAAAATACAAATGCAAAACTCAATTAAAATCAATTATTTAAGTCAAGACTTTCTACTGGCTGATTTAAATCACGATTGAAATCAGTGATTTCACTTGCTTTGATTTAAATCAACCCACCTGCTCCTACCTGAAAACCACCTAGAAATACGTTGTTTTCCAAAGATCGGAAGTGAGTTTAATAAGATTAATATATAAGAATGCACTACTGTTTAAATAAAAACTATAATAATAAAGGAGTATCAGAACATCTAATATAGATTCACTCACCTAAAGAATTTTTTGTTTTATAATTAAAATTCTCAAGAAAAAAGCAACATACACCTTGAGGTGGCAGTATTGAAAATATTGATTTTTTTTAAATGGCAGTTTTTCATTCTGTTTTTTAAGAACATTTGTTCACCTGACAAATCACAATCTTGATAGATAAAATAGTCTTAAAAATCCCCAAAGCTCAAAACAGGCTGAATTTATTACATATTTATACTTAATGCACAAAATTTTGCCCTCATGTGTACCCCCGGAATCCCACTGAGCTGCACGGGAGAGCACAATTTAGACCAATCTGTCAAAACAATTCTAACCATGACATACGTCAGCATATTCTTATTATAAACTTTGTTAGTGTTAATTTTTTTAAGGCCTTTTCACTTTTTCAGTTCCTCTTAAGTCAGTTAAGTGCAGTAAAATACTGATTCCGCAAAATGTTCAAGAGTTTTCTAATTTAACACTACATATTACGCTTTACATTGTTGCACTGTAATCCTTCAAATTTCCACTGAATGGATCCTTTATCAGAATAATTTAAACATGCTCAGGAGAAAACTGTAGTTCATATTCTCATCCACAGAAGACATCTGTATTTTGGAGGGAAGAGGGGGCTAAGACCTCAACTTCTAATCAACTGCAACCAAAATCTACATAAGTTAGAATCTGAAATTAAATTACACCCTTAGCCATCTCTACAGAGTGAGGACACACTCACATAAAAGGCTAATATGTATGTATAATATTGCCCTCTACTGAAAGAATGTCAGTCCATCCTATCGTCTAACTCAGTGGTTCTCAACCAAGGGTATGCATACCGTGGGGGTATTCAGAGGTCTTCCATGAGGTACGTCAAGTCATCTTATTTGCATAGTTTTACAACAGGCTCTAGAGCCCTGCTCTCTGACCCCCCCACCCCCCAGCTCAATAAGATTCTGGCCACTGATGTCTAGAATGGTCTGTGAAAAAGTTATTGCATTACATACATACAGATACATGTCATCAAATTGAGTGTAAGGTCTTTGAGATAGCCAAGTGGACCAGACATCTGGAAGAACTGGAGAATAAAACTGAGAAACTGGGGGCATAAGAGAGAGGGGGAAAGGACATGGAACTAATACCTGTAGGCTGAAAATATTAGCAGAGAACTTCTGAAATCAACGATGATGCTCTCTACTAAGATTTCCAAGCAGCCAATGCAACACGAGTGCAAGGCTGACTAAAGTTCCATTAGAAAAAAAGGGCTTAGACTTAAACACAGATTTGCATGAGGAATCGAGTTACATAGTAAGACTTAGAAGACTGAGACTTAATGAGAAATTCTGGTGGCAGTAAGGCAGGGGAAGCTGCGAATCTGAATCTTGCAGCTAAACCAAGATAAGGACAAAATTTCTTTTTCAGTTTTGGCTGGTAACAGAAATCCTTTATTCGAGTGTCAAATAATACTTCATTCTCAGTCTCCGCCTTACTGTACAAATCAAGAAAGAAAAGCTAACCGGGATCAACCCCATATTGTCACATCTTTTACTTGGATTGTAAGCTCGTTGGGCAGGGACTGTGTTTTTTGTGCATATACAGCGCCTAGAACAAGAGGGCTGGGGTCTTTATTTGTATTATGGTAGCATCTAATGAGAGGCCCTGGAAGAAATTACTGATTTAGCAGTGCTTTACCCTCATGGAGTAGAGGGTACAATACAACAATTTTGTCTCCAAAATTGAGACATAAAAACCGTTGAACAAGCAGAAAGAGAAGAATGAGCACTCCGAAGACTAGGACAGCAAAATCCATCTCTGATGTGACTCCACACAGCCCACTTATCCCATAGGTGTAAGGCAGTAGAGAATCAGGCTTAGAACCATCTGCTACAGTTCTTCAGAGTGAGTGGACATGGGATTTGAAGACAATCAACTCTCTCTTCCCAATGTCCTCCCAGATTAGAACAGAATATAAGAAACAATTCATGGAAATTCTTTCATTCTGGAGGTGCCCCGCAGTGTCCCTGATAGGTGGGAGGCAGTTGCTGCAGGGCTGGATATATTTCAAGGATTGATTTTTTTTTTTTTTGTGAATATCAGTTTAATGCCAGAAGAGATTTAAACTGGATTTCTAACAGATTTCCTAATGGGAGATTTGTAAATCATAAGCGCACTATTTCCCTGCCTACTCTACAGGAAGTATAAGGGAAGGGATCAGCCACCCTACTAAAGCTGTAACTGTATTTGACACAATATGTTAGTGGCTCCAAAACAGTGGGTCATGACTCCCAAATGGTGTCACATCAGCAGATGGGGTCGCGGAAATCCCAAGTGTGCAGAAGACGCCATTTTGCTCCGCAGAGCAAGACTTCGCCGCATGTATGGTGTGTGCACGTTCACACTGTGCAGCGGACACCATTTTGAGCAAAGTGGCATCCTTCAATGCTTTCCTTCAATGCTGCTCCACACCACCCTCAAGAAAGGGCTGTGCCTAACAGGAGGAACCACTGAACCCAATGTTAGATTTTGTATTAGCAGTTTGCCTAACTCTGGCATGAATCTGTTACATGTGCAGGACAAAATTTGTATTTGATTTTTATGCTAGAAACTGAACATCTGTAGATAGTCTTGAATTTCATTAGGAGATCTGGGCTGCCATAGAACAAATCCCAAAGAACAGTAACTTCCCCTGTAGTATTGGACTGTAAAATTCCTCATTTGGAAAAAAATAAATTAGCTTTTGTTCAGCTAGCAGTCCCATTAAGTATTCTCTTATTGCCTGCTGAAGGACTACAATTCTTTTGACCACGGCGAGAAACAATTTTATAACCCAAGAATAAATCTGTGTAAATGCTTACAATGATCTTTCTTAATGTTCTGCTGTATTTGATGTAATAAATAAAGCTATGGCTCAAGTAATAAAAAACACTGACATTTTACTCTGTTAGAACATCTGGAGGGAATTCAACTTTCTGCTGACACAGCCACTTGCAGTAATACAAACCTTGCATGGCCTGGGGTCACTAATACTGACAGAGTTCTGCTCTAAAGGTAGGTCCCACACCTAGTTTTTCTGAACTTTAGAAACTGGGTTTCATGAATTAACCATAATGGGTTAGTTCTGGGGTTAAGAGTTCCATTTCTGTCACCATCTCACTTTATGTCAGAAAAAGTACTTGACCCCTAATATCTCGCAGATTTAGCCTATTAGTTAGGGTGAAAAATACCTTTGTTGTCATGCCCCATGCAGTTTAAAGCACTTGTATATCATCTGCTGGGTGCAGTATTTAGTTGTGAAATTGTCAGTCTACTTTCTATTTCATTATTTTTTTAAAAGTAACTTGACTACTTCTTTCCCTTCCTGGCTTCACTCCACTTTTTCCTGCTTTTCTTTCCCAGAATAGATAATGGTGCATCTTTTCCTGTGTTGTCTGTTTCCTCTTCCTCCCACTCATTAAATTCCTCGCTCTTTCTTTCCCTGCCTGGTGTTCTGTACTCCTTCCCTTACATCTGCTGTCTCTCATTTTATCCCTCTCCAAATCTTTCTAGATATATACATCTGCACCACCCCCCATACTCTCTTTTTAAAAATGTCTCTCTCCACTCTCCAATCCACCAGTTTAAACATAGGGCTTAGCTAGCTGCTAAAGTTTCTAACCGAGGACTAAACCTACTAGCCAAAGAATTATTTAAAAAGGTGTGTGGGGGAGCTGACACTACCTACAGGCAATATCCAGGTGAGAAACCAACCTCCCACGAACCAGGACATTACCATCAACAGGCTCGGTGACTCATGCCGAGATGAAACCTACTTAATAGTGCCTGTGCATTTCCAAACATTATACCCTAATGGTATGTGAGCTGTGAGCGTGTCTCCCAGGTCGGGTAGACAGATTTGCACTTGTGCTCTAAAAATAGCAATGTGGGCATTGTGACATGGGTGGCAGCTTGGCCTAGCTGCCTAAGTCCAAGCCCTTCGACTAGCCTGAGCCACCACCTGTACTACAATATCTATGCTGCTATTTTTAGCATGTTAGGTCAAGCAAAGCTAGTGGGTGAGACTTTGTCTACCTGGGTTAGGAGGCATGTTCCCAGTTACAGTGTAGACAGACCATACACAGCAAAGGTGACACTAGTACATTTTAAATTACTCTCTGCTGGAAAGAATGAAAGTATTTGTTTGGATGGCTTCCCAAACCAGAAAAGTGTGCAGGGCCTCAAGACCAAGGATACAAATGTTGGTTGTGAGTGACGGGCTCAGTTATTTTGAACAACAAAGCTGATTTCTGCATGATCAGTATTTCCTTTTACTACACTGGAAAACTGGAAACTTGAGATGTAACAGCTGAGCTTCCATTAGAAAGAAAGATGAAGAGCCCAACCAGTTTAAAACTTCAGGAATTAAGTATGGAATCAGTTGCCTTAGACTTTATGATTCTATGAAGCAGTAAGTCTTTATTTGCATATTAATCTCTCAACCATTTCATCTAGGCAGATTCTCTTGTTTCCTGCCTGCATTTCTAAAATAAGGAGATCATTAGGTAGTGGATAAGGGATTTGTGTGTCTCACCTCCTTTCCAAAAGTATTTATTGAAGATAAAGGTGTTAGAAAAAAAATTAATGGATCTTATTCATATCCTTTAAAATTCAGATAGTAGTAATACATCAATTAAAACATCATGTAACTGGAGTACACAGTTTTGTAATTTCCCCATGAGTTTCAAAACACTAAGCTGAATTACATTTAATTTTAAACTATTGTATAAACGTCAAACAAAGAAAAATCTACTATCACTTCTGTAATCTATGACATGGTCAGAGTTTGTGCATCTGGAGAGAAACTTCACAGGAAGCCAGGGTTAATGGGGGGGGGGGGAGGATGAGGGGCGGAAGGGGGAAGTGAACCCTCTGGGGGATTTCTAGTTATTTTACAGGATTCTGGTAAAATACAAACAGAATATAAACATGATAGCGCCTTCTTTGTTTTGGCTCCAACCAGCAACCTGTTTTCTCCCCAAAAGTAGTCTAGTCTCTAAGGTCTGTTCTACACTACAGACCTATATTGATAAAACTACGTTGCTCAGGGGTGTGAAAAATCCACATCCCTGAGCACAGTTATACCAAACTAACCCCCCAGGTAGACAGTGTTATGTCAGTGGGAGGGTTTCCTCTGCTGATATATCAACCATGTGTCAGGAAGGTGGATTTAGCTGATGGTAGAGTTCTCTCCTGTTGGCTTAGAGCATCTTCGTTAAAGCACTACAGCTGTGCCAATGCAGCATTTTACGTGTAGAATGGCCTTCAGATTATCTGCCTAAATAGGTATAGCAGAGTCTAATTAACAAGGCCATGTCTACACTAAAAAGTTAAGTTGACACAAGTTACGCTGATGATCATAAACCGCTATAATTACATTGCTTGTGCATATTCACACAATGCTCCTTGTATCGGTGGAGCACATCCACAGTTGGTGCTTTAGCACTGAAAGAGAGCAGTGCACTGTGGGTAGCTATCCCACTGAGCAACTCTCCACCTTCTGCAGCTAGGAGTTCTGGGAATGGAATGTGGTGTATCCTGGGTGCGGGCTCATGATGTAGTTTTCTCCATCCCATCATTCCATGGGCTTCCGACTATGCTGTTTCACGCCATTCTTCAACAGACCCTGTAAACTGTGTGCCTGCCATCTCTGTCTGAAAGCATGGATCCTGTTTAGTGCTCTCCAATCTTGCGATAAGCGTTATGGACACAACGTGGCTGATCCTGCAGTATTTCATGAGCTGCAAATATAAACAGGAATGTGCAGTGCCTGCCCTGCTGTGTGCCACGGAAAGAAACAATTCCAGATTCCTTTTGGCATTCATGGAGCAGCTGCAGATGGTGAACCATTGGGCTTGAGAAACAAGCACTGAGTGGTGGGATCTAACCTGCCTGGGTTAGGAGGTGTGGGATGAAGAGCAGTAGATTCAGAACTTTTCAGATGCTCAAAGCCACCTTCCTGGAGCTGCGTGCGGAGCTCGCCCCTGCCCTCTGGCATTGATGCCAAAATGAGAGCTGCCCTCGTGGTGGAGAAGTGAGTAGAGATCGCTGTGTGGAAGCTGGCAACTCCAGACTGCTACCGGTCAGTCACAAATCAGTTTGGAGTTGTGAAGTCCACCGAGGGAGTTGCAGTCATGCAAGCATGCAGAGTCATTACTCTCATCCTGGTATGAACTCTGGTGTGACTCTAGGCAATGTGCGGGGATAGCTTTGCAGCAAAGGGATAAATGGCACGCATATACCAATTTTGGCCCCAGACTATCTTGCGACGGAGTACAATGGAAAGCACTACTTCTCCGTAGTAATGCAGGCACTGGTGGATAACCAGGGTCATTTTGCATTTGGCAGATTGAAGGGTCGCTGGCACTGCCTTTTTGGCAGGTTAGACCTCAATAAGGACAATATTCCCATGGTCATAGCAGCCTGCTGTGCTCTACATAACATTTGTGAAGCCAAGGAGGAAAAGTGTCCATGGGGTGGAGCGTTGAGGCAGATCACCTGGTGACTGATTTTGAGCAGCCAGATACCAGGGCTACTAGAGGGGCTCAATGGGGAGCTATGCAAATCAGGGAGGCTCTAAAGCAGCATTTTGACAATGACTCCCAGTAATACGTCTTTCTGTAATGCATTCAGCCAGGCATTGTTTACTTGCCGCTTTGAATGACCCTTGTAATGCTTGGTGCCTGATCATTAATTGTAGTCTGAAAAAGTGCTGATTGCCACCGTGTATGAATTCCAGCAGCAACCACCTTTTGTAGGACACAAATAAAGATTCATTTTATTTGAAAGGAGTATACTTTTATTATACAGCAATACATAGATTTCCATTTCTTACAAGGGACAGGACACTGGGGAGGTTCTCAAAGCTGTGTGTAAGTCCAGCTTTCATTCTGAAACCTGTCCCTAGGGGTGGAGCATAAGGGATACTGTGACAGGCCGGGAACTTACAAGGAATGTGTGTGAGGAGTTTGAGGAAGGCATGGAATGCAGTTCTGTTTGGGGTGCAGGGGGAGTCGAGCATGCATGTGTTCTGACTACAACACAATCAGGGACCTTATCACCTCAGTTTGGTCCTCCATCAGCTTTATCATCGCTTCTGCCCCTCCATCATAAACTTCTGCCTGTTTCCTCTCCTGGCTACCCATTTTTAAATTTTTGTTTATTGTCTCTCTCCATGCCCTGTGATCGTGATCTGCAGCATCAGATGATTGCAGCACTTCTTTAAACATGTCCTCCTTGCTCCTCCTGGTTCAACTCCTTATCTGCTAGCAGCGCTCCACCAGTGTGTAAGAGGTGTCCTTCAAAGGCACATCTACAGAAGCAGAAGAAACAACAAAAAGAAGCAGTACTGCGAGTGCACTCACAGCCTTGAATCATAATAGCGAAATACACTTCTTTCTCACTGTCCCTTGGCAAGCACACAGCTTGGCAAACGCCCTAAACATGGTGAGTTCGCTCCAGGGTGGGGAAACGGCCAAGATGGGGCAAAGGGTCTGGGTAGTTAACAAAGGGAATCACAACTAGCGCCATGGGGCCTTATTATAAATTCAAGCACCATTTTCCACAGGCAGAAGTGATCAAAGCCGATATCTCACTCCTGAGGGTAACTGAGGATGCAAGGGTGCATCTCCTGTATGCATGCAGCTTCAGAAGTTCCTGCAGCAGAAATTGCTGATTAGTGCAGTAAAACTGCCTACAGTGAGGGAAGAAACAAAGCAGCTCTGCCAAGGAATGGTCAGCAGAGGACTCCAGAATACCTCCAGGAAAGTTTCCTAGAGATCTCTATGGAGGAGTTCTGTGAAATCCTGGTCTGCATTAACCAACTTTTCCTAATGTAGCTGCATTAGGGAATGGGAAGCAAACACAAACCGTGCTAGGCTTATTAATTCTATCCCTTATCCCTCTTCTAACATCTAACAAAATAAAGGAAAGCTCTACCTCATGGCACTGTGCAGTCTCAAATCAAAATGAGTACTTACCAGAGCTCCCACTCCTGTGTCAGGCATCCAAGAGCCGGACTAGTGTGACTAGCTAGATCCCTCCAGAGTCAAAAAAATCCTGACTTGCCACGCTACTGGACAATCCTCTCACCTGTCCCACATCCTCCTCTAACTCTACTTCCTCATCTACCACTTCATCCTCAGGGTTGACTCCACTGGCCACTGCCTCCAGCCCCGCTGAAGTGTCCGCAGGGCTCTTGAAGGTGGAGGTGGGGTTGTTGCCGAGGATGGTGTACAGCTCCTTGTCAAAACAGCGTGCTTTTGGTGCTGCACCAGAGTGACGGTTGGCCTTCCTTGCCTCTGATATGACTGCCTCAGCTCCTTGATCTCAGCATGGCACTGCTGCATGTCCCTTTTATACCCCTTCTCCAACGTGCCATGAGCATTCTGCCTGTAGGTATCAAAGTTCCTACAGCTGGAGCAGAGCTGCAACTGCACAGCCTCCTCTCCCCCTAGATCCAGCAGATCCAACAACTCCAGTGTACGCCTGCTGGAAGCACATTTGGGAGTCAGCATGTTCAGCTGGGAAGATGTGATGTGAGCTGTTCATGCTGAGCAAACAGGAAGTGGAATTTCAAAAATTCCCGGGCCATTAAAGGGGGAGGGGCACATACCTGGCTGCAGGCAGCGGAGTTCAATGGGCATTGTGGGATACCTCCTGGAGGCCACTTAGTGCTACATAAGCAAGTGCGATGTCTACACCAACACTGTGTTGCTCTAACTTTGTTGCAAAAAGCTCTATGCCTCTTGTCCAGGTGATTTTATTATGTTGGTGCAGCAGGAGAGTTAAATTGGCAGGAGGAGCACTGCAGCGTGTATATCTCCACTGTTTTGTTGACGATAGCTGATTTTTGTCGACAAAACTGTGTACTGTACACAAGACCTAGGAGTGCCTCCCTGACCAACTCTGAAACATCCTGCAGGGATTTAATTAAAAACCCCACCCGTTTGGTTTGGCGGAACATCCCCATCTAAGGGTATTAGTGAAGCAGAGTGCACCATGACTACAAGGGGGCTCTGCAACACGTGTAAGCCATGTCACATGAACCATGATCTACTCTTAGGGACTGTCTCCGTTAGAAAATCTTATTACATATGAATGTGAATGGAAGCACTAGAGTAGAGGTGATGAGGTAGAACAGGGGTTCTCAGACTTTTGTACTAGTGACCCCTTTCACACAGCAAGCCTCTGAGTGCAACCCCCATTATACATTAAAAACACTTTTTAATATATTGAACACCATTATAAATGCTGGAGGCAAAGCAGGGTTTGGAGTGGAGGCTGACAGCTCGTGGCCCCCCATGTAATAACCTTGTGACCCCCTGAGGGGTCCCAACCCCCAGTTTGAGAACCCCTGTGGTGGAGTATGGCAACAACCAGAGCAAGTCATGTTGGGTATTCTATCATCTAGTTCTGGTAAGGCCCCATCAGAGGTATAAGACTGGGACCAAGGTTTAATCACAACTAGATAATGGTGAATAGGATTTGCTTTGATTTACACTGTTCAAAGCCATGGTCAGCATCACATCTTACTAGAATGCTTAGTCATATTCTGATCATTTTTTTTAAAACACAGATAAGCTCTCAGTGGACACAGTCTCATCTTGAGGGTGGTGTGTTCCTTTCTCATTTGACCATCATGGAGCTTAGTGTCTTCAGAATTTTTTCTTTCACACCTAGTGTTACTTTACACTAAATTCCTTTTGGATCATGATTAGACCTGAGGGCTATTTTCAAACGCGCAGGAGCCATGGAACACAGTAAAGGATGTGTCTGACAGGATGGGTTTTATTTTATAGAAAGGATACACACTGATAAAGAGCACATTTGCTGAGATCTGATTTCCTAGTCTTTATCTGAAGTGATGAATCTATGGCAGTGACTGATAAATGAAGGGATACCAAAGAGATGAGAGTGAATGCACTGCTTTGGAGCTGGTTACACGAGAGTTAAACACTACCAAGAACCATGCCCATTCTGCCACATCCAGTATTCACAGCAACTTTGTACAGCTTACTTCTATTTTAAAATGGTGATTGTAAAGCTAACTTCCGGTAATTTAAAGGTGTTCAGGAAACCACTACCAATATATCCCACTGCCCCTTCAATCATGCAAAACAAATGGCCCAGGTGATGTATTGACTTTCAAGGCTTGGTTTCCTTTCTTTTTTTTTTTTTTAAAATAAATGCACTCTTTACCCTTTGTCTGATCATTTCTAATATGGTTTCCTGTACACTAGCATGCAATGAGGCTGCCAATTAGCAGCAATACTGCAGGTGTTATTGGGCGGATCAGCTGCACAAAGCCAGCTGGCTCTAATTCACTTTACTCTATTTGGGGTATGTAGAGATTACCCACCACATACATTTATAAGAGAGATTAAGAAATGCAACTTTAATTTATTTAACTTTTAACCCTAAAGGTAATTCCAATAATTTAATAGCAGCCTACAAAATGTATTGGAGTCAATACCTCAGCCTTTGCAATAGCATAATTACTAGTCTCCTTTTACAAAAAGTAGATCAGATTTAAGGAAAAAAAATAGAAACAGTAAGTGTACAAGACCTCCAGTCTACACAAGGAACAGAATGGATCAAAACTTTTCTTTGTCCTGCCATCAAACACTTGATGGTGTGCGACTTGGCTAAGAAATTTAAATGCAAGGGTCCATATGGGGATTCTTGTACAGCAGATACACATGAAAACACTGATGACTAGGGCAGAGATGAAAAAACCCACAACTTTGGGGAATTGTTTGCTTTTAGTTACTGAATTTGTTATTCCTTCCTTAAGCCCTCCTACATTCCCTGGGTCCCCATCCCTGGTGGTCAATGAAAAGTATAAAGGTGTTAAGGAATGCCTCAACATTAATCCTGGCTGTTGTCATTCAGCAGATGTCATCCAGGTTCCAATCAGCAGGTCTGCTGCTAATGTACAAGCTGTGCTCTGGTTGCCCATCCCAGACCACAGAAAACATAACGTTAGCTGGCTTTAAAAGGGCCAAAGTTTCGAACATGGCGAAGGATTTGGCTTTCCCTGTCCAGCGCAGTGGAGTATGAGAGTGGCCTCGCCCAACCCCAAACAGAACTGAAATCAGTTAGCTACTTCAATGTGTATATTTAGTCTTGATCTGAAAATTTAACTGTATTGTTGACAAACCCATTCTCTCTCTCTGCTATTGTCAGGGCTAATGGTTTGTCATGCAGTCATGGGGCGAGGTCACCTGCACTTGTTGGGAGTTTTCTTATGTTTACTCTATAACTTGTGACTTTTGCCTCCTCCACCACCCAACTCAGACTCTTTAGATACAGTTTACAATTTCAAAACTCCGATGGCTATTAGTTCTACAGGTAACATTTTCCATGTTTTCTGATATCAGCTAGATCAAAAATTTCTTTTATTCAAAAGTTAATTTAAGTATAAGCATAATGATACATGTAGGTGCATAGTCCTTCTGGCAAAACCTGTAAACTTATTATTGACTTGGAGAAGAACTATATGTGGATATGACAGCAGCATAAGCGAAGTCAGAACCCTAATATATACCAAGGATCAAAAGACCGGTTTAATGTCTCAACATTTTGGCACACCTTCAATTCCCCCCACCCCTCTGTAGGGTAAAGAGAACAGAACTACCTGCTGTGTGGCAAAGTCACTTATATTTTGTTGGAAAGAATTAGAAGATTTATTTCAATCACCTCCAAGAATAGAAAAAACATGTACATCTCAAGGCCAAGATTTAAAATGTAGATTGAGTAGTTCTAAGCAAGTCATTCAACACAGCAATGTTTAGTTCTGTACGATTGAGCGATTAGGATTTCCTTTTACTACATGGGTGGAAAAGCAATATTTCCTCCTGAGCTTCTTTTGAAGGGAAAGGTATGTCTGACTACAGCTTAAGATTTGGAAGCCTAACCAAAACAATACAGGGAGCATCAGAAGTGCATGCAAAGCTCACGAGAATATTTTGTAATTAGTTACTCATTTTAGCAGTTCCGCTTGTGTGAGTACATACAATACTACAGCTAATTATTTCAGAAGAGACAAAAAAAGAAATCACACTGGGAACAGAGACAATAAGGGACTTGAACAATGCTACAGTTAGCAGCAAAGGCAGCAGTAGAATCCAGATCTCTTAACCGCCCAAATCTGTGCCTTAACCAGAAGGTGCTCCCTTTCTCTCTCTTCATTTAGGTGCTTTTCTATCTGTTCTTGCTAGCTTTCCCTTTTTGATTATGTAACCAGAAACAACAACAAAATCATAAACCATACTGATGGAAAGAAGAAAGATTAACTGAACAGGAGAACCCAAAAGGAATTCTGCAGTCCTCTCTCTTCTGAACTTGTCTTTAAAAAAAAAAAAAGTGCTCAGATACCATGCTCCTCACCGCAGTACAGATAACTAAACAAGAAGAGTTTTCTGACATCTCTTTTTATTACGACATGAGTAAACACTATCTCTCACACACATCCTGTTCTGTGCAGATCAGCCTGCTAGCTTCAGCATCTCCTACCCCCTTTAAAAGCAAGCAGCTTTGCACAGAAAGCTGTGTGTGTAATATAGGCAACCTGCAAATAAATGGTAATTGGGTTCAGATATAGAAGACTTTCACACTTAATTGACAAAAATATAGATACAAGGTCTCTGTCCAGAGGAGCTTACAATCTAACTTGTTTAATTTTCAACCACTGAAGTTATTTTTATGATTAATAGCTCTTGAAGCAGGATGGAAATTTCAAATGAGGATTTTCATGATATCTAGCATCCAGAAGCAAGAGGCCTGATCCTGTGTGGTGCTTGATAATGAATGAGGCAGGGGATGGCAGAAAGAGAAAGGATAGCCTCATGGTTAATGCAGTTGGATGCTGCCTGGGGAACTGGATTCTATCCCTTCCTCTGCCACAAAGTACCTGTGTGATGCTGGGCAAGTTGCTTATGTCAAACTTTTCACAGGTGGTCACTAACTGTGAGTCCCTCATTTTCTTATTGTTTGACTCCAGGGCCGGCCTTAGGCACCGGCAAACTAGGCGAAAGCCCAGGGCATTGTTATAAACGGGGCACCTTCAGAGCAGGGGTGCCCCTCCCCCTGCTGCTTTGCAGGCATCTGCAGCCCCACGGCTCTTGCCCACTGCCTTAGAGCCTTCCTGGCCAGATGCTCTTGGGAGCTTCCTGTTTGCTATACGGAGGGAGGGAGGGGGCAGTGGGGGCACTGATGTCAGAGTGTCCCCTGCCCCCGCACCCATGTACCCCATCTCCGCAGAGCGAGGGGGGCATGTGGGGCCAGGTCTCACCAAGAGAGGGACAGAGCTGCTGGCAGATGCTGCTGCTGTGACTGAAGGAGCTTTCAGTCAGACTGGTGAGTGCCGTTCTCTTAAAGGGGCAGTGCACAGTCTCTCTCACACTCTCCCAGCTCGCACACTCCCCCAGACCACACACACACACACACACACACACCCCAACATATACCTATATTGTTGTTGTTACTTCCTGCAATGCACATATAGTCTCTGTAATTTTATTCTTTCAAAGTGCTGTTATTTTAGTTTTTTGACTGGTCTGTGCATTTCATAATTTTATTTCTCTCTTATGCTTACATTTAATTTTTTGAGTAGTGAGTTCTAAAATGCCTAACCTGTCCTGGCTGGAGTAATTATCATTATTACTTTTATTATCATATTGTGCTTTGTCATTCATTATTTAAAGTAGTACAATCAAATAATAGTATCCTCCTAGAATGTAACTTTAGCTTGTACTAACCTTAGCAGTGCCAGTTTAAAAAAACATTAGCTAAACGCACAACTTTATACACTGGGCAGATGAAGGCTGTTTATTTTCAAATGTATTTTTAGCTATATATGTAAAACAACTTCAAATTGGCATGAAAATAAATGCAGATCCATCTATGATACCAATAGCAATTATGGAGTCAAATATTAGTGAGTCACATACATGACTGTGATCGGTAAACATAAATGCCAAAATAATTAGAAAAATAAATGCCCTTTCTTAATAAAAGAGAAAAAACCTTAATCACATATGTTAAAATTATGTTTTTAGTGAAAGACAATTGACTAAAATAGAGTAGATAATAGCAGTAATAGAGTGTTTCTGTTAGAGAAAGTAAGCAGATTGTATTAATTTTTATTTATCTCTACTAAAGATAGTGTACAAAGTATCAAATGTGTGTTTCTGATATCTGTGTTAAAGCTCCAGAACTGATACCTCAAGGCTTGGGATTGGGAATATCTTGCTGTATTATCTCCTGATTTTTCTAAATGTACATATAAACTTTAAACGTGGCTTTAACTGGAGTTTGTATATATTTTTTCTTTCCTTATATAACAATTAGATACAGTGCTTCTGTCAGCTAATTCCTAAATTATTACCTGCAAAAACCCTAGAGTTTTCAGGTGTCTAAGTAGTCCCTGGAATCACAGCTAAAGTTTCCTTCCAGCCCCACAAAATCTGAAATGGTGCCCTGGGTGGGACAGGAGTGACCAGAGGGCTGCAAGAGGGCCGTGCCTCTGGCAAGATGCAGCCCCAGTGTGACAGTGCAAAGCCTGCCTTGAGCCACATGCCAAGCACCAGGCACCACAAGCTGCAGCAGCAGCACAGAAAGGTGGCAATACACCATATACCATGCCACCCTTACTTCTGCGCTGCCACTGCTGGCAGTGGTGTTGCCTTCAGAGCTTGGTGCCTGGCTAGCACCCACCAGTATCAGGCTGTCCTGCCAATATTTGTGCCAGGGCTGAGCTCTAGCCTCTGGCATCTCTTTCAATACAAATTAAACATTGGGGGAGGCAGCGGGGCAAAAAGGTGATGGGGGATGGGGAATCCCAGATAGCCTGTGGGGGCCAGGAGTGATGGGAGGGCGCCAAAATACAAGTTTGTCCAGGGTGCCATTTTCCCTAAAGCTGGCCCTGCTTAAGACCCTGGGGTCTGATTTGCAGAAGTGCTGAATAGTGTGCAATTAATAAGGCCTGGGGGGGCCATACACTGATTGAGGAGAAAACAAAATATTTAATAGTTGCTCATTAAGTAAACACCATCCATCCTGTGCACTGAATGAGGCTGAATCAACATTGTACAAGCCTCCTTAACTCTGGCATTTCCTAACTTTTGAGTGCTTCACTTTGCAAACTTAATGTTCTCTTAATATAGCTTTTGTGTATGTGTGTAAATTACACACACCCCCCTCCTAAAATTTTCAGAACACTTTATAGTAAAGTTATAAACCAAGCTAAGATTACTTTTATTAGAATTAGAGGGTGCCTTGTTCACGGTTCAAATATCAAGCACATAATTGCTTTTGTCAAGACAAAACTTGGAAACTACATATCTACACAACAGGAAAGCAATGTCTTTTGTTATTGCATTAGTGCTTTTCCAAGGAGTTAAAAAGGAAGCTGTCAGGTCATTTTTTAACTGGTTCTATTATTTTTTACCTCAGGATTGTTTGTAAAAAACCTCTTCCAGAACCTTGAAAAGATAATTGTGTTCCGTATTGATTTTGTTCTTTTCCATCTAGTAAGGATTGATTTTTTTTTCCTGGTTCAGATTGAGCTGAAAATATCATCACTGTTTTTAGCTTAAGCACAACTTCAGTTTACAGTCTCTTATCATTCTACAACAGGTTCTGTCTGCTCAGGAACAACGTCTCTGTCATGGGAATAATAGCCTGGATTCTGGGTTGGGGCCAAGCTCAGTTTGACTTTGCCCAGAGGGGAGTGCTGTCTGCCACCTTCACACTTCTCAGACTCTATAGGTAGTTTGGGAAGAGCTGGCCCTGGTGTAAACCAGAGTGGCCCCAAGGGCTACACTAATTTATATTATGTTACTGTGGCCTATGTACACAATAGCTCTGGCCATGCCTTCTTCCTCTCTTGGTGCACCACACTCTAGCATACCCCTACACCATGGTGCTTTGTGATGGTAGTGCAATCAGAGCCATTCTACTGGCCCTACACAACTGAGGAATCCCCTTAAACTGGTTTTATACTAGCTTTGCTGCCCACCGAGCTGGCATACATGGGCTTTCATGGAGGCCAAAATCTGGCCCAGTGTCTGTAAACTCCTTTAGGCAAATGTTATAATCAAGTTATAATCTGCTTTTTTTATGATTAACTTTTGGATATAAATTTCTACTAACGCGACACCATCAGTACGGAATCTGGTCACTTTTAAAAGACTAGAGTCCCCTTCTCAACACTTGTGGTTTTACAATCACATGCTCATATTTAAAAAAAAAAAAAAAAAAAAGGGTTTCTCCCTTTCCTGTTGATATGTAAAAGACCCCTCACAAAAAATGACACAGGAAACTGACTTGTTTACCATATAAGAGAAACTGTGAAACTGACTATAAAGAAAATGCTGTCAAGTGCACAAAGTAAACAAACTGAAAAATAGAGAAATATTTTTCCCCTTACTCTCTTTTGTTTATATCAGTTTTAGACCATGATCCTGAAAGCTCAGACACATGGGCAGATTTCAGGGACTCGATGCAGGCACAAGGGCCACCCGTGAATATAAACTTACAGGATCAAGGCCTAAAATGTTACATGTAATACTCATAAGGTAAAACATTTACAAGTAGAAGTATATTTCTGTAGAATGTCCCTTTAAACAACAAAAATGTAGGACCCTACTGTACAATGTTTGTTCCCTCTTTGGAGTTGTAATTCTTTTGCAAGATTAGAGAAATTATATAGTGGAAAAGTATCACAATTTCCAGTAATCTTATAGACGGGAAACACACTTTTGTTACTTCCTATTTCAGTCCAGGTTAACCATCACAGACGACCATGAGTGCTTTGATACCCGTAGCAGAATAATCCTTTATCTTCAAATTGACTACAAGCCAGTATTCACAACAATGTAATAATATTCAGATTGCCAATCAGGCTTTCAAACCTCTATTAAACCTGATCTTGTTGGTTTGTTTTAAAACCTTTGACAGAAAGCAACAGCTGAAAAAGCATACGTGGCAGAGGGATGCCATAAAGTGGTCCCTCGTCTCTTTCCTGTGTGTGATGACTTTCAGCACATTCAGGCGATGTACTAGAATTATTTTATATATATTAAAGAGACACTATCATCTTAAAAAAAAAAAAAAAACCTTCTTCTCTCTGAATTTTTCCTTGCTAGTATTACAAGGACCATCTAAGGTTACTGTATATTAAAAACGAAAGTAAATATTTCTCTCTCCTTTTCATTTTGTTTACTTTTTGGCCTGAGAAGAGTGCCTGGGGAAGCAGGGACATGGCCAGGGCTGCGTTTTCATTGCATAAATGCTAGCATTCAGAGGGCCAGTCAGTGGGAGTGCACATGGTATACCTTCAAAAAGTGCTGCTAGTAAGCATGGTGCTCCCAGAAGGCATTATACCCACCTTTGGCCTCCACTGGCATAACACTTCTATCACTGATCAGACTGCTACTCTACCGGCATTGTAATTTAACCCTGTATAATTAATTAAGGAATGTATATTGCTTCACTGTATACAGTGCTTTACAAACTCAGGTCCCAATCCTGCAAAAACTTACTACGGCGTGAATTAATTGGCATCATGAATAATTTCATGGACACAACGGCATAGGCACCAACTTTCTCCAGCGCTGGTGGGTGCCTGCGCCCCCCCACCCTTTTCCCCGCCCCCACTCCATCCTTTCCCCGCCCCTGTCCCCGCCCCCATTCCAACCCCACCCCCAAAGTCCCCACCCTAACTCTGCTCCCTCCCTGCCCCTATTGGATCCCTTCCCCAAATCCCTGCCCCGGCCCCGCCTCTTCCCCCAGTGCACCATGTTCCTCCTCCTCCTCTCTCCCTGCCCCACGAATCAGCTGTTTCGCGGTGCAAGCGCTGGGAGGGAGAGAAGCAGGACGCGGCAGCACGCTTGCAGAGGTGGTGGAGGTAAGCTGGAGCAAGGGGGGCGGGGTGCTGCCGGTGGGTGCTGAGCACCCACCAATTTTTTTCCATGGGTGCTCCAGCCCCGGAGCACCCACGGAGTCAGCGCCTATGCACAATGGAACTATTTTATGAGACAAGATAATATGATTTAAAAAAAAGTTTCGCAGAGAGAATATTTCATTGGCTGCAGTTGCTCATTCAGAACCAGACTGTTCTGGTTATTTCTAACCCTAGTACAGGGGTCGGCAACCTTCAGCACATGGCCCATCAGAGTAATCTGCTGGCGCGCCGCAAGACATTTTGTTTACGTTGATAGTCCACAGGTGCGGCACCCCACAGCACCTAGTGGCCGTGGTTCACCATTCCTGGCCAATGGGAGCTGCGGGAAGCAGCGCGGGGACATGCTGGCTGCTGCTTCTCGCAGCTCCCATTGGCCAGGAACAGAGAACCGCGGCCACTGGGAGCTGCAGGGGGCCATGCCTGAGGACGATCAATGTAAAGAAACTGTCTCGCGGCCCGCCAGCAGATTACCCTGATGGGCCGAGTGCTGAAGGTTGCCAACCCCTGCCCTAGTAAGTAATCTTTCAACAGAATGGATTCAAGTTTATTAAGCATCATGACATCACTTCAGAAAGAGACTCAACTGTCCAAAGCTCAATAGATTCCTGAGGTCACCTCTACCGCTCACACTAACAGTGAAGCTGACAAGCAAATCCTCTGAAGGAAATGGAAACACCTCATCCTCATGATTTGCTCGGAAGCCAACTGATCTTTCTTTACCTCGGTAGTTTCACAGTTACCTCAAGAGTGATAAATGACACCACTTTCAATCCAAGAAGGTTTGCTGCGTCTTGTTAAAATCACTGCAGCAAACTGCCTGCTTTAATTCTGATAGTCTCAGCCACTGTACACCATGATAACACTCAGAGAATGTCGTCATGCCCTGTGAATAACCCCCACTATCAGAGTTTGAGAAAAACAAGCTGAAGAAAAGAGGGTGCACTAGAGAACAGATCTTATACAGTGACCTCAACTCATTGTGGGAGAGGACTTTGGAGTTTAGTGGCCAAGGTATGATACTCATTGAATACATATATGCCCCAATAATGTTCAGTTACCTGTCTCAATACAGAATAATAGAAAATAGGAACTAGGACTGAAGGGACTTCAAGAGGTCATCTAGTCCATCCCCCTGCACTGAAGCATAATTGGACCATCTCTGACAGGAGTTTGTTTAACCTGAGTTACAGGTTGCAATTTTCAAAGGCAATTGATAGATTAAGCTATATAACTCCCACTGAAATTAATGGGAGTTGCGAGGTTAAATGCTCAAATTACTTCTGAAAATCAAACTCATTGGTTTGATTTCATTCTGTCGTGACATGAGACATTACAGTTCTTAGCTTTTACTTTGAATTTAGCACTGTGTTTTTCAACAAGTCACTTCATCTCCTAAAAACTTATTCTAGCCAAGACGTTAGGTGGAACATAAAACACTGTTCATAAATGTTGCTATGCTAGGTACATAATCTGAATATGACTTTGTATCATATACTTTAGAAAAATCAAACAGACTGTTTTAACTGACAGTTAATTTGAGTTTCACAAGAACAAGACGTCTTTTTGTTCTTTCTAAAACCAAGAATAAAAATTCACACAATATCCTGTAGTTAAATAGTAACCCGGGCGAATCAGTGACAAAATAAACAAACACAAATTTATTTCCAAATATGTAAAAGAGTAACTAAAAAAATAATCCCTCATTATCTCAGCTAAATTTACAGCTGAATGCCTAGGAACAAGAATTCTGTAAAAGGGTTGGCCACTGCGGGGTCCTGGTCCATGACTGGGTTTCTAGGTGCCACAAAAATGCAAGTTAATAACAGTAACAGTGAGTGCCTCAAATGGTTTTCTCCATGTCCAAGAGAGGTTGAGGATCTATGGAATGAGGAACAGGATTCCAGAACTGGAGTCTGAAAATGACCTCATCCTGTGGGTCTGGATTCCAAGCACTAAACAGGACTATCTGCAGGGTGTGTGAACCCCACAGCAGTACGTAATTTGAGAGGCTTTGGATTTTTAAATGCAACAGAACATTTCTAGTGACCACCCAAAGGAGGCAATTAGGGGGTGAGAGAGGGAGAGGCCAGTTATGTGGCCAAGAGATGCTTCTCCTGCTACAAAGAATCATAGAAGTGTAGGACTGGAAGAGATGTTGATAGGTCATCTAGTCCAGTCTCCTACACTCAAGGCAGGACTAGGTCAAAGCAGGATTACGTGGTGTTTGTTTAACCTGTTCTTAAAAACCTCCAATGATGGAGATTCCACAACCTGCCTAGGCAATTTTCCCAGTGCTTAATCACCCTGACAGGAACAGGAAGATTTTCCTAATGTCCAACATAACCTCCCCTACTGCAATTTAAGCCCATTTCTTTTTGTCCTATCTTCGGAGATTAAGAACAATTTTTCTCCCTCCTCTTTGCAGCAACCTTTTATGTACTTGAAAACTGTTATCATGTCACCCCTCAGTCTTCTCTTTTCCAGACTAAACACAGGAATTTCAATCTTTCCTCATAGGTTATGTTTTCTAGACCTTTAAACATTTTTGTTACTTTCCTCTGCACCTTCTCCAGTTTGTCTAAGTCTTTCCTGAAAGGTGGCCCCCAAAAGTGGACACAATGTGCCAGTTCAGACATTATCAGCAGGGAATAGAGCAGAAGAATTAGGGACAACACTCCTGCTGGTACATACAGGAACTATGTTGGCTTTTTTTTTTTTTTTTTTTGCAACAGTGTTACATTGTTGATTCATATTTAGTTTGTGATCCACTGTAACCCAGACCCCTTTGCACAGTATTCCTGCCTAGGCAGTCACTTCCCATTTTGCATGTTCGCAAGTGTAGGGTAGCTAGCTAGGGCTGTGATTTATCGCGTTTATACTCTCCAGCCCACAGCACAAGTTAGTCCCCGGGCTCAGGAAGAAACTTCCCCCAGCGGCTGCTGGTTCCGGGTTTCTGGCCCTCGCCTCTGAGGCTGTGGCCAGGGGACGAGAAACCAGGCGGGGGCGAGGGGCCCCAGCTGAGCCCGGCCAGAGCGGAGCGGCAGTCGCCGGGGCTCTGCACGGAGACAGCAGGAGCCGCCCCGGCTCGCAGAAGGGGAGGGGGGGGGAACATGGCGCCTCCCTCGGGATGCTCCGCGGGGACCGAGCCCGCTGGCTGGGTGCCCCCCGGGGGCCGCCGCTCCCCGGCCCGGCCCCCCGCTCCTTACCATCTGGGCGACCTTCAGCATGGCCGAGCAGGAGCGGGCGTAGCCGCCGTCCAGCAGCCCGGGCTCCGGCCCCGGGGGCGGCGGGCAGGAGGAGCTGCCGGGGCCCGCGCTGCTGGAGCCCGTCCGGATCACCCGGGCCCCGTGAGACATCGCTCCGCGCTCGAGCGGCGGCGGCTCCTTCCTCCTCGCGGCTGGCTCCGGGGCTGCTCAGTCCCGCCGAGGGCGGGGCGGGGCGGATGGATGGGCGGCCCGGCCCTGGGGCAGGAGGCAGAGCCGGCGGCGCGGGGGCTGTGGGCGAAGGGGCGGGCGCAGGCAGCAGCCGCGCAGCCAGAGCCCGAGCGGGGCAGGGCGCGCAAGGCTAAAGGCGGGAGACGTGGGGGTGGGCTGGGGTTTTCCGGGGACAAGAAGGTTCCAGCGCTAAGCAGGAGACGGCCAGAGACAGACACGTGGCCGGGACACTTGCTTGGCCCCAGCCCTCAGAAGCGGGCGAGGGGAAGGGAGCCCCTGCGGCGTCCCCAGCGCGACACATCTGCCCGCAGACTGCTCATGTGACAATTACCACAGGAACCCCCCCACCCCCGGCCCTCGGCCACGCAACCCGGCCTCGAGTCTCTTGGGAGAGGCACATGGGTGCGTGCCAGGACTGAGATACAGCGGGCTGAGCCCCAGGTGGCTGAGTGGGGCATAGACAATAAGATACCATATAAGAGGATCCCTTGTTGTCTCTCTCTTATTTATAATCCTCATCCTACCAGTACTTCTTGCCAGCCACTCAAAGCATTTTGCAATTGGCATCAGCACTGGGAGGGGTTGGATCATTGCCATTTTCCTGATTGGGAAACTAAGGTCTGTTCTCCACCACGAAGTTAGGTCAACTTTAGCTGCCTGGCATCAACCTAGTTGAGCATGTGTCTATGCTTACATTTGTCTCCCAGGCTCCTTTACAGCAATGCAGTACCACCACCTCCTGGAGCAGTGTTGAGCCATGGGTGATGTATTAGGGCAGTGGTTCCCAAACTTGTCCCGCCGCTTGTGCAGGGAAAGCCCCTGGCAGGCCGAGCTAGTTTGTGTACCTGCTGCGTTTGCAGGTTCAGCCGATCGCGACTCCCAGTGGCCATGGTTTGCTTCTCCAGGCCAATGGGAGCTGCTGGAAGCAGCATGGGGCGAGGGATGTACTGGATTTTCCAACTCCAAAATGATTTCTGACTGACCAGTAGCAATCCAGTGTTGCAAGTTTCCGCAGTGCAATCCCCACTTGCTTCTCCACTGTCAGTGCAGCTCTCAGTTTGATGTCCCTGTGCTGGAGAGCTGGGGCAAGCTCAGTACACAGATCCAGGAATGTGACCTCGCACATCCAGTTCTGCAGCCACTGCTTGTCATCCCAAACCTGCTTTATGATGTGATCCCACCAGCCAGTGCTTGTTTCTCAGGTGCAGAAGTGGCGCTCCACCCTCTGCAGCTGCTCCATGAACACCACCACTAACCTTGAATTGGTTTTTGCCATGTCCCACAGACATCTGTCCTGCATGAAATCAGCATGTTCCCTACTGATTTGGTTCTTGCAGCTCTGCAAATACTGGAGGAGAGTGTGTCCTGTGCTTGCAACGCTCCTGACAATAGTGTCAGAGATGGTGGACAGCAAGGAGGGCAGCACAGGGTTTTTGGGTTTTTTGTTTTTTTAAAAGGTGCAACAATTATGGGATACAGATGACATTATGGGATGGAGAAAGTTGCCTGCTGAGAAGTCGACCCCTTGCTCCCAGTCACCCCTGCATGACTCTTTTCTGTCCCAGCATACACAGGCAAAACTTGGACAGTGGCAAGTTTTGGATGGATCAACAAGTGCACATGGCACACTGTGGTATATGTTGAAATGATATTATTGCAGTGAGGGTGCTCTCAATATTTTACTTGAAACTTAGTTTCAGGTAATACTATAGCTTCTCATGGAAGACTAATGCTAACAAAAAAAGCACACTTTCTGATTCATGTATTGTTACTCACAAAACAAATGTTTGGAAAATGGAAGCATTAGTGTTAAATGGTCACAGGAACCAATAAAGTGTAATGCTCAAATCATTGTAACACCCACACAGCTGGAATGAATTCATGCAGAAAGTCTAGCAAAGCTCAAAAGAGGAAATTATACATTTCCTCATGTTTAAAAATACATGCTTGTTTTTCTTTTTTGAACACATTTTCTGTGTGATTCATCACAATATGTCAAGTATCAGAGGGGTAGCCGTGTTAGTCTGGTTCTGTAGAAGCAGCAAAGAATCCTGTGGCACCTTATAGACTAACAGACGTTTCGCAGCATGAGCTTTCGTGGGTGAATACCCACTTCTTCAGATGCAAGTAGTGGAAATTTCCAGGGGCAGGTTTATATATGTAAGCAAGAAGCAAGCTAGAGATAACGAGGTTAGTTCAATCAGGGAGGATGAGGCCCTGTTCTAGCAGTTGAGTGAAAACCAAGGGAGGAGAAACTGGTTCTGTAGTTGGCAAGCCATTCACAGTCTTTGTTTAATCCTGAGCTGATGGTGTCAAATTTGCAGATGAACTGGAGCTCAGCAGTTTCTCTTTGAAGTCTGGTCCTGAAGTTTTTTTGCTGCAGGATGGCCACCTTAAGATCTGCTATTGTGTGGCCAGGGAGGTTGAAGTGTTCTCCTACAGGTTTTTGTATATTGCCATTCCTAATATCTGATTTGTGTCCATTTATCCTTTTCCTTAGAGACTGTCCAGTTTGGCCGATGTACATAGCAGAGGGGCATTGCTGGCATATGATGGCATATATTACATTGGTGGACGTGCAGGTGAATGAACCGGTGATGGTGTGGCTGATCTGGTTAGGTCCTGTGATGGTGTTGCTGGTGTAGATATGTGGGCAGAGTTGGCATCGAGGTTTATTGCATGGATTGGTTCCTGAGTTAGAGTTACTATGGTGCGGTGTGCAGTTACTGGTGAGAATATGCTTCAGGTTGGCAGGTTGTCTGTGGGCGAGGACTGGCCTGCCACCCAAGGCCTGTGAAAGTGTGGGATCATTGTCCAGGATGGGTTGTAGTTCCCTGATGATGCGCTGGAGGGGTTTTAGCTGGGGACTGTATGTGATGGCCAGTGGCCTTGTCTGTGGGCGAGGACTGGCCTGCCACCCAACCTGCCAACCTGAAGCATATTCTCACCAGTAACTGCACACCGCACCATAGTAACTCTAACTCAGGAACCAATCCATGCAATAAACCTCGATGCCAACTCTGCCCACATATCTACACCAGTAACACCATCACAGGACCTAACCAGATCAGCCACACCATCACCGGTTCATTCACCTGCACGTCCACCAATGTAATATATGCCATCATATGCCAGCAATGCCCCTCTGCTATGTACATCGGCCAAACTGGACAGTCTCTAAGGAAAAGGATAAATGGACACAAATCAGATATTAGGAATGGCAATATACAAAAACCTGTAGGAGAACACTTCAACCTCCCTGGCCACACAATAGCAGATCTTAAGGTGGCCATCCTGCAGCAAAAAAACTTCAGGACCAGACTTCAAAGAGAAACTGCTGAGCTCCAGTTCATCTGCAAATTTGACACCATCAGCTCAGGATTAAACAAAGACTGTGAATGGCTTGCCAACTACAGAACCAGTTTCTCCTCCCTTGGTTTTCACTCAACTGCTAGAACAGGGCCTCATCCTCCCTGATTGAACTAACCTCGTTATCTCTAGCTTGCTTCTTGCTTACATATATAAACCTGCCCCTGGAAATTTCCACTACTTGCATCCGAAGAAGTGGGTATTCACCCACGAAAGCTCATGCTGCGAAACGTCTGTTAGTCTATAAGGTGCCACAGGATTCTTTGCTGCTTCATCACAATATGTTATCTGGTTTGGAAAGGCAGACATACCCCAGAAAAGGGAACAGCCAGTCTCTCTGCATGGCATATGCCATGTGTGGCCAACCTGTAGCTCCGGAGTCATATGCAGCTCTTCAGAAGTTAATATGTGGCTCCTTGTATAGGCACCAACTCCAGGGATGGAGCTACAGGCGCCAACTTTCCAATGTGCCAGGGGGTGCTCACTGCTCAAGCCTTAGCTCTGCCACAGGCCTGCCCCCACTCCACCCCTTCCCACCCCCTCCCCTGAGCCTGCAGTGCCCTCACTCCTCCCCCTGCGCCCCAGCCTCCTGCATGCCACAAAACAGCTGATGGGGGGGAGGGCGCTGATCGGTGGGGCTGCTGGGAGCAGGGTGGGTTGTGTGTGGAGCTGATGGGGGGTTGCTGATGTATTACTATGGCTCTTTGGCAGTGTACATTGGTAAATTCTGGCTCCTTCTCCGGGTCAGGTTGGCCACCCCTGGCATATGCTGTTAGGTGTAGTAATTATTCACGAGTGCTATAGCACTGGCCCTCTGTTTCTCACTGTGCAAGAGATCTATCAATCAAGAGATTTCCTTAGCTAGTTGGGGAGGAGAGATTTGAATGGTTGTAGGAAGAAAGAACATTAATGAGGCTTCAACATAGATCATGGCTTAAAGTTAAGAGTTTACAGAGGAGGAAAATATCCCCTCTATTCTTTGCTGACCAGTAAGACGATTTCTTCCCTCTGCATCTCTCTCCGGAGTGCAAATTCAGCACTCTTGGGTGTATGTTTCTCTCCTCCTTCTTGGAATAAGATTCTAGTAGTGTCTTTTCTCCTCTTTCTGTTAGGGAATCGGGAGATTTCTATACCACTGGCTGAGTTTTCATAGTTCTCCCCCATTTTCCATGAGTGGCTGGGGTGTACACATGTGATTGGTGCACCACTATGTTGAGCTCAGTCCATGTAGAACAGTATCACCACCACAGTAAGGCTGGTTGAGTAATGCACGTAGTCATATTTTGCATGCAGAGGAATAGAGGAAACAGCTTACAGTGAAGATTGGTACAAATTCCCCACTCTAGAACATAGGTCGAGGAACCTCACTGTACTGAGTTTTAGGTTTAACATTTGGTTATAATTTTCTTTATTTGATTTACTTGCATCGTGTCACATGCTTTACATATGATAATAAGGAGTAAAAATGGGGGAGAACTAAGCTTTTTGTAAAATGAGTCCTGGTGACTATAAATTGACAGCAGCATCCCACAAAATACAAGCACTTAACTTGAGTAGAAGTCTAGCTATTTTACAGTGAGAATTTGTTACACATTAATAGTTTTATATTGCAGATTTAAAAAATATTCTAAGTGGAGAAAAATATTAATAAAATATTGAAGTAGATAAAAAATTAAGTATTTTACTAACAAGCTAATTACATAATGGTTGGGGGGGTTAAATAAACTTTTTTTCTATCTTTAGGAGTGCACAGATGTACCTAAAGCCACAACTCTTCTGTTTTAGCACTTGTATGACAGAATCCAAACTAATTTTCTCATCCATATTTAATTAGGGAGGGAAAAGAGCATATATACATCTGGGCTAAGATTTTGTAAATCCAATTACACCAGAGAGTAAATTTCTATTAGATTTCTATAGCCATTGATGGGAAATCACTGATAAGGTTTTTGATTTTAGCTACATTTGAAGGCATATTTACAGGTTTTATCATTTGGACCATTTTTATATGTTTGATATTTATTTGACCACCAGAAGACCCCATAAAATTTTAATGACAAAAATCTTTGATCTGTGTAGATAGGCCAGCAACTATGCATTTGTCTTCACTGCCTCTGCAGGGGGCAGTCCAGTATTTGATCTTCACTGCACAGACATGTAATAAATGCAAGTATTTAAATAACTTGGCTTCCCTTATGTTGAAGGATTTTGCCACTCAACAGATACATCAGCTGTGTGATCAACATGTGAAACGTGAGAAGGCAGAGTAGTTATCTTATTTAAAGGGAAGAAATATGTACTTCAAGCAGGTTCTATTCCTTTAACCCTCAGATTTCCCCAATACAAATTATAATGAGTAAAGATATGATTTTTGTCACAGATTCCATGACTTTCATAGACCTCCATGACTGTTGGCTGGAGCTGCTGCCCAAGGTAAGGTTGGAGCTTTGCCTATTAGTCCTCCCCCCTCATATTTTTAGTAAAAGTCATGGACTGGTTGCAGGCTTCTGTGAATTTCTGTTTATTGCCCATGTCCTGTCCTTGATTTTCACTAACAATACCAATGACAAAAAAATCAATCTTAATATTGAGCCAACTACATTTTCAACAGCTGGAAGGGTCAAATATTTCTGAAGTGCAGGAGAAGGGATTTATCTGTTACAATAGTACTAGATGTACAGGATTGGGGAAACCTAGCTCTTTAAGGAGGCATGAATCAGGCTAGAGGGTGTCTATATTATGAAGACTGCACCTGCATAGCTATGCTGGCAGAGGTTTTTCTGTCAGTGTAGGAACACCACCTCCGTGAACAAACGTTAGTTACATTGACAAAAAGCACTCCCTGGGGCTATGGGAGCAGAGCTTTGTCAGTTATGAGTCACTCACTTGCAATTCTACTTCACCAATACAAAAGATATGTAAAAAATGAGATACACAACGTAAAAAAGAGTAATTTACAAATTAACAATTTGGAGGTGCTGGTAACAATTTCCACGCGCAGGGCCAGGTAGGCAGGCAGAGCTTCAGCGTCTCAATGCGTGGATGAGACGATGGTGTAGAGAGGAGGGGTTCACGTTCATTAGGAACTGGGGAAACTTCTTGGATGGGAGGAGCCTATACAGGAGAGATGGGCTCCACCTAAACCAAAGTGGAACCAGACTGCTGGCACTAAACATTAAAAAGGTTGTAAAGCAGTTTTTAAACTAGGAGATGGGGGAAAGCCGACTGCTGCAGAGGAGCGTGTGGATCGGACACAGACTTCTCTTAGGGGAGAGTCTGATGATAGAGAATCTCCAGGTTATAGTCAGGAGCAGAGGACTGAAAAGCATAATATAAGGGCCGGATCAGATGATAAACAGTCACATAAAAAAGAATCTGGCACATCAGAAAAAGGCAGGCTAATAAACAGGGACAAGTTTTTAAAGTGCTTGTACACAAATGCCAGAAGTCTAAATAATAAGATGGGTGAACTAGAGTGCCTTGTGATAAAGGAGGATATAGATATAATAGGCATCACAGAAACCTGGTGGACTGAGAGCAACCAATGGGACACAATCATTCCGGGGTACAAAATATATCGGAAGGACAGAACAGGTCGTGCAGGGGGAGAAGTGGCACTATATGTGAAAGAAAGTGTAGATTCAAATGAAGTAAAAATCGTAAGCGAATCCACATGTTCCATAGAGTCTCTATGGATAGAAATTTCATGCTCTAGTAAAAATATAACATTAGGGATCTATTATCGACCACCTGACCAGGACAGTAATAGTGATGATGAAATGCTAAGGGAAATTAGAGAGGCTATCAAAATTAAGAACACAATAATAGTGGGGGATTTCAATTATCCCCATATTGACTGGGAACATTTCACTTCAGGACGAAATGCAGAGATAAAATTTCTCGATACTTTAAATGACTGCTTCATGGAGCAGCTGGTACGGGAACCCACAAGGGGAGAGGCAACTCTAGATTTAATCCTGAGTGGAGCGCAGGAGCTGGTCCAAGAGGTAACTATAGCAGGACCGCTTGGAAATAGTGACCATAATACAATAGCATTCAACATCCCTGTGGTGGGAAGAACACAACTGCCCAACACTGTGGCATTTAATTTCAAAAGGGGGAACTATACAAAAATGAGGGGGTTAGTTAGACAAAAGTTAAAAAGTACAGTGACTAAAGTGAAATTCCTGCAAGTTGCATGGGCCCTTTTTAAAGACACCATAATAGAGGCCCAACTTCAATGTATACCCCAAATTAAGAAAAACAGTAAAAGAACTAAAAAAGAGCCACCGTGGCTTAACAACCATGTAAAAGAAGCAGTGAGAGATAAAAAGACTTCATTTAAAAAGTGGAAGTCAAATCCTAGTGAGGCAAATAGAAAGGAGCACAAACACTGCCAACTTAAGTGCAAGAGTGTAATAAGAAAAGCCAAAGAGGAGTTTGAAGAACGGCTAGCCAAAAACTCCAAAGGTAATAAAATGTTTTTTAAGTACATCAGAAGCAGGAAGCCTGCTAAACAATCAGTGGGGCCCCTTGATGATCAAAATACAAAAGGAGCGCTTAAAGACGATAAAGTCATTGCGGAGAAACTAAATGGATTCTTTGCTTCAGTCTTCACAGCTGAGGATGTTAGGGAGATTCCCAAACCTGAGCTGGCTTTTGTAGGTGACAAATCTGAGGAACTGTCACAGATTGAAGTGTCACTAGAGGAGGTTTTGGAATTAATTGATAAACTCAACATTAACAAGTCACCGGGACCAGATGGCATTCACCCAAGAGTTCTGAAAGAACTCAAATGTGAAGTTGCAGAACTATCAACTAAGGTTTGTAACCTGTCCTTTAAATCGGCTTCGGTACCCAGTGACTGGAAGTTAGCTAATGTAACGCCAATATTTAAAAAGGGCTCTAGGGGTGATCCCGGCAATTACAGACCAGTAAGTCTAACGTCGGTACCGGGCAAATTAGTTGAAACAATAGTAAAGAATAAAGTTGTCAGACACATAGAAAAACAAACTCTTGAGCAATAGTCAACATGGTTTCTGTAAAGGGAAATCGTGTCTTACTAATCTATTAGAATTCTTTGAAGGGGTCAACAAACGTGGACAAGGGGGATCCGGTGGACATAGTGTACTTGGATTTCCAGAAAGCCTTTGACAAGGTCCCTCACCAAAGGCTCTTACGTAAATTAAGCTGTCATGGGATAAAAGGGAAGGTCCTTTCATGGATTGAGAACTGGTTAAAGGACAGGGAACAAAGGGTAGGAATTAATGGTAAATTCTCAGAATGGAGAGGGGTAACTAGTGGTGTTCCCCAAGGGTCAGTCCTCGGACCAATCCTATTCAATTTATTCATAAATGATCTGGAGAAAGGGGTAAACAGTGAGGTGGCCAAGTTTGCAGATGATACTAAACTTCTCAAGATAGTTAAGACCAAAGCAGAATGGGTAAGAATGGTGTCCCTAGCCTCTGTTCGTCAGAGGATGGAGATGGATGGCAGGAGAGAGATCACTTGATCATTGCCTGTTAGATTCACTCCCTCTGGGGCACCTGGCATTGGCCACTGTCGGTAGACAGATACTGGGCTAGATGGACCTTTGGTCTGACCCGGTACGGCCTTTCTTATGTTCTTATGGTGGTAGGCAGAGGAAAGTTGGAGGGAATTCTTCATGCTTACCACCTCTACTCTGGTGATTACCCTAAAGAGAACACATTTATATTTTTACTAGCATTCAGGTGACCCTGTGGCAGGTGGGATAGATTTATTTACTATTCAGTGCCCATTGGCAAAAAAGAGGCAACATCTTCAGTAGGAGTTTGACGATATACTCAATATGTTCAACTTAAGCCAAGTGAAAAAAAACAAGAGACCTGGGCTCAGTTCTTGGTTCCACATCTCGTGATCCTTAGGCCTGTTGGGTACAAGAACACTATCAAAGGTAATGTGCTCAGCTTCTGGAGGCAACAGTTCCTCTGGCTAATTTTGAAGCTCAGTTAATAGGCTCTGTTGCAGCCCTCCTCGGAGAGCAGAAAGGTGATTGTAGACGAAATGGAATACACAAATTGGGAATATCAAGGTTTTGCATATTATTTTAATGAAAAAAAATTGTCTCTCCTCCTACCCCCACCCCCGCAAAAAAGTTGAATACATGCAAAATCAGGACATTTATTTTAAAGCATTCTTGTGCTTAGTTTTTCATGCAAACAAAAAATGAGACAATATCTAAATCTCATTTTTTATTTTGTGGCATTTATTCAGAAAGTACAGCCGTGACAAAAAATAGTTACATTTGAAAAAAATTGGCACATCATCTGGGTAGATTTTATTAGCAGCTTAATTGCTATAGCTATATAATTTCTAGGAAAATACCATGTTAATTTTAAAAGATAAAAGACAGTATGAAATTTTGCTACTTGTACTACTTTATCATACAATACAGAGAAAATCTGTTAGTCATTACTAAAGGCAATAGTATATTATAAATAAGTATCCATTTTAATTACAGCTTAAATAATTTTCTCATCAATTCTAATGAAAAATAGTATACAAAACCTCAACCTTTCGGTCACATAGTACAATCTTCCTGAGATCTTATATCCACAATTTATTTATTTTGTTAAACAAAATATTTACTGTGAGGTCCGTGATCTCCAAGATATAAAACTAAAATAGGCATTTCCTGCATAGCAGAAGGTAACCACAAAGGCGAAGAACTATAGAGAGAGGGAAAAGAAAAAACAAACATTAGAAAAAATTGTATTTTTTTAGCACATTTTAATTTTATGAACAGAATTCGATAGAAGAGAAATAGTTACATTAATAAAAATGGTGCTCATTTAGGATCTGATCCTGCCAATTTAACTCACAAAGAGAAGCAACTTATTTTATTATTCCAATAGGACCATATTGATGGAGGAAGGCACTACTCAAAGTGAATACGGTGACAGAGTCAGTGGTGAGCTGGAGCCGGTTCACATGAACCGGTTGTTAAATTTAGAAGCCGGTTTAGAACCGATTGTTAAAGGGGTGGGCAATTGGGAGAGGGAGGTTTTTCTGTTGTTACACCGGCCCACGGGCCACATCTGGCATTGGCCCTGGCCCCTCCCCTGCCTTCCCATCTCTCGCAGAGCCTCAGCGTACCGCACCGCCAGCGCTCTGGACTGCTCCTGGGCATCTCGGCAGCTCCTGCCGCTTTGAGCGGCATGGTAAGGGGGTGGGGCTGCAAGCTCCAGCGGGCCACGTGGCATCCATACACACTGCCCTGAGCAGCATGGTAAGGGGGCTGGGCCAGGGCTGGGAGGAGGGGTTGGATAAGGGGCAGGGAGCGGTTGGAGGGGGTGGAGGTCAGGGGACGGGGGGAGTTGGGTAGGCATAGGAGTTCCAGGGGTCTGTCGGGGTGGTGGTGGATGGGGGGGGGTCGGGGCAGTCAGGGGACAGGGAGTGGGGAAAGTTGGGTGGGGGGGTGGGGTCCTGGAGGGCAGTTAGGGTGGGAGGTCTGGGGAGGGGGTAGTCAGGGGACAAAGAGCGGGGGGGTTGATGGGTTGTGGGTTCTGAGGGGGGCAGTCGGGGGCAGGACGTGGGTGGGGGGGGTCAGATGGGGGGAAAAAGGCTGTTTTTGGAGGCACAGCCTTCCCTACCCGGCCCCCGATACAATTTTGCAATCCCAATGTGCAGGGCCAGCTTTAGGAAGTGCGGGGCCTGATTTGACGGGGCCCCAGCAGGAATGACTTAAAAAAAAAAACACGTACAAAAACCACATGCGGCTTGTACTCACCGGGCGGTGCTCCGAGTCTTCGGCGGCACTGAAGGATGTGCCACTGAAGTGCCGCCGAAGACCCGGAGTGAGTGAAGGACTCACCGCCCAAGTGCCGCCGAAGACCCGATAGGGAACCGGTTGTTAAGATTTTGGCAGCTCATCACTGGACAGAGTCAGACCATTACTGTAAATACAGTACTTAACTTTTGCAAGCTTTTACTGTTCTTTTCCCAATTTCTTACATTGTATACTTCTTCCCCCTCCTCCTTTAAACTTTTTATGTATTACTCGAATAGCTGCACATCAGCTATTCTATATATTTTAATACCACGCAGTGCCAATGGTAAGGCTTCTGTTATCACTGAAAGTTATTTAAAATAGACAGCTTATGTTAAGCAATGATGAAAATTTAGGACCAAACAGGGTTAACAGGTACAATGTATCTGGTTCTATATGTTGTCATGGGCCTGATTCCGTCACCCTTACTACTGGCGCAAAGTACCACTGAACATGTATAAGGGAAGAAGAATTAGGGCTCAGATTAGACACCTTTATAATGATGCTAAAGAGTACATAACATCTGTTGGTGAGCTTTGTTTAATCAGAAGCACCAAACAAATTGTAGGAATTGGTGTAAAATATGGTTAATACATAACATTGTGAGACTGTTGTTGCATTCTTAGTTTTGGGAAGTTTTGAGTCTTTCCTGAACTGCTCATAAACAAAAATCTGAATGCTTTCTTTTAGTTAAGAGAGCATGTTGGGTGGAGATGATTTTGTTATTACTGAATTCTTAAAAATCTCTTTTTAGGAATAAGCAGGGGATGGAGGAGCGTTTAACAAGCTCTCAGAGTAATAATCCAGGTTTAACAGTTAAACAGCACTATGTGCAAGTAGCACTAAAAGCGATCAGAAGAGGTCCCAGGACATCTCAGATGATCTGACTGATCTGTGGAGCATTAATGCATTCTGCTTAAAAACCCGAATCAGCACAGAAACTTGTATAGCACCAAACAAGTTCCTGCCAAAAGCAACACCCATTGAGTGACAGGCCTTTAGTTATGAGGTGCCAAGAGGGAAATAAAACACTAAACACCAGAGAGGTGAGAGAGAAGAGGTCTTCCGCATGGGTGGCGGGTGACATTTCCCGTTGTGGAGCCTAGCCCCTGCCTAGTCTCTTCCAACTGCAGCCCTGCCTCTTCTGGCTGAAACCCTGCCCCCACTCACTGCTCTCAGCCCTCCCATGGCCCTGGTGGGGGGAAGGGGGAGGGGCGAGGGGGCCTGAGACCTTGGTGAGGTCCACAGGTGGGGGCTGAGAGCTCAGCCCCAGCCAGAGCTCTGAGCCCGGAGCCCCTCCCCCATTCTGCCCCTTCCACACATGGCCCCACTCCATTTCACCTCTTCCCCAGGGGCTCCGCCCCATTCCACCCCACTCCACCAAGGCCCTGCTCACCCCTTTCGACCCCTTGCGCCCCTCCACTGTGGCCCCCAGACCAGAAAAGCTCTGTGCCCCAGGGCCCTGTTAGGGGGAGATTTTCCAGGGGCCCCAAATTGGCAGGGGGCCCCTGGTCAAGGCCCGCGTGTGGTAATCTGGCACAGTCCTCCCTCCCTGGTAGTGCAAGGCTATGGGGGAGGGATAGCTCAGTGGTTTGAGCATTGGCCTGCTAAACCTAGGGTTATGAGTTCAATCCTTGAGGGGGCCATTTAGGGATCTGGGGCAAAATCAGTACTTGGTCCTGCTAGTGAAAGCAGGGGGCTGGACTCTGACCTTTCAGGGTCCCTTCCAGCTCTATGAGATAGGTTGTTAAAGTTTGGGAACCACTGTCCTATGAACCTCTTTCACTAAAATGTCAAGTCTCATGAACCACCTCCTAAAAATGAATATTTCCAGAGATTTTTCTCTTTTACCAGAGTGTAAATTATCAAAAGCAGTGATCTTGGAAATATAAAAGTTGTTTTTATGACATGCTTATTACACACTATTTATTATTAATTACTATTTATCATTACAGTATTTTTATCACATTATGAAAATGGCAACACTCTTCCAAGATCTCACTTTCATAGCTTATATCACTTTGAATAAGCCTGTTATAAGACAAGGCTCCTATGTTTCATCAAGGAGTATCAGATGTGAAACAGCAGGAAGGTATTTAAGAAGCCAACTCAAAAAGTTCCTCCTACACAAGCATTCAGGTCTTGAGCAGTCCAGACAAACAACACGTTACAACAAAGCTTAAATTTGTTCTTCATAATAATTTTTAAAACAATACTAGCTGTCTATTTAATTTTAAAAAAGATCAAAAAATATCCACCTCCCTTTCCATTTCTGATAAGGAGTCTTGAAGTTTAAATCTCCTCAGTGTGATAGATATGCTTGCTTTGATCTGTTTAACTCTTGGAAGTCCAGGGGCTCTGGGCTGCTGGCCCCGTCCTGCCCGGGGTTCCTAGGGACAGCTCTGTCCACCATTAGGGAATGTTTCCCCCCCCAAGAACTCCCTGTAACATTTTGTGAACCCCAGTTTGGGAACCACTGAGATAGGGGAAACTTAGCCTCCCCCAACCTCCATTATGCGCTGCCCGTCGTCCTCCAGTTGCAAGAACACAGTAGAGCTGGTGTCAAAGTCTCTATTTTGATCACTGCATTTAAAAACCACACAAGACAGGAATTGTGACTGTCTGATAGCAGATCAGGTTAGAGAGCCACCTGAAGCTGCACGAATAACCTATAAAGTAGTTGTAATTTGGAGCTGCTCCATATAAAAGAATCAGATTAGGGGCATCATAGCAGCCAACGGGTCATGACCTAAGTCTCACCAAATGATTGGTGGTCTTTTTACTGACTTCAGTGGGCTCAGGATCAGGCCCAAGGAGAACTTCCAAATCTACTGACTGTTTTGGATTTGCAAACATTGTCTTCCTATCTATGGCCAACAATTTCAGAAATGACCAGTGATTTTGGGCACCTGCCTTAAATCACCTTGAAGAGATCTGATTTTCAGAACATGCTGAACACCTCTCTGAAAATCAAGCCACTTGAAGGCATCTTTAAGTTGGGTACCCAAAAAACAGACACTCAATATCACTAATGTAACTTAACTAATGGTCTAAATTTTCATATTCTCTTCCTCTGAATTACGGTGCATCATGCACCATCACCATTCTGTAGATTTACAAAACCTAAAACAGGATATTCCCATTTCAGCTCACACTTTTGAAAATTCCATTCTCGATGTAACGTTGTCATACATAGAATATATTAGTTTTTAAATTATTTTTTTAAAATAACTCACTGAAGAAGCTGCCCAGCTGTTGTAATTGTGGCTGTTCTGCTCATTGGTAACTGAAGATGCATCTACAATGGCAGCAATGAGGTACAAAATAAAGGCACTTCCATTAAAGCACAGACCCTAGGCCAGGACAGGAAGAACAACAACAACAAAAAAAGATTAAAAAACATTTGATATTGAGTACATACTTTTACTTGCCATGCTCTACAACTACAGGGAAAAATTCTCCTCTCAGTTAGATCTGAAAACTCTACTGAATTCAGGGGGAGTGCACTGGTGCAATTATGAGGAGAAGTTGGCCTCTTGTGTGAACACCCCCACACCATGTAGCTGAAATACAATTCCCAATTATCCTTACTACTGCTGTAATTAAAATGACCCAACAGCGTTATAACTATAATGGCAAGTGCTGCTCATGAAACTTAATATAAACAACATTTGAATGTAATCTTAATTGTTTCACCTTGTAACTCTGGATATTAGTAAGAACACAGCCAAATTTTATGTACTTTAATACAACTATTGAGCCAAAATCTGCTTTCCTTTACATCATAATAAATCCAGAGTAACACCATTAAAGACAGTGGAGTCCGTGGATTTCCAACAGTGAAAATGAAGGCAGAATTAGACTTTATTATATCAATATTTTAGGCAACAGAAATACAAATACCAATACACCAAAAAAACCAAAAACAAAAGCCACTTGATTAAGTTTCTAAACATGAAGAAAGTTCTGCATATGAATTAACCACAGTCAGAATGCTTGCAGTTTTATGCTCCTCCATTTTTGGGGAGGTCAGGTAGGGAAGGGAGTCACTCTTCCAAGATGAAGTTTCCCATCATGCACTCTGGCCCCCTTTCCGGTCACAGAAGCAGAGGCGGCCCGTCCATACAGGCAAACTAGGCGGTCGCCTAGGGTGCAAAGTTAAATGGGGTGCCAAATTCGAGGGAAAAAAACCACAAATTAAAAAAAATGAAAGATGAAAAAAATACAAATAAAGCTGTCATTTCAATTCCCATGCACGTATGGAGGAAATATGAATTGTAATTAATTTCTCTACATTTCTGAGAATTAATATGCCAAATCTTTTATTTACTGCAAAAATAAATAAGATTTTAACAAAAACTTTTTCAGTTTGCGACGGAGGGTCAAGATGCCCCAATCCACACTTTTGATATGCAATAACTCAGCCACAATTAAACACATCTGCCAGTGGCAAGATCTGCAATGCTAGTGACACCTAACTCGAATATACATCAAGGTCGCATAGCTGGAAATTCATGTGGCGCAAAGATATCACAAGAGGATACATGTCAAATGGTCATTTTAGCATTCGTCGCAGGTAGATGGTTAAGAATTGAGTGAATACTGTGGAAAATTGTGTTTTTTGGTGCCAAAGAATAAAGAACAACATCTTTCAGAATTATAAATCCAAAACATGAGTGAATATCTTTAAGCGTTATTAAACCTTAGTGTTATTATCGGGCTGTATAATTATGAACTTTTCTTTGTTATATCTGGTTCACATGTAATAAATAAGGTCCATAAAACAAAAGTAACAGCATTAATGCTTAATAGACTACGAAAGTGATGATGTCACACTCCAAGCGGGTAACCGTGAGGAAGTGGATTACTTTCCAAACAACCAGTGTCAGGTTATAATGTTGAAAAAGGTAATTTTGTTTGCGTGTAAATGCTGTAACTGTTTTAATAGGGGAGTGTATGTTACTAATCATTGAACCTTTAAGCAGTAAAAAGACGTGTTGGGATGGCTGCAATGTGGTTTAAATCGCCAACCATGTGGTGGGTGTGTCAGTCATCCTTAATACTATAATGCTTGCAGTTGGGAGCACAGTACATAATATTCAAATACCCCATGGCAGAAAGAGGAAAAAGAAAACCCTCAGGAGCTGAATATTGTAAATGAAAGGCCGAGAAGGAAAAGGCCCAAGCAAAACAGTAGAGATCCTTCCTGAAATATCTTCTCTTTAATCCAAATAAAGATGAAGCAGTTCACAGCATCCAGATGAAGGAATTTTACTTTGAGATGAGGATAGCTCACATCCACACAAAAAAAAAGCAGTTTGGAAACTCAAGATGATGGAAACTTATTTCTAGATGAAGGCAGCTCACAGCATCAGACTGATATGGAAGTGGAGAAAATTTATTCACCTTCAGAGATACATGCAGAAATTGAAGTAAATGAAGTAGAAGGAAGAAAGGATGAGGAAGCTAAAAACAAGTTACAGTATGGGGACCCATATTCATGGCCCAGATCTGATGACAGTGTGCGGCAAATTCTTGTGGAACATGGACCCGAACAAGTTCATGAATTTCCCTTCCCTAAGGATGGAAATAAAAGAAAGTTCTCTGCTCAGCATTACAAGAGGAAACTCATTAATGGGGAAGAAATTCATTGAAACTGGTTACAATATTCAGTGTCAAAAGGACTGTGTTTTGCTTTTGCTGCAAGTTGTTTAGAAATCAAGCAATTGGTACATCACTTACTCAAAATGATTCTAAGGACTGGGAAAACATATCTTCAATTCTCTCTTCACATGAAAGAAGTATAGAACATTTGGAATGTTTTCAAAATTTGAAAGAACTTGAACTACGATTGAAAAAAGGAAAAAACTAATCGAAGAAAATTTGTGTGTGATCAAAGAAAAAGAAGAATATTGGCAACAAATATTAGAGAGTGTCTGATTGCTTTAGTGAGAGTTCTCAGTGGGCAAAATTTAGCATTCCGTGGCCATGGTAGAAATGAAAAAAATTATACACTCCAGGTTATGGAAATCTTGTAAAATTTGTTGAATACCTAGCTTTGTTTGATCCAGTCATGAAGGAGCATCTACGTAAAATAACTGATCATGAAACACAGGTTCATTACTTAGGAAAAAAATATGCAGATGAACTGATTCAAATCCTAGCAAATGCCATTAAAAAGAAAATTGTAGAAGCTGCCCATTCTGCAAAATACTTTTCAATAATACTGGACTGTACACCAGATGTGAGTCATGTTGAACAAATGAGGACGATCATTTGTTTTGTGGATATGGAAAAGTCTACAGATGAAGATAATGTTGAAGTGCTCATAAAGGAACATTTTTTGGGTTTCATACCACTGAAGGAGATGACTGGAGAATTTATGACAAACTATTCTACAAGAGCTTGAAACAATGTCATTATCTGTTGAAAATTTACAAGGCCAAGGCTATGATAATGGGAGTAATATGAACGGTAAATACAGTGGTGTGCAAAGGAGAATGATGGAAATCAATCCTAGGGCCTTTTTCGTTCCTTGCACTACGCATTCTCTGAATTTGGTTGTCAATGATGCTGCTAGAAGGCAAGTTTCTTTGACCTGGTGCAATGTGTTTTTTCTCAGGCTCAACATGCTGTTGGGAGATTCTGACTCATCATGTGAATTCTCTAACTGTAAAACCACGTAGTCAGACAAGATGGGAGAGTCGCATTGATACTTTGAAGCCTCTTTGCTATCAACTTGGAAACATTTATGATGCCCTAATTGAAATTTCTGATACTATCTTTACTGGATTATCTGGCAATATGGCATGTTCAGATGCAGAAGCTCTTGCAAATGGCCTTTCCAAGTTCAAATTTGTGACTTCACTCATTTTGTGGTATAATATCCTTTTCGAGATTAACCTCACCATTAAGCAGCTTCAGGAAAAGAACTTGAACATACATTCTGCTATTCAAAAACTGCAGCAAACTAAAAATATTCTGGAGGAATTCAGAAGTTATGAAGGGTTTGAAAGAACACTGGTAGATTCTCTCGAGCATGCTGAAGAAATAGACTTTCCGACAGAATTTGAACCAGAGCCAGTTCGTATTCTGCAAAAGAAACAGCAGTTTTCGTATGAAAGACAAGACACATCCATTCAGAACCCAAAACAACGGTTCAAAGTGAATTTCTACTTCGCAGTCCTTGATACTGCTAGTCACTTGGTTGATGAAAGATTTCAACAGACGCAGCAGCTAGAGTCAGTATTTGGCTTTCTAAATGATATCCACAGCTTGCAAAAGAAAACAGCAAAACAGATAAGAGAATTTTGTATAAAACTGGGGTTGGCATTGACTCATGAAAATTCAAAAGACACTGATGCTACAGATTTGTGTAGCAAGCTTCAGGCTTTTTCAAGACAAGTTAGGAAACATTCAACTCCTGAAGAAATACTGAAGTTTGTTTGTGAAAATAAACTCTCAGACAGTTTTCCAAACATTTTTATAGTTCTACACATTCTTTTAACTTTGCCAGTTTCCATAGCTAGGGGGGAACGTAGCGACTCAAAGTTAAAAAAGTGATAAAAACATATCTGTGTTCAACAATGGTGCAAGAGAGACTTGTTGGACTTCCCACAATGTTAATAGAGCATGAACTCGCTGGAAAACTGGATCTAAAAGAACTAGTGACTAGTCACGTTTTAAGAGCAACAGAGTTTTTTATTCAGAGCGTTTTGTAAATACAGGTTAAAGTTCATTGAAGAGTTTTCTTATTTCTTTCTATATTGGATGTGGTGGTAATAGCCGTTAAAGCAGGATAGTGTAATAATTATTTTTATTACAAATCCAAAATCATCTAACATTTTTAATGCATTTTTATTTGAAATTGGACTGAAATATCATCTAGCTGTCATTACAACTCTATTCTGAAAATTTCGTGTCTTTATTTTATCTGATCTCAGGAACATTGGTTGGACGGATGGACAAACCGAATAACTACGCCTCTGTTTAAAAACACTTAAAAAAAACATTCAAAGGAAAAAAAGGGGCAAAATGTTTCCCAGTTTATCAAAAACCTCAGCCTAGATCTGCCCTTGGGTCTTGGGGGTGGGGGCTCCGATTGCAGGGTTCGCCTAGGGCGCCAGTTGCTGGCAGCTAGTCTAGGGCTGCCCCTGGACAGAAGGGAGATCCCTTTTGGGCTGTACTCCTCCTCACACTCCTAGATTGGCTAGCTAGGTTTTAGAAAGGTAGCAGCCTAGACACTTCCTCACCATAAAAACAAAGTGTGCTACTTTGCTCTACCCACAGAGCCCACAGTAACTTCCGATTCACAGAGCAAGAGACTAAGCAGGGGAAGTTACTTCAGACTGAGAGGAAAAAAAAGAGTGGGGGTGTTTTTAAATTTGTCATCATTTAAGTACTCAGTATTTCAAGATCACTACTAGAGGAAGTTAAGCCCTGTAAGAAAACACTACTTATACAAGGCTAATGAACATGCCCTTTTACAATCTATATATTGTCCTTCTAATTAACTGATTGAGGATACATTGGATTGGAATTATTATGATGTACTCTATGTAAATTCATAATAGCAGGAGTTCCAAGCAGTCACTTCAGAACCAATCCCGAGTGCACCCAACTCCCATTGACTTTTAGGCCGTACATTTGCATTTTAAGATGTTATTGTGAACATCCTGTCCCCTAAACCACATTCAAAGATGTCCCCAGATACATCTGGTGTGGCTCCAATGGCTGAGTGTTTGTGTGAGCACAATATTACATGGGCGCCCCTGCACACTGTGGAGCCCAACTCCATTGCAGCTCCCTGTATGTTGTCATAGGGGCTGGGGAGAGGGCAGAGGCTACTTAATTCACCAGTCAGTCAGTCATTGACCCTGGCAGAATTCACAAAAGCTACTGCAGCCTCAGAATTGCAGTACAAGTCACAGCTGCAGAATGTCTGCTGCCATTCCATGGGGTGATGGGGAAGCAGCACTTATCCACACATTTAAGCAGAGAGCCCAGCCTGGCCACTCAGGTGGAGCCCTGGGGCCCAGGATTTAGGATTAAATGAATGTAATTAGTCAGGATAAAATTAAAATGTGTAAGAACATAAGAAAGGCCGTACCGGGTCAGAGACATATTATCGTCTTTGTTTTAGTGCTTGTCTTATTCAGAAGCTTTCAGTTTGCACGAATACAGTATCAAGGTAGCAATTTAATGACTGGATCCCATGAGTCATCAGCTCAGGTGGAATTTCATGAAGTGGCCCTTTATTTCCAAGTCTTCAAAGCTGGTTTGTTAGTTTTTTGTTTTTCCCTCCAAAGAGACCCAATTATCCTAGAAAACTGCAAATCCCTGCAGTATCTTGTCATGTATAAAGGAAAGAAGAACATCATTTTTGTAAAGTGTTGCTTTGGGAGATAACATTGTGGGAAAGAATGGAGCTGAAAGCAAGTTTAGTTTACTGTACCTCTATTGCCAATGTATATCCAAAACAAAGGGTTCAAGTTACCACCTGCTTCTTAAATCCAAATTCACCACAGTTTAAAATCTTCCATTCATTATTCTTGGTGAAGACACACACACAATTTTGGAGCAGGTGTCTTTTGGTTAATTTGCAGTAAAGTAACTGCATCTTATATGGTTAGGTGATGTACTTACCCTGCAATGAATTAATTTATGAAATAGGAATCCATATTAAAGTTTGGACACTGCATAAAATAAATGTGTCTTTGGGCTAACAATCCCCTCAGGAGACAATTTCTGGAGTATAGAAACCCATCTAATTTGAGATATGCTGGCATCTTGCCCTCCCAAAGGAAGGCATTAACAATTTACACTGGAAGCAGACCCAGGACTGTATTTCTTCTGACCAACCACAAATGGCATGGGTCTAATTCAGGGGTAGGCAACCTATGGCACGAGTGCCAAAGGCGGCACACAAGCTGATTTTCAGTGGCACTCACACTGCCCAGGAACTGGTCACCAGTCTAGGGGGATCTGCATTTTAAATTTAATTTTAAATGAAGCTTCTTAAACATTTTAAAAACCTTATTTACTTTATATACAACAAGAGCTTAGTTATATATTATAGACTTATAGAAAGAGACCTTCTAAAAACGTTAAAATGTATTACTGGCACGCCAAACTTTAATCAGAGTGAATAAATGAAGACTCGGCACACCACTTCTGAAAGGTTGCCGACCCCTAGTCTAATTAATTCATAGGTCATATCACAAAGCTCTTCTAGTACCACTGTGCAAAACAAGGGGGACTCCAAGTATTTGCATGTGTCCCCTGCCCCTACTTCTTCCCTCTGAAGTTCTTCTGTCATGGAGGTGGGCTGCCATTTTGGTCTACACCTAAACAATCTTATCTGTAAAGCAGGTTGAAAACTTCTCACAGCAACGAACACTTGGCTCTATAAACAAGTGGAGACATCTAGGTGGTAGACAACTTGACATATCAGAGATCAGTAAGCTACTACCTTGCCTGATTCTGCTGCTAATAGATAAAACTAATGGAGGCAGTGATCAAAATGATCCAAATTGATGGCAGCTGTCTTACCTTTGACTACATTCATGCCAAATGTAATTTAAAAAATAAAACCTCTAAACACATCAAGATACTAAAATGTTGGATTATTTTACAGCAGTACTGTAACAGTGTTATAATTGTAAAGGCAAGTGCTGCTCATGAAACTTGAAAATATAAAAACTATTTGTACATAATCCTAGTTCTACAGACCAGTATTGCTACAGCAAGCTATTTCTCATGGCAACACACAGGAAAGTCATGGCAAAAAGTAATACTCTAACTCTTAACATTTTAATAGTCATGGCACACAATATTTTAATTAATAGCAAGTTTGTCATGTGAAAGTAAAATATCCTTTATATTACAATAAAATGGTTTAAAACCGTTTAATGATCTTTAAGTATAAAAATAATATATTAGACACATACTACAATAAATTATAATACTTCATGATAGAGTCATGGTGAGTAGCAGCTGGTTGAGGTAACAAAGGCGTCTAGGTTTTTTTTGTTTTCCTTAAAGTGTCTTTGTTATGGAAGTCTTGACTGTAACAAATATACTGCCATTTCTACTAGGGATTGCTCAAACTAGGATCTGGATTTCAGTTACCCAGGAATTACAGCAGCGTTCAGATTTTTAATTGCTACCTGCCCAAGATTTACTGTGAACAGGATAAACTACTAATAGAAAGGATTTAATGAGAGAAGGTTGGACTGGCATGCAATTTAAAATAGTTCACACAAATACACTGCAGCACTATGTCCCCCTCTAGTGGCTAGACCATATATGCGTTTATGAGTCTGCTGCTGCCTCTGAGTCCATCACTTGGTCCTTTAGCTCAAAAAAGTGCAGGCTCAGGCTTTCAGATCCAGAGGTTCTAGGTTCAAGCCCTATAGATGATTCAACAAGAGTCCTTTATGGCTTACCTACAGAGCCAGGTCCATTAGCTCAGAGGCCAGAGTCAAAACTCCATATGGGGTCTAGCCACTACAGGGGGACAAAGAGCCACATTGTATTATAGCATGTGTAACAGGTACACATTTCCATTCTTGGAAAATAAGACATTGGATAGACCAATGACTAAAAGGAAATGAGTTAAAGGAACCATGATGGTTGGGCAAATAAAGCCTGACAGTGTACTACACAATATGGATATTCCTGCTGGTTAGTCCACATAGTAAGAGTAGCAATAACTTCACAGTGAATTTGCTCCTCCGGTCTTTTGAGTGAGAAAGTGGGTGTTGCAGTCTAGGAATGGAAAGAAATGAAAATGAAGATAGAAGGATCTCCAAGGTACACCCTACCTAGTCTGGGTGTGAGGAAAGGGGTTTTGCAGTAGACCAAGCTTTAGATGAATTATGTGACAACAGCCAGTGTCAGGAACATGGATAGATGTTAATTATAAATAAAAAAGGAAGTGTGAAAGCACATTATAGTTCCTTAACTACAATTATGGAGTACATGAATGTCTTCTTCTCTCTTGCACAAAGTAAACAATAAAAAAACCCCAAACAAACGCAGCAACAACAAAGATTGTGCATACTTACCATCGTGGTCCATGGCACCTGGGGAATCCTAGTGTAGGTCATTGTCATGTAGATGATTAAAAAGAAGACCGTAAGAACCCAGTAAAATACGGCTACAAACATCACCCAGCCGAAGGCAGGATACAGGAAATACTCTGTTCCAGCGATCAGTGTCCATACCAGCAGCCCTAGCACCTGTAAAGATTGTAGAGGGAAAAAACCATCATACAGATTTAGAACACACACACACATTTTAGAAATGTAGTTTTCAAGCAAACATCCCTAAGGACCTTTGAGTCAACACTGTACAGTGGAAAAGGCATTGCCCATCTCTTTTATGCAACAATAAAGAGCTCTAATTAAGAGATGTATTGGACTGGATGTTGTGTAGTAGAAATATGGGCACAAACATCCTTTAAAGAAGGCATGAGTTAATGTGATTTTGTAGCTATTGAAGAGATGGTTCATTTCTTTCTGAATTACTCCTTTCAATAAAATTGGGGGATGGGGAGGGGAGAGAGCGGAGGAGGCAGGGAAATGGAACGTAATTGAAGTCACGCCTGGCAATAATTAAAATAATGGAAAGGAATAAAATTCTCAAAGTATTTTATGGAACTGAAGAGACTAAAACCTGAGTAGGCTGATGTGTGATATTTGCCAGAATAGGGAAAAGGAGATAGACTGACATTCCTGCACAGAAATAATGGGAGACAGCATTACGGTGAATGTTAGTAACTGTGTTTGAATACTAGCTTATTAGCTATAGTGCACAAATGTACGTTTTGTTATAGTAGCAATATCAGTGAAGTGACATTTCTTATATTGAGATTTCTTCCATTTATACATTTTTGTGAGTTGCCCATAAATTATAAAACCTCAAGTATAGAGAAGAATATAATTTTAAGTTCTTCACAATGGTAAATAATTGATTTCAGCAGGGCCAGAATCTGGACCTAAATTTCTTATATTTTAAAAGAAAAGAATTTTGATTTCTTCCCTGTTCCACACCACTCAGATTCCCCTGCAAGTCACCTAACAGGGAGAAATGGGACAAGATGATGTTCTCCTGCCTATTGCATATTTATACAATTGGGAAAAATGCAGAAAAATCAGATAGTTTTGCCACGGTTTCACTTCCATCAGGTTTGTTCCTGCTCTAATGCAATTAAGTGGCCACGCTCCCACTGACTTCAATGGTGCAGGATTGAGTCCATAAAATCACTTGGATTGTGTGATGTGGTCTGGATGAAAGCTGGAGTCATGTAGGTAAGTATAGCGGTCAGCAGGTTTCCAGTATAGGGTGCTGTTTATGTGACCATCGTTTCTTAGCACTGTAGTGTCCAGGAAGTGGATCTCTTGTGTGGACTGCTCCAGGCTGAGGTTAATGGTGGGATGGAAATTGTTGAAGTCATGGTGAAATTCCTCAAGGGCTTCTTTTCCATGGGTCCAGATGATGAAGATGTCATCAATGTAGAGCGAGTAGGGGCGTTAGGGGACGAGAGCTGAGGAAGCATTGTTCTAAGTCAGCCATAAAAATGTTGGCATACTGTGGGGCCATGCAGGTGTCCATGATAGTGCTACTGACTTGAAGGTATATATTGTCCCCAAATGTGAAATAGTTGTGGGTGAGGACAAAGTCACAAAATTCAGCCACCAGGTTTGTCGTAACATTATTGGGGATACTGTTTCTGACGGCTTGTAGTCCATCTCTGTGTGGAATGTTGGTGCAGACGGCGTCTACATCCATAGTGGCTTTTAAATAAGTACTGTACTTAGTCCTGGAATATATCTCTAAGATATAACAACCTGTGATTAGCATCTACCACCACTGGAGGTCAGCATTGCCCAACAAACATTTCAAGCAGCATTAACAGAATAGTTCTAGATCTGTTTCTATAGGGTGACCAGATAGCAACTGTGAAAAAACGGTGTGTGTGTGTGTGTGTGTGTGTGTGTGTGTGTGTGTGTGTGTGTAAAATAGGCCCCATACAAGAAAAAAAGTCCCAAAGAACAGGACTGTCCCTATAAAAATGGGACATCTGGTCACCCTATATTGTTATCCTTTTATAAATGTTACCAGCTGAATATCAAGGTTTCAGATAGTTCTTTATACTTCTAGTTTTGACAACATTCTACAAGCTGCAGCAACTCAGTTATCTAATGCCTCAAGTTGCACAAACTACGATTGATTACATTAATACCAACAATCAAATGCTAATACAGCAACCACTTTAAAAATCTGTTTAGCCAATTAAATTTCATTATCAGCTTCTCTTTCTTGGGGTACAAAATGTATTTTTGTGTCTAGTCATCACTTTATTCAAAATTTATTACCTAGAAAAGTTATATCAATAAATAATTGTGATATAGGTTTAACAAGTAATTGTCTGAACCCCATTTTAACATGGACCTAATTATTGGCAACATACCAAGAACAAAAACATTGAGGAAGAGACCAAAAACACCTGATAAGAGTACAGCATTATCTACTTGCCAAAAGTGTGTTAGTTTCTGGCAGCTTTTAAAATAGGCACTAGGCACCTAAGAACGATCATGGATCACACCTTAAGTCTCATTTTAAAGCACGTGCATCCCATTTTTAGGCATCACTGATCTGCAAAATGCCCCATAGCTGCTGCCTAACCCTGTAGATGCCTGTGCTTCTGCCTCTGGGCATATGCGCTGCTGCCCGGGCCAGCACCCCCAGGGAGAGCCACCCATCAGCGCTTCGGGGGCCCCGGCCAACCAGCTTCTATCTCTGAGAGGGATGAAGCTTAGCACATTCCCCTCCAATTGGCATCTTTATTGCTTAACTGCTTAGGCAGCTCCCCAACAAACGTGCTGATTTTACAGATCTTGTTCTAAGGTGCCTATCTCTCTCGATTCATTGTACAGCAGTCTAGGCACCTAACTCAGGCTTTGTGGATCACAGTGTTCTTGCAATTTTCTAGGCACCACAATGCTCAGCAAATGTCAAAGTCCCTTTGCAGATTTGGGCCTTACTGCTTTTTGCATATTTTTGTTTCTTACAAAAAAATTTCCTAAGGCCTAATTCAACAAACATAGGATGACCAATAATGGGACCCCCATTTTCTACAGGAAATCATTTGTGCTATGGTTAAAAAAAATACACACAAACAGTATATTATTTAAAAAACTTCTTTCAGGTTATCGAGGATGTTAATCTTATACAATCACAAAATGCACCTAGCAAAACATATTAGCTAGTTTGTATTCTTTTTTGGCTGATCACTGTTTTTCCAGCAGTATTTTTAATAGATATTACTCACTTCTCTCAGGAACGTGTGCATTTCAATACTTGTTTGGCATGCATTTCAAAGAATGGATTTTGAATTTGTATTTTATTATTCCTTTGCTAGTCCCCATCAGTGGTAAGGCAATTTGTTTAAGTAGTAATTAAGATTCAGAACAGATATTATTCCAGGAAACTTGTAAGATATACACTCTAAAAGGTTATTTGTTCATATTAATCAGAATGACAATAATTAAGTATTGGAGTATATTTGACATTTTTAATTGGATCAGGAGACGGTTACTGTATATTATAGGAGCTGACAGACTGAAATAGTATTTCAGAGGTCTAGATTAGAACTAAAAGGTCAAACCATTTCATGGTCACTGACTCACACTGGGAACCATAACTCTGTTTTGTTAAGTTATACAGCAAATGGGTTTACTGCAGATGTAGATTGGTACTGTAAATTGGTTGAGTTCATAGTGGCAGTCAGCATTTAGCAAAACAACATCTAAGAAGTCAAAACAACATAGATGTCTAGGATAGAGAGACTAGAACAAGCCCTTTCATTGTTACCCATCTTCATATTGAGCTCAGCATGCAAAGTAGTTAAGAGTTTCCGCAATGATGAGAGCCTGTCTCATAATATTCTGTTTGTCCCTGACATTGGGGCACTTGTTCTTTCAGTGGACTGGTTAGAAAATGGCTGCACTCATGCATCTGCTAAAGCACAGAATGCTTTGCTTTTATAGTTCCTCCTGCAGACTAGATAACAAATCTCAGCTGGGGAGAGCTGGACTATCCTCAAATGCTATCTCATATGTCAGGAGTACAGAATTTCACCAATAACAGATAGGTACCATAAAGAAGAGGATAGCAACCAAGGCACCTAGGGGGCCTTTTCACATTGCTTAATTCAGCGTGTATGTAATAATATAGGACTGAACTACTTCAGATGCACTGTGAGACAGGGGGCTGAAAGCTCCATACTTGAGAACACCGCAGATTATGACCAGATACTCTGGAGTGTAATATTAGCTAAATATTTGCTTTAAATTTAGAAATTAATAATACAGAATAACAGGCTTATTTATAATTATATAACAACTCTGGGATCCTGGAGCAAAAAAGAATTCTGAAAAAAGTTAGCAAGAAAAGAAGAAACCAATGCATGTGTGAGCTAGCGAGAGAGGCTATGGGCTGTAAAGGGTAAGTGCTTTGTGAGTTTGGTCTTGTTTTGCCAGTTCTAATAAGGTGTAGGGATTTTGCTCTGCAGTACATCATATGGGCAGGTAATTTTTCCTCAATGTGCATTAAGGTCTAGGATTTTACCTGGGATCTCAATGTTGTGACAGTTTAGCCGTTCCCTGGTTAGGTACCTCCATTACTTGCATGCATTAAACATACAAAATATATTAATACTGTATGTTTAAGTACCAAACAGACACCATAAGGAGGAAAGGACTTTGTGACAAGGCCAACATTTTCAAACTTGGGTCTCTAAAATTAGGCACCTATGTACTTATCCCTAAATGAGTGTCCTGATTTTCTGTACCTTTGGGAGCTCAGCCAAGAATGCAAATGCTTTTCTGAGACTGCGGGGACAGCTGAAGTCACCACCGCCTGCTGAAGTCACCACCTCATTAAGGCCTGGTCTACACTATGCGTTTATACCGAATTTAGCAGCGTTAAACCGAATTAACCTTGCACCCGTCCACACAACTAAACCCTTTATTTCGATATAAAGGGCTCTTAATACCGATATCTGTACTCCTCCCTGACGAGGGGAGTAGCACTGAAATCGGTATTGCTATGTCAGATTAGGGTTAGTGTGGCCGCAATTCGACGGTATTGGCCTCCGGGCACTATCCCACAGTGCACCATTGTGACCGCTCTGGACAGCAATCTGAACTCTGATGCACTGGCCAGGTAGACAGGAAAAGCCCCGCGAACTTTTGAATTTCATTTCCTGTTTGCCCAGCGTGGAGCGCTGATCAGCATGGACTGTACGGGAGATACTGGATCTGATCACTTTATGGGGAGACAAATCTGTTCTATCAAAGCTCCGTTCTAGAAGACGAAATGCCAAAGCATTTGAAAAAATCTCACGACAGAGGCCACAGCAGGGACTCAACACAGTGCTGCGTAACAAGCGTAACGGAAAGCCAAAGAATCAAATGGACGCTCATGGAGGGAGGACTGAAGACTCCAGCTATCCCACAGTCCCCGCAGTCTCCGAAAAGCATTTGCATTCTTGGCTGAGCTCCCAATGCCTGAAGGATCAAAAACATTGTCCTGGTTGGTTCAGGGTATGTGTCGTCAATTTACCCCGCTCACCCCCCGTGAAAGAAAAGGGAAAAAATAGTTTCTCGCCTTTTTTCAATGTCATCGTATGTCTACTGCATGCTGCTTGTAGACGCGGTACTGCAGCGCTGAACAGCAGCATCCCCTCCCCTTCCTTTCCTGATGGCAGACAGTACAAAAGGCTTGCCTGGGCAAAAATGGGAATGACTCCTGGTCATTCCCTTCTTTAAGCTTCTCCTGGAGAGGCAGCTGGTGCAAAAGGCTTGGTAACTGTCCTCATCATAGCAGCAGGAGGCTGAGCTCCTCCCCCGCCCCCTTTCATGTCTAATCAAGATTCTGTCCTGCCTGGACTATCATAGCAGCTGGAGGCTGCCTCCCCCTCATTTTATCTCACTAAAAAGTCAGTGTTTCTTATTCCCGCATTCTTTATTACTTCATCACACAAATGGGGGGACACTGCCATGGTAGCCCAGGAGGGGTGTGGGAGGAGGGAAGCAACGGATGGGGTTGTTGCAGGGGCACCCCCTAGAATGGCATGCAGCTCATCATTTCTGCGGGATATCTGGGGCTCTGACCCGGAGCGGCTGTGCTCTCTGGTTGTCTAGTAGACTTGCCCCATATTCTAGGCAGGACTGACTATTTTTAGACAAAACATAAAGAAGGGAATGACCTGGGGAATCATTCCCATTTTTGTCCATGCGCCCCCGGCCGACCTCAGTGAGGCCAGCCAGGAGCACCCATGACAGCAGCAGACGGTACAAAAGGACTGGTAACCGTCATCGCCAATTTCCAAAGCAGCAGACGGTGCAATAGGGCTGGTAACCGTCTCTGCTACCTTGCAAAGGCAAATGAATGCTGCTGTGTAGCACTGCAGTACCGCCTCTGTCAGCAGCATCCAGTACACATATGGTGACAGTGACAAAAGGCTAAACGGGCTGCATGGTTGCTATGCTATGGCGTCTGCCAGGGCAATCCAGGGAAAAAAGGACGCGAAACGATTGTCTGCCGTTGCTTTCACGGAGGAAGGATTGAGTGACAACATTTACCCAGAATCACCCGCGATACTGTTTTTGCCCCATCATGCATTGGGATCTCAACCCAGAATTCCAATGGGCGGGAGAGACTGCGGGATTTATGGGATAGCTACCCACAGTGCAACGCTCCGGAAATCGACGCTAGCCTTGGTACATGGACGCACACCGTCGAATTAATGTGCTTAGTGTGGCCGTGTGCACTCGACTTTATACAATCTGTTTTTAAAAACCGGTTTCTGTAAAATCGGAATAATCCCGTAGTGTAGACATACCCTAAATCAGACAACTTTAGGCACCTAAGTATGAAGATTCTGACCCACTTTTTAAATGAAAAGTTTTGTAGCACTGTTGGTATAACAAGCAGCTAGTCATATGTCATGGGTGCCATCAAGGACGAAACTATGTATGAGTTAGAACTTGGATGGCTAAATCTGGCTGTTTACAGCTATACTGGAAATATGAGACTGAATCTGTGCATGAGAGAGAGAGAGAGAGCGTGCACATGCACAATCACAACAGCAAACTTACTAAAAAGCAAGAAGTGGATTATGTGAATGTACCATCCTTGAACTGCCCTATGACACCCATGTTACAAACACTGTAATGCTCCACTTTAAAACTGGTATCTTCCATGGTTTGTAGTGTTGTAGCTGTGTTGGTCCCAAGATATGAGAAAGACAAGGTAGGAGAGGAAATATCATTTATTGGACCAAACTTCTGTTGGTGAGCCCTGAAGACAACCTCTGTGAAGCCTGAAAACTTCCATCAACAGAAGTTGGTCCAGTAAAAGATCTCTCACCCACCTTGTGTCTCTCACTAAAATGGATGTCATTTCCCTTTTGCATTCACTTGTTGGCTCAGCAATGTAATTTAAAATCGCTGTTCAGACACCCTAAAAAAAACAACCCACAACACACACCAACCACAATCCCCTCTCCCCCTCACCCCAAAAAACCCCACTCATCATAGCAGAGACAATGAGGGGAAAGTCCAGGTTTCACCCAGTTTCATAAAATGAAAAGCGTGGCACAGTTGCCTGAAACTTATCACACTTTTCCATCCTAGAAGTGCATCCAAGGGATCCTTTAAGGGCTCCCATGTGCAGGTGCATTGTGGGATACATACAGGGTCAGCACTAGTATGGACAGAGGGCACAATGGAAAGAACCTGAAAGTGCTACCAGCAGGTCTGTTCATTTGGTGGAGGAGTGATTTCCTGCAGCTGCTAACATGAAAGAAACTTAGACATGGCCTGAATCTAGCAGGGAGGAAATGAGGCACCAGATCTCTTTCCTGAGACCAAATCTGCCAGCTGAGACACAGCAGGGGCAGCTGAAGCTAATTTGCCTCTCCCACTCCCCTTTCCTCTTCCCCAGGCTCCTTCCCCAGGGGTGCAGGAAGCCCTGGTAGCTCCTCCTCTTCCCCTTGGGGAGCGGTCACTCTCTCTCATCTTGGTTGCCCTGTGGCACCCTCAGTCCATATTTCTGGCCTTTGGGGAGGGGAGGACTAGAGAGTCTGAAGTCCATTGGGTCACTACATGGTGAGGAAAGACCACCAATTCTGCATTTTCAGTGACTTCCCTTCTTTCGTGGTAAACATCCCACACAACCTGTATCCAACAGGGAACATTTGATCTGATTTAAGAGTAGATTTCCTATCAATGTTAACAGAATGGGTCAGACATTGATACAAGACACCCCAAAACAAGACACCTTTGTCCTTTATTTTTCATAAAAGATGGGACACAGAAGGGGTACCTGTGACATTTGGGTGGTGGGGAGAGGCAGGTGTGTGCTAGATATTGTATAATGTTTTTTTCCTGCAAAGCCAGAATATAATTCAGATGTGGTTTTTTTCCTCAGAAACACTATTCAAATAGCTTCTCCAAGAAGAGTTTTTGAATCCAATTCCCACCATCCTCTTGGTATTGTATGTAACAAAAACAACTTCTTGTTTAGCCACTAGAGGGAGCACAATCACTGCTCTTTCTTAAAAAAAGATTTTGGAACATTTTAGTATAGCACTGAAAGAGTGACAGTTTTTCTTTCCTTTGTTAAAAGAAAACACTCCTTTAAACACTAGAATTATTTTTATAAAAATTCAGAGCCAAGTCTTAGAATACCTGTAATATACAAGTGGCAGTTTACATGTATATGTATGTATGACTCTTACTGTATGTAGATCAAAAAACTAGATACAACAGAATAAGGCCATATTCCCGCAATACTTAAGCGCCTAAGCCACTTGACTCCAGGAGACAGGCTCCTGTCTGTGGATTGCTAAGCGGGAACAAGCACCTCCCACAGCCCTTAGGTGATTTCATGAGAGGATCAGGGCTTAAGATACACCCCTCTGGCTGGCATCTCCCATCAGGTAGCTTAAATGGCTCCCCACCTACAGTGCTGGCTTTTGTGGACTGCATTCTAAGGCACCCTATCTTGCCCCACTCAGTGTATAGGGAGGCTAGGTGCCTCACTCAGGCTTTGTGGATCACAGTTTTGTTCCTGTGATTTTCTAGGTGTCGGAAAGTTAGGCATTTCAGTGCTGAGCATCATAGCACTTAAGTCCCTTCGTGGAACTGGATATATCCCGTATGGGCAGTCTTTCATCCACATTTCCTCATGGTAGCATGAGATTATATATAATCTCCCTTGCGAAAATGTGGATGAAAGACTGTCCATACTGGATAAATGAACCAGAGATCAATCTAGAGATTGATCAAGTCATTATCTTGGAGAAAAGAGCTTTCAGGAATTAAACTAAGTACAGTAAAAACCACGTGATCAAATACCAGAGGGAAAATTTCTTAAATCTATTTTAAGGATACATTTAATTTAAACTTCTTTTGGAGCAGTGTCAGAGTTCCAGAGTCAAGTATATGACAGAGAGATATTTTCCTAATCAGCTACAGTGATGCAATTGCTCAGCCTATCCATCTTCTGTTCTAAGTCTCATACAAATCAGTCTATTGTTAAATGTGAAATTTAATACAAGTACTTCACAGTACAAAAAGTACTGTAAATCAGTCCCTCCTCACCAGCCAATCAGCATTCAGTATGCATCAAAATCCTGAAGCAATTACTTTTGCTGAGGGGAGTGGGGTGCCTCAGAGCTTTCTGCAATGGGGGTCTCTTGATTAGCTACTTAACAAGCTGGTTGTCCTCTTGGGGGAACAGCCCTGTATATAAAATTAATAATTCTACATACAAAACAGAAAGTCACTCCCAATCATATATAGTATTTTAAGTATTCACCCAAAGGACCATAAAAAGTCACTTGCCTTAGAGTATAAGCTTTTTTGGAGACAGGGACCGGGTCTTCCTAATGAGGCTCAAGCTTTGCATCAGGGCATGACATGTCCCCGCTACTTCAGAAAAGTCTTGTTGCACCTCTGCATCAAAGAGGGAGGCGCATCAGCCTCCCACCCCCAGCCATAGACACTAATATAAATTCACTTGAGCGTCTTTGCCAAGTCACCATCTCTCCTTCCGGAGCAGGCTCAGAAGTGGAGGAGATGGCAGCCCAGGGTTTCTGGGAAATAGCTGAGTATGGCGGGGAGGGGACCCAGGAGCTGGAGCCCCTAATCTGGCTGGTCACTGACAGCTTCAATTACTGCTTTTTACCCATCTTCAAGGGCTGGCCTGGGGTGAGAGACTGGGTGGGACTCGTTTCCCCATCACCCCTCCCACCAGAGAGACCTCCCAGACCAGACTCCCTGTCTCCCAGAACCCTGCACTGTTTGAAAGAGGGCTACATTAATGTGAACTAGCTACCTTTTAGTTCCCTCCAGCAGCATTCACACAGGGCAGTTAGCATGCACCACTTTGGTGAGCTCTGCAGATCACACCGTGAGGCGGTGTAGACAAGACCTTAGATAACATTGCAATATTAATTATTAATATTTAGATAGGACACTCGTGCCTCTTTTCAAAATAAAGAATAAGGCCTGGTCTCTACCCCAAAGAGCTCAATATCCAGCAAAATATTTTTCCAGTTGGGGCACATAAAGAATGGGTCCTCACAGATTATTTAGATTTGACAGCGGTTCATTTTCTAATATAGAAGGCTGAACTGCAGATGACTGATTACAAGTGAATTGATATTGCCATCAACAACACGCTCATCTATGACGCGTTTGAATGCAAAAAGCAAGAAGGATGGGGTGGAATGTTGCTGATGAATAATGGTCAACTTCATAGGGAAAAGCACTATTCTTCCCCATTCTCCCTCTGGAAGGGCACTTGGTGGTAGAACATTTAGAATGCTGTAGCCTCCATCCCCATTAATCTCTAAACCTGACCTTATTACAAGGCGATTGTCTGGTCCATTCGCTAACGATCATGACAGATGTGAATGAAAGGAATAGTGCCTCCTCCCTTTTCCTTCCACCTCCATGGTGGGTCGCTATGGGAATTACAACTCCTCTCCCCCATCTCACATTTGTAGATTACTTAACAAGGAGAAGGTGCTTAATCTTATTGATTTAGAGTTCAGCTTTTAGTGTAGCTACATTTTCCTGACACACTTGGGTGAAACGGCATTAGTAAGGCAAATATTGTGGGCTGCAGCTCATGACAGGAATTCCAGTGAATAACTCCTGAAGACTAAAAGTAACCTGTTATGCTTTGCTTTTTAGTGGCAGAGAAACAAATTTAAAGCAAGACAGGGATATTAGACCCAAAAATAAATAAAAATAAATAAAAATTTCAGCACAGTTACCTTGTGCTGAAATTCTCTCCTTAGTGTTTCCAAAGGTAGATTTTAAAGATTTTTACACACACACACACACACACATACCCCGGGGGTCGGCCACCTTTCAGAAGTAGTGTGCCGAGTCTTCATTTATTCACTCTAGTTTAAGGTTTTGTGTGCCGGTAATACATTTTAACGTTTTTAGAAGGTCTCTTTCTATAAGTCTATAATATATAACTAAACTATTGTTGTATGTAAAGTAAATAAGGTTTTCAAAATGTTTAAGAAGCTTCATTTAAAAATTAAATTAAAATGCAGAGCGCCCCAGACCGGTGGCCAGGACCCGGGCAGTGTGAATACCACTGAAAAATCAGCTTGCGTGCTGCCTTCAGTACGCGTGTCGTAGTTTGCCTACCCCTGCTCTATAGCATATTACATACATACGCCATATGTAAATATTTTAAAAAAGTGTTGTATTTGTACATACCCATGGATGTGATTTTGATGGAAGAGAGCATGCAACAAAGATTTGGTACAAACAACTTCAGTCTCAAGAAAAATTGAGGGGGAAAAAAGGCATTGTACATCAGAAAATTCAGGTTAAAAAAAAAAAGTCAGATGAAGTAAAAAACAGCAGCAGCACCTGAGTTTGTTTATTTTTAACATAAATCTCCAAAATGCATTATCATTTTAATTCCAAAGTTGTAGCTGGTTTCTCCAAAGAACAAAACACATTATATTTCAATTTGGTGAGCTGACTTGTCATTACTCCCATCTTCAGTGACTTCAATCTATATCACATGATTTTGTTCAGGATCAGCTCTAATTCTTAGATATCTCCATGCAATACAAGCATAATGCAAGTTTGAGGGTGGTACATTGGTGGACTCCATCAGCTCCTCACTGGCAGTGAGGGAAAGAGCTCACACAGCTGCTTCACTGCAATAGTAGTGACAGTGGACATTCAATGGCTAGCTGAAAACTCTTTACTTGCAAGCTAGGTGACGGCCAACATTGATATTTAAGCCACTGCCTTTTATTAGTTTGGCCAGTGCGGGAACATCATTGGCAAAAGGTCCAGGTGTAACAAAAAAGAAGAGCCGCACAGGCAACTTGTAAAAATTCCACATTTAACTCTCATTTTGAGATTTGGATTTGGAGTGGAGTTCGGATAGAATTTTTTTTTTTTTCACATTTAGAAAGAGTCCCTTGCCATACAAAGTTTGAGTTCTCACATTGGAAACAAAAAGGTTTTTAGTCTCAGCTGGAACTGCTGAGAAAGATGACCTGAAGATTAAATAAAAGATAGGATAGGTGTAATGTACTAGCTTTGTGTGTCTGACTAAGTGTATAATGTTTTTCTAGTACTGGCCCACAGAGAAGATATAGAGGTTTCTACTGGAGCAGTATTAGGGCCTAAGGTCAAGTGGTAGAGGCTGTACTTCTGGAGATGAAGACCAGGGTTCTGGTCCAAGATCCCTGGGTGTACATCTGTGATGCACACAAATTCTGTGCATGTGGTCTGCAACACAGATTCATTACAGAGTTTTCTAGAGGCTTTCAGAAGCATGTTGGGAGTGAATTCCCCTAACACTGCCAATGGAAAAATTGGATGGTTTATAAAAATTTGTTAAAATAAATTAAATTACTGGTGGCAAATTATGTGTGCAGAGCAGGTTCTAAATTGGGGGTAGGGAAGGTTAAAATTGCAACTTACTCTCTTTTAAGGAAATAGGATAATGTGCTTTTGGCAGCATGTGGCTTTTACAAAATTTGGAATGTTAGAAGTATTTAGTTCCTGTTTGTTTAGGGAATATGGCATACTTTATTAAATGTGTATAACTGGAAAGGACTAACAGTTACCTAGATGTGTTCTTTTACCTTGATCTTGTCCTTCCTAATTACATCTGGCTGTTGGCAGTCATCCCCATCCCCCTCTTCCTTGTTAAGAGCCTAGGCTATAAAATGCATCTTTCCTCTCCATCCCACCCCCATATGCATATTCAGGATACTGAATTCTCATTGGGATGTAAATCACAACTGCATTCTTAATTAGGTGGTGGAAATTGGTTTAGATTATTTTAAAGATTTTGTATATACTACAAGAAAAGCGGGCTCCCCCTGCTCCCTATTCCACTTATTCGGATGATAAATTGAGAAATAACTACAGCAATAATACTTCTTCCCCTCTCTAATCCCCTTCCTCCCCACTATATTCTTCCAACAATAGTTATTTTGGATCTCTCTCTCTTTGCAGTAGTTTTGCCATTAAGTGTTTGTATATACATTAGCACAGTTATTTTTAAAAGAATTCCTAACAATGGTGGTTTGTGACTGAAGACCTGAGCAATCAACTTTGTTTAAACAATATTTAAAAAAATTTCTTCAAGAGAACAATGCTCTATACAGCTGCTTTATTAATAAAGTCACTGATTCTTTGTTATTTTTAAATCTCCACCTTCCTGTTAGGCCATGTAAACAGAGATGCCTATATTTAGCGGAAACCAGTATTGTTTCATGGATCTCAACAGTTCTTAATATAGGAAAACCTTTACAAATATTTTATGGGAATAACTGTTCTTTTTCTACCCCTACAAAGCTGTCTATGACATAATGGAAAATTAAAAGCAAGTATCTGCTAATGAAGCCTATCATTGTATTCTACCTTTAAAATATGACTTGTTTAGAATAATTTGTTACTTTGCTTTTTAAAGTGTGATTAAATACAAAGATCTTTCCATTTCCAGATCGCCTCTCTCTCTATCCTGACCCATAGACAGACTTGCTGTCCTAAGCAAAAGGAAATCACATCACCCCCAAAGCTCAATCATAGTTCCCCTTGTAAAAATAAGCTAGCTTTATATGTAAAGGGAGAGAACAAATGTGAAAGCGAGTCTGGATATGGGCCTACTCCTGCCTATCTAGGTACTTATATATGCCCCTATAACTGAAATATCTGAGCATTTATGGATCTATTCTCATAACACTCCATGAAGACGAGATTAGGACAAGCATTAAATACTTGCCACTCAAATGTGACACCATGCTCATGATGCTTCAGGCTCAGGAGTATAAGTCTTTATTGTCATCACTTATATTGCAATTCACGTGCCATAAAAAAACATAACTGAAAAATTATTTGCCATCACCTTTAAAGATTGTTTTCCTTCATGAAAACATTGAGGATTATTAAATGACAATGTAGAAAGGGTGAGGATGGGTGGCTTTGCTGTACACATTCTATATTTGTACTTGTTTTCCTGGAGTAATTTGGATTAATACATTTTAAGGACAGGAAGGGTCATTACAATAATTAGTTTCTGCCTCCTACATACATTACACTGTCCAAAGAACCTCACCCAGTACTTTCTGAATCAAACTCATAAATTTTGTTTAAGATATAGCATGTCTTTTAGAAAAAGATATCCCAGTCTCAAATTAAAGAGTGTAAGTGGTAGAGACCCTACCACATCCTCAGATAAATTGTTCCAATGGTTAATTACCCTATTTTTAAAAAATCTGAGATGTATTTCTTGTCTGAATTTGTCTAGCTTTATCTTCTAATCAGGCCTTATTGCCACCATGTCTTTTTCTGATAGATTATGACTAACTAAATAGTAGATGACTTTGTACCAAGGGCAGGCCTGGTTAGAACAGCTAACAAGACACAAATGGACTGGAGCTGGTAACTATATTTATATTGGGGGAGAGGTTAATGAATCTCTCACTCTCTTATTATTTTTAGATAGATGAATGAATCTCTCTTATTTCTCTCCCCAAATTTTTCAATCTTTGAAAAAAGTCACAGTAATTCAATGAAAGTTTCTGTAAAAATTTTTGGAGATTGGTTTTTCAAACAAGTTTTGGTTTTTGACTTTAAATTGGCCTTCATTCTCAAAGGGAATGAAGCACAGGATTAGCCTCACAAAACATGGGTTCGATACCAAAACTTCTTGTATGACCTTAAGCAAATCACCTAATCTGTCCACGCCGCTGTTTCCTCATCTGTAAAATAGGGTTAATAATATTTTTATTTTATTTGACAGCATAACAAAAAAAACCAAAACAAATAAGCCAACTATAGCGCTAGCAAGTAACTCCTAAAGTAAGTATCCAATTTTATCTGAAGTAGTCTGGATAAGATCATAGGACTAAAACAAATTCAAAATAATCAAGACAGAGAAGTTTTTTATATATGGATTAACCAGTGAGTGTTAGAAGCCTTATTTAGATGGGGCAGAGATCATCTCTCCCTTTGTGTTTATGGAGTGTCTAGCACTTGGAGCTTCTAGGAACTATTGAATAATTTTCAGAAAGTGAATTACATCTCATTTTCCAAAGTCTCATATCTCAGAAACCTTTTCTTCCCTCATTCACCTTAAGTTTGATTAAAATATGAGCTTCGGAAAGACCATAACTGTGGAATTTTGAGAGAAAAGGGCATACTTTGAGAAAGGGAAGGTAGGATAAGACTGGAATTGAGCTTTTAGTGGAAAGCTATTAAGAACTACTACCACAGTTCCATAATTTATGTTTGCAAAGGATCTTGGGATCCTCTGGGATAAAAGGTTCTATGCAAGTGCAAAATATTAATGCAGAGGAGTTGAAACTAGACAGACAGACTTGACAGGCATATAAATAAACTCCAGGCATAGCAGCTCAGTAATGCTTTTAAGGACCTTCTTGATTCAGTGCCCCATAATTTGATTTTTATGCCAAAAGAGTTGCAAAGAAGAAGTTGCAGAGCCAGCCTGCTCTTTGTGATAAACAGAAGAGTCGTCAATCTAGCATGGGAGAACAAAGAAAAGCTCAGTGTGATACTTGACACTGAGGATCCCAGGAGCAAAGTCATAAATCAGTAATGTGTGTGTGTGATGCTCTGCAACAGTTTCAGTGGGCCTTGTGTTGATGAAGAACTAAACACTTAGCTTATAAAAACAACCTTCTAGCACAAAGAAGAAACTTCAGTCAAGAGAATGCAAATCAAATAAATAAGGATACTGAGGGAATATCTACCCTGGAATAAAAGACCTGTGGCATGGCCTGGGCAATTGACTTAAGCTCATGGGGCTCAGGATGCAGGGCTAGAAACTTGCAGTGTAGATGTTTGGGCTCAGGCTGGAGCCAGGGCTCTGGGACCTTCCCACCTCTTGGGGTCCCAGTGCTCAGGCACCAGCCCAAGCCTGAACTTCTACACAGCAATTTTACAGCCAGGCAGCCTGAATCAGCTGACCCGGGCCAACTGTGAGTATTTAATTGCTGTATAGACGTACCCTAAAAGTCAATTTTCAATGGTGGTCTAGATATGCCTTCTCGGGCATTCAAACACAGCTAAGTGAAGATGCAAAGAGTTAATATTCCTAACCTGCTCTCCTAACATTCACCAGCTTTCAGAGTTTGGTTTTATTAACCCAGAAATTACAAACACAAAGTTCAGCCCAGACCTTCCTTTTTGGCTTCACCTGCTAGCACAATGTTTGGGGTATTTTTCCCCCAGGCAAACACAGATTAAACAAATTGCATTGGAAAACCATGATTAGAAAAAAAAAATGAAATGCAGCCATTTACCCATACTCTTCTTTCCCTCATATATCTATATCTACAGATACTTGAACTGTTGCACTCTGAATTAATGTCTTTAGAAAAAGAGGCATTTATGGGAATGACACATTACAGTGGTATGTCACAGTGTCATTCTCAAAAACATTACTCCTAGTATGTCATCTCCAGGAACAATGGTATACCTTGGAAATTAGTTTGTTATTCTTGTGCAGGGTGATCCTAGCGTATGTAACCCCCAAAACACTAAGCTAATGTGACTATATTCCTAGCACAGGTTGGTACTTGTTTCATTAGCAGTAAGTGACCCAACAAGCAGGTATTTGTAAGAAGATCTTTATTAAGCATGTATAGAGGCCTGTGTAACCAGCTGAGTGGCCTGTGTTTGTTTAGTAACATCTTGCACCAGCTTGTACTCCTTAGTCCCTGGTGTCCCACCAAACTCCTGTGTGATCTTAAGCAACGTGAGCCTCTTTTTCTAATTCTACTCATACTACATTTCCCCCCCCCCCATTTTATAAACCAACACACAATAGCTGATGAACTTCTGTTTCCACAAAACACCTATAGGCCACAGGTTACTGTACTTAGCCTAGATGAGCCACATCTTTACAGCAGACTCAATTAGGCCTATACTTCCCAAGATAATTTAGTTTTTTCAAAGGTGACCAGACCTGGACCACACTACTTCTGCCACTTTCACTCTTTTCCATATCAGTTCTCTCGATTCTCCTCCTACTCTGAAAGATTGTCCAAAGAATTAGTCTGAGCGTCTATGCTCTCTGGTACTTGTGGCATTTCAATGATTCACATGCAGTGGTTTCCTGTGCTTCCCCACTCTATCTGTTGGTTTGTAGATGCTTGCAGTTTTGTCATAAAACTTGTCCCTACTGAGTGTTCACCTCATGTGATCTGGGAGCCACTGCCCTACTTACAACTCCATTAGTTCACCTTTTCCTTTGTCTTTCCAGAGGTTGGATCCATTCTGGAGTGCCCTGTTCCAGAGCTGGTAATTCTTTGGCTGAGCAGTTGTACTGTGTCACTTGCTTCCTCTGACTGGTCATCATTTCCATTCTGCAGTTTTCTATTTTCTGTATGACCCTACTGTAATCCCTCCAGTGCCCAACTCTGTTCTTGCACATGCAGCTAAAAAATTGTTCCATTTCCCCACACTGATGTTGTCTGAGCACAGGGCACTTTTGTTTCACCCACTTAGGCTATCTACCACAGTAAATGCAACTCACTATAGGTACAGACCCCTGACTGCCCTGGTCCTGGCCTGCTCTTCCTTTCTCCACCTCAAAGCATGCACCACTGTGGATGCTTGAAATCCTACAGTTTTCTATCCTGTGTTGAGTCCTCTGCTGCACAGGCCGTGTCCAGAGATCTATTTGAGATGAGATCCCCTCTTGGAGCAACAGCTCAGGCAGGCAGTGGTCCCTTGTGCCACAACCCATTCAGCCCAAGTGAGGAAGTCTGCTAAATCTTCAGCATTGCACGTAGTCACCGATATCCATAATGCTGTCACATAGGGATCTATTCCTTCCCCCTCATATTTGTCCTTTGTGAAGAACATATGCACCCTCACAGTTTCATTGCACTTGGGAGAACAATGGTCTCTACAGCTCTGAACAGTTGCTACTGCTGAGGCAGTGGTGCGCTTCAGTCTGGCTTACAGTTCTCTACCATGCTCCCACATGAGATAACACAAGATTAATTTCTTCCTTTACTCCTCATCTTGGTTGGCAAGATCTGTGAATAGCTCAAACACCTGCTTCCTTCAGGTCCAAACCTGGGCTAGGTTCTTGTCTGCAATAATCAAGGACACCTGGGGGTGATGTGTGCAATGATTCACGCTGCTACATGCTGTGCTCCGCAGCTTCTTACAGATAAATCACTGTCACCGTGTTAAAAATAAGTGATGTGGCAGGCAAGCAGGCATTTGTAGGAAAGTTATCTTTACTGAGCATGTATAGAAGCCATTGTTACATTTGTCTGGTGGTAGCTTGGCCCAACTTGAGCCTTTTGGTGGCACACCAAACTAGGTCCCTCCTGAAATCTGACCCTCTTCCTCCAGTTCCTCCATCATACACAGTGTTGACCTTGTCAGTGGCATTCTCTGTTTACCTGAAGTCCAGTTGTTGATTAATCAACTTGTGATGTCCCCAGCTCTTGTGAGGAGGTATACGAAGTGGATTTCATCCTGTCTCCAAGCACAACTTCAATAAACAGTACATTCAGAGCTCCAAGAAGTCAAGTACAATGCCTAGTCCAAAGCGTTAAATGGGGATACGTTTAACAGGACAAGATAAAAGGTAATACCTTATCAAACAAACACCGCCTACATCCCAAGGCAACCCTGTCCCTAGTCCCAGAGGCCCAAGTGTGACCCTATTGTCCTACTAGAACAGGGATTGGCAACCTTTCAGAAGTGGTGTGCCAAGTCTTCATTTATTCACTCTAATTTAAAGGTTTCGTGTACCAGTAATACATTTTAACGTTTTTAGAAGGTCTCTTTCTATAATATATAACTAAACTATTGTTGTATGTAAAGTAAATAAGGGTTTTAAAACGTTTAAGAAGCTTCATTTAAAATTAAATTAAAATGCAGAGCCTCCTGGACGGGTGGCCAGGACCCAGGCAGTGTGAGTGCCACTGAAAATCAGCTCGCGTGCCATAGGTTGCCTACCCCTGTACTAGAACATCCATGCATGTTAAACACCTGTCAGGGATGGGCAAACTTTTTGGCCTGAGGGCCACATCAGGATTGTGCAACTGTATGGAGGGCTGGGTAGGGAAGGCTGTGCCTTCCCAAACAGCCTGGCCCCTGCCCCCATCCACCCCATCCCACTTCTCGGCCCCGACTGCACCCCTCAGAATCCCCAACCCATCCAACCCCCTCTCCAGGTTCCTTCCAGTCCTAGGATTCTATGCTCAATCTTTTTCTCAGGCCAGACAGGAGGAGCTGAAAAGTGCAGTCAATGGCAGTGATGCCAACTCTGAAAGATTCACAATAAAATTATGAGTATTTGATTATTTTCTTTAGGCCCTAGCTCCTGGAATCGCATGATTTCATGAAACTCAGCTTTCATTAAAAAAAAACAAGCACATTTCTAGCCTTCATGGCTGCAGAGAAAAGCTTGAAAGTGTGAACCCTAAAGGCTCAAAAACTACCAGGCAAATAAGAACTCAATGTGTTGCCTTTTTTTTTTAAATCTCATTCTCTTTAAGTAAATAGGATTATTTCTTGAGGCCCGGACTCATGATTTTTGAACACTTGGGGTTGCCAAAAAGCAGCCTTAAATAATGTGGTAACAATGCTGAATGCATCTCACAAACCCACAGTTCAACACAGAAAATCCCATGTCAAAATTCCAGGATGTTCAAGTCCAATAAAAAGTAACATCCTTAAGTGTTACACATGACTTCAGTGGGTGCTGTAGCCAACAGAACTTGTAGGTTCTCAGCACATCTCAGGATTTGACCCAAATATATTGCTTATTTATTTTTTTCCCTTTCTTGAAATAAAGAGTTAAAACAGTTACAGATACAATTGGTGTTATAAGTTTTTGTTTTTTCCTCATTTGCTTATTTCAACTACTTAAGTCTGATTCAGGACTCACTCTTGAGTTCTGGTGTTTCCATTCAATGAAAAAAAGACATTCAAGTCCAATAGATGTCTAACAAGTAGTCTTGTACATTTTCAATTAAGGAATGTTATTACAGGTAGCTTGTGTTTGCTTCATGTAACCTATTAATACCACCAAATAATAAAATGTTATCTGAAGTTAATTCACTTTAGTAACATTTCCTAAAGTGCAGTTTATACTCCTCAGGGACTTCTGCACCACTGAGCACATGCATAATTCATGTCCGGCGCAGAATTTTTTTTTCCCTGCACAGAAAATACATTATTTCTGAGAAGTGCTGCAGTTCCTCCTTTTGCCCACCAGAGGCTGCTGTGGCACCAGTAGTAATACCCAGCAGCCAGATGTGTTCCTCAGAGCACCCTGCTCACAGAACCAGGTTAGGAGGCACAGGATATTGAGGGGGGTGGGAGGAGAGAGAGACACAGACAAAGTAGCTTCAGAAGGGCTATGGGTGGGGAGACTGGGTCAGGGGCTCAGAAGCTAGTGGGCTGACAGCACTGTGCCAGTGGTTAAATGGGAGGAGGATTGCGGGGCCACATGTGGCTGACTGAATGGGACAGACATGGGGTCAGTCAGGGTCTGCACAGGGGAGGCTCCCCAACAATCCCCGCCCCCTGCCACAAGAAAACCCTGTTCCATACTTTTCCCACCCACACCCAGCAACTCTCCAGGTTCACTCCCAGTATCCTTCCCTCTCCCTCAGCTCCTCTGTTACCCCAACTCTCCCAAGCACTGCTTCTGAGGAGGGCAGGAAATAAGTTTCTGTATTATAGTTTAAATGAATTACTCAAAGTTCTGTATTGATTTGCATTGTAAGGAATCTATTTGTCCAAAAAAAAAATTCCTGAATCTTTTTTTCCCCCTTGTATTATAGACTTACTTGCTGACAGGTATTTTGAAATAAATTACCAAATTAATTGAAACTAGTGTGATTATATTGTGTTACTTTGACAAATAAAATATGCAGAATTTTAAAATATTGTGTGCAAAATTTTTTGGCACAGAATTCCCCCAGTAGTAAGTTTAGCTCTGAATATAAAAATGGCATTTGTAGTATTCGACCCTCAACCTATCAATCATTCCCATATCAAGTATGCTGTTGACCAGCTGTATTTTTCTAACCCCAAACCTTAAAAACTCAGCCTGGGATTCTGAGCTATGACATTATTTGTGTGAAGCATGTTTTTTGGTGTGACTTGGCAACGTTCATTCCAACCATTGAAAACATCAGTCTTTCCTCACCATTCTGATATCTTCTACCAAATACTTAGGGCAAACACATCAGAAACAACCAGAAATATCTATTGGGAAGAAACTGTTGATTCATAAAAATCAGACAAACAATACAAGTGTTGATCACTAAACCCAAATTCCTCTCCAACTACTCTTTGATGTCCTTCTCTCTCAAAATGCACTTATTTTATTTTGTACGTGGAGTCACTACGGGCAAATCCTGGCCCCACTGAAGTCAATGGGAGATTTGCTATGGATCTCCTGGGAATCAAGAGCTGATCTGTTATAATCACATCTTTGTAATGAATGCAATGTACATACAACTTATCTTAGTTATTGAAAACAAATCTAGTCTGATTTGGACACTCTCTGTACCTTCAGTTATTTGGTAATCTTGTTTGCATGCACCATTTGTATAGTGTTATGATAAAAAAGAAAAGCAGTATGTTAAAGGATAATTCTCTCTCATACTTATTTTTTATTTACATAACTTGTAAAACATTTATTTTGGAGATCTAAATTGAAGTTGACAACATCCCCCTAAATCAACAGAAAATGCAGGTTTTTAACCTTTAAAATGAAAGTTATTTATCTAGACAGATCAACTCTGAGACTGACATTCCATTATCTAGATTGATAAGAACGTGAAAAAATAAATGTAACCAAGCTTAAAGAATTCTGTTTCATTTATTGCTTGTGTGGTCTACTGAATTTTAACTCAGTCCGATGGGGGACTTTCTAAGAACGCCCTTCACCTTTAACAGATTATCTTGCCCTGCTTATCCAAGGCAAATATTTGCCAAAAAAGTCTCTGTTACTGCATGAAAAGGCAGACCAATGTGTCTGCTTGACCAGACACACTGTACAAAAGACAGGTCTTCTGTACAATGTGTCTGGTCATGTTTTATAATTACCAAATTCTGGAAAGAAATCTCTAAAGAGCTTATTAAAACATTATATAGAACATTCTAAATAAAGTCTGGATAGATTACTCTAGTGTGTAGAGACTCAATAATTCTTGCCTTTGAAACAAATATTTAAAAAAAAGTGGAAAAGTCTTTTAAATATGCTGAATGAAATTTCCTCCTGGTAAGATAACTTTACCTTCTGAAGAATAACACGGCATAAGTATAATATCTTATTAAGAGTAAGGCCCTGAATCCTGGAAACACTTATACATGTATTTACCCTTGTCCACCTGAGTAGTCTAAATGAATTCACTGGGATTTCTCAGATGCATAAAGTTAAGCATGTGCTTAAGACAGATTGCTGCCCAGTTGTAACATACCAAATAATGAGAGAGAGATTTTCAGGAGTGGTTCATTTAAAAAAAAATTAATTGGATACCCTCTGTCTTGTATTAACATAGATGAATTACCAACTTGACTTAAAAAAGTTGTTTTATTATCCCTGCCTCATGAACCATAGATATTTGTGAGTTCATGTAGCATGCCTAATACTAGTTTTGCACAGTCTTTGAAAAGGTTAGATTTTATTTTATAGCAAAAAGTTAACACAAAGATGTATCTGTTTTACAAATTTACCATTTCAGATGTATACATTCACATTGTACATTAAATCCCCAAGCATTGGTCAGCAGGACTTAAATAGATAAAAATACATAAAGAGACTTTCCATTCTCTATTATCTCCTCATGTATAAATTAAACTGGATCATTTAATCAAGGTATAATTTTAATCTCCTCCCACCCATCACCCTCTCAAGTCAAACCGTGTCAATGCAAGAATCAACCCCAAACACAAAGGTCAGTTTTACTGGAACTGGTGTGGTTTGTGTAACTACAACATTTATTCTTAGAAGGAGTATTTCCACTTGGAAACTTTACAGGAATATAGAAACAGCCACAGCATATACCAGAACAACAACAAAAAAAAATACTCTGTCTAGCTTAGTATCCTGTCCCTGACAATGGCAAATTCCCCTTGCATTAGAGAATGATGCAGAACACCTATTATGCGTTTACTTGTACTGCAATATACTTCAATACAAGCCCATAGGGAAGAGGAGATTTTTTTTGAAGGTCAATTGGTGGTCAGTTTATTCACTGACACAAAAGGATTGACAGCATTTGTAATTCAAAACCCAACATTTTAAAAATACCAGTCTCTTCCTTCAGCAATGGTAGATAACCACTTTTCTACACCTGCACCTAATGAATGCACTATACACCCAGATACACAAAATGTTTGGAATTCCATCAAAGAACCTGCTAGTGATTAAGATGGCTAAGAACTTTTTTGCCTTTTTCTACAGGAGTTCTTTAATAGTATAAATCCCCTGCAGCTTGATTATTTTAGGAGTTTGGAGATAAATAAGGCGCCATTGTAACAAAAACACAGTTCCTGGCTGACAACACCCAGCTAGTGGCAGATTTTACAAAATGAGCCTATCCTATCTGCCAAATGCATAAGACATAGAATCATAGAAATGTAGGGCTGGAAGGGACCTCATGAAAATGGCAAAATTTTATATTACGATGCAATTGTAAAAATTGCATCATAATATATGTACAAGGGGGCTGAACAAAGGTTGTACAAGAAATATTAATTCTGGCACCTCCTAACTTTTGAATCCTTGACTTTCCAACTACAGTAATTTCTTTAAACATAGTTGCATGTATAATATATGTATATGATCTTGATGCAAGCAATTAAGTTACTTGTAGTAAGATGCATTATGTTTACATGATCTTTAAAACATTAGACCAACAACAGATCTAGAGGTATTGTATTCAGTAAAATATTTGAAACAAAAAATACTGCCGTCTTTTAACAGTTGGATTCCGAGCATTCAGAGGACAATAGTGCATTTGTTTTTACGTTCTATTTCTACAGCCGTGGTCATGGGCATTCAAGCATGGATTCACCCTCACCTCACCTAACCCTTGCTAGAGTCTGTGCTACCAAGGTCCTCAATAGTCTGAGAAAGTAACTCAGAAGTCCAAGACTGATCAAACAGTATCATGAGGTTTTACCAACTCCTTAATTCCTGGATGCAACATTTTGTCCAGTTAGATCTCCTCTACTCTTTCCCATACTTAAGTCACAGCTACTCTGCAGCATGACACAGCTCAGAGCCTACGGTTTACTGTTTGCAGCACTGAAGTCTTGGGAATGTCACTCACAGTACAGAAGAAAATAAACAGAAAGGGAATTCGTTATTGAAATTTCTGTACAACACATGCACATATACACCGCACACCTCTGTATTCTCTGGCAGTCTAACTCCCTGACTAAACAAACACATAAACACAGTCTGAGCTGCAGAGCCTCACCAGAAGTCTCCTTAAATCCTGGCCTGGACAAAGCAGTCATGGAAAGGGATGTTGACTAACAAGGCAAGTCTTGTGTTCAGGCATTTGGTAAGAAGCAGAGGTCCTTCATAAGGGTCCTTTTCAGTTGAGCGTGTCAAGTCATCAGCTAAAACACAAACAGCCCCCGTTATGCCTGTTGATGCTATTCTCTCCAAATAGACATTCACTCCCAACAGTTCTACAGGATTTTTCAATATATATTTTGTATTTGACTGGGATCTGTAAACAGATTATTAATCTAGTCCCCATGATGACATTTTGTTAGTTTTACTAATACCAAGTTAACTGGTTCTCTTAGTCCCTTTCACTTTCATAGTTTAAGTCTAATACCAATCCCTCCTAGGACCTGATCCAACTCCTAGTGAAAGCAGTGACCTCATTCTCCTAGCACTGTGTAAACCAGGAGTTGCTCCCCTGAAATTTCATCACTTACACCTGTGTCACTCTGTTAAGTGACAAAAGAATCAGGGCCAATGACTCCAACAGGAACTGGCTCCTACCCTTACTGAGCAGTGCTGCTCCTTAGAATATGTGATAGGTTATAAAATTTATTTGTTGTTTGACCCTAGGAAAGAGGGCTTGGTGCTCCTTCAGACGCACAATTTCTACTGCTTTATTGGAACTAGAATAGGAATGAGTGTGGAGAATGCTTTGTACCCTATTTTTCTTATACTTTTGGATAAAGCTAAAAGAAAAAGAAAAAAAAAAAAAACACACACACACACGGTACCTTAATTTATGGCAGTGTTACTCCCAGCAGAGAACAACAGGCTGAATGAGAATGCATACGCACCAGCAGAGGAAAACATGCCAAGGGACAGACAAGGATAATGCTTGGTACCTTTTCAGTTCTGAAGGTCTCAGAATTCATGTGAGGAATTTGTGTTTGTTTTGAAACTTTAATCTTTATAGCAGTAGTGAGAGCTTTTGCAAGTGCTGCTTTTAACTCAACCTTTTGCTATCCACTTTGCATGTGTGCGATGTGTGTGGATTGACTTCAGGAGTGAACAGAGAACTCCCATAATTGCAGGGCAGGAAGGGATGTTCACCAGCAGTGCAAGGCAGCTGCTGTTGGAGTGGAAGAGTTGTCTCATGGTTAACACACAAGGCTAGGAGTCATAGGACATAGGTTCCATTCCCAGCTTTGCCAGAGTTGTGTGTGATTTGAAGCAAGCCATTTAACCTGTCCGTGCCTCAGTTTACCTAGGTGTGAAGTAGGGTAATGATGCTTCCCTACTTCCCAATGTGCTGTAAGGCTAATTCATTTGTGTGTGTAAAACACTCGGAAACCCTCAAATGGAGGGTCCTATAGAGGCACAAGGAATTTTTATTAACCAACTTAATTTTTTTAATTTGGGGATGGGGGCAAAGAAGGAAAATATTACAGTGATAAAGGGGAAAGGCAGTGATGAGAGGGAGAGGCATGGAAGAGGACGCACCAATAGGAAAGGAAGTCCAGGATTTTGTACTATTGTCTTAGCCCTATGTTTAACATAACAGCAGGGTAAGGAATCTGCATCCCTTGTGTTGTAATTCTACCAATACTGCTACCCAGTCTCTTCACTAGCAGTCTAGTTTCAGTGGTGGATTTTAAAAAAGCCCAACTCCCCCAGGAAAGCCTTCACACCACCTAGCAACAGAGCACCCCTCAACAGCCTCCGATGTCACCCTCCTCACATATATTGTGACACTCAGCCACTGCACCATCTTGAACTAGGGCTGCAGGAGACTGGATCTACTCCACAGGAACTGCTGGGAGCCTGGGAGGGCTATACATTACTTCTTCCCTAGCAGAGCACCACACTGGTATCAGCACTCCAGAAATGAACAAGAGTCCATCCGCTCCCTCTGTACCATAGAGCCTTCATTCGGGCTTCTGAGTGAGCTACAAAAGTCCTCTAATCCAGCTCTGTACTTTAATTAGAATTAAAGCATTCAAAGATTACTGCAGAGATTTTACTGCTCATCTCTAGAATAAATGCCAACAAGAATTATTTCAAAACTGACATTGAAGAGGCATAGAAATTTTGATTAGACTCACTACCCATCCAATGACTGAATTTATGTTTATGAATGTTTTTTAAATGCATTTTTCTCATGACAAAGTAACAGCACTGGAGACAAATTCTACCTTAAATTTTGAGGTATTGGGAATTTCTCACGTTCCTGAACTTTTGTAAAGTGTCCCCATTCATTTCAAGTTCTGTTATCTAACACATCCCTGTCAATCCCACTATTGTTTCTGTTCATGCTCCGGGCACATTCCACACATCACCTTTCAAACTTAGTTTTCTTGTATTTCACCCACATAGTCCTCTTGTTCCAAGGAAATACACTGATCTAGTCCAGGACACTACAGACCTTTCAGGAAACAGAGCTTTAAACAATGATGTGATCCCAAAGGAAGATGGAAATTATACGTATATATTTGCTGAAGCAGTGGTGGTTAGTGGGATGATGGAATAACAGTCTAAAACGCAGTGAGGTCTGAAACCTGACTTCAGCGGGAGTTTTGCCTGATTAAGGAATGCAGGACTGGGCCTAGAATTCATGCCATGCATTTTCACATTCAGTGTGTATAAAAAGAATCTCTGAAGTTGACTACTGCAGAGGTAATTTGTTACACTCAGTAATAAGTGATTAATTTTAAGCATTTGCTTAAGTCCATCCCTATTCAGCAAAGCACTTGCTTTACTTTAAGAATGTGCTTGAGTTTCAAGCATATGTGCCCAGTTACTAGGGGAAGTATTGAGAGTCACACCATTCCAAAAGCCGAAGAGCAGACTTCCTGCTACTCCTGGGAGAAAGGAGGGGGGCTCATGCTGCTGTCTCTGCCTCTCTCAACGGGCACTCCAAGTTGTGGGTGGGGGGAGAATAGGACCATTGCCTTAATCAAGCCCTGATAATTCATCTATGTGATGTGCAAAGCATAGGGCCAATGAGGAGATGCTGCGCCAATAAAATGTTTTTAAAATGGAGTAAAACTTTTGTTTTACACTTGCCCAAGTAAAGGCTCTCACTGAGTCATTCCTGTCCACAGTTCTTACTATTTTATTTATTTCATCCCTCCTAGTACTAGCTAATTCACCGGAACAGTGCTAGAATTTGATAAGACAGACAGTGTGCCTTCTAGGATGAATTCTATTAAACTGAAGAGATGTTTCAGGGATGCGTGTTATAAAAATGCTCTCTCACAACTCTGGATCTTTTTGTTCTAGTACTGTGGTGAGCCTCCAGTTTTATCAAAGCAGCAAAGAGTTCTGTAGCACCTTATAGACTAACAAACATATTGAAGCATGAGCTTTTGTGGGTGAATACCTACTTCGTCGGAGGCATGTCATCAAGTTTTATCACGAGAACCAAGTACACGTGATACCTACTTAATCTGAGACTCACTGTACCATCAGAATGAGAGATAATTCATTGGGAATCTTTCTGGATTATACCCCAGAGTCAGACATCTTAAATTTGGATAGGGGTAAATAAAATAAATAAATAAATAATACCTAGTGACTTAATTGAGCCATAATCATGATGTATTGCCCGGAAATGCAATCAATGTACAAAATCCTGTATAGCTGCAGAACTGCAAGAATAATCAAGTTAATGAAAAATCCAGAATAAGGATGTAGATTCATAAGCACTACGTAACCCTGCAGAGTGTTTGGGTGTGATATATATGTGAAAAAGTGAGTGATCAGCCTGGTCACACTATTAAAATCTGGTAAAAAGAATGCCAACCCATTCATCCACTTGCAGCAGCACAACAATCTCCTAAATACTTTAAGCTGTATTTGTTTAAAATAAATATCCAACATAAAGACTAAATGCACTAAGACAATTTTTAAAAAAAGAATACTGTATCCAGCAACATGTTCGCGGCAGCAACAACCTGGAGGAATCACTGTCATTATTCAAAGTAAATATTTTTATAACTATGCTTAGCAACCAGAAAATTCTCCACTCCTGCAAAGTGTTCCATAAGAGTTGGCTTGAAAAGCTGATTTAGTACTCTGAGGGGGCACTTCTAGTCATTGTTTCACTGATCCATAAAATTCCTGAGAAGACAAACATGTCTTTCTAAGCCATCATCCTGTCTTTTGAGAGGATATTTCTGTTCTGGACAATGCTGGAAGTTGTTTTTCTGACTTCTTTGAAGATGCAACATGATACCTTCGTGGGGTTATACTAAAGAAATATCTGCCACTTCCTTCTACTAGGCCAGGGTATAGCTTCACTGCAGAGTGAGTCTGGGTAATCAGCAGCTGGATTTGAACATGAAGTATAGTTTATCTTGGGTTTGAGTAGCTGCACAAAAAAGCCACACTGAAGTTACTCTTGTCTTCACTGTCTGTTGTCATCTATGTGTGTTGCTAAACTTCTGGGGGGGGGTGCTATCCCATAGTTCTTTGATCTCCATAAGCCAAGCTGCTCTATGATTCTTTCCCAGTGAATCATGGGAGAACCCATCTGTTCTTCTGTCCACAAACGAGAGAATTGTGGGAAGGCACTAGAGAACTATCATCACTGGTGGGATTTATCCTGTGTCCAAGTTATCTGAGCTTTAGCTTATACCCCCAGCAGTGCCAGCAACCCAAGGTTTAAAGCACCACTAAACTCAAGAGGAGAGAGAGGGTGTGTGTGTGTGTGAGAGTGTGTGTGTGAGAGTGTGTGTGTGTGTGAGAGAGAGAGAGAATGGGAGGTGGGGGTTAGAGGCAACACCTAACTAACAGCGTGGCCTAACTCTGCAGTGAGACATAATCCTAAATGGTACAATTTTGATATATGTTCAAGTGCGTATCCATTCTCTTTGCTAGTTGAACCTGTGGAATTCTTCCTTAACCTCACACCAGGTAAGATCTGTAATTTTAGGACTAGAAGTGATTAATTGTATTCTCACTGCTACAGGTATGTGGTTGACTGATAATTTATGCAGCAACATAGTAATAAAACTGAGCTTTTAGAATTCCTGATTAAGGGATCTGGATTAGTCTTAAAGTGGACTTTCAGTGAGTTTGGTACACTCCCATCCAGAAGTCTACACAAGAGCCTGTGTGTGTGGATTGTTCAAGCAACTAAGTTTAACTATAATCTCAGTCTCAAATGGAATTCATGCCATTGTACCTATGCTAGAGGCACTTCATATAGTACTTTCATGAGTTCTGTATCACACTTTACTGAGGTTCCAATTAACCTATTCAGATTTCTCTTATCAGAGAAAGCATGAGTGGGCTTGTGAACCTTGTTGCAATAAGAAGTGGAAAGGCAATGGGAAGGAATGTGGCATCTCTTTTGATTACAGTTACAGTGACTATAGCTTGATTATTTTTATTTGCCTAATGTTGATACTGGAATGTTCCCAATATTTTAAAACTTGAATTTGTTTACATTTCAGGTGCCTAAGCACTCTGGATTGTTCTGACAATATCTAATAATTACAGCTCCACACAAGTATTTTGGTTAGTAACAGAAGTTACTTTATATTACTTCCTCATACTAGGCAGTATCTTGTAACACGATTCTTCTCTGGCTGTTTCTGCCAGAGGTCCAGTAAGGATCCATACTGCACATAAGCCCGGAGTTCCATTTGGCTGGTTTGCTTTGATGATAATGAATAAGATAATTATGCCACTGCTGGGTCAGACTTTTGGAAGTTTATAATAGTTATATTCTCAGCCCTTGAAAGTGGTTGTGGTCAAATAAGTAACCTTTCCACAAACCATCGTCAAAGCAAAACAGTCAAGCAGAAACTTACATGGTGGATTGAAATGCTTAAAAAAAATGTTTAAGATTTCTAATAATTAATTAAATACATAGGCTAACTTAAAAAATTACAAATTAATTTACAGAGAGGCAGTGTGTCTAATGATTCAGCGCACAGGACCAACAACTAGGAACTCCCACATTCTAATTCCTGCTCTACTATCAATTTATTATTTGGCCTTAAGCAAGCAACAATCTCATTTTGCCTGGCACCTGGTATAGTTATTTACATCTGTGCAAAGTAACAACAAAAGACTAAATCTGTTACCATTTTGGGGTGAGCTTGCAAGACTTCTACTGCACTTGATGGCATGTCTGTTTGGACATTTGGCTGTTTAGATGTAATGTGATAACTTTTGAACACCGCATCCAATCAATTCCAAAAGTTCAGGGAATGTTTGAGGCAAGTTCCTGACACCTTGAATGACTTGTCTCCCAGAAAACAGAGAAATAATGGTTGGGGAGTGAGGGAGGCACAGAGCCATGGGGGTGGGGGGGAAGAATGGGAACCCTGGTATTGGGGCAGGGGGAGAACAGGAGCATACGCAGAACCCTTGGCATAGATTGTAATAGGGGAGAACAGGGGACCATGGTAAAGGGGAAAATGGGGATATGGGAGGGGAAAAGCAGAATGGGGGGGGGGAGTAGAGGCATACACAACACCTGGCATCGAGCAGAATATAGGACACACAGGGCCCCTGGCAAGGTGTGAAATGGAGGTCACTGGTAAAAGGGTGAAGGGCGTGGAATGGGAGTGCACACAGAGCCTCTGGGGGGAGAGGAGCTTGGAATGCACACAGAACTCCTGCCATGGGGACAGAATAGGAGACCCTTAACTGGGAAAATGGGGCACAACCAACCCTAGCATAGAGGGAAATGTGGGGGCACACGGAGCCCCTGACATGAAGTGGGGGTGAAGAGAGTTCCAGAGAGTCTCTGAAAGTGAGGGGGATGGAAGGGTGGCATGCAGGAGCCAGGAGCAGAGAGGCAAATGAAGGAATATAAGGAACCCCTAGTGTGTGCAATGAGTTGATCTACAGAAGCATCAAAGCATGAAACCCCCTACTAGAATAACTCTGCACAGGTGCAACTAAGCACTAATACAAAGAGCAATGAAATGATGAATTAGTCCCTTATCCATCTGTAAAATAGGGCTGATGTGTTACTTAGTTTCTTATAAGGGCGTTGAGAGAGTTAATTTATTAATATTACCAATGCAGTGTATAAACACGTAAAACAAAATATTTGAAAATCTGGTCCTGATTGGCCAAGACTGTTTTTCCCCTGCAAGAGTTGTTGACATTACAAACACTAAAACAGACAAAAGAACACATCCCCTGCTCTGTGTAGGTGTTTATGTCATCAAGTTTTACGTCTTTACAAGACTAGAACTTAACATTTAGCATTTAAAACTACTTTTATTTTGTTACCTAAGTCAAATGCTCTGTTACTGATGAGATTCCAAACAGAATATTACAAGCATTGTACTCTAGAAGCACCCAAACCACTGGCCTGCAGGAGTTTTGATTGTAGTGCATTGCAGCTTTTGCAGTCAATGAACTGGGGGGGAAAGTTTGGTGGAGACTAAAAACCACAAAAAAATGAGCTTCTCTGTGATGATCCTAAAGAGTACATTTTGGGGGCCAAGCTCTCAACAGTCCTATGATCCGTCTGTAAAATGTGTAATTTAACAGACCCTGATAGAATAGAAAAGTTATTGTTTCTGGATTACTCATTTAGACCCCATCAGCTGATCTGGGTGGATAGGCCCACATGGTGTGTGTGTGTGGGGGGGGCATAATTGTCTGCACATATGGATCTGTTTGCAGGGTCTGAGACTAAAACATTAAAGTTCTTCATTGGTGATTATTCAACTTTAATTAAAGCTGGATGGAAATTGATTTACAACCTCTGATGTTGACATCAGAATGATGTTATATTTCTGTAAGATACACACAAGAGATTCTAATATAATTGTAATTAAAATAGTCAATTGCAACTAGGCTCAGCATTTACAAGTATTCAATGCATGACATATTAAAACATTTAGCATTATACTGTGCAAAAAGGGTATATCTGACTTTTCAATATTAAAAACTATTTTGTTTTTTGCATTGGTCTGCAAAATGCTTCAGTCTCCAATTGTCCTGAACCTGGAAACTAGCATATTTGAATGAAGAAACAGAACAACATTGTTTGAAAAGTTTGTTAGACTCATCTTTGAACAGGTGGTGTAAAGGCATAGGCTCCAGCCCCCAGTCCTGCAATGAGCTCCACCCAGGCAGATCACTACACTGGGACAAGTCCTTCTGAAGTAAAAGGGGCTATCCTCCTACAGTCTGCATGCTGGAGGGAGGTTTCTACAGGGATAGCCTTCCCCGGCCTCCTCACCAGCGGTGGCTTCTTTGTGGGATTAGATTCTGACTCAGCGGTAAGGCTGAGCTAAAGTGCATGGGGTCGATTGGAGCTCAGCGACTCCGAAGTTGCTCCACACCTGCGCTCACAACGCAGCCCGGAGTAACCCGCTACTTAACAGAATCAGCAGCTCACCTGTAACCGGCTACTCTGGCAGCTGGGTTTCTCCCCAGCAGCAGCGTGCTCGCGAGGGGCTTTAATGTTAAAAGCAAAGTCACCGCAAAGGCGAGTCCTTGTGCAAAGCCCCCGTCCCCAGGCTGCTGGAGAGAAGCCACAAAGCGTGGGAGGGAGAGTCCAAAAGTCCCCAGGAATCCTGCCCGGGAGCAGCAGCAGCAGTCAGCCCCGGCGGCTCCCCCGCCCCACAAGCCGAGGGGACTGGGGTTACTCACGATCTCGGCCAGCATGAGGACGCCGGGCGCGGTTCGCAGGAACTCCCTGTCGTAGGCGAGGGTGCTGGTGCTGGCGCCGGCCGGGGAGAAGCTGGCGGTGAAGGAGCTGCTGGTGGTGGTGACCGTGTGGGCGCCAGGGCGCTGCTGAGGCGGTTGCTCCATCCTCAGCCGCCGGGACCCGGGCTGGGCAGGCTGCGGCGCGCGGTGCAAGCCCGGGGTGCGCAGGGCTCGGCCCGGCCTAGGGGCGCCGGGAGCGGGGCGGCGGCGGGCACGTGAGCGCAGAGCGAGCGCGGCTTTGTGCGGCTGCCAGCCCGGCGCGGCCCCCGGCCCCGGGGCACCGCAGCCCCCTGCCGGGCGGGGCGGGGCGGGGCAAGGCCGGGCGCAGGGCGGGGTGGCCGGAGGGCGGGCGGGCAGGCGGTGCCGAAGGGGCGCAGCCCCCGAGCGAGGAGAGGGGCGAGGAGAGGGGCGGCAGCCCGCTGGCCCGGGGAGGCGGTGGGACCTGGCTCCACGGGCTGGTCACTTCAAGGCTTGTACCTGGGGGGTGGGGGGGCGGATTCCGGCCCCATTGAGGACCATGGCAAGCCGCCCCCTCCCCTGCCCTCCCCAGGGCAGGAGCGCAGCCCTGCCCGGGAACGATGTCGGCTTTGCGCTGGGGCCACGGAAAGGCGCTTTCTGCCTCCGCTCGTGTAAACCCTTGTTTTGGGGCGGGGTTTTGCCTTAGGGAGCAGGCTAAGGGACGTGAGCGTCTCTTTCCTCCAGCGGAGCCCCCTTCCGGCGCTTGGCTGGGGCTCTCCCCCGCGGGGTGTCAGGCGCCGGTCAGTGGACACCACATTTTGACCATGAGCCCCCGACGCTGTTCCCTACCCACCCTGGTTGTCCCCCGCGGGTAGCCACGTCTACCAAAGGCGCACGGGACGCTTTGGAGAGGAGAAGCATTTAATCCGCGTAGCTGCTGCTGCAGGGTGCTAGCAGCAAAATAGAAAGTGGGGTGTGACAGGTTGGACCTCCCCTTTCCAGGGTGCCACCTGCTGTGCTGGGATCCCACTGAGCCCACCTGTCCCACCAGCCTGGGTCCCCCACACTCTGTGCTGCTGTGACAGGATCTCAAGGCCCCTTCCAGCACACACAGGTAGGGACACACCCAGCTGTAGAATCCCACACAGGCTACAACAGTGGTGGGTAGCCTGCAGCTGTGGCTGCCCACAGCTCCCAGTGGTTGCATTTGCCATTCCTGGCCAATGGCAGGTGCGGGAAGTCAGGAAGGGCAAACTGCAGCCACTGGAAGCTGTGGGTGGCAATGCCTGCGGATGGTCAGTGTAAACAAACTGTTTCATGGCCCACCAGGGGATTACCCTGACGGGCTGCAGGTTGCCCACCACTGGTCTACAATCAGCTCTCTGTGGGAGGACTCAGCTCGGGGATTGCCAAGCACGCCAGTGCAAACACCCTCTGTAGTGTAAACCCAAAATTATACTGTCTTGCATTGTGTGGAGATCTATATAGTATGAGCTAATTAAAATCACCCCCTCCCTCAATGTGGAGGAAGATATGCACAGCTTTTTGCCTCCCCATCCCTAGTTATGACTTGCACAAACTGGGTTTTGGAATAAATATGAAACAAGTTTATTAACTACAACAGTAAATGTTAAGTGATTGTAAGGGATAGCAAACAGAACAAAGCAGATTACTGAACAAATAAAACAAAACATGCAAACTAAGCTTAATACACTAAGGAATACCGGCTACAAATAATAAATTTCTCACTCTAAAAGTTGTTTCAAGTAGATTGCAGAGTTTCTTGAAGGTAAACTGCACTACTTGCAGCTTAAATCTTCAGGTATTCCTTTTACAGGCTGTTTTCTCCCCTGGACTCAGCCCCCATCTCCCCAGCTCAGTTTCTTTGTTTCTTCAGGTGTTTTCAGCAGTCTTCCTTCTTGGGTGGGGAGGCAGTGGAGAAGAGCCCTGATTACCTCACTTCCCAGCCTTAAATAGGATTTACCCACCGTAGGTATCTTTTGTTTCCTAGCCTACCCCCTTCCAGTGGAAAAATACCAGCCCTGGGACCATGTACCAGGTGACATGATCACATGACCTTGTAGTGTCAAAGCAGCATCCCATGAAGCTTCTTAGGAAGGTGGGAGATTAGTATCTTCAAAGTTCTATTGTCCTTAATGGTCCATCCAGGCTGATTGCTTAATGTCTGGTGGGAGTTCCCCCAAGTACACACACAGTTGTAATTGTTACATAGTCAATATCCCTAACTTCAGTAACAGAAATGGTACATGCATACAAATTGGATAATCACTTTCAGTAAACCATAACCTTTCCAATTATATCTCACATGACCCATCTTGCATAAAACATATCATAGTTATGCCATATTCATATAACAATATGTTTATGAAGACTATGGGGTGCCGTATCACAGGGTGGGGGAAAGGAAGTATGTGTAGAAGATTTCAAACCTCATGAAGGGTGACATTAGGATTTATCTGGGTCTTCAAAACAATCAAGGGGCGCCTGCTTACTCCTCCATATAGAAGATTCTGACGGGTTTGCAAGGGTATATACCAGGGTCGGCAACCTTTCAGAAGTGCTGTGCCGAGTCTTCATTTTTTCACTCTGATTCAAGGTTTCGCATGCTGGTAATACATTTTAATGTTTTTAGAAGGTCTCTTTCTATAAGTCTACAATATATAACTAAACTATTGTTGTATGTAAAGTAAAATGTTTAAGAAGCTTCATTTAAAATTAAATTAAAATGCAGAGCCCCCCAGACCAGTGGCCAGGACCCGGGCAGTGTGAGTGCCACTAAAAATCAGCTCGCGTGCCGCCTTTGGCACCCGTGCCATAGGTTGCCTACCCCTGGTATATACAAAGGCTGTAAAAGTCAGACAGGGAAAGTTATCAGAGACTCATAATGACCTAACATTTTTCATCTATCTTCATGACAATACAGGACTGTTCCCTGCCATCCATTGTCTAGTGGTTGTCCAGTCCAGTTTTATGTCCCAATAATAATAAAAAAATAATTATCATAAGAAGAAATAAAAATCCTATACAAGTCACTTAAGAGCTTCCTATGTTCAATGTCCTATTCAGAAAAAGAATCAGCAGGCATGTGTTACATAAGAACGGTCATACTAGGTCAGACCAAAGGTCCATCTAGCCGAGTATGCTGTCTTCCAACAGTGGCCAATGCCAGGTGCCCCAGAGGGAATGAACAGAACAGGTAAAATCATCAAGTGATCCAACCCCTGTCACCCATTCCCAGCTTCTGGCAAACAGAGGCTAGGGACACCATCACTGCCCATCCTGGCTAATAGCCATTGATGGACCTATTCTCCATGAACTTATATAGTTCTTTTTTGAGCCCTGTTCTAGTCTTGGCCTTCACAACATCCTCTGGCAAAGGGTTCCACAGGCTGACTGTGCGTTGTGTGAAGAAATACTTCCTTTTGTTTGTTTTTAATCTGCTGCCTATTAATTTTGTTTGGTAACCCCTAGTTCTTGTGTTATGAGAAGGAGTAAATAACACTTCCTTATTATTCCATGTTATTTTATTTCCACTTTCAGGGATTCGCCCGTCATAGAAATATGTATAAATGGCAATTGCATTTAAAGGTTAAACACCCCCAGAAGTGTCTAACCCCGCCATTGCCGCACACACTCAAATTTAAAAATTAATGTTAACTCCTTCCACAAATGTAAAATGTTCTCTATAGAGCTGGTTGCCGTTTTCCTTCCACTGTTTACTGATGCTGTCCTACTAACTCATGAGAAAGCCATTGGTTTGATTTTTCAGTATCATCTTTCATTGAGAGGTTGAATTGAAAGGGGAAAAAAAAGGTGATGGTACTATTCTAAGCTTTGCCCACAATATAAGTTCTGCCCATGTGAGCAGAGCAGATGGTGGTGCTCGCAGTAGATTGGGCTGATGTTTAAAATAGCATTGTGTGCTACCATCTGAGCTCCTCTGGACTCCTAGAGCTTGGCTCCCCCTCCTGCAGGCTTCACTATGCCCATGGCTTTGCTGGGTTCCTTTCTGACTGGAGGGGGGAAAAAGTGGTGGCATCTACCAAATGCCACCCTTTGTGGCAGTTAAAATGAGATGTTGCTCATAGTATATTGTGCAGATCTGTGATTCCTCCTCCTTTGTTACTGGAGCAATGAAATAGTTAGCACTGTTGACATTTATAGGATCATTTGGGGCATTTGACTTAATATTTACCAGAGATGAACAGGGCAGTGCACATCTGTCACAGCTACTGTTGCAGGCTCTCTGTAGATTCAGCTGTGTCTCTATTGCTTACACTCTATTCTCCCTTTTAATTTTTTTTAATGAAAGCTGAGATTTTAAAGAAAAAGTCAGCAACTTCAGACAAGTATTGATCTGTGTACCAGCCCTGCTTTCAGGCAGCTTCCAAATAAAAAAAAAGGGGCTTTAGCTGACGGGCACTGCCACTGCTCCCCAGGAGCTCTTCTTTCACAACAACACTGAAGTTATTCTAAGACCATACTCTTGTTGTTAGTAAGGAGCCACCATAACAATGCTAACTTTCTGTCCTAGAGGAATGAGTCTTTCCTTTTTAGAGCTCCCAGCCCACCAGATCTGGAAGTACAAAAACCCAACAAACAAATAACAAAAACAAACAACACCGGTGTAAGATGAACACTCGTGCCTACAGCAGTCCTATAAACAAGACAAATTACAAATACAGGACCAATCCTTCACATGACTTTCCCTTCTTGAGAAACTGATTGTTTTCATTTAGGATTCCATTCCATGAGTATTATCATTGTGTTTCAAGAACCTGATTTGGTGGACCCAGTTTTAATACCAGTAAGTTTTAGGTGCCACAGAAATGGATACTACCAAATCAGTAGCTCTGCTTTGTTCTCTATCCTTTAGTTTTCACATCAGGGGACACAATTTTTCTCCATTTCATGCATCACAGCAACAAATCCCACTATGTTCTCAGTTTTGATGTCTATCATCTAAGCATCTCCAGGGTGCTCTGCGTTTTTTACAAATAGGCAAGGCTTTTTTTTAATTATATCAAAGCAATTAGCCCATCAGGGAATAAGTTTCCTAAGCATGGTATAGAATTTTAGTGGTGTGACTCCAAACAGGAACTAGATGGCTATATCCCCATGCCACATTTTGAAACTCTCCCTGTGGGTGTCAGCCTGCCATCCTTAACTAGCAAGTTTTCCTTCAGCAAACATATATTCTAAAAATCAGTTCCAATAAAAGGACAAACACATCTAGGAAACAATTTTCACTGCTTATTTTGGCAGTGTGATAATTTCTTAATCCTCTGTGACTCTTCTTTTTGTTTTGCATCCCTTGCAGTGAAGAGCAAAACTGAAAAGCACTCGGAAACCATCTAAGCTGGGCTATATTTTCTTACATGGAGATAGCATCAGAAACAAAATAATTGAACGCTGCAGCTTGAACAATCACCCTTTTATTGCAGCACAGCCAGAATAAAAGAGGGGGCCTATTTACCTTATTTTCAGAATTAACCTTTCAAGGGAAGGATGGGTATCACTACAGAATATCAGTCAACACCCCCACCTACATTTGCCAGTTTTTGTAGCTCTTCTTAAAGAGAACAGTGATTAGAAAAATAGTACAGCATAAATAAACCCTTCCAATATGTAACTGTGTTTGCTAAATTAGAACAACCAATACAGATATAATCAAGTTCCAAAGTTGAGGGCACTTCCTTGAGAATGTCCTGCAAGCAGGTTCCTCCCATTTAAACTAGAAGAGGACTGTTAGATCCTGTGCCTCAAATGCTGAGGTATAACATGGGGAAGCATGCCAATTTCTCAGGTACTCAGGTGGAATGTGCTTCCAGAGGCACTGGGGGGCAACAGTTCGGTTTAAATTTTCTGAATTCATTTTTTGTTATGTTGGGAAAAGGTCTTTTTTCACAAAGAAATTGTTGGCAGTGTCAAAATGTTCCATTTTGTACAAAAATTTGGTGACATTTTCAATAAAAAAGAGGTTTGAATAATATTGAAATGGTCATTGACATTTTTCATGGACCAAAAAAATGTGGTTTTTGTTAAACAAAAATTTTAAATAATTTTTTTGAGGGAAAACGTGATAACTTTTTTTTATTATTATTTTCACAAAAACACCCAGTGGCTTTCTCCTGAAGAAGTAGACCAGCTGCTGAAAACAGATGGGTGAGGATGAGTTTAATGAAGTTGACAGCCAGAGGACTAGCAGAGATCTAAGAAAATGGAGAGAGCTTATGTTGAAGGAGGGAGCTATATTTATAATGGAGCATAGCAGGTCACATGTTGTAAGGAGTGTGGTGGTGCTCAGGATGAATATACATCAGTGCAATTTACTGAGGATGAGATATTTGTCCGAAGAGTTAAACCACACTCTTAAAAATATGTAATAAATTAATTTTCATTTTTTCTTGATGTGACACTGTGGAATCTGTGAAGCATGGAGGTCCATCAGCAAACACATTGAGTAAATAATTAACAACATACTTTGCTCTTCAACCTTCTGCCTGACTGTATTAAAGTTCAACCAGAATAGGGCAATCTGTTACATCAGGAAAAACTGATTTCTACTAATATCAACCAGAAATACTTGATTTGTGCTTTGGTAATTATCTAGCAATTTATGCCATAAACAAGTCCAATGATTCTTTGGGGAAAACGACACTGGTTTGTGTAGTATGAACGGAAGTTTATCATGCAAAGTCAAGATAAAAAAAATCTTAAATTACAGATTTCATAATCAGAAAAATTGAATGTTTGCTCTAACAGAGAAGATGCTGTGGATGGGAAGTCTACATTTGCAGAACTGACTATTAATTTTGGGTGCCCAACTTGAGAGCCTTTAGAAGATGGGCCCCATTTTCAGTTGCATGGGTGCTCTCTATCTTCTGAAAATCATTTCCTTCAAAGAATTTCAGATAGGTCACCCACAAATTAAGGTGCCTAAAATCACTAGTCAATTGAAAATTTAGTCTGAGAGACCATGGATGACAGTAAATATTAATTAGGTTTGATTGTCAGCCTTGCAAATTACTGCTCTCTTGCTGGAAAAACAAAATATAATTGAATATTATAATGCTCCTGGCTCCTCTTGCAACTAATTACTTCTAGAATGAAAGATGAGCTTCTTTCTTTACAGGGAGAATTCTTGAATTACATGGACAGAGGCCATGCAGATTCAGGGAGACATACCAAATTATAATAAACTCACAGTCTTTTTAAAAACATACACACTCTACACAAAGCATATGCACCTCCATATAGAGAAAGAAAGCTCCTGTGGTGAACAGCAATATACTGAATTTCCTGAATCATCTAATCTCTTTTTTAAATCCTATTACTATGAAATTAAGTGAAACTTTTTGGCAATGAAAACTGTGCTAAGAAAGACAAATAATTAGCCTCACAAATTATTTATTACACTATGCATGTTAGTCTTTCACCAGCTATTCTCCCTAGTTTATAAATCTAAACCCCCCATAATTCATATATGTACAATTAGTTAAATGTGTGTTCAGGTGTTTTACATAGCATAAATCTGACAGCCTCTTCTGATATCTTAGGGTATGTCTACACTATGAAATTAGGTCGATTTTATAGAAGTCAATTTTTAGAAATCGATTTTATACAGTCGATTGTGTGTGTCCCCACTAAGTGCATTAAGTTGGCGGAGTGGCTAGCATTGACTCATGGAGCGGTGCACTGTGGGAAGCTATCCCACAGTTCCCACAGTCTCCGCTGCCCATTGGAATTCTGGGTTAAGCTCCCAATGCCTGATGGGGCAAAAACATAGTTGCAGGTGGTTTGGGGTACATGTCGTCACTCTCCCCTCCCTCCCTCTCTCCCTCCCTCCATGAAAGCAACTGCAGACAATAATTTTGCACTTTTTTGCCTGGGTTACCCATGCAGACGCCATAGCATAGCAGCTCACCACTGCTGTTGCGAGCATTGTAAACACCTCACACATTATACTGCAGTTAAGAGACGGCTAACAGACGGAAGCACAAGAACGATTGTGATGAGGACAGGGACAAAGACGTTCCTGAAAGCATGGGCTGTGGCAATTGGGATATCATGGTGGCATTGGGTCATGTGATACAGTGGAATGCCAATTCTGGGCCCGGCAAACAAGCACAGACTGGTGGGACCACATAGTGTTGCGGGTATGGGATGATTCCCAGTGGCTGCGAAATTTTTGCATTCATAAGGCCACTTTTCTGGAACTCTGCGAGTTGCTTTCCCCTGCCCTGAAGCACAGGAATACCAAGATGAGAGCACCCTGACTGTTGAGAAGAGAGTGGCAATAGCACTGTGGAAGCTTGTAACACCTGACTGCTAGTGCTACCGGTCAGTCGGGAATCAATTTGGAGTGGGCAAGTCTACTGTGGGGCTGCTGTGATTCAAGTAGACAATGCAATCACTGACGTTCTGGTATCAAGGGTAGTGACTCTGGGAAATGTGCAGGTCATAGCAGATGGCTTTGCTGCAATGGGTTTCCCTAACTGTGGTGGGGAAGATAGACAGGACATATATCCCTATCTTGGCACCAGACCACCTTGCCAATCAGTACATAAACCACAAGGGGTACTTCTCAATGGTGCTGCAAGCACTGATGGATCACAAGGGATGTTTCACCGACATCAACGTGGGATGGCTGGGAAAGATGCATGACACTTGCATCTTTAGGAACTCCGTGATGTTTGAGCAGCTTCAAGAGGGGATTTACTTCCCAGACCAGAAAATTACTGTTGGGGATGTTGAAATGCCAATTGTTATCCTTGGAGACCCAGCCTACCCCTTGCTCCCATGGCTCATGAAGCCATACACAGGCAGCCTGTAAGGAGCAGTTCAAATATAGGCTGAGCAAGTGCAGAATGGTGGTAGAATGTGCCTTTGGATGTTTAAAAGCTCGCTGGTGCTGTTTGCTGACTAGGTTAGACCTCAGCGCAACCAATATTCCCATTGTTATTACTGGTTGCTGTGTGCTCCATAATATCTGTGAGAGTAAGAGGGAGACATTTATGGTGGGGTGGGAGGTTGAGGCAAATTGCCTGGCTGCCAATTTTGAACAGGCAGACACCACGGTGATTAGAGGAGCACAGGTAGGCGCGCTGCACATCAGAGAGGCTTTGAAAACCAGTCTCATTACAGGCTATGGTGTGACAGTTGTGTGTGTTTCTCCTTGATGCAAACCCACCCCCTTTGTTGATTTAACTCCCTGTAAGCCAACCACCCTCCCTCCTTTGATCACAGCTGGCAAAGGAAATAAAGTCACTACTGTTTTGAAACCCTGCATTCTTTCTTTATTAATTAAAATAAAAGGGAGATAACTGATAAGGTATCCCGAGTGGGGTAGGGAAGGAGGGAAGGACAAGGCCACATTTGTAATGTGGCTACAATAAGCAATAAAAAAACTGATTGATTGACAGACTTCTGTTGCTTGGGCCATGCTCTGGAGTGCAGTGGCTGGGTGCCCAGCACCCCCCCACGTTCTTGGCCATCTGGGTGAGGAGGATATGGAACTTGGGTAGGAGGGCAGGCAGTTATACAGTGGATGCAGCGGCGGTCTGTGCTCTTGTTGGCTTTCCTGCAGCTCCACCAGATGTCTGAGCATGTCCGTTTGCTCCCCCATTAGCCTCAGCATTGCATCCTGCCTCTTCTCATCACGGTCACTTAATGCTTTCCTGGACTCTGCCACTGAATGCCTCTATGCATTCATCTGTGCCCTATCAGTGTGGAAGGACTGCATGATCTTGGAAAACATGTCATTGTGAGTGGGTTTTTTTCACCTTCTAATCTGCGATAATCTCAGGGATGGAGATGATAGGGGAAGCATAGAAACATTTGCACCTGTGGGGGGATAAAAAGGGAGAGTAAAATTTAAGATGATCCTTTTGTTCTCAGAAATGTGAGAATCTCTCAATTCACAGCAGACAGCACATGTGCTTTAGGTACAAGGTTGCATTTTGCCTTTTATATTGAGCACCTCCAGGTATGGTGACACATCACACATGGCTGGGCAACAGAATTCAGTGTCCAGGCAGCCATGGTAAGCCAAAGGGTACATGGGTTTGGCTTCTAACACCTTGATAACATGTGGGAATGTTTTCAAACTGCAGTGCCCTCCTTTCCCATAGCAAGCAATGCCGGTTGGGTTTGCCATTTAAAAGGAGGGACTGTGGGTTTTGGGTGGATGTGCAGCACACACTTCCCCCCACCCCTCTGTGTGGCTACTTGGGATGATCCCTTCACCCCATTCACCACCGTGTGGCTATTCTCAGGGATGATCCCTTTTAGCCAAGCGCAAACAGCCCAGCTGAACCGGGTCCTTTTACTGTTCCCTTACAAAAATTCCCCTATTTGAACCAGGTGACCATGAATGATATCACTCTCCAGAGGCTAACAGAAAGATATAGACTGAATGTTGCTTGAATGTGACCAAAACCCAGGACCATTCGCTGCTATGCTTTGTGCTGCAATGATTCCAGACTACTTGCTACTGGCTTGGCGTGGTAAAGTGTCCTACCGTGGAAGACAAAATAAGGCAGCCCTCCCCAGAAACCTTCTGCAAAGGCTTTCAGAGTACCCCCAGGAGAGCTTCATGGAGATGTCCCTGGAGGATTCCCACTCCATCCCCAGACACATTAACAGACTTTTCCAGTAGCTGTACTGGCCATGAATGCATCCCAAGTCTTCAGGGCAAATCAAACATTAAACACTATTGCTTTTAAACCCTGTACTGTAGTTACAAATGTGCACTCACCAGAGGGGCCTTCTCTGCCTTCAGGGTCAGGGATCCCGCCTTGGGAGGGTATCGGCTCCAGGATGATGAAAAGGTCCTGGCTGCCGGGGAGAACGGATTCACCACTTGCCTGCTGCGCATTCTCCTCCTCCTCCTCATTCACAAAATCCTCCTCCATGTTGCGTGAGACTCCCCCCTTGCAGGTGTACTCGGACAGTGGTGGGGTAGTAGTAGGGTCCCCCCCTAGAATGCCATGCAACTGATCATAGAAGCAGCATGTATGGGACTCTGATCCAGAGTGACCATTTGCCTCCTTTGTCTTTTGATAGGCTTGCCTGAGCTCCTTGAGTTTCATGTGGCACTGCTGTGTGTCCCTGTTGTAGCCTCTGTCCATCATGCCCTGTGCGATTTTGGCATCTATATTAGCATTTCTTCTTTTTGATCAGAGTTCTGCCTGTACAGATTCTTCTCCCCATACAGCAGTCAGATCCAGTGTCTCCCATTCTCCCCATGCTGGAGCTTGTTTGCGATCCTGGGGGGACTGCATGGCCACCTTTGCTGCTGAGCTCGCCATGCTGACCAACAGGAAATGAAATTCAAAAGTTCCCAGGGCTTTTTCTGTGTACCTGGCTAGTGCATTGGAGTTCAAAGTGCTGTCTAAAGCAGTCACATTGGAGCACTCTGGGATACTCCTGGAGGCCAATAAGGTCGATTTGCATCCGCACTACCTCAAATTCGACCCAGCAAGGTTGATTTTAGCGCTACTCCCCTCGCCGGGGAGGAGTACAGAAGTCAATTTTAAGAGCCCTTTAGGTCAACGGAACGGGGATGCTTGTGTAGACAAATTCATTATAAAATTGACCTAACGTGGCTAAATTCAACCTAACCCTGTAGTGTAGACCAGGGCTAAGATACAGTTCTGAGGGAAAGCTTCTCATCACTACTGTGGAGTATTTATACTTAAGTCCTGATCCTACAAAGACCTTTGTATGTGCTTAAATGTTTGCACTGCAGATAGCTCCATAGCAGTTAAGAAAACCACTCACAGTGAGTGAAGTTAAGCACATGTATAATTCTTTGCAGGATTGGAGCCTTAGGCTGAAACACTTTTGGGGCAGGGACTATTTTTTGTCTTGGGTGCACAATGCCAGCCACAGTGGGGCACCAGTCCCTGGCTCTCTGGACATTAATTCAATACAAATAAGTAATGATAATAACCAGTAAGGATTGCTTCAGACCAGGCATTTTCACTAAATACATGCATATGTATTTTCACTGAATGTATGTGTGATTATGCATTTTATATAAACATAGCATCGGCTCTCTGAGCTAAGAGGTGAAAACATTATCTAAAAGATTACTCAGTAACTGAGTCCAACTCAAACAGCTGGAGGAAAATACCATCTTCAATAGCTACCTGTACAAGGGTTAGCCGGGGCTCAACCCCCTCCGGGGCAGCGGGGAGCCACACCGGCTCACTGCACACAGTTGTCGTTCGGGGAGAATTAGTCTGTCCACGGGGCCTCCCTCGGCAGCCCTTGCGGTAACTGAAACAAACACTGTGAGCCCAGGCCCTGGGTCAGGGCAGGGCAACAATGAGTCAAGGGCTCAGGCCCTCACGCAGGGCTGAGCAATAACAATAGGCCCAAGCCTCCTCAGGCCTGGGAGAGGGGGAGTCTGCTACCTACAAGTTGGGTGGCAGCGGGGACGCAGGCCCTCCCACTCCACTGCGTCCCAGCCCAGGGCCCTAGCAGCGGCAGAAGACCCGCTGCTTAGTCAGTGGGGATCCTGGCCGCAACACACTGACATGGGCTCTGGCAGTGCTGCAGCCAGACTGGGGTCGGCTTCCCTGGGCTACTTCCAGACTCCACCTCGGGTTGTACCTGGGTCCAGGTGCTGTCCTCTGGGGGGTCCAGGACCATGGGTTCTTTGGGGCAGTCGCTGGTTGGCAGGCCCAGCAGCTCCTCCGGGTAGTGAGTGCAGAGCAGGCCTGGCCAGTCCTGGCGTCCGTCTGGGGCCGTGGGGTTTTCCCAGTCGTGGGCTAGGCTGGAGACGTCTGGTCTCTTTGGTGGCTGGGGCCTTACTAAGCTCTGAAGGCGAGCCTTTATACTTCCGTGTTGTGTATTTGGTTGTCATGGGTTTTGTTACTATGGCAACTGAGTTAGACTATTAAGGGATAGCTCAGCTGGTTTCAACCGGCTGAGTGAGCTCTCTGTTTCTGTAAATAAAATGGAGGTTTTGGTTAGCTGTCTGCTCTCTGGCCTCAAGTGATTGCTTCCTACACCGGCTGCCCCAAGGATATAACACTGGCGACGAGGATGGGATCCTGGTGCTGCTCCAGTAACAGAAGGAAGTAGAAGTCAAGGTAAAGACCAAACAAAGAAAAAAAAGCTGCTTGTTTGCACTGCCTGTGAAAGTGAAACTAAAAATCATGGCTACTCTGACCAGGCCCCTGGAGCCTTTTGATGAGAATACAGAGCAGTGGCATGTGTATACTGAGCGTTTTGAGCTTTTTGGTATTGCAAATGACATTACAGAAGCGAAGAAGGTGCCAATATTCTTAACTGTTGTAGGGGCTAAAACCTACTCTCTGCTACGCAGCTTACTACACCCTGTTAAGCCTGAGACTAAATCTTACAGTGACATTGTGGAAATCCTGGGGTCTCATTTCTCCCCAAAACCACTGGTAATTGTTGAAAGATATAGGTTCCACAAAAGAGACCAAAAGGAAGATGAAACAGTTGTACAATTTGTAGCCATTTTAAAAAAGCTAGCAGAACACTGTGAATTTAAAGAGATGTTAAATGATGCCCTGCGTGACAGGTTAGTGTGTGGCCTCTGCAGTGAAGCTATACGGAAGTGCCTACTGACAGAGGCTCAGCTTACATTACAGAAGGCTGTTGATATTGCTGTCTCCATGGAACTGGCTACAAGGGAAGCACAGTACATCGGTGCATCCCCTAGGGTGCAAAAAGTGTCACAAGAACTGACCCACAAAACGTTGCAGAGTCAAGAATGTTACCGCTGTGGTAAGCTGGGTCACCAGGCATCAGAATGCTGGTGTAAGGACCTGGTGTGTCGACACTGTGGCAAAAAGGGACACATTGAGTATGCCTGTAAACAAAAGAAAAAGAGGCCTGTGGTCTGGCCGACAAAAAGAGGAACCTTGCATACCCTAGAGCAGACCCAGGATGATCAAGGTGACACCTCCTCACAAGAGGAAGTGCCACTGCATGTTTTGTCTTTGGCAGCGGGCTCACATGAATACTGGGTAACCCCCTTATTGGAGGGCAAACCTATACGCATGGAACTAGACACCGGTGCAGCTGTCTCACTGGTTCCTGAGACTGTGTATAAGGAAAAGCTACAGCATCTTCCGCTTAAGGCAACAAAAACTGTTCTGAAGACGTATACAGGTGAAGCTGTGCCCATGTTGGGCACTATTGATGTTAAGGTGGAGCTCAATGGACAGGCGGCTAAATTGCCACTGTTTGTGGTGAGAGGTGACTACCCAGCCTTAATGGGTAGGTCTTGGCTTGGGAAGATTCAGCTGAACTGGGCAGAAGTGCACTGGATGACTAAAGAAGAAACCAGTCTAACCCCTGAGATCACAGATGTTAGAACAGCTACATTCCGGTCACTGTGGAATAGTGCGCATGAAGGAAATTGCACGAAGCTATTTTTGGTGGCCTAGATTGGACAGTGCTATTGAAGAGAAGGCAAAAGCTTGTATGTCATGTCAGAGTGTAAGAAATGCACCCCAGTGGGCACCCCTACACCCATGGGACTGGCCTGAAAACCCGTGGCAACGTATTCACGTTGACTTTGCTGGCCCCCTTGAAGGAAGCATGTTCTTGGTGGCAGTAGATGCCCATTCTAAATGGCCAGAAGTCTCTATAATGCAGTCCACTACTGCAGAGAGTACTATCCAAAAACTACGAGGACTCTTTAGTCGTTTTGGTCTGCCAGAACAACTTGTGAGCGACAACGGACCGCAGTTCGTCTCTCAGGAGTTTCAAAATTTTATGAAGGCAAATGGGATACACCACATCACGTCAGCACCATATCATCCGTCCACCAACGGATTAGCTGAAAGATTTGTGCAGACAATGAAAAACGCTTTGAAATCAGCAAAGGGACAACACTCCATTCAAAAGCGTCTGGATACCTTCTTACTTTCCTATAGAAACACACCTCATGCTACGACCCAGGCTTCCCCAGCCTTTCTAATGATGGGACGACAGCTGCGCACTTGCTTTGATCTGCTGAAACCTTCTGAACCCAGACAAACTGTGCAACATCAGCAGCAATATCAAGTAATCAGACGGGCACCCAGAGCAAAAGACCGAACCTTTAGCCCAGGGCAGCCAGTTTTGGCTCGGAATTATACTTCCAGAGCTAAATGGGTCCCGGCCACAGTCATCACTCAAACAGGACCTGTTTCCTATACAGTCCGGACTGCAGAGAATCTTACCTGGCGGCGACATGTAGATCAGCTGTTGCCAGGTCATGCCAATCTTCAGGACCCATCTGCAATTGAGGGGTCTGACTTTACCCCTCCTGGTGAGACACCGAATCATGAGTCACCTGTTCCTGACTGTTCTCCTCCATTACTGCTGGCAGCTGAGATACCCCTTTGCCCAGCACGAGCTGATACCACCTCCTCACCTATTCGTGCTGCGGACCCTGAGCCCCTAGTACTTTCGGGTGCAACAACACCAGAAGTTCGCCGTAATCCACCTAGAGACAGAAGGCCTCCTCATCGGCTGGATCTTTAGTTAGGGCGAACCCACGGTTATGGGGCAAAATAATCCCCAGGGTTTAGCCGGGAATGGAGGCAGTCTACCCTCCTTCTCTAGTTTAGTGTGTGTTTTATTTAGGGGATGTTCTTATTAGGGGGGGAGGAATATGTTGTGTATTTGGTTGTCATGGGTTTTGTTACTATGGCAACTGAGTTAGACTATTAAGGGATAGCTCAGCCGGTTTCAACCGGCTGAGTGAGCTCTCTGTTTCTGTAAATAAAATGGAGGTTTTGGTTAGCTGTCTGCTCTCTGGCCTCAAGTGATTGCTTCCTACACCGGCTGCCCCAAGGATATAACATTCCGGGTCACTGCCTGACCCTCTGAGGGGCGGGCTCAGAGCTCCCTAGCTCCACCCACTCCGGCCTCCGGATGGGCTCTTCCCCCTCCAGGGTGGCGGGGAGCCACACCAGCTCACTACATACCAATAGAATATTTATTTCTTGATAAAGAGTGAGAGACAAAAGCAGATGAGCTGTCCCTCCTGTGATCTCATTACAGCAGCAAAAATATTGCTGTTGGATTAAGTTCATAGTCACCTTAAGACTTTCCAGATTCAGTCAATGAAGAGTTTCAGTTGTGAGACTGACCTTGACATATATATGTGATATTCAATTCCTGGGATGTTTTATTCAATTCCTGGTACTGCTCATTCAGACTATTTCAACTGATGTCCATAAGTGTTCATAGACTGAACAATTAACTACAACTGCTGACTACTGGCAATGTAGCATGTTATAGGTCTAAGTCAGAGGTCGGCAACCTTTCAGAAGTGGTGTGCCGAGTCTTCATTTATTCACTCTAATTTAAAGGTTTCGCATGCCAGTAATACATTTTAAAGTTTTTAGAAGGTCTCTTTCTATAAGTCTATAATATATAACTAAACTATTGTTGTATGTAAAGTAAATAAGGATCTTAAAATGTTTAAGAAACTTCATTTGAATTTAACTTAAAATGCAGAGCCCCCCGGACAGTGGCCAGGACCCGGGCAGTGTGAGTGCCACTGAAAATCAGCTCGCGTGCCGCCTTCGGCATGCGTGCCATAGGTTGCCTACCCCTGGTCTAAGTCCTTCTTTGTTATTCTGAAGGAATGGGATACCATGCCAAGAGGAAGATGGGATAAATGATTTCCAAGAAGTTGAGAAAGAGGAACCAGGTCAAAAATTAAAATGAATTATTCACTCCCTTTAAATATATATATTTTAGTAGAAACGGTAGCAGCTGGACTCACTTCTGTAAAGTCATTTAAAGACAGCTAGTAGAAGCAGCCATACTGCCAGTGCTGTGGTTGATATGAAGACAGCTAATGTAGCTAACCCTTAAGGAGTTCAATCTATTATGCTACATTATTGAAAAGAAGATTAAGAGGTGATTTGATCATGATCTGCAAGTACCTACACAGAGAAGATATCCGGGAACCAAAGAGCTCTTTAATTTAGCAGTTGAAGACATAAGATCCAGTGGCCAGAAACTGAAATTAGACAAATTCAGACTGGAAACCAGGCACATATTTGTACCCCTGAGGATAATTAAACATTAGAACAACTTACCAATGGACATGGGGGATTCTCCATCAACTGAAATCTGTACATCAAGATTATATGTCTATCTTAAAAATATGATATTAATCACACAAATTATGGGAGGTGATATTGGAATTAAGGATGAAATTCTACGGACTGTATAGGTTATCGCAATGTCCCTTCTTCGTTTAAAGTCTATGAATCTTGACAGAATGACAATTGGGTAAATTCAAGAGGAATTGCAAGAGTGGGGAGTGTGTGGAGACAATTTTATGAGGGAGAACCATCGGCTGCATTGTGTTGCCCCTGGGCACCTTCCATCTTGGAAGCACAAAGAAATTATTAAAAGTATGTGAGGTTTTTTCCCTGTCAGTTCTTGAAAATGTTTTTATGTACCTGCAGCCCCTCCCATCTCTCTCTTGCAATTGAAACAAATGGCTAATATTTCTGTGAAAGCTATTCTTACACACCAATTTTCCTTTGCATAACTTTATGGCTTGCTAAAGGCCTTTAAGTTTGTTCATCCCCCGGAAAAATAGTATATCTTTTATCCTCTGGGGGACTGAGCTTTCCTTGTAAATCAGGATCCAGATACCACCTTTGCTAAATGTTAACACTGAGTAATGATATCTGTTTGCACAGCACTTGTCAGAATATGATCAATAACATTTAATAGGTATGAATAAAATAAAACCAAATTAAAATAACACAACACATAGGCCATATAAAGCTCTGATATCTAACCTAGAGCATGAGGAACATAGAAACAGTATATTCAAAAGAGGAATGGATATCTATGACCTTGCAAACAGATCAGTACAAGAATATTTCCATAAACACAAAGAACAACATGACCTTATGATTTGTATTCATAAGACATTTTGACACTTGGAAGAATGCATTAAATAAATGGGCCAGATGCATCCCTAGTTTAAGTATACATTTAACTCAAGGTTGATCAACAGTGGGGCATAAAAGTGTAATCTGATGCTTTAAAATATATAAAAAATTGATTACGTTCTTAAATTGTTACTGCATACAGAGCTTTAACATTGCAAACAGATACATTAAAAAACAATCTGAAAAGTTTTTGCTACCTGCTAATAAAGACTCCAGTCCTGCAAGATCAAGTGACACCTGCAGTGGTTCAAGAGGCTAAATTCTGCACCCTGATTTAAGTGTCTCATCAACTCTTGCAGGGAAAGCATGGAAACCTGAATTTGAGTCCTACAGGCAAATACAGGAAGAAATTATTTTAAAATATATAATTCATAGCTGTATATTTAAATATTTTTAGGTGTACCCAAGTATTCTGTGATTCAGTCTCCTAGCTCCATTAGGCTCCTCTGAAATTTCCAGACTTACACTGTATTGTTTAGATGTTTGAAGCCCTTAAAATGTAAAACAGAAATAGAGTCCTGATGGCAAATCATGTCAGACTGATGAGAAATACTGATTCTGGCATCAATTTAGGCACTGTGGGTTGTGTTTGTTGGGAATAGGAGTTTACTCAGTACAAAGACTGTCCCATTAATGTCGTCTGACATTGGACAGATACCAAAGTTAACTTTGCACGGTCAACTCATCTATCAACCCAGCTGACAATATATTGAGTTACGTTATAAAAAGGCTTCCATGTTAATTTAATGAGAGTGGGGAAACAGATTGGGTGCATGTGTATCTCAAGAGAAGTGAAGGCTATTGACAGGATTAGCCAGGACGTCAAAGGAGCAATGTAAATTTACATCAGCTGAGGATCTGATTCTAAGTATAAAAGGGAAAATTCCACCCTGGCTATAACTCTAATTACTTATACATGGGGTGAATTTAGTCCATAGTAATTTCTGTAATGTCTGACTTAGATACATACATAAATTCTAAGGCCAGAAGGGACCATTTTCCAGCAGTGGCTACACCAGGGGCAAATACAGAGGTAAAATAATCTCTCTACTCTTCCAGATTCCCCTGTTTATGCATCCCAGGTTTGCATTTGCTCTTTTGGACACAGAGTCACAGTGGGAGTTCATGTTCAGCTTATTATCCACCATCAACCTCAAATCTTTTTCAGTCACTGCCTCCCAGAATAGAATCCCCCACCCTGCAAGTATGGCCAGGGCCAGCGCAAGGAAGTTTTGCGCCCTAGGCAAAACTTCCACCTTGCACCCCCCCAGCCCTGCGGCAGCTCCCTGCCCCCCTCTCCGCCCTGAGGCCCCCCCCACGGCAGCTCCCCCCCGCCCTGAGGTGCCCTTCCCACGACAGCTCCCCCCCCCAGGGAGCCATGCAACACCTCCCCACCCCAGCTCACCTCTGCTCCGCATCCTCTCTGAGCATGCCACCCCTGCTCTAATTCTTCTCCCCTCCCAGGCTTGCAGCGCCAAACAGCTGATTGGTGCTGCAAGCCTGGGAGGCGGAAGAAGTGAAGCAGCGACCGCGCACTCGGAGAGGAACCGCTGTAAAATAATAATTGGGGGCACCGCTTTTTGGCGCCCCCAAATCTTGGCACCCTAGGCTACCGCCTAGTTCGCCTTAATGGTAGCCCCGGCCCTGAGTTTGGCTTACATTCTTGGTTTCCAGATGTATACATTTAGCAGTATTAAAACACATATTGTTTGCTTGCACCCAGCTTACTTACTTGCTACTGACTTACAATCCCCCATGTCCATTGTGATTTAAAAAAAAAATCAATACGAAATATTTGTAAAGGTTATCTATTCGAGCTGGGTGAACAATTCACAAACATAGTCAATGAATAACTTATGTGATTAATTTTGCTGTACTTCTCTGAATTCAAGATTAGACAAATAACGTTTTGTTGTTCACCCACTTCAGAGGCATTCGGTCAGACAGTCGGACTCTGAGCTATCGTTTTGTGGCCAGATGCAGGTCATTCACCAAATGGCTATTCTTTCTTATTATATTATACTATTTCTATTTTGGTGAAGTAGTAATCAGGAAGATCCTATTTCTCTGTTCATTATTCACATAGCATCAAGTAATAGGAGAAAAATCAAAATTAGAAAAGATAATTCAACAGTAGACAAATGCTTCTTTAATTAGGCCTTAAATTAGGTCTGTATTCAAGAAACCTCCCAACCCAGAAGCCTGTTTTGACAGTTATATTGGAATATATTGAGAGGATTATGAAGCAATATGCTAATGGGCAGGGCGAAGAAGATTAAAAAAAAGTATAATCATTGCTAATATTTACAAGAAAAAACACACGCTTTAATAAAGGATCCTCATGCATAATAACAGAAAGAATCAGGATGTTTTAAGATAATCTCATTTGAATGTCTTATCAGAAGGTGAAATATATTTAAATAAATTCTGTATAGGTTAAATCCTCCAGGAAGAAGAATGGGCCAAATTTAAAGCAACAGAACCATACATGAGTGAGCCAGGAAGAGGAAGGGATATACAGAGATCCTGTGCAGGCCCTTGTGCCACGGAACTACGTTCTTCAGCATTTCTCCCCACAAGAGCGCAGAATGGGAGGCTGAGGGAGTGCTGGATGGGCACGGGAAGTAAATCAGTGTTGCAGAAGGAAAAACTGCGGCAGATATAGTCAGAGAACAGCAGGCCAATGGGCTTTAGCTACAGCAGTCCAGCTACTCAGGTTCTTCACCACCAGCTTCTGAGTTTTGGGGTGGAGGGAGAATGGAGGATTCTATCCAGGCCCGGCTCCAGGGTTTTTGCCACCCCAAGCAGCAAAAAATAAATAAATAAAAAGCCGCGATCGCGATCTGTGGCACTTCTGTGGTGGCTCTACCGCTGCCGCTTCATTCTTCGGCGGCAATTCGGCAGCAGGTCCTTCACTCCGCGAGGGACTGAGGGGCCCGCCGCCGCCGAATTGCCGCCGAAGAGCCAGATGTGCTGCCCCTCTCCATTGGCTGCCCCAAGCACCTGCTTGCTGCGCTGGTGCCTGGAGCCAGCCCTGATTCTATCCTCCAAACCCTCACTCTGAACTATCTCCTGTGCACGCCTGGCTGGCACAAGGGGATTAGGATTTCACTCTACCTCAGCAGTAAGTTTCAGTTGGATGAGAATGACATTAAGAAAACAAAACTATGCCAGAAAAAGCCATGAACTCATTATAATAAACTAACAATTCTGAACTGAAGCAGGCACAATAAACCCTCTGTGTTAGTTCATAAATAGCAAAACAAAAAAGAAATCTGAAATACTTGAAGCTCAGCTGTTTTGTGGCATCTGCCTACAGTATTTCAATATATTTTTACTAATCACCGCAAACCCCACAGTTAAGACTATAATGCTTTTTCAATTTAAAACTAATCTTTCCAAAATTCCCTCTTTAGCTTAATAAAAAATTGTGACTGCTTAGTGAAAGCAGGAATCCTGTATTTAAGAGATAAATCAGGGGCTATCATTGTACTTTCAAGCCTAAAGTGTTAAACTTGGAAATTAAGTATTTTTGCTATTAAAAGAACAGGAGTACTTGTGGCACCTTAGAGACTAACAAATTTATTTGAGCATAAGCTTTCGTGGGCTACAGCCCTCTTCATTGGATGCATAGAATGGAACATATAGTGAGGAGATATATATACAGAGAACATGAAAAGGTGGGAGTTGCTCAACCAACTCTAGAGGCTAATTAATTAAGATGAACTGTTGTCAGCAGGAGAAAAAAAACTTTTGTAGTGATAATCAAGATAGCCCATTTAAGACAGTTTGACAAGAAGCTGTGAGGATACTTAACATGGGGAAATAGATTCAATGTGTGTAATGGCTCAGCCATTCCCAGTCTCTATTTAAGCCTAAATTGATTGTATCTAGTTTGCATATCAATTCAAATTCAGCAGTTTCTCGTTGGAGTCTGTTTTTTAAGCTTTTCTGTTGCAAAATTGCCACCTTTAAATCTGTTACTGAATGGCCAGAGAGGTTGAAGTGTTCTCCTACTGGTTTTTGAATGTTAGGATTCCTGATGTCAGATTTGTGTCCATTTATTCTTTTGCATAGAGACTGTCCAGTTTGGTCAATGTACATGGCAGAGGGGCATTGCTGGCACATGATGGCATATATCAATGAATCATAGAATCATAAGACTGGAAGGGACCTCGAGAGGTCATCTAGTCCAGTCCCCTGCACTCATAGCAGGACTAAGTATTATCTAGACTATCTCTGAAGGTGTTTGTCTAACCTGCTCTTAAAAATCTTCAATTATGGAGATTCCACAACCTCCCTCGGCAATTTATTCCAGTGCTTAACCACCCTGACAGTTAGGAAGTTTTTCCTAATGTCCTACCTAAACCTCCCTTGCTGCAATTTAAGCCCATTGCTTCTTGTTCTATCCTTAGAGATTAAGAAGAACAATTTTTCTCCCCACTCCTTGTAACAACTTTTTATGTACTTGAAAACTGTTATGTCCCCCCTCAGTCTTCATAGGTCATAGATCATGTTTTCTAGACCTTTAATAATTTTTGTTGATTTTCTCCGGACTTTCTCCAATTTGTCCATATCTTTCCTGAAATGCGGCGCCTAGAACTTTTCCAGTAGAGGCCTAATCAGCATGGAGTAGAATAGAAGACTTACTTCTCATGTCTTGCTTACAACACTTCTGCTAATACAGTGTGTGTGTGTGTACAGAGTGCTCTCCCATCAACTTATCGTGTCTTCACCAGACTGGTAAATTGATTCCTGTGCATCGATCACAGCAATGCCAATTTAGCCCATAGTGAGGACAAGCCCAGAGGAGCCAGAAATACATCAGAGAATCTGTCCATTTTCTAAACATTCTTACCATCCGACCTTGACCAGTGGCAGCAACAGCCGGAGCATCAGCGTGGATTAGGCACTAGTGGCCACTAGCATTCTAATCGCTGGGTCAGACACACAGTGGTTTAAGTAACTATGATTGCTGGTGCTTTGTCTACACTAGGGCTCCCATTAGTGGAGTAACAACAGTGGAAAATTTTAGGCTAGCATAGATAGAGGGTGTTAGGAATGAGTATCATCCGCTAAATCACAAACATAGCATCCTAGCTTTGACTTGAGGTCCCATCAGTACTTGGACTGTGACACAAAGGAAAAAAATAAACCAAAGAGTTCTGATCTCACTACATTTTTGTCTATAAAGTTTTCACGAATCCTCTCACATGCATGTTAACTCCACCTCCTTTGTTTGTACCTTTACCTTTGTTGGGGTAGAGATTTGAAAAAAACATATCCAGGCCAGTCTGTTATTGCAAGGCAGCACATGATCACAAACCAAAAGGGGCTAGTTTCAACCACTTTTTTGTCCACACATTTTAGTATATGTTCTTTTACTCACTCAGACTCTCTTACCGCTCCCCAGTTAAAGCAATATACTGAATTCTTTCCCTGTCACCCTAAAATAAATGATATTAGTGCATGTGAAAAATGTCAGAAGTTGAAGTGCTATTTACTTACAGATACAATCTGGGCAAAAGCAGTTCAACCTTCTTCACACTGATTTGCCAACATGTCTCAAACCCTAACATGCAGAGATTGCCTATAGGGATGAGAAACATGTCACAGCAGGAACTCTCTGTTACTACATGGATGTGCATGGCCAAGTACAATGTGGCTCTGATACTGGGGGAGAAAAATGAAGATGTAGATGGCAGAAGGATGCAAATCAACAGTGGGAATTCAAATTTCAGATGGTCTTAGATTCTGCATAGTTACCAAGCCTACCAGGTGAATCAGAGACAATATAATAAGCCAGATGGAGATATTGATGTGCCTACCATTTTTTAGTTGTACAGATTTAGACACTGGTAGTAAACCAGTTGCTACTCTATAGAAGGCCACAGCCTGGGAAAAAGTTCAGGCTGAAGAAACCCAACACAGAAAAAGACCAGCACAGCAAAGCAAAGATTAATCAATTTTATTGCTACAACAACTAAGCTTGAGGGTGCTGAGAAAAACAACAGCGCAAAGCAGAAGAGAATCATTATTAAAGCTGCAAAACAGATGTGAGTCCAGTTTTAAAATGTGGGCATCCTTGTCTCTCTTTTTGACATGCAAATACATTTGTTATACCTAAGTATCAATTAGAATGTCCAAATATAGGGTTTGAAAATTGGGCCGGCATTCGAAGACAAGATGGATCCAAAGATGGATCCATTTATATGCCTATAGCACAGTGGTTCCCAAATTGGGGTTCATAAAATGTTACAGGGGGTTCTCAGGAAAAAATTCCCTAAAGGCGGACAGATCTGTCCCTAGGGACCCTGACTAGCACAGGGCCAGGAGCCCCGAGCCCTTGAACTTCCCAGAGCTAAGCAGATCAAAGCAAGCATAATCTATCACACTGAGGAGATTTAAACTTCAAGACTCCTTATAAGAAATGGAAAGGGAGGTGGATATTTTTTGCTGTTTTTAAAATGAAATAGGCAGCTAGTGTTGTTTTTAAAAATTATTATGAAGAACAAGTTTAAGCTTTGTTGTAATGTGCGTTGTTTGCCTGGACTGCTCAAGACCTGAATGCTTGTGTAGGAGGAACTCTTTGAGATGGCTTCTTAAATACCTTCATGCTGTTTCACATATGATACTCCTTGATGAAACATAGGAGCCTTGTCTTATAACAGGCTTATTCAAAGTGATACAAGTTACAAAAGTGAGATCTTGGAAGAGTGTTGCCATTTTCATAATGTAATAAAAATACTTTATTAATAATAAGAATTAATAATAAATACTGTGCAATAAGCATGTCATAAGAAATTTTATATTTCCAAGATCACTGCTTTGATAATTTATACTCAGGTAAAGGAGAAAATCCCTGGAAATATTCATTTTTAGGAGGGGGTTCGCGAGACCTGACATTTTAGTGAAAGGGGGTCACAGGTTGTTGAAGTTTGGGAACCACTGCTATAGCACATAGCAGCCTACTCTGGACTCAGTCTGTTGGAATACTTCCAATTGTGTACTATGAGCTCATAAAATCAAATGTAATAATAAACATTGGTTAATCTTTCTTTGTAAAATAATGGGGCTCTAACATAAGAAGTAAATTGCTCAATGAGGAAATGAACAGGTTGCATTGGGAAACAAGGTGTTAAGAAGAACTGAGTTATGATCTGAGGATTTACATATTTAGAGTCTGTACTTTAATATTTGCCCAGTGCCTTATAAATATCTGCACATTATTTAATGCTTCCATAGCAAACAGTGGCAGAATTATTTGTCTGAGTTAGATCTGACTTGCATTCTAGTTCCTTCCACACTTTCTAAAAATCCACTGTTTTATGCAGCTGAACCTGTGAATTGTTTATGTTTAATAAGCATCTCAGACATTTGTAAACTGTTCCATTGTCATGTAACAACCATTCTTAGGAGATACACCGCCAGCTTTTCACTGTGTGATGTCAAATATATTGTTAAAGCCACCAGAATACAAAGGCACCTTCAAGAAGCCATCTATTACCCAGAAAGCCTTAGGGCTATCATGATAGAGGAGATCCGACATTTTTTTTAGTTGTTCATTTTTCTTTTGTAAAACTAGATTTAGGGAAAAGGTAAGAGAGCCCAGTAATGAACTCTCTTTAAAAAAAAAGAGAACCTTTACCCGGACTTGATATATTTTGCTTCCAAAAGAGAATGTAGGGTAGTATAGAGCTTTGGCAGTAGGGAGAGTGTGTGTGTTGAAGGCAGGGAGTTGGCATGACAAGTACCTATTTCCACATATAATATCAGCAACACTCCCAAATAAGGTGGTGGGAAGACTGTGGGTTACTGGGAGAGAATGAAGGATGGTTCTTGAGTGGGGGTTGTACACGGTGGCTTTGCCCCTGAAGAAATGTGAAAAACTTTAAATGAACTTTTACAATATTGCTAATATGAATATTGCTAGCAGTTAAAGACAGGGGCCCTCATGCTGGCCTCTGTGACTACACAAAACTTGTGCACACTCATTTATGAGCACAAACTATGCAATTTCTTGTGCAAATTATTTGCATATGTATACTATCAGGGGTTTACTGACAAACCTGTACACAGAAAAAGGACTTTATCTTAAAGATATTCATTCACAAGCAACAGTGTGCAAAACTACCCATGTAAAAATAGCACACACAAGCACCTGGTGTGTAAAAATGGAGCTAGGTTGGAGTTGCTTTAAAGAAGAGCAGTGGAGGATTCTAAATGATTCTATAGTGATCACAGGAAATGGAAACATCCACGTTTAAAAAGACCAGCATGGCTAAAACCAAGAAAGTTAATATGGGCTATAATGAACAGGTGATGATTGGAATTTGAAACTTATATGTCTGAACACAGGCTGTTCACATTCAGTAACAGCTAAAATACAGTGAATCAGTGTCTTGAACAATGAATTTAGAATGCACAAACACCCCCCAAAAATATATTAAAAAAATTCCCTTCCATAACTGTTGTTGGTTGTGGATCTTATCAGGAGGTTGTTTTAAGACATGTTTTATTCAGGACAGAAGTTATACTAAACAAACTACTACATTGAAAGAGCTGTTTATAGTAAGAATGCACAACTCAAACCAACAATTTATTGTTGCTAGTCATTTATGTATATAAAACACTTGAAGTATAAATTCATATTTGTACACCACCTGTGCAGCTCAGAATGCTTTTACAATTAATTTGAACACCACTCCTCTGAAGTAGGTATTATCCCCGCTTTTAGAAATGGGCACAGAGATGTTAAAGTAAGAATTTCAAACGTGCTCTGGATTGGACTAACTGTGCTCCCATTGAAATCAATAGGAGTTTTAGAATTGACTTCAATAGGAGCAGATTTAGGCCAACCAAAACAGGGAGTTTAAAGGCTTGTTCAGGGTCTGACAGCAAAGAACAGGAATAGAACTCACAGTCCAGTCATCTGACTTCTAGACTATGCAACCTTTCATTTGCTTTTTGTGGAAGAGAAGGCAGTTGCTCATCCCATACATTATTCAAAATAGAAATGTTATCTTTTTGTTCTCACATTTCATATAGTCCATCAGCTAATGGCAAACTGTATGAGAAATGAAATAGACGGTGGTCAGAAGACAGGCCAAGAAAGGTAATTTTTCCAATGTCTTCCAACAAAAAAAAAAAAAGGTTTATATGTTAGGGAGAATGTTTTTTATTTTCCATTAAAGACAAACTGCAATGTCTACTGACTTGGTTCATGATTGCCAACTTGAAATAAAATCCAAGGTCGGAATTATTTATTTATGCAAAGATGGGAATGCTATGAACAAACAGCAGAACAGGAAAACTGAGGCTGCTGTTTCATCTGTCACATTGGGCATCTGCATGAATTTTAGATCCGTAATTTGATTGGCATGTTTCACGTCCTTGATTTAGCACCCAGATTATTTATGCTGAGACAAATAAAAGAAGTTCCTGAACTGATTTACAAGGGCTGATAAAACAAGAAACAACCACCCCATTAGCCACCAACTATAGGAATACGACATTTATAGAAAAAGATATTTATCAGTCTAATTCTCTGCTGTGGTTTCTGCCTTCCTATGCACCCAGCCTCCCCGTAATTAGGAAGCCCATTGTACTTGGATTACACTTCCTGGACATATGGAGATTGGTTTTACCAATTTGTCTCAGGCACCCTTTCAAAAAACAAAAAAAAAGTAGCCACATCATTCTGAACCGTTGATTACAAAGCTAGCTTAGCATTGTTTACCACAAAATGGCCAATGGCTTTGCAGCAATGGGGCCCAGTGGATAGAGCTTAGGAGGAAGACTCAGGAGACCAGGGTTCTATTTCCAGCTCTGCCACTGGCCTCCTGGTGACCGTGGGAAAGTCACTTCCCCTCTGTTCCTCAGTTTCTCCCCCTCCCCCATTTCTAAGATGGGGATAGATACCGACCTCCTTTGTCAAGTGCTCTGAGATCTATGGATAACAGGTGCTATAAGATTGAGCTATTATATTATTGTTTGCTGAAGAAGCCTACATTCCTGTTAATCCCAGTGTTTCCATTCATCATAGTGTAAATTGTCACTGTGAGGCTGGATCCTCCTCTTCAGAAAACTCATGGAGGTGGGGGGGGGGAGCAAAAATAAGTAGGAAATTCTATGAAGTGATAAGGTTTAGTTCCTGACTCATCCCATCAAGTGACATGGAATTTTCAAGGCATGTGGGCCAATGCATCACAGAGCTGTCCAGAGAGCAAGGAAAGACCCTGTGCCCACTACTCTCCTCTCATCACACAGGTGAGTACAACTTCATTAGGAGCCATGTTGCCATTGCCCCCTCCCCCCCGCCCCGCCTGTAAGTGAACCATCTCCAACTGGGGAAGAAAGTTCACAGTAAACTGTGCAGCAGTTAATGAGGACAGGATCAGCATCAATTCTAATAGATTTTTTTTCCCCACTCTGCAAAGGATTGTCACAGGATGACATAAGTACAACTGCTATCCTGGGCCTAACACATTATGGTGAGAAGCCATCAGCTGAGTAGTGTTTGCATGTAGGGGCCTTAACTGTTTTAGTGGGATGTCAATTATTTCGGCAAGCTTCTCCTTTCCCCTCCAGTAGATTCATCCATTCTATCCTGCACGAGATGAGGGTGAACCTGTTCACCTCCTCAATCTCAAACAACAAGATGGAGAATTTATTTGCACAAGGCACTGAAGAGCTTCAAGGAAATGTTAAAGAGAAAACATGCAATCTACAGCAGACCCCCGTAGAACTTTGTGCAGCAGCGACCTCTAGTGGATGACACGGTAGTTATATGAACTAAAGACAATAATGCAGTTCATACCACAGAGAACATCTTGTTTTATTTGATCGGCCCGACTCGAGACTGTGCTAGCAAAACAATTTATAAATGAAAACACTGATGCTTATATGACAATTAGTAAACTACTCTAGCCCCTTGTATGGCAGTCTCAGATATCTATCCTGATTACATCTTTAGTGTCAACAAGAGAAAGAAAGCATGGTGATAAAAAATGAACACTAAAAACAAGTGATTCCAAGACAAAATATTTATTGTACTAAGCTTTCAAAGGGGTATCCATTTTCAGTCCTTAAACAATACAGTAGATGTGTAATGGGCTAGTTAGGTACTATTAGAAAACTGAATGCAGTTCCCTTAGTGATTTTTGTTAATAAATTAGTCAAGAAAGATAAAAATTTAGGACCTGATCCTGAAAAAAATTATTATTGGGCAGAGTCTCTTCAATGGGACTATGCCCAGTAGCAAGCAAAAGACTGTTCACAGGAGTGGGCCCTTAGCCTTTAGTGCTGATATTTATATCACAGTATCATAATTAGTAGTAAATATTAAAGAAAAAAATAATGCCAAGCCCAAAATTCTCAGGCAACAACAAAAAAGTAGAAATGGTGGAATAATAAATATCTACAGAAATGAAAACAAGATAAATTCCTTAATTACAGAAGTTTTGCATTTTATTGGGGGGGGGAGGGAGAAAATGAGTTGATTGTAGATTTGAGAAAATGATTCAATATACAAACCTCCCTCTGGCTCTGTCACTGACTGGGTTTACATAAAAAAGGACATCATAGAGAACTCCTTTATGGAGGAAAGAGCATGAGAATAAACAAATAATAAAAAACCCATGCTACAGTACATATAATTCACTACTTAGCTTATATAGCCCTTTATGTATCTTACAAATATGTAAAAATAAAATACAAAGGCAAATCCACCCAATTTGGTGTTTTTTTTAAAGTATAATTTAACATAAGCAAACCCATTGCGAGTAATGCTGTAATGGGGAGTGTATGCTTCATATGTGCGTTAATATATCAACGTTTACAACTACTAAAATGTCCTTTAAATGGTCTGAGCACAAACAATCTCTCACAGACCAGTTCTATCGGATTTTAATTCTCAAAATCCCACTGCCCCATACATTTCAAACTAACTCCTAACCCTTTCCATTATTCAGCACCATGTTCAGAAAAATAAGACAAAACATCCCCAATAAAATGATCTTTTATAGCCCTGCATATTTGTAGACATTCACATGATCCTCTAAAAATAATTGAAAACATAATGGTTGGTTTGGCATATGCAAAATACCAGCCCCTGTTCCGAAATATTTTTCTGTTTACATGAAGCTACATTACTGCTCTTTCTTATTTCAGAGTAAAAAATATCCAAAGCTATATAATGCACTTTAAGCAAGGGTGACTGCTACTCGTAGGCCTATACCTTGACATCTTAAAGCTTCATAAAGGCTTCATGCTCAAAGCTCTTGGTCTGTAAACAACACAGCTGGTAACAGCAAGTAGTAATCAATCCCTATCTTGCTCAGGGATTAGGAGTGTGTATTCCAAATAGCAAGACTTCTCTTATTAGCTCTGTGCTGACCTCTATCAGTCTCTAGACAAACTTTATTCCCCAGGTCTCAACTATGGGTTGTCCCTTCATGTGCCTACCCATATGCCTGTTCCTTAAGGCTAGATTTTTTTCTTTTAAATAAAATAAAATTATAAGCCAGAAAGATCCATCCATCCCTGCTTCTTGCCTCAAAATGTTCCTAAAAGGGATATTCCAGCAGTACGCCAAGAGTTGTGCAACAGAAGCACTCAAATTAACCTCCTTCATAACCTCTCTCAGTCCCTCCTTCCTTAAGGGGAGCAGAGAGAGGCAGCATGGACTCTGAGAAGCTTTCAGGCAGATTGGTCAGAAAGGGCTTGATTCAATCCCCACAGAAGTCTTTCAAATTAAAGAATGGGAACTTTTTCATTTACTTCAGTAGAAGTTGGATCGAGTCAATAGAGACCAGTTGATACATCAGGCACTGGTAGGCACTGAAATGAATGCAGTTAGCATGAAGGAGTACAATTCATTTGACAACAGACAACACAAACTTGAAGTACTGGGAATTCCCCCAATGTGTGGTATGCAGCTGAAGGTTAAGCTAGAAGAGCGTGACAGTTTTGGGCAGTGGCTACCACAAGAATGGGCCTAAAATAAAATAAATGGAATCACACAGCACATGGATGAACCACAGGGCCCCTATGCTAGAGTTTGTGCTGGTAAAATCCTCCTGCTTGTCCTTCCTACTAGAATTTGAGAACAGCAAGAGAAAGAGAGAAATACAAAACTGAAAGCAGAGAGGGATAAAAAATGGAGGGGGAGGTAATGTACCCTTTTAAAATATGTTACACTTAAAAGATTAAATACCCTTTAAAATTGATTTGAACTAGTCTGATATTTTGAGACTGTTTAAAAATCATATGATATTGTTAAATGCAGTTACTTAAAATGCCATTCCCCTACTCCCTCCTTGAATAACTGCTACAACTAGCTTTTCATTAATATTGCTTAAAGTAACAATCGCCAAAAAGCATGCAAACATGTAAAAAGTCTTGATGTGTATTACAGAGTAAAATCAAGTTCTAGAAGATATAGCTTATGCTATTGGGGCTATCAGGGCCCAATCCAATTCCCATTGAAGCCAATGGGATTCCTTCCATTGTTTCTAGTGTGCACTGGATTGGATCTTTCATTCTGAAATTCCTCTCTCATTAAAGATTACTAAATGTTGTTTATGGCTTGTACTACAGAAACACAAATAGATGCATACATATTTTTATATGTATATAGTGCAAGTTTTAAAACATCTGCTTTTTAGCCAGTAAAATGACAGCCACCAATCCGACACTGCATTACAATTTTAAATTGTGTCAAAAAAGCTACAGAAATTCATATACATTCATATGGTTGCCTAATGTTTACATCCACTTGAACCCAAATATGAATTTGAAAGGCGGAAGCTGCATTAGTATAATTGCACAATTCATTTTACATATGCTCTGGATGACTCTGAAGACAGGATATCATCTCTTGGACAGGTTTCCCTTCATAGCAGATTTGATATACGGCAGTGAACAGTGGAAACCTAGCAAAGAAAAGAAAAAAAGAAAAAAGCAACATAAGATTACTCGATAATGTCTTGTTAGGTAGAGAAGAGAGCACCTGAGAATCTGTGCGTTTCTTTTAGAATTTACAAGGCACTCATGCTATGCTGATGAGTGCAGAATATATACAATACCTACATACATTTCTGAAATACGTCAGGCCCTCAGAAGCCTAATTATCAAACCATACTGGATCCTGCAACATTGTTATGCATACCTTTGCAATTCACTTATTTCACAAATTAAAACAAATGCTTACCACTATCCTTTTCGCAATTATCTTATCACACGCTCAGCTACAAACAGAAAAGATCATCAACCTTTCTGAATAATGATCAAGTGTAAAAAAAATAAATAAATAAAATTAGGCTATCACAATTTTTAAGAGATCCCATCAGATAAAAATCATAGACCAAAATTTTCAAATGTAAGTCTAAAGTTAAGTATGGGTTTTAGGATGCTTAAAATAAATAGGAGCCTGACTTTTTATTTAATTTATTTTTAAGTTGGCCATGTTTTCAAAAATAAAACTTCCATGTGTGTTTTACTGACAATAAAAAGACTATTAAAACAAAGAATTTTTAAAAATCTAAATGTATTTATTTTTATATTCAGTGTGGACAATGAAAACAGACCTAGTCAATTTCACTTTCTAGATCTCAAACAAAGGCTGCGGTGTTTAAGTTGCAAGCACCACAATGCAACATTTAAAATCAATTGAAAACTTTTTGTAGGAATTAAAAAAAAAAAAGTTTCTGTTGGCCTTAGGGGATTTTTGTTTTAAAATATAAAGTCTTATATTTTAGGCCTAAAATTGACATCACTGTGTGACCATTACTAGAGATTGGAACAAGACATACTGTACTTTCATGAAACAAAAGTATGCTTCAAACGGGCACAGCTATTGCATTGCTGGTTATCAGGACGTTCAGAGAAGTTACCTGATTTAAGACGGGACCATTGTTTCAAACAATATTTTAATACCAACTTATTACTCTCCATAGAGAATATTTCTGTGAGCACAATTCAGAAGCACTTTACTGAAAAAAATGACAATGCTTAAGCTAATGGTGACGACAATACTACAGGCAGGAACAGCATGTATACTACATGTGAAATGTGCATCTCGGAACATTAAAGGGGTTAGTTCTGCAACTACCTTTCAAATGAAGGTTCTATAGCCAACTTACACTGTAAATATACATGCTGATCCTGCTAACTGCAACTCTGTTGAGTATCATTGACTTCTACATGCCTCCATATGACAAAGATCTATGCATCTGCATAGAAGTTTGCAGGACTGGGGCCTAAATTCTACCCTTACTAGCCTTTCAACCCTATGCTTTACATTTTTTTTTTAAAAGCACCAGAGTGTACTACACAGTTTTTAAGCAAATGTTTGAAGGCTAGATTAAAAAGCCAATGCCCTTAAAAAAGGATCATTCAGCATCCAATAGGTGCAATAGTGGGAATGAGAAGGGGGTCTGTGTAACAATAAGCTGGAAATAACTTCACTAACTGACACAATCCACAAATACTGACTATTTTACACACAGGGTGTATCCAAGAATGCATCCCGTAAAAATGTGCATGAGTTTTTAAAATTACACTTTAGGATGAGGACAAAAGCAGAGAAGTAAACAATAGCCTACTTCAGGTCATCTAGATTCAAAAAAAACTGCTGTGTTCAGCTCTGTGTTTGCCAAATGGAAAAGGAGAAAAATAAAAAAAATAAAGTTATTTGAAGATGTCTAAGAGAGCATTACAAATAGTAAGTATTGAAAGCAATTGTTCTAAACATCTTTCTTCCCCCAACAAGCTTAATTGTGCATACGTTGCAGAGATAGGACTTATGTGCCTTATTTTTAGAGCAAGTACTAAAACACTGAAAAGCAGATGGTGCATGAAAAAAATTGTACTTTAAAAACTGCCCAAAATAATTTTTAGAAGGGACTGCCAATCAACAGACAAAACTGTTCATTTTTGTGATTTTGCCTCATCCAAAAAAGGAAGAGAGATGAAGAAAACACATTCCAAGTCTTACTAAACACAGACTACATATTGCTTTAGGAATCAAGCACATGCAGAATCTCTTGAATAAATGACATCAGGACAACCTGCTTTGTTTTGTACCAGGAAATACTAAGTTAGATTATTCTAGTTTACCACAAACTAGGAGTCACAAAGGAAAGAGAACCACAATATCTAAGCTAACATCCATGCTTCTGACTCTTCTATGAGATGAAAGCAGCCACTACATACAGCTGGTCAGTTAAACTGAATTTTAGTAACAAGGCTCTCTTTCCTTGGAGATAAGCAAGAAATTTTACCAGCAAGAAAGATACTGGGTGGTCTTTCTGTTTACAGGGTTTATTAAGAAGCTCAGCTTTATATTTTAGTTTATTGTTTGTTTACCGTTCTGAAATATTGTAAGTTAACACAGACCTTAAGTAAATGCCTGTTTATATGTTTAAGTTATATATGAAACTAACAAGAAGATACATCAGGCTTGACAAACTATTCCCTTGTTTATCAGCTTTGCTGTGAGAGTTATAATCTTATGCAGATAAGATATTTCCCTCTTGCATCAGGGAGTTCACTCTTCATTGCATTCCAATAACTTACCAGTGAGAACCAATGCATCATGTACTGAAGAGAACCTGAAACTGAGTCCCTAACATTGCACCAGAAGTACACCAACCAGTTCTGCAAGCAGGCTATTGGGGTAGTTGTGAATATGGATTAAATGGTGGAATTTTGCCTCAGAAGTTTTCAGTTCCTCTGTCGTCTAGCAAACACCAAAAACCAATATACCAAATGCCGTATTTTCCTTTTTGAGCTCTGAACTGCAATCCTTTAGACATATCTTACAATTTTTGTATGCAGTTTCATTTAAGTGATTTGGAATAAGCACTATTAAGCTGTACAAATCAGTGGCCAAACAGCCGATGCAGAAACATAGCATGGTTGATTGGAATGTATATCCTGTTGACCCTAGTCAGAGACTATAACCTGGACCAAGCATTGTTAAACCAATGCAACTTTTCTCCCATGGCCCGACCCTGCAAGGTGCTATACCATCAACTCCTAAGGAAGTTGGTGGGAGGTGAAGGCACTTAGCAAGACCATGAAAGATGCTGAGCACCTCACAGGATCAGGCCCTGAGTTCAGAAGTATCCCTCCCACCCACCCCACCAATTTCAGAAAGATACCAATTTTGTCTTTATTTTTACTCTGTTAGTAGCCACAAATCTTAATTTCTGAATTATAATCCGCAGCAATTAATAGAACAATAGTCACCAGGACAATTATTCTAGGCAAGTCATCAGGAATGGCTACAAAATTTGTCAAAAAACTAAATACTTCCCTTTTGAGAAACTCAGGATTATTCTGGGAAAAAATTAAAAGTCAAAACTAGGCAAAGACAAATCAAACATGCCACTTTGCTTCCTAGGCCATATCCTCTTAGATACTTGCACTCATGGCCCCATGCTCTCATCCACATTCTGCCTCTGTGGCATACTCTTCCACCAACTCCTGACTCCATGGAAGCCCATTCATGGGAACTCCAACTTTACCAAGTTGGAGAGAGGAGGGGAACCAGCTGGGTCCTCAGGATTCTCCCTCCCACCCCCCTAGAAAAAACAAAACAAAACAAACAAAACCCAACCCAACAATCACTGCTTTTGGCTCTATTAAGTTATGCTGCTTTCTGGTCCGTATTGCATAACCCATCCCTGGAGTGTGTATAAGCAGGACAATCCAGGGGAAGCCCTTGGGAGGGGAAGCGAATGGAAACAAGGTTCCTGCTAGAGTCATACTGTTCAGAGGTAGGCAACAGCCAGTAGGAAAAGGCAGCAGAGCTGAGGCAAGGGGCATCCCTGAGATCTGTGCAGTAAGGAAGTAGAATTCCTATCTCCATGGGAATTTCCATGGGTGCCAAACTATATGATTAGGAAATTCCATGTTAAAGCCTAGGGCACCTCCTCTCTCCTACATTACCTTATTCCTGCCTAGGGCAGAAGGGATCACCACGATATCTCTGAGTAAATGGAGGAATAAATTGCATAGCATTCAGTGTTTAAATATAGGCTCCCACACCATTAGTTCTAGTATATACACTAAAGTCACGTTAATCTAGCTGTTTTAAAATGTATGCATTTTGTTGGGGTTTATGTCACTTTGTCAGCATTTTACCTTTTTGCTTTTATGTTCAGGAAACAGTCTCAGCATGATCAAAAAGCTAAGAGTTAAAAAATGGAGGGGAAAACAAAACAAAAGAAATGCCCCACATCCTCTTACTTACTTATCCACCATTCCTTTCTGCTTCAGGATACGATATACTTCTGCTGAAGTCTGTGGTCCCTGCAATTTCTGACCATTTAGCATTTCTTGCTCCAGTTCTTCAATGGACTTAACAGTATTTAAAAAAATAAATAATAATAATTTAAAAAAATAGGTTAATCATGACAAGGTTTTTACCAACCTAAGAAATCATTTTGAAGATTATTATTATGAAGAAGGTTATTAAACCCTGATAAGGGTCTTCTCCTCTGCTGCATGACCCCACTGCTTCAGCATGGGGAGACAGCTCCCAAAGTTTGCCCAGCTGACAGTGGTAGAACTAAAATCTTAAATGAACAGTCACTCAATGTGAGTGTTAAGATGCGTGAAGACTTGATGGGAGAAGCTGGCTAGTGTCGTTGCAGGATCCTAACACTTCCTCCAAAAGCAGCCTATGGTTTTCATAGCAGTATTTACCTACGTGCTTGTGTGTAAATTTCCTCTTTCCCCTACTCCCTACCTCCAGTTCTCCTTCTCTTTGGAACTACCTCATTCATTCTAGCTTTGCAACACTGTCTCTATGGTAACACACTAAAGGACAAAAGGAGAGACAAGACTATGTTAATGGATTACAGTGTGACTAGTATAACTACAGTATTATATTAATAAGTCAGCACTGAACCTGGTGCTCCTATGACATAGATTTCTGCAATGCTAGCCATCACACAGAGAGGAAGACAGGCCTGGGTACAATACCTTCCCCGTTTTAACAAATGCTTCAGCCACCCTTCGATTGCGGCCACCATAACACGTTGTGATCAGATCAGCGACACCACAACTCTCCAGGAAAGTGGCAATAGACACCTGTCCCTTGCAAAAGATTTTTGCAAATGCAATCATCTCCATCAGGCCAAGTCGAATAACAGCAGCTTTGGTATTATCACCACAGCGAAGGCCATCACAAAACCCAGCTCCCACTGCCACGATGTTCTAATGAAAGGAGAAAAAACAGTGGGAAGCAAATCAATTTCGGCTTAGAGAACCTCTGAAGTCACAAAGAAAGAGAGTGCAAGTGTTCTGGTAGGAATTACATATACAAACACCTGCTTGCTTGTGTGAGATAGATGGCTGGATTAGGTACAAAAGCTAACACGAATACAAGATTAAAGTTGAGAATACTGTAAGGGAAGTCAAAAAACCAAAGAACCAAATTCAGCCAAGCTAGCGCAGGGAGCTTTTGAACACATCCTTTTGCATTGGTCAAAATGGGGGTCTATAACCTACACAGCTAGAGCAATCATTGTGCTCTAGCGTGAGTGAGATCACCCCAGGCAGGGGAGATGGTGTTTGTGCTCCTGGACTCCGCTGATATTTCACTGGCAGCTGCTACACCCTTTTCTCCATAAGGAGATTCCAAGCTGCTGTTTGGCTAATTCTACAAGTTTTTTAAACAGCGCTGAGCCCTTTCACCTCCCCAGAAGGGGAAGCTGTAACCACATTGCATTGCCCAATCTGTCCCTCTCTGTCATCTTTTACACCCCTGCTCTCTGATACTAGCCCAGGCTGCTGTTCTGGCCAAACTAGAGACATTTTCTGGGGACGTGTGAGATGAATACATTTCCCAGGTGTACTGATCACGTCTGACACTACTGTCTTCCTTGGAGATACTACAGCAGAGCTTAATGCAGAAAGAACCAGTACCACTTTATGGTGTTTCTCCATGATATTCGTGCTGCAGTTTTTGAACAGTATGATCCAGATATAGCATGAAACTTCCCTTTAGGTGCCAACCATTTGTCTGCCGGACACTCACTATTTTTAGACTGTATGTCAATAAATGGTGAAAGTGAGCCTCCAATTTCTGCTATTTTGGCTTTGTTTACTCTCTCTACTTCAAAGCTGCTCAGCCCAGGTAACCCACAATTTGACCCAGAGTGCTTAAATTGTTTGCTTTTGTCTTTCATTATTTGTTTGTCAGAGGGAACAGAAGAGCTAGTAGTAATGCTTTAAGCAGGCCTTGACCAGCATGACCAGGGAAAACAATGTGCATGTTTTAATTCTGAAAGCATCAGCTTGTTAGACCTTTTCTACAATGTTGCCATTGCACATTCTGACACATAGCCTGCAAGTAATGAAGAAGTGATTAACACATACGGACTCATAACATAGGTACACGTGGGATATCATAGCCTCATACAGCTACTTTATGAATTCACATGCCACATTATGTATTTCCACTTTTCTCGGACCTCTCCTTAATGAAAGGATATATATGTTGAGAGAGAATTGTCATATTATAGGTAGCACAGGTAGCAATGCCTATAGTTAAGTTTGCCTAACACGTTTGATTATTCTCTGTTTCCAGTTATAACTTCAAACTAACCATCTGGGCTGAAATTTTCCATGTCAAGTGTCTGCCCTAGGCTCAATTTTTGGGGAAGCATCAGAGAAATGCTTCCGCCTTTTCTCAGAATAAGGTTAGGGAAAAACACATTGTTTTGCAGATATTTAAAAAAAAAACCCACAGCTGTTTTGTTCAGAAACTAATGCTTTGAAATGGGCCTGCAAATTGGCAGGGAGTTTGTCTTGATGCCAGGGCTGTGCCTTGTGCTGTCCCTATGAAAATTCACTTAAACTTGGCAAAGTTATAAGCTTCTGAAAAATCTCAGTTCACACGTGCTCAGTATAGACTTGAAAGAGTTCAGCCACTAAATTCATTGAAGAGTCCCTCAGAACTGAACATTCTCCCCCCCCCCCTCACAGATCTTGTGCCAACTGGACTGTACATGCACTACCTCCACCAACTGACTAAGAATGCTCCACCCCAAGCCTGCAAGGCTAAGCAGGACTTCCCCTGAAACTGGTCCTCCTGGCTGCCAGGGATTACTGTGGTGCTGGGTACAGGAGCTGGGAGCAAGGAAAACTCTCTCTCCTGAGCTCTCATTTATCCTGCTGCTGGCACTCAGGCAGCATGCAGGCAAAAGGAAAAACAGCCTGTCTTGAATACAGATGGCTGAGGAATAAGAAAGGTTGGGGGCAGGATCTTAGGCAGAAATATCAAGCTTGGTTTCTTTTACAGTCCTCAGTGAAGAATGGACGTGTACGAAGAAAGCTTGTTCATGACTTTAAGTTAGGAAGTTTAAAAGCATGCATGAAAATATTTGGTTGTTTTTGTGATATTCTATGTGTTTTGGGCAAAGGTGCTACTGGGCCAACTTCTAGCTCAGGAGCTCTCAAATTTTTCTTAGTGTACTGAAACATGGTCCACAGAGTGTCTTGTAGACACCTCCTTTCCTATTGCAGAACACCCATATGGCAACTCCAGCAAGCGATATTGGGAAGCACTATGCACTTTCAGTTTTCTTTTAATATAATTTAGTTGCTGGATATATAAAGGAGAAGCTCTCACCCAGAGCAGCCAGGTGCTCCACAAAATCACAACTGGAGAACCTCCAGTCATCTTCTCTGTTCTAGCTTAAAAGGTTGGAGACCAGTAGAAGATCAGTTTAATGAAGATCTGTGCAAGACAAGAGCGTCTTATTTTGAAGACAAATAAATAATAATAAATAATAATAATACCACCACCTAGTACATGGTGCTTTTCATCAGTAGATCTCAAAGCACTTTACAAAAGGAGGTCAGTATCATCATCATTTTACAAATGGGGGAAACTGAGGTATGCAAAGGTGAATTGACTTTCTCAAACCCACCCACTAGCAGTTCCGGGAACAGAGTCCAGGTCCTCTGAGTCACAGTGCAATGCTCTGTCTACTGGGCCACACTGTCACTCCTTAATTTATAATAGCAATGTTAACATACACTCTAGTGGTCCCTACTCTGACAGTTAAGATGCTCCTTTGCCTTTTGCTGCCATCAATAAACTCTTTTTTCCCTATTGACAAGGTTCCATTAAATTATTTGACAGATGCAAGCTCCAGTACCATCTGCTGCCTATAAGATTTAATATACATGACATTAATATGCAGCAGCACAGATATCCTGAGCTCTATTATCACTAAAGCCCCTATATTTTCATTTACATGCATATCCATTGCATTTGCAGGAACTCATATTTATGCACAATAGAAATGTGCCTATCTGTTTGCAAGCTCAAATACTCAATTTACCTATGCAAATACCTGTTTGTGCAGAGAGCTGTGGAGTTTTGGAGGCAAAGTTGGAGCAATTCTATTTTGCAGGTTCATGGTTTAAAAATGTTGCCTTAATGATGACTTGAAAAATACGAGCAACTCAATGCCCCAAGCTAGCCAAGCTAAAATGAAATAAATACATTAAATAAAACTACTGAAAAGCATTTTTTTTAAACAAACACTAAAAAAAGGTCACCTGTAGGTGACTCTGGGTCTCACTCCATGGTGGCACCTTAGCACACAGGAGCCAACAACTCAACTTTGAACACCACTATCTGCCAGCTATCTCAAGTAAGCAAGGAGGACCCAGCAACTGGAGTGAATAAAAAAAAAAAAAAAAAGGAGGAAGTTCTTCTAAATGAGTCTGGCCTGAGAGAGGTATCTTGAGTCTGGGATAAGAGGATCTAAGTAGTAGACAGAGCAGATCTAAGCTAGGACTGGACTTTAACAGACATCTAAGCAATAAGATAATCTAAAGTTGAAGCCCAAGAAGATGGTTGAGTTTTGATCCTGCCCAGAGGATAGGGACTACTGTAGAACAGGTGGGGAAGTCATCGTCTCATAAGCAACTCAGTGTGATCACACAGAGTCGCTCAGAAATGCAAGTTTGATTATCATCAAAAGGCTACACATATTGCATATGCTACAGCTGCAGACTTTGATGACCATATGAGCATTTTGTAACGTGAGGGTCAGTGCCAATGAAGAATAATTTAAAACTTGCAGTCCAACATTGGTTTTGACAGTAAGTTTATGGAATCCCTCATCGTGCTGATGCATATGGTTTCAGAGGTTTTTTTTAAATCACACACTCTCTGTCCACAATTAAGTTGATAGTAAAAGGAAAAGCAGAGTGTAATACATGTAAGATTTCATGCCTTCATCTGTGCTGCAAACCTGAGCTGGTGTCTAAGGATACTCATACAAGTATTAGAGCCTGTTTTCCCTTCTGCTTACACATACTGTTTTGCAGAAAGGAGTGAGACAACAGATATATGGGTTGGGAAGGAATTTTCCTTCAGGTCAGACCGGCCTGGTTTGTTTTTTTGCCTTCCTCTGCAGCATGGGGCATGGGTCACTTGCAGATTTAAAGTGGTGTAAATGGGGAATTCTCTGTAACTTGAATTCTTTAAACTATGACTTGAGGATTTCAGTAACTCAATCAGAGATTAGGGGTCTATTTCAGGAGTAGGTGAGGTTCTGTGGCCTGCAAATTTGCAGGAGGTCATACTAGATGACCACGATGGTTCCTTCTGGCCTTAAAGCCTATGCGTCTAATTCTCAGTGCATTTCATAACAGGAACCATTACTGATACAGAACAAACTGGTGGATACCTTGTTCACAAAACCAGCAAGCTATTGTTTACTGCCATTTCTAGCTCTCTCCCTGATACAACTAGATCCAGTGACGGAACTGCAACTCACATTTCAAATACTCTGAGAGTTACCATTTCAGTGCTCTCAATCTTCTATACTTCCAAATATCTCCATCAGCCCATTGTCAGAGAAAATAAATACAGCAAGTGAAGTAGATATTCAGAACATGTGTCTGAACAGCAATACAGCAGATGTTCTTTCATGATCACCCAGCTGTGATAGCCATTTTTAGTCTTCATTTAAATGTACTTCAGAACAATTTCAAATGTAAAATTATCAGTCAGAAGAATGCTGTTCAAAGCTCTTATTTTCTGTGTTCCTTTCAATCTTTAGGCAATCATCCATATTGAAAACATCCCTGCTTGGAGGAGTGAGGGAGGAGAAAGGAATGAAACTAGTCTAGAGGTATAGCTGTATCATAATCTTCTATTGTATACCAGTATATTATGCAAGAAATAAAGCTGGGATATTATAAAGATCTTGTTTTCATAAGTCTTTGTTTAAACTATGCTGCAGAAACCAGAATCGTGTAAGCACCTCACATACTCTAAAATAAACACTGTAGTTGCATTTTACTAATTCCTTCTCCAAAAGCAAGTATTGAGATGGAATATATGCCTTCTACTGTATTCAAGACTGCAGTCTGCAATGGTACTGCAGACAATTAAAATAGGCACTGCTGCAGAAGCTAAGGTCAGAATCTCTCTTTATTTACAACAATACCCTCACAGTATAGCATGTTGTCGTCATGAATCACATAGTTTCCACCCTCACTTTTCAAAGAGGGGAATTTCAAAGAGCTCCAATTTTCACCAATTTACCGTGATGTGATTCCCAATCATATTGAAGAGACAGGAAAATTCCTGAACAGATTTTAAATGCTAGCACCCATCTGTACTCTAAAATATGATTATTTTAAAAACAGATACAACCAGGTTAATCATATCTTCAAAAACAAAACAAGAAAAAAGATTAATAAATTACCATTCATCAAATTTTAAAAAAATCTCTCTATTTTAAAGTAGCCTAGTTTACATTTCACTATCTGTTCCCCCCGCCCCCATTTTGCTTAGTATAGACAGGAAAAATAGGCTAGAAACTTAAAGTAAACTGGCTAGTCAATTTCACATTGAGGTTCTCAATGCACTGGCCCAAGAGAGCAATGTTTGAATTATGAACAGCTCATGGAAATGTTTACATACCCACAGTCAGGACAAATTTGGCACAAAACGTAGGTTTAAAGAAAAAAAAAGTGCTTTACATGACAGACCAAAAAGAAAAAAAACCCCATTGTTTAAATGGTAAGACCCAAATAAAGGTTTTCATGAAATTAAAAAAATTACAATGAGTTTGTACATAATTTCAAGCAGGATTTAAATATGCCAGATTCACAGCAAAAGCTATTTGAAAACCAGGCTCCTCATCTCCTACAAATTACCAGAATGTAGTTTAAGATTCCATGATTTCCCCCACAACAACCTCAGTCTGACTAACAGAACCAGGAACCAAAGAGCCCCTTAAGTAAAATAGAGTATTTAATGTAACATTTACTAATCGTTACAGTGTTTATGCTGACTAGCACTACATATTACTTTATTATACTTGGGAGTTTTATTTTTCTTTTCAGTTATTTTCTAAAGTATCATAAATGTAGCTTTACTAGTACATGACTGTGTTCAGTGAAATTGCTTCCTATCACAAACATTAGAGAACATGAACTATTGTATAACTGGCTAGGGGCCCAAGCCATTAATAACATATATATAACAATTTCCTGTAAATTAACCCGAAAAGCAAAAAAAAATCAATAGGAATCATTTTAAGCTACACTTCACTTCCTATCGGTACAATTCAGTTGCAAAAACAAAAGAAAAAAAAACAGCTTTGTGGTTCTTTGAAAGAACAGAAAAAATATTTGTTTTACTGTTCAGCCATTCTGCACAAACCTTATCCAATACACGTTTGGAAAATACACGCACAAGATTTGTATACAACAATATAGTGCTTTACATCTTCAAAGTGCTGAACCAACATTCACCATTTGAGAAGGACACACTGGTAATGGAAAAAAAAATCCCACTTCTTGTCCGAAAAATATTTATACCTACTACAGTTGCAACCATCATTGCAAATAGCTACAGCTGGAAGGAATTAGAAGACATTCTCCATTTTTAGGTTTACTCTGTGCGCATTTGACAGCACTTTGTGCTTAGTCAGTTTGCTTGTTTTCCTTATTGTTTGCATGGGTCTTTCATCACATAGCAACAGGGGAGAGAAAAAGCATTTTAAAGAGTATGAAAATGGCAGCATAATGCAGACTCAAGTCCAGTTCCTGGTTACTTTTAACTCATTTTTTAAAACTGTTGTGATTTCATGTTCATGGAGTTCCTTTACTACTTACTGCCCATCTCCCAGAAATGTATTTATTGCTATTCTCATTTGCAGATGGAGAAACTATGGCTCAGAGGGCCAAATTCACCACTGGTGTTACGTAGATGAAGTTCTAGCGAAGTCAATGGCAACCTACCAGCTTATTCCTGTGGTGAAACTGGACAAGGGAGACTAAGGCCCCATCCATGCTTCTGAAACTACCTCTAACCTGACAGGATGAAAATAGCAATTCACAGGATTTCTCAGCAAGTGCAAGGCTTTATCAGAAAAAGCCAGAACTAGGTACCATAAGCAAAAACAGGGATAAAAAGGAAATTCCCAGTCTGGGGTTCACCTAGACTTTGGTATCTGGGCACAGGGCCTTGCTATTCTCTCTCTTCTCTCCAGGAGCCCTTATACCGCTTCACTGCAGTACCTACTTAAGGGAAGAGGAATGTAAATCTGGAGTTAACACCTAACCAGGCAGTGTCTGATTAGACTGCTCTCTGCCTCTCTTTTTTTTCCCAAAGCCATTCCAGCTGGCACAATTGAGCCAACTGTATAGATGGGACATAACTTTGCTAAAACACCTGGTCTGGGATAAGTCTTTCAAAAACTGTTTTAGCAGAGTTGTGTCCCACCTATACGGTCGGTATAACCATGCCAGTAGAAGCGGCTTCTATAAACAAATGAGATAGGGAGCAAGGGAACTATGTGGTTTCCAGTGCAAAAAAGGTTAATTTCAGCTTCACATTCCCCTCCCCTTGCATAGGGGCTGCTGTACACACAGACCTTGCCCAGAGGCTGGAATGGATTTTGAAAGTGTTTCAGGAGTGTAGATGCAGCATAACTTGCATGAAGCCACAGAGCCAGTAAGTGGCAGAGGTAGGACCAGAACTCAGGATATCTTGATGTAGAGGTCCATGCACTAACCACATGCCTCTCTCCAGCTTTATGTCTAGTATTTGCAGAGCTGTATGTTCAATTATTTTAGTTTTAAAGCATGTATTTTTTTATATTTTAGAGAGAGAAACACACAGAGAGACAACCTTTTAGGGGTAAATACTCTCTCCCCCGCCCTGCCATCTCCCTTCCCCAGTCATAAAAATTCAGCATGGCTAATTGTACCTTAAGAGCGCCGCAAAGCTCAACAGTATCTGCGTCGTCTACCACAGTTATTCGGAAGTTTGGCGTTTGCAGGAGTTCTTTGAAAAGAAGGCCGTTCTCCAGGATTTTACTGCCTGTTTGGGGGTGGGGATGGGGGAAGCAAGCAATGAATAATGTATTCGTTTATTATCCTGGCTTTTTAGTGCAAGGCATAATACTTCAAAGCAGGAGTTAGATGGTTGGAGGGAGGGGAAGTGGGGAAAAACAAAGATAGTTCTTAACATGGAGACATTTACCAGTAGTCTAAGAGCTCAGAATAAACAGAAGAACAATCATACAACTTCACCACCACCTCCTTTTTGTTTAAATTCATTTCCCTTGTTTTCTTATTATTTAAATAATTAAAATTGGTTTAAAAAAATCTGTCCAAGTTATCTTCTCAGCAGCTTCAATTCTATGAAGTACTTTAAGCACATGTTCATACCTACTGGTAAAACAAGTCACAGATACCTTATTAACACAGCAAGCTAATGCTGTCCTAAAAAAGAAAGGTCTGTCAACACTTTAAATTAAATCAAACGTCTAAAATAATTATATGCAAGAGATGTTAATGTGACACTAAGCTCACAAAGCTAACTACACAAAAGTAAAAAAAAAATTAATGGTCTAACAACATTAACTCCCTTAGATTGCACACAGCTGTATATATTTGAATGCACATGTTAGACTTTGTAAAATCTCTCCAGCCTTAGATGGGTGCAGAGAAATTTGTGCTAGTAGTTCCAATTGCAGAATCAAGGCTAACACCCGCAGTTTGGAAGAATTAGTTACGATGAAAACCTACAAAGGATACAGTAGCATCCTTAAAAAGTTATAAATATGGAAAGAGAGAGTTTCACAAGGTGCAACCCTGTACTAAACAACATCTAATCACTTGATATTAGACTATGTAGCAACCTATGTAGCAAAATGTTCTGCACAGCAGTGGCATGGCTACTTTATCAGTATTAAACAGTATAATTGTTATGTTGTGGGTTGGTAATTATTTCATTGTAAAAGAAATAAGGGTCGGCTCTGAAGACACTATCCTAATGAGATTTCATAATCTCTCCTCCCAATGTCTTACTGCTACATTTCGAAGTGCAAACATTATAGGAAGTTCAGAAATTAAATATGAAAGACTTAGCAGCTCCTGATAATGATTGATTAAAGCTGGCAACGGTGATGTTCAAATTATTCAATGTGGAGTTCTGAGCATAGACATCGATATTTTAAACATTTTAATTACACAGAATGTTACCTATTGTGGTTTCACAGAACTTCTCTGCTGCTACCTCGTTGGCAATGTTAGCTCCCATCAGCACACTGATGTCTATTCCCATTTTCTCTCGAATAATGTCAGAAATCAGTTTGAGTCCCTCTGGGCCTTCATCTATTCCCTGCAGCCAACATTAAAGTGAATTACTGAGCAGGCATTAGACAGAATAGACTGCGTCACAATTATCCTTCCTAGGGGGAAGCTACAATAAAGTTTATCCAGTTAGTGACAGAAGATAGTGGACTTGCTACCACTGAGATAAGCCACACAGACACATCTGGCTACATAGCCTTGCCTCTACTGTGACCTTTTATGATACAAAAATCGCACTTAAAAATTAGGAATTAACTACTAACATCTAGATGACGACAACAGGGTTTATTCTGTGCTAAATAAAGGGCCCAATCCTGTAAGGTGCTGCAAGTTCATCTCCCCTGGGAACAGATCCGCAGATGATGTCAATGAATGTCCCCCTACTGAAGTCAACGGAGCGACACTGATTTCCACCTGTTGAGGAGCAGGCCCATTGACCTCAGTAGAAAACAACGAGGCCCAGAAACTCACAGGATTGGATTTTAAATATTTTTTTATGTAATATTTTGTGGGGAAAACACTCAAACTGAAATATCTCAGAGAAATTGCTTTGTGTTTAATGACAGCAACGGCTTGCTAGTCAGACTTCTAGTCATCTTGAACACTACTACAAAGTGAAAAGCCCGTTTGTAGATATGGAAGAAGCTGACTAATAATACTTTTGCTCTTACGGAGCATTTTTCATCTATCGATTTCAAAGTGCTTTACTGAAATATCATTATCCCTGTTCTCCAGAGATAGAGAAACTGGGGCAGAGAGAGACTGAAGTGCCTTAAGTAGATCAGTGCCAGAGTGGAGAATAGAATCCAGAACTCCTGACCGCTTGTGCCTTTTTCAGAGAACTGCAGTACCTCCTTCGTCCAAAGCTATTTCTCCCATGGAGCCAAAACGTGGTGAATTAACTGTGCTTTTTCCCTCTGTAGAAGCACAAGGCTCAAAACTGTTCACATCCTTCCCAAAAGTATAAATATTTAGGTTATAGAAACATTTTCTTTGTAAAGCCTTATTTTTAAACAGTTTCTCATATCTTGCACACAGAAAACCATCACTTTGAACTACACTATGGCCTTTTTTTTTTTTAAAGTATAAAAAGGCATTGCTGAAATCCATTTAACTTTATACAAGCCACAGAAGACATTCCTGGCTGGCAGAGTTTTGCATTCCTAAGGCTCAAAAAATGGTTTATTTTTAAAAACACTGCACAACTAAGAGACACTGCAAGACACACGTATGAAACCAGCCAATTAAAATGTAAGTCAATTACTATACTGTTGCATTACTTTTTTCACGCTCATGCTCTCAGTTAACATCTTTGTGGACCATATTGTACAGTAATGAGAATCTGAAAGCATGCTCATGTATGTGTTGTTTTTTAACAGCTCCAAAGATGTCTTGACAGTCTATTTATTAGGTCCCTGAACAGGCAATTAACCAACAGCTGCCAGTCTCTTTAAAAGGCATTTGGAACAACTATCTAGATATGAATTTGTGCACTTGAATGAATAACCTGCATTGAGATCACACATGACTGGGTACTAAATCCAGGCCTGCCATGGACTTCTGCTGAAGTCAAAGAGAGCTGCACCTGCTTCTACTAGGGCTGAAGTTGATCTTAAAAGAAGCAGGAACCCAGGTGAATCTGACCTGAGAACTTCCACAGTGTAGGGGTATTCCCCATGTGGTGTAGAGCCAATGTAATGGCTCCCAACATAGGCCAGGGCAATAGATCCAGATGCTGCAATGGTCACCAGAGGCAACTAGATGTAAATTAGAACAACACAAAGGCTGCCCAGAGAAGCTTTCAAATTGCTTTTTATTCCTGTGCTCTTCTTGTACTGCAATGCTAAAAAAGCAAGTTGAATAATAAGAGGAAATGGAATCCAACACAAACATTTACTGAGTTCCAGTCATTTACCCTGTCATAATCAATTTAAGGCAACATGATTACAGATGCATCCGGCATTCAACTTTATCATTCACCAAAGACCCAGCTTTATTTTCACATATTAGGTTGAGTTTGCAGGTCTGGCAGTTAAACATACACCTTTTATTTGTAAAGAGCGTATACTGCATATAGAAACCAGACAGAGAGAGGAGCCCACCGATGCCATTTTACATAGCCCTCTTTCAGAGCAGAACTACACTAACTACAGCATTTGTTACCTGTGGCCATGCTAAATGTACTTGCATAGCGATATAAGGAGAGAAAGTGTGTGTATGCATGCACACACATGCACATGCTTAGAAATAAAAAAATCCTCCATTACTTACAAATGGGGAGATGATTCCATTCTCACATGCTCTTTTGTTAGATCAGATCAGATCTCTGCCTCTTTGTACAGATTTTTGTCCCATTGACAGAAAGTGGAAATAGGTAGTTTGCACACAGTTGCAACAGAATTAAAAAAAAAACGTTTGCACCATATCTTTCAAGAGAGCACCTACTGGACCATAGAAGCAGTTTAACAATGGGAAGTTGTCTGGTAACAGTTTTGGCTTGTGTAAGAGATGTCATCCAACATTACATTAAATATTCAGACTAAAAATGTACTAACGTTTTTGGAAAAAATAGAAAATGTTTTCCCTTGCATAAATAAATACTTTTTCCTTTGCATATTTTTACTAGTGCATTAAATATTTATTCTTTACATAAATATAATCAATAACTATCAAGAATTTAAACTGTATTTTTAAAGGAATATAGACCCAGTTTCTGATCCAAATCTGATCTGTGGAAAAGCCACAGTAACCAGACTGACTTTTAGAGTTATTCTGGTTTCACATTGACATAAATGACATCACGGTAATCATATAGGCCAGAATAAGTTAGGGAAGAATCAATTACATTTCTCTCAAGAGTTTAAGAAAAGAGAGTGAAGGAACATGTTCTCAATTCTGTTGGTGTAGGCTACTTGATGACTTCAAAATGTTCAGTCTGGGATTTTATTTTCATCTCAGATAGCCAGATGGCTGACATTGAAGTTTTCATCGCTATATATTTATTGCTTTCAACACAATGCCAGAATCATGTGCCTTGTCTCTTTCATCCTTCAATTCAATTAATGTATAATCAAAAATGTATCTGTAAAGTACAACGCCCGAAATAGAGCAGTGTTACCTTTTAATAAAATTCAAGCTTTCGAGACAAAATCCCTTTGATAGGGCAGTACTGACAAAAACAAGATTCAATGGTTTCAGCTAAACTAAAGAGAGCTAAATTTATTTTAAAAATAAAAATGGAAAATCTGGAGGGTGAACCTGTGCCAGGAATGAGAACAGACAGGGAACTTGTGCCGAGAAAATAGAGCACCCCCACCCTCAACCAAATGAAGGGCAGGAACAAAGTAATATCTTCTAGAAGCTTGTCGGAATAACCAGATCTACCATAGCTTAATACTCAGAAACAAAATGTCATTTAAAATAGAAACTCCCTTGCCTCCAGCTCTATGAAAGCCCCTTTAAAATACTGTTCCCAACAAGTTCCCATACTGGGACTGGTTTATCTTTTTGGATGGCTCTGAACAGTTTCTCTTGTTGCAGCAAAATCTTTGATGTGAACAAGAGCACTGTGCACTCAGTCACATGAGACTCTCTCGTCAATTTTTAAAATGATTAGATCAGTGTTTGGGATGTGAATTAACAACCAGACTATTATATTTGTGCTCTGCTCTCCATCTAATGATGTGTCTAGAATCAGAAAGTAATACGCTGAAAAGCCTGTTGGTGCAAAACATTTTTTTAAAGTTAGTCTTGTAAGCAGTCTCACCTCCCTCTTACTGAAAATGACAGAATAAAATAAAAAACATTGCATAACAATTCACTAGTGAGTAGGACTCAAATTCTGATTGTACATCCAAAGAAGTCCTACGTAACAATTAAGAAAAAACAACAATTTGGCTGGGACAGGAAAAGATTTTTCATCTCAAACTCTCAGTTGAATGGTTTCAGAAGATTCCATTATATATTGACACTGTTAATATATAGCATTTATTATACCTTGATGAGCGTTATCCCAACAGCTTTCTTTGGTACTCGTCCTGTGATCTCATCACAGATCTTATGAATAAACTGGTGAGGAATGACAAAGACCAACAAGTCTGCATCTTGCACAGCTTCGTTAAGATTTGGAATGGCAACCTGCACAATTATTGGAGAAAAAGGGGGTTGAAACAAAATCTTAAAAAAAATTAATTCTATTCAAAAGTTCTCTAAAAATAATCTAGAAGAGCTTTCTGAGAATGATCATTTCTATCATGTTATATCAATAAGAGAAAAAAAAACCATGCACATTATATTCCTACAAATGCGAAAGCATCAAGTGCTTTCAAGCCAACCCAACCCAAAACATATTGGGCCAAATTTTGGAAGGGGCATTTCCCCACCTTCTAATATTGTGGACGCAATCAACTGTACCTGCAAATGACAGAATTTAGATAGCTAACTACCAAATTTGCAGGAGCAAATGATGTTCGCACCTACAAATCAGAGTTCAGACATCTAACTAATATTCACAACCTAATTGATTGAAACGCAAAATTAGAGGCCGTTTTTGAATGTCTCTTCCCTAGCTGCTGGTTTGGCAAAACAGTTTACATTCCTAATACACTACTGCACCCAGAAAACTGAGGCCTGGTCTACACCTAAAAAACTTAGGTTGACCTAGCTACATTGCTCGGGGCTCTGAAAAATTCACACTCCTCAGAGACATAGTTAAGCCAACCTAAGCACACTGTAGACCTAGCTACCATCTCTCGAGGAGGTATATTTACTACAGCGATGGAAAAAACCCTTTCCTCTCGCTATAGCAAGTGCCTACATTACAATGCCGCAGCACCACAGATGTGCCACTGTAGTGCTTGTAATACAGACATGTCCTGTTTAAAACCAACCAACCAACCTTCATCAGGCTCTCTTACCTGTTTCCTGATATTCTATTTTTGATTCTTAAAAGGTTTTGTTTTTCTTTTTAAGAAGGTGACCAGCTTCCAAGCCACCTGCCAGACTTCACCCTTTTCCAACAAGTGATGAGGACTTTAACATAGTTCTCATGTTTAACCACACTTGAAATAACAGAGGCACCAAAAATGAGTTCTGGGGCTGTACAGTGGCCTCTGCAATCACTATTGATGGAGGTAATGAACATGAACAACCTGGGTAACACCAAAGTTTCCCTGGTCTATGACAAAAGGGAAATAATAAATTGCCTAGGGAGATTGTGGAATCTCCATCATTGGAGATTTTTAAGAGCAGGTTAGACAAACATCTGTCAGGGATGGTCTAGATAATACTTAGTCCTGCCATGAGTGCAGGGGACTGGACTAGATGACCTCTCGAGGTCTCTTCCAGTTCTACGAGTCTATGATTTACTTCACATTAGGAGACTGGTGCAGCATTTAGGTTTCAATGGCCCCAACAGAACCATAATCTAGCTACAGGCAGTTTTTAACCCATAGATCATCCTATTAAATTGCCAGTTGCTGCTCTCTCCTCCTACTTCTAGGTCTTTCTGGGCCAGATTCATGATTGCCCACCACAATATGTTGTCATTTACACCAGTGCGAACTGCATGAAAAATGCCACCATTCAGGTTTGGCAGCACTTTACACTGGCATAAATGACTACAAAAGTGAACAGCCTATATATAATTCAATGCAGCTTTCAGTAGTGAACTTCCAAAGGGTCTGAAATCCCACCTTTCTTCCGAACTTGCCAGTCAGTTCCTTTCCAAAATAGAGACCAAATCTTTATGGTAGTTAAGGGCAAAGGCATTATTATTTTCACGTGTTTGCATATATACACAATAGAGTATATAGTACCATAAAGTCATTGAAGGGGAAAAATCTATTACAAGATTATGTTAGTTATCAACTACCTTAGAGAGCTCAGCTGTTCGGAACCCTTGATTGTGCCCACATCATTAACAAAATAGTTAGAGTTTGACCAAAAGAAAAAAAGTGAATGAGAAACTCCTATCTCACTTTTGATTATAAACAATTTATACACACACACACACACACACACACACACCAAGTTTAGCTTCCAAGTCTTACCACATTTTCTGGCAGCTTGTATCCAGGGAGATATTTTACATTTTCATGTTCATTATTTATGATATCTGTCAGTTTTCTCCCATCAATATTTTCCTCAAAGACCCACATTTTCACTGTGGAAGCAAACTTTTGCATATTTTTTACATTATTGCCTATTATTTTGGCAACAGCAGAGCCCCTGTAGGAAAGAAAACAGAAAAGAAGATATTCCAAAATTATAGTAACTTTGTTCCGGAAAAATAGTTCACTTAATACACACACACACGCGCACCATCCTACCAACCCCCAAAATGCCCAGGCAATTGGTCCAATTACTATTTAAAAAATTTGAATAAAATGGGGGGGGGGAATCAACCAATCATTCATATATTTTGCTTTTGCTTAAACAAATACAGTCAGAAAAGAGCTCAGCAGACTGAAACATTTACTCATACCCCTCTAATTGATTCTTCTGCTCATAAGACATCCAGGGGGAGTTCAGTAACTTCATATGCATAAATTCAAAAGGATTATATTTTTCAATGCAGTGGTAAGAAGCTACATACAACTTCTAAATAACTGAAAAATTAAAATTTAAAAAAGAAATGACGGGTCAGCAAGTTTTGTAAAATCCTCTTGCCAGTGGTGAGAAGATTTCCTTTGGCAGGGGACACATCCATCAATTTCTGCAGAACATCAACTACAGCTTGACCGTCTTCCAAATGTGATCTGATGCAGTGCCATCTTCCCGAGTTTGTAGACAAACACTTGCATTGCTGCTCAAATCCTTTTCCCTCAGAACACCAGCAGAATAAAATTAACAAGATTCTGGAGTCAATTTTGCTCAGATCTCCGGACAACAGTGAAACTGCCCAAGAATTCCATTATGCAGGGAAAGTTACAAGCAATAGCAGTCAGGTACAAGAACTATTTATGAGGGAGAAGAGTAGATTCTCCCACTCCCAATGGCCTTGGGTTCACGATTTGTGTGTGCATGTGTGGGGTTTTTATGTTACTTATTACTATCATTATTAATATCCTGCATTCTCCCATTTGCCCTCACCTGCCCCATAGCCTAAGGGGAGGACATCAGAAATAACTTCACGGGTATGGGAGCAGGAAAAAAGGTGTGTGCTTTAAAAGACTGCATATTAAGAGGCAAGATACTGTTTTAACTTTATAAATTTAGCCATATATAAGCCCCTAGCATGATCCCCTAACAGCCAAAGCTTATTACAGAGTATTTGTAGTGAATTAGATTCATTCTATAAGAGCTTTTAATGCAGCAGTAGGGATTTGGCTATTACAGTCCTTGTGATCACTTAGTAAGCATAAGAAATATTTCTAACATGCCATGTAAAGGTTTTGACTACATATAACAATTCTTGTTGAATTAAATCATAAAAGTGTTATTTCTTTAAAAGACTACAAGAAAGTGTTTTTTAATAGAGTATTTCTTTTTACAGCAGTATTTCATGTTCCACAAAATTTCCTGAGCCAGGAAGGTGACAATGTTACCAAAACTAACATCTTGATTATAAATGCTGCAATGCCTGCCTGCTACATCCTGGAAAGCATAAGGCAAGCTATTGTCCTGAACTAATTTACTTTGCTTATGGAGTAAGAAAAGGGAATGAAAATTAGCTTTTAAGACTTAGGAATTAAAACAGAGAGGGACTTTGATGTAATGGCCAGAACATAGGAGTGGTAGATTAGAGTTCAAGGTTCTTTGCCTAGTTCTGTCACCAACTATCTTGTTTTACTATAGGCAATTTACCTTACCAATCTGTTTCAGTTTTCCTGTCTCTGCAATGGAAATAATAATATTTACTATATCACAAGGTGTGTTGTGTGTAATTTTGAGATTCTTGGATGGAAGGGGCTATAAAAATATGACTTTTTTTAGTACTATATTTAAATAAAGACTGTAAAGTTTCTCTCTTCGGTCTTAATCTCCACTAAGTATTTTGCAAACACAGTTGATAGAGAAATACAGTGTTAATTCTAGCTCAGCCTAAATGTGCACATAGTTTTTGTTTTGTTTTTTATTGTACTGTACCACACACTGACTAGCCTAAAGTCTTTGCATTAGGGCTGTCAAGTGATTAAAAAAATTAAACATGATTAATCGCATGATTAATCATACAGTTAAACAATAATAGAATACCATTTAAATATTTTTGGATATTTTCTACATTTTCAAATATATTGATTTCTATTACAACACAGAATACAAAGTGTACAGTGCTCACTTTATATTATTTGATTACAAATATCTGCACTGTAAAACAAAAAAAATAGTATTTTTAATTCACCTAATACAAGTACTGTAGTGCAATATCTTTATCATGAAAGTTTAACTTACAAATGTAGAATTATGTACAAAAAATAACTGCACTCAAAAATAAAAATGTAAAACTTTAGCGCCTACACATCCACTCAGTCTTACTTCTTGTTCAGGCAATCGCTCAAACAAATTTGTTTACATTTGCAGGAGATAATGCTGCCTGCTTCGTGTTTACAATGTCACCTGAAAGTAAGAACAGGCATTCACATGGCACTGTTGTAGCAGATATTACAAGATATTTACGTGCCAGATGCACTAAAGATTCATATGTCCCTTCATGCTTCAACCACCATTCCACAGGACATGTGTCCATGCCGATGATGGGTTCTGTTTGATAACGATCCAAAGCAGTGTGGACCAACGCACGTTCATTTTCATTATCTGTCAGATGCCACCAGCAGAAGGTTGATTTTCTTTTTTGGTGGTCCGGATTCTGAAGTTTCCACATCCGAGTGTTGGTCTTTTAACTCTTCTGAAAGCATGCTCCACACCTCATACCTCTCAGATTTTGGAAGGCACTTCAGATTCTTAAACCTTGGGTCAAGTGCTGTAGCTATCTTTAGAAATCTCACATTGATACCTTTTTTGTGTTTTGTCAAATCTGCAGTGAAAGTGTTCTTAAGTTGAACAACATGTGCGGAGTCATCATCCAAGACTACTATAACATGAAATATACAGCAGAATGCAGATAAAACAGAGCAGGAGACATGCAATTCTCCCCCAAGGCGTTCAGTCACAAATTTAGTTAGCACTTTTTTTCAATGAGCATCATCAGCATGGAAGCATGTCCTCTGGAATGGTGGCCGAAGCATGAAGGGATATACAAAGGCTTAGCATATCTGGCACGTAAATACCTTGCAATGCCAGCTACAAAAGTGACATGCAAATACTTGTTCTCACTTTCAGATGACATTGTAAATAATAAGCAGGCAGCATTATCTCCCGTAAATGTAAACAAACTTGTTTTTCTGAGCAACTGGCTGAACAAGAAGTAATATAAAGTGAGCACTGTACACTTTGTATTCTGTGTTGTAATTGAAATCAATATATTTTAAAATGTAGAAAATCATCCAAATATATTTAATAAATTTCTATTGGTATTCTATTGTTTAACAGTGCGATTAAAAGTGTGATTAATCACAATTAATTTTTTTAATCATAATTAACTTATGCGATTAACTAAAAAAAATTAACTGTGATTAATCGACAGCTCTACTTTGCATACGTGCAGCATGTACTGCTCACACCACAAATTCCATTATTGTTTAACAGTTAGATGGTCTGAACTTTCTCTTTTCCTTCGACTGTAATAAGAATAAGATGAAAAGAACAGGAGTACTTGTGGCACCTTAAAGACTAACAAATTTATTTTAGCATGCGCTTTCGTGAGCTTCCATCCCGGACACACCACACGATCATTGATTTCCTGTGTTCAGGAGGACCTATAATGCGGCTTCTCTGCTTCCTATTTCATTGTAATGTTACAAGAACTAAACTAGAAGTAAGTTGGGCAAAGTCACAAGAATGACACCAGGAATCTAAATGCCATAAATAGAGTGAGATAGCAACTCCCCACCCCTGTTTTAACCAACACACAAATCAGCACACTCAGACTTCCTACAACTGATAAAATGGAATCTGAAGTGCATTCCTCACCTTGGGTTGACTTAGAGTGCATTCATGACATTACCAAGCAAAAGAATTGGTATGCTTACTGATTTGTTTCTAGTACAATACTCCTGGCATCATGGGTCAGGCTGTAATATTTTGCGCTTACAGTAGTTCAATCGCACAGGAAAACCCAGTACATTCTTCTCAATCACAACAGGAACACTTTCCAAGTGAAAGCTAACAGCACTCAGATCATTAAATAAGGTAACTCAATTTCAAAGGGCAATATTCCTCCTTGGTGCAAGTGCGAAGTTCTGGCCAGGAATAAAGACCTGTTTAATGCAGGGCTCTAGGATTCTTTTCAGTGGGAGGGTCCCGGAGTTCAGGCTGCAGCTCAAGCCAGAACATCTACACTGCAGTTAAACAGCCCCCGTGTCTGAGCCCCATTAAACCAAGTCAGTTGGCACAGGCCAGCTATGGGTTTTTAATTGCAGTGCTGTGTAGACATACCCAAAGAGGCCCATTGGGAACTATCAAGGTAACTCACCAGGCGACGCAGTGTTAACTTCGTTTGAGTGATAGTGTAGTAGAAGAAAAGTGTGGAAACTGTCAGAAAGAAGTAGGTGAGGTAGGATACAGATGGTTCAGTTTGTTAATCATCTAAAGAGCCCTATGTTACCGGTAATTTGACACGTGGCAGAAATCCATGAGAGGTGCCGCAGTATGAGACTTTTTTGGAGCACTTCTTTCTCCTATGCAAAGTTACTAAAATTCTTGAATGTTGTATTTTGTGTCATCATGCATGTCAAGTTTGCACAATCAAATGAATTCAGCTCCATTCCTGCAAATAGTCTTGAGTTCAACAGAGTACTCACATAAACAAACTGCTTCTTGTAGCACTAGTATTCCTTTAATCTAGATGTTTTAAAAATGTATATAAAAACAAAACAAGATCCAAGCTGTGAAAGATCCTGACTAGGACCCTGATTCAGCAAAATTTATATATCTGAGTATTTCCATTGTTCATTGCTCATAAGCATTTGCAGAATCAGAGTAATAGGCCCCAATTCATGACAGCACTTATGCATATACTTAATTTTAAGCATGTGATTAAGTGCTGCACTTAACTGAGATGCTTTCCTGAATCAGGGCCTTAGTCAAGATCTCTCACTTCTTGATTCTGGGGCGGGGAGGGGTGGGTGCAGAAGAATAGTCTGGATTATAGAAATACTTGTGATTTAATAAGGGGCTAGAAAATAGTTGCTTATCAAAATATTTCCTAGATTAAAATCTTTTTCATTCATTTTTCTTTCTTCCACCCCTTCATAGACAATTATTTTCCCTTTAAGAGACGTGTGGCAAACTGTTATCTCAATAAATTTGGCCCAAAAGATAATGACAGTTACTGCCACCGAAAGCACAATCTCTTCTTCTCACAATTTAGCAGATATGATTATTTTGCCCTCCAAATATCTGTCAGCATACACACAGGCAATTCTTGTATACTGAGCTGATCCAATTAGTAATCACAACAAAAAAATAATTAAAGCTACACCCACACAGTTGTAGCTTGTATATAATCTCAATGAAGCTTCTCACACTTTGATGCATGCTAGTTTCAGTATACACCATATGTAACCACAGTTAACTTAATTAGCTAGGATTCCTATTTGCTTCATGTATGAGACTGACAAATTGAAAGGAAATAAATAAGCAAAAGCAAAAGTTATGCAGCATTTTATAGAACAAAGTTCATTTTACAAGTTAGTATAAGGCAAGCATCAGGTTATGATCCGAGTTGGTTAACCATCCCTCCCTCAAAAAACAAAAACAAAACTCCATGTGACCTTGCACTGTGCAACTTCCAGAACTTTGCAAAACAATAGCCACATTAAAAGGCAGTTACATAAAGTGAATAGCAGCAGCATTTTAACAGTGGGATTGTTAAGGTTACTTTGACCAGGGACTCTAATGTTCTGATTTTGTTTCACAAATTATAAGTGTCCTGTCCCTTTCTATCTAGCTGAATGTTACTATTCATGGAGAAACACTGGAGTTCTCTAAAGTTAGACATAATTTTAAAAAAATGTTTAACCGATGCTATTCATAAGTCATCCCTGGCAGCATACTGTTTTTAAAATTCATTAAAGTGACAAGCTGTGAAGATACATTTATATAATTGTAAATAATAATACTCTGTACTTCACATTTTTCAACTGAGGTTCTATGTTCTTTACACAGATGGGAAGTAAAATGGGAAAAAAGACAAAGTGGGAAACCGAGGCACAGAAAGGTCAAGGGCATGGTACGGCTTCTATTGAAATTAATGGCAAAACTCCCATTACCTTTAATGGAAACAAAATTGGGACATTAGTCGCTTGTCCAAAGTGACAAGCAAGTGGCAGTTTTGGCAATAAAGCCACATTTTATTAAGCCTTTTATGCTCCACAACATGTAGGAAATTGAAGTCCATCTGACCTCAACTCCCCTTCTTGATATTAAGCGATTACTGATACAGTATATTGCCCAATGTCCTGTAATTCATCTGAAAGATAAATGCATTGGCAAACAATTTGTATGAACGACACCATATAAAATAAATTTATATTTCATCATTTCGGGGGCTGAGTTCTTCCAAGTTAAAATCTTTCAGGCAACACAATCACCTGAAAATGTGCAGAATCTTTAACGTCTTTGCCAGCTGATATCAGAGCTGACAGAAGTGGGCACACAACAGATGCCAGGTTAAAAATATCCTGTTATAACTTCTGTATAGAAAAGTTTAACCTACACAGGGGGACAAAGCAGTGTGCCTGATTCTCTAATTTCTTACACCCTTGACTTTCAGTGGAGCATCTGATGCAGAACTAGAGCAATGGAGTAGGGGAATCAGGCTCAGTGTAGCCAAAGTTTGCTCTTCCTGTATGGTTAGAACAACACTGCCACATTCTTCCTCTTGAAAGTTAACAGACGTAAAACGCATCCTAATTAAACTTAAACACACATATCGTAAAACAAACGGACTCTACAAAACCAAACATCGCATCCCGGATTTTCACAAATTGACGTGATTTGAAAAAATTCCCAGAAGCAATACACAAAGTAGGTTTAACTGAAACTAGAGATGAGCAGAACAACTTTGGCCAGATTTTGCAAAAATGAACCCCTCTGGGTGGTTCTGATCCCCTAAAGTTCTGTCAGGGCTGGAAGGGGACAGAGTTGTGGTGTCTCTCTCACCGAACTACCTAGTGTTTATTACTTCTACAGCACAGCAAGCGCCTTACAGACAAGTAAGAGACAAGGGGTCTGATTCTCGCCTGGCCTGCACCTTGCTGCAGACAGTGCCCCCACTTTCAGACCGGTACCACTCCAAACCCACTCTAGTCCGGGACCAACGCTTCACTGCCTGCAAGCAGGGGAGAATCAGGCCCGGTGGCCTTGCCACAGGGTTTCCTGAGGCGGGGAAACCCTCCATCCCCACACGGGGGACGCTGTACACCCAGCCATACAACCCAGCCCCAGCGGGCAGGGATGCTTCCCCCGCCCCTGGCAGCGCGCAGGGCGGCTCCGGCCGACGCCCTCTCCACGCGTTGGCCCGGGTTTCTCTGCCCCCACGAGAGGCACCGCCGGGGAGGAGGCGCGGGGCGGCGGCTCCTCCCGCGCTGCTCTGCGGGCAGCCGCACTCACCAGTTCCCCGAGCCCACGATGCAGACCCTGAGCGGCGCCGAGACCAGAGCCATGGCGGGCGCTGCACCCCCAGCCGCCCCGCCTCGCCGCTCGGCACCGGGTCTCGGCAGGGCAAGCGGCGGCGAGCGCCTCCCGGCCGTGCACCGGAGAGAAAGCCAGCGCACGCCGCCCGCCCGCCCTTAGGCGCTCACAGGCTGCCGCTCCCGCGGCTTGCTGGGAGCTGTAGTCCGGGCCCCGGTGCGGGTGCAAAGCTGACTCTTGCCCTCCGGGGTTAGCATCTGCTCCGGCTTCCTAAAGCGCGCTCTGCTTGCAAGCCGGGCAAGATCCAGCATGGTCTCATGTGCATCCTTTTCCACAGCAGGGGGCATGTTCGTTCTTGGAGCTGGGGGGTCAAGAGGCTCCTCCCTCAGTTCCCCCGCCCCCGCCGCCCCACACACCAGGCAAGCAATCAAGGTCTCTGGCCATCTGTTGGCCAAGGAGAGCTGGATGGGGGGCTCCCTTTTTCAACCAGGGTGAAAAGTTGCCCCAGTGGAGAGAAGCTGCCCCAAGATCAAGGCTCCTTTGGTTGTTATGTTAAAACAGGTGTTTTGCCCTGTTTTCAAAGTATTAATATAGTTGGCTACTAAGATAAGAGACTACTAAGGGGGATGTGATAGAGGTCTGTAAAATCGTGAATGGTGTGGACAAAGTGAATACAGAAATGTTATTTACCTTTTCCCAGAATACAAAAAAACGGGGTCACCCAATTAAATTATTTGGTAGAGGGTTAAATACAAATAAGAGGAAGTACTTTTTCACAAAGTGCACAAATAACTGGGTTCAAAAAAGCATTAGATGAGTTCATGGATGATAAGTCCATCGATGGTTATTAGCCAAGATGGTCAGGAATGTAGCCCCATGCTTTCAACCCCAGGGATGCAAACCTCTGACTGCCAGAAGGTTGGAGGGGAAGACAAGAGTGCATCACTCCAGCTGCCCAGTTCTGAACACTCCACCTACAGCTCTGACACTGGCCACTGTCGGAGACAGGATACTGGGCTGAATTGACCATTGGTCTGACCCAATTTAGCAGTTCTGATGTTCTTAATTTACCTTCATATAATGTCTTTCATCTCAAAGAATCCCCAGATTCATTACAACATATGGTGCAAGGGCCATCTCATACAGATCCAGATGCAGTACTGGGGCCTATAAATACAATGCAGCCATCTCTGGAGCAAGGGGTGGTGAATGTTTATCAACAAACATTCAACACAACAGTGGAGAAAAAACATAGATTGGCCAAGGCCACCTGAGGAGGCCCCTGCTCTTACAGAAAGTGCTATAGGATCTTTTATGTTCAAACACAGCAGATAATTTTAGGTCTCATCTGAAAGAAACATAGAATACCTGGTACCCACTTAACTTCCGTAGCTCAGAAAGCAGAAGGGCTGGGATTTGAACCTGTAATTCCAGGAGGTGCAGGCTTTTCAAGCACAAGAGTAATATATAGTTTCATATGCTGTGCTTAATGTAAATCGGATAGAGGGAGAGAGTAATAAACAAAGCGACCATTAAGTAGTCTTCTGTCTGAAGGATATGAAACCAAATATTTGCTATGTTTAAGTGGTTCAGTGCTCTAGTTTTGTTTTGTTTTCTGAAGTTGTTCATCCACATTTTTCCCCTGGGTCCTTCCACTTCACTCATGCTGATGAAAAAGACCAAATGGAATAAATGTCACAGTACTGGGAAGGACAGAGACAATTTCCATGAAAGCTGATAAAGAGCCTTAAGACCATTAAGTTCCAAGTTAGCTCCTGTGCACGATCATTGCTTACCTAGCTCAATCTGTTTTAGCTATTCTAGATATTTCTAAGATGCTTTAACATCTCAGTGCTTATGAGAAGCTGTCTCTTTATCAAATCCCCTAGTCAAGGATCCAGGGAGAGAAACCAGATCTAAGATTTGAATGCACAGAACCCTGCACCAACCAAAAAAATGTGACAACATAAAAAACGTAGGAGGATTAACTATAACAGAGGACTGTTTCATTTAAACATTTATGTCTGTATTGGCAAAGCAAATAATTTAAGAGCAATAAGTAACTATTTGGCAAACTGAGGTTAAGTAAAAGTCACATTTTTCATTGAAAACAATACTACACATAACATTATCATAAAACACTGTCATGAGTACAGCATAAATTTTTCCTCATAATATAGTTCATTTGTATTCTCTTTCCAAAGTTTGTGTGTTCAGTGCAAGATCTTAATCTCCTTTTATGTTTAAATGCCTAATTATGTCACTGGAAGCTATTAAAGTGTTGAAACATCCAAAAATATAGTTTAAATTCTCCAAATGGTTTTTTTAAACATTCCTCCTAAACACAGGCCATTGTGCGACAGTGCAATCTGCCAGAGGTGTGTGACTTCTTTAAGAAGATAATCTCTATAGCTCAGTTATGTGTGTGGATTAGGTAGAAGAGGGTTATAGGATGGCCTCTCGGGGATAAAGATGATTATTTAACACTTTTATAAGTGACCACAGACTTGTTCTAGGCATCTTGTGGACGGATATGAAGAGAAGGTCCCTGTTTGAAGAGTTTGCACAACAAAAGTGCAAGTGTAGACATAGCCTGACACTTCCTCCCAGCCAAGGTTCACCAACTCCCTCCCTCAACCACCCATTGCCTCCACCTCTTTCACATAACCTACTGTCCCACCTATGGATGCTCCATGTTCCAACTTTCTTTCATTCTATAATCCCTTCACTCATTTATGTATTCAAATACTTTCTCTATATTCACTTCTTCATCCTCACTCTTGTTCCAATCCCCCTCTCTTCCTCTTTATGGCTATCCATTTGGTGTTTTAAGGGATTACTAGTATTTGGTGCCTAATGTTCCATAACTAATGCCCATTAAAGAGCTATTGAGAAGAATGTTATTGTCATTCACTGGGATACAAATCATAATTCTGTACCATGAATGAATATTGTGAGGTGGTGTCCTTTAAAAAATAAGCTCCTCCTCTTTCGCATCCTCTCAGCAGCACCATATGGGTATAAGACAAGAGAAGCAGGTGTCTAGCAATGCCTACCCTGTCCTGAACCTTGAATCCTTCCCTGTGATTATGGCAACTTGGCCTCCCATTGATCCACATTTCAAGGTTTCCTGTGCCTCCTCCTAGCCCAGATCTGTCCACCCCTAGCTAGAGAGGGCTTTTAAAGAGGAAATGTTAGAAGTGTAATTGAGCTTAAAGAAAAGTAGGCATTATTTACTTAGACCATGTCTACACTATGGAGACTATACCAAAATAGCTACAGCTCCAGAGCTATGTTGGTGTAACCCCATAGTGTAGACACAACCTACACCAATGGGAAAAAAATTTCTATCGGTGTGGGAATATCGCCTCCCCGAGCAATGGTATCTTGGTTGATAGAAGCATTCTTCCTTGTTGTGTCTACTCTGGCATAGCTACATCAGTGAAGGGTGGAATTTTCATGCTCTTGAGCAATGTAGCTATGTTGACTGAAATTTTAAGTCTAGATGGTCTAATCAGGGATCGGCAATCTTTGGCATGCGGCTCGTCAGGGAAATCCGCTGGCGGGCCGGACTGGGCCGGGTTGTTCACCTGCAGCGTCTGCAGGTTCAACTAATTGCAGCTCCCACTGGCTGTGATTTGCCGTTCCAGGCCAATGGGGGCTGTGGAAAGTGGTGGCCAGCACATCCCTTGGCCCACACCGCTTCCCAGAACCCCCATTGCCCTGGAACGGTGAACCGCGGCCAGTGGGAGCTGTGATCAGCTAAACCTGTGGATGCTGCAGGTAAACAAACCAGCCTGGCCTGCTAGCAGATTTCCCTGATGGGCCGCATGCCATAGGTTGCCGATCCCTGGTCTAGATAATACTTAGTCCTGCAATGAGTGCAGGGGACTGGACTAGATGACCTCTCAAGGTCCCTTCTAGTCCTATGATTCAATGAAGTCTAGACCAGGCCTTAGTGTCTGTAGCCATATTGCTGCAGAACGAAGACTACATGCGTTTCGGGCTAAAGATATTAATCAAACTGGACTTGGATCCTGAGATAACCTTTCCTCTAAGATGCTGTCTACATGATGTTTCCTACTGAAGATATTAATGAAACTAGACTTGGATCCTTCCTGAGATAAACTGTAATATACTAGCTAGTGTGTATGTGTATCACTGCTCTTAGCTGGATAGAATGAATGCCAATTCCAGGTATATGTCATTAGCCCAAATATTATTAAAGTTAGGGAGATTCTCCCTTAACTCAAGTGATAGTACCCTGTGCTTCTGCCATAGAAGAAACCTAAGTTTTATCTTCATTTATTAATATGAAATTGTGAATGGCCACAAAATATATTACCTCAGGCACCTTGTCACGCTAATATCCTGGGACCAACACTGTATAAATTAAATTGAATCAGGTACACCAATGCATGTATTTGGAATGCAAAGTCCAGGGATCAGAGACTATATGCTGGTTTATTTTAAGAAAAATACATTAATTTAATCATGCATGTGCTGGTGTACAGTTAATATAGCATGTCCAAGAAGAATAAGAAATAGTGGGAGAAAGGCTCTCTGCTTTAAAATGGAAATTATAGTTGGAGTATGATGCCTTTTCATCTCAGCTAAGCTGCAGCTAGGAATGGTTTTCTGAAACACAGTTTTAAGCATTGAAGTCACATGTGTATAAATTAGGGTTGTCAATTAATCACAGTTAACTCACGTGATTAACTAAAAAAAAATGAATTGTGATTAAAAAAAATAATCACGATTAATCACACTGTTAAACAATAGAATACCAATTGAAAATCATTAAATATTTTTGGATGCTTTTCTACATTTTCAAGTATATCAATTTCAATTACAACACAGAATACAAAATGTACAGTGCTCACTTTATATTTTTTTATTACAAATATTTGCACTGTAAAAATGATAAACTAAATAAATAGTATTTTTCAATTCACCTCATACAAGTACTGTAGTGCAATCTCTTTATCATGAAAGTGCAACTTACAAATGTAGGGATTTTTTTTTGTTATATAACTGCACTCAAAATCAAAACAACATAGGCACCTAGTTTCTAATCTGCCAGGGGTTGCGCCACACAGTTCTGCCAGACTCCTCCCCCACTCCACCCTTTCCCCCAATGCCCCACCCCCACCCTGCTTCCTCCCACCCTCACCCTGCCCCCACCCCTTCCCACCCCGCCTCTTCCCTGCCCAGTTCTGCTTCCTCCCCATCACCCCCAGCACTTCCTGACGCCGTGAAACAGCTGATCCTCAGCAGGCGGTAGGTGCTGGGAGGGATAAGGAGGTGCTGACTGGCAGGGTCTGCCAGTGGGCAGGAGGCACTGGGGGGAGGGAGAGGCTGGTGGTAGGTGCTAAGCACCCACCATTTTTTTCCCGTGGGTGCTCCAGCCCCGGAGCACCCATGGAGTCGGCGCCTATGCAAAGCAATGTAAAACTTTAGTGCCTACAAGTCCACACAGTCCTACTTCTTGTTCAGCCAATTCCTAAGAGAAACAGGTTTGTTTACATTTACGGGAGATAATGCTGCCTACTTCTTAATTACAATGTCAATTGAAAGTGAGAACAGGTGTTCACATGGCAGTGCTGTAGCTGGTGTCACAAGATATTTACATGCCAGATGTGCTAAAGATTCATATACCTCTTCATGCTTCAGCCATGGTTCCAGAGGACATGCTTCCATACTAATGACGCTTGTTAAAAAAGTAATGTGTTAATTAAATTTGTGACTGAACTCCTTGGGGGAGAATTGTATGTCTCCTGCTCTATTTTACCTGCATTCTGCCATATATTTCATGTTATGGCAGTCTTGGATGATGACCCAGCACATGTTGTTGTTCATTTTAAGAACACTTTCACTCCAAATTTGACAAAATGCAAAGAAGATACCAATGTGAAATTTCTAAAGATAGCTACAACACTCAATCCAAGATTTAAAAATCTGAAGTGCCTTCCAAAATCTGAGAGGCATGAGGTGTGGAGCATGCTTTCAGAAGTCTTAAAGAACAACACTCTGATGCAGAAACTACAGAACCCAAATCACCAAAAAGGAAAATCAACCTTCTGTTGGTGGCATCTGACTCAGATTCTAAAAATGAACATGAGTACTTGTGGCACCTTAGAGACTAACAAATTTAGTTGAGAATAAGCTTTCATGGGCTACAGCCCACTTAATCGGATGCATAGAATGGAACATATAGTAAGGAGATATATACACACATACAGAGAACATGAAAAGGTGGGAGTTGCCCTACCAACTCTAAGAGGCTAAGAGAACACCCACCGGACAGTAGACAATCAGCCTCAATGGGCCATTAGGAAGAACAATAAGACTTGGCAGATACTAATCTCCTGCCTTCCTGAGAAGTTCTTGGGCTGCTGCTTTTTGACACTACAGCAGGGGTAGACAACCCATGGCATGCATGCCGAAGGCGGCATGCGAGCTGATTTTCAGTGGCACTCACACTGCCCGGGCCTGGCCACTGCTCCAGGGGGCTCTGCATTTTAATTCAATTTTAAATGAAGCTTCTTAAACATTTAAAAAAACGTATTTACTTTACATACAACAATAGTTTAGTTATATATTATAGACTTATAGAAAGAGACCTTCTAAAAACATTAAAATGTATTACTGGCATGCGAAACCTTAAATTAGAGTGAATAAATGAAGACTCGGCACACTACTTCTGAAAGGTTGCCGACCCCTGCACTACAGGATCAAGTGATCATGTCACCTGGTACTAGACCCCCATCTTGGGTTTTCAGTGTTTTTCCATTAACACGAGTGGGGGGGGGTCAGACAGGGAAACAAAAGATTCCCGCCTTATGTAAATTCTGTTTAAGGCTGGGAAATAAGTCACTCAAGACTCTTCTCCAATGTCTCTCCATCCAAGAAGGAAGATTGCTAAAAACACCTGAAGGGAAAGGTAGGGGCTGAGACAAGGGTCCAGTGTGTAAAGAGAAATAACTAGAACTCTAAGCTACAGAAATTCTGCAACCTGCCTAAAACAACATTTGTAAGCTTAGTTTGTGTGTTTTGTTTTATTTGCTCAGTAATCTGCTTTGTTATGTTTGCTATCCCTTATAATCACTTAAAATTTACCTTTTGTAGTTAATAAACTTATTTCTTGTTTGTTTCAAAACCCAGTTTGTACAATTAATATCCGAGGGAGCAAAAAGCTGTGCATCTCTCTCTCCACATTGAGGGAGAGGGCAAATTTTTATGAGCTTGCGCTCTGCAGATCTTTCTATATTATTTTGGGTTTATACCCCAAAGGAGGTGCGCACTTGAGTGCTGGCCCTTTTCCTAGCTAAGTGCTCCCACATAGAGCTGATTTCAGTCTGTGTCTGCAGCTGAGTGTGGCCTTACCTGCATGTGTGTGCTTGACAGCCTAGCACAGCAAAACAAGGTGAGGAAACACAGGCTGGTGGAAAGGGCGGTCTCAGTGAGACCCCAGCACAACAGACAGTACCCCAGGAGGTGGGATGGGGTTATCCCATCTCACACACCCACTCCACACACAAGGTAGGTGTGTACAAAAGTGCAAATGATTAAAAATTACAAGACTGCTCGGAACTTCAAGAGAAAACATTTCCAGAGCCTCTTAAAACAAAGGCAAACAACTTCTTTTATTCAGTGGGACTATGTTAAAAATCAGATAAGATAAAAGAATTTTTTATCTACAGTACATTAAACAATATGATTTTATATATTGTAAATGTCAAGCAAAATTAATATTGCCAATACAATTTCAAGGTTACTAAATGTTAATGTAAAATGTGAAAAAAAAATACAAAAAACCAAAAACCAAAACCCTACAGCACCAACACCTTCTAAATAAACTACATATCATATAGAAGCAGCAAAGAATCCTGTGGCACCTTATAGACTAACAGACGTTTTGCAGCATGAGCTTTCGTGGGTGAATACCCACTTCATCCGAAGAAGTGGGTATTCACCCACGAAAGCTCATGCTGCAAAACGTCTGTTAGTCTATAAGGTGCCACAGGATTCTTTGCTGCTTCTACAGAACCAGACTAACACGGCTACCCCTCTGATACATATCATATAGATTCAGATAGGATGTTTGCTTTTATAAATGCAACACAAACTGATGATGGAAGGTATTTAAAAGGTTTGGAGTTCTGGTCCAGATAAGCACTCAAATGCTTGATAATTATCTGAAGTTTATCTGTACTATCAAGATCTTGTGAGATCTTTTCTACAAAGCCCAGTTTCGTCTCTCCCCAAACTAGAGGCTCTTGCTCCACATTGCATACTGTATTTAATCTTGGGGATGAGATGGAGGGATAGCAAGGCCCAGGCCTTCTCAGGCTTGTCTCTTTTTGTGGGGTGGGTTGGACAGGTGGCCTGTTCCCTCCATCTGATCTTCTGTAGTGGGACCTGGTCCAACTTCTTACTAGCAATAGCCCATTCTGGTTTTACTTCTTAACAATTTAAGAGGCATTCCAAGGCTATGCTCCTGAAAACATTGAGAGATTGTGAAATCCCAAAGCATGCAAACTCCAGTTCTTTGTGCATTGAGAACTGGTAATCTTACTAAACTCTATACAGTATTTATGATCTAACACTAACATCAGTATTCAGAATTTTTGTTATCAACATTCCAATAAAGAATAGAATGCCCTGGAAGAGGCTTTGTATCTGCTGTGACTAGTTTTTGGCTTAGGAGGAAAGGACTTGGTTTATCTTTACTGTAGATTAGCAAAGTTCATCAAGGTGTTCCAACTCTCCGCTCTATTATTCCACAACAAAATCCATTTGAGATGATTGCTTATGCAGACAACCCTCTAGAGCATTGATATGTGGAGCAAATTTAGCATCCATAGTTACTGCGGCTGACTGAAGTAAATCTTTTAGGTTAGATTAAAGCTGTATTCTCAACAAGCGCCAGAGAAGAGTGATAGGCCAAAAGGCGCTGAGACAGCTTTCAAAGATGGCAGGCTGCCAACTTTATTGCCTGTCTGGTAGGATTTATGTATTTAAAAACAAAACTCTCCAGGTTCCTTAGTGTTATTTGTTTGGGAATATAGAGAGAATCTGTTCACAGGCAGAGTGCGACCTGGGTGGCAAGAACAAAGCCATGCTTCTTGGTTAAATTTGCTCTAGTACCTGAGACACAGCATAGCTCTAGCTGGAAGGTATAACAATGATAAATAACTGCAGGATCAGCTCCTAAGTGCCGTTCTCAGCAAAGGCAAATAATGTAAAATATGTGAAACATGACTTTCATTTGAAATAAACAGCACACTTTGGTGGTGAGGCTTCTTTTAAGATCAGAGGGAGCTGCTGTCACTTGAGTATAAGATCAGTTTGATTCTCAGCTGCTCTGGACACACAACAAATTGATAACCTATGAGATGGGGACTTTACTGACCAACAATGTCCATTTTAGATTCTGGCACCAGCTGGCAGACACAACAGTCCCAGATGAAGTCAGTGGGATTACAGCAGGGAAGTATTTGAGCTGACATTTCTAGACAACGGTGACATTAAAATCGAGCTTTCAATAAACTCTGTAAATATCTAGCACATGAGAATTGACAACAAGATGAAACAAGTCTCCCACAAAGACAATTATAACACAGGACAGAAGTCTTCAATTTGAGGGCTGGACCCATACAATATATGAATCTTGTTGATTGTATATAATTTTCTATACTATTGTAAAATGTACGGTATCTTTTAGAGCAGGGGTGGGCAAACTTTTTGAGCCAAGGGCCACATCTGGGTGGGGAAATTGTATGCAGGGCCAGGGCAGCGGGTTGGGGAGCAGGAGGGAGTGCAGGGTGTGGGAGGGGGTGCAGTGTGCAGGAAGGAGCTCAGGGCAAGGGATTGAGGCAGAGGAGGGGGTGCAGGGTGCATGAGGGGGCTCATGGAAGGGGGTTGGGATGCAGGAGGGGTAAGGAGTGCAGGAGGGGGCTCAGGGCAGGGGTGCAGGAGTAGTGCAGACTGTGGGAGGGGGCTCAGGGCAGAGGATTGGGGTGCAGGAGGGGTACAGGGTGCAGCAGGGAGTGCAGGGCAGGGGGTGGGGTGGAGGGGTGCAAATTGTATGAGGGGGCTCAGGGCAGGGAATTGGGGTGCAGGAGGGGTGCGAGGTGCAGTTAGGGGGCTTAGGGCAGGGACTTGGGGATGGGGTGCAGGAGGGGTTTGGGCTCTGGCCTGGCACCGCTTACCTAAAGCAGCTCCGGGGTGGCAGCAGTGTGCACCGGGGCCAGGGTAGGCTCCCTACATGCCTGCCCTGTCCCCAGCCCTGCACCACTCCAGGAAGTGCTGCAGCCCCTGGGGGATGGGGGACGGAGGGCTCTGCATGCGCTGTCCATGCCATGACTCCAGGTAACTCCCCTGAAGCTCCCATTGGCTACGGTTCCCTGTTCCCGGCCAATGGGAGCTGTGGGGGGCAGTGCTTGGAGGCAAGGGCCCGGGGGGTGCAGGGACATGGTGCTGGCCACTTCTGAGAATGGTGCGGGGCCTGCGGCACCACAGGGGGCAATCCCTTGGGCCGGATCCAAAGCCCTGATGGGCCAGATCTGGCCCATGGGCTGTAGTTTGCCCACCCCTGTTTTAGAGGAAATAAAGTATGATGGATTCTGTTTAAGAGAGATTTTCCTATTCACTATGCCTAGAGACCACATACTAGCTTTAGTTACTTTCCCGGTACACTGTCAACCTCTGCCCAACGGCTGATATTTAAGGGAGGAAGACCTCTCTTGTATTAATTTGCATGGAATAAATGGGTGCAAAAAGTCAAGAGTGTTAATATGACCCTGTCACTGTCCAACATTAAACGGTTTTAAACAAGGTTTGGGGTTTGCTATACAGAAACCTCAGACTGTTTAGTACCATGGCAAACATCAATAAACATTGTTTTAACCATTTATTAAAGATATAGAAAAAGAGTTAAAGTGTATGAAATGTAAAATATTAAGTAAGGCTTTCATTTAACCATATTTCTTGTTCCCTTTCCCTTTAGCTGAAGAGGATCTTTAGAAAGAAGAGAAAAACCTTGGTTGACCATCCTTTAAGTCAGTGGTTCTCAATCTTTTTTCTTTTGCGGACCCCTAAAAAATTTCAAACTGGGGTGGAAATCTTAGACATACCGGTAGTCTGCGGACCCCCAGGGGTCCACGGACCACAGATTGAGAACCACTATTTTAGACTGTATCAAAGATAGTAATTTGGGGAAAAGAAAAGACGTGAGTTGAGGTGAACTGGAGCTGCCATTGTTGCTATTGTTGTTAAAGTCCAAACCCATTTCCTAGAAAATAAAACAAGAAAAACACACAAAAGGGGAAAGGAAAGAACAGTAAAGATAGAAAATGCAGCTTCTATCACTGATGTTGACTCTCATTTGAAACCTTATTGCTGGAAAAATACAGGCCCAGCCCATGATCTTATCAGCCACTCTGAGACCTGACAAACTTGTATCATCATCAGGTTGTCAAGGGCATTGCTTTTATCTGCATCTCTGATCACAAGTTTACTGCCGTGTTATAAAATATGCAATCTTGGCTGACCAAGCCAGACTCTTATTAGACAGATGGCAAAAAGAGAAGGGTAAGAGATAGAAGAAATAAGGTGAAGAAGGAAAAGAAGATACTAAATAGCAGGTAACGAAGTCTCACATCCCACTGGTATTCAGGATTCAGCCAGAGCCGGTGGAAGTGGCAAAGTCATCTGGGTCCCTCTCTCTGCCCCGGGCTCATGAGAATATTTCTCAGGATCACAACAAAGAAGGTACAATGGTCTCCTGGTGGATCCTGTGGTCCCAGGAGATGGTGGAGTTGGCAGCCATGATGGTGATGCTCAACTCTTCCCCATTTTTCAGTCAGCCAGTGTCAAGGTAGCCTCTGCTAATTTTCACCCCACAAAGTCTCTTTCTGAGGACCCCAAAAGGAAGAGATGAGTGGAGTAGCCCATCCCCTCATTATTATATCTATCAGTTAGGCCTAATTTCCAATACATCAGTTTTGGTTAATTGATTTTCAGTCCCACACTTCTTTTGTTTACCAAGCATGATCTTAGCACAGTCCTTGAATTATATCTAAGCCTTTTTGTTTGGACTAATTCAGTCTCTGTCTCTGTTTTGTACCTTTTCCCATCAGCCTCTGTTATTATAGGTTACTGTGACATTTTATAAACTTTCACTCACTTTTCACAGTTGAACTCACAATGAGGGTAAATTTGTAGGCCCAATTATTACAACACCTCTCTATGTTGTTTATAACATCTGCTTATCCATTCTAAGGAAACTGAGCCTGATAATGTCTCTCACGACTTTATGTTCAAACGTGTAAGATTGGAACTGTTTAAAGTACTTGGCTTAGAGGTACTGAAATGTATGTGGTGCAGAATATATGCTTTTCCCATTCAAAATTAATCACAGACATCCAATCATAAGCATTTTGAAGAGTCTGAGCTTTTCAAATTACATTTAAATTGATACCCAACATTACAGTAATTAACCACCACAATGACTGACATTAAGTCAGCATATTCTCTTAAAACCCTTGGGATTTTATAAAATATTGGATTAACTAAAACGATATAATTTAGTATTTCCTTCAGGAGGGAAAAGCTAAAGTATATTGCTTCTTCAGGATAGGCTTCCAGGGGAAAATAAGCATTCAGTTTTAATATAGGCTACGGAAAAAAACTAAGAACCTCCAAATCAGAATCAGATGTAACCAGCTGTTTCTCCACCAAGTCCACAGGCAGAGTTCTGGTTACGCCTGCTTTGTTCCTCCAAATTCTTTACAAATGCAGAAAATCTTTCTAATGGTTTTCTTTGTGGAAATCAACTCTGTTTAAATATTGCGTCTGATTCAATGCTATTAAAAAGTTTGACTGATTTAGAAATGTTTTCCTGAGTCATAGGGCAAGAATCAGGAAGGTTGGGTGTGATGTTGCACTACAACCTTCAGTGGCACTTTGAGAGGTTGAGGTTTCAAAGTCGGAGAAATAGTTTTTTCTCCTTTATCCTTCCTCATATTTCCTTAGCCACAAATTTATCACCGGGCTCACTTTGTGATGTTGTTCTGTTACCTGCACACATTAGGGCACCCCACCTTTTCCCAATCCGTAGGGCTCAGGGTGTAACTAACCTGGTCAATTTACGTACCCACACCCTTTCCCAATATGTAGGGCTCCGGAGTATACTACTTCTGCAGGTGTGCAGGACCTTTTACCAGTGAAAGAGCCTTGCACAGGAATATACTACATAACCTCTATTTATTAACAATCACCAAAAACAGACGGCACACGCTATACATGCAATGCTCACCACTCCCAATAAGACAGATTAACTTTTCTTGATGGCCAGTCAGGATCAGGTCCATCTGGGGGACTCCAGTTTCTGCACAGGTGCACGGTGTCATTGGCAGAGTGTTGAGGTCTAGCAGCTCTGATCTTTGGGTCTGTGACCTGGAGTTAGTTCCCAAAGAACTTCCTTTTTGACCCCAGTTTATATAGTGAAATTTGAGTTCTTTTTAGCTGTACCTTAACCAATCATTCTACTAAAATTTTACTAACCAATCCTAACATAGTGTAACAAAATTCTTTAACCAATCCTACCCCACCACCTTAATTAATTTACACCTAGCAAAATTAATTATGTAACAGACAGAAACAATTAAAGAACCAGACAGAGACCATACAGATAAACAACAGGGAAGTGGGGACCATAATGATAAAACAATAAATAAATGAGGATTTCACAACCACAACTAATGATAAGTGATTTCTTGCCAGACAGGATGCTATTAAACTAAGTTTTCTTTAGCCATCTTAAGAGCTGTTTCTTTATCTGGTGATTGTGGGTGTCATTAACATGGGGTCTCCTTCTTAACAGCCTGATATTACATTGTTTTAATGTAATTTAAATGAACTGTGAGGATGTGACTTCCTGCTTCTCAGCTAATGGCTGCTGCTCGGCTGCTCTTTTAATCAGGCGGCAGAGGAAGGCCTTAGGCTTTAGGCCCTACAATATGTTTGCAGACGAAGGCCTTCTCCTTACAGTTCTGTTGTTCATTAATAAAACATTGACAACTATATATAATATAAAAGCAATTACTTCTTTACATTATATTGTATGGCATTAACTCAATGTGTTCTAGTAATAATATCATATGTGGTATGTGGTGAATAACATGCTATACAAAGTAAAAACAGCCTTTAGTGATATGGAACAAGAAAACTTGCCCTCTTTTATCACCACAAAAAAGTTTAATGTGTCATATAAGAGAAGTGACACCAGTTGGTGCAGGGTAGGAAAATTAACAAGGATCAAACAGGATGACATTAAATGTGGAATGCAATACAGTGTGGAAGAAGTTTGTTTTTCCGCCTTAAATACTACAATGCAAGATCTGGAAAGCCCCACACTTGCATTGCTGTTTGCACCTGGGGGACACTTACATGTGATGTGCAGGTGTAATATCTTATGCAGACAGGGGCGGCTCTAGGTTTTTGGCCGCCCCAAGCAGTCATGCCCGGGAGGCGCCCCCGAGCCGCGGGAGCAGCGGACCTCCCGCGGGCATGACTGCAGAGGGTCCGCTAGTCGCGTGGCTCGGCTGGACCTCCCGCAGCTGCGGGCGGTTCGCAGGTCCGGCGGCTCCGGTTGAGCTGCCGCAGGCATGCCTGCGAGAGGTCCAGCCGAGCCGCGGGACCAGCGAACCGTCCGCAGTCATGCCTGCGGGAGGTCCACTGGAGCCGCCGGCCGAGCGTCCCGTCCGCAGTCAAGCCAGCGGCAGGGCCGCTGCTCCGGGGCTCCGGTGGACCTGCAGGCATGACTGCGGCAGGTCCGCCGGCCCAGCCTGCCGAGGGCTGTATGCAGAGTTGCCGGCCTGTGGGATCACTGAGTGGGGGATGGGGGGGCACACCACAAGACAGTCTCTAAATTGCACAGAAAGGTTGAGATGCTGGGATGCCAGTAAAATAAAAACCTCCTATGATAGTAATAACAAGTATTGTGTGGTGGCTGCAGAGGACCACTTCTGGTGTGGACCCAGGGAATGTTCTGTTTCACACCTAAATTTCCTGTGGTAATAAATGGAAAGATTTTTATATTTTATACCAGTTTTTTATAATGTAATTAAAATACAGGCAAAGTTAAAATTACAGAAGAATGCTCTAAAGGCAGAACAATCTTATAATGAGAAATTATACATTAGTGGGCTATTTATAGGAGGTGAGCTTGGAAACCCTGGTTCATACTTTAAGCCTAGTACTAATGGTGGATCAAATGATTACAACTACTATGGTCTTGGGAATGTGTTGCTGGGTAGTGAACTTGAAAAAGAAAGCAGAGAAAGGCAGGAATATGATGCAAATAAAACAAATACTAATATAAACAAGAAAAACAAAAGCAGTGGAATGTAGGCCTGGCTTGACATGAGTAATTGGACATGGGTGAGGCCTCATTTCTTGGGAGCCAGGATTAGGAAGGTAAATGGATCAGCAGGCTAGAAACAGAATGTCTATACTAGCTAAAATAAGGAGAAACACCAGTGGACAAGATAACAATGGATAAGATAGGCCTGCAACATAAAATGAGGTAAAGAATAAGTCATGCATGGACAGTGTGTACAGTATAGGGATTGGTTCCTACAAACTGACCAAGCCAATCCCAAAACGTGTGATACAATGTATAGTAAGTGCAATGTAATGTGTTAATATATATAAAAGAAGAGATTTGCTGTGTAAGTTTGGATGTGTGGTATGTCCTATACCCACTCTGATCATCTCAGCGTAGCTTTTTTGTATGCCAAATAAAGGAACCTAAGTGATGAGACTGGAGTCCAACTGAGTTATTGGGGAACCAAGTAGAAGACATCTTGGGGGATCCCCAACTCATGGTTGCTCCGTAACCACTTTCTCCAGTTGTGCCAATTGGATGAAAAGCAGTTGCACAACGATTTCAGATAGTAACTCCAGTACAGAGGCCTTCCCTGCCAGGTGCAGGCATGTTCTGGGGTATGTGAGAAGTAAGTATGTCAGGAGTCGCAGGGGATATGGCTGAGGCAGGCCTTTATCCCAGCTGCTGCAAGGCCCATAGAAGCCTGGGGCAGCCCTCAAGGCCACCATAACCAGCTTTGGTCTGTGGGGGAAAACTGACTCCCAGCAGTCCCAGGAACAGGAAGGTGCAGGTTGCCTTGCTTCATTTCTGTGCCAGGTTCTGCACTAGCAGAGGGATGAATTCCATCCCTAAGGAGGAAAGAGTGGTAAGCAAAGAGGGGTACCTGGAGTGAAGAGGAATAGCTCTCTTTCTTCAGGGAAGAAACATTGAATTGCACTGTATCACTAATGGTAAATGGGGAATGAAGTGCCTTGTTAATATAGAAGAAATAGTTTACTTACCAGGGACTTTATACACCTCTACCTCGATAGAACACTGTCCTCGGGAGCCAAAAAATCTTACCTCGTTATAGGTGAAACCGTGTTATATTGAACTTGCTTTGATCCGCTGGAGTGCACAGCCCCGCCCTCCCCCGGAGCGCTGCTTTACCGCGTTATATCCGAATTCATGTTATATTGGGTCGCGTTATATCGGGGGAGAGGAGTATTAAGGGCTGTTTATTTCTCTCTTCCCGCCCTTGCTGAAGCAAACTCTTCTTGGCCCAGGAAGAAGAAAGTCTTAATTCTAACTCTATTGTTCCCTGAGCTAAGGTGGAGAATTGCCCTGCTTAGAGAGATATGATGAAGGTTAATTTTTTCCTCTTTTGGAGAGACCCAAGGCAAGGTCCCTGCACCACACTTCTAAAAATATCCATAGAAACACAGCTGTCATATGCTCAGCTAGCTGCACCCTCTGGAAACATTTCTGAATACTAGACACAAATAAATCCGTTCACCTTTCATGTTTTTAACAACTTTTTCTTCCCATGTTTGTTACTCACTAAAGTTATTGGGCCAATTTTACACTTGGTTAGATGAGCAGCTCATAGACTCAGACTTTAAGGCCAGAAGGGGCTGTCCTGATCCTCTAGTCTGACCTCCTGCACATCGCAGGCCACAGAATCTCACCCACCCATAACCTCTGCTGAGTTACTTAAGTCCTCAAATCTTGATTTAAAGACTTCAGGTTGCAGAAGATCCACCATTTACTCATTCATACCAGCAAGGGATCATGCCCTACGCTGCAGAAGAAGGGGGGAAAAAACAGGTCCTCTGCCAATCTGACCTGGTGGAAAATTCCTTCCAGACCTCAAATATGGCAAAGAGTTAGATCCTGAGCATGTGGGCAAGACTTACTAGCCAGACCATCTCCAGCTGTTGGAGATATTTGCTAAGAACTGATGTGGATGGGCCATATGCCATTATAGGCAGTCTCATCATACAATCCCATCCACAAACTTATCAAGCTCAGTCTTAAAGCCAGTTAGGGTTTTGCCCCCACTGCTCCCCTTCATTCCTCTGATGGTTAGAAACCTTCATCTAATTTCTAAACTTGTTGATGGCCAGTTTATATCCATTTGTTCTTGTTCCAGTGTTGGTGCTTAACCTCTCCTGGCCTGGTATTTATCCCTCTGATGTATTCACAGAGAGCAATCATAGCTCCCCATAACCTTCGTTTTGTTAAGCTAAACAAGCCAAGCTCCTTAAATCTTCTTTTGTCAATTCTCTCCACTCCATTCCTCTGATCATCCTAGTAGCCCTTCTCTGCACTTGCTCCAGTTTGAATTAAACTTTCTTAAATAAGGCAGACCAGAATTGCCCACAGTATTCCTGATAAGGTCTTACCAGTGCCTTGTAAAATAATAGTTACATTTCCCTCTCTCTAAAGAAAATATCTCACCTAAGGCATCCTAGGATTGAATTAGCCTTTTTCACAACCGCATCACATAGGTGGCTCATAGTCATCCTGTGATCAACCCATACAATCAAGTCTTTCTCTTCCTCTCTCATTTCCAACTGATGAGTCCCCAGCTTATAGTAAACATTCTTGCTGTTAGTCCTCTATATGCATGACCTTGCACTTTGCACTATTAAATTTCATCTCATTTCTATTGCTCATGTTTTCATGATCTAAATCTTCTTGTATGATATTCCAGTCCTCCATATTGACAGTACCTCACAACTTTGTTATCAACACATTTTACTAATGCACTTCCACTTTTTGTGCCAAGTTCAGTTATGAAAATATTAAATAAGATGGGTCCCAAGACTGATCCTTGAAGAACTCCACTAGTAACCTCTCTCAAGCCTGATAGTCCCCCTTTCTGCATAACTTCTGGTAGTCTCCCTTTTAACCAGTTCCTTACCTACCATTTGATTCTCATATTAATCCCCATCTTCTCCAGTTTAACTAATAACTTCTCATTTGAACTGTATTAAATGCTTTACTGAAATCCAGGGAGATTATATCTACTGCATTTCCTTTGTCTAGAAAATCAGTTCTCTTCTCAAAGAAAGAGATCGGGTTGGTCCGGCACATACTACCTTTAGTAAACCCACATTGTATTTTATTCAATTACCATTTCCCTCTATATCTTTAATTACTCCTCATTACCATTATTAAAAACTGAGGCAAAGTAATTTAAGTGTTGGGCCATACCTAGATTATCTTTATTTCCCACTCCATCCTCAGTGCTTAGCAGTCTCTCTTCCTCTTTCCTTGTTTTCTTTTTATTTATATGGCTAAAGAATCTTTTGCTATTTGTTTTAATTTCTTTTGCAAGGTCCAACTCTTCTTGGCTTTTGATGGTTCTCACTTTTTCTCTACACTTTCTGACCTCCAAGAGGTAGCTTTCCTTGCTGATCCATCCCTTCCATTCCTTGTAGGCTTTCTACTTTCTCTTAATAACGTGTTTGAAATGCTTATTCATTCTGTTTGGTCTGCAACCTTTCCCTACAATTTTTTCCCCTTACTTGGAGTGCAGGATGCAGATGGTTTCTGCAACTTTGACTTAAAGTAATTCCAAGCCTCCTCCACCTTCAGATCCATTCTTCAGTCCAGTCCAGTTCCTTAACTAACTCACTTACTTTTTAAAAGCAGTTCCTACTGTTCATAGTGCACTGAGAATAGAAAATATGGCGTGTGTACACTTTGGATAGACAGGAGTGTCATTTTCCTGAACAACACTACATTAAGGAAAAATAATCTCAAACCACATGGCATGGGTTTCCTTTTATGTATAGGGAAAGCCCATTTCCCCTGTTCCCTTCCCCCAAACCTGCTTCCTTGATGTCAGTTTCAGCTGGCTTGATAGTCCAATTTCCTTTTGTAATGTTATTTAAGCTTCAAATTGTCCCCAGACATTCGGCTATCTCCCTCTCTAGTTGCGCTAACCTCAGACTTATTTCTGGTTCACTGATCCACAAAGAAATGTCTTCTGCCAAAGGCAGCATGCACTGAGTAGACAAGTTTGCTTTCCACAACATTAAGAGAGGAAATAAAGTAAGTCAAAAGACCCAGGCTCTGTTCTGGGTTTGTTTATAAACTTTATGGTAATTATCTGTCAAAATTTTGACAAGTGTGTTTTATATGCAGCATCTGAAGGCTATCTAACACTAGCCTTTGTGAGGGCAAATCCCCAATTACTAAGGGTAGCAACACTGGGAATTTGAGGCTGCTTTTCAGGGGTGGCATTTGCCTCTTCCCGGTGGGAGGAGAGGCTTGGATGGGCTAGACAGAAAATTGTGTGTGTGTGTGGGGGGGGCTGCACACTTCCTTGCCAGCAGGCCCCACCCCTATCCAGAGCCCCACCATGGATAATCCTCAGTTAAGTGCCAACCCTGCCTCCTCTGCCCCCAAGGCCCTGCCCCCTGGCTACATTGGCTGCTGGAAGCTGGAGTCGGGCAGTGCAGAATGACTTCTGCTCTGGCTGGTGCCATGGTGTGGATGGCCGTGGCGCTTTCCCATCTCCTGCTGCTGCTGCTTAGAGCCCTGGGGCAGTAGCTGTTCCTCAGCTCCCTGCTGCCCTTCGACTACTTGCCCCCGTAAGAGACACCCGGTCAGGGGGACCTGACTCCGGGTCGGCAGAGCCCCTGGGGAGCAGCAACAATGGAGGGTGGGGTTCAGGAGCCTGGGCTGCAGCAGGTCAGTCCAGGTCGCTGTGGGGAACCCCAAACCCTCCACCTATTCTGGACAGCATGCCATGGCAGGTGGAGACACAGGCCAGGAGCTGCTCTCAGGCACCCCAGCCTCCTGCCCAGGCTTACTTCTGTGCTGCTGGCAGCACTGCCTTCAGACCTGGGTGGCCAGAGAGCGGCGGCTGCTGGCTGGGAGCCCAGCTAAAAAGGCAGTGCCACCGTGCCGCCAGCAGCAGCAGAGAAATATCTGCGTATGGTTTTACCTTTGCACTGGGAGGGACGGCTATGGGGTGGTGGTTAATGCTATAGCCTCCCCTCCTTCACACCACCCTGTTGCATCACAGGAGCAGGAACAAAGTCTAACAGTCAAGTGTGGTCACAAGCAGAGAGAACCCTTTATTCCACGCCAGCAGGCTCTTATATACAAGATGGTGGCTAATTGATTAATCAAATCAACACAGCTGCAGCTGTAACCCATAGGGTAATTATCCTACACACCTGTATCCTATTTACAATTAGCTGGCCAATGAGAACAAGCCCAAGGCCAGTCCTTCACACACAACTCCCAGCATAATCAACTCAGTATCTCACATTCTAATCCCACATCTCCCCCCTCTATTCAAAATAAAGAAGAGGGAAAGGAAAAAGGAAAAAAGAAAAGAGAAGAATAAAGGTGTTAGCAAAACATTTCCAACTCATGACAACATAACACTATAATCTATCACAAACCAAAATTAAAACTTTATAAAACCAAACCTATGACCATGCAATCCCTTAACATATCACAGATTAATTAGCTACAAATTATAAACATTTATCACAGAAGACACAACTTCCAAAACCTTTCTTAAATCCTTAACATGAAAAAAGGATTTAATTTTCATATTAGCAAAAGTAGAAACACCAAACAAACAAAAAACAGAACACAACAAACAAATGATGTAAATTCTGCAGGATTCCCCCCTCTCTATTAAATTACCAAAAATATCCCTCAAGTGTCAGGTGATCAAACTGACACTGAGGGTGGGGGGGATTCTAAAGAAAACACATCAAACCACATAACAACACAACAACAATTCTGGCCAGAAGACAGACAACACAAACCCCAAACAATTTTTTTTTTTTTTTTTTTTTTTGTTTTTTTTTTACTCAAAATAATAATTGCATGGTACACTAAATGCTATACAGCCAACACAAAATCTCTTTCAGGCACAGCAAAAATCATTTCAAACAAGAAAAGTCCTGACAGAGCTAGCAAATAGTTCTCCTCTGGGGGCTCTGGTTCCACGGCGATCTTTGCATCTCAACCAGTCTCACATTCTCTGTGTCACACAATCAGCACAAGCGAGACATTAGTGCAGAGGAAACAAGTCAAATGTACATAATAAAGCTCCCAGCAGGTGTGCACTCCCTGCTCCAGGAACAACACTTGCACCTCATCGTTCAGCTGATTGTGCTGCTCTATCAAGCCAGCGCACTCCCGCCTGCCATAGGCGATGCAAACTCTCTGTCCTGGATGGAGCTGTGAGCGGTTCAGATCTGGGAAGCTGGACATCGTGCTATTCTCCTCTCCCTGCTCCCTGCACCGACCACCCTCATACAAGGCCAGGTGGAAAAACACTCTGCTGAGCTCTACCTGCAACACGGGGATCCGGGCTGTCCCCAGCATCCTGTCTGCCAAGGAGCTGGGCGTAGAAAACGCGGGCGCCCAACAGGGAACATTTCCCCAGGCGCCTGGACAGCACGCTCGCCATCTTGACAGTCTCCTGCTCCGCTGACACAATGGTTCCCATATAGCTGCTTACCTCTAGGTTCGGGTATGCCTCCCTTTTCGGGCATCCTGCGGCTCCCAGCCGCTTAGCATTATGCTCAAATGCGCCCCTCTTTTCTCTTTTCGGGCGTCCTGCGCCTCCCTTTTCGGGCGTCCTGCGCCTCCCTTTTCGGGCGTCCTGCGCCTCCCTTTTCGGGCGTCCTGCGCCTCCCTTTTCGGGCGTCCTGCGCCTCCCTTTTCGGGCGTCCTGCGCCTCCCAGCCGCTTAGCACTGTGCTCAAATGCGCCCCTCTTTTCGGGCGTCCTGCGCCTCCTTTTTCGGGCGTCCTGCGGCTCCCAGCCGCTTATCACTGAGACCCAGGTACGTCTCCCCCTTTTTTTTTTTTTTTTTTTTTTTTTTCCCTTCTTTCTTACTTTCTTTTCAGGCAACCGATACTATAGCCCGCAGCTTCTCCGCCAATTGTTGCATCACATCAGGGTCACCATTTGTTGCATCACAGGAGCAGGAACAAAGTCTAACAGTCAAGTGTGGTCACAAGCAGAGAGAACCCTTTATTCCACGCCAGCAGGCTCTTATATACAAGATGGTGGCTAATTGATTAATCAAATCAACACAGCTGCAGCTGTAACCCATAGGGTAATTATCCTACACACCTGTATCCTATTTACAATTAGCTGGCCAATGAGAACAAGCCCAAGGCCAGTCCTTCACACACAACTCCCAGCATAATCAACTCAGTATCTCACATTCTAATCCCACACCACCCATCCTGCTTTTGTTTTTACTGACCCGTTGTCTTGGTCATAGCAGATCTAGATGACACACTAGCAGCCGCCAGAGACAATTCTCTGCTGGTGCTCCAAGAGTGGAAGAATTCTTAACAAAGAACAAACAACTGCCCCACCCCAGCCCCCAGAAATCAATGGGCCTAAGTACCTTTGAGGATCTGGGCCTAAGAGCTAGTTCCTCCACCATTGAAAACAATCAGGATTTTGCCTTTAACTTGAACAGATGCAGGATTTGGCCCTAGCTTGGCACACAGGTGAACACCAAAGGTCTGTTCTGATACATGCAGAGAGACAAGGTGCCATCCTTCCAGCTGTGAAGGGGGGGAATCTTGACCAATCTGGTTGAAAATGCTGGGCAAAGGACTTGGAGAAGGTTGGCTATTAGGAGACAGGTGACTGTCTTGTCAGTTAAGTTTAGGCTCTAGAAAAGCATGTTATGATTTTGTTTTCTATGTAACAATTTGTGTCCAATATTCTTACTTTCTATCACATGAATCTCTGTTCTTTGATAATAACCTTATTCTTGTATATGTATGTATATATCTCAGATTCACTGCTCCCAAAGGAATAATACACAGCAGTTGGCAAGATTCAACTCTCTGAATCACAGGTGCTGTGTGTCCAGTAGAGTGGCAATCCTGAGTTGAATCTTGCAAGCTGCAGTGTACTATTCCTTTGGAAGTAGTGAATCTGAGAGTTCTGTGATGTACAGCACTCCAGTGGGATTCTCAGAGGACTCAGGAGGTGATGTGTGCCTATCACTAACTTGTAAAGATAGAGTGAGGTCTGCAGAGGCCTGGAAGGTAGTGATTTTGCTGCCAGAGGCTGGTAGAGTCAGAGAGCTGATCCACAGCAGGCACAGGCACAGACAAGACTCCCTCATGCTAAGGGTAGGTGGTAGCGGGGTGTCTAACATGCCAGGGTACCCCGGGAAACATCACAGTCACACAAAGAGTTTTGAAGGTTTTATTGGAAGAAGATAACAAACCTATCAGAATTTCTTTGTACATCTTAAAGAATAAAATAATATACAAATCCCTAATTTCCTTTCCTCTTCATGTCATTTAAGACTGCTTCAGTCCAGGATCTGCTTACCAACAGTCATATCCTTAATATTACTGAACTCATTTTCTTCAAACATAGCTTTTTTATCAAGTTATGAGGAGTATTGGTGCAGTAGGTTGAAACTTATGATTAACTGAAGCTGGCATAGCTTGATTATTAGCATAGCTGGATTCATAAAACTTCAGCTAAGGAATGCTGGCATGGGTGGCAGGTATAATAGGCCAGGATAGGCTAAGCCTCCCTTAACCCAGGCCATGGCCCTGCCCATGCTCTGCCCTGAGGCCCTGCCCTTGGTCCCCCTCCTCCCCGAAGCCGGCGGGGGCTCAGCTCAGGCTGGCGGCTTGGAGCTCAAGGCTTGGCTGGCCGGTGGCTCGGGGCAGCTTGGGCTGACCCGGTGGTCAAGCCGGTGCTTGTGCCAGCTGGCAGCCAGGTTGGGGCGGCCAGAGCAGCTGGTGCGGAGTGGCTGGTGCTCAGGGCTGTTTGGCCAGGGCTCCTTCGGCCATGCAGGGGGCTAGACTCCCCGAAGGGGGCTTAACGCACCGTTCATGAATGCTGGCTTCAGAAGTCCCGTATTAAAAAGATGACCGAGTTCAGGAGATGCCAAGCTGAAAAGCTTCAACTTCCCTAACCTGTAATTTGCTTGTTCTAAATCATTCAAATTTTCTTTCTTCCTTTGAAAACAAAAGCAGGAAAGCTTGAGGCAAACTTGAGAGAAATCAAGCTTTCAAAAGTGAAGACTGACTGCATGGAATTAGAACCCAGATAGACAGAATTTTAACTTTGCCCTTTTTTTCAGATGGTCTGGGCTCCATGGGATCCTCATGTCAAGGGTCAGGTGAGATTAAGAGAGAGCATGCCTTACCAGGAAACTCAGTGGAGGTTATAGGAAGAGGCACTCCTTTCTTCCCAGGGGAGAGAAGGAACGAGAGAGAATCTCTTCCCTCCCAACAAACAGAAGGGGAGTGTGTGGAATATGACACAGGTTTCTGTTTTTCAGGGTTTATTAATTTCATTTTTGGTGGTTATTTAAAAAAAAATCAGTTCTACGTAGCATGAGTTTGTATAATTTTTGGTGGTGCTCAGAACAGGTCCAAGCAGAGCCGTCCCATCCATAGGATGGACTGGGGCAATTGCTTGGGTCCTGTGCTTCAGGGGCTCCATGGCTTCAGGGGGAAGCGGGCTCCAAGGCGGCCTGGGGGCAGCAGCAAGTGACCCAGCCCCAGCCCGCCAAGCTCTGCTCTGCCCCGCCGGCTCCCGGAGTTGCTTGGGGGAGGGGGCAGAAACCAGAAAGAGGTGGGGTGGAGGCTTGGGGGAAGGGGTGGAATGAGGGTGGGGAGAGGGCAGAGCAGGGGCGGTTTGGGTCTGGATTGCTTGCTGCTGCCAGTGCCATGCCCCCCACTAACCTCCCAGGCCACCCTGGACCCCACATCCCCCCGAAGCACAGGGGCCCCCCAAAGCGTGGTAAGCCCAAACATTGGTGGAGACGGGCCCATGTTCCTAAATATTGGTGGAGCATGGGCACCATGGGCCCATATAACTCACCACCTATGCTATGTAGATGTGCAAAAAATCAGAGGGGTTGGGGCTCTTTGTACAGACTGTAATGAGTGAGGCAGACTGTAATGAGTAATCTCCTTGTAATGTTTCCTAGTGCACTTTAACGTAGTACTGGTTCAAACTAGTGTGCACCAGCAGGGTCTACACAGATCAATTAATGTGCAACATGTTAGCGTGCTTTAGAAATCACACCTCTGTAGTCCACATTATTGCTCTTTGTAGACAAGGCCTTAGATACAAGTAACCATTCTAGTGTTTTCTGGATAAACACTGATTTTTTTATTGGGGGTGTTATTGGTGTTTATAGGTTAAAATCAAAAGCCCTAGATATGAACTTACCATGCTTTTATGGGCTTCCAGCTCTAGCGCTCTTCAGTGGCAGCTGTAAAGTCAGTAAATTTTGTGCTGAGGTGTCACATTGAACCAGAGGTGAAAGTGAGCCAGCCCGGTGTACCGGTAAAAAGTGGCCACCAACCATACTGGCAGGGCCACTGATGGGGCGGGAGCCAAAAGGGGCAGCTGCCCCGCGGACTGGCGATTTAAAAGGGCCCGGGGCTCCCTACAGCGGCCGGAGCCCTGGGCCCTTTAAATCACCACCGGAGCCTGAGGCAGTGTGGGCTGAGGAGTGCTGAACGGCTGGCCGGGGAAGTCTGGCCCCGGCCCCTCCCCTTCCTCCTGAGGCCCCACCCCTTCTGGGGAGCCACCGCCCCCCCACACCTTGCCCAAGACCCCAGCCGTCCTGCATTCCAGTAAGTCCTTTAAGTTACTTTCACCCCTGCACTGAACAGAACTGGTGATCTGTAGTCTGTTTGAGATCTGCAAACTACTGGAGAAAGAATCCAGAACTTTAGCTAATTAATTAATGTGCTGAATGTTCTGTTTATTTGGAATACTCATCAATACACACAACTCATATTAGGGAGGGGTTCTTTATATTTAAAAATATTGTGTAAGCACCTGCCAGCATTTGGCTGTACAGCAGTCATTCTGTGGTAAAGTTCTGCACACAGAAATTTGCCAGTCTTGGCTTGGAGCAATTATAGAGATCAGACATTTTAAAGTAAAGTTTTGGACATTTACACACACATGTAATTTTAAAACGGCTTTGCTACTGATAGCTGAAATTAAAAACTGAATGGATAAGCATATGGCACTAGTGTACTGAATTTATTAAAGGTTTAAATTTGTTTATCTGCAGTAAGCAAGTAATACAAATATCAAGATTTGTTTTAAGGATTTTGCATTTCATTTTAACAGGGCAATCTGCCCCTTTAATAGCCCAATGGTTGAGGAGTAGGGAGCAGCTGAATCTGCTCCAGAGATAAGTCCAGGAGGCAGGTGCTGAGAAGCCACTGATGCAGTTCATCGGCACCACGTGATTGGTGCCCTTCTTATCCGGACAATATAAAGGGGAAAAAGCAGGGGTGGGGGAGGATCAGAGTAGGAGGCTGCAGGCAGACTCCATAGAGCCCTCCTGTGGGATGAGAGAGGGCCATATCTGCTAGCTACCACAGGCCAGGGGACCCCAGACCCTCTAACCTAGAGAGGGGTAAACTATGGCCCGCAGGCTACAATTGGCCTGTGGGACCCTCCTGCCTAGCCCCTGAGCTCCTGGCTGGGGAGGCTAGCCCCCAGCCCCTCCCCTGCTGTTCCCCCTCCCCTGCAGCCTCAGCTCACTACGCTGCCAGCACAATGCTCTGGGCGGCGGGGCTGCGAGCTCCTGGGGCAGCACAACTTCAGAGCCAGGGCCTGACCCGGTGCTCTGTGTGATGCGGTGGCGTGGCTGGCTCCAGCTGGGTGGCACGGCTGCCTGTCCTGCTGCTCTTGGTGCTGTGGCTGTAGCGCCGCCAGCCTCCAGTGCTCCAGGCAGCGTGGCAAGGGGGCAGGGAGTAGGGGGGTTGGATAGAGGGCAGGGGAGTTTGGGGTGGTGGTTTGGGGGTGGGGGTGTGGAAAGGGGTTGGGGAGGTCAGAGGGTGGGGAACGGGGTGTTGAATGGGGGCTGGAGTGGGGGGGCAGTCAGGAAGGAGGGGTGGTTGGATGGGGTGGTGGTGGGCAGTCAGGGGCAGGGGTTCTGGGGGTGGTCAGGGGACAGAGAGAAGGTGGTTGAAATGGGCAGGAGTCCCAGGGGGGCAGTCAGGAAGGAAGGGGGTGTTGGATGGGGTGGCTGGGGGCTGTCAGGGAACAGTGGGAGTTGGATGGGGCAGGAGTCTCGGGGGGGGGGGCTGTCAGGAGGGGGCAGAGCCGGGCCACACCTGGCTGTTTAGGGAGGCACAGTCTCCCCTAACCAGCCTTCCATACAATTTTGGAAACCGGATGTGGCCCTTAGGCCAAAAAGTTTGCCTGCCCCTGCTCTAACCAGATTATTGTTTACTTTTTGCGCACTGTTTTTTTTCTTGTTTGGGAAGATAAAAAACAGTCCTGAAGAAAGGCACAGAAAACTAACTTGGCCATGGCTGATTGTCTATTCCCAGCTGGTGACTAGGACCACAGCGTACCATTAGTTTTTGGAAGAGAGGGAAACAGCTAGTACACATTTAACATTTAAAACTGTTACTTATGCAAGAATGACTGAATATTATGATTTATTTATTAAGAGGTGCCACAGCTACGGAAACAATTTCAGACACACTCAACCTTTTATCAAGTCTCTGCGGTGAAACACCTATTTCTTGTAGATGTATCACTATGTGAAAAAGCCCAGTCCCTCCATCATGTTGTGTGAGAACTCCTATCGGCTTCAAGGGGCATTCTGTGCATAGGAGGCTTGCAGGTTCAGTTCCAAAATGATGGTATATAATTTCTGCATAAACAATTTTTATTATAAAAGTATACTTTTATATAAAAGTTATAGTAGCTTATTTTTTCCTAATGTTGGAACAGTCTATCATTATGCTCATGCTTTGTGCTTCATCTTTAAGACCATCATTTCTTGGTGTGTGTGGTTGGTTTGTTTGTTTGTTTGTTTTTTTAATAGTGAATTCATTGTGGGCCATCTTTGAAGCCACTGTGGACTAAGTCCTGGTCTATACTAGGAAACAGGGTCTGTACCACTACCTTACTCAGGGGAGTGAAAAATTCAGACCCCTGAGCGATGCAGTTAAACTACATAAGAACATAAGAAAGGCCGTACCGGGTCAGACCAAAGGTCCATCTAGCCCAGTATCTGTCTACCGACAGTGGCCAATGCCAGGTGCCCCTGAGGGAGTGAACCTAACAGGCAATGATCAAGTGATCTCTCTCCTGCCATCCATCTCCATCCTCTGACGAACAGAGGCTAGGGACACCATTCTTACCCCTGGTGTAGACTGCACTAGGTTGACAGAATTCTCTTGTTGACCTAGCTACTGCCTCTCGGCGTAGGTCCTTCACTTCCCACAATGGGAGAACCCCTACTGTTGGCATAAGTAGTGTCTTAGCTGGAATGCTGCTGCTGCAGTGTTTTAAGTTTAGACAAACCCTAAGATGTTATTCACTCTGAATAACAATATCAGAATCTGGTTCTATTAGTATTCTTAGACAATAATATATATTGGCTTATTGATTAACAATTATACAAATTGGTGGTGGTAAAGCATGAGATCAAAGGCTGAGTCACCAGTTAACATGCTATGTCATTATACTCACCATCTGTATGTAATTATAATGAGAAAAATATTTCTGAGATGAACATTTTTTTTCAAGTTAGGTATAACATTGCATATGTATACATATTTTATTTTATGTGTACAGCTAAGTACATTTACGTTCATTTAAAATATCATGCAATATATGTAATAAACATTGAAACTTGACAGGTTAGACAGGAATGACTCAGCTCTCCAAAATAAATATGTAAATCAACAAACAATCAATTAGCCCATAGCAACTGCTCAGGAAAGCCAGAAGACTCTTTAAATAGCCATCCAAGCCCCACTGTCGGAGCTCTGGGGTAGCGGCAGCAGGGCTCCTGTGGTGATCTAATGGGCATGGGGCTCCCAGCTGCAGCTACTGCAGTGGAGCCCCGGGCCCTCTAAATTGCCGCTGGAGCCCCGGCGGTCCTGGCCACCTCTGCTACCTGGGGGCTCTGGCAGCAATTTAAAGGGCTCTGCGGCTGGGAGCCCCAGGCCCTTTAAATTGCTGCCTGGGGAAGCCGGTCCAGTGGTGTACCAGCTTACTTTCACCTCTGCAGTCACCTACTTAGAATGCCCTGCCTCCAGGCCTCTAGAGAGCAAATTGCAGGAGGTTAGTCACTGGACCAGCTAATCTTAATTGGAGTGAATGTACATAGGGAAAGAGGTGATCTGTATGATAAGCATGACCCGGAGCACATACTGTAGGACTTTAGAGGTTGAAATCAACGTGTTGAATTGTGACTGGAAAGAAATGCGACCTCAGTGCAGTACATAAAATATCACTGATGAGATATACTTTGTATTTGGAATACCACTGAGTGGGAACATTGTTGCATTCTGTGCTAGCTGAAGTTTGAGCAGTTGTCAAGGGTAGCCCCAAGCAGAACACTTTTAATGGATTCATTCATATATTAAGACTAGGTAAAATATTGTTATTGTCTCTAGTCAGACCCCCCTGGAAAGCACACCCCATAAAATTTCACCGAGTAATTCCTGCAGCAAGTCTAATAATTTAGGGCTGAACTAGATAATATCTTTTAGAAATATATTTACATCTTGATTTAAAGATTGCAAGTGCTGGAGAATCCATGACACCCCTTGGTAAATTGTTCTGATGGTTAATTACTCTTAATGTTAAAAATGTCCACCTTATTTCCAGTTTGAATTTGTCTAGCTTCCAACTTTCAGCTACTGGATTTTTCTGCCTTTGTCTGCTAGATGAGACCAATCTGGAGGTAACAAAGGCAAGCATAATAGTGACAAGACTGGCATCTGAGAGGAATACTTTGTCATGAGGACAGAGCAATGGGGCAGTACTATTAGTGGTAGTGATGATGGAAGTGCTAAAATCAAGCAAGTACAGCAATTTTTATCACCATTTTGTCATGCTGTGCAGGTAAAAATACATGTCTAGTCTATAGTAGCCCTGCCGCAATTGTTATCACCAGTGCTAAGTCTGTGGTGAGAGAATGGCCTAAAATTCTCAGGCCATGCCTACACTGTGGTGCTACACTGGCATAGCTATGACACAGTAGCTATGCTGCTGCAACCCCTTAGCATACACACAGACTAACAGTGATGGAAGGGGCTTTTCCCCATCGCTGTAGGAACTCCACTTCTGCGAGTGACAAGAGCTAGGTTGACAGAACCAGTCTTCCCATTGACCTGGCTGCATTTACACCAGGAGTTAGGTCAGCATAGCTACAGTTCTCAGGGTGTGGAATTTTCACACCCCTGAGCATCATAGATATGTCAACCTACGTTTTACATGTAGATCAGGCCTCAGTCTGGACAAGGTCAAGACATCTCAGATGCAGATAGAAGAATGCTGTTCTGGCTATGGCTCAGCCAGGGACCTAAGAGACCCTAGATTGCAAACCACAACAGGCAGGTATGGACTTCACTAGAGGGAACAGATATTACACCCAACATCCCTTCTAGAAGGTTCCATGGAACCAGCACCCTCACCTCAGTTTTATCTGACTGAAGCTCATCCAGGATAACTCTCATCCAACCTCTATCTGGGAAGCATTACCTAAGGAGGCAGAACACTGGGAGGCAAAACCAATATCAATAGTCTAAAATCGTAGTGGAGCGTCAGGGACTGCGGGTCTGGTATAGTAGGCCACAGGGCTCTTCAGTACTAGTAAGCTCCAACCTGCCCCCTGGTGATCTGCTAACTGTTGTCAGAATAGGAGCCGAACTCTGACAGAGGACTCCAGTCCCGGGAGCTGACTGGCAGAATGCTGGGGTCCTGACTGGTTCATAGCTCCTATTTAAACAAACACAAGAACAGGAAGTTGTTCATGCAAGTAGATTCATCCTGCTTTGGAGTGTTTTCCCTGCAGCAACCTGATCCAGCCTGCCTCCTGAGATCTGACTCCTGGTTTTCCCTCTGGCCTGTCTCAGACTCTGACCATCTGATATCTGTCCTGGCCTGACTACTGCTCTGACTACTAGGTAAGACTGTCCATGTTCCAGGCCTTACACAGAGCACCAGTCTGCTGTAGTTCAGATTAAACAGAAAGGATTGCTCAAAGGTCAGCTCTTCTAAGTGCTAAAATCTGTATGTTTACTTAGATTGTCTTAACATTTGCTGGGGCTTATAAAGGTGCTGGTAGCATTAGGGTCCCAGCCTGGGGTTGTTTGAGCAAGGGTTCGTGAGGTATAGCCCCCTAAAATGACATTTTATAAAAATTAACTTATTTGCTAACTTTAGTTTGCACATACTGGAGATTCAAACTATGGCCCTGATCCTCTCCACACTGATCTCAGTTGCTTGGAATTTCTCAGCTAATGCATGCACTCACTATTCCTTTGGGAGGGGTTATACTGAAGAATTCATTCAGGTTAAGTTAGGCAAGAGGCTGGAGCCAAAGAAAATGAAATGTGCGTGTGCACGCACGCACATACACAGATGAGGGCTCTGTTGAAACAAGAGGCAGGCTGTTGTCACAGTAACTGGGTGGCTCAAGTGGACATGCTGTGGCCACTCAACGTGAACTGCACCTGTGCACTATGAGTCAAGCCTTACCCGTGGCAGAAATCAGAGAATGCTCAATGGGTGTGTTGTTAGTATTCACGTCTGTCAAGAGGTTTTTTAAATAGTTTTGGGAAGTGCACCCTCAGTAGTATAGTAGTAGTACATAAGGGCTCTATCTCCTGGGGGTGGGTGCGGGGAAGATCTCTCTCCCTGACCTTCCTAGGAGATTGGGGGGGACCTCCCCCTCTGAACCCTCTTCCTTCCTTCCCCCCACAGTCTGGGTGGGAGGGCTCTGATCCTCTTTGTTGGAAGCTGATAACAGGCATGCTCAGAGCATGCACTAAATGCACACTGCTGAGACTGCAATGAAGAGTTGAGAATGGCCATGCTTGGTGCCTGGCACAGGCTCACAAGCACTGACACTGGGGCAGTGGGAACGGAACACCCACTGAGGGCAAATCTACATTACAAAATTAAATTGACTTAAGTTACATCGATGTACAGCCACTGCAGTAGTTCACACTAGCTCCTTCTGTCAGTGGTGTGTGTCCTCACCAGGAGCACTTGCACTGATTTACCTATTAGTATGGGGCACTGACAGCCAGAGCCTCTCACAGATGTGGAGTTATTAAGTTGGTGCAGTGGGCAATTTACATTGTCAGGAGCAACATTGTAGTGCAGACATGTATAGTGTTAGATTGATGTAATCTGCTTTATGTTGACCTAACTCTGTAGTGTAGACCAAGCCTGAGATGAATGCAGCAGTTCACACATTTCAGAGTTATTATTTCAGCCTGTATTCATCTCTATAGTGTGTTCATTCCACTAAAAATGTATCCTTGAGGTGAATGGACCACTTCACACTTCTCTGAGCCAGCTGTGCTGCAGATGGATGTAAAAAGCCTCTTCCCCATACACTGCCAATTGCACAAAATAGGCAGCAGGAGCAAGGAGCCAGGAAGGCGTTCTGGGCATCCAGGGCAGGGCAGTGGGGACATCATGCTGCTGCAGCCACCCTGGCTATGCCATTCTCTCAGCCTGCCCCACTGCCCTCCCCAACCCCGACAGTAGTCAGAACCCTGGGGTGCTGCCAGAACTCCCTCTGCACCCTGAACTCCTTGGCGCACACCCTCAACCCCAAAGCTCAGCCCCCAGATTCAAGTGAAGCTTCCGCTGTCTCTGTTAGGACCAGATTTGGGGTGAAGACTCTGCATCTTCACTGTCCTGCCTCTTCCTGCATCCAGCTGAAACATCTACTCCTCACAGTCCCACCACTTGCTGCCTCTCCCTGCTCACCAGGAATATGGAGCTGCACTGGCAAGGAGGACAGTGGAGCTGGTGTACGTGGGGAGGGAGGACAGGGAGGGGTATGTGTGGGGAGGATGCCAGAACAACAGGCATCATGGAGGAAATGTTGGGAGAAGAGTCGGCAGTGGTTGGGGATACTGCCAAATTAGCAATAACATTGACCCAAAAGAGCCACAGTAGTGTGAATTCATTGTTTCATTTACTATAGTGTTATATATTCATATTTAAACAGTATGGTGGGGAAATATTTATTAATATATATAAATAAAAATAAAATTCTCACAGCAAAATGACTGACCAAGTATTATTTTATCAACTACAACTGGTAAATAACATAGTAAAAGCAGCCTGATTTAATTATTAACCAATCGCACAGTGTTTTAATATGTGTTGCAAAGAGCTGCAGGAGACACATTAAAGACCGACTTGCAGTTCGGAAGCCTCAGTCTGAGTATCACTCCGTTAGTCAATCACAATTTATCAGGCTCAGTACAGGAGTGACTGGATGAAATTCTCTGGTCTGTGATATACTGGTCAGAATAGATGATCTAATGGTTCCTTCTGGCCTTAAAATCCATGAGTCTGCAATAGGTACATAGGAGGAAGGCCTGAGAGAACGTGGTATTGTTTGTGCTGTGTTCCGCAGATTTGATTTTCAGTGTTTATCTGCATACACTTCTGCTGCATTCACTAGGTGCAGTTGTAGTGAATGGAGTGGGGATTAGTTGGAGCAATTTAGCAGAACTGTTACTGTGGGAACATTCTTCAAAGAGGAAAGAGTTGCAGTAAGGGGGTGATGTGTACCTAAACTGTGTATATCCTGCCTTTCAGAGCAATGCAACGCCAAAGGTGTTCTGGCCCTGGTTTGAAGACACAAATCCAGATCCCCTTTCCCACCTACACAACAACAAAAAAGCCCAAACAAAAACAAACAAACAAAAAACCTTCCACTAAGTACTTTTACAAAGGGACCTTCCTAGCTTTCTCTGGCGTAATCTCATTAATTAGCTCATCCCAGTCTCTCTGCCTTGCTTCTGAGTTCGCTATAGAAACAACTGCCAGATCGCTTAACCTTTCATGCCCCATGGACATTCTTAGATGGGTCTTAATTAATTTTAAAGCTTGCTGAAACTCCTTTCATTAGCAGCCATGGTTACAGGAAGACAGCAAAAAATACATAGTGCTGTTTCTGTGTAGGTAAACTTGCATCTAAAGACCTTTTGTGAATGGACATCAATGGGTGCCTTCATGTCCAAGTCATCTTTGCAAGTAAATCTTTACAAACAGGTGAAGAGCTCAATCTTGTTCTCAAAACTGTAAGTTTAAAACCTCAGGGTAGCCGCTTGCTAAGTTTTGGGTGTTTCCCTTTACATCTTCGCTGCTGAGACTTTTTAGTTTCTTGCCCATCAAAAAAACAACCCCTCTCCAACTCCATTATACTTATGCATCTTGTTGTCCAAGTGTGTTAATATTGTGTCTAGCATGAGGTTGTAAACCTTATTCAAAAAGTTTTTTGGAATCTGATGACCTTTCATCCTATTGAAGTTTGCCTAGCATTGCTTTCCTCTTTTGGCTTTTTCTCTCTTTGAACTGTGTGGATATTCCTAAAATTTCACCCTATGCAACAGCAGCTTCCTTACTTGCAATGAACACATAAGATCGTAATTCTGATAAAGCATACTGAAGACCCAAGCAAACTATCTGAATGTCAAGATCTAGACTCTGCAATTTTTCACTCACAACGTTAATTTTTGATAATATTTCACATCTTGAGCAAAACAAGAAATGAAATATCTGTTTGCAAGTTATCTTTTAATTTAAATTTTGGCATAAGATTACATGAAGTCTTGATCCCATTCAAGTGTCAAGACTACCCTCAATGTGACTTGGTAGTGGACAGATTGCCTCTACTTTTGCTGACCATCTTGTCGTGGTTTGACATTTTAATGTAATGCTAATATGCTTTTCCAGCACATCCCAATGACTAGCAGAAGCAGTAAACAAGGTATACAATCTTTGATAATCCCCCCAAAAGAGAACAGTTTGGGGAACAAAGATTGCAGCAGCTTCTTCAAAAAGATTCAGTGAGTGGACAGCACATGGGACAAGAGAGACATACTGATTTATCTGCTGAATTTGATTTTGAACACCATGCTGCAGCCATGTTATCTCCATTGTCATAGATTTGTCCCCTGCAATTAGCCATCTCTAGACTGTCTTTTTTGGCTTCTCTAAAATAATCTCTGTAATACCCTCCCCTGTTCTGGTGTGTGTGATGTGGCAAAGCTTCTCCCCAGCTTTGAAGATACACTGCCATACCCAGTCTCCTTTAAGAAGGTTTATTTTTTTGTTTTAAAAAAAAAATCTGTCCCTTAGCCCACCCTTTGTTTTAGGGTTTCACAGCCTCCCCTCCCAGGGATTTCCGGTGATCCTGCTTCTTGCAGTTGCCGAGTCCCAGCCAGCTCTACTACCTTTCTGGAACACAGGCACCAGATCTGTGTTCCTGCGCACCTGGCCCCTTGCTTCAGAGACCCACTACAGGAGTTAGTTCCATGCCTCTGGGTCTCCTCTCCCCAGACACAGCCTGCTCCAATCACTCCTCCCCTTGCTGCCCTCTGACAGGTCTTTTAATCCCAGATTTAGCCCTGCCTGCTTTAATTGGCTCAATTCCACAGGCCCCAACTTTCCAATGTGCCTGGGGAGTGCTCGACCCTGGCTCTGCCCCAGACTCCCAAACCACTCCACCCCACCCGCCCAAGGCCCTGCCCGTGCTCTGCCTCTTCCTGCCCCCCATCCCTTCTCCCAAGTCCCTGCCCCCACCTCACCTCTTCCCACACCATTCCACACCCTCCCCGAGCATGACACGTCCTCACTCCTCCCCCCACAGCTGCCATGAAACAGCTGATTGTGGCGGGCTGTAGGCGTGGGGAGAGAGGGGGAAGGGCTGAGCATTGGGGCCCGTTGGTGGGTGGGAGGTACTGGGAGGAAGAGGGGAGCTGAAGGAGGGTTGCCGGTGGGTGCTCAGCACCCACCACTTGGCGCCTATGCTCAGTTGGGCCTATCTGCTCCGACATGGGGGAGCTGTGCCAGTGTGAATAAATATCAATGAAATCTATAAAGCTCTCAAAAACCTTTCCATCTTTTGAAACCTCAACCATACTTTGACACCTGAGACATTTTGTTCCAGTCAGGAGAGGTCTGGAGTGCACTCAAACACAATGCAGAAATATTTAGCTTTCCTAACCTGGTCAAAAATAGTCTCCTGTATTTTTCTTGCAATCCTACTGATAAATTCACTTTGAATTCAGGTTGATAAGTATGTCACCTTTATGGTATCAGCCCTAATAGCTTCCACATGATCTCACAACACAATATCATACCTTGCAAGCAATTCAAGTAACCCCTTCAAGTCCCCTTTCCCCCCCTCCCCAAATCATCATTACAAGGACTGTCTAATTTCTTGTCTGAATCTCTCACTTAAATATAGCAAAATATCCAGGAGATGATGCAAAATATTGTACCATGGTATCTGACAGCAGGTTTGCATACCTTTGTCAATTGTGCAATCCCTTTCCAGCTGTTCTTCAAGTTCCATCCAGTAAGCGATTGCCTCCCCACGTTCCTTCGAATATTTTGTTGGCATTCTTACTCACTAAACTAGAAAAAGTTTGTGAACCCAGCTTTATGGCTTGCAAAGGAAGATGAGGAATTTGGCTGGAAAAGCAAATAAGCAAAACAGAACAAAGAGGCAAGAGGCAAACTGTTGATCACGTGCTAGCTCATCTTGAGTTACTGCACTAAAAATATCAATGTGGACATTGTGGCACTGGCTTGAACTAGCTGCCCAAGTCCAGCGCTGCCCAATCCCCTTGGTCTGAGCTCAGGTGGCTAACCCGAGCCATCACTAGCGCTGCAATGTCCACAGTGTTTAGTTTGAAGGCTTGTCTACACTGGCAATTTACAGCACTGCAACTTTCTCGCTCGGGGTGTGAAAAAACACCCCCCTGAGCGCAGCAAGTTTCAGCGCTGTAAAGTGCCAGTGTAGACAGTACACCAGCACTGGGAGTTGCACTCCCAGAACTGGTAGCTATGCCCCTCATGGAGGTGGTTCTCTCCCAGCACTGCGCTGCGACCACACAAGGCACATTCAAGCACTGCCCTGGCAGTGCTTTAGTGTTGCCAGTGTAGACTAGCCCTCAGTCTGCTAGCTTGAGCTGAGCTAGTGTGAATCTGCCTAGCTGTGCTTGGAATCACAACTTCCAGCTGCAGTGTAGACAGTCATATCTTAAACAAGGCCTGACAATACCATTTGGAGCACTAAACAGGGGCCTGAATACAACCAACATTGCAGGCATAATCTCCATTAGGGAGTAAATTTACATTGCAATTTACATTACATTAAATTTACATTACATTAGAGAGTAAATTTACATTGCTGGCATAACTCCCCATTAGAGTAAATTTACATTACTTCAGAGGAGAATCTGCCCTGCTCTGTGTATCCCTCCCTCTCCCTCCCTGAGAATGTAGGCAATGTGTGTGAATATTTGTATTAAGCTATATACTCTGTTGTAATTGATTCACTGTATATTATTTTACTAAAATACACTCTTTGTGTTTTTTAAACTTTGTATGGTCTTTGTGTTAAATATTCACACACAGTGCATACATGATCACAGAGTACACATGAATACTCATACAGTGTGTCGAGTAACATACAAAGAGTACAAAGTTACATATGTATGTATAGTTAACATAGAGAATGTGTTGGTTTAAAGCAAAATGAGAATGTAGAGTAAAATAACATTAAATTTATAGGTTAACACAAATATTCACACAGTCCTTACTAATAAACAAATTAATCACAGAGAGGGGTGATTCTTCTCCTGGGTTACATTGCTCTCCACTGTTTGTGCGTAAATCTATGCCCTGGGTGGGTGACTCTATACGCTCTGTGTGAGTATTAATATATACCCTGTGTTGTGATAATGTATGCATTGTGTGTGAATATTTACATTACTTTGGAGCTTCTATGTTTGTGTGTGCATGTAGTGTATTAGCTATATACATCCTGTCTGTTGTGAATTCTGTGCATGGCTGTTTCAAGCAGAGAGGAAGGCTGATGCAATGGTTGGGGCACTAGCTTGGGATACTTGGGGTCAATTCCCTGCTGTGCCACAGACTTCCTGTGTGATGTTGGGCAAGTCATTTAGTCTCTCTGTACCACAGTTCCCTATCTGTAAAGCAGGGATAATAGTACTTACTTACCTTACAGAGGTGTTGTAAGGATAAATACATTAACAAGATTGTGAGGTGCTCAGAAACTATGTTTATTAGGTGCAAATAAGTACTTAAGCTATTTAAACACATCTGGGCCCCCTGCTTATCCCCTCAATTGGGTTGCCCTGTTTAATTATTTGTCCCGCTCCTGCTTATAACTGTAATCGGATATTATTGTTTCATTTATTTTATAAAATAAAATAAATTCATTCTATTAATGAGGATATGTTGACTGGGAGTACCGAGAAAGCTGACTGAGGTGGAGGGATTGGTTGGCTGTGGGGAATGAGAGGACATGAAAATAAAGAAGCAGTCACCCCATAGAAGATCCAAGTTGGGGACAGAAGAAACGATAAGGAGAAGAAGGGGGCCCTGGAGGAAGACCTAGTCAGAGGCAATATGAAGTTGCCTGAAGAGGGCTGATGATCCTGCTCAGCGCAAGGGGCTGTACTTGGTGGCCTCTCAAGTTCCTTTTCAGCCCTACATTTCTATGTTGAAGCCCTCAGTTAAAAGCAGCATGAAGTGGGTAGGAGGATGTGGAGATGCAAGAACACCACAATATGGAACAGCGTAAGTGGACAGGAGGATGACCTCAATCGGGGGAGCTGGTGGGGCAACTGGTAGCCAGCAAGGGAAGCATAGTTGGCTGTCTCTCCTGCCCACCAAAGCAAATGTAAAATATCTTCCTTCCCCACCACCACTTGCTCCCATGTGTCTCATTCAGCTGTCAGGAGATTTCCTCAGTGCCAGACAGTTTTAATCTGCACAGGGCTAGAGCCTAGGAAGTAAGCAATCTTCAGCTCCATAATTTAAGGCACAGCCCAAGCTCAGTTTACCCACTCACTCTTTACATGATGCCTGCAAGAGGAGTGAATAAGCCAGCACAGAACTTACCGTGTCTGCCTGTGGCGGCCTCCTGCAACCACAGGTTCTGCAGCCTCTCAGAACTGGCCCAGACTTTCCATGATGATATGTACACGCTATTGTTTTTCCACACTCCTTTGTGTCTGATCTGTCCCCATTGCTGTAGCATCTGAGTGGCTCAGATTTCTTAATGAATGTATCTTCACAACACCTACGAGACAGGGAAGTATTACCATCCCCACTTTACAATGGAGAACTGGGAGATTAAGTACTTTGCCCAAGATCACACAGGGAGTCTGTGACAAAAGCAGGCGTTGTACTCAGAGATCCTGTACCTGAAACACAAGCCCTCTCTCACTGCAGGTTTATCACTTGTTTCCACGTGCTATATACTCAGTGCTGGGTACCTTTGTTATACACTTTATGTTGAAGTAGAGCACTACTCTCTCTGTGTTATGCATTGATAGCTGTGCACACAGTGTGTGTGTTGTGGTTAGCTTGCCTCTGCAATGTTACCAGCGCTGGTGATTTGATTGTCTCACATTGTTTGTTTTTTTCCTTCAAGTCCTCGCTGTTGAAACAAAGAGACTGCATGTATCAGAGGGGTAGCCGTGTTAGTCTGGATCTGTAAAAAGCGACAAAGAGTCCTGTGGCACCTTAAAGACTAACAGAAGTATTGGAGCATAAGCTTTCGTGGGTGAATACCCACTTCGTCAGACGCATGTGGTGGAAATTTCCAGAGGCAAAGAGACTGAATGATTATTATTTGTATTATCATAGACCTAGGAACCCCAGTCATGGACCAGGTCCCCAGTGTGCTAGGTGCTGTACAAATATAGAACAAAAAAGACAGAGAATCTCAGTTCTCATTTCTTTTGAAATAAAAGTTTCTAGCCCTCATAGTTGTGTAGAAAAGATGACCTAAGTGCATCCTATAAGCTCGGAAACGAAAAGCCAAAGAACCCCTCCAACTTATAATTAAAACACCCCATGATTTTAAGCCAATCTCATGATTTTTGGTAGATTTACAATATTTGACTCATAATTCTTGAATGCTTGGAGATGGCAATACTGCTTATGTATGTGTGTGTGTTGTGCATTCTTCTATATGTTACATACTGTATATGTGTTGTGGTAGGTACTCTGTGTGTTTTGAAGTACTGTGTTGTACATGCCTCTCACTGGCTGTCATGTGAGTACGGTGGTGGGGGGGTAGTGCTGCGGTGTGAAATGCTGCCTGTTGTGCACTCCTCTCTGGATGGTAGTGTATATGGATGTGGTGTGTTACACACTATGTTGTGCTCTCCTCACTGGTGGTTACACACCCTGCTGTGCATTCCTTCCTTAATGTGTTACACACCCTGCTGTGCATTCCTTCCTGGCTGTTACACAGTGTGTATGGTGTGTGTTGTTTGGTGCTGCGTGTTACACACCAAGTTGTGCTCTCCCCCCTGGCTGTTACATGGTGTGTGTGTGTTGTGTGCTGCTGCTATGTTATTACACACCATGCTGTGCACTCCTCCCCGGCTCTCGCTCCGCGTGCTGTGCTCTCTCTCAGGCCTGGCTCGGACTCTCCCCGGCCGGGCCAGTAGCCTCCCGAGCGAGTGCCAGCCAGGGCGGCGATTCCTGCGTCTCTCCGGGCTGGGGGTGGTTCTGTGGCCACCGCCCCAACTTGCTCTAGTAACCGGCGGAGGGGGCGGGCTCGGCGGCTCCCCTCACTGGCCCGGCCACTCCCGCTCCCGCTCCGCGCGTGAGTCAGGCATTTCCCGGGAACTCGCAGCAGCCGCGGCCGGGCGGGCTCCATGGAGAAGGTGGCGGCGGCGGCGCAGGGCGGCAGCAGCGGGGATGGAGGCGGCGGCGGCAGCAACAGCAGCAGCCGGAGCAGCAGCCGCCCCACGTCGGCGGGCTCGTCCCCCTCCTCCGTGGGCCGCGGGCTGCCGGGCCGGCCAGCGGCGGGCAGGCTGGAAGGAGGCGGCGGAGGGAGCAGCAGTAGCCCGAGCTCGGCAGCTGCGAGCCCGGGAGGAAGCGGAGGGGGGCCGGCGCTCGGCAGCGGCCGCAGGAGGGAGCCGACGCTGGAGGGAGCGCTCAGCAAATACACCAACCTTCTCCAGGGCTGGCAGAGCAGGTAACCCCCGGCCCCGAGCGGGGAGCTGCCCCCCGCATGGGCGCGCACCGCCGCGGGGCGCCCTCTCGGCGTGGGTACCCCGGCACCCTCTGAGGCAGGAGCTCCTTAGCTGAGGCCTCCGCTGACCAGCCCCCCGAGACACCCCGGTCCTCGGCTCGCCCAGACCTCGGACGCGCCGGTCCCCCAGAGATGCTGCTCTGCGGAGCTGGCGGAGGGACCGCTGGCCCGTTAGGCCGGTGGAGCGGTGTGTTTGTGTGTGTGTGTGTGTGTGTGTAGTTCAGCCACTTGCCCTGGGGCAGATCCCGCCTTCATTCTTCTACATGAGTGAGGGGGTCTCCTTAGTATTTTCATTGTCATTGATTTTATGGGCAAAGGGAAGCCGAGGGGATCATGTGCCTGGGCTGGTACAGCTTCATGGTGGCAGTTTTGCAAGCGGGGTCTGATCGGTAGCCTGGTGTTTGAACATATAATGTAAAAACGTTTATGGTGTATTTAGGGAGTTAGAGCAGTGGTTCTCAATCACGTTTGTACTGGTGGCCCCTTTCACATAGCAAGCCTCTGTGTGGACCCCCTTATAATTTAAAAACATGTTTTTATATATTTAACACCATTATAAATGCTGGAGGCAAAGTGGAGTTTGGGGTGGGGGGCTGACAGCTCTCGACCCCCCCATGTAATAGCCTTGTGAATCCTTGAGGGGTCCCAGCCCACAGTTTGAGAACCCTGAGTTAGAGGGATGGAAGAAACAACTTTCTGTGAATAGTGCACGTGACATGTTTCCTCCCTCCTCCCAACCTTGTTCTGTAGGAATACTAGGAAATAGATCTAAACTATATACTGTAGTGTATTACTTTTGACTTTCTTGTTCTGCAAAACTTTAAAAAAACAAACAAACTATGGAATAAAATATTCTGCCTCAGTTAAGAAACTAGCACTGAGAAGTAAATAGAAAAATAGTATTTTCTGTGGTGATCATTTTATTGGAGGCGGGAATGAGACAATTCATACAAAAATAAAGTTTTAATTTCATTATGTCCTGATTTGACAAGTCTAATTTATTTTCGTCATGGACACAGAGACTACGATCCTAATCCTGCAGTTTCTTGGGTATGGACAGACTGCTACGCAGGCAAGAAACCTCACTGACTGCAATGGGAATCTGCTCGTACCCAACACAGTACAGGATCAGGGCCTAAATTGTTATTACAACTGGGATTGTGGCCCTGATAGTGCTGTACTGGGGTCTATTGTAATGGAATCGGGCAGAGAGGATTTATTATTATCTATTTTTCTTTCACTTCTGGTTATCAAACTTCATCCTCTTTCCCTTTTATTTTAAGTAGCTAGATTTTTGTACTTATGAAAGGTACTGGATTGGCAGCTGTGGAGAGTGAGGACCTTTACCTATAGAACAGGATAAACTTCCACATGGGACCTTTTCTGTATCAGGCAATAAATTTCTACTGTTGCTGACATCAGGGTGCCTAGCCAGTGGTAACAGTTGTGGAAGAAATAGTGCTGTTAATGTTCAGCAGACCATGGTGTTTTAACACTGTGTCATTTAGATATGCAACAGTGTTAAATGACAAAGTAGTAAAAGTGCTAGTGTCCATGGGAGCATTATCACTGCTGGAGCTACCAAAGTTACTGTCACTTATGGAGCTGAATCAGAAGTAGAAGTGGTGGAAAACTTCCCCTCCCCGAAACTGCTACTGTAGACCTAGTTATAGCATTCCTCATCCCCAGGCTGGAAGGTGTGCACAGGATATTACCATACTACAGAGTGAGCATCATGTTGTTTTTTGTGATTTCATTAAATTTTGTGAAATCTTTGATTACTCATATTTTACAGACAGGCATGTCTATAAAATGTTAATATTCAAAAAAACTGGACAAGTATGTTGAGGTTTTTGAGGGTGAATATACTTTGAGTATTGAATAAAAGGTAACCAAATATCTAAGTATCTATTTGTCCTCTATTTTGCCAGGTACATAATTGGTGTGTTAATTTTTCCATAACAGCAACCTCCCAGATTTTTTTTTTTTTTGGGAACCATTTCTCTGCAGTTGGACTATTTTTTTCTTTTTCCTGTGAGAAGCTATCAATAGCCGAACAGCTACAAACAATTGAGCGATTAATTCCTCGTTTCCCTTTGTGTTATCATTTCCAGTAGGAAGCCCCAGGAGGATTACCAGTGGATCATTTGGTAATATATATCTCCAACAATTTGTGATATTTGGCTATGGATTGCATCCCAATACTCTCTGATTATCCATGTCCACCATATATGCATAAAATCACCTTTTTCACCACAGTTTCACCAACATTTATCACCATTCAATCTATATATTTTATTAATCTTACTAGCGTCAGATTGAAACAGTATCTGACATAAATGTTCTTTTACTGTGCTACAGACTGAGATTACTGGTCCTCTTTTCTGGATCAAACCTAATTTCTCTTGGGTAATTTGTATATCCAGGTCCTTTTCCAGCATGTCGCTTATGGAGATTCTTTTGTTAGGAAAGTTGTCTGAAAAGATTGATCTAAATTAGTTATATATTTTTTTGTTTCCTGAATGAACAGATACCATCATTTCTATTAAAGTTACATTCTGTATAAAATATTTTTTCTAGAAAATTGAGAAACATAATGGCTAACTTGATAGTACTAGTACTGCAGGACAGTGGGCCAGTTAAAGTTAGATTTTTTTTATCTCTAAATGAGTTAACCCAAATCACAAATCAGAGACTTTTAAATGTTTAAGATCTGGATTAATTGCAATAGGTGCCATTGGCAAAGGTCTCTAGTTCTATCCCAAGCCCATAGAGCAGCCTTTGGTAAAGGATATGTATACATTTCTGGAGGGAATGACTTAGAAAATTAATCCATGGTTGCTTAGTGATGTTTATTGAACAAGAACGTTGTGGCAGCATAAAAACCCAGCGTTTCCCATGTTAGTGTTTTCCCAATCCACTACTGCTTTCTGACTTGGTTCCCTTGTTATAACTGCCAATAAATATGCTAGTTGTAGTGTGTTTGTGTTGGGGACACAAATCCTGGAACAACTGGATTGGTTTCATCAACTCATTTGGTAGGCCACTGACCTTCCATCAGGTGGTAACAGCTCAGTTGCTACTGTCATATGTTGGATTTGATCAGGACTCTTGGAGGTGAAAAGTCTGTCGTCTTACCACCTACTCTTGAATTATTCAGTCCCCTACTTGGTGAAAATCTTCCTCTTTAAAAAACAACAACTTTTTGATAGCATAACTCTGAAAATTAAAGGCTGCCTTTGTATCTGACCCCTTTTTGTAAAAGTAATGAGTAATTTCTTAGATCTCAGTTGGGCAATGGGACGTATGTGGGTGGATCCTTGTCCAATTAAATGGGTCTCTTCTTTGATCTAAGGGTCTGATGTCACAGATATGATTGCAGAATAGAGACCTCTGATGGTAAATTTTTTGGGGCATGGATTGTATCTTGATTGTGTTTGGACAGTACCTAGAACAATCTGATCCTGACTGGGTCTCTGGGCATTGTGGCAATTTAACTGTTAGATGGTAATTATAGGAGTCAATTTCCAAATGTACAAGACATCCATTAACAAGAAACACAAAGGCATAATTTTAATTTATAATGCTTACCTTGTCTGAAAACATCAGGAGAAACTATACAATTTAAAATATGCTTGTTTAAATAATTCTGTTTTAATAGATTCAGTGACATTGCAACTTGTAGCAATCATGTTTCTTTTTTCATGCTGTGTTAGTACACTTTTTCAGTCACTATACTATGTTTATATTTTATGTAATCTGTTTTTGCTCAAGAGGTTTATAATGTTAGTAGAGCAGTTCTGCTGAATTACAGTTGGGTTATTCAACCAGGGACCACAAACTATACTGAATCTAAAAGGACTTGTTTGGGGTGGAGGATTTTCTAGAAATCAGAGTTTAAAATAAGTTTTGCTTTTCGTTGGTATTGTATTTATCAAGTAGCTCTTTTTATAACACCCCAGACTCAGTTTATAGTTCAGTATCAAGCAACTGTTTACGTGTCTATTTGACCTTTTGAGTATTTGTCATTTGGTCAGTACCATTTGTGGACTGGAGTCCTGGAGACACAGTTTACCAAAACTGTTATTCAGTTTAAAAAGTCAAATAATTTTAAAGGTGCCTAATCCAAATCCTGTGATTAGATATCAGTAGCCTTTATGTCAATTGGCCTTATCCACTAACCTATATAATCCTAACACATTTAATGTTAAGGTTACCATATTATGCTCAAGTTGAAAAGCCTCTAGAATGCCCAACACCTATTTTTTGAATGCCAGGATTATCTTTTAAAATCTAAATGAAACAGGAATTCCTTTAGGAATGCAGTTACTGTGAATCGCATTTTCACTGATATTCTCTTTACAGATATACCACAGGCATTGCTATTTTAAAAAGGTACCCAACACAACTTATTGTTTGCTCTCTTTCAGTTGGCGTACTATACATAGATTCATTAAAAAAAAATCTTAACTTCCATTAGCTGAAACAATTGCAGGTCTGAAGATGAATTGGTCCTCTTTGTGAAGTTACTTCATTTGGCATCCTGTTAAGTGAATCCTGTGAGAGTATACTGACTTGTATTTAAAAAAAAATGATTCTCTTCACTGCGGTCTAGTAGCCTCAGAATAGCCTAATCTGAAAATGAGGAAGACTGTTTAGTTTAAAACATGCAAAAGGAAAAGTCACTCTCAACTTTTTTTTTTAATATTGGAGCATGTACTTAAACAATAAACAAGATAGGGATGACTAAAAACCTGTTCAGTAATATCAGTAAAATTCTTGAATTATTCAACTGGATTCACTAAATCCATCTGGGTCTACACTGGCGAGAATCCAGAGAGCAGAAGAGCCGAATTTGGCCTGAAGCATGGGCACCTTAACGTGATCACACACCTGTGGGTGTCATGAGATGCTTAGGCATCTAATCTTTCTGCTCTGTAATTGCGATAATTATATTCTCTGGAGTTGATGCACTGTCATAAAATATTTCTGATTGGATTTACTTCTTTCAGCTGTGTGGATTGAATAGAAGAATATGTCCCTATGGCATATGACAATTCTACTGCAGAACCTGTTTTCAATCAGTTAATTTGGTATTAATGAAAGTATCCCTTAATATGCTTGTGGCTTACCATCCTGATCTTAAGTAGCTCAGCAAAAAATTCTAAACAAGTCCTGAAAATCCACCTGCTTGGGTCAAGTAGTAATCTTTCCATGCTAAATGCAAATTCTGAGCGCATGTTCTCTCTCTCTCCTTTTTTTAAATGAAAATGTTTCTAGGCTTTTAAATCTGGAAGGTTTTCTTTGCAAACATGAACAAATCCCTGCATGCTGTTGGCCGGGCAAAGATCATTAAGAATGTACAACTGACACAGAGATGAGATGAATTCGGAGTTGTTGGATGTTATTATTTCTACTTTGTGTGGATGAGAGAGGATGTATTCCGTTCCTTATTTTTCTGAATTCTCTTGGAGAAGACACTGCATTAAATCAGTTCTCCCTCGTATTTTATTTTGTAACTCAATAAATATTCTCTACACCACTTTTTTTCAGTGTATCCTTAGTCTTCTCTTAGAGAACCATATCCTAACTGTCCTGTAACCTTTTTTGTTTCTTCTCCTCCTCCTGGGCATCATTGTTGAGTTAGATATGCTCATTCCGCAACAAAGGCTCAGTGTAGGCTGTATTTTATTTTTATTTGAGCTCACACTCCCCCTGCTGGAGTGCTACTACAGTCCTGTTCGTTGCCTCTTGCTAGAAGAGCAGTTGCAGTCTGACTGCTCTTACCTCAGAAATCAAGGGAAGTGTATTCCAGAAAAGAAACTAATTCCCTCAATCCCAAACAGTTCTTATGTTACTGAAGAAATTGCTACCATGTCCTTTCATTGTTCTTATGATCTACCTCTTTTTCCCAGCTGTCGTGCAACTCTGACTATACTTGCTGCTATGGCACCTCCTAAAAATGTCAGCAACCATTTTCCAGGGTGTTTTGCAGAACAGTGTTGCTATAATTGCTATTCATAGATATGGTAGGAGCTTTACAGACAAAAGAGAATAAGGTCCTTGACTCAGCTTACAAGTAGACAAAGGATGGAAGACGTGAGCAAAATTGTACTTTATTTTTGGACTATTTTGTGAACACTTTTCTCTTAAATTAGAGTTTATAGACTTTTTTGAAGAGCTCTATTTTGAGGAGGGACTTAAAGGAAGAAAGAGGGGAGGCATAATGCATTGCATCAGATAAGAGGCTCAGGCCATCACATAGCATGGAAGATGGCACAGGAACCAGCAGAAGTTGGCATTTAAACATAAGAGGTGAGAGAACAGAAGCAGGAGCTAGGAAGTAAGAGCATGGAGCTTGATGTCAGAAGCAGCTTCAGTGAAGGGGTTTGAAGATGAGATGGATGTGGCTGAGCAGAAAGCAAGATAAGTGACTTTAATGGGAGCATTTAGGATGGATCAGAAGGGGTAAGTCTGGGATTCCATAAAGGAGGTTGCAGTGGTTGAGATGAAAATTAAGGCCTATGAGGGTTTTGATAGTGGACCAGGCAGACTTTATAGATGTAGAGGAAAAACAGGATTTAGCAACTGCATAAATGTGTTGGAGAAGGAGAAATTGTGCTCTAGTAGGACAGGAAGGATTAATTCAGGACACATACTTTTTTTTTTAAGGATTTTTCTCTTTTCCAAATCAGCCATGCTGACCACCTGCGAAGCTCCACGAGCTATGGAATGGAGGTATCTGTGGTGCTTGGGAGTAGTTGAAACCTCTGCTACTTGCCACCTCCCTAGACAAAGTGTAGTGGCAGAGCTGGTCAGAAAACTGAGGATGGATGGAAGGTGGAGGGAGTTGTCAGATTTTGCAAACACATTCCCCTCTCTCCCCCCCCTCCCCCCCGTTGAAATCTTGTTTTGCTGGAGACTTTGTGACTTGCTTTTCCATGACATAGCAGATTAGGCACTCTGACCTCTACTGAAGCCTTGAGGTGGCTGTTGTACATCCCTTTCCTGGGGGTCTTTGTCTGGGGCGATCATGAGAAAAATGTGCTTGAGCAGGGCAGGTTGGAAATTGAATGAGTCTGAGACAGTGGAGCTGGACATAGGTGCTATGGCCCAACTTCTCTTTTGAGTGGTACTTTTAAGGCCTATCTTCTCAATATTAGAACCCAGAAGATAGTCACCAGCAGATGTGAACCATATGATTAGAATTGTATATGTATAGATGTGGGAGTAAAAATGTCTGCCCAAGAGAAACAAACTGATCATGAAATAATTATTGTCATGCTTCTAAATGTACAGAACAATTGGGAGTGGGGTAGAACAGTATTTGTTTTGTTAGTGGGAACATATAACACTTTTCAAGATTTTTTTTTTTTTATATAAAACAACCCTGATATGGTTGACCCTCTACCCATGGGTCACTTTTTGCATGAAGGCTCCCTGAATCAGGGGATATGTATCCTGCATTTCTGTACAGTGCTGTGTGCAATGTTGTTAATGAATAATAAAAGTAACTTACAGCTGTCCTGCAAGACATACTGTACAGAGGTAAGAGACTCTGAGATACTATCATCTGAATCCACGTTAAACAGGCCACTGATATGGCCCAGTCTCACAATAGCCAGAATACATACAAAGATCATCATAGATTATAGGGACTGTTGCTTGATCATAGCTGGAGTGGCCCTGGAGATTCTTGTATTAAGGGACTGCAGATGGAATAGAGGAGAGTGGGGAAGGTGAAAGGTAGAAACCTCCTGCTTACATTTTAGAACCTTGATTGTAATTCAGATGCTTGTAACTGAGCAAATTAATGCTTTTGCCATACAAACATGTAGAAAAGGTGAGAGGACTAAAATGCTGCTGTAGTTTTTATTCACAAAATTGTCCCTGTAAATAAAGCTGTTTTTTCAAGTGCCAGTTTGTTTGTTTATCCTATCATATCATGCTGAAGGGCTGGAAATTATTAAAAGCAGTGCGTTCCTACTAACGGTGAACACATTGATGGGAATTTTTAGGAGGTGGACACCTGATAGCCAGCATATGTTCTATGCTGCTGAAATTTTGTCACAAAGCAGAGTTTTAATTTCAAGTCAAATTTGGAATCTTTGCCAAGATTTTACCTGGAAAATACATATAACGAAGAGATACTACTGAACACTTTTTAAAAAAATCATGTCCAAAAGTAAATTGTTTGATGTATTCCCTGAGCTACTTTCTTTACCTTTTGCTCTCGGAAATGTATCTGGGATTTTTCCTCAATAGATACATCATTTGAGGTTAGAGTGTTTTTTAATATAGAACTTTTTTTTAGAAACTTTTCATCTGTAATTCTATTTTTAGATTTAATGGTAAACCTGCTTTTAAAAAATTGCATATCAGATAAATGATATTTCAGGAACACTGTCCAAAGAGAGAGTACACTTATGCATATAGATTCTTGACTGAAGCCTTTATTCTTCTGATAGCTTAATGACTGATGTATAGATGTTCTATTCTTTCTGGGCCATCTTTGCTGGGAGAGTGGTTCCTCAGCCACTCTAAGAAAAATTCTGCCACCCGGGATGATCAGAAACCTAGCTTATACCAATGAAATGTAGTTACCCGCTGCCTGCTAGGAAAATGTGTGTTCGATTGATCAGTACCTGTGCTCTGAAGCCTCCAACTTCAGTTTCCCTCTGTGTGTATCTGAACTATAGCTCTGCCTCACACAAGTTCCTTTGAAATTGTTAATAGAATGGTGGATTTGCAAAATAGATAACATTATACTTCAGGGAGAGCCTCTACTACACAGCCAGCCATATGGAGTCTTCCTCAAGCAGCTAAGTGGAACCAGGGGTGGAATTTAGCAAATTAGAGGGCCAGCAAACAAATCCATCCATTTGTGTCTCATCCTTCAGTTGTGTTTACAACAAATGCTTAATAGAAGACTGCTTTCAGTCTCAGGTTGGAGCTGAGAAAAAGGATTATTTTGTGGTTAAAGAAGAGGTGGGAAAACTACAGCCCGCAGGCCACATCCGGCCCGTGGGACCATCTTGCCCGGCCCTTGAGCTCCCGGCCCCTCTCCTGCAGCCATGCCGCTGCAGGGGCAGCGCTCTGGGCGGTGGGGCTGTGCGCTCCTGCCGAGCAGAGTGTCAGTGTGTCTAGCTCCGGCCTGGCAGCATGGCTGCCAGACATGCTGCTCTGAGCAGCATGGTAAGGGGGCTGGGGGTTGGATAAGGGGCGGGGGGAGATTTTGGGGGGAGCAGTAAGGGGATAGGGAGCAGGGGGTGGTTGGATGGGTCGGAGGTTCTACGGGGGGGATGGATGGTCGGGGACAGGGAACAGGGGGTTGGATAGGCGGGAGGTCCCAGGGGGCCTGTCAGGGAGCGGGGGTGTGGATAGGGGTTGGGTGACTGGGAACAGGGGGGTTAGATGGGGGTTGGGGTGGGGGGTCCTGGGAGGGGCAGTTAGGGGAGAAAGAGCGGGGGGGTTGGGTGGGTCAGAGGTTCTGAGGGGGGCAGTCAGGGGGCGGGAAGTGGAAGGGGGCTGTTTGGGGAGGTACAGCCTTCCCTACCTGGCCCTCCATACAGTTTTGCAAGCCCAATGTGTCCCTCGGGCCAAAAAGTTTGCCCACCCCTGGGTTAAAGCATTTGTTGGGGACTCTGGAGATCTGGGTTCTGTTCCTGACTCTAGCCCAGGCATTCTGTGTCACTGTGGGCAAATAACTTGTTTGTACCTTAGTTCTCCATTTGTCAAATGGGGATATCACTGTCTATGCTTTTTGTGAAAATTAATTTATGTATACAAGATGATCAGATAGTATAGTGATAGGAGCTGTAGAAAAATTAAATTTAAAACAAACAGGACCCAAACATTTCCAGTCAGTCAATGCATCTGGGATTTGGGAGTGCATGTCAAACCAGAGCAGCAGTTTTGTTCCTGAGGGAGCGAAGTAACACGCACAACGTACAGTAGCCTTCCTTCCACCGTGATGGCATGCTGAGCTTTCAGACAGTAAAAAGAAGTGGCAAATTCCCACAGTCAACAATAACATTGAAGCCCCATAGACTCAGTTTTGCTCTGATTAGCTCCCCTTGCTGTTTGAGCAGCGATTCCTCTGGATAATACACCCTCTGGGGGTGTGTGTGATCAGAGGGAACACACACATGCACTATTAGTTCATTTAAAAAATAATGTGAATACTTAGCGTTCGTGTTAAGACATAGGACAAATGACAGTGACTAAATTAAATAATAAAATCCATTGCCCCTACACTGGAGAGGATACATATACAATGTTTATATATAATACTACTTTAAAAAAGGTTTTGCTGTAAAGTCACTGGGGCAACTGTGTTTTCTTCATTGGATGTTTGCATCTGGGATTCAGTTTCTCCTGGGATAAATCACCTTAAAACTCTAGCCTGTCCTCTGATAATACATTTAGAGAAAGCTAATTAGCAGTCTGTATATAGAAGCTGCTGAAATTGGCCATACGTTCTAGGTCTCAACGATAAAAAGAATATGATTAAAAAAATCAAAATATTACAGTGAGTAATGAAAATGAAAGTATTGCATTTGTTAACCTCACAGCTGTAGGTGGATGATTTAAATGCATTCCCATAACTTCCTTTTAAAACACTCTGGTATTTATCTTAAGGTTTGTGGTATTTTATAGCTCTGCTGTAAGAGATTTTCATGTTTGTTGTGACGAAGTGCTAAGAACCAACAGCTGAACCAGCACTCTGGTCACTGTAAATCCAATTAGTTCCCTGGAGAGGGCCCGAGAGAGGGAAGGAATGGCTAATTACTAGATCAGCCTGGGCTGGGGAGAGCTAAGGTGCTAATTAGCCAGTTGACTGCCAGAGTAGAAAAAGGAGCATAGGAAGGAAGCACAGGGCAGGGAAGTGGGGAGAGAGTGAGCACCAGTGCAAAGTTAAAGGGAGATCTCTGCATGGAGAGATCGCATCCCCTCTCTTATGGTTATATGACACTTTAAACAGACTTGCTACACAGGACTGTGAGAGGGTGGTGGTTGATAAAACATGAAATGCATAATGGTCGTTATAATCCAGAGGTGTCAGAGCCGTTTGTATGAGAAGATGGGAGTGAAGGGCTGTGCCCTGTCACAAATAAGGGCTTGTCCAGTATCTGCCTTATGCGTGCTGAGAAACTGACAGGGGAGTTGGTGCAAATGTTCTGCAGTCTGGGTGATGGAGGACATCATTGCAATGGCTAGTAGAAGGAGATGCAGAAGACACTGCAGGCCTTTCAGCAATCCCACCACCTGGAGAGACAGTCCTTGTTTGCCTGGCAGGCTGAGCAACAGAAAAGCCTACATGACTTTATTCGAGAGCAAGCTCTTATGCAACAACAGTTACTTCAAGGTGTGGTGAATCCTGCGATGGAGAATGGCAGTGTGGCACAGGCACTAGGCCTCTGTAAGATGGTCCCTACCCTGTGGATGACCCCTACACATTTTTGGTTATTTTTGAAAGTAGCTATCAGTGCAGCTTGGGACAAGGGAACCTGGGCCCTCTGGCTAGGGCCCTACTTGACAGGGGAAGCTCAAGTGGCCTACATGGCTGTGAGTGAGCATGGGACTATGTTGTGTTTAAGGTGGCCATCCTAGACCACATCCCAGACCACTGAAAAATACTAGTGAAAGTTTCAGGCCATTAAATGGATTGGGGGGTTATGGCCCCACCACTTTGCCCAGAAACTGATGGACTGGGCGACCTGCTGGTTGAGACTGGACCCTCAGATGGTGGATGAGCTCACGGATGCACTAACTGTAGAAGAGTTCCTGCAGAGTATCCCCAAGAACCAGGGTATGGGTTAGGGGGCATCAGCCGGTCACTCTAGACCCTACATTCAGACTCTCAGAAGAATTCGCTGAGGCGGACAACCCCATGAAAGAGGATTAATAGTTCAAAGAACCACATTTGGGGAGGAGGGTCAGGGAAACCAATGTGGGAAAGATCATAGAAAAGAAGAGGGAAGAATTTAGGGGGACTCGGGCTGCAACTCGGGGTATTGTCTGTTATTGGCATGGGCACCAAGGAGACACAAGAAAGAGATTTATATGGAATGTGGGTTTGCAAAATTCTGCAGTTGGGCAGAGACTCATGGGCATAGATGGAAAAAGAAGCTACCTACTGTTTCTGTAAATATGGGGAGGAGGTGTCAAAGGAGTCTAGTAGACAGTGCCTCAGCCTATGCATTAGTCAAGAAGGCATAAGTGAACCCCCACTGGATGCTCCCAGGAGCAAGACTGTGGCTTGGATCCATCCATGGGGATAAGAAACTCTGCCCTATGGCTGAGGTGCCCTTCTGGGTTTGTGGGAAGCTTAGATGGAAATGGGTTGTGTTTGTGGACATGTTTTCCCATCCCATTGTATTAGGCATTGACTGGAGCGCCTTCCCATTAGGGAAACAGACTCTGGGGTGGGACGGGAGTAAAACCCTTGGGAAAGGGAAAGGAAAAGCTACACATAAAGGAATTGGAACACATTAGACAAAGAAACACAAGCCAGAGGGAAAGTAAAGACAATGGAGGCCTCTTACAGAAGGGGCGAGGGAGAAGGAAGAAGAAAATACAGAATTAGCCTTGTGGGATAAGGAGAACTCAAACTTGACAAGGGTTGGGCAGTTATTGGAAGCCACATCACCCAAACAGTGGGAGGAGGGGCCCCACAAGCCATTTGGAGGCCTGGGGTAAGCTGAGACCCTGGGTAACCAGGAGGGTGAGTGTTACCAATGGGCTCTTGCACAAAACAAGGAGGGGGGGGCGAGAATGGAAAGTGTATCCCACTGGATTGCCCCGGGTGTAAAGACTTGTGGGCTGAGACTGGGAGTGATCCTAGGGTGACCAGACAGCAAATGTGAAAAATTGGGACAGGGGGTGGGAGAGGGTAATAGGAGCCTATATAAGAAAAAGACCTCAAAATCCCGACTGTCCCTATAAAATTGGGACATCTGGTCACCCTAAGTGACACCAACCCTCAAAAGTGATTTTTATGGGTGGACCCTATAAGGGAACCCTGGAGGACCACCTTGGGGGCAAAGAAGGACTCAAGGGGAACAGTACCTCTGGTAAAGGAGGAAGAGTCTGGGGAAGGAGAAACTTTTCCATTAGACAAGGGGAGGGGGTTAGTGTGTGACAGAATACTGAGAACCAGCAGCTGACCCTGCACTCTGGTCACTGTAAATCCAGTTAGTTTCCCTGGAGAGGGCCTGATTGAGAGAAGAGTAGCTAATTACTAGGTCAGCCTGGGCTGGGGAGAGCTAATGAGCTAATTAGCCCATTAACTGCAAGAGTAGAAAAGGAGCACAGGAAGGAAGTGGAAGCGGTGGAGAAGAGAAAGAAGGGGAGAGAGGCCAGCAGGGCCAGCATAAAGGAAAATCTGTGTATGGCTAGATCTCTTTCCTCTCCTATGATTGTCTGACACTGTAAATAGAATTGCTGCATGGGACTGTGTAAGAGGGTGGTTGATAAAACGCAAAGTACACAGCAATGGTTGCAGACTGAAGGTGTCAGAACTGGAGGTGTTATATGAGAGGATAGGAGTGCAGGGCTGTGTCCTGTTGCATTTGTATAGAACCCATATTAGGAAGGCAAAACTTATTTTGCACTTCCGTGATAGCTGGTTCATGTAAAAAGGTTCACAATAAATGTAGCCTGAATGGTATTGCTCCTCCTCTCTCAAAGGCAGCAGTACTCATCAGTCCATGTTCTCATCAGTATAGTAATCACGCTGTCGTTGCTTCCTCGCCCGTTTTTGCAGGTACTGCACATACCGCTGGATAATGCGTGAGGTATTTACAATGGTCTGAACTGCAACGGAGATCTGAGCAGGCTGCATGCTTGCCACACTATGGCGCCTGCACGGGTAATCCTGGAAAAAGGGCGCGAAACGTAGGAGAGCTGAGTGGCAGCGGAAGAAGTGCTGTTTGGTTCATGATTGCTGAAAAAAGGCAGGAAATGGTTGTCTTCTGTAGCTGTCACGGAGGCGGGAGCCCAGGACAGACAACATGGAGAATCTCGGTAGCGTGGCAAGAGCGGGAGAGCAGAGTTGGTGGCGGAAGATGTGCTGCTCAGTTCACAATGGCTTAGCAGAGTTGGCAGCAGAAGCGATTTATGAGGAAGAGAGAGAGTAGATACTTAGAGATTACATAGAAAGATGAGAGGAAACGCGAGGTAGATTCATAGTACCAGGAGAGAAGCGGTGCACTGTACTGCACCGTCTGCTGAAAGCAGTATGACATCTGCACGCCAAAAAGGCGCGAAATAATTGTCTGCCATAGCTTTCATGGAGGGAGGATCGACTGACGATGCACGCCCAGAAACACCTGCGAGAATGTTTTTACCCCATCATGCACTGGGAGCTTAACCCAGAATTCCAATGGGCAGTGGGGATTGCAGGAACTGTGGGATAGCTACCCACAGTGCACCACTCTGACATTCAGTGCTAGCCTTGGTTCTGTGGACACACTCCGCCGAATTCACATGCTTTAGTGGGGACACAGAAGACCGAATATATAAAATCGCTTCTGAAACTTTGAATAGAATAATTTTGAAATAATTTTGTACTGTAGATGTACCCTTAGGGATGTGGATATTCATAAATTCTAAGCCCAGAAGGGACCAATGTGACCATCTGTAGGACTGCCTGTATAACATAGGCCTGGCCCTGAATTCATTCCTGTTTAGATTTTTAACATATGCTCTAGTTCAATCTTGATTTAAAAATAATCCACCACACATTTTGGTAAATTGTTCCAATGGTTAATTAACCTCTCTGTAATGAAATAAAAAGGTATGCCTTATTTTCCATCTCACTTCAACTTCCAGCCCTTGGATCTTGTTGTACCTTTATCAGCTAGATTGAAGAGCCCTCAACTATCAAACTTCTGTTTTCCCTGTATTACTTATAGACTGTGATCAAACACCCCTTAACCTTCTCTTTAAACTAAACAGATTGAGTTCCTTGAGTCTTTAATTATAAAGACATGTTTTCCAATCCTTTAGCCATTCTCATGGCCTTTCTTTGAACCTTCTCTAGTTTATCAACACCCTTGAATTGTGTCGTTACAGTGTCCAGAGTATTCCGGTAGCAGTTGTACCAGTGCCAAATCATTTCTCCACTTCTACTTGATATTTCTCTGTGTATACATCCAAGGACTTTATTAGGTCTTTTATTTCTTGTTAATATGATTACCCCCCAGGTCCCCTAAGTCCTTTTCATAGTCATTCCTTCCCAGCAGGATTCAGGAAGGTCTGGCCTGGGGACGAATACCCCTTGCTAGAGCCAGAAATGATTCAGAAGGGGGCTTGAAATTCATTAGATGTCTCACCCCTTAGAGGCTAATGTGAAAAGTGGAACCTCCCAAGTAGGGTTCAGAGATCACACATTCTTAGGAATCTCAAATTCTTAGGAATCCCTTAATTTTGTCTGACAGCTGGAGGGGGATTGGTTTCTAATTTGCACGGTGCTTTTGGACAGAAAGGCACACTTTCTATCACCAAAATTTTCTGTTTGTGTTTTTGGCTAGTGGTCTAAGTCTTGTGGCTATTATGTTTAAAAGATGTCAGACTTTGTGTGTCAGTTTTCAGGTGCAAGTGCAAACAGTAGGGAGGTTGTTTGGGTATGAGATTAATTGGACCAGTGGATGTGAGAGTAGCGGGGAGAGGGAGTGAGGTGAGTGATAGGATCAGTTAGAAAAGAGAAGTGTGGTGTTCAGAAATCTTGGGGGAGGAGGAGGAGAAGGATAAGAGTGGAAGGGAAGAAAACGCAAGAGAAGATGCAGAGGGATCAGTTACAGGAAAGGACAGAGAAAGTGGAGTGAAGCCAGGGTAAGAAGGTCCAACAGCAGCAAGAAAGAAGTTGGAAGCTCCATTTTTATCAACTGTCTATTTAATGTTACCATTAAACATAGTGTATAAGAAACAGTACAAAACAACTGTTATTCCTTTAAATTGCAGGAAGTCTGGGGGGCATAGTTTATTTTTCACTCTGTTGAGTGAGATTAGCACTTGTGCTAGTAAATAATTGATCAATTTTATGAGCTATGGTATGTATTAGTTTGTTACCAGGTTTACCTCAGTACTTTACTTCCCACACAACTGGCTGTTTGCTGAGAATGTAATGTTGTTGCTACTTTACTACAACAGATCGTTAGAAAAAAGCGGAGGACCTGGATTTTCACGCATGTTAGATTGGTGATGTTTAGAAAACTTATTTAAAAATAGATGGATTCAGGCAGTTAGAGCAGCAATTGATTACCTCACAAATCTCTTGGAAGTGGATGTAATTTACAAATCAAACCAACCATGATTAGGGCCCTACCAAATTCAGGGTCCATTATGGTCAATTTCATGGCCATAGGATTTGAAAATTGGTAAATTTAACATTTTCAGAGGTTTAAATCTGAAATTTCATGTGTTGTAACCATGGGGGTCCTGACTCAAAAGGGAATTGGGGGAAGGGGGTTGCAAACCTGTTGTAGGGGGGTCATGGGATAGCATAGAAGTGAGGGTGGCAGCCTTCAGAATCCAGCAACCACAGAGCTTCCTGCAGCCTCAGGAGGTTCCTGGAGATGAAGATGGGTCTGATTTCTCCCTCTGCCCCAGAGCAGCTGTGCAGGGGATGGACAAGTCCTGTCCCTTCCCAACTCAGTCAGAGCTAGGAGCCCCCTTTGCTGGGGTGCTCCTAGGAACAAGAGGACATGGGATTTCATGGGGAAGGGCGTATTTCATGGTCTATGATGTGTTTTTCACGGCCGTGAAATTGGTAAGGCCCTAGGGTGACCAGCTGTCCCGATTTCATTGGGACAGTCCTGATATTTGGGGCTTTTTTCTTATATAGACACCTATTACACCCCACCCCCTGTCCTGATTTTTCACACTTGCTATCTGGTCACCCTATAAGGTCCTAACCATGATCCTTAAGGTGATGGTTGTAGTAGGCTGTAAATGGAGGCTTCTCTAATTTGTTGGGCTGTTTGTTGGGCTCTTAATTTGTTTATTAAAAAGTCTGTGTTAGAAGGATGGAATATTTTATCAGGAAGACAGTATTAGGTGCTTATCGACTGCTAAGATGAAGATAATAAATTTGACACACGTGGTCCTTGGCATCATAGCATTGTCTCTTCAGCCAGGAAGACAGGATTTGGAAACCTCAAGAATAAAGTCAACATCAGCCTTTGCTTGACTAGAAAGGGTCACTACAGAGAATTGGAAAGTTCACTCTGCTTTGAGGTGGTAGAGTAGGGAAGGAGAAGGTCCTGTTTCTGCAAAGCTTTAATTGAGCTGGTGTGGAGAGGAAAAGAGAGAGAGGAGTCAGTGTGTGCCTTTTTGCTTCTTTATAGTGTATAAAGACACCCTGAAAAGCTTTCTTCCAATGTATTCCTGCTTTTCTCTTAAACTGAAAATTCAGGTCCTGTCTAGCCTGGAAAACTCAATAATTGGAGAATCAGCTAAATGATGCCCTCACAAGATTTGAGAGAGAGAGAATGATGAATAGATGAGAGGGACATTTTTTTTGTTAAGTCTTTAACTTCAGTGACTAACACTTTAGTGTGAGGAAGACTTTAAGTATTCAAACTCCCACTTCATTAAAGGTTCAGAGCTAACAATATTACGTATTCATCAACTCCTCCAAAACCAAGTAAGTCGTGAATTGGCATTCTTGATATTTCTGAAGTTTGAAAAATGCAAATAAAGAAAAAAAAATGGTGGTTAGTTTCTTGGGGGCAGGGACCATCTTTACATTCTCTGTTTGTACAGTGCCTAGCACAATGGGGTACTAGTCCATGACTGTAGCCCCTAGGCGCTACAGTAACACAAATAATAAGCCTCTTGGGCTACCTTTATACCTTATAAATAAGCATGTTTTTCTTAAAATATATCACTACCGTTTCTGGCTAGGGTAGTTACTGCAAGTGCCTTTCAGATAATTCAGAGGGTGTAAATACAGTGATGCATCTGGCACTTTCCAGACCAAGAGCATTGCCTTCTGGAAACAAATGTCTGTACTGCTTCTCCTATCTGGGAGTTATCTGGTGGAAGCACCATGTATTTCTTATGCTGTTATGGCAGATGGTTATCATACCTTGGTATTGCAGAGATTTTATCTATTCCCTAACTATTTCTCTCACATTTAGGCCTGATCTATAGTAGGAAATTAGGCTGGCATAACTACATCACTCATGGGCGTGAAAAATCCATATGTCTGAGCAACGCAGTTAAGCAGACCTAAATCTTGGTGTAGACAGTGCTAGCTACTGCCTCTTTGGGAGATAGATTACCTATGCTGATGGGAGAACCTCTCCAATCGGTGTAGGTAGTGTCTTCACCGAAGCGTCACAGTGGCGCCGCTGCAGCATTTTGAGTGTAGACAAACACTTATAGTAATGTACAAATCTAGGGGGTCATATTGTCTTGCATGCACCAATTTACAATTAACTCCATTAATTTAAATGACATGACTTATGAGTTACACTGGGTGTTTCTACTTTTGAATTACTTTTCAGTTGAAATGAAAAACTGTCTTGAAAACAGTAATTTTGCTGTATGTGGTGTTGTTGGGACTTGGAACATGCATCTTTAATTATTGTGGTGCCTTCAGTTAACCTTTAAATGTCTTTGTAATCTGCTATGGCACAGTGACATCACTATTTTAATTTTATGGAGTAAAATGAAGTTGCGGTTTGGTAGTTCTTGTTTTTATATCACAAGATGCCCGACGTTGGTACTTTTTTTTTTTTTTTTTTTAGTATATGAACAGATATTTTACACTTATTGTATATTCCTTCTGAGAATTGCTTAAGTGCTTTACAAACTTAAATCAAACCTTACAACTTTCCTGTAGGTAAGGAGATGTCTTTTATACCTGTTTTACAGATTGGTAAACTGAGGCCCAGAAAGGTTAAGGGATCACTCAATAAATCATGGGGTTGGACTTGTTGACTTCTCAAGACCCCTTCCAACCCTTACATTTCTATGATTTTAGAATAGGGGCGGGCAAACTTTCTGGCCTGAGGGCTGCATCTGGTTTCCAAAATTGTATGGAGGGCCGGTTAGAGGAGCCTGTGCCTCCCCAAACAGCCAGGCATGGCCCCGCCCCCTATCTGACCCCCACCCAGCTTCTAGCCCCCTGACGCCCCCCCGCTCCCTGTCCCATCCAATTCTCCTTGTTCCCTGACTGCCACCCCAAATTCCCCTGCCCTCTATCCAACCCCCCCTGCTCTCTGCCCCTCTACCATGCTGCCTGGAGCACCAGTGGCTGGCAGCGCTACAGCTGTGCCGCCCAGAGCACCAGGACAGGCAGCCGTGCCGCCCGGCTGGAGCCAGCCACGCCACCACGCCGCACAGAGCACCGGGTCAGGCTGCAGCTCTGCAGCTGCGCTGCCCCAGGAGCTCGCAATGCTCTGGGCAGCGGGGTGAGCTGAGGCTGCGTGGGAGGGGAAAAGCAGGGGAGGGGCTGGGGGTGAGCCCCCTGGGGTAGTAGCTCAGGGGCTGGGTAGGAGGGTTCCGCGGGCCAGATGTGACCCGTGGGCCATAGTTTGCCTGCCTCTGTTCTAGAATCACCCCTTTTCAAGGTCAGCTGGAAGAAGGATTAGTAGTGTTGCATAGCTATGGCAAATAAACTGCATATAGTTTTGTAGGATTAAAAACATTTTAGGCTCATCTGAATTAATAACTATTTAAAACGAAATTTAAATATTCAGTAACCAAAAAGGAAATAAATCTTATGTCATGAAGGATGCTTGACTGTAATATTCATGTATACTTTAAAACAGTGGTCAAAAATGTCTTTAGCTATAACTGTGTTGGATTTTAGGTAGACCAGATGAATATTAGGTGACATTTATCACAACTGACAAACTGTGAAAGCATAAAATCTGAACTAATGAACCCAAAGTACCAGGTTGTGAACCCTGTTCTCACTCTGGGGAGCAGCTACTTGTGAGTAGCTTCAGGGCGGTCCATGGATCTACTCATGTGAGTAAGGGGATCATAATCTGACCCAAAGTGTGTACTGACGAGTAAGCCATAACAATTTGATACACAGAATACAAAATAAAAGAACAGGTTCTATAAGACTATGAGTAGTGTATTTCCATGAAGAAGAAACCAAATTGTGCAGTGGGGTGCTTCCATGAAGGAACTTAAAGTATGCTTTAAAGTTACTATATTATTTTTTTTAAATGGTTCTTAGTTAATGTGTAGCTCGGCAGTAAACCACGGTCTGTTTTGCCATTTCCAAACAATCTTTTTGATCTGTGTGGTTTTTTTTTTATTACTCTTGTTGTTGTTAATACTATGAGCATAATTCGGTGACTGTTTAATGAGAATTTGGGACTCTCAGGTCCTTGCAGAATTGAGCACCATATCTTGTAAATAGTTATTTAACATGCCTCAAGAATAAGATGTGCCCCATATCTTGGACTGTTGTATGTATTTGGATGGAATAAAGGACACACAGAGTCAAATGTGTTACCATGACACTAAAACTGTCCATCTTCAAAGAGTTTTAAACAAGGTTTGGTATACAGAGACAACAGCCTGCTTAGTACCATGGCAAACACACCATTAAAAATCCTTTAAACCTTTTTTAAAGATACAGAAAAGAAAGAAAAACAGGTAAAGCATTTGAAATGTAAGATAATAATTCTTTCATTTTAACAACATCCCTTGTTCCCTTTCCCTTTAGCTGAAGAGAGTCTTTAAAGGAAAAAAAAACAAACAAAAAAATCCCAAACCCATTGTTAGACAGTCTCATAGATGGAATCAAAGATAACTGTCCTTTTTGGGGAAAAGAGGAAGTTAGTTGAGATGGGCTAGAGCTGTCATTGCTGCTGTTAAAATTCAGTTTCATTTTCTAAAAGGCAAAACAAGACACAGACATAGAAGTGGAAAGAAAAGAACAGTAAAGCTAGAAAATGTAGCTTCTGTCTCTGGTGTTGACTTTTGCTTGCAGTCTCACTGCTGGAAAAACACAGGCCCAATGTTACCCAGGGTTTTCAGAACCCAAAGCAGTGGTAACTTTACTGTTTCTCTCCAGGCAGTGTCAGGAATAAACCAATGAGGACACAGCGCTTCCGTCTGATATATGATTGATACAAACCAGAGTGCTTTTATCTAAAATGTCTTTTTATTAGATCTTAAGCACACACACACACATGCGGTCCCACTAGGTTCAGAGCATCCCCAAACATTTACATTTACCTAAAATTAAGAGATGGGTTAGAGTAATCAGCAGCCAGGCTTCAAGGGGGGCCCTCCTTCCATCTAGCTACTGGGGTACTGAGGTGTCAGATCCACACCCAAAGAAAGCTTCCTCGGACTGCTCTAAAGCAAATTCTTTTGTCTAAACTTTTATAGCACATAACCTATAATGACTCCTAGTGGGTCACCATAGTAACCCTTAATGGGTCACCAATTCTTGTAGTTTCAGCAAAACTACTAATTTTCTCTTGACTAGTCATAACAATAAAACCTACATATCAAAGGTGTTAGAGGTGCTTAAAACCAAGGTTGGGTGTCCAAACATTCCTTCTATTTCCAAGTACATTCACTACTTATCCCATCCTCCCATTCTGATAGCAGAACTGCAAACATGCTGTTGTATGGCCTTGTCTCTCAGTGTCCTAAAACTATTTCTAGCTATGTGATGTTTGGGTTTTAGCTGGCAGTGGCAGAACACACAAGGTGACTGCAGTGCTGTCATGTTCTGGGGTAACACGCAGGAATATCAGATTCAGGGGCTACATCAGCACATGGTTTTATCAGTCACTTTGAGACCTGACAAACCTGTATGAACATTGGGCTGTTGATGGCATTGCTTTTAGATGTGTCTCTGGTCACAGGTTCACAGCAGTGCTGCAAACTACACACACTTGGCTGGCTAAACAAGATTCCTATTCCTCTCTTTTTCCATCTCATAAGAAAGAGAAGAAACAAGGTGGGGAAGGAAAAGAACACGCACACAGGGGGGATGAGAGAAAGTCTCACATCCCAGGTGGTGTTTGGGATTTAGCCAAAGTTGGTGGATGTGGCGATGTCATCTGGCTCCCTTCTCTGGCCTGGTATGGTCATGACATCATTCAGAAGTAGGATGAAGGTCCAGGGTCCCAGGAGATCGTGGGGGTGGGAGCCGTGATGGTGAAGCTCACTCCTTTCCCTTCTCTCTTCTTTCAGTTAGCCAGCATTGTGGTAGCAAACTCCGCCCCCCCAAAGTCTCTGTTTGAGGACCCAAAGCGGAAGCAAGGGAAGGAATAGCTTGTCCTCTCATTATTTTGTCCATCAATTAGGCCTATTTCTGATGCATCAATTTTTGGTTCACTGATTTCCGGTTCTCTGATTTTCTTGCTTTACTAAACATGATCTTAACCCAGTCCAATAGGCTTTGTTGTTTGGACTGATTCAGTCTCTTTCTCACTTTTGTGCCTTTTCCTGTCAACATTTGTTGTTCTAGGTTATTGTGACATCTTATGAATTTATACTCCCTTTTTACATTTGAGCTTTCAGTTAGGGTAAATTTGAGGTCCTGTTGTAATAATTGGGCCCACAACATTTAAAAATTCTTACAAACGAAATGCACATCATTTAAACCAGCTGTTTTAGCCAGCCAGTTCAGAACATGAGTCACAGAATTTAGATAAACATCATTGTGACTGATGTTCCTTTATAAGTACTAGATATTTTATTGCTTTGTGACATAAGGGCATGCCTGTCCCTAATTGTTAATGAAAACTTTGAAGAAAAATCGCAGCAAATGGAAGTACTTATAAGACAGTAAAAAAACATTAAGGTATGCTAGATCTGAACTGTTAAATACCAGTGCTTAATAAAATTAATTCTACTGTCCAGTATTCATGCTTTAAGGCAAAGATGAAATCTTTTCTTTTCTTTTTTTTTAAAAGAGAAAAAGGCAGTGTGTGTTACACAGTATGTATCTAAATGGCAAGTAAGCACTTCATGCATTTTAAAATGTTTTTAGAAAATAAATGAAGGGAAACAGGACTAATAGTATATGGATCCAAGCTTAATTTTTTGTGTGGGAACTTTGATTGCTATGAAGTTTATTAATTTGCAAGACTGTGTTTATATAAAGATTTTGAGTAGACTGTGGGGAGGGATAGTTCAGTGGTTTGAGCATTGGCTTGCTAACTCCAGGGCGTGAGTTCAATCCTTGAGGGGGCCATTTAGGGATCTGGGACAAAAATCTGGGGATTGGTCCTGCTTTGAGCAGGGGGTTGGACTGGATGACCTTCTGAGGTCCCTTCCAACCCTGATATTCTATGATTGCTTCACTGGTTTGGGATCACATTCTCACATCTTGGTGCTTTTCTCACATATTTCCCCAGTTTCCTGGTATTCGTTATGCTGGGACTGAAGATGTGTAATGCATAATGTTCCGTCATCCATCCATTTGCTACTAGTATCATTTGGGTAGGTTTGAACAACGTGGTAGAAACACCAGTGCCTTGTCTACATCTCTGCTGTCACTGTTGCACTGCATCAGCAGAAGCATTAGTGATATGAAATGGTGTCAGTTTTGTCTCCAAAAAGGCTAGTGCAGACAGTCATGACATCATGCACAGAGTCAGTAGTTAACACTGTATGGCTGTGTTGTCTTCACTAAAAAAAAAAAGGCATGTCTTTACTTTGAGATAGCCAACTTGTTGGAAAATCCTACTGGCAACAAGGTGCTATAATTCTTATCCAAGTAGCTACAAAGGAATAAACCTCAGGTGGGATGGGTGGAGGGTATAGAGTTTATCTCTACTAACCATATTAAGTTAATAACTACTTGTGCCTTGTCTTCACTAGGACCTTATATTGAGAGAAACAATTCAATGTAACCATTTTCCCCTCCCCCACCTTTTTTTTTTTTTTGTCATTGAAGACAAAAGGTAACAAGTTAAACTACTTGGCAGGTTTAAAAGAATTCCAATTTCCTCCCCTGATTTAATCACCATGTTGACCTAAGCAGGCATAAATGTGCTAACCATTTGAACTTGCAGAGATCAAAGAGAGTGACAGCTGAATTGCGACATTTTGCTGAGTCCTCTTTTGAGGAATGGAGGCAGAGGCTGGTGATATTGTGCAGTGCTGTGCTGATGTGGGGGCGGATGACTGAGAGACTTGTAACTTGGACCTTGAGTCTTTTTTTGTGCATTTCATAATGTGGAAACTTTACAGGATGTTCTAGTTACTGAATTCCAGATTGTGGGAGGCAGCTGTGGTTTTTAATTCATAGGTGAGGCCAGGGCTGGCTCCAGGGGTTTTGCCGCCCCAAGCAGCCCCCTCCCCCCCCAAAAAGCCGCAGTTGCGATCTGCGGCAATTCAGTGGGAGGTCCTTTGCGCCGACCGGGAGTGAGGGACCCTCCGCCGAATATCTGGACCTGCCGCCCCTTTCCGGAGTGGCTGCCCCAAGCACCTGCTTGCTAAGCAGGTGCCTGCAGCCGGCCCTGGGTGAGGCTTTATTAGGGAAAGAGATAAGATGCATTTTGGCATCTGTAGATTAATGAGGGTAAAGTCCTAAACAGAGGAAGTCCCACAGTCATGCTGTTTTTCTTTCCTCACACATTGTTCCTCCTGAATGCTGCCTTGTTGTGTTCAGTAGTTTAAAGTAACAGAAGGATTTCATCTTAGAATGTTTATTTTTATGAATTTCTTCAATTTTTGGAACACATCAAGACCATCTGATTGTTTCTTCCTTCTCTGTTCATTACTAAAAATCTTTGTAATCCTAGATTATTTTTAATCAGCAACAGCTGAGGATACTACCTAATAAAATGTAATTTGGCCAAGTAATCTATGCAATATTTCTGACAATCTGTGTATGTGTGAAAAGCCTCTCTTGGCAACCAGCCTGAAAATTGCTATACAACACTAGAAAAGTGATCATGTTTGTGACTGGTGAGCAGCCAATTTGTCTCCTTGGCAACACGGATGTCTAGACATGGCACTTGTGAACTATTGGTAAATCTTTTAAGTCTTAACCTGACAAAGATTTATATTCTATTAGAACTTCTTTGCTTGCGTTATAAAATGTTTCATATTCATGGACAAATTTTGAATACTGACTCTTCCAAATGCCAATTGTTTCATTAGCTTAATCCACTGAATATTCCTCTGTTTGTTATTCATGACTTACTAAGACATATTTACTCCCAGTTAACTGTCATTCATTGACGTGACTGATCAAAGGCTGGTTTCCTTTTCTTTATTGTTCAGATCACATTTTCTTGTGTAGTCTGATTTTTTTAATGAATTTGTTGGGTTGCAAAACTAAAATATTTTTAAAGAAATCTTAATTTTTTGTAATCCATTTTCTTTTGGTAAACATTGTTTTTTCCCCTCCCATATTTGTAACACAGAAGCCAGTGCAGCTCCCATGTATTAACACCAGCATTGCTGATATCAGAAATAAAAATTAATCTGTAAACAGTGTCCATTATTTCTGCAAAGCAGGCAAGGGACATACACACTTATTGATTTTATGGCGTTCAATGAAAAAGCTTTCAAATGAGAGAGAAATCGTGTCACTGAAAACGCTGAACTAAAATTTTCACTTGGAAGGATGTTTTCTCTTGGCTTCCTCTTAAGATTTTATTGAAAGATCAGAGATGAGAATAGAAAGTGTGGGGTGAGAGGTTGCCATTGAATTGTTTCATTCTGTGGGAATTTGAAAATGTGAAAAATAGAGCTTGAACTGGTTCTGCTCTGAAAATAACTACATAAAAGTGACACTGGTGGGTCCAATGTTTGTCTCAGTGATTTCCCAGTCAGATATGATTAGTTTCCAAGAGATATTTTCTCTAACTGGTAGCCCTAAAAACTCAACCTGACTCAGTCAAGCTAGATTCTGTGTGTGACATTTTACTCCATATTCTTTATGAAAATATCCTTGTGATAGGAATATGTAATAACTAAGATGTACTTTATGCAAGATCAGCAAAGAGTCTTGTGGCACCTTATAGACTAACAGACGTTTTGGAGCATGAGCTTTCGTGGGTGAATACCCACTTCGTCGGATGCAGCAAGATAACTCTTGTAATGTATAATTGGAAAGGTTATAATTTACTGAATGTGATTATCCAATTTGTATGCATGTATCATTTCTGTACAGTAACTCCTCACTTAAAGCCATCCTGGTTAACGTTGTTTCATTGCTGATCAATTAGAGAACATGCTCATTTAAAGTTGCACAATGCTCCCTTATAATGTTGTTTGGCAGCCGCCTGCTTTGTCCACTGCTTGCAGAAAGAGCAGCCCATTGCAGCTAGCTGGTGGGGGCTTGGAATGAGGGTGGACCAGCAGCCCCCTTATCAGCTCCCCGTTCCCCGTGCAGCAGCCACCCAGTAGACTATCAATTTCTGGGCAGTTCAGTTGTACCTCCCCCCACTGCCATATGTTGCTCCTGCCCTCTGCCTTGGAGCTGCTCCCGGGAGCCTCCTGCTTGCTGTGCAGGGGGGACGAAGAGGAGGGCTAATGTCAGGGTGTGCCCTGCCCCCCACTTACCCTATCTTTATAGAGCGGGGGGGACAAGACAGTGCTCAGGACAGAGGGAGCTTGCTGGCAGCAGCTGCTGTCTCAACTTGCTGATCTACTTAAAAATACAATGTACTTAGAGTGGGGTCAGCATACTTAAAGGGGCAATGCGCCCCCCCCCACACACACACTGTCTCTGTCTGCCATGCTGTCTCCCCTCCCTCCATTTGTGCTGTCTTGTAGAGTGTGAGGCTACATTAACAACGTGTTAACCCTTGAGGGCTCAGCCAAGTGCTAGTTCATCATTTAGCAGTAAGGCATTCCCTGGGAAATATCCCTCCCTCTTCCACCCTCTGATTTCACCACCTCAACCAAGCTTCACAATCATCATTGCTGTGTACAATATTAAATTGTTTAAAACCTATACTTTCTCTGTGTGCGCGTGTGTGTGTGCGTGTGTGTCTTTTGTCTGGTGAAAAAAAATTGCCTGGAACCTAACCCCCCCCCCCATTTACATTAATTCTTATGGGGATATTGGATTCGCTTAACATTATTTCGCTTAAAGTTGCATTTTTCAGGAACATAACTACAACATTAAGCGAGGAGTTACTGTATCTGAAATTAGGAATATTGACTATGTATCTATATTTCAACTATGTTACTTTGGGTGATGCCCCTCTGCTAACACTTCAGGTACAACAATGAAAAAGCCCGACAGTGCTGATGGCCCATCAACAAGAGACAATGGACTGTAAAAGAGCTTAGTGTTCCTGTGAATGTGTGGGTCAGCCTGTGAAGAATGACTACAGGGGTCCTACAGAGACCTGTGACCATGTCACCTGATACTGGAACCCATCTTGAATTCTGTACTTTTCCATGAGAAGCTGCGTGGGGGGCGGGGAGGTCAAACTAGGAAATAGACTCCTGCCTTATGCAAATCCTATTTAAGAGTGAGGAGTGAGGTAATCCAGGTTGTCAGTTCTCCCCTGCTACCCCACCCAAGATGACTGCTGGAAACACCTAAGACTGAACTGGAGGAAAGAACTGGACCCAGACTGGAAGGGCGTCTGGCCTGTGAAGAAGATGATTAGAACCACATTTAGGGTGATAACTTGTATGTAACCAGTTTCTTTAGTGTATTAAGCTTAGTTTGTGTGATCTGTTATATTTTCATGTTTGATGTAATAAACGCCAAGTAGCACTGAAGGGATTCTGGGGATGGTGGTATTGATATGGCTGGAGCTCCGAAGGAGATGGTGATTTTAGCAATGATGTTTTGGGGAGCCTGGGTGGAGGGGGAAGAGGTGGAAAGCCAGGAGATCCGAGATTAAAAGGTTGCAGTGATGAAGGTCAGAAAAGGGCAAGCTGTGTGCAAAGGTTAAAGCAGTGGGATTAGTGAAGAATGAGGACATTTTCTGAGTGAGATTAAGAAGTGGCAAATGAACAGACTGAATACAGGGGATGGGGAATGGAGAGACGTTGTGAGCGTGGGATTTGGGAAGGCTAATGGGATTGTCAGTAGTATAAGAGAAGGCAGCTGATGTAGAGAAAACATTATGTGCAGTTTTTTCAAAGATGACTGATTTGAGATGGCATTGGGGCATGCAGAACGTCCAAGAGACTATTGAAAATGCAGAACTCCATGTCGGAGATGAAGTTAGCTATTGGATAGATTATTTTTTTTGGAGGGGGAGGAAGTTATTGTCAGAGAATGATTTCCATTAAACTTTCTCCCTGTAACAATGAATTGCATAAAGCTTTTTTGAAAAGATGGTTCTGAATTATGGGGCTATCATTCAGTCTCTGGGGATTTCAAAACTACTGGAGCTTTGCTCTCACTGTTTTGTCCTCACTAGATTCATATTCAAGTCTTATCGATTCCTATTAGTTCTGTCTAAAGTTTCCCCAGGCCCAGTGGATAAGGGTCCATACGGCTGAACTTTTCTGTTTTAAGAGACTTCTGCATCCATATAAGTAGATTTTTTTTGGGTGTATATGTGGTGTATAATCAAGCAGAGCGCCAACCAGAAATATTTAATATTTAACATCCATAGTCAGTGGTAAGAGCTGCATGAGGATTTCTCAGAGGTCCTTATAGAGGATTTGGGGGAGGAGGAGTCCAGTTGTTGTTGTTGGGACTGTAGAGCAAAATAGTGGTACGGTCTGAAGCTCATAAACCAAATCTTGCCTATTTGCGATGCTAACAAGTAGGAGCAGCACCTCCTGAGATAACTGCCAATGCTTGTAGACACAGCATAATAATCCTAAAAGGGTTCAATAAAAAAAATACAAACAAATGGTTCATATAAAGAAGCACTTACCACAACATTGATTTCTTTAGTAATTAGAGGTCAGAGAAAAGTCAGAGAAGAGCTTTTTCAACTGCACTTAGAGGAAGAGTTAAGGTACAGAGTATATATCAGAGAGACATGAGTGTGGTAGAGCAATCTTGACTGCTTCCAATTTATTTCTTAAACAGACTTCTTGTAAGTGAAGGAAAATACATTGTTTATGACCTTTAATTGAAGGAATAAGACTGCAATGAGTTGGTCTTAAACTCTGTCTTTTTAAAGATTGTGGAATCTACAAAAGCCTCATTAAGTGTGTAATGCAAGCCGAACTAACACTTAACTTTGGGGACATTTAAAATGGGACTGTGGACAGGGTGAGTTGATTAAAATAATAATTTAAATCAGCAAGCAGGAAAGCTTAATTTAAATAATTGATTTTAATCTTTTTGCATTTGTACTTTAATTCTTTTCCAAAGAGAGGTTACCAACCAAGGAGAATAAACCATTAAAAAGGTGCTGATTTGCAGCTAAATATAACTTTGGTGCTTCTTTTTGCTAACCAGGAGGATATATTATATCCATACAAATATACTTCGTAAGTTAGGCTACATACTTATTTATTTTTCATACTCTTAATTTTTATATTTATTATAGTAGAAAATGATGAGTGATGAATTTCTTATTATATTAATTTTTTACTTATGATTTCTGTCAAGCTCTATTTAGAAAAATTCAAATTCAATTAAAATGCACAAAACAGCGTTTAAAATTTTTTTAGTTCAGTAAAACTACTTTAAATGTGCTGGATACATAAGAAAAAGTAGTTTATCAAAACATGTTTTGCATTGAAAACTGTTTAAACAAAGGAAGTATTATGTGTAGTTGAGGAATTGAACTGATTGTTTCTGTCCTTTTAAGACTTTAGTACTAGTAGATCTTATACTCTCTCACCTAGTTTTATGCATAGATTGAAAGAGGGAAACAACTTTTTTTTTTTTAACACTCCCATTGGTTTTGTAACTTTGAATAAACTAGTCATTCCACTGAACTAGTGGAATAAACTGAAATGAGAAAATATTCTCTGCATCTGCAGAAGAGGCTACTGGTGTGTAGAAGGTGACTAATCACCAGTACTGCTGCCTAGTGATCGGCAGGATCATGGCAGGTCATCTCCCCTTTGCAAATATAGTCCTGTTCTTCAGTGCCCTTCCATGGGATTTCTAGTCTTTCCCTTTAGCACAGGGGTATTGGGGTTTGGACCCTTGAACTGTCCAGGTGTTCTCCAGCTGGGTTCTCCACTGAGATGAAGGCTTGTGCTGTTGTCACATCGTGGAGTGGGGAGAGGAGTCTGGGCCCATCCTCTCCATTGGCCTCTGGTTCAGGGATCAATGGTGGGCAGCTATGCTCTGCACCTTAGAGTAGTAAGTAGCTTCCCCCTGGACCACCTCATACCCAAGTCTCCTTTTTCCCATAGTGTAAATCAGAGACTCTCAAACGGGCTGACCTGCACAATTGGTCACCTGCCTCTCCTTTATAGGTTTGCTCAGGTCTGCCTTGTCAGGTCTCAGGCAAGGCGCTCCTGAGCAGCAGTCTGGTCCCTTCCACTGCCGCTGAGCTGCTCTGCTTCCCCTTTTAAGTCTCCCCTCTAGTTTGTGCAGGCTTTGCAGGTGTGGTTGTGGGTGGCCACCTGGGCCCAGAGCAGTTCCTTAACTCCTTGTTTTACAGTGTAGGATTTTTACACCCCATCATATGTTGTGAAAATCTGGTTGAGCAACAAATTCTGGTTCCAGGTGACTTCTACCTGTTTGGTGGTTTGACTTTTTAAAAAACTTAACAGCAAATATGTATTGCTAAATATTATTTATTTAAATTATTTTAATAGATTATAGTAAGTTTAAGTATTAACATATGTTATCATAATTTGAAATTTAAATTGGTTTAGTTTACAAAAAATATCTGGAGTTCATTTTTTTAAATCATCTTCTTATTTTATCCACCCTGCAGTGAGAGCACATGAATGGGTGGGATGCCCAGTGGTGCAGAAGACATGCTATGTGGTTTCTGAGATCCCATTATTAAAAACATCTTTACTCAGTTCAGTCTCAGATGTAAAAGGACACTCTCAGGTCAAATTTATTCCCACATCTGTTTGTAAAACAAGTTTTATAGAACTTAACAATAGAAATGCTTCTGCAATTTTTTTTGTTTAATAGACAGTTAATTTAATCACACTTCTGTCTGAAAACTGTTTATTTTGTCTGATAAGCTGATGTATGCTGAGTTTCCCATGTTTATGTAGTTCTTCCCCACACTGTTGCTGAAAGCCTGTAGTATGGACGGAGTTAAAATATTTTGCTACTAGGTCAATAACATGGTTAGTCTGATGTTTTCACAGAGTGCTTGCTGCTGATGAGAGGTGAAAGAAATCAGGCTTATTATAACTATATTTTATTGTTAGAAATGTTCCTCTAATTCTTAAATATCTTGCCCTCTTATTTTTATTTCATAGGTGTTGGTGTCAAAATACCTTGTTGTGCTGCAGTTTTTAGACATCATATGTGGAATAAAACTTCATTAAAAGAATATTAAGTTTGCACAGTCAAGCACCCAAAAGATAGGAAATACCACAATGAAGGTTACCTGTGCACATTTAATTTGGCCCCCTTGTGATAGTCACTTCGTGATCATATACTATTTTTTTCCACAGTCTTTCAGTTCTCAGGATGGACTCTGCCCATTGAATGGACAGCTATTCAGTGTTTCTTTTTACACTGTCGATTTTTGGTCTCATGGCATGTTTATTGTACACCAAGGCAGGATTTGGATGACTGCAGAATTATTTGTTTCTTCATTGGTTCATTGCTGTAATACCTTCATAACATCCCCTGTGGTAGGAGGTGATAAACCCGTGCTTTATGGATAGGGAACTGAGGCGCAGAAAAATTAAGACCAAAAGTATCTCCTATCCAATAATTGTAGGTGCCCAAGTTGAGACACTTAGAATCTGATTTTTTTTTCAAAGTATGTAGCATTATGTAGCACTTTGTTTGTTGACTTGCAGCTTTGAGTGCTCAGCACTTCTCTAAATCAGACCCTAGAGTCTCTAGTCAGGAAATGAGGAACATGCAGTTAGTGATCACTTGTGAAAAGTTTGGTTTGTGTGAGTTGGTTTAAGGAACTCTGTGGCAGAGGCAGGGGTAGAGTTGAGTTCTCTAGGTCACTACTCGATTGCCTTAACCACAAGACTATCCTTTCTCATTCTGAAATCCCCTGCCTCATTCACTATGCACCTTCCTTCTGCTGCAACAAATGAAACGGGAACTCTACGGACAACAGTCCTTCACTACACAGTCTAATTCTTCCCCAAGCAGCTATATCCTGTGCACTGATGGAGGATGGGGACCTGGGGAAAAATAATATGAGAATATGTAATTAAAGGGTGTATCACAATGCATACACACAAGGAGGGTGAATTAAGGTTGATCAGGATAGCTGAAAGCTCATAACAGATAAAAAGTACACCCCTTGCTGCCTAACAGGCAAACTTTTGAGCTGCATTTAAGAACCATGGGTGTAGTGACTGGTGCTTGCAACCTCAGGCTGAAAATGCTGTTTGAAAACATTCTCTGTAATGCAAGCAGTTGGAAGAAGAAATAGATAATGAACTCACCTGACCACTTACTCTGTAAAATTCCTCCTGTTCCAGTAGTTTGACTTGATTAGTTGTATACCACAATGTACTTTAGAAAAAGTGCAGTGGCTAGCTAAGTATGGGGTCTACCTGAAATGTAGCATAGGTCATTACTGCTTGCCAGGGACAATAAATGAGAAATCAAGACTGCAAGACAATTTATTTCTGTTAAGTCTCAGGTCAGATGTGTTGGTCAGTCATGGAAGCCAAATTTTTAAAGTGTTGATCAGCAGTTTGTCCTTGACAAAGGGAAATAACTAGACACATACAGCCATGGTCCTTTCATTCACACCTGTCACTGACAGTTCAGGTGATGAGAACTGGCATTATTCCCCCAATTTCTCTCTTCATGCTTTCCCAACTTGGCCAGTTATGTTTACACAATAATCCATTAAGATGTCTGATTAAAAACTTTTCACAACAAGATCACAATTATTTAAATAGGTGGTTTTTAGTAGCGTTACTAAACAGCCTTTACAGCTGTTGCAGTAGAGGTGACATTTGTGTGGGACTTATGTATGTGTAATTGTAAGTAGTTTTATTTAAAAGATGCATAATTTAGAGAGAGAAATGCCATACTTGGACATCTATAAACATCATTTATCTTATTGACTGAAGAGGCTTTAAAAATATATCTAGGGATGTAGGAGCTGCTTCCTTTTAATTGATTTTTCTTTAATGGGGTGGTTTTGGAATGGAGCTATTGAAAATCGAATGCCCGAGAACACTTATCAGCTAGTGATTCTGCTCGTCCACCAAATGGGCATGCAGGAAAGTGCGTGAGAGGGATAATACTTTAAGCCAGTGTACTTCACTGAGCAGAAAAGATACTTGTTTGGTCCTAGTGGAAGTATTCTTGAAGATCTCAAATATTCTCCCCCTTGATATGCTAGACTAAATGTAATTTTCTGAAAGACTTAAGTAGAAGGCTGGACCTGTTATTTCTCGGATAATACGCAGCAGGGGAGAAGGGGAAAAAAACAACAATCTAGTCAGAGATCCCTTATACATAACAGAGAAACCAAAAATGGGAGTGAGACCTCAGTATTGATGCAAAAATTAAGTTGTTAAAAACTTGTTTGCACCTTTAGTAAATATTAAAATATAGCTATAAGAGTTTTATAGCCAGGGTGCTTGAAAATAAGCATGCTTAGTTAATTATGTTACAAAATGTTGAAGCTGATCAAAGAGAAGCAGAAACCTTCTGTAATTTATCTATAAATCTAAAAGTAAAATGAGCCTATACCAGCCCGCCATCCCTTTTCTTTAAAACACACACACACACACACACACACACACACACACACACACACACACACACACACACACACACACACACACACACACACACGAGTTTAAACCCACACAAAATCACAGAAATATCCTGATTGAAATTAATTTTTTATAAACACACTAAAGTCATCCTTCTTTAAACTTGGAGAGATGAGAAATGTTTTGTAGAAGATACTGGTTCCTCTCGACTCATGTTTCAAAGGTGAAAACCTTTGTTTTTCAAATGCCTAAGATGGCATACACTTCTTTTAATACGTGTACTGTATTTGCAAATATCTAAATGCAAGCCTTCCTATAATAACTGCCTAATAGAGATGTATAAATAGTAACATGTTTTAGGTACAAATATAGCAAGATCATTTAATGCTAAACTAACTACAAATGTTAGAAGCCATTTAAGTATAGAATATTTGTATTATTGGGGACTTCAGTGTTTAATTTGTGCCTGGGCTTGCCAGGGCTGAACCCCAGCACCTCTAAGTTTGGCAGTTCATAGCTCTGGCACCCCTGAGCTAACAGTGCAGTGAATATAAACCCTATTCAGTTGCAAGTTAATCCCTGGATACTTTTTTTAAGAGAGGCGTTCTTGAAAAGCTTTTTCTCTATCCCAGGGCTTCTCCTACCTAGTAAGAGGTTTTGTCCCAGAAATTGAAACCAAGAAAGGTCTCTTCCTTGGGTGTAGCTAGTAAGAAATTTGTGGCCTTTAAGCTAGCGGTTGTGGAACTTGAGTTAGGCCAATTAAATCTCCCAGGAAGTTTTCTGTGTTGGGAGATCTTGCCTTTTACTTGAGAACGTGGAATATGTGAGCCTGAAGAAAAGGAATGTATGTACAGTGCAACAGTTTTGTAAGGCTTTTGAAGGCATATTCTATTTCAGTAGTGATGCCTCTGTGGTGTGGTGTGTTTTGGTTTGTGTGTAGTGGTTTTTATTTTTAAGCACACGAATAAACATTTCTGTGTGGAATAGTCCAGGTGCTTTGCGCAAAAAAGAAAAACATGCCCCCTGTCCTGAGATGCTTGCAATCTAAGAAGGGGGCTATAGTGGAGTTTATCCAAAGTTACAATGATGAAGCCAGATACTAATCTCCATTCAAAGTGTCTAGAATTTGACTTCTTAGAGATGAGGGGCAGGAGTGTGTGTGTATGTGTGTGTTTTTATTTTTTTTAAAGCTGTCACCTAAACTGTGTATTTTGGAGAAATGAAATTGGAGTGTGAGTCCTTGGTTCATCAGGTGGTTTGTTGTGAGGCAATTTTAGATGTGAAGTCTGTATACCAAGCCTATCAAATCTTATGGATGTTGTTGTGGAAAGTGACACTTTCATTACGCTTTTGTGAAAGACTGAATATTTTGGGAATGTCTTCAATTCATACTATATTATTTTTGCTACAGCAAAGAATAGATTTGATCAGTTGCAGACTTCCTTGCCACTTGAATTTGACAGCAAGATGTTCTGTATTTCAGCTATACTGCTTGCATTTAATGGCCAAAGGGAAAGTATTGCAACCAATTTTCTCTTACTTCCCAAGGGCAACCAGCATTGCAGACTTCTGATGACACAGACTATAATGACTTTCATGATATTTTCACAGGTTTCAATAATACATATGGCCAGCAGCTGGTCTGAAAATTGCTATTGTGAGCGAAGGTGTATAACTAATTGTGAGTGAAGATGTATCTACCCTCATTGATTTAGTGGATTTGTCATGTTAAATATCATACTTTTAAAAAGTAAATTTCCTTATCTGTTAATGAATAACACCACAGATTTATTAAAAGAAACTGAAAAAAATCTAAATTTCACAATGCTCTTTAAGTGAACTACAAGAAGCAAATAATTTGGCAGTGAAAATAGACTAGACTGTCCGTTTCACTTGTTTATAATCCACTTCTAGTCTACTGTACGTTCAGGTTTACTTGTTCTAGCTAGGGTCGTCAACTTTCTACTTGCAAAAACCCGAACACCCTTGCCCTGCCCCACCCCTCCTCCAAAGCCCTGCCCCTGCCCTGCCCCTTCTCCAAGGCTCCCCCTCCGGTCGCTCGCTCTCCCCACCCTCACTCTCTCATTTTCACAGGGCTGGGGCAGGGGATTGGGTGCGAGTGGGGGTGTGGGCTCCGGGTGGGGCCAGAAATGAGGAGTTCAGGGTGCAGGAGGGGGCTTCAGGCTGGGGTGAGGGGTAGGGATGAGGGCTCTGGCTGGGGATGTTGGCTCTGGACTGGGGCTGGGGAAGAGGGGTTTGGGGTGCAGGAGTGGGCTCTGGGTTGGGACCGAGGGGTTTGGAGGGTGGGAAAGGGATCAAGGCTGGTCAGGGGTGCAGGCTCTGTGTGGTACTTACCTCAGGCAGCTCCCGGAAGCAGCTGCATGTCCCCACTCCAGCTTCTATATGGAGGTGCAGTCAGGCGGCTCTGCACGTCACCCTGTCCGCAGGTGCTGCCCCCGCAGCTCCCATAGGAGCTCGAGAGCCAGTGCTTGGGGCGGGGGCAGCGTGCGGAGCCAGAGAGGGGACATGTTGTGGCTTCTGGTCGCCATGTGGAGCCAAGGCAGGCAGGGAGCCTGCCTGAGCCCCCCTGCATCGCTGACCAGACTTTTAACAGGCCAGTCAGAGGTGCTGACCGGAGCTGCCAGGGTCCCTTTTCACTTGGGCATTTCGGCTGAAAACCGGACACCTGGCAACCTAGTCTAGCACAAAATCAGTTTAAAAACAATTGTTTCCACTGGAATTTTAAAGAATTTTCCATGGAAGTGTTTTTGGTTAAGTGAAGTGAGGCCTTACACTCAACTGTGTGTCATTTATCTGTCTATAACATAATAAGTTCTGAAGACTGCATTTAATCAATTCAGAAGTGTCAGGGAATGTTCTGGGTATCCGTGGGCAGGACTGTATTGATAGTGGTTAAAACAGGAAAAACCTGATTTCCACTAACGTAGTGGTTACAATTATGTAGGTTCTGGGTTCAGGGGTGAGCCAGTGATGTCACAGAGGCCTGTGGACAGGGAGCAGAGTTGCACTGGATACAAGGATGATGCAGTGATCTCAGGGCTGGGGCTTAAGATTAGAGGGGTAGAGAGCTTCCTCTGTTTGCAACACCAATTGGGACTGATTTCAATGGAAATGAAGCCTCTCGCATCGCTGTGTCTGGTCAGTCTCCCTCTTAGGCAGCTGCCTCACCCTCTTCTCTCAGTTGAGTCTCTCGATTCTGAGGGTGGGATGACTAGCTTGAGTGGGGGGCAGAGGGGCTGGTTGAACGTACCGCTTTACTTACATAAGCAATGAAGTGTGTGACTCTAGATATTGTTCCTAAGTTATGTAAAACCTGTATTTTCAAAGTTTAAACTGAGGTCTTATAACAAAAAAGGGCAGTGGAGAGGGTCCTCCAAGGTGTCTAGAGTGGCTGTATGGGACACAACCAGTCAGGGCCCAGCACATGGGTGGCGAGTATCAAAGGCAGGGGAAGGCTCAAGCTACTCCAGTTGCCTGTGTGGCCCCGCCCACACTCCACCACCAGGCTCCCTTGTTGTCCCAACGTGCTCTGCGGTGGCTTTTGGCCGGGGCCTGGGCCAGTGGCACTGGGACTGGGGGGGACAAAGGGCCATAGCCCCCTCACTGTTTGAAAGTGGACGGGCCTGGCCTGTACACTTTTTTTTTTCATTGGGGCAGACGCTACCCCCTTCCCCTCCACTTGGGTCCCACCACCCCAACCCCTGGCCAGGCCAGTGTGGAGCCCAGCCGGGAAGCTCAGCAGCTTTGGGGAGCTGCGGTGGACCCTTCACTTGCCTGGGGTGTATGGGGGCTGAGAGCAGCCCCCGGCCCATGTCCCCACTCCCTGGCTGCCCAGAGCAGAAGGAAGGTCTGTGCCTCCATGCCGGCTCCCCACAGCTGCCTACCTGGCTCTTCTTTGCTTTTCCCCAGACAATAGAATGAAATATGGCCATATTTCATATTGTATGGTGTTTATTTGCTTTGAATACTGTTAAGATGAATGTATGCAAGAGATAGAAGTCAAGCGTATTAGAGTGAGTGGAGAGGATCAGTTGTTAAATAAGTACATTTCAGAAATTTTTCTAAGGTAAAGCAGAAGAGTTTGGAAGATGGTAGGTAAATTAATAAGTTAATTGTCATGATTCAGTGGTATTGATGAGATCATGAATTACTTTTATAAAAAGTCAACTTCTGATTAATTTACTTTTTTACTAGAAATGTCAGAAAACAAGCAGCAATTATTTTTTTTTTCATTAAAGAGGGCAGTGTGTTTAATGTTGTTGTTTATAGCATCAGTAATGTGTCTGTTTTGGACCTGGCTGATATACTCAAACAAACACTTGTTAAACAGTTATGGATGGTGACAGATTAAATGTTTGAATAGCAACATATCCTATCATATCTAACAGTAGTAATGTACACTGGCATTACATAATGTCGTTTTAGATGACTGATCATTTTGATCATGAAAACAGATTGAATTAATTCATGTAGGACCAAGATGCATCAAATATAAACAATTATTGGGATATTTGTTATATAACTTTACTTTTTTTCCGTAGAGTGGTGCTTAATCAGCTTTACCAGTGCCAAAGCAATAACATTTTAACTTGCTTTTAGGCAGACTCTCTTTAATGAACGTTCATAACACAATCCATTCTATATGACCGTGTTGTCAATTGGGAGACATCGGTTAATGGTGCTATTGTTAAGTTAATGTGTCCTGTATAACACTAACTGTGTGTGTGTGTTTGTTTAGTATTATGTAATTTTCCCTAGTATCCCCACCAGAACAGTTTCTGAAGGCTATGGTAAATTTTTCATAAGTATTGATCTTTAAAACTAAATATAGAAATCTAGAGTCAGGTATCATTGTTGGATAAATGTGTATTGTGTGAAAGGAATGACAATAAAATGTAAAGGGAGAAAAAGATCTCAAGATTAAATAGATGTAAACAAGTTGGCACCAGAATTCTCTTTGTATAGTTTGTAATATTCTGAATAAATGACTTCCAGAACTCAAAGGGGAGATTTCCCCTGTACATTTTTCTTTTCTTTTATAACAATTTCCAAAAATGTATGTGATAGATGTCCATTCCCTCTCTTCTCCACTGTTTTGTATATTCATTTTGTTTCTACTTGTGGAAGGTAGAAATCTAGTCCTTCCCAAGTTCCTCCTGCACTTTGCTGATGCCTGAAGTGGGTCGTCTTAAGGCAAAGCCTCCTGTTTGTAACTGGCAAGACATTGGTTTTGGAAGAATGGATTCCCTCCATCTTCCTTTCCTCTATGTCTTCTCTTGCCATATTCTCTTAGTAGTCATGTTCTTCTCCCTTCATCATTGTTTAATTCCTCTCTCCATCTCCGTTATTCATGGCTCCTCCTTCAGAACCTTTTAGGGCACCTTCTAATCTCTCTCTTCTCCTCCTGCTTATGCTGTGGTAGCGTTGCGTTCAATTTCATGTAGCTCCCACACCTGCAATACCTCTGATGTATGTGTTTAAGTCAGTGGTTCTCAAAGTTTAGTACTAGTGACCCCTTTCACATAGCAAGCCTCTGAGTGCGACCTCCCCATCCCCCCACCTTATAAAGTGAAAACACTTTAAAAAATATATTTAACACCATTATAAATGCTGGAGGCAAAGCAGGGTTTGGGATGGAGGCTGACAGCTCGTGACCTCCCATGTAATAACCTCGTGACCCCCGGAGGGCTCCTGACCCCCAGTTTGAGAATCCCTGGTTTAAGTTAAAGAGGGAAGTAGAGCACCAGTTGATGTTACCATAGGAGCTAACAGTGTGTGGGACCTTTATAAGCAGTATTTCTATGCCACAGTCAGGGTCAGAGTGCAAGACTAGACCCTTTTTGTCCTTTGGCCTATTCCTGGGTCAGAGAGCAACAGAACTGCCTAAATTGTATTGGCATGCTAAACCTGGCTGTCCAATATAAATTGTGGTGGTTGTTATGTTTCTATAGAGAATTGCATTCTTTTCCCTTGATCCACATAGTAGAAATGAAGAAGGTAGAACACTGAAAAATAATTAAGATTGGCACAGACCAACAGCAGCAACTTTTGGTACTATACAATTAAATAGTAACATTTTTTAAAAAGTGTGTTAGATACTTTACAGGTAGCTAAGACAAGGTCCCAGCTCTTAAAAGGTAGGCCAGATCTACACTTTTGTGACAAATTTCACACCTTCTGTGACGTAGTTAGATTGACTTAACCCCCCCATAGACATATCTAGGTCAATAGAATTCTTCTGTTGACCTAGCTACCGTCTCTCAAAGAGGTGGGTTTACTACAGTGATGGAAAAATCATATCCGTCGCTGTAGTGTCTACACTACAGGGCTACAGTGGTGTTGCTGCCTCCGTAGTGCTTGTAGGGTGGACATCACCCTAATACCAGAGTAGATGCCAGACAAATGAAAATGTCTAATTGGTGTTACCTGAAGTTGTATATGCACAGGGTATGTGTTGTCTAACATACTTTTTATCCTGGTTTACAGGAACACTTTCAAAAATTACATGTTGATTAGAAAGAAATGGAAAAGGTGTTTGTTGAATTATGGATCTTCCCTGAATTAGGTATAATGGTAATTTGTGAGGGAAAGAGGTTATTATTGTCTCCCTTCTCAAAGGTGGTGTAAGATGCGAAATGTACTATATGCTGACCAAAAGGATGACCTGTCTAAAACGGTGGTAAGTGTGTTCACAGCTGAACATCGAAGGGACGGAAACAATGTAAATAAGATCTCAAGCCCAGGACAGGAAAGGCTTTCATGAGAACAATTTATTTAATTAGATAAATAAGTAATGTTATGAAAACAAACTGAAAGAGACTGTCAGTTGGACTGCTGGACAGATGCACTCAGATCAAGATGATTTAGAAACCTTTTTGTACCCTGCTTATTTAACAGGTAAATTCCTAAAATTACTATACTGGACAAAGATTAGAGAAAATACTTTCTTTAACCTTTCAGTGTTGTTTAGTTTGTGGATTTTACAGTGTATTTTTATTACCCTTTTCATGTCGTTTCCTATATAGTTGGTGAGTCAACTCTCTCTCATTTCTGTAAAATTTTCCCACATCAACAAGGAAGAGGGAAAAATGTTTTAAAAGGAGGAAAACAGGATGCAAAATCACAGAGTTTGACAGGGAGACTTATGGACTAGTATAATAAATGCAAGTAATTTATCTTTCCTTTTGAAATTGACTAAATTTCAGTCTGATGGTCTCCCTGTATCTCAAGATGCCTACTGCAGACTTTACCCTAGGAAAGCTCTTGTCCAAACAGGATATGAGTTATACTGCTTATTTTTGCTGTGTTGTGTTTTTTTTCTTACTGAAAGATAAAAATTATTCATTTATTTAAAATAACTTGAAATTTCTGGCTGTTGCTTTGGGATAAGTGTTAAGCCAATTTGAGGGAAGAGATACACACAACTCTTTACTTGACTAAATGGGGTGGAAGTTATACAGTATGGAAAGTTGCATGTTCCAAACCCCTAGATGACGTTTATCTATAGAGATGCAATACAAAAATGTCAAGGTTGTGGCTGGGCTTTCCAAAGGAGCCCATGAGAGTTAAAATCCCCAGCTCTTACTGAATTTCAGTCAAAGTTTGGCACTTAATTTGCATGGACTCCTTTGGAAAGTCCAGCCTAAATATTAATATTTTACTATAAATAGGTGAGCTGGTAACACTAAGTTTGTAAAACTGTACTTGGCTTGTGAAAATGATAGAATGCTTGGTCACTACCTTACAAGCACAAATGGATTAAAATGTTAGATCAAAGCCTTCGCTAATAGTATTCTGTTCCCCCCCCCCTTCTTTTCCTGGTCCACTGAATTGATAATTTCAGTGCTATTAAATAGTGTTCTTTGCTAGATTTAACATATTTATCAATTATTTTATTTTAATATTATAGCCGTTGGGGGCCCTAGTCAGAGATGAGAATCCCATTGTGCATAGATATCAATCATACAAACAAGTAACACAGAGACAATATTTGCCCCTGAGAGCTCAGAATTGTAAGTTCATGACCAGGTGTGATAGAGAGATGAAATAGCCAAATAGTGGTGGTTGTGTGGGGATTCAGCTCATCACCTCCCTAGTCATTATCACAGTAAGCAGAGGGGTTTGAAGGGAGGTGAAAGTAGTGGTTCTACCAATTTTGTGATGGGCAGTTTTTCCCGTAGCAAAAAGCATAGAGGCAGGTGTCAGAGGAAGTGGATGATTGAGGTTGGGGTTTTTATTGCACCATTAACCTCACTTTTTCTCTGTTAAAGTAAAAAAGATTTTGGAAGAGTAGGTTTAAAGTATGAAGGTCCTTAAAGGTGAGGACAAGATCCTTTTGTTTGATGCAAGGGAGAGTGTGGAGGCACGCAAAGTGGGGAACAAAGCAGTTAGAACGAGTCAGGAAGATTGTCCTACCAACAGCTTTGAGTGGACTTGAGCAGTCTTAGATTGCAGCAATTGTGTCAGAGAGGTGAAGTTTATTAGTTGAAATGTGAGATAAAGACTTGGACAAGAACTTTGAAAGCCTAGACAGACCGGGCAGTACTGGAAATACTGTGTAGGAACCAGTGGCAAGATTTAGAGGCAGTCTGGATGTGTGGGCCAGAGATAGGGCTGAGTCAAAGATGACACCCAGTTATTATTTTGTTTTGAAGGCAAGTTGCAGTTTTACAGACAAGAACTGTAAATCACTAACAGCACTTTGCAACTGACGTGAATCTGTGTATAGCAATATGAAACTTTGTTCTCTGTTCCCATATTAAATATTTGATCCAGAAGGACAACAACAAATAATGCCCTGCCAAATGCTTGATTTAGTGTCATTACTCACATGTTTTTATTAGGTGCTATAAGAGACCACTTGCATCTACGTAAGATCTTCTGTCTTATCTGCTGTGTTTAATAGACCATTTTCCCTGAAATAGGACAGAATTTACAACTACTTTGGCAAAGGTTATACATTATTGAAGACCTGGTTCAGTGTACATGATTTAAAGATGGATTTATATACATCAAGATTAGTAGAAATGCTTTGTGTTTCCAGCTCTGAGTGTTGGGCTAGAGTAACTCAGTTTGAGATGACTAAAGTGGAAGCATTTTCATTTTACATTTAAAATAAATATGAATTAGCTACTTAATCATCTCATCTGTACAAGTAGCAATAAATGTATCCCCATTTCTGTGGCAAATACTGTAATCTTAGCAATGGATTTATGCATTGGCCCATATAATCAGTGTGTGGATCGAAGTGGGATTGTCTAATAGGTTCGGGAGACTGAGAACTAAGTCGTGAGGATGTAGGGTGCTGCAATTTCAAATTCTGAGGTGAAGTGCAATGTTGTTGATCTATAAACTACTATTGATTAAAATGTCAGTTCTCGTCATACTGAACTAGGCAACTTCTACTGTAAGTTTAATGGGAGGTGTTACTTTGATTTTGCACATATCTCCTGTAAATGTACTCTCCATTGGTTTGCTACATAAGTCATTCCTCTGTTCTCTCCAAGACTTCCCTCAAAGCCGGGTGGGGAGAGACAGGGTGAAAAACACAAACTAAAGTAAGGACTTTTTGTAAATAGATGTTTATCAAATTTAGTGGGCTATACTTTTGGAGTATTGTGTGACTTCCCCATCAATAGTTCACTGTTTCACCAATCTTCTTAACATGTAAGCTTCAAATAAAGTGCTTACCTAGGGTAGTACTGCTTTAAGCAAACTCTCTTTTCATTTGGTCACGTAAGACTTTGTTTCTTGTCTTTCTGCTTTCATCCTTTATATCTTGATGACTCTCTGAGTCAGTGACTGTTATCCAGATGGATTTTCACTGGGACTGACACCTTCCTACTATTAGTTATTTGAATATCTGGATGGATGGGTTTCCACCTGCTATTGGAACTTGATTGGCAGAGTGATAGATTTGTTGACTTGACGATTCCCCCCACCCCCAAGCTCCCACCAACTGCAATCCTACAGGCTGGCTTCTGTACTTCCTACTTTAATTTCTAATGGGAACTGGATGTCTATATCCCTTAGACCAGCTTTGAAAATCCCAGCCATAATGGGACTTATGTGATATTTTCCCTTCTGATTATATTTTGTAATATCTTGTGTTCTGCTCAACCCTGTGCAAAAGCATTTGCATATTTGCTTTTTAAAAAAGTATTGAGAGAAATGAGGGGGTCATATTTGCATATATAATTAGGCAAATAAGGCCATCCTTTTGCATACAGTGCAAGTGGACTCAGATGGCTGCAGAGGTGTCTCTGGGTATCTGGACAGATGATGTCATAAAAGTAGTAAGTGCCTTGCCAGGCACAGGGGCTTGTCACAAACCCAGAAGTGACAGGCATAAAATGCCATACTCACCTAGCTTTCCATTTTTGGCACATAGATATATTTGACAGGGCACCACGTTTGGGATGTTTCACTGAAATCTGTATTAGTGGAGGGGGGTGACTTTCTTTAAAGATCACATTCAATTAGAAACACTTTTTCCCATGTCCACTCATTGAACCTGGACTCGTCTGTATTATCATCAAACTGAAATAATGGTATTGTTTTGATACATTTATTCTCAAATGTACAGGATACTATATAACAAAAAATGTTTTCCTCCTTGTTTAACATTTCTGTGAAATTTAATTTAAATTTAACCCATGTTTGCTCTTCAGTAGCTATGTGAAAAACTGTACAACTGTGGTTTCTTTGAACAGGTACTTTGTGCTGGATTTTGAGACTGGGATTCTGCAGTATTTTGTGAATGAACAAAGTAAAAACCAGAAGCCACGAGGAGCCCTGTCTTTAGCTGGAGCTATAATCTCTCTCAGTGATGAAGTGCCGCACATGTTAGTAGTATACTTTGCTAATGGAGAGATGTATAAACTGAGAGGTATAGTAATCTACTAGCTACTTCTTAAACATGCTTATATAAGACTAGCCTTTCCTCCCATTCTTGTAACTTTTTTTGTCTTTACCTTTTTTCCCAATTATGACAAAAAATCAAGTTGAAGTTATGTTGATGGCCACCTTACTGCATGCTAGACAATACAGTGGAAAAATAACCTGCAATTTAGTACATTGCCATAGGAAATTATACAATCTACTGTTATGGTGTCATAACCATGGCATAGGGATGGTGCAGTATTGTTGGTTGGCTTGATGTGTGACAATTCTCAGTCCAATATACTTGTATTTAAAAAAAAATGTGGTGAGGGTTAGGCTAGATTTAACAATTAAACCGCAAACTAGCTAGCCATCATATTTTAGAATCTACTGTAAAGCAAACAGAAACCCTAACAAAGAGGCATAAAGATTTGAACACACTATTTAAATTGCATAGACATTTAGATGCATAGCAAAGCAACAAAGGGATTTTCTGTCAAGGAGGCTTAGTTTTTGAACAGTTACGATTAATGTACTCATAATTTCTGCAGTGCTCTGCCTACTGACTGAGATTTGCAAGATTACACACAGCAGCATGCGGCTTATTACTAAATTGTTATACTGGCAACATAGCTGATGAGAAATTTAATAAAATATTCCCTCTTCTGTTCCCTTATTGCTAAAATTAATTTGATAATTTGAATTACCATTAATCTGAGATTCAGCAGTACATGTAATTTTGTATTTGTGTTCTTAATGTTGATATGGCATTTAATGATTCAAAGTGGTTTGCTAATAAGAATTTTTAGTAGTTGATACATCATAACTGAATTATACATTTAATACACTCTTATAGAATTCATACTGGTATAAATTGCAAACACTGTTTTCCAATAATTTTAAAGGTGGTGTGCAAAGGGGAGAAAAATTGAGTTTGTGCCCTTTTATGCTGCTTTTCAATGCATCAAGGCAGCATGTTAGGGTTTTTAGAGATTTTTAGTCAGACTATAAAACTCTTACTGAATTGAATTTACTTAAAATTTTTTTGGGGAGGGAGGTTGGTAAAACTTACCTAACTTCAGTGATTGATTAACATACAAGTCTTCAGTCACACAGTATCTTCTTAGGTTGAGGCTTAAGCTTTGTCTCTGAGAAAATGTTACTGATTTAACTAAATTGGTTTAGACTGGTGTACTTTTACAAGGCCTCATGCAGTAAATAGACTTTTAATTTCACTTAGGTAAGGTACTTTTAAACTGTTATCAAGTGCTGAAAACATTCCCTTTTCTGTAATGTCAATTGGCTTATGCACAATTCTTGCACTTTTTTGTTTCTGCACTAGCCGCTGATGCAAAGGAAAAACAATATTGGGTGACTCAGCTCCGATCCTGTGCCAAATACCACACGGAAGGTAATTCTAAGGTAAATAATAATGGGAAAGAAATAGCATTGTTGGATATAACTTATATTGTTGGATATAAGTGAAGAACAGGATAACATGGAAAATTAATCCATTAATAACAGCAGTCAACTTCTATTTGTGTAGCATTTTTTTACGTTTCTCTCAAAGCCTTTCATAAATAACACATGCTAGTGGTGTCTATTCTGCCTTTATTTCAGCTTTAAGATAAAGTAGCATGAGTAAGTGTTGAGAGGGAGATAGATTGACTAGACAGTGGAATTTAGGGATTTCCAAGGGGAAAAAACATAGGAAGATATTGTGATTGCTTGATATCTTTTGGTTAACATATGGCACTTCAGAGGTCTGAAGCGTGTTACTAAACAGCTGGAATAATAAAGGTTTAATAGGTTAGGAAAGTAGCTGGGAAATTAGTCCATACATAGATTTGGGTATGAAAATGATTATACTGTATGATAAGGCAGCATATCAATGTGGTAGTATAAATCACTGAAAATCGTTTGGTTTCAAAGAATAATTGGTGGTCTTATTTGCTCCCAAAGTTAGATAAGAAAAAGTTGAGCTTGCTAACATTTTACAAATTGAAGTGTAGAATTCTTGAAAGACACATACAGTGAATATTGAGGGATAATATGTAATTTTTCTTCTTTTACAAAGAGGGGACTTGGTTTGGAGGATAGATAATGATATATAGAATCCAACCTCTGCCGCTAGTTCAAATCTGGTCTATCTATGGCTCAAGTTAATAGTTTGGTGATCTGTGGGTTTGTCTACACTAGTTGTTCAAACTTGAGTTAATTGATTGCTAATTAACTTGAGTTATCTAATACGTTTGTACACTTTAGTCTGGACACTCCACAAATGTTTGTCTACCCTCTACCTAATGTAAACCATTTCTGTTGTAGAACAAATACTTGTGAAGTGCCAAGACTAGGGTGTACAAATGGATTGGCTAACTCGAGTTAATTAGCAGTCAGCTAACTTTAGTTAAAGGTTCTATTGGAAGGATATCCTTTGTGAAGTGAGTCAGTAATCTCATTCCAATCTCATTGTTAATAGTGGGCAGTTTCCCAGCATCTTTACTGATCCTTTCCTAGCTTTAAATACGAAGTTTTCAATTATTTGATTTTACATTTATTTTAGAAAAGTAGGATGCTTTTATTTGCCACCTCAAGTGGATAAATCCTGACCTTGTTCAAATTCTCCTCTATTTTTAAAAAACCTCCCCTCTTGGTTAGTGAAAATGTAAAATTGAAACTGAGCTACATAAAATAAGTAATTTACAACTGAGTTTTCTAGATTAAAATTTTGATTTAAGGTGAACTGGGTGTCCATTGCATTTTGAACAGACCACGGAGGATCGTATCTAAAATACAGATTGATATTAAAAATTCAGAAAGAAATAGAGAGATTGCTTGGCTCCCAGCAGTAATGCATGAATATTCATGTCTGAAGACATAGACTTATTTATAATTCAGATAAACTAAGGAAATTGCTTATTTTTCTAGGAGAACACACAGTTTAGGGAAGGGGGCTCTCAAACTGTTCAAAGCTTATCTTAACAGAGTTATTGTCTGGTGGACCCACCTCCCTTTCCTGCTCATGATAGTGTGGACTACCTCCCCTTTGTTGCTGATCAAATAACACCCTCCTGGCATCTGCAGCAATTGCTTACATGGGAAAGTACATTAAATGTTTTCCTAATTTTACTTTAGTTTCTTTTGAGTGCAGTTTAGCAGCTGGAAACATAGAGGAGAGTAGCACCATGTGGCTAGCAGGGACTCCATAGACAGCTGCTGGTTTGTGGACCAGAGTTCAGGAAACATTTGTGTAGGGAATATAAAAGTTAGAACATGATACTATGGTGTATTATTCAGTTAAAGTATTGCGAGTAGGTTTGCTTTACAAATGTCATACAATCTATTTTAAATTGCTCTGTAAGGATCATTCAATTTTGCATGATGCGGTTCTGGTTTAAGGAAAGGAAAAGCAATAACAGATGTACATTTTCCTTTTAAACACCACACCAAAATTGTAATTCACAGTATGCTGCTTGTTAATTTCAGTTCCCTGCAGCGGTGCTCTCAAGAGCAGAACACGCATAGACAATAGAGGAATGGCATTATGTATGAAGTTAGCACTAATCAATATCTACAGTAAGTTTTGTTTGGGGTATACTGCTGAGGCTGGGTTTTTCAAAAGTACTAACATAAGGGACATGAGTCCCATTGAAGCTCAATGAGACTTGTCCTCTTAACTTTGCAGTGATGCCACGCTTTAACTCGAGTGTTGCCCCAAACTCATCATCAAGTGTGGTGGTGATTTAACTCTTGATAGCTGGTCAATCCGGGGGTGCAGGCTAAAGCTTGAATTAGAACGACTCAGTCAGCTGCTAACACGACCACTCTGCATTATGGATGCAGGCTAGCTTCACTTAAGTACCACTAGTCCTCATATACTTTCCCCTACCTCAGCAAGAGAGAGACTTGCTGGTGCTAAACTGGGTGTCAGTTCCCTGTCACCCCAGTTAGCCACCCAAACAATCTCCGCTCTGCCATCCTTTAGTGCCTCCCACTAGTCCCCAGCCCCTATCACTAGATACTCATAGTAATTACCAAGTCCTCTGTCTCCAGAGAGACTTACATATCACTGGAAGGTTACAACTCAAAATCAGGTCCTTTCTAACAACATCATACTAATTTATTTATAGTGAAAACAAATACAGGTTTATTTACAGAAAGAGATTCACAGATTCAAGTGAGTATTCAGAAAGGAAACATGCTTACAAATAAAACAAAAGTGTAACACGCTTCTAAAAGACTCATCGTAACTTTGACAGGCTACATTCCTTTGTCTGAGAGAGTTTCTCACCCTCAAAGTCCTTTTGCAGAGCTTGCTGATTTTCAATCAAATCAGGATCCAGATTTTTCATGAACCACCTCCCTCCGTATTAAAGAGTGTTCGTCAGTGAAAGGGATAACCAAAGAGGATTCTTACAGTTCAGCAAACCTTTGAAATGTATCCTTTTGAAGAGTACTCTCAGATAAGACTCTCCTCCCAAGCTGCTTGTTCCTGGGTGCCAGTGCCATGCTGCCTTTACACCCCCCTTTTTAACTTGTTTTTCCTGTTTACTTCACTTGAAAGTGTGAAGTGGCTTTGCAGTGGTTCACTTACATTAAAGACAGAGGTAGCTGAATAGCAGAAGACCTCTTTGCCCATTCTGCCTTGTTAGACTTTACAGCATATCAGGAAGTATCCATAAGTCTTTTTACAGTGTTAATACATACATTTCACAATGATGATGATGATCAATGTCTCACTGGTTTTCATTTGATATCTCACATGACGTGCTTTATAGAGAAATACTGTGACAGCAATATGTTAGGGGTAGTGTGTTTCTCAGTTCTAATAAGAGTTGCTGACACAGAGTAGTGAGCCACCAATGGGTCTCTGTTTCACAATCCCATAAATTAAAACCACAGAATAATACAAAAGGGCTCCCTATATATATAACCAACCCAGGGGTGAAAGTAACTTACAGGACTTACCGGTACTGCTGGAGCCCTGAGGGGGGCATGGCCTCATCTGGAAGAGGCGTGGCCTCAGCCGGAAGAGGCAGAGCCTCTCAAGATTTAAAGGCCCTGGGGCACCAGCTGTGGCTGGGAGCCCCAGGGCCTTTAAATCAACCCGGGGCTCCCAGCTGCAGAGGTGGCTGGGAGCCCCTGGGGCTCCGGGGCAAATTAAAGGGCCCGGGGCTCAGGCCACCGCAGAGCTCCAGGCCCTTTAAATCCCCACCGCAGCTCCGGCCGCCAGAGCCGCAGGCACGATTTAAAGGGCTCTGGGCTGCCCACAGCCACGGGAGCTCTGAGCCCTTTAAATCCGGCCCCAGCCTGGCCGCCGGAGCTCCGGGCGGGATTCAAAGGGCTCTGGGCCGCCCGCTGCGGAAGCCGGTGCGGTCCGGCACGGTGTACTTTCTCTTGCCGGTACGCCGGACCAGACCGCACCGGCTTACTGTCACCTCTGAAACCCTTCCACAACTGGAAGGAGACTGAATATACAGCAATAAATCAATGACCGAAAATGCTCTAAGGGTATGTCTACACTACCAGAGTAGTTCGATTTTACTTAACTCGAATTTGTGGAACCGACCTTACCAAGTCGAACGTGTGTATCCACACTAAGGACAGTAATTCGACTTTGTGAGTCCACACTAACGGGGCAAGCATCGACATTGGAAGCAGTGCACTGTGGGCAGCTATCCCACATAGCGCTGCAGGTCTGGGATGAATCACAGTGGCTGCGAAACTTTCGCATGCGTAAGGGCACTTTCCTTGAACTGTGTGACTTGCTGTCCCCTGCCCTGAAGCGCAAGGACACCCGGATGCGAGCAGCCCTGACTGTGCAGAAGCGAGTGGCCATAGCCCTCTGGAAACTTGCAACGCCAGACAGCTACCAGTCAGTAGCGAACCACTTTGGCGTGGGCAAATCTACCGTAGGGCTTGCTGTGATGCAAGTTGCCAACGCAATCGTTGAGCTACTGCTCTCAAAGGTAGTGACCCTGGGAAACGTTCAGGTCATCATAGATGGCTTCGCCGCGATGGGATTCCCAAACTGCGGTGGGGCTATAGATGGAACTCACATCCCTATCCTGGGACTGGACCATCAGGCCAGCCAGTATATTAACCGAAAGGGCTACTTTTCAATGGTGCTGCAAGCACTGGTGGACCATAGGGGACGTTTTACCAACATCAACGTCGGATGGCTGGGCAAGGTTCATGACGCGCGTGTTTTCAGGAACTCTGGTCTGTTTAGACACCTGCAGGAAGGTAGTTTCTTCCCGGACCACAAAATAACTGTTGGGGATGTGGAGATGCCTACGGTGATACTCGGGGACCCAGCCTACCCGCTAATGCCCTGGCTCATGAAGCTCTATACAGGCGCCCTGGACAGTGACAAAGAACTCTTCAACTACCGGCTGAGCAAGTGCAGAATGGTGGTGGAGTGTGCTTTCGGACGTCTCAAGGGGAGATGGAGGAGCTTACTGACTCGCTCAAATCTCAGCGAAACCAATATCCCCATTGTTATTGCAGCTTGCTGTGTGCTCCACAATCTCCGTGAGAGCAAGGGGGAGACGTTTATGGCGGGATGGGAGGTTGAGGCACATAGCCTGGCAGCTGATTACGCCCAGCCAGACAGCCGTGCGATTAGAAGAGCCCAGCGGGAAGCGCTGTGCATCCGGGAGGCTTTGAAAACTAGGTTCCTCAGTGAGCAGGGTAACCTGTGACTATTAAGTTCGTTTACAGAGAAGCTGAACCTGCTCCTGTTTCTTTACCCAGTTAATGTTGACTATCCTCTGCAGTTACATACCCCGTTCCCCCCCTTCCAACACACGTTTAAAAATAAAATACATGGAACTTTGTTAATTAACACCGTTTTCTTTAGTACTGATTTCGCGGTAAAGGGTTAAAACTGGGACGCAGACTGTGGTGGGTAGGGTGTGTAGTGCTGCAAAGACCGCTTCTAAACTCGAGGAATGACAGGCTCCTGCTCCTAGAGCGGTGCGCGGTGGCGGACTGGTTGTTTCAACGGAGCCTGCCACCCCTCCTTCTCGGGACTCTGTGTGTGGGGGCTATGTGACTTTGTGGCGGGGGAGGACGGTTACAGATCAGCTGCTGCGTGGCTCTGTGATCCAGGAGAAGGACCGCTGCATAAGATCTCTAACCACCCTCCCCCGCCATGAAGTCACATAGCCCCCCGCACACAGAACATGAAAACCACCTCCCAGACTGACCAGGGTGCCTAGTGAATGCACTGTGTGTGTGACCTGCTGCTGAACCTGCCCCCGTGTCTGTACCCTGGTAAAGGTGACTGACCTGTCCAATTACCAACCCCCTTCCCCCCTTGAAACACAGTCTCCTCTAAAAGAACATGACAGAAACAGTAATTAACAGAAAAGTCTTTTTTTTTATCACCTAGACAGTTAGGGGATGAAACTGGGATGGGGGCTTGGGTGAGGCAGGAAGGAAAGGACTTCTCAAAATTTAGGGAATGAGAGCTTTTTGTTAATTGAGCACTCTGCAGGGGTGGAGTGACAGTTTTCACGGCCCCTGGCGCCCCTCCTTCTTGTTACTTTGGGTGAGGGGGGTATGGGACTTTGTGGCAGGGGAAGGCGGTTGCAGATACACTGCAGTGGGGCTCTGTCCTCCTGCCTGCGGTCCTGCAGAACAGCCACAAGGCGCCGGAGCGTGTCCGTTTGCTCCCTCATTAGTCCAAGCAGCGTTTGAGTCGCCTGCTGGTCTTCCTGCTGTCACCTGTCCTCCTGTTCGCTGTGTGAGTGCTGGTACTGAGACATGTTCTCCCTCCATTGGGTCTGCTGTGCCGCCTCGGCTCGGGAGCAGCCCATGAATTCAGAGAACATCTCGTCCCGTGTCCTTTTCTTTCGCCGCCTAATCTGCGCCAGCCTCTGTGAGGGGGATGCCGGGGCAGGTCGGGAAACAGTTGCAGCTGTGTGATGGGAAAAAGGGAGTGAATTCCTTACAAAGATACATTTTTGCGAACAATGAACATAGTCTAGTCTGTCTCTGTGAACAAGACCATGCACAGGACCTATCTCATGCGCACTCAGGACAAGTTTGAATTTCCGGCCTTCGCATTCATTGCCTGGGGTCTTGCACTGGAGATCAGACAAGCGGGGCAGGACAGCAGAATTCGTCGAGCAGGCACACATGGTAAGCCGTACACTTTTGGCTGCTTAAAACTTAATGTATAGCAGTGCCCTCCTTTCACGCTCAAAGCAATGGTCATAGCGTTTGCAAGTTCCTGCTGCCGGCAATCCGGAAAGCATGAACTCTGCCCCTGTTCCACCCCCTCACGGCTGTCCCCGGGAAAGATCCCTGTATGCTGCCCCTCTACCGCCTCCACCACGTGGCTGTAAACCGATGCTTATTGTTATGTAAAGGAACAGTCAAGCATTCCCAATACTAACATTCCCCTAATTCAAAGCAGGACGCCCTGAGCGAGATCACCCTGAGGAGGATCACTGACAGAGATAGAGATCGCATGCTGCGTGAAAGCCAGCACAAACCAGGGGCCTATGCCGCCATGCTCGTCGAGGCAATGCTCCCAGAGTACCTGCTGATAGCCTGGTGCGGAAAAGTGTCCTACTACGGAGGACCCAATAAGGTCGCTCTCCCCTGGAACCTCCTGCGGAGGCTTTTCGATTACCTCCAGGAGAGCTTCGTGGAGATCTCCCAAGAGGATTTCTGTTCTATCCCCATATATATTGACCTCCTTTTCACATAGTTAATATTCCTGCTCTGTTAAAAATAAATGTTTACATGTTTAAAGCACGTACCGACTGATCCTTCCCCTGATTCAGGGTCCGGGTTAACGGCTGGGGAGGGTTGGTAGAGGATCTCAGTGAGGGTGATGAAGAGATCCTGGCTGTCGGGGAAATCAGCGTTGTAAGCGCTGTCGACTGCCTCGTCCTCCTCATCTGCTTCCTCATCTTCCCCGTCCGCGAACATCTCCGAGGAACCGGCCGTTGACACTATCCCATCGTCAGAGTCCACGGTCAGTGGTGGGGTAGTGATGGCGGCTGCACCTAGAATGAAATGCAGTGCCTTGTAGAAGCGGCATGTCTGGGGCTGGGATCTGGAGCGTCTGTTTGCCGCTTTGGTCTTCTGGTAGCCTTGTCTCAGGTCCTTGATTTTCACGCGGCACTGGGTTGTATCCTGGCTGTATCCTCTGTCTGTCATGGCTTTGGAGACCTTCTCGTAGGTCTTTGCATTCCGTTTTTTGGAGCGCAGCTCCGAAAGCACAGACTCATCGCCCCACATGGCGATCAGATCCAAGACTTCCCGATCAGTCCATGCTGGGGCCCTCTTTCTATTCTGAGATTGCACAGACACCTCTGCTGGAGAGCTCTGCATCGCTGCCAGTGCTGCTGAGCTCGCTACGATGTCCAAACAGGAAATGAGATTCAAACTGGCCAGACAGGAAAAGGAATTCAAATTTTCCCGGGGCATTTCCTGTGTGGCTGGTCAGAGCATCCGAGCTCGGACTGCTGTCCAGAGCGTCAACAGAGTGGTGCACTGTGGGATAGCTCCCGGAGCTATTAGCGTCAAATTCCATCCACACCTAGCCTAATTCGACATGGCCATGTCGAATTTAGCGCTACTCCCCTCGTCGGGGAGGAGTACAGAAATCGAACTAAAGAGACCTGTATGTCGAACTAAATAGCTTTGTTGTGTGGACGGGTGCAGGGTTAATTCGATTTAACGCTGCTAAATTCGACATAACCTCCTAGTGTAGACCAGGCCTAAGAAATAGGTATTAAATTAGCTATATATTTTAATCATAGAATTGTCGGACTGGAAGGAACCTCAAGAGGTCATCTAGTCCAGTCCCCTGCACTCATGGCAGGATTAAGTATTATCTAGACCATCCCTGACAGATGCTCACTAAAAATCTTCAATGATGGAGATTCCACAAACTCCCTAGGCAATTTATTCTATTGCTTAACTACCCTGACAGGAAGTTTTTTCTCATGTCCAACCTTAACTCAGAGGTTAAGGAGAACATTTTTTCTCCCTTTTCCTTGTAACAACCTTTTATGTATTTGAAAACTGTTATCGTGTCCGTCCGTCCCCAAGTCTTCTCCAGACTAAACAAACCCATTTTTTTCAATTTTTCCTCAGGTCATGTTTTCTAGACTTCTAGTAATTTTTATTGCTCTTCTCTGGACTTTCTCCATATCTTTGTTTGTCCATATCTTTCCTGAAATATGGCACCCAGAACTGGGCACAATACTCCAGTTGAGGCCTAATCAGTGTGGAGTAGAGTGAAATAATTACTTACTTACAACACTCCTGCTAATATATCCCAAAATTATGTTTGCTTTTTTTGCAACAGTGTTATAGTGTTGACTCATATTTAGCTTGTGATTCACTATGACCCCCAGATGCCTTTCTGCAGTACTCCTTCCTCATTTTGTATGTGTGCAACTGATTATTCCTTCCCAAGTGGAGTACTTTGCATTTGTCCTTATTGAATTTCATCCTATTTACTTCAGACCATTTCTCCCGTTTGTCCAGATCATTTTCAATTATAATCCTATCCTCCAAAGCACTTGCAGCCCTCCCAGCTTGGTATCGTCCGCAAACTTTATAAGTGTACTTTCTGTGCCATTATCTAAATCATTGATGAAGATGTTGAACAGAACCGGATCCAAAAGTGATCCCTGTGGGACCCCACTCAATATGTCCTTCCAGCTTGACTGTGAACCACTGATAACTACTTTGTGGGAACGGTTTTCCAGCCAGTTATGCACCCACCTTATAGTAGCTCTATCTAGGTGTATTTTCCTAGTTTGTTTGAGAAGGTCATATGAGAGAGTATCAAAAGCCTTACTAAAGTTAAGATACATCACATCTACTGCTTCCTCCCCTATTCACAGGCTTGTGAATGTTAGTGAGTGCCAACTTAAAATCCATATTTCCTCTCTGTGCCTTGATCTGTTGGTAAGAAAGTGTCACTCAATCATAGGCACTGTATTTTAGTCTCTAGTTGTAGTAGTTTGTATTGTGGCTCCATCAGAACCCCATATGGTAAGTAGAATAAGGCAAGGAAGAGTATTTAGATGGGGATGTGTGCAAAATATGTGGTTTGGGTCAGAAGCGGCAGGTTTGGATAATTTTTGGTGGTGCCCAAAAGATGTCCAAGTCATGCCCCCCACCCCCCTGGCCTAAGGTTCTGGGAGGAAGTTTGGGTACTGGGTGTGGGCTCTGGGCTGCGGCAGGGGGTTGGGGGGCAGGGGGGCAGTGCTTACCTCGTGCAGTGCCAGTTTCCGAAAACGACCCGTACATCACTCTTGCATCGACTTGGCACTTGGGGAAGGGACAGCGCACAGATACTTCCCCACTCTCTCCCCAGGGCCGCAGGAACATGCTTCCCGGAGTGACATGGAGCGGGTGGGCAGGAAGCTGCCTTAGGCTGTGTCTACACTGCCACTTTCAGTGCTAAAACTTCAGTCATTCAGGGATGTGAAAAAACAAACCCCTGAGTGACAAAAATTTTAGCGCTGAAAAGTGTCAGTATAGACAGTGATCCCGGCGATAAACCTACCACCTCTCATTCGGGTGATTATTTTTTATTGCTGGGAGACCTTCCCCTGGCAATAAAGCGTGACTACGCTGCCCACGTCACAGTGCTGCCGCAGTCGTGCTGTAACGTGGGCAGTCCCGCTGTATTGCTGGTGGTGGCGGCGGCTGGGGCCCCCCAAGCCCTTTTAAATCATCTGGGGGCAGCAGGAGGGGCTGGGCGGCGGCACCACAGGCCCATACAATTCGCCGCTCCTGGTTTGGGTAATTTAGTACATTACACTCTTCTCTGTGAGTCAGTATAGAACCAGTGGTTCTGGGAGACAGGAAATGCTATTCACATGAGATTGACATTGGATGTTTCACATATTTTAAGCTATGGAGGAAGCTTTTACTCATTATCTTGCCTAATTTCCAACTGAGACAACTGTTGCTCAACTAACCCTCCTATACCAGAATTTCAAATGCAAGTGATATTTTTCATTTCTCTTAAATTATTCCATAGTGCTACTTTGCGCTGTTGATCATCTCTGATATGCTAATCCAAAAGTAGCTGCGTTTCAGTGATGGATTAAGTGATTCTTGTATTTTTTTTATAGAACTTTGGGATCATTTGAAATGAGAAGCCCTGTATCTATATACATTTAAAATTACTATTGCTATTGAAATCTATTTCTTGCGATGGTTGTCATTTTTGGTAGTAAACTTTGCTCTTTCTTGAAAGCATCAACACTTAAACTACATCTGTATGACAAAAGTAGTTTGCAATTCTCTAGAATTCTGGATGATGCGTGGTAAATGTATCAAGTAATGTTGCAGTCTGCACAAAAGAAGCATTTTCTGTAGTTAGTCCTGAAGTGATACACTTTAACTGCAACCAGTGAATGAACTCTTAAAGTAAAAGCAGTATGTATACTAGAACTTTTCTGTAACACCTACCCCTGGAAAGTTGAGAGGACAGTAAAATGTTTAGACTGGAGTCTCAAAGTAAGTAAAGATGCAGCTGATATTAACGATGATCTTCAGGCACATTGCAAGACTCATCTTTTTTCCCCAGACACTTGAAAATGGGAGGGAATTGTTTGAGGAGGATGAATTTGCAGTATGTTAACTTAAATGCCATACTTGGGATGTATTTTTAAGTTGTGTCAGGTATGCACAAAGTTCATGCTTGGTGCCTTTTTTTGAGTTTTGATTAATCCAAATATATACCATAGGCACAGACAGTTCAGTACTTTAGTCAAGTAAAAAAAAAAGTTTAGTCCATTTTTGTTAAGTTGTTAATCTTTATCAGTGGCAGTCTTGATCGGATATGACATTTTGACAAGTCTTCTCTCGTGTGGTGAAATTTTATAGGTTACTAAAATTTTGTCTTCAGTAATCTCCCAAAGGAATAATACAAGTAAGATGATTATAAGAGCAGAACTATATGAACGATAAATTAGATTTTATAAAACTGAATAATAAATGCCATTTTATTTTTATACTGTTCTTGATCACACTTCACTTCAAAGTGCTTCTGCAGAGAACTAAAAACAAAATTCAGAATTGCAACTTCTTTAATCTTGTCATGTGGGTAGGCACTTGGTTTTGGATAAATAACACTTTGGGATAACTCTGGTATGTTAGAACTTCACATAGGGCTGAATTTACTAGAAACAAATAAAGGTATGATATTTTTGTGAACTGTAGCCCGTTTTAATAAAGAGAGAACATCTGCTAAACTAATTAAAACACACCCTGTTATCAAATGTTCAAAGCTGCCCTACATCCAGCTCTAAATCTGAGCCTTGTTCAGGACGGGGCGGTAGAGCAGAGGAGCTGTTTTCAGATTGGATGGAAGGTGGGAGGAGGAAGAACAGGGATTGAGGCAATGATTGAAGAGATAGTAAGGATGGACTGAGTGAGCTGCTCCTTCCCTAACCTACTTGGCATCCTATAGAGGATGTAGGCATAGCATTTTGGAGTGAGCTTGCCAGCTTGGGTCCACAGGCTTGGGCTTGCAGGGCTCAGACTAGTGCATTCACAATAGCTGCGTAGACAGTGCTTGGAAGTTGCGGCTTGGGCTGGAGTTCAGGCTCTGAAATGTACGGAGAGAGGTGGGCTTCAGATCTTGTTCTGAAAAATATCCTATTACCAGGATTCTCCCTTCCCCGGTTTACCATTGGATACATTATGTTGGTAGTCAGATCTTAAAAGGAAAAATCTATATTGTATGTTTATCATACCGGAAGTATGTGATGTTTTGATATACTTAGGTACAGCCTCTTTCGATAAGCCTTATAATAAGAGGGAAGGCTTAAGTCATCAGAGGTAAAGAATCTAGATTTTCCAGTGTTGTAAATATCTTCAATTGTAATTGTATCTAAGCAATACCATATAACCAAAGATAACTTAAAAATAATAAGCCTCTCATTTTAGTCCAAGTCCTGTTTAACACAAATGGAAAACACCAGCAATGATGGTTAGTTTAATGGATGGCTGATGCTTATAACTGCAGTTAGTCATGGTAGCAAACCCTGCACTTAGCCATGTTTGCAGGATTGGTTTATGACTTCTGAAGCGTGTTTGTGTATGATGAGGATATACATTAAATCGGATCTATGTACTCTGTGTTTTGTTACACTGCATAGAGAGTAGTTGCAGTATGTTCTGCACGTGTAGGGCTTATAGTATCAGGTTCTGACATACCAGATGTCTCAATCTTTTCGCTGAGTGTAGAGGTAATTGCTCTCCTAAAATATGTAACAAAGACCTCTCCTTTCCCCTTTTATATGTGTTGGTAAAATGGATTATCTGGAGTTGACAAAATTTACTATTACCATGACTATTATACACGTCTGACTTTAATCCCAATGCTAATTATAAATTAAGCTTATCAGTTTTAGATCTAGTACCTTTTAATGAAAATGACAGTCATTATACATGATTGCAGTGCCATTAACTAGCCTTTGAGGGATAAAAACGGGAATACTTTCAGTTGCTATTTACTGGCCAAATTACAATATACTGTTTCAAATTTGAGGCTATTCTGAGTATATAGGCACTACTGGTGAAAATAAGACTTCCTCTTCCATTTCCATTCACTTACTACAATAATTTTCTTTGCAACTATGAAAACTCATCTACCCGTTCTTTGCAAGTCTGAATATATAGAACTTGTATGTAGAAATAGTGGGATCATACCTGTATTTTACTCAAAATATTGCATCTATGCCACCCTCATTTTTTATTAAAATGTTATTGTTAGTGTACAATACATGCCATTTTGTCTGATACGAAAATAAAATCAAAACAAAAGATGTATGCATATAACAAGAATATAATAAAACAGAAGAAAGAAGCTTAGCAAGCAGATTACATAGATCTCTGTAAGTGTGGAAATTAAATCACTAACAACATTTTTCAAACGTGGACAAAAATGGCCTTGGCTGTGATGGACCACATATAGATAACACACTAAAGCATCTATCACTGTGATATCTACAATGATACATTATCTGTGTTCTGATACATCTGTGTGCCTGACTGAAACTGCAATACTTCAGGCTTTCTCTAGTATAAAATAACTTTGAGTGATGCAGTGAACAAACCCTGGAGTAGCAACCCCATTAAAAGATCAGATATGCGAACAATTGAACTCATAGAGGGGGAAAAAACTCGGACCATTTTTAATAGTAGAGGAGACTGGTAACTGCTGACAGGGAGGGGAGGGCACAATTTAAAGGCTCTGGTGTTATGCAGCGAGGTTCAAGACAGGCACTCGAGACAAAGGAGTTTTGATTTCTAGAGCTACTTCGAATGTCTGATGACACTGTGTAACAGCAGATAGAGACTGTTCTAAGAGCAAGCTACACACAAAAAAACTCTGGATTACACTGGTGCTTTATATCAATTTGAAGAACAGATATTTGCAAAAAAATCATTTGATATAATTTGTAGCACTCTTGTGATAGTATCAGCAACCAATAATTATGTCAGGAATCAGTTCTAATTTAACCTCATAAAATTATTTTCCTCCCCATTTGAATCTGCTCTCCCTTCTGGGTTTACAAGGAGACATTGGCTCTCTTGGGTATCACAAGTACCAGTAATCTCTTGCTAACCTTCCTGGTGGCTATGATGTCTCTTCTGGCATCTGACTCTTCTGGTATCTGTAGTATCACAGAATGATAAATATGGGGTATCATTAGCAAACCTGTAAAACAGATTTCATGGCAGGAGGATAGTGGTTTGAAAGAATTTTTGGAAAGTAAATTAAAACAAATTTCTGTGCTCAATTTCCTGTGCCCAGTTAGCAGGGACGGTCAAGTCACGTTTCTTGGCTTGCCTGCCATTCCCTTTTCTCTTTACAGTTCACTGTTAACTAGAGATAGACCCTAAACTAGGACACAGAATCCAGATCACTCAGAAACATGAGGAAGATCAGATCTAGGTCTAGATTTCACCTTCACAGCTCATTTATTTTCATGATGGGCCAGTTCAGAATTCTGAATCCCAACGCTCTTGTGAAGTGGCTTGGGTTTGGATCTGAAGTTGAGGAACTTGAATTTGGATGGAAGCTTCACAACTGACCCACTTTTGCTGTTAACATTACAAAGTTTAATAGTGTGACTTTCCAGTTCTTAATTATTATTTAGTATAATATGTTCTGACATTAGGGCCCCAAATTAAGCAAACTCTTAAGCATATGCTCAGTTATAAGCATGTGAGTAGTCCCATTGAAATCAACAGAACTGCTCAAGTGCTTGGACTTAAGCACGCTTAAGTACTTTGCTGGATTTGGGCCTTTAGAAAAAATGAAATAAAATATCATTGTCACAGTTTCAGGGGAACTGCACTTGTGTTCCTCTGGGCTCTCCACCCACCCCACCCCAGTGCCCCAGTCCCTGCTGCCTCCCTTGGGTTTCACCCCCACGCGCCCCTGGCTCCCACTGCCTCCCCATCTCCCCATTGCCTCCCTCTCCTGTCCTCATCCACTCCCCAAAATATCTCTTGACGCTTTGAAAGCACACTTCTGCTTCAAATTTTAATTTAACCTGGAGTGTGGGCCTTACAATGGCTGCTGCTTTGAAAATTATGCAAAGGAAGCATCAAACTATTTCAGAAACTAATCAGGGGAAAGCATTAACATTAACTAAATACCTTTTTGTATAATCAGGAAACATACCTCCTGAATTACAGGTCAGTGACTTTATAAAATCTAGTTGTATCAGCGTAATTGAGATTCTTTTGTGCTTAGGAAAGTAGATTATTTACCCTCTTTAAAAGGTTTCTGTGTTTAGCTACAAAGACACTTGCAGCATATTAATAAATAGCAATGTTTGGAAATCACTCGCCAGAGCTAGGGAAGCCTACTTCAGAAATCTCAACAAACCAGGTAGATAGTAAGCGACTTCTGCATTATCAGAGTTGATCCTTGCCATAATTTCACCATGTTATCAGCGTTTTTTGTCATCAGTAAGACTTGAATGCCTATAGTTCTCCAGGTTCAGTTTTATAAGAAGAGTGCAGCCTTAGAGTTTTTGGTCAGACGTTATGTACTCATGTATCTTAATTCTTCATTTTAATATCCTGTTGCTTATTCTAGAACACTCCCTCCTCGCGAAACAGAAACTTGTCTTTGCTTCCTTCTGGGATGAGTAATTCTGCATCTCCTAGTAGTCAAAAACATCAGGGTCAAAGTGGACCGACCGTTGTTACAGTTACACATCACAAATCGCCTGCAGCAGCCCGGAGAGCCAAAAGTCAATATACTGGCCAACTCCATGACGTCAGAGAGGTAGGAGTTATGTGGTGTGTCCTTGTTGGCGTGTGAGCTCCAAATATCCTTTTTTTCTTATGACTTTAAATACATATGCTGTCTTAGAAGAATTTTTGATGGTTTAAATAGAATTAACCTCATTTTACCTTGTAGCATAGTAAAAATGAATATGCAGCTCAACTTAATGCATATTTGTATAGTTTGAAATTAAATCTTCACAAATAGAGTATCTTTTACCCTTTTGTTAAAAACAGGATTTTGATCAACTCATGGCTAAAATTCCTAGTAGTTATGCAATTTAAACAATACTCCAATTATATGGTTAAGAACTGAGTAGACTTTCACTGATTTGCACTGAGTAGGAGACCCATTGAGGAGTACTGAATTTTGCAAATTTGGGCAAGTAAGCTAACACCCAATAAAAAGGGTACAAAACTGACTGCTTGTTTTAACAAGTTATTTAATTTGATAACATAATAGATCGGTAAATGTATTCTCTATTTTGTAACATTAATGAAGTCAGTGATAAAAGACCTCAGTACAGCAGTAGTGTTTACAAACTGGTAACATTTAGTCTGTTGCTAAGTGTTAGAAACTCCTATTTTTTTGTGTGAGACTATAGGGCTTTTGAGTTGGTGAAATGAGATTTGGAAAGGTTTTACTATATGTCACAAAGTAATTTTATTTTAAAGAGATGGTGTCATGAGGAACAAAGGTAAACTTCATTTTCATGCTGCCATGTGCATCCCTTCTATTCACTTAAGCAAAACATAGCTATTAGCCCATAGGTATTCTGCTTTTTCCTTGACGTAAACCATGTCAGGTTATAATTTAGCAAGAATTACAGGAGCATTTTTACTCCCTCTGGTCAGGTGAAAACTGAAATAAGTGCTCAGAAACTTCTAATGTAGCTGAACCAAAGACCAGAATCCTATCTTAAATTTAAAAAAAAAGTACCAAAAACCAAAACCCTTTGCCAAACAATTTTCAGTAACCTGTATAATGTACAGAAAGATAAATTTTCCTGTCTGTAGTCAACATACGTAAGATTTTCCAAAATAGTTGTGTATACTTCATTATAAAACATTACTAATTATGAGTGCTTATGAAAGGAGTCCAACTGCTTGAAAAGTCTCCATGTTGTAAATTAATTGGAAGGGAGCCTATTCTAATGTCTGACCATGCAAAGTTTTACAGATCTGTTTAATTTTCTGCCCTCTGAATAGTCCCATTGATTTCAAGTCCATTTTAAGTAATTGATGTTAAGTTTTTGCACAATTGGGGCCGTAGGCTGCAAAATCACCTGTCAAGGTGACCCAGTCTACAATTTGGAGGGAAATGGGGTTTCCTTTTGTTTCTGGAGTATCACTTGTTTTGTTATGAAGAGTCAAAGGAGCCATCTCACGTTAAGAAAAAGAGTTGAACAAAACCCTTTTTACCATGTTCACTTCCTGCTTTCCAGGATTACGTTGTTATAATATAGAATATACATGTATGTTTCCTCTTCTGATTTATATATGCAACATTTGTTGTTCTTCATTTCATTTTTATGTAGGAGCCCCATATGTATAGAAGAGGATTGATTGTAATCTTGTAATGCTTTCTACTATATCTTAATCTACTGGTGTTACATATGGTGTTTTGATTTAGTACCGTATATTGTCATATCTTTTTTGCCTCTTGAAGGAAATGACCACACCGCATCTTGAAGTGGGAGGGAACTTGGCTGGCTGGCTGAATGAAAGGAACTGTGCTTTATGTCTGTGTTGGGGGAGGAAGGGAGAGGTCAAACTGCTGCAAAAGGGGACAAGGGACCAGAGTGGCAACACTAACTCATCCCCTGGGAACTGGATGGGCAGAAGGGTTTAAAATGGGCTGCCCTGTGTGGTGAAGCCTCTTTTACACGGATCTGGCTGAGGCAGCATCCACCCTCCCTCCCCTTTAGGTGGTGAAATACCAGGTTTGCTCAAGACCTGCTGTGGGCATTGCGCTAGCCTCCCCTTTTTTGGGAGAGGGGCTGGGAAGGAATTTTTCCCTCACCACCAGATTGATCGAGGTGGAGTTGGGGGTTTTCGCCTTACCCACAGCAGGTTCGGGGTCGGCTTTGTTGATGTGAGGCATGAAGGGAGTTAGGCTATGATGTCACAACTCATTCAGTAAGTGTGGGGTGGATGTCCCGTGCAGGAACTCTCCAGGGAAGGTACAGTGACTGAATAAATGGTTTGGTAAAGGACATAAAGGAGGTGTTGGTTAAAGGAATGGAACAAGGGAGGGGGGAGAGGGGGCTCCTATGAATGGTGCAGCAGGGAGCCAACACTCCTTTCTTAGCCCTCTTATGAGGAGGGGTGGCTGGTAAGGTCCCAGCAAGGGGTTGGCTGGGGGACCTGGATGGAAAAAGAAGGGAGGCTGGTGGAACCCCCGCCAGTAGTTACTGAATGAGCATGGGGTTACCTGCACTATGTACACTTATCTGCTGGGTAGTCCCAGACATCTAATAATAAATAAATAATAAAGTTGCGGTTTGATTAAAACCATATGAATGTCTCCTTATAGCTGGACAATCTGATTTTCCTCTTGAAGGGATAGTTTAGAAGTCTAATCTTTCAAAAGTTTCCAATTTTTTTATAAATAAGATGTAGGGTTGCCAGGTGTCCAGTTTTTGACTAGAATGCCTGGTCAAAAAGGGACCCTGGTGGCTCTGGTCAGCACTGCCGACTGGGTTGTTAAAAGTCCGGTCGGCGGTGCTGCAGGGCTAAAGCAGGCTAGTCCCTACCTGTCCAGGGACCACGCTGCGCCCCAGAAGCAGCCAGCAGATCTGGCTCCTAGCCGGGGAGGCCATGGGCCTCCGTGCTCTGCCCCTGCCCCAAGAACCAGCTCTGTGGGAGCTGAGGGGGGTGCCTGTGGGGTGAGAGCAGCATGTGGAGCCTCCTCGCCCCCCCGTCTAGGAGCCAGACCTGCTGCTTGCCGCTTCTGGGGCGCAGCGCGGCGCCAGGATAGGCAGGAAATCTGCCTTAGCCCTGCTGTGCTGCTGACCAGGAGCCGCCTGAGGTAAGGCCATCCCCCAACCCCGAGGCCCAACCCCCTGCCCCAGCCTGGAGCCCCCTCCTACACTCCAAACCCCTCATCCCCAGCCCCACCCCAGAGCCTGCACCTCCAGCTGGAGACCTCACCCATCCTGCACTCCAACCTCCTGCCCCATCCCAGAGCCCCTTCCCACACCCTGAGCCCCTCATCCCCAGCCCCACCCCAGAGCCCACACTCCCAGCCCAGAGCCTGTACCCCTTCCTTCATCCCAACCTCTTGCCTAAACCTGCAGCCCCCTCCCACACTCTGAATCCCTTGGCTCCAGCCTGGAGCCCCTTCTGTACCCCAAAACCTTCATCACCAGAGCCCTCACCCCCTCCCGCACCCCAACTCCATGCCCCAGCCTGGAGCCCTCTCTCGCACCCCCTCCCGCACTCCAACCCCCTGCCCCAGCCCGGGGAGAGTGAGCCACTGAGGGAGGGGCCTTGGGAAAGGGGTGGGGGGCGGGGCCTCAGGGGGAATGGGTGGGGCTTGGGTGTGCAGTTTTGTGTGATTAGAAAGTTGGCAACACTAATAAGTTGCATGGAAAGATTTCTTTCCATATCAATTACTTTTTCAAATATTTTTAAGTATTAAAAAAAAAAAAAGATTTGAAACTGTGACAGGACCTGTATTTCATTTATGGGATGCCAAAAGATTCAAATAAATGTATTCTCTTTTGAATCCGTTCCTTCCACATGAAAGTGTTTGTTTATTTTAACAGTAGGGAAATCTAGTTTGGTGCAATCTTGTGGTAGCAATGCTTGAATTGCAAATTTTTTTTACTAGTATTTCACATACAGTAGATTTTAAATATACAACAATCTTCTGAGGATATTCATTATTGTGGGGAGTTGATGATCAGGTGCAATGTTATTAGGCAATTATATTCTCTCTGAACGTATTCAGAATAGTGTTTCAGCTGATTCAGATAAAGTCATTGGGGTGACTGGTGTTGAATAAAGAAGACAAACATGAAAATTGGTGTAATTACTTGACAGAATTTTTAAATAGCTAGCTTCTAAGCTGTAGAATTTGGGGGACCTCGATGGTAATTTACTTATTACTGTTTATTATTTGTAGAGTAGTGCTCTGAGGTCCTAATCAAGACTTGGGCCCCTTTGTGTTAGGGGCTGTACAAACAAAGAGGAAGACGTGCCCTGAAAGTTTTACAGTGTAACAGACAGAAAAGTGGGGGGGCGGGAGAGAGAAGAGTAATCACAGGACTGGAAGGGACCTTGAGAGGTCATCTAGTCCCGTCCCCTGCACTCATGGCAGGACTAAGTATTGATACGGTAGAAACTCAGAGTTATGGACACCTCGGGAATGGAGGTTGTTTGTAAGTCTGAAATGTTTGTAACTCTGAACAAAACGTATGGTGGTTCTTTCAAAAGTTTACAACTGAACATTGACTTAATACAGCATTGAAACTTTACTATGCAGAAGAAAAATGCTGCTTTTAACCATTTTATTTAAATGAAACAAGCACAGAAACAGTTGCCTTACTTTGTCAAATCTTATTTTAAAAAAATTTCCCTTTATTTTTTTAGTAGTTTACATTTAACACGCTACTGTACTGTATTTACTTTTTTTTTTGTCTCTTGCTGACTGATTGCATACTTCCAGGTCCAAATGAGGTGTGTGGTTGACTGGTCAGTTCATAACTCTGAGGTTCCACAAAGTTCCCTAAGTGATCTCTGTGTGTGATTTGATAGTTGGAATAATTTGAATGTATTTTCTTCTGCATGTAAACAAAGGGGTAAGTTTAACTTCACACTCTATTGTAATGTGCTCTGGATGGAACTATCACTTTAGACTACTCTGGAAATGAAGCTATTACAGAATACAGTGGCCAGTTTGAGTGCAATGTCTCCTTGGGAGCACTGGTGTACAGCTACCGATGAGTTTCAGGATGGAATTCAAGATGTTGCTTTTAACCTCTAAAAGGCCAAGTGATTTGACACTTGGTTACCTGAAAGACTATGCCCCTCCTCATGCCATAGTGCCACTGTTGCAGTTGGAGGATGCACTCTTAGGGTACGTCTACACTACCCACTGGATCGGCAGGTAGCGATCAATCTATCAGGGATCGATTTATCGTGTGTAGTGTAGACGTGATAAATCGATCCCCGATTGCTCTCCCGTTGTCTGCTGAACTCCAGCAGTGTGAGAGACGGAAGCAAAGTCGACAGGGTAGCCGCAGCCGTCGATCCAGCGCCGCGAGGATGCGAAGTAAGTAATTTTATTTTGACCTAAGATACGTCGACTTCAGCTACGCTATTCTGGATAGACACTTATTAAAGAAATAATAATTTCTTAATCAAAAGAATATATCCATTTCCTTGGGTTATGATAAGATTGCATCAGTTCTGTGTTTTCTTACTTTCTTGCTCACTCCTCTGCTGGAATGTTCATGCATGTCTTCATCTGTTTTGGGTTTGACTCTTCTGAAGTAATAATTCTCTTTTTCTCTGGCCACACTAAGTTCCTGGCCTTTTGCTCACATATGCCATCCAAAAAAGCTTTTCCATGTCCATATCTCCCTCATACTGCTCCATTAGTGCTCCCCAGGATCTGTTCCCTCTGTCCTTTTCCACCACCTTGTCACTAAGGATGAAGTGAGAGCCTTCTCCTCTGGAGCTCTTGCCATCTGAAAAGCTTTCCTGTGTCTCTAAGCATCAACTCTCTGTTTTCAAATGTTACCTTTCTTCCCCTGCTTAAGATTCTTAAACAACAGCAGCGTGAGAGTTATGTTACTTAAGTTGGTAAAGCATTTTGAGATATTTTGTGTAGACTATTTCATTCAAACTAATATTGTGTTGTATTGGAACTGTTTTGGTGCTCTCCTGATTCTGTTATTTGATGGTTGAGCACTGCTGCTTTAATACCCTTTATTACCAGCTTGTGATGGAGGAACATGCTATCCATGTGGCATTAATGGAAAAACAAGAAAGAAGGTATTTATTTCTTGCAAAATGAATTTGGTTAGATTTACACAATCTATCTATTGTACAGATAGTCTGTCTTCAGTGTGGCCCTCAAAAGGTGCCATTTGCCACCTCTGGATTCTGAACTATGCATACAATTTGACATTGTAAAGCCTATATACTGCCCCAGAATTGCTTTCTGTTTTTGCTTTGACATCTGAATTTCTTTCTTCTCTAGAGATGCCTTTCTGTTTTTCTTCTTAACAAAGAAACTGCAGTCTAGACACTTTAAAACATTCTTTTGTAGCTACAGATTTAAAGCAGCTAGCCATATGCCTTTAACTTTTGAAGGCTGCTTTTAAGTTAATGCTCCTGGAACATTGTACAAATTAAAGAACTTCACCATTGGAGTTTGAAAAAATAAATTGTATTTGTATTGCAGCAGCACTGAGAGGTCAGGGCTCTGTTGTGCTCTGAACTGTACAAACAAATAACAGAGCCAATCCCTGCCCCAAAGAGTTTACAATCCGAATAGATTAAATCTCCATCACCACACATGCTGAAAGGCATACATATTAGATTTTCATTGGCATACCTTCTTACCACACAATAAATCAGTTCTTTTCCCCCATCGGTTCTGGCTTCTCTTACCATAACAATATATTCCCTCTCAAATGGATAAATCAGTTCTGTGCTGCTGCTGCCTTCATTCCTGCTGCTTTCCTGGGTGCTCAGGAGGTCCTCTGCCTCCTAGGTCGTCATGCTACACCGGGGCTATATACTAATCTTTTTAGATTCTTATGCTGTGCCCATCATAGGGGTATCCAAATGCCTCTCTGAATTCGGAAATTAAACAAAAACTCTCTTCTTGAGTTGTCTGTGTTTTTTGGGTAAATTGATGTGCTATTTTGTGGTCTGAAGGAAGACAAGGTCAGAGATTTGTGCCTTGCAGGTCAATGAAGTTTGTTCTAGCAGGAGAGAATCCCACATTCAAGAGCAAGTCCTCTGTTCCTTCCTCCCCTTTTCTGCCTCTTAAAAGAGCACTGAGACACAAGATCCTTGTGCCGTCTGTCTAATCCTGTGCAAAAAGCAACTGCTTGGGCTACTCTGGGCCCTGCCTCCTCATGCCTATCCTCGTACAAATGTAGTGACTCCATTCATTTTGCTTCCTCAATCCCTCCACAGAAAGAACTTGGACTATTCTGATTTATACCCTCCCCACCTCCCTTCCAGAGGAGCCAGTGGCTTCTTGGCCTCACTCAGCTCACTTGGCTCTAGGTCGGGGTCGGCAACTTTTCAGCAGTGGTCTGCCGAGTCTTCATGTACACACTCTAATTTAAGGCTTCGCGTGCCACTAATACATTTTAACGTTTTTTAGAAGGTCTGTCTATAATATATAACCAAACTACTGTTCTATGTAAAATAAACAAGGTTTTCAAAATGTTTCAGCAGCTTTATTTAAAATTAAATTAAAATGCAGAACTTATTAGTTTAGTGTGATCCTTGCCCTTGGTTTTCCTTGCTGAGTTTTCCAATGTCTGGTGGCACCTATTTGGATACCTTAAGCTGCACATAGGCTTCTGAGTGATCAGTTGTTAACTGGCTGGAACCCCAGATTGGCAGCGGAGTTGAGTGGAGCTGGTGGCTGGTAGGGCTGAGCAGGGCTGGAGGCCTGGACCCTGTCTGGCTGGGGTCTTAGCCCGCTGCTGGCCTGGGGGAAGGAACCCTAGGCCAGCAGCGGGCGCTGAGTGGGACCGGTGGCGGGATCCCGGCTAGCCAGCAGCGGGAGCCCCAGAGCGGCGGTGGGCTGAGCGGCTCAGCCTGCCTTGCATGCCATCAAAAATCGGCTCGCGTGCCATAGGTTGCTGACCCCTGTTCTAGGTGAGTGGGTTTTTCAGTCCCTATTCATAATAGTTTATAATTGCTTTGCATTATTACTGGAGAAGGGATGGATGTCCATGGACCCAAAATATCTAATTGCATTTGTCAATGCTCTGGTATGGCTGGTAAGGCTGCTGCCTAGATTGATTCTCCAGAAGAGGAGGAGGAGAGGGATGAAGAACCAAAAATGCAACAAGAGGTGGAATTCTTTCTTTTCCCTTTTCTTTTTTGTTTCTCTTGGATAAAGAGCTCATTATGATTTGGATGACGAGTTTATTTAAAAGATTATAGATTTGTACAGTATGTAGTATTTCTGTTTCTTTGTAAAAGAATTGAAGTTTTAGCATCAAAATAAGCAATAGTAAAAGCCACTATATGAGCCACCTCAGTATATTAACTCCTCACTTAAAGTCGTCTCGGTTAACGTTGTTTCGTTGCTGATCAATTAGGGAACATGCTCGTTTAAAGTTGTGCAGTGCTCCCTTCTAACGTCATTTGGTAGCCACCTGCTTTGTCTACTGCTTGCAGGAAGAGCAGCCCGTTGCAGCTAGCTGGTGGGGGCTTGGAACCAGGGTGGACCGGCAGCCACCCCTTCAGCTCCCTGCTTCCCTAAGTTCCCCGTGCAGCAGCTGCCTGCAGTTCAGCTGTCCCTCCCCCCACTGCCATGTGCTGTTCCTGCCCTCTGCCTTAGAGCTGCTCCCCAAGACTCCTACTTGCTGTGCTGAGGGGAGGGAAGGAAGAAGGTGGCTAATGTCAGGGTGTTCCCCTGCTTCTGCACCCCGCTTACCCCATCTTCCATAGAGCAGGGGAGACATACCAGGGCTCAGGATGGAGGGAGCTTGCAGCAGCTGCAGTCTCAGCAAGCTGATCTAATTAACAAGGCAGTGTACTTAAAGGGGACTTCTAGTAACTTACACACAGGTTTTATGATCAATATATAATATGGAATTGCATTTCTGATTTTAAACTATTTTTCTCTTGGCAATTTGATATAAAATGCTTGCATTTGCAGTGTTCTCTAAACTACAAGCAGAATTGTTAGCTACAATGTAAAGTTAAAAGGCTCCTCCTGATTTCTGATATGCTTAACATCCATTGAACTACATGAAATCGGTGTACTCGCATCTCAGAGCAGTGTGTGTTTTGGTCCAGAAGCTGAAGAGCCTTATCTACATCAGTGCCACCATTAGTTTGACAGAACCAGTAATAGAACTAGTGGGAATCTTCTGTAAAATTCTGTAGTATAGACACCGCCTTACAGTAATTTTTGCTAGGATCTTATAGTAATTAACTGGGATGAAACCAAAAGAGTTTTAAAGAAATTAAATAAGACTTTTTCATGAGGGCTTTTCAGTAATTGAAACAATGAGTGGTTCTGGGTTAAAAACATGTAACAGTAGAGCCTATAAAATTCTCTTTGTATTGCTCTTTTATTGTGTTTTGTATATTTTAAACTCAAAGGGAGTTTATAGTTCATCCAGTTATGTACCTTTACAATAAGTGAATGAAACTTAAAAAAAAATCTTATGTCTTAAAGGGCACAGATCTTCTTCAATCTGTTTATTGGTCAGTGTTAGCCTTTGTTATTGCATTTTTATATGGACAATTCAATAGAACTACTTTTGAATAGTGTCATGTGCTTCTAGGGTAATATGTTATTTTGACCATTTATTTTTAATGGAGTGCTTGAATGAATTATTCTTTATGAATGATTTTGTTTTTGTTCTTATGTTTTTATATTAACCCTTAATTATCAGCTAGAAAGCTTTCATGAGTATCTCTACATGTTTTTGTTTATAGTTTTATGGAAAAAAAGTCCAAGTAATTTCCCTCCTCTCCTGTATTTCTAAATAAAATATCAAGTAAAAATGAGAAGGTTTAGGATAATTTTCTGTCAGAGAGTAATTTTAGGCTATTACTTCCACCGCCCTCACTTCTCCACAGGTGATAATGAGTCATGTTTTTTCATAGATGTAACCTTTGTTAGATCAAAGTAAAAAGAGAAGTATTGTAACTGGCTGAAGCTCAATGGAAGAATGTACTTACTGAAAGCAGTTTTATCATATTTTTTTGCCTTCCTGAGTTGCCTTCTGAACAGATAATCTAGTTTAAAGTAGGTCTGGGAAAATAACTTTATAACTAGTCTTATTGCAGCAATTTTTGGTATGCTAGTCCAGTATTCTTTTGATGATGCTGGATTTAAACTGGTTCAGATAAAATAAGACCATGAGTCTTTGCCCTCAAATTTGCTTTTCTCAGTTTTGCAAAATTTTGTTAGAATTCTCATTTCAAAATTATTCTTCTCCTTTTAGTCAGGACTGGAAATACTGAAATCAAAAGGAGAGGCTAATTTCATGGTATTTCCACTGCTACTGAACCAAGTAGTACTGCAGGCTTAGCAAAAGAGAGCAGGTTGTTGTTTGGCATGGCTTCCAGATTGAAATAGTATTGATAAGCATCCAAGTGTTTGCATGTGCATGTGTATGTATATACATAAATATAAAAATATGGAATTGCATTTCCAGACTTTGATATTGTCTTATCACTAATGAAAACTACAATACAAAGAACATTTTTATCCATAATACTAGTAAACTCAGTTTAAGAAAATAGCTATACAGTATGTGTTAGTCTGGTACAATTGTAGATACAGTGTAGGTATCATTTTTTGGTACAGAGCTGTAATGTCTAGTTTTCTGTCAGGGTCAGTTTATAGTTTCATTTTTTGGTGTGTGGGAAGATGAAAACTAGGCAGGTGGTGAGAGATGGAAATTAGTTTGGGTATTAGAACACTCTTTTCTCTCGTCCTGTTGGATGAAAAGTGACATAGTGTGAAGGAATATTGTGGAAAATGGGAAATAGGAGGAGAAAGGAAAGCAAAAAGGGGATCTAGGATAAAGTGCAAAACCAGCTGCTTTTGTTAGTTATATTGTTATGTGACCAAGGAAAATCAGTTAAGATTTAATACTCTTGTCACAGAGCTGGCCCTTTTGCCTAGCTGACCTGTGACAAGCTCTCTTGAAGAGAATGAGCCAGACCATGTCCATGTGGGGACAGTTAACTGCCTAAGGGTATGGCTACACTGGCGATTTGCAGCGCTGGAAAGCCTCCACCAGCGCTGCAATTAGTAAGTGGCCACACCTGCAAGGCACTTCCAGCGCTGCAACTCCCTGGCTGCAGCGCTGGCCGAACACCCCTCTCGGCATGGGGAATAAGGATTCCAGCGCTGGTGCTGCAGCGCTGGTCATCAAGTGTGGCCACACACCAGCGCTGTGATTGGCCTCCAGGGTATAAGGATGTATCCCAGAATGCCTGTTCAGCCACTCTGCTCATCAGGTCAGACTCTACTTCCCTGGCCTCAGGTGACCCGCCCTTTAAATGCCCCGGGAATTTTAAAAATCCCCTTCCTGTTTGCTCAGCCAGGTATGGAATGCAATCAGTGAATCTTTACAGGTGACCATGCCTCCACGTGGCAAACGAGCCCCAGCATGGAGCAATGGCGAGCTGATGGACCTCATCAGTGTTTGGGGGGAGGAATCTGTGCAGGCACAGCTGCGCTCTAGCCGTAAGAATTATGATACCTTTGCCCAGGTATTGAGAGCTATGCTGGAAAGGGGCCATGAGCGTGACGCGCTGCAGTGCAGGGTAAAAGTAAAGGAGCTCCGGAGTGCCTATTGCAAAGCACGTGAGGGCAACCGCAGATCCGGCAGTGCCCCCACGACCTGCCGGTTTTACAAGGAGCTGGATGCGATTTATGGGGGTGACCCCTCTGTAAATCCAAGGACCACGATGGACAGTTCAGAGCCGGTAGAGGAGCGGGAGGGGGAGGCAGACAGTGAGGCTACTGTGGTGGGGGAAGCCAGCCCGGAGGAGGCATGCAGTCAGGAGCTCTTCTCAAGCCAGGAGGAAGCTAGCCAGTCGCAGCCCCTGGAACTTGGTGCAGAAGAATCACAGGAGCAGGTCCCAGGTAAGCAGCTTTTATTGCAATGCAAAGGTTTTGGGAGAGTAGGGGGGATGGTATGGCTGCATGCCTGCATGCCTAGACATGGAATATCCCATTGATGTGGTCTATCACGTCGCAGTAATCTGCCTCTGTAATCTCTTCAAAAGTTTCTGCAAGAGCATAGGCAATTCGCGTGACCAAGTTTAAAGGGAGAGCCATTGTGGTCCCTGTCCCATTCAGGCTAACGCGTCCGCGCCACTGTTCCAGGAGGGGTGGGGGAACCATGCTTGCACAGAGGCACGCTGCATAAGGATCCGGGCGGAATCCGCATTGTTGTAGGAGACCCTCCCTTGCTTCTTTGGTAACCCGCAGAAGGGAGATATCTTCAAGTATTAACTCCTGTGGGAAATGGAGGGAGTGTTTCAGTGCTGGTTTCCCCAACTGCATAGCGCGGCAGGCAGGAACCCCAGGAACCCCAGGGTTAACAAAGCCCCGAAACAGGCAGCCTAGCCATGAAGCAAGAAGCACCCTGCTCGAGCAGACCGCGGAAGGAAACCCCAGGGTTAATTCCTGAGGGACATGGCACTGCTGCGTTTAACATCAAGCAGCCTAGCCATGAAGCAAGAAGCACCCTGCTCGAGCAGACCGCAGAAGGAAACCCCAGGGTTAATTCCTGAGGGACATGGCACTGCTGCATTTAACAAAGCCCCAGCACCCTGCTCGAGCAGACCGCGGAAGGAAACCCCAGGGTTAATTCCTGAGGGACATGGCACTGCTGCGTTTAACAAAGCCCCAGCACCCTGCTCGAGCAGACCGCGGAAGGAAACCCCAGGGTTAATTCCTGAGGGACATGGCACTGCTGCGTTTAACATCAAGCAGCCTAGCCATGAAGCAAGAAGCACCCTGCTCGAGCAGACCGCGGAAGGAAACCCCAGGGTTAATTCCTGAGGGACATGGCACTGCTGCGTTTAACAGAAAGCCCCGAAACAGGCAGCCTAGCCATGAAGCAAGAAGCACCCTGCTCGAGCAGACCGCGGAAGGAAACCCCAGGGTTAATTCCTGAGGGACATGGCACTGCTGCGTTTAACAGAAAGCCCCGAAACAGGCAGCCTAGCCATGAAGCAAGAAGCACCCTGCTCGAGCAGACCGCAGAAGGAAACCCCAGGGTTAATTACCATTACCATTTCTGGGAGGCTGTGAATTCTCTAGCAGTTGCTGAAATGTGTGAGGAATGCTTGTGAGACTTTAAAATAACTTCAGATTATACACAATGGAAGCTCTCTTAAAATGTATCATTTGCTGTATTTTTACAGTGACCTTGAGTAGTCCTGGGCCGGTCTTATCAGTGACTGAAAGAAAGCTTCAAAACCTGAGGAGGAAACCGAACAAAAGCAAAGAAGAATTGGTGAAGGCAGTTATGAACCAGTGTGCAACAGAGAATAAAAATGCGCAGGAATGGAGAGAAAAGATGCATCACTGGAGGCAAACAGAAAGCAGGAGAAAGGCGTTGACGCTGAAGAAAACCACGAGGCAGCTTATAAACCTCATTGCGCGCCAAACAGACTGTATGCAGTCAATGGTAGCAATGCAGGCAGAGCACTACCGTGCCAAACCCCCACCCTCCCAAACCTCTTTCCCCTATGCACCAATGTCAGCTCCAAGTCCCATTCCCCAGCATCCAGGTTCTTACCTACACCATCACCAGCTGCCCCCGACACCTGTACGGTCACCTATGAGCCCAGAGAACTACGACCCTTACCCTCTGCACTCAACCCCCATCACCATGCAACAGTACAATCCTGAGGTGCACAGCACTCCTGGCAGTACATATGAAAAACTATGAATGTACAGTTCAACAACCAACCCCCCTGCCCGTGTACTTCCTTTTTTTTTAAATAAATGATTTCTTTGATTATGAATCAGTTTTTATTATTGCATAAAGTGAAAGATAACAAACCCCAATGAAAACACAGGTAACAAACATCAAGGAAAACACAGGCACTTAAAAGCACTGTAACCAGTGCACATCACTCCTGGTCAAGGCAAAAAAACATTACTGTTGGCTTTCAGCCTCAAATTTCTCCCTCAAGGCATCCCTAATCCTTGTTGCCCTGTGGTGGGCGTCTCTAGTAGCCCTGCTGTCTGGCTGTGCAAATTCAGCCTCCAGGACTTGCACCTCGTTGGTCCATGCCTGGCTGAATGCTTCACCCTTCCCTTCACAAATATTATGGAGGGTACAGCACGCGGATATAACCGCAGAGATGCTTCTTTCCCCCAAGTCTAGCTTCCCATACAGACATCTCCAGCGAGCTTTTAAACGGCCAAAAGCACACTCCACAGTCATTCGGCATCGGCTCAGCCTGTAGTTGAAACGGTCCTGGCTCCTGTTCAGCTTCCCTGTATATGGTTTCATGAGCCAAGGCATTGATGGGTAAGCGGGGTCCCCAAGGATCACAATGGGCATTTCAACGTCCCTTACTGTGATCTTTCGGTCTGGGAAAAATGTACCTTCCTGCATCTTCCTGAACAGGCCACTGTTCCGAAAGATGCGTGCATCATGCACTTTTCCAGGCCAGCCTGTGTAAATATCAATGAAACGCCCACGGTGATCCACAAGCGCCTGGAGAACCATAGAGAAATACCCCTTGCGATTAATGTACTCGTAGGCTAGGTGGGGTGGTGCCAGAATAGGAATATGCGTCCCATCTATTGCCCCTCCACAGTTAGGGAAACCCATTTCTGAAAAGCCATCCACAATGTCCTGCACGTTCCCCACAGTCACGGTTCTCCTTAGCAGGATGCAATTAATGGCCCTGCAAACTTGCATCAACACGATTCCAACGGTCGACTTTCCCACCCCAAACTGGTTCCCGACCGACCGGTAGCTATCTGGAGTTGCCAGCTTCCACATTGCAATAGCCACCCTCTTTTCCACCGTCAGGGCAGCTCTCAATCTTGTGTCCTTGCGCCGCAGGGTGGGGGCGAGCTCAGCACACAGTCCCATGAAAGTGGCTTTTCTCATACGAAAGTTCTGCAGCCACTGCTCGTCATCCCAGACTTCCATGACAATGTGATCCCACCACTCACTGCTTGTCTCACAAGCCCAAAAGCGGCGTTCCACGGTGCTGAGCATTTCCGTTACCGCCACAAGCAATTTCATGTCACCCGCTTTAGGCAAATCCATATCATCATCGGACTCCTCACTGTCACTTTGGAGCTGAAGGAGGAATAGCTCAACTGCCAAACGTGATGTGCTGGCGACAGTCAGCAGCAAATTCCTCAGCAGCTCAGGCTCCATTTCACAGCGTGCTGAACTCACAATGGCAAGAAACGTGGACGGCGAAACTGTGACTGCTGGGAAGTGAAGCGATGCACCACGGGGCGTTGGAACAGGAAGCGGAATGACCCACACACTTCCTTCCCCTTCCCACAATACTCAGCGCCAAAACGGCGCCAAAACGGGATGAGGTGCTCTGTGGGATAGCTGCCCACAATGCACCTCTCAGTACAGCACTGGAAATGCTGCCAATGTGGCCACACTGCAGCGCTGGTAGCTGTCAGTGTGGCCACACTGCAGCGCTGGCCCTGCACAGCTGGATGACCAGCGCTGCAAACTACCAGCGCTGCAAACCGTAAGTGTAGCCATAGCCTAAGTAGCTGGAAGGCAGTTAATTAAGTAAAGAACAGGTGGGCTCCTGAGGAGAAAGGAAGCTTCAGAGGAAGGGGAGCTCCCAGGAAGTCTGAACTAAGCAGAAGCAGTGCTCCTCTAAAGCATGGATGGAGATTGAGCCACACAGAAGCTGTGCTCCCAAAGCAGTTGGATAAGGGATTACAGAGCTCTCCTGGACAAGGTGCCTGGGAGAGATCCTGACCAAGAAGGGGAAAGACTGCAGAGCTCTCCAGGCAGTGGAGCAGCCTGAGACCTTACAGCAGAAGCAGCAGCAGCTGCTGGAACCCAGACTTTAGCTTTGGGCTTTTAAGTTTTATCTGGCTCTGAGGTAAGAGCATGTAAACCATTGTATATGTGCTCCTTTCTGACCGTGTTTAAAGGGAGAGAGAGTGATGTAGAGTGTTTGACTGGGCTATTCAAGTGACCTCGTTGTTACCACATTGAGGGGGAAACTGAGGCAGGCCATAGCAGAGCCACATTCAGTCACCAGAAGCTGCTTGGGAGGCAGTTGTGCCCCTTTGACACCTATCAATTACTGTTTTTCTATGAAAAATCAATACGTGGAATGAATGATACAAAATGTGTAGATGGCTCAGCTGTGTAAGTGGGATATAAACTTTATTTTAGAACTTTCTAGAATGCAAGGTTGTTCCATGAATTTTAGTTTGTGCAGCACAAGCTCATTGATTGAGAAACAGAAATTCTTGAATTTTAATACTGTACTGACACTATCTCAGGGGGATCTGGAGCAAATCACTTTATCTACTCCAATACCTAATTATTTACTGGGGTTTTGAAAAGATCACTTTTCATGTATATTGTGCTTTACATATTCAATTGTACAGAAATAAGTAGGGCTCCGTGTTTGTCATGGAGGACGCGCAAGTCACAGATTCCATGACTTTCCACAACCTCCATGACTTCTGCAACGGCCAGTGTGGCTGACCTCAGGGCCACCCAAGCAGCTGGCCCCAGGGACAGCTGATCAGGTGGCCTTGGGGTCAGCTGCACTGGCCACTGCTAGAGCGGTCCCATGGGTGGCTGGAGCAGTAGGGGGTGGGGGGCGGCCCCCAGCAGCTGGTGCCGCTTACCCTGGGGGCCCCTTCCAGAGCAGCGGCTCCCCAGCTAAAATTTAGTCAGGGTTATTAATAGTACAATTCATGGACAGGTCACAGGCCGTGATTTTTTGTTTATTGCCCATGTCGCGTCCATGACTTTTTTTTTTTAACTAACAATACCCATGACTGTCGTAGTCTTAGGCATAAGGTATTATTTATTAAATTAGTGTTTCTTTTAGCTGTAGCTGCATTGTTGTTCTGTTACATCTGTTCAGCAAATGAACAGAAGCTGAGACTCCAGATGGATGCTTCTGAACCTTTTCCATACTGTGATCCCATGTTACAATAGAAACAAATTTGGGGTCTTTGCTTCCATCTAGTCTTAGGAATGAAGGGATGACAACTCATGATGTAGGCCTATATATTTACATCAAAATAAATTTGACTAGATAAGTAAATGGCAAGCAGCTGCAGTGAGACAAAATCCTGTCTCCAAATCAGGAGGTTGTTCCTTCTCTGTGCTTTCACATCTTAAGGCCTATTTAAAAATTTCTAAGACATTCCATGTTCTTTAAAATATTGTTTTCAACATGGAGCAAAACAAAGTGATGGTTCTTTCCAAAATGAGTGACTTACTGTGGAATGTCAGATTTTTTTATATAAACAGATCTTTTCAGGGAAAGAGGAGGGAGGAAGATGAAATGGAGAATAGTGATCAAATCATCTATATGATGTGCAGCTATTGAAGTTTTCTGAAATATAATCCCTAAAAGATGATGTCCTGTCTTTTAGAGATTGTAAATTTTATTATGCTTTTGCTATTCATTCTGTTTAAATAACTTATTAAAGTGCCATTTTTTCCAGGCATGATTAACTTTTATGCTAGACTTCACTGTTTCCTTAATGGAAGAATATACAGATTACCAATTTTCACATAGTGGCTGTTTTATAAAAGGTTTGGCTTTGTTGATTAAATCATACTGTGCATAACTGAACTACATAAATGTGTTCCCTGTATTTGGTGACCTATTTGCCTATTAACCTGTTAGGCAACCCTAAGTGGAGTGAGTGTGTGTGTGTGTGCTTTCTAGGGTTTATAAAATGTTTCCCTTTCTTTATTTAATAAATTAAGGGACATCTTCACTTTGGACCTCTTCTGATCATCTGGAGGGTGAACAAAGGTAATGTTTTGCATTTATTATTAAATGCAAAATAGCTATTTTTGTGTTTGTAAACTGGATGCTACACATTAGTCAGAAGACGTGGAAGGTAAGGTTCTCATAGTTATAGATATTAAATGAATCCTGTAGTTTAATATGGACAGTGTGTGCAATAAGAACACTAACTTTACCTTGAATGATCCCTTGAAGTACAGTATGTGTTAACTACTTTTGCTAAACAGTCTGTTCAAACCTGGTATTTAACAGTGACGCTTTGGGTTAGTTTCCCAGACCTGACTAAGAGCTCTGTGTAAGGTCGAAAGTGTCTCTCTCTCACCAACGGAAGTTGGTCAAATAAAATATATTACCTCAGTTTATTAAATACAGACTCTTTTTCTAAAGTACAATTTCCCTTTCCTGAAGCTTAACAAAAAACATTGTTACCTTCAATGCTCAGAAACGTTTAAATACACATATTAGAAAAAGTGTGTATGCTTTGCTGTGTAATGTTGCATATGTTTTGTAATGTAAATGCAGAGATCTATTGTGGATTGCAGGAGTGAAACTTTAAGGGTGTAAGTTTTAGTTAGAGAAAATTATACTCAAGATTTACAGAAGTTGTACAGGGGCCATACATATTCATGACCCATCTCAGGGATGGGCAAACTACAGCCCATGAGCCATTTTAAGTCAGCCCGTGAGCTCCCGCTGGGGAGCGGGGTCTGGGATTTGCCCCGCTTCAGCGCTCCAGCCAGGGCACCGGGTTGGGGGCCGCACCACGCGGTTCAGCACCGCTCCAGCGGGGTGTTGGGTCGGGGGCCGCACCACGCGGCTTGGACCCACTCTGGTGTTCCAGCCAGGTGGCTTGGCCCCACACCGGCGCTCCATCTGGGGTGCAGGGACAGGGGCTGAACCACGTGGCTCCTGGAAGCCGCGGCATGGCCCCACTCTGGCTCCTACTGCTTCAATGGCCCCCTCCGGCGCTCCAAGGGGAGCTGCAGGGACAGTGCCTGTGGATGCGACAGAGTGCTGAGCCACCTGGCCACGCCTCCACGTAGGAGCCAGAGGAGGGACATGCCACTGCTTCTGGGAGCTGCTTGAGGTAAGCATTGCTCGGAGCCTGCACCCCATAGCCTTTCCCCATGCCCCAACCTCCTGCCACAGCCCTGATCCCTCTCTTGCTCTCCAAACCCCTCGATCCCAGCCCGGAGCACCCTCCTGCACCGTAAACCTCTCATCCCCAGCCCCACCCCAGAGCCCACACCCCCAGCTGGAACCTGCATGTCTTCCCGCACCCCTGCCCCATCCCTGATCCCCCCCCCCCCTCCTGCCCTCCAAACCCCTAGGTCCCAGCCCAGAGCACCGTCCTACATCCCAAACTCCTCATCCCCACCCCAGAGCCCGCACCCTAACCCCAATTTTGTGAGCATTCATGGCCTGTCATACAATTTCTATTTCCCGATGTGGCCCTGAGGCCAAAAAGTTTGCCCAACCCATGATCTAGCCACTTAAGACAATATAGCAATAATTCCATAAAGAAAATCTCCCAACAAAAAATAACATAGAAACATTCACTAGTGGAAAGGAACCTTAAATGAATGTTCAAATTCTTACTTTTACCAAGGTGGTGGTATGACTAATAGATTTCTGCTGTACATTATTTTAAGCAGCTATGTTTGGTGGATTTTTAAAGTGTTCTTGTGTAGCTTGGTGCTGTAATATGCTCTTCAAATTTGGTCTTCATCAAATTTGGTCTTTCAAAGGTGAAAGAGCAAATTGAGTATGAAACAAAGCTTTAAAACAAAAACTTGCTTTGCGAGAGACACCCACACTTCAAATTCACTTCTGTATGTTTACACAGGAACTGCCATAGCGGGTCAGACCCAAGGTCCTATTAGTCCAGTATCCATATCTTTTCTCTGACAGTGACCAATGACAGATGCTTCAGAAGAAGCAGCAAGAACCCCACTGTAGGCAGCTCCGGGATAATCTAGCACCCATATTAAATCTCATCCTGATCTTTAAAAGTTAGAAATTAGCTTAAATCTTAAAGCATGAAGTTTAATATCCCTTCCAACAATGTTTATAGTTAATTATAAAACAACGCTGTGTTCCCTTGTTCTCCATATTAAGTGTCCAAACTCTCTTTAAATCTTGGTAAATTCTTGCTCTCAATGACTGCTTGTGGCAATGAGTTCCACAGTCTAATTGCACACTTTTCATCAGTCTTTTAATTTAATTTTAATTAACTTTTAATTTAATTGAATGTCCCCTTATTCTTGTTTTACAAGGCAGAGGGAAAGGAAGTTCTCTATCTATCTTCACTATCCCATTCATTATTTTACATATTTGTACCATGTCTCTTCTTATTCATTTCCTTTCAAAGGCAAACAATCCCAAACTTGTCACTCTCTCTTCACATGAGTGTTTTTCCATGCCCTTAAATCTCTCATTGCCCTTTTCTGACACAGACATATTAATTCTGCAATATCATTTTTATATCGGGTGACCAATATGCAGAGTATTCCAGAAGAGGCTGCACCATTGATTTCTATATTATTCTCTCTCTGGTTCCTTAAGTATCCTAACACCTGGTTTCCTTTTTGACTGCAGATGCACATTGTAGACAGCCAAATGAAGCTCAGTGACACACACAACCCTTTTCTGAGCTGATACAGTTAATTTAGGACCTTGTAAGATATATAAATAATTATATTTTCCTCTTCAATGTACATTAGTTGTTTTGCATTTATCAATATTGACCTTCACTTGTCACTATGCCATTCATTCATCTAGCTTGTTCAAGTCTCTTAAATTCCTCACACTTCTCTGCGGTCTTAACTTAAATAAATTTATGTTACTTGCAAATTTGCTACCTCACTACTCACTCCCATTTACATCACAAATAGCCCGTGTGGAACCTTGAGGCACCATCTCTTAACCTTTTGCCATGAGGAAAACATACCATTTAATCGAGTCTGTTTTCTCTCTCCTAGCCGGCAGGAGGTGGCAACACTTGGCCTTCCACCCCATGACTTCAACCTTAGGTAGCATCTTGTGAGGGGCCTTCTCAAAAGGTGTTTTGGAAGTATAAATAAATTAAGCCAATCCATACTCCTTTATTGATATGTTCAAATCATTTTAAGAGATTAGCAGATACTTTCCTTTTGCAGAAACCATGCTGGTTAAACCCCATCATATAGAGATCTTCCAGGTTTTTTACATGTTAAGTCCTAAGGGTCTATAGTTCCTTGGATCACCCCCAGAGCCTTTTTTAAATACAGTATAGCTACCACATTTGCTACCCTCCAGTTCTCTGGAACAGTAGCTGTTTTTATTGTGAGACTGCATATTTTTTTTTAGCAGCTCAGATACTTGATACCTAAACTCCTTCAAAATTCTGGGCCTGGTGACCTACTGCTTTTAAAATTATTCATTTCCACCAGCACTTCTATCTTTGACACCTCAGTCTTGTTTTGAGGATCCTCTAGTTGTCCTGGCACTCTGTCCATTTCAGAACATTAAGTGACCACAAAACTTTATGTAGTTCATTAAAACAGATCTAACTACAAAACATACAGAATTATAGAAGTATCATTTTTATTTAAAAAAAAGTAAAAAATGTAAATTCTGCGCACTAGCGTGGCCTGGTATCAGACATGTCAAGTTTGGTACAGTTATACTGGGACTTTGCACCTATGCTAGTTCATATATGAAATCTACAGTAAATGTATCTACATATGGAAAGGGTATTGCATCTTTTACAAACTTAGACATTTTTAAAATGAGTGTGTACTGCATGCATAACTGCTTTGAAAGACTTTGTTTCATAGTCAATTTGCTCTTTCACCTTTAGATCACTTATGCAAATCAAGCCGAAATTGGTAGTGACTAAAAGATGTTACAATTTGGTGACTGATACTGTGAAAGCAGTTCAGTCTTAATCCAGTTCCTTGTGGACTATCAGCCAGGTTGCAAAACACAAGCACAACTGAAATTGACTGGCACCTTTTTGTGGCAGTTTCAGCAGAGAGGCCGACTGAATTAGCTGAAACTGACCTGTAGCCTCACCTCTAGAGGTCATTTCTCCAGATCAAGCTAGGCATACTGTGGTTTGGGGAACCTTGCATTGTTGCTGCTAATAATTCCATGCCTCCTCTGAGGATAGAGAGAGGATTTTAGTCTCCAGAATTGTCAGTCTAGCATTTTTCATGATTACTAAATTCATATATACAGAGACAAAAATGAACTCACTGTTAAGTACAGGGGGGTTATGCATCTTTGTGTATATTTAAAACTGTTAAATTAGGTATCCATGCTTCTAGTAATTCTTGTTGTTGTTCTCTGAACTTCCTTTTTAGTTGTAATGTTTTTGAGGACTGAACTAAACATCTTGTTTTACAACATTTTACATGCATCATTTTGGATTATTGCACAAATGTTGATTTACCATGGAATATAGATATACAAGGAGGGAGAGATGAAGTTGCTATAGGAACCTTGTGAAACATGTAACTCTCCGGGGCACTGGAACAATTTGTATAGTGGGGGGTGCTGAGAGCCATTGAACCAAACTGTAAACTCTGTACATGATGGAAACCACTTCAAGCCAGAGGGTTCAGCACCACCCCCTGAAGCACTCTTAGGCCTGGTCTACACTAGGACTTTAAATCGAATTTAGCAGCGTTAATTCGAATTAACCGCTCAACCGTCCACACCAGGAAGCCGTTTAATTCGACCTAGAGACAGACCGTGAAGTCCTGGATCTGATTGCTGTGTGGGGCTGTGTGGGGCGATGAGTCTGTGCTTTCGGAGCTGCGCTCCAACAAACGGAATGCAAAGACCTACGAGAAGGTCTCCAAAGCCATGGCACTCAGAGGATACAGCCGGGATACAACGCAGTGCCGCGTGAAAATCGAGGACCTGAGACAAAGCTACCAAAAAGTCAGAGCGGCAAACGGACGCTCCAGAGCCCAGCCCCAGACATGCCGCTTCTACGAGGCACTGCATGCCATTCTAGGTGGGTCTGCCACCACTGCCCCACCAGTGACCGTGGACTCTGAGTATGGGATAGTGTCGACGGGCAGTTCCTCGGCGATGTTCGCCGATGGGGAAGATGAGGAAGGGTTTGTGGAGGACGACGCAGGCGACAGCGCTTACAATACCGCTTTCCCCGACAGCCAGGATCTCTTCATCACCCTCACAGAGATCCCCTACCAACCCTCCCCGGCCGTTAACCCGGACTCAGAATCAGGGGAAGGATCAGTCGGTAAGTGCTATAAACATGGAAACATTTATTTTTTAAAAAACAGGAATAAAAACTATATAAAAACTATATAAAAACTTTTCCATATAAAACTATATAAAAAGAAGGTCCACACATATAGGGATGGAACAGAAATCCTCCTGGGACACTTCCACGAAGCTCTCGTACAGGAGCTCGAAAAGCCTCCGCAGGAGGTTCCTGGGGAGAGGTGCCTTATTTGGTGCTCCGTGGAAGCACACTCTTCCGCGCCAGGCCATCCTAATGTACAGTGGAATCATTGTCTCCACCAGCATGGCAGCATACGGTCCTGGTCTGTGCAGGGATTCTAGCAGCATCCCCTCTCTCTCTCTCTCTCTCTCTCTCTCTCTCCGAGTGACCCGCCTCAGGGTAATCTCGTTCGGCGACTGCTGCATCTAATTAGGGCAATTAGTGTACTGTTACTATTGTGAATGCTTGACTTTTACTTTGCATAGCAATGACCTTCGTTTAACAGCCACGTGTTGGAGGCCGCAGAGGAAAAGCATACAGTGATCTTTCCCGGGCACAGCCGCGAGGGGCTGGAACAGGGTCAGACTTTATGCTTTCCAGATTGCCTTCAGCGGGAGGGCACAGCTATCCATTAACTGTTAAGCAGCCTATAGTGTAGTGCTTACCAGGCCTGGCTGCTACACGGATTCAGCTGTACCGCCCAGCTTGTCTGATCTCCTGTGCAAGACCGCAGCCAATGAAAGCGTATTCCGAAATCTCGAACTTGTCCTGAGAGCTCGTGAGACTAGGTTCCCTGTATGGTCTTGTTCACAGAAACTGACTAGACTGTGTTCAGTTTTCGCAAACATGTATCTTTTCAAGGAAATCACTTCCTTTTTCCCATCACACAGCTGCGGCTCTTTCACGAACTGCCCCGGCATCCCCCTCACAGAGGCTGGCGCAGATTAGGCGGTGAAAGAAAAAGACTAGGGACGACATGTTCTCGGAACTGATGGCTTGCTCCAGAGCCGAGGCGGCCGAGCAGAGACAGTGGAGGGAGACCCTATGTCAGCACCAGCGCTCACACAGTGAACGGGAGGACAGGTGGCGGCAGGAAGACCAGCAGGCGACTCAAACGCTGCTTGGGCTAATGAGGGAGCAAACGGACACGCTCCGGCGCCTTGTAGATGTTCTGCAGGACCGCAGGCAGGAGCAGAGAGCCCCCCTGAACTGTATCTGCAACCGCCTTCCCCCGCCACAAAGTCCTGTCCCCCCCTCACCAAAAATCACAAGAAGGAGGGGCGCTAGGGGCCGTGAAAACTGTCACTCCACCCCAGCAGAGCGCTCATGTACCAAACAGCTCTCATTCCCTAAAGTATGAGAAGTGCTTCCCTTCCTGGATCACCCAGTCCCAAATCCAAGTTTCATCCCCCCACTGTGTAGTTGAGTATTAAAAGTAGTTTGTTGTTATTCACTGTTTCCGTCACGTTTTCCTTGTCAGAAGACTTTGTGTGAAGGGGGGGGAGGGGTTTTTTAATTGCATAGGACAGCCTCCATTACCAGGGTACAGACTTGGGGGCAGGATCAACAGCAGGACACACACAGACTGCAGTCACTAGGCACCAGGGTCAGTCTGTGAGGTGTATGCTGCCCCAGGGTCCTAGCGCCTGCCATCCACAAATGGCAAGGCAGGCTGCCCTTACCATGCCTTTCCACCCTAGCCACGAGCCTCTCCGATGCCCTGAGCCCCAGCAAGAGCCCTCATCCACGGACACATACTCACCCTTCCCACACACCCCTCACCCGTTCCTACGCCCCAACCCCCAGCCCAGAGCCTGCATCCAAACTCTGTCCCAAAGACGGCACCCCTCACCCCTTTCTGCAAACCCACCCCTTCCTGCACACCCACCTGCAACCGTCCTCCCCCCAGAGACCGCTGTAGGAGCAGGAGCCTGTCATTCCTCTAGTGTAGAAGCGGTCTGTACATCAGTGCACACCGTACCCACCACAGTCCGCGTCCATGTTTCAACCCTTGAACAGGAATTCATAATAAAAGAAAACTTTGTTAATAATCAGTGTTCCATTAAATTTATTTTAAAACGTGTGTTGGAAGGGGGGAAACCTGGAGAACGGGGTATGTAACCGCAGATCGAAGTGAACAGTCACTGAAACAGGCTCAGGTTCAGCTTCTCTGTAAATCAACTGGAGAGTCATAGGTTACCCTGCTCTCCGAGGAACCTAGCTTTCAAAGCCTCCCGGATGCACAGCGCTTCCCGCTGGGATCTTCTATCGGCACGGCTGTCTGGCTGAGCGTAATCAGCAGCCAGGCGATTTGCCTCAACCTCCCATCCCGCCATAAAGGTCTCCCCCTTGCTCTCACAGAGATTGTGGAGCACACAGCAAGCAGCAATAACAACGGGGATATTTTTTTCGCTGAGGTCCGAGCGAGTCAGTAAGCTCCGCCATCTCCCCTTGAGACGTCCGAAAGCACACTCCACCACCATTCTGCACTTGCTCAGCCGGTAGTTGAAGAGCTCCTTCTCACTGTCCAAGGCGCCTGTATAGGGCTTCATGAGCCAGGGCATTAGCGGGTAGGCTGGGTCCCCGAGGATCACTGTAGGCATCTGCACATCCCCAACCGTTATTTTGTGGTCTGGGAAGAAACTACCTGCCTGGAGGCGTTTAAACAGACCAGAGTTCCTGAACACACGCGATGTTGGTAAAACGTCCCCTATGGTCCACCAGTGCTTGCAGCACCATAGAAAAGTAGCCCTTTCGGTTAATGTACTCGCTGGCCTGGTGGGCTGGTCCCAGGATAGGGATGTGAGTCCCATCTATAGCCCCACCGCAGTTTGGGAATCCCATCGCGCCGAAGCCATCTCTGACGACCTGGACGTTTCCCAGGGTCACTACCTTTGAGAGCAGTTGCTCAACGATTGCGTGGGCTACTTGAATCACAGCAAGCCCTACGGTAGATTTGCCCACGCCAAAGTGGTTCGCTACTGACCAGTAGTTGTCTGGCGTTGCAAGTTTCCAGAGGGCTATGGCCACTCGCTTCTGCACAGTCAGGGCTGCTCGAATAGGTATGCAGAATAGACAGTTGTAATCTTCAAACATGTATTTAAGTATGAAGTATCAATAGAATAAATCAGGATTTCTTAAATGAAACGTCACTTGGAGTACATGAGAGCTAAATGAGGAGATTTTCCTAACATTTGTTTTCCTCATAAATTAGAGATGGATAGGAATACAGTGAAACAGTTAATAAGCTTAAATATTAAAATTAATTAAGAGTGGTGTTTTCAAAGGAGCCTGAGAGAATTGAATTTCACTGGGAGTTTGGTGCCTAACTTATTTTAGGCTTCTTCAAAACCCTCACATGAAACTTTTCATAGGTAAATATACTACTTCAACTGGAGTGAAATACCATGAAATAGTGGAGGATGCTCATCCACCTATAAATCACTTTCCAGTCTGAATTGTAAAAAGAAAATCTGGGTGGGGGGGGACACCCTCAAAGCCCTCATACTTATTTAAAAAATACAACTGCTTTTAAATTTGTAACTCTGGAGCAGTGAAGTATTATATAGAAAAAGTATTCCTATGAACCTTTTATCTACAGCTTAATAACCCATTTCATGGCCATTTACTGGTGACCTTAATTTCAGCATTGATTTCTCGGAGGCTGTATGATGCAGCAGCTGCCTTCAGAGTAAATAAGAGTTTGACAAAGCACGTTAAACACTCCACTGCCACTTATTTTTATTTATTTATTTTTGGTTCAGATGTGTTGCCTCCGAGATGCCTGTACTGTACTATTTTGTTAGCTTGAAAATCAAATTTTAGATGCCGTTTTTATTAAAGGATGGTAAGGATAATTCTGAATGTTTGTTGTGCTCAGAGATGCCATTGTAATTCTAGGCAGGTGACAGCTGAGCTTCAAGTATTAAATATAAATACATATTTTGGTCAACATACGTGACCTTATAGGAGAAACTAAACAAAGATGACAAACTTTATGGTGGTTATTTAGTTTGCCACATTTTACCGTGCAATTTACGTGATTATAAATGTTTCTAGACAGACTCCTCCACTCTGAAATCTTCAAGTCCTTGGGTAACTTCCCAGGTGGATAAGGAGCTGGTTAAAGGGGAGACTGCAGAGGGTAGTATTGAAGGGGGAACTGTCAGGTTGGAGGGGGGTTACTAGTGGAGTTCCTCAAGGTTCGGTTTTGGGTCCGATTTTATTCAATCTATTTATTGCTGACCTGGGAACCAAGAGTAGGAGTGGGCTGATAAAGTTTGCGGACGACACCAAGTTGGGAGGTATTGCCAATTCGGAAAAGGATCGGGATATCCTCCAGGGAGATTTGGATGACCTTGTAAACTGGAGTATTAGTAACAGGATGAAATTCAATAGTGAGAAGTGTAAGGTTATGCATTTAGGGATGACTAACAGGAATTTTAGTTATAAGCTAGGTACGCACCAGTTGCAAGTAACGGAGGAGGAGAAGGACCTAGGAGTCCTGGTTGATCGTAGGATGACTATGAGCAGGCAATGTGATGTGGCCGTTAAGAAAGCAAATGCGGTCTTGGGATGCATTAGGCGTGGTATTTCTAGTACGGATAAGGAGGTGCTAGTCCCGTTATATAAGGCGTTGGTGAGACCTCATCTGGAGTATTGTGTGCAGTTTTGGTCTCCCATGTTTAAGAAGGATGAATTCAAACTGGAACGGGTACAAAGAAGGGCCACTAGAATGATCCGAGGAATGGAAAGCCTGTCATATGAAAGGAGACTTGAGGAGCTCGGTTTGTTTTCCCTAACCAAAAGAAGGATAAGAGGAGATATGATTGCACTCTTTAAATATATCAGAGGGATAAATACCAGGGAAGGAGAGGAATTATTTCAGCTCAGTGCTAATGTGGACACGAGGACAAATGGATATAAATTGTCAGTTAGGAAATTTAGGCTTGAAATTAGACGAAGGTTTCTAACTATCAGGGGAGTGCAATACTGGAACAGCCTACCGAGGGAAACAGTGGGGGCGAAGGACCTCCATGACTTCAAGACTAAGCTAGATAAGTTTATGGAGGAGATGGTATGATAGGATACCGGGCTTAGTCAATAGGTTAATTAAGTGCCACACTGGTAAATAGTACAATGGGTCGATGATATGATATTCTTAACCTTTTTCCAGAGGGTATGGCTGGAGAGTCTTGCCCGCATGCTCGGGGTTCAGCTGACCGCCATATTTGGGGTCGGGAAGGAATTTTCCTCCAGGGTAGATTGGCTGTGGCCCTGGAGGTTTTTCGCCTTCCTCCGAAGCATGGGGCAGGGGTCGCTTGCTAAAGGAGTGGGGGGATCGGCTAATGTGGCCTGCATCTTGCAGGAGGTCAGACTAGATGATCATATTGGTCCCTTCTGATCTTGGATTCTATGATTCTATGATATCAAAATACATGGTTCCAGCAGACATTTTAGATGCACAATAACTAGAACATACCTAATGAATGAGATATATTGAATTAAAGAAATTAAGACCCAATCTCTAGAGTTTTTATATTGTGGCTCAGACCTGCCTGTGTTATCTGGATTTTGGGACCTGAATAGCTATTAAGGACTTGTATTCAGGGCACTACAGCTTTGAACCAGATTCCTGCCTATCACTTGCATGGCTGATGTAATCATGGTTTTGTCAAGACACATGTGGTTCATACTCAGTTAATAACTATGGTAACTAGTGTTTCATCCTTGCTAATGGTCTATGCTGATAGATGGCTATCTTACTGTTACACGTTTGGCACACATTTTAGTCTTTTTGTAGTTGAGACTACTTCCCTAGTTGTTCCTCTGTAATTGGTTTTGCTGGTCCTCCTTCCTCCCAGGTTCCTATGTAGTAGGATGTCCTGGAATTCATTGCCCCTTGCCCCTGCATGTCCTTCAGGCAGGCTTTGCCTACCTAAGGCATTCTGGGATGGTTGCTCACACTTTCCCAGAATGCACTGACACTGTTGTATTTAGGTAATTTGGGAGGTATAGACTCGCAAGCACTGACATTTGTAGGCTTTGTGGAAAAAGTGCTATGTAGATCCAGCTCAGCTGTATGTGTAATGGCTGTGTCAGATGTGTCATAAATTTGGCTATAGAAACATGGTTGTATTTGTAGGGCCGCTTCAATGCACTGAAGTTAATAGAGCTATATCAGCTTATACTAACTGAGGATCTGGTCTGTAGTGCTTGAACCAGTCCAGAAGGTGAGTTTTGAACCTTGGATTATTTTTCTTGCTCCTTACTTTTCCTTTTGACCTTACTTCAGCTAGGTCTGAGTTAAAGATGCCCTAATGAATAGCAGAGCTGATGTGAAAATGGTGACCTACATGCCATATTGGTAATATGGTTTTCCTTGTTCATGGGAAAGTTAAGTAACCTGTGTTTTAGCTTTCTTTCAGCCAGTTTAATGCAGGACAGCTCTTTCGTATCTTGGATTTGTGTTCAGCCTTCTGTTACAGTAATCAAATTTTTATGGCAAATGGCAGTCAGTTTGCACACTGAGTTATATATACTTTAGACAGACCAATTCTTTGTGACCTTTGGGGACCTTTAGAGATTACTTTTAAAGAAAGTCTGGAAATCCGTGTACAAAAGCAGAGCTTTGTTGTGCACTTAGCTCATTATTATCACAAAAGGTCTCAAGTATGTATTAAGCCACTTTCAGCTTTTAGAACTGCCTTTCTAAATAGAAAATGATAGAAAATACCATCTTTTGATGTGTGTTTGAAGTCTTTTGAAGTGTTTCTTTTCAGAAATGCTAGGAGGATCTTGCTGTTAAGTGTATCTTTAATAACAGAGTTTGAGTAGGGTTAAAGGTGCTTGAAAACGTCAGCATTTTGTCATTTTTCCAATTTAACTGGAGTAAATCATAGAATGATCTCATGAAGAACAACATAGTCACCTGATAGAATTAGTGAGCTTTACTGAGTATCAGGTGGGAATTTATCTATTTTGAATAAAGCTGAAGCTTTTTCATAGTATCAGTTGTGCATCTAAAAGCAGAAAATGTTTACATATTTCAGATCTTTGTTGGTAATATTGAGCAAAGTGCACACCAAAGCTCTCCTTTCGTACACTGGTTTCCAGACTTTCTTTTAAGTAATCTTGGCTGTGACACATAATGTTTAACATAATTTTAAAATAGTAATTTTTATTTTGGAGAACACTAGACATATATTTCACAAAGCTTTACAGAGTGAGTAAGACACAGAATTAAATAGAAGCAAATATATTTACAGAATTGCATATATATGGGTTTGTGCATATGCATACAAATAAAAAAAAGTTTAAGAAGGCCAGATATACAAGGATACAGAAATGCACAGTTAAGGTACCCAAACAATCTTAACTTTGCCCTGTAGTGATGCCAGATAATAACCACATAATTATGAATAAGGCATTTTAGTTTTTCTGGTGCCAGATTAAACTGTTTTTTTTAAAGGCATATTCTCTTCTCCCGCCCTCCCTCCCTTCCCACTCCCCGCACTTCATGGTCACAGCAGTGTAGAGTTGAGGTTGTTTGGAAGTGCACACTCCAAAGCATTCCTGCCTTAGTATATTAAGACAGCCTTTAGGAACCTGGGTAAATGCATCTTCGTGAATTAAGTTCAGAGGGAGAAAAACATATTGTTGATTAAATACTAAATAATATTGTTCAGTGGTTTAATTGCTCAGGGTTTTTTCTTTTCTAAAGTCTGCTGATTTTACTGCCATAAGCGTGTTAGATGGAGTTTGTTAATTTCCATGTAGCACCTGAAGGATAAACCAATGTAATTTGATTGGCAATTTTAACTTTGTAACTAGCAACCTGTAGGCATGCTTTGGAATCCTTTGAAGAATTCAAATACTTTCCTTAATTGCGTAAGATCAAAATATGCTTTCCAGTTATACGTGACAGCCAGAAGCTTCAGAAAAATAGTCTTGCTGAATTGTAAGAAAACTGCAGTAGTCCCCCCCGCCTCCCCTCCAAAAATAAAAAAAAAGAAAAGTGATACAAGATCCATCGGTAAGCAACTTTTAATCACTAGAGCGATATACTTTGAACTGCAGAATTCAAGGTAATCTGTTGTATAAAAGCTGTACAAAGAATAATTTACCACAGATAATTTTGAAAAGCCCCATTTAACATCAGAATCAATACATTCTGTGGTTTAGTTTGTGATGGCATGCTTGCTGTCAGGTTAGTTGACAGCCAATCACCATCTAAAATTTTCCTTGTCTCTGGGGCTCTCTCCTCTGCCTCTGCAATTTGATTCCTGCCTTACTCGAAGCAACACATAGAAAAGTGACCTCTGGAGCAACTGTGGTTTTGCTTGTCTTGCATGATCTGCCCTCACCCTGAAGGGAAAAAAATAAGTGGAATGCCCAGACTAAGGAAAAACACCAACTGTATTTCTTGCAAGTAGCGCTTTATTCATGGACCAGAAAACTCTTAATGACCCTGACTTTGAGAAGCATCTGCCTCCACACTGGGGAGACACCAGTGCTGAGGTGATCTCTGGGGTTGTATGAAATACATGCTTGCATGAAGGGGAGAAAAACTCATCTATAAGGAAAGCGGGTGTCTTCCAGGCAGTCACTGTGACTCTTCCCATGCCTTTTCCCTTGAATCCTGAAATGTTTGAGTGTATCAACAAATTCTTCCTGGTGGTCAAATCTCACCAAGAGGCTTTAACCTCTGCTCACAGAAGGTGACCTAAAGACCCTTTGAGTGGCTTCCCAGGAGTTTTTTCTTGGGCTGCTTACACTTTTTCCAGAGATGTAATTGAGGGGGAATAAAGCCATCTTTTAGTAAAAAGATCACTAAGCATTTGTGCTATGCTTTTCCTCTTGAGCTTCGGTGACTGTCCCAGCAGACCTGGGTCAGAACCAGAGAAGAAAGAAGTCTCTTCTAGGTCAGACTTCCTGAGTGTCTCTCAGGAGGACTGTAAATGCCTGTAGAAGCATCTCTTTACAGCCATGAAATCTGAAGCTCTTCAAGAGAAGCTGGATGTGTTGGTTTCCCTCTTTTCCTGGGGAGGATATTAATCAAGATGAGTTCATTTCTCCATCTGGAAAGTCAGAGATCACCTACCCCTCTCCCGACGGGATGCCATTGCTTACTAAATCTGCTGAGAGGTCATATAAGCTCCTACAAGATTTTGGAGAGAAGTGGCTCTTGTCCCCTAAATAGACTCCTAAAATACAGTCTTCCTCAAAAGAGACAGACATCCCCAAGGAATCCAAGAGCTAAAAAAATTCCCTTGGTAGCAAAATAGAGACTTTTGTTAGAATTGGTTGTCTAGAGTGCCACACGGTTTTTAGTGACTATCTGTTCATCTTAGGTGTCCAGATCAGCAATTTGCTAGCTTGTGGTTACAGCAAGGCAAGATTTTCTGTTCCTCCTTCCTCAAAAAGATTTGAAATACTATTTAGAGTCATTTTTGCCACAGGTTGGTAAGATTGGGCATAGTATGCAGACCCCCTGAAGCTTTCCCAGGGAGTGAAGAAGGCCAAGGTCTTATTCATCAGGGTCCAGTAATGCACTCATACCCAGGTGAACTTAATTGCTCAGCTCAGTTCTTCAAAGAGCATCCTGAAGGTTTTGGGCATCTCTGGTAAGGACTCAAACCTGGCTGCACTCTCAAAAAATAAGGTACCTCTTTTGCTTTCTGTATGTGTGGGTGTTCTTTTTTCCCCCTGAATTTTGTAGGGCAAGATATGCTGCTGCTAGATAACCCAGTTGATCTCTCTATCATAGTTCAGGTAGGTTTGGCTTATTCCCCATCCCTGCTTTCAGTCTTCTCTCTTGGTCTGAGTGATTACTCCATGCCTGTCTGCTTTTTAACTGACATACTGGTTAGCCTCCCTTGGCTCCCTTCCTACAAAAAGCTCTCTCCCTTTCTGCTGGAGTACCTTTATAACTGGTCAGGGTCTTTTGATCTCAGGTTTAGCCCTGGGAAAAATAAAATGTTGGAGTCAGGTGGGTAAATTCTCCCACCAATTGATGGTCCAGTGTTGTTATCCTGGACTCCTTTGAAGGTGTGTGCTTGAAGCTGTCTTATCTCTGTTTACCTTTCCTGCTGGGTTTTTTAAACAACCCCCTTACAGGTTCCTTTGACTTAATGAATTCAAATAGGCAGCAATACCAACTCAAACAGGGAAGCAGTATTCATAAGAAATACAGGCATTTTCCTAGTTCATCACTGGGATATCTTACTACTGAATTTCTGTTCCAATTCTAAAGTCATGAAGGGGAAAAAACAGGTACACTTTGGACCTCTGGCCCTCAAGATGTACTGAAATCAGAATTCTTCAGCACAATGGATTCTCTTTTCGTTCTCCACAAGGCTTCAAGGAAATGCGTCAAGGTATTCAAATACATCACAGCCAAATGAATTGGTTCTGTAGCCAAAGGGTTTGCCAGGCCAGAGAAGCTCCCCCCTTTAGTGAGACTTGGAGCACTCTCCACTAAAGACATGGCCATTTCCAGGGCTGAATGTGCAGGCAACTGCAGGCATAGCCTTTGAGTGCGTCAGGACTAGCTGCCGGATCGGCGGGTAGTGATCGGTTTATCGGGGATCGATATATTGCGTCTCATCTAGATGCGATATATCTATCCCCGAACGCGCTCCTGTTGACTCCGGAACTCCACCAGGGCAAGTGGCGGTAGCAGAGTTGACAGGGGGTGCTGTGGCCGTCGATGCCACACCGTGAGATATACCAGTCTCCTAGAACTGGAAGCGACCTTGAAAGGTCATCGAGTCCAGCCCCCTGCCTTCACTAGCAGGACCAAGTACTGATTTTGCCCCAGATCCCTAGGTGGCCCCCTCAAGGATTGAACTCACAACCCTGGGTTTAGCAGGCCAATGCTCAAACCACTGAGCTATCTGGGAGGTAAGTCAAAATAAGATACTTCGACTTCACCTACACTATTCCCGTAGCTGAAGTTGCGTATCTTACATCGACCCCGCCCCCTGGTGTAGACCAGGCCTTGACTGCATGTCTAAACCTTTGCTTCCATGAGAAACTCAGTCTTTGGGGGAAGAAAGTAAAGGGATGGAAGCTTCCATTTCCCTGTTTCCCCTTCAGCCTTCCTCTTTTAATTTAGTGTTAAGTAGGGTGACCAGATATCCCGATTTTATAGGGACAGTCCCTATTACCCCCGCTTCCTGTCCCTATTTTTCATACTTGCTATCTGGTCACCCTAGTGTTAAGTCTCTTGTTCTTTGCCCTACTGTGTGCTTTCTCATAGTGTATGGTTCTACAGAGTCTACTGTGTACAGGCTGAGCCAGAGAGGGAAATCACCAGCTAATTTTGCTTTCAGTAGCTCAGTTGAAACACACTGAAAATCTGCAAATTTCGAGGCCTTAATAACTGTTCTATATCTGTTTCAATTTTACTATTCATCACTTGCCTTTTTAAAATAATTGAGGTCACGAAGGCTGCTACTTTGAGGTGGTGTAATGGTGATGAATAATAACATGTTGTTCCTCTGTGATGAAAAGAACTCAATAGTCAAGAAAGGACAATTGATGTGAAAGTCATTCTCTTTATGGTTTGGTCCTTCTAAAATGTTTTCAAATTATTGTTTAATCTCATTGGCTCTTTTTATCCTTTTAACATTTTTTCATCAGCATAGTAATGTTCATAGATTCTACAGTGAGTTTTCAGCCTGCTCGCAGCTTTGGGGACAGAACTCAGACCTGTCAGTCAGATATAGCCCTACTGCCTTAAATCTACCAATCTTGTTGCAGACAAAGTGAACAAACTTCCTTACTGCAGAGCTTTAGGAGGAATCAATGAGGTGGCATCCTGGTTTTCCCTGATGTTTCTTCATAAAACACTTCAAAGCTGATGTGCAGAACACTGTTTTATGGGAGGATGGTGTTGCATGCTGTAATGCCTCAGGCAATCAAGAAATGACCTGTGTGTATAGCTATTTCAATTTCACTTATATGCTAAGCTATACTTTAGCCTCCTTTGCTGCATGCTGCTGATAAAACCCCACTGTAAGATCTGTGGAGGTTACTGTGCTGAAGAAAAGGAAAATTTTATATGTGCTTATCTGAAAATTTCCTTTATTTAAGTATTAAGGCCCATAGATCTGAGTGACCTTGGATAGGATTAAGGGATCACTGTTCAGAAGCTAAGAAAAGAACAAATTTCTCATACTTTGCAATAGAAAATATCCATAGTTTAAAGTTACGAATGCTTTACTCATTTTCATCATAGTTGTGGGGTTAATTCAGTTTGGCTGGCTTTGCAGTTGGAGTAGTGTATCTGTGAACCAGTGATTGACAAGGCTGAGTTCTGCATCTACTAAACATGGAAGCAGGCTAAAGGCCCAGTATGTGATATGCAGGTCTTTCTATGTAAAGAAAGCTATCTGTCAGGTAAGTATGTATACGTTTTCCTTTTCCTCATAGCCAAGACCAGGTTTCTGTAAATCAGTCGTAGAGTTTAAGGCCAGAAGGGACTACCAGATCACATAGTCTGATCTTCTGTATATTACAGGCCACCAACACCACCCAGTACCCTCACACTAAACCCAGCAACTGAAATTAGGCCAAAAGTGATATATTAAAACAAACCAAAAGAAAAAATAACCCACTGGAGCGGGATCATAAACCTGAGTAAATTTATAGCCAGTGGGTCAGATTAATTTTTGATGTGACTGGTTTGATGTCAACAGAGTTACACTGGGTATGTATTTGGCTGTGTGTGGTGTGTGTACTTTTTTAAACTTTTAAAACATAGGAGCTTTTATCCCTGTTCACCAAGTTCAGGTCAGTAGCACGTAATGAGGAACTCTCTTGCCCAAGGTGGAATTAGAGTTACAGGGATTGTACTTACTCCCTCTGTATGGACAGTTTTCCCTTCACATGCTGCATGCTTCTGTGAGTATTCTTACAACATCTTGGAATCTTGCTACGATAGATGCTTGTTTACCTGAAATGTGAAAGAGCGTAACATCTGTGGTGATGTTGGACTCGCCAGTCCAGGAACCCAAAGTCCTAAAGTCATTTCCAAAGCTTGGTCTCCCACACATGTTCTCTCCCTCATTCTCTCTTTGATAAGCATGACTTTCGGCATTAAAAAACGTAAAATCAGCAGTAAAGGATTTGTGGAAGGTACTATGCCTTCCAGACCTAATCTAAAAAACACTTCGCTTTAAAAAAAAAAAAAAGTTAAAAAAGTAGCAGTTGATTCCTATAAAAATATGACTTTTACAGAAAAAACAATTGTGTTAAGAAAGAATTGGGCAAGACTCAGTGAGGTCTAGCTTGGCTCTCTCCCTAGTACCTTCTAGGGCTTTGGACAGGGACTGGCGAGGCAATGAATTTAGCCTTAATTGTGATGCTTTTTTATATTGCCATTTTAATGGTTAAAGTTTTCCTAACATGATTGTTATTTCTATAGATATGACCTCTCCAAATGACTATACTGTTTTTTTTCCTGACGTCTCATTTTTCGTATGAAATATTTCAAGTCAGGTATGATTTTTTCCATCTGCATACAATTGTTATAATGCAAGAGATTTTTTTTTTTAATATTGTATTCTTGATAGTGTGAAATCTTCTAAAGGAGACTGCTACATTCTGGTCCATTTGCTGCTGATGTTTGCTAGTAGACTGTCACATATTAGTATTCAGTCTAGAGGCTAATACAGAGAGAGAGAGAGAGAGAGAGAGAATAGCATATTGGCATTGGTATCAAGGGCACATTCAACTTCGTGTCCAGAACATTGCAGTAAACCTTGGCAATTCAGAATCTCTATGGTCTCCTATTGATAGAGAGATATAGTTTTCATGTCATCTTGCAGTGTATTGTACACTTATGCAGTAGTTTCTCTAACTATTAGTGTAAAACCATTAAATATACATGAAATTAGTTCCTCTTAAAATCTAACATGTCAGATTTGCCTTATTAAATGGTCAGATATAGGGCCAGATTGTAGCTATGGGAGGCTTGAAGAGCCTCCCCACAACTTTGCATCCCCAGTGCAGGGCCAGGAAGAGTTGGAGTCCTTTCACTCAAGGTATGTCTACATTGGTGGTGAAGGGGAAGAAGTGTGTTCCTAATTCAGGTTGAAATGGGGTGAGCGGGCGAGAAGATACGGCAGCTCAGCTTTTAACTCAGGTTAGCAGCTCAAATTCAACTCCCGGCTCCACAGACACATCGTTAACTCAAACTGCTAACCTGAGTTAAAAGCCAAACTGCTGTGTCTTCACTGCAGTTTTAACCGGAGTTGGCCCACCTGAGTTAAAACACTTCCCCCCCCCCTTTTCTTTTGTTCAGTGTAGGCATACCCTTATTTTGAAGGGGCTGAGATGTGCGCAGTGGTCTTGACTCTGTTTTCTTCCTTTCCTTCGCACTGACCAACAGGGCTGGCTGGGAAGTTGAGCACTCTGCCTGCTCCGAAAGGTAGTTTGATGGGCATTATTCTGCCTACATACCAGGGAATTCCTGGTAGCATTGTGCTGTGATATGCTTCTCAGAACTCCCTGGAGTGGGACAGCTCTGCAGATAGCCAAAGCAGGCATTTGACTGAATGTCATAATATGGCCCACAATGGTTGCAATCTCCAAGTGCAGTGACTCAGAAAGAAAAGAATGTTTTGTTTATAGCACCATGATGGACTGGATAGCACACTCGTATCCTTTTTAATTTTGGAGAGGTGTATTTATAGGCTGATTTACAAGATGAGGTCTCTTCAAGGCCATGCCAAAAAAGCAGTCATGTGTTGTCAACTTAGGTGGGCTAGTTAGATTTTTTTTTAAGTTTCAATTTATCTCTAACTTAGGATGGTGATAAAACAGTAATAAAACATTTATTATTTTTAGAATACCCTTAACGAAGGGTTTTTCTTTTTTACTGAGTCTCAGAAACAAATTGCCACTTTAAATCAAAGTTGACATTCAAGGTTTGTAAGATGGCATTTCTGCAGCGGAAAGATTAATATATCTTTTAACAAACTATTGAATTACTGTGATTTTTCTTCTACTGCAGAAATGGTACTTTCAATATTTCTTGATTTTTTTAATTAAATTTTTAGCAGTTAATTATAGCTTTTATATATAAGATAGAACAGGGATGGGCAAACTTTTTGGCCCTAGGGCCATATCGGGTACAGAAATTGTGTGGAGGGCCAGGTAAGGAAGTTCTGGGGGAGGCTATCCCTCCCCAAACAGTGAGGCTTGGCCTGGCCCCTGCCCCCTATCCAGCCCCCCAGAACCCACACCCCCATCCAACCCTCACAGCTCTCCACCCTTGAATGCCCCCCAGGAGTCCTGCATCCTATCCAAACACTCCTGTTCTCTGCCCCCTGACCATCCCCCCGGAAACCCTGCCCCTATCCAATCTCCCCTGCTTCCCACCCCTGACCACCCCCTATCCAACCCTCCCTGCTCTCCTCGCCCCACGTTACCTGTGGGGTGGGGGAAAGGGGGGCTCAGTCCTTTCCCTGTGTGTTTCCCCTGCTCGTTTGGCTGCTGTCCCTGGCAGTTGGGCAGGGCTCGTTCCCTGTCTGGGCTTGGCTGCTGGGGACAGGGGTCAAGCATGCTGGGGGTGGAGGGGGGGCCCTGGCTTGCTCTACCCCTGTCCCCGACAGAAGGGCCCAGGCCCCTTGACCACCCCCTCTGCAACACCTCCTGCTCCTCACCCCATCTCCCTGGAACTCCCCCTGCTCCCCACCCCCTGACTGCACCACCCTGGAGCACCAGGTCTGGTGGCGCTATAGCTGTGCTGCCTGGCCGGAATTGCAGCCACACTGCCCAGATGCTGGGGGAACTGTGACTGCCAGGGAGGAAGGGGAGCAGAAGGGGAGGGACCAGGGGCTGGGCTAGCCTCTACTCCGCTCACTGTGCTGCCAGGGAGTTGGGCTGGCTCCTCTGCAAGCTTGTCCTGACCCTGCTTCCTGGCAGGAGCTTGGGGACCAGAGGGAAGGGTCCTGTGGGCTGGATGTGGCCTGCGGACCATAGTTTGCCCCCCTCTGACATAGAATGTGTTTGTTTGCCTTTCTTTGTACCACATCCTAAATGTTCTAGGATTGTTGAAATGTTGTCCTGTAGGTGTTAGTATGTGCTGAATTGCCCACTGGTGGACATGAAATTGTGTTTAAAATGGCATTTTTTATGTCAGGTTTTAAACAAAAAGTTCACCTCCCTCCTCAAGTTTCTGGCGGTAATTTGAGAACACAGTTGTGTTATTCCTGATTAAATATTTGCAAAATCGAGATAGATAATTAGCCCCTATATATAGCCCCCCAAAAGACAGTCTGTTTTCCACTGAAGCTTTGGTTTGTATTTACATTGAGACTCTTTAGGCTGTGGATGTTAGATGTGTACTTGCATATACAAGGCATTCACCTTGTAGTTTTTCACTGCCTACATAGTTCGCATGTGCATTCGTAGTTGGGAGATGCATCTATCACCTTCTGGGTCTCATTGTCTCTTAAATTTTGCTCTAAAACTTCTTTTAGTGTCCAGTTGGCATTTAAACCTAGATTTTCCTTTCCCTAATAATACACCCTTCCATTTTCCCCGCCTATAACTTGTCTGCAAGGATACTTAATTGCATCTTTAATGTAGTCAACTTTCTTTTCTTTCCATTGGATTCAATCTTTGTGCATTATTAGTCATCCATCTCAGGAAAATGTCATTTATTTCTAACCCAGAGTATTTTGAGAGACTGTGCGTGAAGCATGCTACATTTAAAAAAAAAAAGTATGCAACCTATTCAGTTCATTGTAATATGTAAGGTGGTAATATAATCAAATGAAGGTAGACATTTTTTATTCTTATAAATTCACCTAGATTTTTTTTAAAGCTTTATCTGCAGCTTTGGAATCTTGAGCCTAAGCCTACAATTATCTTATTAATTAAACTATGTTCACATGAGATTTATTTAAGGCATTAACGCCTTTTTATTGATGGCTTCGACAGTGAAGTAATACTGATTACTTTAAATTATTCTTAGAAATTTAAATTGTGTAATACAAAAACTTATCTAAAAAGTGCTGAATGAAAGCATCTGAATCCTCTGAGGGTTTCGGAGTGTTTTTAGTAAAGTTGCATTTTAGCTTGAAAATGTACATTTTTGTATCATTTATCTATGCTAGTATTATAGCTACCTTTTGGTAACCAGTTACAAACTTAGTGTTTGGTGCTGCTTGTATTAGGCTAGTGTGTTGAGGCCTCAGTCAGGATTACTATTTATCTGTGTTAGGGTAGAGTTTAGAGACCCATTGTGTATAAACACAGAGTAGAATAGCACCTGCTCTGAAAAGTTTGTAATCTGATTAATTTTAAATTAGTTACATGAAAGAGAGATACAGTATCTAGAGCAGTAGGTCCCCAACCTTTTCTGGGTGGCGGGCGCCGGACGACGAGCCACCGAGGACCATGCCCGGCTGACAAGCATCCGCCAAAATGCCCCGAGAAGCAGCAATGTCAAGAAGTGTCACTGCTGAAATGCCGCCGAAAGTCAGCGGCATTTTGGCGGCGATGCCTCTTGATGACACCGCTTTTCGGCAGCATTTCGGTCGATGATTGTCTGCCAGCCAGTACGTAGGCGCACATAGATGCCCCGGTGGGTGCCATGGCGCCCGCAGGCACCACGTTGGGGACCCCTGATCTAGAGAGCTTTGTAAATGCTAGTGCAAGTGTATATCTTATGTAATGTCATGGTTAAATCTGATCAATAAGTTGAATTATAGAAACAGCACAAATAATGTGGTGTATTGTACTGTAAAAGTTATAAGCATTCCCAGGTCTGTAAACTCAGCCCGATGTTAATCTAGCTGGAGTTAGGTAGGTTAGAGTTATTTATCTCTCTGATCATATTCTGATTTTGAAGTTTAGTCTATGATACTGTGTGTGTACACTTACTAAATACCATTACAAGTTTTATTAAATAGCACTTTACTTTTAAGGGTTTTAAATGCCAGGTTTAGCAAAATACGCATTTTTTTAAAAACAGTAAAGGACAAAATAGTATACCGTATGTGGAATATTGTGCATGTTTTATTTTAAAATGTGATCTAAAATTCCTTTTATGGTTTGAGAAATAGATGTTCTCTTTACCCTGAAACTTTCAACATTAGGATCTGACATAACTAACATATTACAGAACTCCCCAGGGGTATCTTCCTGTATATCTTTAGACAGGGGAGTCCTAGACTGGGGAAATAACTAGAGATGGGGAAAAATTGTTGGAGAGGGAATTGGAGGGTGACCAGAGTTACAGAAAATGTGGTTTTTGCTTTCAGCTTGGCAGATGAGCTCTAGTGAAAGAAAACTGCCACAAAGTCCCAGTGGGATATAGCAGACATTCTGGAGATGTTGTTCTTCTGATTAACTGTTTGAAGGTCAACGCTACTGAGGTTCAAATGTAGCTGTGTTGGCCAACTGAAGGGAGTTCATATTTTGACTCTAGATATATTTAGTGATCAAGTTAAGCTTGAATCTCTAGTTAACCTGATCATACATCAGTGTTTTAGTGGACACTGTTTCTGTTCATTTTGTTAATATTTTTAAATACTAGTGTGACTAAATCCTGTCTTATGATTTGTCACTCAGTGAGAGTTTGCTTGAACCACAAATAAGTATACACAACCATGGGTATGTTTAGTTTAACTTTGCCTTTTGAGATACATTACATCAAAGAAAGAGGTTCAGGAACAAGTCCGAGTCAAATTCTGCCTTGTGGAAGTAAGAAAAGACTGTGTAGGTGGCAGCATAACAAATTAACAAAGAAATCCTTCTGCAAACACTTGTAAGGGATGTACCAATTGATGGCACCAGCAGAATGACGTGGTCTTCAAACCATCCCTCTGAGTTCTCTCTCTAGCCATAACCTGGTGAGGTCTGAGAGCTTCACAAAAGTAAAACATCTTGAGCCAAATTCACCCCTGGCATAAGTGGGTTTGGCTTCCAGTTATTTCAGTGGCATTTGCACCTGCATGTGCCAGTGCTCCATTTAGTCTTTTGTCTTTAGAAAGGCAGGTGCAAGAAAAGTGGCCTACTGTAGTTGTGTGCTGTACCCCCTACTACTTAGAGGCTATAAGACTCAAATGTATTAGGGATTTTAACACCCTCTTTCCTCTCTCAGCCATAAGGAGAGTTCCTGAAAGTTGCTTTACTCTTTTTTATACTAGCCAACATAAGTAGTACTGCACTTTGCATTATTTTCTCATCTACTGTCTTTTATGTAAGTATGCCATGCATGCCATTTTATTTTCCTCTATCTAGATGGACCATATCTAGACACAGCTGAATTGTATCTCCCTAAAATGTGTGGTTTCAGAGACTATAGTGATAGGTGCCTCATAAATATATATAATAATAATAGTCTGGTATCTGGGTCCAAATCACTTTAGGTTTTGAAAAAACAAATTTTCACTGATTTTCATTGCTCCACAAAAAAAAAAAATCACCCTCACTTTATCCATGACAGACCATTTTATAAATGGAAGAAGACAGGAGATTCTGCTTAGGTTCATCTGGATTTTCAGATCATATCCTGGGGAGAGGAATTATAAGCTTGAATTAATAAAGGAAAAGGAGATAGCACTAGATAATTTTCATGTAGTGAAAAGCATAAAGCATGATTCATACCTGAAATCTAGGATGCCAACTATTTTTTTTTTTGCCCTAACATACTGAACTGTTTTGTTTTGTTTTTTTCCGTTTTGAGTGGCATTAGTTTTTTAAAATCAGGAATCTAAAATTCTCATTCTTTCAGTGTGCCTATATTCTTCACACAGATATTTGTATGGAAGTCTGTTTTCTATTGACTAACTGAAGGTTAACATTCACCTGTAGTATGACAGTTGATGTGCCAATTTGTAAGGGTGCAAATGAAGGCTTTCCTTATGAACACATGGCTTTTTTTAACCCTTACAGATCATGAGCCACGTGGAGGGACAACAGAAGAATCTTGTGCAAGCCATTGAATCCCTTCCAGGTTCTGGACCTCTTTCTGCCTTGGATCAGGACTTGCTGCTTTTAAAAGCTACCTCTGCTGCCACCCTGAGCTGCCTTGGAGAATGCCTGAATTTATTACAGCAGAGTATGCATCAGGCAGGCCAACACAATAATAGGACATTGCCTTCAGGTGAGCACAAGCTGTCTTTTTCCTGGTCTATGTATTTTTTTTTAATTATGATCTCCAGATAGGCAGGATGGACTTTTCCTTAAAGAAATGACTCGGGATCATCACTAAATAAGCTCCTTGGAGCGAGATACCAACATTTTCCTTCTGACCCACAAATATTGTAGAAAATATCAACATCAGAAAATGGGAGCAAAAGAGCCATTCACTGTCTTCTGTGCAAATAAATTTTGGAAAGAGCAAATATTTAATTTTGTCTTAAGTTCAAAAAATAGAGCAGAATCTGTATTTTCAAAGAAAAGTAATTTTATTTTTTAAAAAGTAGATTTTTTTAAATAAATTGAAATTTAACAATGTACTTTAACAACAAATTCTATCTATTTTTTTTCCTAAATAGAAATCTCTAGGGAGGATTGAATCCCCCTATATATTGAGTCTTTAAGTTTGGGAAGAGAAAGCAATAGTCTCTTGCTATTTACCTTTGGCATGTGGTTACATAGTAACAAAGTAGGACCCTGAGCCTGGCACCTATGTGGACCCTCATCTTAATTAGCCTGATTCTAGATCGCTGTAGACTGCTTCAAAATAAAGATCTAACATGTCACAGTAGAATCAGCCGGAGGGTTCACACACAGATTTCGCTGTTAGACCCAATTGTAGGATCAGGACTTGTTATAAGACCAAATGTAAACCAATGGTTCTTCACATATGTATGGCTTGATAACAACTTTGCCATCTCTATGTAATTTACTTAAAAACCTTTCAAGAACCACCGTCCCTCACTCCTCAGGGGAAAAAAAAAGTCCTTTCTAATTAGTAGGGCTGGTGTTTTCTGGAAATTGTTGATATTGCTGCATTTATTTTCTGAAATCACCTTTCATTTCCGGAATCCCCGATTTCTTCTGATTTTTCCACCTTGTGCTTCAGCTGTTTAAGCCATTTACTACCAATGCCTAAAATGGTTAAGCCTGAGGATAGTTAAAGAATTCAGCAAAGATGTCCTCCATGTGGATGGAGGGAAGTTATTTTGTACAATTTGCAGCAAAGTTCTTGACAGTGTTAAAAAGGACCACATACTCGACCACATTAAAGGTCCATGTCATATTGCAGCAATGGAGAAAAGAAAGCAAAGGGTAGAGAGCAGCGATGAGACAGCAGTAAAGCAACAGCTCACAACTGCTGGTTGGCTTACATAACAAAATGAAAATAAGAAATACTGGGTGGAGGCCTGTTGCAACGCAAACGTTGCACTAGAAAAAACAGACAAAATGTGAGAATTCCTAAACGAGCACTTAGGAAATGGGGTTTGTATCCTGCAACAAGTACACCAAGAGAAGCCGATCTTCCCTGTGTATTTGAACTAAACAAGCAACAACTGGTCACTGAGTTGAAGAATCAGCACGTAACAGTAATTGTGGATGAATATATAGACAATGTAAACTGGTATGTTGCAAATTATTCTAATACAGCTGATGCAGGTTTCAGAAGACTGCCCAGCTGCTGCTAAGCTTGTAGAAACAGTGGAGTTAGAACGTGTTAACTACTCTGCAGTTGCACAAGCTGTTATAAAGACCCTTATATAACATGAAATTGACTTTTCAAATGTATTAGTTTATATGACAGATAATGCAAAATACATGTGAAAGTCATTCAAAGATAGTTTAAGCGGCATTTTAACCAGCTGCATTCATGTGACCTGCTGAGCATATATTACGGCTTTACTAGGTGAGTGCTGGGTCTGTTTGTTTATAGAAGTGGGCCGTCTGTGTGCTCTAATAAAAAAGCTGATATGCAACCCCCCACTTAGTCTACCTTATCGACCGTGGAATTGAAAGCCTAACATTACCTCCGCAACTGGTTGTAACAAGATGGAATACTTAGTTTAAAGCCATAGACTATCTCCGCATGAGTACTCCACATGATGGCAGAGTATTACAAGGGGTTCATTGGTCGGGAAATCAAAGTGGAGGACGACTGCCGTTTTAGAGGAGCTAAATGTTTATTGCAATGAATCATTTTGTGGCACATTCAATTTTTATCCAAGCAGAAGTAACTCCACTTGTTTGGACACTACTTACGTTTGAATCATGGTCAACATTACCAACGGAAGTGTACAACATTGCATTTGATTTGGTGGTAATACTGCAGTACGCAGGACAGAATGTACTAGAGTATCAAGTTTTTCAAAACTATGCAGAGAAACTGCAGAGGTACTTAAATACAGAGAGAGCAGCAAAGAATCCTGTGGCACCTTATAGACTAACAGACGTTTTGGAGCATGAGCTTTCGTGGGTGAATACCCACTTCGTCGGATGCATGTGGTATTCACCCACGAAAGCTCATGCTCCAAAACGTCTGTTAGTCTATAAGGTGCCACAGGATTCTTTGCTGCTTTTACAGATCCAGACTAACACGGCTACCCCTCTGATACTAAATACAGAGAAACAGCCAGCATATAGATTTTTTTCGCAATGTGAGAATCCTTGTTCCCGAGCAAATTCGTGTACTCTCCCACAACTTCAGTGACTATGAACTGAGTGTTCTTCTGCTGAGTTCTGTACCTGAGGGTGAGTGGCAAATTTACTTGAACATTGTAAATGAACTTCCTAGTACCAATGACATTTCTCTCTCTAGTTTTTGGAAAATCATGGACAAATGTTTGCCAAGACTTAGCCAGATTGCTTGTGGTGTTTTGGTGATCCTGTGCAACTCAGCTGATGCTGAATGCAGTTTCTTCAAACTGGAACAAGTGCTAACCCCGCAACGTTACTGTATATTATTGGAAAGGATGAAGATGTATGCCCAAATGAGTGTTAATGTGTCCTAAGTGTGTGTCACTGAATATTTTTATGCTGATATAGGTGATATGCAAATATTTTCAATAAAACATTAGTTTACTTTAAGCAAAAATGTAATTATTCCATAGTTCCCGATGTTGTTAGATCGTTGCATAAAACAATAATCTAACTTTGATTTTAAATGTATAGTCTTGCATGGCAATAATTTTGTTTTGTGTTTATAGTGATGATCACTTAATACACTTTTTATGTTCTAAAAATGACAGTTTCGGTTTAAAAAATAGTCTGTAAACACTAATGTAGGCTACTCATTTTTGTGCAGTAAAGGATTACATATTGCTCATGTTTGTCAATACATGTATTTTTTGTATTAATATAATGTATATCTGAAATTTCTGAAATATAAAGCTTAGAAAATATCATATTACTCTTTTCATTGCCGGAAGACACTTGCCCTGCTAATTAGCTTTACCGTCAGGTAAGACCCAACCACAAAGCTGCAGAGCCAGCTGGATGGGAAACTCTGAACATTCCTTTTTCTGAAAACAGAAAAAACAGACCTGGAGAAGGATGGCAGAAGGGCTAGATGATGAGCTGAGGAGTGGAAAGATGGCATGAAAAGGCTACAGATGCTCCCCGGGTTGCACAAATCGGTCTTACAGAAATCCAGACTTACGGAAAAAGTTCCGTAAACCCTTTTTTTTTGTAATTGTCGGAGCTACGTTCCCAACTTACGCAAAATTTGACTTGCGTAAAGTGTTCTGGGACGGAATGCTTGCGTAAGTCGGGGAGCTTCTGTATTTTTGTGGAGTTATGCAGAACATAAAACAGTTGTGTGTTCTTGGCATAAAGTTACATTTTCATATTTGCATAATATTCTATTGGGGCCCTGTCTTAATTCAGACTTCTAAAGAGACTCCAGGGATGACTATGCACCTTAAATAATCTACATAGGCATATGAAGCACAAGAACCAAAGGACCCTTCTTATCTTCCATGTTCCACTCACCTCAGAAGAGATGCAAACTAAATGCAAGTATTTAAAAAGTAAATTGAAGGAGCATTCCTCTTTAACTGAGAAGAGGTCTTTAAATTCTTGGCTTTGTTTTAGCTTTCTTCATGGGAAAGGGGTAGGAAGCAAAGACTACACAAAAATCCTTCCGAGAAGGAAGGAAATATGTCCTATTCCTATATCTCTGGACACTCTTCTTTAGATCCATGTGAAACCAGTAAACTAGCTGAGATGGGGGAGCTAGACAAATACAAATGTTGGTCCTCTATCCCTACAATAAGCTTTTCCCTCTTGGCATTTCTAATTCCCATGGGTGGAACCAGTATTTCCAAAGGTTTCATAGAAAGGAAAGCTAAAAATTCCCTTAGAAGTTCAGTCTGTTTGCACGAGCCTGAAGGCAGGCATAGCATCTGCTCTTACTGTTAGAGTTTGAATACACACATAGTTAAACTAGGAAAAAGAAAATCAAGAGGAACAGAGAGGCTAAAAAGTTTATAAAATATTTAGTCTGCTCTCTCCTGTTAAAAAGATGAACTTTGCAACACGAGATTTTTCTTCCAGGGTCCAGTTATGCAACACAATTGCCTGAAGGAACCTGTGGCTAAAAGCCATGATTACTGGTTTCTCCTCTTGATTTAATTTTATTCAGGCCTCCTTTGATAGGATTGTCATTTCTGGGGGGAGTCATTAGAGTAAGCTGTTCAGGATTCATCAGAGCTGAATAAACTCATACCTAATGCCTCTAAGTAATCTTCTAGCCAATTCTAATTCAGAGATTTTAATTCTACAGTGTTCAGACAGTTTTTGGTTACTGCAGATGCAAGAGATTCTTTCTTCAATGAAAGGGATGACCCATGGTGTCACCTCCTAATATTAGGAGGTCAAAATAATGATTCCTGTAGCTCAACTACCATTATCCTGTTGGAGGATGGCTGAAACATTTATTCAGTTCTTGCATTATCCCTGGAAACAAATGGGCACTGGAAATAATTTAGAAAGATGACCTTGAGAGTCTAGAAATTTTCTTCTATTCCTACTTTATTTGCAGTATGTTGGAGAAAATGCATAAATATTCAAAGCAATTAATGGATTGAGCCTCAGCTATGTGAAAGACCAAATTTTGGCCTGTGAACTTGTGCCTTCTGCGATAAGATCACAAAATCTGGGACAAAGTACACAAGAGCAGAAGACAAAGCATTCTCAATCAAGGGATCTGGTGTGATTGAGAACAAGTAGCTGAACTGCAAAATATTAATTTTTATTCAATTTTATGCAAAAATAATAATGTCCATGATCAATATGTGCCATATTTTCAGCACTAAGTGCCCAAAGTGGGAACAGAGGGGCTATACCATTGGGCAGCAATAACATGTCTAACTGCTAGTAGTGCAGATGGTGAGGTTTTTTATTTGGGAGGTATGGACTAGGGTTGCCAACTTTCCAATTGCAGAAAACCAAACGTATCTGCCCTCGCCCCCTTCCCCACCCTTCGCAGCGGCCCCGCCCCCATTCACTCCATCCCCCCACTCTGTCGCTTGCTCTCCCCCACCCTCGCTCAATTTAACGGGGCTGGGCAGGGAGCTGGGGTGAAGGAGGAGGTGAGGACTCTGGGGTGGGGCCAGAAATGAGGGGTTTGGAGTGTGGGAGGGGGCTCCGGGCATGGGTAGGGGGACAGTGTATGGGAGGCAGTAAGGGCTCTGGGCTGGGTGTGTGGGCTCTGGGGTGGGGCCAGAAATGAGTGGTTAAGGGTGTGGGGAGGGCTCTGGGCTGGGGCAGGGAGTTGGCGTGTGTGTGTGGGGGGGTGAGGGCTCTAGCTGGAGGGTTCGGAGTGTGGGCTCTGGGAGGGAGTTTGGGTGTGGGAGGGGGCTCAGGGCTGGGACGGGGTTGTGGTCCGGGAGAGGATGTGGAATTATGGCTCTGTGATGGAGTTTGGGTGTGTGTGGGGTTCAGGGTGTGGGACGAGATTGAGGTGTGGGAGAGGGTGTGAGATGTGGGCTCTGGGAGGGAGTTAGGATGTGGGAGGGGGTTCCAACCTGGGGCAGGGGCTTGGGGCTCAGGGAGGGGGTTTGAGGTCTGGGCTCTAGGTGGCTCCCGGAAGCAATCGGCATTTCCCTCCGGCTCCTGGGTGGTGGCGCGGCCAGGTGGCTTTGTGAGCTGCCCCTATCTGCAGGCACCACCCCTAGAGCTCTTATTGTCTGCAGTTCCTGGCCAATGGGAGCTGCACTCGGGAGGGGGGCAGCGCGCGGAGCCCCAAGGGCAGCTTCTCCACCTAGGAGCTGGAGGGAAATGCTGGCCACTTCTGGGACCCGCAAGGAGCCTGCTTTAGTCCCACTGTGCCGCTGACCAGACTTTTAATGGCCCCGTCAGTGGTGCTGACCGGAGCTACCAGGATCCCTTTTTGACCAGGTGTTCATCAAAAACCAGATGCCTGGCAACTCTAGTGTGGATGTTATCTGTATCAAGTAGAGAGGAGATGTGTTGTCATATCCTCTAATATTAAATATAACTGTTAAAGTAACTAAAACAAATGTTAAAGAATTCACTTTGGAATGCTCTGATTTATTATGGTTTCTAATGGGCTCTGAATATTCTTGGTTCTTAAGTGCCCTCATAAGGCTTTGCTTACTTCTGGGAAACAGGATGCGATATTACTTAGATGGCAGCTCTCACTGGGGAAAATCAGCTCCATTTACCATGTGCAGCATAGGGCTAGGGGGACCTCACTGCTCCAAAGTAAGATCTGGCAGATTAAAGAAGAATGCTGCTGGGGCTCTGAAGTGCGTCATGAGAGAATTTCTAGTAGAAGCCATAGATATTTTTAAAATCTGTTATGAAAACTAGCTTTTCATAACATTCTTAGTCAAAAAATTTTTTTAGCTTTCTAAGCTATTATGACTAATCACTGCAGTTTGCTTTTAGGGCGTGTGCCAAAGATATTTCATTTACTGTTTTTTCTGGGATGCTGCATGTCCAGCTTGTTCTGTTTAGTTGTCCAAGCAGATGGAATACAGCCAATTGATATTTCTTGTCTGAAGAGATGATGGGAAAGAAGATGTGCTTTTCCCTTTTGGTCCTTGGCTTGTGGCATCCTGATACTGCTGATTGGGTCAGAACTTGGTTGTGTAGGCTTTAACAGCAACTCTAAAAATATTGATTAAGCTGGCTGTGATGGGTTTCCCCCCTCAGGGTGCCACTTGGAACTTGGGGATCCCTGAGCCTACCTGACCCACCAGCCTGGGCTCTGTTTACACTGTATTGCTGAGGCAAGCTAGCCAAGACCTCCCTCAGGCTTCAGACTGCACTGTACCAGCACACATACAGGTAGCAACACACCAGCTGCAGCTATACACACAGATACTGAGATCAGCTCTGCATGGGAAGGCTCAGCTAAGGAGTTGCCCAGTACTCAAGGGCACATGGCTCTCTAGAGGGTAAACCCAAAGTTGTACCGTCCTGCACTGTACAGTACTGTGTGCAGTGGAAGCTCATGAAATTTGCCCCCTCAGTGTGGAGAGGGATATACACAGCTTTTTGCCCCAAGTTATGATTTCCTCACACACTGGTTTTAGACAAAACAAAAGCAAGTTTATTAACTACAAAAGATAGATTTTAAGTGATTATAAGGGATAGCAAATAGTTTTATTTGCTAGGTAATCTGCTTTGATCTAACACGCAATCTGAGCTTAATATACTGAAGAAACTGGTTATAAATAGCAGTTTCTCACCCTAAATGCTGTTTTAGGCAGATTGCAGTTTGAAACTCTAGATATTTCTTTCACGGTCCAGACACTTCTAGCCTGGGCTCAGCCCTTCTCCCCTAGTCCAGTCTTTTTGTTCTCAGGTGTTTCCAGCAGTCCTCTTTCTTGGGCGGGAAGTCAATGAAGAATCAACCTTGATGATGTCAGTCCCCTGCCTTAAATAGTTTTTGCATATGTCAGGAATCCTGTGTCTCCCAGTGTGATTCCCACCCTCAGTCAGTGCAAAAATACTGGTATTATCATGGAGTCCAGTACCAGGTGACTTGGTCACATGTCCCTGCTGCCAAAACTCAGGCTGTTTGCAGCGTCCCCAGGTAGGCTTCCCAATGGGAGTTTAGATCTTCAAAGAACTATTGTTCTCCATAATGGCTCTTCCCAGCGAGCCATGTAGACTGATTGCATTCTGTCTAATGGGCGTTCCCCAGGTGTAAACACATTTGTAATAGGAATATTGTCGTTGCATCTAACTTCAGATACAAAAATGATACATGCATACAAATGATATAACCTTTTCAATGATGACTGACTTACTGAATATATCTCACATGCCTTATCTTGCATAAAATACATCATAGTTATCCCATAATCACGTCATATAACAATCTCTATGAAGAACGTGGGCATAGTGCCACACTGACAAGGGCTGTTCTTCTCTGTGATGGTCATGGTTGCCCTTGGGACAGATGGGGAAAACACACTTGCGTAGTTCCCATAAATTTTATTTCAGTAAAAGAGTTTAAGACCTTGGAAGGAAGAAGGGGAGCAGATGGTGAGTTCTGGCTTGACAACAGGTGTCTTTATATTGAAGCAAAAAAGATGTAGTTAAAAATAAAGTACTTTTTATGTATTAAAAATAAAATATCCATAAAATATTTATTTGTACAGAAAACTGGTTCTGCAGTTCTGATCCAAACTACATAAGTGCAGTGTCATTCAGATGACACTTTTTTCTCTCATGTTCAGTTGCTATAAAAAAAAATTTCTTTTAATTTTTTTTTTAAAATCTGTATTTTGTAGATACAATGGTCAATAGAATTGCAGTATGCAAATAAGAGACGGGAGAGTGGATAGACTAAGGGATTGATTGGCTGATTTACTTTCTCTTCCGCGGTACCCTCCCCTCTCCAGTCCTATTTAGGAAAGGGTCAGACAGTTCTGCTATATTCTTTATCATTTGTTGTTATCCAGTAATGAGCTATTCATATGGCAAGGAGAGAAGGACAACATATATATATATACATTATTAGTCATTGTCACCTATAAAAATAGAGACATGCACACGTGGCACATCAGTTGCACAAAATTGATCTTGTGTGGCTAGCCAAAATATGTAATTATTTTGAGTTCATTTTAACTTAGTGTTTATTTTAGAACAAAATTTCAAGTCTTCCTCTCACAAACTTTGTCAAACCTTGGCCAAATTGCTCATGTTCATGGCCTTTTTGCTCTGACAGCTATACTATTATTCTGGGAGATGGTTAAAAGAAGAGACTCATTACTACAGCCACACTAATTCCCTCAAGAAGACTTGATAACTTTGTAGTTGAACTTTTTTCATTCAATTTTATCCTTTAACTCTGAAGGCATGCATCTCTTACAGAACTCTGTGGATGTCCCAGGCAGGTCTCCAGGGCCCTTCAGTGTTGTTCTTTTAGTCTGTTAGAGCTTATTTTGGAGCAGTGGGATTCTCTTGCTTTGTCTCCACATCACTTAAAGTGTAAGCAAAAATAGGACCAGGATCACAAACTGAACTCAGATCTCCAGCTGCATCTGAATCTATACTGAGCTGCCAAATGTTACTTAGGATTGCTGCACAAAAAAGGCTCTGCCTACTTACTGACATTGTTGCATTTCTAAAACTTACGGGTTTTTTTCATGAGGATAGGTTACTGGCCTGTCGCTCAACCCCCAACCTGGAGAACCAATGGACTGTTTATTGTCTGGTCCCCATCCTACAAGGAGTGAAAACTCCCACCAGCATAACTTGTAAGGTCTTTGGACTGCATAAGCCTGCCTACCCTATCAAGGTGCAGGCTCCAGGAAAGAATCAGCAATATAGCAATAGCAATAAAGAACACTACTCTTACCCCGGGGCCAATGGGAATGGTGTCTTATTGTGTGCATTTAGAATAAAACACAAGCAAGCTTTTTATATTTACATCTAAAGATCTTTGAAAATATGTTCATGCTTAATTTGCCTATTGAGGCCTCGGTTAGTTTCTGGTTTTCTTCTGCAATGGATGACATCACAAACTCCTAATGTGAGCAAGGAGACATATAGCTTTGTGATGTCACTGAAATGTTGCTGGGGAAATATGGAAACTTCATGGCCTCACTTGGCAAGTAAGTGCAAGAGAAATTGCTTTTTAATGTTTTGTATTTTAACCATTCTGTACAATATACCTTTTGAAAATGTTTTTTTGTAAAGTCTAGGTATATATTCCAATACTGATTTGGAATCTGAAACCAGATGGATGCTTCTTAACTGACAATTTTTTATGAAACCCTCACATCCCCAAAGCAAAAGAGAATAGCCCTTAGTTTTGAATATATTATATGTACTAGGGACCATATGCATCATTCAAATAACTTTCACTGTCCTACTGTAATGATTGTAAGTATGTGTAGTCAAGAGAAAAACAGAAGTAAGGACTTGCTCAGAATAAACCATTGTGTAGTTAGGTTGGGGAGTGGAGCTAACCTGCTAGGCTGTTATAGTAGTTTCACATCAACCTCAGAATTGATTTCTGTATTTACACAGCTTTTAAGATTTTAAAAAAAGATTCCTAGGAACTGGAGTGTTAGATCCCATCTCAGTGACCATTTTATGCTTAATTAAAAGGTAGTGGAATTTGATTTGGGATACCATTTTTACGTAAGTAATTTCCAGGGATGGGTGAGAGGGGTAATTAATCATTTTAAAAGTTCTGCTCTCTCTATTTTTTTTTTAAGTCCACGTTCCTTCTTATCTTTAGAACAGATGACAGCTTCTTTTTGGATAAACAAACACAGTTTATTCTTCCTACTTGTTAAATTTAATAATTTAAAACACATTGGAAATATTCTAGTTACAAAATGCATTGTAAATATGTAATTACATTATAATAGGTTAAATTAACAGTAGCATAGGAATTACCTCATTGAACAATAATCATAATCTGTCATTTATTGCTTATACTATGGTAGTGTTTAGAGTGCACAAACACATGCACAAAAAAGTCTGTCTCAAAGATCTTGTAATCATCCCCCTCCTGTACTAACCCCTTTCCATCTCCACATACCCCTCATGCAATTAGTCATTTTGTGGTTTATATCTAGATATTGTCTGCTATTACTGGTAATTCTAATAACTAAAACTAAATGCAGTGATGGAGGGCTAATGAGCTTTTTTTAGTGCTGATGTGTTTTTGGGGATGGAGAGGTGGGTGACAGCAATGTAATCCATCCCACAAACTGGAGAGTAAGCTGGTACAAAGATTGTCCTCTAGGCTTTTGCTACTGTTCAGGAAACTGTTATCCCTAAAAGTTCGCCTGAGCCAGAGAGTTCAAATATCCCTGGTGGCAGAAATGTGCCGATGAGGGCTTATGGTTCAGGCTCATCTTTAGTTGACTTCTTTCTAGTGTGAACAGCATTCTAACACAGGTCTTGATAGAGGTGCTAAAGTGGTTTCCTAACCAATGTAGAAAGACCTCTAACAGTACAGAGGGGAAACAAAAGGACATGTAGTGGGCTAAAATAGCGGCTTCAGACAGGTGGAGTGGGGAAAAAAGTTAAGGATTCTGTCTGAACTCGTCTTTGGGTTGGGACTTGATTCAGAAGATGAGCAATCAAGCATACCCCTTATTGTGATACTGACTCATATTTCTAGTATGAGGAGAAAATCTACCTCTATCAGATTCAGGAATATTTATTTCAGGGCCATTATAATATTTTTAAATAATATTGGCACAGACAATTGACAGTTTTTTTTATTTTTATTAGGAAAGTTGTACTAAATTGCACATTATTTTCATGTATAACATGTGACCTTAACTGAAACATAGTTGATAAATATTTGAAATATAATTTGGACCTTTGCTACAGAGTTCTGTAATGTTTGTGTAGTTGTGATGATTAGGTATAATGTGAGCTGCAACATCACAGTTAATGGGAAGAGGAGAAAACAAAATGAGCTTCATAAGTATTTGCTGAAGGTAAAAATCAAAATACCTTGGATTTCCTGTTTTCTATATGAATTGTCCCATATTGATTCCTGGCTTGAATAGCTTTTGTAATTTTCTTGTAAACGTTAGCCATCCACCTCAAAAAGGGAATTTATTGCAAATAAATTGTTGCTAAATGCAGGATATAAGCATCTTTCTGTTATCGTGGCAAAGATGTGTGTGTGCGTGCATGCGGGTGGGGGAGATGACTATAACTACAAGTAGCAAATCATATATAGAATTTAGGACATTGAGATTAAAATCCTGTCTAGAACATGAGTCTTGTGGCTTAACTCTAGTTTTCTGTTTCAGAAAACATCCTGGCATGGCATGGGCCAAAGTCACATTCCACAGAACTGAAAAACGGTGCTTTCAGCTCTTTATCATCTGCTAGTGCCAATATAACGTGGGCAGTAGTACCAACTGCAACTCAAGATGGACAGACATTACAGCCAAATACTGAGGTAAATACAGTAGATGTGTGTATATTGTTTTCTTTTTCATTTAGGTTAGAAAGCCCCTACCATGCTTGTAGCTTGCCCATTCTTGCCAAATTGTGTTTGATAGGTATTTTATTCATAGTAAAGTGCTCCTTTTTTACTTCTTAAAACATTTTGTATTTTAAATGGCTTAATTAGTAAGTAAAGTTAAACAGCGAAGATGTAAGGTGGAGTATGGTGAAAAATGCAGTATAAAAACCAACACAGATATATTTATGTATGGCACTTACTGTGTGTGTTACTGCATGTGTGGATTACTTCAGATAAACTTGCGAATCGATGCACTACATATGCTTTTGTTTAGCCTGAAGCTTTTTTGATTTCCAATGGAAGAATTATGATGAGTCCATTATAGTGGTGCCCATCGTGACCTTGAGTAGTGCTGTATATATTGTAACGCTTCATGGAATAAGGACTCCTTACTTCACACTAACACAGCACACTGCAACAATGATTTGTAGATTTGAAACCATCAATATTGGTCTCTCTGAATTGGCAGGACACAGTAAAAAAGTTGTCAAGATATTAATGATATTGTCAGTGTGTGCTATTAGGTAGTGATTGCTATAAAACAGTGTACCATGGTAGCAATCGGCAAATTATCTAATAGCAGCATTTTAGTACCCATGCCTGCTGTAGATGGGCTGATTTGCATGGCGAACACTTTAAGGCAAGTAATATACTCACTTGTAAACTTATTTCTAGCTCTAATGTGGTTTTGGTATGTTTGTGTGGATGTAAGGAGCTGCTCACCTTTGTGTGGGAAATCCAACTTAATTCCAATTGAAAATTATCCTACAGATTAAGGGACCAATCCTGCTAGGTGAAGTTGAGTGTATTCTGCACCTGCTAGGATTGTTCAAAGACATCTTCAGGAGTGCTTAATCTCTGTTAGAAGATACCAATTTATTGATGGAGCATTTGCTTGCCAACTGTGTCCTATGACTTATATAAAAATGTGTTCTTGCTCTTTTAGAGTAAGATCCTTGCAAAGTACTCGACAGAGGGATTTCTTATACCCATAATGATGTATCTCACAAAAAATATATTTGTTACACCTGAAGCACACATTATATAACTCATTTTCTGATGCAGAATTTCAGAATGAGTTTACAGTGCTTGAATTTTTGCCATAAAGATTGAAATGCTCTTCTACTTTCATTTTGTCTAAACTGTAAGAAGTAATGATTGTCTTAGTGGAATTATACAATTACATTCTTTAAAATGGGATTATGCACAGCCTTTAGGTTTGCTTTTTTTTTTTAAATATTAAAGGGATCCTGTTCAAAATCAAGTGACCCCAAATATCTAAGAAATTCTTGGAACTTAGTAACACTTTTTTTCCCCTTTAAACCACTGTCCTCATTGTATGCCTGTAAAATACGTTCCCAAAAGTAAAGGCGAAAATACTAGTAAAATCCCAACTTTTCTTCTGGACAATCAGTTTACCACCACCATCACACCCCAAGATACTAGGGTTGTTCTTATTTGCAGCATGCATGTTGCATCATCCTTCATTTCTGCCTGTCTACTCAATTGTTTAAGAACCAGCAGTGTTGGGAATTACAAGACTATTGCTTGCTGGAAGCAAGCTGGGGCAGTGTGATATATGTGAATGCGTCAGTCATAAGAACACACTTCATAGATGTAAAGTGATACATTTTCAATTCCAAAAGCAAAGCGGACAAGCTAGTAAGTCAAGGGATGGTGAAGTACGGATGTCTACAAGGTCTAACCCGGGGGTCTCAGCCCGCCGCCGCTCTGGGGTTCCCGCCGCAGCCCCACTCACCTTGCTTCCGGTTGGAGTTCCAGCGCAGGCCCCCTGCCAGACAGGGTCCAGGCCCCCGGCCCTACCAGCCACCAGCTCCACTCACCGCGGCTGCCAATCTGGGGTTCCAGCCGCTGACCTCCTGCCAGCCGGTTATCAACTTATAACTCAGAAGCCTGTGTGCAGCTTAAAGTATCTAAATATGTGCTACCAGACACTGGAAAACTCAGCAAGGGCAAGGATCACACTAAACTAATAAGATCTGCATTTTAATTTAATTTTAAGTAAAGCTTCTGAAACATTTTGAAAACCTTGTTTACTTTACATATAACAGTAGTTTGGTTATATATTATAGACTTATAGAGAGACCGTCTAAAAAACATTAAAATGTATTACCAGCACGCAAAGCCTTAAATTAGAGTGTATACGTGAAGAACTCGGCACACCACTGCTGAAAGGTTGCTGACCCCTGGTCTTACTGTAGACTTTTGGAGCCTTGGCAGTTTCTTTAAATATACTTCTCCTATCTCAGTCCAGACACTGAGTTACATTAGCAGATGGAGGCGGAAGGCTTTTCAATTTTATGGTGGTTATTCCAGCTATAAAAGCAAGAGGCAGATTGACATTCCACTTGCTTTCTGTCTTTGGCAGATAGAAACTAAACTAAATTCTGGTTTCATTTGAGCATATGAATAGACATTCTGTTTTGGGCCCTGGGTTTTGTTTGATATCTCCAGTTGCTGTTTGATCTTGTGGTTCTCCAAATGCAAATGGTTGTCCTGATTCACTGAAGAGTTTTGTGGGGTTTTTTTTGACTTTTTTCCCTGTCTGCATAGTTGGAAGAAATTGTGAGCAAAATGTACCGCAAGTGGCACACTTGCATCTTCCTGCACCAACTTAGACGCTGTGTCCCTGTGGGATTCTCTTAATGGAGAGCATGTGGGGAAGTTCTTTTGGGGGACAGCTCTGATCTCTACAAGGGATCTATATGAGTGTCTTTGGGGGAATGCACCCAAACAGTTAGCTGCCCCAGCCAGCCCTCCCCAGAAGCACTGTCTGCTTCAAGGACAGAACTGCTGAGTGCCACAGGACTCCTGGCAGAGTGTGGAGGTTTTGAGTATTTTGTGTGCCTGCTTCACTCCATGCTGTGGGCATACTTCACAAGCTAATATTCTGCTGGTATTGGAACTGATTAAACTTAACAATATATTTTCCTTTAATTAAATACGCAGTGGTCTCTGACTTACCTATTAGTGAAGCAATATTTTCAGCATTCGCCTACCGTCCTGAATTTAGCATATTTTAAAATGGCATTGGCTAAACCTGAATTTCCAGTTTGCTATAGAGTTTCTCTCTGCCTTTTCTTTTAATAGGAGGGTAAGAGAAGGATTGGAAGAGGATTATGTAATTCAAATTTTATCCAGCAGTGAGGTCAATGGACCTAGATGAACATATGATGTAAATTCACTTTAGTTAGAAATTGTGTAATTTATTTTTCAGATAAGTAAATGATAATTCTCTTAAGCAAAGTATTTTTTGTTTTAGAAGAGGGAGAAAATGTGTTGCCATGAGTATTCCTTGCTCCTGGATAAATTGTAAATTGTTGCATTGGACTTTTGACTTGTTTTGTACTAGAGAAAACTGGTAAGAATAGCTGTCAATTAGAAATTTCTTGCTAGAAGAATGAGAGTCCTGGCCAATTTTGTCCTTCAAACCTATTTGCCATTCCTTCTTTTCATAGCCCTTCCACCTTCAGCATGCACACAACAATTTCATCTTGATTGGGGAAATGGTTAAGGGATAAAACTTTTTATTTTTAAAGAGAAAAATAATTACTCAGTGCTTTTTGATTTCTTGCTTCCTCCCTTCCTGCCCTTTTTTTTATTACAGGGTCTTCCATGACTGCTGACTCAACAAAGCAAATTTTAAGCCGCTGCAGCTTGGATATGGATATCAATATATAATATGATAATATATGCTGAGCATTAATAGTCTGACCTAACGAGTAATGAAATTATGGGTTGTCATTGCCCTAAATCCCACCTGACTCTGCCCAAGGGATTTTATACCTCTGGGGTGGAACCACATAATGGCTAAGGTATCTTATTCCCCAGGGGCAGCTCTGTTTTTTTTGCCGCCCCAAGCATGGCAGTCAGGCAGCCTTCGGCGGCATTTCTGCGGGAGGTCTGCTGGTCATGCGGATTTGGCAGCAGTTCTGCGGGTGATCTGCCGGTCCAGCGCCTTCGTACTTGCTGTCGAATTGCTGCTGAAACTGGCGGACCTCCTGCAGAAACGCCGCAGAAAGCTGCCTGACTGCGGCCCTCAGAGCGACTGGCAGGCCGCCCCCTGTGGGTTGCCGCCCCAGGCAGGTGCTTGCTGCACTGGTGCCTGGAGCTGCCCCTGTTGTTCCCCATATCCGTTTCCACTTGATTGACTCCATATCCATTATGCTCTTCCTCCTCCCCACATTTTGTTTTGATATATTTTAAAAATTGCCTGCATCTTGCATTTATTAATCATTCATAAAATACATTGGTAAAGGGAACTGTAGGAATGTTGCTGTTTTGTTTGTGGAGGCTTGGGCTCTGCAACAGGATGATAAAATGCAGCAGCAGATTTAATTAATAATCTCTGGGCATCATTTTGCAAGTAGTTTTAACCATTCTGATGTCTGAGTTCTAAATATGTATATATAGAGCGAGTCCTTTTTCTACCCAGTTATAAAATAAAATGTCTGGTTTTGCACAAGATAAAAGCTGTACATGTAGCTTGGGGTGTACTGCTTTTGTGACTTTCCCTGTACATTTCGGCATATTTCAGCAGTTGAACTAACAATTTGGTCTGTGGCAGGGGGGGTGCGACTAGTTTAAAGATGCTGTCCCTTTTTAACAATAGATTTTAATTATTTTGTTTACTTTCCACTTGAAGTAATATCCCCTCATAACCTTGAAAATAGCATCTTTCCTCCTGTCTTTTTGTCTCATCGCCTGGCAGATGTTTTTCCTGCTAATTCTCTCATAAAGCAGCAGCCGAATGCATCCATGCTGGGATTATTTTTTTAGCTTTTGTTGTCTACATAATCACCGATATCTATCTTCAATAGTGGAAGTCCAACTCTGAATATAAAAGTTAACTGCATTCCCTATGCTGGCTGGAGCTGTCTTTGTTGTAGTGGAGCAAAAATATTGTAGGTCTTTTGTAAAGATCGCTTATTGTATTTTGGCAACAGGAAAGATGCCTCTTTAATAATCTTGGCAATAAAGGGGGTGGGTATAGAGCTATACTAAATACTTAGAATCTGAAGGATTTTTCATACTAAGGCATGTGTTAAAGTAAGTCATGTTTTGGCCTAAACTATTATGAATGTTTTATATTGTGGTAGTGCTTGAAGGACTCGACCACTTCTTCTTTTTAAATTGTTGTCCTCTTTCATTTCCATTAGGATGGTGGCCTACAGTATGAAAGCAACTGTGTATGTGTTGTATAGTATGATACTTAATGCTGCTTCTAATTTGTCAAGAATTCTTTATCTGAATCCATGAATGGGTATTGACAGCATTGCCAAACCAAGCATTGAAAAATCACAAAACAGGTCCCCAAAACTCATGGACTGGCTTAAAAATCATCAGATTTAAAACAAATTATATATGTGAGGTGTTATCTGTCTTCTGATTTTTTGAACCTGCAGAGACCTTGCGATTCATATTTTCAGTCTTTCTCCCCAGCCAGGAAGTCTAGACTTTTTTTTTTTTTTAAATGAACACCAAGATTCTCACATAAGCACCCAGAGCATTGGAACACTTCCTACGGTAAGGATGCCACAAGCCACTGAACAAAACTGTGACCTTGGAAGCCATGCATTTGGTTGCTATTATTACTTCCAGTCAGGGGTTGTTTCTGCACCAGCAGCACTGCTAGTTCCAGTGCTCCTGTAGGCGCAGGACTCCAAGTGCTGGGGCTTCAGAAAAATGCCAAATTCATAATAAAATTGCAAGAGTTGGCAGCCCTGCATCATTGGTGCACACCAAGGTGCACAGACTAGTTCCCGTTTCTCAACCATCTCAATTAACCCTCCATATAAAATACACTGGCAGTAGCAAAGTCCCTCTTGGACTTAACGGAATTCTGGCTGCTTCTTGTTTTTCAGTTTAGAGGAAGCTAAGCTTGGAGTAGGGTTTCCTTCTTCAGGGCGGGGGTCAGAGGAGAGGAGGTTTGGTGGGTGGAGGAGGAGGCAAGCAGTTGATGCTGTGTATGTCACTCTGGATATGGTGGAAAACTTTTATTAAGCAGGAAATTTTACAGTGTTTCCTAAAGGCGGTCACGTTCTGGATTAATCTAAACTTGTCTGGAAGCTGGGTTCCCTTAACCCAGAGTGCTTTGTCCTCCGCTCTCATGGGCTTTATTCTGGGCTTTGTTTTGTCCCAGAGTAGCACAGTTGTCTTGGTGGCTCGTAGACCTAGCTGTGTTCTTTAATGTATCTGGGACCTTATTCATTTTCTGCTTCGAAGATGTGGACTAAGACAATAAACTGCCAGTGGAAGTGGAGAAAATAGGGCCCAGCCTGAAGCATGGCAGTTGTGTGAGATAGATGGGGAGAGGATAGGCTTGATCACAGCCAGCCGACGCGTTTTTAAAATGGCCTAAGCCCTAACTACACTAATGCTTAGAAATGTGAGAGTTAAAATGTATTAGGTCGATTTTAAAAACACATTATCTATTTTTCCTAGTCTAGGCACAGCCTTAATAGAACCACAGCTGAGAACCAGATATGCAGTTGGATGTTATCCTCAGCATATTGATGATGATGGCATCCATAATTTATCATCTATCTGAATGGTCTCGTAGATATTGAAGAGAAGGAGGCGGTACAGAACCCTTCGGGAATCCACAGGTGTCATTTGAGGGAGGCTGATTTCTCTTTAAGCTCCTTCTTCTGAAGGAACAAAAAATTCTTTATGTACTAAGAGATCACAGTCTCTAAAGGCACAATTAGTCTAGTAATTGGTGTTACTTTAATCCCTGTCAGAATAGACACATCTCTCTGTTCTGACAGTCCTTAAAGAGAGCTCTGATTCCGCTTTCAGAGCTACTGTGCTATTAAAATGAATTTGTTTCCTCTCTGACCATACTTAAAGTTTTGTTAAAGAAATCTATGCCTTTTATGATAAATTGCATGCCCACGGGGAGGGGAGAGAAATTTGTGGCTGACATTCAGCATTAAATGTACCAACTAAACAAAATCTGAATCGACCTGTAGCTTAAAATAGAACAAGTCATTTAAATTGCTACCCTTAAGGGAATCAGCTGGTTACATTATAGAATCATAGACACCCCTGCCTAAAAAACAAAACCAAAATACAAAAGTGTTCTACTTTTTTGTCTTCTCTCGTGGTGTAAATACGTAGCACATTGCTAGAATCTGTGTATCTGCCGCTGACTATCCCTCAGATTTCCATTATGGTAATATGCAGGAAAGAAGATTGAAGATCCTGTGCAGGGGCGGATATAAGCTCCTGGTTCACTGGGTGTACTATACTAAACTGCCGAGGGGTCACCCACCATCTGCAGCACCCTCCCACCCCCCTGGCACCACAACCCTAATCACAGCCCAATGTGGAGGGGAGGGCACTGATCATGTAGCAAAACTAGGCCCTGCTCCTTATTTTAGGCATTGCAACCTGGCATCCACCATGACAGAGAAGCGTCTGGGCCAAATCTCAGTGGCACTGCAACCCTATGTGCCAGGTAGAAATATCTGGAGTGGATAGCCAGGCCCAGCCGCACAGGACAGGAGCTACTACTACAGGGTGAGTGCAGGACAGGCTCCCTTCTCGAACATGCCTCAGGAGTATATGTTTGCCTGGTTTTGCACCCTTGGTTTCATGAGTTCTGTGGGTGCAGGTGGAACCATGAACCCCTCTTAAAGCCATCCCTGGATCTTCGTGAAGGGTGTGATGTGTATACTTCTCAATTTCAGTGTTCAGCAGTGATTTGAAAAAGTCTAAGATGCTCGTTGTCATGCTGGAGAGACTGCTGAGGAACCCTTTTCACAGATAAGACCACAAACTTCACTGTCAGCTCTTTTCTGGAGACATCCTCAAGCTGCTGAATGTGTTTGGCTGGTGGTAGTGGCCCTGTTAATTGTCATTGTTGTCTAATGGGCTTAGGAAGCACAGTACCTTCTTAATGTGGGTAAAGGATTGATGGTGTATGGTAGAGTGTTTCCCAAATGCCAAACAATCCTTTTGTTTGACCGTGGGCTTGGATTTTATAGAAAAATGGGCATGGAGCCCTTTGCACAAACCGTTTGAGACTTACGGTGGGATTTCTATTCTATTCTATTCTAATGTTCTTATACCACCCTTACAACCATAGAAGCACCGTCCAGCAGTGCATTAAGCACTGTGACTAACCTCTGGTACGTGCAGATTGTGTTCTTGTGTTTTAGACATTCATGAAGAGAATATTGATTATAAAAGTTCTATAGGATGAGAATGTTCCCTTTGTTTGTTCCAAATCCTCTGCCTCCACTGAACATTTTTGAGGGATGTATTAAATTCTGGAGTTGAGATTTTGTACCAATTTGTAACTAGATTGAGGCTCTTCCTTTTAGCCTGTCAGACTCCAGAATTTGAGGATTGTAAATCTGTGTTCCTTTCATCTAATAAAATAAATGTATTGCATAGCTGGTGATCCTTATGTTAGACAGCTTACTGATGATTATTTGTTTTCTGTTATTTACTATGTCACTTTTTTTCCATGTGCAGTTTGAGCTAGTTGTAGGTATATTAATTCTGCAAAAGGGATTATTCTCCTGGATATTAACTTGCCCATTTCATCTTCTCTTTTTCTATTCTTGATGTGTTTTTTTTGAAGAGAGGATCTCCTTTTTATATGACTATAGTGAAACACATTATCTAACCAAATACCCAGTATCAGCTGTATTCAGCCAGCTACTGCGGGTATGTGGCTGGTAAGAGATCCTTTAGATGTACTGGTTAAATATTAAACAACAGAATCTTCAGTTTATTGTGTACTCATGTTCACGCTGAGTTTTTTCAACCCCTGTTCATATATTTTCTGTTCCTAACCACTTTATTTATTTATTTATTTATTTATTTATTTGCAAGACTACAGGTGCTAGCCAAATTCCACTTTGGATAATTGCATTCTGTCTATCTAAACTGTCACCTTGTGGTTTGAACGGAATGAGGCATTCTTCATTCCCTCTCCTGAACTGGGTTGACTTTTGTGCACTAGTTGGTAAACAACTTTAAGATCTTTGGCTGAAATGAAAAGATGTTATTTCAATTTATTGTCTGTTTTTAAAACAGACTAAAATAAATCTGGCATAATAATAAACCAGAATGCACGCCTCTTATCATAGAGACCTCTTTTTTTTGCAGAAATACAAGCTGGACTTGCAGTGAATTTAGTTTCTGTTCAGTCTCCAGTGGACCGTAGGTTATATCCCTCATATAATAGTTAAAATATTGATCATCCTTTGAAAAAAGGTACTGATATGTATTAGTATTTAAATATATTGGCATTCATAGTGTGAACTAAGATATAGAAAATCTGTGTATACCAGGCAGACTAGAATCCTGAATTATTTCAATGTGCAAACATGGGCGTGCGCAGGGGGTGTGCCAGGTGTTGAAAACTGGACACTTGAAAATCCTAGTTTTAGGCCTATGGATCCTTGTAGGGATGGACCCACTGGCCACTGTCAAACCCATCCTAAGCATCTTTTGGATGTCACCCCAGCTGCTCCCCAGCATCTTCTGAGAGCACTGTCTCTGTGTGGTCTTTGTTTCTTCCTGCACCTCCCAACCCTCCCCCATGTTTTGTACACAGCAACATTTGCCCCTAAGAGAAACCATTATCCATATTTAGGCATCTTTCCTCTTGCTGGTCTGAGGTTTTAGCATTAATCACACCTCTCTGTCAAATCAGATTTTTATTGTGGCAGTGACTGTAGGCAGTCAGTGTTTTCAGCCATAAGAGGTGGCTGGCCCATGTGCATGGTATCTTCTGTATGTCATTCTCCTTTTTGATAGGGCATTGACATCTATCTTACCTGTTTAGGCTGTAACCTCTTCTGGGCAGACACTCTCTCTCTTACTATGTGTTTGTACAGTGCCCGGCACAGCAGGGCTTCAGTCTCCACTGGGGCCTCTAGGTGCTAGTGTACTACAGATAATAGATTAAAAACAATATTAAAACGGTGACTCCTTATATATTTTAGCAACTAATCAACGTGCAGGAAATAGAAATACAAAGGACACATACATTCTGTTGAACTAGAAACCTATGTTTTAAGCAATGGGCTTGCCCAAGGCTCTGGAATGCTTTTCAGTGCTTTGCACTTGACATAAATCTTTGTATTTGATACTCTGAGATCAGCTAAACAATAAATACATGGTGCTAACAACATGTCCAGTAATGGAATGAGAACAGGAGGTTTGTGAGGAACATGTGCTGTATTACAGAGAGAGGCGCTTTTCTCTCTGCAGCACAGACGTTGGAGGATTTCTTAATGCACTCTGCTTTTTCCATTATACATGAGTAAATCCTTTTTGCGCTGCATAGTGCATTAAATGCCCGTAGCCTGTAATATGCTGTAATGACTTGTATGGCTAAATTAATCTGTGGGCAAAGATTCTACTAGTTAATCCTTTCACTATCAGACCATCCCAAAAATGACATCTGAGATAATCAATTGGAAATTCCCAGGTAAAGTATACTTAAGGATTAAATGTACAATTACACTAAAAGTAGAATTTAATGACAGTAAACTGCTGCAGGAGCATTGATAGAAAATGATTTACACTAATCTAACTAATCTTGATTTTAGAGCTCTCCGCAACAGTTACTGTGCTAGCAAACAAAATCCCTAGTAAACCTGTTCACGGAAATGTTTTTTTACTGATAGAAAATTTAAGCCAAAGCCTTTGAATTTTATTTGGTGCCCCTAAATTCTGTGTGTGACATATTTTACAAGGATAATATCTTTACTTATGACAAAAAGCCATGAAGTTTCATTAAAAAAAATCTGAACCCAATTCTGAACCAATACCCATTCCCCAAATGCCATAATTGCAAGTGGAATTCAATCAGTGTACGAAATAACAGAATATAAAGAATCCAGTAATACCTGTACAGTAAGGTTTGAAAAGTAAATTAAAACCCATTGAGCAAAAATTAACAAAAATACCAACACTAACTTTATTTCAATGTTGTATATTAACTTAATTGATTTATGTTTTGCGCTGTCATCCATGGTCCTCGTATCATAGGCAGCATTGGTAGCATTGCCTATTAAGATTTCCCATCACTTCCCATTATCAGACCCTCATTTCAGCTTTTCATAACTTTACCAGACTTTACCAGTTTAGGCTGAAATTTTTCATGCCAGATGTCTGCCTCACATTGTATTTTTTTATTTTTTTTTAATTTCAGCCAAAACAGGCCAGATATTTCTGAGAGTGAAAGCTAGGGGAAAATATGTTGTTTTGTCCATGTTACAAAATTCAGTTGAATCTTTCTTTGAAAAACTCTAGCTGGGCAAAGAGACTGGGAGTTGGTGTTGGATGGCGGGGAGTGATGGGAGTCTGGAGAGGTGAGACTAGGACATTTTAGGCAAGGAGACTGGGACTGGGATGAGAAGCCTGAGGATGCCATTGTGAGGAGAGTGGGGGTGGGGAAGAGACCAGTGGCACCAACTGAGAGGGCAAAGGGAGTAAGTGCCAACAGCCCTGGCTCCCCAGAGTTTTTGCACCTACTCAAAGTTCCACAGAGCCCCCGGGGGGCCATGACCTGACCATTTCTAAGCAGTAGTCCTGTATGAAATCAATATGACTGTGTGGTTGTAACACTACTGAAATTTTGATGTGGACACCTCTCTGTACAGATGAAAAGGCAGCCAGGCCGGATTTGAGTAAGGGGCATTGTGACCTGGTGCATGGGGTCACAATGCCACTCAATTTGGCCTGGCCTGGCCTATCCCTCCATCCAGATGGAGTGGAGGCCAGGCCAAATGGTATTGCAGCCTGGTGCATGGGGAATCTGTTGCTATAGGGTGGAGTGCAGGGGAGTCTGCTGAGAACTCCTGGCATCACCGGCTCATGCATTTTGTGGGTAAGAGAGAGGGGAGACTCCCTGGCTGAGGGGGACCCAGCCTTCCCAATGACCAGTTGGGTGTCAGTATAATGCCACATGATGGAATTTCTTTTTTTATCTTGCTTTAAAAAAATCAAACTAGGAAATTACACACAAAATTACATTTAAAGAACATTAACGTTGCAAAGTCAAGCATTGAAAAGTTAGGCTATGCCAGAATTAAGGTTGTCTGTCCAGCCATAATTCATCCCCCTTGTCTATAAGCATTATGATACAGTCTTAAAATTACATGATCACATACTATTTTTTCCACTGGACTATGCTGGGCCTGTTCTGAGGCTGAATCACGGTTGTGTATTGAAGGAGGCTGTTGTCTGTAGGAGCTCTGCCTTGCTTGTTGCAGAGGCTGGAAAGTGAATAGTGAATGAGGCAGGGGATTTCAGGAAGAGAAAGGGTGGACTCATGGTTAAGGCAGCTTGAATACTGCCCTGGAGAACTGGATTTTATCCCTGCCTCGGCTACAGAGTTACTGCGTGATGCTGGGCAAGTCACGTAAACCAAACTTTTTATAGGTGGTCAGTAACTGTGTTCTCCTCGTTTTCTGATACCAGACAGTAGGGTCTGATCTGCGGAATTGTTGGCTGAGCGCTCAGAGCTGCAACTGAACGCAATGGGAGTTGGTCTTTGAACGTACAAAGTGCTGTATAATTCTAAGTACTCTGAAAAATCAGGTGTTTGGTGTGTCAGCTTGAATTATTGGGTTTGTCAAATTAGCAAAGTGAAAATTACCATGTTTCACTACGTAGTACACTACAGTGGTGTAGCTAGGACAGGAAAACTGGGTGAGCCCCGATTTTTGGGTGGGTGGCCAATGACGGGAGAGGGCAGGAGGGATGGGGGGTCCGCCTCCCCACACCCTCTTCAGCTGGCCCTTACAGCTCAGGCACCAGAAGATGAGGCTGTCTGGTGCACACAGGCTACGAGGTGTGTCCAGGGAGCAGAGAGGGGCCCACCAGGGCTCAAGCTCTGCCCACCCATCCTGACCCCGGCTTGGTGTCCAGCCAGGTGCGTCCCTCTGCTGCCAGGGCTGTGCACTGCTGCCCCAGTCTCCTGCACCTCATTAGCCCCGCCCCCACACCGCCCTGCCACCCGGAATGACTCACTCCCACTGAGACTGGGGGTGTACCTTGTGGGGGTGGGGCTAGAGCTGGGGTGGGAGACCCACTGGGGCAGTAGCACGTGGCACTGGCTGAAGAGGGATGTGGCGGGTGGACAGATCCTGAGTCAGGGTTGGAAGTCCCAGCCTGTGGATTTAGGGGGCTCTGGCACCAATTTGAGTGGTCCTAGAAGTGAAATGGATGGACCACAGCCCACCCAGGCCCACCTGTGGCTATTCCCCTGTTACACTACCCCCATAGCGCCAAAATTTTGTGCAGCTCCATGTGTGACAGTTCTCTTGGATGAGTCAATGATTTTCCCTCTTTTCCTCCCTCTCCTCAGGCAGTGGTAGGGGTGTAACAGGGTGGCATAAATCCTCCCTGACCAGGGGAGGCTCTAGGAATTCCGCCGCCCCAAGCAGGGCGGCACGCCGTGCGGAGCGCTCTGGCGGTCGCCGGTCCCACGGCTCCGGGGGACCTCTTGCAGACGTGCCTGCAGAGGATCCGCTGGTCCCGCGGCTCTGGTGGACCTCCCGCAGGCATGCCTGCGGATGCTCCACCGAAGCCGCGGGACCAGCGGCCCCTCCGCAGGCACGTCTGCGGGAGGTCCGCCGGAGCCGCCTGCCGCCCTCCCGGCAAAATGCCGCCCCAAGCGCGCGCTTGGTGCGCTGGGGTCTGGAGCTGGCCCTGACCCTGAGCACTGGGATTAAATATGAGTGGAGGTAGGAGCCTTTCCAGCAACCTCACCAAGGAGTCCCTCCTCTCAGAGATCAATGGGAAACTTTTTATTAGACCTCTCCGTTCTAATAAATCAAGGCTGAAAAATACTGCTAATAGCCATACAAAGGTATGAAAGACTACTCCTGATCCAAAGAGCTTAATTTGGATGAGACAATAGAAATACCTTCTGCCTATTTCTGGAGGTTATCCAGATATGAAGTTGATGGGGAAATTCTAGTGTTCTGGCTAACACTTTCCCTTGAAATAAAATGGGTACTGCTGCTCATGCCTGTTTCTGAGAGCTGTAGTGGCTGTGTTGCTTACCTAAAACACTGTCTCATCTGCATCTAGTTTGCTATAAAGCACTTTGTGAAATCTTCACTATAAAAGGCACTGCATCGGTCCAAATTCTATTGTACTCACTCTTTCTCAAGACCCTATCACACCTTCAGTATCAAAGATGCTTGTTTCAATTCAGTTCCTGTTTTTACACCTGTGGTATTAGACAGGACGAGCTTGCTATTCTAGGGTACTTTCTAGAATTATAACAGGCAACCCATGAACATGCCAGTGCAGGTTCCAACTTAACCTAGAAAGGGTAGAAATATTTTCTTGGATATTTATGAAGCTCTTTACTTGTCTTGCTTGTGGGTCATGAAAACTGTGGAGGCAGTGATTTGTGACTAGCTAAAGGAAGCGCATCCTTATAAGAAATGACTGCTGTTCACTCTGGAGACTGAGCAAGTTACCATTTTTTTTTCATTAGTATTCCTCAGATAAAACAAACAAAAAAAATGTTAGCGCTTTGGGGATTCCACCACTGACAAGGGCTTATTCAAGTAAGATATGGATTGCTTTTATGCTGTCTTTGCTATACTGATATACTATGTTTGCTTTTATATGGTCTGAGTAACTGTTTTCCATTTCCAAGAACTCCAGCTGCTGTTTTTTATGGGCATCTACATTTAAAAATTTGACTCTCAGAGCAAATCTGTCCACATCTAGAAGGAGATTTGTTTTCTTTGCTAGTGGCTGTGTTATCTTAGAAAATACATTTTTACAAAATTTCTGTTGCGTGATATTGTATTAATTTTCTTGTTTGTCTAGATTAGCATAAAATAAACTTTCATAATAAACAATGTGCGTTCGTCTCTAAGGTCTTTCGTTCGTTCTTTCTTTTAGGACAAGCCTGTAGGGATTTTCTCTTTGATCATTTTTATTATCGCTGCTGCTGCTGCTGCCTTTTTTCCCTCCTTGTTTGATGGCAACTCTGATTAAAAAATGTTTGTATTGAGTTCTTAAGGGCATACAATACTGAGAAGCATTTTTGTATATTAGAGTTTAGATTAAGCAATATCCTAATTTTACAACCCCTGCTTTTTCAAATACAAATGGCAAAGATGCTGTGAAATGTACAAGATTATACTTCTTGCTACTCCACCTTTATAGAAATAACAGCAACACAAAATGCAATAGTGATGGAAAGGAATTCTGGCACAAGAATGGGCAAGAGTGCGGCCTGGATAATGGCCGGTAGAAGTCTAACCCAGACAAATCAGAGATAACATTAGTAGGCTGAGGGAAGTAACCAGATTAAACCTTGCATCTGATTAGCCTTGATTGAGGGAGTACACCTGCTGTTTTTTAGTTCAGATTTCCAATTCGAGGGTCTTGCAAGATCCTTTGCAGCTCGTGGATGTACAGGGAAATTCTCTCAAATGTTACAATATAATGCAGAAGTATCAAAAATAAAACGATCACCTGTATTTCGCTGGAAATGAACTTAAGGAAATAGTCTTTTGTGTGGAGGTTCAGTCATTAGAATATCTGAAAAAAATAAACTTATCTTGTGACAATGTCATGACTTGTTCATGCTCCCAAAATGAACCTAGAGTTACAGTTTTAGTGGAAAAAGTAATGCTAGATGCCTAGAAATTTGGTAAAGAATTTTATTTAAATAGGAAAATGTTTGTATTTGGAGACAAGTCATATTTATCAGAACTGAATAAAAGCAATTAATTATAAGAAGCTAAAAACCTATATTTTCAGGAATTTCAGTAATGTGAATTCATGAATATTTTCATATGCTCAAGTTGGACCTGGTTCTTCTTAGAATCATAGAATCTCAGGGTTGGAAGGGACCTCAGGAGGTCATCTAGTCCAACCCCCTGCTCAAAGCAGGACCAAACCCAACTAAATCATCCCAGCCAGGGCTTTGTCAAGCCTGACCTTAAAAACCTCTAAGGAAGGAGATTCTACCACCTCCCTAGGTAACCCATTCCAGTTCTTCACCACCCTACTAGTGAAAAAGTTTTTCCTAATATCCAACCTAAACCTCCCCCTCTGCAACTTGAGACCATTACTCCTTGTTCTGTCATCTTCTACCACTGAGAACAGTCTAGATCCATCCTCTTTGGAACCCCCTTTCAGGTAGTTGAAAGCAGCTATCAAATCCCCCCTCATTCTTCTCTTCTGCAGAATAAACAATCCCAGTTCCCTCAGCCTCTCCTCATAAGTCATGTGCTCCAGCACCCTAATCATTTTTGTTGCCCTCCGCTGGACTCTCTCCAATTTATCCACATCCTTCTTGTAGTGTGGGGCCCAAAACTGGACACAGTACTCCAAATGAGGCCTCACCAGTGCTGAGTAGAGGGGAATGATCACATCCCTTGATCTGCTGGAAATGCCCCTACTTATACAACCCAAAATGCCATTAGCCTTCTTGGCAACAAGGGCACACTGTTGACTCTTATGTCTGTGTGAATCCTCCAGTGGACTTCTAATTTATTTTGGTATAAGTAAAAGGAAAATCAGATTCTCTGGCTTTAACCAAGATTCCAGCTACAGATTCCATACCTCAAGTCTTTGTAAATAGTAACTTAATTTTTTTAATTGCAATTTCCCCCAGCCCAGTTAGTCTGTTGGCTGCTTAATATTAACCGTTTTTTTTAAAAAGGTCAAGTTTTAATTTTGACTCTCCTACAGCAAGCCTAGCATGTTATGATTAAGCTCCTGGAAACAAAATGTATAAAGAAACTCTTAAGGGGAGCTTTTTTAATCTTTAGTTTTGAAAAATAATCTTTCTGTTGAAAAATTGCTCCCTTATTGGGTATGGCAAATGGAGTATGTGGTGATATGGACAATCAGCCCCTGGATATCACTGGAGTTTTAAATGTATCAGTTGAGTCATCTACCTTACTCCACTGCCTCAGTTAGGAGATCTTTTTTTGGTAAGGCAGGATGTGTGGGCTGTGTAAACGTTGCTCTAGGCCTGTAGCCTCCATAAGCCCATGACTAAGGCTACGATTTGGGCAATAACGAAAAAGTCATGGCCAGTGACCTGTCTGTGACTTTTACTAAAAATATCCGTGCCTAAATCTTAGGTGCTGGGGGACGGGGGGAATGCTCCAGTGGATGCTGCTGCTGGGCAGGGTACTCCGGTGGTCACTGCTGCTCCTGGGGTTGGGGGGGCGGCCTGGGACCCAGCTGCTGCTGCTCCTTGGGGAGGGTGGCCTGGGGCCCCACCACCACCACAGCAGGTGGAGGATGGCCCGGGGCCCCACCGCTGCCACCACTCCTCCTCCGGGAGTGGGGCGGCCCGGGGCCCCGCTGTGGCTCCCAGTCCGCTGCTCCGGGGCAATGCCTGGGACCAGTTGCTTGGGCCCGCCAGAGCAGTGGCTGGTGCCGCTGGCCCCAGGGCTGCCCCAGCTGCTCCGGCTGCCCTGGGGTCAGCCACACCAGCCACTGCAGCTGCCGAAGTCACGGAGTCCCGGAAAGTCATGGAATCCGTGACCTCTGTGAAAGACTCGGCATCTTACCCATGATGGTAAAAGTTCCAGAGTCCCTTTTTCAAAAGTGACTTGGGCACTTGAGAGCCAATGTCTCATTGAAACTATGTGACCAAGTTGCTGTTGAAAGTGAGATTTAGGCTCCTAAATCATGTAGACAATGTTGAAAATTTTACCCCAGTCTGCTCTTTTCTTTCTGCCTTCCAGTGGCAGATCAAAAGATTACCAAGGAGAGGAGCCTGCAGCGGGATGGAGGTCACTGTTGAAGCTTGGAGTAATTGGTTTGAGTTCCCTGTAGCACTGTTCTTCTCGCTCCGTCCCTTTCTTCTTTCTCTAATCTGCTATCATTAATTTTAGAAGAGTGTTATGTTCCATTTTATTTGAAATTCTGTTGAGATAAAAGAGGCTTATGTGAGAGAGACTCATTATATCACAGCACAAGACTCTGCTGACCACAACTTTGAATAAGGTGAAACTTGTGTATCTGCTAAAGGGCAGAAGCACTTTCAGAGTAGGAGACGGTGGAGAAATACCAAAAAAAAATAATTTAAAAAAATCAGATTTTAGATGTAAGAGGGTGAGCGCTACTAATTCTAGAGCTTGAAGGACATGGTGACCAGAAACAATCAGTTCAATTTTCTAACTACAGATAAAGAGTTCAGATAAATATATAAACTCTGTAATAAGTCAGTGATTTTTATGCAAAATCTGTTCTGATAAGCTTTTTTTCTTATGCATCCAGCACACTTAACGTCATTTTATGTAATTAAAAAAGTTTGGTTTTGTGCATTTTTAATTGATTTGAATTTCTCTCCAAGTGGAGCTTGACACAAATCACAAGTTAAAACTATCATCCAGTAAATAAGAAATGTCAGTCACGATTTTCAAAGATACTAAAAAAAGAGTAAAGTTTAGCTATCTAATTTGTTAAATAAATGTGTATAGATATAGTGTGTCCTTCTGGTTAACAAAAAGAAGCACCAAATTTAGTGTAAAGAGTATATTTGTTTGCAAATCAACATGTTTTAATGGTTACCTACCAATGAGAATCAACCTTTCTTTAGGAAAATAACTAAAAAGTATAAATGCAAAAGGTGATTAAAATTAATCATTTAGATTAAGGTTTTCTGTTTGCTGATTTAAATCATGTTTAAAATTAGTGATTTAAATAGTTTCTACTCTGGTAGGAGAATTGAACTCCCTGGATGGTGTTCTAATACTTACCGTAACTTGTGGCTGTAAGATGGATTTGAGGTGTGGGGGACTGTCTTTATAGTCAGATTTTTTTTTTATTTTGAGAAATAATTTTAGTTTGTGATTAGTCTTTCTGGATTTTTTTTTCCCTTAGCACCCACTGACAAGCTACTTCCTACATAAGACCATTTACTAAATGGATCTTTTTGAACAAGCTACACCTGAGACTCAAATGATAGGTTAGCTCATTCAACTCACTGTCAATAAGGGTACAGTGCATTGATGGATATTATCTCATCATGTACATGCTGCTGTTGGTAACGAATATGTTTAAATGATTGGAAGGTATAAATACAGACAAGAAAAGAAGCTGACAAGTTACTCACAGAGATGCATATGCAATTAGTGACAAACCCACTGAGAAGTAATGGTTCATTGTTAATCGATATGTCTAAAGGTGCTGTTAATATTACCTGCTGTAGAAAAAGGAATCTAATTCTGGCACTGACAGTGGTGACTAATGTATGGAACTAATTTCTCAGTGAATGTAAATTGGCATAGCTCTGTGGACTTCCAGCCAAGAATCTGGCCTGTGAGTTTTAATCGCTGTCACATATGCAAGTGATGAACACTGCTGGCAAACCTCTATTGTGAACAGAATGAAATTCAGAATGAAAAATTAGAGATGTAAAAGACTATTTGTCTACACTGAATTTAAGGTTTACTGGTTAAGGCTAGCTATGACCAGTTGACTCATCATTAAACATGGCAGTCATTGCCTACACTGAATGCTAAATTGTGTTTAACATTGTAATTAAACAAGATATCATTTCCCACTGTAGACAAAACCTGTGAGTAATTTAGTCCATCCTTCTCCATGCATGAGTGTTCACTACAGTATATAGTCTAGTGCATTTCCCAATCTAGTTTTAAATGTGGAAGCCTCATCCCTTGAGTCCACTTCCCTTGGGACATTTCTTAAAATCCTAATATATTTTACTGTCAAGAAATCATGATCATTAACCTAAACTTTGCTTCTGTTAGTTTCATCCCATTGCTCCTGGTTATATTCCCTTGTGCCATACTAATTTTTTTTCATACTTACCATTTATATCCTTCAAATATTTGTTCTTCTTTCCTTTCCTCACTCGCTACTAGGCTAAACGGTACATATTTAGCTCTTCAGTCTCACCTCATAAGTCAGTCCTTCAGCCCCCTCAATCATTTTATATCCTCCTTGGAATTTCCTCTAGTTTGTCTACATCTTTCCAGTAAAGAAGTACCTAGAAGAACTGAAGATAGTGGTCCAGGTATAGCAATGACAATTGTCTCCTTACTTTAATATGAAGCCTCAGCATATATAGCCTTAAATGTGCATTGCCCTTATTTTGTTATCATATTGTACTGCCAAAAAAAAAGTGAAGCCCCCTGTTATGGTTCATTGTACAGTTACCCAATGTATTCTAAAGACATTTGCCTGTACAGTTTGGGAGTCCATGTTTGAAAACTTGGTCCTGAAACTGATTACTCCAAAAGAACTAACTGCCTAAAAATTCAGTTATGAGACTGTCATCAGAATTTGAAAAATCCAGACTTGTCGAGAGATTTTGTAGTGGAGTAGAGGCTTAACGAAGTTTTTCCTCTTATAGAAAATCTGCTGTTGGCTATATGGATTTTTATTTACCACCTATGTTTTTTGTTAGACAGTCTACTTATTTGAAGGAATTTTTACTTACTGATTTCATCTCTTAGAAAGAGAATTGATGTTTCTTGACAAAGTCCATTAGTTAAAACATCAATTCCATGCCTTAACAAGTGACCTCTCTAAATGAAACAATCACCCTTTTAAATTAAATTGAGTGTTTTAAAAATGATTCTCCTTCAAAAAAGTGCATTTTCATAAATCTCCTATAATTGAACCTAAAAGATATTTGATTACTTTGAAATTAAATAAATAAGGTTTAAACCTTAAATAGGACTGGCAGAAATAACCTGTTATTTTTCACATATCATCTTCTAGAATTTTTTTGGGAAGGTAAGTTCTCTTTAATATCTCATCCCCACTATTGTAAGCTTTTGTTTGCCTTTTTTGAGTTAGGTTAGACCAGGGGTTGTCAAACTTCATTGCACTGAGACCCCTTTCTGACAACAAAAATTACTACATGACCCCAGGAGCAGGGACCGAAGCCTCAGACTGCCTGAGTCCTGCTGCCCAAGCCCAAGCACCACCAATTTGGGCAGGGGGGCCGAAGCCAAAGGGCTTTAGCCCCAGGTGTGTGTGGGGGGGAGGGGCTGTAACCTGATCCCTGCCACCCAGGGCAGAAGACCTTGGCCCCAGGCCACACTAAGTCCAATGCCAGGCTTGGCGACCTCATCGGGGTCGCAGCCCACAGTTTGAGAACTGCTGGGTTAGACATATGCACGTGTAATAGAAAGGCTGTTGTACTAGCAGTGGTACTGACCAAGCACTGTTCACTGTTATGTTTTCCCCTAAGTTGACAGCTGTGGAGCTGAGCAGCTCAATAACTTTAATGCATTCTTTGAAAATTATGGGGGTTGAGGTTGTCTTGTCCACTGGAGAACAAATATAGAGCATGTTAGTGCTCTCTCAATTAATTTCTTTCCTGTAAATTGATCATTCACATACTGTACTCTATTTAGATGAGCTGCCATTTAAAAGGATAATCAATAGCCATAATCTTCTGTGCTCAGCTGAATGGTTAATTCTTAGTTTTATTCTCAATAGTGTGTTTGTTTTGTTGGAAAATAAAGAATAAAAACCTGATTGGGTATTAGTTAACATTTTATTGATACAACATACTTTTGTTTTGGCTATATGCACACATGCCCTAGAATTTGGTTATACAGTGCTTCACCAAGTACTTCACCAAGTACTTTTTTGGAGAAATGTTGTTTGTGCATTTATTTAAAAAGTCTTCTGTATGTTCAAGGCACTTAATAGGCAATTCACCTACACTTAGGAAATAGTATTTAAAGGATATGGCTTATTGCACCGAAGAGGACTGCAGTTCACTTTCTGTAATGAAAATGGCAGCTGGCTGGCTGGGTTTTTAACCTTCATTGGCAAAGAATGAAAAGGAGTAGAAAACTAAAATAGTTCCATGGCTGCATTACTGTTCACTCTGGATAAAAGGCTAATATTGACACACTTTATTTTTAGAGTAGTTTACAAAGTTAGGGGCTCTGCATTTTTACTGAAAACTGTAGTCTGTCTCTGCATATGTGGTGTGAGGAGGGGCAGGGGTGCTGGGGCTGGGGATGCTGCAGCACCCCCTGGCTTGAAGTGGTTTCCATCATATACAGGATTTATAATTTTGTTCAGTGGCTTTCGGCACTCCCGCTATAAAAATTGTTCTAACACCACTGAGGAGAGGTTAATATTCTAAAAAAGAATTAGATTTTTTTAAATATTAAGCATAATATATTAGTTTCACATGATATTGACAATTGTATTGATTATGGATTGTACAGATTATGGACCTCCCCTGTGATTTCTGCAGTGGCTGATGCGCCTGGCCCAGAGGCTGCCTGAGGAGCTCGGGCAGCCCCTGGGCCAGCCGCACCGGCCGCTGCTGGGGCAGTCTTGGGCCACCACATTCCCCTCCACCAGCAGCAGCAGGAGTTTGCGTGGGGGGCTCAGGCTGGGGTTTGGGGCGCGGAAAGGGGTGAGGGCTCTGGTCGGTGCTTACCTGGGGGGGAAGGGCTCCCCGGAAGCGGCAACATCCCTCAGCTCCTAGGTGGAGGCATGGCTAGGCAGCTCTGTGTGCTGCCTCTGCCTGCAGACACTATCCCCTGCAGCTCCCATTGGCCAGGGTTCCTGGCCAATGGGCGCTGCAGAGCTGGCACTCTTGGTGAAGGCAGCGTGCAGAACTGCCTGCGCTCGCCTTTGTCTAGCAGCTAAGGGAGGGGGATGTTGTTGCTTCCAGGGAGGTGCAGAGCCAGGTAGGGAGCCTGCCAGCCCCGCCAACCCTCTCCCCCTCACCAGTGGGGGTCCTGGGCCACGCTCCGCCACTTCCCCCCCAACACCCACGGTGCTCCCAGGCCTCCCCCACGGCACTTGCAGAACCCCTGGGCTCCCCCCCCTTCGCCCCCGATTTAGTCAGGAGTATATAGTACAAGTCCTGGACAGGTCACAACTGTGAATTTTTGTTTACTGCCCATGACCTGTCTATGATGTTTTTTACTAAAAATACATGTGACTAAAACGTTGCCTTAATTATGGACGGTACCTTCAAATTCACCCTTAAAAGTGTAGAATCCTGGGTTCAAAAATCTACTCATTCAACTTAACAATGATGTGCAAGAAAAGAATTCTTGTTCATTTAAAAAAATACCCTTAATGAATAGGCAAATATAATTTTACAGTGTTGTATCATTGCACTAAATTGGAACAGAAACAGTAGCCAGTTGATATTTGGTTAGTAACATTTTTGAATTTATGAGTGTTGCTTGAGAGCTTGTTACCTACTAGTCTGTCAAATGAAAGATAAGTATATTTCTCCTGCTAGGCTGTTGTCTGCCCATGTGTGCTTGGGGAAACTTTTAAAAAATACAGGCAGAAAGCTGCCCCCCGGGATATCTTCAGGAAACAGCAGCAGCATCTTTCCAGTGTGACTTATTTGCAGTTAAACCCACAGATCTCAGTGTCATGTGACTAGAAATGCAGGCAGCAGATTGACATCAGCACTCTTTCAAACTCAGTTGAAATTAAAAAAAAAAAAGGAGGGGGAGGGGAGGTTCTGTTGCCTGTTCTTAGTACTACTAATTCCAGCTCTAGCTTGCTTGCCATTAACAGAGCTAGCAGCAAGAGCAGCAGTACTGACTGATAACGGTAGCACAGTACTCTTGATGAGGTCAAGCTGGATGAAAGGCAAGCCGGCTGTAGAAACATCTACTGTAAGTTCTAAAGACCTCTCCCCACAACCCCTCCAGATGAAATTCAGTTATGCACATAACAGCGTAGGGCTGCAGCATTCTGCATCTACTATATGATTATGGAATTAGATCACGTATAGTAAGTGTTGTCAGATTATGTGCTAACATACTGAAACTGAACTTGTCAATCATGCATTAGTTGATTAGTGGTGGGTGGGTGGGTTGGTTATCATGCTATACATTTTTCTGAGTGGAAAAAAGTAGTTGTTTTGCCCTTTCAAAAGCCTCCACAGTTGTTAAGGTTACAGTTTACCAGGTTTGGAGTTAAGTGTTTTCTAGATGGAGTAGTTACAAAGAGCCTTTTTAATTGCTCTGTGTTCTAGTGGTGTTTCATCAGATGAAATTAACATAGCTAATTTGCGTTAAAAGATTTTCTAGTAATGGTTTATATTGGAGGACAGCTGTTGAAACATGCATTCACTTTAAAAAAAAAATGAGGGGGGGGGAAATAGCCTAATCCAAATCATGGAAACATCTATAAATAATAGTGACTAGCCAGTAGAACATTGGTGAATAAAACCTGCTTCATGTATGTTAATATTGTAAGCCATGTGAGGGATTTTTGGCTCTAACATGATTATAGACTGTCTTCCGAGCAAATTGTTTTAAAATCCAATTCTGTGTACAATAAAAGAAGAAGCAGAATGTCAGTTTTTTTTTCTCTTTTGCTTGGAATGTTTAGGCTTTGCTGTAAAAATCATCACAGCCTGTCTTTGGTAATTCCTTAAAATTATTTATCGATTTATATAATAGAGCAACTGTTGTTGCTGCAGTAATATTCTTTTTTACAAAATTAAATATATATAAGACACAGCTACACACCAGAGTTAGCAGTAAAGAACCATTGGTGCTGCCTCAAGAAATATGAACAACTGTCTTGTAAATTTTTCAGCAATATAAACAAAAAAAGAACAACCATGTAAAAGCAAGCCCAAATAATTCATGTCCTGGCCCTGAAGCTTGTTAGACTCTGGCTCTGATGAACCACCAAGGGGAGTGAATTCCATATTAAAAGAATTGAGTTAAATAATTACCACCCAGACATAGTTTATGAATATATTGTAATTTAAGAGGCAAGAAAGTGTTACGTTTTGTTGCAGAATTTTCAATACTCCCTCCCACGTGCCCCCCCCCCACTCTCCGTACACTTTGGAGGGAGATGGCATAATTTTTCTGTTTTTGTTAATCCTCAACTGGTATATCTGGAAAATGGGCAGATATACTGTTGCTCCTCTGTCTTGAACACAAACAAGCTAAATGTTGAACACCATGCCACGAATTCATAGCACTCTGATTAGACTCTAATTTACCTTCATTATAGTTCTTGACTATGATGGTCAAATTAGCATTGATAAGCATTTTATTCAGAATTTACTTGATCCATGATTTCCAGAGTTAAGCAATTGGGATGAATGAGGGGAAAAATCATGTGAAGTTAACTAGTCCTTAATATTATGATTTCTTAAGATATTTATTTACATGAGTGATTTAGCAAATCGAAACTCTCTTGAGGATGCTGATTCTCAACCATGCTTGTTGTTTAATAGATAAAGAAAAGAACAAGCTTCTGGAGGGGAAGGCATTTTGCTTTTGTATACCTGTATCAGAACTTTGCACAATGTTCCCCGTTGCTGACTGGAACTACTGTAGTACAAATATTATATAATAATTTATAAATTAATATTTGCTAATGATCACCATTGTTGCCACTGAAAAATCAAAGTTGTAGTACAGCCTTAAGTGGATTTTTGTAAAGGGGCCCCCTGGGTGCTCTGAGCTATCCCTATTTTTAAACATGCATAAGTACATGACATAAATTGCTACTTGTTTATCCAGTTGGTGATGCTTGGTGATTGTTTTCATTTTAGCATTCAGCTCCTGAGCTGATCCTGGTTGAAGATGAGATGACAGATACCGAAGATAATGAAGAGGAGGATTTAGGAGTCATGGAAGATCAGCGTAGCATAATTCTTCATCTCATCTCACAGCTCAAACTTGGCATGGATCTAACCAGGGTAGGCACACTTCCTCTGTATTTTTTTTAATTTTGAGTCGCTCGTTCTTTTTTACTAAATCAGTTCTTCCTCCCAAACTATTTTGTTTCAGATCCCAACTTATTCTGCAAACTCTTAATCAATAGTTTTCATAGATTTGCTTCTTTACAAAAGTGTGGTCCCATCCTGGGGCAGTATGGAGGGTGATCAGCTTTCTTAGGCAGGCTTTTCATGTCAAATTACAGCAGCAGGAGCTGCAGTAAATGAAGGAGAGGAAAACGTATGCTTCTTTGTAGGCAGTGGTGGAGGAGCTTTACAGATTTATATTTGTCTTAGAAAATTAGACTTTTCTGTGGGCTTCAAAACAAGACCTCACATTCCATTTGGGACAGTGACCGTTTAATCCAAATGAATCTAGAATTGTGGTATAATGTTTCCACAGGGCAGTTCACAGTTTCATTTGACCAAATCTTTTAGTCCCATTCAGGGCCGGCTCCAGACCCCAGCGTGCCAAGCGCACGCTTGGGGCAGCATGCCGCGGGGGGCGCTCTGCCTGTCGCCGGGAGGGCGGCAGGCCGCTCTGGTGGACCTCCCGCAGGCATGCCTGCGGGAGGTCCACCGGAGCCGCGGGACCAGCGGACCCTCCGCAGGCACGTCTGCAGGAGGTCCACCGGAGCCGCGGGACCGGTGACCGCCAGAGCGCCCCCCGCGGCATGCCGCCGTGCTTGGGGCGGCGAAATGGCTAGAGCCGCCCCTGGTCCCATTATAGTCATCAGAAGCAGAATAAAGGCCATGATAAAATTTCTGTCTTGCTCTTTAAGGCCCTCATTTTGTAAACACTTACACATCCTTAACTATGTTCATGGGTGCTGGAACTGCGGGTGCTGGGGGTGCAGCACACCCCCTGTTTTGAAGTGGTTTCCATCAGACATAGGGTTTACAGTTTTGTTTAATGGTTGTCAGCCCACCCACTATAAAAATTGTTCCAGCACCTATGACTGTGGTGTGAGTAGACTCATTGGACTTGGTATGATTGCTCATGTGAGTAAAGTCGTTCACATGCATAAATGTTTGCAAGACCAGGATCTTCATCGCCTTTTCTTACTGCTCACTCAGGGCAAAATCTTGCATTCTTTGTATATTCCAAACACCCATGAAAGCAATGGGTTTATTGGCAGTGCAAGAAATGCAGGATTAAGTCCATAGTCAGTTTCATTTCACCTGCATCTAAAAAGATAAAGTGAACACTGGGAGTTAAAGGGTTTCAATTTAAGGAACAAGGAAGGTGGGTTAAATTAATACTTTGGTATCAGATACTTTTGGATCACATGAAAACTTCAGGCAATCTACTATAACAAAATTATGGCCCCTCAGGACAAAACTACTCTTCATGTTAGTCGTATTACAAAAGATTACACTTTGTGTATTCCTTTGTTCTGAAACCATTCAAATAAATTATATATATATATATATATATATAACATATCATAGAGTATCAGGGTTGGAAGGGACCAAGAGGTCATCTAGTCCAACCCCTACTCAAAGCAGGACCAACCTCCAAATAACACCCTCAAGGATTGAACTCACCAACCTAGGGTTTAGCAAGCCAGTGCACAAACCACTGAGTTATCCCTCCCCACACTACAAAGAATCTTGTTGTAGAGGTGTTACCCGAGAGATTTTCTGTAAGCCCCTGCAGAGTTGGAAAATTTGTAGATAGTTTGAAAATGAGAACTTCCTCCCATTCATTATTTTGTATTCCACTCTCTAGTGATTTTCTCTCTTGTGGATACATAGGCTTTGAGAGGATTTTTTTTTCTAGTGGCATGGAGTACCCTTACAGAAAGCTTTTTGTTTGTTTGTTGTCAAAGAAGTGAAATAAGTAACGTGAATTTATTCTGACTTGTTTCCTCCACAAATAAAAACAGTGTGGGAAGATCGGACAGTTGTATCTGTATGGTAGAGTAATTATGAAAGAGAGCTCATCTCAGGGGCATGTGGATATACAAAAAAGCTTTGCCTTGCTTTCCTTTTGATCTTAGAAACCGATTTTTATTTTTTTACATTGTATTATTTTTCTCTGAAATAAAGGATTTGCCCAGTGTGGTCTATCCTCTCCTCATATACTTACGTATATGCCTCCTTCTCCTAAAATGATGGAAATAATAAAACAAAATAATATGAACAAGACAACTTCAAGGTTAAATAGTCCTTTAATCCATTGCAAAAATAATATCAGATACCAGTACTGCCAGTAATGTTTTCATTTCTGAGTGCAACCAAAGTTTCACCACTTAATTTCTGAATTACTTCTGTTCTCATTTCTTAGAGCTGAGAGAAACACCCAGGCCTGTATACTGTTTGTATTACTGTTGGTTGGTTGGTTTTTGCATTCTTCAGCCTTTTAGGGCTCTTCAGCTTTAGTGGTCTGGCATAAATGCTGTAACATTTCTATCCTGAATTCAGAATGTTACACTAGATCTAGAAGCTTCATAGACCTCCACCGTTAACACATTCTATTTTGTAAGCCATTTTCTACTTTTGGTAACCTATGTGACTTTTATCACCCCACAAAAACACTTGAGGGGGCAGTAAAACTATTTCAGTCTAATATCAAACTATCTCTGAGTTTCTTAGAGATGGTGATGGGGGATTTCTCTTTAAATTTCCAGTCCCTTCTCTATGTGTGCTGCCACACACAGCCCCCAAATACAAAATAGTATGAATGAGAGGAACATTAAATTGAGGCTATATCAAGTGAAACATTAATATCTTCTTTTCTGATCAATCACTTCTCATCCACAGTGGGAATCAAATACTTAGGTTTTTTTTTGCCCCAAAGGATAATAATTTGTTGTAGGCTGTGGGTTGTTTGTTTTTTATAACAATGTAAATATTCCTAAGTGTGCAAAAATAAATAGGTTACAAGAATCCATACTCTGACCTTGATCTCAGATCACATTGACAGAGCATTACAGAGGGCTATGTGAACTTTGGAGCACACGGATGAATGGCATTTAACCTTAATATTGGCAAAATATTAATGTGTGTGTATATAGATGTTTATGCTGAATGAAGAATAAGAAACTTGTTTAGCCATGTCAGGTTCATTTTTAGTGTATATGATGCATGAATGTAAATAGTAAGAGTATCAGTCAGATCATTGTGTTACCATGGGCACATGTCACTTTTCTAACCATTTGTGAATTTTTAAAAAAAGTACTGACTGGTTGGTTGGTTTTATTTATTTATTTATTTTTAATTGTCTAGATTGCTGACTGATACAGAGAGGCAACCTTTAGCCTGTATAGAAACAAAGCCTAGTTTATTTGGTGACAGTACATATTTCATTTTTAACCGTTCCTCTAAAAGTCAAATCCCAGGTAACTTTGATACTGGTCAGCTTTTGGGTCTGCAGGAGCTAGTTGTGACAGATGTTGATGTTAAAATCAAAAGATGTTTGACATAATGACTTCAGTTTAGTTTTAAGTGTTTTTGAATTTCCCAGTGCCTACTCCACCAGGGCTTTTTCTTTAGTTGCTTTCATAAACTAGAAATTGTTGTATGATACATATGTGGCCAAAGAATGCTCTTCTGAGCACTTAGTGGCAGTTGCCCCTGAAAGACTTATCATAAAATTCCTGAGCCATACTAAAGGACTGGTTTCTTATGTTGGCATATTAGCATTGGCTACATACAAACTGACTCAAATTTCCTAAGAAGATAATAGCAGCACTTTAATGTTGCAGAGGTGCTCACTGCTGGAATGAGAGGTGCTGCCCCATTTCCTATTGAAGGATTGTATTGCACTTGCTATCTTGACTTGACATCACTGATTGCATTGGGTTTTGCTAGAGCAGGCTCCTGCATTCAGGTGGACTTCACAGCAGTCAGATGTGCTGCATGTGGGTTCATGGCTCTGCGTAGGTAGATCACAGTGTAGCACTGAGGCTTTAGCTGGATCAAGGTTTTTAGGCTGCACTTTAATGTGCTTTTTAAAGTAGATTTATTGTGCAAATAAGTTTTGAAATTTGTTCATTCTTTGGCTTTTAATGAAAAATGACAGAAATTATTATTAGGATAGCCTAATACTTTTTTTAGCCTCCATTTCTGTCCTGTAATTTGGATAGCTGGGTTATTAGTCACACGCATTCCACCAGACAGATCAATTGAGGCAACTTTTGGTACTATTCCTGAGGTGCCTAGTATCCTCCCCTCTCTTCCCAGTTGTGTGCTATCCTAAAAGTAATGGCTGACAACATATACGCCAAAAAAGTCATGCCATAACCCAGAAGAGACAAAATAAATCCATTCATCATAAATGCACATGGTAGTTTATTTTCCCATGTTACAAAACTTTTTGCTTATTTTTCAAATTACATCTGGCTTGAAACTTGACACTGGGATTTTTTACTCCCACAGTAACTTCTTTGAATAGTAGAATGCTTCTGTCCCTCTTAAAACAGTGAATTGTCATCTCAGTGGGAAGTGGCTGTGCAAGATACACCCTTCCCCCTTTGGTAGAATGGCAGCCCAACTCTCTTGCCTCACAGCAAGGTGCATAAAAATCAATTGTTAATTAAAAAAACTCTGATTTGTATTTAAAGCAAATGGTTTAATATTAATTAAATACCGTGTTTTTTTTAAATCTATTTAAAATTAAATTTGAAATTATGGCAACTTATATTAAGGCCTAAATGTATTATAATCTATAAAAATCATTTAAATGAAAAAAATAATATTAAGCTGTACATGTTTGCTTAGAAGTTTTAGGAGATGTCACTGGCTAAGCACCTGGAACCAGAGTATGCTGAAGTGTTAAACCAGCTTTTGACAGCAGTAGCTTTTCCTGTAGGCCCAGAAAATGCTTTCTTGTCCAGCTATACCGAAAGGAGGACAGGAGACACTTTATATGGTTTTAATCGGGCTGCAACTTTATTATTAGGTGTCTGGTATTACCCAGCAGATAAAAATGTACAGTGCAGGTAACCCCATGATCATTTCAATAACTACCTGGGGGCTTATGTCAGTCCCCACCTTTTTCCATCCTGGTCCCCAGCCAACCCATATGGTTACAGGGGTTAAGGTGGGCTATAAAGGAAGGGGGGTTGGCTCTTGCCACGCCAGTCACAGGCGCCCTGAACGCTCCCCGCTCTCCCCCCTCCCCCCCGTTCTGCTCCTTTAACAAACACCTCCTTTTTAAAGCCTTCACCAAGCCATTTATCTGGTCACTGTACCTTCCCTGGGGAGTTCCTGCACTGGACAGCCGCCCCGTACTTACTGAATGAGTTGCGACATCATAGCCTAACTCCCTTCCCTACTCACCATAGCAAAGCCCTCCCTGAACCTGCTGTGGGGAAGGTGAACTCCCCCCTTCCCCCTCCCGCAGTTAAAGGCTAATTTCTCAGAATGAGGGTCAACTCCAAAAATTGATCAGAATCTTTTGGACTATTTATATTACTGCATGGTAGTGTGAAATACAAAAATATACAGTATATAGTTTCAGTATTCAAGAGAACATTGTACAGATATTTTTTAGAACTCTTGAAAGTTACATTGGGTTTAAAATCTATGAAAGCACTCAGTGAAAGCTCAAAAACTTGACTCATTTTCAGCTCCAGAGATTTCATTTTTGAAACTATTTAGTTATTTGTTGTTAGCCGTGGAGGCTTTTTGGTTATATAGGAATTTAAATCTTTTCTTGTTAACTGTTTTGCTTTTTTTAATAATAAATTTGAGTTAGAATTCTCTCTCTCAAATTTTTTAATCAGCAGTTAAAATTATAATGAAAGCATTGAGTATTTTTAATGCCTATTTAAGTAGTTATGCTGGCATATTTATGTGGAGCAACTGGCTCCAGAGGATAAATCCAGCAGTAGAGAATATGGAAATGAACACCAGAATATTGACAAGCAAGCTCGGAGGATGAAATCTTTTCAGCTTTAAAATGTAATCACAAAATCAGCAACATTTTAAACGTATTCCTTCATTTTCCCTCACTCTCCAACCCCCCAACCTCTGATCTGTGCAAATAAATGTTGTTCTTGTCAGATGCGGCCACTTGGGCAAAAGGGAAGAATTGGGCTCTGGTTTACCAAAAGGATGGGTTTGCAGTCCTCCTCTCCTCCTTGAAGTCTACTTAATGAATACATTGTTCAACTCTCACCAACTTTCTGGGGAATTGTAGAACATTAAACCCATTTTTTAAAGGCTATCAACCTCCTTTTGATGCACACACTTTTTGAGGTGTACAGCTAAAGGTTTTGTTTAATATAATAAATCTAAGTCACTGAAGCAGGTAGCAACTGTGATGAATTGCTATTTGAATTATACCAAACAACAAATATTTGGGCTGAAAGTGAATGTTTTAAAATGTTAGTTATTTTTCATCTGTGAAACCAGTTTTGACATTGTGGGAAAAGATCATGACAAACTACTCTTCAAAGCTGGAATCAAACTTAAAAAGGAACAAAAAATCCACCATTACTATTTGTTTTCATTATTGAATTATTTTGTATAAGTAAGCCAATACAATATAAGGTGTGGGTTATGCAGCTTCAGCAGGGCTGCATGCAGAGATCCAAACACATGCAACAGATTGCAGGATTGGGGCCTAAGTCCAGTAGGCGACACATTGCTGATAGAGTCCCCAGGGGTGTACAGTCCCAGAAGAAAAATGTCCCGTCAGTTCTGCATGATATATTTAAAACAGCCAAAAATGATGGTGTCCATAAAAGATGTGAGTAGAGCTCACAATATTAATATGTTAGCAGAGCCCTTTAAATCAGTGTAGCTGTCTCCCTTCTTCTTGGATATGAACAGTAACTTTGCAACAATACCAATCTCTGCCTGCCGGAACAGCAGCTGTTCTGATTCACTTATGAAACACTAATCTATTGTAGAGTAGCATGGCAATATGGGTTTGGGTCATTGAGAGAATCCACTCAAAGAAATATTTGTGGGTTAATTGTAATTTTATCATTTTAATGGAAATAAATACCTGACAGCTTCCATTATCTTTACTCTCTAAAAAGGGTTAAACTGTGCATTAGTCTGATTTTATAACAGTGAAGGGAGAGGCAAGGTTCCTTACATTTGAGATGGGGATGGTACCACTCTGTCCTTGCCTGATTCTTGGAGCAGGGCAGAAGAATGAACTGAAAAGAGGCGAGTGATGGAGAAAGGAGGGAATTCAAAGGAGAGTAAATTTGAAATTCATTTGCCAGAATGAGTGTAGAAAGAAGGCCACGAATGTATTTACTTGGGAGTATTCCTGAGGATAATCAATACTCATCCTGCAGCAGCCTGGCTCCTGCCCGAGGCTCCAAACATATTCCCTGTCAGTATGGTAGATAGTGGAAAAATGGCTCTCTGAGTGACAAGGACAGATCTGGCACTTCCAGTTCACTTTAAGCCATGTAGATAATATATTGTATGTCTCTCCTGTTAATTGTAACTCCTCACTAGCTTCTCTCCTGTGGTCCTGTGTAGAGGATGAAGATGTTGTTCTGTGTTGCACAGACCTCTGCTGCCCTTCAGTGCATTGTAATAGTTTTCAGTAAAACTATTATTAACAACACAATATTACTTTTACAACCAATGTTAATTAGATGATTTTATGTTCTCACTAACCATTTGGAAACTGGGGTACTTTTATTTGTATAAGCATCCTCTGACATGTTCAGTAGTCTGGGAAGTCTTTTTTTTTTTTTTTTTTTTTTGAGGGTTAATAGTAATTCAGCTGAGATTTGTGTTGTGTTAGAATTCAATTAACTTGTACCAGACTGTTTTCACATTCTCAAAGAATGAAGGCTTCTGAGAACAGTGGTTTGTTTATTAGCTGACCAGAGAGAAAGGGGAAATAGCGGATCCATGTCACTTGGTCTGTCATTGAAAACCATAATGAAATAGGAAGCAGCTTGTACAGCTATCAAGACTACTATTTTTTCCTCGATTCATTATTTATACTGTATTCCAAGAGAAATTGCTCTCTGGCAGAGGTGGGGGAAACAGCTATCATGAAGCTTGGCTCAGCTAAAATTGCAGCTGTCTTAACTGTTTACTATCCCTGTAGTATAATCATTGGGAATCATACCTGCCTTTGTCTGCTTTGAATACAGGTGGTGCTTCCAACATTTATTTTGGAGAAAAGATCTCTGCTGGAGATGTATGCAAATTTCATGGCCCATCCAGACCTGTTTTTGTCAATTGCAGCTGGAGCCACTCCTGAGGAAAGAATTATTTGCTTTGTGGAGTATTATCTAACAGCCTTTCATGAAGGCCGAAAGGGAGCAGTTGCCAAGAAACCCTATAACCCAATAATTGGTGAATCATTTCATTGCTCATGGGATGTGCCTAAAGACAAAGTGAAATCATTCAGAACTAACAGTGCCTCTGTAGTTTCTAAGGACCAAACCAAGGAATTTGGCCAGGACCAATCAGAGTGCTACAAGCTGAGGTTTGTAGCTGAACAAGTATCCCATCACCCACCAGTATCATGCTTTTACTGTGAATGCAAAGAGAAGAGAATGTGTGTGAACGCCCATGTATGGACCAAAAGCAAGTTCTTGGGAATGTCAATAGGTGTTTCTATGGTAGGTGAAGGTAAGAAATATGCTTTGCTTTATTTTTTTGGGAGGGTATTACTGTCAGCACCCCACAGAAAATCATAGATGAAGGTTTGTTTTGGGTTTTTTTGTTTAACTCCAGTAAGGTTAAAAAAACAACAACAAAACCTTACATCTTAATCTTGCTATTTGTTGCTTCCATTAATTTTAGAATTAAAATAATAGAACTTGTGTTTGAGAATATTGTCCAGTTTTTATTCATTTTTAGTATACATATATCTTGTATAATGTGTGCCTTTATTTTTGAGACTTATTCAGATCTACAGTTTAGAAATTTAGTCACATTGTACTTGCTAAAATATGATGACAGCTTTACTTATTACAGTACCTTACAGTAACAATTGTATCACAGCTAAACAAATAATCCTCTTTAGAGTTAGTATCTAATTTAGTATGGGAAACTACTGTAAGCTATTTTCAGAAGACCATAGAATAATTGTATATTTTCAGTTAAGCCTTTTCGTCTGCTTTTACCTGGCTTCTGTTAGATGAAGAAATATATTTTAAATAAGTCTTACTAGGCTATCGTACCTTTTCAATCTTTACAGCAAGTCATACAGATGAGGCCACCATCATGTTGTATTGTTGGTTTGCAATAGAACCAATATATTTGCCTGTTCAGTGATAAATCCATTGATCAAAATGATTAATAAATTTAGAAAACATTATCAAATTATAAGTCATTAATGTATGCTCTGGATTGACAAGTACTGCTTGGATCATTATCACTATTAATGTGGAATCTCCGTAACTGAAGGTTTTTACGGACAGGTTAGACAAACTCCTGCCAGGGATGGTCTAGTCAATACTTAGTCCTGCCTTGGTGCAGGGGGCTGGACTAGATGATCTATTGAGATCCCTTCCAGTCCTAAATTTCTATGATTCTATGAATTATTTAAACAAAAAATATGTATTGGAGCATCTTGGTGAATCCTCTTGCAACTCAGGATTATTCTGTTCTGTACAGCGCCTAGCATAATGAGGTCCTGGATCACAAGTAGAGCTCCTGGGCACTACAGTACTACAAATAAATAATACCGTCTACATGTGCTTTCTAGTGTTTTGTCCCAGATAAATTTAAAATTATGGTCCTAATTAACCACTAAGCAGAGGGCTAAGGAGAACTAATAACAAATAATTGTTTTTTCTCATCACTGCATTAGGTAAGTATTGCTGAGATATTAAGAAATGTACTAACAAGGTAGATGCAGGTAGTGATGGACTTTGGTAAGTGATTGTCCAAAGAAATTTTTATCTGTGACTTCACAGCTCCAATAGGAGTAGCAAAGTAACATAGTGAAATAAAGAACAAAATCAAATAATAGAAAAGTGGTATGATAACCTCTTTCCTAATATTAATACTTTTGGTTGTTTAGTTATTGCAAAATGGAACAGTCTTGAAACAAATGTTACTGTTTTTAAGACTCTTGGAGTCTAAATCCTGCAATAATAATTCTGTTTCACGTGGTTTTTTCCTGTTTCAGGCAGTGTGATACTACGTCAGACACATTGCTTTTTACATTGCAATGTATAGGGTAATGGGAGTCAGGAAGGAGTCCCAGAGAAGCTGCAGAGTTAGGTTTCCAATAGCTTGGTAATGGGGTGAAGGAGGGGTGGGAGTTACTAGAGCCAATAGATCTTCAATGACTTTATTTCTTCAATTTTTCCTTCTGTTATGAATTATTTTTCATAGTGGAAGGGGAGTGTTCAATGAAACTTAAGGCTTGTCTATATATGAAGATGCTCAGGAAAATTAATCTGAATTAACTAATCCACTTCACCTTCAGACCTTTAGTTAAACTGCATTAAACCCCTGTGTGGAGTTACTCTCATTCAGAATTAAAATGGCCTTAAAGTGAATTAAATTAAACCAAATTAAGGCCATTTTAATTCACAGGAGTTTAATGGACAGGGATTTAATACAGTTTAACTGATTTAAATTCACACCTCTGAGTTAATTTGGATTAACTTTCCTGAGTGTCCCTGTGTAGGCATAGCCTTAATTTTTGTATTAAAAACTAAGGAAAACACCTGTAATAAATCATACAGTAGGTCAGAAGATTTAGCCTACTTGCTGTCAGCTCACATGGTGCTCTCAGGATTTGGGGTGGCTGGCAAGGGGAGTGTTGAAGTCTCCCAGAAGTTCCAGACATACGACATTAGGAGGCCACCTGATGTGCTGCGATACTACTGAGCCCGCCTGTTATGCCAATTTGGGCACCCTTTTTACCTGTCTTGCTGGGTCAGGCTATTAAGCCTGCTCCACTGCAGAACGAAACAGACAATGAGATCAGTTCTGGGAAGGCTCATCTTAAGGGACTTGTCCCAGCACTCAGGTGTCCACCTCCCTTGGAGTGCAGACCCAAAGATATATTATGAAATCTGCCTCCTCCCTCAGTGTGGAGAAAGGTATGCACAACTTCTCCCCCCCATCTCCCCGCCAAGTTAGAAATTACAGAAACTGGGTTTAATAATAAACAAAACAAATTTTATTAACTATAAAAGGCAGATTTTAAGTGGTAAAAGGGGTAACAAACAGAACAAAGCAGATTATTAAGCAAATGAAATCAAACATGCAAACTAATCTAGTTTCACTAAAGAAATTGGTTACAAATAGTATTTTTTACCCTAGATATTGTTGCAGCAGGTTGCAAAATTTCTGTGGTTCAGAGTTCCAGTTATATTCCTTTTCAGACTGGACTCCTGTCTCAGTCTGGATTCCCCCTCTGCCTTTCCTTCAGGTGGCTTTTCCAGTCTTTCTTCTTGGGCAGACAGGCCATGGAGAGGAGGAGTCCTGGTTGCTTTCCTACCCTCCCTTAAATAGGATTTACAGGCGGTGGGAATCCTTTGTTTCCCAAACTTGACCCCCTTTCCCTTCCAGTGGAAAGTTACGAGAAGTCCTGGGTAGTGTTTAGTATCAGGTGACAAGACCACCTGAGTCTGTAAGATTACAGCATCCATGAGTTCCTTTCTACAGTCCATTGTCCTTGCTGATCGGCCATGAGCCCTTTCTGAATTTTCCATTGTTTTACCTGAAGTGTTAGCAGTGGGCGTCACCCAAAGTAACATAGTTGAAATACAGATACATAGTCAATATTCCTAACTTCAGATACAGAAATGATACAGGCATACAAACTGGATAATTACATTCAGTAAATCAGAACCTTTCCAATGATCTCACATGAGCCATCTTGCATAAAGTATATCTCAGTTTTGTCATATTCATATCATAAGCATATTTTCATTAAAATATGGAATGAAATGTCACATGCATTAACAGATATTTTAAAAAGTTATGGAGTGTGTGTTGGGGGGGAGGGAGTTGTCTTTGAACTTCTGTTTGACTATTAGGAGTTTTAGATTCTGCTGTATGTTATTGGAAAGGTAATTTCCCCTGTATTTGCAATAATGTCTCAGATTTGACCTATGTCTGTATTTTGAATAGTTTAAAGTTAATACAGAGGTTTCTCCACAAATACTGAATATACTAAATTTAGAGAAGGTTTTTTTTCGGTGTATGAGAAGCATCTATTTCAGACAGTGCACTAGACAGTTGAAATAATTTTGCTATACTTCAAGATTCAGACAGTTGTACAGTAGATAGCAAACATAATCTTGCTATATTTAACAGAATGATTGTATTTCATCCTGTAACTATTATGACCCGTACATTGAAGAACACACAAAACCAGGATGTACTTAACAGTCTTGCCTCTGAGCACGTAGTGACTATTTTTGTTGGTGACTGCTGAGAGATTTGTTGAACTGCTGTTGCCTATTTGCATAGTGTATAATGAATTCTTGGAACTAGATTGTGCCAGGAATACATTGATAATATTCCCGTGGTTATAGTGAAACCTCTTCCTTGCAGCTCATCACAATAATATTGTTGTGGAGGGTGAGGGTGTTTCATTACTTTTTTAAAACAAGAATAAGTCTGTATGTTAAAGAAGAAGAATATAAGTTAAAGGATAAGAAGCTTCTATATGAATTTAAATAAGTGTGAGGTTTAATGACATAAGATCCCTTCATACAAATGCTGTAGATCAGTATTTTGACTCTACAACATCCAGTCTGCAGATGACAAAAGCCATCCAGTGTTGTATTGTTGGTTTTTTGTCTTGTTTCTTTGTTCTATGTAAATATCAACCAGATGAGCTGAACACATGGAGTGATAGAAATCAGCACACAAGAGGCGATGTTGCTGGAAATCCATGTGCACAGTTGCTTTCTGTGCTATGTTATCATCTCTGAATGTGGTTTACAAGTGAAATGAGGTGTCTCAGCTTTCAGCTAGAAAGTGCTTTACCTGATGAAACCATTGTACGGTGTAGCCAGTTCAGCAGTTTCCTTACCTAAAAGGTCACTCTGAATGAGAGTAGAAGAGGTGTATTGGAAATAAAAATTGATGTTTCCACAATGCCAAGCTCTGGTTAATAACTGATCTTTTAGTGGAAAGAACAAAGAGGATGTGATGAAATAGAATGGCATTGGGATATTAATTTGCAAGGAGAGGGGGAGCAAAAGTAACCATTTCTTACATTATACAGTTTTATATGTTGCAAAGAGCCACCAAACAGACATAAGAACATAAGAAAGGCCGTACCGGGTCAGACCAGAGGTCCATCTAGCCCAGTATCTGTCTACCGACAGTGGCCAATGCCAGGTGCCCCTGAGGGAGTGAACCTAACAGGCAATGATCAAGTGATCTCTCTCCTGCCATCCATCTCCATCCTCTGACGAACAGAGGCTAGGGACACCATTCTTACCCATCCTGGCTAATAGCCATTTATGGACTTAGCCACCATGAATTTATCCAGTCCCCTTTTAAACATTGTTATAGTCCTAGCCTTCACAACCTCCTCAGGTAAGGAGTTCCACAAGTTGACTGTGCGCTGCGTGAAGAAGAACTTCCTTTTATTTGTTTTAAACCTGCTGCCTATTAATTTCATTTGGTGACCCCTAGTTCTTGTATTATGGGAATAAGTAAATAACTTTTCCTTATCCACTTTCTCAACATCACTCATGATTTTATATACCTCTATCATGTCCCCCCTTAGTCTTCTCTTTTCCAAACTGAAGAGTCCTAGCCTCTTTAATCTTTCCTCATATGGGACCCTCTCTAAACCCCTAATCATTTTAGTTGCTCTTTTCTGAACCTTTTCTAGTGCTAGAATATCTTTTTTGAGGTGAGGAGACCACATCTGTACACAGTATTCGAGATGTGGGCGTACCATGGATGTATATAAGGGCAATAATATATTCTCAGTCTTATTCTCTATCCCCTTTTTAATGATTCCTAACATCCTGTTTGCTTTTTTGACCGCCTCTGCACACTGCGTGGACATCTTCAGAGAACTATCCACGATAACTCCAAGATCTTTCTCCTGACTCGTTGTAGCTAAATTAGCCCCCATCATGTTGTATGTATAGTTGGGGTTATTTTTTCCAATGTGCATTACTTTACATTTATCCACATTAAATTTCATTTGCCATTTTGTTGCCCAATCACTTAGTTTTGTGAGATCTTTTTGAAGTTCTTCACAATCTGCTTTTGTCTTAACTATCTTGAGCAGTTTAGTATCATCTGCAAACTTTGCCACCTCACTGTTTACCCCTTTCTCCAGATCATTTATGAATAAATTGAATAGGATTGGTCCTAGGACTGACCCTTGGGGAACACCACTAGTTACCCCTCTCCATTCTGAGAATTTACCATTAATTCCTACCCTTTGTTCCCTGTCCTTTAACCAGTTCTCAATCCATGAAAGGACCTTTCCTTTTATCCCATGACAGCTTAATTTGCGTAAGAGCCTTTGGTGAGGGACCTTGTCAAAGGCTTTCTGGAAATCTAAGTACACTATGTCCACCGGATCCCCCTTGTCCACATGTTTGTTGACCCCTTCAAAGAACTCTAATAGATTAGTAAGACATGATTTCCCTTTACAGAAACCATGTTGACTATTGCTCAAGAGTTTGTTTTTCTATGTGTCTGACAATTTTATTCTTTACTATTGTTTCAACTAATTTGCCCGGTACCGACGTTAGACTTACCGGTCTGTAATTGCCGGGATCACCCCTAGAGCCCTTTTTAAATATTGGCGTTACATTAGCTAACTTCCAGTCATTGGGTACCGAAGCCGATTTAAAGGACAGGTTACAAACCTTAGTTAATAGTTCAGCAACTTCACATTTGAGTTCTTTCAGAACTCTTGGGTGAATGCCATCTGGTCCCGGTGACTTGTTAATGTTGAGTTTATCAATTAATTCCAAAACCTCCTCTAGTGACACTTCAATCTGTGACAGTTCCTGAGATTTGTCACCTACAAAAGCCAGCTCAGGTTTGGGAATCTCCCTAACATCCTCAGCCGTGAAGACTGAAGCAAAGAATCCATTTAGTTTCTCCGCAATGACTTTATCATCTTTAAGTTCTCCTTTTGAATTTTGATCGTCAAGAGGCCCCACTGGTTGTTTAGCAGGCTTCCTGCTTCTGATGTACTTAAAAAACATTTTGTTATTACCTTTGGAGTTTTGGCTAGCCATTCTTCAAACTCCTCTTTGGCTTTTCTTATTACACTCTTGCACTTAAGTTGGCAGTGTTTGTGCTCCTTTCTATTTGCCTCACTAGGATTTGACTTCCACTTTTTAAAGGAAGTCTTTTTATCTCTCACTGCTTCTTTTACATGGTTGTTAAGCCACGGTGGCTCTTTTTTAGTTCTTTTACTGTTTTTCTTAATTTGGGGTATACATTGAAGTTGGGCCTCTATTATGGTGTCTTTAAAAAGGGCCCCCGCAACTTGCAGGGATTTCACTTTAGTCACTGTACCTTTTAACTTTTGTCTAACTAACCTTCTCATTTTTGTATAGTTCCCCCTTTTGAAATTAAAGGCCACAGTGTTGGGCAGTTGAGATGTTCTTCCCATCACAGGGATGTTGAATGCTATTGTATTATGGTCACTATTTCCAAGCGGTCCTGCTACAGTTACCTCTTGGACCAGCTCCTGCGCTCCACTCAGGATTAAATCTAGAGTCGCCTCTCCCCTTGTGGGTTCCCGTACCAGCTGCTCCATGAAGCAGTCATTTAAAGTATCGAGAAATTTTATCTCTGCATTTCGTCCTGAAGTGAAATGTTCCCAGTCAATATGGGGATAATTGAAATCCCCCACTATTATTGGGTTCTTAATTTTGATAGCCTCTCTAATTTCCCTTAGCATTTCATCATCACTATTACTGTCCTGGTCAGGTGGTCGATAATAGATCCCTACTGTTATATTTTTACTAGAGCATGAAATTTCTATCCATAGAGACTCTATGGAACCTGTGGATTCGCTTAAGATTTTTACTTCATTTGAATCTACACTTTCTTTAACATATAGTGCCACTCCTCCCCCTGCACGACCTGTTCTGTCCTTCCGATATATTTTGTACCCCGGAATGATTGTGTCCCATTGATTGCTCTCAGTCCACCAGGTTTCTGTGATGCCTATTATATCTATATCCTCCTTTATCACAAGGCACTCTAGTTCACCCATTTTATTATTTAGACTTCTGGCATTTGTGTACAAGCACTTTAAAAACTTGTCCCTGTTTATTAGCCTGCCTTTTTCTGATGTGCCAGATTCTTTTTTATGTGACTGTTTATCATCTGATCTGGCCCTTACATTATACTTCTCATTCCTCTGCTCCTGACGTTTCAGTGGGCAGAAAATCTTAGCATATTTTAGTGAAAAGGCAATGTTTAATACTTGTCTAGCATAGAACCACTGAGGTTCCTTTCATACTGGGATCTATTGTTTTGTTGCAAAGCAGCAAAATTCATGAAGATGCAGAATTGATAGCCCTATGCATTAAGTTTATTGGTTAATTTTACAAAGACTATAGAGTTGAAACTTTTGTTGTGGGTTGTATGTTTTTGTTTTACATTATCAGGTGGCTGCTAACTTTAAAAAAAAGATGGTGTGTATATTTTTAGGTGATACTTTAAAAATTAAAAGGAAGCTTTAAAACTTTTGAAGGATTTGATATGAGGGATGTTACACCTTTTTCCTGAGGGAGTGCAGACAGTAGCAGTGAATGAATAATCTGTTGTGGGTTTTGCAGCTCCGTAATGCATACTTCCATGGGAGCAAATGACTCTTAATTTAGCAGGATGGTGGGGCTTTTATAGTTAAATGTTTCAGACTGCTGGAGTTAGCTTAAAAATTAATAGTAGTTTAGCAGTAGTAGTAATTTTGTATTTACAATATATTTTATCCAAGGATTTCAAAGCTCTTTCCTTTTTCCATCTAGCCCAGTATCCTATCTTCTGACAGCGGCTGCGGCCAGGTCCTTCAAAGGGAAGGAACAGAACAGGGCAATTTTCAAGTGATCCATTCCCTGTCATCCAGTCCCAGCTTCTGGCAGTCAGTGTCTTAGGGACACCCGGACAAGGGGTTGTGTCTTTCACCATTTTGGCTGATTGCCATAGATGGACCTATCCTCCCTTAACTTATCTAATTCTTTCTTGAACCCAGTTATACTTTTGCCCTTCACATCTCCTGGCAATGATTTCCACAGGTTGACTGTGTGTTGTGTGAAGAAGTACTTCCTTATGTTTGTTTTAAATTTGTTGTCTGTTAATTTCATCAGGTGACCCTAGTTCTTGTGTTATGTAAATGGGTAAATAACACCGCCTTTTCACTTTCTCCACACCATTCATGATTTTATAGACCTCTCTCCTATCTCTCCTTAGTTGTCTCTTTTCTAAATTGAACAATCCGACTCTTGTTCATCTCTTCTCATATGGAAGCTGTTCCATACCCTAATCATTTTGGTTGGCCTTCTCTGTGCTTTTTCCAATTCTAATATATTTTAGATAGAGCTCCTCAATGATTGTCAAACAAACAATGTAACACAAATGATTTAAACACTCATGAGACCATAGGAGTGAGATTCTAGTGTGCCACTATTTCATGATTTCACTGTGTGAATCATTGTAGCTGTTGATGTACCACAGCCATGTATGCCTTAATCAGAACAAACATTTAGTCCCTGTCTAACTAGGGTGACCAGATGTACTGTTTTTAAAGGGACAGTCCCGTTTTTGGGGATTTTTTCTTATATAGGTCCCTATTACCTCCTACCCCGTGTCCCGTTTTTTGACAGTTGCTGTCTGGTCACCCTACGTCTAACAGATGTGCTGAATAACACAGATGAAGTGTGAGGAGCTTGTTACATTAGGAAACTGCTCTAGGCCATCGATGACCTTGAATGATTTGTTGTTCATATTGATCCCTGAACAATCAAAGGAAAGCATTAAATTGCACATGTCTCTTCTGCAGTTAATTATTGCACTATTGACCTAGCGTCTCATCTGTGTATTTCATCAATACGTATTGTAGGAAAATCAGTTCACAAAGTACAGCATCGGTAGGGGATTGGCACGATAGGGACTCAAGGGCTGGAAGAGACCTCAAGAGGTCATGTAGTCCACCCCATGCTGAGGACCAAGCATACCTAGACTGTCCCTGACAGGTGTTTTTCTAACCTGTTTTTTAAAACTTCCAGTGATAGGGATTAAACAACTTCCCTTGGAACCCCCTATTCCAGTACTTAACTATCCTTATAGTTATGTTAGTTATTAGGAAAAAAACTCTAAATCTACCTTGCTACATACTATGGTGATTACTTCTTATCCTTTGGTACATGTGGAGAATAATTGATCATTGTCCTCTTTACAACAGCCTTTAATGTGTTTTGTGTGCTTTTTAAACCTTTCCTTATAGGTCAAGTTTTCTAAACCTTTTATCATTTTTGTAGCTCTCCTCTGGACTCTTTCCACTTTGTCCACATCCACCCAAAACTGAACACATTACTCTAGCAGAGGCCTCGCCAGTGCCAAGTAGAATGGGACAATTATCTCTTGTTTCTTACATACAACACTCCTGTTAATACATCCCAAATTCATATTTGCCTTGTTTTGCACTGCATCACATTGTTGGCTCATATTCAGCTTGTGATCCAGTATACCCCCAAGATCCTTTTCAGCAGTACTACCATCTAGCTAGTTGTTACCCATTTTGTATTTGTGCACTGAATTTTTACTTCCTACGAAGTACTTTGCACTTGATTGAATTTCATCTTGTTGATTTCAGACCAATTCTCCAATATGTTAAGGTCATTTTGAATTCTAATCCTGTTCTTCAAAGGAGTTGCAACCTCTCCCAGCCTGGTGTCATCTGCAGTTTTTATAAGCATACTCTCCACTCCATATCATTAGTAAAAATATTAACTAGTGCTGGACCCAGGATAGACTCCTGTGTGATCCCAGATCCTCCTTCCAGTTTGACAGCAAACTATTGATAACTGCTGAGAATGGTTTTTCAATCAGTTGTGCATCCACTTTATAGTAATTTCATCTAGATTTCCCTTGATTTTAGTCAGCCAAAAATATATAGCCTCCAGGCCACTTACAATTTCTTCCTGTGCTCCTTTTCTACTCTTGCAGTTAATGGGCTAATTAGCTCCTTAGTGCTCCCCAGCCCAGGTTGACCTAGTAATTAGCCGCTCCTTCCCTCAGCCCTGGTCTACACACAGCCCCTGGTTCGAACTAGGGTACGCGAATTCAGCTACGTGAATAATGTAGCTGAATTCGAACTACCCTAGTTCGAATGACTTACCGTCCAGACGCCGCGGAAGTGAACTCCGCGGCTCCAAGGTCGACTCCGGCAACTCCTCCTGCCGCGGTGGAGTACCGGAGTCGACCACGGCGCTTCCGGAGTTCGAACTATCGCGTCTAGATCAGACGCGATAGTTCGAACTCCGAGAAGTCAAACTCGCCGCGTCGACCCGGCGGGTAAGTATAGACGTGGCCTCAGTCAGGACCTCTCCAGGGGAACTAATTGGATTTGCAGTGACCAGAGTGCAGGTTCGGCTGCTGGTTCTCAGCGCTCTGTCACAGTCCTTTTTCTAGGATGTTATTTGTTCTGCATGGGGATGTCTAGATAAAGGTTAAGAGACTGTCTCTCAGGTTTTATCATATCCAGGAATCTCAGAGCACTCAAGTAACAGTTCTGGAGAGAGATCCCTGTCTCAATGCCAACAAAAATTCCTGAGGTTTCCATGTGATCTCCCGTTTTAGCCTCTCATCAGCCCAGGGTTATTGGGGATGGATAATCGTGTGCGTCAGCACCCAGGAAATGTGCACACATACTGATCTGGGATTATCCCAATCAGATTCTAAAATGGCTACACAGAAGGCTCTTAGTACTGTGTTGACTAACAATATTATCATCTTCCTAAAGAAGAGCAGTCCCTAGACAATCACTCATCTGAGAATTTACATTGACACTACCATAGTTAAAATCTTCCTTATGGAAAAGAGGGCAGTCGGGATGTGTTACGTTCATCCTCTGATCAGAGTTTGCATCAAACTGCTGGGTCTCCTGGCTTTCTGTATAAGGCTAACCCCAGAGACCAGCCTATTCAAGAGGAAACTGCAGCAGTTCAGACTGAAATTGTGGAACCATTCTCAGGAAGCAGTGAACCATCAGTATCGTGTATTTTTATTCCCATGTCACAGTCCTGCCAATGGAACAACTGCACTGATGAAGGCTGGAGATCCAACCTGTAGTAGATCCTGCTCTTAGAAAAGAAATTGACCTACATCAGTTTAATGCTATTGAGTTTGCATTTCTTCTTTTGTGATATGTGCTATGATTCCCTACTGGGATAAATGCAAAGGAGATTTAGGGTAAAATTTTCAAAAGGGACTTAGTCGCTTTTGAAAATGTTACCCTTAGATTCCATGGATTGTGTGTCTGAGAGCTGTTCTTATAAGTGGCTTCAGGTTTGTATTTCCCAAACTTCTTATTTATTTGTATTCATAATTGTAGCTGCCACTTGTTTTAAAAAAGGGAACAGAAAGCAAAGCCGTGGGCTACCTTTATCAGCTGCATTAATACTTCTGAGACTAATAAATCCCTCCTTCTTCTTCCCTGATACTCATTTATTTTGCTTTTATTAGCCAGTGTCAGACTAAAGTAGCTGCATTAAGAAGTGACAGACTAACATAATATGCAGAAAGCTAGTTATTCTCTGCTCATGAAATTGCTAGTCTTATACAATATTTTAAATTCTAGCTCTTCACTGATGGTGTTTTCTAGCATGGATACCATTGTGGATAGTGTCACCAGTGGGTGATACTAAAAATTGTTAGTGTAAATTCTAAAGGACTGAAATTAGTCTACAATGCAGGGGATAGACTTGAAACAGAACTGTAAGCTAATAATCCTGAAGACGACTGTACTTGTGCTCAGTACAGGAGACTGAAAGTCCAAATAGGGAGAGGCCCTTTGCAGAATGGATGAACTGTGAAATGCATGTGATTGTGCAAGGGAATTATAAAGCAAGTATTTCTGATTGATGGTCTTCTTACTGAAATGTCGCATTTTACACTTAAATTGGGAGCTCAGACCACTTCTCCTTCTGCATTAATACAGTATGTGTTTTGAGGGATGTATGCCAAAAAGATTAGTAGGTAGGAGCAAAATTTAACCTACCTTCCTTATTTGTTTGCAACCTTACAATTTTAAAACGGTCTCTTGGGTGGTGTGAAAAAGGGCTGAAGGAAGATATCTTTCACAATGCATCAGTGAAAGTATTTTTTTATTTTAAAATGGCCACAGCAGAGTGTTCAGGTGCATCCCTGCAATAACTAATTAGTGCCTAACATTTGGGCAGGACTTCAGGACTGTTGTACACACTGTGATAATCTTTGCCAATTGGTGGGGTTGGGCTCAAACCTAAATGGGCAAAAAAGTGTTTGTAAATAAAGCCACTTGCCTGTACGAGGGGGGAAGAGAGAGGCAGACTAAGGCCCAGACCCTCAAAGGTTTTTAGGTGTCTGATTCTAATGGAAGTTAGACAGTGAAGTACCGTCGAGGACCTGGGCCTAAATTGCCAATGTTTGGACTCTTATGGGGACAGAAAATAACCGAGGCAGTATCACCTGTTGTATGTGAGGCTCCGTCTAATAAAATATCTTTCATTGCTTTACCCTGAAACAGTTTCTCCAATTAAGCAGAATCTGATGAAATGGGAAGCCAGCCTGGAGTTTTACTAGTAGTCCTCATGGCAGGACCAAATACTGTCTAGACCATCCCTGATAGCCGTTTATCTAACCTACTCTTAAATATCTCCAGAGATGGAGATTCCACAACCTCCCTAGGCAGTTTATTCCAGTGTTTAACCACCCTGACAGTTAGGAAGTTTTTCCTAATGTCCAACCTAAACCTCCCTTGCTGCAGTTTAAGCCCATTGCTTCTTGTTCTATCCTTAGAGGCTAAGATAAACAAGTTTTCTCCCTCCTCCTTATGACACCCTTTTAGATACCTGAAAACTGCTATCATGTCCCCTCTGTCTTTTCTTTTCCAAAATAAACAAACCCAATTCTTTCAGCCTTCCTTCATAGGTCATGTTCTCAAGACCTTTAATCATTCCTGTTGCTCTTTTCTGGACCCTCTCCAATTTCTCCACATCAGATACATTAAGTATGGCTTAAAAATTAAAATGATGATAATGTCTGTAAAATGTAAGCTTTTTTTTTCTTAAGCTAATAATATGAAAGTCCTCTTTGCTTTAATGCTGATTTATTGGTCGTACATTGGTTTGCGTTTATGCTGCAGCTTAGGCATGTAATTCTTCAGAAATAAGGCCGTCCCTAATAGGAGGTACAGGAATGCCAACTGCAATTACATGGCACCTTTTCACTGTGGTGATGGTGATGTAAACTTTCCTGTAGTCGTTCTAAGCAAAGTATGTACTTCAGCTTTGTTGTAATGTTTTGGAATGGGGTGTGTGTGCGCGCACACACACACACACACACACACACACACACACGGTGTGTCTGCACAGCAAAGAAAAACCGGCTGCTGGCCCATGCCAGTCAACTCAGGCTCATGGGGCTCAGGCTGCGGGGCTGTTCCATTGCTGTGTGGACTTCCAGGCTTGGGCTGGTGCCTGAGCTCTGGGACCCTCCCACCCTGCAGGGTCCTAGAGCCTGGGGTCCAGCCCAAGCCCTGAAGTCTACACAGCAATGAAACAGCCCCGCAGCCTGAGCCAGCTGGCACGTACCAGCTGCAAGTTTTTCTTTGCTGTGTAGACATACCCAGTGAGGCTTAGCATGCAAAGTGGAAAGTTTTGACCATCCAATGCAAAGGGTTAAAAATAGTTTACTCCATCACTTGTTCTGTTGCATTGTCCCACCTTCCATACATCTTCCAGGTCATTTGTGTCAAACTCGCTTAGGGGAATAGAGGTGTTGGCTGTTTCATTATTGGCAGGTTGAGTGTACAGAAGTAACAAGAGCAGCTCCAGAAAGCAATGATGGTTTGCTAAAGACATTTACGTGCCTCTGGGAACACTTCCAGTCTTGAAGTGACTAAACTCCTTATTCTACCTAGTCCAATGGGTTGGAGTACCACATTTTCCATAATGCTATAGCAGAACTCCTTCTTTTAAACTCTGAATGGTTTAGGTTTGTCTTTATATCCTGTACTGAGAATATATTTTTATATTGGCAAAAATAAAATACTAATTTATATTTATGTTGTGAACTTTCCCCAGTACTGCGAGGAAAATGGCTCATACTAATACAGTTCCATAGCTAAACAGAAACTGTAAAGGTTTTTACATCCAATTTGCATAAAAACTGTTATTTGATGGTCAAAGAGCCTCTGAATTCTAAGTATGTAGTGGTGTGGTGGCTTTTTTTTTAAATCTCTGTTGCAAAGATTCCCCTCCCCCCAGCCACCATTTTGGCTCCTAGGAAGCTATTAAAATTAAAAATAAAGATACATTAAAATCAAAGTCGATAGAACCAACTTTATTTTTGATGACTGACATTTCCTAAGCTGAACTGCTAAGGGTATTTGGTGAGACAATATCTCTTATTGGACCAAGACTATTTGGGGTTGCAGAATTCATGTGCAGTGTTTGCAGCATGTATTTGTATTGTTCACTTTCCTATGTGATGTACTTTACAAATGTCATTTGTTTTGAAAACCCACCCACAGTTATGATGGGACAGAACCTTCATTGTGGTAGTAGAGGCTCGGGGCTTGTCTACACTAACAGTGGTGCAGCTGGAGTGCTTAGTGAAGATGCTACCTATGCTGCCGGGAGAATTTATCCTGTCAGCTTAGATACTCTCCCCTCTCCCCCAAGAGACGGTATCTGTGTTGGTGAGAGAAGCCCTCCTGTCAATATAGCGCTCTCTACACCGGATGCTAGGTCGGTATATCTACATCACTCAGGGGTGGGTAGTGTGAACCAAGTCTCAGACACAGAGATCCTCTGACTAGGCAGGGAGCAGCAGCCAGCTTCCTTAGCTAGCTGTGAAGATTCCTGCACCCTGCTGCTGCTGGCCTCTCACTGGAGCCAGATGGATTCAAAGTGCTGCTCCAGCTGTCACAGACAAGTCACACGTGCAGCAAAGAGTAGAGCAAACTAGTGCAGCGGGGTGGGATCAGGTGGTAGTAGGTAGGATCCAAGGAGAACAGAAGGGCACTGCATTGCACGCAGGCTTCTTCTGGGGAGAGGTTGAGAGAGAGAATGAACTCCATGTGGCAGATGTTTGGTTACGTCAGGGGTCGGCAACCTTTCAGAAATTGTGTGCCGAGTCTTCATTTATTCACTCTAATTTAAGGTTTCGCGTGCCAGTAATACATTTTAACATTTTTAGAAGGTCTCTTTCTATAAGTCTATAATATATAACTAAACAATTGTTGTATGTAAAGTAAATAAGGTTTTTAAAATGTTTAAGAAGCTTCATTTAAAATTAAATAAAATGCGGAGCCCCCCGGACCAGTGTCCAGGACCCAGGAAGTGTGAGTGCCACTGAAAATCAGCTCATGTGCCGCCTTTGGCACCCGTACCATAGGTTGCCGACCCCTGGGTTACGTCATTTAATGTCCTCTTGGAAGGCATTCAAATACTACAGCGATGTGGGCAGTATAAGACCCTATATAGAAAAGAATCAAATCAAAGGGGAGAGCAGAGTTGAGAGGAGTGGCAGGGGTGAATGTGTTCCGTAAGTGGGCTAGCGTGCATTCGATTACTGGATGCGGGGCCTAGAAAGAATGCATGGGAGAAAGTCTGTTATATTGAGAGAGCAAAGTTCTAGGTGACTTCCTTCCCCGGACCACTCTTCTTAGGGCTCTTTGTCCCAAAAGAGCTTTTTTTTTTTATGGGGATAGAGGGAGCTACAAAGTGTTTCAGACTTACTGAGTTGGCTCTTACGAGATTTTTTTTTCCCTTGGTCTTACCAGTTTGTACTTATGTTTTATTGATAACCTGTATCATTTTGAAGTATCACTTGGTTAAAATGCAGAACTGAAGCCATACCTTTTTATGTTTGAGCAGATTTCTTCTGAGGGAGGCTTACTGGTAGAGGCACTCTGACTTCATGATGAGGGTCTCCTATTACTCTGTGTGAATTACCATTTGCTGGTAGTAATTGGCCAGAGACTGCATGTTCTCATCAGTACACTAGTATCATTTCACTTTCCAACCTTTCTCTCCTAGGTGTTCTTTACTTAATGGAACATGAGGAAGAATATGTGTTCACGCTGCCTAGTGCCTATGCACGTTCTATACTTACCATTCCATGGGTGGAGCTTGGAGGTAAAGTCAGTATTAACTGTGCCAAGACTGGCTATTCTGCTACTGTCACATTCCACACCAAGCCTTTCTATGGAGGAAAAGTTCACAGGTATTGAAACTGCTGTCTATTGGGTTGCTTCCTTTTGTACTATATGTTAGAGTGTATTTGAAAACTTTTTCAGTTTTTTCTGTATTTATTACTGTAAAATTGTTTGGGTGTGTTTGTGTGTAATTAATATGCAAAAGCCAAATTAAATTTATATAGTGTTTTATCATGTGTTTTTTTTAAAATAAAACAAAACATTCCTGCACATGCCAGCACCTCATTACAGCTTTTCCATTTAAAAAAATTTGTTTAAAATGTGATTTGTAGGTTTGAAAAAACAAATATAGATACTTTGAATCTGGGACCTTTCACATCAGAATGTAACAATGTTAAGGTTCTGGGGTGTCAGATTTTGAGCTTTAAAATCTGGGTGTATTTTTAACACAGTTTTAAGTGTCTCTCTTCAGTCCACTATAGCAAACAAATTCTGAGTTAGTGCTGAAAACCCAGACTGATGTGTATTTTTAATTCAAGCCACAGCTATGCCAGGGAAAGAGAGAAAATATGCTAGAAGATCTATGGCGGGAATATCTCAGCACAGATATACCACACACAGTCTGCACTTGCTCTTTTTGATGCAACAAAGTCAGATTTCTGTTTCTAATTTAAACATATCTGTTCACAGTTGATTTTTAAAATTGCTTGGATACTCTGACTCATAGACTTTAAAGTCAGAAGTGACCATCATGATCATCTACTCCAATCTTCTGCACATTGCAGGGCCCAGAACCTTACCCACCCACTCCAGTAACTCAGCCAGAGGTTACGGGTCTATTACAGAAGTCCTCAAATCAAACTGCGGCCCACGGGACAGATCCAGCCCACGAGCCGTTTTAAGCTGGCGCGCAAACTCCCGTTGGGGAGCGGAGTCTGGGGCTTGCCCGACTCCAGCTGGGGCACAGGGTCGGGGGCCGTACCATGCGGCTCCCGGAATCCGCGGCATGGCCCCCCTCCGGGTCTCCAGCTGGGGTGCAGGGTTGGGGGCCACTCCACATGGCTCCCGGAAGCCACGGCATTGTCCCGCTCCGGCTCCTAGGTGTTCCAATGACCCTGCTCCAATGGCCCCCTCCAGCACTCCAATGGGAGCTGCAGGGGCAGTGCCTGCAGACGGGGCAGCATGTAGAGCCACCTGGCTGTGCCTCTGCATAGGAGCCAGAGAAGGGACATGCTGCTGCTTCCGGGAGCCACTTGAGGTAAGTGCCACTTGGATCCTGCACCCCTGAGGTTGTCCCCATTCCCCAACCTCCTGCCCCAGCCCTGATCCCCCTCCCACTCTCCAAACACCTCGATCCCAGCCGGGAGTACCCCCAAATCCTTCATCCCCAGCCCCACCTCCAAGTCCACACCCCCAACCAGAGCCCTTACCCCCTCCTGCACCCCAACCCCAATTTTGTGAGCATTCATGGCCCACCATACAATATCTATGCCCAGAGGTGGCCCTTGGGCCAAAAAGTTTCCCTCCCCTGGTTTAAAGATGTCAAGTTACAGAGAATTCATCATTTGAACTAGTTTAAACCTGCAAGTAACCTGTGCTGCAGAGGAAGACAAACACCCTCCGCCTCTGCGCCCCACCCCCTCCCCCCGGATCGCTGCTAATCTGACCCAGAGGAAAATTCCTTCCCAACACCACATATGACGATCAGTTAGACCCTGAGCACATGGGCAAGACTCATCAGCCAGACAGCTGGGAAAGAATTCTCTGTAGTAACTCAGAGCCCTCGCCATCTAGTGTCCCATCACCGGCCATTGGAGAGATTTGCTGCTAGCAGTCACAGATCAGTTACATGCCAATGTAAACAGTCTCATCATGCCATCCCCTCCATAAACTTACCAAGCTCAGTCTTGAAGCTAGTTAGATTTTTTTGCTCCCACCGCTCCCCTTGGAAGACTGTTCGAGGACTTCACTCCTCTGATGGTTGGAAACCTTCGCCTAATTTCAAGCCCAAACTTCTTGATGGCTGGTTTATATCCATTTGTTCCTGTGTCCACATTGGTGCTGAACTGAAATAATTCCTCTCCATCCCTGGTATTTCTTCTTCTGATGTATTTATAGGGAGCAATCATATCTCCCCTCAGCTTCTTTTGGTTAGGTTAAACAAGCCAAGCACTTTGAGTTGCCTCTCATAAGGTAGTTTTTCCATTCCTCAGATCATCCTAGTAGCCCTTGTGTGCACCTGTTCCAGTTTGAATTTAGCAGATTATAGTCCTTTTAATATGCTGGCACGAAGATAAACTGTATATTTTATTGTGGCTTTTGTCATATTGGAATTAGGGTTACAGCAGAAGTGAAACACAATCCCACCAATACTATCGTGTGTAAGGCACAAGGAGAATGGAATGGCACACTGGAATTTACGTACAGCAATGGAGAAACCAAAGTGATTGACACCAACAAACTGCCCGTTATCCGAAAAAAGATTAGACCAATAGCAAAACAAGGTCCTTTTGAATCAAGGTGAGGTTATGGACATCAGAGAATTCCGTTTATGAAGCTTGGACAAAAACTTAATACGGAAGCAACCTTTGTGTATTCATGTGTGATTCAGTAAAGCTCTTGTTTTGGGTAGTATACATTCTTATAGGCAGAGCGTAGGGAAAGCTGCATACACAGATTTTTCAGAGCTACTTTTGATACATAAACTGCAATATAACTGCTGTTCAGTTATTAAATGAAAAAATGCTAGTGCGAATTTCGTAAAGTTTAAAAATGAAAGGTAATCAATGCAGTTTCTATGTCTGCTTTATTGAGAGTAGTTGCTGAATTGTCATTTCTACATATTCAATTTCATGTCTATTTCTCACAGCTATATAACTATTGACTGTACACAACATAAAAATACTTTTAAAAATTGTCATGCATCCACACCCTTTACCTGACTTTTTGACACACTATATCAGAGAACTTGTGTTAGAATTTACTGCAAATATTTGTCTATGTATTTGTCACTAGAAGACCAATATTTTATTGAATTGTAATGTCACACCTGTTAATTGCCATTTGAGAGAGTCTAAAGAGCATGAATGAATGAAGCTTCAGCTTGTAGTGAATGAATATATTCTATCCATTTTACAAATGGGTGCTCTTGGTCAGATGAAATGTTCTAGCTAATAGACATGCTCCCTCTCTCATAAATGCATTTTTTTTTGCTGTATCCCAGCCAGAAAAAAATGAGTGTGAATGAGGAAGTCAGCAGTTCCATTGTGTATCTGTTTTATTTTTGACACTAGCAGATGGACTGTAAATACTTAGTCCCTGTCTGAATACTCACAATTTAATAAATTTTAAATAATGGTTCACTTAAACACCACTGAAAATTACACATTACAAAAAAGTTATGCTCTGAAGCAGAAGAACTTACATGTTCTGACAGCTTTTGGTCCATATTGCTACATGTTGTACAACATTACTATTTGCACTCTGAATTTGGGTTCTGTGCAGGGCAGACACGCTGTCAAACTGATAAAGACCAAATTTGGTTCTAAACTGAACATTATTGTAACCTGGCAGGGACTGTCCTTGACATCTTATCTTCCTAAGTTATTTTAATACACTACTTTGAAGTTCAGAAGTAGAAGCTTTTTAAAGTAACAGATGCAAAAGGACTGTGGTGAGCTTCCTCTGCTAACTAGCGCACAGGTCAAACTCTGCATGATATCTTCATTAATGAGCTACACACAGGTCTGGACACAAAGCAGTTATCAAAAATTGTCATGTTGATTTGAAGATGTAGGGCCAAGGTTTCAAGAGCTGAGCATCCCAACAGCTCCCAGTCAGGCACCTAAATTAAGTAGCCAGATATTGAGTGCTGAACACATTTGAAAATCAGGTCCATAGTTTAATATGATGGGGTGAGAGAATTCACACTTGCTAAATAGGGGGAATATGCATGTATTTTTGAGCTTTAAAATATTATAAACAATAGACATGTTAACCATGACGGCAGTAAAAGTAGTTAACAGTATCCTGTAAAATACAGTGAAAAGGATTAAAAACGTGATAGTTCAAAGTCTGTTTGAGATGGTACAAATAGAGTGCCAGATAATGAACAAAAAGAACGAGGAGTACTTGTGGCACCTTAGAGACTAACAAATTTATTTGAGCATAAGCTTTCACGTGCTAAAACCCACTTCATCAGATGCATGCAGTGGAAAATACAGTAGGAAGATATATATACACACACAGAGAACATGAAGAAATGGCTGTTGCCATACTAACTGTAATGAGAGTAATCAATTAAGGTGAGCAATTATCAGCAGGAGGAAAAAAATCTTTTGTAGTGATAATCAGGATGGCCCATTTCCAACAGTTGACAAGAAGAGGTGAGTAACAGTAGGGTAGCAGGGGGAAATAGGTTTTACTTTTTGTAATGACCCATCCACTCCCAGTCTTTATTCAAGCCTAATTTAATGGTGTCCAGTTTGCAAATTAATTCCAATTCTGCAGTTTCTCGTTGGAGTCTGTTTCTGAAGTTTTTTTTGTTGGAGTATTGCGACTTTGAGGTCTGTAATTGAGTGACCAGAGAGGTTGAAGTGTTCTCTGACTGGTTTTGGAATGTTATAATTTTTGACGTCTGATGTGATGAACACACCATCATTATATGAAAAAGAACTGGCAAGTTTATCCTGCAACTTTATATTCCTCTTTACAAGGCATTTTACTGTTGCTGAGGAGTTCTCATTCTATTTTGTCTGTGTTGATCTGTGATCAATCACTCAGGCATCTTTGGCAACATGTCACCAACTCCCTGAAAGAAGGCAATATCGATGCAGCAACGGAGCACAAGCACCGCCTTGAGGAAAGGCAGCGAGCAGAGGAGAGGCAACGTGTGGCTATTAATACACCCTGGAAACCAAAATATTTTACCAAGGAGGTAATGTGAATCACACCAAAGCATTTCTTTGTTGCTTTAAGATAGGAATGTAGTGGAGTTCCACAGTACAGTGAGGGGTGTGTGTGTGTGTGTGTGTGTGTGTGTGTGTGTGTGCGCGCGCGCGCAAACAATTTAAAATCAGCTTTTGATTTGTATCATTGTGATTGTGACTAAATCTCTCTGATCCTTCCAAACTTTGACTCCTAAAAAACAATCATCAGACATTTATTTTAGATTTTGTAAACCTTGTTCTCCTTTTTAAGCTGTCTTTTACCTGCCTTCGGTTAAATGTATTTATGCCTGAATTTTTATAAATTTGGTCTCTATGATTAGACATCTAAATCCATATTTTTGGCCATTTAAAAAAAAAATAGCTTGATGCTCAGCAATGGCTCATAGACTTTAAGGTCAGAAGGGACCATCATGATTATCTTTTTGACCTCTAGCACAGGGGTCCCCAACCCGCGGCCCGGTACTGGTCCGCGGCCTCTTAGAAACCGGGCCGCGAACCGACCCAGTGGAGCTTCCGCAGGCATGCCTGCGGGAGGTCCAGCTGAGCCGCGGGACGAGCGCTTCCTCCGCAGTCGTGCCTGCGGGAGGTCCGCTGCTCCCGGGGAGCCGGTGGACCTCCCGCAGGCGTGCCTGTGGAAGCTCCAGCTGAGCCCCGGGAGCAGCGGACCTCCCGCAGGCACGACTGCGGAGGGAGCGCTCGTCCCGCGGCTCAGCTGGACCTCCCGCAGGCACGCCTGCGGAGGGTCCGGCAAACGAAACCGGTCCCTGGACCCAAAAAGGTTGGGGACCCCTGCTCTAGCACATTGCAGGCCACAGAACCTCACCCCTCCCATTCCTATGATAGACCCCTAACAGCTGGCTGAATTACTGAAGTCTTCAAAGACTTCAAGTTACCGAGAATCCACCATTTACCCTAGTTTAAACCTGCAAGTGACTCATGCCCCATGCTGCAGAGGAAGGCAAAAAAAACCAAAACCCCCAAAAAACAAATAAAAAACCCAGGCTCTCTGCCAATCTGACCCAGGGGAAAATTCCTTCCCAATCCCAAATATGGTGATCAGTGAGACCTTCCTCCAATCTGACATCATTCCATTAATTGCTACTTTTTGTTTGTGGTTGTTTAACCAATTATGTTTCCACTTAATGGTAGTTCTGTCAAGTCCACATTTCTCCAGCTTACTTATCAGAATATCATGTGGGACTATGTCAGAAGCCTTGCTGAAGTCCACCACATTCCCCCTATCCACCAAATCAGTTACCCTGTCAAAGAAGGAAATCAAACTGGTTTGGCATGATTTCTTCTTGATAAATCCATGTTGGCTGCTAGCGATTACCCCCTTCATCCTCCAGGTATTTTCAAACTGAATGTTTTATACATTGCTCTAGTAGCTTCCCAGGTATTGAAGTCAGGTCTATAGTTCCCCATCTCCTCCTTTTCCCCCCTTTTTAGAGATGGGCACTTCTCCTGTCTTCTGGGACCTCTCCTGTCACATATGAGTTTGTAAATATTATTGCCAGTGGCTCCGAGATTTCTTCAGCTAATTTCTTCAGTAACCTGGGGTGAATAGCATCTGGCCCCGCCGATTTGAATTCATTCAAGCTGGTTAAAAGATCTGACATGTTCTTTACTTATCCCAGTCTGCATCCCTTCCCCTTTACGGAAGGGTCCATGGTAACTAGGACCTAGATTAAAGCTCAGGTTAGCCAGATGATGTCCTGAGATGCTCTTCCCAATAGTTGATAACAGAGCCATCTCAGCACAGTAATCCTCTTTCCTGGAACATCAGCTCATTGTCGAAGAAGCCAAAGCCTTTTTGCCAACACCACCTGAGTAGCCACACAGTCTCTACCCGGGCGTTTTCATTCAACAGGGAGAATGGGTGAGAACACCACTTGTGCCCCTAACTCTTTTATCCTTCTCCCCAGAGCCATGTAGTCTGTAGGAATACACTCAAGGTCATTCTAGGCAGTATCGTTGATGCCCACATGGATAAGTAGGAAAGGGTAGCAGTGCGAGGCCTTGATGAGTCTCAGTGGCAATTCTAGCTCTAGGCAAGCAGCACACTTCTTGGGATTCCTAGTCTGGACAGCAGATGGATGACCGACCCTGTCCCCCAAATAAAGAAAAAAAACTAGTCAGAGCCCCCCCCCCTTCAAATGCCACCATTGCTAAACAGAGTGAAAGAGGCAGTTTTGAGACAAAAAGACATGCTTTAAAAATTGGAGGTCAAATCCTACTGAGAAAAATAGACAGGAACATAAACTCTGGCAAGTCGAGTATAATTAAGCAGGTCAGAAAAGAACTTGAAGAGCAACTAATAAAAGTCATACAAACAAACAGCAACATTTTTTTTAATGTACATCAGAAGCAGGAAGCCTCCCAAACAATCAGTGGGGCCACTGGACGAGTGAAGTGCTAAAGGAGCATTCAAGGAAGATAAGGTCATTGTAGAGAAGCTAAATGAATTATTTGCATTGGTTTTCACTGGAGAGGATGTAGGGTGCGGGGAGATTCCCAAACCTGAGCCATTCTTTCTAGGTGACAAATCTAAGGAACTGCCCCCAGATTGAGGTGTCAATAGAAGAGGTTTTGGAACAAATGGATTAAATTAAACAGTAATAAATCACCAAGACCAGATAGTATTCACCCAAGAGTTCTGAAGGAACTCAAATATGAAATTGCACAATTACTAACAGTGATATATAACCTATCACTTAAATCAGCCTCTGTACCAGATGATTGGCCGATAGTTAATTTATAAATCTGATTTTTTTAAAAACGGCTCCAGAGATGATTCTGGCAATAACAGGCCAGTAAGCCTAACTTCAGTACCAGGCAAATTGGTTGAAATTATAGTAAAGAACAGAATGATTATTTACATACATGAACATAAGTTGGGGAAGAGTCAGCAGGGCTTTTGTAAAATGAAATCATGCCTCACCAATCTATTAGAATTCTTTGTGGTGTCAAAGAAAGCCTTTGACAAGATCCCTCTCCAAAGGCTCTTAAGCAAAGTAAGCAGTCATGGGATAAGAGGGAAGATCCTCTCATGGATCAGTAACTGGTTAAAAGTTAGGAAACAAAGGATAGGAATAAATTGTCAGTTTTCACAATAGAGAGAGGTAAATTGTGGGGTCCCCCAAGGATCTGTACTGCGACCAGTGCTGTTCAGCATCTTCATAAATGATCTGGAAAATGGGATAAACAGTCAGGTGGTAAAGTTTGCAGATGATACACAAAGTTGACTGCGAAGGATTACAAAGGGATCTCACAAAACTGGTGACTGGGCAACAAAATGAAATTTGAGATGAAATTCGGTGTTGATAAATGGAAAGTAATGCCCATTGGAAAACATAATCCCAACTATCCATACAAAATGGTGGGGTCTAGATTATCTGTTACCACTACAGAAAGAGATATTGGTGTCATTGGGGATAATTTTCTGAAAACATCTACTCAGTGTGCAGTGGCAGTCAAAAAAGCTGACACTGTTAGGAACCATTAGGAAAGTGATAGAAAATAAGACAGCAAATATCATCATGCCACTTATAAATCCCTGGTATGCCCGCATATTGAATACTGCATGCAGTTCTGGTCGCCCCATCTCAGAAAAGGTAATTTAGATTTGGAAAAAGTACAGAGAAGGGCAACAAAAATTATTAGGAAAAAGAACAGGAGTATTTATGGCACCGTAGAGACTAACAAATTTATTTGAGCATAAGCTTTTGTGGGCTACAGCCCACTTCATCGGATGCATGCACTGGAAAATACAGTAGGAAGACAGACAGACAGACACACAGACACAGAGAACACGAAACAATGGGTGTTACCATATACACTCTAACGAGAGTGATCAGTTAAGGTGAGCTTTATTATTATTAGGGGTATGGAACAGCTTGCATAGGAAAAGAGATTAAAAAGACTGTTCAGTTTAGCAAAAAGACAATGGGGAGTATGATAGAGGTCTGTATAATCAAGAATGGTGTGGTGAAAGTGAATAAAGAAGTATTCTTTACTCCTTCATGTAACACAAGAACCAGGGGTCACCGAATGAAATTAATGGGCAGCAGGTTTAAAACAAACATAATGAAGTACTTCTTCACACAACGCACAGGCAACTTGTGGAACTCATTGCCAGGGGATGTTCTGAAGGTCAACAGTATAACTGGATTTTAAAAAAGTAGATACATTAATGGAGGATAGGTCCATCAATAGCTTTAGTCGTTGACAAAATTTAAAATATGCATCTAAACTACTTCAGTGTTTTTTTAAATAGTTGGATCCACAGGCTTTAAGTGTTAGGAAACTACACCCAGAAGGGTATGGATAATGAAATACCAATCTCTAGCATTTTACAAACAATTGTGTATTGAAATATTTGACACTATAGACTAAATGGTGGTAACCCTTATTCTTGTAGTTCCCATTTACAGCCCCCATTAACAGTGGTGGGAGTTGTTCTACAGATTGAGGGTAGGATATGATCTAATATAGTCAGGCCCTTTTACGATTTTTGTGAAAGTTTGAGCAAGATATTTTTGAACCATGTCTAGTAATACTCCTGGCACCGTTGATTAATTTTTTGTATGGAATGGAAATGAGATAAAAATATTGTCTTCCTTTTTGCAGATGCAGAATATGATAAAATGCAAAGAAAATACTTGTCTTCAAAACAACTTCATATTTAAATAGGCACTGTCAAGATTTTCAAAAATAGAAAAACTAAAAAAATTCCAGTTTTTGATAAGAGCACCACTGAGCTAGCACAACTTAGAATTTTTCTAAAACATCCTTGTCAAGAAATTTTGAAGGTTTTTCATCTTCCGCTGCTGATATTATAAGGACTTTTTTAACACAGATGAAACTCAGTCTACACATGCAGTGCTGTCTGTTGTACAAAGTAAAGTGTAAAAGGCTTTCACTAATACCATTTAGTTTTAGAAGTCTTACGTGTTGTTTGTAATTGTAGTAGGTACAGGATTTTCAGACAGCCATATCTTGACAATATTCCTTTAGCTTCTATTGAATCTATTTTAGTAGTGTGTTGTATATCTTTGTAAAAATTGAAAGGTTCATTTGTAAAATCTCCCTAATTTTTTTACAGGGTGATGGTTGGATATACTTCAATCCCCTCTGGAAGTCCCATTGACAAGACAGAGCACACTGTTGTCTCATAACAAACCCATCTTAGAGGCATTAAACCGATGCAGTATATAACCTTCAGGTGTCATTGAATAGTTTTGTTACAACAAGATACAAATAAGGAGCTATATACTGTGATTGATGAATCTGAAAATAGATACAAGCTCAAGTTTATTCAACAGCCATTTTGTGTGTGTATATATACATGCACACACATACTGTGTATTGATTTGATATATATGTAAACATGTTATACACACACTAACAGTGATTAAGGTCCTGATCCTTTAAACATTATGTGCACAAAACTTCCATTGAAGTCAATGAGAGTTCCATGTGTTGTCTGCTTATGGGATCAGGCCCTGTGTTGGCAATTAAGAATACTTTTTTATTAGTACAATTTGAGGTTTTGTATTTTTCACTTTGCCAAAAACGTTTTGCACTTATAAAATGTGACTTGTCATTGGCAGTCATTCAGAGTCTGAATGGTGGTTAAATGGCTCACTTTGAGTGACCTAAGCAAGATACATTTGGGATATTGGTTTAAGAGCATGTTTTCTGTCCTTGTGACTCACTTATAAGCATGCATTTTTTACCATCTTATAAAAAGTAGCAATACCATTGCAAGAACCTTGTTTGTACTAATCCATTGTTCTCCTTTTTTTCTGTTTGTATTCCAAAGAGATGCTTAATATTTTGCAAGGCCATTTGTCAGCCCCTTGACCGTGGGAAAGGGGATCTCTCTGTGAAACACCACTGGCAGTGGTTATGCTAGGAAATGCCGATGTCATTGGGTGAACTTGCTTTACAGCCCATCAGTCTTGTGTTATAGCTTTGAGCAGTCCTGTATTTTTGGTTCTTTTTTTTTTTAAGCCCAGCTGATTGCTTTGTGACATTTTCTCAGAAAATGCTACTTTTACACCAGGCATTATTTGCTAACTTACTACTTCATGGTGAAATAAGGGCTTTAGTAAAGTAAAAAATAATACTGGGGGCAGTGATTTGTTTTGCAATGTAAAAATCTATAGCTTGATTTTACTTTGTAAGTAAACCACTGAGGTGAAGAAAGTGAACTTCTAAAAATATACAGTGTATTAACGCGTAGCTGCATTTCAGTTAAAGTGAGATGTATCGATTTTCAAGAGAAAGTACAGTAATGGACAAAAATGTAGTAAACTGACTTCTGCTCAGTGCTTAATTTACTTTTATGGTGACCCTTATAAACACCACTATATTTCTAACGAACAGTAGCATGAATGCCTAACTTTCAGTAGTACTGGCTAATTTTGTGCCTTTTGTCTGCTTTCTTAATACAGCTGCTTGTAGATACTAGACAAATATATTTAGGTTGATGCATTGCTCATCTGTTCATATGTGTCTGCATTTTATGTTAGTTATTTTTAGTAGATATTAAGGTTACTTGGATAAGTCAGAAATTATACAGCACTCAGGTGTATATGTAATTGAATGCACCATTCATTGTTAACATGGAATTGGCCTTCAATAGATCTTTCAATTTAACGAGTTTTAGATCTCTATTAAATAGCTTGTAGTGTCCTTTATCTCTTAAAGCCACATTGTATCTGCCTGTACATACTTTTCTCTGCACATAAAAATCTAGGTTTTTTTCTTAAATGTTTTAAAACCTATTTTAAAGAAATATAGACTGTACAGGATCAGTTTTAATGTACAGAAGTATTGTTTGTAAGGAAAGCTTTATTTTTAGGTATAGTGGATGCTTTTCTGTAATTATGTCAAAATGATGCCCCTGTGATAAGAGATGAACTTACAGGTAACTTCAGAAGAATTCATATACTTTGTGGTCTGCAGGAACTCATTTATATTGCTTAGGGCCACTCTTGTTTTAAAGAGGTTAGTCTGGTAAGTAACTGGAAACATTAACAAGTTATTATGTAGATTGAATTATGAAGAACAGTCTAAAATGCAGAATCAAACAGATCATAATTGGAGTACGCCCTCAAAACTGTAGCTTTAGTTTTCTAACACCAAAGAACTTGGCCATGCATTGATTGCAAAGAGGAATTAGAGACCTCAAATATTTGTTAGAAGTGCAGGACTGGACCTTTCCTTTTTCACGGTATGACTATCAATGCTACAACGATGCTGTAGCTCTTATTTTAAGGTGAATTTTAACTAATTTTGGACTTCTAATTTATTAAGGGTTTCTTCTCTGCATGGTTATTTGTTACCGCATGGTGAGACCATTCCATTTATGCTCCAATAAAACTTTTGATTGTTTTTTAATACTGTGAAGAACCCCCGGATGCCGTTACCACTGTCTGCTTTCCAAAATAAATCCCATGAGGCAAGCACAGTACTCATGTTTGAAATATCTGAATCAAAAACAGATTTCAAAAATAAATTCAAGAAGTGTCTTCACTTTATTTTTTCTGATTAATAAAATATATATTCTATGTATTAAATAATAAGACAAGATTTTGAATATTAAGCAGTAACCAGCCTTATTCTGTAGGTTATTCCAATGTCTGTCTTGCACCTGCAAGTGACTAATTTTTGGGTAGCCGGTGTACACTTTGAAATGTAATGTGACTCAACGTATTTCAGATCTACCTTTATATGCACACATGTAGAACCTATGCAATCTTTTCTTCCTTAAAGTAGAACTGTTCAGCCAAAAAATGTAAGTTTATCGTTAAAATTTTAAAATACTCTGGCAGTCACTTCTGATTAGCCTTCCTTTCACAATTTATGTGAATTAAAATTACATAAACTGACATCACTGTCAATAAATGATTCTTTCAATTAGTGGTTTGGATGCTGTCGCTTTCCATTGAAATATTAATTAAAATGGTACCATTTGCTCAAAGGTCTATAGATGTACAATATTTCTTTACCACATTCAGTTGCATATGGGATCTGCTTCCATTGAAATCTTGTTTTTCTGCTGAGAATGCATGATAAACAGGGAACATTCTGTTTTAAATTAATTTTAAACTAGCTTGCTAGATGTGGGGGAAGAGGTGGCAGCTAGTGGCAGGCGCAGCACCACCCAACTGCAGGTAAGGATGAGGTGTGAACTCTGCAGAGAAGCCCTGGTGATGATTCTTGCAATGGCTACAACAATTAGTCTTAATTAATTTTGGGGTGGTAACATGCCTTTGATCAACTGGGAGACCCTTAGAAAGGATATTATAAAGGTGTATCACTTTCATTCGTTATACACCTCTACCTCTATATAACGCTGTCCTTGGGAGCCAAAAAATCTTACCGCGTTATAGGTGAAACCGTGTTATATTGAACTTGCTTTGATCCACCGGAGTGCTCAGCCCCGCCCACCCGGAGCACTGCTTACTGAATTATATCTAAATTCGTGTTATATTGGGTGGCATTATATCGAGGTAGCGGTGTATTACTAAGTGTATCTTTCTGTAAAAGAGCCTTGCCATGATTGATCCCTGTTCCTCCCATGAAACTTGATGAGTTCCTATAGATAACATTCAAACAGCAGCTCTGGATAATGGGATTTTAAATTTTGAATTCAACACTTAAAGTTTGGGTCTAAACCATATAGAGTCCCTCAAATTTTGTATGATTAAAAATGTGAGGGGAGAGGAGGAGAAAGAAGAGTTTACACAATCTAATATGAATTTTTTTCAGTTTCACTGAACAGTTTAGCTTTGAAATATTCTTCCACTGTTGAAAATCCACACCCCACAACCTTGTCCTGAGAACCAGAAAAAGAAACGGGCTGCAAAGATGACTCAACAGCACATATTGCACAGCCGGCTGCCCTTTTCAGCACATGGCTTCATTTCTGTGGTTTTGAAGATGGACATGCCTTAGGCAGACAGAAGAAGCTTGGTTCTGATGTAGATTTCCCTTGGAGCTTTTGTTCTACAGATCTAGTTTTGAGCCCTGTTCTTAGACAAAGTCTGGCAAAGCTCAGACCTCATTTGGTGGCACTGACGCTATCACAGTCTTTATTCACTCAAGTCTATGTAGGATGAACAGAGTCAAGCAGGAGTGACATAGATGAGCTGGAGAAATCTGGTGGGAAGATCTATTTAACTTATGTTCTGATGACTTGACTCCTGAGGGAATTCTGTGCCAAAAAATTAAAAATCCTGCACCCAATATTTTAAAATTAAGCAAATTTTATTTGTCAAATAAATGTGGCTCCAGCATGGCAGTGGGGAGCACAGGCCACTGGCTGCATTGAGGTGGGAGATCACCAGTACAGGGACTGGGCAGTAAGGCTGCCCCTGACATAGTGCAAGGGCTGGGCCTGCCCCTCTGCTCCAGGTGCACCAGGTGTGAGCAGGCAGGCTCAGCCCAGCAGGATCCAAGTGTGGGACAATCTGGGTGTAGGTGGCTCAGTGGGACATCTGGATGCACAGGGGCTCAGTGGTGGTTCCAGGTGCAGAGGTAATGGGACTCTACAGGGGATTCAGGTAGTGGTTGAGGCCCAGTGTGGGGAGGGGGGTTTGAGTGCTGGGGGAGTGGGGCTTGATGGGATGGGGGTTCAGGTGCAGCTGGTTGGGGATAAGTGGGATGGGGGTCTGGGTGTGGGAGGCTTGTTAGAGGGATCCAGGTGTGGGACCCCACCACTCCGTTGCACAGAAAACAGGAAGGCTCCTACCACACAGAAAGGGAGCACAACTGGCACTAGGACCCAGGAGGTGGTGGTTAGCTGCAGTCAGCAGAGCTGAGACATGCAGCCTTCTTCAGCCGGGCAGTGGCACGTAACCCTGTGTGCCCCCCATGCTTCACCTGTTTGGAGGGGGCAATCCCTGCCCCAAAACTATACCCATGGGAAGCACAGGAATTCTGCAGCCACACAGTCCTGCTTGACTATGTTCAGCAAAAGACGTCCCTGTTCAGTGTGCTTCTGCACCATTCCAAATCTTTGCACAAAGTGTATTTTTTAAAATCCCTGCAGTCATTAGTCTCACACAGTTGCCTGGATAGATTTCTTGGCAAATACTCTGTTGGTTTGTGGCCTTGCCTGTTCTGGCATGTTGGCGCCTGTGCAGGCATGTGGTGTGCTTACTTATTCTTAGTACTTACATGCCTCAGATTTCTGGTACTTGCTAGGTATATTTGTGTGTTTTAGTTGTTGCCTCAGTTTTTGTGCTTCATTGCTCCTGAGGTTGCTCTCTCTTTTCTTGGTGTACTGGTGACTGAGTTAAGACATTTCTGTGCCTTGTAATTTTCAGATCTTTTAGCATGTTGTCTCAGTGCAGGAAAAATTTTTCATGCTTTTTAAATACTCTCGTCTTCAGACACATTTGAAATAGGAAAGCAGGCCACTTATCTTTAAACCATGTTACAGTATGGCAGAACTTTGAACAGATAGATGCTATTAATTGCTTTTACCTTTGCATTCACCATGTTAGGTAGGGAGCCCCAAAACTGCTTGTGGATGTCACACTATGCACTGAAGAAAGATGAGAGAGCACTGTCTTTGAGGCACCCGAGTCTAGATTCCTGTAAGTTGAGCTTGAAACCAAGCAGAATGCTTCCAAAAGGTAAAACCTCCACGAATAAGCCTGAGTACATCAAGACAAGCCGTGTCTTGGGGTTCTACTGATGCAGCTCTGTCCTGAGAACAGCGCTCCGCGTGCAGGAAATGATGGCCATTGAAGCAGCTTCAGTGCACTGAGGAAATATCAGTTCTCCAAGCCCTCTTCCCAATTCCAGCTGTTTGGGTAGGAACAGGCCAACTGGTGGTGGATAATACTTGGACTCAAATGGGCCAAAGGATTCATCTGATTCCAAATGCATGTTTGTTATGGAAGTGCATTAAGACAGCAAAAACTTACAGGGGAAGAGCCTTTCCAGTTTTGGCAGATTTCCAAGAAAGCTGATTGAGCTGAAACTGGGCAAGATTTTTATCTATGAGCCATACCTAAGGTATGTGAGCCAAGAACCTGTGCCTAAGGTGGTTGTTTTGGACCAGCGACTGACACGTGGGGCACAGCTAGCTAGTCTTGAAGGGGGTAGAACAGATAACAGCTACCCCTTGCCCAGTCTTCCCATGATGCCTTTGTTATAGAAGTGGCTCTGCTCAAGGAGTGACCTGCTGCAATTATGATACTGTGCCCCAGAATCTTGACCTATGATGTTGGGATTCATTTAGAATCCCCCTTTGGATTTTCACCACTGGGACTGCCATCCTTGAAGGCTTGGTAATCTGTGACGCAATAGCCAGGTGGAGCTTTGAAAGGCTTGACCCTGGGAAATTTACATCTGCAACACACATAGCAGGAGCTTAAGCTAGTGCATACTGGTCTGCCATTAGATTCAGATGCCCTGTACTGCTGATGCATGCCACAGTGGTGAGTTCTGCTGCCTCAAGCATGGACAGTTGTAGATTTGCCTGGTGGCAGACTTTTAGGTTCCACGTAGAGGAGGGCAGACTTTCATGTCAATGACTGACAAACAGAACACCTCTCCACACTCTGTGGTCAACCACAGAACCAGCAGCTGAAGTATGTTATTCAGCAAGTGTAAGAAATCAAACTGATTTTTAAATGTTTGTTTAATCACTCCACTATTACACTAGTAGCTGGCAAGAACCTCCCTAGTGGAGGCAGATGAAGTATTTTACCCATCCTGTTCCCTAGTTGCCCAGTGTTTTCAGAAATCCTGTAATTCTGCATATAAGTTTTTACCTACCATCCCTCAGAGTTTTGGATGTGATTAATCATACATTTTGAGTTAGCCCCCAGCACAATAGGTGCAATTCAAAGGAGTGAGTAGAAAGTAGTATATTTATATGCAACATGGTGGTATGGAAATGCTGGTAGCTGACATGGTTTGTTTTCAGTTACGCTACCACTTCCTTCAATGGTACACATTCCTTAACAAGCAAGCCTGTTGTTCTTTTTCAGTGCTAGGAAGTGAAAATAAAAATTTCTGACATACTATTTTAAAGTAAGTAGAATTACAGGTAAGTAATTTCCCCATGGAGCTGGCTCACTTCCTCACTTGCTGCTGGTGCTTAGCCTAGATTCCTTAATGTATTTATAAATTTTTCTATAACAATCACCATAGTAGCTGAACATCTCATTAATCTTCAATCTAATTGCAGTACAAGGATAAGAAACTGAGCAGACTCTGGGACTTGCTTAAAGTCATACAGGAAGTCTATCAGATTTAGGCACAGAACCAGGATATTCAAGTTCAGTGCCTTAACAGGATTGCCTTTCTTTCTTCAGATGGCAAATTGTAAAGCTCAAGCTATATGTCTCTTAAAAACATGCATGTGTGGGGAAAGATAGTAGCTGCTCCCTGAAGACATTTTTAAATAGCAATTCACAGAGGGTTCTACAATTTTGTGAACTTTCTAGGAATAGACTTAACTTGGAAAGGAACATGGTTAAATTACTAGTGATTACTGTGGCTTCACTGACGCAGTAATAGCAGCTCTGACAATCCTCCCACAAAGGCCAACAACTTTGCACTTTGGGAAGTGGAGTAGTCTTTATGACCAAGTAAGGTTACTTAAATATTTTTTGGAAGAACACAGAATTTGAGAACAAAGGCTTTAGAGCATTGTTAAAACAGGCCCAAGCTTAATGTTGTTTTGCAAGTTTAGTGATTGAGGCAAAAATGATGAAGTAGAGAATTTTCATATGAAGTAACATATGTTTCATAATGGGCAATTTTTTTTTTTCTTAATCCTGTGGTGAACTCAGTGCAGACACGGACTATACCATGATCTCAAATGTAGAATTATACCTTCACTGAAGGGATTAAATTAGTAGAAGTGTCTCTTAGACATGTTTATAGCTTGATCAAATTGTAATAATCCTACATTTTAATCTCCTCTAGTGGGCCAAAGGATTCATGCTAGTAGAAGAGCACCAATTTTTCAAGTTAATTTTAAGAGCAAAAATGACAGGACACCTTAACACAAAACTTGAATTAACTTTATTTTCCCCTATAGTTAACAACTGGTCTGCATTGAGCTTTAAAGCAACAAAGTAAAATGAAATCTCAAAAGGGCAAAGGGTCAGAAATCCAGAATTTTTAGTTCTGTGAAAATGTTGCAGCTGTAGTATTGGTCTGTAAAAGAACCATTAAGCTCAAAAAGGAGTTTATAAATCAAAAAATATTCTACACCTTGGGAAAAATCAGCAGTAACATTCTCACTGAATATTGTAAATTTACATTTTCTTCATGAAAGGTACATACTATTCTGCATTTTACACCAACACTTCTGGTGTAAATTAGATTTGCTTATATAAAAATGAGTTGCATCCTGTGGCAGGAAAATAAACAGCAAAAACCCTCTCTTTCACTTTATTAAAAGAACAAGAAATTTTTCAAGTCTGTATAAAGTTTCCTATAGCTGGAAAGTGAACATGTTCAATCTCCATTTGTATTTTAGTGCATTTAATTTGACAATTGTCACTTTAAAAAAAAATAAAAGAAAGCAAATAGCACTAAAGCAGAAGTTTCATCAACTGATTAAGCACCCTAAATAAAAATGCAGAGAGAAACAATCCTTTCCTCAAAAAAACCCCCCAAAACCCTCACCTGCCCTCACAAAAAAAGGTAGGTTGGGGTTTATAAACCCTCTCTCTCTCTCCGAACAGCCACAGAAAGGGAATTTTGTATACTTGTCAACCTTTTTTTTTTTAAATTAAAAAAGGTGTATTTGTTTTACCATGTAAACATTTCACAAAATTAGTTTTTTAGTTCTGAAACACCAGCTGTTGTAGTGCTCAGTAGCATTCATTAATGTTGCTTCAGATTTTCAGAAAGATACAAATTTAGCCCTTATATCTACATTATACAAGATCTGTGCTGTGTAAGGCAGCAATACTGCAATTGTTTTTTTAACAAAAGCAGCCTGTTCAATTTAAACTGATCATCCAAGTACTGTAATATGTCCAGTTTTTTCTGAAAACGTAGCTTGCCTCTTATAGTCCAGACCAAAAAATTTACAGCAATAGAGAAAGTACATTTAATGAACCCATGTAAATAAATACTAGAAGGGAGAGTAATCTGTGTTTTCTAATAGCTGAATTACAAAGATCTCCATAGTCTCTTAATTGTTTTTTAAAAAAATCAACAGGTTGGAAAAACTCATCACTTTACAGATTTCACCATTCCAGTTTACATTACATATTGCTTATTCAGCTGAAGTATATTTTAAAAAAATTGACAAGTATGCATGTGCCAAGGACCAAATTAGAGGGTTCTTTGGTGCAATCAGTCCAAATTCTCAACAGATTTGAAGGATAATATGTACCAAGAAACAAAAATCTGCTGCTAGACTTGGACAGCAGCTCTGTCTTGCTTCACATTACAAATCTAAAACAGCTGTTCTCAATAAGCCAACATTTTTTAAATCAGACATTGCCTGAAAATTTTGTACAATAATCTGGACCAATGATGGTTCTGTACCCTCATGTTGCTGTGAAACATGACTTGAGCTAAAGGCAAAGACTGGTTATCTCAAGGACAACTGCTTCGTATTAGCAATCAGAACAGTGTATTTAAACTGTCTTCCTGTTGGGTCTCTTGCCTTTCTTTAAAATTAGTTTATTCTTAATGTAGCCCCGCTTCCTTTTGGCAGTCTAAAAAGAAAAACAGAATACATTGTATTAGTTAATTATAATGCTCTAGAATTTACATGGTAATGCTGTGCTAAAATCTTTGGACTTTTTTTTTTTTAAAGTAAATTTAGATAGTGGGCCAAAACTACTTCATATTGTCCTTTTATTTTAAAACTGTTAAACATATGGCAGACTAGTCTCAGGCTGCTACTATAGTAAAACCCAAACAAACCCAACACCCTCCCCTGTCACAAAGTTATGACAAGCCGTTTGTTGCAAGATCCACAAGTCCATCAGCTGTGCTGATGCTAATAAGAGCAAAGATTCTAATTCAGCTTGATTAAGGACACAAAGAGCAAAAATGACACATAGAACAGGGGAGAACATTAGTCTCAAACTTGGAAAGGAAAAGGTTCCAGAGAACTGAGTATTGGGTAACAGAGTTTTCATCTTTGCAAGGATGACCGGGTTAAGTCTATCACTCACAGAACTGTAGTTTAGTGTAAACAGAACATAACTTATGTCTATTACTGATGGACTGTATTAGAGCAACTATTAACATCTGTATGTTTTCAAGGAATCAATTAACATGCACAGGATATGGGAGTTCTAGCCTTTTTATCCCGCACAATCAGTTTTGGAGCCTGAGTTGGGCCCTAAGCGGACATTAAATGAGCAAAGAGGGCTATTTAATTTTCTATTTGATGTCCCAAATTTTAGGCTGAGCAGATACTTATTTTAATGAAAGGACTAAGAGTTATTTTCATTGTATTTATATCTATGGGAGACCATAAACAGTCAGATTGTGTATTTAATTTGTCCCAAAGAACAGAATACGAAGTGCAGCTGCTCCAGCACATTCTATATGCAATTTGCTTGTCAGGCTCACCTGCAAGCCACTGACAATGGGAAATAGAAACTACATCCCTTTAAGAAGCTGGAAAGCAGAGATCTTGATTGTAACATTTAGAATGCACCCTACATTTTACCAAGGGTTATGATAAGTATACATATAAATTCATCTACTACTGATAACTATGTAACCATGCACAGGCACTGTACATAACAGCTTAAGCTAATATATGTTGAATTTTCAAGGGTTCATGTGGACAGAATTTTGCAAGTTGGAGATTGGCCAGGAAGATACTGCTCATATAGTTACAAAAGATCCTTTTAAAGCTTTATCTAGACACCTGGCTGCATTAGCAACCTGCTGGTTCACTGATAATTAATGGAGACATTTATACAGTATGTAGAATTTACATCTCATATCCAAATGCTGACCATACTTTTATCCTGTCTTAGCTTGAGAGCAAATGGGTTGGAATACTGCTGCCAGAAGTATGGTTAGGGTTATTAACAACAGGGGACTTCAGAAGCTGTCATACCATAACTATGTCAATACTACAACTTGAATTTCAAGTGTTCAAGTGCAATTGGCACTTTATAGTAAAGTTTAAACTGAAAAAACGAAGGTCCAGGGCCCCTGGCAATGAAGGCCAATTCAAAATATTCATGTTTAGCATTAAATTATGACTTCAACTCTAAAGGCACGTTACCAATTACCAGTGAAATGGTTCAAAATGGATTCCTCTCTACCAATCCAATTACAGTCTAATTGGACTGTGCCATCAAAGCACCTTAGAGACATTGGTAAAATCTGTTCAAACATTTTGTATCCATAAAGTATCCTTAATAATTGTATGTTATGCACTAGTTTAATAGTGGTACTCTCATTGTTCACTTGACAAGATTTGGGACTCCTACTTGGGATAAATCACTGCATATCACAGGGCTGCTAGCAGCTGCTTTGAAAGATTTTTCCTTTCATTTCCTCTGCAACACCCTACTCCCCCCCCAACTCTCCACTATAATAGACAAAACACACCAAGACCAAAATATGAAATGTGTTTAAAACAAAGGAACATTTTAAGTGAGATGATTTCAAAGAGTAAGAAGCCAGACACTTAAGTTCCATCAACAAAAGGTTCAGATTTAATTTATTTCATACAAAAATGTCATTTTGAAACTTCTAGGCATCACTATTTACAAACAGGTTCAGAAAGCAACTTCCACATTATTTTTTACTTGGTGAGCCAGTTACTGAAACATGACTGATGTACTTTGGAGAGTATACTTCAATTTACATGGAGCTGTTTAAGATTTGTAACAGCCAGTGAGACAGCCTAGTGCCAGTTAGCAACACTGTCTAAAAAAATAAAATAAAAATCTAGCCTTGTGTCTTCACATGCTCACAGGTTAAGCAGACAGTAAATTAACAATTATTACCAGCAGGCAGGTCTGATATTGGAGACTAATATGAACGAACCGTATCATAAAAAGATCTGGCTAGTGGAAATCTATAACTCACCAGCTATGTGATTTATTGTTAAAAACAAAACAGTTTGTTGCCCCTTTTGAGTTACTTCACTGGGAACCCACCTTCTTTGACAAATACTTCTGTTTTGGTAAAATGTTGGTTACTCTAGGTTTATGGTCCAATGTCTCTCTGTTGTCTAGTTCTTTCACTTTGTATATTCTTACAAGCCAATGCTCTGATGTAAAGGCTTCCTCCAAATGTTTGAATTTAATGTCCTTGTTGCCGATCTCAGCATTGCGTGTGCGATCAAATCCTGGTGGTGTCCGAAAATCCAGCTATAAAGTTAATGTTACACATCAGTTTGGAAAAAAATATGCAATGCATCACTGCTAACTGAGCTGTGCTCCACATGTAACCATTCCCTGGGCTAGACCTAAACTGCTTTAGTGGGGAAAAGAATCTGAAGAGAATATTTTCTGTGCAATGTCATTACTGCTCCCGAAGCCACGGCTTTTTGTTAGTCAGCAAAACTAGAGCTCAAGTTGTTCTGACAACTGGAAAGGAAACTGATCAAATGACTGATACTTGTACTATGTCTTCTGCATTATGACTCAAGTCACCGGTGTCAGTGGTGAGTCTCATTTCCTTATTCAGAAAGGAAACAAGAACAATGACAGAAGAGCATGAATGTCCAAAGTGCAAGAGCCTGTGGTGCCTTATAAACATGGATGCTTTCTCTCTGCAATGAAAATGCTGCATGGAAGAATATGAAACTACACATCCAAACTTCCTTGCGTTGGCTCTATATGCCAAAGTCAGTCCTGAAGTTAAACAGGCATGAGGCCCACTGATCTCAGAGTTCTACCCACTTATATGAATAATGAATTTAGTGTCGTGTATCAGACATGGAAGGGCACTCAAAAGGGGAACAGGAAAACGAGAATAGAAAGTTTTATGGACTTAAAACAAGGCAAGTAGCAGATGCGGAAAATGGAAAAGGAAAGCATGAATGAATAACTAAGATTAATAAACTTTATTCACAGATGTAAACCTTAATTTATGCTAACTGTCATTCCAATGGGGGAGTGGTGGGAGGAGAAACAGCTATCAGCCACATTTGTGAGAATTAGGTGAAGCCGTTAGGTAATAGTAAGGTGCCAATGTGACCCTTAGCGTCAAAGTCTGGGGAAGAGAACAGGCAATTTATTTGTTTAAGCACGGTTCCACATAAATGAAAAACTATGGCATAAAAAGAATAACTTGAAATGCAACTCTTCAGCAAGATTACTGCTTACAGTGAATAACTAAATTCAAAGGTCTGCCCGAGGAAACAGAGATGAATATAAAGCAGCAGCAAAGGGTCCAAGATAAAGTCTAGAGAACAGCACTAGAACTGCTAGAGCAAATTAAAGATTACATACCATAGTCATAATTTTTTGCAAAAGCATGACATTAGCTTTGCAAATTAAGATAGCACTGATTTCCATCTCTTCACTAGCAGAATGAAAGCTAACATTCAATAAAAAAACCTCATCAAGATGACAACAATTTTCTTGGCTTTGTATCAAATTCAAATTAAATAAAAAAGGGGTTCTATTTAGCAATAGCATAACCTCTTCTCCAAGAAATTTCCATTCTCATGCAATTCAAGTTCCATTTGAAGTGATTCAATTCCATACTTCATTACCTTTCTTCAATGCCCATTTGTGTAGTATTGGATTACAAATAAGAAATCTCAATTAACCAAATTAACAAATGGCAGATTTTTATACTTTCAGAGATACTAGTGATAACCTTATTCTTACAAAGTTGACGTGATCTCATCTGCCAGGGAACTGTATTCTCCAGTGGTGGAAACTGATGTAGGAGTTCATTTTAGCCCAAACAAATATTTGAATCTGAAAAGCAATTCTGCAACTCTCTACGCCACATGGTCCTAACAGACAGTTTATAGGTGTCAAACACAACAGATACTACTGAGAGGTCTTTCTACAAGCAAATGTTTTCAATACCATTTAGAATAACTGTAGATAGAGAGCTAGCAGGATCCTGTGTACCTAGGACTTGACAGACACATATCAGGGGTTTTAATAAGGGACTGATAAATGGCAGGGGGCTGGTGCTGACATTGAACAAGCGAACTACAGATGACTGACAAGAGCTGAAAAAAAACTTAAGTGGAAAAGTTCCAGATACCACTAACCTGCATTTCTCCAAATCTGTAATAGGACATTTTATACATGAGGCAGTTCAGCAACGTTGGAGAACCTGCCTTGTCTACGCGGAACTCTCCCTGTGGAGTGAAGTAGTCACTTTCCTAAAAAAAAAACAACAAGGAAGTCTCATTCCCTCTTCCAAAAGATTCACACTGATGGGATTTGATAAAGTGTGTAAACTATCTTCTGTATTTTAAATATACATATAAGGGAAGTTGTCTTTTATACAGAAAGTGAGGCTCAACCTTAACTATAGCATTACAGCTGTGTAACTAAGGCAGAGGTTGTGCAACATCAGCTTTACTGAACAAATTTACCCCCTAGCTGACATGATCTTGATAATCCATTTATTGTATGACTTGTTTTTGCAAGTATTTCTATAGTAAACAGTTCTTGGAGAACACCAATATTCTGATCTATTGATCAAATAAGATGTATAATTTAGTTGGGATCTACCAGAATTAGTATTTTATGCTTTATGCACCTGATCTACTATTAATTATTCTGGAATAACATAACTAGGTTTGTGGCTATTGTGTATACAACCTATAGTTCATGCTTATATCACAACACACTTGAAACCACACATTTTAACATTTAGGGAATGGAACTGTTGATTGTGTAGAATAAATTAAAAAAAAAAAAGTCAAGCAAAGGCCTGTGGTTACTGTCCCTGGACATGTGCTTGAATTTTAACTAACGGAGCAGACTGCTCCCTTACATCTGCTCACTTTACAGCATTTTACTTTGTCTACTAAGACTGTTGCTTGTCTTCTCCTGCAATATTCAAGAACTGCAGAACTAGCATCTTGATTTAGAAAATGTGGATATTCCCCTACCCTACAATATAAGTAAAATCCTTCTACTCTCCTATAGCCCATAGTTCAGTGTGGTAGAAATTCATTTCCTGGAACTGTAGTATAAAAACTAAAAAACCAGCTCCTTAACAGTAACTATTTAAATGTTCAGAACATCCCTTGGTGATTCAGTTCAAAGCTCAATGGTCACACTGTGACCCACACAGGCTATTACAGTAGATATCCTGTGCTTTCAGTAACAGTTTTCAATTCCACAGATGAAACAGACTAAAAAATGTAAAGTTTTAAAATGACTGACCCTTCAAGACTATATATACACACTGAAAGACAGCAGACTATCACTCTCTGCCATCCAAACATGAAAGAACCCTAAAAAAAACACATGATTTAACACATTTTATCAAATAAAATGGTAATAAAACATATAGATTTCCCCTTTGTGATAAGGTCACACCAGAAAAGTGACATTTTAGTTAATGATGGGATTCGAGATAAGCTATTGCCATATGGTACCAAAAAATGGATCCAACAGAACTACTGTATTTTGCCAGGGACACACTACTCCTAGATTTGTTGTTTACATTTCCACTTACCCGGATATCTTTGGGATGCTCGCCCTCTGCTATTCTCACCATCCACAAGAACTTGTTGATATCATCACCAGAGTAGCCAATCACACCTCCAAAAATAATTAAAACATAATCCACATCCAGACTCCTCATGATCTCATATGCTGCTGTCTCATTTGACGACATTGCTTTTCCCACCTACAATATTACAAGCACAAATATCTTAGTATCTGTACAATTGCTTCCCAGCAAGCTAAAGGGCCAGATCCTCAGTTGATGTAAATAACTGTAGCTCTACTGAAGTCAATGGAGCTACACCAAGCTGAGGCTCTGGTCCAAAACACATGCATTTACCCTTCACAGACCTTGTTCATCTCATTCTGTATAAAGAAAACCCATTACTCCTCCATTTATTTGGAAACCGAAGAACCCAATCCCTATGAAAATTATTTTATTCTTCATGGGAAAAATCGGTGTCTGTTAGACTGAGCTTTACAGTATATAGGACAGTTATACAACTTTTTTTGCTCTTCTACTGCTTCTTCAAACTACATTTGAATTGCCAACAGATAAAGGAGATGCTGTTTGGCAGGGTGGCCCAGTGCACAATGAAAAATATGTTTAAAAAGTTGTGATAACTTCAACAGAAATTCTTTAAAGCGCAACTTAATTTTCCATTTTTCACTTTCATTGAGTTCATTGTGTCCACATAACCAAAAGGCAGAGAGGGGTAGGAATGCGTGTGTGTGTCTCTCTCTCTTTCTTTTCGCTCTCTGTTCTCCCCCATTAGATTTACAGGGTGGAGTCATTTAGGTTTTAAAAAACAACCACCAAGACAAGCTCTTCAAGTTCAAACACTACAGATAAGTTTTAGGTCAAAAGGTAATATATGGGGAAGAAAAAAAAAGTTTATTAACCATAGCCAGAATCTCTCATATAAGTTGTTTTTCCAGAGTTTTTTTTTTTTTAACAAAAACAGACTGGAGATAGAGAAGATACACTTACAAGGTCAACACCTGCACCACTTTCATTTACTGTTGAGCTTCCTAAATTTAAAGTATAGCAATACATCACTAAGACATACATTACTATGGCAACTGTTTTATGTGCAAATTCCTTATGTTAAAATACATCAAAAATTAAAATTTAAAGCATGTTGTTAAGTCAACAACTTAAAGCTAGGAAATGCCAGACTTAAGGTGACCCATGCAACATTAAATTTGGCCTCCTAATGCATATACATTATGATACAATCTTTAATTACATGGTCATATACTATTTTTTCCACAGGACCCTTCATTCAGTGAATGGGCAGTTATCCAGTGTGTGGATCTAAGCCTTTTCTCTCTCTCCATCCTTTCTCTCCACAACCATTCAAACTCTGTACTGAATACAGAATAGTTAATATCCACATGGTATTTCTATTGTGCTCTCCCCATAGTATCTGAGTTCTTCACAAAAACAGTTCTTTACAACACCCCTGTGAAATTGGGTGGTAGTATCTCCATTTTACAGGAGAGAACTAAGGCACAGAGATTACAGCCGAAGATTAGCACAACACAGTATCAAAGCACACGTTAGATTAAGAACTGGCTAAATCAACAGATCTCAAAAATATGTATCAATGGGGAATCATATAATGGGGGAGTTTCTAGTCACCTTCTGCAGGGATTGGTACTAGGTCTGATGCTATTCAACATTTTCATCAAGAATTTGTAGTAAATATAAAATCACTGCTGATAAAATTTGTAGATGACAAAGCTTGGCAGAATGGTAAAGAATGATAAAGACAGGACAGTCAAATCAAGTGATATGGATTGCTTGGTAAGATGGGCCCATTCAAACAAAACGTGTTTTAATACAGTCAAATGCAAATGCAAATGCAAAAATTACACATATAAGAGGCCATACCTACAGAATGGGGGACTATATCTTGGAAAGCAGTGAGTTTGAAAAGGATCTGCCAGTCTGGCCCCAGCTGTCTCACACTGGGCATCCAGAAAACAAGGAATACATAACTAGGATCAACTATGAATATATTTATTCAGTCATTTGTCCTGCATCACACAGGAACTCTGTGGTAGGGGAAAGGATAGAATCCAAGTCTCTAGGGTGGCAGGCAACCTCTATAACCATAAGACCATCCTTCCTTTTCCTGCAATCCCCTGCCTCATTCGCTCCACACCAACTACTGCAATAAATGTCTGGTGGATTACTGCCTCAGCCTCCTTCACTACATAATCCTGATACATTCTCATATCTGTGCAGTGAATGAAGAAGGGTTCCTGTGGGAAAAAATAGCATGTGATCATGTAATTAAAGATTGTATCATAATGCATGGCATCTGACCTGGAAAATCTGAGCTCAAACAGTTAAAGTTAAGGTTTTATTTAAAGGTCTCACAGGAAATGTCAGGCAACCTTAACTATAGGCAGTTCTACCAGCTCCACCTATAATACACAGGACTTAAAATTTCTACTCACCTGAGATGTAGGGAATGACACACACACACAAATTGTGCCTATCCCTTGCAATTCTGAAGAAAAACATTCCAACTATTAACCAAATGTAACTGATATAATGCTGTCTTCCTGAGTCTGCACAGACAGCTCTAGTGCCTCTGTTGCTGCTCAGAGCTTTCCCAAGTTTCAGCTGAGTAAAAACTTATCTGAGCTATTCAGAATCTAGTAGGCAGCAGTGAAACTGATGAAGTAGGTCAATTTCACTGTAATGCTGCTTAGCAAAACTGAGTAGCAGATGACCAGTTCTGGAGCTAACTACTGGGGAAAGTGATTCAAAAACAGAGTCCAGGGAGGGCTACATTAGCAGAGACCAACCCACCCATCTATGTAGCAGTCAGGAGGCTCTAGGAACTGGAAGAGGAACAGAAAACTGCCAAAAGGAGTTATATTGTGGGAGGGCTTCAAGTTTAGATAGCTACAAATTTACATTTCCCTATTTTGATGCACAGTCTTAATTCTCAGAATAATCTTTTATTTAAAGATAATTTAAGGGGGAAAAATCAACTATCAAATTAGATTTCAAGATTACCCAGTTCTAGTGTCTAATAATTTTGCTCCATGACAATCTAGTTGCAGCATGTATTTTTTACCTCAGTGTAATGCAAGATTGAATCAGCACCACTGTTTTCATATTTTGATCATACTGTTTAGATTTAGATATTTTGTATGTGAATTAAAAACATTCTAACTCTTTAATTTGGAAAGCAATCTTTCATACTGGAGTTCTAACATATGCCAAACCTTTCTGTGCACCTTCCATCCCTCATTCTATAGCAATTCTCTTAAAACCACGCTATGCGTAAACAACATAAAATTGTTTTTAGAGTAAAAGTCAGCCAGATATTTTGATGTTTTTAACCTCTGAGTATATAAAACTACCTTACCAGGGCTATGTGGCTGTTGTTCCAGGTATTGTTATCAACTAAAGTAGTCCGATTGGCCATTCCTGCTATCTGATAGCCATAGTCCCACCAAGACATTACTCGAGCATGTTCATCTGTATTTTGTCTTAGCCAATAGTATGCCTCTCTGAAATCATCCAGGATGTTCCGAGTGCTGAAAGAGAAGCATCAGTTTAGCCTATATTCAAACTAATGTCAGCGCCAATTTAACCACGAGGTGGCTACTGCTTTGTGGAGATGCTCAAAACAATCTGCATACACACACAATTCTTCTAAAGTAAGTTTGCTGAAGTCATGCACTCAAGAGCTCTGATTAACCTGAGGACAGCTGGCTAGTCAGAAAACAAAACTTTTGAAGGGGGTGACAAAATTGTATTTTGAATAGTACATTCAAGTACAGAGTTTATACTTGGATGAACTATGGGCATCTATCACATTATCTGTAAACACAAGCTAGCTTACAAATTGTTTTTAAATTAAGCCAGTCAAATATTTTGATGTTTTTACTTCTGACCACATAAAACTAGTTTTACCATTTTGTTGGGATGGGGGGGGGAATTAGAAATTGAATATTTAGGTCACATCTGTGATTACAGAAATAGAATGGAAGAAGCTGAAAGGGAAGGCAAAACAACTCGAGATACCAATCCCAAGAGCCCACCAACTTTTTTTTTTAAATTTGCCTTTACAAATTGCCTTCAAATATACAGTGCTTTCTTACCCATCATGATTGTATGAAGCCAGAACAACACTAGGACTGGAGTATGCATTGCTAGTTACCCAAGTGCAGTGGACAGCAAACATCATCAACAACATCAGCATCAACATAGTAACAATACTCTTGATGTTGGGACCCAGTCCTTCTTCTGTTTTTTCCTGTTCAGATACGTGTTTCCTCACTTTACCTGCCTGAATAAACACAAATTGAACTGTTACAGCAGCTTAGATATAAAAGATGTTTTCCTGGCCATGGCAACGGACCCAATAGCTTTCTCTACACCATTGCCAACTCACAATATCTTGTAAATAAAAAGATCAACGAAGTAGTCCTCCAAATCTGAATATGTACAGGGAGATTTTTACATCCAGCACCATGTAAAATGGATTCTTCATCTAAAATCTTAATAGCATAAAATGCTCACATCAGATGAACGCTTCAGAGCCTTGTTGAAGTGACAGTTGAGTGCAGAGCAAAGTAAGAGGTGAAAATAAGGCCTCTGTAGTTGAGAAGAGCTACAAAAAACAAAGCATGCCATTGTGAAGGGTAGGTAGGAGATATTCCTCTTGCACAGTATTTTGGTTAGCTTTATAAACCTGCAGAGAGTAGCATGGGTTTCTGAATTCTGCCTCAGAAAAACAAGAACCTCTTTGGTGTGTTCTGGTTTGTTTTAGATGTGACAAAAGGAAAGAAGAGGCCTAAGTAACTTTTTGAGGCAGGGTGAGGTGAGGTGAGGGAAAGAAGTTGTTATATTTGCTGCAAGAAAAAAAAGTTAAGGAAAGATAACCAAAGTCTCCTGTGTTACAATACAAACTTAGCCAAAACCACAAATATCAAGGAGCCATGTGCAGCCATCTTCCTCATAAGCAGGAAAAAGGCAATGTAAGGTTTATGAAGATGATCTTTTAATAAAATATATAATCCTTTATTTTTCACTGTATTTGAGAGAAAATAATGGCAAGTTTTTGCTATTTAGAAAAAACAAAAACATTTGCATGGCAAATAAAATATTCTGACTTCAACTCAGCAAGCTTGTAATTGTGTTATACCTGCACACCACTTCCTGGTTTGTGAAACCCTCCCCAGGGAAGCCAAAACACTAAATACATTTTTCTTTAATCCTTAGGCCGCTACATAATCTCCCGGGGTAAAACTGACTTTCAATAGGATTTAGACTTCTAAATTGCGTAGGCACTTTTGAAGTTTGTCCCAGGTGAATAACTCCTGCAAGGAAAATGGGTCTGAGCACTAGGAGATTAGAAATGGGTGCTTAACTACAGAGTCATTCTCACTCTATTTCTCTGGTCAAAGAACTATGCATTGCCACTATGAATGACAATGAATGCCAGGGGAAGACCGTGAGAATGACTCTAGAGTCTGGTGGTAAGGCGCTCACCTAAGATGTGGGAGACCCAAGTTCAAGGCCCTCCTCCAATGGCTTCATTTATCCAGAGTGGAACAGCTTCAACAAGAAAGACTGAATGATAACTCTGAGCTAAGGGCCTGATTCAAAGACCACTGAAGTCAGTGGAAAGATGAACTGGGTCTCCAACATCCCAGGTGAATGCCTTCACCAACAGGCTGACATTTCTATGAAGGTGGATCTCACCACCACCGTCTCTTCCTACAGCCATTTGGTGAATGGCATCTAAGTCCTGAAATTTTTTTTGGCTGAAACTATTTGGCAAATTCATGTCAAATATGTGCTGGCAAGGAAACAGATGTACATTCTTCATAGCTAAAGCTTCAAATGTAGCCCTAATTAGGGCACATTACCCAGAGCTAACAAAGGCAGGTCTGAGCATCACTAAGTCCATATAAACGACAGCAACAATTACAGCTCCTAGCTTGACGCAGCTAGGACAAGCATTATGGGCTACCGCTGCTCCATCAGCGCCATGATGGATCTGATAGGACTCCCAGTTTACAAATTATCCTGGTATTAGGTAGGCATATGCCATCAATAAATGGTACACTTGTAACACCAACCCACCTAATTCCGCTAAATGTTTTTCTCTACCAACAGGTAGGTTTGTAGTCTTCTAAGGTTTGAGCTGCAGCCAGTCTGCATTTAGTTTCTCGAGCGGGAAGGGGATGAGTAGTGAGACTGCAAAATTTAGTTTTGCTGTAAAGGAGATTCAATCCCTGATCCAAAACCAACTGAAGTCAATTGAAGTCAATGGAAGGACTCCAATAGGCTTTCAATCAGGCCCTTAATTCAGAGTTATCAGCATACTGATAGTATGCTTTGAAAGCATATGGTCCTTTAGTGCCCTCATATACACACTGAAATGGGTGACAGATGTAATCTGTACAGCTAATCCTTTAGGAAAGTGAACTTCCAATCCTACCTTTCTGGGAAGAAGGACCAAATACATGGATTCCCAAATGGTTACACTTGGGTAATTGCAGTGTCTTATTGGTGGGTGTCTGTTCTAAGCGTTAATATTGAATTTCTTGATGCCAGTGATCCAGACCTACAACAGTAGTTTATAGACAGCTGTAAAATAACTGGGCAAAAAACAGGCTATGTTCTGACCTCCAGGGCGTTCCCCAGAAATAGCTAGAGTAGGAAAAAAAGCCTGGAATGCAATTTCTTATATTTGTGTATTTGGAATTCAAGGTCAGTGTCTGCACACTGAGTTAAGACACACAGTTCAGGGAGATACAAGCTCCTCTGCACATCTATCCTGACCATCGGCCTTCTGCTTTTTCCACTGTTGTGCCTCTCAAGACAAGGTTGATAGTTTTAAGAATGAAGTCTGTGTGTTTAAGTCCAAATCCCTCTGTACTTTATAAGGGATCAGAGTTAAAAGGAGTAAGAAGAACCCCCTATGCTGCACAGGTCTCATATTATAAAATGTGAGAAATTGAACATTTAAGGTTGGAATCCAGTAAAAGTGTGTAGGGCATCTTGTTTAAATTAATAATAATGCTTCACACATGTACACAACTTCTCATCCAAGAAGAGACAATCCCACAAGGTCTTATATCCATTTTATAGTAATGCCTTATCAGACTGCAGCAATCCTTGCTTTAAGATGAAGAAATTCAGCCTGTCAAAGCTCTGACATTTGAACCTCAGACTATATTGCCCCTTGTTATGAAGGCCAATGAAAGATCTGTAATGCTTAGTATAAAAGAGCATAAGGATATATCAGCAATGACTCAATCTCTTTTGCTCACCTTGTCATACAGGTTGCCTGGGTTTCTTTTGTCATCCTCATCACTGCTGTCTTCTATTGGTGGATTTTCCCTCTTCATATCATCACCCAAATAGTGTTCAAACACATTGGAGAAAGCAATTGCTGACAGCATACAGACCACTGGAGTCAAAGTCAACATTAGACGAACCATCACACCAGCAAAGTAAACAGCACTGATTGCATACAGAGCGACTGCAGAGACAGAAGTCCATTAATGACATTTAGAAAATAACATTCAGCTATTCTCAGAAGAAATTACTAGGTCATTAAATTAGCCTCAGAAATAAAGATAATATCCCCTAAATGGGGTTGACAGCATCTTGGTATATAATGCACATTTATAGCACACATCTTGTTAAATATTGTAAAAAGCTCTTATTGAATAGTTTACAAAGACTGTGTTACATCTGCATACATCCCTTTTATCCCCAAAAGGCTTCTTAAAAATCTAACTTTGCAGTTTTTAGTGAGAATTAGAGCAGAGTTTTGATATTCATTAACAGCTTGTGGTATTTCACCAAAAAAGCGCTCTAAATGAACTGGTAGAAGGAAGAAAATTGTGTAATTTCATTTGATAAAAATACAGCAGAATGGCTTTAGACTGGATATTTTACTGAAACAGAAAAATCAGATTACAATTTGTAAGGAATTAAATAAAAACTGATGTGAATGTAAGTCATGACATATATAATCACTCCATAAGATTTTGCAAATTTACAGGGAGTTGTCAACATTTCAATTCCAAGCACATACCTCCAACCACTTAAACATGTTTTTGCTAGCAATGTTGTAAGGTAACCCCCTCACCATCCCCCAGTAGAACAATGTTATCATTCTAGAATACCTTTATAATAGTAAGAGCGCCTTTCGCAAGAAAAAACGCCCCTGTGTACATTGGACAGGGAAATTATTATAGCAACTATTATTTAGACGTTGTTAGGACAGTTTCAACCATGTGGACTGTGTCATCAATTTTAACAACTGATTGTTTATAGAAAAGGAGATCTGCAATGGAAATTGTTCCAGACCTTCACTAGTTTAATTTGGAAATTTTGGAATTCACTAAGGGATTATATGATTTAAGTATTAACTAAAAAATGAGGTTCCCCACCCCTGCACTCTGGCCTCTTTCATGCTGGATCAAAGGGCTGGAGCAGAATTAAGGGGCCTTGAAAGCCCTGGTTTTGGTTGGTACACTGAACCATATTAAGAAATGTAATATTTTCCGTCCTATTTCTTGGAAAATATTTCATCATCTCCAGTAAATCAAATTGCTATAAATTGTGTTCAACGCTACGTGGCAACAGCAAACTTTACAAAAGCGTCTTTATCCAACAACACAGTTGTTGAAGCCTTCTTCTAATACAAAATGCATACCAACTTTATTATGGGATGTAAAGCACACCAAACGAAGCAGAACTTTGATGAAGACAAGATTCTAGAAAATAATTTTTGAATATTTTCTTACCAAAGACTCTTTCATCATTGATGTTTTTGATACAGAACCACAGCCCTGCTGGGAAAGTACACACGAGAATATGCAGATCAAAAAAGAAGGAAACCCAGGTTGTAGGCTGATGCTCAGACACAGAGGCAATGATCGGGATGTGAATTTTCGCATACCTTGTTTAAAAAAAATTCAGTTCAAATTATTTTGAAATGATGAAGTTGCCAAAATTGTATAAATCAGAATTCTAAAGCAAATTTAAAAGTAAACATTTTAATTTAAAATGTTAAGACTTTATTCAGCAGAAATTTGAGGTACCTTTTCAATACATAATATGGTCCTATATCTTATGATATTCAAAATGGAATTATTCACAGAGACTGGACATATGCCTATGCATGCTAAATGTAAGAGTGCTAAAAACCTGTGTGTGAGATAACTGTCAAAGATTCTTGTACGTTTTGTGCAAAGTCTGCTAAGTCTGTACATATTGCACAGGTATAACTTAAAGGTGCCCTATTTTTTTAAAAAATCTGTCCCCAAATGTTAATGGAAAATTTTAAATGATACTGTATGTTATAGACACAAGCGTCTCAAATCTCAGTTGGGGAATATTTTTTTGGTTCAAAGAAAGAGTTCCACAGAAGTTAGAATCTTGATAGTTTTAAAATAGTTGCCACCTACCTATCTACAAACATCTAAAAGAGGCAACATTCTGAGGAACACCCTCTCAATTGTCAATAAGGGAAAAACTCAGTAAAATGTCAATGTTTGGAACTACATTGGTCACAGTTTCAAGACAGGTTATGTAAATGCTCTCTCCAAACAGTTTGTAGAAAATTTATATGAGAGCTTTTATTGATGGGAAGGTGGGATGGAAAGTGTGTTTTATATTTCAACAGGACAAATAATGCACAAGTCTTCTATCCCTACTTACCCGGTGTCCCACAGTGAATAAAACCTCCCACTCCATGGAGCAATGTAACCTGAAAAAGTCAAGAAAAAAACTAATCTGCTTAGATATTTAATTATAATGATTTAGCTATTTCTTCAGATGTCTGCATAAGTATATATTACAATGAAAGCTTAAAACAGTTAAAAAACTGTCATGAAAACCCATATAATTTATGGAATTATTTCTGTCAAATAGACTTGCTATGATACACAGTTTATATGCATAACTAACAATGATTCTCCTCTTAAGGAACTAAGAATTCTCAGCCTTACAGGACTTACACTATGTCATGATCACTCACACAGCTCAACGAATCATGAAAAGGTGGAGTAGTAGTTAAGACACAAGTTCCAAAAATCAAAGACAGTCTATAGCATTTGGAGAAGGGAGTCATTCAATCAAAATAAAACAGAACAGACCTAAATACTTCCCTTGCAAAGTACTGTTCCGAAGTCATCAACATTTCATCTAACATTTGATTTCTATAATGCCATCACTGCAGTATCTACATGCAACAGTGAATACATACTAGTATTCGGACACCCTGATAAACCTTATGTAAAAGCGTCAGGCTTTTTGAACATGGCTCTAACACAAAAAGAAAGCAATGATATTGTAGATCTCCAAGCTGAAAGAACTTTTATTTTATTTTTCCTTCCCTTGTCACATTTCAATTTGTCATTTAATGAAAACACAGAAAAGTATTAAACTGAAGCATGAAAAATAAAATTTCATCTTTTAATCCATATGGCTTTATGCATGGAGTAGGAAAAATTTCTCTCAAGTCTGCATGTCAGCTGAACATAACTGATTCAAAGTTTTAATCTCTTATTCTGTAACAGGTGGTGGTGAGGGCAAATTTGTGAACATGAGTTTATTTCCCCCAAACCACACCTTCTGTTTAATCACAGAGATACATATATTTACCCTTTGTTTTCAATATTATTTGTTTTACCCTCTATAAATGGATGTAGAGGTGATCTAGTTTTACTACTACTAAATCGAAATATATTGTAGGTTCCTACAGAGCTGCTCACATGTATCTGAAGGCAGATCACAATCCAGCAAGTTGTGGAAGCATCTGATAACATCTATATTTGTTCTTTTTATAACTTGTCAGCTCAACAGCAAAACAAAAAGATTGCTGTTGCAGCCTTGACCACTGAAGTCAGCAGCATTTTTTTTTAACAACATGTTATAAATTCATACGTCAATTTGTAAAGCAATTAGTAATGTGTGAATTCCTGATTTGATGACATCAGGGTTCTGACTCAATCAGTATGGTGTACTGGCACATCTCTTTCTTACTGCCATATTTTCTAGAATTTTAACTTTTATTTAAAATTTTTTTTAAAGTAACTCTAGCAGTTAAGGTTGCTGAGATAGCATCCTTTACACTCCACTCATGTTTTTGAGGCTATGCCTGCATTTGTAGAAGCTGAAATAGCTCCAGAGATGCCAACTGTACATTCATATCACTGAGTGCTAACTCAGATATTCAATGATATTTTGGCATAAGTGACCAGGCTTGGGAGACATTGTCTACCTCCCTCTCCCTATCAAGAAGATATGACCAAGGAGCCTAAAAGAGCATAGCTGGGCATCTCAGGCACCCTCAAAGGGGAGCCAAACTCAACAAGCCTAGTGGGACACACAAGCCTCACCTAGTGGAAATTAAACCCAAAGTTCGTAGCAGAGTCCAGGAGTGCATATGGACCCCAAAGAGAGGGAGTCAAACCCAAAGAGCCCTGAAAGTCTGCATGACCATATTTTGAAGATCTGCACAATAAATTGTGAGCAGCATCACTTGTGGGTGGATCTTATTTTGTGGGCAGGGCTTGGAAGAGAACCATTACCTTTCTGTTCTGACTTCTGGACATCATCAAGTGTATCCCCAGTTTTCACAATTTTGAACTGTATAGTACACTATCTCTTTTTTACTTTTCCCCCCAAAACCTAGTTTATCTGTTCTTTTTCATTGTTTGAGAAAATAATGATTTGCAATAGTTTACAAAGACCAGGGACAATTTACAGTAGAAAACTACACGTTTCCTAGATTTTGACTTTTTTCTTATATAAATTTGAACTTCTATCTTCAGTGCACTGTGAAGAAGAAAACACACAGGCTTCAAATAATACAAGCACTTGCTTGCCTCATTTAAACATCTTCCAGATGTGTAACAGAAATGATGAGCTAGATACTTTTTCTTTTAAAAGCAAGAAAACATGTCTAACAACCCACTATATGCTTAACAGATTGCCACTGACCAACAGGAATTTCATTATACTGATATCCTCTTTAGGTTTTAGTTATCTATTTTAGGTTCAAATCTGGGTGAGGTCACAATCTGGGTGATGATCTCATCCTAGCCTACATCAGACATTTGGTAACATCACACAAAATCCTGTCCAGGAGGCCCAGAGTTGGAACAACAGTGTTTTACAGGACAGGCCTAAAGAGTAGTAAGTAACAACTACCTAGAATCTGTTCACATACTGTTTAGTTTTAGTCAGACAAGAATTATTCTTACCCATGCTAATTTAAGAGCATTCATCACCTTTTATCTACACTTTGAAGTACACACACAGTTCTCATTTGAGGTCTCTTACCTGTATATGTCAAATAGATGACACTCAAGAATACAACACCAGCAGCTAGTGACACACCCAAGAAGAACAAGGTCTGGAATTCTTGCTTTGTTAGTCTGTCTCTCAAATACTGCAAAAAGGCATAGGCTTGCAGCAGTGCAAACACACCTGGTTAAAGAAAGAGGAAAATTCTTGTTTAAATTCTCCAATAGAACAAGTAATAGCTGGTATAGTTGTGGAATCCTTTCACCAAGCCTTTGTCTACACTAGCACTTTTGTCCGTTGGGGTATGAAAAAAAACAAAAAAGCCCCCCCCACCCCTCCAACCGACATAAGTTTCACCGACAAAAGTGCTGGTGTGGACAGCGCTATATCAGCGGGAGACGCTCTCCTGTCAGCATATAGGGGCTACACGGGAGACCTTACAATGGCGCAGCTGCAGTGGTACAGCTGTGTTGCTGTAAGGTCTGTAGTGTAGACACAGCCTATGTTGGAATTCTGGGAAACACAATGTATGACCTTTTAAGACGACTACTGCAATGCTTACCATTCTGGCCAAGAACCCATTAACACCTATGCTCATTTGATACGTGATCCACAAGACTAATTTGCAAGTTAGATCACTCATGTATCTTTAAAGAGTTAAAAATGTTGCTCTTGATAAAGGGAAGGCACTCCTCTACTGAGGAGTCAGGGGACACTACTTCCCATAAGATTCCCAGTTTGTCGTCATTGGCACTTGCTCCAATGATCCATTCTGCAAAAAACGAACACAGGTCTCCTGAAATCAAAACACTAGATGGTCTGTATCTTGGCACAAATTAAAGTAAATTTTCATACAAGAGGAGCTGACTGACAAATTTAAACTATGAATACTAAAATGTAAAAATCCCTCACCTAGAATGTTTCACATTAAACTATTTCAGAAAAAAAAAATCAAAGATTTTAAATTATTTATAAATTCAGTTGTTCAGTAGAAGTTATATTCCACCTACTAAAAACATTCCAAATACACAACTGTTTTTGACACTTAAAAGACACATTATATTCCAAAATTGCAGTTGATCTAGTCGTCAATACATGACTTCAGATTGAGAAATGATCTAGTTTAATACTGGTAAAATATTTACTACCTCCATTAACACACACACACAAAAAGGATAATGTAACAATTAAAAAGGCATCTCCCCTGCTATTTATTAAATTGTAACATTGTCTATCTGTACCAATTTAATTAGATAGCATGTTTCTCTTTAACAACTTGCATAATACAAAGGAGGCGAACAGCAACTTTTTTACTAAAAATTCGTGGGATTCTTTGATGCATTAAAATTTTTTGAAATATTAAAGAAATTTTAGTTTTCCTACCTGCAGCAGCCATGTGCTCACTTGTTCTAATTGGCTGAAAGCCCACAAAAGGTATCTGCATGGATAATATTAAGCCCACAATGTAGAAAGTGCTATATGCTATAGAAGAGAAAAGGGGAAGAGTATGAATTACTACATAATACTTCAAAAAACGATTTCAATTTTCCTTTTATCCCCATCTGTAATGACACATAATATAGCAGAATTACATCATTTAGGTATTTATAGTATTGATTTATATTACACACCATTTTTATTCACATTTATCCTGAAAAGATCTTAGCAAGTTTCACAACAGGAACACACTCATTAACAATGGCTCTGGAGAAAGCAAGGACACCACTGTTACTAATTGCACTAATAGAATTTACATGGACAATAAGAACATCCAGAGTAAAATATTAGATAAAATTAGGAGCATTTTATTTTTAAGGGACTTCATGCCATCACGCTTCGGGACATAAACCATCCATTACCTGAAGAGAGTTGGGAGAAACTTTCCATTATGAGCAGGTTATTCCATCACTGTCCACTACAAGATGTCTTACACATTTCCCTGTAGCATCTGGTACTGGCCAATATCAGACACAACATTGAACTAGCTGGATTACTGGTCAAATGTGGTATGGCAATTTCTAAGCAGGGCTAGTATTATGCTCCTGCTTTTAAGAGCCTACTGGAGTCTGAAAGGATTATGGATTTCACAATCCTAGTAAATGTCATTCAGTGTACTTGCCACGAAAAAGCAAGATCATGGTGCTACTTTTAGTTTGTTTACGGCAGCCTGAACTTTACAGAAAAAATAACTATACATAGCTACTATGCCGCTGTAGAATAATTAGCACAACAGGGCCTCAATCTTAGTTGGGACCACTAGGCACTCAATTAATACAAATAAATATCATTGGCATCAGAGATTAAACAGATCAAAAGTAGCAGAGAGAATAAACAGTGGTGGTTAAAACCCCATTCCTCCACCTGACCCCCATAAACACAACCCAAGTATCTCAGCTTTTAAACAGACGTGGGTAATAAAGTTTAGATGTGGGCTACCAAAATGTGTCTCTTGGCCAACTAGACTACAGTGTAGCAAATTAATGTTTACCAAAAAAAAATTACGTTTAATTACAAGACAAAAACTATACTAAGATACAGGTAAAATTGAGAATACACATCTGTAATTTAGGATAAAATACATTAGAGGTACTTTGTATTTATCCCCATAAACAAGCATTATAAACACAAAATACTCCAAGTGAAGATTAAATTTAAACAGAAATCTAAGCCTATTAAGTTGCCTTACCTTATCAATTTTTTTAAACTTTCCCTTTATTTTGTTAGTATCTTATGTTTAAGATGGGGGGAGGGGGAGGGTTGTGTCTGCTGCTGACTGATTGCGTACCTCCAGTTCCATATGAGGTGTGTGGTTGACTGGTCAGTTTGTAACTCTGGTGTTCGTAACTCTGAAGTCCTACTTTACAAAATGGGAAATGACTGCCTAGGAAGGAGTACTGTGGAAAGGGATATGGGGATTATAATGGATTACATGATACATGATACACTATTGACTCATATTTAACACTGTTGCAAAAAAAACACAAAACAAAACCAAATAAACCAAACAACACCACCCAAACACACTGGGATGGATTAGAAAGAGTTGTTAACAAGACATGAGAAGCAATTCTTCCATGCTACTCTGTGCTGATAAGGCCTCAACTGGAGTATTGTGTCCAATTCTGGGTGCCACATTTCAGAAAAGATGGGGACAAATTGGAGAAAGTCCAGAGGAGAGCAACAAAAATGATTAAAGGTCTAGAAAACATGACCTATGAAGAAAGACTGAAAAAAATGGGTTTGTTTAGTTTGGAGAAGAAGTGAAGACTGAGAGGGGACATGATAACAATTTTCAAGTAAATAAGAGGTTATAAGGAGGAGGGCGAAAAAATTTTCTTGTTAACCTCTGAAGATAGGACAAGAAACAATGGTCTTAAATTGCATCAAGGGTGGTTTAGGTTGCACATTACTTCCCAACTGTCAGGGTATTTAAGCACTGGAACAAACTGCATTGGAAGATTGTGGAATCTCTATCACTGGAGGTTTTTAAGAACAGGTTAAACAAAAACCTATCAGGAATGGTCTAGTGATTACACAATCCTGCCTTGAGAGCAGGAGACTGGACTAGATGACTTCTCATGGTCCCTTGCGGTCCTACACTTCTCTAATTCTATGTGTAGCTCCGTAGATAGGTAAGTACAAACTGCCTACAAATCACTCTTTCCCCTTAAATTATTCCTCCTCCCCATTTGAAAACATACTTCAGTATTAAGGTGTCCACAACTAAACGTAGCACTCTAAGTATAGTCTCATCAGAGTCATATGAAAATGGACAATAGGGTTCATTTCCTTGGCCTCTGGTAGTGATGCCTCTAGATATGCAGCACAAAATGCAGAGATTAGAAGCTCACAGACAATTTGTTATGCATTTGTTTGTCACTATTTCTAGTTCTCTAGGCATGATTGTAGTATTTCTGTCTTTTATAGTATATGCAATACCTCAATTATATATTCTGACTTCTTCTCTCAATTGGCCAACTACTTAATTAATGGAAGTCAGACTTAACAGGTTAATTGCCTTTTCTTTCAAAAAGATATTTACCAAATTAACTTTATCCAGGTCCCTGCTACCTGTTACATTCTCCAAGACTTCTAAAAAGTTGTCATTTGTGGAGTTTAATTATCTAATCTATTTCCGTATGCTGCGCCCGATAAGAACATAAGAACAGCCATACTGGGTCAGACCAAAGGTCCATCTAGCCCAGTATCCTGTCTTCTGACAGTGGCCAATGCCAGGTGCCCCAGAAAGAATGAACAGAACAGATACTCACCAAGTCATCATCCCCCGGTGCCCATTCCCAGCTTCTGGCAAACAGAGGCTAGGGATACCATCCCTGTTGATCCTGGCTAATAGCCATTGATGGACCTATCCCCCATGAACTTTAGATTCATAGACTTAAGGTCAGAAGGGACCATTATGGTCATCTAGTCTGACTTCCTGCACAACGCAGGCCACAGAATCTTACCTGCCCACTTCTGTAACAAACCCCTCACCTATGTCTGAGTTACTGAAGTCCTTAAATCATGGTTAAAAGACCTCAAGGTGCAGAGAATCCTCCAGCAAGTGACCCATGCTGCAGAGAAAGGTGAAAAACCTCCAGGGCCTCTGCCAATCTTCCCTGGAGGAAAATTCCTTCCCGACCCCAAATATGGCGATCAAATAAACCCTGAGCATATGGGCAAGACTCACCAGCCAGCTCTTTTTTAATAAGAGAGGCCCATGGATAGATTCCCTTTTTGAAGCATAATACTGTCCTCTGTAACTTATGACTCATGTTTCATTGTGTTCCTTAATATTTACACCAGAGCAGCTAAAGGCCCCACATTATAGATCTTCAGTAATTTCCAATTTCACAATAATGTGTCCAGGAATTTTTCTGCAGCAGATTATATTTACTGTAGATTTGTTTATTTTTCCTCTTATATCCTTACCTGCAGTACTCTGTCACTATCGTCTTCATTATAAGCTTGTACCTCACTGGCTTGGTAAATCCCTGAGATATGCCATTGCTCTATCTTCTTCCTTTTATATCTCACCTAAGACTGCACCCATAGCATCAACGTTCCATTTTGAGACTTCACATCAACAAATACTCATTAAGAAAATCTTGTCATCGGTATTACTTTTAGCTCACCTTGCTTCCCCCATCCTCAAGTGTACAGACTTTTAAATTCGGGCTGTCGATTAATCAGTTAACTTACACGATTAACTCAAAAAATTAATTGCAGTTTTAACTGCACTGTTAAACAACAGAATACCAGTTGAAATGTATTAAGTACTTTTAGATGTTTTTCTACATTTTCAAATATATTGATTTCAATTACAACACAGAATACAAAGTGTACACTACTCACTTTATATTATTTTTATTAGAAATATTTGCACTGTAAAAATGATGAAAGAAATACTATTTTTCAATTCACTTCATACAAGTACTGTAGTGCAATCTCTTTATCGTGAAAATGCAACTTACAAATGTCGATTTTTTTTGTTACATAACTGCACTCAAAACAAAACATTGTAAAACTTCAGAGCCTACAAGTCTACTTCTTATTTACAATGTCACCATAAAGTGAGAACAGGCGTTTGCATGAGGCTTTTGTAGCTGGCACTGCAAGGTATTTACGTGCCAGATATTCATATGTCCCTTCATGCTTCAGACACCATTCCAGAGGACATACTTCCATGCTGATAATGCTCGTTAAAAAAATGTGTTAATTACATTTGTGACTGAACTCCTTGGGGGGAGAATTATATGTCTCCGGCTGTTTTACCCACTTTCTGCCATATGTTTCACGTTATAGTAGTTTGGATGATGACTCAGCACATTGTTTGTTTTAAGAACACTTTCACTGCAGATTTGACAAAATGCAAAGAAGGTACCAATGTGAGATTTCTAAAGATAGATACAGCACTTGATGCAAGGTTTAAGAATCTGAAGTGCCTTCCAAAATCTGAGAGGGACTAGGTGTGGACCAGGGGTCTCAAACTCAAATGACCCCGAGGGCCGCATGAGGACTAGTGCATTGGCCCGAGGGCCGCATCACTGACACGCCCCCTTGCTGCCCCTGGCCCCACCCCCAATCCACCCCTTCCATGAGGCCCCGCCCCTGCCCTGTCTCTTCTCCACCTCCTCCCCTAAGCGCGCGCAGTTTTAATAAATATATACACTCAGTAATGCACCTCACTCAAAGGACAAAACACGCACTTAGATTTACTGCCTAAGGCTCTGGGAGGGAGTTTGGGTGGGGGAGGGGGTCTGGATGCAGGCTCTGTGCTCGATGCAGGCTCCAGGCTGCGGCAGGGGGTGGGGGTGCAGGCTTTGGGACGGAGTTTGGGGATAGGAGGGAGTGCAGGGGTGAGGGCTGTGGGGCTGAGGGCGAGGGATACATGATGCAGGAGAGGGCTCAGGGCTAGGGAAGAGGGTTGGGCTGTGGGGTGAGGGCTGTGGATGAGGGGTTCATGATGCGAGGGGGCTCAGGGCTAGGGAAGAGAGTTGGGCTGTGGGGTGAGGGCTGTGGATGAGGGGTTCATGATGCGAGGGGGCTCAGGGCTAGGGAAGAGGTTTGGAGTGTGGGGTGAGGGCTGTGGATGAGGGGTTCATGATGTGGGGGCGCTCAGGGCTGGGGCAGAGGATTAGGGTGCGGGGGGATGAGGGCTAATTCATGTGGGGGGGCTGAGGGCTGGGGCAGAGGATTGGTGTGTGGTGGGCTGAGGGCTCTGGCTGGGGCTGAGGATTAGGGTGCTGGGGGATGAGGGGTTCATGATGTGGGGTGCTCAGGGCTGGGGCTGAGGATTAGGGTGCGGGGGAATGAGGGCTCTGGCTGGGGCTGAGGGTTTGGGGTTGGAGAGGCTCAGGGTAAGGGAAGCCTGCCTTGCCAGTACTGGCGGAGGGCAGGCACTAGGACCCTGCCCCCTAATCCTCAGCCCCAGCCAGAGCCCTCAACCCCCCCCACCCTAATCCTCTGCCCCAGCCCTGAGCGCCCCCACATCATGACCCCCCCATCCCCCCGCACCCTAATCCTCTGCCCCAGCCCTGAGCGCTTCCCTTCCCCCCCCCCAGCCCGGCCCCGCTTCCCTCCCCCGGCCCCGGCCCCGGCGGGTCCCGCTTTCCCCCTCCCTTACCCGAGCGCGTCTCCGGCGGTCCCGCTCAGAGCCGCGTGGTGAGGGGGCGGGGCTGGGAGCTCCACGCCGAGCGCAGCGCTCAGCCCAGAGCTCCCAGCCCCGCCCCCTCCCCACGCGGCTCGGATCGGGGCGGGGCTCAGGCACTCGGACGGAGACTCGGAGCTCTATGCGCCGAGGCTCCAGGAGAGGGGCGGAGGCGGGAGCCTCCGCTTTTCTCTTGGGGGCCCCTGCGGAGCTCCCCTGGGGAGCTCCGCGGGCCGCAGGGAAGAGCTCCGCGGACCCCTGGTGTGGACCATGCTTTCAGAAGTCTTAAAAGAGCAACACTCCAATGTGAAAACTTCAGAACCCGAACCACCAAAATAGAAAAATCAGCCTTCTGCTGGTGGTATCTGACTCAGACGATGAAAATGAACATGCGTTGATCCACACTGTTTTGGATTGTTATCGAGTAGAACCAGTCATCAGCATGGACGCATGTCCTCTGGAATAGTAGTTGAAGCATGAAGGGACATGTGAATCTTTAATGCATCAAGCATGTAAATATCTTATGACGCTGGTTACAACAATGCCATGCAAACACCGGTTCTCACTTTCAGGTGACATTGTGAACAAGAAGTGGGCAGCATTGTCTCCTGCAAACATAAACAAACTTTTTTGTCTGAGCGATTGGCTGAACAAGAAATAGGACTCAGTGGACTTGTAGGCTCTAAAATTTTACAGTAAAAACTTTGTTATCCGGCATGTTGGGGGAATGGGGCGTGTCGATTAATCAAATATTCCGGTTAACTGAGAGCTATACTTATCAATGGAATACCAATTTTCAAAGAATTAGAATACAATCAAGTGAATAAAGTATAAAACACAGTAGTACAGTATACAGGTATTCTCGAATCCAGTAGTAGTACTGCACTGCAGAGTGGTTGGTTTCTTGAAGCACTTAGGGTATGTGTACACTACCCAGTGGAACGGCAGGCAGCGATCGATCTAGCGGGGATCAATTTATCGCATCTAGTCTAGACGCAATAAATCGACCCCCCCAAGCGCTTTCCTGTTGACTCCTGTACTCCACCACCGCGAGAGCCGCAGGCAGTGTCGATGGGGAAGCGTGGTGAAGACACCATGGTAAGTCGATCTAGGTACGTAGCTTAAGTTGCGTAACTTAGATCGACCCCCGCCCCCCCAGTGTAGACCAGGCCTTAGGGTTATACAGGTAAAGTTTTCTATACAGTAGGTTATATTATGACACTACATATCACTATGGGCAGTGCATGGCATACACCCAGATCACTAAAAATACACTTAACACTAAAATTATACTGAACATAGTTTAATCTTTGATGATTCAGAAGGTACTTCAGGATCTTGCAGCGCCTCAGGGGCATCATTATCAACATCAATTATCATTGTAGATGTAGAAGGTGTAGGAGATTGGTCTGAATCTATAATAACCCTATGACAGGGGTGGGCAGAAATGAGGAGTTCAGGGTGCAGAAGGGGATTCTGGGCTGGGGAGTGGGGTGCAGGCTGTGGGGTGGGGCTGGGGAGTTTGAGGCATAGGAGCATGATCCGGGCTGGGATTTAGGAGTTTGAAGGGCAGCGGGTGGGGGGTGAGAATCAGGGCAGGGCAGTGGGGAGAGGCTATGGGGTACAGGTTCCCGCCCAATGGGAGCTGCAGGGGCTGCGCTTGGGACGGGGGCAGAGTGGAGGCCCTGGGCTGCCACTACGTGTAGAAGCCGGGGCGGGTGGGGGGGGGGGGGTTCTGCTGCTTCCGGGAGCTAAGTGGCGCAGCCCCTGACCCTGCTCCCTGGGCTGGAGCACCAGAGTGGGCAAGCCCTAGACCTCACTCCTCAGCGGGAGTTCAAGGGCCAGATTAAAATGGCTGGTGGGCCGGATCCGGCCTGCGGGCTGTAGTTTGCCCACGCCTGCCCTATGACAAACCCTGGAAGCTGCTTTTTTGAATAAATCCCTGATATCAGCTTGCCTACTTGTCTTCTGCCTCTTTTGCATAAAAGTAGAGTGCAGAATGAGCAATTGCATAAACTCGTGGGTAGTATATTAGTCCCGGTTACTAGACTGAAGATTTGTATTGGGAGATATCAGAAATACCAGTTAATAGAGCTTTCTGGTTGATAAAGTGCCAGATAACACAGCTTTTACTGACTGTTATTTTTGAATGCAGGGGGTTTTTTGTACATAATTCTACATTTGTAAGATCAACTTTCATGATAAAGAGATTGCACTACAGTACTTTATGAGGGTGAATTGAAAAATACTATTTCTTTTGATTTTCACAGTGCAAATATTTGTAATAAAAATAAATATAAAGAGAACACTGTACATTTTGTATTCTGTGTTTTAATTTAAACCAATATATTTGAAAATGTAGAAAACATCCAAAAATATTTAAATAAATGGTATTCTATTATTGTTTAATTGCAAGATTAATTTAAATCGCGCAATTAATATTTTTAATTGCTTGACAGCCTTACTTTAAATATATTAGTCTATATCTTTTTAGAATATCTCCACCCTTTATCATTCAACCTGGAAGTACAAGACACTTGTCAGTGAAAGCTCAGCCCTGGTTGAAAGATGACTGACTAGCTCTCCCAGTTCTGAACCCTGGAAGTTGGCACCTTAAGGGAAAAATGGTAAACTAGCCACCTAGCTGTTCATTACAGAACATTCCATAATCATTGCTTTCCACTACTGGTCACTCTAACTTTACTTGGCATCAAAGGATTCTCCAAAACAGTCAGCTGCTTCAACCCAGGCTTCAATTTTCTAGACATTCCTAAAGCAATTCTTGATTACAAACACTATCTGTTCCAAGGTCACTTACAGTAAGCTGAAGCTTTCACGCAACTTTCAGGATAGACTTTAGCCTTCTTATAATTTCTTCTCCTGGCAACTGGGGGCAGCACACTGTCTATCACTTTTACAAATACTCTGGGTCGCATTCTTGCTACAGTCCCAATCCTGCAATGAGCTCCCCAAGGACGGATCCATAAACCCACACAAAGTTCCACTGAGTTAAATGAGGTTCCATCCATACAAAGCTCATAGCAGGATCAGGTCCTATATTTATTACTGGTATTTCTGTAGCTCTTGGGAGCCCTGATAAGGAATTAGGCCCCTCTTGTACAATGCATTGGACAGAAAAGTAGCTAAAATAACCAGACGCAACAATCAAGATGACTTGCCATCTTTTTTTTTTAAAAGAGGCTTCCTTTCAGCATTTCTTTTTGAGCCCTTGGTCTGGCTACTATTTTATCATCTGCTATGTCAAGGGAATATATTTTTGCTATATAATACCAATTTTCAAGGAACTGTTGTTATAAATCATTCATAACAGCATGAAAATGTTGCAACGCTGCCATCCTGTGGAATAAAAGTAACTGGCATTCATCAGTGCATGTCATATTTGTCTATTAAACTAGCTCAATATAAAGCATCACTTTTAAGCCTCCTATATTGTTGTTGTTTTCTACATAATTTATTCTTTGCCCACTTTATTCACCTCCCCACTACCTCCCCGCAAAAAGTTTGGGAAAGGCAGAAAGTGTGACCATCACAGTCAGATACTCCCTTTTCTAGAAGTGCCTAAGAATTCTGGAAACAGAAAAAGAAAAGCTGGTGCACTGTGCATGCTCTATTTTGATACTTCAGTTCACACTATTATTAAAATTCCTCCAAATCCCTTCATGCTCCGAAGATCCCATATCCAATTTTTAATCCCAACTGTATTCCACCTTTGAGGTTCCACAATGAAGGCAACACATACTCCTGTTTAATCTGGAAGTGACAGTTACTTGCATGAAACTCTCCTCTCTCTGAATTAAATACAGGGTTTTCCATATGGCTACCAGTTCCCTTTTGCCTGGGAGAGAAAAAAACAGCTAGGCTTCTAATTCAATGATGTTACTTGATTAGAAATTTATATGAAAGTTTGTATACAAGAAAAATTTGTCAAAGCTCCGAAGTGCATAGATTTTAAGGCCAAAAGGGACCATCTTTTGATCATCTAGTCTAACATGCTGCATAACAGAGCTCACTAAATTCACCCAGTAACTGCATAATGCCCTACTGGGTTTGTATATTCTTTGCAAGAACAAAGAATCATGTACTTTAGTAATGATTTTAAAAACTAATTAGGTCACCACCAAAAAAAAAATAAAAAAATCTATTCTACGGAGAATAAGCAACTTTCACAAACCAAGCTTTGGCACAATTTTAGTTGCTGTGCACTGCACTAAATCATGAGAGAATAACCTCCTGAAAGTATGATTTCTGCAACCAAATCTATGCAATTTTACACTATAATTATTCACTTTGATTAAAGAGTATTCTAGACTCACAAATATTAACTCAATCCTAAAGCAAAAAAATAAAAACTGATAGGTTGAAGTCAAAACACTGATATGTTTAATAATCCTGGGGTTGTTTTTTAAAATAGGCTGCTCTTCAAATTACAAAATGCTAGTCTAGAGGACAAGAAATAGGTAATTTTAAATCAATCAGTCTCCCCCGGATTTAAGCCTTGAATAAGTGTGCTGGCTTAGTAAATAAAATTGCAAAAAAAAAAAGTGTTCAGAACTTGAAAACATAAGAATTGCAGAGTGACAATCACAAATGAATAATGGAGGCTGCATCACAGATCCTCAAAGTTGCATGAACATGTACTGTGTCTATATCTGTCAATGTCTTCCCTTGCAAACATATAAACATACAACGCAAACTATTAAAAAGTGTAGTAAATTGGAATCCTTTGTGATCTCAATTATTTTAATAAATTGTTGCATAATCAAGAATTTCTGTTTCTAGTCTGAAAAGGTTGCGTTCTTATTCAGATACTGGTACTACATTGCAATTATAAGCTATTTGCTTGATCTCAATACATCATTCAGATTCAAATAGAAGTCACTGACCCTTATATCGAGATTAAAAAGGTATCAGTAGCTTGACCTCGTGTGTTCAGGAGCAGTCAGCATGAGTTTAGCACCCAGATTCCAAGTGGATCAGTAGATACACAGTTGACACCACTGAAGTCTTTAAACCATGATTTGAGCCAGAGGTTATGGATCTCATTACAGGAGGGGGTGGGTGAGGTTCTGTGGCTTGCAATATGCACGCAATCAGACTAGATGATCACAATGATCCCTTCTGCTCTTAAATTTTATGAGTCCAAAGTTTATGAATCACTGATACATTTGCCTACAAACCATAAAACATCCCCAATCCTGGAAAAGAGTTCATGGTCTGGGGAAAAAATTGCCTGGTAAATTATTTTGAATTATACATCAAGGCAAATTAGATTATGCCTAAATTAAAAAATGGTTACTAATCTTCTGTAACTCTTTTGTTCTTCAAGATGTGTTGCTCATGTCCTTTTCAATGTAGGTGTGTGTTTGCCCAGAGCAACACCACTGGAAAGTTTTTCCCTCAGTGGTATCTGTTGGGTCAGCTCTGGTGCTCCCTGGAGCCATGCCCTCATAATGCTGGTATATGAGGCTCTGCCGCCCCCTCAGTTCCTTCTTGCCTGCTAATTCTGACAGAGGGGCAGGTGGGGGGGGGGAAGGTCGGAATCGACATGAACAACATCTCAAAACAATGCTTACGGAAGATTAGTAACCATTTTTTCTTCGAGTGCTTGCCTATGTCCATTCCAATGTAGGTGACTCCCAAGCAATTGCGCAAGTGGAGGGTTCAAAGTTAATTGGCACGCTGACTGTAACGCCACTCAGCCGAAAACCACATAGTGTCTAGCTTGCTGGGTGATGGCATAGTGGGATGTGAAAATGTGGACTGTCAACCATGTTGCTGCTCTACAGATGTCCTGAATCAGAACTTGTGCCATGAACGCCGCCACCAATGCTTGAGCTCTTGTAGAGTGAGTTGTCAGCGGAGGAGCCGGGACCTTCGCTAGGTCATAGCATGTGCGGATGCAGGCAGCAATCCACGACGAAATTCTCTGGGCTGAGACTGGACAACCTTTCATTCTGTCTGCAATGGCTACAAAAAGCTGAGTGGATTTCTAAAAGGATATAGTCTTCTTCGATGTAAAAAGCTAGTGCATTCAGCGAGTGGAGCCTCTGTTCCTCCCTGCTAGCATGTGGCTTTGGACAGAAGACTGGTAGGAAGATATCCTAGTTACTACGGAATTGTTAGACTACCTTTGGCAGGAAGCCTGTGTGTGGCCGCAGCTGAACTCTGTCCTCGAAGACGACCTTGTAACAGTGGTTCTGAAGTAAGAGCTTAGCTCTCTGAGGGTACGTTTACACTTACCGGGACGGTCGACGCGGCGAGTTCGACTGCTCGGAGTTCGAACTATCGCGTCTGATCTAGACGCGGTAGTTCGAACCCCGGAAGCGCTAGTTCGAACTCCGGTACTCCACCGCGGCAGGAGGAGTTGCCGGAGTCGACCCTGGAGCCGCGGAGTTCGCTTCCGCGGCGTCTGGACGGTAAGTAAGTCGAACTAGGGTAGTTCGAATTCAGCTACGTTATTCACGTAGCTGAATTCGCGTACCCTAGTTCGACCCCCGAGCTTAGTGTAGACCAGGGCTGAGACCCTTCTGGCATAAGTAATTGTGACCAGGAAGGCCACCTTCCAGGACAGGTAGTGAACACATTGCCAGCAGTTCAAATGGAGGTCCTGTTAGCCTTGCCAAAACCAAGCTGAGATCCCAGGGAGAGAGTGGCTGGCGTACCTGGGGGGTATACCGTATTTTTCCATGTATAAGACGCCCCCATGTATAAGATGCCCCCACTTTTCTAACCCCAAATTCAGGTTTTTGGTTTTTTTGCTCCCCTGCTTTGCCGCTCCGGCCATGCCCCAGGTTTTTTTGTTTTGTTTTCTTTTCCCTCCAGCCGCACTGCAGCTGTCCCCCCCGACTTTGCTGCTCAGGCCCAGGAAGAGGACGCGGAGGTAGGGGTAGAGGGAAGGAGGAGGGCTGTGCGCCCGGCTGGTCTCCGGCGGCAGCCCTGCCCGGCTCCTGCCGCGTCCCTCCCCGGCCGCGGGACTCCTGCCGCCCGGCTCCCCGGCTCTCCCGGTCCCCAGCCGCCCGGCTCCCCGCGTCCACAGTCGCCGCAGTACCCGGACCGCACTACCGGAGCTGGGGAGGCGCCCGGCTCCCCGTGTCCCCGGCTCCCCCGGTCCCCAGCCGCCAGGCTCCCCCGGTCCCCAGGCTCCCCCGGTCCCCAGGCTCCCCCGGTCCCCGCGTTCCCGGCTCCCCCGGTCCCCAGCCGCCCGGCTCCCCGCGTCCCCAGCCGCCCGGCTCCCCGCGTCCCCAGCCGCCCGGCTCCCCGCGTCCCCAGCCGCCGCAGTGCCCGGACCGCACTACCGGAGCCGGGGAGGCGGGGAGCGGGCGGCTGGGGAGCCGCCTGGCTCCCCAGCCGCCCGGCTCCCCTCCCCGCGTCCCCGGCCGCCCGGCTCCCCAGCCGCCCGGCTCCCCCAGTCCCCAGCTGCCGCAGTGCCCGGACCGCACTACCGGAGCCGGGCAGCCGGGGACGCGGGGAGCCGGGGAGCAGGCGGCGGGGGGGCCGCCGGGCTCCCCAGCCGCCCGGCTCCCCTCCCCGCGTCCCCGGCCGCCCGGCTCCCCAGCCGCCCAGCTCCCCCAGTCCCCAGCTGCCGCAGTGCCCGGACCGCACTACCGGAGCCGGGCAGCCGGGGACGCGGGGAGCCGGGGAGCGGGCGGCTGGGGAGCCGGGGACGCGGGCGGCTGGGGAGCCGGGGAGCGGGCGGCTGGGGAGCCGCCCGGCTCCCTGGCTCCCCAGCCGCCCGGCTCCCCGCGTCCCCGGCCGCCCGGCTCCCCGGCTCCGGTAGTGCGGTCCGGGCACTGCGGCGGCCGCGACCCCACCTACCCGGATGCCCGGCTCCGGACACTGCCCGGCCCCGCGCTCCCAGCTCCAGCCGCGGATGGATTGTAGCGCCACCAGCCACGTGCAGGCAGCGCGGTAAGGGGGCAGGGAGGGGGTGTTGGAGAGAGGGCAGGGGAGTTCCGGGGTGGGGGGGGTGGATAGTTGTTGGGGGGGTCAGAGGGCAGGGAACAGGAGGCTTACTTCCGTGTATAAGACTACCCTCAATTTTTAGGCTAAGGATTTTAGGAAATAGTATAGTCTTATACACGGAAAAATACGGTAACCGCTCCAACCCCTTAAGAAAATGACAGACTGAGTTTGAGAAGACCGACCAGTCATTCACCTATGGGTGAAAGGCCAAGATTGCAGCTAGATGAAACCTAAATAGATGATATTGTTAGGCCTCATGATTATATATGATATTGCTGTTTGAAGTGGAGTAGGTAATCTAGAATGAAAGGCAGTACGTGCTGACTGAATAGGCGAAACCGCCTTTTGCACTGACCAGATCAAGACTCTCTTCCACTTTGCCAAGTAAATGGCTCTAGTGGATGGTTTCCCACTCCCTAAACGCACCTTGGGAACAGGTTCACAGCATGCCAGTTCTGCAGGGTTCAGCCATGGAGTTTCTCCATTGTGAGATGAAGAGACTCGCTGTTCAGATGAAGTACACAACCATGGTCCTGAGAGATCACGTCCAGAAACAGAGGCAGGCTGTATTCACCGAGAGATCTAGGAGGATGGTGAATCAGTGCTGATGCAGCCAGGCCAGGGCCATCAGGATAAGATGGATCCTGTCCCTTCTGACCTTCAGCAGGACATAGATGAGAGGGAACGTGTAGAAGAGCTGGTCCGTCCAAGGGAAGAGAAAGGCTTCTGCAAGTGAGTCTGGGCTGTGGCCTAAGGAGCAGAAGTGAAGACACTTCCTGTTGTGCTCTGTCACGAACAGGTCTACCTGGGGAGTTCCCCACCTCTGGAAAACAGTGCTAAGAATGTCTGGGTGAAGAGACCACTCGTAATGGTTGGAAAAGGATCTGCTGAGATGATCCACTAACTCATTCTGTGACCCCAGAAGGTAGAAGGCTTTGAAGTGGATCAAGTGGGTTATGCAGAATTCCTACAGGAGAGGAGCTTTCTGGCATAGGGGAGAGGAGCATGCTCTGCCCTGTCTGTTTATGTAGAACATTGCTGTCATGTTGTCTGTAAGGACCGACATGCAGTTGCCCTCCAAGTGGGATGGGAATGCCTGGCAGACTAGGCACACTGCCCTCAGTTCCCTCTCACTGATGTGTAACAAGAGCTCCTCCAGGGACCAGAGGCCCTGAGGGGCCCAAAGTGAACCCCCATTCCATTGCCAATGCGTCTGTAACTAGAGACACTGACGGTTGGGGCCTTGAGAATGGGACTCTTATGCATACTGTCCATGGATACAGCCATCAAAGACGGTGGCAATCACCGATGGGGGAAGCGAGACCACCCAGTCCAGATGGTGTTAGCCTGGTGCATATACCAACAGCAGCCAAGACTGGAGAGATCTGAGCCATAGTCTCACATGTTGCGCCACATTGGTGGCATGATGGCATATGCCCTAGGAGCTTTAGGCAGTTCCTTCCTGTTGTGATGGGGTGATTCCTGGGGCTCTCTATGAGCACCCCTAGAGCTCTAAACCAGTTTTCTAGCAGAAAGGCTCTGGCCTGGGTCAAGCTGAGGACTGCCCCAAAGAATTCTATCTTTTGAACCAGGAAAAGGGTAGATTTCTGCATGTTTATGAACAGCCCCAGATCCTGGAAAGATGACTCTTAACTCCACGTTTGACTCCACCTGGGCCTTGGATCGAACTCTGATCAGCCAGTTGTCGAGGTAAGGGTAGACCTGAACCCCTTGTCTCCTACGGAAGTCTGACGATTCATGAATACTCGAGGGGCTTCTGACAGGCCAAATAGGAGCACAGTAAATTGGTAGTGCATGTTATTCACAACAAATCATAGGAACCTTCTGTGTCCCTGTAAGCTCGCAATAAGAAAATAAACATCCTTCAAGTTGAGGGTGGTGTACCAGTCCCCCGGATCCAGAGAGGAGATTAAGGAGGCCAAGGAGACTATGTGGAACTTCAGTTTCTTCATGAATCCGTTGGGGTTTCGCAGGTCCAAGATTGGTCTGAGATCGCCATGGGCCTTTGGGATTAGGAAGTAATGGGAGTAGAACCCCCTATCCATTAACTCTTGTGGAACCTCTTCCACAGATCCTGCCCTTAGGAGCAACTGCACCTCCTGTGCTAGAAGTTGCTCATGAGAAGGGTCTCTGAAGAGGGACAGGGAGGAAAGGAGGGGAACAACTGAAGTTGTATCCCACTTCTATCATGAGTAACACCCAGCAATCTGAGGTAATGTGGGCCCACGCCTGACAGAATTGGATAACCGGGCCACAAAAATGGGGGAAATCAGATACACATTGTCCTTGTATGCTGTCCCCAAGTGGCCCATCAAAAGGCCTGCTTAGACCCCACTGATTGTCTCGGGGGGGAGGAGAGAATACACCAGGGAAGACGAGGACTGGGATGGAGGCCCCCTTTTATAGCCTCTACTGCTTCTCCTACAGTAGTCTTGTCTCTGCTGTGGTGGGTAGAAGTGGGCCATCAGTTGGGGCTTATAGTGCTTCCTGGTGGGAGCCGGTGTATGCAACCTCGGGGATTTCAGGGTTCCTCTAGAGTCTTTCAGACTATGCAGCTTTGAGTCTGTTTACTCTGAAAAGAGCGACTTGCCTTCAAACGGAAGGCCCTGCACTGTCTGCTGCACTTCATAGGGCAACTCCAAGGACTGAAGCCATGAGCTTCTTTTCATACCCACAGCCATAGCCATGGATCGGGCACAGTCTGTTGCATTCAAAGCTGCCTGGAGGGACGCTCTTACCACTGATTTCTGCTCTCCAACTAGGGCTGAGAACTCGCCCCAGACTCCTGTGACAAAAGCTCCTTGAATTTTGCCGTTGCGCTCCAGGAGCTGAAGTCATATTGGCTCAGGCTCTCTTGCTGATTTGCAATCCTGAGCTGGAGGCCATCAGTTGAGTACATCTTTCTGCCAAAAAGACCTATTTTTTGGTGTGTTTGACCTTGGGAGTAAGCCCTTGATGACCTTGATGCGCCCACTCATTTGCCACTGAAACAACCAGAGAACCTGGTGGGGCTGTGTGCGCGCACAGGAATTTACACTCATGGAGAAGGACAAAGTACTTTTTCTCCATCCTCTTTGCAGTAGATTGCAGGGATACAGGGGTCTGCCATGAGGCTTTGATGGGGTCCACAATGGCATCATTCAAAAGTAGAGCCACCCACAATGGCCTTGAAGCCACTAAAATGTCCACCAGGGTGTGGAAGGATTTGGAGATCTCCTCCCCCTGGGTACTCAGGTGGTGGGCTACCCGCTTGAGGAGCTCAATAGTCATCCTGAGAAGGCGCTATACTTGTTTCCACCACCACCACCTCATCAAGAGAGGAGGAAGAGGAAGCCTGTAATGTCAGGGGGCCTTGTTCCTCGCCCTCTGCAACAGATGGGTCCCATGTGTAAAGCCCTGAGCAGATACAAATTTATATCCACGGAATCGCAGTGCTCTCCTGGGAACTGCTGCGGCGAAAAGAGCAGAACGTGGGGTTGCTGGTCCCATGAGCCAACGCTCCGCACCGGCAGCTCCTCCAGCGCAGCTGTACTTCCTGCAGCCCCGTCCCCAGTGCTGTTCCCGTGCCTTCCACGCAGCTGAGTCTCCCGTCTGGGAGGCGTATGAGCCGCTTGAACACAAGAGCACAACCAGGGACAGCTGCCGGTGAGCCTGGGGCCCGCCCCAGTGGGCGGGACTGGAGGCAGTACAAGCTGTGCTGGAGGAGCTGCCGGCATGAAGCGCTGGCTCCTGGGAGTGGTGGCCCCACGTTCTACTCCTTTCACCACTGCAATTCCTGGGAGAGCCCTGCGGTTCCACGGATACCGATTTATAAATTTGTATCTGCGCAGGGCTCTCCCCATGTGGCCGGGTCTTGCAGTTCGGTACCGGACTCAGCACTGAAGCCTGGTCCCTGCTCCAAGGGAGGTGGCGGGGAAGCTCTCTACTCCGATACAACGGAGTAGGACCTCCTGAACTGTGAACCCTACACTGCTGAAAAGCCCAAGGATTCCAGAATGGCCACTGTAGTGGCATCGGCCACTGCACCGGTGGCCAGGCCATCGGCGGAATCCTGTGGCTCATGTCAGCTGTTGGGTATCACCAATCAAAGCAGTGTCTGCTCCTGAGAGAAGCATATGACTTCACCTCAGAGTCCGACTCTGAGAAGTCGCTTCTTGGTGACTAGTGTTGCGCCATCATGGCCTGCTTGCCTTCTGACAGTACCTGGGGTCTTGGTGCCTTGGTGGTCTTCACCTTTGATACTGTCAGCTCTCGAAAGGTGGGGGATGGTGGTACCGAGAGTGATAGCAACTCCCTCACTGCCTCAAACGCCTCCAACATGGATGATAGTGCCAGGACTGTCAAACTCTGGTGGCTCTCTCTTGGCGGAGAGTTCAAAGATGCCAGACTCAATGGCACTCTTCCCGGGGCCAGAGTCAACAATACTATACACAACACTGATGTCTCTAACTGGCCCAGCATGGGTCGCACTGTCAGTGTCTTTATGCCCCGCAGACCTTCTTGGCACTGGCAACTGAAAGCAGTGCCGAGAGTCCCGTCCCGAAGATGAGTGAAGTGAGTGAAGATGAGAGGGGCACTGGAGATGAGCGTTGGTTCCAGGAGTTCCAGACTGCAGAGTACTTTCTCTGTGCCAGAGAAGCAGAACGGCACTATATCTCCCTTAGAGACACCACGACACTTCTTACTGAAGCCGAAGTACTCAGTGCCACGTCAACGTGACCCAAAAGGGGACGAAGCGCTGCCTCCATAAGGAGGAACTTGAGTCTGGTGTCACTGTCCTTCTTAGTTCTGGGCCTGAGCTCTTGCAAATCCTGCAATACTCCTGCACATGGCATTCCCCCAGCTACTTGAGGAAGCTGGGGTAAGGTTCACTAACCAGCACTGTTTTATGGCACAATGCACACAGCTTGAACTCCAGGGACAAAGGCATACCCCAGTGCTGGGGAAGGGCTAACCCTGCTAAGCAGTGTTTGCAACCAACTAAAACAAACTCTAGAAAAAGAACCATTTACAGATAATCAACAAAGTCCACAGAGAGATACTTGTGGAAAAATGCAAAGACAAGCAGCAGTTCCAGTGACAGTTACGAGTGATAAGAAGGAACTGAGTGGGCAGCAGGGCCATATATACCAGCACTATGAGGGCGCAAAGCCAGGGGGCACCAGAGCCGACCTGACGAGACATCAGTGTAAAAATCCATCACATGGGTTTTCAATATTTTATGGTGGCGCTGCCAAAAACCTGACACATGCTTTACTGGTTGGCATGTTCATTTAATTACAAATCCAGGATTTAAAATATAGTAATTCAGATTGTTTTATTCTATAGGCCTTTTAGATTTTTTTTTTAAAACTACCACTGCAATGCCACAAAGTTGCAGATATTGCTTCAGCCATTGCTATCTGTCTCAACCTATTAAATGAATTTTACATGCACCATGATAATGTTGTGAGAGTTAAAAAGTGACTTTTGCATTCCAATGAATTATTAGGCATTACAGACGCCGTCTCATTTGCAATCTAAGACCATTCTTTATTCTCCCAAATTTGTATGGGCTTTTGAAAACTGGTTCTCTTATCTATAATGGCATGTCAGAAAAATCCACTTCTCTTTCCAGCAACCTTCACAGATATGCCTGAATATTTTTGATATTTGTTAAAAATGTGCTATTAACTCTACCAAAACCCTCCCATATACTGAAGTCATGATTTGATATCAGATACACATGAATCATCTGTCTGTATGAAGCCTTTAACACACTGGGATCTTCAAGATATAATTTGTACATTAAAAGTGCAAGAATATAGTCAACTTTCCATCCTGCTTATACCCCAAATATACATATAAACTCTAACTCCCGATCTTCCTGTACATTATGGTTACTTTATGTCTCTAGGCAAATAAAGCAATTTTAAAGGTCAGCAGACCAGACTTTCAGAGGTTTTCTCCTTTCCTCTCCCCCATAGCCAATGGACACCCTTGGATGGCAAAGGATGTGCCATTGTTGCACCTATCAACCAGTAGCCCTCAGTTTCGTTTAATTTGCATCAGTAAGCAACCTGGTGCAGACACCCCTCAGTATCAGAAAGGTATAAAGATAGATTACTACTTCTCAGTCACAGCTCAAGTATTGTATCAGCATTTTCAACTGCTTAAAAACAATTACAGTTTTAAATACTGCAATTATTTGAGTTTGACTTCTTTTCCACATGTTCTTTTTCTCTAGAATACTCAAGGGTAAACACGATGACAGGTAGAGGAAGTGATATGTAACTCATGCTAAGTATAGATTTTCCTTGTTATATATGGCCAAAAAGTGGAAGGAGGAGGGAGAATCATATTGTTTTTCTATCAAGTGATGTGGCAATTACGTTACCTTTATCCAGTCGTTAACAATCCTTTTTATAAGAAGATAAGAGTAAGTACACAAGGACTAAGTACACAAGGAACTGTAATATTGATTATTGTTGGTAACTATGGTTTCAGCACTTAAATGAATCTCTATCACTATTTTAAAATACTGTAATTATGTAGAACCTCTATCCTTTTTCAAATGCCTTCTTTCAGAACAGGAGTTTGAGTCTTTCATGATGTCTTTGGGAAGACCTCAAAGAGTCTAAATTAAGAAATACATGCATCAACAACAGGGAAAGTAAAGTACTTTTTTGGGTAGGCCTTTGGAATAAACTGCAATGAACTGAAATTAGTAGTTAGATTCTTAACTTTGGACATATCTACATTATGGTGCCATAGCTATGCTGATGCAGAACTTTACCATAGATGCTCAATGCAAGGCATTTTCCTGTTGCTGTAGTAACTTCCACCACCCCAAGCCAAAGCAGCTAGGTTGATGGAGGCGTTCTGCTGCTGACCTAGCCACATCTATACAGGGAATTTAGACTGGCATAACTACAGCCAGCCCCCGACCACCACAGCTATGTCAACCCAAGCATTAAGTGCAGACCAGACCTTTGTTTCACTCAGTGAAGTCTGGTTAATGCAGATACAGGCACTACCCAACTGGGTCTTTTTCCCTCCTCCTGCCTCAGTATCTTTAGTGACCTCTCACTGCACAGAGCAGGTCAGACTCCTTTTAAAACATTTATATTTGTAATTTTTTTTCATACAATTTCCTTTACAAAAGAAAGGGGAAAGAAGAATTATAGAAATGTTCACCTCATCTGAAGTACAAATTACAAATCTCATTTCCAGCATGAGTTGCTATGTCCTCATATTTTTACTGAAGTCCACACACTGTATAATACTTTATACATCCCTCAGGAAACTGTTTATTAAATTATTCTAGTCACAAACACATACATTTTTGGATCACAGCAGCATTGCCTGAGTTGAAAAATAAAGGTATGACCAAATGAAAGCTTCTAATTTTATAATGCAAACATTTCCAACTATGTATAGCAATCGACCAAAAAACCAGCATATACATGGATCAAAGAATGCATATTATACTAATGCTCTGTTTATCCTGATTAAAGTCCCATTAAAATCAAGTTGACATGAAAAATGAGATATTACATAAAGCCTGGGGAACAAAAATCAATACTTTATCTTATTACTTCACTTACCAGGAATTCAAAAAGTAAAATGAAGACTACACCACACACCAATGACTTGATAACATTTAAAACTATGCTGCATAAAACCAACTACCCAGAAAGATCAGCTCTATTTTAGAACAGATGTTCTCTCATTCTCTTAATGGCAAGAGAGGTCTTGCTTACTGCTGCAAAGCCAAAGTCACCAGACATGAAACAGGACTGAGTAAAAATGTGCAATAAGCTTTACTAAATTTAATATAATTTTACAAAAATACATATACTCTCTTCTATAATTATCTTTAGTTTACAAATTAATTATATTCTTAATAATGGTAAAGCCTGCAATACTAGACAGCTTTGCAGTAATTAGTCAAAGAGAGGTTCACTATGCCCCAAGGTGGATAAAAATTGATTTCATCTTTTTAAAACTGATTTTGTTTTTAGAATTTCAATTAATTTTTTTTTTAAATAAAGCTATGTAAAATTAAATTTGAAATTATGATAACCTATTTTAAAGCTTAATCTAATAAATTACTTAAATTAAATAAATATTCAAGCAGAACATATATGCTGTTCAAGTTTTAAAAAGAGAAACCACTGAGTTTGTAAAAGTCACTGGCTAAGCACCTGGAATCAATTTGTTGAAGTGCTAAACCAGCTTTTGATAGCAGTAGCCCTCTTCTGCAGGTGCAGAGAGAATATTTTAATTTCAGTTTATTCAACTAGTGTTCAGTGATTAGTTCTTCAGTCAAAGTTGAGAAACAAATTGGGAGCTGGAAAAATAGCATTAAAGCTGGGTTTCCTCTTCAAATCTGAGTAGAAATGTGGTGAGAGGAGAATTACCAGTTCAAAAATTGTGACTGACATGCTGACCAGAAACAATTACCGTATATACTCATTCATAAGCTGAATATTTTTGATGCATCTTTTTTTTTTTTTAACCAAAGAGTAGGCTTATACACCAAAATTTGATTATTTTAAACTCTATGGAATCATTGAACTGAATATCTAATACATTGTCATTTTGTTTACCTGGAGCATCTGCAGGCATGGAGCCCCTCAGCTCCCTGTGGCTGTGCCTGCGGATGCTCCAAGTAAACAAAACGTCCCAACCCGCCAGCGGCTTACCCTGACAGGCCAGGAGCCAAAGTTTTCCAACCCCTGAAATACAGGGTCAGCGTATGAAAGAGTCATACAGTTTTTGCTGTTTTTACCTATCCATTTTGGAGGGTCAGTTTATAAACGAACGGGCCAATGAACGAGTATATATGGTAGTTCAATTCACTAAAATATTACTGTCTTTCTTTAAATGAATTAGCTATTTTTAAATGCAAAACATGATAAACTTAATTTTCTTCCCTTATGTATCCTGCACATTTAATACAAGTTTATTTAACTAATGAAAAACAATTTTAAAATGCTGTTTTTGTGCATTTTTCATTGACTTCCAAGTTTTATCCAAATGCCGCTTGAACCAAAGCAGGAGTAAAAAATGAATCTAGTAAATAAAAAGTGTCATTCTCCACTTTCTAACATAATAAAAATATGTAAAAATTAATCTGAATAAATGTATGTTACGCTACATAACTTCTTAAATAAATATGTATAAACAGTGTATCCTCTTGGCTAGCAAAAACTACCACCAAATTATAGCAGCTAATGAGAATCAATTAATTATCTAAATCAAGGTTTTCTGCTTGGTGATTTAAATCTACTTTGATTTAAATGAATCCATTCCTGATATATCTATGACTACAACAATGTAAAAAAATTCAAGATGCATAGAATGTGTAATGATGTATTTTTTTTATTCTTCACTGAAAATGTATTGATTTATCGATTTCTATTCTTGCTAGCACAAAGAATGCTAGAAACTGTATGCATGAAGAATCCCTGCCCCAAGGAGCATACAATTTTACAACCTTCTGACTAAATTTTAAGCTTTTGCAGAGTTTTAATATTTATTGCTCAATGACAAACCATGAAAACACTTTCATCATGACCAATGTATATACATTTGTTAGTTCTGTCAGTGATTTACATAAAAACATCATAAAAATGCCAAGCAGATAAATTAAATATTCGCTAAACACTTTTTACACATGCTTTAAAGTGATGAAAAGGGTCTCCTCTGAATTCAGTGTATTCTGAAGGATTCCTTTGGATTTGACAGACTCCAAACCAGGGGCAGAAGGGGGAAAAGAGGGAAGACCTATAACCCCACAAAGGAAATACTGGAGGGATGGATCTATTTCTGTACCTCCAGTGTTCTCCATCCCCAGAGAGCAGGACCCAGCTTTGGTCCAGCACATGAGTGGTGATGGAGTTGGGGAGAAAAACAAGAGCGGGACTTGAAAGAAGGGCTAGTGGAGCCACTGAATATGGCGCATGAGATCAGGCTGGCTGCTGAGAAGCAGGTAGGATTCCCTGGCCCAGATCAGTCCTGCCTTCCAGCCTCCCCAGGAGACAGGACAGCATCTGGGTGGTGGTGGGGGACATCAATGCACCAGCCACGTGAGGGACGGGGGGAGAGGAGGAGGAAGGGGTGTATGTGGAGCACAGAGGTCAGTGGGCAAGGAAGTGCCATAGGAATGGCAGTAGGAACTACCAGGATACGCCTTCTGAGTCTGGAGCTGACTGTTTCCCACAGTCACAGTAGCTCCCCTTGCTTTCCCCTCCACCCACCCCATTCACAGTGAGCTTTTACCCTCACCACCACTCTAAAAAGCTCTTTAGATCTTAAATTTGCTGATAAACTAAAATTATCCCGAGTTTAATAAAAGAAAAAAAATGGCTTCTATGTGAAGTTTGTATATGGGAGACAGCTTTTCCTATATTTTATAATGGGTCCACTTCAGTTCCTTTTCCATTTTGGGTGCCCAATTTGAGCTAACCTAAGGGTCCTTATTTTCAGAGAGTAGATGCTCAATACTTATTGAAGATTAGGCCCCTTTAAGGTGTGTTAAGTTGGGCAGCTAAAAATCATTGGTCACTTTTGAAAGTCTTGGCAATACACAACATTTTATTTGAACAGACACACTTGTATGTTATGCTGCTCTGTCTCTTGTTATGTGAGACAGCATATTATAGATGAGTTTTTCATTTTTTTACTGGATAGCTTTTATAAAGCTGCAGAAAGTACAGACATATGAAACCTGTGTATTAAGGAATTTTAAAAATATTAAACAACTCAGTGAAGATTCAGTGAATTTCCCCTTCCCACATGGAATACTAAAAGGAAAAAAAAAACAACTATCTACGAAATACACACCTGAGAGTTTTGAAACAATGTGAACTAAACATGTATCACATCCGTATCTTTTTTATTTTGTAAACAAGAAGCTAATGGGTATTCAGCACATGACTAATATACTTGATATGAAATTATTAATTTCCCATTTAGTGTTTAGTGTAAAAGATGTAGTTAAATTATTAATTTCACATTCCTGTATTTTATGCCTCCCAAATAGAACTGATTGTTCAGTAAGAAGAGAATAGAAACCACTTCTCAAATAATTGATTTTAAGAGAGTCAGAACACTCACCTATGTAGACCCTCCTGCTGTATCTCTGCATCAACAGGAGCACAAACACATGCAGTGGAATAAGGTTGATGATGAAAACATAACCACCCCATGCAGAGACCTATGGGAAATTAAACTGTAAATTAGGTAATTTAAATATAACTTCAGAAAGAGCTGTAAATTATCAGATTCTATTTACGTACTACTTATTAACACAGTAGTATCATTACATTCATAATTTTTTTTCTTTATTCCAATATAGGCTTTATATGAGACTTTTTAGATGACAACTGGTGTGGGGTGGAGGGAGAACATGTGCATGATTGAAGATCATAACAACTATAAAGGTGAAGTTTTGTGAATGCTGGTGGCAAAGCTCTCTCAATCAGCTTGTGCCTCTAAAATTTGCTGTCTAAGGAAAGATAGTTAAAAGCCCAAATATGTCCACTTAAAAAAGAACTCAAGATGTACCTCTTTGCCCAGTCTTTCTCAACTCATTAAATCCTGGATTCCTAGTGGAGCGGTAAAGCCACAGGCTGCAGGAGAGCACACCCAATTAAGACTGTCTCAATGCAAAACTTGGTATTTAAAACACAGTCATCACTATGGAAAGACATCTAAAGCCATAGTGATGGGTATCAAATAAATGCTAATAATAAATACAAATAATAATAATGGAGCTTGAGAGCAAGAATTAGAAAAGTTACTTTTAAAAGACAATTCTGTGGGTCACATTAACAGTGAGCTAGTCATTACATAAACTTTAATTTAGATAAATATTGCCAGTCAGTTTGCAAATACATGCATAACTTTTCAGTCAATGCAGTAGCTATTCCTCTTTTCAAATGAGCTACTTCTTTGATTTTTGCAATGCAGAATGAAGTTTACTACCCTAAAATTGCAATTTTTACCATTTAATTCTCAGCTAATAGTTTAAGGAACACTGATTTCATTAGAAAGATAATATTACGTTGGAGGATACATTTATGTCCAGTCCTGAAGACTGATCTGGGGAAAAAACGCATATAAGGAACTTGATTAAAACCTCAGCAGCAACTAAAGGTCTCATTAATTCTTCCACAAATGGAACAGCTATATTGCAAAGAATCACCAGAAGAGATAATGCAAGTACTTTCCCTGAAAATGAAGGAACTTTATTCTTACTATTAATCTTAAACCCTGGCCAAATTTTAGCACTTAATTAGTTTACTCTGTCCCTTAAAACAAAGGAAAAATATGCAATATACCCTCTAGTTCAACTCAGGCATTGTGACATTCATGGGTAGATATAGCCAGGGTTTCTGATACTTTGATGTGATTAGGAGTGTTTTGCTTTGCACCCAGTCCTCCCTCACCATGTGTGTCTGACACAAAGACACTACTCAACAAATAAAGTGGCAGAAACTCATGATAAATCTCAGAATCTCATCATGAATCTCAGAATCTCCCTCATGATTTCCAGCAGAAAAAATACATTACCACTTCTTTTGTTGTTTGACTAAATTTTGCAAATAGTCATTTTTAAAAGGATCTCCCATCAGAATATGTGGGTGTAGTAGAAAGGCTATACTATACTAGCATAACAAACCCAGGCCCAATTTGTAAATGATTGTATATCAAAACAGAAATATGTAACACATCCTTATGTATGGTTTCACAACCACTCTACCATAATATGAAATAAATGCGCTTTCGAGGACAATGAAATGTAAAAGAAAAGGCTTACTGCCAGTATTTAGGGGTGTGTGTGTGTGTGTGTGTGTGTGGCGGGGGGGGGGGGGTGTTAAAAGGTGTTCAGGCTGCACGCTATACTCCTGGGGGAATTCTGTGCCACTGCACAATTTTGCAGAAATTAACATTGTGCATGCAGAATTACCTTTCCTCCACAGAAATGGGCTGCAGTACTGCTGGCTGCCACTAAAGGCCACTGGACCCAACAGAGCCCAGCTCAACATAGAAGACACTGCTGGGGGGAGACAGGGAGCTAGAGGGTGCCTGGCAACTGAGGGAAGGAGAGGGAGGCACTTAGAAAATTCCATACAAGCCTGGGACCAAGCATCAGGCTGTTTCTCCCTCTGGATCCCTGGGCTCTGCAGGGGGAGGGGGACGGGTAATCTGGCTGGGGGAGCCATAGCTGGGCTCGGGAGGTATGGGGGTGTGGCTTATCTGGGCAAGGGGGGCCCCTGTGGATGGCCTCTGGGGGGCAGAGGGGGTGCAGGTATCTGGGCCGGGGGGCCCCGTGGCTGGGCTCGGGGGTGAGGAGGGATTATGGGTGTCTGGCCCCTGACAGGCTTGGGGTGGGGGGCAGAGAAACGGGAACTGGGTTGTCATAGGGGTTTCTTTAACTCTCTACTCCTGGGGGAATTTTTGTGTATGTCTGTATTGTTACAGACATAGTTGCTGACAGGTATTTTGAAATAAATTACCAAAATAATTGAAACTGGTGTGATTATGTAGGGTTATTTTGACAAATAAAGGTTGCAGAATTTTAAAATATTGTGCGCAGAATTTTTAGGCACAGAATGCCCCCAGGAGTGACCCTAGATACTGTATTCACACACAAATCCCAATCACAGTCCTATTGCTATTTTAGTATTCTTTAGTTTAAAATGTAAGCTCCTCTGGACAGAGATCCTTTTGTATAAGCTTGAGCTGCTATGTACATCTCTAGCGCTACATAAATAATTTTTCCAATCGACATTTTCCCCCCTCCAGCAGGCTCCCATTACCACCCTATTCTACCTGGAGGAATTTATCCATCATCCTCCAAGAAATCCTTCCCACCACAAAATCTTGTCCCACTTGAGTCAACCCATTTCGTAAAAAGGTCAGTCTTTCATACAAAAGAACTCAATCAGTTTGGAGCTATCCTCATTTCTGATGCTATCCTTTTTGCTGGCAGACTTCCTTCTGATTCCGCCCACATCTTGCAGAAATTCCCATCTTCACAGATTCATAGATTTTAAGGCCAAAAAGGACCATTATGATCATCTCATCAGAGCTCTTGCATAACACAGCTTCTTGAATTTCACCCAGTAATTCCTGCACTGAATCAACAACTTTTAGTTCAACTAAAGCATTTCTTTTAAATAGACATGCAGTCTTAATTTAAAGACTTCAAGCGATGGAAGATCACATCCCTTGGTAAGTATCAGAGGGGTAGCCCTGTTAGTCTGGATCTGTAAAAAGCAACAGAGTATCCTGTGGCACCTTTAAGACTAACAGATGTATTGGAACATAAGCTTTTGTGGGTGAATGCCCACTTCGTCAGACGCATGGGAAAGCTGGTAAACTGTGCTAGGCTAATGGTTAATTATTCTCACTGAAAAAAAATGTGTACCTTATTTCCAACTTTAATTTTTTCTAGCTTCAACTTCCAGCCATTAGATCCTGTTATACGCTTTTGTTTGCTACATCAATTAACCTTCTAGTATACTGTTACCTTCTCCCAGTGTACAAACTTCCAGGTGGTGATCATATCACTTCTTAAACTTCTCTTCGATAAACTAGATACACTTAGCCCCACTTTTACTGCGGCCATCCACTCAAGATCCATCAATTCACTCCGAATGAGATCAGATCATCTCTACTCATTTTGAGCCCCTCCCCCCCCCCAACACCATCACCAAAGGAATCTGTCTGTTTCATTTAAATATTCCTGGCCTATTCATACAAGGGAAAATTTATTTCCCAGAGAACACACATCTTTACAAAAGGTTCTGAGCAGAAATGTAAACATCTGCCCTCTTCTTTGACTTAATTAGGCCAACAGATGCAGCTGTACGTTAGTTTAAAAAATACAAAACCAAAACTTGTTTCCATTCAACTGGATTGAACAGAAACAGCTTAGGTTACATACAGATAAAAGGCTTACCATATAGAAGTAAGATAGACAGCAGCATATTGTCCAAAAGACTGACCCAGTTTTCACAGACTTCACCTTTAAAAAAAAATAAAAAAAAAATCAAGTATTCAAGAATTACAAGTTACAATATTAGACAAAGCAATTAAAAATAGCATTACAAAATTCTGTCACCCAAACCAAAAAATGTGCCCTTTTATGAAAAGTATGGGGTAAAACAAAAAGACTCCCACAATCAGTTTGTATTTTAGGAATTTAACTGCCCACCTTCAAAATTCATGGATGTAGTTCAGAAAGACATCTTCCATAAAATAAAGCAACAGTGCAACCTGCATAAGGCCAATTAACCATAATAGCCTATATCCAACTTTTCATTCAAATTGGTGCTAGGACATGACACACTAGTTCAGTGGTTCTCATCCTATTTACCATTGTGGCCCACAAATGCAGCTCTCGGTGTGTTATGTGGGCTGCATCCACACAATATATATACTGCCTATATAGCCCTGAGGATGTCACATAGGCCTCAGGTATGTGCTGACTGGGCTGCAAGCAGTCTGTGGGCTACAGGTTGAGAACCACTGCACTAAGTACTTCAACCTCTGAGGCAGAATAGTAGCTGCAGCATCTTTGTGCTACTTGAAGATTGGTGTAAACATGGAGCATATGGCCACTCCTCTGGATGATGACCATCACAACTCTCACCACCGCTGCTCTATCAGACCTTGTATCATATTATTAGGATAAGTGCTGTTCTATTCTGAAAAATAACTTTGAAAACCCACTTAAGGCTAGTGGGAATATGTAGGTATCAGTGAAGGCATAAGCTGAAGACAATAGGGTTCCACAGGTGTTGAGAGTATGATCTGACTTACAGATGATGTGCTAGATGTAAAGATTTTGACTGTGACAGTCCATGACAATTTGTTGGGCTGACAAAATATTTCTTAATATAATATAATATAATATTTTGAATCTATGGTAACAACCACTGATCGATTCTCTTTTCGGGGTTGATGGGAAGGCTCTTTATCCTTTATAGTACAGTAAACCTTAGTTGTGGATTACTACTGCTTTACCAGTCCAGTAGTCTTTATTATTTACTTTGATAAATTACTACATATTTTTCTGTGCTTCCAAATTTAAGATTGTCAACATTGTGTAGATTTTCGTTTTGATGAATTATTACACTGCTGGGTGTTGGGTAAAGCTGGATATTTTGACAGCAGATAAGGAATACCTGGGGTTTCGGCTCATGAAATTGCAAAAGATGGGTTTGTGTTTTGGTACTACATCTCCTCTTTCCCTCTCCCTTGTGAGTAAGAGTAGAGATTGACTAAGTTTGGGGGGAGATGAGTGAACTTTTTGTTCCTTACCCCAGCAATGGTTGGGAGCAAGTAGGTCCTCACTACAACCTGCCACAATATTTACTACTTCAACAATAACAAAAAGAAGTCAGCCCACGGTTTGTACTAAGATCACCAGCAATGACTTATGGCTTGTCTATATGGGGAAATTTCCCAACATAGTCAGAACAGAATAATTATTCCACTACAGTTATGCAGGTATAAGTCCTTGTGTGGACACTATTCCAGAATAAAAATAATTACTTTTCTTCAAAAGAAAAAGTAATTATTCTGACTGGGTTAAGTATAGCAGAATAAGCAGCAAAGAGTCCTGTGGCACCTTATAGACGAACAGACGTATTGGAGCATGAGCTTTCGTGGGTGAATACCCACTTCATTGGATGCATGCATAGCAGAAGAATTATTCCAGTAAATTTTACCATGTAGATAAGTCCTTACTGTTGACATTTAAATTGTAATTAGACTTCAAAACTAACAGAATCGATTCACATCTCACAGAACTACTTTTCTGGCTGTCTGCAGACTCAAAAATTGGGGATAATTTCCTTTAAATTTCTCTCTCTCTTGTGCTCTCTTGCTCTCTCTTTTTTTTTTTTTTTTTTTGGTTAACAGTACTGTTTAGCAATTTTTCATGAGGGGGATGCCTGAACAAGTGATTGGACAGGAAACAGTTCTAGGGCAATAGATTCTGTGATATTCTGTATCTTGAGATTGTGTGTTCTCATTTCTATACTATAACAAAATGTACACTATATTGTTGAATTAAACTGCACACTGAGTTGTAGTTTAGTTGATGGATATACAACTCTCAAAGTGTCCCTCCAACATACAATAAAACCCTGCTCTCCTATTTTGTTCTGTTTATTCTGTACTACATAAAAACTTTCATTTACAGAATAGCAATTGTGAATTGTGTGAATCACAATAACCATTGACTCTATTTTCATGCCCCAAAGCAGTGTGGCTAAATTAACTCACTAAGTTATCCGCTGAACCACCCTGCAATACAACACAATGCTATGCTTTATAAAATATAATGATTCTGTTTAGCTCTGGTTTAATTGCATATGAGACAAGAACAATATTTGCGCTGTATCAAAAGCACATGGCTATTAATGTGGACCCTGTTTGTCTGGCTCTGCCCCTCATTGTCTAATTTGTGTTCAGTTGTATTTGCTATGCAGAACTTCTCAGATTACTTACAATAGCCCAGAAAAAAACAGTAGCTTAATCCTGCCCCTGCTCTTTTTGTCATGTAATGATACAGGAATGTGTTCAAGCCATGCTAGCAAGCAGACTGTTTGAAAAATGCTAGCCTAACTCTATTTTCATCACTTCACACATAGCCACAGAATCAAATACAAGAAAACCACTGTTTGAGCTGAAAATGTAAACCCCTTATTGTTAGAGAACATCCCTTGAAAAATAGCATGACAGGCTGATTGGACAAACTGAGGAGCAACAGTGTGGCAGATGTTCATATGTTACTTTTGGGTGCCTGTCCAATCTTTCTCTAAACCTATTCTAGAAGGCAATGAGAATTATAGAAGGAAGAAAAAAATTCTAAGGATCCAAAATTGGATCCTAAGGCAAAGGCCAGGAGTAAGGTCAGGAGAACAGAAAAAAAATAGTGAATCTGAGCAATTACTTACCCACAAATAGTACGTGAACTGCAGTGCAAAAATGGCTATGCCTTCATTGTCAAAGGATCCTGCTACTGATCGAGATATGTAACCTGGAACTATAGCAATAAAACAGGCAGCTAAAAGCCCTGCTCCTTGGTTCCACAGTTCTCTGGTGAGCAGAAAAGTAGAAATAGATGTAAGGCCGCTAAAAACTGGTGCTAGGAATACACATACATCTCTTATGTGGACTGTGACGTTTAGCATATTTAAAATCCAATGTATAAGGCCTGCTGTCACCATCAACCCAGGGTAGACCTAGAAGAAAAGAGAAAGAAAATCAAATTATAATATTTCAGGATTGCAGAAAGGGTTGATTGTAAATCTATTTGCATACAACAAAAGTTACTTATTTCTTGGTTGATGCCAGTCACACGCAGAGAAAAACAGAATTACTCTAACACTGCTTTCAATATATCTGATACAACAACTTAAGGCAATTTGCCACACTTTAAATTATATTAAATGATTGTTGACAACATGTGCAAGAAACCATTTCTTCCAAATAAATGATGAAGCAACACATACAGATTCAAATTGTATCTACCCTGGAAGTTGTTATAAGGAAGATGATCTTGTAGGTCAGGCACAAGACCAAGAGACATACGTTCTATTTCTAGTAAAGCTAGTCAGAAAATTTCAAGCCATCTGAAAGTGATGCAAAATTGAAACATTTCCCAGAAACTTTATGTACCCTTTTTTAAATTTTTGTAATTTTTCAAACAGTTCTAAATTCCTAGTTCTATCACAGGCTTCCTATGTGACTTCTGCCAAATTGTTTAATCTTGCAGTGCTTCCACTTCCCACACCTGTAAAGTGGGAGATATTTGCAAAATTCTGAAATGTAGGCTATGATTAAGTCACTGCCTGTAAACAAACAACCCATCCACCCACCCTCAGATGGATACTATTTTATATATTTAAGTGCAAAGTATTTTAAACAGTAGGAAACTTTGCCTATGAAATATTTTTAAAGAAACTGAACAGAATTAAGATGACCTCCATGGAAGTGTAGCACAGATTTACATGAGTCTGTTGAATCTAATATCAACTATACGTGATTTCAGATAATGATAAAACATTGTAAGTAATAGTTTTACTCTACAATATTAGGAGTTCAATGAAACAATGGTGGCTATACACTAGACTAGAACATTAAAAAACTTCAAATGCCTTAACTGCTTTGCAAAAACAATATAAGTAATGACAGGTTTCAGCGTATAAGTAATACATTTCTGCTGAATTAAACTTTAACATGGGTAATTCCCCTAAATATCTCCAAAACTTAGTTTCAGAGGTGAAACTCTGAAGTTGAACAAAAAACACTAAATATGTTAAGAGACCTTCTGAAATACGCCAGGAATTAAAGATGAAATTATATTTTTAATCCATTTTAACAAGGATTTCAAAAAGTTATATACAGCTGGTTTATTAAAATATTTTGTTTAAAAATCAAATAACTAATTTATTGCATAACACTCTGTAAACCCACTTAAATGGTATCTATTCTCTTATTACTGAAGAAAAAGTGCTTCTACGGGTTTTCAACACATTTGCCTGTCATTAGAACTCTTTACACCTTTCTGATCTCAGTCTTCCTTAAATCAATGACATTTCATTGTACCACAATTTGATGTCATTTAATTTTTTCTTCTATCCTTGCTGTTTAGCACTTTGCATCCACATTAATTTTCTCATTTATTTTTTATATTCCTTAGAAAATCTTTACATTTCCCCCATTATTTTTAATCTAAAAGAAAAGTTTTTGCCTAGTGCAGACCAATATCATTTTCTACAGACTCAAACATCCACTTAAAAAAATATAATAGATCTAAACCTTGGCCATAAACATGAAAAAGCCAAGCATTACTCTTGGCTTCAATTGAAAAATGCATGGTCATCTATTACATCAAAGAGGTAGGTCTGTAATGATACATGCTACAACAAGACAACAGGATTGTGAACGAGTCATAATAGTCTCCATTACTGTTACTGAAAGTTGACATATAAGCATATACTACTCAGGTTTGGCTACTGATTGACAGTAAATTGTCTGTACTAGAGGTTAAAAGCTGACATTGTATTAGTAGTAACTGAAATTCTTATTGTAGGTATTACGGCAATTAAAAGCACATTACATTTAGTTTCTCCTTTAACCCGGGTAGTAATTTTACTTGTAGTTATCCTGAATTTTTTTAATTCACCAAGAAGTGATCATTCTCATACTTACAGTTCCACCTACTATTCTTCCCAGTGGATACCATGCTCTTTCATCAAACCAATTTAAAAATTCATAAAACCCATGGGATGCAAGGTGATGTGTTGATCTATAGTTAAACCTAAAAAAGAAAAGAGAAATTTAGAATACTAACTTCAATTATTCCATAGCAACAGCAGCTAATCTCGCCTCTTTCCATAACCTAGGAAACAGTTATTATAAATCAATATTTGGGTCAAGTGTCAAGACCCACATGTGTAAAAGAAATAAATACAGCATTCAATTTTGGACCTAAATACAGTTTGGAATCAAGTGGCCCAAAGTTAAATTTTTCTCATTTATCCACTATAACATTGCTTGCAGATTTAAAACTGGCGTTTACACACCATGCAGAATGTGCCTCCCCCCACTTTTAAAAGCTTATGTTAAAATGTGTCAGACATTCTCTCATTTTCAACTTTACTCTAATCTCTGCACCATGTAAGTAATCAAATCTTTAAATGTAATGAATCAACAGATTATCCATTATAGCCAGACCATTTAGGATACTGGAAAAATTGGCTTCAGATCATGGCAGAATTTATTTGTCAATCCTTCATTCTTAAATTAAGTATATTGCTAGCATTTACTCTACTGCCAACTTTCAAATTATAGGATCAAGATGAAGTAATATGGCAAGATAGAGAAAAGCGGTACCAACAGCACTCTGCGTATAAACAGTATGCAATGTTACAGTCCGTTGGCCTGGACGTTATTCCCCATTTTAATATAAAAGAAAATTCTAAAAATAAGTTTCTTGCATATATTTTCTGTAACCAGAGACCCAATGACCTTAAAAGTATAAGAAAAAGGAGCCCTCCCTTACACAAGTGTCTACCTATTCAGTTTAATATTTCACACCACATATACCCCAGAGTCAATAGAATGAGACTAGCATTTTACCCACACAGTGCAAGAGCACTCAAGATCCTGCATACCTGAAAACAATTTTAGCGTCTGAAAGACATCTAAACATATGTCATCATCAGTGATGTTTAATCAACAAGACAAAGGAGCACAAGAAACTGAAATTCAGTTACAGAGGTCAGCAGATTGCAGGTTCACATTTACTGAGCCAACCATCAGTCAAGTGAGGTTGTAAGCAGATTTTTTTAATATAATATTTTCAACAGACACTCCTATGGGATAAATAAGATACTGTATTGGATAAGCCCACAGATAAGATACTGTGTACTATAAGAAGAAACCAACTATGTTCATATAAGAAAATTCATAAACATCAATCTTTCTGACCTAGAAAGATACAATCATATAAAGCGACGAGCCTTTAATTTCTAATAAGCTTCAAACTATTCCCATTTGACTAGATTGCTAAAAATATTAATTCTTCAGTTCTGAATTCTCAATATTAATATGATCTGTAAAACACCATACCTGTAAAATTAGTCTCTTATCTAAGCACAGCAAAGGTTTATCATTAATTTGATTAGTGTCAATAGTATGCCCAGCATTGCACATGACGAAAAGGAAGACATGGTCCCAACCTCAAGAAGCTCACAATCTAAACTGCTGACATAAAATGCACAGGACAACCCAGTGGCTGGTGGTGTTCTAGAGCATGTCTTTTTTTCCCAATGAGTTGCTGATAACATATTTACTGACATAGTTTAGTTTAGAAATCCTTTAACAAAGCCTCAATTGGATGCTAAAAAAAGACAGCTAATATTTATTGTGCCACACTTCCAAGACTGCTTAAGTGGATAAAATAGGAAAAAAACATTAACCTCCTCCTTGTGCTGCAAACTACTGTTAAATATGCACAACTGTCTTCAGTGGAAAGTGAACTTTAACATCTGTACTTCCTGCTTTGGGAGCATAATCTTAAATCTTTAATGATCACTGTCAACTGCCAATGAACACTAGTGAAGAAATTCCTTTTTATTTATAACATTAGGATGGAAGAATTTAATTTTCCGCTTCTCCCTAATATACTTCTGACAGATATAAAATAAACTAACTCCAACTTTCCAAAATGGACTGTGATTCCTGCCATAAAATAAAAACTTACAAAAATACAGATTTCAAGATTTCATAGTTGAAATGAACAGCAATATTACATTAATTTTGTACCTTGACAAGATGTACAGTAAGTGTTGGGAGTGGCCATGCTGAAAATGATGCAGGACATTATAAATACAGTATGTAGATCAGAAAACCAGAATATGAATACTACAGTTCTTCTAAACTGCAATATTTAGTATTCCTATACTGTAACAATGACTATTCACAGAATTTAAGAACTTCGGGGAGATACATACACTAATGGGAGTTGTGGGAAAATCAGGCCATTTAAAAGGCTACAAATGGATTTAATAGGTTAACTACAGGCATCTCACTTTCTATTTTTTTACCCAAGGCATTACTTTTCCCCAAGAACCTCACAAATGAAAACCATCCAAGATTTGTGCATTCAAAAACTTTCTGGTTAAAGCTCATAAGTTACACTATACATACTGTACATCAGGGGTCTCAAACTCAAATGACCACGAGGGCCACATGAGCATTAGTTCAGTGGCCCGAGGGCCGCACCACTGACACCCTCCCCTCCACTGCCCCTGGCCCTGCCCCCACTCAACCCCTTCCATGAGGCCCCGCCCTCCTCCCACCCCTTCCCTGCCTCCATTCCAACCCCTTTCCTGAAGTCCGCACCCCAACTCCGCCCCCAGAGGGTGCATGAGGGGTGTGGTGGAGGTTCAGGGCAGGGAGTTGAGGTGCTGCAGGGAGCTGAGGTGCAGGCATGGGGCTCAGGGTGCAGAAGGGGTGTGGGATGCAGCAGGGGGCTCAGGGCAGGGGATTGGGGTGCAGCAGGGGGCTCAGGGCAGGGGGTTGGGGTACAGCAGTGGGTTAAGGTTCAGGCAGGGGGCTCAGGGCAGGGAGTTTGGGTGCAGCAGGGGGTTGGGGTTCAGGCAGGGGGCTCAGGGAAGGGGATTGGGGTGCAGCAGGGGGGTGGGATGCAGCAGGAGGCTCAGGTCAGGGAGTTGGGGGGCAGGGTGCAGGAGGGGTTTGGGCTCTGGGGTGGCAGCGGCACACACCGGGGCCAGGGCAGGCTGCCGGCCCCGGCCCTGCTCTGCTCCGGGACCTAGCTAGAACCATGTCCCTGCAGCCCCTGGGGGAGGGGGACGCAGGGCTCTGCACACTGCTTGCCGCGCCTCCAGGTACCTCCCCCAGAGCTCCCATTGGCCGCGGTTCCCCGTTCCCAGCCAATGGGAGCTGCGGGGGGGAGGGGGCAGTGCCTAGAAGCCAGGGCAACACACGGATGGAGCTCTCCGCTTCTCCTTCCTCCCCCGTGCCGCAGGGATGCGATATCAGCTGCTTCAGGGAGTGGCACGAGGCTCGAGGAGGGCAATCCCATGGGTGTAGTTTGCCCCCCCTCTCCTGGAGGTAGGCCGGGAAGGGGGGGAGGGATGGGCCGCTTGGCGGGCCACAAGAAATAGCCCCATGGGCCGCGTGTTTGAGACCCCTGCTATACATCATGAACTAATGATGGCATTATCAAATAGTCTAATTTTATTTCAAACAAAAAATGGTTAGTTACCTTACAGTAACTGTGGTTCTTTGAAATATTTTGTCCATACAGATCCCATGCTAAGCGTGCATGAGCCCCAGGCACAGGAGATCAGATTCTTTTGGTCGGTAAAGACTGTTGAGGTTGAGCACATGAGCTGAATGTACTTGAGCCCCTCTGATGACAGCATAGAAGGCAGAATGGCTGCAACAGACACTCAGTTTCTTCACCAATACAGAAGCCCCTAGGCCAGTGGTTTTCAACCCATGGGCTGCTTGCAGCCCAATCAAGCACACAGCTGAAGTCCATGTGACATCCTCAGGGCCATACAGGTAGTATATACATTGTCTGGATGCGGCCCACATAACACAGAGAGCTGCATATACAGCCCACAATGGTAAACAGGTTGAGAACCACTGCCCAAGGCCAAAAGACTCCATACAAGTGAGTGAGTGAGTGAGTGTGTGTGTGTGGTGGGGCGGCATCATGGGATCACGTCTTCTCAATGAACTGAGACAGCTCTTTAGTTATTATGTCAGTAGTGCTGTACATCATGTAGTGGTGCTGCTTGTAAGGATTTTTTCTTTCAGTATTTGTCTATATAGGTCCCATTCTAGGAGACAGGCAAGAAGCGTTCTCTCTGGTGAGTGCCAGCAAATGGTGAATTAGTGCAAGGTGCAAATGCTGAATCAGTTCTAGAGGCTGACACTTGAGAATGATGAGCTTAAAACGTATGTATGGAGGTCCAAGTAGCAGCCTTACAGATTTCAAGTAGAAGAGATGACTTTTGAAATGGCTGAAAAGACTGCCTGAATTCCAATAAAATGTGCTTTGATATGAGATGGTGGGGGGGGGTCAACTTATTCAGTTCATAACAAAATTCTAATGCAGTCTGATACCCCTTTTGAGAGTCTGTTGAAAAAACCCACCCTCTGGATTTATTACAAAAGGTACAAAAGGTGTGATCTGTGGAACAGTTTTGTCCTACTGAGGTAATACAGATAGCTCTTAGTATGTCCATATGTGGAGTTTAGTCTCTGCCAGGGACTAGTAAGGTCTTGGAAAGAACTAACTGAATCAAATTATTTAAATAGAAGTCTAAGCCCACTTTAGGCAGAAGTTTAGGATGAAAATGAAGAATAAACTATCCTTCTAGGAAGTGGCATAGGTGGTCCTACCATGAATGCCTGACTTTCGCTCACTCTGAACAGAAGTAATAGCCACCAACAATGCAATCTTAATAGAAAATGGCACACAACAGGAGCACATCCAAACTGTGAGATGTAGACTCTGGATCCGGGTGTCAAATCAGACCTTCATCCTGTGACATGATGTCCAGAATGACAAGCAGCTTGAATTGTGGTTGAAAGATTTAGGTGTATCAAAACTGCAGTGTCTACAATAGGGCTATTAACATAACTTGCAGCCCTGTCATGTCAATTTCCTAAGGACTCTGGGGATTAAAAGGCTTGGAGGGAAAATGCATAGATTTGATTCTTGTTCCACTGAATCAGAAATGAATCTGAGATGGAGCCTGGACTCATTCCTCCTGTGGAGCAAAACGTGAGATTTGTTGCTTAGACTGGTCATGAATATTTCTATAGTGGGAGAGCCCCACTTCTGAAAAATTCTCTGAAAGACAAAATCCTTGGAGGATGATTCATGAAGAGATTAGCATTTTCTGCTGATCTGATCTGCTAAACTGCTTTGGACCTCAGGTAAGTGCAGAGCTTCTTCAGTCATGTTTTAACACACTCAACTTTTGTAGCGAAGACAAAAGAGAAAAGAAGAGAAAAAAACACCAGTCTTGTTGATTTTAACTGCTACTATTCAGAATCTAGTGGACAGCAGTGAAATTGGCTGCAAGGTCAATACTCTGCTGCCATTCGGGAAAGCTCTGAGCAGCAGAGACAGGCACTGATGCTATTCATGGGGGAAGAGGACTCAAAATGAAATCTGAGAGAACAGTGGAGAAACACAATCAACCCACCCTTCGTCAAAGAAAGGGGTAAAATGGTAGGAGACCATCATTGCATTGGAAGCTACAAACTTTGGAGGAGTGGTGAACAGAAAAAGAATACTCCTTTTCCCTTACAGCAGCAAGAGGACCGGATTAGGCTGTAAATTTACCAGATATCTACTAGACAGAGGATGAAACAGGGATAAAAATCAATGATTAAAAAAAAAATCAACATCATCATCAACATACAGGATTCTGAAGACTAGCCACCTTCAAGATCACCATCATTGTCTACAGTTTCAGAGTTATCTGCCAATGATAGTGTTTCAGTCACATCATGTATGTCACATAGCCACAGTATATCACCTGTAACAAAAAGGAAAAAAAAAATCTCCATCATCCAGAAACAACCATAGATAAGTTTGTGATAAGAACCAGCAGATTACAAAAAGAGGTAACTCTCCTTTCCGTTTCATTGAGAACCCACACTTCATTAACATGGTTCAGTCATTAAGACCAGGATACAGTCCACTCAAAAGAGCAGATGTCGCAGGCAAATTGCTGGATAAAGTGTATGAAAGAGAAATTGAGCAGTGTGCAAAAGGTCTAGATGGTGAAATTGTTAACCTGAGTCTTGATGGGTGGAGCAATGTCCACAATCATCCTGTATATGTGCTTGTGTGACAACAGAAGAAGGAAATGTCTTCCTTACAGAAACAATTGATACATCAGGAAATGCACACACATCAGAATACTTACAAGAAGTAGCAGTAAAAGCTATAACAAACTGTGGGGAAAAAAAATCAAATGTCTAGTACGCAGCTTGGTCACAGACAATGCTGCAAATGTATCCAAGATGAGAAGAAATTATTTAGAAGAGAGTGAAGACAGTCCCAAGCTAATAACCTACAGATGCAGTGCTCATTTGATGCATCTCCTAGCCAAAGACTTCACTGTTGCAGAAATAAAGGCTAATGTTGTTGAAATTGTAAAATACTTCCGTAACAACCACTTTGCAGCAGCTGCTCTGAAAAAAGTGGGAGGAACCAAGCTAACTCTCCCACAAAACGTGCGATGGAACTCAGTAGTGGACTGTTTTGAGCACTATATCAAGAACTGGTCTAATCTGATGACAGTTTGTTAACAAAATCGTGGAAAAATAGATGGCACTGTCACAGCCAAAGTTCTCAACAGTTGGCTTAAGAGAAATGTTGAACACGTGCTGAATACCCTGAAGCCTATTTCTGTAGCCTTGAACAAAAAGCAAGGAAATAGCTGTTTTATTGCTGATGCTGTTGAAATTTGGAAGGAACTGAGTGAGATCTTAAAAAGAGAGATATGCAATGAGAGGGTTAAATTACAAGCATTAAAAAAAATGAATGGGACAAGCACTATCTTCAGCTCATTTTCTTGCAAATATTCTCAATACTCGGTACCAGGGTCAAACCTTAACTTCTGAAGAGGAGTTGGCTATGACATGGACATCCAGCAATCATCCCTCCATAATGCCAACTATAATAAACTTCAGAGCTAAGGGTGAATCATTCAAAAAAATATATGTTTGCTGATGATGTTTTAAAGAAAGCCACACCAAGTGAATTTAAACACTTGGATTCAGAGACCACTGAAGTGATAATCTCACTTTTAACAGCAGTAGCTCCTTCTGCCGGTGTAGAAAGAATATTTTCTTCCCACTTTGGACTAATTCATTCCAAATTGAGAAATCATTTCCTCAAAAAGCAGGAAAGCTTGTTTTTCTTTTCCAGATTATGAACAAACAGGAAAACGAAGGTGAAGACGACTGAGTTAGCTGCAGAAGCCAATATTTTAAGATTCTCAGGTTGACCTGGCTGACATAGTCGATTTAATTTTTTTTAAAAAATATTTTATTTAACTATTTTAGTTAAAAACAATTTTCACAAAAACAAACCTGATTTTAAAAAACTTGAATGTTTAACTAAATTCAAAAATTCATATGTTTGTTTTGTTAAAATATTATATGTTTGCTGTTGAAGAAAAAATCCAGAATACATAATGTTGTTGTTTTAGTTAAATAAAACAATGTAAATGTCTGTCTGGTGATGTTCTCCTCCTAATACAGCATGGCAAGAAAATCCTCCAAACATTAATGATTAACCTGCTGAACTGGAGATCATTCACCTCTCAATGATTTCATAAATATCTGCTTCAATTACCTTTGGTAAATGAAATAACCAAACAATAATTCATTTTCTGATATAGTTGTAAAACTAATCTGAAAAGTTTTCAAAATAAAATCACTTTAAAAATGTATAGTGTGTACTTTCTAAAAATGAAACCTCCATCTAGCTCTGAGTTGTGAAGAATATGTATTAAGGTTATAACAACCAACAAGAATGCACTTTTACGTAGAAATCCATGATTAAATGGAGTTTTCCTGACTAGCGATTTAAATCAAATCCACCCTGGGATGAAAGATGGCGTTTTTGAGAAGGGCCCGGGGACAGCACCCCTCCCCATTCTCTACAGATGAAAGCAATGGAAATGTTAACTTCACACTTAGGTATTACCCCAACAGTGACAGACTCATTTTAGTATACTTACTAAATACTAGAGTTAAATTCCTAACAAATCTATAGGCTGTATGTGCAAGTGAGTGGGTAAATTAGGGAAAAAATCTCTGAGAGAGACAGACACACAGAGATAGACAACGGGAAAAGAAAAAAATAGGAGAGAGAGAATACAATGTGAGGAGAGAGAAGGAAGAGGAGGAAGAAGAGAAGAAAAACACAAGACACACCACAGAAAAAAACATACCATGTTCAGTTATACCAGGGGCGGCTAATCTGAGCCTGAGAAGGAGCCAGAATTTACCAATGTACATTGCCAAAGAACCACAATAATACATCAGCAGCCCCACATCAGCCTCCCCCTGCCCCGCCCCCAGCGCCTTCCACCCACTGGCAGCCCCGCCGATCAGCATCTCCCCATCAGCTGCTTTGTGGCACGTAAGAGGCTCGGGGGGAGGAGGGAGGGAGAGGAGTGAGGGCACTGCAGGCTCAGGGGATGGGGCGGAAAGGAGTGGAGTCGGGGCAGGGCCTGTGGCTGAGCCAGGGCCCAACACTTTGGAAAGTTGGCATCTGTAGCTCCAGCCTATACAAGGAGCCGCATATTAACTTCTGAAGAGCCACATGTGGCTCCGGAGCCACAGGTTGGCCACCCCTGAATTATACAAAAGAAAAAGTAGAGTGAAGCCAGGAAGGGAAATAAGGTCTAAAATATAAGTAGTGTGTTTGGTTATTTGCTCCATTGTGTCATGTACTGTTGAGAATGTTTAGTTGTAAAATTGTACATTTAACTTGTATTTTTAATTCATTAAAAGAAACAATCAATTTGTAAGCACCTAAAAAAAAGTAAGGTAATAAGTAACAGTCAACATGCATTTGCCAAGAACAAATTATGTCAACTCAATCTAATATCCTTCTTTGACAGCGTAACAAGCCTTGTGGATAAGGGGGAAGCAAGAGACGTGATAGATCTTGACTTTAGTAAGGTTTTTGATACTGTCTCACAAGACCTTCCCATAAACAAGCTAGGTAAATATAGCCCAGATGAACCTACTATAAGGTGGACGCACAACTGGTTGGAAAAGCATACTCAGAGAGTAGTTATCAAATATTCAGTCTAGCTGGAGGGTATACTGAGTGGGGTCTGCAGGGACCTGTGATGGGTCTGGGTCTATTCAATCTCTTCATAGAAGATTTGGATAATGGCACAGAGGGCTCTCTTATAAAGTTTGCAGATGATACCAAACGGGAGTACTATGTCCAGTGCCGGACTCCACACTTCAGGAAACATGTGGACAAATTGGAGAAAGTCCAGGGCAAAGCAGCAAAAATGATTAAAAGTCTAGAAAACATGACCTATACGGACAAATTGGGGAAAAAATGGGTTTGTGTAGTCCGGAGAAGAGAAGACTGAGGGGGGACAGGATAACAGTCTTCAAGTACATAAAAGGTTGTTATAAAGAGGAGACTGGTAAACTATTCTCCTTAACCAATGAGGACAGGACAAGTAATGAGCTTAAACTGCAGAAAGAAAGCCTTAGATTAGACATTAGGAAAAATGTCCTGACTGTCAGGGTAGTTAAGCACTGGAACAAATTATGTAGGGAGATTGTGAAATCTCCATCATTGGTGCTTTTTAAGAACAGGTTAGACAAATACCTGTCAGGGATGGTCTAGATACTTAGTCCGATCTCAGTACAGTGGACTGGACTAGATGACCTATCAAGGACCGTCTAGTCCTACATTTCTATGATTTTCTCCTTGAAACTGCAGAGGGGTCTGACCTTGGGGAAGTGGAGCTATACAGGTTTTTACACTTGCCAGTAAGCTTCAATTTGTGGGTGAACATGTAAATTTTTTAAGCCTATGTGAAGGTGTTAGGGATACTTTACAGCCACATAGCCCCTGTTCTTGACATATTCAGTCTCCAATTTCAGACTCTTGAGGGGGATTGGAAGGGTAATCTGAACCATGATTAGCAAGTCTCTTGTATATTCCATTTTACTACATTATTTCTCTCAGAAATAAACTAGTACCCTTGAGTAGTTTAAGGTAAGCCTAATAACTTTAGCTCCCACAAGTGGTAAATTGGACAGGTGTGTTAGAACCCTTCCAAAACGCTGTCCTTGGCCAGCCAAATACAAACTCCAACTTCTGTGTGAACGTGCAGATGTACACATGTTTAAGCCGGAATGACTAAACGAAGCTGTCGTAACTTTCATCCCTCCCTCTCCCCTAATGTTTGTTTCTCTTATTTGTAGTATCACATCTAAAATTAGATTTTAAGCTCTTCAAGGCAGGGACCATGCCCTTCTACTAGCATTGTAAAGTACACAGCACATTTTTGGTCACTATAAAAGTGAACAAATAACAAAAATAAATAAAACTGTAGCGTAGATAGAACCTAACAATGACCACATAACTGGATTTTACAGTGATGATGTTAGGCCCTTTCTACACAACTTTTAACCATACAGTAATAGGGCTACGGGACTACCATGTTGTAACTATGTAGCCTGATGCAATTTTAGATGTAATATAGATGGGCTATAAATTTAAAGTTACTAGTTTGAAACATATTTTAAATATCAAAAAGTGCAGCAAAATATTAAAGTGAAGAAGCAGAGCAGCTGTACAAGCAATCATAGTAATTGGATTTTTGTAGTAACATGCATTTTGATTGGTTTATAAGATGAGAATTTTTAAATTTAGCAACCTGATTAACATTTCCATTAATATATTGGAAAATATCAATATTCATTTTCTCTTGGCTAGCTTTCCAATTTTAAGTTTGATTTTATTCAACCCTGAAAGCTGCTCTCCCATGACATGGGGTGACAGTGTAAGATGACTGGTTATCACCACTCACTGTAATCATCTGTTATATCAACGAGCTCTAGAATAACTGTACCACTTCTGTACCAAATTAAGTACTGCTGTATTTATAAGCAGACATCTTTGGCTTTGACAATAAGTACTAAGATTTGTACTTCCTTGAAAAAGCACTGTTTAAAATGAATACTTAAAAAGATATTTTGCTTACTCTCTTAGGCCTGGTCTACACTATGCATTTATACCGAATTTAGCAGAGTTAAACCGATTTAACCCTGCACTCGTCCACACAACGAAGCCCTTTATATCGATATAAAGGGCTCTTAAAACCGATTTCTGTACTCCTCCCCGACGAGGGGAGTAGTGCTGAAATCGGTATTGCCATGTCGGATTAGGGTTAGTGTGGCCGCAATTCAACGGTATTGGCCTCCGGGCGGTATCCCACAGTGCACCATTGTGACCGCTCTGGAAAGCCGTCTGAACTCGGATGCACTGGCCAGGTAGACAGGAAAAGCCCCGTGAACTTTTGAATTTAATTTCCTGTTTGGCCAGCGTGGAGAGCTCACCAGCACAGGTGACCACGCAGAGCTCATCTGCACAGGTAACAATGCAGTCTCCTGAAAATCGAAAAAGAGCTCCAGCATGGACCACACGGGAGGTACTGGATCTGATCGCTGTATGGGGAGAGGATTCCGTGCTAACAGAACTCCGTTCCAAAAGACGAAATGAAAAAACATTTGAAAAAATCTCCAAGGCCATGATGCAGAGATGCCACACCAGAGACTCAGTACAGTGCCGTGTGAAAGTTAAGGAGCTCAGACAAGCCTACCAGAAAACCAAAGAAACAAACAGAAGGTCTGGGGCAGGGCCAAAAACATGCTGCTTCTACACTGAACTGCATGCAATTCTCGGGGGGTCCGCCACCACTACCCCACCCCTGTCCGTGGATTCCGAGGTGGGGGTGGTAATCTCAGCCATGGCTGAGGATTCTGCGGACGGGGAAGATGAGGAGGAGGAAGAGGAGGACGGGCTTGCAGAGAGCACACAGCACTCCGTTCTCCCCAACAGCCAGGAGCTTTTTCTCACCCTGACGGAATTACTCTCCCAGCCCTCCCAAGCCACTATCCCACACAATGAAGCCATGGAAGGGACCTCTGGTGAGTGTACCTTTGTAAATATAAAACATGGTTTAAAAGCAAGCGTTTTTTAATGATTAATTTGCCCTGAGGACTTGGGATGCATTCGCGCCAGTACAGTTACTGGAAAAGTCTGTTAACATGTCTGGGGATGGAGCGGAAATCCTCCAGGGACATCTCCATGAAGGTCTCCTGGAGGTACTCCAAAAGCCTTTGCAGAAGGTTTCTGGGCAGGGCAGCCTTATTCCATCCTCCATGGTAGGACACTTGACCACGCCATGCATGTAGCAAGTAATCTGGTATCATTGCATGACAAAGCCTAGCTGCGTATGGTCCCGGTGTTTGCTGGCATTGAAGCAACATCCGTTCTTTATCTCGCTGTGTTATCCTCAGGAGAGTGATATCGTTCATGGTAACCTGGTTGAAATTCCGGAATTTAATTAAGGGGACAGAGATGGCCATTCCTACTGGGCTGTTTGCCTGTTGCTTAAGAGAAATCCTTCCTTGCAGGTAGCCAAGCAGGGGGAAGGGGGGCGGGTGATTGGCGCTGAGCTTTTTCGCGTTTGGCTAGCAGGGATCTTCCCTGCTACCAGCCACGCGGGGGGGCGGGGGGGGGGAGGGGAGAGGCATTTAGCAATGATCTTCCACGATACCAGCCACGTGGTGGGAGGAGGGGTAAAGCGATCATCCCAGAGAATTGGATGGGGGGGTGGTTTCTGCTGCTGCATGTTAACAGGAAAGAAGCAGCACTGAACGGGCTTTGCTTGCTATTTGGTAAAGGAGGGCGCTGGATATATGAAGGCTGCAGAAGCCGAAAGACAATGGTTTACCATGGCCGCATGCAAGCCGAATTCTGCTGCCCAGACCTGCGTCTGTGAGATCTCTAACACCAGAGCCGCAGGCACTCAATATTAAGATGCAAAATGCGACCTTGTAGTGAAATCACATGTGCTATGTAAGGTGAATAGTGTTGTTCACTGTGAAAGAGTATAAGCATTGTTCTGTAAAATGTATCTTTTTAAATACTTCTCTCCCTTTTTTTCCCCTCCCTCATGCAGCTGCAAATTTTTCAAGCCTCCCTACTCCATCCCGAAGGCTATCTCAGATAAGGCAGTGGAAAAAAAAGATGCAAGACGAAACGTTCTCAGAAATCATGGAAGTGACCCGCAATGAAAGAGCTCATCTGAATGAGTAGAAGGACATGGTATCAAATTACAGGAAATATGCCAGTGAACGTGAGGACAGGAGGGACGCTCGAGATGAGAGGTGGCGGCAGGAAGATCAGAGGTGTAGGCAGGAAGATCAGCGGTGGCGAGATGCAACTCTGGGGCTGCTGCGTGATCAAACTGACATGCTCCGGTGTCTGGTGGAGCTTCAGGAACAGCAGCAGGATCACAGAGTGCCACTGCAGCCCCTGTATAACCACCCTCACCCAGACATGTAAGAACGCGTGGGGGGGAGGCTCCGTGCACCCGCCCACTCCACCCCCATGGACAGCCCAACCAAAAGGCTGTCATTACTTTGAAATTTTTTTAGTGGCCTTTTCCTTCCCTCCTATCCTCCTCCCAAACCACACCCGGGCTACCTTGTCAGTTCTCTCCCTCTCTTTATAATGAATTAATAAAGAATACATGATTTTTAAATGATAGAGACTTTATTTCCTTAAGCAAGCTGTAATCGAAGGGGGAGGGTGGGTTATTTACAGGGAATGAGTCAATCAAGGGGGAGGGGATTCATCAAGGGAAACAAACACAGCAGTCACACCGTACCCTGGCCCATGATGAAACTCATTTTCAAAGCTTCTCTGATGCACACCGCTTCCTGGTGTGCTTTTCTAATCGCCCTGGTGTCTGGCTGCGCGTAATCAGCGGCCAGGTGATTTGCCTCAGCCTCCCACCCCGCCATAAAGGTCTCCCCCATCCTCTCACAGAGATTGTGGAGCACACAGCAAGCAGCAATAACAAAGGGGACATTGGTTTGGCTGAGGTCTGATCGAGTCAGTAATGTGCGCCAGCGCACCTTTAAATGGCCAAATGCACATTCTACCACCATTCTGCACTTGCTCAGCCTGTAGTTGAACTCCTGACTACTGTCCAGGCTGCCTGTGTATGGCTTCATGAGCCATGGCATCAAGGGGTAGGCTGGGTCCCCCAGGATAACTACAGGCATTTCAACATCCCCGACTGTTATTTTCTGGTCTGGGAAGTAATTCCCTTACTGCAGCCGTTTAAACAGAGTAGTGTTCCTGAAGACGCGAGCGTCATGAACCCTTCCTGGCCATCTCACGTGGATGTTGGTGAAACGTCCCTTGTGATCCACTCGCTTCTCAACTGTGAGGGCTGCTCTCATCTTGGTATTCTGGCGTTTCAGGGCAGGGGAAAGCAAGTCACAAAGTTCCATGAAAGTGCCCTTACGCATGCGAAAATTTCGCAGCCACTGGGAATCGTCCCAAACCTGCAAAACTATGCGGTCCCACCTGTCTGTGCTTGTTTCCCGGGCCCAAAATCGGCGTTCAATGGCTAGAACCTGCCCCATTACCAGCAGGATCTCCAAAGTGCAGGGGCCCGCGGTTTGAGAGAATTCTGTGTCCATGTCCTCATCACTCTCGTCACCGCACTGCCGTAGCCACCTCCTCCTCACCTGGTCTTGCAGGTCCTGGTTCAGCAAAGACTGCACAATAATGCGCGAGGTGTTTACAACGTCCATGATTGCTGTCTTGAGCTCAGCAGGGTCCATGCTTGCTGTGCTATGGCATTTGCACAGTTCACCCAGGAAAAAAGGCGCAAAACGGTTGTCTGCTGCTTTCACGGAGGGAGGCTGTACCCAGAACCACCCGCAACAATGTTTTTTGCCCCATTAGGCACTGGGATCCCAACCCAGAATTCCAAGGGGGGGGAGACTGCGGGAACTATGGGATAGCTATGAGATAGCTACCCACAGTGCAACGCTCCGGAAATCGACACCAGCCTCGGTACATGGACGCACACCGCTGAATTAATGTGCTTAGTGTGGCCGTGTGCACTCGACTTTCTACAATCTGTTTTAAAAAACCGGTTTCTGTAAAATCGGTATAATCCCGTAGTGTAGACATACCCTTAGTAAAACATACATAAAAAAACAAACACAGTTGGAGGACAGTAGTGCAACAACTTCAGTTAGAGATTAGCAACGCTAGAGGTAGACAGAATTGATAGTTATAGAATGTATTTGACCTTTCCATTACAACTGATTACAAATAAGGCTTGAAAAATGTACAATACTTTTTCTAGCCAGACAACTAAATATAGCATAAACATAGATAAAATATAGGGTGAGGGAAAGGGAGGCACATTAGCAATAACCAAATAAGAAGTCTAGTTCCCGTCATTAATAGCATGAAATGGATAAGATTCCAGACAATGTCATTAAGGTTCAGAGATGTGAATAGCAGCAGTGAAACCAATCAGAATCTTGTTAATTCCACTCTGCCCCTAAAACCTTTAGCACAGCAGGGGCACTCGGGCTTTATGCCTGCAGACTCAAGAAAATTACCTATCATTTACACAGCTCATAATTACAATCCTTGCAATTGTAAGAGCTAGATTTTTTTTTTTAAAGCAAATTTAGATTTTGCAGAATGGATTGCGTAAGGCGTCTCTTCAGGGCAAGCATAATATTAAGCCCTTGTCATAAAAATGCTCAGTTCCAAATTACTCTAAATGTGACTGGTATTATCTACTTGTATACAAATTGTTCAACGAAACGTTAATGATGAAATTTAATTATGAAGATCCAGATATTACAGATTCTACGAAATGCAAATATAGCTACAATGTACATATGTAACATTCCATCTCAGATAAAAGCTGTTAAATGTATGCTTGTATACATATCTTTAATGTGGTACAGATGTGTTACCACTGAAACCTTACACTCTGAATTTGAATTTGGTATATTTAAAATAGCAACCCTATTACTACAGCAGCATTTTGCATACTGAATTCTTTCCTTTTTTACAAATGATTACAAAACATGGCTTGAAAAATTTACAGTACTTTTTCTAGCCAGGGCATTAAACATAATATAGAAGTAAAGTAGCTACAAAATACAGAGGAAAGAAAAGGGCAGCATACTAATCTCCTGGATCTAGCAAAGGGATAATAGTTTAAAGAACATGCAGAACTACCTTCTTGACGTATTCATTTAGGTTCTGAAGGTCCAGAATTGGCCTGAGACCTCCTATTGTTTGGGGTATTAGGAAGCATTGGGAGTAGAACCTGCTGCCCCAATACTGAGGGGGCACTTCTATGGCTCCCAAAGAACATAGAATCTGCACTTATTTCAGAACTGATTTGTGAGATGGGTCCTTGGGAAGAGGGTGGGGACAGGAAGGGAAAACAGGAACTGGAGGATCTATCCCAATTCCACCATTCCATCATCTTTAGCACCCACTTGCGGGAGGTAACGGTCTGCCATTTACTTAGGAAATGTGACAACTTCCTCCCACAAGGAGGGATAGAGATAGAAAGTCTAAGATCTGCTATAGTCCATATGCCATACTCAACAGGAATCAGATGGGCTGTTTAGAGGTGTGGGAACATGTGGATGAGGAGGTAGCAGAGATGGGAGGGGGAGGTCTCCTTCTCTGCTGCTTGTACTTCCACTGGTATTGATCCAGCTGTCTAGGAAAAACAGATACCTGTCTCTGATGTGACCCTCGCTCAAGCATTTCAGGCAAGAATTTGCACCACTCAAAGTAAAGTTTGAAGCCTAAGGACCTAGATGTGGGTTCCACCAGCACTAGGTGCACCAAGTACCACTAACAAAAAAAACACACTGACTGCACATTCAAAGAGGAAAAAATGACAGCACACCGTGACCACCAATGGTAAGACGGAACTGAAGGGGAGTGAACATCTCCACCCTTTATACCCTTGATTTGGAGTAACAAGGAGCTGGTGTGGTTACCCTCTGGGTCCTGCTAGGGAAAACCTTCCGAGATCAATGCACAGGATGCACACACCCCTAGTGCAATGGACATCTGCAATCACTTGAAGAACAATGGAAGCACACTTGAAATAGAGTGTTTTAATTTTCCTCAGTTCATCCAAGAGCAGCTTTCACAGTGGGAGCTGCAGCTATGGTGACAGCAGCAGCACAACCAGGGCCAAAAACAATGGCAGAGTAAATCCAGGAGATAGCCTCTGTATAAACCCAGTTTTCAGGGAGCTAGGCTGGTGGGTCTGAAACTGCCACCCAGACAGTGTCTCATTCTGAAACAACCAAGAGGTTCAGGTCTCCGCCTGCCGGGAACGCCAATGGGTTCTGTAACATTATTAATGAAGCTAATATTCTGTTTTCCTTGGTTTAGCTGAGCCCTCTTCAGATTACTTTCCTCCCTGCCCCACATTATATTTGGGCACCTTGCTCTCCCCCCACTCTGTTAGTGTTTGCTGAAGTTTATGATACAAAAGATTCCATATGACTATCAGTGACTAACTTGTATTTCTATTTATGCTTCATTTTCACAAGTACTTGAGACACCTAAACGTAGAAGTGTAGCAGAGCAACTGATACTGTACTGAGATGGAAAGAGTAGAAATAAATATTTGATCAAAAATAAAGAGAAAAAGAAGGTAATTCATATTCAACTAGGCATCACATTTCCATACAATCTCCATCTATCTGGATCTTCAGCCTTAACAGGTTTAAGAACGTGATTGCCTAGTTACTTAGGGTACGTCTATACTTCCCGTTGGATTGCCGCCGTGAGGATGGCCAGGTAAGTTGAACTAAGATACTTCGACTTCAGCTATACGAATAGCGTAGCTGAAGTTGCATATCTTAGTTCGAAACCCCCCACTAGCGTAGCCCAGGCCTAAGTCATACTTCTTGCTGGAATCTTATTCTCCAGAGTATGCAGTCCAGGCTTTCACCTTTTTCCTAGATGAAGTACACAAACATTATTATCTATAAAGCTTATGATTTAGGTCTTGTATATGTTATACTCTCTTTCTCATGTTTTAATTCTGCAGTTGAGATCACCTGGGAAACAATCTTAAATTCTCTAGCTGTGTATGGTTGGTGTAAGAGGGCAGCACATTCTCAAAAGTCCTTAACTCTGGAATGATCCATACTGCTAGGCATTTTTTTCTTTACTGGGTTGGGTGATCAGATTTGAAATTGATTAGAGGATGGGTGAGAGGGGCTTGCGCTGGGGACTAAGTCTCTTGTGTTACCACTGAGTCAACTTGTACTTTGTATTGTACATGTGCATGAGCATTAGATAGGAACATTTAAAAAAAAACAAATATCGCTACATATCTGCCTGTTGAGAGTCAAGACAGCTTAGCCTAAATTCCCTAAAAACAAAAGGCACAAAATGGATAGGATTATTCTATTATAATCATACAAGCATCTTCCAACACACATACAAACCACTTTCAGAACTACTTTCTGTATAATTTCTGGTCATAAGAAGAGGATATACATCTATATATCCACATTTTTACAATTTTAAAAATATATTTATGACTTTCTAAGCCATTAAAATTCAAACTAGCTTTTACCATTCAATCCACTGAAAACCTGACTTTACATTATGAATTGAAAAAAATGAACAGTAAAGCACAAATGAGAGGACACGTAACCTATAACTTCACTCTTTACATATGGGACTATAACTTTCGAAAACTGAAACCTAATAAACCTCTGAAATCAATGCATTTCTGTCTTTTTGGTTTTTTTTAAAGTGTAAGGAGAAACGAAGCAAAGAATAAAAGATTAAGGGGAAAGCTTCTGTCACATTTCTAAATATTTCTTATCTTGATTCTGATTTTCTTTTTAATTACTAATGCTATTGGAAATCTGATAAAGGATTTTTTTTGTAAGTCTTTGGATTTTCATCTAAAAAATTATTGCTTTGAGGAAAAGTATCAGTCTTTCTTGAGCTATAAACATTATGTTACTGCAGTCTTTCCAAGAGAGGAGTTCTGACAGTTATTAGTCACTGATTCAAAGATTAGTTTTGCCTCTAACATATAAAGTCATTCTGATTCCAGGCCCGAAGGCCACCAATCTGCTAGAAATTTCTTATTGCCAGCTGTTACTCAGAAGAGTCCTCACAGACCTACAATTTTTTTAAAAGATGGTGACACCTATTTAAAATATTTTTAATATAACCTTTTTATAAACACACTGGGAACACTTAGGTACTACCATCAAAATGACTAAGTGCACCACTTTCAACTAAAATACATTTTGCAGTTGTAGAAAAGGATGGAAGGCATAGTCTAAGTGATAGTAACATTTGACATGGGAAATTTATTCATTTGTGAAAAAGTTTGTTGAATTCCCTCCTCAACTCCAACACTGCTGGAATAATCAGTACTCTAACATTATGCCACCAGTGACCAGGAAGTAAGAAGGCAAATAACAGAACATATAAAATCTGATTCCACCTACCATAGGGTTTCTGCTTTTGAATTATCTTTAAGAAGAAAGAGGGTAGAAAGGGAGAGCTGCAGAATGGAAGAAGGAGGAACTCAGATCAGCTCTTCACCTTGTTAGTAAATTTACCTTGTTAATTGTCTCCCCTTTTCTTCAGTCCTGCAGGACATATCAGAATAGCTAGCAGAGATGGTAACCTTATTTACTTGGTACTAAGTCATATTAGCGGCCCTGCACTGGAGGAGGCCAATATTTAAATTTGTGGGACAAGAGTGAGTAAGGGAAATCCAGAGATTTGATTAAAAAAATTCCTCTTTCAAAATAACTAACATTTTCTATTGTTCTCAATGGGACTGAGGCCACAGACTGAAAACAGAGGTTTTCTGTCTCTTACTCCTGCGGGAATTCTGCGCCGAAACACTAAAAATTCTGCGCACAATATTTTAAAATTCTGCATATCTTATTTATCAAAGGAACACAATATAATCACACCGATTTCAATTATTTTGGTAATTTATTTCAAAATACCTGTCAGCAAGCATGTCTGTAACAATATAGACCAATAGAAAGATTCAGGTTTTGGGGGGGGTTTTTTGGACAAATATTCCTTACTAGGCATATTAATACAGAACTGTGAGTAATGATTCATTTAAACTACAATACAGAAATGTATTTCCTGCTTTCCTCAGAAGTGGTGCAAAGGCTTGGGGGAGCCAGGGATAATGGAGGAGCTGAGTGTCTGGCCCCCCCAGCTGGCCGGGGGGGGTGGAGAGGAGAGTGTCTGCCCCCCCTCCCCCAACTGGCAGGGGTGTGTGTGAAAGGGGCAGAGACACAGGAACTGGGTTGTCATAGGGGTTTCTTTAACTCTCTACTCCTGGGGGAAATTTTGTGTGTCTCTGTATTGTTACAGACATACTTGCTGACAGGTATTCTGAAATAAATTACCAAAATAATTGAAACTGGCATTATTATGTAGTGTTATTTTGACAAATAACATTTGCAGAATTTTTAAATGTGTGCAGAATTTTTTATTTTTTTTGGCGCAGAATGCCCCTAGGAGTAATAAAAGGCAGTAGGGTCATAATACCTGAAGACATGCATTCTGAAATGCTAACCCACACCCAGTCAATCCATATTGGTGCTGACGTGTGTCTACATGAGGCCCGAGGGCATCCTGCATCGGCCAAAAGTGAGCAGTGAGGACATAAACTTTGTAAACGAGTACAATATTTGCAATGAGTTTCTAGCCAATCAACAAAAGGAAACAACTCATGATGCATGAAATACCTGATCAACCAGGAAGCAAGCTAGGCATGGACTTTTACATTTTATTTTCTATTCTAAATGGGATGGTTAATTTCTTACTCCAATTATTGGGAAACATTTCTTGCACAAAACAGCTGCCTGTGTCACTGAATCTGTAAACCTCAGTTTGCCCAACATGGAATTCCAGAGATTATTACAGAAAATGGACCTCCATTTGCATTTCAGGAAGAAGCAGTTACTTACCTTTTGCAATATGAAACTGCAATCCACATGTAGAATAAAGTTTCCAGCCAAATAAGTCTAGCTTCTTGTCTTTATTTTGGGGGGTTGAGGCCTGGTGCCCGTCTTTCTTTTTCACTGGCTGCTGCCACTACAAGGGAGCCTAGAGGAGGATGGTTATATAGGTGTTTGAACCCCTACTGGGGGACATAGTAACATTTCTCCTCTCCTTTTGAAGTCAGAGGGCTTGGCTACACTTACAAATTTGCAGCGCTGCAGCAGGGTGTGAAAACACACCCTCTGCAGCGCTGCAAATTGCGGCGCTACAAAGCGCCAGTGTAGTCAAAGCCCCAGCGCTGGGAGCCGTGCTCCCAGCGCTGTCCGTTATTCCCCACAGGGAGGTGGAGTACGGACAGCGCTGGGAGAGTTTTCTCCCAGCGCTGGCGCTTTGACTACACTTAGCGCTTCAAAGCGCTGCCGCGGCAGCGCTTTGAAATGCAAGTGTAGCCAAAGCCAGAGACAGGGAAGCTGGGGTCTGCCAAAGGACCTTGGTAGGCTCTACAATAGCCTCTTTTGTCAGTTTAACTATTCTAGCTGGTGTCACAGAGGTCAGAGTGTCCACCAACTCATGGGATTTTTCCTGGACCTCCTCGGGGGGAGGGGGGATATTTAGGGCCATAGCCATCCTTCTCAACAACTTAAAATCTTAAGTCTTAAAATCATCTGAAGGTGGAGAAATAGGCTCCGCTACAACTGCCTCAATCAGGGACGAGGAAGAGGATGCTAATGGCATCAAGGGCTAGTCCAGTTCTTGCTTCTCATGCAGCTGTTCACAAGAAGGATCCTGACTTGGCTTGGTACTGCGCTCAGCACCGACACTATGGTTTTTATGGAGATGAAGTTCCTGGCAGCCAGTAGCTGCAGCCAGCTGAGGTTGCCGTGGGGATGCTCTGGATTGGGAGAGGAAGCCCCCTGGATTCCAAAAGGGTCACTGGTATGGCACTGATCCTCAACTATGCAAAGCCCAAGGATCCATCCTATAAAGTTTGTGCTGGTACTGAGGCAAAAACCGGGGGAAGGTAACATATCCCTTCCTGATGGGACTGGCTAGGTTGGGACACATAGGATCCCACTTCAGAGTCTGAGGAAGAAGCAGCTTCTTCTTGAGACCAAGGCAGTGCCATATCAGTCAGTACCAGTGAAGAAGATTCAGACTCCGAAGAAAGGAGAGCCAGGGAAATCAATTGTGGTTTTTCCCTAGATGATACCAGCCTAACTGGTATCCTGATGGCCACATCCGTGGAGCTGTTCGGTGTACAGGTGAAGGCAGTAGAGGTAGTACCATGGATCCCAGTGACAGTTGAGTCTCTTGAACTGATGATGACAATGAAGGCAGAATTTGGACTAGATACTTATTACTGGTGATAAGGCCCAATCCAGAAGGGATGCTACTTAACTTTAAGAACACCAAGACCGAGTTTTATTGGCTGGTACTTACAAAAAACCTATCCTTTATCAGATTTCTGCCAACCTTCTGCTTGTAGGAGTTACATATCACAAACACCATCCAATTTTTAAAAAATATTCAATTTCTTTATCCTCACAAAATAACTTTCATTAGATGAAATGCTGAACTGAGCCAATTCACAAGGTTTTATCTATTAAAGAATACATCTCATGAGCTATATTGCAGACCCATTTTTTTTAAATGTTTCATTAGCAACCTTTCAACTAAAGACAAGTGACAAGTAATTAAAGCAAGTTAAACACAGATTCCTGTTTCTGAACTATGGTAACTGAACACTTAATGGTGTGCAGTACATAAATATTCACATACCAGTCCACCTGTAAAAAAAAATAAAATAAAATAAAGTGTTAAAGGAATAATTTTCAAGGAACAACTAAAATATGAACTGGTAAATAATGAACCTCAGCACAATTTGGAGGAGGAAAAAAAAAGTGTATTTATCATTAACTTCAATATTACCACCTCATATTTACACTTTTGGGATGCACCTGCAGACTTCAGAAAATTATCAATGAGCAGTACTTGTCAGATGCCACACGAGAGCCCTTTTAAAACTTAGTCATTCAAGGCCAATGTTATATAATAGGCCTGTGGCCACCAACTGCCTGTACTTTCCTTTGATGGTCAGATTTCAATAGAGCGGAACTCTGAAGAAGAGGGGAAATTGGTTAGGTAGTATGAATAGGCTGAGACAACATCTGAACAAACTACAGTTATTGATAAGTAAATTCTGCTTGAAGGTAGCCTCTGAATGTTCTCATGTTTTGGAAGTTAGCTAGAAATATAACACCTCAGAAAGATGAGCTGAGGAGTTCTAGTTAAATAAAGACCACGAAACAGCTCTGCTTAAGCCACCATTCACTCTGGATACCAATTATCTTTTTGGCCAGTGACAAAAGCTTAATAGCTCTCTTTGCCAGGAGAGACTCAAGAGCATTTCCTGCAGCATCTCCTTTTTTGGAGGTGGGGTGATCCACAGCAAGAGGGCTGTCTGAAAGCCAGTACTGAAGATTTTGTGACAGTCTTGCAGATGACCCCAAGGCGTAGTGGTAACCAAAAATCACTGTTCTCTCTTCTTTGATCACTGCAGTATAAGATGGGGACATCAGGAGGCCTCAGTACATAGTTGCTTGAAGTCAGGTGCCTTCTCCTGGTGCCTGCTGCCTTGGTCTCTTGCACAGAGGCTTTCACCTCATGTGATATGCTGGAGTTCAGTACCACCAACTTCAAACAGCCAAAACCTGGCAGAGTCCTCAGATCCAATGGTGGTGGGGGGCATCCAATGGGAAAGCAGACCCACTTGGTTTAATAGGGGTGGGGGAACCCTGGTGTGGGAAAACCTAACAATAAGGCCCATTACAGGTTTCAGCATTACAAATTTACTCTTCAAAGCACTCTGGGCATGGTCACATTTAGGAGTTTCCTTGTTAGGCTTGAAGGCTATGCCCACATTTTTTTTCAGTGCATGGGTGACGTGTACAGGCACCACTGGCACATCACAGTAAAATGTAAGGCAAAGACAATACGGCCAAGCACCCTATATAAAGTTTTGCTAAACTAATGTGTTTAAAGCTGCTGTGCAGCCCCTCTTTCTCTATCAAAGACATCCTTGAAAAAAACAGCAGAGGGATGTGCACTGACAAGTGCAAGCTGACACAGTCTTCTGATCCCAAGAACAGGGTGCAAGTGCTACTGAGCTGAGACACTGTGAGCATGGAGAACAATACTGTGCTGAAGCACAGAGGCACTGGCATATCATGGAAGTGTTCTAAAAAGGACATCTTAATGTAGACACAGCAAAGGTGTTGGAACAGGGCTAAAGCTGTTGGTATATGGCTTTCCATCAAAATTAATTGACCCTATAGGTCACAGATTCCTCTGAGCAACAGATAGAGCTCAGCCTTCTTTACAAAAAAATAAAAATGAAAACTCATTTTTATTGCTTTCAAATTGGACAACCAACTCAAAACCAAAAGAACACTGTCAGCCACTGAAGAGGTTTAGCTAGAGCAGAAAAGTGAGATGATCACAAAAGTTCTCAAAATAAGACGACCAAAAGTCATCACAAATTAAGATAATACACTGCAGACATTTAATGGAATTTCTTTACTGTCAAACTTAGTTTTTATTCTTTCAGTTGCCACGTGGAAAATTATCACAAGGTAAAATGGATCATGAAACATATGTAGCATCTTTTAAAATATTACTTCAAACATTAGACACAGATAAATTGTGCTAGTCACTTGCATAACTTACAGTAGTCAAAGTACCCTAAGAAGATTAATAAAACTTTTTGAACAGTTCATGAACTACATTAGTTTTGACACTTGTTGTTCCACACTTTAGCAGACCAAATAGCCACCCATTAGCTTCCAATCCTGAGCAGCCCCTCCCCCCAAAAAACCCCCCACAAAAAACAAACAAAACTACAGATACAATTTCTTTTCACCCATTTCACTTTCTGAATGGGGAAAAAAATAGCTATAATATGAAGATAGTCCAATGTTGATAAAAGAATGAAGTACTTTAAAATTCCTTAAATATAAGAGAATTTCTTTCTTTTATAAATATAACTAGACTGTCAAGATGAAACATTCTTTTAAGATATTTTTTCCAAAAGTATTTAAAAATAAATTCCAGTATCCATTGAATTGTACATTGTAATATTATATTTTAGAACAGAACTGACAAAGTTCAAGCCATACAGTAAGACTAAAGAACGAAACCTGAAAGAGTAAAGGTAACTGTAACTGTATCAAGAGAGGTATTATTGACCATTTGTCCTAAATAGTTCAATTCAACACCCTTCAGGTCAGGAAACACAAAATGTTATTTTACCAACTTGTTGGTAAAGATATATAAATGTTCCATCTATTGTGGGGCTTCCCTAGTCAGTCATATGCATTCTTGAAGAAATACGCTTCTCAGCATCTGGTTGTCTCCACTGTCTGCCAATCACTGGGAAGGGAAGATCAGAATTTGAAAAGCCTTCATAAACCCATGCCCACACAAAAACATACTTCTTGCAATGTAAAGCAATACTTATTTACTGTTTATTGTGTACATGCATTAAAAGTATGTAAAGATTGCAAGTCAACCACTCAAAATTAAGAAATCCCAGAATTAAGGTTGCCTGTACAATATAATTACATAATCATCATAATATTTTTTCCACAAGACCCCTTCCCCATTTATCATACAGCTTAAATCAGGTGTTCTCAAACTGGGGGTCAGGACCCCTCAGGGGGTCATGAGGCTATTACATGGGGGGTCACGAGCTGTCAGCCTCCACCCCAAACCCCACTTTGCCTCCAGTATTTATAATGGTGTTAAATATATAAAAAAGTGTTTTTATATTATAAGGGGAGGGGTGTCACACTCAGAGGCTTGCTACATGAAAGGGGTCACCAGTACAAAAGTTTGAGAACCACTGGCTTAGCTGGTGCCCAATGAATGAAACAGGGATATAGTAAATAAGGCTGCTGTTCACATAGCCCCTGCCTCATGTATTACAGAAGGTGGAAGGTATATAGCCAACAAAGCAGAGAATAGCCCTAAGAGAAAGGAGGCATGGGGTGGCATAATTTCTTTTTTTCTTTTTTTTTTTTTAAATAAAAGTGAAAATAAATAAATAAATAAATAAAAGACACGTTAGCATGTACAACAATCCCTGCCTGGGCTGTCAGCTGTGTATGAATCCAGGAGCTTCAACAGTGCAACATAAAACTCTATCACTTGAGCTAAAGGAATAATTCCATTAGCTGACAACAATAGAAAGCTTTATCTTACATGGACATACCACACAGGGGAACATATCTTACAGACTTGATCATAAGCCGGTTTGTTTATAAGCCGACCCCCCCAAGATGGATAAGTAAAAATGGAAAATTTTTATAACCCGTTCATAAGCCGACCCTAAAATTCGGGGGTCAGCAAACTTTGGCCCCCAGGCCATCAGATAAGCGGCTGGTGGTCCGAGATGGTTTGTTTACCTCGAGCGTCCGCAGGCACAGAGGTAAACCTAAGTAAACAAAGTGTCCCGGCGCGCCAACTGCTTACCCTGACGGGCCAGGAGAGCAACTGGTGGGGAATTTGGGGGCGGGGGGAGGAGGGTGAGAAATTAGCAGGGAGGGATAGCTCAGTGGTTTGAGCACTGGCCTGTTAAACCCAGGGTTGTGAGTTCAATCCTTGAGGGGGCCACTTAGGGATCTGGGGCAAAAATTGATCCTGCTAGTGAAGGCAGGGGGCTGGACTTCATGACCTTTCAAGGTCCCTTCCAGCTCTAGGAGATTGGTATATCTCCAATTATTATTATTATTTTATTATAAGCTGGGAATCAGGGAAGTAACCCCTGTGACCAGCCCCCACATGACCTCACCCCTAGCCCGGGACCCCCACACTCTCCCCATCCCATCCCTTCCCACCTTATCTGGGGAGGGCCAGGGGAGGATGTCTCTGACCTGGCTGGAGCTGCTCTGGCAGGCTGGGCAGTGCGGCTGCAGTCTGCTCCGGCGGGCCAGACCGGGCAGTGCGGCCGCATGTTCCAGTGGGTTGGGCCGGGCAGCATGGCCGCAGCATGCTCTGGAGCCCAGACGACACGGCCATAGCCTGCTCTGGGGGGTGGGGCCGAGTGGCATGGCTGCAGCCTGCCAGCCCCGGAGCTGCAGCTGCTTTGGAGAGGCTGGGGGAGAGCAGCGTGGCCAAAAGTGGAGAGACTCTGGCCCCGCCTCTTCCCTTCTGTCTCTGCCGGCTGTGCTGCCTCTCCTTGCTCCCTCTGTTTGGGGGAGGGGCTGTGTTCCACCTCTCCCTCTCTATACCCGTCCATAAGCCGACCTCCATCTCTGGTGCTTCCCTTTTTTACTAAAAAAAATTCAGCGTATGAACAAGTATATACGGTATATCACATGAAGAAGCAACCCCGGTTTTCAGCTAGCATAACCAAACATGTAGATTTGGCAGATTGACTGAGAAGCAATATAGTGGATAGAGATTTGGGTCTCCTATATTAAAGCCCTGGATTCTACTCATACTTCTGCTATGACTGACCTGGAGCAAACACTCAGTTATCCTTTCTGTAAAATGGAGGACTGATACTTTCCTCTGTACCCAGGTATAGTTATGTAGCCTTGCTTAATAATAAGAGCTGTGAAGTGCACAGAATTCTTAATATTAGCCAGAAGAAGAGGGGAGACTAGAATTAATGGTCCTCTGACTCCCTGACTAGCCCACCTTTCCCTGTGCCAAAGGATATTTTAACAGGGAAAAGCAACAGAAGATGAACTAAAAAAGCAAATCTATTTTGTCCGCATCTGTCATAAATAAACAGATCAGGGTTAAAGTCTCTTTTACCTGTAAAGGGTTAACAAGCTCAGTAACCTGAGAAACACCTGACCAGAGGACCAATCAAGGGACAGGATAATTTCAAATCTCTGTGGAGGGAAGCCTTTGTCTGTGTTCTTTGTTGGATTGTTCGTGCTCTCTTTGGATCTAAGAGAGGCCAGTCATGTCTCCAAGTTCTCCTGGAGTAGTTCCTACTAACCAATAGTGAGTATTAATTAAAAAGGCGGATTAGTCTTTTGAGTTGTTTTCTATATCTGCAATTGTGTGTTTGCTATAGAATTTCTTTAATTCTGTACTGCTATTGCTTTGACTGAAAAAGAAGGGAGGGGGGATTCTCTCCAGAGATTGATAAGTTTAGACCCTGGATATTGTTCTATCTTGGTATTACAGAGACAGTTACTTTCTTTTTATTCTTTAATATATCTTTTCTGTTAAGGACTTGGTTGATCTTTCCTTGGGTGAATTCTCAGGGAAAGGGGAGGAGGGAGGCATCCCTCTGTAGTTGGATCCCGGTATCTCTCCTAGGAAAAGGGAGGGGGGAGAGAGGAAGCAGGGCGGAATGGTTTATTTCTCCTAGGTGTAAGAACTCCATGGATTTGGGGCTCTTGGGATCCCCAAGGATTTTGGGGAAGGACTGTGTCCCAATACACGTACATTATTGGGTGGTGGCAGCTTTTACCAGATCTAAACTAGGATTTAAGTTTAGAAGGATCCATGCAGGTCCCCATCTTGTGAACCCAACAGCTCCAAGTGGGGGTGAGACCTATGACAGCATCTGTGTAGTGAAGTTCAGTTCTGTGTGGATGCTTCAGAAAGGTGCAGGAAGCTCAGGGCTTGTCTACACTAACGCACGGGGCCAATCTAAGATACGCAACTTCAGCTACGTGAATAGCGTAGCTGAAGTCAACATACTTAGATCTACCTACTGTGGTGTCTTCACTGCGGTAAGTCGACACCTGATGCTTTCCCGTTGACTCCGCTTGCACTCCTCATTCTGGTGGAGTACCAGAGTCGACGGGAGAGCACTCAGTGGTTGATTTATCGCACCTATACTAGACCCCCGCTGGATCAATCGCTGCCTGCTAATCCGGTGGGTAGAGTAAACAAGTCTTCAGTGATGCTTGGAAGCATGTTCAGTGTGGCTGGAATTTAAGAAAATTCTGCAACAAGCCTTCAGCAGTTCTATATGTAAAATTGTAATTTTTACAAGATTGTAATTTGACCAGATCTGGACATATTTTCATGGGACAGCAAAAAATCTCTCTAAGCCCAAAATTATCCATCCTCCCCAATTTCAAGCTCCTATTCCAAACCCAGTAGACACTAGAGTATCTATCTATATTAAAAATAAAACCAAACGACGACAAAAAATTTTTTTACCAGAAAAGTACCAAGATTGACCAAACCACTTATTTTTCTCACTAGCCTTGTTCTTAGAAACATTTTTGCTTACATTTCCAAAATGAATTCTTCCTGAGTTAGACACTAACCACAGAAGATTTCAGACAATCTGGTTATAGTTTGCCAAAGTCACAAGCAATTGAAGAGAGGGTTACAATGGGAAGCGTTAGGCAATCTCACTAGAGGCGTCACTAGTGCTCATCCTAAAACACACTGTCAATCAACTTTCTATATTACAAATGGAATGTACTACTATGAAAATAAATCAGGTATTTTATTCAACGATTCACACAGTTGTTAATGGATTAGCATCAACTTAGTAGCGTTTGACCAGCTGCAGAGCATTTGTCTAATAGTTTTTCTAATATTTAACAATTAAATTTGCTGAATTCCATTTGACCAGACCTACTTACTGCATTTGGAGATGCTCTCTTTCCTTGCCTGGGTTTATTCCATAATAGATAATGGGCCATCTTTTTCAGGAGTCGTCTCCAGCATCAGTTTCCTCTCTGTCTCCTCCCTTAAATCTTTTAATTCTTTCCCTACATTGTGCTCTCTACCACCAGCCCTATATTTTATCTCTCATTTTTTCCCACTCTCATTCCATGCAAGAGACATTGTCACAGAAGATGCAGAGGTGAAAAGCCAACACAGCTTCTGGAAATGGGAAGGGTGTTTGGAATCTTACTCGGATGGTGTCATTGGACCCTGCTCAAGTGTTCCATTAGGTATCTCAAACTAAAGCCCCCATACATTCCTTGTGTTTTTCCTTACTATACCAGTGTCTCATGAACACGACAATGGAGAAAAAGATCTCTACTACTCCCTCAACCTCCTGGTTCTTGCAAGACAGTTGGCTCCAGTACTCTTTTTTGGGTTGTCCTCCTCCCATGAACAGTTCCCACATTTGCTTCTGCTGCTGAGTTTTTATAAACAGTAGCAGAGAGAAACTGACCCTTGGGGATGTCTACACTACAAGCACTAAAGCTACCTTCCTGTAAAGCAGATACTTGCTACAGCAACAGAAGGGTATTTTTCACCACTGTAATAAATCCACTCTTCAAGAGGTGATACAGTAGTTATATCAATGGAAAAATTCTTCTCTCAATCCACTGGTGTCGATACTGGCACTTTGGTCTGCTTAACTACATCTCTCATAGGGTGAGCATTTTTCACACCTGAGTGACATAGCTAGGTCAATCTAAGTTTTAGGGGTAGACCAGGCCTTAATCCATTTCACATCTGCTTGACTGGTACAGTAATGAAGATAACAATCTTTTAAAACGAAAAGATGTGTAGCCCTGCAAGCAACAATCCAGTAAGTAGCTTCAATCCATAGTAAAAGGTTAAGTAAATGTAGCAAAACTAAGCAAGGCATCTCACTGGGAGCATATAACATCAGTGGTCCAGAATCTGCACTACTTACTTATTGGTCTCTGGGTGGAGTTTAAGGTGTTTGTTATTGCCTATAAAGCATGAAATAGCTTGGGACTAGCTACCTGAAAGATTGCCTCTTATTCTATGCCTTACTGAGACAGCTCGAGTCAACAGGGGTGCCTAAGATGAATCTCCTTCATTTTAAAAAGGAGGAGGCAGCTGGCAGAGCATTTTCAGAGAGGGCTCCAAGACTAGGATTTACTCCCCTTGGTCTGAAATAGTTCAGCTTTGGTGACCATCTTGGCATACTCCAAAAGCATCTGTTTGACAGTTTTTTTAAGAGGGCTGAGTGTATGCTTCCCACAAAAATGAAGACGTGTAAAAACGTTTCTGTGGGTGTGTGGCTGGCTGAGTTCCTGCTGAAATGATTACTTAAATAGAATCATAGACTTTAGATGATTATAATGGTCCCTTTTGACCTTATTCTGATCTCCTGCACAACGCAGGCCGCAGAATCTTACCCACTCCTGTATCAAACCCCTAACCTATGCCTGAGCTATTGAAGTCCTCAAATCATGGTTTAAAGACTTCAAGGTGCAGAGAATCCTCTAGCAAGTAACCCTTGCCCCATGCTGCAGAGGAAGAAACCTCCAGGGCCTCTGCCAATCTGCCCTGGAGGAAAATTCCTTCCCGACCCCAAATATGGTGATCAGCTAAACCCTGAGCATGTGGGCAAGACTCACCAGTCAGACACCAAGGAAAGAATTCTCTGTAGTAACTCAGATCCCACCCCATCTAATATCCCATCACAGGTCATTGGGCATATTTACCACTAATAGTCAAAGGTCAATAATCGCCAAAATTAGGCTATCCTATCATACCATCCCCTCCATTAACTTATCAAGCTTAGTCTTGAAGCCAGATATGCCTTTTTCCCCCACTGCTCCCCTTTGAAGGCTGTTCCAGAACTTTAGTCCTCTGATGGTTAGAAACCTTCATCTAATTTCAAGTCTAAACTTCCTGATGGCCAGTTTATATCCATTTGTTCTTGTGTCCACATTGGTACTGAGCTTAAATCCCTCCCTGGTATTTATCCCGCTGATATATTTATAGAAGGCAACCATATCTCCCCTCAGCCTTCTTTTGGTTAGGCTAAACAAGACAAGCTCTTTGAGTCTCCTTTCATAAGACAGGTTTTCCATTCCTTGGATCATCCTAGTAGCCTTTTCTCTGTACCTGTTCCAGTTTGAATTCATCCTTCTTAAACATGGGAGACCAGAACTGCACACAGTATTCCCGATGAGGTCTCACCCAGGGCTTTGGAGCTGTGCACAAGCTCCGCTCCAGGCAAAAACCTGCAGCTCCACTGCTCCGCACTCCAGGCTCCGCTCCAAAGCCCTGGTCTCACCAGTGCCTTGTATAATGGTACTAACACCTCCTTATCTCTACTGGAAATACCTCGTCTGATGCATCCCAAAATCTCATTAGCTTTTTTCACGGCCATATCACATTGGTAGCTCAGTCATCCTGTGATCAACCAATACTCCAAGGTCCTTCTCCTTCTCTGTTACTTCCAACTGATGCGTCCCCAGCTTATAACAAAAATTCTTGTTATTAATCCCTAAATACATGTCCTTGCACTTTTCACTATTAAATTTCACCCTATTACTATTACTCCAGTTTCCAAGGTGATCCAGATCTTCCTGTATGATATCCCCAGTCCTTCTCTGTCTTGGCAATACCTCCCAGCTTTGTGTCATCTGCAAACTTTATTAGCGCACTCTTTTTGCACCAAGGTCAGTAATAAAAAGATTAAATAAGATTGGTCCCAAAACCGATCCCCGAGGAACTACACTAGTAACCTCCCTCCAGCCTGACAGTTCGCCTTTCAGTATGACCCGTTGTACTCTCCCCTTTAACCAGTTCCTTATCCACCTTTCAATTTTCATATTGATTCCCATCTTTTCCAATTTAGCTAATAATTCCCCATTTGGAACTGTATCAGTCTATATCTGGGAAGTTAAAGTCTCTCATAATCACACAATTCCCATTAGTATTTACTTCATGGCCCCATGCTGCACCCCTCTACTAGCCCGGTCTCTGGCTGTTCAAATTCAGCCTCCAGGCACTGAGCCTCAGAGGTCCAGCCCTGAGTGAAGCTTTCACCCTTCCCTTCACAAGTATTATGGAGCATACAGCACACAGCTATAAGCATAGGAATATGGTCATCAGCCAGGTCCAGCCTCCCATATAAGCAGCGCCAGCGGTCCTTAAACGGCTAAAATCACACTCAACAGTCATTCTGCACTTGCTCAGCCTGTTGTTGAACCGCTCTTTGCTGCTATCAAGGTGCCCCGTGTACGGCTTCATAAGCCGCGGTGTTAAGGAGTAGACAGAATCTCCCAGGATCACAATGGGCATTTTGACTTCCCCTATGGTGATCTTCTGGTCTAGGAAGAAAGTCCCTGCTTGCAGCTTCCTGAACAGGCCAGTGTTCCGAAAGATGCATGTGTCATGCACCTTTCCAGAACAGCCTGCATTAATGTCCATGAAACACCCACAGTAATTCACAAGTGCCTGGAGAACCATAAGAAATACCTCTTCCGATTAATGTACTCGGTCGCTAGGTGGTCTTGTGCCAGAATTGGAATATGCATGCCATCTATCACCCGTCTGCAGTTAGGGAAGCCCATTTATACAAGCCATCCACGTCACACACATTGCCCAGAGTCACGGTCTTTCAGAGCAGGATGCGATTAATGGCCCTGCACACTTCCATCAACCCAACAGTTGACTTTCCGACTCCGAACTGGTTAGCGACCAATCGGTAGCACTCTGGAGTAGCCAGCTTCCACAGTGCAATCGCCACATGCTTCTCCACCAACAAGTTAGCTCTCATTCTCATGTCCTTGAGCCACAGGGCTGGGATGAGCTCATCACACAGTCCCATTAATAGCAGCAAAGAATCCTGTGGCACCTTATAGACTAACAGACGTTTTGCAGCATGAGCTTTCGTGGGTGAATACCCACTTCGTCGGATGCAAGTCCCATTAATGTGGCTTTCCTCATCTGAAAGTTCTGCAGCCACTGCTTGTCATCCCAGATGTGCATCACGAAGTGATCCCACCACAGAGTGCTTGTTTCCCAAGCCCAAAAGCTGCGTTCCACTATGGTCAGCACCTCCGTGAATGCCACAAGCAATCTTGTGTCATCGCTACTATGCATGATGAGATCAATGTCACACTCCTCTTGCCTTTGTAGTTTAAGGAAAAAGTACACTGCCACTTGCGACATGTTAGTGAGCAGCATATTGGTCGACAGTGCAGGATCCATTTCTGCACATCGAAGAGGCAGAGCACGCAGTACACAAACCGTTGAAAGATGGCACCAAATGTAGACGGAAGCACAGGGATTGCTGGGATGCGAAGCAATGCATCACGGGGCATTGGGACAGAACCCCAGGATGCCCTGCGACCCGCCCCTCCTCCTTCTCACAACTCTTAGCAGCAGAAGAGGAAGAGATGCTCTGTGGGATAGCTGCCCAGAGTGCACCACTCCCAATACCAATGCAAGTGCCACAAGTGTGAACATGCTGTTGTGCAGGCAGCTGACAGTGTGAACACACAACAGCGGTTTCCCTTCAGCGCTCTCTGAGCGGCAATGTAACTGACAGCGAATGAACTCTGCCAGTGTAGACATACCCTAGGAAGGAGGCAGGTACTGAGATTTTTACCTGGGCGTGGTTCCTGGACTCTGCTTATGGATTCTTTCTAACCGGACTTTGACTAGTAGGAGTCTTATAAATTTGCAATTCTACTCCTATCTAACTGCTCGAATGGAGAAGCAGCTCTGTCTCCTCCTCCTGTCTCCTTGCACTAAGACAGCTGCAATGTAGATGGGTCTCCTCTACTCCATTTTTCTTCCAGATCTTGCACAGCTTAGGTTTTCTTCCTCACTAAATAGCTCTACTGCCTACTGCTACACTTCTGGCATGTAGCATCATAACACTGATAGGATTCTTGACATTTTCACTGCTGCCCCAAGACTTGCAGAATAACCACTGGGTTTTGTTAACTTTGTTCTACAGATACTTGGCAAAGCTACATGCAGCAGCAGACAGACCGAAGCTGTCTGTTTGTAGTCAGGAAGATGACTGCATCTAACATACTGTTTACAAGTAGAATGTTACCTTTGCTGCCATAAGAACTAGAAATTTAATTTTTGTTTTATCCTTTTTTTTTTTAAAGATATTACATCACCTAACTCACCACAGCACAATTCCCATTCATCTGAGGAGAATGAACCTTGATAAATAAGAATAACAGGAAGAAATTAGGATAAAATTTAGGCCCTATACCAGGAAAAACTTCCTGACTGCGAAAACTATTGCAGTTCGAAACTATTCCAAAGTGTAAATCCCTTTACTTACATTTAGAACAGAAAAGCATAAAAAAACCCATATAGGTGACAATTCCTAAAGTATGCACCAAGTGTAGTAAATCCCTTAATCTCTAATTTACATTAATTTACATTTGCATTTCAATTTCACTTATTTACATTTACACAATAAAACACTCTTATAACGGTCCAATGCTTGAACTAAGTATCCTTTACTTTTGCTTTTTCAGTACTGAATTTGCATTAAAATGATTTAACAACAATGCTTAAGAACAAAGCCTTCTGTATGAGTTCATCATGCTCTTTACTTCTCTGGACACTACCTCTGCCTTCAAATACCATAAATTTTCAAACTAAATAAGAAATGAAAGTTGCACCCAAACTGAATATTCAAGTGTGCAAATTGAAATGTACAATATATATTTTAGTAAAACATTACATTTTTTTCTAGATTTTATAAAATCAACAATAAAATGTATACGCAGTATTTCAAAACATAGAGCATGCCCTTCCCTCAAAATGATCAACCATAAGAAACCTCAGACCTAAAATGCTGGCTTGTTTAAGAAAATCAAATGAATACAGGTCTGTCGCATCTTACGCGCATTTAACATGCGCGATTTCAGCTTTACAAGGTTGGCAAAAACAAAAACAAAAAAAGAGAAAAATAACAATTTAAATACTGTTTCTGTAGTGCTGGCGATTCCGGCCGCCATTCAACTCAATGTAATTTTGACTATACGCGGTTTTCGCTTTACGCGCTAACCGCGGAACGGAACCCCCGCATAAGATGAGACAGACCTGTAATGCAAAAGTATCTTACTTAAGGATCTAAATACGGGGCAGCTTCCTAGAATGGTCTCAACTAACACAAGATAAAATATTTCAATGCCATACTCTCAAAAAAATTTCCCCACGCTCCTGCCGTATTCCTCTTAACCACAAACCTTGCTGCAAGGACTAGAACCGAAATTAGTGCAGCATTTCTTGATCTTTTGCATAACATAGTTCCATTCCCTCCAACACACAAGAACCCAGTTTACATACAAATGAAAACAATCATTAGAAAATAATGATATTTGAGAAACAGTAAGAAACCTTAGGATGAAAAAAAAACTGGGCACTTTGAAATATCTGGCAGTAAATCAGCGTTGCCCATTTTATTGTAATCCCACCAGTCACTTTTATGAAGATTTACTTCCTGAGGGGCATTCCTTACCCTCCTCCCTCACTGGCCCTGGTCAAAAAGGAATCCAATGAAAGAATACTATGAAGTGCTACTACACATCTGGAGACAACAATGTGACAAAAGGACTTCATATGACATTCTAGTTCCTTTTTGGTTCATCTTCATTTAAAAAGCACATACTGATTTCAATTTCTCCAACGTAACTCTGCAGCCCACCTGCCTGCTGTTGCCACAACTTTCCCGATCCCTCCCTTGCCACAAAAACTGTATTTTGTACCAGCACTCCTAGCAGCAGCATGCACAATTCAAGTCCAAGGGGGCAACACAGAAAGGAGAGAGGCAAAGCAATGAGGCTGCTTCATTTTAACACCTTTCTTCCGATCACACCGATTAACTATGCTCCGCAAAGCCCACACACGTTGGCTGCGCATTGCCGCTTTTGTGCCCTACCTTCGGGTCCCGCTCACGCTGCCTCCCAGCCCGACGCCTGCCGGCGCCTCCTCGCTCGGCCCACGGCCCCCTTCGCCTCGCGTGTCCCAACACCTGATGCCCCTTCGCTCCTAGCCCAGCCGCACCACGTCCTCTCGCGGCTCCCGCCCCCCGGCAGCGGGAGGAACGGGCGCAGCTCAACTTGGCGAAGTGGGCGCGCGGCCCCGCGGGCCGGTGCCCGGCCGGGTTGGGCCGTTCACCGGGGGGCAGCGCCCCGCCTGCGGAGCTCGGGACACCGGGGGGGGGGGTTGGGATTTGTACCACGCTACATCTCCACACGTTCATCGCCCAGCCCCCACCCCTGTCCCCCTCCTCCCCAGGGCGGCGGCGGCGGCTCACCAGGGGTCGAACTCGTGGATGATGCTCTCGAAGCGGATGACGGCGAAGAGCCGGGAGCTGAAGCCGGCCAGCCAGGCCAGGAAGAGGATGGTGAAGGAGAGCAGCGACTGCCAGCCCGCCGGCTGCGACAGGCCCCCCGACAGGCCGCCTCCGCCCGCCGGGGGGCCGCCGGCAGCCGCCGCGGAGGAGCCGCCGCCCGTCCCGGGCCGGCTATTCCCCAGCGCCAAGGAGCCGGCGGAGTTGGCGGGTTTGTGCCTGTGGTCGGGGGCCGAGTGCTCCGCCATGTTGTACCCCGGGCTCCTCGCAGTCTCTCCGCCTAGCGCGCGGCCGGGAGGGGCGGGGAAGGAGGGAGGGTCCGCCCGCTCCCTGAGCGCTACGGCGGGGGCTGTGGCTGCCTCACTGGCTTCCCCCCTCGGCCGCCGCCTCGCGGAGCCGGGATCTGCCTCGAGACGCAGCCGTCACCATCCCAGTGCGGCGCGAGGCAGAGAGCGCGACCGGGACAGCGCGCGCGAGCTGGGGGGCAAGGAGGAGCCCCAGGCTGCCGGGGGAGAGGGGGCGGGCGGAGGGGGAAGGAGGAGCCGGCAGGGGGCGGGGTGGGACGCGAGGGAGGCAGAGCGGCTGCGCACGAGTGGCGGGCGGCGGCGCGCGAGGCAGAGAGGTGGCGGACGGGGGAGGGCCGCGCGCGATCCAAGAGGAAACCGTACGGGGAGATGACGTGGGAGACAGTGGGGCGAGGCTGGGGCATGAAACTACCGAGGCCTAAAGCCGCAGGCGAATCAGAAGAGGTGCGACGATAAATGAATGGGAGTCTCTTCCCCCCGCCCATCTGAGAGGGGGCGGAGCTAGCAGAGGGGCGGGGGCACAGAGAGGAGGGAAACGGTGAAGGGGGAGGAGGAACCAATCTCCACCTCAGCCTCTCAGTCAGGCCCCCCCCCGTCAACCTGTCACAGAGCGACAGGTACTTCCACGGGGCAGGGACAGGCCCATGAGCTCAGCCAATCAGAACAGGCGTGGCAGGGGGAGAGGCAGCTTTGCCAACAGTGACCAATGAAAAAGGGACAGTGCGAAGTGGAAGAATGTGATTGGCGGCTGTTTCCACCAATTATATAAGGCGGGGGGGGACCGTGGTTTAACGGTCACGTGAGATAAATGAGGTAGTGGGGGTTAGGAAATGCCGGCTTCCTGCCGGGGGGCTCGTGCTGCGCCGGTGGGGCGGGGACGCGGCGGGACGGGACGGGCTGGCTCAGCTTGTCCCGCTCCGAGGCCCGCAAGGCGGAGCGCTGGGAGTTGTAATCTCATCTGGGCTTCGCTGTGGCCACTTGCCTTGGCCGGCTGTGCTCGCCCTGCCTGGCCTAGGCATCCAGGGCCTGCCCTGGCCCGCTGTAGGGAGCGAGGCTGGGAGTGCTGAGGGCGGGAGTAGGGCGAGGCTCATGCAGCCTGGTGCGCACTAGCGTGGCAGGAGCAGCTGGGAGTTGTTTCCCCATCTGCAGGGCCTGGTCCCAAGAGTGAACGATCTCCTCCCCCCCCCCCCTCCGGCCTATTATACTGACGCTCGGGTAGTCCTGCCTGCCCCTCTCTGGCTGCAGATGGGGAGGGTGAGGCAGAAGCGTTTGTTCAGGCCAGGTCTATCTCCAGTGGGCTGGGGTGCTGAAACAATTTTTATAGTGGAAATGCTGAAAGCCATTGACCCAAACTGCAAATCCTGTCTATAATGGAAATCCCTTCAAGCTAGGGGGTGTGGCAGCATAGCCAGCATCCCTAGTTCCACCACAAATGGCAGCTGGGATATGCCTGATCTTCTCTGGCAGCAGGGTTGGAGAGGGAGGCAACTCAAGGCCTGGTTTTGCCCCTGCTTCTGGAACCTTGTTCTATTGTGTATAGGCTTTCGGACTGCTCTTCAACCTAGTGTTGGGGTGCCTTCCAGCAGTGTAATTAAGCAACCTGATCACACCTCTGTCACATGTTTATCCTCTCCTGAGGGGAGGGGGTGGGGAGAAGAGCAAGTGCATTGTCTCCAGTTGGGTTGGGGGAAAATCTGCCTCCCAAACACTGTAAAGTGTTGCTAGCTGTTGTGACTTGCTAGTCTTGCAATATTTAGTGTCTTTCTTAAAGTCCCATTTCTTGAAGCTGTATAACTGCATGATAACTTAAGCATTCATTTTAAAAAGGTTTATAGCAGAAACAAGTTTGGAGGCAAATTTTAAAAGAAAACTTCTATTTTTAAATGTTCACTAACTTTTTGAGCATGTGGATTGCCAGTCCTGCTGCTAACTATATAACCAGTCCTGCTGCTATGATCCTAATTCAGGAAATGGAAGCAGAGGGAGATCCTCCATTCTTTATATTAAATGTAGTGTGAGAGTACATGCTGCCCAGGAAAATGCATGGTGCTTCTGCACTGTTGAATACTTGTACTGCTAACTCATTATGTGCCCTTCCCTTAGGTTTAGTTTTCCAAAACGGTCACTCAAGGTTTTGGTGCCTCAATTTTAGGCATTCAACTTGAGACACAAGGCCTGATTTTCAGAGGTAATAAGTACTTGTAGCTTCCCTTTCAGTTACAATTTATGCTCAGCACTTCTGAAAATAAGGCCCTAGCTGTTTCAAATTGTGTGTTCAAAATTAGTTCTTGCCTTGTGTGTCTCAGTTCCCCAGCTGTTAAGAGAAGAATAGTTTCCCTTGTAGGTAATTTGAGATCTTTAGCTGAAAGATGTTATATAAGTGGAAGGTAATATTGTTGTCCAGGAGGGACTTGATTACTTTTTCCTCAATATTTGAGTTATTTTACTGTGGTGCTTGGTAGCAGTAAAGAAGCTGAGTAAGTAGCATCCAAATCTTGATACACCTGTCCTCATCAGAACATGAGAATTTATGTAATTTGTATAACATAACAAATCAAATAATTACTACTGTACAAGTACCACAAAAAAGATAATATACAATCAATATTGTAGAGCAATAAAGACCCCCTTCCTACAGGCACAAGAGCCCACCCACATGGATCTTGCTACTCAGCCATAGTTATTTTACTATTTGATATGATGCTTTATGTAGCATAACTAAGTATCAAACCTGTTTGTTAACCTCTTCATATCATATGCACTGCTTGCTCCAGAATAGAGTGATTTTAAAAGCTATTTTAATATTAGTCCTAAATTGGAGGAGTTCCCACTTCAAATAGCCATTAAGTGTCTAAATTTAAAGCTGCGTGTAATTTTTTTTAATTATCACTTGGCCATGCTGTTGCTTCTAAAGTCTATATGGAGTGGGGGATTTTAGATTAAGATCCAGGAAAACTTTGAGAAAACTACAAAATAGTGCTGCCAAATATATTAAAAAGCTATATTTTTTAAAGTATTCATACAATACAAATATGTCTGAGGGAAATGAAATTAAACACATTGAATGCCCCTGTTCCAATGTTCCCTCCCAGATTTTAATAAACTGACCAACTGGCAATTCAAGTGAAATATTTTTTTAATTGGTTCATGAGCAAAGAGTAAATGTGTCTAAAAGTTTGCCAGTATCAATCGTTTTCTGATGTGGACTGATTTTTTTTTCTGAACCAGTCTCATTCCATTCTTCTGGAGAGATGATTTGCTATTAGCAGTTATAATCTAGTCTTTTGGCAGCAACACTTCCTGGCAGTGATGCAGTAGAGATATTGCTTTAAAGGAATGATGGTGGTGTGTATAGGACAGTGGTCACCAACCTGTCAATCCTGGAGCCTCTGCCAGTCAGTTGCGGTCTCCGGGCCGCTAAAAGTCCAGCAGTGTAGTGGAGCTCAGGCAGGCTACCTGCCTGCCATGGCCCCGCATCGCTCCTGGAAGCAGCTGCGGCTCGTGGGAGGGACGAGGCAGCTCCAAACACTGCCCCCTCCCCCAGCACCATCCCCGCAGCTCCCATTGGCTGGGAACTGGGCAACGGGAGCTGCAGGGGTGGAGCTTGCGGGCACAGGCAGCGCACGGAGACCCTCTGCCCCCCACTCCAGGGCCGCAGAGATATGCCAGCAGCCAGCCGCTTCCGGGAGCAGCATGGGGCCACAGCATGCAGGCAGCCTGTCTGAGCCCCCCAGCACCACCGGCCAGGAGCCACCTGTGGTAAGTGCCTCCTGGCCAGAGCCTGCATCTCACACCCCTTCCCACGCCCTAACCCACTGCCTCAGCCCGGAACCCCCTCCTGCACCCAAACTCCCTTCCAGACCCCTCTCCTCTACCCCAATCCCCTGCACCTGCCCAGAGCCACCTCCTGCACCCAAACTCCCTCCCAGAGCTTGCACCCCTCACTCCTTCACCCTAACCCCCTGCCCCAGGCTCAGCCCAAAGCCCCCTCCCACATTGTGGACCTCTCAGCCCCAGCCAAGAGCCTGCACCCTACCCCAGCCCTGTGAAAGTGAGTGAGTGGGGGGAGAGTGAGTGATGGGGGGGGGGATGGAGTGAGTGGGGGGAGGCTCAGGGAAGAGGCAGGGTAGATCCTGGGTTAATCTTAAATTCAGAAAGTTATCTTATGCATAAAAAGGTTGGAGACCACTGGTATAGGAGGTCTTTCCTATCTCATCCCCCCCTTTCCCTCTCCTCCTCTTCCCCCCCCCCCAACTTCCACCCCCACTGTGGAGAGTCCAGGAAAGGATTCCATAGACCAAAATCTGCCTGGAAAAGTATATGGAGCATCAGAAACTTGGTTTACACAGTTCTTGTATTGATTTAATTATTTTGATTAGGCATATGATTTTTTTAAACTAAAACCATTAAATTGATACAAATCCTAATATGGACACAAATTATACTACTATAATTTATCCCTTTAAGCCTATAGGAATAAGGAATACCAGTATCCGCATGTTGATATCTGTATTAACTGCAGCCATGCTAGTGGGGTTGTACTATAACTATACCATTATAGTTAAAGTTGTACAATTTTTGCATGTAGATAAGCCCAGAGAATTGGATTCAAATGAATCCTGACACAAAGCAGAGTGTCTTCTGATCTCTGGTAATAAGTTACTCTATTTCAAACCATTCAGAAGTCTGGACCTCTGAATATCTCAGAGCTCAATCAATGAATTTCAATGGTAATAAAAAGCATATTTCTATTAAAAGCTCTCATTAGTGTGTCTGTAGGTATATACTTGAATTGCTCTGTTCAAGTTGGAGCATGAAATAAGGATATTAGTCTTCATAGTAAAACAGATCAAACAAATATAGAGATGGAAGACTCACATGGTCATAGTAGTTAGGAAAGGAAAATACCTATCTGTCAGTGCAGTACAGTCTCAAAAAAAAAAAAAAAGATAGAGAACATAATACAATTCTCCAGTAGAGGGTGTATCTTGATGGGAGAGACTGATTTACTTCTGCAATTACTTAAGCACCAAAAATAGTACTTTCAGCTCCCTCCATCCCCTATCTCCTTCCAAATCCTTACCTGAGGTATTGCAGGGTCTCTCTTTTTTTTTTTTTTAAATGGAAGATCTGCACTAAGGATCGTGGACAACTGGTTCTTTCTTTGCCTGATGACCATTTACAATGTCTCATGCAGAAGAGCAATTATCTGTTCTGAGGATTCAGAGGAATACCCAAGTACCCCCATTTCCTGAAGAAAAGTTCATTTTTAGTGTGTTTTTAAAATCTTCACATTTCCTTAAGGGTAGAGTTATAGTACTCTGATGGTAATTGGGATCATGGCAGAGTTGTTAAAATTGGAGAATATCAGAAGTTGTGTTTCTGTAAACAGTCAGGAAAATGTAAAATCAGAACTCATTCTCTACCTGATCTACAGAGCATCTTTTACACTGAGCTCACTGGTGACAGAATGGCAAACAAAATTCATCTTGGACAAGCAGGTCTATCTTGCATTTTTAATTTATCACAATCAAAAGAAAAAAAATCATGTTAGGCTATTTAGAGTAGGAGAAGGTGCTGTAGTCTAGTAAACTATGCGGTCGAAGAGCAGTTCTAGTTTGACCTGGATGAGCAGATCATTTTTAAACAGACTCCCAAATTCCTACTTGTCCTGTAAGAGACGATTTTAGTAGTCTTAACTTTATAATCTTACACTTCAAGACATTTCTTTTACAAGTGACTAGAGCAACTGATGTAACACTTTGTATGCAGAAAAAATTTTAGTGTGCTGAATATTATGGTGCTGTATAAATGAATTTAGCAAAAAGGGATTTGTGCCATGGTGAAGAGCTCAGTTAAGTAACTAGATCTTTGTTTTTAAAAAATGTATAGCACCATTTAAACCACAAAAAAATGTAAAACTTGAAATTGCCAGAGAGAATTATGTGCAATAGTAGCATGCATTTAAAAAAAAGATACCCTTGTATTATGCTTTGTCTACACACACACACACTGCATTGGTTTAACTAAAATTGATTTTCAAATATATTTCATCTCATGCCAATTTATGCAGATACACTTAAATCCAAACTAAATTGATATAAGCCATTTGTAAACTGATAACATTGTCAACAAAGGAATATGCACCAATTTAACTATAATCGGTTTTGAATTTGTTTTAGTTAAACTGGTGCAATTTTTGTCTTTAGACAAGGTGTTAATCTACCATTATGTCTAACAGCAACATTTTGACTCAAATCTCATTGCCAGTAACTTTCTACCATAGCTTCCCTTTTCCTATCTCTAGTATTGAATTATAAAATGTAGAAAATAAGTTGTCGAAGAAGGAAATTTCAAAACCCTAATCACTGCTGTCTTCTTCCCTGTTAAATGTCCCAGGTCTTTATTTCTTGCTTTCCTCTTACTGTCTGCATTTTTCCTCTCCAGAGTTTCCTTTTCTTCATCTCTCCTTTTTATACTTTCTCTCCTGGTGTCTAACTGAAAATTTAACTTTTTTTAACAACCTTGAAGAGAACTACATTTTGTGTATCCTCCCTTTCCCTTTGATACTTGTCTCTCTACTTCTTTTCTTTTGCTACCATTCCATTGTTCCTCTCCTGCTCTCTTTTTCCCTTTGTTACTCCCCGGGGGACTTCTGCCCCACTGTGCAATGCATAATTTTGCAGAAATTATTTTTTGTGTGCAGAATTTCCTTTCCCTCACAGAAATGGGCTGCAGCGCTGCTGGCTGCCACTAGGGGCCACTGGACAGGGCAGAGCCCCGCTCACACGCAGAAGACACTGCCAGAGGGATTCCTGGCAGCTGCAGTTCCCAGCAGGCACTGAACGAAGGAGGCGGTGGCAGCACGCAGGTAATTCCACACAAGCCTGGGACTGAGCATCAGGCTGTTTTTTCCTCTGGATCCCTGGGCTCTGAGGGGTAAGGGGCGGGTGTCTGGGTGGGGGGCCTGCAGCTGGGTTCTGGGGGGCAGGGATGCTGGTACCTGGGCTGTGGGTGGGGCACAGCTGATCTCTGTGAGGTAGGGGATTTGGATTTATTGATGGGGGTCCCATGGCTGGGCTTGTGGGGGCAGGAGAGGTTGTGGGTGTCTGATCCCCTGGCTGGGCTTTGGGAGCCAAGGGGGGTGGAGAAACAAAAACTAGGTTGTTATAGGGGTTTTTTAACACTCTGCTCGTGGGGGAATTTTGGAGGGGACGGGTATCTGTATTGTTACAGACATACTTGCTGATGGGTATTTTGAAATAAATTACCAAAATAATTAAAACTGATGTGATTATGTAGTGTTATTTTTGGCCACACCCTCTCCTGTCTCCAGCTAGCCCCTGAGTCGGGCTAACCAGAAAACAAGGATTCAATTTCCTGAAAAAATGAGGTTTTGGAATTTTTGTTGTGATGGAGAATGAACCTGAGACCTTCTGAAACTGAGAGAGAGACTCTGTAAATGGCTAATAGCCCAGTCTGGGTGCTCATCTAAGATGTAGGAGATCCCTGTTCAAGTCCCTGTTCTACCTCATGAGTGCCCTAGTCACTTGTCTATTCCAGGGTGTATCTGGTTTTGACCAGAAATTCCATCTTGAACCCCAGTTTTGTTGAAATTGATAAATTTCTATGAGAGGTTTTGGGTTAGATGAGTCAGCAATTTCTAACAAAAAACATTTAGTCAAAAAAATCCTGACCAGTTCTATCTCTGACATGGTCCATGTCAAGGTTCCTCCCCCACTCTGAACTTTAGGGTACAGATGTGGGGACCTGCATGGACACTTCTAAGCTTAATTACTAGCTTAGATCTGGTAACACTGCCACCATCCAGAAATTTCAGTGTCTGGATCACTTTCTGTCCCCCCAAAACCTTCCCCTCCCTGGGCAGCCTTGAGCGGCTTTTTCACCAATTTTCTGGTGAACATCCAACCCCTTGGATCTTAACACAAGGAGAATTTAACCATCCCCCCTCCCTTCCCCCACCAATTCCTGGTGAGTCCAGATCTAATCCCCTTGGATCTTAACACAAGGAAAAAATCAATCAGGTTCTTAAAAAGAAAGCTTTTAATTAAAGAAAGGAAAAATTCTCTGTAAAATCAGGAGGGAAAATACTTTACAGGGTAATCAGATTTATATAGCCCAGAGGAACCTCCCTCTAGCCTTAGGTTCAAAGTTACAGCAAACAGAGGTAAAATCCTCTCAGCAAAAAAGGAACATTTACAAGTTGAGAAAACAAAAGTAAGACTAACACGCCTTGCCTGGCTATTACTTACAAGTTTGAAACATGAGAGACTGATTCAGAAAGATTTGGAGAGCCTGGATTGATGTCTGGTCCCTCTTAGTCCCAAGAGCGAACAACCCCCAAAACAAAGAGCACAAACAAAAGACTTCCCACCCAGATTTGAAAGTATCTTGTCCCCTTATTGGTCCTCTGGTCAGATGTCAGCCAGGTTTACTGAGCTTCTTAACCCTTTACAGGTAAAAGAGACATTAACCCTTAACTATCTGTTTATGACAGTCCATATGCTGCTGGGTGCTTCTGTGGCATTCACCCAGGTGTGGGCCTTATATTTGCCGTATGACTCCTTTGTGCTAGCTCTTCCAAGGCAAAGGTGTTCTTCCTCTCTCCTCTTTCTCCCTTAATATTCAGTCTTCTTGCTTTTTCCAACCCTGTCTCTGCCTTGGTTTTTCTCTCTTTGCAATGGTCCCCTTTCCTGCCAGAATGGCCACTAGGCAGGTTTAAAAAAAATGGATACCCTCCTCAACATGTATATCAGAGTTTCTCAAACAGGGGTCGCCACTTGTGTAGGGAAAGCCCCTGGCTGGCCAGGTCAGTGTGTTTACCTGTCCCATCCGCAGGTCCAGCCAATCGTGGCTCCCACTGGCTGGGGATCGCCGCTCCGGGCCAATGGGAGCTTCTGGAAGCTGCGTGGTGCGGACCCCACCCCAGTGCCCCGGCTGGAGTGCCAGAAGCCGCGTGATGTGGCCCCTGGCTGGAGCGGGGCAAACCCCAGACCTCGTTCCCCAGCAGGAGCTCACAGGCCAGCTTAAAACGGCTCACGGGCCAGATCCTGCTCTATTGCTTAGCGCATGAGCCAGAAGCCAAATGGCTGTAGAGCAGACTCATTTTCTCTCTCTCTTTAAGTGGTCTCAGTGCCACTAGATGGGACAGAACCCCACACCCAGAAGGTGTGTGGGTTACACAGACCTCTGGGCTATCTGTCTTGAAGAGCTGTGGTAGCTTGTCATCAGTATTGGTACTAAGTGCCTTAATCATAACTTGGTTATCATTGATAGAGGCTTTAGAAAAGTGTTACTGCAAAATGTTCATATTATTAATTGTTTAATGTTGTTAAGGAAGGGCTTCAATGTGACCAGCATATAAAAACATGTGTGACGGGGTCAAGACTCACCACTGCTGGCGCCTCCCGTTGGTTGCTCCAGGAATTAGCTCTGTCCACTGCGGAGCGCCCTCAGCGCGTGGGGTCTTGTCCGATGTCTGTTCTGGGACCCACGTTGCTCTCCGCTCGGCGGCATCCTCTTCAGGACACTACTCCAGACTCCCCCTGGAAGGGGTGGGTTAACAGCAGTCTCACCTGCCTCAGTGGCCAACCGCAACCCACAGTCTAGCCCCTTAGCTCAGGGACAAGTTGCAGTCTGTATTGGCCACCATCTTCTGTGGCCAAGTGCAGTATAAGGGGGAAAAAGTGGGGGGACCCAGGCCCCCCCGCTTCTCTGGGTCCCAGCCCAGGGACCCTCTAGCGGCAGCCTCCTTCTGCCCTCCCTCATTCCCTTCCTTTCCACTTTCCTTCCCTGGGCCACTTCCTCTTTGGCCCTGTACACCTCCTCGGCCCTTTGTAGCAGGGCCCACAGCCTGGCAGGTAACAGGGCTGGAGCTCTCTCTTGCTCCCCCGAGCCTGCCCAGCATTGCTCTGTCTGAGGTGCAAGCTCCTTCCTCAGGAGCCACTCCTTCTTCCTTGCCAGCCAGGGAGAGACTGCCTCTCCTTCTAAGCAGCCTTTATATAGGGCCTTGCCCAGCCCTGAATGGCTGCCTCTGCCCTGTCCTGATTGGCTCCCTACCGGTCTTTGTTGATTGGCTGCCAGCCTGTGCAGCCTCAAAGACCTGTTCCAGCCCTTTTTTCAGGGGGTGGGGCAATTGCCCCACCACAATATGTAAATACCACTTGCTTTAGTGTTATCTACTAAATACCCCTATCAAACAGGTGAATAGTAATATTTAGCATATAAATAAATTCTTATCAGTTGTATTTATTTTAGGTCCTTTGAAGTCATGGTTCCTGGGTTCCCATTCATGCACCATGCTATCACATCAAAGCTGCCAAGTACTTCTCCTTCAAGATTAAGATAGCCTATGGGTGAATGGAGTAAGAGAATTTTTTTTAAATATAGGGTTCTGAGACTGCTCAGTTGAAATTAATAAGCATTTTGCCACAAATTCCAAAGGGGGCAGGATCAGGCCCTTGGTGCAGGAGCCAAACCATGTACCAGTGGGTTTTTTTGTGATAGCTGTGCATGCTGGGGTACCAGAAGAACAGTGCCTAGCAACTTTTGTTTTCTTGAAAAGGGGAAAAAAATTGAAGGCATGATCCAAAGCTTGTTGAAGTCATGGGAGTCTTTTCATTTACTTCAGTGGGCTGTTTAAGGAGTGAATGTGCTTTCTACACCCTAAGCCTAATTAATGGGTACATTCCTCACAATTTTTGAAGTAAATGGATTTTTTTTATTTGCAGGTCACCTTTAAAATATGGACATATTTGATCAAAGTCCAACAATTCTGAATTTATTTTGGCAGGTTGTTTAGCGCAGGAAAGTACTACCATAGTAATAAAGATATTGTCTTTAGTCCATTAACTAATTCACCTGGAAAAATTCTGAAGATCATGTAGTGTAATGTCAGCAAAGAATTCCCCATGCTTGAAAAATTACCTTTCCAAGCTCTGTGCAGCTTTGTCCTCAGAATTTGTCCTATTGTCTTCGTAATATTTCGGTTACTAGTATCTCAGACTGTATAGTGTCATCTTTCTTTGCATTTTCTAAGTTCCTTTCTGATAAGTTAGTAAGTTCCTTACTAAGCAACTGCTGCACAGAACTAAGCAACTAACTACATCAGAATTGCAAAAGAATTTATGTGATTTTATTATGGAGTGAACAAGAACCACAAAGCAAGAGTTGATGGGCACTTGGAGGATGGTATAATTTCATCCTGTTGTCACAAATAGATCTGAAGTGTTATTCTTGAATTCAGCAATGATTTTAAGTTGTTGATGTGAATTTTCTGGACACTGCAACGGCATCAGCTGATTTTAAGGGCTTATAACACAAAGACTGAGTTACATCATGACAGTTACTAAGGACTGTATAGTGACTTCAGTCTCCCCATGGAGTGAAGGCAGTATATGGCTCTAAAATATTCTGTAATGCCTGATAGATTAATACCTCAGGGAATCCCTTATATGAAGAAATTAATCCCACAATGTTTAAAGCGTGTTGCTGTATCTGTCATTTTGTCCTTTTGGGGGCGGGAGGGAGGGTTCTGTACTTGAGCCTTGAGAGACTGAGGTACATACCAATAAATGTCAGTTACTTTTTTGAAACTGTTTTTGAAAACTCATCTAATAGCTCACATTAGCTTACCAAACAGTCTCATTCTCAAAAGAAAAGGCCACACAATTTGGAGAGAGAGAAAAGATTACGCTTTTTCTGGCGTGGCTTATAATTATAACTACATTCAGAGACACATTGCACAAATGAGAACATGGCCAGAGGACAGATTCTAAAGCCAAAGCAGTTAAGCCACTATATAAGCGCACGAGAGAGACAGACATCGGTCATGTGATGTGACTTTGGGATAGTTTATTTGCCACTTCAGGGAAGGAAATCAGCCAGTGAGAGGTAGATGTTCACTAACCCAAAGAGTCAAGTAACAAACAATCTTGTAACTCAAGCCACCCTCTCTGATGAACTTGACTGTGCATTATACACTAGAGAACTTGTCATATCTATTATTTACTCCTTTTATAGCATTTACACTCCTCCATTTAATAATTTTATATGAGTGTCTTTCATCTGAGGATTTCTAAGTGCTTAACAAACACTAATTATTCCTCACAGATCGGCTGTTGCTATTTTCATTTTACACATAAGGAACCTGAAGCACAAAGTTCTGCAAGGTCATTCAAAGCTTCTCAGATGTGTGCTCTAACACTAGACCCTACTGCCTTCCATGACACGGAGTGGTATAATGGATTGATCAGCTCTCACTGGGGATATATGTATTTAGAGTGTTCACGTATATTTAATTGCTCTTCCAGGTACAGTATATGATATGAAATTAGCATGGCGTTTTTCCTTCCTTATATGTGTAATGACACGAGTTATGCCAGCAGAGTTCTAAGAATGTTTATTAGGAGTGGTTGCTGCTGGAGCAGAGGAGAAAGCTCAGACATTTTTGTTACCTTTATGATTTAAAAAATATTCACTGTCCTGGTGACTAAATTGTAAAAAAGAAATCTTTAGTATCCAGAGGATATTGCCCAACATATGTCATTTTAAAGTGGATGAAATTTTGGGCCCATATTACTTGCTAATTTTATGATGTTCAGGGTCTTTAGCTTACTTCTGATGCTTACTCAATAAAGACCTGATCCTGCAAGGTACTGAGGACTTCTTGTGACTTTACTGTGAGTTGAGGGTTCTCAGAAGAACCCAGGAAGTGCTCCGTATTGTGCAGAAGAGCAGAGGCATGTTTTGCCAGAACATGTCTTTTCCTAGATTATGCAGTTTATTAATGTCAAGAATAAATTCAGGAATTGGTAGGTTAATGGATCCCTTTTCTTTTGAGAATACTCTTACAGTCTTGATGTATAAGGTTCCAAACAATTAGTCAATGGTACTAATAAAAGCATTAGCAACTTTGCCATTACTCTTAATTTGCTGAGTCTGTTCCCTTTGCATCTCCTTGGTGTGACTTCCATTTTAAGCTAAGACACACACTATGGTTTTTACTGCAGACAACTAATATGATTTGTGTGAAAATCTTAAACCGTTTTTTAATCTGGGCTGTTAATTACTGAATTATTATGCATGCCAGTCTTTTCCTGTTTGTGAGATGAGTATCTGAGACTGGTAAGGACTAATGAACGTTATTAGCCTATGAATTTTTGCTCTCCTTTAATTCAGACTGTGTCAGGGCATACCTTGGCATGTGAGAAGAAAGTGTTCAAACACTGTCGTAACAGTATTCAGAGAACTTGTCAAGCTGGGGAGAATGCAGCAATGTCCCAGTTTTCTACCTCCTGCCTAACTCTTGTAGTTTAGAGTGAAGTGCTGCTACTCCAAACTCTCTCACAGAGGTTTAATCTGGTTTCTTTTAATTAGAGGTGGGGGTTGGAGGGGAGAATGTTTCCCTGCATAATCATGGATGAACAGCATGTGTCTCATGCATTCACTACTGGTCCTCACACCCAGATATCATGAAAGCTGTGAATACCGAATGTGAGAGCTGTAAGGTCTTTCATTTAATTCTTTATTTTAGCTGAGGTAGAGTATGCTATAGTAGATCAGCCAGATTCTCTAGAGTATTATAAGCACTTGCTGCCAGCATAATACCACTATGTTCTGGAATATGATAGAGAGTGCTAAAAATTCTGAACCACAAGGTCAAACCTTGAATGCTTCCTGATATGCAGTGCAGAATCATATTATTTTATGATTTCAGGGAATTTTCTCTGTCTCTGTCACAGATTAGGAGAGTTTTAGGGAAATGCAGATCCCCAATAGGTTTAAAAATGTGATTTCACTATTTTAGTTTCTCTGCCACTGTATTCTCTCATTACCCTTTCATTTGTGCAGCCAACTTTGTGATACCTAATCTCTTGACAGAAAAGCAGAACTACTCAGCTTCCTAGGAGCAGATGCCAAAACTCCCCAGAAGTTTTAGAGTTGTATCTACTAAGCTTACCTCTTCCACGGAATAGGAGTGTATGAAATCCATAACATACTTGGTCCCTACTGGCCTGGAAAGTGAATGCCTGTGCAAGTGGGCTTTTAGTGTGGCAGTCATACATACTTGTGCTATGCCACCAAGTTCACTTTGTAACCCATTCTTTTCTCATCCCTAACCACCACCATGTATTAAAATCACCCCACAGCATTTTAATAGGTTAACCAGAGTTAGGGTCTATCTCACCAAAGCATTGCTATGCAAATTACTTAACCGACTGTTTATTTAAGAAATTGAATGTGGAGATGCTTTTTGATCTTACAAATGATGAATATTTAAATTGGCCTGAATTGCGTTCTGGCCTTTGTGTGTCTATTAGAACACAGATGTGAGGCATTTGCCTACTTTCATTGAGTTGAGTAGTCTCTATTCTCCCTGAAGATTTGAGAAGTGTTCTTGAGTTTTAAATGAGACACTAATAATGGTGGTTGGTTTATTGGCTATTCAAAACTAGTGTACAGTGTATATATCACAAGGAAATATGCACCACATATCTAGTTAGCCATCTATGCATGTTTGAAAAATATCCTTTCTTAGTCCTAAAACATTGTATACTTTTAGTTGACAGAATTCTCTCTCACAGTGGCAAGGGAGCCACAGATGCTTGTTCTGAGCAGCTTCATTGTCCACAGACATGCAAAATCCCTTGGTTCAGCTCAGGATCTTCTAGCTACCATGACATCCATAGAATTGTCCCAGGTCACAATCATAGGACTGTCCCTCTGGCTACACTATGATGCTGGTATTTTGGCTGGGGTAAGAGATAAAACATAGTGGCGTTTATACTCATGCTATGAACTGATCTTTACCCCCTGCATGATGAGGCTGGAGTGCACCTTACCTTTGGGGCAGAGAGCTTGTTTTATTGTCTGACTTGGAAGCTAATGGAATCTGTTGGGTTTCAAAGGGCTCTGAAGAGGAATGCTTTCTTACTGACAGATCACTGGTTTGATGGGAGATTATAATGAACTTCTGTCCCTGACCATCAACCCCAAATGGCTCTTAAATGCCCTCTATCTCAGGTGCGTCCTTGTAGATCCTCATGGTATTCTGATAACCTGCGGCAAGTAAAGCAGTAAGGAATAAAATATAATGGAAATATTGCTTAAATCTGATTAAGAGAAGCATAGAATGTTTGAAATCTTATACTGTGGCTGTGGAGCAATTGAAGAAAAATGTCTTTGACTCTACCATAGAATACATTAATTCCCATTGCTGGTGCTTAACCACCTGGTCAATCTAGGCTATTTGCATTCAGTAACAGAGTTAAGCATTTTTTTGCTGTGAGGCATTTTCAAATTATTTTGTGAAAAAGATTGCTTGGATTCAGAATGAGCTGTCACTTGAAGATAGACAAGATAAAAACATCCATCTACCATCTGCAGACTTATAGCTTGGTGGAACATTTAAACAAGACTCAAGGGGAGGTTGAAGAAATTTGTCATCAGATACCCCTAACACTGGAATCGACTGTTGCTGCCTGCCTGCCACTACTCTTTGCTAACTGGGAGGTTCCCCAAGCCTCCACATGTTTCTCCCCCTTCGATTGGTCAACAGCCCCAGGACACCCTTGATTTATTACAGGAGTCCTGGGAAAGCCAGGGACCACAAGCAGAAAACCTAGTTTAATATGTCCTTCAGTTGTACAAGTAGCATAAAAAATTGAGCTCCTTCACCTGTGAGAACCTACAGGAGGCCCAGCAACGTCAGGCAGTGATGTACAACTGTGGAGCCTGGTTATGAGAGTTCAAGTCGGGGGACCAAGTTCTTTTGCTATTGCTCAGCACAAAGACCATGGACAGCGGGTATCAAAAGCCAGGGCAGGCTAAGCCTTCCCTGACGCAGGCAGTCACCATGCCCATGTTCTGCCAGGGAGGCCCCGCCCTCCCTCTCTTCTACCCTGAAGCCAGTAGGTGCTCAGCTCCAGCTGGCAACCAGGGGCTCAGGTCCACCAGCAGCACTGGGGCTGGAACAAGGAGGAGGTCGAGCAGTTCTGGGGGGGAGCCCAGCTGACCCGGTGCTGGAGCCAGCCAGTGGCATGGCCTAGCACTGGCGCTGGTGAGGGGCGGGTTGGTATGGGTGGGCCAGGACTCCTCCAGCCGTGGGGTCATGTGTGTCTTGGGGCTACTCCACCCCCGGGAGGCCCTCGGGGCTTCAGCAGGTGGGGGGAGTGAGGCCTCAGGCAGAAGGTGCGTGGCTGGTGGGCTAGCATCCTCGAAGTGGGGGTTCACCCGGCCCCCCGACTTGAGATTCTTATAACAGAGGCTGATAACACTGTCCAGTTGGGAGAGAAGCTTGGGGCTGAACAAAAAGCCCAGATGGATCTGCTGGTACAAGTATTGCCTCAGGTATTCTTCACCCTTCCCATGGGTGTACTTAACTGACATATCATCACATTCAGACTGACCCTGGGCAGATGTGAGGGAGAACCCTTGGCCACTGCCCAAGAAGATGTGGGACATCATCAGGACCAAACTCCAATCAATACTAGACCTGGGCGTAGTATAGGAATCCCGTAGTGAATGGCGAAGCTCCATAGTCCTTGTTCCAAAGGCCAATGGCACAACGAGGTTTGCATCAACTTCCTCAGGATAAACGCAGCCTCCAGGTTTGATGCATAAGTCTTGCCACAAGTGGATGAGCTACTGGAAAGGCTCGAGGTGGCCAGGTACTTGTCCACAATTGACGATGCAAAAAGCTACTGACAGATTCCATTTATTCCAGAATCCAGGGAAAAGATGGCAATCACCATGCCCTTTGTACTGTACCACTTTCTGAACATGCCATTAGGGCTGCATGGAGTGTCCACAATCTTTCAGAAGCTAATGGATTGGGTGTTCCTTCCACATGCACACTATGCCACAGGTTATCTAGATGATATAGTAATATATAGCATAGATAGGGACAGCCATCTATGTCATGTCACCGTAGTATTAAAATTGATCTCCAAAGCTGACCAGACTGCCAACCTGTGTAGATTCAGGATTAGTGAGGCCACATACCTGGTGTATGTGGGGGGAGGTGGGCATATTGGCCCGCTCACGGACATAGTACAGGCTTTAGCCAACTACGATATACCCACGACCAAAAAACAAGTTAGGCAATTTTGGAGGTTGGCCGGATTCTACAGGTGATTCATGCCTAACTTCGCCACCATTGCTCCCTCACCCCCCACCAAAACCTGACAAGAGATGAGAGACCTCGGAAAGTGCAGTGGTCAGATGAGTGCATCAAAATGTTGAAGGAGACATTGTCATGATCTGGTGCTCTTCAATCCAGACTTCTCAAAAGAGTTTATGCTCCAGACAGATGGATTGGACTTGGGATGGTGCTTTCCCAGAACCTTTGAGGGAGAGGAATGCCCATCTTGTATTTAAGCTGAAAGCTGTTCCTGCATGAAAGAACATACTCTGTGATAGAAAAGGAGTCCATGACCGTGAAGTGGGCCATTGACACCTTGCAGAACTACCTACTGGGGAACCCTTTTTTTGCTTATCATGGACCGTGGGCCCCTCCAATGACTACACACAATGAAGGACACACAAGCTAGGATCATGCATTTGTACCTAGCTCTTCAGCGATACTGGTTCCAGGTGCTTTATTGGGCCAGCAGAGCCCACACCAATGTTGATTTCTTTTCATGGAACACAAATGCAGAAGTGGATAAAGAGGACACATCCGCTACAAGGAGCAAAACCCGTGTCGTTTGAGGGTATGTGGTGGGGTTTATAAATCCCACACATATGAGGAGCCACAGAGGGCCTGGTGTTAGGGCTAGCCTCACCCCTCTGTCTCTGTCAAGCATGCATGATAGGGAGGAGGGCTCTAAAAGGGAGGAAACTGCAGTCAGTGGGGGGGGGGAAGAGGAGGGGAGAGCAGATTTGCCCTAGTCACCAGACTGCAGGAGTGTCTCCTGATGCTCCAGCGTGAACTCCTATGCAGGGGACCTTCACTCCAGCCCTGAGGAGCATACAGTGGACTCCTAGTATGAGACAGACAGACTGAGCTTGTCACAGAGACTAAGCCACAGCATTTCCCCAAACCCATTACCTTGGGACAGGATTGTTGCTAGCACTGTAGACTCTGGGGAAGGGGGTTGGGGTGCAGGAGGGGGTTACAGAGTGCTGGCTCTGGGAGGGGGTCAGGGCTGAGGCAGAGTTTTGGGGTGCAGGAAGGGGTCAGGGCTGGGGCTTGGGGTGCTGGCTCTGGGAGGGGGCTCTGGGCTGTGGCTGGGGGTGCAAGAGGTGGTAAGGGGTGCTGGCTCTAGGAGGGGGCTCAGGGTTGGGTGTTGGGGTGCGGCATCCCACCAGGCAGTACTTACCTCCGGTGGCTACCGGTTGACAGCACAGCATGGCTGCTGCTAAGGCAGGCTCCCTGCCTACCCTAGCCCCATGCCACTCCCAGAGGGGGCCAATGTGCCCCTGCGGCCCGGGGGGGGGGGGCGGGAGCAGGGGACATGTGGCTCTGCGCACTGCCCCTTTCTGCAAGCACTGCCCCCGCAGCTCCCATTGGCCACAGCTCCCTGTTCCTGGCCAATGGGAGCTGCAGGAGTGGTGTTTTCAGGCAGGATCAGTACATGGAGGGAGACCCCTTACCCCTGCAGCTGCAGGGCCACGCTGGCCACTTTCGGGAGCAGTGTGGGGCCAGGGCAGGCAGGGAGCCTGTCTTAGCGGCAGCAGATCACAATCAACTGGGAGATCCTCTAGGATCAACCAGTCGATTGTGATCAACCGGTTGGTGACCACTGCTCTAATAGTTGTACTGTTTCAAACCTCCTGTTTTTCAGGAATATTAGCAAAAGAGTTGGCAGGGGCTGCAGTAACGTTTCACTCCAGATCTGGTTCACCCCACACAGTTTGGTTTTAGGCCTGGATATAGTAGAAGAACAGGACTTAGGATCAGTTTTTGGTAATGGATGATGATAGAGTGTCCATAGTGAACCTCAGTGTTGGGATGAAGTTTGTTTGGGACTTAGGAATGTTTTATAGGACCCACTTTTCTAAGATCTATTTTGGCATATTTTGCTTAACATTTGTGTTTTTTCATTGTTATAATGCATCCAGGCTCTGATACAGCATAGCACTTAAACATGTGAGTAGTCCCACTACAGTGCTTAAAATTAAACTCATGCTGAATGTTCTGGTGGGTCAGGACCATAAGGAATTGTATGGGCACAAAGGAAAATGTATCTAAATGTTGAGTATTCGTATGTCTAAGTGAATATATAGAGTGATACTATCTATTTATATCATGCTTAGTGCAACTGATACTTCTTTTAAGACAATTCTACTCTTCAGTTATTCATGTATTCAAAGACTGTAAAGGGCATGTCCTGGAACAGAGACATTTCTTGTAGTTCCATTAGATAATATATCCTTGCCAAAGATACATTCTTATTTTATTTAGCATTTATATAGCGCTAAGCATTTACAAGGTCCTTTGTAGTTCTTTCAGTCTAAAGGCCAGATTGTGCATGCCCTCTACAGATATGTAAGCAGGGAGAGAATGCAAGGAGCTTCCTGGGCTCCCCTTGCATCCCAGTACAGGGACTGGGCACAGTGCCTGTCATTGTGCTCAGGGGCCTTTTCTCTCTGCAAAATAAGATTAATTCCCATTGCAGCCCATAGGAGTTATGTGTAGCTTACAGTGGGAAGAATCTACCCTGCGAGCACAAGGACTTCACAAGTCCAGTGGTGGTGCTTGATTACCTAAGATGGTTGAATGGGGTAAAGTTGAGGCTCTGGCTCACCCCAGTAGTGCACTTGTTTGTGGGTGTGGGAAGTACATGCTGCACCCTTTCAAAAGGTGTCAAAATGGCCACAATGCACTTTCATTCCTGGAGACATTGTGCCCTGTCTTGAGCACAATGTTTCTTAGAGCTCTCACTGGGACAGTGCACTTATGCATCCCCCTCAACCTGGCTGGAAGCTTTGCAGCCACATTTTGGACCTAAATTTACATTGTATACACTTAGTTTATATGTATAACTTTGTTATTTCATATTACTTTGAGCGTACAACAGGCTGTGTTGGACTAGAGTCCAAATGTAAATGTCATAAAGCATACTATTTAAAAGTATATGTATGAAACAGTTTGTGAAATGGTATTTAAATCTGAATCACTGGTTTTATTTTTTTGCAATTTAAAAACTATTAGTCGACTTGTCAGATTACTCAGCCTTATCACCTAGTATAATGAAGCAAAGAGTTTTCTAAAGATGCTACTGTCAAGGAATGCTTGTTTTATTATAAAAAAGTCATTGGTCTCCATTGTGTACTTCATGACTCATAGAATTTAGAGATGGAAAAGACCTGTTAGGTCATCTCGTCCATCTCCCTGCCACTGCAGAATAGTTCCCTACAGTATATTTTACAGTCCTTTAGCTAATCTAGTTTTAAACATATCAAGTAATGGAAATTTGACCACTTCCCTTGGGAAACTATTGAACAGTGCAGTAAAAATGATCTTCGTGATATTTTCCCTGATATTCAGCATAAATTTACTTTTTTTTTTTGTAAAAAGGACACCGCCAACTTGAAACCTAGTCTATTTTTAAAAAAAAAATGGGTTAAATGTATTTGCAAATGCTACATCTGTCCAAGTCCCCTGGCCAGTTTCTGTGGTTTTATAATCACATTTCCCTATATTTAAAAAAAAGTTTTTTTCTTCCCTGTTAAAAGCCCACACAAGGAAGTACTAGGGCTAGCCCATTAGAGGCCCTAAGCAGGAATATTTTTGCCCCTCAATACTAAAACAGGCACGTTCTTATAATAAAAAGTGAATAGGGGGTCCCCTTGAACTGTTTGAGGCCCTAAGCAATTGCTTAGACTGCTTATGCCTAGTACCGGCTCCAGGAACGGGGAAACTGACTATCCTGGGAAAAAAGTGAAAATGACATTTGAAAAAGCACTATCAAATGCCCTGAGTATATAAATGGGAGAGAGGGAGAAGAAAATGGAGATTTTTTTTCCTCGTCTAATTTCTTTCTGTTATGGCCATTTTAAATTTAACTTGTAGCAACAATAGGTAAACAAAACCTGATTTTTAAGTTGACATCTTTAATTTCATCCTATTAGTCCTATTTCTACATACCCTTGTACTACTGTGACACTCTGTACCTCAAAGTAGCACCCTGGAACCCTCATATTCACCACTGTCCTATGATTATGTGTTTTGTACAAAGTATGCCTTGTGAAGTATCATGTAAGAAGTCTTGATTTATTGAACGCTAATATCCTGTTGGATTGTATGTACTATCATTGTATGCAAAGTTATGAAGTATTGCTATATGTGCTACTGAAGTATGTTGTGAGGTTGAGAGATGTCCACAACTGGCCCTTCAGTAGGGACAAAGGAGCAGCTATCACTGACCAGACAGGTATTAATGGCCCATCAACAAGAATCCACTCGCTGAGAAGCTCCTCAGAGAGAGTATGTATGTAATGACTGCCTGACCCCACATCACAGCAAGGATCTTTCTAGCAGCTGGAAGAAAGTATAAAAGAGGGACAATGACATCATCACTTGGCCTCTCTCCTCCCACATCTCAACACCTGGAAGACTTTGAACTAAGGAGATTGGTCCCAGGCTGGGAGGGAGTCCAGTATGAGTACTGAGGAACTGAGCTGCCTGTAACGTCTCAGGGTGAGAGACTGCTTGATTTAAATCTTGCTTAGTCTGTTAAACTTAAAATTTAGACTATTTCTATTTTTATTTCTTAGGTAACCAACTTTGATCTCTATGCCTACTACTTATAGTCACTTAAAATCTGTCTTTCTGTGGTTAATAAATCTGTTTTATATTTTACTTAAAGCAGTGTGGTTTTGGTTGAAGTGATTGGGGAATTTCAGCTCAGGTTATAAAGGCTGGTGCATGTCCACTGTCCTTTGAAGAAGTGGCAAACTTATTAATGAGCTTGCACTGTCCAAAGGAATCTTGAGCAGTGTAAGATGGTGTATTTCTAGGGTGTAAGGCTGGGAGCTGGGAGGATTTGCGGGTGCCTCTCTCTGTATGATTCACGAATGGCCCAGGGAATATTCATGCAATTTTGCTGGGTGTGTGGTTCCACATGTTGATGGCTGAGCGATCACAGCACCTAAAGGAGTGTTGCTGCTTGTCACTAGCATAGGTTTGTGAGAGTTGAGGGGGCACAACAGTCCTGCAGTTCCAGGTTGTATCCCAGGGATCCCATCACAACTACCGTAAACAGTTCTTCTCCCTCCATCGGATGGATACCATGGAAGTGCTTATAGTCACTTCTGATGTATTTAGGGTGACCAGATAGCAAATGTGAAAAATCGGGATGAGGGGTTGGGGGGTAATAGGCGCCTATATAAGACAAAGCCCCCAAAATAGGGACTGTCCCTATAAAATCGGGACATCTGGTCACCCTAGATGTACTAAAGGATTTGTCATTTAGGCAAGCTGTACATGTTGTTTTAATCATTTTTTAATGTGAAAGGTCAAATATAAAGGAGTATACAAAAGATGCAGGACTCCAACATCCTATTTAATTCTGCTTCTGTCTTTTATTAAACGGTTGTTGTTCCTGCTCAGATGCAACAGCAATCATTACTAGTGACTTTGGAGTACATTTCAGCACATCTACTTGTCCATAGATACTATTATCCATCTCTTCTCAGTGGGGAAGTTATGGGATAATGATTTGCAGTATCCTCTAAGAAAAATGATTACTGCTAATCTCTGAAACAAACAAAAAAGCAGTTTAAATAAACAAGCACCAAAACAATAGAACAAATATGTATAGCAAAGTAAGGTAAAGTTGTATTTCCTCCTGTCCTCATCTTTTGTTGTTGTTGTTTTGTTTTTTAAAGCAGACATTAAATGTATTGTCCTCTTTCTTAGCCTCCACACTCTCCCCGAAGTTTCACAAGATAAAAAATAATCTACAGGCCAAGATCTCAAAACTGTTTTTTAGGGGGCCTGTAGCAGGGTGGACCCCTGCTCTGGCCCTGAAGGGGTTAAAAACAGCCCTGGGAAGAGGCCAAGGCTGGAGAAAGCAGCTTTTAGGCTGGGCTGATTGGAAAGTGGCTGCAACTGGGGCCACGCCCCAAACTGAGCCACAAGGCCTTATAAAAAGGCCAGGGAAGCCAGAGGCAAGACAGTCTTCCTCTGCCTGAAGAGGAAGAAGGGCCTGGCTGCAGGGGCTATAGGCAAGGTACCTAGGGTGAAGCAGGGCTGGGGAAAGGCTGAGGAGCTGGGGAGCTCCAGCCTAGAAAGCCCCAGGCTGTGGCCTAGCGAAGGGCCAACTGGTACTGGGGGTTGCAGAGGGCAGCCCAGGGGTAGGCCAAGGCAGCAGGTCCAAACCCCTTTGCCTGTGATGAATAGGCTGATACTGCAGTCTGCCCCAGAGTGTGGGGCTAGACAATGACTGGCAGTAGCCAATACTGAGGCAAGGTGGGGATAGAGGGTGGGGGTTCCCTGAGGAGGGGAGACCCTAAGAGAAAGGGGTTACTGCTAGGGGGCAGCACCCCATGTAAAAGGGCACTGGGTCCAGGGAGGGACACGGGGGCCTGAGAACAGGTAGATCACCAGCCTGCAGAGGGCGCTCCAGCGCTGGACAGAGCTAATTCCCGGAGTCACCAGCAGGAGGCGCCGCAGGGGTGAGTCCGACCCGTCTACAGGGCCTGAAAAGCTACTCTGTATTAAACAGTATGGTGGTGTAAGGATATTTAGGGAGCCTATCTGACCAGAAGACTTTGGGGAGCCTTACAGTATACCTCCTGCTGGGTCCCCCCTTAAGCACATCTATCAGAGCTGGAATAAAAGAAACCACCACACGGATATGAACTCGCGACAACACTTTATTTACTAAAGGAGAAGGAAAGAAGGGGTGGGAGGATGGATTAAGGAGACTGGAGATTTGGAATATAAGCATACACATGCACACACACATACTCAATAAAGCAAAGATGTTTTTCTACCTCCTCCAGGTACTGCCAGTGGTGAGGCTGTAGAATCTGGACCGGTGAGATCAGCGATGGACACCAATGGTGGATCACAGGTGTCGAAGACAGGTAAGTAACCCTATCTCAGACCCACCCTATCCCTTTTTGCATCGTCTATGGGTAAGTGTCAGATCTAACTAACTAGATCTAGTCCAAGAGTGCCCGTCTGCTTCCCAAAAGAATAAGGTGACCATTTTTTTCAAATTTAAAACCAGGACATTTAAAATAGCTCAGCCAGCATGAGTAATAGTTGCTGTCGTAGAATACAAGTTGAAAATTTTTTGCGGAGTATGCTTATCTTTTTTTTTCTTTAAGTGAAAGAATACAATAAAATGTACTTCTTTTATTTATATTATATATTATGAAAGTAATTTTGTGAAAAAAAACCAAATATTTGATATGGGTAGATTAGTACATAATTGTATACTTAGGATTTTGGGATCCAAGTAATAAAGAAACAAGTGTAGCAGTAAAACAAAATGGTTTTAATAAAAAATGGTACCAAAGTACTTAATCTACATTCCTAATTTTGCTGCTTATATTTTTGTGAAGAGTGGATTGATTTTAATAATAATTTTTCCTGGATGTTTTTATAAAATTCCATGCAAGTTTGGTTAAAATTATATTTAGTAATTAGCAAACATTTCAAAGTTTCAACATGTAATTGAGTTTTATCACTGGACCAGATATTGTTCATCAAAGAAAAAAGACGTTCGGCAGGTGCATTGGTTCCTGGTAAACAGAGACAATATTCTACCAATTTGCCAATATTTTTGTAGGAAACATCATTTTCACTGAAGGCTTTGAATATTTCAATCCATCTGTTCGATACTGGTACAGAATTTTGTCTCCAGTGAGTAATTTTTTCATCTGTAATGTAGCGCAGGACAAAGCAGGTTTCATTAAACAGTTCATCTTCTACTAAATTGATTTCAGAAAAATACTGAAGAATGTAATCACTGCAAACTTGAATGTTGTCATGGGTGAGTTTAGTGTTTAACAAAACCCAATTGAATTTTTCGGTATGCTTAATAGGTCCTTCCCATTCCTCTAGATATTGAATACATGTGTCATAAAATTCTACCACTTTTTCTTTGAAAATAGCAGGTTTTAATATGCCTTCTTCCTCAAGCTGCTTCAAATTTTGCCGCACCTGTAACGGCAAGAAAACGTTTGCTTTTCTGTCAGCTAATTTTGTTTTTAAGTCACTGTAAATATTGCTAGTTTTTATAATAGAAATCTCCTGTCCTTCTATTTTCAAAATAGCATTGTGGAACATTGATGACACGTTATGCAAAAAGTAAAGCCAGGACTCTGTCTCTGAATTATCAAAATAATTTGTGATAATTGTGGGACTCTTCTCGTTTGAGGCAAAATATGATTTTAAGGCAGGATATATTTGTAGGACGCGCTCAATCGCAGGTCATAACGCCAACCATCGTGTGGCACTGTATCCCAAGACTTTCTTATATTCGATGTCCACGAATTCACAAAATTCTTTCAATTCATTAACGCGCACTGTATATATATAAAAGTATGAATAAATCTTGGTGATGAAAGTTTGCACATCAATTGGTACACAGTCGGCTGCAGTTTGTATAGCATTGTTCAAAATATGAGCGGCACAACCAATTCCCACAAGCTCTCTTCCACCCAAATTTGATTTCAGCTTGGTAAAAATGTTATTTTCCCCACTTCTTCGCATTCCTCCAAAGTTAGTATTGGTGTTGTCAGCACAAAATCCAAGTACCTTGGTATCTAAACAATACTTTTTTAACATTTCCAAAATATAATCAGTAACTATGTCAGATGTTTCGCCTGGCAAATCTCTTACTTCCAAAATTTTGACGTGTATTCCAGACTGGTATGAAAAATATCTTATTATTATGGGAATCAACTTTACTTCCTTGTGGTTTGATGCATCCGAATAAATAGAAATAAAATTTGCAGCATCTAAATCCTCTTCCAGTAACTGTTTCGCATAAGGCACCAGCACATCGGTAACTATTGCCTCGCATTTTGTTCTAGAACATGTAAACCTGGCATCAAAACATGTTTTAATCAGTTTGCAGGTACAATCCATTGATCGGAATGAGTGATTATGCATTACTGTGTGGTACGCCCATAAACCTTCAGCTGCAGCTAGTTTTCTTTCAGCATCTTCAAATCGTTTTTTCTTAAAATATGATGTCACGCTCGTACTTGCAATTGCTGCAGACACGGCCCGTTTATGTTTGACTGTTTGTATGTGGTTTTCAATGTCGGTTTTTCTACTGTTTGCAATAGAAAATACACTTCTGCATTTTACACATTCCACCTCACTATTGTCATTATTAGTACTTGCTTTGATGAATGTATATTTCGATTTTAGCTTGTCATTGAAGACGCACTTTCGTCGTTTTGGCACCATAGGTGTCCAAAAATAAACAATTATTACAAACTTCGTCGGATGTCGGTTTTGGTCCGAGGGGGCGAAGTCACCGGTCCAGGATCGAGGGGGGCGAAGATGCCGGTCCTGGTCCAAAGGGGCGAAGGCGTCGATCCTGGTCTAAGGGGGCGAAGTCATCGGGTCCTGGCGAAGCAGCGAGGTGCACCGTGAAAACAGTGGAGTGAAAAGCTCGAGTAACCGAGAGAGCGCGGAGCTTTGAGGGCCAGTGTCACGGTCCGAAGATGCCAGATCACTGGTGCCTGTCCTGTGCTGCGGAGGGCCTTTTATAGTCCGAAGCTAACACCGAATTGGTCGATTTTGGCGGACCCTGTGTGATGACGTCATCATCGAGTTCCCACGGTCGGGCTGTATGTAATGCGTGGGAGTATTATCGAAGAGTCGCCGCGGCCACAATATAGTGAGAGTGCGTGTGCTGAATGCCGAGTATTGCCGAGATCCAACGACGAGAACCGTCGTGTAAAATAAAACTAAAACTAGGATAAATTAATAAAATTGATTTAGGCTGGTTTATCAAGGATTGATTTGATGTACTCAATCTTTGATAAATTAATAATTTTTTATTTTGTAGTCCTAAACTGTACTGGTTACATCTCACAACTAACCAGACCAACGTCCAAAAAACCAGTACCGTACTGGTAAAACCAGTACGTATGGTCACTTTACAAAAGAAGATAACTAATAAACCCTAAAATGACAACTTCATTCAGCGAGTGGCTACTGCAGGCCAGTAACCAATGTGGAAGGTGTATCACACCACAGAGAGAGAGAGCTTTAGACTCTGAGCCCCAGAGATTCCAGCGCTCAAGAGCTCCTGGCCCCGCCCTTCATTTGTTTATATAGAAACCAGCTACTTAGCAGCAACTGATTCCCACTTTCACTTTCCCACCTTTTGCCCAGAATAAGGGAACAAGAAACTGTCACAACATGGAGGTCACTTTGTTCTTATCCAGACCAAGATGGCCACCTAATAAACAGTGCCCTAAAATCCAACTGGGTGTGTGCCTTCCGCAAGAATTTGGCAAGGCTGTAATTAACAGTGGCAGGGTGAAGGTTAAATAATTAATGATGTAGGTATCAGAGGGGTAGCCTTGTTAGTCTGGATCTGTAAAAAGCAACAAAGAGTCCTGTGGCACCTTAAAGACTAACAGATGTATTGGAGGATGAGGCCCTCCTCTAGCAGTTGAGATGTGAACACCAAGGGAGGAGAAACTGCTTTTTGTAGTTGGCTAGACTGTGAATGGCTAGCCAACTACAAAAGCAGTTTCTCCTCCCTTGGTGTTCACATCTCAACTGCTAGAAGAGGGCCTCACCCTCCCTGATTGAACTAACCTTGTTATCTCCAGCCTGATTCTTGCCTGCATATTTATACCTGCCTCTGGAAATTTCCATTACATGCGTCTGACGAAGTGGGTATTCACCCACGAAAGCTTATGCTCCAATACATCTGTTAGTCTTTAAGGTGCCACAGGACTCTTTGTTGCTCTTTAATGATGTAGGGTTTCAGCACCTGGGCATCTAACAGTATTTTATTTCTTTCCACAAGAGATTCATAAATGAACAAGGACTGTCAGAGCAATGGATTTAGACAAATCAAACTTAACAAAGAGTTTTCTGGCAGACAGAGAAATCAGCCCCATGATGGCCTGAAGCCATTTAGCATAAAAAACAATCAAGCCGACCCATTTCAATTTTTTACAGCTCTCCCACCAGTCTCAGATTGTTCAGCTGAGATTTATTTTCACAAATAGCCATCTTTACAGTATTATCCTCATCTAAAAACAAGAGACAATGGTTTCAAGTCAAGATATGGTAATACGCAAATTTGTTGCCCTTAATTCCAGCACTTCCATAGTATGTTATTGGTATCTTCTAGTAGTAGTAATAAAAATAATACTTACTATTTGCATAGTACTTTATATCTTCCAAAAACCAACCAAACAAAACCCAACAGCTTTACAAACATTAACAAGCTATGCCTGCTGAGCTGGGTAAATTTTCTCCTCAAATTTATAGATGTATAAACTTGAGACAGAAGACGGTTAAGGGCCAAATTTTTACAAGCAGCCTGTAGTTGTAGTTTTCTCAGTTTTTGCCTGGCAAACCTTAGAAACTTTTAGGGCCTGATTTTTCAGAGGCTCAGAGCACACTTCCCTACGGCTGGCCTTCCCATGAGGGTTTCTACGCAGTCTGGCACTTGAGGCGGCTGCCTCAGTTCGCCTCATGGTCACCTCATGGTCAGCCCTGAACTCATCTAGATATTTGCCTAGTTTTACAGCAGGCTACATAAAAAACACTAGCATAGTCTGTACAAACTAAAATTTCATGCAGACTATGACTTGTTTATACCGCTCTGTATACTGTACACTGAAATGTAAGTACAATATTTATATTCCAATTGATTTATTTTATAATTATATAGTAAAAATAAGAGAGTTCGCAATTTTTCAGTAATTGTTTGCTGTATTTTGTATTTTTAAGTCAGATTTTGTAAGCAAGTAGTTTTTAAGTGAGGTGAGACTTGGGATATGGAAGACAAATCAGACTCCTGAAAGGGATACAGTAGTCTGAAAAGGTTGAAAGCCACTGTACTAGAGCAATGTATAAAACATTTAATTTGTGAATACCTGGAGGATGAAGGGGTAATCACTAGCAGACAGTATAGATTTACTAAGAACAAATCATACCAAACCAGCTTGATTTCCTTCTGTGACAGGCTAACTGATTTGGTGGATAGAGGGAATGCAGTGGACATAATATACCCGGACTTCAGCAAGGCTTTTGACACAGTCTCACATGACATTCTGATAAGTAAGCTGGAGAAACGTGGACTTAATCGAACTACCATTATTGGTTAAACAACCACAAACAAAGAGTAATTATTAATGGAATGATGTCAGATTGGAGGAAGGTCTCAAGTGGGGTTCCACAGGGATCTGTTCTGGGTCCGGTGTTGTTTAACATCTTAATTAATGCCCTGGATGTAGAAATAGATAGCATACTGATTATGTTTGCAGATGACACAAAGCTGGGGGGTTGCCAATACTTTCGAGGATAGAGCTAAAATTCAGAGGGATCTTGATAAATTGGAGATCTGGGGCTATAGACAACAAAATGAAATTCAACAAAGACAAATTTATGGTGCTACACTTAGTGAAGAAAAACCAAATGCACAAATACAGAATGGGGAGAAACTGGCTTGGCAGTAGCATTGCTGAGAAGTATCTGGGAGTCATGGTGGATCACAACCTCAGCATGAGTTAGCAATGTGATGCTGTTGCAAAAAAGCAAATGCAATTTTAGGTTGCATGAACAGAGGCATAGTTGGTAAGTTATGAGAGGTGATAGTACCGCTCCACTTGTCGCTGGTTAGGCCTCAGCTGGAGTACTTTGTCCAATTTTGGTCACCAATGTATAGGAAGGATGTAGAGAAACTGGAAAGGATCCAGAGATGATCAACAAAGATGATCAAAGGGATGGAATGCAAGCCATATGAGCAAAGGCTGAAGGAACTGGGTATGTTTAGTTTGGGAAAGAGGCGATTTAAGGGGGGATATGATAATTGTCTTTAGATACTTGAAAAGTTGCCATTAAAAAGATGGAGAAAAGTTGTTCTCTCTTGCCACAGAGGGCAGAAGAAGAGACAGTGGGTTCAAACTACAGCATAGCAGATTTATATTAAATCTCAAGAAAAACTTCCTAACTGTAAGAACAGTAGGACAATGGAACAGACTGCCTAGGGAGGTTGTGGGAGCTTCTTCACTGGAGGTTTTCAAAAGGAGGCTGGATCGCCATATGTCTTAGATGGCTTAGACACAACAAATCCTGCATCTCTGCAAGGCGGTTAGACTAGATGACCCTTGTGGGACTTTCTAACCCTATGGTTCTATGATCCTTGTTCATTGTGCCTTTTCTTTGTGTTCATCATTCCTTCTGTGCACACTCTCTTCCTCGTTTTCCCTCTCATTTCTCCCCTCCCACTACCTCCTACTTACTTCCACAGTCCCTTCCCATAATTCCTTTCGTTCGCTTACACCACAAGAAGTGTCTCCAAAAAACTCTATAAAGTTAGTTTTTGTCTGGGAAATTTGTTTTATTTAAATTACAAAATACTTATGTGAAGATGAAGTTAAGGAGGAGAGTACATATCACTCAGTTTTACCTGCTGCTTGTTCTCCTGTGTGCAAACACATACATCGGTTTCTCCCTCCCTCCTGTTCCTACATTACCCAGCACATGCACCTGTTTTCCTTGCCCTTCTGAATGGGTATAGAATCCCCTGCACAATCCTTTTCAGTGAATTTTCCCATCCTGCCCTCTCTAATGAGTAGATCTGGTGCAACAGATGTTTTTTAAAGAAATGTTTTCGAAAAATGGTCAATTTTTGTTGCTGTTATTGCTCTCAATAACAATAACCCTATTGCTCTCAATAGGAGTGAAGCCACACTGTTGTCAGAGTAAATGATGGAGAGGAACACTGTGAGGTAATTAATGGAAGCAGTGGCCATCTTTACTAAGGGCAGCTGATTGCTTCATTCCTTTGACATGTCTGCCATTTTGATTATCCTATTTTTCTCCAAATGTTGCCTGTGTATCAGATTTCAGCACTCTTTAGCTATTTGGAAAATTCTAAGAGTCTGTGTCCATTACTGAAACTATTCAGGATGAAAACAAAAAACTGACCCAGGATGCTAAATTTCATAGACTCATTTTAAAATTAATTTTAATTAATAAATAATTAACCAGTGTACTTGTAAAATCTTAAAATCATTTAGTGCTCAGAGAGTAAGTGCTCTAATTTTTTGGTAGAGTATGCTGTATTCTTCATATATAGTAGTCATTCTGATGCACTCGACCTTAAAGTAGTACCTTGTAACCACCATATTCATCATTTGACTATCACTGTGGTATTTCATACAAAGCATTCCATGCAAGATACCATATGAAAGTTCATGATCTGCTGAAACTCATTGCTCTTCAAAATATGCATATCATTATTGTGTATGAAGTTATGAGATTTTGTTATATGGTTGTTATTGAAATGTGTTATGAGTTTGGGAGACTCCCGCTGCTTGCTCTCCAGTGACAACAAAGGTGATGACCCACTCCCAAACAAGTGTTAAGCAACCATCACAAGCCATTGACCAGCAGGGGAATTGTAAAGAAGAGATTTACAATTCTGTAAGAGACAGTTGCGCAAGCACCACAAAATGGGGATTGCTCAACTCTGAGACTCAGCAAAGAGTATAAAATAAGGGACAGTGGCATCATGAGTCCACCTCTCTCCTCCCCCACCTACGCTGAAGGCAACAAGAATGCTGAGAAGACAAGGACTTCGAACTGAGGAGATTGGTCCCAGGCTGAGAAGGAAATTTAGCCTGAGTATGAAGAACCATCACCTACCTGCAATATCCAGTGGGGTGAGAAAAGCTGTTAGATTCAAATCTTGCTTAGTCTAAAAGTTTAAGATATAGAATGCATGTTTATTTTTTATTTTCTTAAAGTAACTACCTCTGACCTTTATGCCTCCCACTTATAATCACTTAAAATCTTCCTGTAGTTAATATACTTGTGCTGTTCAAGAGAAGGTCTTGAGCAGTGCAAGATGGTATATTTCTGGGTTGCAAGGCTGGGGGCTTGGAAGATTTGCTGCTGTTTCCCTGTGCATAGTTCATGAGTGGATTGGAGGACATTCATGCAATTTAGCTGGATGTGCCTCTGCATGCTGGTGGCTGAGTGACAGCAATGCCTGCAGGAGTTTGCAGCTTGTCACAGGCAAAACATTGTGAGAGACAGCCCAGGCTGGAGAGTTAAGGGAGCACAGCAGTCCCACAGTTCCAGGTTGTACCCTGGGAATCCCACCACAGCCATCTGCTATAGGTATGAGCTGCCAGGATTATATGTATTACTAAATAAATGAAAAAACAGTGTAAAGTGTGTGTTGGTGTGTGACATTTAGATTTCCTGATTGATAGTACTGTCAGAGTTCTGTCCCTTAACCGGTTGAGTGTAAATTTTGAACATGAACCTGTCACTAAAATATTTACTTTCTGAAAAGGAAGGAGTAGCAGCGAATGTATATGAGTGTATGATGCCCATATAGGCATTATTTTCTTGTGTGAGTCTCATTAATTTGGTGTGTGATATTTAACATGCTCTCTGACGTGCTGATATTCTTAGAATGTCAGTAGATGTTTCTTATTTATAAACTCACTACTTAAGTCTGAATAGTTTTGTTATCAGAGTTTTTAATCAAAACCCTGGGGGGAGTGGTTGGATAATCCTCTTACCATGTATTTTTGGCATTACATTTTAATAGTTCATCTCTCTCAATGTTAGTTTGAGCATAGAAGTTCTGATCTAAGGCAGGCTTTTGAATAAAGGTCCAATTTAAATATAGAAGAGGGCACTATATTTTACCTACAGATATTTAGCATAATCTAGCAAAATCTGCCAGTACTTTTTGATATTTATTTGCAGAAAAAGCCTGATAAATATCAATAATAATAAAAAAGCTCTTGCAGTGTGTGTTAAGGATATCGTGAAGTTGCAATAGTGGTTCTGCTGTTAAGGTTATAACTCACTTCACAAAAGAAAGCTTCTTTCTTCCTAAAATTTGTTGTGTGTCATGTCTAGTGTAAGTAAAATGCTCAGTGAAAGACTGAGGTTAATTGGACAGTGTGGTTTTTGAGTGGCTGGAAATTGCAAGGGAGGGACTGTTTTCATATGTATGAAGGTCTTAATTTGTTTGAAAAGTGATATAAAAATGCCTTTGTCCAGGCATTACACAATTGATTCATTAGTACTGGAAAGCACCTAGTAAATAGACCTTTTTATCAGATAAGGTGCAGTTACTACAAAAATTTGAATGACAGAATTCCATCAGGATCTGTGATATTTAAAAAAATTGTGATCACTCTTACAAAGCTTACCAGCTCTGCTAACACACCCAACATAATTATGCTCTCTAAACCTAATAGCTTTGGATCAAGGAGCACAGTAAGTCCACAGGGACTGTAACTTTTTTAAAAAGTGAAAATTATTGTAAATCTTTGTTTATGTTTGTTCAGTGAGTTGGGGCTATAGGAAATACTTACGCACATGCTTTCCTTTATGTGCTTTAGCAATTCTGCATGTGAGCAATCCCATCCCTATTTAGCAAAGCACATAGGTACATCCCATTTGCTTCAGTATTATTTGTATTATGGTAGCATGCCGGAGCCCCAGTCATGGACCAGAATCTCATAATATTAGGCGTGTACTAATACATAACAAAAAGACAATCCCTACCCTGAAGAGCTTGCAATCTAATGAATCAATAGGATTTAGTTGATAATCCTACAATTCAAGTATTCCTAAAGGAGAGCAATAGTATATTAGCTGAGTTTGCTTAAGGACGTTGTTGAATACAGATGGCCTTAAGCATGTGCTTAAGTGTTTTTTTTGAATCAAGACCTGTGAGAAGTGCCATTTGAGTTAAAAATGAAGATTCACAATGTGTAAAATTAAGTACATGTCTAAGTCTTTACAAGTGAGGGCATAAATCTTAAATAATTGTTACATTTTCCAGTTGAAAATAAAATTGATATTGTCTGACAGCCAATAACATATCAAAATCTTAAAGCCCTGCCCTTTGAATGGCTGAAACTCCTAACATCCCAGGATAATTGAGAAACATGCTTTCCTCATTTAAAACTCTACCTCCATGTTATGATTTTATAAATATTTGAAAAGTCAAGGTTAAATCAACATACTCCTGGGTTTCACAACTGGCATGCTTTTTTCTCCTTTACTGCTCTCCTTCTATACCCTTGCACTTCCAAAGAAGTTCAGTGCTGGACTGAGTTCAATATCTCGTTCATGAATGTAACCTCTATTTTTTTTTTTTTTTTTGTGAATTTGTTTTGTGCTATCAAGGAGACAAGGTACAATTCCTTTCCGTTGAGAATGCTGATAATATAATGAGTGAAACTTTGGGAATGAATAATCAAAATGCTGGTGTTTTGTTTCCCTAACAGAAAAAGATAAGGGGTCAAATTCATCCCTGGTGTAAATCCATTGCAGAATGTCTGGTTCATTTCCTCCCTTAATAATTATACTAACATAAATGCTGTTACAGAAGCCCTGATTAAGGGCACTAATAAGACTTCATTGTTATTCTCCGATAGGAAGATTTCTCTTCCTTTTACTCTGCTAGGTAGGGGAAAATAAACATCTCAGTCTTCATCACCTTAATTTTTGATACATGATAGTTACTGAATTTTTTACCTGGCCTGTAGCATTTTATTTCTGTAACTATATTAAAACATCAGTAAAATATTATCTACAAATAACAAAAAGATAATATCAAGACTGCTAGGTCTAAAATTAGATGTAACATCTTTGTAGATGTCTCTGTCCAAGAGTAGGGTGATATTTCAATACCTACCTAACTACTTAATTTAGGTGCTTGTTTCCTTGGTAATTAGTGTCCTATCTGGTTACAAGAATGGAGCTGACAGGCAGAGTGGCAAGTAAGTCCCTATGTGTGATCATGACCATAAACCACAGCAGCTTCAAAAATTAATGATACAAAGGCAGTTGTTTGTACAAATATTGATGGGAGAGGTGGAAGAAGAAAACTCTACAGGCAACCTTTGACGTGTCGATCATTGAAATTCAAATCTCTATCAGATTAGCATATTATTATTTGTATATCTAATAAAGGAAAAGGCAGAGAAGGCTGGTATCAGAGAATAACAATGTAGTTGTGAGATTGCACCCCATAATGTTTCATGGAAATATGCTTATGAAAGCAAATATGACATAACTGGAATATGTTTTATGTTAGATATGCCTTGGAACATATCTCTGCAAAGATTATGATCTACTGGATATATTCATCCTATATGTATGCATGTGTCATTTTTGTATTAGAAGTTATGAATTTTGGCTATGTACTTGTTTAATTTTAAGTAGCCTCAGTGAAGCAGTTGGTCAGCTTCCTGAGAAAAGACTATTCTCAGTAAGTGCCCAATCAAGAAACACTTAAGCTAACAATGAACTCTGAAATGCCAATCCACATCTGAGCTTTCCTGGGAATGTGGCCTGGCTGGTAAGGAACTGAGTCATGCATGGACATGTGACCTGACCATGTGAGCTGGATTCTGCATGGGAGGAGGGAGGGGTTTAGACCCACATGGAGAATCTATATAAAGCTTTGGGAGACTCCTCTATTTTGTCTTCAGCTGGCTCAAGAGGTAGCCTCTCCACCCCCAAAGGATACCTGAAAGAAACTGGAACAAAGAACAGTAACTGCAGGGTGCAGTGATGAGCTACCAAAATATTAACAACCGGTTCCCTCCTCCATAGGCGCCGACTTATATGGGGCTCTGGGGCTTTAGCCCCAGGAATATTCCCAAGCAGGGGCTCTGCCCCACCAATGTTTTCTCCCCTGCTTGGAGCGCACCCCCCGCCGCCGCCACCGTCGCCACGGCTGGAGCTTCCCCCCTCCCCGCCCGGCAGGGGCGGCTCTAGGCACCAGCAAAACAAGCTGGTGCCTAGAGCTGGGGCCCCAGCTCATCCTGCCGCTGCGAGCTGAGGAGCGGCCCGTCCCCTGCAGCCGGGGCAGGGCCGCGCTACCGGCTCCGCTTGGGGGAGAGGGATGGCCCCTTACCGGTAGCGCGGCCCCGCCTGGCTGCAGAGGACAGGCCGCTCCTCCTCCGCCCGGGTCCTACACAGCGCAGCAGCAGCAGCTTGGCTGGGGGGGGCGGGGCTAAGCTCCGTCCCGCTCAGAGCCGCGTGGTCAGAGGGCGGGGCTGGGAGCTCCGGGCCGAGCGGCTCCTCCCCTGACCACGCGGCTCTGAGCGGAGAAGAGCTCAGCCCCCTCCGGGAGCCATGCGGCTGCAGCGCTGTGCAGGGCCACTTCTCGAGGCGCGCAGTGAGCGGGGGGTAAGCAGCCAGGGCCGGGGGGTTGGCTAAGGGGCAGGGAGTCCCGGGGACACTCAGGGGGCAGGGAGGGGGCACAGGTTCTGTGGGGGGAGGGGCGGTCAGGGGCCAGGGAAGGGGGGTTGGATTGGGGGGGTCTCAGGGAGGTGGTTGTCAGGCACCCCCCGAACCCATTACCCCCCAGGCCCAGCCCTGACCCCCAGCTCCAAGCCCAGCCCCACTGAGATGGGCACCCCCCCAAACCCATCCTCCCCACCCAGCCCTGTCCCCCAGCTCCAAGCCCAGCCACTCTGAGGTGGGCACCCCCCCAAACCCATCCTCCCCACCCAGCCCTGACCCCCAGCTCCAAGCCCAGCCCCTCGGACCTGGGCACACCCCCGGCCCCATCCCCCTCACAGCCCTGACCCCCAGCTCTGAGCCCAGCCCATCTGATCCGGACATGCCCCTGTACCCATTCCCCCCACAGCCCTGACCCCAGCTCCGAGCCCAGCCCCTCTGATCTGGACACCCCCTGTACCCATTCCTCCCACAGCCCTGACCCCCAGCTCCGAGCCCAGCCCCTCTGATCCGGACACCCCCCTGACCCCATTCCCCCCACAGCCCTGACCCCCAGCTCCGAGCCCAGCCCCTCTGATCCGGACACCCCCCTGTACCCATTCCCCCCACAGCCCTGACCCCAGCTCCGAGCCCAGCCCCTCTGAGCCAGACAACCTCCGACCCCATCTCCCCACAGTCCTGAGCCCAGCCCCTGTGAGCCAGGCACCCCCCAGAGCCCAGCTCCCCACCCAGCCCTGGGCAACAGCAGCACCACCTCCAGGCAGTGACAGCCCATTGGCACCAACCATCACCCAGCAACAGCCCATTATGTAATTGCAAATGTAGACAGACCAGTAAAGCATTTAATGTTTTTAAATAATGTATTTGGTGTATTTTCAAATTATTACAAATTAATTTTCACTAGTTATTTTTTACATTTCCAAATACATGTTACTATAGTATTGCAACTTTTTTTTATGGAAGGGGCCCCCAAAATTGCTTTGCCCCAGGCCCCCTGAATCCTCTGGGCGGCCCTACCCAGTGTGTGTGAGGAGCTGGGGAGGGACGGAAACGGGGTCCCCTGGAGCCGAGCCCAGGCTGCGATGGCGGCGAGGGGCTCCTGGAGTGTGTGAGGAGGTGAGCGGCCGGCTGGGTTCGTCGGTGCTGAGCAGGTAGCCCCGCAGCCGGAGATCCTCGCCTTCCCTCCTGCCAGGGCTGGGCCAGGGCACCGTGAGGCTGAAGAGCAGCAGGTCCAGGGGGCTCTCCAGGTCCTCGGCTGCCAGCAGCCAGACAGTAAAACAGAAGGTTTATTAGATGACAGGAACACAGTCTAAAACAGAGCTTGTAGGTACAGAAAACAGGACCCCTCAGTCAGGTCCATCTTGGGGGGTGGGGAGCCCAGACCCAAGTTCTGGGCCTCTCCCGATTTCCCCAGCCAGCTCCAAACTGACACTCCCTCATCTGGCCTTTGTGTCTCTTCCGGACAAGGAGGCCACCTGATCTCTTTGTCCCCAACACCGTCAGTTGGCACTTTGCAGGGGAAACTGAGGCACCCACACAGTATTCAGAGAAAACATTAAGAACATTCCCACTTTGTCACAACAGGTGCAACAAAATTTAATACTGTATATTAAAGCAGGCAAGTGCTGCTTCTGACTTTCCACTTTTAATTGACCCTTGTAATCTTGTAGTGCTGACGCATTGTAGCTTCATTTTATATCAGCTTACAGGGTGAGAGCAGGGGGGGGGGGAGACACCACCATTTTGGGCCCCACCAAAAATTATACGAACCTGCCGCCTATGCCCTCCTCCTCACCCCATGATGGACTCCTGCCCCATCCAACCCCACACATTCCTTGACAGCCCCCCCCGGGACCCCTGCCCCATCCACCCCACTTCCCTGTCCCTTGACTGCCCCCTACTGCCCCATCCAACCCATCCTCTCATTCCTGATGGCCCCCCGGGACCCTTGCCCCATCCAACCACCCCTTCTCTCTGTCCCCTGACTGCCTCTCACCACCCCATCCAACCCCCCCTCCTTCCTGACTGCCCCCCCGGGACCCTTGCCCCCATTCAATCCCCCTGTTCCCTGCCCTCTGACCACCCCGACACTAATCCACCCCCCAACTCCCCTTCCCTCTGTCCAACACCTGCTCCCTGCCCCCTTACCGCGCTGCCTGGAGGTGGGGGCTGGGCCGGAGCCGCTCAGCTGGGGCCAGGCTGGGCTGCTCGGCCAGGGCCAGGCCAGGCTGGGCTTGGCCGGGGTTAGGGCCGGAGCTGGGACGCTCGGCTGGGGCCAGGGCCAGAGTCGGAGCTGAAGGTATGCCGCCTGGCGGGCTGTGGTTGGGGCCAGGCCCGGGCCGGACATGTGCTGCTCAGCCGGGGTCGGGGTCAGGCCCGAGCCAGAGCCGCACCGGCTGGGGCCGGGCCCGGAGGCCGGGCCGGAGCTGCGCCGCCCGGCTAGCCGCAGTTGGGGGCCAGAGCCGCGCCGCCCAGCGGGCCACAGTCGGGCCTGGGGCCGGGCCGGACACGTGCTGCCCGGCTGGGGTTGGGGTCAAGCCCGGGCTGGAGCTGCGCCGCCCAGGGTCGGGGGCCAGACCAGAGCTGTGCGGTGCCTGGAGCCCTTCTTGTGTCCCCACCCCCGCTGCCCCAACTGACCTGCGGGAAGCCACTGCTTCCTTCTCAGCCCTCCCAGGCTTCCTGCGCGAACAGCTGATTTGCAGGAAGCTGGGGACGGGGAGGAGAAGCCGGGGGAGCGTTCAGGGGAGGAGGCAGAGGCGGAGTGATGTGAGCTGGGGCTGGGGGAAGGGCAGGAAGCTGCTGGAGCTTTTATTAAATTTAAAAGCCCTTTTCGAACAAGTTGTCCCTCAATTGGGGGGAGGGATAGCTCAGTGGTTTGAGCATTGGCCTGCTAAACCCAGGGTTGTGAGTTCAATCCTTGAGGGGGCCACTTAGGAATCTGGGGAAAAAATTGGTCCTGCTAGTGAAGGCAGGGGGCTGGACTCAATGACCTTTCAAAGTCCCTTCCAGTTCTAGGAGATAGGTACATCTCCAATTATTATTTTTTTTATTATTAAGGGCTTCTAAATTTAACAACCAGTTCCTGTGAACTGCTAGGAACCAGCTCCAGCTCACCTCTGGGTGTGAGTGATTGCTGGACCCAGATTAGAAGAAGGCTAGTCTGTAAAAGAAGCTTATTGGAACATCTCTGAGGGTGAGGTTTCATCTGTAATCACTTTCTTACTGTATTAGGCTTAGATTTGCATGTTTTATTTTATTTTGCCTGGTAATTCACTTTGTTCTGTCTGTTATTACTTGGAACCACTTAAATCCTACTTTTTGTATTTAATAAAATCACTTTTACTTATTATTTAACCCAGAGTACATATTAATACCGGGGAGGGGGGGAAGAGCTGTGCATTTCTCTCTATCAGTGTTACAGAGGGTGAACAATTTGTGAGTTTACCCTGTATAAGCTTTATGCAGGGTAAGTCGGATTTATTTAGGGTTTGGACCCCATTGGGAGCTGGGGAGCTGACTGTTGGAGACAGGAACACTTCTTAAGTTGTTTTCAGTTAAGCCTGCAGCTTTTAGGGGACATGGTTCAGACCTGGGTCTGTGTTTGTAGCAGGCTAGCATGTCTGGCTCAAACCAGGCAGGGCACTGAAGTCCCAAGTTGCCAGGGAACACGGGCTCAGAGGTAGTCTCAGCACATTAGGTTTCAGTTCCCAAGGGGTTTCTGTGATCCAACCCATCACAGTGGTATCATTAGTACCCCTAAAGTGGGTATACGTAACAGGTATTTATGCTAGTATAATTGTTCAGCGAGTAAAAGAATGGAAGGAACTTTACACAAACAATGCAAGTCATGCTGGACCTCCATCTAGATTGGAATGGTGATAATCCTACAATTCAAGAATTCCTAAAGGATAGCAATGGTATATTAGCTGAGTTTGCAATAACTCCTCAACTGTTTGGAGGCATAATTTAGCTCAAATGTCTGCTGCAATATAGATCCATACTTTCATCACTGTTACGTTCCAGGGAGGCCCCGGCCCTTTTAGGGTGCTCTGTAAGAACGAGGCTCACACACACTGTGAGTTATTGGCTTTAATGAAGGTAACGTGACACATTCGCAACGGGGACTCCAAGCGTTGCTGTTACGGAGGCGGGGAACCCAGCGCCCTACAACTCGGCCTGGTTCGAAGTCCAAAAGCAAACACAAAGCATGCTCATATTTATACAGACAGCAGCAAACAAGCTCATACATAATGCAATAGGAACTTTCCACCCTCCGGGGCCGCCCCCTTGGCCAACAGCCTAGGGGTTTGCCACGCAGCAGTTCCAGCCGGTTACGGCAGGTGAAAACTAGCATGCTGTGTCCTACAATAACCGGAGGCTGAGAAAGCGGAACTGCCTAAGCTAGGCCGTAACAAAATTTTCCGTGGTTCCCTAGCCTCCTACAATCACCATCCAGAAATTGACATGGGGTCTTGTGCCTCTTCCAAGGCAAAAAGATCAGTAATGACCTCAACCCTCTTAGGGTCTCCCAGTACCTGGCAGAAAATAGGGCTGGTTGAAATTTTCATCCACAACTCAGTAACTGCTAAATCAAAACTTTGGATTTAACATCTCCTGAAGTGGTCAGGATTTAATAAAATCTAAGGTATAAAACCAGTTGAACAACAATTACAGAATAAACTGTTTTCAGTCAAGAAGTGGGAAAGAAGCCTGTCACAGCTGTCTGTTTCCAATTCATGTTTTTCAGAGTGCAGATCCAGAGCCACTGTGATCATGACTAGTTGCCTTTTCAGGTAAAAAGACTGTTTCAATTATTTAAAAAAAAAAGAGCTTCACTGCCATTAATTTGCTGTTCACCTTCTTTATACAGTAAGTTGCATTTAAAATCTTAGTCCCGCAGGTGTGTTTTAGCTCTGGAAAATTCTTTATACCTCTTCACAAGAGATGGAATAATTCAGATACTGTACATACCACCTTCTAATTTGGAAAACATCCAACCCCTAATCCCTACTGCAGCTTTTAAGATCTGGTTTTTGACTATTAATGGTTTACAAACAGGGCAGTTCTATTGCTAACATTAGTGGGCTTTTTCCCCCTGCAAGTCAATTAGGCAATACTAATATAATCAGACCTCCATCTAACAACCAGGCTAGAAAGTTTTTAACCATTCCTCAAGGAATCTCTAGCTTCCTGCCTTCATACCTTCTCTGAGAGGTGACCTATTATCAGGATCAAATTCACTGATGGGAGCAAACTTGCACCCCCTAAAATAGCATGATGTAATTGGGAAGGATGGGGAATTCAGATGTTTTTCTATGGGGAGTGAGTTTAAATTCCAGACTGGGCTTCACAGGAATCTGTCAACAGTGGCTGCTTGGGAGAGGTGTAGAATCAGCATATTTCCCAGCAGACCAGCTCTGTGCCTGGGTGCCATTGGACCTCATTCCAAGGGAACTTTCTACTTCCACTAGGGTCCTACAGCTTGAGTTGAATTGGCAAAATGAACAAAGCCCTTAGAGCTCTAATTCTCCTTTTGTTTTTGAGCTCAGTTGGATGAAAGAAAAATAAAGAGCTAGGAGTCAGCAGCATGCTAAACATCAGAACCTAGGCTTTCCTACTAATCCTTTCAAAGCCCTTATATACACCTGAACAAAATACAATCTGGTGGAACACCTTTTGTGAGTGCTATTAGGCTGGTTAGCAGTTGCTCAAAAGGACCCTCTGGGAACATTAATAAAGGAAGGAATGGAGTGACTAAAAAACAGTCTTGTTGATGCCTGCTACTGTCCTCAGATGAGTCAAAAACACCACACGATCAACTGTATCAGAGTCAGCTGATCGAAATAGCAATATCAGCATGGATTCCAAAGCTTTATCTATCCATCAGACCATCTATCCACACCACCAATGCTGTTTCTGTGGTGCACCTAGATCTTAATCCAGATCGACAAAGATCTAGCACAGGGGTCTCAGACTCAATTTACCTTAGGGCCAGTGCCAGTCCTCAAATCTTCCCAACGGGCCAATAATGTCACTGAAGATGGTGTTCACAAAAGAAAATGTTTATATTGTATTTTTTATTTAGAATTTCTTAGTAATAATAAAACTGTTATACAACTTTATACAATTCTTCGTCTGCCAGGGAGTTTTTAGTGTTTGCCAGACACCTGGCAATGCTTCAGTTCTGTCAGTTTGTTGATGTTTGGCCTCAGTTGAAACCTTCAGGATTGCAGCAAGGTGCACATCAGATAGTTGCGTTGGGTATTTTGACTTGTTTATATTCATTGTGGAAAAAAGTGATGCTGCCTCCATGGCTGACTTTGCCCAGCGACTAGTGATGGTATTTCTGTTCCTCTCCCCCAGCCAATGGGAGCTGCAAGGGGGGGGCGCCTGGAGCAGACATTGCCAGCAGTGTGTCTGCATGCGTCTCTCCTCCGCGGGCCACAGTGGGGAGGTTCTCAGGCTGCAGATGGCCCATGGCCCGGGACTTTGAGACCCCTGCTCTAGCAGTTGTGAGGTTTTCTGACCACAACTTTCTCTATAACCTTAATCGGAAATGGAAGATTAGATACTAGGTGATAATTGGATCGATTGTTAAAAGCATTCATCTCAAGACCCTTAAAGGGTGGACCATCAAAACATGTCCCAAAGCCTGATAAGGTAAATGCATCCCCACCTCAAGGACACTGATTGATTCATGACAAAGGCAAAGTTTCTAAGTGCTAAACCTCCTGTCTGAGCCTACACACTAGATCAAGAGTATATACAGCTTTGTGAGCTGAGCCATTAACTTCCAGGGGTGGTCCCATGGTTGAAATAAAACCCTGAAATGATTCAGAGGATTTAAAAACAACAGAAACCACTGGTGACAACAATAGTTTAGGACCAAAAGTGAAGAACACCTTATTCATCTGAAACTCCATTTTGTCTACATAAAATTCACCCTCTAATTACCCAAGTGTAATACAAATTGAACACTGAGGACTGGACTGTTTAGAACAGCTTATCTCATTTTACCGTGTCTTAGTATAATGGGGCCTTGCTACTTGAGAGATATTAATAGATTCTACTACAATACAGATAAATAATAATTGAGGCTAACAGTTCTTCCTCTTGTGAAAAGTACCATAAGCTTTTGAACAATCACAGATAGTTAGGATCTTGATTTTACATCCCATTCAAAAGAGGGCACCTCCTCTGGCAAGGTATTTTCTTACCCCGTTCTGGGGAATTGGTACTGTACCAACCCAAAGAAAAGTGTACTATCATTAACACCACCTCCTGCAACACCTAGATTTTCTTAAAAGGTCTCCTATCCTACTTAACAGGCCCTCAAATCATATGAGATATGATGAGATCACAGCCTGAGGTGGCATGGATGGAAAATCAGAACCACTGAACAAAGAAAATGCTGAAATTTCATCCTCTGTAGGATTTCCAGTTTCATTAGCCTGATTGAAAGCAGCATTTCACTACATGTAAAACTGCAGCAAAGCTCAGCACAGATAGTGCATTTAATGTATGCTCTGGGCAATGAAGCTGAAACTATTTTCAAGTAATTTTCTTCAATGTTGGATTCAGCCATCCTATAAGTCTTAATAACATAGGACTTTTCTTTCTTTGAACAGCAACTGATGCCACTGCCAGTGCAGGCCTAAGTCCTCCATCACAAAGTTGTGCCATTATTTCATGTAGCATGATGTTACCTAGCATCATGTAGCAATATAATATCACAGTATGATGCTATCACATCCACCCCAAATATGTTTTTTTCAGTTCTATAGTAGTATGAAAGACTGTCAGTGCCTATCAGCAACTTTTAAGGGCGTGCCTACTCTTGGAGCTGGAGGTGTGATTCCCAGCTTGAGGAGATATACTTGCACTAGCTCTAATTTGAGGTAGCCTGCTAAAAAATAGAGTATAGCTGCAGCAGCATGGGCTGCTGGATGGGCTGTTACCCTGAGTATTTACCCATCTGTGACCATTGGCATCAGGGGCGGCTCCAGGCCCCAACACGCCAAGTGCATGCTTGGGGCGGCAAGCCACGGGGGATGCTCTGCTGGTGCCGCGAGGGCGGCAGGCAGGCTGCCCTCGGCGGCTTGCCTGCGGAGTGTCCGCTGGTCCTGCGGCTTCGGTGGACCTCCTGCAGGCATGCCTGCGGAGGGTCCGCTGGTCCCGCGGCTTCGGAGGACCTCCTGCAGGCACGCCTGTGGGAGGTCTGCCAAAGCCGCGGGACCAGCGGACCCTCCGCAGGCAAACTGGCGGAAGCAGCCTGTCTGCCGTGCTTGGGGCAGCAAAATCCCTAGAGCCGCCCCTGATTGGCATTTACTTGGATGACTAGCTAGTTGTGCCACTGCAGCTGTGCTGTTTTTAGCATGGTGGTAGCTTAATCAGAGCTAGCATGAGTGTGTCTCCTCGAGTCCTCCCCACCCCCCACAGATCCAAGAGTAGACATGCAGTATGTCTACACTGCATTCAGAGGTGTGATCATTTCATAAATGATCTGGAGAAAGGGGTAAACAGTGGGGTGGCAAAGTTTGCAGATGATACTAAACTACTCAAGATAGTTAAGACCAAAGCAGATTGTGAAGAACTTCAAAAAGATCTCGCAAAACTAAGCGATTGGGCAACAAAATGGCAAATGAAATTTAATGTGGATAAATGTAAAGTAATGCACATTGGAAAAAATAACCCCAACTATACATACAACATGATGGGGGCTAATTTAGCTACAACGAGTCAGGAAAAAGATCTTGGAGTTATCGTGGATAGTTCTCTGAAGATGTCCACGCAGTGTGCAGAGGCGGTCAAAAAAGCAAACAGGATGTTAGGAATCATTAAAAAGGGGATAGAGAATAAGACTGAGAATATATTATTGCCCTTATATAAATCCATGGTACGCCCACATCTCGAATATTGTGTACAGATGTGGTCTCCTCACCTCAAAAAAGATATTCTAGCACTAGAAAAGGTTCAGAAAAGAGCAACTAAAATGATTAGGGGTTTAGAGAGGGTCCCATATGAGGAAAGATTAAAGAGGCTAGGACTCTTCAGTTTGGAAAAGAGAAGACTAAGGGGGGACATGATAGAGGTATATAAAATCATGAGTGATGTTGAGAAAGTGGATAAGGAAAAGTTATTTACTTATTCCCATAATACAAGAACTAGGGGTCACCAAATGAAATTAATAGGCAGCAGGTTTAAAACAAATAAAAGGAAGTTCTTCTTCACGCAGCGCACAGTCAACTTGTGGAACTCCTTACCTGAGGAGGTTGTGAAGGCTAGGACTATAACAATGTTTAAAAGGGGACTGGATAAATTCATGGTGGCTAAGTCCATAAATGGCTATTAGCCAGGATGGGTAAGAATGGTGTCCCTGGCCTCTGTTCATCAGGGGATGGAGATGGATGGCAGGAGAGAGATCGCTTGGTCATTGCCTGTTGGGTTCACTCCCTCAGGGGCACCTGGCATTGGCCACTGTTGGTAGACAGATACTGGGCTAGATGGACCTTTGGTCTGACCCGGTACGGCCTTTCTTATGTTCTTATGACTGCAGCATGTGTAAACATATTCAAACTAGTTTTGTTCTGGCTATCTCCAATAACAATAGCAGTGAAGTTGCAGCAGAATGTGAAGTGGCTGGGGCTAGCCATTCAAATACAGACTGCGGGGGATGGGGAGAGCCTCTATAGCCTATGCTGCCGCTCATGTTGCCACAGTTTCATGGCTATTGTTGTTGGTGATAGCTAAATCAAAGGCCTGGTCTACACTACGGGTTTAAACCGGTTTTAGCAGCGTTAAACCGATTTAATGCCACACCCGTCCACACTAAGAGGCCCTTTATATCGATATAAAGGGCTCTTTAAACCGGTTTCTGTACTCCTCCCTAACGAGAAGAGTAGCGCTAATATCGGTATTACCATATCGGATTAGGGTTAGTGTGGCCGCAAATCGATGGTATTGGCCTCCGGGCGGTATCCCACAGTGCACCACTGTGACCGCTCTGGACAGCAATCTGAACTCGGATGCAGTGGCCAGGTAGACAGGAAAAGCCCCGCGAACTTTTGAATATCATTTCCTGTTTGCCCAGCGTGGAGCTCCGATCAGCACGGGTGGCAGTGCAGTCCAAAATCAAAATCCAAAAAGAGCTCCAGCATGGACTCTACGGATGTGATGGCTGTATGGGCAGGCAAATCTGTTCTATCAGAGCTCCGTTACAGAAGACGAAATTCCAAAGCATTTTTAAAAAATCTCCAGACAGAGGCCACAGCAGGGACTCAGCACGCTGCTGTGTGACAAACGTAACGGAAAGCCAAAGAATCAAATGGACGCTCATGGAGGGAGAGAGGGGGGACTGAGGACTCAAGCTATCCCACAGTTCCTGCAGTCTCCGAAAAGCATTTGCATTCTTGGCTGAGCTCCCAATGCCTGTCGTGTCAAACACATTGTCCGCGGTGGTTCAGGGCATAGCTCGTCAGTTTACCCCCCTCACCCACCCCCAGAAGTAAAAGGGAAAAAAATCCTCTCTTGACTCTTTTAAATGTCACCCTATGTTTACTGAATGCTGCTGATAGACACGATGCTGCAGCGCTAAACAGCAGCATCCTCGCCCCCCCCTCCTTGGTGGCTGATGGTACAATATGGCTGATATCCATCGTCATCATCAGCCTTGTGGCAGATGGTGCAGTGTAGTAGGACTGGTATCCGTCCTCATCATCAGCCCGTGAGTGCTCCTGGCTGGCCTCCGGTGAGGTTGGCCGGGGGCGCCTGGATAAAAAACTCCTGATCATTCCCAGTAGATGGTACAGAATGGCTGGTAACCATCTTCATCCATAGCAACAGGGGACTGAGCTCCATCAGCCCCTGCCCTTCATGTGTAAAGAAAAGATTCTATTCTGCCTGGACTATCATAGCAGCAGGATGCTGGGCTCCTCTCCCCCACACTGCTTAATGTCCTGTCTGGACTATCATAGCAGCTGGAGGCTGCCTTCCCCTCATTTTATCTCACTACAAATTCACTGTTTCTTATTCCTGCATTCTTTATTACTTCATCACACAAATGGGGGGACACTGCAACATTAGCCCAGGAAGACTTGGGGAGGAGGGAAGCAACAGGTGGGGTTGTTGCAGGGGCACCCCCTGTGAATGGAATACAGCTCATCATTTCTGTGGGATCTGACACAGAGCAGCTGTGCTCTCTGGTTCTCTGATACACTGGTTCTCTAGTACACTTGCCCCATATTCTAGGCAGGACTGATTCTATTTTTAGATACCATAAAGAAGGGATTGACTCAGGGAGTCATTCCCATTTTTGTTTTTTGCGCCCCCGGCCGATCTCAGCCAGGGGCACCTATGACAGCAGCAAATGGTACAGCACAAAAGGACTGGTAACCGTCATCTCATTGCCAATTTACAACGGCATGGTAGATGGTACAGAATGGCTGATAACCATCTCTGCTATCATGCAAAAGCAAATGAATGCTGCTGTGTAGCGCTGCTGAATCGCCTCTGTCAGCGGCATCTAGTACACATACGGTGACAGTGACAAAAGGCAAAACAGGCTCCATGATTGCCATGCTAATGGCGTCTGCCAGGGCAATCCACGGAAAAAGGGCGCGAAATGATTCTCTGCCGTTGCTTTCCCAGAGAAAGGAGTGACTGACGACATTTACCCAGAACCACCCGCAACAATAATTTTTGCCCCATCAGGCACTGGGATCTCAACCCAGAATTCCAAGGGGCGGGGGAGACTGCGGGAACTATGGGATAGCTACGGAATAGCTACCCACAGTGCAACGCTCCAGAAATCGATGCTAGCCTCGGACCGTGGACGCACACCGCCGAATTAATGTGATTAGTGTGGCCGCATGCACTCGATTTTATACAATCTGTTTTACTAAACCGGTTTATGTAAAATCGGAATAATCCCGTAGTGTAGACGTACCCAAAGATAGTGCATGTATGCCTACAAGTGTTGCAATCATACCTCTCATTGCAGTATAGACATATCCTAATTTTTTATCCATTTTCATCCTAACTATGCTCTAGTTAAGGACAGAATTATATTTAAGGCCAACAAATACAGAAGTATTCTGCTCAGAAAGGGGAAGATGTGGGTCTTGTGTCTTTATATGTGGAGATAGACGTATGCAAAAGACAAAAAGTGAAAGTGGGAGATGCTGAAAAGAGCTTTGACAAAATTTTACCTGTTTTTATTTCTAACCGTAGAAGCATGATGCTGTGTTACACTGTGTCATTGACACTGAGCAGCACCTTTTACCTCAGTTTTGGTATGTCAGTGTTTCCAATTTTCTACCCATTTTACATGGTCCCTGTGGTAGTCTGCAGCCAGGCTTAATCACATAATACACTTCACTTTTTGTCTGTTTGCCGTCATGATGTACAGTTGATATTTAAAACCTTAAACACGATGGACCTGATTCTCCACTGCCTAGCATCTTGTACTGTCATTTACACCTGTGCAAGTGGGTGTAAAATGCTGCCATTCTGACTGGGTAGCACTTACATCCATTTTCCACTCACTTTGTGCAGGTGTAACTGATTACACAAGGTGCAAGGTAGTGGAAAATCTGGCCTGGTGGGATTAAATTCCCTATGAAAACAAACAAGTTTTGCTCATTGTTGATATGTTATATTTAATGTGAAAACATAAAGGGTGACAAAAACTTTGTGTCATGGAACTTTATTTCCCGAAGTATTTTCTAACACAGGAGTTCTCAGCCTGGGGGTTGAAAACCCTCAAGATCGTCATGTCAGGATATTGCAACCACTCTGCCTTTCCCACATTGCTAAATGGGAAGAGGGTCAGGGCAGTGTGGGGTCCCATTATGGAAAGGCTGAACCCCCTTGATCTGTTATATGTGGTTTCCTTTCTAAGATGCAATGGGGCTTTCACATACATTCTGTGGCTAGGAGTAAGAGTCCTAGAAATGAATCTGCTTTTTAGCATTGTAGGTCTTCAAACAGCAAAATTATCACTAGCTTTTCAACTGGTTTGCTGATACAAAGGATATGGTAACCAATGAATTCAATTATACTAGAAGGTCTGGCATAAAAAATATAATCATAAGACCCTTTTGGGAGCCTATCGTCAAACCAGGCATCAGATGATACAAGTGAGCATTGAATAATAGCTTCCTTTCTCATAAACTCTGGATACTTATGGTTTAAAGAAAATCTGCTCCAAATTAGCAGCCAAACTTTTCCATGTTTACAATGATGGCTAATTTGGGAGGAGTGAAATTCTAACAGGGTGGAATCTGACCCCAGGGATCTCAGAGTGCTAACTAACAGAGAGTAGATCTTCTGAGATGACAGATGTAATCACTGTTTCCATGAGGTTTAATTGTTGAGGAGTGTGGTTGCTCACTGCTGGGGTTGATTTGGATTTGTAAATTATTAAAGCTGTAGATTTAGTGGATGAAACAGAATTTCTCAGATAATTGCTAGAGTTGAGTCAATGCAGTGTCTTGTATAAACTCCATATGGTGGATTATAGATTCTGTTAGCAAGGGATACAAAGCTAAGGTGCTCCTTAAAGTTCAGAGCAGGAACTTGGCTTCTGATATAGCGAATAGCACAGCAGATAATTTTTCTTGAGTTCTTGGACCTCTTTGCAGAGAATAATGTCCCAAGGGAAAGGAACAAAGATCTGGATCCGCAATAGGGACTTAGGCATTGTGATGCTGAGCGTTGCAGAACCTAACTTTTAGGCATCTAGAAAATCACAGGAACAACACTGTGATCCACAAAACCTGAGTTAGTAGTCTAAGCCAGGGATTCTCAACCTTTTTCTTTCTGAGGCTCCTCCAACATGCTACACTAACTCTTCACTTAACGTTGTAGTTATGTTCCTGAAAAATGCGACTTTATGTGAAATGATGTTAAGTGAATCCAATTTCCCTATACAATTAATGTAAATAAATAGGGGGCAGCTAGGTTCCAGGGAATTTTTTTTGCACCAGACAAGACATTTTATATATATATTCAGTATAAGTTATAAACAATTTTAAACAAACAGTTTAATATTATATACAGCAATGAATGATTGTGAGGCTTGGCTGAGGTAGTGGAGTAAGAGGGTGGAATATTTCCCAGGGAATGCCTTGCTGCTAAATGATGAACTAGCACTTGGCTGAGCCCTCAAGGGTTAATGCGTTGTTGTTAATGTAGCCTCACTCTACAAGCAGCATGGACTGAGGCAGGAGGGAGGAAACACAATAGATGCAGGGCAGTAGCTGCAAACACTTCCCTGCAAAAACTGAACATGATGATGAGCCCACGCTATCCAGCTGGGTGCACCACTCCCTCCTCCTGACAACACATGCCCGGCTGCACAGGTGCAGACTTTCCAAAGTGCTGGGGGGGGTGTGCATGCATGAGTGAGAGCAGGGCCGGTGCAACCATTTAGGTGACCTAGTGCCCTAGGCAACCGCCTGAGATTTGGGGGGCGCTATTTTCTTTGGCAGCGACCGCGGCAGCCGGATCTTCGGCCACCCTAGTCGCCGCCGGCATTTAGGCGGAGGGAGCTGGGGCAGGGGAGCGTGGGGAGGGCCGCCTGCAGAAAGTAAGGAGGGGCGGCACACAGGGGAATTCCCCGCCCCGCCTCACCCCTGTCCTGCCTCCTCCCCGAGCATGCCAGGGTCAGGGGTGAGCTGCTTCACTTCTCCCGCCTCCCAGGCTTGCGGCACCAGTCAGCTTAGGCGCCACAAGCCTGGGAGGCGGGAGAAGTGAAACAGCAATGGCGTGCTCTGGGTGCTCGTGCGCGGAGCAGGGGGGGTGCCTCAGGGTGGAGCTGCCGCAAGCGGGGCGCCTCAGGGTGGAGGGGGGGAGCCGCCGTGGGGGGAGTGCTCAGGGTGGGGGCACAGCGGGGGCGCAAGGTGGAAGTTTTGCCTAGGACGCAAAACATCCTTGCACGGGCCCTGAGAGAGAGACGTGCATTGCCCCTGTAAATACGCTGACCGCTCTTCAAGTACGTTGCCCTTTTAAGCAGATCAGCCAGTTCAGACAGGAAGCAACAGCTACCAGCAAGCTCCCTCCTTTCTGTCCCTGAGCCCTGTCCCCTGCCTCCGCTTTGTGAAGAGGGGGTACAGAGCATGGGGCAGGAGCAGGGGGACATCCTGATATCAGCACCCATCCCCCAGCAAGCAGGAAGCTCCCAGGAGTGGCTCCAAGGCAGAGGGCAGGGCAGGGCAGGAGCAGCACGGCAGTGGGGGGAGGGACAGCTGAACTGTGGCTGGGCAGCTGCCGAGCCACATACCTTACAGGGAATTTAAGGGAGCTGATGGGGGTAGGGGGAGGGTTGCTGGCTCTCCCACTCCTAATCCCCACAAGGAGGGGCTTCTCTTCCAGAGAATCTGCAAGCAGTGGACAAAGCAAGCAGCTGCCAAACGATGTTATAAAGGAGCATTGCACAACTTTAAACGAGCTTGTTCCCTAATAGATCAGCAACGTAACAATGAAACAACATTAACCGAGACAACGTTAAGTGAGGAGTTACTGTATACAAATCCCACAGCTCACCTGTGCCACAATAACTCTTTTTCTTTATATCCAGTAGATTAAAAGCCAGGGCCAGTGTTATGGGGTAGCAAATAGTCAGGGCTGGATTAACTGTCCTGTGGGCCCAGGGCTATTAGATTTTGTGGAGCCCCAGTTACAAGTCTTTTTCCTAATTTAAAACAAAATGATCACATGTATGGCATCGAGGCTATTAATGCTGTACTAAACTCGCCTTTTAATTAACATAAAGCCATTCTGCTGTTACATTTCAGTCTTAAAACATGTAGAATGTAGTTAAGTTAATTCAAAACAGCTGAAACAGATTTTATATTAGTTTATTTCTGGGAGCGAGTTTGGGTGCAGGAGGGGGCTCCAGGCTGGAGCAGAGTGTTGGGGTGCAGGAGAGTGTGAGGGGTGCTGGCTCTGGGAGGAAGTTTGGGTGCAGGAAGAGATTCTGACCTGGGGAGGGGGCGAGGTGCAGGCTCCGGTCGGGAGGCACTTTACCACAGGTGGCTCCTGACCGGTGGCACAGCAGGGCTCAGGCAGGCGGCCTGGTTGCATGCTGTGGCCCCAGGCCACTCTCGCACTCTCGGAAGCGGCTGGTTGTTGGCACGTCTCTGTGCGCCCCTGTGGGGAGGGAGACAGTGTATCTCCGTGTGCTGCCTGCCCTCGCAAGCACCAATGGGAGCTGCGGGGACGGTGCTGGGGTGGGAGCAGTGCGCGGAGCTGCCTCCCCCTCGCCGCCAGGGGCTGCAGAGACGTGTCAGCAGCTGGTTGCGTCCAGAAGAGGCATGGGGCCATAGCATGCAGGCAGCCTGCCTGAGCCCTGCTGTACTCGGGCCCCCCAGAGCCCAGGGCCCTAGGCTGCAGCCCCTAAAGCCCCATGCATTAATCCAGCCCTGCAAGCAGGGCAATTGCTCAGGGCCCAACACCACAAGCGGACCCATGAAGCTAAGTTGCTCAGGCTTCGGCTTTCAGTCCCAGGCAGCCTGGCTTGGGCTTCGGCTTTCAGCCCTGGGCAGCAGGACTTGAGCTTTGGCTTTCAGCCCTGGGCCTCAGCAAGTCTAATGCTGGCCCTGCTCTCTGGTTATTTGGGCAGACCACCTGAAACCTGCTTGCGGCCTCCAGAGTGTCCCAGACCCCTGGTTAAGAATTGCTGGCCTAAGCTACTATACGGTGAATGGGGAGAGATAGGCACCGTAGAATGTAGTCAACAAAGCCAGCATGCTAGGAGGAGAGCTGCTTAAGCTAGCCAATGGGAGATGCCAAGAAAAGGGTGTGTCCTAAGCCCTGCCCATCTCATATAGGTGCTTAAGTCTGGGTTGCAGGGAGGCACCTATCTCTGCTAGAGATCAGTCAACTGTGGGGGAAGATAAGTGCTCCTCTGTCTAAGCTGCAATGGGGCCAAATCTGGTAGGTGTGCTCAGAGGCCATCCAACTCCACACGGATCAATTAGGGGAAATGTGTGAGGGGGGTGGGGAGGAGGCAGCCCTTCTTTGTAACCTTTAGCCCAGTGATTAGAGTACTCATCCAAGAAGTGGAAGATCCCCAGTCCAAGTCCCCCTCTGCCTGATGAGGAGAAGAGATATGAACTGGGGTCTACCACCTTTCAGGTGAGTGCCCCAACCACTGGGCTCTAGAGTCATTCTCACATTTTCTCTGTTGCAATTAATATTTAATTATTCTATTACTTAATTGAAGTGGAAAAACTTCAATAGGAGAGATTGAGGGAGACCCATATCTGAATATCCCAGTAGCAAGAGCACTCACCTGAGAGATGGGAGACCCTGTTCAGAAACTTTTCATCAGGCCTATGGGGGGACATAAACATGGGGTCTTCCCTATCTTGGGTGAATGCTATAAGAGCTAAGGTTATAAGGCTGATTGGCATGCAATAGGTGGCCTCTGAACACCCCTACTGGATTGGGTCCCACATGCAATTTAGGTGTGGGAGTGTCTATTTTCTCCCCAGTTCATGGATTGCTCTTGGGCTTAGGTGGGAGATAGGCATCTGGATGTCTAGAGTGGGGCAGCATTATGTATGCCCACAGACAAAAAACTTAAGGAACTTTTACTGCAAAAATGTAGGTGCTGAGTTCAGGGCCGGCTCTAGGTTTTTTGCCGCCCCAAGCAAAAAAATTTTTGGCTGCCCCTCCGCCCCCAGACATGAGCCCCCCCGCCCACCAGTACCCCCCACTCACACCCCCTGTTGCCCCAGCACTGGCCTCCCCCCCCAAATGTGGGATCCGCTACCAGCACACTGCAGCCGAGCCCTGGCCCAGCTGAGACTCCGTCCCCATGCGGGTGGAGCTGCTGGGCAGCACGGAGCGGGAGTACTTCCAGGTGGCGGCACGGCTACGGGGTGGCGCAAAGAACACGGCCCCCTCCCTGGGCTTCGCAGCACTGCTGGTGGCCAAGGTGGATCAGTTCGCGCTCACCACCCTCACCCCCGACATGCTGGCGGCCGAGGACCTGGAGAGCCCCCTGGACCTGCTGCTCTTCAGCCTCACGGTGCCCTGGCCCAGCCCTGGCAGGAGGGAAGGCGAGGATCTCCGGCTGCGGGGCTACCTGCTCAGCACCGACGAACCCAGTCGGCCGCTCACCTCCTCACACACTCCAGGAGCCCCTCGCCACCATCGCAGCCCGGGCTCGGCTCCAGGGGACCCCGTTTCCCTCCCTCCCCGGCTCCTCACACACACTGGGTAGGGCCGCCCAGAGGATTCAGGGCAAAGCAATTTTGGGGGCCCCTTCCATAAAAAAAAGTTGCAATACTATAGTAACATGTATTTGGAAATGTAAAAAATAACTAGTGAAAATTAATTTGTAATAATTTGAAAATACACCAAATATATTATTTAAAAACATTAAATGCTTTACTGGTCTGTATACATTTGCAATTACATAATGGGCTGTTGCTGGGTGATGGTTGGTGCCAATGGGCTGTCACTGCCTGGAGGTGGTGCTGCTGTTGCCCAGGGCTGGGTGGGGAGCTGGGCTCTGGGGGGTGCCCGGCTCACAGGGGCTGGGCTCAGGACTGTGAGGAGATGGGGTTGGAGGTTGTCTGGCTCAGAGGGGCTCGCCTCAGAGCTGGGGGTCTGGGGTGGGGGGATGGGGTCGGAGGGTGCCCACCTCAGAGCAGCTGGGCTCAGAGCTGGGTGTCAGGGCTGTGGGGGGAATGGGGTGAGGGGGGTGTCCGGATCAGAGGGGCTGGGCTCAGAGCTAGGGGTCAGGGCTGTGGGGGGAATGGGGTGAGGGAGGTGTCCGGATCAGAAGGGCTGGGCTCAGAGCTGGGGGGTTAGGGCTGTGGGGGGAATGGGGTCAGGGGGGTGTCCGGATCAGAGGGGCTGGGCTCGGAGCTGGGAGTCAGGGCTGTGGGGGGAATGGGGTGAGGGGGGTGTCTGGATCAGAGGGGCTGGGCTCGCAGCTGGGGGTCAGGGCTGTGGGGGGAATGGGGACAGGGGGGTGCCCAGCTCAGAGGGGCTGGGCTCGGAGCTGGGGCTCAGGGCTGTGGGGGGAATGGGGTCAGGGGGTGCCCAGCTCAGAGGGGCTGGGCTCAGAGCTGGGGGTCAGGGCTGTGGGGGGAATGGGGCCAGGGGGGTGCCCAGGTCCTAGGGGCTGGGCTTGGAGCTGGGGGTCAGGGCTGTGGGGGGAATGGGGTGAGGGGGGTGTCTGGATCAGAGGGGCTGGGCTCAGAGCTGGGGGTCAGGGCTGTGGGGGGAATGGGGTCAGGGGGGTGCCCAGCTCAGAGGGGCTGGGCTCGGAGCTGGGGCTCAGGGCTGTGGGGGGAATGGGGTCAGGGGGTGCCCAGCTCAGAGGGGCTGGGCTCAGGGCTGGGGGTCAGGGCTGTGGGGGGAAAGGGGCGAGGGGGGTGCCCCGGACCTAGGGGCTGGGCTTGGAGCTGGGGTCAGGGCTGTGGGGGGAATGGGGTGAGGGGGGTGTCTGGATCAGAGGGGCTGGGCTCAGAGCTGGGGGTCAGGGCTGTGGGGGGAATGGGGTCAGGGGGTGTCCGGATCAGAGGGGCTGGGCTCAGAGCTGGGGGTCAGGGCTGTGGGGGGAATGGGGTGAGGGGGGTGTCTGGATCAGAGGGGCTGGGCTCAGAGCTGGGGGGTTAGGGCTGTGGGGGGAATGGGGTCAGGGGGGTGTCCGGATCAGAGGGGCTGGGCTCGGAGCTGGGGGTCAGGGCTGTGGGGGGAATGGGGGGAGGGGGGTGTCTGGATCAGAGGGGCTCGGCTCGGAGCTGGGGGTCAGGGCTGTGGGGGGAATGGGGTCAGGGGGGTGCCCAGCTCAGAGGGGCTGGGCTCAGAGCTGGGGGTCAGGGCTGTGGGGGGAATGGGGTGAGGGGGGTGTCTGGATCAGAGGGGCTGGGCTCAGAGCTGGGGGTCAGGGCTGTGGGGGGAATGGGGTCAGGGGGGTGTCTGGATCAGAGGGGCTGGGCTCAGAGCTGGGGGTCAGGGCTGTGGGGGGAATGGGGTCAGGGGGTGTCTGGATCAGAGGGGCTGGGCTCAGAGCTGGGGGTCAGGGCTGTGGGGGGAATGGGGTGAGGGGGGTGTCTGGATCAGAGGGGCTGGGCTCAGAGCTGGGGGTCAGGGCTGTGAGGGGGATGGGGCCGGGGGGGGTGCCCAGGTCCTAGGGGCTGGGCTTGGAGCTGGGGGTCAGGGCTGGGTGGGGAGGATGGGTTTGGGGGGGTGCCCACCTCAGAGGGGCTGGGCTTGGATCTGGGGGTCAGGGCTGGGCCTGGGGGGTAATGGGGTCGGGGGGTGCCTGACAACCACCTCCCTGAGACCCCCCCCATCCAACCCCCCTTCCCTGGCCCCTGACCGCCCCCTCCACAGAACCTGTGCCCCCTCCCTGCCCCCTGAGTGTCCGCGGGACTCCCTGCCCCTTAGCCAACACCCCCACCCCGGCTGCTTACCCCCGGCTCACCGCGCGGCAGCCGCATGGCTCCGGAGGGGGCTGAGCTCTTCCCCGCTCAGAGCCGCATGGGGAGGGGGCGGGGCCGTGAGCTCCAGGCTCAGCTCAGCTGCCTCCACTCGGCCCGGAGCTTGTAGCCCCGCCCCCTGACCACACGGCTCTGAGCGGGGCGGGGCTCAGCCCCGCCGCCAAGCTGCTGCCGGGCTGTTTAGGACCCGGGGAACAAGCGGAGGAGGCGCGGCCCGTCTTCTGCAGCCAGGCGGGGCCACGCTACCGGTAAGGGGCCCCCCCTCTCCCCCAAGCGGAGCCGGTAGCGCGGCCCTGCCTGGCTGCAGGGGACGGGCCGCTCCTCGGCTCGCAGTGGCAGGATGAGCTGGGGCCCCAGCCCCAGCCTTTTGCCGCCCCCTATATTTTGCCGCCCTAGGCAGCAGCTTGTTTTGCTGGTGCCTAGAGCCGCCCCTGGCTGAGTTACTTTAAGCCCCTCCAGGGTTAGCTAGCAGCTGATTGTGGTTTTTGTGGATCACAGGGGCACTTAAAATGAGGCTTAGGTGCCTAAGTACCTTTGTGGATCCAGATTAATCTGTTTAGTTCTTAACCTGTTCTATACGTAGATCCTCCTCCCTTCTAGCTGGGATCTAGCCAAAAGCCCCTCAATATCTGTAGTCATGACCCTCTGATACCAAGGCTGAGAAATCATGGGTGAAAGAATTACCTTCCGCCTACCCAAATTTCCTTGATGTTTCAGTTGAATTCTTCTTTACTTCCTATCCTAGAAAAATGTAGTGTACTGTTGCTGTTCTCTGTGAAACAGCTGCCACATTCCATGCCAGGTGGGACTGCATTTCAGTGTGGTGAAGCAAGCCTTATAATATTGTTATGACTCTTTAGAAAGTGTTTTGAGATCCATGAATGAAAGGCACTATAGAAATGCAAAATGTAAGTATTGTTACTTAAGGCACTTTGAGATCTAAGCACTATATAACAGCTAGATTAAAAACAAAATGAGTGCTCTTTTTAAAATTCTGCCGTGTAATACACTTGGCTGTGTTTGTCAATAATGGGGGCTGATACATTAATAGAACAAGAATAGAATAGAACAAGTTAAAAACTACTTGGACAAATTAGATGTGTTCAAGTCACCAGGGCCTGATGAAATGCGTCCTAGAGTACTCAAGGAGCTGACTGAGGAGATATCTGAGTCATTAGCAATTATCTTTGAGAAGTCAAGGAAGACAGGAGAAATTCCAGAAGACAGAAAAAGGGCAAATATAGTGCCCATCTATAAAAAGGGAAATAAGGACAGCCCAGGAAATTACAGACCAGTTAGCTTAACTTCTGTACCTGGAAAGATAATGGAGCAAATAATTAAGCAATCAATTTGCAAACATCTAGAAAATAATAAGGTGATAAGTAACCATCAGCATGGATTTGTCAAAAATAAATCGTGTCAAACCAACCAGATAGCTTGCTTTGACAGGGTAACAAGCCTTGTGGATGGGGGGGAGCAGTAGAGGTGGTATATCTTGACTTTAGTAAAGCTTTTGATATTGTCTTGCATGACCTTCTCATAAACAAACTAGGGAAATGCAACCTAGATTGAGCTATTATAAAGTGAGTGCATAATTGGTTGGAAAACCATTCCAGAGAGTAATCAGTGGTTCACAGTCATGCTGGAATGGCATAATAAGCAGGGTCCCGCAGGGATCAATTCTGGTCCAGTTCTGTTCAAAATCTTCATCAATGATTTAGATAATGGCATACAGAGTACACTTATAAAGCTTGCGGACGATACCAAGATGGGAGGGGTTGCAAGTGCTTTGGAGGATAGGATTAAAATTCAAAATGATCTGGACAAACTGGAGAAATGGTCTGAAGTAAATAGGATGAAATTCAACAATGACAAATGCAAAGTACTCCATTTATGGAGGAACAAGCATTTGCACACATACAAAATGGGAAATGACTGCCTAGGAAGGAGCACTGCGGAAAGGGATCTGGGGGTCATAGTGGACCACAAGCTAAATATGAGTCAACAGTGTAACACTGTTGCAAAAAAAGTGAACATCATTCTGGGATATATTAGCAGGAGTGTTGTAAGCAACAGGGCCAGCTCCAGCTTTTTTGCAGCCCCAAGTGGCAAAGTGGGGGGGGGGGGAGAAAAAAAAAGCTGCGATTGGCGGCACTTCGGCAGCAGCTCTACCACACCACTTCATTCTTCGGCAGCAATTCGGAGGGAGTGAGGGACCCACCGCCGAATTGCCTCCGAAGACCCGGATGTGCTGCCCCTTTCCATTGGCCACCCAAGCACCTACTTCTTTTGCTGGTGCCTGGAGCCGGCCCCGGTAAATAAGATATGAGAAGTAATTCTGCTCTACTCCACTCCGATTAGGCCTCAACTGGAGTATTGTGTCCAGTTCTGGGTGCCACATTTCAGGAAGGATGTGGACAAATTGGAGTCCAGAGAAGAGCAACAAAAATGATTAAAGGTCTAGAAAACATGACCTATGAGAGAAGATTAAAAAAATTGGGTTTGTTTAGTCTGGAAAAGAGAAGACTGAGAGGGGACATAACAGTTTTCAAGTATGTAAAAGATTGTTACAAGGAGGAGGAAGAAAAATTGTTTTTCTTAACCTCTAATGATAGGACAAGAAGCAGTGGGCTTAAATTGCAGCAAGGGAGGTTTAGGTTGGACATTAGGAAAAACTTCCTAACTGTCAGGGTGGTTAAGAACTGGAATAAACTGCCTAGGGAGGTGGTGGAATCTCCATCATTGGAGATTTTTAAGAGCAGGTTAGACAAACACCTGCCAGGAATGGTCTAGATAATTAGTCCTACCATGAGTGCAGGGAACTGGACTAGAAGACCTCTTGAGGTCCCTTCCAGTTCTATGATTCTATGATCTTTCTTAGGTATTAGATTTAAATAGTGTTTTCTATCTTTTCCCCCTACCTGGAGTTGACTGTAAATTAATACATTTTCTTCTTGTAATTGATGGCATTTCCCATTATTATTGTCTAGCGTCAGAACATGTCTATTATACACCATGATGCTGATAATATTGTGGCACCTTATTCCAGTGCTATCTTCAAACAGATACCCCCTGTTTTCTGTGCTAAGAAGAATATAGAAGGACTTTAACTTAGTGTGTCTCATAGGTTAAATGTTGACAAGTATAATTTTATTTTGAAGGCTTTTTTTTTGTTAAGCTTGCCCACATTCTGACTAAAACATTTGTATTTTAAAAAAAATCTGGGGATGATAATTGAGAGAATTCTGTATTAGTATCTTGGCTACATAAAATTATTTCTAGAATGCAGACAAACAGAAAATGAGATTGGTGATGATTTGAAAAAAGATCTTCCCTGGTCTGGAATGTTAGCAGTACTGATTTCTTTGCCTCTATGTGTTGATCCTCTGTCTAAGAGGTCTCCTGAAGTGGAGATGTTACTCAAATGGGCAGTGAGCCTTTCAAGATGCCTGACCATCTCCAAAGATAACAGAGCAGGGAGCAGAGTAGGGGACAGCGCAAACCATAGTACAGTGTGGGTAACTCCAACATATGCAGAGAGTTCGGACAAACATGCAGTAGAAACCTTTTGGAGCTTATGTGCAGGGAAAGCAACATTTTTTATTTTTGATATTATTGTTTGAATTACCGTAGCGCCCAGAGGTGCCAATATGTTGGATGATGTACAAACACATATTAGAAGATAGTCTCTGCCTCAAAGAGCATACAGGGCCTGCTCCTGCCATCAGCTCCGCATAGGCAGACCTCTGTGCCCACGTGGAGCTCGTTGAAGGATCAGGGCCAAAATGAAAAGAGACACCTGGAGGGTATGAGGAAGGGAGTGTGAAGGTAACAGTGATTGAAACGTGGTTACGTATACTGGCTATGGAACAATTAGCTGGTTTCAAGGCAAAATACTTCTTAAAATATAAAGAAATCCGAAGTATTAATAAGAATTAATAATCTCAGTAAGTCCTACTGGCCACTCATCTCAATTGACTATTTACTGCAGGCATCATGGCACAAGCGTACAAAAACAACCATACCAGCTTAATTGTCCTCATTTGTTTCTTAAGCATCTTGATTTCTTGGGCCTTTAATTTCTTCTGACATCCTGTTTTAGCTGCTCTGTTCTGTAATGTTATGGTTCTGTACTTTTTGCTCTTCCCCTTTTGTTTGGTCTAGCAGTGCTCAGCAAAACCCTCGCCCTTGTGTTACTGTTTATGTTAGACATTGACTTCTAAAAGCCCAATATGTTAAAAACCACTCAGTATATTCCAAATGAGCCCAACTCATTTATAATTTAGAAATCAATTTCCTGATATTACTATGAACATTACAGAAAAATAAGCTATATCTGTAGACTTGATGGATATCAACATCAATGGGAAATGAATTACTCTTCATAGAATATATGGATGTTGGTAATAATTACAGAGCAAGCCAAACTTAAAACAAGTCATGATCCATCACTCATGACAAAATCATCATATTCAGATGGCACAGCAATGTTCTGAACAGTTTGTCTTGGTTTTTTTAAAGATAGAATACAATTTTTTTTGTTCTAATTGTATGAACAGCAAAACATCCTCATAAGCATAGTGTTAAATGACCAAATTCTCACTGGATTTAATTCTGCAGTTTGTTATTTTCTGACTGTTTCTTTAAAGGTGAGTGGGGAGACATTTTTCTCCCTCTTCTTGCTCCACAGCCTGCGAAGAGCCAAATACAGTAGAAACATGATATTTCTTCTGTGCAAATGGGACAGGCCATTGAGAGTCTGCAAAAGTGAATTTGTAGCAACCCTCATGCCACCAAACTAAGCTCTCTGGTGGTCCATCTGTGGGGATGAGTAATGCAGGAGAGGGAGGTGGGAGTTTATGGGTTAGGTAAGAGAATAGCCAGTAGGTTCATTAACTGTACATTTCCACTGTCCTCAAACACTGTAAATTGGGGTTGGAGTAGAGGGGTATGGCTGCTACTAAAACCTATGGGCTGGGATAGCAGCTGCAGGCTAACTGTGTTGGTGCCTCATGCCTTGTGTATTTGGGTTTTGGGAAGGTTCTCCGACATAGTTCCCCCATGCAAACTATGGGAGTTCTTCATAGGGACTGAGAACTTCGCCCAGGTAAAACTATGTAGCATTCCAGAATGTGGTATAAGTAGAGCTGTCCTGAAAATAGCTGATTACTGTTTTTTTTTAAAGAAAGGCAGAGTATGCCTCAAAGCTTTAAACTCTTTATTCAGTGTCCTCGTTGGTTCTTGCAAACTGAAATCTCTTAAATTTTACCATTTAGGGAATTTATTTGGTTGGTTGCTATTAGATTTCCTTTGCTGAGATGGCTGACATTTATGTACTTCCTGGGTATTAATGCGTAAAATAAATCTAACATCTTTAAACTATCCAGAAGTGAGAGAGGTGGATCCACAGTTAAGTTAAAAGGAACACACATTCTATCCTCCAAACTATATACAAGTTGTTGTATTTCAGCTATGCAGCTTTCTTTTTAGTAAGTATATCTTTAATTGGATGAACTATTTTGTGCAGGGGAACTCATCTTGCAGAAGACACTGAGACATCAATAATTAACTTTACAAGAATGTTTTCTTGGAGCTTAAAAGCCTTTACAATGTGTCTATGATTGGTACCTGTGCAATATGTATTTCCAGTGACCATTGTCTGTCAAACTACAAAAACACTAACCCAGGAACCTATCCTCGCAACAAAGCCCATTGCTAACTGTCCACATATCTATTCGGGGACACCATCATAGGACCTAATTACATCAGCCACACCATCAGAGGCTCGTTCACCTGCACATCCCAATGTGATATATGCCATTATGTGCCAGCAATGCCCCTCTGCCATGTACATTGGCCAAACCGGACAGTCTCTACACAAAAGAATAAATGGACACAAATCAGACATCAAGAATTATAACATTCAGAAACCAGTCGGAGAACACTTCAATCTCCCTGGTCACTCAATTACAGACCTCAAAGTCACAATACTCCAACAAAAAAACTTCAAAAACAGACTCCAATGAGAAACTGCAGAATTGGAATTAATTTGCAAACTGGACACCATTAAATCAGGCTTGAATAAAGACTGGGAGTGGATGGGTCATTACACAAAGTAAAAACTATTTCCTCATGCTAATTTGTTCCCCTACTGTTACTCACCTATTCTTGTCAACTGTTTGAAATGAGCCATCCTGATTATCACTACAAACATTTTTTTTCTCCTTCTGATAATAGTCCACCTTAATTGATTAGTCTTGTTATAGCTGCTATGGCAACACCCATTTTTTCATGTTCTCTGTGTATATATATCTTCCTACTGTATTTTCCACTGCATGCATCTGATGAAGTGGGTTTTAGCTCACAAAAGCTTATGCTCAAATACATTTGTTAGTCTCTAAGGTGCAACAAGTACTCCTCATTCTTTTTACTATCATTAATGTTCTTCAGAAAAACACTGAGGAAAGTATTTTCCAGTAATCATTCTTGTTTCAGAGTCTAAGAGTAGTTTTATGGAAATGGCTGTTCTGGCTGCTTCTAGCCAATAAATTAAAGTTCCAGAAAAATCCTGGAAAATAGAAACTGCAAGATGGAAGTTGTACTTAGTTATCTTTTCTTGTGACTTCAGGTAATCTGAGTGGATTTCAGTTCATAGGCATATAGGCAATGAGATTAATGAAAGGTCTGTTCTTGGAAGCTGTTATTCATCAATCAATTAGCGCAGGAAATGTTTTACAATTTTAATCTTCCTGTTTCAGCTATATTGAATTAAAATGTGACACTCAAGCAGTTAAAATTTCACCCTGAAATATATACTATGATATAGTATGTGAACATCCATCTGCTTTCTGAGGTGAGCAGCTGTGGCCACTTTTACTGCAGTGTAAAATAAGGAAACATATTGTATCTTCTTTCTATAGAAAACTGAAATATGCCAGTTATATATGTATTCATTTTTTTAAAAGTAGGATTTAGCACATTTGTCTGAATGAAAAATATCTGAAATAAAGAAGGTGAGAGAGATTTTGTTAAAGTGGGGTAATCTTTATTTTGTAGTTAGTCATACTCTTGGATTTATAGATATTTAATCATTATTTTTAAATATCAAAACAATGTTACATCAAAAAATACAGGACCTTTAGAATGAAGGTTGAAATATCATTCTTTTCCCTCTCCAGGTTTGCCTCATTTATTAGAAGATAGGTGTAAATTAATATAAAAGATTTGTTTTTAAAACTTATTAGCGAACATATTTTCAACTAACATTTTAAAATCCTGATATAGTCAGGACAAGGTGAACTCTGTAGGACAGCATAGGGTTCATCTCTTCCAGCTAAAATACAATTTGCCCTGTTTGTGCTAGAGTTTTAAAATGTTAGTTAAAATATTGTAAAACAGACCTTTCATTCTGATTTAGACAGGCCCATTGGGGTCTTTGATCATAGGGGAATTTGCATCTACTAGGAGTTTCTCTGTTTGGGAACAACATAGTAGATTATTAGCCTCAGATCTTTCTGGGGTGAAATTTGGCTTCTAATATGGTTGACATATTCTGACTGAGCTGAGAAGTATAAGACTATTTTAGAGTGCAAGAAAAGGTAATTATGTACTCAACCCTGCTAATTACATTTGTATTTACCTGTTTTGTATGTGCAGTGGAGGCCGGAAGTTTTGAAAATTTGGCCCTTATTTCTAAAGATGGGAGGAGTCAAAATTTAAGACTCTGTTTTGATAAGATTTTTTTTTAAACATAGATTGAGTTGTGTTTAAAAGGATACCCATATATAAAACCAAGCTGGAGAAAACAGATTTATTGAAAAAGCAGCTGCAACTAAAACTGATAAGCACTCAACAGCTGACTTCTCCAGCTGCTTCTAAATCAGATACGATTCTCTGGTCTTGAAACATAAATAAGGATAACTCGATAAGAAAACTTTTGAAAAAGATCAGTCAGAAATGGAAAATTTAGAAACCTCTAAGAATTTCTTGAAGAAGTTTGAGACTCTTGTGCTGAACAATTTGGAGGGACAGGTATAAGGTGCCAATATGGGACTGATCAGGGGAGGATGATAATACAGGGCTTTATTTAATTTGATTTCTACTAGAGTGTCTATCCCAAGGTATTTTCCAGGTCCATGCTAAAATTGGGATTATTTAATATATTAGTGAGCTGGAAGATGAGGCATCAAAATTTGTGAATGATGCAAAATATTAAGTCCTCATGTTTTAGAGAAGAATATTAGCGGTTTCAGAAGGACCAAAGAAAACTACGCAAATGAGAAATGTGATGGCAGATGAAATACAATTCAGCTAAATGCAAAATAATGCAGATTGGTTCCAGTAATTTCATCCATTCATACACATTAAGGTACATCTACACTTTGAACTGGGGCTGTAATTTTGAGCTCAAGGAGATATCTATGCTAACTCTGTGCGAGAAATAGAGTGTAGCTATGGGGGGAGAAGCGGTGGGAGGGGCTAGCTGCTCAAGTATATACCTAGCATCTCAGAGGGGCTGGTACAGGAGTGGGCTGGCTTCTTATGGGAGAAGAAAGCCATAAAAACAACCCATAACTCCAGTCAACACTGGCTGAACACTCAGCTGTTGAAGTGACGGGAGAATCCAACAACTACAAGAAAGGGATTGAGCATGTACTGAAAATATTATGAATCTATTATATGAATTGATGGTATCCCTTCATATTGAATACTATGTTAATTTCTAGGCATGCTATCTCAGTTAGGATATTGATGAAACGGAAAAGTACAGAGAATGGCAATGAAAATGATTAGAGGCTTGGAAAGACTTCCATATGTGGAGAGATTAAAAAGACTAGGGTATTTATAGAGATTCAGAGATGAATAAAAGGTGAAGTGAATGGTTTAGAGGAGGTAAGAAAGGTGCTCTGATTTAATTGTTTCTCAGAATATGAGAACAAGGGCACATACAATTAAATCAATATCTCAGTTTAAAACCGATAACAGTAGATGCCTTTTTACAGAATGTGGCACTCACTGTTTCAAGACATTATTGAGGCAAAGAGTTTACTGGATTAAAAAGGCTAAACATTTCTATCTAAGGTAATTATTTATGGCCCCCATTACCAGAGGATCTGAATACCATTAATGTATTTATCCTCACAACACTCTTGTGAGGTAGGAAATTACTATTATTTCCATTTTACAGATGGAGAACTGAGGCACAGAGAGCTAAGATTGTGTCTACAGATTTTTAGTGATCCTCTCACCCTGGGTCAACAGACTAAGGGTAGCAGGGCCCATGCTAGTGCTCTAAAAAGAGCTGTATACACTGCACTTTGAAGGTACAACCTAGGCTGGAGCTCTGGTTCTGAAGGCTAGGGTGGGGAGCCATGAATCCTTGCATGAGAACTTTCTAAAGATTATTTCAATTTCTATGCCCTAATGTGACCAAAGCACATAAATTTGCATCTGTTGATTTATGATAACAGAGTCTGCTTCTCTCCAATAATGCTTCTAACATAAGGATTCATTTTCTTTTCCATCCAGGAGATATGCAAAAGTCTTTGCCAGCATGCCATCTCAAAGGTGTCAATTTTCTTCTTGTCAACAGCATTAAATTCCCATGATTTGCATCCATCAGTCACACTTGATAAAACGAAGCTTTCAGCGAGTCAAACCTCTGTACATTTTGAGATGCCACAGTTGTCATGGGGGTGGGGTTCAATCCAAACTAATAAGGGGTTGTGTCACCATTTTCCCTGCAAGCCTGGGTGCCTTAAATTGTTTTGCTGCTTTAGTTCCCAGCCTGGGGTGTTCACAGCCAGCCTACCAGCATGCAGGTCACACCTTTAGTGTCTATGTGCTAGAGAACCCTGGTTCAGTAGCTCTGATCCCAGCAGCCAGTCTACAGCCCCACTCTGGCTTCAGCCAACCTGGGTTACTACTTGCAGGGTCACCCCAACATACCCCCAGTCCCAAATTTTCTACAAACCCTATGCTCTACACTGTCCAGCCTTCTACTGAACAGTTCAGAGAAATAATAAGGTTGATTTGTTCCTTTAAAGAGACAAAAACCACATCAGAGTTTATTAACTCTAATGAGGCAAATAGAAAGGAGCACAAACACTGCCAACTTAAGTGCAAGAGTGTAATAAGAAAAGCCAAAGAGGAGTTTGAAGAACAGCTAGCCAAAAACTCCAAAGGTAATAACAAAATGTTTTTTAAGTAAATCAGAAGCAGGAAGCCTGCTAAACAACCAGTGGGGCCTCTTGATGATCAAAATACAAAAGGAGCGCTTAAAGACGATAAAGTCATTGCGGAGAAACTAAATGGATTCTTTGCTTCAGTCTTCACAGCTGAGGATGTTAGGGAGATTCCCAAACCTGAGCTGGCTTTTGTAGGTGACAAATCTGAGGAACTGTCACAGATTGAAGTGTCACTAGAGGAGGTTTTGGAATTAATTGATAAACTCAACATTAACAAGTCACCGGGACCAGATGGCATTCACCCAAGAGTTCTGAAAGAACTCAAATGTGAAATTGCGGAACTATTAACTAAGGTTTGTAACCTGTCCTTTAAATCGGCTTTGGTACCCAATGACTGGAAGTTAGCTAATGTAACACCAATATTTAAAAAGGGCTCTAGGGGTGATCCCAGCAATTACAGACCGGTAAGTCTAACGTCGGTACCGGGCAAATTAGTTGAAACAATAGTAAAGAATAAAATTGTCAGACACATAGAAAAACATAAACTCTTGAGCAATAGTCAACATGGTTTCTGTAAAGGGAAATCGTGTCTTACTAATCTATTAGAGTTCTTTGAAGGGGTCAACAAACATGTGGACAAGGGGGATCCGGTGGACATAGTGTACTTGGATTTCCAGAAAGCCTTTGACAAGGTCCCTCACCAAAGGCTCTTACGTAAATTAAGCTGTCATGGGATAAAAGGGAAGGTCCTTTCATGGATTGAGAACTGGTAACGGACAGGGAACAAAGGGTAGGAATTAATGGTAAATTCTCAGAATGGAGAGGGGTAACTAGTGGTGTTCCCCAAGGGTCAGTCCTAGGACCAATTCTATTCAATTTATTCATAAATGATCTGGAGAAAGGGGTAAACAGTGAGGTGGCCAAGTTTGCAGATGATACTAAACTTCTCAAGATAGTTAAGACCAAAGCAGATTGTGAAGAACTTCAAAAAGATCTCACAAAACTAAGTGATTGGGCAACAAAATGGCAAATGAAATTTAATGTGGATAAATGTAAAGTAATGCACATTGGAAAAAATAACCCCAACTATACATACAACATGATGGGGGCTAATTTAGCTACATCGAGTCAGGAAAAAGATCTTGGCGTCATCGTGGATAGTTCTCTGAAGATGTCCACGCAGTGTGCAGAGGCGGTCAAAAAAGCAAACAGGATGTTAGGAATCATTAAAAAGGGGATAGAGAATAAGACTGAGAATGTATTATTGCCCTTATATAGATCCATGGTACGCCCACATCTCGAATACTGTGTACAGATATGGTCTCCTCACCTCAAAAAAGATATTCTAGCACTAGAAAAGGTTCAGAAAAGGGCAACTAAAATGATTAGGGGTTTAGAGAGGGTCCCATACGAGGAAAGATTAAAGAGGCTAGGACTCTTCAGCTTGGAAAAGAGAAGACTAAGGGGGGACATGATAGAGGTATATAAAATCATGAGTGATGTTGAGAAAGTGGATAAGGAAAAGTTATTTACTTATTCCCATAATACAAGAACTAGGGGTCACCAAATGAAATTAATAGGCAGCAGGTTTAAAACAAATAAAAGGAAGTTCTTCTTCACGCAGCGCACAGTCAACTTGTGGAACTCCTTACCTGAGGAGGTTGTGAAGGCTAGGACTATAACAATGTTTAAAAGGGGACTGGATAAATTCATGGTGGCTAAGTCCATAAATGGCTATTAGCCAGAATGGGTAAGAATGGTGTCCCTAGCCTCTGTTCGTCAGAGGATGGAGATGGATGGCAGGAGAGAGATCACTTGATCATTGCCTGTTAGGTTCACTCCCTCTGGGGCACCTGGTATTGGCCACTGTCACTAGACAGATACTGGGCTAGATGGACCTTTGGTCTGACCCGGTACGGCCTTTCTTATGTTCTTAACTGGGGTAAATAAACCTTTCCGTCCAAAGACAGCACTGAGTTGGTTTAGATTAAAAAAGCCCATCTACAAATTTATTAACAATAGTACATAGGTTAAGTGATGCCATGCAAAAGAAATTAAGTTCAAAATGGTTACAAGCAAATAAAAGTGAAAACATTCACCTAAGCTGAGGGGAGGTTGTCAACACTTTGGAGGATAGAGCTAAAATTCACAGGGATCTTGATAAATTGGATAACTGGGCTAAAGACAACAAAATGAAATTCAACAAAGGCAAATGGAAGGTGATACACTTAGAGAAGAAAAACCAAATGTACAAATATAGAATGTGAAATAATTGGCTTGGCAGCAGCATTGCTGAGAGGGATCTGGGAGTTGTGATGGATCACAACCTCAACATGAGTCAGCAACGTGATGCTGTTGCAAAAAAAGCAAATGCAATTTTAGGTTGCATTAATAGAGGCATAGCATTCAAGTCATTGGAGGTGATAGTACCGCTCTACATGGTGCTGGTTAGACCTCACCTGGAGTACTGTGTCCAATTTTGGTCACCAATGTATAGAAAGGATGTAGAGAAACTGGAAAGGATCCAGACAGAAATGATGATCAAAGGGATGGAATTCAAGCCATATGAGTAAAGGTGAAGGAACTGGGTATGTTTGGAAAAGAGGAGACTAAGGGGGGATATGATAAGTAATAAGAGGGACAGTAGACCAGATGTGGAAGATCCATCCGACAGTAAGGGGCTTCTTGGCCCACCCTTTCTTTCTTCTTTCTTCTCCTGGCCTAAATTTTATAAAGCCAGAAGTTTCCTCAGTGAGTACCAGTCCAAGTTTATCCTAGTGTTACTACTGAAGATAAATGTGCCTTCTACCATGGTGGTCAAGAACTTGACCTTTCTAATTGGGAAAATTTCTTACTTCAAAGAATGGCCTCCTCACTATACAGCCCCTTCACAGGCAGCCAAGTCTAGGCAGCAATAATCTCAGTCCACTCCTTCAGGCATGAAAACTAGCAAGGTCATCAGGCCAACATGCATAAATAAACAACAGAAAATTGTCATCTGGCACAGTACATGCCCCTGCATACATTCACAAGCAATGCCAACATGGGTGGGCAGGATATTGAATGATTAATTGGCACTCAAAGTTTGTAGTTCATTGAATTCCATGCTCTTCAGAAAGATTTTCTATTTAGTCTTAATTAGGGTGGCCAGATGTCCTGATTTTATAGGGACACTCCCGATTTTTGGGTCTTTTTCTTATATAGGCTCCTATTACCCCCCACCCCCGTCCCGATTTTTCACACTTGCTCTCTGGTCACCCTAGTCTTAATGTTTAATTTTCTTTAATGAGCTAAATAACTTAGCTTTTTCTAGGCTATGAGAGTGTCTCAACTGGAGGTTTCTTAGAGGTGGAACCAGACCTCCCTAACAGTTGTGCTGGTGTTTTCCCCAGCTTCATTTTCATAATAGTACACACCACTTCTCTTCCAGGACTGATGGCTCTGGCTCCATACTGTCCTTTCTGTCATCCTGTATTGTGAGTGGCTCTAATGAGGCATACAGAGCGACACAGTAATCTCTCCACCAGTGTCTGCTATCATCACCTTCAATGAGGATTTTGCCATTATGATCTTTTATTATGTTCAATTGCAGGGAAAATTTTCTGGTAACAAGTCTAACCACTGTGAATATACATTTTGTATTATTGCTCTTTCTAGCTTTCAAGTTCTCACATTTTGCTCTGATGTATTTACTCTTATCTTGTCTAATTTGCCTTTGGATCTGTCTTCTAAGCTCCTTATACTCTCTCCTACATTCCTGAGTCTCCAAGCCATTCTTTTTCACTCTTTGTAATAAAATTAAAAGTTCCATGCTCAAAGCTGCCAAAGTATACATTTCAAAATATCTACTGAAACCCATTCTGTACAGAAGTCGCATAGCTTTTGTTGATTCTGGACAGATCCAAACACAGTGGACCTGCCAAATGTCTTATTTTTTTTAATTTTATGTTTGAGGCTATCAGTTGATGGTCTGACCCTCTAACGGGGGTGGCACTCACCTCTCGTGAGCACCCCCTTGGCTGAATGTGTGTGCCTGCATTATCACTCTAATTGCAGTAGGTCTTCCATGACTGAGCCCTCCAGCTGAGTCTCACACAGTCTGAACATGAAATACAACCCCCTTCCAGGGTATATAGTCCAACAGGGGCCTATTCCAGGACTCAATTGGCCTCTTCCTGTAGCCTTCTCTGGGCTCTGTCTTTAAGCAGTCCCAGCTCTGGTATTGAGACATTCCTCCCTGGAGGCAATGTCTTTGCCCCTCTGGACTTTTCTGGTACAGCCCTCCAGCTGGGACACTAAACAGTTCAGGTCCCCTTTTGGGAGAGTATTACAGTTCAGTATTCAAGCCACTTCCCCAATGGCTAATGTGGGGGACCTGGGCCCACCCACTTTTCCGGGTCCTAGTCCAGGGACCTTATGAATAGCAGCATCCCTTTAACTAACCTGTGTTGCTGCTACAATTCCCTAGGCCACTTTCCCTCAGCCCCAACACCTTTATGAACACTTCACCCTCACCGTAGGGCTGAAGTCTTTGACCTTCTCTGCTCCTTTGGTCCCTGCTGGCAACTGCTTTGTTCATAGCCATGTAGCTTCCTCAGCCAGCCAGGAACACCATCCACACTCCTCCAGCAGCAGGCAACAACTGTTCTCTGCTCTGCACTGCAGCTCTTTTTATTTAGGCCAGTTGGGCATAGATTCAACTAAATGTCTTCCTCTCTCATTGTATAAATCCAGACCATTGTTTCCCATTACTTCTTTATGAGAGCTTACGCTTCCAACTTTCCCATTCAACTCCTCAGTTACAAGGGAGATATCTTTGCTTGATGTTTTAATGATTGTCTCCTCAAGCTGTTCAAAGAACTCATCAGTCCCATAATTGTCAGCTGCAGTTGTAGGACTGTAAACCTGTATGATTGACATGTTGATTGGCTTGACTTGAAGATGAATTGTAAAGATTCTATCACTGATTGGGTTATATCCAAGCCCACATTTTGAGGTCTCCTTGGATAAGACAAATGTGACTCCATTTTCACTCATTTTCTCAGATCCTTAGTAGCACTCCATCCATATACATCCATTGTCATGAAATGGCCCCTGACATTTCATCATAGCTCAGAGATTCCGCAGGTGTCTATCTTTTATCTTTCCAATTCTTTGGTCACAATGGTGGGCTTCCCTTCCTATGTACTCCTCAGACTCCATCTTCCTATTCTGCTAATTCATTTAAGAAGGTTCAGATCACACTTTTCTTTGATGCAAACATCTATACTTTCTGACAGATTTCATACGGCACCATCATAACCACAACCAGTACTTTTACTCACCAGAACCTCCTCCCAAGTATAGTTTGTTGCACCTTCTAATATGGGAGGGTCTCTGTCCACCACACCGCATGTGGATTAAAGGTTTGCCTTTGTTCTGCCATGAAAAATCTCATGGGAGAAATTACAGAGAGTTGTTTCCCATTGTCGTTCCTCTGGTTTGTGGCTGCCATTAGTTAATTCATTGATTTAATTCTTCCATCTTTTGATGGTACCTCTTCCATTGGGGTTCCCACTAATCCTTCCCAGGCACTCATCCCACTGAAACTGTTGGCATTTTCCTGAGCTTTGCTAAGTTACTTGAATGCTGCTCAGCTCTTGGTTTCAGCCAGTTGCCATGTAGACTGCTTTTCATCTGGTCCTTCCCCTTTGTCCTGTCTGGCTTGAGTGGCCTTACCAGGAGCTAACGCTCCTACCAGCACAGCTCTCAGGGTCATTGGAACACACAAGCCTTCCCACCATGTCAAGATGCAGTCCCCAGTTACACTAGCTAAGATAAAAATGTTTAACAGATATCTATTCTCATGTTTCTGGACATAAGACATTCTAACTTCCTGAAGTTAAGAAGAAGCTCTGCACATAAGCACGTTGTTGCACAATTGTCTATTAGGGAGGTGAGTTTACATCTTTCCCTATAATATAAGGTCATGGCTACTGTAGGAGACAGGATACTAGTTTGGATGGACTGTTGGTTTGATATGGTATGACAATTCTTAGGTGAGAAATAAGGCTGTAAAGAATTTATCAATGAGGAGTTGGAGGCATCAATGAACTTAGGTTTTAAACTTTGATCCTTGTGTTCAGACTATTTTTGATTATATTGGTTTTAAAATAATGTTTTATTGAATGTACATGGCTTGCCTTAATGGTCAGAAATGCGAATTTCTTATTTATCTTGCATTTTTCTTTTTGCTTAAACCTGGAAATTGTAGAATGTGGGGCTGTAAAACATCTTGGAAGGTATTACATTTCTGTACTACATCAGTGTAAAAGAATCTTACTTTATGGGGTTATATTATGATGTGGTGATGGATAATTACTTTGCAGGAAAACAATAAATATACTGCTATGCGCTTGAGTTACTGTTTCTTTCTTTGGGGTATAATACACTTTTCTAGACTGGCATGAATGATAAACTATGCATGAACATTTGTTCTTGTTTCCTCATTTAATTTTTCTTCTGAGTATCTCTGCATAATCTTGGATCTGCATAAAGTTGTAAATATGATTCTAATACTTTGCTGAGGAACCTGTTAAAATTTCAGAGCTATTTGGACTCTCTTTTTTTCTTTCTTCTACTTCACAGGTGGCCAAATGTGGCCCACAGTTTGTGGAGGAGAGGCATATGGAGATCCCAGAAGGAAGTGTTCCATACCAATTTGAACAGAAGGCTGTTTGGATCAAGATATAGCATTGCATATCAGGATCTTTAGTTGCCTAAGAACACACATCTATATTAAAGATGGCTGCAGTCTACTCCTTTTAAGTAGATTAGCTTGGCCCTGGGGATCTGGGCAAATTGCTAATGTAGCTCTCAGCTGGTCAAAATCTGGGCACCTAGTTCATGGCAAAAGAACTATTAAAAAAAAAGTAAATTTACATAAAGTGAGAACTTCATTTCCTGGATTTTTTCAGTTTATTCTGGGTTCATAAATTTACTTTTTGGGTGTCAATTTAATTTCTCTAATGATTTGATCAGTGCAGGACTCCCACTCTTGTGTTTCATCCTCCAGTGCAAATCAGCTCGTGAAACTCCCTGGTTCTTGAGATTTGTGATCCTCTAAGGATCTGCAGGCTGACTTGAGGGCTTTTTGTCCTACTAAGCATGCTCTAACCTCAGGTATTGCAGGCCCAAGAACACTTCAGACAGCAACTTTTCAGCTGTGATCAGTGAGGAAGCTTACCCCAGGAGCTGCTGCCAACGGTTCTCACACAGCTCTAGCTCTTGTTGCTGCTGTCCCTGCTTTTTGTCATTATTTCCTTAATTCCCAGTCAGCCTCATTAATCTGAGGCTTCCTCTTTCCTTCAGCTCTTGGTATCACTTGCACTGAAATATTAATGTAGTCTTTCTAAGGCTTGCCCGAGGTACCAGCTGTTTAGCAAGTGGGCTTTCTTCTTTGTGGCTACTGCCTAAGGCTTGGATGTTAGCTATTCCCATAGCTAGCACTCCTGGGAGCTTGTCTTGCTACCAGCTCCTGTCTCTGAATCAAATTTTCCCCATGCTATTTTCAGTTATTCAGCATATTTTCAGTTAATCAGTGGCTGCTGATAATTTTTGTGTTGTGTTTTTCTGTTTTATTTCTCTTCTATTGGTTCTCTGATGGCTGAACTTGATGTGTTGATAACAGCTGCTTCTTGCACTGTGACAGCGACTTAGCTGTGAGGCTCTGCTGGGCCAAGATCAGCTTATCAGGGTGCATTTTTGCCTTGATGAACCGGATCTAGTGTTTGGAGCACCAATGTCCCTGTTGGAACATAGGTGCTCCATTGCCTCATCTCTTCAATGCAACCATGCACCTCCCCCCTTGGTGCCTTGAATAACTCTGTGCACAAATGCCTTGGCTCACTGGCACCTTGTGAGATGTGATGTACCCACACCTCCATTTTCTTGACATGCCGGTGCCTCCTCCACCTCCACACACAAACACCCCTGCTCTAGCGGACAGACAACTCAGCTAACAAGCACCTTAAGTACTTCATGCACCAGCGCCTTCATTGCCCTGGGACACCAATGCCACCTCTACCTCAGCATCTAGGTGCCTTAGCTCAACGGTACCTTGAGTAACTTGGGTGCACGAGCACCTCACCAGTCCCCACATACTTGCATCTTTACTGCCTCAGAGTGCAGGCTCCTTGCTGACCCCAGTGATGCACAGGCAATATCACTGGCTAATACAGTGCTGCATAGGCAGCTGGACTGTTTCATCAGCCTCCACTGCCTTGGGTCTCTCACTCTCCTCTGTAGAACTGTGAGAATAACTGATTTTTTGGAATTGTAAAATTTTAGAAAAAATTGTTTTGGGTCACCCAAAAGGAATTTTATTTTTTGTTCTGGTGAACTGAATATGTCAAATATTTTTTGTTTCTGGTCAAATGAAACATTTGTTTAGTTTCACTTTGGAGTTTTTCTTTATCTTTTTTTAAAATAATTAAATAAAATTGAAGGAAAATTCAAAAAGAAAAGTCATTTTGAATCTAGAAGTCAAACATTTAGTTTTGAAAATGTCAAAAGAAAACATTTCAACTTTTTTTTGGTGAGGGGTGGGGTGGAGTGGCAGGGTTTCTACTGAAACAATTTGTTGAATTCAGCGTGAGTTCGCTAAATGTTTCAGTTGATATGAATCTGCATTTTTCATCAAAAAGAAGTATCCTCCCAAAATGTTCACCCTGCTCTACTCCTCTGGAATCATCAGTGCCTCAAGAGTTATGGCACTTGAACCCTCACAGTGCTTCAGCACGTCTTCTGGCATATTGGTACCTCACATTATACAACAGGTCTATCAATGCACTGGCACCACCAGGGGATGTCAGGGTCCTCAGCTGCCAATTCCTGCTTCTGTAAGGACAAGGATGTAGTATGTAGACTGTAAGCTGTTTGGTCTTTATTATATGTGCATACAGTGCCCAGTGTATTGGGGATCCATTCCCTGACTAGGACATCTAAGTGCTACCTACATACAAATATTTAATAATAATGATAATTGGAGAATCATGTTTCCCTGAATTGATAATTAATTCCTGCTGTTTTATGATGCACTAGTGCCTTCATAGAAAAGATCAGACCTGAAATGCCTACATACATTTATAACATTTTTTAAAAGTCCATTATTTGCCAACTAAGGTCAATATTAAGACACTTTTTAAAAACAAAAACTTAATGTGGATCTGACTGACGGACTTATCCGGATGGACTTTTGCCTTGGTGAACCTGATGTCATGCTTGGATCCCAATGACCCAGGAGCTCTTCTTTCTCAGCCCTTCAAGGCAACCTCCATTTTGGAGTTTGCTTTGTGTTTTCAGTAAATGCGTATCTTGAAAAGTATCTTTAAACTCAGCATCTCAAGTAAAATTCATAGTAAAATCCATCAGAATATTTTCCAAAAAGTACTGGCTGCAGCACACAAGCAAAGATAAACATCTGTGCCACATTTCAGAGATCTCTTTTAAAATAGCCAATACCCTCACACCACAGTAATGACTAATCACTTGATACATTTCCTGTTTTTTACACTGAAAACAATTTGGTGTTTACGTTTCATTTCAGAAGACCTTATACTTTGTTTTATATGTGGAGGGGAAAAAAGAAAGACATTTGCCTTCAAGCTAAATCTTAATTTGTAAATGTTATCCTCAAATTAGGGTGCAGTCCTGGATCCTTAACTGAAGTGATTAATTAATGGGGGTACTTGTGTGAATAAGGATTCCTCACACGAGTAAGTGGTGCAAGATTAAGGCATTACATTGTAAAGCTGAATGATAAACCTTGCAAATTGGGAATTTCTAATAGTAACGATGACAGATTTTTAACTACAACACTGCTACCAGCTACCACATAGCTACCACAGAAATAGATGGTAATATCAACATGTATTTATGTATGATGACTTAATATAATATATTATGGAAGAGGTGTTTGAGTCCAATTTTCAAGTTTAAAATTTTGATTTAAGATTACATCAAGAGATCAGACAAGGCAGGATAAACTCTAAAATTTTCTAAAAAATGTATTCAGTGTGACTGATCTTCGTAAGATATACTCCTAATGAAAACACACACTCCAGAATAAGAGTATATTGTGCAGGAATTGAGAACCATGACTTTCAGTGACAAATTAGTAGCATAACTTTTCGGACAGTGAATATATTTTTTAATCTAGCTTACTTATAAATTTATTAGTATCCTTCTGAGAGACAACGCAAGAATGGATTGGGAGTCTTAGGAGCTGCTGACCCATACAGAGTCGGATTTTTGATAGTATTCAACTACTCCCATTGAGGTGGATGGGAATTTTATTATTGGCTAGACCAATGCTGAGAGCTTTTGAAAAGCTTACTCTTTACATTATAATAAGGATTACTGAAACTCAATATTTTTATTAGCGAGTATTCTAACATTCCAAAACTGTGACTTTAAATTAGCGACCTTGGATTCCTTTTGTAACTTGCTCAAGATCAGACCATCCCTAAGGTAACTGAAAATGCATTGATTTCTGTGAGATTTTAGGAAGTAAAACACCTGGTTAGTTCTTGTATTAGAGATCTCCCGTTTTAGTTCCCTCTCTGATAGAAAAACTGTTTCCTATTTCCCTTTTTCTCATTTGACATTATTTTAGTAAAGTCATTGTGTTTTTCAAGCTCCAGAAAATGTAAATTATTTTCCATTTCCAGTGACTGACAACTTTATGGAGTATAGTATCTCCGCTTCAAAATTGTAGGCTGATAAAAAGGAAGACTGTGAAATCATGTTGCATCTTATATTTAAATCAACTCAGAAGATGGAAGAGACTGTCAAAAATGATGAACAATCTTTGGGACTCTTTTTAATAAATTGGAATTATGTGTGCAAACAATGCAGAAAATTACTGCTGCCTTGTGCAAATTCAGATTACTGAAATTACAGAGGTCTTGTTGAGGTACATGAGAAAAACTTTTTGTTGTTATGAACAGAGGTTTGATATGGTTGTCCTTGATAATATTCAACTGAGAAGGAAAAATGAGAATTCAGAACTGTGTTAAAAATATCATATTCTGAGAATCCTTAGTTTCTCTAAATACACTAGGAAACAGCTTCAATTTACTATACTTTAAAAAACCATCTAATCGATATTGAGTTTCTCAGATGGAAATTTCCTCCTTTTATACAGACATATTTTTGAGAGATAAATGTAAGCAGTACTGCCTATAGCCTTATTGGAAGATATTAAGGAAGCCTTTCCATTTGCAAACTTTGGGTATGCTACTAAAGTTTTTTTTTTGCAACTTTAGGAATTATGTATTAAAATTATTTCATCCATTTCATAATGAAATTGTCAGGTGGTACGAAAAATGTTGCCTCTGGATTTGGTGCGATCCATACAAGCTCAAGTGCAGTGTGGAGCCCTGATTCAGTGGGTGCTGTAGGCACAAGATGATAAATACATAATAAAATAATACACGGATCCTTTTGTACTCCATTTTCTGAATAAATCGGGTGCAGCATGTGTGTGTGGGGGGGGGAGGGAAGTGTTGGAAGTCCTTATGTTCCACTGAAGTACTCTGGCCATTGCTCTTTTTGGTCCAGCTACTCAGGCCAAAGCTGGGCACTGGATCTGAATCCAGTAGAATTTACATATTAATACAGACCTAGAAAACCATCCCTGGCTACAAGTAAGGAACTGAGTAGTGTTCCTCTGAGGAACACTACTCAGGGGAAAACCATTCTGAAGGTTATCAAATCTGAACTCTGGCAAATCAAAGTGGGATGTAAGTTTCAGAGGCATGGACCCCTCAGTTTTGGATTGTAATTTTTGCAAAAATTTTAATTACAAAATCAAAACAAAAATAACTTGAAGCATCCTCAGTGGAGTCATTCTGATATTATTTATTTGGCTATAATTGCAGTGCCAGATAAATAGAGGTAGAAAGAACTATGTGTCGATTGTGAGTGATGAGGCATAATGCCTTCTCATCACTGAATGTGGACTGTTCTGGGATTGTTCAATCTCTAGTTTCTCCCATGCTTCTCATATCTTTTCTCATTATCGTGTAATGTGATTGGAGAAGTGGTGCAATTACGTGAAATTAGTATTCTTCCTCTTAGTTACTTAAAAATTACTTTTAAAAATCTTGGAAATATTGGGATTGTAAATTAATGATACTTAAATGCAACTTTAACCTGAATAGCACTTCTTCAGCAATAGATCACTCCAACTCAGGCACCATGATAGGCTTAAAGGTCATATTTAAATGAGCTAAGAATTCTCCAACTGCTAAATTCTGTGGGCACAAACTGGATTTTAATCAACATTAGGCATGCATCTCCCCATATCACCTGTTTTAGAGCTAGAAATTCCCTTGTGTCCCTTTTGCATCATCTCAGGATAATGCTAGAGTACTGCATTCATTATTCTCCCCTTTCCTCTCCACCCCCCCGCCCACGTGCTGCTGTTTAGAGGGGTCAGTCCCCTGTAAGTCTCCAATGTTGATGAGCATGTGGTAATATTTCCCTGCAGTATATGTAGCCACAGTTTTTGCGTGGGATGTGGATGGGGGATAGAATCTGATGAGTATTACATATCAAGTGAGGAATAGCGTGTATTCTCTCCCACACTGCACAAATGGGTGCATGTAACAGTGTGTTTTCTTTCTCCCACTTCATTATTAGTCACATTTCCCATCACTTTAATTGCTTTACATTCAGGTAATTCTATTTTATGTTTCATCTAATAATTTAATCTTTCCACACAGCCTTATTCCCATTTGTCTGTAATAATAGCTTGCAGAAAAGTGACCAAACACTGCTGGACCTTTGCTTTTCATTTTCACCATGTTGTATATTTGATCCTGATATTTAACTAGCATATTGGCTCTGCCAGATTTTTAATTTCTTTTTGTCTGCCAGATTAAGGCATACAGTGTGTTCTTTTATTATGCTTCTGTTCAAAATAAGATCTAGGAAGAATGAACATGTCTTAAAAAAACTCCCTATTTCATTTTTATGACAGAGGGAAAGGATGGACCTGTGGCTAAGCATAGGAGTTCTGCATTCTCTTCTTGGCTCTCCTGTGATCACCTGGGTGACCTTGGAGAAATTAGTTATTTTTTCTTTAGGCCTCAGTTTCCTCATCTCTAAAATGAGGATGATCCTGTTTTCTACTATGACGTTGCACCCAATATGATTTATGAAAATATGTTTGGAATGTGAATATAATGTAACTGGAATATGCTTTATGCAAAAGGTCTCTTGTAAGGTATCATTACAAAGCTTATAATCTATTGAGTGTGTTCATCCTATTTGTATGTATCATTCTTGTATCTAAAACTAGAAATAAGAAGTTAACACAGCGGTCCTATTGTAATTATGCAAAGTGTGGGCCATTAATGGTGGTTTAGAATCTTGATGGCACCCATTGACTAGGACAATTGGCTGTAGATGGTTTATTTACCTGCAAGCCTTCTTGTGGGTGTAGGGGCTTGCCTGTGGGTAATGAAGAATGAGGTCTTACAGTGACATGTGACCATGTCACCTGATACTGGAACCCATCTTAAATCTGGTGCTTTTCCATTTAGAAGGAAGGGTGGGAACCCAGAGAGACAAAGGATTCCCACCTTGGGTCAAAGCTATAAAAGGGAGTGGAACTGAACAAAGGGGGGCAGTTATGAGAAATCCCCTAGTTAACACCTGAGTTGGAACTAACAAGAACTGTACCAGGGGAAAGGATTGGGCCCAGACTAAGAAGGAGTCTAGTGTGTGAAAGAAGCTTATTGGAACATCTCTGAGGGTGAGATTTACTTGTATTCAGTTTCTTAAATGTATTAGGCTTAGACTTGTATGTTTTGTTTTATTTTGCTTGATAACTTACTTTGTTCTGTCTGTTATTACTTAAAACCACTTAAATTCTACTTTTTATTCTTAATAAAATAATTTTTGTTTATTATTGAACCCAGAGTAAGTGATTAATACCTGGGGGAGGAAACAGCTGTGCATATCTCTTTATCAGTGTTATAGAGGGCGGACAATTTATGACTTTACCCAGTATAAGTTTTATACAGAATAAAATGGATTTATTTGGGGTTTGGATCCCATTGGGAGCTGGGTGTCTGGGTGCTGGAGACAGGAGTACCTGCTGAGTCATTTTCAGTTAAAGCCTGCAGCTTTGGGGATGTGGTTCATACCCTGGGTCTGTGTTGCAGCAGGCTTGCATGTCTGGCTCAACAAGACTGGGTTCCGGAGTCCCAAGCTGATAGGGAAAATGGGCTCAGAGGTAATTTCAGCACATCAGGTGACAGTCCCAAGGGGTCTCTCTGACCAAACCCATCACATCTACTTTCCAGAGAAAATGTGACTCTTAACTCAGTAATATAGGTACAGCTCTCCACAGTCTGTGGATAGAAGTTCACAGAAAAGTTCAAAGTATTATTACTAGTTTATTTTAATATTCCACCTCTTAACTGTATAACAATATTAATATTTACCCTTTATAAAATAGATTTTACTTGGAGAAGATTTCATAATGGTCTCCTGTGACACTGCTGGTCTGGGAATTAGAATATTTAAGGTATTTTTTTCTAAGAAGGTATTTTAAAGTGCTTTTAGAAGGACTGTTAAATGAGTGAGTTAGCAACATCATTTCAATATTTGAATCAGATGTTCCTTTTAAACAGAAAAATTGTACCAAGGGAAAATGGCTAAATATTTTGTAATGTTTTAGCTGTATTACTCCCATTTATCTGTATGGTTCCCATTGGCTTTAATTTTAGCCATTTTTTTAAGCCTTGCAAGCTGCTCTGGAAACAGAGGGGTTATTTTTTAGTTCCAGTATTACAGTATCAGAAAATGGAAAAATATTCAGACTGCTTGTCAAACAATTTTATTTAATCAGTGCATATTATAAGTGGGGTTACCAGCCCCACCTATTATTTAAATTGCTCAATAATTCCCATCATAAAACCTAGTTTCCATTGCCTATAATTTTGCTACTTTTAAAAATCTTTTCATACCAGTTGTTTGCCTCCAGCTGAATTTTTTTTCTTTTTTTTGGAGAATTTCAGCCCAAACAGTCCAGCTATTTCTGAGAACAAATCTAAGGAACAATACATTGGTTTGCTCAAATTCTTGAGACTTCTTTGAAATGCTCTAGTCTTGGAGCAAGGATTTGAAAATTGTCAGGAGAGTGGACTCTGTGTCAGGAATGTGCCTAGGGAGAGGGATGGCTCAGTGGTTTGAGCATTAGCCTGCTAAACCCAGGGTTGTGAGTTCAACCCTTGAGGGGGCCATTTGGGGATTGAGTTAGAGAACGGTTCTGTGTTGAGTAGGGGGTTGGACTAGATGACCTCCTAAGGTCCCTTCCAACCCTGATAGTCTATGATTTAACTTGATGGTAGTGCAAAGATATAAGAGACATATTCATGTTGTGACTCTCCCTCCCCAATCAGGCAGATGATACTCCATCTCCTGGTTTGATTACTGCAGCCTCTGTGTCCTCTTTGACATCTATATTGTTCCCCTTCAGTCCATCCTAAACATGGCCACTAAAATTCATCATATTCACCTACTGATCTGATCACATCACCTCTCCCCTTTAAGTTTTCCACCAGCTCATTTTCCACTGCATCAATTTAAACTCCTTGTCTTTAAAGCCCTACATAACTCTGCATTCATGCTGGAGGTGTAAATTTCATCTTAAGGAGACATACCTGCACTAGTGTGCTAAAAATAGAACATAGCTGTGGTGTGGCAAGCAGCAGAGGTGCTAGTCACCCTAAGTAAGTACCCTCCAAGTCAGTAGGTACATACTTGGTGTGGTTAGCTCCACCCACCGCTTGCGCCACCAGGCCTACACTCTATTTTAGTCTCTTATTATGTCACTATCCTCCTTTCTCCATTCTGCTAATGATCCCAGTCTTCATTTGTTTTTTCTACCTCCATTGGTTTTTGTCAACACTTCCCCTGTGTGTGGGACACCCTGGTTATTCCGATCACCAACCTACTACTCTCTATTCATTCAGGTCCATACCAGAGACTTCCTTCTTTCAGAATGCCCACAAGATGTTAATCAGCAAAAATATTAATATGGAATTAAAATAAAAGAATTTTAGTCATTCATTCCTCTGGGCTTCCCAGTACATGCTGTCTATATTATGGGGCAGATCCCAAGCTGGTGTAAATCAATGGAGTTATATCATTTTACACATTGGAAGATCTGACTCCCAAGTCTTGTTTAGATTGCATGCTTTCAAGGCATCAAGCATATTAGCAAGTTAGCAAATAATAATGATAAATTAAAACAAAACTGGGAAAAGTGTGGTTTCTGACAAACCTAAAGATACGAGGTTTAAAATATGCATTTAGGCTCAAAATGTCTTGAGGCAGTATTTTATTTTACTTCATTTTACCATTCTACTCAGGGGTACATTTTCAGCATTGTATCGGATGTTTCAACAGCAAAAGTTTCCATTAATATACATGGGAGTAATGCTGCCAAATCTCAAGTGTCACAGCATAAATTTAGTTCTATATATTATATAGCAAGTATAATAAAAATGTTTCCCAACAATTTATGAGGTAAGTATCAGAGTCTGATGCATTCTTGCATATACTATGAGAATTCCACTATATAAACATTTTTGTAGAGAAGAAGATAACAGAAATGTGAAAATAATTGAAAACTGAAATACAAATGGCAAATACAAAACTGGAATAATTGGACCTTTATGGCCTTTTAAAATATTATGCTGAACTATGACAAGACAGCAGTTATTAAGAAATGGACCACAGTGGAAATACTTCTGTAAGAAGAATGGACTAGACTTACAAGAAATATGAAATGAGAATCTCTAATGATGGGAATAGAATGAATTTGTAAAAGAACATTTGGACACTTCTAATATCTGAGCACAGTTAAGCATAAATCTGTGGTTAATACTAGTAGCAGTATTTTCAAATTATTATGAAAGTAGAGCACAAAAAAAATCTAACATTGCTGATAACAGAATTTATTCCTAAGTACTCTTTGATGTATAATTAGGTAGATACAGTTATACTTTTTCCTTTGAAGGTTCTTAAGATATGTTATCTTGCACTCCAACTGACTTCATAATGATTATTATACTTAATGGAATTACGTAGCACGGAAAGGTTCTTACTGTGCTAAAACTGTGTTCTAAACTAAGCTCCATGCCATTCACAATTTTAAACTGACCAATTCATACAAAAAAAGTGAGTGAAATGTAAGAAAAAGAAGTTAATGTTCTTGAAAGATGCCAAATTGAAGTATTGGAAACTGAAATCCTCTATCTAGTCTCAGAAGGAGAAGTTACAGCACAATCTTTCCCTGAAATGGGTATCAGCTATTACCTGGCAGGAGCACTGCTAGGGTTGAGAGAATAAATCAGTCTTTGTGCCCTTTGTCTCTGGTGCTGACTGTGGCATGGGGTCTGTTCACTAGGAAGATGCACCCACTACAGGACAGGCCCAACAAAGAAAGTAACAGAATGCCACTAGCCGTCACCTTCAGCCCCCAACTAAAACCTCTCCAGTGCATCATCATCAAGGATCTACAATCTATCCTGAAGGACGATCCCTCACTCTCACAGATCTTGGGAGACAGGCCAGTCCTCGCTTACAGACAGCCCCCCAACCTGAAGCAAATACTCACCAGCAACCACACACCACACAACAAAAACACTAACCCAGGAACCTATCCTTGCAACAAAGCCAGTTGCCAACTCTGTCCACATATCTATTCAGGGGACACCAATATAGGACCTAATCACATCAGCCACACTATCAGAGGCTTGCTCATCTGCACGTCTACCAATGTGATATATGCCTGCATGTGCCAGCAATGCCCCACTGCCATGTACATTGGCCAAACTGGACAGTCTCTACGCAAAAGAATAAATGGACACAAATCAGACATCCAGAATTACAACATTCAAAAACCAGTTGGAGAACACTTCAACCTCCCTGGTCACTCAGTTACAGACCTCAAAGTCACAATACTCCAACAAAAAAACTTCAAAAACTGACTCCAATGAGAAACTGCAGAATTGGAATTAATTTGCAAACTGGACACCATTAAATTAGGCTTGAATAAAAACTGGGAATGGATGGGTCATTACACAAAGTAAAAGCTATTTCCCCATGATATTTTTTTTCTCCTACTGTTACTCACACCTTCTTGTCAACTGTTGGAAATGGGCCATCTTGCTTATCACTAAAAAGTTTTTTTTCCTTCTGCTAATAATAGGCCACCTTCATTGATTAATCTTGTTATAGTTGGTATGACAACACTCATTTTTTTATGTTCTCTGTGTATATATATCTTCCTACAGTATTTTCCACTGCATGCATCCGATGAAGTGGGTTTTAGCCCACGAAAGCTCATGCTCAAATGTGTTAGTCTCGAAGGTGCCACAAGTACTCCTCATTCTTTTTGCTGATACAGACTAACACGGCTACCACTCTGAAACCTGTCACCACGGGAACTGACTCATTTCTCACAGGTATCAGTTGGTACCAGCTTTCCAACCCTGGTTTGATTAGAAGCAGTGACCTAGAGATGAACAGCTTACCAGTCACTTCTCTTAGGAGCTTTTTCTGATTTTTAATGTAAGTAACATGCAGTGAATTCCTTGTGTGTGTTGCTGAATGTGTATCTATCATGACTAATATGTGGAGGTGATATCTATGTAACACATTGGAAATTCATGGGATACATTCTATTTTCCACATACCTTTAACTGACTCACCAGCCCTCTACTCACTAATCCATCTCCCCTGGGACTTAGTCTAACATTCAAATTTGGTGAACTCCAGCAGCTCTCATTTACTTTAGTGGAAGCTGTTCAGTGCTCAGCAGTTCTGAAAATCAGGCCATTTGTTTCAGTGTCTAAATATGGATTTAGGAGGCTAACTCTAGACATCATTTTTTTTTAAATCCTGGCCAATTTTTTCTAAGATCAGCACATTTAAGAAAATTAGAGTAAAGCAGCTCCCTGAGTACCCAGGTTCATATTCTCTAAAACCTTTTAAAAAGTAAAAAAAAAAAGAAGAGACAGTCACCATAGGCTTGGTTTGCTCTTCTGTACAGCTTGTTCAGAGTGATTAAAGATGTGAGTTTTATCTTGGTATAAATTCCTGTCATAAAGTGTTCGTGTGGCTGACAGGCAACGTTTGATGTTCTCTTATGAATGGATTTGGATCAGTTTCAGTGGCAGAAATTGTAATATTTATAATTGCCTTGGACAGTGTACTGTATGGAACTAAATGTCCTAAGACATGAAAGTAAATCAAGTCAGCCTAGGGTTCACATTCACTGCAACTTTTGCTGCTTTGATTTTGGTAGGCATTGTACTGTAAGCTCTTTTTTGTTTTGTTTTTGGTTTGACATTCACCGGCTTCTTTCTCCTTTCCTCCTCTCCCTCCCCTTTATTTTCCTTCCCACTCACTTGACTGAATTTTCTTGATTTTTAGAATTCAGTGAAATAGGGGGATGAAGGCAGAAATGACTGACAGCGGGGGAAAAAAGTGTTTGCCAACAGCCCCCACACCACAGAACCAGAACGTGAAACTATACAGAGACAAACCATTCTAGTTTCACAGTGCCACTGAAGTGAAATGCCAAAGGCAGGCAAACAGTCTAGCAACAGTTTCAGTGTCTGAGATTAGTAACACAATGACTCAGCAACACTAACAGTATTATTTAATCCGTTTATTACAGTAGTGCCTCGGGGCCAGCCAAGAGCAAGGCCCGATTGCAGCAGACACAGTAGAGACAGATAGTAGATGGTCCCCACTCAAGAGCATACAGTCTATATAGAGCAAAAAGACAAAGGCTGGGGGAAGGGGGTTGAACACAAAGGCAGAGCGAACATTGTGATAGCGACACTGTTCATTCCATTACATTTTTGGGGGAAGATGGGTGGGTTTAGTTAGGAGGGAATCAGCTAAATGGAAAGAAAAAGGAAGGGGAGGGGAATAGGGCAGGGAAGATGAGGGCAAGCTGGGCAGGTGTGGACTGAGGCTGCGGTGAAGAGACAGGGAGGGAGGGGGACATGGAGCTGGTGGGTATCAACATTTGACATCAATCACTGATAGCACTGCTAGTGTCATTATGCGTTAGAACCTGTGCCAGCATTTAACATCAATTATCCTCCACAACAGCCAAGAAGAGCCTCTCTAGCACCACCAACCAGTGCCACTAAATGAAACCACTTCACCATCTACAACCCCATCGAGGTGGAGAAGGGGCCAGGAAGGTGAGTTGGTAAGATCTTGACAAAAAATTGAGATTTGGAGGGAGCTGGCTGTGGAGGAAAAGAGCAGTGGGCAAGCTAGCCTACTGCAGAGGCGGGAGACAAAGAAAAGCCTCTCGACCCCTCCTAAGAACCTGCCAGCCATTTAAAAACATTTAGGTAATATATTAAGCAGTCTCTATTTATTAGTAACACAGGTTAGGGCTTTTTTTAAAACATGATTTTTAATCTGCCAGTGTCCCTTTTTAATAAAATAGTTATTTTTGAATGACCATCCTTGTATTTTACAAGGATATATGGTATTAAAATTTAATAGCAGGAACAGGTAGAATAGAAAATAAAAAGGACATGCAGGTGTTTTTGGTGCAGCAGGAAGAATCACAGTTGACCTTGTTCTGTTAAAACTCCCTTCATATTTTGGCCCTGACTTTGCAAATGGCTCCATGTGAACATGTGTCCACATGGAGGCCCATTTACCACATCTGGGCTCCATAGAGAGAAGCTTTAAGGGGCAGAGCCTTTATCTGTGGCCTTTGCCCTGTCCACTCAGTCAGCTGCTACACTGTCACTTTGGAACCAGTGGGTCAAGCCATCTGGCTTCTAGTAAGGGATGAATCTCAAAATATTTGGATTCTTATCTAAACTTCTTTGGTGCAGAAATCAGGTGGGACATCTTGTGAGAACATGGGCTTCTTGAAAGATTTACAGTACTTCCCAGTTAGTAACAGCCTGCCAGACTGAGCGTTTTGGCACTTCCAAACCAAAAAGAGGAACCCCCTTTTTCAGATATCGGTGCCTCTGCAACATCTCCAACAAGTACCTCAAATGTAGTTGGGGGTTAAGATGTAACTATAAAGACATGTAAACCCCCTCATACAGGGTTTTGTTATTCCATTAGTTTGCAGATTCATAGAGAACTGACTGATTTGCAGGGCCGGCTCCAGGCACCAGCGAAGAAAGCAAGTGTTTGGGGCGGCCAATGGAAAGAGGTGTCACATCTGGGTCTTCTGTGGCAATTCAGCGGCGGGTCCCTCAGTCCCTTTCTTCCTCTTTGAGCTGCTGCCGAAGTGCTGCCGAAGAGGAAGAGAGAGAGCGATGGACCCGCTGCTGAATTGCTGCCGAAGAATGGAGCAGAACAATTGAGGTGCTGCCGAAGTGCCGCCGATCGGCTTAATCCTTTTTTTTCCCCACCTTGGTTTGCCGCTTGGGGCAGCGAAAAAGCTGGAGCCGACCCTGCTGACTTGAGTCACTTTTCCTTTCTGTTTGTTCTGCTTATTGTTCTGAGTCAAACTAAACTAGTTTAACCCTACTTCAGCCTGGTGCAGCATGTCTATACAGTAACTCCTCGTTTAACATTGTAGTTATGTTCTTGAAAAATGCTTCTTTAAGCAAAACAATGTTAAGTGAATCCAATTTCCCCATAAGAATTAATGTAAATAGGGGGGTTAGGGTCAAGGGAAATTTTTTTTGCCAGACAAAAGACATTATATACATAGTATAAGAGGGGTAGCCATGTTAGTCTGGATCTGTAAAAGCAGCAAAGAGTCCTGTGGCACCTTATAGACTAACAGACGTATTGGAGCATGAGCTTTCGTGGGTGAATACCCACTCCGTCGGATGCATGGCATCCTAGTGTAGTGTAGTGAGAGCTTAGAATTGTTCCTTCTGATCCTTATTTATGCTCTAGCTCTGCCTGCAAGGCTGCTAGTAATAATTAAATCATAATGAATACTTGTTAGATTAAAGCCAACTCTGCCATCATACTTCAACGCTTGACTGGTATGCTCTTGTGCTATTCCACCACAGTTGAGGTTAACAACTCACTGCCATTATTAAAGTGGATCCTGAGACACATCGCTGAGCATTTAAGTAAATATCATGGTTCTCATGTTGTTTTCTTTCCTTCGGTACTTCCAAATATAAAACTCGGTCAAAGTTTTAATTTTCTTGTATTATTTCCAGTCCCGAATGCTACAGATATGCAGACATGATGTTGGTTTCTCTAGCAGGCAGCCATACCAAGGCTAGAGTTGGACAAATAGCAGTGATGAGCAGTTGTTTGTTTGATCAGAACTGAGATATACCATAAACCAGGGGTTCTCACAACAAATTGTTTGGTGTCCTCAGAGTGCAGCCACCAACTCTTGCTGGTGGCCACTCTGTCAAATTGTCCTAAAATACTTAATTAACTTTAGGAAAAACAAATAAATATACACATATACATGTCCAGATCGTTGTAATTTATTCATGTAGGTTTTTGTGGTTTTTTTGCAGACTGAATAATAAAAATAATGTATGGTTGTATTTTGGTGCTGCTGGCCCCCGCTGCCTCCTCTGACTCCTCACCCATCACCTCTGGCCTCTGCTGCCTCCTCCAGCTACTCACTTACCCCCCTCCCGGCCCCGCTACCCTATATACAGAGAGATAAACAGTTACAGGTCAAAGTGAGTGATAGCAGTTCTTGTTTGGCAGAGGGAAGGGGAGATGGCAATTTATTGTAAAACATTTTTTTTCTCTGAAATTGCAAAAGACCATTAGTTAATTTGATATCCTGAGGTGCATAAATAAAGTTCCATTTATTCCAAAAGCACCTCTTAGCATGTGATGAGGATTATTGTTCAGGCAGGTATAGAAAGTACTTTATGCCCAAGGGAACGCTGCAATTTTACCTGTTTTTTAATAATAATGATTCCATAGCAAAAGATAACCTTGTTAGACTGATCCTGCAACTTGTCCTGTGTGTGGATGGAGATCTGTTAACTTCAGCACAGCCCTGTCCTGGCACAGGGTTTTCCTATGTGGAATAAGCTGCAAATCAGAGCTTTTTAAGTGATCCTTGCACTTGAAGCTGTTTGCCCTGCTGGTGATTCATTGTTCATTATAAAAAAGAAAAACCAAGACATTAATAGCTTGATTTTTTTCAGAGGTGTTGATCATCTGCAGTGGGAATGGCAGGTGCTCAGCACCTCTGAAAATCAGGCCTTGAATTGTTGGATCATACAAAAGTTTCACCCCTGGCTTGGGAGTTAGTGTAGATATATGTATAGGGCCCAGGATTGGGGCTCAAGAGAGCTAGAATTTATTCCCAGCTCCACCACTGGCCTGCTGGGTGCTGTTGGGCAAGTCACATCAATGCTCCGTGACTCAGTTTCCCCACCCGTGAAATGGGGCTAATGATACTTACCTCTGTTCTCTGCTTTAAGAGCTACTGATAAAAAACACTATATAAGACCTATGGGGAATTCTTTCCTCACAAAAGGCCTGATTCTGTCAGGTAATGAGTATTTCATGAAAGGCATTGAGCCTCCTTGACTCTCACTGGCTTCAACAGGATTTCACTCTGTGCTCACCCACTGGTAGGATTAGGTCCAAATGCAGTATTCTCCAGAACAGGGTGTGTCCCCCCATTATGTAAGTGTATTGCATTTTCTATTTCCCTATTACGTGGGGATTGTATTTTGGGAGTCTTCAGACAGAATAACAATAGGGCATTTTGGATTAGCTCTGCACTGAGCTCTAAAGAATTAGTGTGCAGCTGAGCCAGTTACTAATGTTAAGTTGCGTATGCCTTCGTATTGTTTTGGGGCTAAATTATCCTGAGTCCCATGCATAATAGTTAATTCTGACTGCAGCAGCACTCACTAATGGGTGTGGAGCTGATGCACAGCAGGATTCCTTTCAGCTGCACTCTGCCAACAAGTGCTCATAGTTTCAGCAGCTGCTGTTTCTGCTGCTCAGGCCATGGGGAATTTTATAGGCCAGTTTTCCCTTCACTTGCAGAAACAATCCAACAGAGCTAAACTAACTGAAAGTGCTGACCCATCGGCAGGTGTTCAAGAGACAAGCAAAGCAACTCATCAGTTTGCTGAGAGGACAGATATTAACATTTTACTGTCTCTAACACTCTCTCACAAACACACCAAAATCTGAGTATACATGTGCAGTATAGCACTGTTATTTTAAGACTTGCTATGTGATTAACATTACCCATAATATAAGGCTACTGCTACAATAACCTTGCATTCCACTTACACAAATCACATACACTCTTTCACCACATGAAATACTTTAATGAGCAATGCAACTAATTACTCAGTGACAACTCAGGTACTCAGCCAACAGTTTCTCAGGTAACTAAGGTAATTTGCTAATTATAGTATATAGAAGGTTGTTTCATTCCCTTGTATCCTAAGGTACCAAACAGTTCATGCACAGAATTGTTTTATTAGTTACACACAAAAATTGTTACCTTGCTTTTTTTAAAGTGAGGCAAACTGACAAAATGTAAGAAATCCAGAGTACTCCTCCATAAACACACATTGTATAGTTGGGGAAGGGACAGCTGATTGAGAAAGGCAGCAATCTGATTAGCTAGCAGTGTTATAATCTGTATTGATATACGTCAGCAGTTGTGGAGAGAATCACAAAAGCCTGCTCTCTTTTGCTTTCTTTTGTCTTTTGCTGCAGAAGATTTCATTAGTCACTTGGGCCTTTTTCCAAGGATTCTTGGGAATTTAACTTAAATGATTATTTTGTATGGTTTCTTCAAGGGGGAGAGTGAGTTGTTCTAGGTGTGCCAATTATATTTGCATAATGGTCCCTCTACTTGACAGTCCAAATGCCTAAAGCCATCAATTCAAGAATCATTGCTGCCTGATGAAGCTGCATCCTCAGTTTTAGGGGGTTCTAATTTTATACACGAAGCAAGAGAGTTATTTCAGAAGGTTTCCAGATTGATTTCTCTAGGCAACAAATTAATGGCCAAATGTCATGGGAGTCTGCAGCAAGCAACAGAGGCAATCAGCAGGGCTGCAGAGAGGTTTGTGGGGCTCCAGGGCAAAATCTGAAACTGAGGCCCATCCAACCCCCCTCCCCCCAAAAAAAACACAACAACAACAAACAAACAAACCCAAAACCGAACCTACCATGGAGACAGAAGAGGCCCTGGAAACGGGGGGGGGGGCCATCGGAGAGCAAGCCTGACCCTCACTCACACTGCAGAGGCAGTTCTTGTCCCACCGGTCTGGGCTTAACTCTCCACTCCAGTTGTTGTGGCCTGGTGCAGGGGGTTGCAGGAGTCAGCACCAGTCAAGTTTGGCCCGGCCACTCCTCTGTCATGACAGAGTAGGGAGCATGGCCCGTTCAAATTTGAGAGAGTGGCATTGTGACTCTATGTGCCAGGTCACAGCACCACTCAGTTCAATTCCATTCGTTTGGGGATCCACTCAAATTGGGGGGCCTGAAGCAAACTGCCCCCCCCAACCCTTCCTGGCAATCAGAGCAAACACGGAGCAATCTGGAATGAGTTAATGACATGGTAGTGGCCCTGGAGATGATATGACTCTTGACTCCTATATCCTGATTTCATGTTTACAACAAATCGTACAATACCAAAAAAAAATGTATACAGCAATGTATGTTTGTAAACAAACAACATAAAGTGGTAGCTTGAAACAACTCTACTTTTAATTAGGTGCCCGTAGCAGGAGATGTGTACTCCGTCGCATACAATGTATGTTCTGCTCCCTTAAATTTGATAACTGAGAACTTAAAATCAAACTGCTAGTTCACTGGTCAGAAACCACTTCATTACGTATGTATACACCTACTATAAATTATTCCCAAGAGTGATAATTCCTGATAATGTCTTGGAAACTATTTTAAATAACCTCACCCCATAGCTCAGATCATTAAGGCAAAGAGGAACCATGATATTATAGTGTCTGGAGTTGGCGTGTGGAGGCATTGCTTTAGAGGATGTATCCCATCCTCCTTTGGTTTTATGCAGGTTTAACCTTAGTTTGATTTGTGATCCCTGTCAGTTTTTGCTTGTGATGACTCTGAGCAAGAGGGAAAGTTTGCATAGAGGCAACTTTAATTGAAAAACATCTTCAGTGAAAATGTTTCATTTTTCAATGAAAAACTGAAGCAGTGATTCTAGGACAGAGACTGTTACCAAGAAACCTCGTCCACACAAGGACATTTTAAATTTTCCTTTGTTGCTAATATTGGGTCCCCGGAAGTTTTCGTAGCAATGCCAGAGCCCTGGTGTGTTCAGGGCTTTGGCTACGGATGCTATTTCAGCACTGTGTTAAATTAGACTTTCTGCCAACAGAGGTTAGATGACTGTGGAAAACTATGTCTGCAGCTGGCAGGCTGTCTACACGACAGCTCCTAAGAATTCTGAGAAATTTTTCAAATATTTCCCTATTACAGACAAGGCCAAAGCTGCTAATACAGCTCTGGGGTTTGGCTTTGGTAATTTTAGCAATGACAGCTGACCAATTTTAGTGCATGCCAGCAGGAGCTACATGGGCCAGTTAGCGTGTGACACACTAGTGTGAACTACAACACTTTGTAGACAAGCCCTAAATCTCTGTGTATTGCCTGTGGTGACTAATTTGTCCCAAGCGTGATGAGGGCTGTGAAAGTGTTTGCATTTAGGCATTTGTTGTTTTGGATAGATCTGCAACTTTTCTGTCTAAGAATAAAATGTGTGTGTTTAAGAAATTCCTTTGCAAAGCCTGTGTTCCTTATTGTAACTGCTCTGTGGTCGCCGCGGGGTTAAACTGCAAACCACAGGTAGGTGGGACTCTCTGGGAGAATATGCAAAGCAGTTGAAGAGGCGTGGGAGGTCTTAACACTGATCTTGGGGCCTAGGGCAATTGGACTGTGGGATCCCACATCTCAAGGAAGGGTTTCAGACAGGAAGTTGTCATGTGGGAGTGCCCGCTAGAGGCCCAGAGCAAGAAACAGTGTCTGGACTCTGCCCAGCTCGCTGGGAAGCACATGGGATCCAAAAGGTGGCTCTAACTACAGAACACTGAAGACCGCTCACTAGGGGGCTCAGCCAGGACTGTGACTAATTATTGTTTTTCATGAAAAAGTTCCAGAAACTTTAATTGAAAAACATCTTCAGTGAAAATGTTTCATTTTTCAATGAAAAACTGAAGCCAAAAATTAAAACATTTCAGGTTTCATAAAAACAAAACCAATTTGGTTTGTGTGTGTTCTGCCTTTCTGTCCCCTTTCCTCAACTCCCCTTTTTTATAATTGCAAAAAAGAAGAAATGGTGGGGGGGGGGGAGGGGACAAAATCTGAAAAATGCTTCAAACTAGAAATGTCAACCAACTCTATCTTCTCCTATCTTTTTTCATGCATTCTTTCTCCTATTGCCCAGTACAGCACCTTACCCATGAAAATGAGCTTCACCGTTTATAAGTCAGTTCATTCCCAGCTACAGGTTTTTTTCACTGAGCACACAGCATTGTAAGTTAGCCCTTAATGTGTGCTAGGAGCTAGTATTTGTGTAAGGGGGATCTATTCAATGGAGATGCTGGTAAGCCTGGTAAAGGAAGATTGTATTGTGGGTTTTTAAAGACTAGGCTCTTTATATGTGCTTATTCTGCATTTCCCCACCATTTCCTATTTAAGTTTTCCGTTTCACCTTGTTAGTTTAAATAAAGCCACTCTGAGTGGCTTGCCCACCTTCTGTGATTAGTTTGTGTTTTTGACTCCTTGCTCATATTAGTTTCAGTGGGCCACTTGTTTTTCCTATACAAATTTCCTGCTGTGGGTACCCAAATGGAAGCACTGTTTCTTCTAAAATCTGGTAGTGGACTTCTCTTCCTAGAGAAAAGATCATTGGAATTACTAAATACTGTAGACGACAATTTCCTAACTCAAAAAGTATTGCATCCAACACTGGAGAATTCTATATTAGACCTTGTATTGACAGATAAAAAGGAATTGATCACAGAACTAAAAATTAGTGGCAGCTTTGGTATAAGTGGTCATGAGTTAGTCACATTTGATATGTGCAAACAGAATACAGTCCAAACCAGTAAGATACAGATGATGCTTGAAAAGTCCAGTTTCACAAAACAATTATAAGGCAAATCAGTTGGGAGAAAGAATTTAAACAGAAAAATGTGAATGCCAATTGGGAATTATTTAAGAACTTTTGACTAGATGACCCTAAAACCACCTAGACTTCTGTAAGGCATTTAATATGGTACTGCACAACATTTTGATTGAAAACTAGAATACAAAATTAGCATGGCACACATTAAATAGATTAAAAACTGGCTAACTGACAGGTCTCAAAATGTAATTGAAAATGGGGATCATCATTGTCGAGTGGGTATGTTTCTAATGGGGACCTGTAGGGATCAGTTCTTGGCCTTACAAAACTTAACATTTTTATCAGTGACCTGGAGAAAAACATAAAATCATCACTGAGAAAGTTTTCAGATGTGGGAATGGAAAATAAGGAAGAGTACAGATCACTGATACAGAATGATCTGGATTGCTTGATAAGCTGGGTGCAAACAAATCATATATGTTTTTAATACCACCAAATGTAAAGTTATACACCTAGGCACAAAGAATGTAGGCCCTACTTACATGATAGGGGACTCTATCTGGGGAAGCAGTAACTTCCAAAAAACTTGGGGGTCTTGGTGGATAATCAGCTGAACATGAGTTCCCAATGTGAATCTGCTGCCAAAAGGGCTAATGTGAGCCTTGGATGTATAGACAAGGGAATTCGAGTAGGAGTTGGGACCTCTGTGTTTGACAGTGGTGCAACTGCTGCTGGAATACTGTGTCTGGTTCTGGTGCCCACAGTTCAAGAAGGATGTTGCTAAATTGGAAGTGTTCAGAGAAGAGGCATGAAAATGGTCAAAGGATTAGAAAACCTGCCTCCTAGTGATAGACTCAAGGAGCTCAGTCTATTCAACTTAACAAAGAGAAGGTTAAGGGGCGACTTGATCAAAGTCTATAAGTACCTGCCTGGGGAACAAATATTTGATGATGGACTCTTCATTCTATCAGACAAAGGTATAACATGATCCAATGGCTGTAAATTGAAGCTAGCCAAATTCAGACTGGAAATAGGGCGTACATTTTTAACTTTCAGGGCAATTAAGCATTGGAATAATTTACCAAGGTGAATTCTCCATCACTGGCAATTTTTAAATCAAGCTGGGATTTTTTTTTGTTTAAAGATGCTCTAATTCAAACTGGAATTCATTCAGTAAGGTTCTCTGGCCTGTGTTATGCACGAGGTCAATCTATGTGATCAAAGTGATCCCTCCTAGCCTTATAATCTGTGAAAGCTCCAGTAAACCCAGGTCACCTGCTTAAAGCCTGTGGACTGCTGCCTATAAGATGGTGCCCTTGCCCAGTGCCAGTGTGTGGAGTTCCTATGAGGGAGGCATTAAAATATGGCACTTTATTGAATACGATGCACTCTACCATATTCAGAGTCTTCTATAATGAATATGACCAAAGTAGTAATATCTTGTACTAGTGATAAGTAACTATTGGGATCAGGGTTCTGTTATATGTTGTTAACTATTTGGCTATTGTTAAGTAAACCTGATTCCTAAAGCTTTCTTTCTCTTTAGGGCTCTGACCCTAGACATCAGCCTCTTCGTACTATCTGATGTACAGCCAGGGCCGGCTCCAGGCACCAGCACACCAAGCGTGTGCTTGAGGCGGCATGCCACGGGGGGCGCTCAGGCCCCCCAGTGTTATACTCAGGCCAGGAGCCTCTAAAACTTATACATATACTCAGGCCAGGAGCCTCTAAAACTTGCACTTCCCAACATCCATTTGTGATTTTTTTTCAATCCTTTGCATTGTCAACGAATATGATGAGGTTAGACAATCTAGCCCAAGTTGTCCCAGGGCACAAGCTTGTGGGAGTTTTCTGCCACTTTTTGTTAACTGCTTTTTCTTTTTATGGAAATTTGGGGTGGGGCGGAGTTAATGGCCTTATAAAAAAATTAACTTACAGTAGCCTTGGGCCAAATTCTATACTCAGTTTCACCCATACAATCCCACTGAGTTGGTAGGAAATGTAAGGGTATAACTGTATGGAAAAACTGTTCCTAGCTGCCAAATTCAGCAGTGATGTACATTGTGTCTAGTGTCAGAAAACAAGTGTAAATGGTAAAGTACTATAACTAGCACCTTTTGGTCTTTCTATAGGTATAGAAAATGAGTCAATTATATGCCAATGGGACAAGAAGTAGGGGGAAAGAAAGGAAAGAGTACAAGGAAAAGCAACTAACTTTATTTTATATCTCCATAGACTCCAACTGGAATAGGTTATGTTTACTCCTGGTTAATTTTGGTCCATTGAGATAAAATTTAGCCTTAGAATAAGCAAGTGCAACTCTCTTTGACTGTCATGGAAATTGCATCCACTTACAGAGTGAACTTGGGAAACTGAAAGTAGATGAGACTTTTAAGCAAGTTATTTAAAACTCTTTGTTTTTGTTTACATCTCTTCAACTTCAGTCAAATTAATATTTTGGTTCATTGGAGAAATTGTCTTTGTAAAAACACCCTTATTTCCTCAACTAAGGTACGAGAGCTAACCAATTTAGTTAAACTGGAACAAAGCCTCTTTCAACACTTATTTTTGTTTGAGAACAGCTTATATTGGTTTAGTTCAAATCTGTTCCTAATTATTTGAAGCCATAGCAATATAAGCCAGGTTTATCTCCATTTAAGTTTCCATGCAGCCTTCTGCACTGGTTTAACTAAATCAATTTTAAAATTAGATCTCTGGAAACATCTACGTAACTTTGTGTTTAGACAAGTCCTAACAATACACAGCTTCTAAGGTCCTGTCACGGAGTGATTGGCCCCACGAAGAGGAAGCAGGGTCCAGTGCACCTGGACTGATTACATCCTGCCCTGTAGGGCTTAAGGGAAGGTACCTGGGCCTTATAAGGGGGGTGACAGAGTGAGGGTATTGTCAGATGTCTGCAGACATTGCAGGGAGTACGAAAGCTCCTGCAAGGCCCCGAGTTGGCAGAGAGGAGACACCAGCAGGAAAGGCCTGTGGAGAAGGCCACAGTCCAGGCAACAGGTGCTAGGAGAGCTGTAAGAGGGCTGGTCTACACTACGGGGGGAAATCGATCTAAGAATAACGTAGCTGAAGTCGAAGTATCTTAGATTGAATTACTTACCGTCCTCACGGTGCGGGATCAACGTCCGCGGCTCCCCATGTCGACTCCGCTACCGCCGTTCGGGTTGGTGGAGTTCCGGAGTCGACAGGAGCTCATTCGGGGATCGATATATCGCGTCTAGATGAGATGCGATATATCGATCCCCGAGAAATCGATTGCTACCCGCCGATACGGCGGGTAGTGAAGACGTAGCCAGACAGACCCTCAGGGAGGAAAGCCTAGGCCCAGCTTGGAACTGGAACAGAAGAGTGTTTGAACTCTGAGGGGAAGACAGACCCTCAGGGAGGAGGGGCAGCTGGAGTTTTCTTTTGAAATAGTTTGTGCAGAACTGAAATTGGCCCCCAGAAGGGGGAATGTTTTTACTATCTGGACAGTGAGGACTTTTTAAGGGGACCTAAGTGAAGGGGAAACTGAGGCAGGCCTCAGCAGAGCCATGCTGGTAAACAGGGATGGCTACAGGTCCCAACCAGTCCTCCAGCAAACAAGTGAACATCAGGCTTGGCTTTCCTGTTATTGCTACTGTTAAAAACATTTCTAATAAAAGGCAATCAGGACATTAATAACTAAAACTGTTATTAGCAGCCCCAGTGATAAGCATTATAAGAATCTGTAAATAACCTCTTGTCCCAGTAGGGTCCTGACCCAAAGCCAGTGAAGTCAATGTGAGTCTTTCCACTAACTTCCATGGATCTTAGATCAGGTCCTATGTTCTGTGACATCAAATCCTGCAGTGGAAGCCTGGGTTTGCTCTGAATGAAGCCTCAGCACTGGCAGCACACAGTATTATTAGTGATGTCACATCAACCTCAGAACTCAGCTGGCGTTAGAAGCCAGCCTACAGTCCTCACAAGAGCAATTTAAACTTTGTAAAAACACACAGCTTGTTATTACTTGACATGCCAAATTAAGAGAAGAAAAAAATGGTTTTGCAGCTCTAGCTGATCATCTCTGAAAACTTAAAAAAATTAATATAGCACAGTGGGTTCTCAACCTTTCCAGACTACTATACCCCTGTCAGGAATCTGATTTGTCTTGCATACCCCCAAGTTTCACCTCACTTAAAAACTACTTGTGTTATATCCTTGGGGCAGCCGGTGTAGGAAGCAATCACTTGAGGCCAGAGAGCAGGCAGCTAACCAAAACCTCCATTTTATTTACAGATATACAGAGAGCTCACTCAGCTGGTTGAAACCGGCTGAGCTAACCCATAATAATCTAACTCAGTTGCCATAGCAACAAAAACCATGACAACCAAATACACAACATATTCCTACCCCCCTAATAAGAACATCCCCTAAATAAAACACACACTAGACTAGAGAAGGAGGGTAGACTGCCTCCATTCCCGGCTAAACCCTGGGGATTATTTTGCCCCATAACCGTGGGTTCGCCCTAGCTAAAGATCCAGCCGATGAGGAGGCCTTCTGTCTCTAGGTGGATTACGGCGAACTACTGGTGTTATTGCACCCGAAAGCACTAGGGGCTCAGGGTCTGCAGCACGAACAGGTGAGGAGGTGGTATCAGCTCGTGCTGGGCAAAGGGGTATCTCAGCCGCCGGCAGTAATGGAGGAGAACAGTCAGAAACAGGTGACTCGTGATTCGGTCCCTCACCAGAAGAGGTGAAGTCAGACTCCTCAACTGCAGATGGGTCCTGAGGACTGGCATGACCTGGCAACAGCTGATCTACATGTCGCCGCCAGGTAAGATTCTCTGCAGTCCGGACTGTGTAGGAAACAGGTCCTGTTTGAGTGATGACTGTGGCCGGAACCCATTTAGCTCTGGAAGTATAATTCTGAGCCAAAACTGGCTGTCCCGGGCTAAAGGTTCGGTCTTTTGCTCTGGGTGCCCGTCTGATGACTTGATATTGCTGCTGATGTTGCACAATTTGTCGGGGTTCAGAAGGTTTCAGCAGATCAAAGCAAGTGCGCAGCTGTCGTCCCATCATTAGAAAGGCCGGAGATGTGTGGGTCGTAGCATGAGGTGTGTTTCTGTAGGAAAGTAAAAAGGTATCCAGACGCTTTTGAATGGAGTGTTGTCCCCTTGCTGATTTCAAAGCGTTTTTCATTGTCTGCACAAATCTTTCAGCTAATCCGTTGGTGGACGGATGATATGGTGCTGACGTGATGTGGTGTATCCCATTTGCCTTCATAAAATTTTGAAACTCCTGAGAAACGAACTGCGGTCCGTTGTCGCTCACAAGTTGTTCTGGCAGACCAAAACGACTAAAGAGTCCTCGTAGTTTTTGGATAGTACTCTCTGCAGAAGTGGACTGCATTATAGAGACTTCTGGCCATTTAGAATGGGCATCTATTGCCACCAAGAACATGCTTCCTTCAAGGGGGCCAGCAAAGTCAACGTGAATACGTTGCCACGGGTTTTCAGGCCAGTCCCATGGGTGTAGGGGTGCCCACTGGGGTGCATTCCTCACACCCTGACATGACATACAAGCTTTTGCCTTCTCTTCAATAGCGCTGTCCAGTCCAGGCCACCAAAAATAGCTTCGTGCAATTTCCTTCATGCGCACTATTCCACAGTGACCGGAATGTAGCTGTTCTAACATCTGTGATCTCAGTGGTGGTGGAATAATGACACGTCTCCCCCACAACAAACAACCAGATTGGACCGATAACTCCGTCCGCTTGGACATGTAGGGAACAAGGTCGGATGAGACCGGAGAGGTTTGTCGAGATTTTCCATGCATCACCAGGTCCATAACGTGGGACAATACTGGGTCAACGCGAGTTGCCTTCTTTATCTGAGTAGCAGTGATGGGTGTATTCTCTACCTGTTCAAAGTAGAAGATTTCCTTTTGGGCACTATCTTGGTGTTTGACCGGCAAAGGCAACCTTGAGAGGCCATCTGCATTGCCGTGCAGAGTGGATTTCCGATATTTGATTTCATATGTGTGTGCTGAAAGTAACAATGCCCAACGTTGCATACGACTAGCAGCTAATGGGGGAATGCCTGTGTAGGGTCCAAAAATTGATGTCAGAGGTCGATGGTCTGTGAGAAGAGTAAATTTTCGCCCAAACAGGTACTGATGAAACTTCCGAATTCCAAAAACAATTCCTAATGCCTCACGTTCGATTTGGGCGTAGTTAGTTTCTGCTTTGCTTAGAGTGCGTGAAGCAAAAGCAATAGGTCTCTCTTCTCCTGAAGGCATAATATGTGACACGACTGCTCCCACTCCATAAGGGGAGGCATCGCAGGCCAATTGCAGTGGTAAGGATGGATCAAAGTGCGTTAGAACTTCAGAATTTAGCAATGCATCCTTAGCTTTGTTAAACGCAACATCACAGGCTTCAGTCCACTTCCAGGCCTTGTTCTGCCCAAGGAGCTCATGAAGTGGTTTTAGCAGTGTGGCTAACTGTGAGATGAACTTTCCATAATAGTTCAGGAGTCCTAGAAACGAGCGCAGCTGGCTTACATTTCGAGGTGGGGGAGCCTCCACAATAGCTTTAACTTTTGCAGGGGCCTTATGAAGACCTGCAGAATCAATGATGTGTCCCAAATATTCAACAGAGGGCTTGAAGAATTCACACTTGTCTTTGCGAACTCGTAGGCCATACTCTTCCAGTCTTTGTAGGGTAGCCTCTAAATTCTTTAAGTGATCCTCTTCATTTCTTCCAGTGACCAGGATATCATCCAGATAGCACTGAACTCCTGACAAGCCACACAAGATCTGGTCCATAGCCCTCTGTAACAGGGCGTGAGCAGATGTTATTCCGAAGGGTAGGCTACAGTATCGATAAAGCCCCTTATGAGTCACAATAGTCAACAGCTCTTGGGACTTTTCATCGACGTGCATCTGTAAATATGCTTGACTCAGATCAATCTTACTGAACTTTTGTCCCCCAGCCAGGCCTGCGAAGAGGTCATCGATGCGGGGAAGCGGGTATTGCTCTGCACACAACACTGGGTTGACAGTGACTTTAAAATCACCGCAAATCCGGAGAGAGCCATCTTTCTTCACGATTGGAACGATAGGAGTGGCCCATGAGCTATGGGTAACTGGTATTAGGACTCCATTGGTGACCAGGCGCTCCAGGTCTGCTTCAACTTTTGGCCTGATGGCATATGGCACAGTTCGGGCTTTCAGATATTTTGGTGGACTGTCAGGTTTAATGTTCAATGTCACAGTGATTCCCTTCATACTTCCCAAATCATCTCCAAAAACAGCAGCATGTTTCCTTAGAATAGGGGTTAGACTGGTTTCTTCTTTAGTCATCTGGTGCACTTCTGCCCAGTTCAGTTGAATCTTCCCAAGCCAAGACCTACCCATTAAGGCTGGGTAGTCACCTCTCACCACAAACAGTGGCAATTTAGCCGCCTGTCCATTGAGCTCCACCTTAACATCAATAGTGCCCAACATGGGCACAGCTTCACCTGTATACGTCTTCAGAACAGTTTTTGTTGCCTTAAGCGGAAGATGCTGTAGCTTTTCCTTATACACAGTCTCAGGAACCAGCGAGACAGCTGCACCGATGTCTAGTTCCATGCGTATAGGTTTGCCCTCCAATAAAGGGGTTACCCAGTATTCATGTGAGCCCGCTGCCAAAGACAAAACATGCAGTGGCACTTCCTCTTGTGAGGAGGTGTCACCTTGATCATCCTGGGTCTGCTCTAGGGTATGCAAGGTTCCTCTTTTTGTCGGCCAGACCACAGGCCTCTTTTTCTTTTGTTTACAGGCATACTCAATGTGTCCCTTTTTGCCACAGTGTCGACACACCAGGTCCTTACACCAGCATTCTGATGCCTGGTGACCCAGCTTACCACAGCGGTAACATTCTTGACTCTGCACCGTTTTGTGGGTCAGTTCTTGTGACACTTTTTGCACCCTAGGGGATGCACCGATGTATTGAGCCTCCCTTGTAGCCAGTTCCATGGAGACAGCAATATCAACAGCCTTCTGTAATGTAAGCTGAGCCTCTGTCAGTAGGCGCTTCCGTATAGCTTCACTGCAGAGGCCACACACTAACCTGTCACGCAGGACATCATTTAACATCTCTTTAAATTCACAGTGTTCTGCTAGCTTTTTTAAAATGGCTACAAATTGTACAACTGTTTCATCTTCCTTTTGGTCTCTTTTGTGGAACCTATATCTTTCAGCAATTACCAGTGGTTTTGGGGAGAAATGAGACCCCAGGATTTCCACAATGTCACTGTAAGATTTAGTCTCAGGCTTAACAGGGTGTAGTAAGCTGCGTAGCAGAGAGTAGGTTTTAGCCCCTACAACAGTTAAGAATATTGGCACCTTCTTCGCTTCTGTAATGTCATTTGCAATACCAAAAAGCTCAAAACGCTCAGTATACACATGCCACTGCTCTGTATTCTCATCAAAAGGCTCCAGGGGCCTGGTCAGAGTAGCCATGATTTTTAGTTTCACTTTCACAGTCAGTGCAAACAAGCAGCTTTTTTTGTTTGTTTGTTCTTTACCTTAACTTCTACTTCCTTCTGTTACTGGAGCAGCACCGAATCCCATCCTCGTCGCCAGTGTTATATCCTTGGGGCAGCCGGTGTAGGAAGCAATCACTTGAGGCCAGAGAGCAGGCAGCTAACCAAAACCTCCATTTTATTTACAGATATACAGAGAGCTCACTCAGCTGGTTGAAACCGGCTGAGCTAACCCATAATAATCTAACTCAGTTGCCATAGCAACAAAAACCATGACAACCAAATACACAACAACTTGCTTACTAAATCAGATATAAAAATACAAAAGTGTCACAGCACACTAATACTGAACAATTGCTTACTTTCTCATTTTTACCCTATAATTATAAAATAAATCATGACCCCCAGGTTGAGAAACACTGATATAGCATATAGAGCAGTATAAACAAGTCATTGTCTGTATTAAATTTTAGTGTGTTCTGACTTCACTAGTGCTTTTCATGTAACCTGTTGCAAAACTAGGCAAATATCTACACTAGTTGATGTACCCCCCCTGGAAGACCTCTGCATACCCCCAGGGGTACACATACCACTGGTTGAGAACTGCATTTTGTACATGTTGGTAATTTTTCAATCATTCTATTTTTCCTGTTTTGGAAATGTGAGAGAGAAAAGGAAATGCATTTTGAAACTTAATATTCTAGGTGAATTCATATGAATGCAGATAAACATGAAAATAAGCTTGACAACTGATTAAAGTTTCATAAATGCTAGAAGTGGATTTTTATCCATCCTATTATAAAACATTAAATAAATAAATGCAAACTCTACACCCCACATACCAGATGCTGGATTATAACAGCTCCAAGAGTCACCCACATTCTCTCCTAATTTCATCACAGGGTTGGTGTTAGAAGTCTGGCTTGTTTAGATATAGAGCCTTATTTCCTTGCCAGAGATGAAAGGAGTTTGGAAACAGTAAGAGACCTATTGATATCAAAGCTGATGATAATGGGCTTCCCAAAAGGCTTACAAGTCAATCTTGTGCAAGGATATACACAAAATATATATTCAAAAAGGATACTTCTATGGATGATAAGAATATCCAGAGTTATTATAATTCGTATAATAAAATTTTGGAAGTGCTATTAAACCGCATGCTTCAGGCTTAAGCCAATACCTGTTAGGGTATGTCTACACACAGCAATTTGGAGCAAGCTCCCAACCCATATCAACAGACCTGGGCTCATGCCAGTGCTCTAAAAATACCTCTACTGACAGCACTTTGAAGTTGTGCCTCGGGCTAGAGCTCGGGCTCTGAAGCCCACCCCACTCCCTAGCCTTCAGAGCCTGAGCAACAACTTCCAAGTGCTGTTTATACAACTATTTTTAGAGCACTAGTGTGAGCTCTGCTAGCCAAAGTCTGTCAACCCAGGCTGGGAGGCTCACTCCAAAATACTGTGTAGACATACTTAAAAACCAGGAAGGGATTTAATATGGGGCATAGATTATCCCATCTCTATCTATGGTAGGGTTCTTGTACCTTCCTCTAAAACAACCAGTGCTGGCCACTATCAAGAAACAAGATACTGGACTAGATAGACCTCAGGTCTGATGTGGTATAGCAGTTCCTACCTCCCTATGGGACAAATTCAGCCCTTGGTTAAATGTGTGCTACTCTTCTGAAATCAGCGGTGTTGCACTGGCTTACCATGAGGGCAAATCTGTCTCAGTCTGTTTGTAGGTAGATTTTCTTTTCAAGTCATGTACGTTACATTGAACTTTCACACATAATATACATATGTTCTTTATCAAACTAACACACAGCAATAATGATTGGATCCCTATTAAGTTTAGTAAACTAACTCAGGGGAAAAGGCATAGCCTCTGTTTCACTAGGTGGCATTAGACAGCATTTCAGTGGGTCTGGAACCTTCAGTAGGAGTGGCATTAACCTTATTCATGGTGCCACCTACTCTCTGTATCCAAGGTCATTGACCAGCAGTGTTTCTCCACACAGTGCCTCTAGCTCCCATGAAGTATATATAACAGATGTCAAGCTGTCTCCGAGAACAATTTAAGTATACAGTTATAACATACTCTTATCTCCCCATCAAGAAGCATGCCACTTCCTACATACAGCCTGTCCTTGCATTCAGAGTCATTTTATTTATTTTATAAATACATACACAGTCTAGTTTTAATTAGAAGCAGTAAACAAAGGGCTAGGGGGAGAGAAAAAAATTATGATATGGGAGTGGGTGCCCTTTGAGTGTGTGTATAGAGAATCTACAGGTGTTCAAATTGCCCCTGGAAACTAAGGAAGGAGGTAGAGGAGTTAATACTCTTTGTACTTGTTCTCCTGCTCTGTATCTTTTGGGTCGGTGCTGGTGAATTTTTCTTTTCTTCCTTGAGTTTATTTTTACCTATCTCCTGCTGAGAAAGCTGCATTTGTGTAAGAGCCAGCAAATACCTTTCCCTTCTATAGGGCTATTTTTCAGCCTTAATCTTTCCCCAATCTATAACAAGACACTACAGTCCTTCAGTAGGGCTACCAGGGCATTTACATCTGCAGGTGATCATAATCTAATAAAAGAATTTTTATTCAAAAGAGGACTTCGAAAATAACAAGGAAAATCTTTGAGTTTGCATGTTCCAAGTACTAGGAGACCTCTTATGCCTGATGGGAAGATTTCCATAAATACATTTTCAAGTTGCTATCCAGTTCTCGCCCTTTTTTTTACTATCCAAAATGGATTCCTTAGCACATCCTGGATATAGCAGATATGTGGTATTCATTAGAACCACTAGAGTAAGTTACATTTTGGCCTCTCGGCTGTAGCAAGATCTTTCATCCAGTAGAAATCACTTTACTTGAAGGGCCCTTGAGCACAAATTAAATGAACCTAGACTGCAATCAAGGGAAATTATAGTCATAACTTTACTGTAGAAATGAAGTCAACTCTTTCTCTGCACGATCACAGCAAATGGTACAGATGCTCTCTGCTATCAACATTGAAGCAGGTGCCAAAATTCCTTGCTGCTAGAAGAGGTTTATTAAAATGCCTTTATCCTTAAGGGATGTGTCATCAGTATTAAACAAAAGCAAAGAAAGAAACAAGCCTTGAAAATACTATAGGAGCTCAGGGACCAACTTTTACCAGCAGCACTGTTACAACATATAAATTAGCTTCTAAAGATAGACGTTACACTGCAGATGCGAATTAGAATCCAAAAATATTATACATGAGTGATGTGTATGGTGCCGTACAGAACACACTGAAAGATGCCCTGCCCCAAGAAGGCTACAATAAAAAAGACTGGCACACATAAGACATGCAGAGAAACTCAAAGGTGTGTTGGGTTAAAAATATTAAATATATATATTTTTCCTTCCTATTGCTTGTTCAGTATGTATTTTACAACTAATTCTTTTTGCTGTACACAGGGCCGGCTCTAGCAATTTCGCCGCCCCAAGCACGGCAACACGCTGCGGGGGGCGCTCTGCCACTCGCCGGTCCCGCGGCTCCAGTGGACCTCCCACAGGCATCCCTGCGGGAGGTCCACCGGAGCCGCCTGCCGCCCTCCCAGCAACCATTCAGCCATGGGAGCTGGGTCACTAATTTCCAGACTTCAAGTGTTACATTGGCAGTCAGGCTGCCATCCAAGGTATGCAGTCCAAGAAAAGGAAAAGTGAGCCATTCCACATTATAAAGCAAAGAATAACATCCAGTGGGCGGAAGGCTTGCTTTTGTAGCCACTGAGCACTGGCTTTAGAACACAGGAGGCCTGCCCAAAAGTAAAAGATTTTAAAGTGGCACTTAAATAGGAAACTCTTAGATTTAGGGTGCATGTGTCAGAGAGGGGTGGGATAGGGGAATACCACCACCTATGAGTGGTTAGTGAATTTGGTTAATTTAAGTCTCTTCTTTAGTATAGAGTTCCCCTGCTGGTAGGGGAAGACAGGCCTACTGCATGTTGATGAAAATCAGCAGTTTAAAAAATAAAAGCCCATGCTGGGGTTGGCATAAGAGAATCAAGTTTAGTCAGTTGATACACAGATGAATGACCCGTCATGTGAAATCACAATCTGGAAAAGGCCTATACTCCTTGGCGTATTCTGCACCAAAAAAAATAAAAATAAAAATTCTGCACACAATATTTTAAAATTCTGCAAATTTTATTTGTCAAAGTAACACTACATAATCATGCCAGTTTTGATTATTTTGGTAATTTATTTCAAAATAGCTGTTAGCAAGTATGTCTGTAACAATCAGACACACAGAAAAATTCCCCCAGGAGTAGAGAGTTAAAGAAACCCCTATGACAACCCAGTTCCTGTTTCTCTGCCCCTCTCACTCTGAGCCCAGCCGGGGGGCCACCCTGGCCCTGATACCCACACCCCTCCCCCACCCCCAGAACCCAGCCATGGCCCCGCCAGCCCAGACACCTGCTCCCTTCCCCACACCCCAGAACCCAGGGATTCAGAGGGAGAAACAGCCTGATGCTCAGTCCCAGGCTTCAGAGTAGCAGCCGTGTTAGTCTGTATCTGTAAAAAGAACAGGAGTACTTGTGGCACCTTAAAGACTAACAAATTTATTTTAGCATGAGCTTTCGTAAGCTACAGGTCACTTCTTCAGATGCATAGAATGGAGCACACAGACAGGAGATATTTATACATACAGAGAACATGAAAAGGTGGAAGGTCCCAGGCTTGCACGGCATGCTGCCCTCTCCTTCCCTCAGGGCATGCTGGGAACTACAGCTGCCAGGAACCCTCTAGCTGCTTCTCCCTCCTCCCAGGAGTGTTTTCTATATGAGAGCTGGGCTCTGCTGGGTCCAGTGGCCCCTAGTGGCAGCTAGCAGCACTGCAGCCCATTTCTGGGGGGGGGGGAAGGAAATTCTGCATGCATGTTAATTTCTGCAAAATTCTCCATTGCGCAGTGGTGCAGAATTCCCCCCACAAGTATACACATTCTGTTTTGCCTGAGAGGACAGAGTCTGTCCCACTCCTACCTCCTTAGACACACCCAGAAGCCCTGTCCCTCCTCTCCAAGTGTGCCGCAATAGCGAGCAACAGGGGCCAAGTGTCATTCTCTCTCACACACATGACTGACCATCCCCTCCCCCCTGGAAGTGATTTACATTTCTACTGACCTGCCTCCGCTGCCAGGGAGGAGCATGTGACTGCTCTTGCTGCTTCCCTTTGCTTCCCCGTCAGAAGTCATTTTTCTGCAGGGAAGCAAAGAAATCTGTGGGGGACATAAATTCTGTGCATGTGCAGTGACACGGAATTCCCTCAGGAGCAAGCCTAGCAGCACAGGAAATCTGATACTTGAGTACACTGAAGACCTGAGTAGCCAAAGTCTTTGAAGGAAGAAACCTTATGATAACTCACAAATAATGTTGAACTTTATCCACGGGCTAACTGGCTGGGAGCCCTATCTCCAGCTAAGATGAGATGTGCCAAATTGAAGTTGGTCACAGAAATGAGCCTACCGCTGGAAAGCAGCCAGGAAGCAGATGGTCAGGCGGGAGCTGACTTGATATCTCATCTGACATTTCAGCACCATAGGGTGAAGCATTAAGAGACAACTAACCAAATAAAAAAAAAGTTTCACCAGTATGCAGAAATGAGAGAGGAAATGTACTGCTGAATTAGGTGCACCAGCACCATTAGCAGATTGGAGTCATAGCTTCAATTATGTCAATAGGGATATATAGAAATGTAGTGCTCATTTCCCAAAAAATACAATATTGCCTGCAAATACTTATATATATTTTTTACTGTTTGGATTTGAGGTCTGTGGCGGGGTGGGGGGCTTGTAATGGAATCTTGAGAGAGTTTCGATTAATTGGTGTTTGTCCCAGTAAAAACTGTCGTCTTGGTAAATGTCTGTTGTTGAAGCCACTGAATTAATGGCTCCCTTTTTATTCAGTGTTTGTATTGATAGTTGTTATACAATATAGGAACTGACATATTGGGGGTTGAGGGGGTATTAATGATTAATTTAAGACAAATTACTACTCTACTAATGAAAGAGAACTGGATTTGGTACTTAGTTAAGTATCCTGTCTCCACAGTTGCTGTTATCAGATGCTGCAGAAGATTACTAAACTGAAGATAGAAATTTCTTCCTGATACCAGTTTTATACCCTGAGTTAGTTTTATACTGTGACATAGGTGGATTGAGAATCTTTGTTATTCTTGATAGTGTAACTATCTGCTGTGTTTGATGGGGTGTACAGACTGCACACAGATGAGAAAGGCACTAGAGAGGCCCCATGTGCGGGGCTAGCCCGGCCCCTCCAGCCCTGTCAATCACATATGGTAGGGAGGAGGCCTTTAAAAAGGAGGAAACAGTAGTCTCCCTCTCAGTCATTGGGGGAGAGCTTATCCGGAGCAGGAAACTGCTGGAGTGACTTCTGAAGAACATGGGGTATGTCTACACAGCAAAGAAAACCCCATGGCTGACTCGGGCTTGCGGAGCTCAGGCTGCGGGACTGTGACACTGCTGTGTAGACTGCCAGGCTCAGGCCAGAGCTTGAGCTCTGGGATCCTCCCATTTTACAGGGTCCTAGAGCCCAGGCTTCACCCTGAGGCTGGAAATCTACCCAGCAATGAAATAGCCCCGCAGCTCAAGTTGACTGACACAGGCCATCTGTGGGTTTTTCTTTGCTGTGTAGATATACTTTTGGAGAACAACCATCCAAATCTCCACCTCGACCCTACTACCAGGGGACGCCTGACAGAGTGAGCCCAATTCAGCAGCCCACCAGAGGGACTCCTTGAAAACCACTCCACAGACGCTGTACAGCTAGAGGTACTGTTGCCTTTTTCCCCCTACAGGGGCCCTGGGAGGAAGTTATGCTCATGTGTGGTGGGTCATTTAACTTTCCTTTTGATCCCCCATCAGAAGGGACTTAAAAAGACCTGCAGAAGGCAGGGCCTCTTTGCAAGAAGTAAGAAACGGGGGCCTGTGGGTGAACCACCCAGTATAAATAACTGGGCATGGCCAGGGTCCTCCACCACCTGCGAGAAAACCTAAGGGGACTCTTTTACACTGTCCTTAGATCCACATAAATAACCCCTCATCTCTTCCCAGTTAGTCATCTAGGGCAGAGGTTCTCAACCTGGGGAGAGGTGGGGACTGGGATGGGGACCATATCAAACTTTCTAGGGGGATGCAGTGAGCCTTCTAATAATTCAGTAATTTGGCTGGGCCAAATCTGAGTGAGTGGTTGTGACCCAGCCCATGCGGTCACAACAGCGCTCAAATTTATCCATTTTGTGAACTAAACTTGAATCAAAATTCTTTGTGGCTATAAAATGTTCATATAGGGCTGTGTGTATGAGTTGGGGTGTTCCCCGACCCCCGCACACACACACACTCCATATTGTGGCCAGGACCTGAACCAGAAGTTCCAAACTAGTGTGAGAAAAGCTGTTTCACAGGATACCTGGACAAACCAGAAGTAGAAGTGCTGCAAGAAAATATCTTGTCACACAATTCCCAGGTGAATTTTGCACTAGTGCACTCTCGCCATTGTAAGGGGTGAGTGGACTCCAAGGAAAAAAAAAAAGCTAAGGTCAGGAATGATTTAAAAAAGGTTGTGAAACTCTGATTTAGTGTGTGATTTTTTTTTTCAAAACCACTGAAGTGTTTCTCCCACCTTAGTTTTAATTGAATTACATAAATTATTGAAGGCAAGAGTCTGTAAAGGTCAAATTCTTGAGAGCATTGGCTCCGCTGGGATGTGTGGGCACCCAAGAGAAGAATTTGGGCCTTTGTGGAGGATATGTCTACAACAGTGGCTCTCGACCTTTCCAGACTACTGTACCCCTTTCAGGAGTTTGATTTGTCTTGTACCCCCTGTTTCACCTCACTTAAAAACCACTTACTTACAAAATCAGACGTAAAAATACAAAAGTGTCACAGCACACTGTTACTGAAAAATTGCTGACTCTTATTTTTACCATATAATTACGGAATATAAATATTGTGCTTACATTTCAGTGTATAGTATTTAGAGCAGTATAAATAAGTCATAGTCTGTATGAACATTTGGTTTGTACTGACTTTGCTAGGGCTTTTTATGTACTGGTTGTTAAACTAGGCAACTATCTAGCTGAGGGGGTGGGACAGCTCAGTGGTTTGAGCATTGGCTTGCTGAACTCAGGGTTGTGAATTCAATCCTTAAGGGGGCTATTTAGGGAACTGGGGTAAACAAACAACTGTCTGGGGATTTGTCCTGCTTTGAGAAGGGGGTTGGACTAGATGATCTCCTGAGGTCCCTTCCAACCCTGGTAATCTATGAGTTGATGTACCCCCTGCAAGACCTATGTGCACCCCCAGAGGTACACATACCCCTGATTGAGAACCACTGGCCTAAAAAGTGCTGTAGTAGGCTCTGATCCTGAGCTGGCTTCTCCCAGAAATCCATTTAAATTACTTCCACCCAGCTCACTTGGATTGGATACAAAACCTATTTAATAAACAACATTTGAAACAAAAACTTTTACACCAAAATGTCCTTTCCTCCCCAGGCATCTCTGCAGGGATGTCATTTTCCCAGTTCTGCTCCACAGCTTGGAGACAGCATTAAAACAATTCAGGGTATGTCTTCACTGCAGAGTTAACACCTCTCAAGTTATCCTGCCCCAAGTGACAGCAGCCACATTGCAAAATAACACTCAGGCTACATAGAATGGTTGTGTTAGCAGCTGTCAAGTTGTACTAACGGAAAGTGTAGCCTATAGCTCCTTAGAGGCCAGCCAATTTGAGTTAAAGCACTATCATGCTCAGGGGCGGCTCTAGGCATTTCGCTGCCCCAAGCACGGCGTCATGCCGTGGGGGGCGCTCTGCCGCTCGCCGGTCCGGCGGCTCCGGTGGACTTCCCACAGGCGTGCCTGCGGAGGGTCCGCTGGTCCCGCGGCTTCGGTGGAGCCGCAGGACCAGCAGACCCTCCGCAGGCATGCCACCGAAGGCACCCTGCCTGCCGCCCTTCTGGCGACCGGCAGAGCGCCCCCCGCGGCATGCCGCCCCAAGCACGCGCTTGGCGTGCTGGGGCCTGGAGCCGCCCCGATCATGCTCGAGTTAAGAGTGAGTGTGTGTGGTGCAGGGAGAGAGAGAAATTCAAAGTTGGGGCAACACTGGAGTTATAACTTGAATTAACTGCAGTGAAGACACGTCCTCAGTCTCATTTCCCTTAGCCTGGGAGAGGTTAGCCAGCAATCCTCTTCTTACCAGTATCTTCCCTATTATGTCCTGGTTAGCTGAGAGAGGGGAGCCTTGCCCCACTTTACACGACAAGGTCCCTGGTCCCCATACAGAGAACACTAGCTCATGGTTTTTACAGACACCAGCTGTTACTCTGGGAGAACTTCCTCCGTCTTTGTCTCTACCTCTGCTATTTTTTGGGTATCTGTCTGCCCCAGAACTTCTGGAATAGGTTAGTCTGGCCCTCAAGTCATCTCCTTCTAGCCTTAAAGGATAAGTATACCATGTTAGAGTTTCCATGGAAAATCGAAACCATGTAACTTAATCTACCTAGTGTCAGACAGCTAATATTTTTATAGTCCATCATTAACATTTATTAGAGAACAAATGTAGATTGTTTTGTACTTATTCTTCCTCTATATTCCAGAAAAAGATTTATTTAAACCATTCAAATGCTTCATTTCCAAACCACTATGTCTGTACTTTAGGTTCGGACAGAAAATAATAGAAATGTAGAGATGGAAGGGACCACGAGAGGTTGTCTAATCCAGACCCCTGTGCTGAGGCAGGACCACAGAAACCTAGACCATCCTTGACAGGTGTTTGTCTAACTTGTTCTTAAAAACCGTCAGTGACGGCGATTCCACAACCTCCCTTGAAAGCCTATTCCAGAATTTAACTATCCTTATAGTTAGAAAGTTTTTCCTCATATCTAATCCAGTGGTTTTCAAGCTTTGGTATGCAAACTGTCTAAGGGGTCCGCAAAAGGTTGTCATTACAGTAGAATAGTGGTTTTCAACCTGTGGTCTACATACCCCTGGGAGTCTGCACCTCCATTTGAAATTTTTTAGGAGTCTGCAAATGAAAAAAGGTTGAAAACTACTGTTCTAATCTAAATCTCCCTTGCTGCAGATTAAGCCCATTACTCCTTGTCCTACCTTCCGTGAACATGGAGAACAATTGATCACCATCCTCTTTATAACAGTCCTTATCATATTTGAAAACTTATCAGGTTCTCCCCTCAGTCTTCATTTTCCCAAGACGAAACATGCCCGTTTTTTTTTTAACCTTTCTTTTTAGGTCAGGTTTTCTAAATCGTTTATCATTTTTGTAGCTCTCTCTGGACTCTTTCCAGTTTGTCCACATCTTTTCTAAAGTATGGTGCCCAGAACTGGATGCAGTTCTCCAGCTGAGGCCTCACGAGTGCTGAGTAGAGGAAGAAAATTACCTCTCATGTCCAACATACAATGCTCCTGTGAATACACCCAGAATACTAGCCTTTTTTGCAGCTGCATCACATTGTTGATTCATATTTAATTTGTGATCCACTATTACCCCTAGGTCCTTTTCAGTAGTACTACTGCATAGCCAGTTATTCCCCATTTTGTAATTGTGCATTTAATTTTTCCTTCCTAAGTATAGCATTTTGCACTTATCTGTACTGAATTTCATCATGTTGATTTCAGACCAACTCTCCAGTTTGTCAAGGTTGTTTTGAATTCTAATCCTGTCCTTCAAAGTGCTTGGTGTCATCCACACATTTATAACCATACTCTCCTGTCCATTATATAAATAATTATTGAAAATCTTGAATAGTACTTGACCCAGGAAGACCCCTGTGGTACCCCATTAGATACATTCCCTCAGTTTGACAGCGAACCATTGATAGTTACTCTTTGAGTACAGTCTTTCAACCAGTTGTGTACCAACCTTATAATAATTTCCTTTAGACCACATGTTCCTAGTCTTCTTATGAGACTATCATGTGGGACTGTCAAAAGCTTTACAAAAATCAAGATATATCATGTCTACAGCTTCCCCTCCCCCACAACTATTAGGCCAACAGCCCTGTCAAAAAAGGAAATTAGGTTGATTTGTCATGATTCATTCTTGACAACTCCATTGGCTATTACTCATAACCCTATTATCTGCTAGGTATTTTCAAACTGATTGCTTAATACTTTGTTCTAGTGTCTTTCTAGGTATCAAAGTTAGGTTGACTGGTCTATAATTCCCCAGGTCCTCATTGTCCCATTTTTAAAGATAGGTACTATGTTGGCTCTTCTCCAGTCTTCTGGAACCTCACCCATTCTGCATGAGTTCTCAAAGGCGATCCCTAATGATTCTGAGATTGCTTCAGCTAGTTCCTTAAGCATCCAAGAGTGAATTTCATCAGGGCCTGCTGTCTTAATTATCTAAATGTGTTTAATTTTTTCTTTCCCTATTTGGGCTTGTGTTCCTTCCCCCTTGTTGTTAATATTAATCGTGTTAACTATCTGGTCCCAATTTACCTTTTTGTGAAGACTGAAACTAAATAGGAATTAAACGCCTCTGCCTTCTTGATGTTGTCCATTATTAGCTCTCCTTCACTGCTAAGTAGAGGACCTACAATTTCCCTCATCTTTCTCTTGTTTCTAATGTATGTATAGCACCTCTTCTTATTGCTTTTTATGTCACTGGCTTAGAGTAATTCAGGTTGTGCTTTAGTCTTTTTGATTTTGTCACTACATGCTTGTGCCATTCTTTTGAACTCCTCTTTAGCAATTCATCCATGTTTCAACTTTTTGTAGGATTTCTTTTTGATTTTCAGGTCACTAAAGAGCTCTGGATGGAGCCATGTTGCCTCTTACGATTCTTCCTATCTTTTGTTTGCATCAGGATAGTGTTCAGTTGTGCCTTTAATATTGTCTCCTTGAGAAATCACCAGCTCTTCTGAAGCCCTTTCCTCCTTAGATATTTTTCCCATTGGGATCTTGCCTACCTGATCTCTGAGTTTGTTAGTCTGCTTTTTTGAAGTCCATTCCCCCATCCTGCTATTCTCACTCCTTCCTTTTCCTCAGAATCATGAAATCTATCATTTCATCACCCAAATTGCCTTCAACTATTCCTCCTATTAGTCAGAATCAAATCTAAAATGGATGTCCTTTTGGTTTCTTCCTCCACCTTCTGAAATAAAAAGTTGTCCCCAGTACATTCTAAGATCTTTTTGGACATTTTGTGTTTTGCCATTTACTTTTTCCAACAGATGCCTGAGGAGTAAAAGTCCCCCATTACTACCAGGTCTTGTATTTTAGATATTTCTGTTATTTGTTGTACTTGTGCACCTCCTCCTCCTGAATTGGTGGTCTCTATTAGACCCCTACCAGGGCATTTCCTGTTTCCCCCCCATTTACCTGCACCCAGAGACTCTCAACTAGTCTGCCACCCACCTCCTTCTGTACCTCAGAACAAGTATATATATTATTAATGTATAACATAATACAGGATTTAGCCCCAATATTTGTCTTGCCAAATTAGATCAGCTATTGGTGTGTTCCTATATATGTATAGCAATGTCTGTTCCTGTGAAAATACAGGACATGAATGGCAGTGAGTTAATAAGGGAGACTATGTGCATCCTTCAGTTTGAGCCCTGCATAGATTCAAGCACATTGCTATTTTACATTCACTAACTTTAAACATATATTACCATGAATTTCATGAGCTTACTAATGTGACTGTCATGTTTTTTGCATGAAAATGATCATCACATTTCCCATTTAAGTACTTGATATTCTTTATGAACAGATCTGAATTCTGTAAAGAGAGCTGACAGTTCATAGGTATGGGGGTTTTTCTTCTTTTTTCTATTATTGTCTCACTTTAATAGAAATGCTAATGGAAAAACATGAAGGACAGCATAATCATCGTGCTGCTCTAGTGATTCTGTGGTTAAGTTTTCCTCAGAGCTTTAATTATAAAGCTTATACTTATTTCAGCAGTTTAACTTTATAAATACTCAGACAAACACACTTGGGGATACATTCATTACACTTGTAGGTGTAAACTGAGCCTCTGTTAGCCAGGGGACCAGACTGGAGCTGGGAGTTCACACCCCAGTATGGGAGGCTGCATATGGTGGACTGGGGGGAAATGAAAGAATAAGAATTGACTTTATCTACTTAAGGAAAATAATTACAAAACTATCATTGTCCCTTTGAGAGGTAGATGCAATTAAATAAAATGCAGTGAGAGTGTGTTGGAGAGTGCTAAGCAAATGCAAATATACCGTACTTTGATTGAAGAGAGGAATAATTGCTGAGTGTGCAAACAAAGGTAAGAAAGTGAGTAGCTGGGGAATGTGAAGAATGTTCATAGTAGTATAACTCCCAGTCAGCATGTATGAAGTCAACATCACAGCATGTGTGAGCTCAGGGTGGGAAAATGCCATAAGAAAGGACAAAACCTTGAAAGAGCACCAGCTAGGATACTCCTTTGTCAGGCATAGTTTTCCATATTCTGGAAACAGTTGCACAGTCATTACATGCATTCTAAGGCTCCAATTCAGGAAAGCATCCCTACTCAAGAAGGGTACTGTGACAAAGTTCCTCCTCTACCTTGGTGGGTCCTGAGCTTATTGGCAGATTTGCTCACCTCAGTGATCTTCCCCACAGTCTGGGTCAACTCCTCCTGTGTCTGATCAGGAGTTGGGAGGTTTGGGGGGAACCCCAGGCCCACCCTCTACTCCGGGTTCCAGCCCAGGGCCCTGTGGATTGCAGCTGTCTATAGTGCCTCCTGTAACAGTTGCATGACAGCTACAACTCCCTGGGCTACTTCCCCATGGCCTCCTCCAAACACCTTCTTTATCCTCAGTTCCTTGTGCCTCTTGCTCCCAGCTCCTCACACGCACTTCCTCTCCTCTGGCTCGGCTTGGCTCCCCCCTGGTTGACTGGAGTGAGCTCCTTTTTAAACCTAGGAGCCCTGATTAGCCTGCCTTGATTGGCTGCAGGTGTTCTAATCAGCCTGTCTGCCTTAATTGGTTCTAGCAGGTTCCTGATTACTCTAGTGCAGTCCCTGCTCTGGTCACTCAGGGAACAGAAAGCTACTCATCCAGTGACCAGTATATTTGCCCTCTACCAGACTCCTGTACGCCACTGGTCTGGGTCTGTCACAGTACATAAGCAAATTCTTAAATCCCACTGGAGTCAATGAAACTTAAGCACATGCTTAAGTGATTTCCTGAATAGAACTGGCATGTGCTTATGTAATTTCCTGAAATGGGGGCTAGAGGAAGACAAAGATCTTTTTGTTAAGTTTAGGAACACCTTCAGCAACACCTGAACAGCACCCTGCAAACTTACCAAAAGTGTAAAGCACAAATCCAATGATTAACAAAAGTCCTTTGTTCCAAGAACAGCACTTTGGAAGCTTGATTTGTAAAGCCTCAAAGACCTCATTAGAAACCTTTGTTTATTTACAGCTAAAAGACTTCCTTTGACAGTTCTGCATCAGGGAGTACTGCTACTTGTCCATGGTAGGGGGGACATGAAGGACAGTATTTCAATGCATGTGACAGACTGTGTAATGATCCTTTTTCAAAAGAGGGGGAATGAAACGCTTGGGCTTGACGGAGGAAGGAAAATGTGTATCTTTTTACAGGAACACTTTTTGCAGCAGCTTGGAAGTAGGATTGACAACTGCTCTCAATTTCTTTTCAACTCATCATTTTAACCCCAGCCTCCCCTCACAATAAACAAAGAATTCTAGAAAGGGGAGGCCTTTCCTTAAGGGCCATGCTCTTTGTTTCCTAACCGAGAGTTCAGGAGCTAAAGTTGGGTCCAACCCCAGAACCCTTGGTTTCCAGGGTGATTGGATCCATACCAGCCTTTGCAGCCTAGGCCCATTTCTGCAGATAACACGGCAGCTGCTTTTGCTGGTCTCTTGCTGTGGAAAAACTCAATACCATGTCTTGGAAACAGGGAAAAACAACAACTTTAAAACAATTCTAATGAAGATTTATGAGGCAAATTATTTTGTTTGTTAAAAAGGAAAATAGGAAATTCTGCACACACACCAACTTGTTAGGATATTAGCCAAGAAGCTACAACTCAGACAAATAAAATGTCTTATATGTTAATTTAAGGTGAAATATTTACCTTTATGAATACTGCAGGAGCATCTTGTTTTTGACTCCTATTTTTGAAATGTGCTTCTATGTTCTCAATATTTTTTCTTATTGCTTGCGCTGGATATGCATAACCTTGCTGTTCCCTGCCGCCTCTTGAAAAGAGTGTGAGTGCGGAAGGGGTGAAGTGTTGGTATGTTCCAATTCTAACCTTGCCTTTCCTTGTGAACACTGCTCATTACACTCAGGGTATGCTAACATTGCAATAAGGAGGTGGGACAGCAGCTAATGTTTACATACCCGACCCAACTTCCATCTAGCTAGATCAAAGGTAGCTCAAGTAACAAGAGCGGTATAGCCGTAGTAGCATGGACCACGACATGGGCTAGGCACCTGAGTACAACCTCGCTCAGGACTTTAGGTACATACTTGATCAGCTAGTTCATGCTTCTGCAGCTACACTGCTATTGTTACTCAAGCTACCTTTGATCTAGCTAGATCAAAGCTTGCTTGGGTATAGCTACACACGGTGCAATCCCACCTCCTGGCTGCAGTGCAGACATACCCTTAAAGTAAAATTGACTTTCAATGGCACTTAAGCACACTTGAAAATGTTACCCTAAGTCTTTTGGCTCTTAACGTGTACCAAAAGTTTGTCCCTGTACAAACTCCAGCCATCTAGTGGCCTCGCTCTTTGCGGAGCTTGGTGCTCCTGCTAGGTGCCAAGCACCCTTCAGTCCATAGTAAGAGACGTTCAGTCCCTCTCAGAATTGGGTCCATTGGGTCAGGGAGGCAGAAAGTTAAAAAACAAACAAACCCTTTCCAAATGTAGGGAGTTCTTTGTCCAGACTACTGGATATGGTGGCTTTTACTGGCTATATTTCTCTGTGCGTTGCATATGAGGTGCCTAACAAGTGTAAAGTCACCCACAAGTTTACAGTGTGTGGGCTGCAACTGAGAACCTGCTGCTGTACTTTATTATTGCTGTGCACAATGGGTCTTGTCCGTGGTATTTACTTTTAACTAATCTTAGCTATTAATGACACTAGGCATCAGTTATCAGAACTTTTTTAGAAGGGTGAATGGAATGGCAATTTGGTACAATGCTTAGAGATCTTCTACATTGTTTTCATTCTCTCTTGCCCCCTTGGTAAATGTACTTTAATTTTTATCTCTTAACAGACTTTTCTTTTCCTGCAACCAAGTTTTTTACCCTATTTTGTTGTACTCTGCTATTCTTTAAACCTTTACAATAATAGAACAGCTTAATAGAATTGTAAAGAAATAAATTTAAGTCAAAAATTTCAAACTTGAGTGTCATGGTCCTTGGATAAGTTGCCATTTCTGAGACCTTTTTCTAGTCCCACAAGTGCACTCCTTCAAGTGACAAGCCTGTGCCTCCATTTCTCTTTGAAAGGGGAATCCCCATGAAGCAGCCACTCCCTAAATCTCCAGAATATACCCCTCTGGTTACCAACTGTGATATCTAACAAGCCCAATGAACTTTGCACCTGGAATAGTTTCCCTGTGGGAGTCTGTGGACAGTAATAACATGCAGTGACACAGAAGCAGCCTCTTCAAAATGAAGTATGATTTATTTGCTGAAAGGTTCACAGCACTTAGAAAGTGGATTTAAAACAAAGAGACCTATATTCATACTGTCTTACCTACACTTGGCACTCCCTTCAAACCCTAGGAAGACAACTTACCCTTAGTGCCACCATTCTGTTGTGGACTAAATTATAGGCTGCTTGCTGCAGACCCTGATTCTCTGTCAGACTTGGTATCTTCTAGTCAGCACTCACTGACACTCCCTAGGCAGCCTCTCAATACACTCAAACATTACACCTTTTCTAGGCCCAGAGTCATGTAATGGTTTAGTATTCTCCTTTGATCTGAGGCTTAGCCTTGGAAAGAGCAAACCATTTTAGCCTTGAGGGAGGCAGTTAGCGGGGATATTCCCCAATTTACAGCTTCCCCATTGTTTCCTCAAGCTCTAACAACCCCCTTTTGAGCTAAACACATTGCAAATAATCCATCATACACAAACACTCAGAGCTACGCATAATATTTGTAAAAAATAATACAAGTATTTTCCTGTTTGTCAACAATCTGTTCCACCTTGGATTTAGCTGTGATGCTGGGAGTACCTTTCCCAGACCTGAAGAAGAGCTCTGTTGGCTCGAAAGCTTGTCTCTTTCACCAATAGAAGTTGGGCCAATAAAAGATATTACCGTACCCACAATGAGTATCTAACTTTAGGCACCCAAATCCATATTTAGGCACCTCACTAAAAATGGCTTGATCTTCAGAGATACTAAGCACCCATAATTCATAGTGGGCCAGATCCTCAGCTGCTGTAAATCGGCAAAAATCAGTGGAGCTTCATCTGCTTGCACCAGTTGAAGATCTGACTCCATTGTTTTTAGTGGGAGTTGCAGATGCTCGGAACTTCTGAAAATCAGATCCCTTTCAGTTGAAATGCGTAGCTTTAGGCACCCAAGTTTGAAGAGTTAGGCCTTATTGTGTACCTGATTTTAATCAGCCATTGTCTACAGAACTTTTATGGCAACTAGAGTGAGGTGGCCTTAGAAGGGATGGCTGGGAGTGTTCTGCCTTACCAGCTGCAGGCAAAAAGTTACAATAATTGCTGCTAACAGGGACAGTAGTAGAGAAAAATGCAGCACTTGAGATAGGAAAGACAGGCATTCAAAGACAAAACAAAAAGCATCCAGTGACACATATATTCAGTGGAGCTTTTTAACGATCCACTTATGGACCAGTCCATTTAACATTGTAGTCAATGGAAACGGTCTCATTGACTTAAACAGGAGTTGATCAAGCACTGAGCTTTCAAGAATAATCATATCCAATATGTTAAAGTTCCTGGTACTTCTATCTAGAATGAGAATTGCAATGTCCATTATGCGCAGTGACTTAACAGAAGGGTTTTCCCCCCTTACCTTTAAGGCATTGGAGGGAATAGTCCTTAGAACAAAGTGGTGGGCTAGGAAACAGCTGTCACTGGTGGCTTGAGAGACCCTAGGCTGGAGAGACCAAGAGTAAAGGTCGCACTGTTTTTCCACCACCAACTGAACGTTGCTGATGCACATTGCTGATGCCTTCTGAACTCTCTTGGCTCCTGCAAACTAGATTTTTAACCACTGTCCCAAGGCCACTGGGCCCAGAGATCAGGTAAACCACATTTGCTAATATTTAACTTTTATACTAACCCTGCTGAGGACAAAAGAAACCCAGTATAACCTGTACTATGTTAATGCAAGCGCTAGTATTATTGCACTTACCACTCTTCTAGCTATTTTCACTAAGCAAGTTGGAGCACAGTTTTGGTCTTAGAATCATAGGACTGGACGGGACCTTGAAAGGTCATCTAGTTCAGTCCCCTGCACTCATGGCAGGACTAAGTATTTCTAGACCATCCCTGACAGGTGTTTGTCTAACCTGCTCTTAAAAATCTCCAGTAATAGAGATTCCACAACCTCCTTAAGCAATTTATTCCAGTACTTGACTACCCTGACAGTTAGGAAGTTTTTCCTCATATCCAACCTAAACCACCCTTGGTGCAATTTAAGCCCATTGCTTCTTGTCCTAGCCTGAGAAGTTAACGAGAACAATTTTTCTACTTCCTCCTTATATCAATCTTTTATATACTTGAAAACTGTTATCAGGTACACTCTCAGTCTTCTCTTCTCCAGACTAAACAAACCCAATTTTTTCAATCTTTCCTCATAGGTCATGTTTTCTAGACCTTTAATCATTTTTGTTTTCTTCTCTAGACTTTCTCCAGTTTATCCACATGTTTTCTGAAATGTGGCACCCAGAACTGGACACAATAGTCCAGTTGAGGCTTAATCAGCGCAGAGTGGAGCAGAAGAATTACTTCTCGTGGCTTGCTGACAACACTACTGCTAATACATGTCAATCAATTGTTATCACAACATACCTGAAAATATTTTTACAGTTATTGCTAGTTAATTAACTTTTTATCTTAAAATATGAATGTATTCGTTTCTTTTTTAAAGGTCACAATAGTGTTTCAGTTTAATTTCATGCAAGAAAGCATTAGGAAGAACATCAAAGCAAGCTCTCTTAAAATAGAAAGATGTACCAATTATTAGCCTGAGAAGAACTCAGCATATCTCAGAAGGGAAAAGTGGGGAGAGATGCACAGAAGTAGCCTTAAACCACTTGTACAATTCCTCAATCCTGAAGTTGCCCTGGTCCCACTAGAGCTGTGCATGCTATAGATGTGTTAGGAGCCTGAAGACCTGAAATAGACATCATGGCTAGAGATGAAAGATGGCATGGGGGCAGTGGCATGAGACAGTGCAGAGAGGGCATTGTGGCTAGCGACAGCGGCACAGCAAGAGATGATTCAGAGGTAGTGGCAAGGTGTCTCTTCACAGAAGCCACTCAGCACTTATCCCTAAGGGCTGGGACTGGAGCTGCCCAAGTGCACTCCTGGGCTCTGAAACTTCACTAACCACTGACAAACTAAGTGGGGTGCATCAAAGGGGAAAGGGGTAGGGGGAAGTGAGGTATATCAGGAACATTTGTCATTTGGATGTTCACATTAGCAGGTGGGGAAACTGAGGCAAAGGACTACTGCCCAAGATATTGTGGGGGTGAGTGTTTTGCATACTCTCTGTATGTAAATCAACATACAGTTGATTTCTTGGTGGTGTGTTTTCCCAGATTAATGCTGTGGTTCTTTTCCCCTTAATAAAGTTTTCTTTGCTTTCTCACAAGTGCTGAGTCTGTGTAGAGGGTAAGTATTGCCCCAGGGAAGGTATTTCATTTTTTTCAAGTTTCTGGGTTGGGACTCAACCCAGTGGTGTTCGTTAATTTTAAGAGGAAGCCCTTGATATTTGAACCCACCCCTTTTTGCTCCTGACAACACCTGGCGGAAGGGTTACAACTGCCAACTTTTCTGCATAATACAGCAAACTGGCATGTCTAGAGGGACACCCCAGAATAAGGAAAATGTTTGCAGTCTGGAATTGGGTTACCACACACAAAGGGGAGAAGGGAAGAAAGCCAGCTGCAGATACCAGGCAGAAACTGTAAGTCAATAAACCCTGGAAACACTCATCAGAAGTAAAATGGATTCAGTCTACTGGGCTCAATACTACTTACATATTCAAATGCATTATTAGTTAAGCATTTGTCTCATTGCTTCCACAATGAATTCAGCTAGTGTCAGTGTCAGGAATGAATGAGCGCATAGCAATTTTAGAGAGAATCCTTAGTTTTCATGTCAACAAATTGCAGTGGTTCTACTTAATCCATCAAAAAGGGAAGAGAGAAGAGTCTGGCAGCCAGGCGAGAAGAAATAAAAGTCAAGAGCGTAATGTTCCAGCTATTTTAGGAACCATTTACACTATGAAATTGACTGCATTTAAGAACAGTTGTTGAACACATTTTGGGAACAGCTGTGTTATTGCAAAACGTAAGGGTCTAGGATGTGTCTAGCCCTGTGTGGGTGCACTAGGGTAGAAGGTGGGGCAAAGGAGGATTTCCCTTCCCTCTCCCTTAAAGCCACAGTCCCAGTCCTTGAGCAAAGTCTGGGAAAGTCTACTTCTGGAGTCAGCACTAGAAACCCCGGTACAGAAGGAAGCACCAGTCTGTGAGCTGAGCAATGCAGGAGGAAAGTGCACACTGCAACCTGTTTTAAAATGTGTGCTCTAGCAGTTGCCACAGCTGTGTGCAACCCTCCTCCAGTACTCCGGGAGGCATTATGCCTGCCTGAGGCAAAGTGCTTTGGGGAGCTGCCATGAGTGCCAAGTACCACCTCACTTCCCTGTGGCTCAAAAGCCACAAAATATTAATATTAATGGCAATGTTTTCATAACCTTTATTTAACTTTCCATGAAAAGTCTCTTTATTTAACAGAAAACTTCAAAAATTAGGTATAATCCCTTAGATAACTAGATCAATCTTTGCTAAATAAGACTACATAATATGGATCATAAACATGAATTTATGCCAGTTTTTAGAAATACCTGCCATTGTTTAAGTATTTGTATTCAGGGACTGGAGCTGTAGTGCTCTCTGCAGGGGCTGCCATTTTGCTGATGCTGCAGATGGGACCTCCTGCTGAGAAGTAACTTGAGAATAAGGAAATGCAGCTCATCATGGGATGATATGAGAAAGAGACCATCAAAGTCATTGTAAGCTATGTTTTATTCCTTTAAAAAAGAGCTTGCTCACATCTCTAGCTCACCTATCAAAACCTTCATGTCAAACCTGACCAGTATAAAATATTTCATTGTCTGTCAGTCTTTGTGTGATGCACCTAAACAATCTTCGTTATTCCTCATAATTCTGTATCTTTTATTTGTAATACATCTACTGTCCCTCTTCTAGTGTCACACGTGGAACACAATTTATCATATTGTTGACAATTTCTGAAAATACTTGTTACAAGTAATTTGGTTAGCTTAACACTATAGGAAGGTTAAAAATATAGAATTTACCTTAATTTGAGAGTGGTTTTCATAATCAGTGCTGTGTTTATGGTTATTGCAATTGCTTGCACTAATTGTGCCTTTGCACACCAAAGTTATCTACTCACTTGTGTGCGCAGAGGTCCAGTTTGTCTGGGCAGTTTTGACACTAGTGTGTGCAAAAGGGCATTCAAAAATGCACAGAATTCTGACCTTAGTTTATGAAACTTGTGGACTGAAAATCTGCTCTATGGGAAATGCATTTCATCTTTGTATCAATTTATAAGATGAGACTGCTGAAATGGCAGCTTCCAATTTGTCGTGGAACCATCGTCTCTTCAGACCGGCACTCAGTCGGGATTTCAAAAACTTTGTGAGACAGCGTCTCCGTAGACATTGAGAAATTGTTTATTTCTGGACTTGTTATCTATAGCTATCGAGACAGTAAAAAATCATTAAAACCATATGAAGATTACAACTTATCTGCAATCCAGCCATTTGTAAAAACTCACCTGACCAAAGGCATCCAATTAATAAAGATGCTTGAGGGAATCAGAATATAAACTTAAATGAAAATAATTTACCCTCTAATCTTTCCCATTAAGTTCCTTTGTTCATACAATAAAGTTAAATGACTGAAGCACGATTTTAAATTCAGATATTTTTTCTTTGCAATGCCTACTTCAATCTTTTCTTCTACCCACCCCATCTCTCAGACTTTGACATTTCTAACAACACTTTCAATAACTCCTAAACCTGTAAGCATAGATTTATGTGATGATTCAAAGGGGACTTGTGAAGGGAAAATCTCATTGCCAATGCTGCCTAGTGGTCAGGAGGGGGCACTGCAAGTTTTTTTTTCTTTCTGGGCACTCCTCTTTTTACAGCTATTCCTGCCTTGCAAAGATCTGTGTATTCAATCATTCAGCTCTCTGGCCAGGTCATGTGTTTGAGGCCACTCCTTTTGGGGTATATATAAAGTGTCCAACAACAGGGTAGCCTTCTGGGTTAGATAAGGGATCCCCAGGCTTCCCCTTGGGTCGGGGTCTCATTATCTGGACTCTTCTGACTTTAGGGCCTTCCTTCAGCTAGATTCCCTGCACCAGGAATAGGTTTTCGTAGTTGGCCCCTCCTTAGGGGTTGGCAGGGGAACTCAGGGCCACCCTCTCCACCAGGTTCCAATCCAGGGCTCAGCTGTAAGCCGCTAAATCCTGCAACCTAGAGTGCTATGCAGGTGGTACCATGGATCAGTTCCTACCAGTCTGATCTCTTCCCAACAGGTAAAGCTTGCATAGAATTGAACAAAAAGATAAAGTCTTTAAAGTCTTCAGAGAATCAAAGGTCCCTTCTTTGTTGGCTTGGTAAGGTCACCACAGCTGGGCTTCAGGCAGCAAGAGCTCCTGCAGTTCTCCTTCCTAGGAGTTCAGAATATAGGTCAGTTCACTGGCACTATCTGCCAGCTACTGACTCTGCTCCACTTCTAAGCTCCTCCTCCAGCCTGTGCAAGCTTGGCAGGGTAGAGCTGCCTGGCTGCAGAGCAACTCTTTAACCCCTTCTTTTCCAGTGTGTATTTCCATTCTGGAAAATATCCATATGCTATTAGTGAAGTTGCTAACATATTTGGTAGACAACTGCCTACAGTTCTGATGCAGATAGATTTTTTTTTTACTTGAGAAATCTGAACAGATCATGTAGTCAGATTTCTTCCTGTTCTTGCAGCTGACTGCCTTAAACATCCCATCTGTGGCTTCTACTAGGTGAGCGCAGAAGCACTCACTTCTTTGATAAAATAGATGTTGCAGTGATTTGACGTAAATGAATTTTTCATGCAGGCTGTTTCTGTGGGAATTCGGGTGCTGAATTCACCTGAAAAGCATATGCCTGGCAAAATTGCCGCTATCCAAGGAAACCATGATCGTGGCTGACAATGAATGACACAGAATGAATAACGATACGTTGTTTAAGGTAGGCTTCAATCCAAGCGTTCTGAGCGTTTAGGCTTGATCCTTGCACAACAGCTGCAGTCTATGAGATACACCCAAATTACAGCAGTAACTGGCTGGCTCCAAAGGGAATCGCAGTACACGTACGTGTGGGTGTTTCAGCATTACGCAATGTACATCAGGAAAGTGTGTTGCAAATTAGACCCACCAGCCCTACAATAACATGTGCTCCCCAGCCTCTCCCCCACTCCAGTTTATTTACAGTAGACAATACAGTACGCTGAAGTATTCATCACTAATTGGGATGCTGAGAGCAAAGGGCATTTCTCACTGTTGAAATGAAGCAAAAGGTTTCAGCATTCATCCTTATTAAAGAAGAAATAGAAGGGTACGTTGTGTAAGAAATGCAAAAGGAGACTGCAACATCCGTTAGAGTTCTCTTATTTCCTCTTCTAAAACCAAGGATGTGAGAAAAAGACAGGCAGCGAGTATGAAAAGCCATTGGGTTAGATTCACCTCTGCCACTGGTGCAGAGTAGTGCAGCTTGCACTCCTTGTGCTAGTGAGGGTTACTATGCTTCAGGGAGGTATTGCTGCTTGCCTTCTTCAGGGTTTCCGTCATGATCTAGTTCAGGGATCCAGGAGAGGCCTGTTGACCGACACTACTGAAGAGATCCATGGAATTACTACATTACCTTGCTGCTGATTTACTCCTAACACCCTCCTAAGCCAGCACCACCCAATGCTCAGGTTGCACTATCTGATTATTGGTCCCCAGTATTGGAGCCACTTCTTCCTTTAGCGTCTATGTCAGCAGAAGCTGCTGTAGACTCTGGATAAATTTGGCCTGCTAACTCCTTTTAGCCTCTTTCTCCTTGCCATTGAAAGAATACAAATGAACACCAGTGTTCAGTCAGCAATACTGATCATAATTGGCACTTGCTCACTGTACTCGTTAGGTTCTAAGTTCATGAGGGCATGTATTTTATTATGTTCATTTAGCATATGAAGTGGTCTGTACCATTATGGGGTTATCTAAAGAAAGCATAACTTTAATGTTATACAGACAAAAGTTCACAAACCATTTAAAACGTGTGATTTATAAATTGTTTTAGCCACTTGAAATGTGCAGTCCTCATTCAGGAATGTGCTGCTTTCAGTGTCTTATTGCTATTATGAACTGGAAATTTACATATAATTTTTTAAAAAAAGCCTTCCAGTGAATTTAGTGATCTGTTGAGAAGGGTTTGACATTGATGGAAACAAATCGCCCTCTGATTAGCACTAAGTTCAGTTGCATATTGAAAACTGTATTAAAAATTGTAAGCTATCACTTTCATCCTCAAGAGGTTTTCTGGGGCCTGCTTGTGATCTGGGTCTAGCAGCCATCAGTCTGCCGGCAGTCAGCCTAGAGTAAGGTGGTGGTGCGGCAGAGAGCTGGGCTTTAGAGGGCAGTCTGCTTTCTCTCTCTCTTCTTTGAGGGGTTCTTGTGTGTTATCATTCCGAATGCTAAGAAATAAAGTACTGTTATACTGTAACCTTTCAGCAAGAGTATTGTATGTTTTTAAGCTAGCTTCTCTGTGTGTATGTTGTGAATATGACAGAGAAAACTGGCAACGAGGATGGTATTAGAGAGCATAAAGATAAAGTGGCTACCTATGGCAATATGGACAGTTTTTCTAATTTAATGAAAAAGAGGAAGATTTTGCAACATATACTCAGACATGAGCAGTATTTGTATGCAAATGCTATAGAACAGGGGTCGGCAACCTTTCAGAAGTGCTGTGCCGAGTCTTCATTTATTCACTCTAATTTAAGGTTTCGCGTGCCGGTAATACATTTTAACGGTTTTAAAAGTTTTCTTTCTATAAGTCTATAATATATAACTAAACTATTGTGTGTAAAGTAAATAAGGTTTTTAAAATATTTAAGAAGTTTCATTTAAAATTAAATTAAAATTCAGAGCCCCCCCCGGACCGGTGGCCAGGACCCAGGCAGTGTGAGTGCCACTGAAAATCAGTAAAAGCAGCAAAGAGTCCTGTGGCACCTTATAGACTAACAGACATATTGGAGCATGATCTTTCATGGGTGAATACTCACTTCATCGGACGCATGGGTCAGCTCGCTTGCCACCTTCGGCACGCGTGCCATAGGGTGCCTGCCCCTGCTATAGAAGATACTGATGAACAAAGGGCTGTTTTTCTAACATTGGTGGGAAAAAACACATTTACAGTGCTTATAGATTTGGGTTTTTCACAAAAACCTTGTGAGCAGGAGTGTAAGCACACAGTAGAGATTCTAAAGAACATTTTGTACCTATCACAATTTTTTTAAACAGAAGGATATAAATTGAATCTAAGAAATCAAACAGAAAGGGAATGCATCTCTGAATTTTTGGCAAGCCTTTAAAAAACCTGTATCCATAATTTCTCATAAAGCCTTATGTACATTTCACAATGATATGAGTGATCGTGTATTATTAATTTTCAGATGATATATTAGAAGACACCCTTTCGATAAATACCACGATGACAGTGTGTGAGGTCTGTTGAGCTGGTCAGACCAACTAAGTTTTACTGTTACATAGTAGGAGGCCTCTTGCCATCTGGCACTGGGTGCTCTTAGGGTCACAGTTTGTACATTGCCAAGCACAGTGTGATCCTATTCCTGCCCGGGGCCTTTGCACACTACTAAAAATGTTCATTAAATAATAACGTTGCATAGGATCAGGTTGCTTAGGCTATTCGTTGCCATTTAATATTTTTCTTTTCAAATGTAACAGTAATTTCATTGGAATAGCATTCCTTTGGAAGCACGGCAGGGCATCCCAGGTTTTCTGCTGTCGTGGGATGAACACTCAGAAAGAAAGCTGTGCTGATTCTGTACAGCCATTTGTGCCTGTGGGGTAGAATATCCTGGCTCCATCTAATTAAGCAATAAGTCATCACAGACAGCAGTGCCTTTCTGAGGGATTATTGCCCTCCTCGGTGGTATTATTGAAAGGCACAAGGCTGCAGGCCAAGCAGCGGGAAGAGCTGTAATCCTCCAGAAATGCATTGTCTGGAATGTTTTCCTAATATGAAGTAAATATTTTCTCCCTTTCTTAAATTACGTACTGTCTGCTTGTATAGACCACCTGTTGGCTGTTGTGGACAGTAATAAGGGCTGAGTTCAGATGGCACATAAATATCCCCTTGCTGACACTTCGATTGGGCAGCACTGAAAGAGCTGAGAGCAGTCAGTCACTTCTGGCTCCACACTAGGAGTGTGTGTGCAGCGGGGGTTGACTGAATGAGATATACTGGCCATGCTTAAACTGCTGGCAGGGCCCACAGCACTTATCTTTGTTGACTCACTCAGGAAACCTGTACAGCAGTGATCAGGGTCTCATTGTCTCTCCCTGCCCTGTGCCCATGGTTATAATTAAATCTGAATGGTAGGTTGACTCTATCCTCTTAAAATAAATAGAGACCAAAATTATTGGTTTGGAGTCAGGCTGAATGGAGAATGGCAGCAGAATCAGGCTGTGGGGAGAGGTGGGAAAGGCCTCTCTTGACCATACTGTGAGAAGGAATGGAAAGGACTGGGGACAGGACAGACCAGAGGGAGAGGGTTAGGGGACAGGAAGTAGCTGGTAGCATTAAGTGGCAGGGCAGGGCAGGGGACTGAGAACACCAGGAGCCACCACCATGAAAAGGGGGCCCCAAGAAGTCCTGAGGGCAGCAGGTATCAAGAGGGCTGGGAAAGGAGAGGGTCGGGGAAGCCCTAGTCAGGAGTAGCAATGTGGACAGAAAATGAAGGAAGTCCCAATCAATGGTAGTACAGTTGCAGTCCTTTGCCGGGCTCAGAGGAAACCCTAGGCAGGGCAGGAAGCAGCCTGGTGGGAGTTGAGCCCAGAGGATGCCCTAGTTGGGAGTGCAGGGTTGCAACTTTGTGGGAGGTTGGGGGAAGGGTCTGTCAAAGGCTTCACGCAGCAACCGTGTAGCGAGGAAGGCTTACCAAAAGGTCTTGTTGGAGTAGGAACACTACTAGAAGAGAGGCAGGAAATTAATAAAGACCCACTCCTTGCAGCCACAGGAACGTCAGGTAAGTAGGAGGAGGAAAGGATTTTGATCCCTCTCAGATATCCTCTTGCACTTATGCCCCATCAGTTGTGTTTATGGGTTCACAGCACTGGGAGGCTGCAAATTCTTGGCTGGCCTTGAAGGCTTTGGTTCATGAAATAAGGAGACAGGCTCTGAGTAGCTTGCTCTCCCATTCACTCCTTATATAGTATATGAGAAGTGAGGAACTTGAGCAGAACTCTCTTTCTTTGCCTTTCTTGGGCCCCCTCACATTTTGGAGCCCCCTGCCACCACAGGCTCTGCAGTCTGTCAGAACCAGCACAGAGGGGACCAGAAAAAGAACAAGTTAATCGTCTTTTCTCTGCATTTTAAATGCGTAGTCTATTAAAGTCTGGGAAAAGCTGTAGCTTCTAAGTTGCCTGACACAACCATTTCCTCTCGCTTTCTCTCTTTTCCAAAGCCAGTTTCATAAAACTTTATATGAATTCCCACACTGTGCTGAATTGTCTGGAAGTATCTCATGTATAGATCATTTGAAAGCACGCACAAATGGCGATCACTGAGGAGAAGTGAATGGTGAATTGTCTATCAACTATAATGACAGCTTCAAAAGATGTTTTTTTCCCTTCTCTCACTCTCCTGGAGAAGTTAAATATATGAAAGCCTGAGTGGGTAAGATTTTATTCAGCAAATGTCATTAATCATTGATTTCTCCCTCCACCCAAAAACAGACTGGGGGAAAATTCCAGTGTTGATATAATCAACACTTACAACAAAAATATATGCTACTCTATGTTGCACTTCTAGACTTCTGGTACTATTTTTGCTGTCAGTTTTATCTGACGTTCAGATAATATTATGATTAATAAAAGATTTTATTTCAAAATCGATCATGGAGTTTGACAGTCATAAAATTCTGTACACGCTGTGTGTGAGATTTTTGTGTTGTTGTTTTTATGTCTGGCTAGTGAAAAAAATTTGAATCTGTTTTTAAAACAATAAAAATGAAGCAAGGAAAACTTGTGGGTAGGGAAGACATCAATGTTGACTGTCAAAATTCCTTAAAAATAAAAAAGAGAATACTTCCAAGACTAAGCAGGTGTTTCAGTCTGTTGTGGCTGTTCTATAGGCTTGGCTATCTTGGATAAAGTTATGAGAAATGTTCACACAAAAAAGAGCCAAAGCCAAACAGAACTCTTGTGGGTTTTGGTTGTGTTACAAACTAGGGGCCTGATTTTGCTGTCATTATTCATGCAAGTAGTCTTATTGGAAATCCCATTGAAGTCAGCGACTACTAACCTAAGTAAAGGCATATGCTCTGCCCCATAGCATTGGTGCCATGTTGATCTACAGGTTTGCTGAGGCAAACATACCTTTCTAGTGAACCTGGATTGGTTGATGCTGTTGCACTTAGAATCAGGACAAATCAGTGATGACACTGGGTGGCTTCAACAGTGCTTTGCTCAGTGGTTTGGAGTACAAGTGAACCTGAAACTCACAAGCTGTGATCCCATGTGGGTCAATGCCCAAGGAAAATGTTTGTCTGAGCTGCTGCAAAGTGAAACAGTGGTGTTTCATACAGTTTTATGTTGTGCATTGTGGAAAAGGGACTATATTAACTTGAAATTGTATGATGGGAGATGTTATAGGATATGCATTACGTGAAATTGTATGATGGGGTATGTTATGGGCTGAAGACCAAAAGAACATGTTGCTGAAGGCATAGAGATGCAGGGGCTTGGATACTGAATGGAAGCACCACCCAGACTGCTTGTTTGGAGCTTTGGGGAATTTGGATTGGAAGGGCATTGGCTGGCTTCTTTGGTGTGAGGGAGCAGGCTCAGAGGGGGTCAGGCAGCTAGACCGTGATTGGGAAAGGATGCTCAGCCAGACTCTCATAAGATTAGGGTTTCCCTCTGGGAGTAAGAAGAAGGGTTACTGAATGCTATTGTTAGGCTGGTTCCATTTATTTTGATGAAATAAAAGTTTCAAGCGCAGAAGTTAGAGGCACAGTCGCTCAGTGGGTTTTGAAGGGATCTGCAAGGCCCTCAAAATAGAGTTAAGAAAAGCAACCAAGATCACCAGATATTCACAGGCAAGTGTCCTGCAAGGAAGCTTAAAGGGGTAAAAGGGCTATAACCAAGACCCAGCGACAGTGGTGTTGAATGAGGTGTATGTCCATGAAGGGGCAGGCCATGACACTAACACAATGTATTCTACATCAAAACAGTGCAGGTCTGATTATAATCCATCAGTTGTATGTTTATACCTGGGGAGCCGGGGAACACAGGAATTTAATCTTGACAAAAAAACTTGAGACAGCCTTAGTGTAGGGGCAAGCAAGTTGAAACTGCAAAGTTCTTCCTGTTCTGGGATCAACAGTTCCATAAAGCTGTTATGATCTTCATGTAATCTGATTCTCCACTATTTAAGGTTAGCAGGTGAGCTGTACCCTCAGCTCTGCTGAGTGACTGGGAAAGTTTTGGCGCTTCACTATGCTGTGTAGCTAGCCTTTGAAGTGGTGGCCCGTGCAGTGAAAATACCTGGCTGGCGAAATCGTTGTGTGTGCCCAGTGAAAGGATTTATTTGTAAAGATGGCAGAATATTGATCTCCTACAGTTTCACGGTATGGAATGTGTCTCCTTCTCTTTTTGCTGATCTGAATAAAAGTTACTCTATTTTATAACTTAAAGGGGTGTTTTGCCCTATCTATGGCTATGTCTTCACAGTCAAAAAGGTGTGTTTTTATAACACAGTAACTAACTCAAGTAAAATCATACTGGAGAGAGGGCACAGGTAGTTTTTACTTTGATGTAGCTCAGGGGTGGGCAAACTACAGCCTGGGGGCCACATCCGGCCCTCCAGCTGTTTTAATCCGGCCCTTGAGCTCCTGCCAGGAAGTAGGGTCAGGGCTTGCTCCACTCCGGCACTCCAGCTGGGGAGTGGGGTTGGGATCTTGCTCCACTCCGCACAGCTTCCAGAAGCAGCGGCATGTCCCCCATCCAGCTCCTACATGTAGGGGCAGCCAGGGGGCTCTGCACGCTGCTCCCGCCCCAAGTGCCACCCCCGTAGCTCCCATTGGCCGGGAACCACAGCCAATGGGAGCTGCAGGGTCAGTGCCTGCGGACATGGCAGCGCGTGGAGCCACCTGGTTGCACTTCCGCATAGGAGCCGGAGAGGGGACATGCTGCTGTTTCTGGGATCTGCTTGAGGTAAGCACTGCCCAAAGCCTGCCCCCCGTCCCAAACGCTCACCCTGCTGCCCCAGCCCTGATCCTCCTCCTGCCCTCTGAACCCCTCAGTCCCAGCTCGGAGCACCTTCCTGAACTCCCAACCCCTCATCCTCAACCCCACCCCAGAGCCCGTCCCCCCAGCTGGAGCCATCCTGCCCCCCAGCCCCCAATTTTGTGAACATTCATGGCCTGCCATACAAGTTCCATACCCAAATGTGGCCCTCAGGCCAAAAAGTTTGCCCACCCCTGATGTAGCTAGTTTTTCAACAGTATATCCCACACCTTGAGTTGATCTCAACTAGTCTTGAGAGATGCTTTGTCTCCACTGGGATTTTACAGTGAGAGAGCTATCGTGAGTTAATCCCTCTGTAAACAAGCCACACACCAACTTTGACAGTGAAGACATGAAACTCTGTCTTCCCTAATTGATAGGGTGCATAGTACTGGAGACCTTATGGTTTTGTGGCCCTGCTTATTGTACTCTTTTTGGAAAACATTTCTGTCTATGTATGATGCAAGTTTACCAACTAATATTTGTTACTGAAAAATCTCATAATAGTACCCGGTAAAAGAGAGAAAAGGGTTTTCTCTCTCAATTAAGAAGTGTTTGCCCCCACTTCAGTATCCTGCATATGAGCCTGCAAACTAAGGCCCCAGTCCTTCATGTGGGCAGACTGCTGTATCTCTGTGGACCCCTATTGACTTTGGTAGGGCTCTGTGTGCTGCCTGTGTGTGGTGCCAGTTCCAAGACTGGGGTCTAAAAGCCATATGACTTTTAATTGATTTCAGTGGGACTTGTCCTGTGAGTAAGGTGTGGATCAGGCCCTAAGCGAAAAGCTCCTGAGAGAAGTTTGAGTCTCATTAGCTGGATTGTGATGCACATTTAAATATCTCTACCAAGCTATTTCACAAAGGCATCTTTAAACTGTCTTACCTTTCTAGTTTTATATTGATATCCCCAGCACTGAAAACAGGGTACCTTTGGATTTCAGAAGAAGGTAGTTCTGTTTATTAGAGAGGGTAAGAGAGATTCATTTTTCACTCTTGAGTATTTACCCTGCTTTTTTTAAATGAGAAGAAGCAGCTCTTACTGCCCAAAGCTTGTTGTTGGACTTGCCAATAAATAGAGATTGCTTTCCCCTGATAGCTGATTTTGAACCAATTACTGAAATTGGAAACATAAGAAACTTTAATATTCCCAATGAGAACAATACTAACTTTGCATACAAATGAAGTTATAGTATAAGCACATCAGAACATTCTACACATATAGAACCTGACTCAAATTAGGCCTCCTTTTTTCAGGAATAATTTTGTAACTACAATGAATTGCCAGGAAGAAACATGGGTGAATTGTGTGTACAATTCATTGTAGGTTCAAAATTGCTTGGAAATGGAAGGCCTGTTTGAAAATCAGGTCTTTAAAGAATAGTTAAATATCAAGCAAGATAATTCTAGATCCTTCTGTATCTATCCAAAGTAGAGCTGGTTGAAATATTTCACAAGTGCTTTTCCCCAAAAAGATAGGGTTTTATTTTTGAGTGGCTAATCCAACATAGGGAGGAAATATACATATGCATTTACTTTCCCAAGAGCATACATCTGTAAAAGTTCAACTCCAGGTCTTTAGGCTATCCCAGGAGCTCTTCTATACCTGCTGAAATAAAGATATTGTATGAGGAGTATGGGGAGAAGGTGACCAGCCCTCTGTGGAGAAAGAAGTGGTTCGAGACTATTTAGAAAAACTGGACGAGGACAAGTCCATGGGGCCGGATGCACTGCATCCAAGGGTGCTAAAGGAGTTGGCGGATGTGATTGCAGAGCCATTGGCCATTATCTTTGAAAACTCATGGCGATCGGGGGAGGTCCCGGATGATTGGAAAAAGGCTACTAAAGTGCCCACCTTTAAAAAAGGGAAGAAGGAGGATCCAGGGAACTACAGGCCAGTCAGCCTCACCTCGGTCCCTGGAAAAATCATGGAGCAGGTCCTCTAGGAATCAATGCTGAAGCACTTAGAGGAGAAGAAAGTGATCAGGAACAGTCAGCATGGATTCACCAAGGGCAAATCGTGCCTGACTAATCTAATTGCCTTCTATGAGGAGATAACTGGGTCTGTGGATGAGGGGAAAGCAGTGGATGTGTTATTCTTTGACTTTAGCAAAGCTTTTGATACGGTCTCCCACAGTATTCTTGCCAGCAAGTTAAAGAAATATGGGCTGGATGATTGGACTATGAGGTGGACAGAAAGCTGGCTAGATCGTCGGGCTCAACGGGTAGTGATCAACGGCTCCATGTCTAGTTGGCAGCCGGTTTCAAGTGGAGTGCCCCAAGGGTCTGTCCTGGGGCCGGTTTTGTTCAATATCTTCATTAATGATTTGGAGTATGGCGTGGACTGCACTCTCAGCAAGTTTGCAGATGACACTAAACTTGGAGGAGTGGTAGATATGCTGGAGGGTAGGGATAGGATACAGAGGGACCTAGACAAATTAGAGGATTGGGCCAAAAGAAACCTGATGAGGTTCAACAAGGACAAGTGCAGAGTCCTGCACTTAAGATGGAAGAATCCCATGCACTGCTAAAAGACTAGGGGCCGAGTGGCTAGGAAGCAGTTCTGCAGAAAAGGACCTAGGGGTTACAGTGGACGAGAAGCTGGATATGAGTCAACAGTGTGTCCTTGTTGCCAAGAAGGCTAACAGCATTTTGGACTGTATAAGTAGAGGCATTGCCAGCAAATCGAGAGATGTGATCATTCCCCTCTATTCGACATTGGTGAGGCCTCATCTGGAGTACTGTGTCCAGTTTTGGGCCCCACTCTACAAGAAGGATGTGGAAAAATTGGAAAGAGTCCAGCAGAGGGCAACAAAAATGATTAGGGTGCTGGAGCACATGACTTATGAGGAGAGACTGAGGAAACTGACATTGTTTAGTCTGCAGAAGAGAAGAATGAGGGGGGATTTGATAGCTGCTTTCAACTACCTGAAAGGGGGTTCCAAAGAGGATGGATCTAGACTGTTCTCAGTGGTACCTGATAGAACAAGGAGTAATGGTCTCAAGTTGCAGTGGGGGAGGTTTAGGTTGAATATTAGGAAAAACTTTTTCACTCAGAGAGTGGTGAAGCACTGGAATGGGTTACCTAGGGAGGTGGTGGAATCTCCTTCCTTAGAGGTTTTTAAGGAGAGGCTTGACAAAGCCCTGGCTGGGATGATTTATTTGGGAATTGGTCCTGCTTTGAGCAGGGGTTTGGTCTAGATGACCTCCTGAGGTCCCTTCCAACCCTGATATTCTATGATTCTATGATATTGTCTAAGTAAATATGCATTTATACTCAGAGAAACATCATGAGATGGGTTACTGGTCTCATTACCATGATAAAGTCCCTTGTGAAAATGTACAGGCCAAATCCCCAATGGCCTCTATTGTTAGAGATCTGCATTTCTGGTGAACAAGAGGCATTTCTTGTAACTTGGATGTATGGGGATACTGAGAGCCTTTGTTCTGATCTGCTTTTGCTAGACTCTCCTCTGTAAATGGTGACATTAAGTCTCTGAGAATCTTCATATGGAATGTTTGGTTAATCACAATAGGTGTGATCCATTAAGTTACTTAGGCACGTAAGTTCTGTTTTTATGCACCAATGTGATCCTTAAAACTCCCGGTCAGCAGCCGCCTAACCCTGTAGGTGCCTAAACTCACTTGGTGCCTAAGTTTTTGCCTGTGGGCATGTGCATTGCAGCCTCACTCTAGGAGTCTGGATGCCTATCTCCTGCCTGAGCATGTGTACTGCTATCTCATTATCGGCATCCAGATGCCTATTTCCCACCAAAGCTGCAGAGCCATTCACAACCTGGGAAAGAGAGACCTTCGATGGTGGTGGCCCAATCTAGTTGGCTGCCTTCAGAACAGGTGTGGGGAGGACTTCCCTTATAACTTTTAACCTAGTGGACAGGGCACTCACCGAGCCCATAGGAGACCTCGGGATGAAGTCTGCTGTCCTCAGGGAAGAAGTGATTAGACACCTCTCAGGTGAGTGCTCTAACCACAGGACTATGGAATCTTTCCTATTGAAGTTGTTCCACTTTAATTAAATCATTGGATAGTTAAATATTAATTAGGCCAATGAAAGCTAGAATGACTCTACAGCCCAGTGGTTAGAATACTCACCCGAGAGATAGCTGATTCCTGTTCAAATCCCTTGCCCCTTCGGAGATGGGGGAACTTGAACGAGGTATCTCCCATGTTGTGGGTGAGTACGCTACCCAAAAGGTTATAAAGGAGGATTTCCTCCTCCCCAGCCATTTTGTGTGAATTCACTCAAATGGCGTGATCCAATAGATGGCCTCTGAGCACACCTACCAGATTGGCTCCCGCACCTGACTTAGGCAGAGGAGCCCCTATCTTCCCCAGGTTGGTGCATCTCTAGCAGACTTAGGCACCCACATCTGTGAGAGGTGCAGGCTTTCGAACACACCCCTCTCTCTGCATCTCTTAGATGGCTCCCCGCCTTGTCCACTGGCTTTATGGATCACATTCTAAGGCACATATCTTCCCCCTACATTGTATAGAAGCCAGGGTGCCTCACTCAGAATTTGTGGATCGCAACATCATTCCTGTGATTTTTCTAGACACCTAAAAGTTAAGTGCCATGATGCTCAGTGTTGCAGTGCCTAAGTCTCTTTGTGGATCTGGGCCTAACTGTTTTTTGACTGAAATTAGGCTAATAACCTGCTGCCCTGGGCTCTGGAACATAAAATTGAGTGTAGTGATGTGGCTGCTGCCCCTAAAAGGAGAGAGATTATTTTGCGGCATTAGTGGTGAATCAGATCTGCGGGGCAGCTGTCTAGAGGAGCAGAGTTGGTCTGAGTCTGCAGACTTTGCAGAGCCTCATTGAGACCCTGTACCTGCAGCTGGACAGAGTCAGGGTCATATACAAATCAGTTTGATAGAATTATCCTCTATGTGCTTGGGGAAATTTATGAGGTAGTGGACTAATATGAGAACACAGCACCAGCCAGGGGGAGGAAGGGAGCCACTCCTCCTCCACAGAGCCATTTCGTGGATCCTAGGTGCTAAAGTCAGCTATGAGGAGAAAGTAATCATAGTTTAGAAGCAGGGGGGTTAGCTAGCTAGCTAAGGTTTCTCTGTCTGGATGATTGGAAATCTTACTCCAAGTTAAAAACAATCATACAAAGTGACCATGGGACTAAGTGATGGGGTGCGCCAACCCCCTCTGGGCCTGAAAGTGTTAATGAGATGCTGTGAATGCAATGAGCCTCACCTTGCTACACCTGCAGTAGTTGTCAAGCCCAGTGTTGAAAGGGTTGAACCTAGCTCAGTTAGGGCCTGACCAGGAAGGAAAGAAGAGCTCTGGCTCTCACTTAATGATCACAGCCTGGCTGGAGTTAGGGTGCTCAGGTAGCAGATAGCACCTCCTTGAAGGAAGGTATCTCTCCAATAGTGAGCCCAAGGCTGCTGGGATGGAGCACCAGGAAGTGAGACTGCCCAGGAAGCTCTGTGCTAGTAGAGGGGCCTGCAGGGAGCAGGCAGGCTCCAACTGAGTCAGGGACTTCCCTGGGAGGGGAGTGGAGAAAATGCTCCTGTAGCAGAACCAACTGGAGAGCAGAAAGTGCTGTGAAGCTCTGTAGTGAGTGGGTGGAAGAGGCTTAGAGAGTGGTGCTGATGTACTCTGGGAAGAGGTTGAGGCAAAGGCCTAAGATGGGGCAAGGTAGGGCAAGATAGGAAGAGGTCCAGGGAGGCAGCAAAGCCTCTGTGTAGTAATCAGGCCTTGTTTGCCTACTCAAGGGTTCCTGGATCTATAAAACATGTAGTAAGGGAGGACCTGGGCTCCTCTACCAGCCCACTGAGGAAAGTGGAGTGGAAATGCCCTTGACAAGGGGTAAGGACTATGAACCCCCACCCCCATACTAGGGGTAAGGACTAATGGGCCCGGACTTGAACTGAGGGTCCAATGTGAAGTTGAAAGAGTCAGGGCTTACCCTGGAGGGTGTGGGACCCTGTGACCTGGCCAGAGGGCTAGGAAATTGGTCATAGTCTGGTATTTCTGTGATGCAATTTTGTTCCTTTACAAAAGCGTGCATAGTCCCATTTTCCTGGATGCAGCAGGAAATAAATGTCCAGCAACAGTTCCTTTTCTTAGCTGTTCGAAGCCTCTTTCCAGCCAGCACTCTGTAAGCAAAAAATGTTCACTTACCTTTCTCTCAGGGCCACGTTACTAGCCTTATGTTGTAGCCTGCTTGGTTTTCTGTCTCCTGTGGTGCTTCATCAGCTTGTGCTGTGCATGTGTCTGTCTCCCTCTCACACACAGACCAAAACAGTTCCACCAATCAATGTCCTAGCCCCTGCATTTGAAACTCCTTGGGCCATGTGAATCAGCTTTTCCCTGTGCCTGTGTTTGGGGTGCTAGGCCATTGTTTAAGCCCATTTCTCTCAACCTTTCCAGATTCCTGTATCCCTTTCAGGAGTCTGATTTGTCTTGCGAACCCCCAAGTTTCACTTCACTTAAAAACCATGTGCTTACAAAATTAGACCTAAAAATACAAAAGTGTCACAGCACACTGTTACTGAAAAATTACTTACTTTGACTTTTACCATATAATTAGAAAATAAATCAATTTTAATATAAATATTGTACTTACATTTCAGTGTATAGCATATATAGAGCAGTATAAACAAGTCACTGTATGAATTTGCAGTTTGTATGGACTTTGCTAGTGCTTTTATGTAGTCTGTAAAACTAGACAAATATCTAGATGAGTTGATGTACCCCCTGGAAGACCTGTCTGTACCCCCAGGGGTACGCGTGCCACTGTTTTAAGCTATCTGATTACAATGGTTTCTTCACATTTATCCTGAATGTAAGGTGGTGGCTATGCCCAACCTACAACAAGGTATACCTCTCAGTTATATTCTCAATGTAGGAAGTAAGTTCTTTGGGGCAGGGCTGGGGCCTTATTCTTCTTTATAACAAGAGCCTTTTGTACCACTCTAGCAATGTAAAGTGGCTATACATGTAATTAATGCCACTTCATTCACACTCCCAGTGGTGTAAAAGAGCCTGGGTGTAAAAGAAATTCTGGCCCTAAGTGAGTAAAACGCTTCTCACTCTTTTTGCTAAATAAGAAATAATCACAACAATTTCTGTTTAAAGGACAGTCCAACAACAAGCTTTTGTCTTATAGATCTGTCCTTCCTCATCTGATGTCATTTGAAAGGTCAAGGTGAACATCCAAATATGAAGAGTAATGTGGCTTTCTTCCCTGGTTGATTTAAAAATCATTTTTGTGCTGAGGGAAATTGCAGTTAGCAATGTCAATGTTGAACACTGAGCAGTTCTACTTCAAATGACTAGTTGGATTGATCTGCTGTGTCCCTAAATCCCAACACTTCTGTAATGCAGCAAGCTCACAATCTTTGATTATATCTGACACTAGCAGAGGAGTATTGATCAGAAATATTGTCCTTTGGTTTTCTTTGGGTAGAGCATAAGATTCATCAGCTAAAAGAGAAGGAGTTGAGTAGCACACAAAGTGTGCATCTTTTCCTACTAACACTTGCCTTAGAATTTTACACAACATAATCAGTTTTTTTAAGGAGACTTTCAGTACCTGCAAAACAATCTGAGCCTTCTACACTGACACTCCGTTTTGGGTGCACTTTCCACTCCAAGGAGAGCACTGGTGCTTGATTCTCCACTACCTTGCTCCTTGTGCAGTCATTTAGGCTGTGCAAAAGAGATAGAAAGGATAGAAAAGAGACAGAATGCTAACAACGGACACTCACTGGCAGAAAAATGACTGTAGAAGTCTGTGCAGAATCAGGCCTGTTGTATTTGAATCAATGCAATGCCCTGCAAGGGAGTGCAGTTACTTCCAGACCTTTTGAAGAGGATGTGGTGTCCACTCCCTTCTATGCGTGGCCATATCTGGTGCAACAGGGTTGTGGCCATGACCCCACCCATTCCCTGAGTCTCCTTGACGTTCCTCAGAAAAGGCAGAACCAGTAGAAGCCCTCTTCTTATGTCTCCATTACCTTTAGGGGAATGCAAGGATCACATTGTGCAGCCAGTTTTCTTGTGGCCAGAATAAGTATGTAGGTATGGAATAGGTATAAGTTAAGTAATGCAAAAGCCTACAGCTCTGAAGCCTGTAAGACAATAGCTTAGCCAAACTAACTGAGGCCTAAGGCCATAAATTAACTTGTACAACAAGATAGTGATGCTATTAATGTTGCTAAACTGCTGACAGGTTTCCACAAGATGCCAGTTTGTACCAGCTTCAGATATTTTTTAAATTAAGAATATCAGCAGATTTTCAACTATAAGAATGCCATAGAAACCAATTGACATATGCTAAGAAGTTTGAAGTAATGGATTTAGGTACCTATGGAAGAAGGGCACCCAACATTAGTAGGGCTGGGAAATACAAATAACAGTGGAAAAGGATGAAATCCTACTGAATATGCATCAGGTATGGTAGGTGTTAGCTAACTTAGGCTAAAGTTGGTACTTTTTGTATATGCTCCAGGGAGACTTTGTGGAACCCAAAGGACCACTTGTGGGATATTTTACTGACTAGGAGAGTTCCCTGCAAAGGATGATGTGAGTGTTCAAATTATAGTGCTGGACACATTGCATTACCTCAGTCTACTATGCTGGTTTGTAGTGTTTGTGATCTTGCTAATTGTGCTAACAAAACTAAAACATATTACAGATTCCAAAGGTCTTTCCTCAGTGTGAGTGTTTACAGTGTACGGTCTATGGCTCTCATCATAGTTTTATTCTGTGTCTGATCTAGAGGCAGTTGGAACTTGCCAAACCACAGAATGTTAAACTGGAAACTCTGAATAACACCTAATCAATAGATCAGGCAAGAGTTGTGGCTGCTGCTATTTCGGGACAAGGGGAGAAGGCATTATGCATTCCCACCCATTGCATACCTATGCAGGGCTATGCATGCTCTTGCCCTATGAATGTTTTCAGGGCAATGCAAAGTAATTGTGTATTCTTCTGCGCATTTTTGGTACAAGCATTTTCTTGAGTTATGGATATGAGCTACAATTTTTCATTTTGACTTCCATATCCACACCATTTCTGTGGCCAGGATAAGTGATGATTAGAGCTTTGCTAAGGTAACTGGTTTTATAGCTTTAGCAGGGCTGAAGTGAGAAAGGACAGGCACATTAATTCTAAAGCACACTTCATCTGTGCTGCCAGCTCTGGACAGAAATTTCATTGGGCACTCACGAGCAGCTGATTCTGCCCCTGCCTTTCTAGAAGTGGAAGCCAAGCTATTTTAAGTAGTTTACTGTTAATTTTAAAAAATGAAGTATGGAACTACAGTTCTTTTGTGAAAGCTACTCATGCCAAATGCACTACCACGTATGGAATACTTAATTACGGAAGAAAGTTATGTTTCAATTGTTGGTTAGCTAACCTATATTGCTTAATCTCAATGCTAATTTACTTGTTTTAAAACTCAGTACATTTGAGATTTTTTTTCCCTTCTAGTAGATAGGTTAGTGGATAAATGAGTATGCATTATATCTGGGACCTTGGCTTGCGTTTGATCTGTGTACCTCAGTCTAATAGAGTGACTTGAGGTTTCCAGACACATTTGACAGTGTCCATGATATCATCTTAACAGACATAGCTGAGTGGAGCTAGTAATGTAACACTATTCCAGTGACTTACTCCTAGGTCTTGAAAGATGACGTCCCAGCAGGATGATGAAGTGAACTGTGATTGGATGTTAAACCCTAAAAGTCAGGAGGTATATAACAGCTTATCTGTTCCAAATTATACTGGGTACAAATTACACGGGCTCCGGGGCTGGAGAACCCACAGGGAAAAATTAGTGGGTGCTCTGCACCCACTGGCAGCCAAGCTGTCTTCTTCACCCCACCTCGCCTCGCCTCCGCCTCCTCCCCTGAGCGCGCTGCGTCCCCGCTTCTCCGCCTACCTCCCAGCACTTGCCGCCGCAAAACAGCCGTTTCGCGGTGTAACAAGCTCCGGGAGGGAGTGGGGAGGAGCGGGAACGTGGCGCACTCAGGGGAGGAGGCGGGGATTTGGGGAAGGGGTTGGAATAGGGGCAGAGAGGGGGCGGAGTTGGGGCGGGGACCTTGGGGAAGAGGTTGGAATGGGGACAGAGCAGGGGTGGGAGGGGGTGGGGCCGGGGGAAGAGGGGGGTCGAGCACCCACCGGTGCCAGCAGAAGTCAGCACCTATGGTTACAGTGAACAAAAAAAAAAGTTGGAATTATCTTCTTCAGAAGAAGGCAGACACCACTATAGTGTATATAACTCCCCCAAAATGCAATTCCCTGGGTAAGGTGCCCTGCTGGCTATCTGCTCATACTTGAAGCATGAGGACTGATACACTAGCTGGGTTAAATATCACAAAGGCAGATGCAATTCTAGGACCCGCTTGTTTTTTTCAGAAGTTCTGAGCATCTGCTCCTCCTGTTCATGTCAATGGAAGTTGTGGGCGCTCAGCTCTTCTGAAATCTCAGCTCTTCATTCATGTGTCCAACCCTTTTTATCTGGTCAGGTAATTTGCCTTTTCATGTCAGTAAATCCCCAGGCTTATTAATTTTGCACTTAATTGTTTATTTTCATTAGCCTTAAATTTTGCTCAGTTCCACAAGGAACAAAGGGATTGCCGTAACTCATGAGAACTGAAGTCCAGCATTCCATCTCCAGCAATAGCCAATATTCATAACCTCTAATAGACAATTTTGCAATAAGATACCCAAGGGACAAACTTATTTCCAGCCCCAAGCAATTAGCTATTAGTTTATGTACTGGGGTTGATGTCCCTTGTAAATGTTCTTTGATAGAATTTTGTCTGCAGGTACACTTCCTGTTGACCCAGAAGTCTAGCCCCTCTTCAATTCTACTAGGCTCTTTGCCTCAATAATATCTTCCGGCAGTGAGTTCCATAGGTTATGCATGTATTTCTTTGATCAGTATTAAAATGTATTGCCTTTTAATTTAAGTGGGGAGTTCCCTTGTAAATGGAGCACTGCCAGGAGAGTCTGTACACCATTCTTTATTTTATACACATCTACCCTGTCCCCTATTCGTCTCCTCTCTAAACTAAATACCATGACAGTTCTCAGGGCACCCAGGAATGAGAGTCATCTTGTTACCCCCTGCCTCTAGCATGAAGGAATCTTTCTTGTGGCAGCTCCCTGACATCACCAGCCCTTCCTTTGCTGTACAGGTTAACAATGTGTGCACCTGAATCCCTTTGAATTGCTCCCCTGTAATATCCAGCCCCTGCCGCTGGCTAATCACAGATTTTCCAGAGCCTCTGCACCCGAAGGTGCAGTATACCCCAATTTACCAGTTTTACCTTAAACCCTCACTCCAGCAAACCACCTGGAATACGTGAGCACTTACAATAAAACAAAATTGGGTTTGAGAGAATAAAGAATGAACTAGAAATCCAAGAAAGTGATGAAAACGATTTCGTACAACAACAAAAACGGCAACCATGGGTCTACACTTATCTATGTACCTTTCCTGTATAGTAAAGTAGACAACCCCCAATAGTTCAGGCTTTTTCAGGGCCGGCAGGCGTCAGACAAACAAGGATCCAAGTGTTCATGAATGCCCCCATCCTCTCACAACTCATGCTCTACTGCTTTGAGTTGTCCATCTAGATCTGTCCCCTGCCTGGTTATAGTTCATTCCGATCCCATCAGTCACTGAGTACTTTAAATTATTAATTTCAAAGCCATTCATGCTGAAAGAATCTACATTGTTCAACATAATAGTAGGTGAATTTCAATCACCCAATTTTATTCCTCCTTCAGTTCCTCCTCCTCTTCCTTCCTCAGTCAGCGTGATTCTGTCCCAGCTGTGAGGATTAGACAAAGTAACATTTATTCCCTCCCTACAACAGCTGTGCATTTGTTTTTCCTCACTCAATCAGCAGGCATAAAGAGATCGGTAGCTTCTTTCACACTAGTGCTGTATGGTTCACCTTTGATATTGCCTAGTAGAAAGGAAATTCCACCCCCCGAGCAGGGCAGATCCTTGGTGAAACCTGGCAAATCAGACCCCCTGGGGATATTCACAGTGTAGGGAGGAGTCCCCAGCCAGAAGCGTAACTGTGCCATTGCTAAGAGGGGGTGTGGCTAGAGTACTGCTGTAATCTGTCAATCCCCAGTTTCCAGAATGCCCTCTGGGGACAGCCGTAGGGCACAAGAGTCCACCAAGCCTGCTGGAATGACCTAATGGTGAAATGTGAGGCTGCACCAAATTGCACCAGTGGCTGAATTAGTTGTAATATGAGGCTGTCGGTATTGGGGACCCCCAAATGATAAACATTTAGTGCTATTTTTTCCACACATGCCCCCAGCCAAGCCAAGCTAGCTAAAGCCCATTGAGTTACAGCTTGTGATCCTGCAACCTCAGCTGGATACCTAAGAACTCAGTTTTGGGGGTGGGGCTTTTGCATGCCCTTGATTCTTGATTTAGTTTAAACTTCCTTTCGTTCTAGGCAGACTAGTAACTATCTTATTTATGCATGCTAGGATGCTGGTATTTTCATACGGTTGTTGCTTTTGCCTCCCTTAGTTTCCCTCATTCAAATTAACTTTATGAGGTACGCTTCAGTCATCCATATCACTGCTGAAAGAAAGACAGTTCGTCTGTGTGTGCATTGATTTCACGAGTTCCCTCAGCAACCATCATCCTGACAGATGCTCTGCTAATAGAGACCTTGCAGTGAGACTGAGACACGAATGCCTTAACACAAGTCTTGTTCCAACCCTGTATGCTTCCTTAAATGGATGGAGAGTGATCATTTCCCAAGCTAGGACTGACAATTCTTGACCTCAGGTTCAAAGAGTGAATTTAATAAGGAAGTAAACACCATAAGTATTTGTCTAGTCAAAGCTAGCCCTACTGCTCCTGTTCCACTCCTCAGCTCCATAACTTAGTTCTAGCAGCAAGCTGATGGAATTAAAAAAAAAATGATGTGCAAGTCCATCAATGGGCCCTTAACACCTGATGTAGGTAAAATAGATAGGCTTGTAGCACACAGAGATGTGCTCACCACCATCTAGCTTTGGGAAGGTCTGTCTACGCTAAAAGTGCTGCCGTGGTGCAGCAGCAGTGCTACGGTGGCATTATAGACACTACTGTAACTAAAGAGGGTTTTCTGTTGCTGCAGTAAATCCACTACCCCGACAGGTGGTAGTTATTGATAGAAGTCGTCTGTTGACCTAGCTGCATCTACAGTGGGGATTAGGTTGCATAGGACATGATATTTTTCACATACTTTAGCAATGTTGCTACGTGGGCGGTAATTTTTAGGTACAGGCTGTCAAGACAGTGAAGTATCTTCAGGTCATGATGGTGTCTATTAATTGTAGCCACATCAATAGTCTTTTAGGATTTTTTTTTTTAAATGAGCTAAACTAAAAAAAAGTAAGGCTCTCTCTGCACCCTGCATGCCTGCTTGCTCGTTTTTGACCAACACCCAAAAGGATGGAATTGAGCAGCAAAGTGACTTGGAGGGAGCAGGGACTGCAGATAGCAGTAACTGATTTGGAACTAATAAATGTACAGTTCTCCCCCAGGGTGAGGAAATAAACGGCATAGCGCTCAGATGGGGAGGTGTAGCCAAGCAGACACAGCAACTGCAGTAAAGTCAGTTTACTTTATTGTCTCTTTAATGCTGTCCTAATGTTATATTTACATGAAAACAAGCCTCTTACAGTAATTGCCAGATGGAAAGCTATGCAGTAACGTTTCCTCATCAAGCCCTACTCAGACTGGATGTGTGTGGATATGCAAAACGGGTATGTATCTGATCAGAGTGGGCCACTGTAAGGCTTATACATTTTAACTTTGATTTTTATTTGTAATACTATATCTGTGCAACTGAGGCACTACAGATGTGGATCAAAGAAAGATTTGGAAAAAATAAATATTAAAAAATGGACATGATCACTGATTCTCAATTACATGAAATATCTATCTATCTATCTATCTTTTACCTCAAGAGTCTGTTAGGGTCTAGACCCTAACTTGGTAGTGCAAAATCCAGGGTGTGTTTGTTCTGAAAACACACATATTAGTAGTCTTGAATCTCTGACACCTTGCATGGAGATTGTCAAGGCTGACAGGCCCAATAGATAACAGGCATTGACTTCCCGGGGGGTGCTCAACAGCTCCTGCAGCCTGAGCATAATTCCTTTCCCCTCTCCCCACTAATGCATCGCTGTATCAGCTACTTTGGGCAGAGAATGTGCAGTATAGTATACGTGGGCAGATCTACCTGCCGTATTCCACCCCATCCCCACCTTTGTATTTATACAGAGATAGAGGTGAAAAATTGATTTAAAATGTGCCACTGGTGCATTAAATATGGTTTGCTTGGCTCCTCTATGGAAAGTACAGGAAGTTTCTATGCGCAGCATACAGATTGTCGCCTCACTTTTCGCCTGTCTCTCCTTTCACAGAAATCCTGTCCACATCACTTTGTTTCTCTCTTGCTTCTCAAACCTTAGTTTCCTAATAACGTCAGGCTATGAATCCATCTACTAAGCCTGACATCTTTGATGGCATTTTGCCTCACCTGTCACAACCCTCCATACTCTAATAAATTAGCTGTACCGGGCGGCTGCTTTAGAGACCCGAGATGGAAACATGCAGAGTAGCAAGTTATTCTTCTAGTCTTTTTTTCTTGGACACTGATTGCTAGTCTGGTATCTACAGTTTGAATGTAGTGACCCACACATCCTGTGTTGCTATATGTAGCTATGTATTTTATGGACTTGGGGCAAGCTTAGAACTCAGTGCCTTGCCTCAATAACCAGGCCAAATACTTGGGCAGAAGTGGGGGTAGGAGGAAAGAGATCAGTTAAATGACTTCTGCAACCCCTTCCCTGTGCAAAGTGGAAGATAGAAGGATCCAGGCATCAGCAGCTCCTCCTGTGACTTACTCATGCTCCCTACTCCAAATCCCCCCAAAATATTATCTAGTGGAGTTTCCCTGTCCACGTTCTGTCAGAGGCCAATAGCTTGTCATCTCTTTCTGTATATACACACACACACTTTCTTCTATCTTCCCACAAACACCTCTTTCCATGCTACAGATGCAGGCTTTGCTCCTTCCACATACTGATAGCCTTAACATGTTAATGACGCGGTATGGCCTGATTTTTACCTCATTTTATAAATAGCACATTTGTCTAGCTTTCCTTGAAAATTAAACTGACGAGTGAATGAAAGAAAAATGACAACAGATCAGTCTGAGCTCTTGTATATTTGAAAAAGGTATTGAGACAGCGGAGGTGCCACTTCTAACTGCTGACTGTGGCAGAATTAGATCAGAAATATTAAACACCCACTAAATGTCCTGTAGGGCCATGTTGGTCTAGCAATGTGGCGCCTTGCATGGTCATTGGCTCTCTTGTAGAGAGATGACTTCCAGATAACCACTGGAACTTCATTTAACTTCAACCAACTTTACTTAAATAGGATGCTATGGAGAAATTGTGGAATAGCAGAAGAAAGGGGCATTTAGACGCTAGGTAAGTGTGCTAGTGAGGTTATTTATTTTCTTTATATCTTGGGAGTAGGAGAAGGCAGGCCTCTGAAGCTCTCAAAGTCAAATTTAATATAATACTTTTTGGACTAAAAAAACCCCAGCTCTATACAGAGCGTTAGAAGTCGGTACCTGTGAGATAAATGAGCACAACATCCTGCTGTGTTCCTGTGGATGGTGTCTAGCTTCAGTGGGTGAGTTTTCAGTTCAATAGGAACAGTCTCTGTATTAATCTTCTTTGCCTGAACTCAGAGCTCTTATGTTCAGTGCCTCAAAACATTCGTGAAACAAGGCATATACAAGTGCCTTTACAGAGGAGCCAAAGGTCAAAAGCCTGAACAAGAGAGGAAAGAATGTCATTGCTTTAAAGTACTGTACAACTTGTCTAGACTAGAGTACATCACCCCAGGACTAGCCTGGGAAGAAGAAAGGACAACCAGAGATTTCAATATGTTCATTGTCCTTATAGTGTAATCAGCACTGCCATTAAAGAGAAACAAGATGACAGTCTTTAAAAAACAAAAACCCAAAACAAAACAAAACCCCTAGCTCACACTCAGTAAGAACGCAGAGGAAACAGCAGTATAGATCAGAAACTGAAAGTACAACAAGAAAAAAAACACAGCTCTTGTACATTATGCAGGTTTCATAGAAACCAGATTAGTTCAAGCAGGGATAAAGTTTTTATTTATTATTATTTGCTTATAACAAAGGTGGAGACATCCCTGAATATTGTGGGAAGAGAAGAGTGCATGCAGCAAGTTTATTCCCCTGGTGTTGTAATGTTTAAAAACTCTCTTCCTAAGAAGTTGCTCCCAAAAGTGAATGTATGGGACCACAGTGTATTATGAGAGAAAACAGTGAATCAGTTGATATAGTAAGATGACAAACTAAAGAAATAGGCACCTCCACGTCAGAGGACAAACACACACAGTGACTTGAATATTTAGCACAATAAGATTGCTTCCCCTGTATACTGTGTGTTTCTGTTTGTTTTTCGCTTGTGTCTTTATCATTGTATCTATTAATTTGTCTAAACATTTCCAACAAAAATATGAAAAGGAGCATATGACAGTGAAAAGAACAGCTTTGTAGCTGAGCCACAAACAGATGGTCACAGTGAATGTGGCCTGGAATGAAACATCTAAAAGAAAAAACAAATGTCATAGGCTGGTTTGACAAACTAGTGGCCAAAGCAATGCCAGTCACCTTCTTTTGGAACTTGAAAACGCTTTGTGTACCGTTCATAAACATGAGAACATGCAGAACTCTCCTTGTCTTTCCCTTTTAGACATTCAACAATTAAAGAAAGGTATGAACTATTTAGATGGGATGTAGCACCATTTGGTTCTGATCTATTTGAAGTATTTCTGAGATGCCTACCCCTGCATTTTGGTGGATGGTGCTGATCAGAAGCTAATCCAAATTTAGCTTTGACTTTTGTAACTGGCCCTGTCTTTGTAATGAAGCAAACTAATCCCAGAGATTGAACCCTCCCACCATCACAAAAAAGAGAGAGTAGGACTTTTAAAATCCACTTCTAAATTTTGTCTTTGGGCCAGAAGTGGCATAATTGTCAAATGAAGATGGTGTCCGTCACTCCTCATATAAACAAAGTACAGCGGTTCTTAAATCTTGGAGCTCTTTGGTTTTTTACTCTGCTGGCTGGACTCATTCCATCTGTGCATGCATCTCTGGTACCTCCCAGTTCCTCTGTAGAGAGAGAGACATTTCTTCCACAACTCGCTAAATCCCTGATCCCCAGGATATATTAGGCAACAGGCAACGTTTTAGGGGTTGTGTCTTGCCTCTGCCTCCAGCAATTATCTGCTGAGATAGCTGGCAGCTGCATAAAGCAAGGCTACCTCTGCTTGGCATGGTCAGGGAACTGTCCCTCTTCTTCTCCGCAGAGTCCAGCAACACCGCCTCTCTTCTATAAATTCAAAGTGCAGCACTAAGGCAGATAATGGGGACCCTTGAGTTGGGGAGACAGCACTGGGAGGAGTCAGAGTGGAGCGAGAAATGGAGGAAGAAACTTAGGAAGAGGACCTTGCTCATTGCAGAGAATTGGAAGGGACAGAAGACTAAGGGTATGTGAGACCCAGAGGGGTTGGGTTCGGAGATAGAGGGGAGAAGTATGCATGTAAATAATTGGTTTGCTTTCAAGGCAAGGAGATGCCAACCTCAAATCAGCTTTATCCCAGTCTCGAGGCAGGAGAAAGGGAAGAGGCTTGAGCAAGGAAGCAAGTTCAAGGGAACTTTAAAGACATGTAGAACGACAGGTCTCTTCTCCAAAGAGATTAGTTTCAATTTACAAAATAGACATATGTGACCTGATTCTCTCTTGTCTTGCACCTTGCGTACTCATGTGTATCCGTGCAGCATGAGTGTAAAATGCTATCAACACAGGGAGGGGAGAGATCTGGTTTGCTAAGCTTTTCCATCCAATTTACAAGGTGCTAGTGTCTAATTGAGATGCAAGGAAATGCATAATAAAACCCAATGTTTGGAGGTGGGAGAAAAGGGATGAATCATAATTTAACTGTGCAGTTGCTTTGTTTTCAACACAACATTTCATGAGCACAAGGGTATTTTTTACATTTTCTGTTTGCTCCATGTGTGAGCACAGTTAAAGAATGATGAGGTGAGGTAAGAACAGGGGTACGTGGTTAGTGGTGCAAGGCTAGGTGGAAGAAGTGAATTTGTAAGAGGGACCTGGGGGAACAGAGTAAGGTTGGTTGGTGTAATGGCGAGAAGCCATTCCAGACATAGGGAGCAGAATGAAAATAGCGCCGAGATTGAGGGTTGGCAGAAGCAGACAGAGTTAAGAGTATAATGTGCCCACAGCTGCAGATAGGTGCATTGTACTTAAATAAATTCCCAAGGGCAGTGTGGTGAGAACTAAGCTGTAGGGAGGGACAGCACCCTGTTGAGTGTTGAACCTGCTGTGGAATGAGACGTGAAGCCAGGGGAGGGATCCTCTGAGACATCCTCAGCAGGGAGGGAAAAGAAGATAACTTTTGCTGCAGCAGGGTGAATAGACCAGAGCATGGAAATAATAAGTGTGGAGGCTGGAGAAGAGGAACCATTAGTTCCCTGGCAGATGTCTCATAACCCCCTAGTGAGAGTGGCTATTCATTGTTCCACTGGGCCTTTATACATAAATCTGCCCTTTGCTTGGGTCTAATTCTAGTATCAGATTTGTGTGTGGTCTGCCTCATCTATGGGGGAGTGTAGAAACTAGTCTCTTTTAGGGTTATGTTCCTTTCCAGAGAATGCCCACAGAGCCACCCCTTCCTTCGTTCTATAGATTGTCAGTCTCGCAATCTCATCTCTCACATGGTGTTACTTGGTACATCTAACCAAACTACAGTATTGCTTCCTTTTTATATGTCTGAAAATCTATGATAAGATAGATTAGTAATAACTGAAACACTTCACTGCTAATAAAACTTGACTCTGTTTTGTTTAGCAATTTCCTCTGAAATGGCCATTTAGATTAAACAAACAACACTAGTTTATACCAAGGTACATCTTTCTATAATGGAGACATTCATTGCTAAGCATACTTAGGACATCATCCACTAGCAAAGTGATTAGCAATGCAGCTTGAAACTTTAATGTCTGTCAAAACCCATTTCACAACACAGCAATTTGAATGCTGTCTGAGGTACAACAGTGTGTTAATATTGTGTTTTCTTAATACTGGAATTAAAGCCTGTTTTCCTGGCCAAAATTCCTGTCTCAATCTGCACTTCATAACACTGACTTTGGCAACAGTAGCCTGATAAACTGCTCTAAACAATTTACAACCAGTCAGAGCAGATGATTTCTTTAGCTTGGACTAATAACAAATGTGTTCAGAACCCAATTCAATTGCTGTATTGTGCCAGATATTACTTGATAATACAATGTCACTTTGTAGTGACAGACCACAGTTTTGCACATATTCCAAAAGATGCATTTTATAGGATATGAATTTAGCACTTTAACATTGAACTGCCACTCAAAACTTGTAATCTGGAATGATATTGGTAGGCTTTGCAGAATTAGATTTTAATTTCTTTTTTAATTTTGAAGGATAATCTCTATTTTTAAGCATCTTAAAATATTTATTGATTTCAACTTTCAGTTGTGCAAAATTATGCGTTTTAAGACAATGTTTTATTTTTCAATTTTCAAAATTTCACAGTTGTGGGAAATCATGGGGGAGATCAGACAATAGTAGTTGACAGTACATGTTCAGATTCAAAATTAAAAGCTTTATAATAGTTAAAACAAAAATTGTCACATGGCAAAAATATACAAAGTAAATGTCCTTAAATCATACTCTAATAAATTCTCAAACAGCATTTTTCTTATTTTGCCTATCTGTACATTTTGATCATGAATGGAAATATTTTTTCATGTTTGACTGTGTATGGTTGTTTACTGACATTTACCGATTTAATCTAATCCTTCCAAGCCTAAATATCACAGTCTGAGATTGCACATAACATTCTACAGTTAGAAGTGGTTAGTTAAAGAATTGTTTCAAGAAATATGCATGTTGACAACATGCTTTTTAGATCCAAATGTGCAGCTTCAATAATAATGAAATAGTCAAACAAAGACCAAAGTTGACATTGTAGAAATTGACGGACAAAAGGTTCATGTTTCACTATCAATAGGTGAAAGACATCTGTAACGTATAATCTAATATAGTTGGTTATAGATTTCTGAATCTAAATTGACACATTAAAAATCTAAACCTAAAAGCTAATAAATAAGAATGCATACCTGATTCCAAGAGGCATTATACACATGGAACTCCTGTTTATTTTGATGGGTGTTATGCTTCTGGAATCCATTGTAGGAGTAGTGTAATAAACTATACAGGATTTTTTCTCTTTTGTTTTAGCTGCAAATATTTTCCAGACCCTCATGAGTTCATGCTGGTGACAAGAGTATGTCTGTACAGACAATCTTCTGAGAAATCACAAAATATAGATAACAAGATTTTATATTTGATCATCTGACTTTTTCAAGAGATGAATGGGAGTTAGTCATGCAGTTTCCATAGGAAGGAAATGGAAAAGGAGATGAGTGGTATGCACAATATGCTGACGTTTTAAATATCCGTTCTTTCTTTTAAATGAGATACTGTGCCTTGTTCATTTCTTAGTCTACAGACAGGAGTAAAATGGTGGTGCAGTATCTCAGATACACAATACTATGGTGATGGTTGGCAAATGTTTACTATTTAATGGTGACCATTAAAAAGATTTTAACATCGCTCAAGAGAGTACAGGGTAGTTATGCTTAAGAGAAGGAATCGGGAGGAATCTTCCCCCATTCCCCTCAAGTTGCCTATAACCAGAGGGAGCATCATACCATCATGTATATTTGGCATGTTGCTGGAAAACCACGTAATCCAGCCTCACAGAGTGGTCACCACTCTAAAAAGTCAGCATTTGCCGTTACTACACAATGGTACATTAGCTACAACAATTTCCCATTGTTTGTAGTTTAGGGAGCAACCTTTTTAAATGTATGGTATTTGCTAACAAAAATTGATCTTCAATAGTGACCACATGTGTGTGTTATGGACACAGCAGTTTGCTTTTCGTTTCAAGGACAGAAAACTATTTGGATGAAGAATTTATATTAACAAGGGAAAAGGAACAGCTTAAAGAATGGTTAAGTCAGATGTATTCAGGCTGGCAGAGTCTGATGAAATTCATCCTGGAGAACTAAAGGTACTAGCTGAAGCAACTTCAGAACTGTTAGTGATTTATCTTTTTGAGAGCTTGTGGAGGACGGGTGAGGTCCCAGAGAACTAGAGAAGGGCAAACATAGTACTATCTTTTAAAAAGGCAGCAAAGAGGACCAGGGGAATTATACTCCAGTCATCTTAACTTCAATACTTGGAAAGATTCTGGAACCAAATTATTAAACAATCCGTTTGTAAGCATCTAGAGGATAATAGGTTTATAAGTAATAACCAACATGGATTTGTCAAGGGCATATCATGCCAAACCAACCTAATTTCCTTCCTTCACAGGGTCACTGACTTAGTGGATAAGGGGGAATTAGTAGATGCGATTATATCTTGATTTTTAATAAGGTTTTGGACACGGTTCCACATCACTTTCTCATAAGCAAACTAGGGAAATGTGGTTTATATGAAATTACTGTAAGGTGGATGCAAAAATGATTGAAAGACCGTACTAAAAGAGTGGTTATCAATGGCTAGCTGTTAAACTGGAAGGACATATCTAGTGGGGTCCTTCGGGGGTCTGTTCTGAGTACAGTCCTAGTCAATATTTTCTCTAATGACTTGGATAATGGAGTGGAGAATATGCTTGTAAAACTTGTAGGTAACACCTTGCTGGGAGGGGCTGCAAGTGCTTTGAAGGACAAGATTAGAATTCAAAATGACCTCAACAAATTGGTGAATTGGCCTGAAATCAACAAGATGACATTCAATAAAGATAAGTGCAAAGTACTACAGTTCAGAAAGAAAAATTAAATGCACAACTACAAAATGGGGAATAACTAGCTAGGGAGTAGTACTGCTGAAAAGGTTCTTCGGGTTATATTAAATTAAAAGTGAATATGAATCAGCAGTCACAAAAACAGCTAATATCATTCTGGGGTGTATTAACAGGAGTGCTGAATATAAGACATGGAAGGTAATTCTCCCACTCTAACTGTCACTCATTAGGCCTCAGCTGGAGTATTGTATCCAGTTCTGGCTGCTACACTTTAGGAAAGATGTAGACAAACTGGAGAAAGTCCAGAGGAGAGCAACAAAAATGGTAAAATGGTTTAGAAAACCTGACCTACAAAGAAAGGTTAAAAAAACGGGGCATGTTTAGTCTTGAGAAAAGACGACTGAGGCCTTGTCTATGCTACAGGGGAAATTTGATCTAAGCTATGCAATTTGAGTTACATGAATAGTGTAACTCTAATCGACGTAGCTTAGATTTACTTTCTGTGGGGTCCACACTATGCGATGTTGACGGGAGATGCTCTCCCGTTGACTCCCCCTACTCTTCTCAATCTGGTGGAGTGCAGGAGTCGACAGGAAAGCAATCTGTGGTCGATTTAGCAGATTTTCACTAAACCCGCTAAATTGACCACCAATCCATTGATCACTGCTCGTTGATCTCCCAGTAAGTGTGGACAAGCCCTATGAGGGGACCTGATAAAGCTTCAAATATGGTAAGGGCTGTTATAAAGAGGATGACTACTGATTGGTCTCCATGTCTACTGAAAGTAGGACAAGAAGCAATGGGCTTAAACCGTAGGCACAGAGATTTAGATTAGATATGAGGAAAAAGGTTCTAACTATACAGATAATTAAGCACTGGAACAACCTTCCTAGAGAGGTTGTGGAATCCCCATTATTTGAGGTTTTTAAGAACAGGTTAGACAAACGCCTGTCAGGGATGGCCTAGGTATATTTGGTCCTTCCTCAATGGAATAGATGACCTGTTGAGGTCCCTTTCAGCCCTACATTTCTATGATTATTACGGCTAATTTATTTTTATTGTGGTTAGCATCTCAGCATCAGAGCTCCATTGTGTTAGGGGCTGCACAGACACAAGGTAAGAAAGTCTTGCTCCACACAGTTTTGAATCTGAAGAGACAAAGGGTGGGAGAACTGAAATATTATTATCCCCATTTAGAGATGAAATGGGTCACAGAGAAATTAATTGACTGGCCCAAGATCACACAGGAAACGTGGCAGAGCTGAAAAAGTAACCCAGGTCTCATGAATGTCACTAAATGTCAGTTCAGTGCTTTCACTGTAAGACAATCCTCCTTATGTGTTAGAGATCTGAACAAGAATACATTGTAGGAGCTCTTGATATTCAGTACCACCACTGCCCCTACTTCTCCATGTACTACTCTTAATTTTTAACCCTTTAAAAATACCCATAAAGCTTTACACTTTCTTTCTTTCTTTCTTTCTTTCTTTCTTTCTTTCTTTCTTTCTTTCTTTCTTTCTTTCTTTCTTTCATGCAGCTATAGGTGGGTTATACAACAGTTAAAATACTCTTGAGAGCTACTTCAGTTTTATTGCATTTAGTCTGCTCAGCTAGATAATATAGATCTAGTTCCAAGTACTTGCTTTTTGTCTCAATTTGTATAGTATTGGGATAAAATTGGCACCATAATTTTCTCTACAACCGGGAGTGATATAGATCTCTAAGTAAAACAATTTTTTCAAGCTCACAGGAATTGAGAAAATGCTACTTAATTTTCCCTTTGATTTTCTATGATGTTGAAAGATAGTCCCCAGATATTTGCTGGCTGACCTTGCAACTTTAAATGCTCCAGTATGGTGTTATTTCTTGCAGACTGTTTGACACACTAAGCTCAGGCTATGTTTAAAAACTAGAGAACACCATCCATGTATATAGTGGTACTGCTGTGTAGTCATTTTCCTCCAGTGCAAAGTCCTAAATCCCTTGGTTATTTCTGTTGTTGTTTAAGGCCTTGATAACCAAAGCAAAATGTTAAGGAAAGAGGGAATAACTCTGCCTTTTCCCCTGAAATGATCTGTCAACACACCATTTTGCAAGAGTTTTGCTGCCGAGGAGAGATTCAGGGCAACTATATGTTCTCTCAGGATATCATCAAACCCATACATCTCCAGATTCTGAAATGGAATATCTCACTTTATCCAATAAACCTTCTATGGTACCCAAGGAGAGAAAGTATAGCTTTATCCTACCAGACTCAACAGGACATAATTCAATGTTCACTCTAATTTTTCCCATGCATGTGTGAAATGAATTTTGTTATGTGCACCAATATGGAGGTGATGTGTGGCAGAGGTGGGGCTGAGGGGTTCAGAGTGTGGGAAGCAGCTCAGGGCTGGAGCAGAGGGTTGGAGTGTGGCAGGGGAGGTGAGGACTCCGGCTGGGGGTGCGGGCTCTGGGGTGGGGCCAGGGATGAGGGGTTCAGGGTGCGGAAGCAGACTCAGGGCTGGGGCAGAGGGTTGGGGTGCAGCAGGATGAGGGCTCTGGCTGGGGGCGCAGGCTCTGGGGTGGAGCTGGGAATGAGGGGTTTGGAGTGCAGGCTGCCCTGGGGCCGCGGCAGGGAGAGAGGACTCCCACCAGGGAGATAGGACTCCCACTATGGAGGAGAAGTGCCTTTCCCCGGCCGCAGCAGCTCCAGGGCTGGGAGTGGAGGAGAGGCACCTCTTCCTGGTTGCTGCAGCTCTGGGGCTGGGGCCAGGGGAGAGGCGCTACACCCCATATTCTTCATATAAATATTGCTATGATATGAATATAGAATAATTACAATATATTTTATGCAAGATGGGTCATGTAAGGTGTCATTGGAAAGGTTATGATTTGCTGAATGTGACTATCCAATTTGTATGCATGTGTCATTTATGTATCCAAAGTTAGGAATATAGACTATGTAACAATTACAACTCTGTGTGTACAGTAACTCCTCACTTAACGTTGTAGTTTTGTTCCTGAAAAATGCGACTTTAAGTGAAATGATGTTAAGCGAATCCAATTTCCCCATAAGAATTAATGTAAATGGGGGGTTAGGTTCCAGGGCAGCTTTCTCCACAGCTGGCAGCCTCCCTAAGGCTGCCGCCACCCCAGCGCCTCCCGCCCGCCGGCAGACCCCGCGGATCAATGCCTCCTCCCACGGCCTCCTGCCCACGGCAATCAGCTGGCCTGCAGCATTTTGGAGGCAGGAGGGATGTGGGAGGAGCAAGGACTTGGCACGCAGGCTCCCCCTCCCTCCCCTGTCTCCCAAACGCTGCAAGCCAGCAGATTGCCCCGGGCAGGAAGGAGGGGGGGCGGGAGAGGGAGCCTGCGCCAAGTCCTCGCTCCTTCCTCTCCCTCCTGCCTCCTAAATGCCGCAAGCCAGCTGATTGCTCCAGGCAGGAGGGAGCGAGGAGGAGCGAGGACTTGGCGCGCCTCCCCATTCCCTCCCCTGCCTCCTGCCGGTGGCAATCAGCTGGCTTGCGGCGTTTTGGAGGCAGGAGGGAAGGGGGAGGAGCAAGGACTCAGCGCGCAGGCTCCCTCTCCCTCCCCTGTCTCCCGAATGCAGCAAGCCAGCTGATTGCCCCGGGCAGGAGGGAGGGGGCAGGAGCCAGGATGCAGCGTGTGAAGTAAAGGGGGAGGAGGTGGGAGGGGAGAAGAGACAGGTCAAGGGTGGAGGCTTGGGGGAAGGGGTGGAGTGGGCAGGTTGAGGGTTAAGCCCCCCACCCCTGGTGCTTGCAGAGTAGGGGAAGCTGCCCTGAAACCTAACCCCACTATTTACATTAATTCTTATGGGGAAATTGGGTTTGCTTAACATCGTTTCACTTAAAGTTGCATTTTTCAGGAACACAACTACAACGTTAAGTGACGAGTTCCTGTACCATCTTGGACACTGCTGGTAATTTTCCACTGAAGACAAAGGATTCCCACCTTATGTAAATCCTACTTAAGGCTGGGACGTGAGGTAATCAGGGCTCTTCTCCACTGCCACCCCACCGAAGAAGGAAGACTGCTGAAAACACCTGAAGAAAAAAGGAACTAAGCTGGGGAAAGGCAAGGGCTGAGTCCAGGCTGAGACAGGGGTCTAGCCTGTGAAGGGAAATAACTGGAACTCTGAGCTGCAGAAACTCTGCAACCTGCCTAAAACAACGTTTAGGGTGAGAAATTACTATTTGTCACCTGGTTCTTTAGTGTACGGAGCTTAGTTTGCATGTTTTGTTTTATTGTCTGAGTAATCTGCTTTGTTCTGTTTTCTATCCTTTATTATCACTTAAAATTTACCTGTTGTAGTTAATAAACTTTTTTGTTTATTCCAAAACCCAGTTTGTGCAAGTCATAACTGGGGGCAGGGGCGGGGAGGGGGCAAAGAGCTGTGCACATCTCCCTCCACACTGAGGGAGGGGGAGATGTTTATGAGCTTGCGCTGCATAGATCTCTATACAGCCCAAGACAATCTCATTGTGGGTTTACACTCCAGAGGGTGTGTGCGCAGGAGAGCTGGTCATTCCCCTAGCTGAACCCTCCCATAGAGAGCTAATCGCAGACTGTGTGAGATTCTACAGCTGGGTGTGTCCCTACCTGTGTGTGGGCTGGAAGGGGGCTTGAGAGCCTGTCACAGGAGCACAGAGTAAGGGAAATCCAGGCTGGTGGGACAGGCGGGCTCAGTGGGACCCCAGCACATCCAGTGGCACCCCTGAAAGGGGGATTCAACCCATCACAGGGGGAGAGGTGCCTCTCCCGAGCTGTGGCAGCTCTGGGGCTGGGGGAGAGCATCGCTCCCTGCCTCTCCCCACCGCTGCAGATCCAGGGTTGGGGCCAGTGGAGAGGCAGCTCTCCCCCTCGCTGCCCTGAGCAGCTGCACGGCCCTTGATAGGCTGTTGCACGGCTGTGCAGCGTAGGGGGAATTTTGGTCATAATTAAGAATTATCATCAGCTTGTCTGTGGCACTGCCCCTGCAGCTCCCATTGGCCACTGTTCCCGGCCAATGGGAGCTACGAAGCCACTCTCTGGGTGAAGGTAGCCCGCAGAGCTGTCTGGCCCCTCCTCTGCCTAGCAGCTGAGTGAGGGGGATGTCACCACTCCTGGGGAGCCCCCCAGGTAAGCGCTGCCCAGAGCCGGCCTCACCCTTTCCTGTGTCCCAACCCCCTGGTTTCTCCTACACCCAAACTCTGCTGCTGGGGGAAGTGGGGATGTAGTGGCCCAAGACTGCCCCAGCAGCAGCTCTGCACTTGGTGCAGGGGATGCCTGAGCTGCAGAAGTCACGGAGGTCACGGAAAGTCACGGAATACATGACTTCCATGACCACTGTGACAAACTCGCATCCTTAATTACCATCAGATTTTCTGTGGAATTTCACAGCTAAGTCAGTTGAATATGGAGCATCACTATCTCTGCTGTCTGGAACTACTTTTGATCATAGGCAGTCTTAGTCACATGGTGCTTTTGTGACATGCACAAATGTCTGTTAGGAACTAAATCGAAACTCTGATATTTTACCACCTAGCTGAAGCTCAGGCTTGAATCCAGGAGCCAAATTATTTGTGGCTTCTGAAAGAGGACACAGCTATTTACTTGAATGGAGTGAACCTACTCATGCTACAAGCGAATATAGACCCATGATTGCCTTGGTTATTGGCTAGTGCTTTCATTAAGTTATTACTAGGCTTAAAATCAAACGTCAGTATTCAGTTCTATTTTATCCAGGTTCCTATAACATGCTGATTATTGTGATAGCTCATCACCTAATTATTCATGAAAGGCGTAGTAGCAGTTAAAATACAATGCTATCTGAGGAAAAATTGCAATTTTCCCTGATTAAAATGGGAAATATGGCAGTACCTGTGTGTTAATATAGGCTCGTGTTGATTTTTAATGGCATCCACCGAAGCTCCCATAGAATGACATGTTTGAGATACACATTGGTCTTAGAACAAGCAGGATATTAATGGTTTTCAAGAGTCAATGTCACAGCTATGATGCCTATTTTACCACTTTATAAAGAAACTTCCCTTTTGGGAGATGATGCATTTTCTCTTCAATAATGGCTAAACTTTCACAGGATTCTCCTGAATTTCTCCCTCACCCATTTGTGCATGCTGACCCCCCTCATCTGCACACACCAGTTTATACCAGTATTCATAATTACTTGGGTTCTTAGACTGGGATTTGTAAAGGAGCCTAAAGCAGTGAGGCATCCAACTCTTATTGAAATTCAGTGGGCACTGGCACCTAACTTCCTTAGGCATCCAGTCTGGGATTTTCAGGGGCTGTTTTCAATGTTGTGTTTGAATTTTGCAACTGCTATTTAGGAAGCTTCTATGACAACTTGTCTGGAAATAACACAGAAATATTTAATTGAATTTGGATCACAGATACCAGAGTCATGTCTGTCCAGGAGATTTCCCTCAGAAGATTGAAGATCAGGAAAACAGACTTTCTTCTTTTGTTTGGACCTGTTGTTCACCTTTGCTTTCTTTTTGTACTCCGCAAGAATATGCTAGAAACATTTTCCCTCTTCCAATAGCAAAATATACAAAAATACTAAATAATCTCCCAAACACCTGACCGCTCTCTCTTTTATAATGTGTTGGGATTAAGCAGCCTATTTGTACATCAATTTTCCTCCAGTCCTGCTAAATATTTAATAAATAATTCTAGCAGTGTAGCAGCCTGATAGGCCTTCACATCACTAATTTTCTACCCAGCCAAAAAGTGTCAGGTATTTAATGATGACAATATCTTTGCAAACCAACTTTAATATAATATAAAAGGTATCCTGGTTTACAATTGATTTTACTGAGCTAACCATTTCCTGGGCATCATTATTTTATATAATGGGAATAGGGATAGCTATTTCCTTAGAATAAAACAATTTGAGGCCTGTCATAAAAGGCTGAAAGAATATCTTCTCTGCTTCACTTCCCTTTTAACTGCCTCCATAAAACTTAAGGAATTGCAATATAACTTCTGAAACCACTTTCACAGGGAAAGCCAGAAAATACTATTTGACAGTATTTAGGAGATTATGTTGTGCTCCATATCAGTGGATTGTTTTGAAATTACGGTATGTTTCTTTTCTGGCCTTTTTGGCTTATATCCAAAAATCCCATTTTGAACATCAAGATCCTTAAACAGTTCCTGCCACCTCAGCATTTCTTCATTCAATTTTTCATTTCATGTGAATTCTCCTGGGCTCTGACCAGTTCGCAAAGTAACTTTGTCATTCTCATGTATCAGAGGGGTAGCCGCATTAGTCTGGATCTGTAAAAGCAGCAAAGAGTCCTGTGGCACCTTAAAGTCAAACAGATGTATTGGAGCATAAGCTTTTGTGGGTGAATACCCACTTCATCAGATGCATGTAATTTTGTAATTCTCAGTGACTGTCTGACTGCCAGTATCAAAAATATTGTTCTTTGTCTGACAAAGACAACTACATTCATATTGCTAAGCATTTGTCCTGAACTTTTAATGTAACTTTGCCAACTCTCTCCATCTTTCAGGGTCATCTGTATTGTATTTCTTAGGTATATCACACAAGTCTTCTGAGACAATTGTATTGTGCTCATGTTCCTGTATACAGCTTTGATGCACAATTTGGATTCTGATAATGATGTATTTTGTGTGCGTGCAGTTGCTTTGGCTTTTAAAAGGGAACTGGAGGGCTCCATATAACAATCTCCTGAGCCATTCACCTGAAAGGCATCTGCTAAAATCTGGCTCAGGTTAGTAATGATGGAAACTTGTTACCATTTGATAAGTATTATGTGGCTTATGTGGTCTCAGTCCCTTTCCTAGTGGGACAGGGATCCATAGATTTTATTTATTTATTGCTACCAGAACTATCACATTTGCTGGCAGTTTGAGCAAAACAGCTAAGGAATGAATAAGGGGGTAGCCTGAACAACCCTCTCGTACAAGTAGTCTCTCCAGTTCCAAGTTGGGGCATATTGATGAGGCACTTTGAGAGGCTTGCCGTGTGTTGCACCTACTTTTTATGCTTAACCGTTTAACAAACCACTTGAGCATGTGACTAGTCCTCATTTCTTCACATGCTTAAAATTAAACATGTGGTTTGTTGGAGCAAGGCCTAGCTAAAAACACACAGCTCTTGACTATAAAATATAGAGGACTTCACTAGCCCCTTATGTGAATAGTATTGTCATTCTGACACCTTTTCATAAATATTTGTTTCGCTGAAAATAATTAGGGAGGTGGAAGGGGGAAGTGCTTCAAATGATCAAAACTGAGGGAATACTTGCCTATGCAGGTATCATATTTGAAATTGCATAGATGTTATGAATTTTGTATCTCACACACAGAACATGAGACTATCAATGTTTCCAGTGTGAAAATTTGTGGCATTTGAAGCAATTATAATCTGTCAGCCCCCTGTCTGTTTTCTATGGTGCCAGTTAACGAAGCCTTTAAGTAGTAGAATCTTAAACATTGTATTATATATTTGCACCTTATCTGTGTATCTTGCAATGGATATATAGATCTTTGATTAATATTACACCGTATTTCTCAAATGTTATGAACAGGTTGCTAAAGTAGAAATGTATTCAAACAATAGGTCCACGGCTTGCTGTGAAACCAGAAATCTACTAATACAGTGGAACTTCAAATTTAAATACAGTCACAGTTCACATGTCTCTAACATCAAAGCAAAATGACACAATGCCCAGTCAAAAAAGTCAGCCTTAACTCTGCCTCTAGATCCTTGCCTAGTCTCAACCTATAGATGACAAAATCTCTTACATCCACCCAAACTACATCATATACATTTCCTGCATGGGCTACAAGCTCCCATAAACAGCACCATAGAATATCCCCCAATATATCTATCAATTGTAAACTAAGAGACACCATAAACTTGATCATCCCCCCATCTTAACAATCCACTATAGTGAAAAGACTACAACATATCCCTTCTTATTCTCCCTACACAGTCCATCTACAAAACCATTCCCCATCCCTATCAGAAAGCTTAGTTTACCTCACCAACCCTCTCTCTATACAGACTGGAAACCCAACTATACCTTTCATATCTACCTTCCTAATACAGGTCCTCTGGTTTGTCCAAGCTGTGAGAGGGTTAAGGTTGGCTTAAAATCCTGATCCTGAGGCTATTTAGAACAGCCATAGGGGACTGGCCCCAAGGAGACCAGAATGGCCCAAAGAGGACACCAGAGGCAGAGTAGCTGTCCCCAGGAATCTGCCATTATTCATTAGACACTACTAACAGAGTGCATCTTTTGCTCTTTATACAATATAAGGGAACCACCCAGGCACAGTGGGGTCCAAATAACCATGTTTACTAATTATATATAAACAATCAAGGCCTGGCTTCCTATATACACTGTTGCTATGGCTGGAGTTCTGGTGGCTTCTAGCACAGAGAAGACAGTGAGGGCCACTACATGGCACATAAACTATTTAACAGGATGTTGACCAATTTCAGCGTATGAACTACTGTAGAGGCCACAGACCTCGGAGTACCTTATTACTAAATTACTTATTTTCTATGAGTGAGAGGAGTATACGTGCTTGTATGCATTTTTTTTTAATTTATAGGTTACTGAGTTTCTTTTGAAAGAGCAATGTAAAACTTCACAGTTCTCTTTAAGGGTTTCTCAGACTTTTCTTCCTTCCTTTGTTAACTTCCATACATTTAAATGCATAAATAGGTAATTTATTTTAAAAAATCTAAAATTGCTTTTGTATATTTTTTTTGTTTTAAACTACAGTTTAAAAAGTTGTATCATAGAGAATTTCCATATTTTTTTCAAATAATAGCATGTAATTATGTCTTTGTTTTCTAAGAATTGCGTTGTGTTTATAGGACTTGTGCTGTGGTGTTCACCCCACACCAGTCCTGAAAGGGTTAAGAAAGCTGAGAGAGGGCCAGTTAGTGATATAGGCCACACATGAGGCTGGACGATGGAGCTCAGCTGAGCAGGTGGGGGCTGGGCTAGTATAAAACCAGGAAGCTGGCAACAGAAATGGCTGCAGTGAGGAAGTCTGCAGCCACTCTCTGTGCATTAGAGAGGGAAGGAGGGAACCAAGGGAAAGTGTGGGACCCTGGCCCTGAGGGAAGAGTGTACCCAGAAGAGAGAAGGGTGAAGAAAGCTTCTAGGAGACAAGTAGGAAGCAGCCCAGGGAGAGAGCAGCAAGGCTGGGGACTGAGTTGTTGTAGGGTGCCTGAGCTGGAACCTGGAGTAGTGGGCAGGTCCGGGCAGGGGCGGCTCTAGGAATCCCGCCGCCCCAAGCAGGGCGCCGCGCCGCAGGGCGCGCTTTGGTGGTCGCCGGTTCCGCGGCTCCGGGGGACCTCTTGCAGACGTGCCTGCGGAGGTTCCGCTGGTCCCGCGGCTCCGGTGAAGCATCTGCTGGCATGCCTGTGAGAGGTCCACCCGAGCCGCGGGACCAGCGCACCCTCCGCAGGCATAACTGCGGAAGGTCCGCCAGAGCCGGCTGCCGCCCTGCCGGCAAAATGCCGCCCCAAGCGCGCGCTTGGCGCGCTGGGGTCTGGAGCCGGCCCTGGGTCCGGGTTCCCCTATCGGCTACTGACAGAGTGGCAGTGCGTGGACATCCTGTCCAGTGAGATTCTATACCCCAGAAGGGGAAACCATGTAGTGACCTGGGTGGAGGGCTGAGTCACAAAGAGGAAGCTGCACTCCCTAGAGTGAGAGAGAAGACTGCAGGTGCAGAGACTGAAAGGGGCAATGTTGGACCTGAAAGACAGCTGATTCCCAGAACAGCCAGGAGGAGGCACTGTGGCAGTCGAAGAGCCCTCCTTTCCCCACCCCCCCAAATAGGATTACAGGAGCTTCTGCTGATCTCAGGTCCATAGGAATAATGCCCATAATTAATATTTTTAAAAGGTGCAATTTCTATGGCTTTTCAAAGGTCTGCAAGAAAGCTAATTTATTAGGAGGAGAGAATAAAACAGGGAAGAGTAGAGGCCAGGGAATGGATGGGGAGTACAGGAGACCTGAGTTGTTGGGGGCTTCTTGAGAGCTATGGAACAAAGGAACCTGCAGATTTTAGGAGTTGTATTTGGTCATCAGGTTCCAAAGAGGCTGGATCTAGACTGTTCTCAGTGGTACCAGATGACAGAACAAGGAGTAATGGTCTCAAGTTGCAGTGGGGGAGGTTTAGGTTGGATATTAGGAAAAACTTTTTCACTAGGAGGGTGGTGAAGCACTGGAATGAGTTACCTAGGGAGGTGGTGGAATCTCCTTCCTTAGAGGTTTTTAAGGTCAGGCTTGATGAAATCTAGCTGGGATGATTGAGTTGGGGATTGGTCCTGCTTTGAGCGAGAGGATTGGACTAGATGACCTCCTGAGGTCCCTTCCAACTCTGATATTCTATGATTCTATCTCCTTCCTACTTGTGTCCCCCCCCCAACTTGTACCGTCTTCTCTCTATGGCTCCTCAACTTCCCTCTGCTTCTTTAGGTTCTCTTGTTTCATTTCATGGCCCCATATAGTGGCTCCTATGGTCTTTAAAAGGTCAGCAGGTATGCTGACTTTTAGATGGGGGGTGCTATATGTAACAGGGAGTGTGGTGATGTATGCCATAATGCTTTATGTGAATATGACATAACTGGAATATGTTTTATGCTACATGTGCCATGTAACATATCTCTGTAAAGGTTATGGTCTACTGAATCTATTCATCCTATTTGTACATGTACACATCATTTTTGTACTTGAAGTTATGAATATTGGTTGTATACTTGCTTGATTTCTAAGTAAGCTTTATAAGGCATTTGGTCAGCTTCTTTAGAAAGAAATTTGCAAAGTTAAGTGCCTAATCAAGAAGCACTTAAGAAACAAAGGCTCTTGGAATGCTCCAATCCACATAAGAGGTCTACTTGAGGACGTTAAAGGTAGCATGTGAACAGTAGCTGCTACCTGTAGTTCTGAGTCATGCTTGGACATGTGGCTTGCCCATGTGACTCCAAAACTCCATCTTGGAGCTGGACTTTGATAGGAGAGAGGAGGAGGTCTCCACCCACAAGAAAAAGTCTATTTAAGCCTGTGGGAGACCCCTCCATTTTGTCTTCAGCTGGCTAAAGAGAGAGCCTCTCCACCCCAAGGAGATGCCTGAAAGAAACTGGAACAAAGGACAATAACCACGGGGTGTGAGTGATTGCTGAACCCAGACTAGAAGGAAACTAGTCTGTAAAAGGAAGCTTACTGGTGAGGTTTTTATCTGTACTCAGTTGTATTACTGTATTAGACTTAGATTTGCATGTTTTATTTTATTTTACTTGGTGATTCACTTGGTTCTGTCTGATACTATTTGAAATCAGTTGGTTCTGTCTGTTACTATTTGAAATCACTTAAATCCTACTTTCTGTATTTAATAAAATCACTTTTTACTTATTAATTAACCCAGAGTAAAATCACTTTTTACTTATTAATTAACCCAGAGTATGCATTAATACCTGGGGGAGCGGGGAACAGCTGTACATATCTCTTTCAGTGTTATAGAGGGAGAACAATTTGAGTTTACCCTGTATAAGCGCTATACAGGGTAAAAAGGATTTATTTAGGTTTAGACCCCACTGGGAGTTGGGCATCTGAGTGTTAAAAATAAGAACAAATCTGTAAGCTGCTTTCAGCCAAGCCTACAGTTGTTAGGCGGTGTGGTTCAGACCCTGGGTCTGGGTTTGCAGCAGGCTAGCGAGTCTGGCTCAAACCAGGCAGGGCACTGAAGTCCTAAGTTGACGAGGCAGGAAAGCAGGGGCAGAAGTAGTCTTGACACATCAGGTGGCAGCTCCCAAGGTGGGTTCTGTGATCTAACCCGTCACAGGGAAACTAGGGTCTTAAGGAGTGATTGGGTATCTTAACTCTGGAAGACTGCCTGGGAATAAGGGAACAAGGAATAAGAGAGATTCTGCAGAGTCCCTGTTCTCAATGTCCCCTCTCACACCTTCTCCTCCTGAAATCTAGTCTGTTCTCAACAGTTTTCCATCAAGTGGAACCTGTCCAATCTGTCGTATGTTCAGTTCTGGTGTGTTGTGTAAGATGATGTCACTGATGTTTATCCAACAACACGTATGCTCTTCAACAATGTGAACAATTTCTCCTCAGACTTCTGCTCCCTCCATCTAGCATATGGCTCCAAGTGTTATTTTAATATTTTTGTCTTACCTGGTTGCTGGGCTAAGTGGCTGCTGTTTGCCCCTCTTGTGGTAATTTGATTGATGTAACCTTGCTGTTTTGGTGGTTTACTTTAATTCCTAAGAATAATTTTGGACTACAAGTTCCAGTGTGCCATGCTGCCACGGTTAAGGTAGTATGGTACTATAGGCTTGCCTTAAAGGCTCAGTACACTCTATTACAGGTAGCAAATTCATTTGTGTGCCAGCTTCAACTTGTTCCTTTCAGTATTTTCATAAGAGATTGTCATTGCAAATTGAATCTAGTGCCATGTTTGTCTTTCTCCGTTAGCTTCAGTAACAGTGTCCCTTGCTTTTGTATCTTATTATTTGATTGAAAAATAGCCAAGTTTATGATGGAAATTATTTAACAGAGGAGCCGTGAAAGATCATTTCACTCCATTTTGAATATATAGGAAGACTCTTGCTCTTTAATTTTATTTCTCCTATAATGGGATGGAGTGAAAGTAAATGGAAATATGTGAATTGCTTTTGGAATTTGCAAGGTGCTCATACTCTATCCTGACAAGAGCAGTATAATCCCTCTATAATGTAGAAATATATACCTCACAAAAATTTAAAAAGCAATTTCAAAAACTATATTAATGCCACATTATTTCTAATATAAATGAATACTGGAAAAAGTTTTCTAATGTCCCATCAACTTATATCTTTCTACCATTACACTGATTTTAATTGATTCCATTTTAAGAATTATGGTTACTAATTATGTATTCATAGTATGTAGATTTCTTTATTAATGATGATATTTTATGGTTCACTGGAACTGGGGAGGGCAATCTTATTGGATTTTCTTTTCCTTTTTAAGTTTTTTAAATATAAATAATTGGTTTCATTGCATAAAACTTTGATCTTTGAAGGGTTCCAATTCTCCTTTGACGCCAACCTGCCATTCCTCTATCCAGGTGAAAAGGATTCTGGGGTCTCATCTGCACCCCTTCTTGGCAAAGTCAGTCTATATGGTGTGTCTAAACAGCCCAGCCCAGTCATGAGTCTCTGAGAAACACCAACTTTAGTTGTCTTTGGCAGTGTGTAGATTCAGCAGTGATTATTGCTGGGGAAGTCAGTGTCAGCAGGCCAGGAGGATCAAGCGACATGCAACCTGTGTACCGTATTACATGCGTATTGCATATCTTTATGCACTGGTGTCTTTTATTGTATAAATTGCAGTCTTGTCATATGGGGTGAATTATTTTCCACACATAAAGATGTGTGTAACACCGGATGCAGCTACAAAGTATGTGAGTGCAACAAACAATGCACTAAAAACTTCATGAGTAGAAGGGTGCATGGTGTTTCTGTCCTCCCAAATGGCACAGGAGTCATTACCTAAAAGTAAATCAGAGATTCCAGGTCTGCGCTCTCCCACATGCTATAGTCAGCGGCTGAATTTCCTTCTCAGCCTGGGACCAGTCTCCTCAGTTCAAAGTCTTTGTCTTCCCAGTGTTCTTATTGCCTTCAGCATAGATGAGGAAGGAGAGAGGTGGTCTCATGATGCCACTGTCCATTATTTTATATTGGCATATCCTGGTGGGCCTTGCTGAGTCACGTGTGCAACTGTCTCTTACAGAATTGTAAATCTCTTATTTACAGTTCCCCTGCTGGTCAGTGGCTCGTGATGGTTGCTTAACCATCTGGGTGTGGGCCACCTCCTTTGTTGCCATTGGAGAACTAGGAGTGGGTGACTCCCAGACTCGCAACATATTACAATAACAACAATATAACAAAATCTCATAACTCTGTATGCAATGATGACAACTTTGCATACAATGAGTTTCAGCAGATCGTGACCTTTCATATGATACCTTGCAAGGCATGCCTTGTATGAAATGTCAGAACTATAAACCAATGATGAATATGGGGGCTACAGGGTGCTACTTTGAGGTAGAGGTTGTCACAGAGACTGAGGAGTGTTTGGGCCTATACTGTTGACTGTGATGAAGTCCAGCATTTGCAGGAGTCAATTCACCTAAAAAGGTTTCTCTACTCAGACCTTCCGGCATCCAAATATTTTCCTGTGAAAAGGCTCCAGTTTCAAGATTCCTCTTTCTAACTGGCTCTCACGCACAAAACACTCATGCAGGGTTTGAAGATGAAAATATTTTCCATCGGCTAGTTTTTGCTCTGTCAGTTTGAATGACAACCACTCTTGTGTCACTTCTGAAAAATGACAATTAGCATTAATATTGCTTTCTGTTGCTTACTGTAACTCACCACATACAAAGTAGAATTAATTCTACCTGGCTTTCTACTAATTCTATGTTTGTCTAGGTGCATTTGGCTTTCTCTTGCATTCATATTTCTATTGGCTTGTTTCAGCTGATCGAAATACGTTTTTCAAATGCCACAGATGTTTGTTATGAATTGTGCCTCTCAGCGCTACCTCTGTTAGCACAGCTCTGAACCATCCCCAGTGGAGGGCTGTGTATAAATTGCAGTCTAGCCCAAAGCAAGAAGAATGACTTTCTACTGTATAAGAAAACTCATCTAATCTTTAAAAGTCAAAAAAATATTTGGAGATGTATCCATACGGATGTGGTGTGTTTTTTGTTTTTGCTCCATTTAGGAAACTGAAAGGGACAACATTTTTATTTGGGGTAAGGGCATCTGGTAAATATAAATGCATCATCCATGCTTTAGTCCATTTTTCTTTTGGGAGAAGGTTTTAGAAGAAGTTGAAAAGAGCAGAGCAGCCAAAGAAAGGGATTCTTATCATCTCTCATACTCTGCACGTAACACCATTTTTCCAGAAGTAAGAAATTTGTTTTTAAAAGAAGGCTGTCAGGCTCACTAAGATTAATCAACTCCTACACGTAATTCAAGCTTGAGCCAATAGTGACAAGTTTTCTCCCAGGACACTGCATATCACACAATATAAGCTTCCTTCCACTGGAATGATTATTGAGCTACAGTAATACCATGACAATCAACATTTATTGGGATCAGCTAAGCAGGGTTAATGTTGCATTTCTCAACAGTATTATGCTGATGATACTCCCCTCCATCAGTATCTTTGGAGGAATTCAGAAGCTGAACTTATCCTGCTCCCTTCCCCATTTAGGCTTCCCATGAATAAAATAAGAAACCAAAATGCTAAAATAGATATTAAGGCAACCATTTTCTAAATGGCCTCAATTTGGCCACCAATTTTGCACTCGCAAATAACTGAGTTGCAATTTTGTGGCTGGAGATGATTGTGGGTGTATTTTTATAGCTGACTGGAAGGTGCAATTGGATAGTTAGCTCACCAAGTGATATAAAACACATGCTCATTTGCATTTTTTTTCTAGGATCATTTTCTACAAACAAGCGTTTTCATAGCACTATATATAAGCACAGTACTAACACTAACTAGGTGATCTTGCAACACAATGCATTGGCAACAAGTCAAAGGTTTATACTACATCAGCAACTGGAAGTACACGATTCACAAGGGCAGTTCATAATGTCTGTATCTTCTCCCTCTCTCAACTTTTGACCTGCAGGGCCCAAGCCAGTTACCTCTTCCTGATCACTTCTGTATTTCATCCAGTAGCAAATAATCCGAAGAAAATATATGGTGTGAGACAGAGGCCCATTGGTACCAGCTGGCAAAGGGTTCACTGTTCTGTAAGAGAAACTCACTGCACACAGCATAGAAATGATGTCATGTGAGGTCTCTAATAAAAGCTTTTGTCATACTGAGCCTCATAATCGTTGTGATCCTCATATTCATTGTGAGGATGTATGGATGGATGGATATTTAAGGAGCTATGTATATGTACTGAAAATATGTTTTAAAGTCTGTGTCTATGGCAGAGCTGACAAATAGGTTTCATCTTGACAGGAGATAAGACGTGTAGCTCTTTGTCAAATATAAATTAGGCATTGTAAGCCACTACAATGGAAGGCCCATTTGCATACAAAGCCAACAGGGGGATGGGAAGACTAAGCCTGTCTGTGGGGCAAAAATGAACTTTGAAGAATATAAAAAATGCCAGGAGACATATTGTTATCCATTCACTGAGGAAACCCCCTGGCGGATGGGGGTGCTTCATTAATGCTTGGGTCCTGGTTTGTCTGAAATCAGCTAGCTCTGCAAAAGACTGAGCTTTGGGGGAACATCTACTTTATTATATAGGCAAAGTAACCATTGATGAGTGTAGACCCAGGTTTGCATTTTCTGATTTTGTTTCATTTGTAGCTGTTCTGGTTTCCATTATCCTTACTAGCTCTTAAATCTTAGCTTTTGATAATAAATGTATGATTGTTTTCACTGTAATATCTCAGTGCTGTGGTGTTATAGGAATTGATTCTCAATTGAATCAAACAAACTTTGTGTGTAATTGTCCCCAAGGGTTTAGTGAACTCTGGTAATTTTTGTGAGTGTCCAGTGGTTAAGGGCTGGACGCTACAGGGGAATGGTTCAAAGAGTTCCTGTGATTGGGGTGCACCTACTGTTAACCTGCAAGGCAAATTAAGAATGGGCATAGCCCTGAGGACATTGCTTGGGTGGCTAGCAGACTGGTGGTATCAGGAAGCTGACACCCTGTTTAGCACCAGCAAGTCTCTCTTGCATGGAGGCAGGGGGTAACAAGGTGGGTCTCAGTCCCGGGCATCCTGAGAAAGCATCACGGGTAGAATGGAACTTTCTGAACTTTATAACAGTGCAATGAAGTTCAACTTCATGGGTTTGCTGTACCTATCCAGCCATTTCCTGACTTGATCTCAGCCTGCAGGGAGAGTATTCAGTGGTTAGTTTTCCAAGTTTCCTTTCCCTCCCCCTCCCCCTCCCCCAATCTCTCTGCTGTTTCTTCTGGTGTGCAGCTGAGATTAGAAATACTTTATGTGCTTCCTCTCCATGGACACTCTGAGTTACATTCATTATCAAATTGGAGGCTCCAAAGCGTATTAATAAATTATACACCAAGCAGATGTACTTTGCATAGATTTGATATCTTAATGAGAAGTTGCAATATATGGTGCAGTAAAGTAATCAAGGGATGTTGTGTGAGTAAAACTAAACTGCTACATTCTAATGTATATAGGAACATTTAGACAAATTGAGAGAGAGGGCAATGGGACTACCTCATCATTATGACAAATGATATTCGTGTTTTGTGCAATTAAGACTATATTAAGCTCATTATGTAAATCAGATTCACGAGAGATTAATTGGTGAGATGAATTCTTAAGCCTTATAACTTACTCCTGATTGAAGAGGAAACACTAAAATGAGGCTTTGGCAGAAGTTGGATGATGGTTTTTCTGGGATGAAAAATAGGTATATTGAACTGTTAAACTGATAACAATATGGGTAGTTTTGTTTATTTTTGGCTGCAAAAGGATCCTTTTAGCTAGGAGAAGTGAACTGGAAGAATAAGCCTGCCTTTACTCTCAGCAGAGTCCTACATTGTTTTCAGCCTTCTCTTCTTTGACTAAACCTTAGGGCATGTCTAAATTGGGGAAGTTGTACCATCTTAAGTTAAGATATGCATTTAAACTGATATAGTTAAACTGGTGTGAAAAGCTATAGGGATACTCTGATTTCTATGACGAGAGGATTATTTCAGTTTAGCTTAAGTCACTTAGGGTACGTCCAGACTACTCGCTGGATCGGTGGGTAGCGATCGATTTATCGGGGATCAATATATCGCGTCTCATCTTGATGCGATATATCGATCCCCGGTCTCATCTAGACGCGATATATCGATCCCCGAACGCAATCCCCGTCGACTCCGGAACTCCACCAGAGTGAGCAGAGGTAGCCGAGTCGACAGGGGAACCGCGGCCGTTGATCCCGCGCTTTGAGGATGGGAGGTAAGTTGAAATAAGATATGTTGACTTCAGCTACGGTATTCCCATAGCTGAAGTTGCATATCTTACATCAACCCCCACACAGTGTAGACCAGGCCATAGGAGCAGGTTTAACTAAACCACAATAAGCTACTCTTATACTGAAATCAGTGTCCAAACAGCTTTTTGAACCAGTTTAACTACATCAGTTTAAAAGTCGATTCAAGTTATACCAGTACAACTTTCTTGTATAGTAAATAGACCTCCAGTAGAATTCCTATATAAACTAGATTAATTTGATATGAAAGCAGCTCAGCTCTTAAAGTAAAAACAATCAAGCTTCTAAAGGGATTTGTTTACAATGAATTCTTTTTAAAAAGGAATAGATTGTTTCCTTTCCCACTCAGTGTTGCTCTCTGGCATTCACTAATAATGATAATTCTTCATGGCGTAAAGTAGATCCCAGCACCTAGAACAGAGCTTGACAAACTGTGATCTGTGCATCACTTGCAGCTAGTTGCCTTCTCCTCTCCATTTCCAGCTGCTAAATTATATTAGAAGCCAGTTAAAGTGCATTAAATACTTTCTTAATGTTACTTATCTAAATAAGTGATTGAGTTGACACAGGAAAGCTATGGGATCATAATAGCAAGGAGATTTGGGCCATGTCTTAAAATGTCATCCACAACATGGGCAGCTCTAGTTTAGATACTCTTCTGATTGGCCCTCTGGCTAAATAAGATAGAATTTATGCTGTTCCTTTAAAGCTATAAGTCATACATATCCCACCAGCCTGAGCTGAGTGAGTCCATGGTTTGTAGGTGGATGAAGAAGATAATAGAATAGATACACAGAAGGAAAAATAAAGTCTGCTTCATTTGGGAGAGTGAAGGTAGTGGTCTCCCAGCCTTTTCATTTGGAGAGCACGTTGGAAGGGAGATATCCTTTTGTGACCTCAGCCAGGGCCGCCTAGAGGATTCAGGGGGCCTGGGGCAGGACTGGGTCTTCGGCGGCAATTCAGCGGTGGGTCCCTCTCGGAGGGAAGGACCTGTTGCCGAATTGCCGCCGAAGAATGAAGCGGCGGCAGTAGAGCTGCCTAAGTGCCGCCGATCACGTTTTTTTTTCCCCCCACTGCTAGCGACACTTGTACTCACCGGGCGGTGCTCCAGGGCTTCGGCAGCACTTCAATCGCTTTGAGTCTTCCACTGCACTGAAGGACCCGCTGCTGAAGACCCGGAGCAAGTGAAGGGACCACTGCTGAAAACCCTGAGTGGCTCGCGGGGCCCCTGTGGGACCTGGGGCAAATTGCCCCACTTGCGCGCCACCCCCCCGGGCGGCCCTGGCCTCAGCCACTTCTGCACTGGCAGAGCTACCTCAGTGCAAGGAGGGGAGTGCACAGTATTACGGAAGGGATTGTACTCCCTTTGCATGCTGGTGTGATCTGGGTGGTATTTTGCTTCCTGGGACACAGTCCTACCCAGATATATGTCAGGGTGGTGGATCTCCACAGTAATGCAAGCCAATGGCTAAGACAATAGTTGGCTCTTAATATGTAACAATAATACACCAAAACATCTCACAGATAGGTATGTGTTTCTGTTGTACAGGAAAAACACCAGTGCATTAAACTTTCAGTCTGCCCTAAAGTTTTGTTAGGCTTCCCCACTATAAATACTTTATCATTTGACCCTCACTTCTGTTCTAATAACAAATTGCACCTATATGAAGAACTTCATATGGGTCTGATCCCGAATTCTTTGTGTGCCCCAAATTCCTACTGAAATCAACCATAGCTGTGGAAGGTCAATCAATGCAAAATCTGGCTATTTATAGGTTTAAGGTGAAATTGGGGTTTTTATGTTAATGGCTAAGGTAGTTGTGATTTCACCTATATTTTCAAAGTAAACATACATGGAGGATAAAATTTCAGTCATCAGTCTTAGCTGTTTCACTGCTCCCACATGTACCAAGTGCCACCTAATATCCTGCCACAGCACAGATAGTATAGTGGAGGTCCAGCAATGAAACAGTTAAAGAAATATGGTTATTCATTAAGGCCTGGTCTACACTATGCATTTATACCGAATTTAGCAGCGTTAAACCGAATTAACCCTGCACCTGTCCACACAACAAAGCCCTTAATATCGATATAAAGGGCTCTTAATACCGATATCTGTAATCCTCCCCGACAAGGGGAGTAGCACTGAAATCGGTATTGCCATGTCGGATTAGGGTTAGTGTGGCTGCAATTCAACAGTATTGGCCTCCGGGTGCTATTCCACAGTGCACCATTGTGACCACTCTGGACAGCAATCTGAACTCAGATGCACTGGCCAGGTAGACAGGAAAAGCCCCGCAAACTTTTGAATTTCATTTCCTGTTTGCCCAGTGTGGAGCGCCGATCAGCACGGGTGACCATGCAGTCCCAAATCCAAAAAGAGCTCCAGCATGGACTGTACGAGAGATACTGGATCTGATCACTGTATGGCGAGACAAATCTGTTCTATCAGAGCTCCGTTCCAGAAGACGAAATGCCAAAGCATTTGAAAAAATCTCCAGGCTATGATAGACAGAGGCCACAGCAGGGACTCAACACAGTGCTGCGTGACAAGCGTAACGGAAAGCCAAAGAATCAAATGGTCACTCATGGAGGGAGGGAGGGGGGACTGAGGACTCGAGCTATCCCACAGTTCCCACAGTCTCCGAAAAGCATTTGCATTCTTGGCTGAGCTCCCAATGCCTGAAGGGTCAAAAACATTGTCGCGGGTGGTTCAGGGTATAGCTCGTCAATTTACCCCCCTCCCCTCCCATGAAAGAAAAGGGAAAAAAATCGTTTCTCGCCTTTTTTCAATGTCACCGTATGTCTACTGGATGTTGCTGGTAGACGCGGTGCTGCAGCGCTAAACAGCAGCATCCCCTCCCCTCCCCGATGGCAGACGGTACAATAGGACTGATAACTGTTGTCATCATCCTGTGAGTGCTCCTGGCTGGCCTCGTTGAGGTCAGCTGGGGGTGCCTGGGCAAAAATGGGAATGACTCCCGGTCATTCCCTTCTTTAAGCTTTGTCTCCTGGAGATTCTGTCCTGCCTTGACTATCATAGCAGCTGGAGGCTGCCTCCCCCTCATTTTATCTCACTAAAAAATCAGTGTTTCTTATTCATGCATTCTTTATTACTTCATCACACAAATGGGGGGGTAACTGCCACGGTAACCCAGGAGGGGTGTGGGAGGAGGGAAGCAATGGGTGGGGTTGTTGCAGGGGCACCCCCTAGAATGGCATGCAGCTCATCATTTCTGCAGGATGTCTGGGGCTCTGACCCGGAGCGGCTGTGCTCTCTGGTTCTTTAGTAGGCTTGCCCCATATTCTAGGCAGGACTGACTCTATTTTTTGACAAAATGTAAAGAAGGGAATGACCTGGGGAGTCATTCCCATTTTTGTCCATGCGTCCCCAGCCGACCTTAGCGAGGCCAGCCAGGAGCACCCATGACAGCAGCAGATGGTACAATAGGGCTGGTAACCATCTCTGCTACATTGCAAAGGCAAATGAATGCTGCTGTGTAGCACTGCAGTACCGCGTCTGTCAGCAGTATCCAGTACACATATGGTGAGAGTGAAAAAAGGCTAAATGGGCACCATGGTTGCCATGCTATGGCGTCTGCCAGGGCAAGCCAGGGAAAAAGGGCGTGAAATGATTGTCTGCCGTTGCTTTCATGGAGGAAGGATTGAGTGATGACATTTACCCAGAGTCACCCACGACACTGTTTTTGCCCCATCATGCATTGGGATCTCAACCCAGAATTCCAATGGGTGGGGGAGACTGCGATGGGATAGCTACCCACAGTGCAACGCTCCGGAAATCGACGCTAGCCTCGGTACATGGAGGCACACTGCCGAATTAATGTGCTTAGTGTGGCCGCATGCACTTGACTTTATATAAGCTGTTTCCAAATACCGGTTTCTGTAACATCGGAATAATCCCGTAGTGTAGACATACCTTAAGGCTGTGGCTCACAGGTTCCAAAAGGTCAAGGGTTCCTAATAAGAGTGTAGGTAGAATATGATCTGATCTGAGAAGCAGATGCCCCTGAAAAATAAGAACAGAAAAAAAGAGAAGAGGTAGCCAAAAAATAAATGGAGTTATCTAATTGCAATATTTCAAGTAAATGCAATAAAAATTGTCTGACTATGGGTGGACCGAAGGCCAGAAATTTCTGTTCTGTACAGCTCTGTTTTATTTGCTGTGGATACGGAAGTTATGTCTGGATGGCAATATACACTATATGTTAATTTGTCTTGATATAGTCCTAAAGTATTAGTGGGAGCAGCAGTTTATAAAGGTTGTATAACTAACTATGTGCAATTAATGTGTTAAGATATTCCCTCACCCACGTTGCCACTCTGTGTGCAGTTAACACAGATATTAAATTGTATGCTGCGGCTATTATAAATGAGTGCTTTGCTGTCTTTCTCAGCCATGTGGTGGCATTCATCCTCTCAGGAAGAATAAGATGACCATCTGCATTTTTGCAGAACGATGGCTACCCACAGCGAGGTCAATAAAAGAAAATTATGGCTTTGTGCTTTGCAACACCAGTAAATCAGCAGCAGGTCTTGCGGGCAAAACATGAAAAATAACATCTTGTGGAAAGACTTCTTTTATAATGTCAGCTGAATGGACAATTGAATGGTAAAACCCTTAGAATGAAACTCCTATACAGATTATGGCTAATATTCTCTTCTGGAGGTGATCATGCTTACCAGAGCTGCTAGAGGCAATAGTGTATGCACACTAAGAGAATATCTGCATGCTGGTGGTCTATCATACTGGCTCGTGCATCAAAGAGCACTCTCCAGCCCCAAGATTTCAGTCCCTTTTGTTCAGGGCTTCAGTTTATTTCTTAAAAATAAAGCTATTTAACACAAGTTCAATATATCAATCCTGTCCTCTCCCCTCCACCCCCCCACTGCGGCTTTCCTGCAGGAGTTTATCTACTTCCTACAGAATTACTTTCTGCAGGGTGTTTGCCTGGGAGCCAAGGCAAGTATCTCTGCTTCTTTCTTCTGAGCCTTCTCCCTGCAGGATTATACTCCACAGGCCATCTACCCAGGAGTTACATATTAACTAGGGTGAGAGAGTCCCTGCAGTTCAACCTGGACTGTGGGAGTGCTGAGCCCTCCAAACCCACCAAGCTGGGCTGACCCTCATGCTATGATGCTAATGTCAAGCTACAAGCCTCTGGCAGGCACTGCACTTACACAGCCATCCACAGGCAGGGACACGCCCAACTGAGTTACATGAATGATCTCCCAGCCACTCATGAACCATCAATAGAAAGGCTCTGGCCAATTCCCCCCAGTTCCCTAGTCTTGCACCCCAGAACTGTACCATCTTGCACTGGTCAGAAGCTTGGCCAGTGTAATTCATTACCTAGTCCACCACTTCGTCATAGGAATGTGGACATACATAAGCCGTTGTGATCTGAGCTGAGATTTCCCAAGCACTTCAACCAAAACACACTGTTTTAGGTAAAATATAAAACAGATTTATGAGCTACAGAAAGATCGATTTTAAGTGATTATAAGTAGCAAGCATAGAGATCAAAGTTGGTTACTCAAAAAATAAAAATCAATTCTACAAATTAAGCAGGATTTGAATCAAGCAGTGTCTCATGCTGACAGATGGTATAAGCAAGTTATAGTTCAGCCTCTGTATTGAAGAACTATCTTCCATCCTGGGACCAAACTTCCCCAGTTCAAAGTCTTTGTCTTCCAGATGTGCTTCCAGGTGTTGAGATGGCCGGGGAGAGAGGCCAAGTGATGATGTCACTATCTCTCTTTTTGTACCATCTACCGGTGGCTAAAAAGATGCTTGCTGTGACATGGGGGTCAGGCAGGCCCCACTGATCAAGCAGACTACATTGTATACATGCCCTTTCTGAGGAGTGTCTAGGATAGTGAATTATTTGCTTGACAGGTCAGCAATGTCTGTCTGGCCCTCCTTTGTTGTAACTGAAGATTGGTTGTAGATGTTCCCAATCTCACAACATATTTCAGTAACACACATAGCAATGCGTCATAACTTCACATACAATGATAGTACATACAATCCAACAGGATATTAATGTTCAGCAGATCAAGACCTTTAAAATGACACCTCACAAGGCATGCATCGTACAAAACATAGCATAATCCTATCACAGTGGTGAATATGGTGTTTCCAGGGTGTTACTTTGAGATACAGAGTGTCACCACTAGGCTCTTACTCTTGCTTCAGGGGTTCTTGGAGAAGCCTTCCTACTATCTTCAAAGCTGCCAATGTGTAACCTGAGCAATGACCAAAATGTGAGACACCGCACCAGTGTTAGGTGGAGCATCAGTTGCATGAATTAAATCAACAAGATTTTAAAAGAGAAATCTAGAAAAGCAAATGTCATCCTGTGCAGCCATAGGGATCCTTTGCATGGTTAGTCAGCAAGACTTGAATCCTGTGGGATTTTCAGACTCCTAGGATAGACTGCTACCACTTGAGCTAAAAGAGTAACTGCTATATTCTGTGTGAAATAACTATTAGAGAGGGGCCAGTAGGTTGCACGGCTGTTTGCCAGACAGCAGTGGATTACTTGTGATTAGGAATCTGGGTTTGATTCCTGGCTCTGGGAGGACAGCCAAGCCCATGGTCCAATCATTCTGAGTGACAGTGTGTCTGTATATAAGACTTCGGTCTGCTATATTAGTGGGGTGACCAGATGTCCTGAGTTTATAGGGACAGTCTTGATTTTTGGGTCTTTTTCTTATATAGGCTCCTATTACTCCCCACCCCCATCCCGATTTTTCACATTTGCCTTCTGGTCACCCTATATATTAGAGACCTGGGTTTTACTACCAGACATGACCTTGTACAATCTGTTATGTGATTTGTAAAATGGAGGAATGATACTTGGCTACCTTCTAGGCCTTTCTCAATAATAAGGGTTTTTAAATCCACAGAAATGAAACAGCAGTCGATAGCTATGATCAAGAACTCTTGGTTTCCTGGCTTAGTGCATTTTCCCTAGGCTATTTTGTGTGTGTAGGGGGATGTTTCTTTCTTTCCCCATGATCTACTCCAGAGGATAAAACGAGAACTCACCTACCCTGTCACCCCCCCATCCACACACATGCAATCATAATTATCCTGTGCATAGATGGATCATGCACATGACCTTGCTCAAAAATAGAAGTATGTGCTAATTAGAGAGTCAGTAAATCTGTCTGCTGTGTTCAAAGAGATTCATCAGAATCTATATGACTATTTTACATGTTTTAAATAAATACAATACCAAATGGGCCAAATTCATATACGGTAATTCAATGACTGAAGACATTTCCCCCCAGTTACATTAATTCTGATTTATTTGCCTTATATTTTCAATGACTATTTCTGTAATTTTCCTATGTCTACAGAAAAATAGTAGTTCAAGGGCCAGATTCTAATTTATATTAGGGATGAATAAATCCACAGTAACTCCATTGGAGTCAAAGTTACAGGTGTAATGCAGATCAGAACTCTCCTCTTATGTACCTCTGTTACAATTTTTATATTCGGTACTTAGATACCATGGTGACTGCTAGTCTATAAATACCTAAGGATGGATTTTACCAAAGGGCTCAGAATGTCTTCAGTGGAAGCTGCGCTTTTGAAAATCCCAGCTTAAAGAAATATTGAAAAGAGCAATTATCACTAGAATTTTCTTAAACCTACAGATGATACAATGTATTATAAACAAACGGTGGGGGGGGGAATCTCCCTTTCATCAATCCGATTCTATTATTCCATTTGTGTTATTTACTACTAAATATTTGGGCTAAATCTTCTTAGACATAGTAAATGCCTTATTCACCCAAATGACCACTAGATGTCAGCACACTTCTACACCCCTGCAGTTGGAGCAGCAACCATCTGGTAGTAAAAAACCTGCCGCCTAATTGAGGATTTGATATTATACAGTATATAGTCGAAATTATTTTGTTTTCAGGTGGTGTTATAAGACACTTGTGTACACATATGACATAATTTGTTTTAATCATCAAGGCAGGAGAGAACTTTAGGAACAGTAAGGCTGTGTTTTATGTCTGTCACAAACCACGTTTATACTCGGCTGTGTTCTGTCCATTGTCTTTCAAGAAGTATTATTCACTCCAGCTAGGACCTGATCCTGCACTGATGTTAGCTAGAGTTTTGCCTGTGTAAACACTGCAGGATCAAACCTATTATAAATGTTAATGTGGCAGTAAAGTAAATTCATCTTATAGTAGGAAAGTGCCGGGAGGGGAAAGAAATCTCTGGATTGTTTCAAGTAGCACATTAATGACATAGCACAATTTACAGATATTTAGTGGGATCAGGCAAGAAATAAATGTATTTAACTCATTTGTGTTGACCCCATTCTGGATGGGCACATTAGAAATACCTAGAAAAATGATGTGGCCATTATGTATTTAGCCTATGTATACTGCATACATACAAATTATTGTTTGTATTCGTTTTAAACTGTTAGATGAAAAGCATTCTTAAAAGCATAGTCTTTGGACCACATTAGCATGTGTTATGATCAGGCCCTATATGTTCAATGCTGTATCAACTTTACTTAATACCTCAAGATGTAATCTCAGATCAAATGATAAGGGATTCAGTGCCTTTGACTAGGAGCCTGTTTTACCATAACCATTGGAAAAACTGAAAGGTAACATGGAAGTTCAGAGAATTGGAAATATAAATCTAAAAGTTATTTTGTTGTTTGTACAGTGCCTAGCACAACAGGATCTTTGACTATGACCAGGGCTCGTACAGCTCCTCTTTATTGTTAAGGTTCCCTTTGCTGACATATAAAGTATGGGGCACATTTTCCTTTCTTGCCATCTCTTTCAGCAGTGGCATGCTACAAATGCGGATAAATACTAGGCTCTAGCTCTTATTACTTGTTCAAAGCTGACTTTGCCCAGTAATGTCTTAGAGTTGTTTGGTATCCTATGTGAAATGAGGCAGTGATCTTAGTCCATTTCATAGAGGAGAGATTCTGTTCACAAAAGCCACCATTGCAGCTGGATCCTTGACTGCCACTTTCAGCAAAGCTGACGGGGGATGTCACCGCTGAAAGAGGCTGTAAGGAAGGACAAATGCATGTTTCCTTAGCTAGGCTGGGCTTTCCACTAACCATGAACATGTTTGTCACTAGGGATTTGATAAAATAATTTAGGGCCTGATCCTGCAGGTGCTGCAATTGAAAATGTACAATCCAAAAATTTGGCAGAGATCAAGGGATGAATTCTGTAAAACACCAAGTGCCTTCAACTTCCACTGAAATCAATGGGAGAGAGTTGGAGGGTGTTCAGTGCTTTACAGAAGTCATCCCCTAATCTCTGCCAGCTGTTTGGATGTTTTCAATCCGCTGACAAAGGGACGCAGGTAAACTGGCCCAAAATGCATTGCAATAATCAACCTGTCCCCAGAGGGCTGCTGTATTGGTATGAAGGTCACAGCATGAGCCTGGGGAAGGGAGCACTTAACCCTGGCAATATTTCAGAGCTGATAAATAGCTGACCAAGGGCTGGGAGAGAGTAAGGGGGAAACTCAGAGTCAGGAATAAGACTGAGACTGTTGCCATGTTTTGCTGACATAAAATGTATCCCACTGAAGTACAAACCTAAGCAGCTCACTTTCTTCACTCTGTGTCTGGGACAGGTTGCCTAGCAGCAGCAGCTGTCTTAGCAGGATCTAGGCACAAACAATTTTTCACTGTCCAGGTCTGACCTGTTGGTAAGTATTTAGACAGCACAGAGACTTCCATGCCAGGGAATGAAGAAAGCTATGTATGGTGGGTCTGGGGCTATCATTAGCACAACAGTGAAAGCTCAGACAGGCTCATTTAAAAGGAAGAACTTGCCTGCCTTAATGCGTAGTCTTTTGCTAAGGGCTAGAAAGGGGCTGATCTGTTTAAACAAGCAAATCTGGGTATTTGAGCTGAATAAATAGTAGTAGTGGTGAAAGTGACTGTTGGATTTTAAAGTAAATTTCAGTGTGACTGTGTTAGCAACCCTCTTGTGTTCCCTTTCTGTGAACACTGGAGATACGTGAGGGAAGTCAGTAGAAAAAAACAGAACATTGATGTGTCCCTTAGAAATCTTATGGCTGCCTGAAATGAAAAAAAGATGCAACCTGATGCTAATCATTTGCATAGGGGCCTAATCAAGTTATTTGTGCCCAATGTTTCTTCCAGCACAGCACATCTCCTGCCCACCCCTTATCCACAATATCTCCTGATTTTCAGCAGCATTCATGGAGATATGAGAGTATCTGCCTTCCTGCCAGCTGCTCTGAGGAGGATCAGCAGTGGGACAGGGAGTCTGGCTGGCCTCTGTATTCTGTGTGTTGTGCTCGCTGGTTCCAGCTATAGTCACTTCAGTCCCGAAGAAAGGAATAAATGGCTGCCTGTGTGGCTCAACCTCGCTCTCATTCTCCTTCCATGGCAGCGTCTCAGCCACAGGAAAACCTTTCTGGATCTCCACAGTCTAAACCTGGGCAGCTGGATAAGAGGCAGAAGTCTTAAGTGGAAAAACTTGTACAAGGTACAGTAACAACCTTCAGCATTATATGGTAACTCAGGAATTTTCATTTTCAGTATGTGCTCTCACAGCAAGATAATGAGCCAAATCCTTTGCTGGTGGAAAGTGGCACATCTCTCCAACAGAAGACCATGGAGTTGTGTGACTTGACCCCAGCAGAGAATCTGGCTCAATGGTTTTGTAAACTAATCTGATGAAATACAAAATGTACACACACGCATCATTCCTTAATGAAGGGTTTCATCCTCAAAACCTGTCAAAATCCCCATCCCTTGCTCGATCAAGCCCTTTCTCCATTCTGTTCTCTGCAGGTATTTGTATGGCACCCATTACCATGGTATCAGAACGCCTTTGATAGTTCAGCTTTGTTCTGTGTCAATGAATAGTTGTCAGTAAAAAAAAACCCACTGTGTTTTGCCAGTCTTTTTTTTCTGCTTGGGGCTGCAAGTCATCTTCCTTCCTTTCTGAATACAAGAAAATCATAGACTGATTTCCAGTCGTGTCTCTAATTAAATAAAGCCCTTTGTTCCAAATTCCTCCACTGGGCCTCAGTATCAGTAGAAGTGACACTTACCATTGTGGAAGCCGTGGGAGTTGATTTTATCTGACTCCTACTGTTAGTTGCTTTTTCTGATATAACCCACTCATGGGCTGGTGGAAACAATCAGCCAGAATACCTCATTAATCCATTGCTAGGAAAAAAGCAATCCATCAATGGGACTAACATACACAGTCCTTATCTCACTGTGAGGCATCAATGAGAACTGGGGTTTATGATTTGAGCTACACTGTTTAGTCACATATTATTTTTCAGAAGTGAGGAAATGTCTCTGTCTAGCTTGCTCACTTTGTCTTCTGACAACTTTCACTTGTCTTCAATTTGCAGAAGGCATGGTTTGCTATATGAAAAGACTATTCTGCCAGTTTGCCTTCATCATCTTAAATACCCACCATCGTTCTGGGTTAGGTGCCATATCTTTCAGCACAAGTCCATTTAATTCAGTGGTAACCAGTGTATCTGCAGACCCTATAGCAGCATGTGCCTTAAAGGCTTTAAAGTGGGTTAATGTGGCAAATAACCGTTGGAACACCAGGAGTTAAATATATGTAGCAATGAATCCCTACTTATTCATGCTGGAGAAGTGCATGTATCTTTAAATGATGAATCAAATAGAATGAAGCGGGCCATTAGAGTGCAATTCATGTTAATTAGAGCCATGACTCATTCATTTGCATTTTTTTCTTCCCCCAGAGAAAGGCTAAGTAAATCCCTTTGCTCCTTACCCTGAAACCTGTGCCTACTTGCGTATCAGGGAAGCTACTGATCATGGCAGCCAGTCAGCAAGCATTGTATCTGATAGTAAAAGCCCAGACTCTTTCCTTTGCAGCTTAAAATTAACCAGCCCTTTTTCTTCATTAAAAAAAGTCTGGTTACTACAGGAGACCAAGTTTCAAATCTGGCTCAGGTCACAGGAAAAGAGCAGTTTGGTCCCTAAGTGTTCAGTTGTTGAAAGTGCAAGACACCAACCCCCTGAACAGTTCAATATTCTGTAATAGGGATGGTCTTTGGTCTGGAAAGGGTCAAGACTGGGCTGGCAGGATTATAGCAGGGCAGGACTGAGATATGTATGGGAAGTGCCTCCTTACACTGTGCCTGACTGATCAAATTCTCCCCTCTGTGCAGGTGTGTTTTTGAAGGAAATGGGAGTCAGCCATGTGTATCTATCTGCAGGCCGATTGTATCCTAGTATTAGTACCTTCCTTTCACATCTGATCCATTCCTCTCCTCACCAGAAAATTATTACTTGTGTTATAGTCATACATAGTAGCCCCAACCAAGATCAGGGCCCCACTGTGCGAGGTGCTGCATATATACATAGTAAGAGACAATTACTGCCCTAAGGATCTTACAATCTAAATAGGCAAAGCAGATGAAGGGTGGGACAGGAAACAAGGCAAAGAGAAATGAAGTGACTTGCCCAAGGTTACTCAGTGGCCAAACTGGGAACAGAGCTCAGTGTCCCTGATTCCCAGTCCAGCGTCCATCTAATGGGCCACATTGTCTGTAATATTGGGCCAAACTGACCTGTGTTGAATTCCCCTTAGGTAAAAGTCCTACAAAAGTTAATAGGTGTTAAACCAATAGGGTTCTATACAAATTACTTTGTAAATCTATAGAATTAAACAAATCTTTTCTCTACCATTTTTTGGAAAAACATTCTATACAATTCTATAGTAGGGATCCAATTTTCTATTAAATTCTCTAGCTTAATAAAAAAAACCCAAGCTTTTACAAATCTATCACTTTCTATTAAATTTTAATAGACTATACAAGCCACATATGAATCTGTCCTATTAGGTATTGAAAAAATTAACACATTTCTCAAATGGTAAAAGTACATTATGTTGTTGTAATGCAATAGTTCTATTTTATTTTACTTTTTTCATGTAATTTTCTACCAGTGTTAGTTTCTTCCTTGTGCACCATTCAACTGGGGACACATCTCACTGCAGTCCATTATCTGACTGGTAGAGCCTGCAGCAATTGGACTCTTGCTTAATTGGAAAGATGCACTGATGCAGAAAAGGTACACGTAGCTACTTCTTGCACTTGCTATACCTTTTTAAAAGAGTCATTATAGAGATGACAAACTGTCCTGTATCCTGTGATTGGAAAGATTTCCAGAAACTGCCAGGTTGGGAAAATGGACAGAATTGAAACCTAAAATTCCTTCAGTGTCATGTCGTGGAATAGATGTGTAAAGAGTGACCCTAAGGAAGCACCACCGGAGAATTCTGAGATGCTTTTCACAGCAATCACTGAAGTGTGATTTAAGAATACAATACAATTTTCTTTTACACTTAGCATCTTCCAGATAAACTGTATCTCAAAATGCTTCACAGTTACAGAGTTAAATAACAGCAGAAGGAGACAGACATTGCAAGGTGCAGGCAAGAATGAACAGCTGTTTTCAGCTGAAATTTAAAATGAGATGGCACAATTTCAATACATTATTCGGTACTGCAGTGACCAGAGGCTTTCCAGACAGCTCCACGATACCTGAAAGCTGTCAAATAGGCAAAGTTAACCAGACAAAAGAGAGACGAGGTGGGCGAGTTAATATCTTTTACGGGACCAACTTCTGTTGGTGAGTGAGAAGCTTTGGAGCCTCATAGAGCTCTTCCTTCAGGTCTGGGAAAGGTACTCCGAGTGTCACAGCTAAATGCAAGGTGGAACAGATTGTTTAGCATAAGTAGTTAGCCCATATTCTAAGGGACCCTTCAAGGTAGAGTGGCTTGTTAACACCTCTGCAGTCATGGACAAAAAGAGAGGGTTAATGGGTTACAGATTGTTGTAATAAGCCATAAATCCAGTGCCTCTGTTCAGTCTATGATTTTTAGTGTCTAGCAGAGTAATGAATTTAAACTCCCAGGCTCATCTTTTGAAAGCGTTGTGCAGGTTTCCTTTGAGGGTGAGGATTGATAGGTCAGATATAGAATGATCACTTTGTGAAAAGTGTTCATGGACTGAACAGGGACACTGGATTTATGGGTCCCGGGAGCCCATCCCTGGAGCATGGGCAGAAATTTGACTGAGCTTGCAGAAGTCAGTAGCAGAACTTTAGCTGCTTCAGTGTCACACACCCCAATACCAGTGCAGCTGTGCGGATCATCATTTCATATGACAGCTATAGAGAAGGGAGAGTTACCATTTCCTTAGGAAAGCAAACCTTTGGATGGTGTAAATCACCCTAGCTCCAGCGACTACAATGGAGCTGTGTCAATTTACACCCAGTTGAGAAACTGGCCTCGTGGTTTTTAAGAGGTTTAGTACTAAAGCAAATTGTAATTCATTAATCTAAACCTGAGCATAAATGGACAAGTTCAGATTTAAATCACAGCCAAACCTGGTCAATCTTGAAATATCATAATGGAGGCAGGGGGGATTATCTCTACACAACAGCTGGGAGGTCTGATTCCCAGCACAAACATACATGCACTATTCAAGCTAGCATGCTCATTATAGCAATATAGCTGTGGCAGCATGGGCTAGAAACCTGGGTACAATCCTGCCCTACTCACAGGGTACTTCCTTGGGTGGTTAGTCCGAGCCTCTGCTTGTGCTGGCACAGCGACACTGCTATTTTTAGGTGATAGTTCAAGCAGAGTTAGTGGGTGTCTGTCAACCCATGCTGGGAATCTCACCTTTCACACTGCAAGTGAGAGATATTATTGAAGCATGGATAGGCATACCCATGTTAGCTTTTATCCAGCAAGAACAGGTGACAATAGCGGGGTAGACATGGTAGCATAAGACTTCAGCACTGGCTAGCAACTGGAGTACATGCCTTCCAGGGGCCATGGGCACTCAAATAACTACTCTAGTTGGTAGCCCATGCTGCAGCCCATGCCACCATATCTACACTGTTGAGTACATACCCAGGGTCCCTGGAAGGCTTGTACTCCAGTTGCTTGCCTGTGCTGAAGTCTGAGCCACCACATCTACACTGCTGTTGTTACCCATGCTAGCTACATTAAACATAACACGAGTTTGCCCACCCATGGTACCATCATACCTTTCACTTGCAGTACAGACATACCCAGGGAGAGAGAGAGAATCCTTGCCTTAACTTTTCATCTGTAAAGGATTTGTAGGCATAAAGTCTAGATGCTTACATATTTCAAAGCAGCAAAGAGTCCTGTGGCACCTTATAGACTAACAGATGTTTTGGAGCATGAGCTTTCGTGGGTGAATACCCACTTCATGTTCAGTTTCTTAAGGCTTTTCTGTATAATCTGCATGCTTTGGATTTAATACATTATAGACACAGATGCGATATCACTCCAACACCACATTCCCAGCCTGTAGATACACACTTATTGTCATGTAAATGGCACACCTTTTATGCCATCAGAATTTATTACTGCAGGAATCTTGGTTATTTCCTTAATTTTTTCCCTATGGAGCCCTCTGCATTCCAGTAATGGAGATCCACCTGTTTTCCCCACCCTTTATTAAACACACATACTTGAGGAATTACACTGTGTCCAGCATTCTTCTGGCTTGGGAGGAGTGGATGGGACTTTTGTTAAAACCACATTTTAGTGCTTGTTCTAAAGCCCATTGAAAGCAATGGAAAGACTCATTTTGATTTTAGTGGGCTATGGAACAGGGCCTTAATCATCTAGAGAAGTCTGTTTCTCAATCCCATACCCAGAGATGACACGTGCCTCTAGATGGTGGGGGGCAGGCACAATTTAAAGGTGGTGGGGTGTGTGACTGCCCCATACATTACCGCTGGGAGGGTAGGAGACATGGGGAAAGTTGAAACTTGCCTGCTGACTTTGGCTGGACTTTTGCTGGCAGCCAGCGCAGAGTCATGCACAGGTGAGAAGCCCCATCCCTTGGGGTGTCCAGCCAGTGTGTTGGCTGGGGAAGGCGGGCCAGGCTGTGGTTGGAAGCTGTTTTGCATGCAGGTGTCAGCCTGGGAGCAGCAGTGGAAGAGACCCAGGCCCGGGGAGGGTGGTGGAGGGGAGTTCAGTGAGGACTGCAGTCCCGTCAGACCTTCTGTTTTGAGACCTGGTGGAAAACGCAGAAAGGGGCAGGTGCTGAGTTGTTAGGAGTCAAGTGAGACTGAGCCCACCCAGCCCACTGCACCTAGAGGCAGCAGGGAACTGGGTGGGCTCTGCCCTGCTGCATCAGGGACCAGGGCCAAATGGAAGCCAGAAATCGGGGGTGGGGAGACATGACCCCATGTGTATCCCCCACATTTGTCACCTCTGCCCATACCTCTTTTCTGTCATAAGAATAATGAACCAGAAATTTGTGACAGGAACCCACCAAAAGTATGACCTGCTATATATGAAAGTTGGTTGAATAATTAAAAAACAAAACTAATTTGTGAATATTTTTGTGAGTAAAATGCAGAGTTTGGTTAATTATGATAGGTGGGGCCATCTTATTCCTTATTTGCAAATAATTAGACAATCACAGTTGTTTGTGAATCAGAACTATTGATGGTGTTCTGTGAATTAGAATTTGTGAAAAAGAAAATAGTCTCCCATGTTATGTTATGAATCTATGTTGTAAATCTACCATCAAACAACACATTTTATGTTTGATACTGTACTTTTGTTGTCAAGGATGTTGTTATGGAAGGAATACAGTTTTACTAAAATGTACTGGGACAAACTCACCCGACATTTAATTCCAGGTAAATCAGGGAAGACATACCTGGGATGAATTTGGTTCCATATCTCTTTCACTTGTACCATACACAGGTTTTAGTACCAAAAGCAAGAAATCAATGTTGTACACAGAGGACAAGAATGTATTGAGAGATCGAAAATGACCACTTTCTAGAGAGAAAATACTATATGTTTCCCTCTCGCTCTATATTTTTTTTACTAGTATACTGAAATGGGTAACCGTTTTCCAGGAACTCATTTGAAATGGTTGTAAAACAAATCCTCCCCCCTCAGGGGGATGACAGAATGCAGTGGGAAATTAAGAGGATAATTGAAGGAAAAAAACCAGCTGTAATGCTAAATGAAAACATTCTGAATAGATTTACAAGGAAGGACATTAACAATATGCTCTCTGACACTGGTTATGAGTAGCCAGCAGCTCAGAGTATAGCCAGTGTGAGAGGCAGAGCTATCAAGAAGTGAAGGAGGCTCAAAACCCATAAATTGTGAAGAGCAGATGGATTTACCTTAAGGTAATAAAGAGATGAGAGAGGAATATAACAAGTCAAAGACAAACACTCTGGAGACTTGGGTAGGTGAAATTGAGGTTTCAGGAAACTTTTTGCAGGCAAGCATGACCAATATATAGTGGTAACTATCTAGGAATCTGTATGCCTCTGAGTTTCCACTTTACTGTAAACTAATGGAAATAATTCTGGCTACATGTGAGAAGAGTAGTCATTTGACCATCCATATAACCAGCCACTAGAAAGAGAGAGCCAGCATAGGAAAAGGGTTCTGGCATTGCTAATGTTTGTTTGATGTCCTTCTGTGATGGGGTGTCTGCTCCACATTGGCTAGTAAGGGGTTAATGGAGCCCTGGGGAGGCTAGGCAAAAAGCAGCCAATAGGAGAGGGGCTTCAAGGAGCAGCCAATCAGGGCAGGGCAGAGCTATATAAGAAGAGCTGCAGGGCAGAGCAGAGGCAGTTGCTCCCTGGAGCTCAAGGAGGGATAACTTGTATTGCAGGAGGAGGAGGAGGATAGCTAGCTAGCTAGCTAGCTAGCTAGCACCTTGGACAGAGCAGTGCTGGGCAGGATCAAGGGAGCGAGAGCGAGAGTGAGCTCCTCACTGACTGCTAAGACTGGCATGCTGAGGCCCTGAGATAAGAGCAGAGAAGGTGCTGGAGCTGTGGGGAAGCAGCCCAGGGAAGTAGACTGAGAGCTTGGAGGGGGAGCAGCACATGGCTGCCATCTACAGGGTCCCTGGGCTGGGACCCAGAGTAGTGGGCAGGCCTGGCTGCCTCCCTTTCACCGCTGAGGAAGTGGCTGGACTGTTGGACTATGGTACTGTCCCCTGGAAGGGGGAAGACAGAGTATTGCACAGCAGGAGGGCTGTGTCCTGAAGAGGTCACTGTGGTCCTTAGAGCAACATGGGTCCAGGGGTAAAAGTGATGGCAGGCAAGACACCACCAAGAGTTGGCGTACCAACCTATGGAGCTGATCTGCAAGGTGACCAGCAGGAGGCGCTAGTATGGTGAGTCCCACCACATCACACCCTCCCACCATGAACTTACTAGATGATAGGCAGACAAAATCATTAACTATAATATAGTGCATTAGGGTTTCCGCAAAGCCTTTGTCAAAATCCAGTATGACAACACTTAAGTAAAAAGAAGCAAGGATTTGGGATAAAGCTTGAAAGTATCAGAAATGTGATAAGCACAAAATCTAAGTTACTTTGAGAGAGAATTTCTCAAACTGGTGTGCACTTTGAGATCACTGCTTGGAACCTGGGACAGACTCCATCCTCTCAGTTTTCCTGGTGAAACCTGTTTGTCAGTGAAATTTTAGCAATGTAACCGAGAGGTGAACTTGGCCCTATCTGTATATTCAAAATTGATGAAAATATGAGAGGGTAAATTTTTAAAATTGTGCCTGGAGAGCTGTGCCTTTGTAGCAGCTGGAAAGGAGTAAGGCTCTTCTGCCAGTATAATTAAATCACCCCCAATAAGCAGTGCTAGCTATATCGGCAAGAAAGCATCTCCCACTGACATAGTGCTCTCCACACCAGTGCTTTTGTCAGTGTAACTTATGTCAGTCAGGGGTGTGACCAACAACAGTTTGCCAACAAAAGTACCAGTGTAGACAAAGCCTTTGACACTGCCACTGTAAATGTAGCCTAGACTCCAGAAATACTTTGAAGATGTTAGGTTCACTGATGACAAAATTAAAAGAACACAGAGAACATGGCAGTGAAAATTCAGAAAGATCTGTATTTTTAGTAAATGGACAGATATATATTTTGGTAAATATATTTTGACTTGCATCCGAAGAAGTGGGCATTCACCCACGAAAGCTCATGCTGCAAAACGTCTGTTAGTCTATAAGGTGCCACAGGATTCTTTGCTGATTTTGGTAATAGTTTTCCATCTAGTATATTTCTCACTTTTTACTCTTCTGACATGGTTGATCATATTCTTTAAACAACTGTAGTGTGAAATGGCTAAAGTGAGTTGGTGAGGAAGCTTTGTCTGATGGTTTAAGCACAGACCTCTGAGACAGGAGATGTGGGTTCTAATCCTGGCCTTGCCACAAACGTACTGTATGTTTTAAATCACCTCATTTTAAGAGGTAGTGAGCTCCTGCTTCTCCTCTGACTTTTCATTGGCAACCACTGTGACAATACTTTGCTCTTCTATAGTGCTGTCCAGCTGAGGAATACAAAGCGCTTTGTAATAGTTTAGGAATCAAGCCTTTCAACTCATTTCCATAATATAGGTGGGGAAACTGAGGCACAGTTTACTTGTCTGATTTTATGACCCTCCTCCCCCACAGACGAAGAAAACTAATGTTGTGCCAATATTTTAAAAGAATAAACCGGATGCCCTGGAAAATTATAGGTCAAAGCCATGCAAGATAATGGAGCATCTGAGATGGGACTTGATTAATCAAGAATTAAAGGAGGGTAATATAATAATGGACTTGTGGAAAATTAGATCCTGTCAAATGAATTGATAATCTTTTTTAAGGAGATTACAGGTTTGATAATTCTATAGGGTGTTTGAGCGGATACTGCATGAAATTTTGATTAAAAAAACTAGAATGATATAAAATTAACACTGGGACCCTAAGAAACCCTAAATGCCAACTGGCAAAGGGTTCACTGTTCTATAACAGCAACTCCTATCAAGCCTGACAAACTCACTACACCTAATACACTACTTTCATGCATGTGGTGTATTGTAGCTGTGTTGGTCCCAGGATATTAGAGAGACAAAATGGGGGAGGTAATATCTTGTCTCTCTCACTGACAGAGGTTGGTCCAATAAAAGATATTACCTCACCCACCTTGTCATACTATTTTCATAGTATTTACCCAAAAAGGTTTGTGTGAGGTGTCTAATAGAAGCTTACATCATACTAGGGTGACCAAATGTCCTGATTGTATAGGGACAGTCCTGATTTTTGGGTCTTTTTTCTTATATAGGCTTGTTAAATTGTTTTAGTCTCCATAAAGCATTATAGTTTTGTTTTTATTTGTAACCTATTGTTCTTATTATCCTTGCTAACTATCTCTTAAATATTAGCCTTTAATAAATTTATATTTGTTTTCACTATAAATAGATTAGTGCTGTGTTATATTGGAGCTGATACTCCACATGTATGTGTACAGTGGGGTGGCCAAACTGTGGCTTGTGAGGCTCTTTTTACCATTGAAGTGTGGCTTGCGGAGCTCCCCCATCCCCTCCCACACACACATTCTCCACCTACCAGACTGGAGAGGAGCTTGGGACCTCTTCCTTGCAGCAGGGTGGTGGGGTAGGGCTTCTGCCAAGCAGGGAGTGGAGGTCTCTGGGCTTCAGCCCCACAAGGTATGCCTGCTAGGGCTTGGGGCTTCAGCAGAAGCAGGGCTGAAGCCCTGAGTCTTATCAGGCACTTTCCACTGAGTTGAAGTCTTGAGCCCGGGCAAGTGCGCCCCAGCTCGCCAATGGCTGAAGATTGTTGTACGCGGCTCAGAGGGTCAGTAAGTTTGTCCACCCCAGTGTATGCTTTTCCCTTGGGAGTAGTGAACTTGGTAATTACGGTGAGTGTCCAGTGACATGGGCTGGTCATGACAGAAGAATGCTGCTGAGGTGTTTGGAAGCTGGGATACAACAAATGTTAACCTGCAAGGAGTTTGTTTGGGTGACTGACTCTGAGCATCAGGGAGATGAAACACAGCTTAGCAGCAGCAAGTCTCTCTGACTGAGGTGGGGGGGGAGGTCTCATGGTGGCCCACAGTCCTGGACAGACCAAGAAAGTATCACACACACACACATTAAATGAATTGAAAGCTGGCTAACTGACAAGTCTCAAAACATAATTGTAAGCGGGGAATCTTCACTGAGCGGGTGTTTTTAGTGTGGGTCAGTTCTTAGCTCTACACTGTCTAGCATTTTTACCAATGACCCAGAAGAAACAATCATCACTGCTAAAGTTTGCAGATGACCCAAAAATTGGGGAAGTAGTTAAAAAATGAAGAGGGCAGGTCACTGATACAGAATGATCTGGATCACTTGGTAAACTGGGCTCAAGCAACATGCATTTTAAATGTATACATCGAGGAACAAAGAATGTAGGCCATACTTACAGTATGGGGAACTCTATCCTGGGAAGCAGTGATTCTCAGGGCCGGCACAACCCATTAGGCGACCTAGTCAGTCACCTAGGGCACTAACATTCGGGGGGCGGCGGCCGGACCTTCCACCGCCTCTGTCGGGGGTGGCATTTCAGGGGCGGGACCTTCCGCTGCCTAGGGCGGCAAAAAAGCTGGCGGCGCTCCTGGTGATTATGAAAGAGATTTGGAGGTCCTGATGGATAATCAGTGCAATGCTGTGGCCAAAATAGCTAAGGATTTTGGATCCATAACAGGGTAATCTCAAGTAGGAGTAGAGAGGCTATTTTACCGCTGTATTTGGCACTGGTGCGACTGCTGCTGGAATATTGTGTCCAGTTCTCATGTCCACAATTCCAGAAGAATGTTCAAAAATTGGAAAGGGTTCAGAGAAGAGCCATGAGAATGATTAAAGGATTAGAAAACCTGCCTTCTAGTGATAGACTCCAGGAGCTCAATCTATTTAGCTTAACAGAGAGAAGGTTAAGGGATGATTTAATCATAGTCTATAAGTACCTACATGGGGAACAAATATTTAATAATGGACTCTTCAATCTAGTGAGAAGGTATAACATGATCCAATGGCTGGCATCTGAAGCTAGACAAATTGAGCCAAGAAATAAGATGTACATTTCTAACAGTGAGCAGAATTAACCATTGGAACAATTTACCCAGGATCATAGTGGTTTCTCCATCGCTGACAATTTTGAAATCAAGATTGAACCTTTTCCTAAAAGTTATTTTCTAGGCATTATTTTGGGGCAGTTCTATGGCCTGTTATACAGGGGGTCAGACTAGATGATCACAATGGTCCCTTCTGGCCTTAGAATCTCTGATTTTTTTTTTGCAATGCTTCTAGTACCCTCAATTCCTGCAGCTCTGACTGACATCACATTATCCGACACACAAAGAAAGATGAAGGTAAGATTGTGAAGATGGGGAGGCGGGAGGGAGACAAAAATCCACCTTTTAAGATAACAAAATCCTAACTTTCAGAACTGGATCAGCTGCAGAATGAGTGTGCACTTTGACAGAGATTGTACTGTATCCCTGTTAGATCCCAACAAGAAGACTGCTGTATTAATTTCCAGCCACCACAAAGAAAAAGGGAAAAAACACTCCTATTTGGAGGTCTTGAAAAGGTGCCTGTAGTCAATTTCATTTTTAAAAGACAGGAATAACATAGTGGTTTAATATTGAATGTGCAGTCTAGAAAAAAGATGCTTCAAGAGCTTATTGATGTATCCAAAATGTTAATTGGTATATGGATTGCCAAGGCGAGCCTGATTTTTTTCATAATACCATTATAGAGAAGAGACAGAGGCAGGAAGGAGAAGAAGCTCCAAAAAATCAAAACGACTGCATTAAGTATCCTGCTGTATCAAGAAAAGCTGTTGAGGTAAAGGGACTGGAAATATATGCTAGCTGCCACTGTTGCAACATTCCAGAGTGAGCTGGAAAGTGTCAGGTGGCAGAATATGAATGAGTTCTGGCAGGATGGATGGCCTTTTCCTTCAAATATTTCTTCAGCTCTTCTGTTACCTCTCAGCAATAATGCTTACCTTTTTATAGAACTCTGTCTGATTCGTCAGCAACCTTTGGGTAGTTTATTGATTTAACACTTCTTCAGAGACACTGTGAAATATATGGTCCATAGACAATCCTATGCTTTGAAAGATGAGTCCGGTGGCATTGCTATGCTTGCTGGCTCCTGATCTGTAGTCTCTGGGTTCACATTACATTGTCTTAAATACAGTTTCTACTCTGTTTATTAACTAAATTTTCTTTCTCGCAATTGGCAGTGGTACTGTATTACACTGTCTTTGGTGTATATCTCTAATGCTTGCTGAACTGAGCCATTTCACGGTGAAGTAACCCGAAGGTAATAGAAATCTGCCTTGGTGGGACACTGTAGTTTAGTATATCAAAGCAATAAAGAGCAAGGAATAGGCTGGCAGAACTTTCAAAATCCATTTTATTTATTACTTAAAAGTAATGAAGCAAAATGCATTTATGAGACTGAGCTGTGTGAATTTTAATCTTCCCAGCTGTTGAACAGTATAGGTTGATAACTGGTTCATTAAGAATTGCTTGTAGTTCATCTAAAACTAGAGTTAACCAGTCATTTGGCTATCTATCGGAAAATAGTGTACAAAGGACCATGGGGATGGGATCTGGAACTCAATAAAGGTGGGATCATAAATCCAGATTTCCAAAATTAGAGGTTAAAGTTAGGCTTCTTATTTGATATTTAGGCACCTTAATATGTGGCTAATTTTGAAAAGTGCTGAATTCCCAGCAGAAAATCTTGGCCATAGTCTGTAGGGTGTTTGTGATTTTTGAACTGCAATTAACAAAATCTGTGATTAAATACATCTCTGGTGCAACCTAATTCATAATCAGGGGAATGAATTTACCCTATCAGGTCTTTGGAGTGCAAACCATTCATAGCAAATTCTAGAACCATGAAGGGCGGGAATTTTCAAAAGCACTCGGCACTGGCCTCGCTCTGCTCCTATTGGTCAAACTCCCACTGATTTCAATGAGAACAGAGTTAGGCCAAAGCTGAGAGTGTTAGAAATTCCACCCATAATTTCCCCCCTCTAATTGGTTCCCGCAAGTTTCATTTCTTGGCTTTGGTGTGGGTCCTCCCACCCCTGTTTCATCTTTCTCTCTCTGCCCTTTCTGTTAACTAATATGCTCATGCTAGTGCTGATGATCTGATCTATATGTACCTACTGACAGTGAGGTGCTACAGGATAAGAGCTCCAGGGTGGGTAGAGATGCTGCACTTCCTGTATACTCTAGATGCAATCTTTGTTTTTCTGTGAGCTACTGCCTTCTGGGGCAGAAACAAAGAAGCCCAGGACAGAGCAGTCACAGGCTGCAGCTACACCGAATAGTAGAAAGTTTGTTACCTTCGAGTCTGTCCTTAGTTCTGGTCACAATAAAGGGTTTATCCTGACACCAGTCTGCTCATTCAGGAAATGACTACAAATGACTCCTGTTAGGCCTTGTCTACACTACAAGACTATTTCGAATCAACTTAGTTCGAATTTGTGGATTCGACCTTATGAAGTCGAATTTGTGTATCCATACTAAATACACTAATTCGAATTTCTGAGTCCACATTCACGGGGCCAGCGTCGACTTTGGAAGCGGTGCACTGTGGGAAGCTATCCCACAGTTCCCGCACTCCCCGCTGCCCATTGGAATGCTGGGTAGAGCTCGCAATGCCTGCTGGGGGAAAAATGTGTCGAGGGTGGTTTTGGGTAACTGTCATCATTCAACCGTCACTCACAAACGCCCTCCCTCCCTGAAAGCGCCGGCGGGAAATCTGTTCGCGCACTTTTCTGGTCGGTTACAGCGCGGACGCCACAGCACTGCGAGCATGGAGCCCGCTGCGATCATCGCTGCACTTATGGCCGTTGTCAACTCCTCGCACCTTATCGTCCACCTGTGCAACAGTCAGCTACTGAGAAATCGGGCGAGGAGGCTCCGGCAGCGCGGTGAGGAGAGTGGCGCAGACCTCTCAGAAAGCAGGGTACGCCGGGCAGTGGAGATCATGGTGGCAATGGGTCAAGTTCATGGTGTGGAACGGCGATTCTGGGCCCGGGAAACAAGCACGGACTGGTGGGACCGCATAGTGCTGCAGGTCTGGGATGACACAGAGTGGCTGCGAAACTTCAGGATGCGTAAGGGCACTTTCCTTGAACTCTGTGACTTGCTGGCCCCTGCCCTGAAGCGCCAGGACACCCGGATGCGAGCAGCCCTGAGTGTGCAGAAGCGAGTGGCCATAGCCCTCTGGAAACTTGCCACGCCAGACAGCTACCGGTCAGTAGCGAACCACTTTGGCGTGGGCAAATCTACCGTGGGGGTTGCTGTGATGCAAGTAGCCCACGCAATCGTTGAGCAACTGCTCTCAAAGGTAGTGAACCTGGGAAACGTTCAGGTCATCATAGACGGCTTCGCCGCGATGGGATTCCCAAACTGCGGTGGGGCTATAGATGGGACTCACATCCCTATCCTGGCACCGGCCCACCAGGCCAGCGAGTACATTAACCGAAAGGGCTACTTTTCCATGGTGCTGCAAGGACTAGTGGACCATAGGGGACGTTTTACCAACATCAACGTCGGGTGGGCGGGCAAGGTTCATGACGCGCGTGTGTTCAGGAGCTCTGGTCTCTTTAGACTCCTCCAGGCAGGTACTTTCTTCCCGGACCACAAAATAACGGTTGGGGATGTGCAGATGCCTACAGTGATCCTCGGGGACCCAGCCTACCCGCTAATGCCCTGGCTCATGAAGCCCTATACAGGCGCCCTGGACAGTGAGAAGGAATTCTTCAACTACCGGCTAAGCAAGTGCAGAATGGTGGTGGAGTGTGCTTTCGGACGTCTCAAGGGGAGATGGCGGAGCTTACTCACTCGCTCGGACATCAGCGAAAAGAATATCCCCGTAGTTATTGCTGCTTGCTGTGTGCTGCACAATCTGTGTGAGAGCAAGGGCGAGGCCTTTTTGTCCGGATGGGAGGTTGAGGCAAATCGCCTGGCTGCAGTTTACGCTCAGCCAGACACCCGTGCCGAGAGAATATCCCAGCGGGAAGCGCTCTGTATCCGGGAGGCTTTGAAAGCAAGTTTCCTCGGAGATCAGGGTAACCTATGACTCTCCACTTGCTTTCAAGAGAAACTGACCCTGGGCCTGTGTCAGTTTGTGTCGATTTGGATCTGCGGCTACATGCCTTGTTCTCCAAGTTTCCCCCACTTCCAAAGCACGTTTTTAAGCAAAGTAATTGTTACACTCATTATTAATAAATCTTTCTTTTACTTTGCATTTCTGTTCTGGTGTTGAGACATGGACGCATACTGTGCTGGGCACGGTGTGCACTGACGTACAGACCGCTTCCTCCATAGAGGACTGACATCCTCCTGCTCCTACATAGGTCTCTGGGGTGGGGGACGGATGACAGTGGTTCTGCATGAAGGGGAGGGTTTGCAGGAAGGGGCGAGTGGTGCCTTCTTTGCATAGGGGTTTGGATGACGGCAGTGGGCTGCGGGTTTCTGCGTGGGAAGGGGTGATGGGTGTGGGAGAAGGGTGACTATCTGTCCGTGGATGAGGGCTCTTGTTGGGGCTCAGGGCAGCGGATAGGCTCGTGGATCCGTTGCAAGTGCATCGTAAGGGCAGCCTGCCTTCACAGTAATGGCGTGACAGGCGCTAGGACCCTGGACAATTATACACATTACGAAATGAACAGGGGCAGCATACACAACACAGAATGACCCTGGTGCCTACTGACTGCAGTGTGTGTGTGCCCCGCAGTTGATCCTTTCCCCAAGTCTGTACCCTGGTACTGTAGGCTATACCGTGCACGTATGAAACCCCTGTCCACCCCATACACCGAAAAATCCTCTGACAGGAAAGACATGACGGAAACAGTGATTAACAGCAAACAGCTTTTATTAATCTAATAAACAGTGGGGGGATGAACCTTGGATTTGGGACTGGCTGAGCCTATAAGGGAAGCACTTCTACAAATTTCTAACGTGAGAAGTGCGGGGTACACGGCCGCTCTGCTCTGGTTCAGTGACAGTTCTCACGTCCTCTACCACCCCTCCGTCTTGTACTTTTGGGTGAGGGGGGGCCAGGACTTCTTGGCTGGTGAGGGCGATTGCAGAGACACTGCAGGGGGGCCCTGTCCTCCAGCCTGCGGTCCTGCAGGACATCAACAAGGCGACGAAGCGTGTCCGTTTGTTCCTTCATGAGACCAAGTAGCGTTTGGGTGGTCTGCTGGTCTTCCTGCCGCCACCTATCCTCACGTTCCATGAGTGTGCGATGCTGCTCACATAGGGTCTCCCTCCAGTGTTTCTGCTCTGCAGCCTCTGCTCGGGAGCAGACCATCAGTTCAGCGAACATGTCGTCCCTAGTCTTCTTCTTTCGCCGTCTAATCATTGCCAGTCTCTGCGAGGGGGATGCCGGGGCAGTCCGGGAAGGACCCGAAGCTGTGTGATGGGGAAAGTTAGTGATTTCCTTGTACAGATACATTTTCGCGAACAGTGAACACCGTCTAGTCAATTTCCATGAAGAAGACCGTACCGGACAACAAGTGTCACGTGGTCTCCAGAGAAGCACAACATTTTGGCCTACGCTCTGATTGGCTGCGCCATTGCACAGGAGAGCGGAGAAGTCGGGAGAGAGAGCAGAATCCCTCTAGCAGAGAGTCCTGGTAAGCCTTACAGTACATTATGCTTATCAGTTAACGGATAGCTGTGCCGTCGTGCTAACGGCAATCTGGAAATCAGATACTATGACCCTTTTGCAGCCACTCCCGACACTGCAGGGGAAAGATCAATGTATGCTTTTCCTGTGTGGCCTACAGCACGTGGCTGCTAAGCGCGGGGCTTTGTTATGCAAAGTATAAGTAAACCATTAAGAACAGTAACTATTCGCTAATTGCCCTAATTAGATGCAGCACTTCAGTAACGAGATTACCCTGAGGCGTGTCTCTCGAGTGCAGAAAGAAAGGATGTTAAGGGAAGCACTTCACCGACCGGGACCCTACGCGGCCATGCTGGTAGAGGCGATGGTTCCCCTGTATCTGAGGATGTCGTGGCGTGGAAGAGTGAGCTTCACCGGAGGACCAAATAGGGCACCTCTTCCTCGAAACCTCCTGCGGAGGGTATTTGAGGAACTGTTTGAAGCATTTGTGGAATTGTCCATGGAGGACTATTGTTCCATCCCAATCTGTGTAGACCTACTGTTCGTTTAGTTTCCCTTTAAAAACTTTTAGATATAGTATTTATAGATAGAATTTATATTTTTGGTATACATGTTTTCGAGCAAATAAATATTTTCTTGTTTATACGACTTACCGCCTGATCCTTCCCCTGACTCTGAGTCCGGGTTCACGGCCGGTGAGGGTTGGTAGGGGATCTCTGTGAGGGTGAGGAACAGATCCTGGCTGTCAGGGAAAGCGGCATTGTGTTCGCTGTCGCCTGCGCCTTCCTCCACGGACCCTTCGTCGTCTTGCCCATCGGCGAACATCGAGTAGGAACTGTCCTGGCTCACTATGCCATCCACTGAGTCCACGGTCAGTGGTGGGACAGTGGTGGCAGACCCACCGAGAATGGCATGCAGTGCCTCGTAGAAGCGGCATGTCTGGGGCTGTGCTCCGGAGCGTCCGTTTGCCGCTCTGACTTTTTGATAGCCTTGCCTCAGGTCCTTGACTTTCACGCGGCACTGCATCGCATCCCGGCTGTATCCTTTCTGTGTCATGGCTTGGGAGACCTTCTCGAAGGTCTTTGCATTACGCTTGTTGGAGCGCAGCTCCGACAGCACAGACTCCTCGCCCCACACAGCGATCAGATCCTGGACTTCCCGGTCTGTCCATGCTGGGGATCTCTTTCTATTCTTGCATTGGGCTGACTCCTCTGCTGGAGAGCTCTGCATCGTTGCAGGTGCTGCGGAGCTCGCCCCGATGTCCAGCCAGGACGTCAGATTCAAAGTGCCCAGACAGGAAAAGGAATTCAAATTTCCCCGGGGCATTTCCTGTGTGGCTGGTCAGAGAATCCAAGCTCCGACTGCTGTCCAGAGCGTCAACAGAGTGGTGCACTGTGGGATAGCTCCCGGAGCTACTAAGTTCGATTTGCATCCACACCTAGCCTAATTCGAGCTAGCAAGTGCGAATTTAGCGTTACTCCACCTGTCGGGGTGGAGTACCAAATTCGAACTAAGGAGCCCCCTAGTTCGAATTAAATGGCTTCCTGGTGTGGACGGTTGAGCGATTAGTTCGAATTAACGCTGCTAAATTCGATTTAAGATCCTAGTGTAGACCAGGCCTTAGAGCTGAGTGAATTTTTCAGGACAAAACATTTTTTTGGTTCAGGATCAGGAGCCAAAATGTTTTTCAAATTTATGTTGCGTTTGTCAAATTGTTAAGGTGAAAAATAAAAAGAAAGCCCCCCAAAACTCTTTCAGCTTGACATTTTCTATATGAAACATTTCAATTCAAAATGACTGTTTCAAATTTTACCGCAATTTTATTAAAAGATAAAACCCCTCACAAATGAAACGTGTTTAGTTCAACCCAAAACAATGTGTTTATCTCACCAAATCCATTTCCTGTCACTGCAGGGGCTTTGGGCATTGGTGCATCTCAGTCTCTCCTATTCTCTGCCTGTGGCACATGATGATTGAGTCTTGGAAGGGCTGTAATATTTCAGTCTAATCCTGGTTAGTGGGTTCAGTATAGGTGTAACGGGATGCAATTAGTAGCCTGTGATATACAAGAGGTCAGGCTGGTGAGCCCCTTCTGGGCTTAAATTCTATTTCTGTTTGACCTGAAACTAATTACTTTTTCAGGTTGCTGTAAAATTCAACACCTCCCTCAGAACTGTGGGGAGAGGGCTGTGGGGAGAACTTAAAAAAAGCAGCTATTCACACAGCTCTACTCCTGTCTGTCCATTCTCCCTGCCTGTTTTAGTCAAATGTATGTTTATCTCTTCTTCCTTCAGCTAAATGTCTCAAGGACAGAAGTGCTTCTCTTTGGCAGGAGGAATATCCTCAGATACAAGCCACTCCTCTGGCCTCCCATCTAGAACCACATCTCACTTTTGCTCCCTTGTGTGTAACCTTTTCTTTCCTGCACATGCAAATGTTCCTGTTGCCATCTCCTCAACTCCCCATGCAACTCCCCGGCCTCAGCTTTTCAGCTGCTTCTTTAAAGGACTTTGACACAGTGTGTCTGAAAGAACTAAGTGCTCAGTTACTATGGAGATGGTATGGTGATAGGGGCCATATCCAGTGTTCCCTCTAATTTTTCCCACCCATGTGCAGAATGAATTTTGTTATATGCACCAATATTGAGGTGATGCATGACAAATCACCTCCACATTGGTGCACATAACAGAATTCATGGGGTGGGGCTGAGGGGTTCGGACTGTGGAAGGGGCTCAGGTGAGCGTTGTGATGTGTGGGGGTGAGGGCTCCAGCTGGAGGTGTGGGCTCTGGGGTGGGGCTGGGTATGAGGAGGCAGGCTGCTCCGGGGCTGGGGCCAGAGGACTTTTCCCAGCCCTCTCCCCGCTGGCAGCACAGAGCTCTCGGGGAGGGGCTCCTCTCTTCCTGCTGGCAGCAGCAAGCAAACTCCCCAGGCTAGGGGAGAGGCCTGTGGCAGCCCTGCCCACCCCAACTTGCTCCCCTCCCCTGTCCCCACCCACCCCCCTACCTCTCTCCTCTCCAGGCCCCTGCTGCATGGCCCTGTATAGCCTGCTTCACAGCCGCACAGCTTAGAGGGAACTTGGCACCGATACCGAACAAAAGTGGAAATGTAGCAGTGTGGTCTAGCAGATGTGGCACAGGTCTGGGACTAGTCCCAGCTCTGTGAATGACCTGCTGGGTGTCTTCGGGCAAGCTCTCTGGCCTGTGTTTTGTGTTTTTTCCTCCATAAGTAAAATAGGAATAATGGGAATACTCACCTTCCTTTGTAAAGGACTTTGTGATGCATGGATGTGAATCTGCATCTCTATCATCTCCTGTTCTCTTCATGTCTCTCTGTGTTAGAATCAAATGGGGGGAGGGGTAGAATGGAAGGGGCACCTGACCTGCTCTAATTGCTCTTTCTGTACTGGGATATCCATACTCTTCGTGTTGCATTTAGGGGTCACAATTGCTACTCTTTGGCTTGTTTTGTTGCACAGCTCCAGCTTTATGATCTACTCTCCTGTTCAGAAACCTGAGTGCAGGTTCAAGAGCAGAGGTGGAGCAGGAAGAAGCTTTGTCCACTAAAAATCACCCCCAGTCTAATGAAAATCTGCATTGATAGGCTACTGGACTTTCCCCATACAGCAGCACAAACAGTGCAGGAGATACCTCAGCAAACAGTGTTAATGACTCAGATATTTACAGGCCTAAGGTGGAGTCACCACTCCTTGATTTGGGTGTGAAAATAGTTTGCTAGAGCATTAATGTGAATACAATGCTCTGTCAACTACTAAGGCATTGATGTGCTGGGGCAGAGAGCAGTGTAAAATAAAACAGAGAGCCACAGGTCGCTTAGCCAGCTGGCTTTTTAGTTCCAATATAAATATGCATCCAATATGAAAGTGGATCTAGTACATCACATAGGCCTGGTCTACACTAGGAGTTTATGTCGAATTTAGCAGTGTTAATTCGACTTAACCGTGCACCCGTCCACACCAGGAAGCTAATTAGTTCGACCTAGAGGGCTCTTTAGTTCGAATTCTGTACTCCTCCCCGACGAGGGGAGTAGCACTAAATTCGACATGGCTATGTCAAATTAGGCTATGTGTGGACGGAAATCGACCTTAGTAGCTCCGGGAGCTATCCCACAGTGCACCACTCTGTTGACGCTCTGGACAGCAGTCCGAGCTTGGATGTTCTGACCAGCCACACAGGAAATGCCCAGGGAAAATTTGACACGCTCCGGCGCCTTGTGGATGTTCTGCAGGACCGCAGACAGGAGGACAGAGCCCCCCTGCACTGTATCTGCAACCGCCCTCCCCTGCCACAAAGTCCCAACCCCCCCTCACCCAAAGTAACAAGAAGGAGGGGCGACAGGGGCCGTGAAAACTGTCACTGCACCCCTGCGGAGTGCACAAATACAAGAAGGCTCTCATTCCCTAAATGTTGAGAAGTCCTTCCCTTCCTGGCTCACCGAAGTTTCATCCCCTAACTGTGTAGTTGATTATTAAATGTAGTTTGCTGTTAATTACTATTTCCGTCAAGTTTTTCTAAAGAAGACTGTCTGTGAAGGGGGTTGTTAATTGCATAGGACAGTCACCTTTACCAGGGTACAGACACGGGGGAAGGATCAACAGCAGGTCACACACACAGTGCAGTCAGTAGGCACCCTGGTCGGTCGTGGAGGTGTTTTCCATGTTCTGTGTGGGTGGGGGGTACGTGACTTTGTGGCATGGGAGGGCAGTTACAGAACTTATGCAGCGGTCCTTGTCTCGGACCACAGAGCCACGCAGCAGGGGAATCTGTAACCGTCCTCCCCCGCCACAAGGTCACGTAGCCCCCGCACACAGAGTCCCGAAAAGGAGGGATGGCAGGCTCTGTTGAAACAACCAGTCCGGCACTGCAGACCGCTCTAGGAGCAGGAGCCTATCATTCCTCGAGTGTAGAAGCGGTGTTAACATCACTGCACACCCTACACACCACAGTCTGCGTCCCTGTTTAAACCCTTTAACGCGAATTCATTAATAAAGAAAACGTTGTTAATTAACAATGTTCCATTAACTTTATTTTTAAACGTGTGTTGGAAGGGGGGAAACGTGGTGAACGGGGTATGTAACTGCAGAAGAAAGTCAACAGTAACTGAAGCAGGGGCAGGTTCAGCTTCTCTGTAAAGAAACTGAACAGTCACAGCTTACCCTGCTCCCTGAGGAACCTAGCTTTCAAAGCCTCCCGGATGCACAGCGCTTCCCGCTGGGCTCTTCTAATTGCACGGCTGTCTGGCTGAGCGTAATCAGCAGCCAGGCAATTTGCCTCAACCTCCCATCCCGCCATAAAGGTCTCCCCCTTGCTCTCACAGAGATTGTGGAGCACACAGCAAGCTGCAATAACAATGGGGATATTGGTTTCGCTGAGATCCGAGCGAGTCAGTAAGCTCCTCCATCTCCCCTTGAGACGTCCGAAAGCACGTTGAATGATGACAGTTACCCAAGACCACCCTCGACACATTTTTCCCCCCAGCATGCATTGTGGGGAAATCCCAGAATTCAAATGGGCAGCGGGGACTGCAGGAACTGTGGGATAGCTTCCCACAGTGCACCGCTTCCAATGTCGACGCTTGCCCCGTTAGTGTGGACTCACAAAGTCGAATTAGTGTCCTTAGTGTGGACACACAAATTCGACTTTGTAAGGTCGATTCCACAAATTCAAATTAAATCGAACTAATCTGGTAGTGTAGACATACCCATAGACTCTAAAATAAATATGCTTACTCCTTAAGGTCTCTAAATATTTTAGACCTGATTAATCTTTGTCACTCTACTCCAGTTTTACAGTGGCACTCCACAGAGTTACACCACTGTAAAACTGGAGTAATGCAGCAGTAAAGCCCACCTTCCAGCTGGAACTTCAGTATTAATGACTTTTATTTATTTTTTTTAAAGCCAGATGACAGGTGGTCCTGAGCAGGTGCACGAGGAAGGGTGCGTGTGTGTGAAAAGATTCCCTTCTGCTCCTCTTCACTCACAGAGCAGAGGTCAGCTTCACCCGGTGGTGGGGAGTGTGGGCACTGCACTAGTCTAAAGCTGTCAATGCTGCTAGACTCCCCAAAAGGCAGTATGGTGAGACCAAAGCCAGGCTCCGCTACTCCCATCTGCATGAGTCAGCAAAGCTAGACTAGGTGGGGAGACAGTGGTTGCTACAGTCTGTCAAAGGTGACTGAGTTGGCCAAAATTCTTCTGAGAGCGTCTGCCATGACATGACCCCTCTGCATTCCCATCCAATACCACCAACGTCTTCAAGTCAGAAGCCGGCTTTTAATCTTTAATATGTTAAACAATAAGAGCTATGAAAGTTTAACCAACAGCAGTCTTGCTCTACCAAACAAATGGGTAATTTTGCTTTTAATTTTGTAGTTCATTCTGGATTGTTTTTCCTGTAGATTTGCCTTCTGATATTCTCTACCCAATCAATTCCAGCTTTTCTCAGTTATGTTCCTCAGTAAATAAGACGTTCCTTTTGGAAATGTCAAACATGTTTTCAATTATTGTGTTCATTCCAGCTTTCCTTGTGTGTGTTAATAAACGTTTGGGTTTTTTTTTTAAGACAATAAGTGCTAGTGTACAGGTCTGCCCAATTCCAGCTCTGTTCTAAGAGGCAATGGATATTGGCCAGTTCAGACCCTGGGGAATTTTGGTCAGAGGGTCAGCTTCCTCTGTGACAGCACTACCTTGAGGTCTCAAGAAGTCTGGGGTTCCATGTTTGAAATTCCATTTATAATTAATTAGTCAGAAATGTTTGTTGGAAACATTTTACTCACCGAGTCCTAAGCCTGTTCTACACTAGGCGTTTAAACTGGTTTTAGGAGCGTAAAACCGATTTAACGCCACACCCGTCCACACTAGGAGGCACCTTATATCGATTTTAATGGCTCTTTAAACCGGTTTCTGTACTCCTCCCTAACGAGAGGAGTAACGCTTGTATCGGTATTAACATATCGGATTAGGGTTAGTGTGGACGCTGATCGACGGTATTGGCCTCCGGGAGCTATCCCACAGTGCACCAGTGACCGCTCTGGACCGCAATCTGAACTCGGATGCAGTGGTCAGGTAGACAGGAAAAGCCCCGCGAACTTTTGAATATTTCCTGTTTGCCCAGCGTGGAGCTCCGATCAGCATGGGTGGCGATGCAGTCCGAAATCAAAATAAAAAAAGAGCTCCAGCACGGACCATGCGGATGTGATCGCTGTAAGGGCAGGCAAATCCGTTCTATCAGCGCTCCGTTACAGAAGATGAAATTCAGAATCCTTTTTTAAAAATCTCCAGACAGACGCCATAGCAGGGACTCAGCGCACTGCAGCGTGACAAGCGTAACGGAAAGCCAAAGAATCAAATGGACGCTCATGGACTGGAGGACTGAAGCTATCCCACAGTTCCTGCAGCCTCCGAAAAGTATTTGCATTCTTGGCTGAGCTCCAAATGCTTCTAGGGTCAAACACAGTGTCCGCGGTGGGTCAGGGCATAGCTTGGCAATCTACTCACCCCCCCCCACCCACCCCCAGAAGCGAAAGGGAAAACAATCCTCTGACTCTTTTACATGTTGCTGCAGCATCGTGTCTATCTTTACTGAATGCTGCAGATAGACACGATGCTGCAGCCGTCAACACCAACATCCTCACTCCCCCCCTGCCATGGGTGGCTGATGGTACAAAAGGACTGGTAACCGTCCTCGTCATCAGCCTATTGGCACATGGGGCAGTAACCATGCTGACTAGCATCCGTCAGGTCGATCAAGGGCGCCTGGCCCTAATTTTTTCTGGTGGATGGTGCAATATGGCTGGTAACCATCGTCATCATAGCAACAGGGGGCTGAGCTCCATCAGCCCCCACCCTTCATGTGTAAAGAAAAGATTCAGTTGCCCCTGGACTAGCAGAGGGATGCTGGGCTTCTCTCCTACACACTGCTTAATGTCCTGTCTGGACTATCATAGCAGCTGGAGGCTGCCTTCCACTCATTTCTCACTAACAAGTTATCATGTCTTATTCCTGCATTCTTTATTACTTCATCACACAAGTGGGGGGACAATGCTACGGTAGCCCAGAAAGGCTGGGGGAAGAACGGAATCAACAGGTGGGGTTGTTACAGGAGCACCCCCTGTGAATAGCATACAGATCATAATTTCTGCAGGATCTGACACAGAGCAGCTGTGCTCTCTGGTTCTATGATACAGTGATTATCTAGTACACTTGCCTATATTCTAGGCAGGACTGATTCTATTTTTAGATACCAAAAAGGAGGGATTGACTCAGGGAGTCATTCCCAATTTTGGCTTTTGCCCCTGGCTAAGAGCAGCCAGGGGCACTTATGACAGCAGCAAATGGTACAAAAGGACTGGTAGCCATGATCATCTTAGTTCCAATTTATGGAAGGGTTGGATGGTGCAATATGGCTAGTAACCATCTCTGCTGTCATGCAAAAGCAAAAGCATGCTTCTGTGTAGCGCTGCTGAATCGCCTCTGTGAGCGGCATCTAGTACACATACGGTGAGAGTCACAAAAGGCAAAACAAGCTCCATCATTGCCATGCTATGGCATCTGCCAGGGCAATCCAGGGGAAAAAGGCGCGAAATGCTTGTCTGCCGTTGCTTTCCCAGAGGAAGGAGTGACTAACGACATTTACCCAGAACCACCCGCGACAATGATTTTTGCCCCATCAGGCACTGGGATCTCAACCCGGAAGTTCCAAGGGGCGGGGGAGGCTGCGGGAACTATGGGATAGCTAGGGAATAGCTACCCACAGTGCAACGCTCCAGAAGCCGACGCTAGCCTCGGACCGCGGACGCACACCACCGAATTAATGTGCTTAGTGTGGCCGCGTGCAATCGATTTTATAAAATCTTTTTTACAAAACCGGTTTATGCAAATTCGGAATAGTCCCGTAGTGTAGACGTACCCTTAGTCACTCAGGATGAAATTCACCTGTGTTCACGGGGCCAATACAACAATTATACACCATCTAAATCCAAATTTTTAGTTCCAAGTGGTCCATAGATTATGTGCTAGGTCCTATGCCCGGAGATGAATTTTGATTTATATAGCATAGCTGGAAAGAAAGTGGGCATCAGTTTGTATGGATGAAAGACAATGTGAAGGCAAGCAGAAATAAGCAAGCAGGTTTCAAAGTTCATGGTTGAAGGATGAAAATCTAGAAAGTGTAAAGTTAGATATAAATACTTAATTCAGTGGAATGCTTGTTTAAAGTGCTAAATTAAATGCTCTGTAGACTATATTTCCCTGTTTCAAATATAGTATATAGGATGAACAATGACCATGCAAACTTTCCCATATGTGCCCTATTGTTCAAACTTAGTGAAGGGACAACCTTTAAGAATGAGAGGGTAGTTTAGTCTCTCTGCCTACTTAGTCAATAGTCTCAACTGTAAGACCAAATTATAAAGGCAAGGATGCAATTATAGCTGCTTTGGATTTTTTCATAAAACGTTCTTTTTGTTGTAAAATGCTCATTTTTTCAAAACTGAAATGGTTTGCTGAAAAGGGTCAGTTATGACAAATTTATCCTGTCAAAATTTCTTTTTGAATTGTCAACGTCCCATTTTAACTTTCCTGAATCACTAACATTCTGTTTTTCAGGCCAAGACAAGTTTTTGTTTAGAAATTTAATTTATAGTTAAAAATGTAACAATCAACTTTTAAAAGTCAATATAAACATGGAACACTTCAACATTATTGAAATAAAACATTTCTATTGACCTGATCTGAAAAAAAAATAGAATTTCAGTTCATGAACATTTTTGAGACTTTGACTTTCTGTTCTGATTCAGGATGGGAAATTTTTCTCAAATTCGCAGGAGACACAAAACCCATTTTCTGCCAAGCTCTAGTGCCATTTAAGATCAACATTGGTGGTAGTTTTGTGAGGTCTACTCCTGTCCACTAGGAAATAGAGATGAGATTCCACTAAAAAGTTATCAGATGGCACTAATTATCAGTTGCTACCAACCTGGGCAGCAACTGAAATGGCAGAAAACAATTTAAAATTCATGTTTAGTTTCTGTAAAATATTTGATTAAAACCTCAAATGTAACTTCACGTGGAAACAAATCTACCACACTTTTGGATACTCTCAAAATGGTATAAGGTACTATTTGATAATCTGCAAATGAAATGAATACTGTAGGGTGCTAACCTCCTCCAAACAATTTCTCCTCACCATTTCATAGAATATCCAGGGTTGGAAGGGACCTCAGGAGGTCATCTAGTCCAACCCCCTGCTCAAAGCAGGACCTAATCCCCAGCTAAATCATCCCAGCCAGGGCTTTGTCAAGCCTCACCTTAAAAACCTCTAAGGGAGAAGATTCCACCACCTCCCTAGGTAACCATTCCAGTGCTTCATCATCCTCCTAGTGAAAAAGTTTTTCCTAATACCCAACCTAAACCTCCCCCACTGCAACTTGAGACCATTACTTCTTGTTCTGTCATCTGGTACCACTGAGAACAGTTTAGATCCACCCTCTTTCGAACTCCCTTTCAGGTAGTTGAAAGCAGCTATCAAATCCCCCCTCATTCTTCTCTTCTGCAGACTAAATAATCCCAGTTCCCTCAGCATCTCCTCTAAGTCATGTGCTCCAGCCTCCTAATAATTTTTGTTGCCCTCTGCTGGACTCTTTACAATTTTTCTACATCCTTCTTGTAGCATGGGGCCCAAAACTGGACACTACTCCAGATGAGGCCTCACCAATGCCAAATAGAGGGGAATGATCACGTCCTCGATCTGCTGGCAATGCTCCTACTAATACAGCCCAAAATGCTGTTAGCCTTCTGGCAACAAGGGCACACTGACTCATATCCAGCTTCTCATCCACTGTAACCCCTAGGTCCTTTTCTGCAGACCTGCTTCCTAGCCACTCGGCCCCTAGTCTTTTAGCAGTGCATGGGATTCTTCCTTCCTAAGTGCTGGACTTTGCACTTGTCCTTGTGGAACCTCATCAGATTTCTTTTTGCCAAATCCTCTAATTTGTCTAGGTCCCTCTGTATCCTATCCCTACCCTCCAGCATATCTACCACTCCTCCCAGTTTAGTGTCATCTGCAGACTTGCTGAGGGTGTAATACATCCCATCATCCAGATCATTAATGAAGATATTGAACAAAACCGGCCCCAGGACCAACGCTTGGGGCATTCCGCTTGATACCAGCTGCCAACTATACATGGAGCCATTGATCACCACCTTTTGAGCCCGACACTCTACCTAGCTTTCTATCCACCTTATAGTCCATTCATCCAGCCCATACTTCTTTAACTTGCTGGCAAGAATACTGTGGGAGACGGTATCAAAAGCTTTGCTAAAGTCAAGGAATAACACGTCCACTGCTTTCCCCTCATCCACAAAGCCAGTTATCTCGTCATAGAAGGCAATTAGGTTAGTCAGGCATGACTTGCCCTTGGTGAATCCAGGCTGACTGGCCTGTAGTTCCCTGGATCCTCCTTCTTCCCTTTTTTTAAAAGATGGGCACTACATTAGCCTTTTTCCAGTCATCCAGGACCCCCCCAACCCCCCCGCAATCACCATGGGTTTTCAAAGATAAAGGCCAATGGCTCTGCAATCACAACTTCCTTCTCTCCTTTCTATTTTCTGCTGTAGAAATGCCCTTCACCTGTGAAATATTTTGTGAAGCTATCAGGGGTGTCATCTGATGGCTTGTGAGATTTAATTTTAAGGTATGTTCAGGACAAAGAGGCCAAAGTATATGTTATGTACACTGTTCAAAATCCTTACAGGTGGAAATCTAAATCTGCTTTTGACATGGCTACCACTCTGAAACAAATGGGAAAATTTTCTAAACATTAACTCATTAAAGACCAGCAACAACTTGCAAGTTATTTGATCATCTTAGCCATGCTTTTTTTTTCTTCTTCCCAGAAGTGGCTAGTGACTTGGGGTGCCTCATTTTTTGGAGTATCCAACATGAGGCACCTAGACCTGATTTTCAGAAAGCAGGTGCTCGGCATTTTCAGAAAGCAGGTGCTCGGCATTTCCAGCCCCCTTTAAGGTGTTTCAAACTGAGCACCCCAAAATGGGGAACTCAAAATCACTAGTCAGTTTTGAAAATGTTGGCAATTTGACTGCATGCGATGATCATGTGTGCTGACACTAGTCTTCTATGTCCTATGGCACTTTTACAGAGCACATCTGGCAGACCATTGCCCACACGCTGTCAGACAGGATCCAGGCTGGGCCATGTGTGTTGCACCTGCTGTCTTCTATGTGTGCCTTGCACTGGCTGTCTACCTGTCTGGAACTGAATATCCTCTAAATGTCACAAACTGGCTCCAGTGCCAGTGGGGAGTGAGAATGTCCCATCTTATTTGCTTTCACCATAATAGCCTGGTTTTTCTCCTTGCTTTTGTATCTTAGTGAACTCCTGGTCTTCACACACTCTGCTCTACCAGAGTTACTTATGGTTGGGGTTTCCCCTCAACTTACTGCTGGATTTTAAACAGTATGGGATGAAATTCTGGCACCATTGAAGTCAATGGCAAAACTCCCATAAGGACTCCCACTAGTACTAGGATTTCAGTCCACATTCTTTATTCAAGTGGGCAGAGTCAAAGAAGGAACAATCCTGCCCTCCCTTCCACCCCTGCCCACTCACATTTCCCTTGCAAGGTTTTTCTGTATTATCACACAAACAATTTTATCAACATTGGCATCATACCATGGTATGCTGTGATACAGTACAGTACACACTACATTAACATATATTTGGCCTGCAAATAGAATGCACTATTTCAGAGAGAGGCAGAAAAGGTTGGCTATCCCTACATACAGAGTTCTGTAACTTTCTTGCTTCTACATTACCTTCCTACAAATGGAACCTGGAAAAACTTAGTTTGAGTAAGTTTCCCTTTGCTTCAAAAGCCACTGCCAGATACATATGAACCAAAGAAATAAACAGGTGGGGTTTGTTTTGGGAGTTAAACACGTTAAGAATGGGTTACATTTCATTGTGACATTACCTATGTTGATGGCAGTCTTGTAATCTTAACAGAAAACAGAGGTGGTGAAAAAATGATATATTTTCTTATTCTTTTAAAACCATTATGGTAATGGTCCTAATTTTGGGTACTGAGACCCCCTCCACTTAGCCCCTTGAGGGAGGCATCCAGGACCTTTCAGGATTGGGCTTTTATACACTGTGTACATATTACTGTGTAAATAATACTCCATGTTGCATTTGAACCATGACACAATTATTTTCACATTAAAATCCTTGAAAAATCTGCCTAAAGGGAAGCTAGCAAGATCGTTACACCAAAAATCATATCTAGCTTTACAAATTCTGTGAATCTTTTACTACTATCCTGCTGAAAGTATCAGTAATATTTTTCTTTGTTAAATAAAAATGCCAGCAATGCTAACTTAACTGATTAAAGCACATTACAAATCTTTTTTAACACCATGTATCTCATATGACACAAGTGCCCATGTGCATATAATACTTTTGTTTTGTGTGGAGGGGGGGCCTATGTGTCTGCTCTGTTCTTGCATCTTGTGGTCAAATAAAATTGAAAAAAAAAATCCTTTAGAGCAAGTACTATCCATTACTTGCTGACTGTGCATACAAAACAGCAAAAAGGTACAGCATGGAATACTTTTACCAGAATATGTCTCATACTCCAAGGACACTTCTGCAAATAAAGCCACAACAGGCACATTCAAGAGGAATGTTCAACATCCTTTTATTTCAAAGATGTCTTTATTACTAGAAATGATGTTCTGCCTACCCACGTTCTCCCTGCAGGTTCAGATGGGTATCACATCCTCTTCTAATCTCCTGGAGCGAAGTTCATTCCTGTGCATGGGCCAGCAAAAGGCCTAGGCACCACTTGAGTGCCACTGAAGCCCTATTTTGAGGGTTTGTGCCAGCTGTCTTCACAGGGTGAATTTCATCCTCAGTCAGTGTTGAATGTGCCATTTAAACATGATGCATTGCACTGCAGCAATGGCTTCATTTCATGGTCTTTCTGTATCCCTTAGCTGTCTCACAGGTGTGGCATGAGGTTTAGCTAATGTTTGTAGTATTTGAAATACCTGGACTGGAAAGGTCTAACACGTTGTTGTTGTTAATCCTAATGTACACTATAAATGCATTTGTAGAAAGGCATTTATCAATAGAGCATGTCATGCAAGCATACACATTTTCCCCATTTAGTTCAACTGCAGACGGTAAGTCTGACTTGTATCCATTGTAGGAAAGTAAATTAACTGGCTGTAGTTCACTTGCCTGTGGGGTGGAGATGGGAATTGGCCAAATCACAGCTTTCATGAATCACATTCCAGCTCTCAAACAATCTGGATGTATTACATCAGATCCATTTGGGGTAACCAATCAAAGAATAAATCATTAAGCAAGGAATGAGACTATTGAAATAATTAAGAAAATCCAAATACAGCACATCACATTCCCTTCATCAGCAGGTACAGTTAAAACTATATTTAAACAAACAGTAGGGAGAGCAATTAAATTCCTTTATAATCTGTCATCTTCTGATGCAGCTCCCAATGTAGCGTATGGTAATAATAGAGCATGTTTGTAAAACATAGCTGGAGAAGATAATTATCCATGGTTAAAGTCTTGGCATACAGAAGCTTTTTCTGCAGATTCAGAGTTCCCAGACACATTTCCCTTGATACATACCCTTTAACTTTGCTGGGTACCGATCAATGCCTAGGAAAGCCTGCTGACATGGAAGAAAGGCACAACTTTTTATTTCTTAGGGATGGACAGGGAACATATTCTGGAAAATACTCTGGTGCTTAACCTGAACAGCTGAACCAGCCATCTTTCAGATTTCTGCATACTATCTCCCTCCTTTCCCTCTATCATCCCCAGGAAACAACATTGGGGGCTTTCGCTTGAACTGCAGACATTTCCACTGGGTTCTTAAGCACCTTACGAGTGCCTGTTTTTTCTTCTCCCCTCACTTTCTTCCCTGCATACTGCCCTATTTGTGATATGTCAGGAACTCAGCTGGCACCGGGCATGGTTGCCTAGTAACCCAATGAGCTTGGCTGGGCCCAATGAACCCTCACCAAGTGACTGTGCTCCCTGATTGGACAGAAGGGCCAACAGATCCCTATTTAAGCCCGATAGCAACAGCTGCACCTGTGCCAGATCTGCTTCCTAAGCAGCCCTTGCACCACCCCCAGCCTGTGCTGCTCCAGCTCTGTCTCTGTGTACCTCTGAACCCCTAACTCTGACCATTGGCTTGTCCCCTGATCACAACTCCCTCTGCCCTTTGGTTCTGTTCTGGTTCCTGGCTCCAACCATTGGCTTGTCTCCTGACCATGACTCTGGTTCTGCCCCCTAAGTCTGCTTCGACCACTGGGCTGCACTGTCTGCATCTCAGTGTGAGACACTTCTGCCTCATCAGTGCGTTGTTCTTTTAGATTATTTTATCTAATTTCCATCTACATGGTACCATGGCCCCATTGAAACCATGCAGTTTCTCATTAATCTCTACCAGCGTGGCTCAGTTTTTCAGCTGTCTCCAGAGTTACTATCTCTGGAGAGAGGAACCTGCTGCTTCCATCACTTGTCACATGGAATGACATGGTTACTGTTGACCCCTTGACCTGAATTTTTTTTTAATTAGGAATGAGTATATCCCTCTAGCTGCATAAAGCAGTGTCTTAACTCCCATGCAAGAAAGTTCACCAAATGAAACATCAGTACCAGCTGAAAAATAATCAGAGGAGCAGATCTGAAGTGTGTCCTGCTACTATTCCTCAGTGTTTCTTTTAACAATATTTGTGGAAGTGGAACAATCTTGAATTTCAAGATGTGCCTTAGAATAGAAATCCAGAGGGCCATATCCTGAGCTTGCTTACTTAGGCAAAACTCCAAATGATCTAAATGGAAATGTGAGGGCTTCAGGATTTGACCGACTATAGTCATGCAAAATGAAAACACGCTTACATTCTCAGGGTGAACAGATAAATGAAAACTGCAGCCCAAAGGAAGAAAAAAGGTAAATTTAAAGGCGTGTCCTTTTAGTCCTATATCAGACCTCAGACCCCCATCAATTGCTGCCACTTCAACCCAGTGGGATGAGTCTTAAGTTACAGTCATATCCACATCCTTTAGGAGAAAGATCTTGCACTTAATCCGAATGATCAGTCCCCTCTGTTACGACAGGCCTGCAGTTGTATCGCTGAGACTCGTAATTTTGTCATTTCATAGACTAAGAAGTGTAGTCAAGTGTGGTAGCACCAGCTGGATAAAAGACTACAAAGAAAAACGTAGGTGTTGTAAGAAGCAGTGTGGCTGGCTCAAAAGGTGGCACTGTTCCTTCTGTGTCAGTACCGAACAATGCCCTACCATGGTATTAAGGAGCACTAGGTTAGTAGAAGAAATGTTTTTGAATTAACACAACTTGATACTCTCACTATTAAATACTCTGACTTTTTTAAATTTGATTTATCTCTGAGTGAGAAGCGGTTTCATCTATTCTACAATGTCCTGATCAAATTCTCCTGCAGTTTCAACTGGATAAGGTATCTATTTTTCGTCCTGTAATGTTGCTGTACACTATTTAATGGTCTCCCAACTAGAGGTGACTGCATTTCAGTGATGAGTGAAGTGATCGCTCTACACAGGTTACAAAGTTTGTCAAGAGCCTTGGGATCTTTAATACAGCACATTTCATCTAAAGGCAGTCGCGTCGTCCTCATCATTATTAAAGACGTGCCCCTTGTTAATGTTTCCTATAATGAACAGCAAGATGACTTTGAAAAAGACCATGGTGCTTGATGCTGCTGACACCTATTGACTTGCTTCATTTTATATGGTACATCACAGAAGATCCCTTCTATGAAAGGGTTATTTATAGCTTCTTTTTAGTATGGAGTGCTTTCCCCCAACCACCCCCGCACATTGTAACAATGTTTAAGAACCATTTAACTTTCTCTGTCATGGAGTGGGGCAGTTACTTAACTTAGCTATCAAGATGATAAGCGCCTTAGAATTACTATAGATAGAGAGATTAGACTGACGAGGAAGGATTAAGACATACATATTTGGTCTTTGAAATGGTAAATACTAAATATTGACATTTTAGGAACAAAGATTGCAATGAGGAAAGCTCAGGCTAAAATGCTTCCGCATATAGCGGCAGAGGCAAAAATATCAGAGGGTAAGAATTAAAACTAAAGAAAACCAGTGAAGCTTTTCATTTAAATTATGCACCAATTAAATTTCTGCCTATTGCGGATCAGTCTAATCCTCCTAATGAGACTAGCTAAGCAAAAAGGTAACAGTAATGATGATGATGACGACTCAGGGATTTCTGCCTCTGAGAGAAAACGAGCAGAAGCCAGTTAGTCTAAACAACACACAGTCCAGTGATTCTGGCATTGCTCTTCCCATCTGAGTGGCAGTTGCTGGAAGGATGTGTGGCAAACTAATAGTGTGCAGGGAGCCTTGTCTTCCGGGTGTGCACATACTGCGACAATATATATGTATATATTTTACAAGTGTGGTCATGTGCCAGTCAATCTCAAACAGGCGGGATGTGAATTGTGTATATCTAAATCTATGTCTTTGCATTGCAAGTTGCAATATAATAATAATAATATGAAACAAAAGGGGGTGTGTGAGTGTGTGTGGTGGGGGGGGTTTAACATTGAAAGGTTATCTTGCAAGCTGGTATTCTAACAATAAAAGAATGGCAAGGCCTAGCTAAAGTAGGGACTTTTGCACTGGTGTAGCTACGCTGATACAAACCTCTGGTGTTGGTATGCTGCACTGTTTTAAAGTAGAGCATATACATTAGTGCAGTTTACCCTAGTTTGGTGGTAGCTATTCTGATTCAAAATTCCCTAATGCAAATAGCCCTGAGGGCCTTTACCACTCACAAATAATGTGGCCATCCCAAACTCATGCCAATAAAACCTTTCAACCACACCATTCTATATTCTGTGGAAGCTGCACATGTAACAGGAAAAACTATTTTGGGGAAAGTATTAGGGGGTTCTTAAGATTTTTATTGAGATTTATTTTTGTTAATCTCTTCACCTGTAAAGGCATATGGCTTAGTTACCCTGGCTCCATCATGAGTCCAACTGTCAGGGGTCCGTGGAAGAACATGTGTTGGAATACAGTAAAAATGTTTTATATAAATGCTTTCATACTCAAAAGAACTCTAAAGCAACTTACAAAGCAATGAGTTAGAATTTTGGTACTACATCAGTGTTGAAAACCACAGCAACAGTTATGCATCAGCAATAGCTTGCACACACAGCGTTGGACACTAGAATCTATTTTGTTGAAAGCTAGAACTTGACTTATTTTTCTCATATAATATTCTGATGGATTTATTGTTAGTCACAGTATAAATGTAACTGAACTTTGCTGAACTCCTGGATGGCAATCACAGGCTTTAGACAATGTTCAGATATACAGGATAGGAGAGCATGTCATGTGCAATACAGGAACTAACTCCTGGCACACTATGCAAATGAAATCTGAACAGCCTCCAGCATGTTCTGCAATGCTAAGGCTTAGTTCTGAATATGGTAGGATTTCTGGTTAGGGTTAGGTTAACACTGGGGGGGGGAGGGGAAAGAAATTTTTAGCATATAGTTGTCTAAAGTATAAACTGAGACTACTCCAAATGTGGAAGTTTTGCAGATTTGAAAACAGTTAAGATCTCCCTATACTTGTTGGGAGTCCATGCCCAGGAACCTGGGCTTCAGCAGAAGCTGTTTAAAAATAACCCCCACAAATATTGTTTGAAACACGATAATTCCTATATTTCCTCCTAAAAGTGAGCCTTTAAGGACACAATTTTGAAACCCCAGTAGAAAGCATCTCATTCTCTCTCTTCCTTGACTTGTTCATGCACTCACTACTAGAAACAAGTCAAAGCATTAAGGCATTTCAGCATCAAGGAGAGAGTAAACCTGGGTCTTAAACTTTTATTAAACCACTTTTGCTTCCCATCAGCTTGTCTCCCTCCTTAGCTGGACACCAGAAAACAGCTTCCTTTCATGGGTGGCTTCATAGTGCTCTCTGCTGCTAGCTTATCGTTTTGTATGTGTCAGACTCTGAGTTGGCTACCAGACACTCCCTTTTTCTGTCTTGGCTCCCAGTTCTGGCCTACTCCCAGGTCCTGAGTTCTTCTATTCGGCACTCCTAGGTGCTGTTTCTCTCTGACTTCTTGATTATGTGATATTTATTAAAAGGTATTTAGTCCAAGGGGGTCTGATAGTTTTAAAGTATATACTTATAACCTTATAGGATGAGTCATGAAAGTCATGTGTATAGAATGCTATTGATACTAGAGAAATTGATCAGACATTTTCTGTCAGCTATGCTGCTTGGTCTCCTGTTTTACTTGTATCCCTCATTCTGGGCCTGCCCTATATTGTGTACCACATGTGAGTCATGGCAAGTTGACGGGGATATGGAGAATCCGCCTGCACAGGACACACTCACAAACACTGATGGGTGGTTGGTGGCCTGCAAGGCAAGTGCAGGTGACACACAGTGGTTCTCTGTTCTGCCCCCTGTACTCCTGTCCCTGCAGTGACGACTACCATTTCCTCCTTCTGACTCCATATTAAATCAGGACCAAGCAGTGCCTGAGCTAGACCCAGGTGTAGAGCTGTGACCAGGATCCCGGGGGGCCACACTGTGATTGTTCAATCAGGGCAAACCCCGAAGAATGGGGCAGATGATCCCCAGAACTGGAGGTTATTTCTAATCATTAGATTCACCAAGCCAGCAACAAACCAGCTTCTACAATACCTTACTGCTGACCCAGAAACCAAAACCACAGCTCCCTTAAAACAACCCAGCCTTGGGCTCCCACCCAGACAGCCAAGTCAAATATGATGAGGATTACTGAAAATTTTTTTCATCATATTAAAAAGTTCTACCAATCCCAAAGGATCCGATACATTACCCACCAGGTCACTTAACGAGTATTTGGGGAAGATCTGAAACATTTACAGCCAATTCTTATTAACTAAACTAAAATGTATTAAAAGTAAAAGAGAGAGTAGCTTAAAAGATCATTATATATACAGACATGAATGGAGTTCTTAGGTCAGTTTCATAGTAGAGATGGTGAGCTGTAAAGTTACTAAGAGTTCTTTCAGAATTAGTTCCATAGTTATAGTCCAATGTCCAATATCAGGGTGACCTAGACTGGAGCTGGGGATCTCAGTCTTGTGACTCAAACGTCCCCTGATGAAGCTTAAACAGATCTGAGATACAGACTCAGGGCCCACGAGTTCTTTTTATAGCTCTCTGGGGGCCTCTTGACAGCAGGCATTCCTTGTGTGCAGCATTGTAGCTTTGAAGTAGAACCTCCTATTCCCTATGTATACACAGGTAACTAGTGGCATTCATCAGCATGGGGTAATTCTCCATTAAGCAGTTCATAGACAGTTTATTACAAACTTCAAAGAGAAATATAGACAATGATATTATTACACCCAAGTTTCATCTAAATGTTAATATTCTCTTTTAATCTCAGAATCAATAGATATAGTAACAGACAGGAACCTTCTGTTTACACTGTTAACATCTAACAAGATATAAGGAAACACATACAATTAGCATTACCTCTAATTCTCTAACAATACAGGTTTGCATTTCAAAGCTCTAGTTTATCTAATGTGGAAATGTTAGCTATTTATAAGGAATAGTTCTAATGATTTATATACTTTTCTAATATGTCTCTAAAGGTTGAATTTGGGTCATATAGCCTGCTAATTGCTTGAGCCAAAAAGGGTTAATGTCACAAAAGCCACGTTGAACTGTTGCTCCAGTGTGTAAAAGAATCTGGGAAAATCCAGATCCAGAAGTCTTTCGATGTAGTGGTGGCCAGCCTGAGGCCACAGGCTGTATGCAGAGAAGCTGCACAAGCAATGAGGTAAGGAGAGCAGGCAGGGAGCCAGCCAGAACTTTGTTCCAGAGTTGTTTCAGTCTATTGGAAAGGTGGTATACACACTGGGTTCTCTCATGGAGACATTAATTTTGTTCTTTCCTCTTCCTAATTTAAAATAACAGGCATTTTAGTCTAGAAGTATGTGTGTTGCCCTTTTGTGGGAGGGGACTTGGGGCTCTTGACCCTAAGAATGAAGGAGAATGTTGACAGCTTGGAGGGTCAAGGAAGGCATGTTTGCCACTGGTGGAAGCGGAAGTTAATGAAATTTGATAGGGAGCTCTTATTTGCCAGGCAGCCCTGGCTAATAACACCCTTCCTCCTTTGGCCATGCCACCCCTTGAGTTCCTGTGAGCATGCATCAGAATGGTTGCTGCTGCAGACAAGCAGAATCTTCAGGAGTTTACTGGTGTGATACACAGAAAACACAGGCTTAGCAGTTTCAAGTACAAGAATGTTACAAAGCAGGCACTTGTCCTCTGTGCTGATCCTTGCTCTAGGGAATCTAATCTTTGGCCCCTTCTGAAGATTGATCCTGTACATGATTGTCAAACACATGAATTTTATAAGCTATTTTTATTTCAGGTCTTGGGGATGTGACTCCATCTGACTCCCTGGGCTCCTGCAAATAATGGCCACAGTTTGAGTCCTGGGTTACTTGACTCCCATACATGTCTTTCCTGCTTCTCCTGAACATCAGTGTTTGGTGCTTTTGACATCTGGGCTATACTTACACACTCCCAAGTCTTGTGGTTTGCATATACCTATTTGCCTATTACTGACTTCGTGCCCTAGGTCCTTATATGCCCACAATCTGTATATCTGCTTATGAGCTCTTGCCAGATGCTTCCAAGTCCCAGAATTTGCTCTTGAGGAGTCTTTGCTTTTGTCCTGGCAGAAAGACCTTAACTTGGACTTCTGACAGCTTCTTTTGGCCCTTTCTCCTTAGAACTGCCTACTCTTCTTTCCTAAAATTTTGCCTCCCACTCAACTATCTGGGAGAACTCACCCCTTCTGTGTCTTTGGCTTTGTGGAGACGCCTACTTGATTCTGACCAGTACTGGGGGTCACAAGCATCTCAGAATATGGGATTTCTGTAAAACTTTGCTCCTTCTCTGGTTCTCAGGGTTTTTTCCTTCTCCTTTTCCAAATACAAATCCCCAAATGGTGTTTTTAGTTTGTTTTTGTTTTGATATTTCACATCTGTTTACATTTGTTCACCTTACAGCTTTGCAACTTCCTGATGACTCTTTTTAAACCAATTTAATGTGCTCTGCAGATCCGTAATTCAATTGTAACATGGTAACAATTCAATTGTAACATCAATATTAGGGTACATTTCCTGTACAATATTTTCAAGAAATCAAAAACAATATGTATGTTCTATTTTGTTCTTATAGAAACAAAATGATCAAGTTCCATTGTGTTTAGGATCAGGACTGTGCCATCCAAAAGTTTCCATGTTAGATTAGACCAGCAGTTCTCATACTAGGGTTGGGACCCCAAAGTCGGTCACAACCCCATTTTAATGGGATCACCAGGGCTGCTGTTAGCCTTGCTGGGGTCTGGGGCCAAAGCTGATGCCCAAGCCCCAGGGACCGGAGCTAAAGTCTGGGGTGGCAGTGTTGACCGAAACAGGAGCTAGAATTGACAATGGCCAGGAGTCTCCAGCTCAGATTCACCTCCCTTCCCGTATCTATCACTGGAAGTTTGTGTTCCCAGATATGACTTAGACAGGATAAAGGTACAACAAGATTTATTAATGGGGTGGCAAGTGTTACCTGGGGTTCTTTTAACCCAAAGCTCTTGGTAACTTTTACTCTGGGTGAGGTGGTATTAGGAAATAAATCAAGGGAGACACGGCCGTCTGACCCATAGATGGCTGGCACAAACAGGACAACACAGGAGTGCTTTCACTTAAAGCTAAACTTTACTTAGTCTTAAGCACTTACATGTGTCTGCAACAGGTTAGTGAAACACCCGCAACCCACGATAATTACTGAAGCTGAGCGTGGCTCTCAAGTGGCACCGTGACAGGCTTCAGCTGGCCAGGCTTCCGTCTGCCGGTAGGGACCCGAAGATGCATCCAGAGGGAGCATCCCTGAAGAGCCCCTCCTGAGAAGTCCAATTACCTCAAACTTTTTCCCCTTATTTATACATTAGTAATACAATGACATATCCCTTAAAGAAAACTTGCTAAGTAAGCAGGGTTAAAAGGTCAGACACCTTATGATTGCCAGTTAACCAGATATATATATTTTTTTCAGAGTGTCCATGCCTTTTGGCCCTGACAAACATTCCCAGGGGCACATGTAAACAGACTTCTTGTTTTTCTACAATACATGCATCAGCAATTTTAACACTCTTAGCAGGAAGGGAGCGGGATCAAGCTGTCTTGTCTGTGGCACCCGAAACCCCCGCCCCTCCTGTCTGATTACACTGAGGCCACTGCATGACCAATTTACGACCTGCTGACTTAGCTATTTTTGTTAGCAATAAGCAAGAATGGTTCAGTATGGCCTGTTAACTTGACTAATGTTAGTAATACACAATAGTGGTTTAGGCACTTTACTGGTTTATCAAAATCTCCCCTCCTTAAAGGGCACCTTTTATACAAGGGGTTCTTTACATGATTGCTATTACACCTTTCCTGGATGCACCTGAGTTGAGATCCAACGAAAGCTCAAGGCTCTCAGCTGAGACCGAGCAAATGATCTTCTTGTTGGCATCCCATACTCAGCACACCAGCATAGCAACTAACAAGTGGTCATTTTAGCCTACCCTCTCAGTTGAGGGAGGGGCGACAAGTTCAATATATTCCCTCCCTGGGGATATGAATGTTGGTGGCAGTAATCACTGACTCATCTGTTGGGGGACTTGCAATCCCTGTATTTTGCGCCAGGTCCAGTATGTTATTAGGCTGGTAACAAAAACCACTACTAATTGGTACCCCAAGATTGCTATGATGGGGTGTAGGGCCAAATTCAGGACGCCTATACCAGTGGGGGACCATCCCAATAACACTTCCCACCAGTGGTGTGACAGGTCCTGGCCAATTCTTGCAAATACTGGTTTAATTTCATTGGCATTATGATGCATGGTAACCATGACTCTGCGCCCTTCCTGTATTGCAGTATGTAATTGGTTCTGTAAATCAGAGTGTACAAGTAATGTTTGTAAAGCAGTTAAATTCATTCCAAGGGGCACAGGTTTTACAATAGAATACAAAGTATAAGACACCCTTAACTGGCTATACTTAAATTCAGGTACATGAAATTCAAAATCACATCCCCTAATTGCTACAATATGACAAACATTTATTCTCATAAGGATTGATTTCCTTTATGCACAAAATTAACAAGAAACATAGGACACCAACTTTTAAGACATACACAATAATCTCCTAAATACACAAACACAGAATTATTACTTACAAATGGGTTAATAGCATAATGGCATTTTCCTTCAGCTATTTCCAAACATACATCCTGAGGTTGGAGGGCATTTTTGTTACATTCATATCCAATTCCAGGTTCTTCTAAACAGGCTTCTAATTTTATTGTTTTCTATTTTTGATCATCTTTCACCACCCACACTCTGTGATCGATAGGTTCCATTACAGTCTGATTAATATTGAGGCCTAAAGCCACAGTGGGAGAAACCCATTTTATTTCTGCTTGGGACATTAGCAAAACAAAGACCATGATTTCCTCTGACTCTTGATTATAGGTGAAATTTACCATTTTCCACCAGGCTTGTTACTCTCTTAAAGTTTGGGTGGAATTTTTCCAAATGATGCTTCTGATTTCTACTGGGAGCACCCCATTCATACCATCACGAATCATATCTTTTACTACATCAATCATCCATACTTGTATTTGCATACATGCCATAGCTAAAGAAGTATTAGCTTGCAAAATGCCAACAGCCTGCAAGAGGCGGCGATGGTCTTCCTCTTGGTTTTTTCCCATCCCTCCAAGATATTTGCTACTTCGGATTGCAGGGAACTTAATTGATCAAATAGGTGTAGCCAAATCTTTTATATGAGCTCCCATTGCATTCATTTTGTTTGCAAGCACCTCCTCATTAATACTGTTAAGGACTGCTCCTCCCGTTCCAATTGCTCCCCATAAGTCTTTCTTTACCCTTCTACGTCCCCTTCTAGAACTTTCTGATTTGGGAATATTGTGTGTTTTCATCCAATTTTTCCAACCTTCCAATAAGGGTTAAACAAATTGCTTACACCAGGGCTCCATCACCGAGACCTTTGTCTAGACCTTAGGTCTAGAATGACCTTTTTGAGGGAGTGAGTAGGGTTAATTACCAATTGTTTTTGACATTGGTTCGGATAACGTAGGGACTGATTAAATTGGTGACTGGTGGGTCCAGAACCCAAACATTGCAACTTTTTACACCATGTGGCCCTTGCAAAAGCCATGTTCCTGTCATGCTAACCCGCATGTGGATAATTTTCTCACCAGCACACCAGATCAGCTGATGCTGTTCTCCACATCATGGAGACAGGAGCTCCTCTTTGAGCGACCACTGGTTCCTGTTGGAACAGGACAGGAGGATCTTCCATTCCCCTCCTGGTGTAACTGTTTGCAATTCCATTTTCTCCCAATTTGTCTGTTTCCCGGTGAAGTGGGTGGCATATTCTAATTTAAATCAGACTGTTTTGTCTCCAGGGGCTGTTTTCTCAGGCAGGTCAGTCCACAGCTGTGCACATCTAGATTGGCTACAGTTATGCAGCATCCTGCTTGTTCCCACCCAACGACAGCCTAATTTATCTGGGTAATATTTTCCAATTCCTCCTACCAATAAATCTGCTCTTCCAGGCCAAAGGGGGAAAGGGGATATTGAGGTATGCATGAGGATAGTGATGTTTCCACCTATTATTCTGGGATTCTTCAGCTGCCAAAGTGGACTACCATTTACAGTCCAAACCATTATACATGTGGATTCCCCGCTCATTCCGACTGTGATGTTTATTTTGTTCAAACCTTTTAGCCTCAGGGAAGTGGGGTTGTATCCATCTGTAGATCTTAGGAGGTGAAGACTTTCTCCTGAGACATATGTGGGATCTGGAGTAATATCGAGGGTATTGTTTACTTCACATTCCAGTGTCTTCAATGTGTGGTTCTCCCATTTCTCGATCACGGTGTCTTTTGTTGCACCAACACCAGAGTAGCAGACCCCCAAACACAAGAATCCAAACAATAACGTACACAGCCAAGACCACATCACAGGTAGGGATGTTGGACATCTGCTAATAACAAAAACTCTGCCACACAAAACAAAAATAAACTCTCCCCTCCCCCCCAAGAAGGAGGGAGTAGTAAAGCATTTTAAAGTTGACATTTATTCAGATTCACTGATGTCTGAATCATGTTTCTCCCAAGCTGGGCTTATCTGGGCCTGATGCTGTGGCCCACACATTTGCCCATGACTACCAGGGTAGTTTATTGCATTTATTTCACTTTCTGATGTTTTAATTTCAACAATTACTTGGGTTACATTTACATTTTCATCTGGGACCACTTGAGCTTCCTCTATTACCTCCAGCGCTGAACTTAACTCCTCTTCTTCTGACTCTGAGGAATTAGTTGTCGGGTCACTATCTGTTTCTACTTTGGATTCCCATTTCCCATGAGTAATTATGCTCTCCTCCTCCAGGAACCAAAAATAGGCATCCATTTCATCTAAGACTGACTGGGATGGTTTCCCTTCCATCGTTTTAGCTGTGAGGAGTGAAACCACTTCAATATGTTTCTTTCCTGACCGAATTTCTAGCTGGTAGACAATAGGACTGGCCTTGTTACAGATTCTAAGAGGTCCTTCCTAAATGGGACTAAGATTATGTGCTCTTTCCTTTATTTGTTGATACATAACCATTCTTGGGGATTTAGGATTGGACCCATTCTTTTGTCCATTTTCTGAATGTTGGTTCCCAAGGCTATGGCAACCTGCCAATGGGTGTCAACAACAACTTTTAACAGCTGCTGCATCCATTGGTCCCTGAGGATGCGGGGTTGTAGGTTGTCAGGTGGTGTTCCATCCACCCACCACTGTTCTGGGAGACACATCTTTCTCCCAGTCATCACCTTGAATGGAGTTACTCCATGCGATGCCACTGAACCCCTGATAGCCATCACGATGAATGGCAGTCTTTGGTCCCAATCCTTTCCTTGCTGGTTTACTACTTTTCTGAGAGCTGTTTTTAGAGTATGGTTAGTTCGCTCCACTTGGCCTGAACTTTGGGGGTGTCCAGCTATATGTAGCCTTTGTTTAATCCCAAACACTTGGCAGATTCCTTTTGTGATTTTCCCCAGCAAAGTGGGGCCCTTGATCTGAACCAGATGGGGCACCCCAAGGGAAATTGATTACTTGTTCAGTGAGCACCCGAGCTGTGGTTTGAGCTGTGTTATTTTGAGTAGGGATAGCCTCAATCCTTTTAGTAAAGGGATCAACAATCACCAGACAATACTGATTACCTCTGGGTGTCCAGGGTAGGGGCCCAATAAAATCAATTTGCAGTCAGGCCCATGGCCCCTCTATTCTTTGATGTTTCAGAGGTCCTTTAATTACTTTGTGATCAGCATTATTAGCTGCACATGGTAAACAGTCATTTACAAACTGCTCCACATCGCTGCTCATGTGTGGCCACCAGCCGGCAGCCTGCAATCAGGTTAAGGTTTTCTCTATTCCTATGTGTCCCTGGTCGTGAGCTAGGGAAATCATTTCTGTTCTTAAGGCTGCAGGAACCACCCAGACTGCTTCTGGTTCCCCTTCCTTAGTTGCTAGAATTAATTTTGATTCATTCTGCCACACTTTCCACTCCCGGTACTTTCCTTTTTTTCACCAACTCTGTCAGGCTGGGATCCTGGCTTTGGAGGGTTATTAAATCTATTTGAAGTGAATCTCTTTTTCCAGCTGTTGCTATAGGAGCTATACCTCCCCCAGTTCTTGGCTGCCACAATTTTCCTTCTCTGGCCCCCCTCCTTGCTTCCTCATCTGCTCGATTATTCCATTTTGACTCCTCAGTCCCCTTCTTGTATGCTCTGACTTTTCCCAAGTGTACCACATTGTCCTGGGCCCCCGCCAATGCCCACACATATATCAGTTTGTCAGCATGGGCTATGGGGTTCCCATCTGCAGACCTCATCCCTCTCTTTTTCCATTCTGGAACCCAATCCACTAGGGACCCAAGGACCCAGTCTGAGTCGGTGAAGATACAAATCAAAGGGAGAAATCCTTGGATTAAAGCTTGTTTGAAAGGGAGAGCTGCAAAGTCTGGGTTAATGACATTTGTCAGCCCAGAATGTCTCCATGCCAATTTCTTTTTGGCTACATAACTTTCTACTCTCTCCCCGGCCTGTTGCTTCTCCTGGTGAAATATAACTGTGGGGCTTTCTCCCGGGAAGAGGGTGTGTATTATTTCCCTCTGCACATTTATGTGCTTCTCTGTGTCATCTGCTCCAGGGGGGACACCCATTTGGATATCATAAGGGAGCCCTGCAAAATCCTTGGGGGACATACACTCCCTGCACATAGCTGCCACACCAGCTGGAGTGAGTCCAGCCATGCCAGATACTCTTACCATCCACCCCAAGGCTGTGCTCCTATTCACCAGGCCAACTGATTTTCCTACTGCCTTAACCTGGTCGGGGTAAAGGGTGTAGTCTCCACCCTCTCTTCTGTTCCTGCTTGACCTCTCTGAGGGCCCAGCTTTGTGACAGAGGTATTGATTATGGGGCCATTGGAGGAGGTCTTTGCAGCTCTTCCAGTGCTTCCCGTAGGGGACTATATGGAGACTGCCCGATGGGATCCAGGGTAAACTCACCAGGATCCTTCCGCTCATAATCACAATAAGGGGGGCATGCACTGGGATCTTCCTCTGATTCTATGTCTTTCTCCCAGCTACAATTCCCTCTGATCACTGCCATGATCCCCTTTTGCTCTCCCAACTGAGCCTTAAGGGCACAAATCTCTCTCTGGCATTCCCCATGGTCTGCCTGGGTTCTGCTTTATGAATCCTTTTAAAAGGGCTCTGCCTGCAGCTTTGCTCTTGTGGTCTGCTGTTTCAGCTCACACACTTCCTCCTGCAATTTACCATTTACCCTGTCGACTGTCACACACTTGCTTCTGCATTCCTGCAATCTGTGCTGCTTGTGTCAGAGACGTAGCTCTGAGAGCATCAGATTCTGCCTTCAAATTAATCACTTCACTTTCCTTTTCAGCTCTGATTCTTTCCAATTCCTGCACCTGGTTCTTTAGCCGATCTATCTCCTGATCCAATGTGGTTGCAACCACCCACAGCCCCTGCAAAGTAGCCTTTTTCTTTGCCCTAACATTCGGATCCCCCCACCTTCCTGCACTAACCCAGATGTCCCATCGCTTGTAAAGCTGCAGGAAGGCTCCAGGACCAGTGAAGGCACCGGGCTTCCAGGGTCCATTACCCCTGTACTCTTGTACAAAATCTGTCAAGTTGTTTCCCAACATCATTTTCAACTGTTCTTTCTTTCCAGTTGTTTCCCATAATTTCTCCACTCGAGCAGGCAATCAGCCTGAGTTCTGAGTCCCAGTAATGGAATGTATTCGTAAATTAACTTGCAAACTGCAACACGGGAACTTGTAGGGAGTGACCCCACCCCGCCATCTTTCACCTCCTATTGCAGTGGACAAACTACAAACTGTTTGTACTATCCATCTCCTTCCTCTCTACCATCCTCGCTGGGGCCTCCAAATTTCTGTTACCCGGGGTTCTTTTAACCCAAAGTTCTCAGTAACTTTTACTCTCTGTGAGGTGGTATTAGGAAATAAATCAAGGGAGACACGGCCGTTTGACCCATAGATGGCTGGCACAAACAGGACAACACAGGAGTGCTTTCACTTAAAGCTAAACTTTACTTAGTCTTAAGCACCTACACGTGTCTGCAACAGGTTAGTGAAACACCCCCAACCCTCGATAATTACTGAAGCTGAGCGTGGCTCTCGAGTGACACCGTGACAGGCTTCAGCTGGCCAGGCTTCCGTTTGTCGGTGGGGACCCAAAGATGCGTCCAGAGGGAGCATCCCTGAAGAGCCCCTCCCGAGAAGTCCAATTACCTCAAACTTTTTCCCCTTATTTATACATTAGTAATACAATGACATATCCCTTAAAGAAAACTTGCTAAGCAAGCAGGGTTAAAAGGTCAGATACCTTATGATTGCCAGTTAACCAGAGATTTTTTTTTTTCAGTGTCCATGCCTTTGGGCCCTGACAAACATTCCCGGGGGCACATATAAACAGTCTTCTTGTTTTTCTAGAATACATGCATCAGCAATTTTAACACTCTTAGCGGGAAGGGTGTGTGGTCAAGCTGTCCTGTCTGTGGCACCCGAAACCCCCGCCCCTTCTGTCTGATTACACTGAGGCCACTGCATGACCAATTTACGACCTGCTGACTTAGCTATTTTTGTTAGCAATAAGCAAGAATGGTTCAGTATGGCCTGTTAACTTGACTACTGTTAGTAATACACAAGAACATAAGAACATAAGAACGGCCATACCGGGTCAGACCAAAGGTCCATCTAGCCCAGTATCTGTCTACCGACAGTGGCCAATGCCAGGTGCCCCAGAGGGAGTGAACCTAACAGGCAATGATCAAGTGATCTCTCTCCTGCCATCCATCTCCATCCTCTGACGAACAGAGGCTAGGGACACCATTCTTACCCATCCTGGCTAATAGCCATTTATGGACTTAGCCACCATGAATTTATCCAGTCCCCTTTTAAACATTGTTATAGTCCTAGCCTTCACAACCTCCTCAGGTAAGGAGTTCCACAAGTTGACTGTGCGCTGCGTGAAGAAGAACTTCCTTTTATTTGTTTTAAACCTTCTGCCTATTAATTTCATTTGGTGACCCCTAGTTCTTGTATTATGGGAATAAGTAAATAACTTTTCCTTATCCACTTTCTCAACATCACTCATGAGTTTATATACCTCTATCATGTCCCCCCTTAGTCTTCTCTTTTCCAAGCTGAAGAGTCCTAGCTTCTTTAATCTTTCCTCGTATGGGACCTTCTCTAAACCCCTAATCATTTTAGTTGCTCTTTTCTGAACCTTTTCTAGTGCTAGAATATCTTTTTTGAGGTGAGGAGACCACATCTGTACACAGTATTCGAGATGTGGGCGTACCATGGATTTATATAAGGGCAATAATATATTCTCAGTCTTATTCTCTATCCTCTTTTTAATGATTCCTAACATCCTGTTTGCTTTTTTGACCGCCTCTGCACACTGCGTGGACATCTTCAGAGAACTATCCACGATGACGCCAAGATCTTTTTCCTGACTCGTTGTAGTTAAATTAGCCCCCATCATGTTGTATGTATAGTTGGGGTTATTTTTTCCAACGTGCATTACTTTACATTTATCCACATTAAATTTCATTTGCCATTTTGTTGCCCAATCACTTAGTTTTGTGAGATCTTTTTGAAGATCAATCTGCTTTGGTCTTAACTATCTTGAGCAGTTTAGTATCATCTGCAAACTTTGCCACCTCACTGTTTACCCCTTTCTCCAGATCATTTATGAATAAATTGAATAGGATTGGTCCGAGGACTGACCCTTGGGGAACACCACTAGTTACCCCTCTCCATTCTGAGAATTTACCATTAATTCCTACCCTTTGTTCCCTGTCCTTTAACCAGTTCTCAGACCATGAAAGGACCTTCCCTTTTATCCCATGACAGCTTAATTTACGTAAGAGCCTTTGGTGAGGGACCTTGTCAAAGGCTTTCTGGAAATCTAAGTACACTATGTCCACCGGATCCCCCTTGTCCACATGTTTGTTGACCCCTTCAAAGAACTCTAATAGATTAGTAAGACACGATTTCCCTTTACAGAAACCATGTTGACTATTGCTCAAGAGTTTATGTTTTTCTATGTGTCTGACAATTTTATTCTTTACTATTGTTTCAACTAATTTGCCCGGTACCAACGTTAGACTTACCGGTCTGTAATTGCCGGGATCACCCCTAGAGCCCTTTTTAAATATTGGCGTTACATTAGCTAACTTCCAGTCATTGGGTACCGAAGCCGATTTAAAGGACAGGTTACAAACCTTAGTTAATAGTTCCGCAACTTCACATTTGAGTTCTTTCAGAACTCTTGGGGGAATGCCATCTGGTCCCGGTGACTTGTTAATATTGAGTTTATCAATTAATTCCAAAACCTCCTCTAGTGACACTTCAGTCTGTGACAGTTCCTCAGATTTGTCACCTACAAAAGCCAGCTCAGGTTTGGGAATCTCCCTAACATCCTCAGCCGTGAAGACTGAAGCAAAGAATCCATTTAGTTTCTCCGCAATGACTTTATCGTCTTTAAGCGCTCCTTTTGTATTTCGATCATCAAGGGGCCCCACTGGTTGTTTAGCAGGCTTCCTGCTTCTGATGTACTTAAAAAACATTTTGTTATTACCTTTGGAGTTTTTGGCTAGCTGTTCTTCAGACTCCTCTTTGGCTTTTCTTATTACACTCTTGCACTTAAGTTGGCAGTGTTTGTGCTCCTTTCTATTTGCCTCACTAGGATTTGACTTCCACTTTTTAAAGGAAGTCTTTTTATCTCTCACTGCTTCTTTTACATGGTTGTTAAGCCACGGTGGCTCTTTTTTAGTTCTTTTACTGTTTTTCTTAATTTGGGGTATACATTGAAGTTGGGCCTCTATTATGGTGTCTTTTAAAAGGGCCCATGCAACTTGCAGGGATTTCAATTTAGTCACTGTACCTTTTAACTTTTGTCTAACTAACCCCCTCATTTTTGTATAGTTCCCCCTTTTGAAATTAAATGCCACAGTGTTGGGCAGTTGAGGTGTTCTTCCCACCACAGGGATGTTGAATGCTATTGTATTATGGTCACTATTTCCAAGCAGTCCTGCTATAGTTACCTCTTGGACCAGCTCCTGCGCTCCACTCAGGATTAAATCTAGAGTTGCCTCTCCCCTTGTGGGTTCCCGTATCAGCTGCTCCATGAAGCAGTCATTTAAAGTATTGAGAAATTTTATCTCTGCATTTCGTCCTGAAGTGAAATATTCCCAGTCAATATGGGGATAATTGAAATCCCCCACTATTATTGTGTTCTTAATTTTGATAGCCTCTCTAATTTCCCTTAGCATTTCATCATCACTATTACTGTCCTGGTCAGGTGGTCGATAATAGATCCCTAATGTTATATTTTTACTAGAGCATGAAATTTCTATCCATAGAGACTCTATGGAACATGTGGATTCGCTTAAGATTTTTACTTAATTTGAATCTACACTTTCTTTCACATATAGTGCCACTCCTCCCCCTGCACGACCTGTTCTGTCCTTCCGATATATTTTGTACCCCGGAATGATTGTGTCCCATTGATTGCTCTCAGTCCACCAGGTTTCTGTGATGCCTATTATATCTATATCCTCCTTTATCACAAGGCACTCTAGTTCACCCATCTTATTATTTAGACTTCTGGCATTTGTGTACAAGCACTTTAAAAACTTGTCCCTGTTTATTAGCCTGCCTTTTTCTGATGTGCCAGATTCTTTTTTATGTGACTGTTTATCATCTGATCCGGCCCTTATATTATACTTTTCAGTCCTCTGCTCCTGACTATAACCTGGAGATTCTCTACCATCAGACTCTCCCCTAAGAGAAGTCTGTGTCCGATCCACACGCTCCTCTGCAGCAGTCGGCTTTCCCCCATCTCCTAGTTTAAAAACTGCTCTACAACCTTTTTAATGTTTAGTGCCAGCAGTCTGGTTCCACTTGGTTTAGGTGGAGCCCATCTCTCCTGTATAGGCTCCTCCCATCCAGTTCCTAATGAACGTGAACCCCTCCTCTCTACACCACCGTCTCATCCACGCATTGAGACTCTGAAGCTCTGCCTGCCTACCCGGCCCTGCGCGTGGAACTGGGAGCATTTCTGAAAATGCCACCATAGAGGTCCTGGATTTCAGTCTCTTCCCTAGCAGCCTAAATTTGGCTTCCAGGACATCTCTCCTACCCGTCCCTATGTCATTGGTACCTACATGTACCACGACCACCGGCTCCTCCCCAGCACTACACATAAGTCTATCTAGATGCCTCGAGAGATCCGCAACCTTTGCACCAGACAATAGTGGTTTAGGCAATTTACTGGTTTATCAAAATCTCCCCGAATAGCAAGGACTCCCCAGGTAACAAGGTGAGACAGATAATCAAACAAGACAGGTTGTATCAATAGGGATCTATACACAAGGTTCAAAATGACAATGACTCTACCATCTCTAGCAGCTTGATTTGATAGTGTCTTCTTCTCTTCAGGATAGATGTAGCATGACAGGATGGCCAGATCGCTCAGATGGAGACAGGACCTCAAGGCAGGACCAGATGAGCGTCTTCTCAGGTAAAATGAGAGTACTTAGGTAATGAAATCCCTCCACCTCCCTTTACCTGTGTCGTAGTGCGTGGGGCAAGCGATCACTATAAAAGATGGATTAGGTGCGTGTAGGTAAGTATATTCCCTGCTTAAGATGACCCTTGTGGGGTGAATGGCCTACTCTATTAACCCTCAGCTACTTGCTCTGCCTCAGACAGACAACAAGACTCTGCCACTCGGGCAGGCAGCCCCAATCTAATCTGAGCATCGCCTTATATAGGCATTGGGTTGCTAGGCAGATTAGCTGATTGACAATAACTATCTTTTCCCGCCTAAACATAAAAAGGCGCCAAACTCAGAGTGTGAAGGGGACAAGAAGGGCTTACAAAATGGATGCCTAGTTGTCCTTTAGAGGATCCAAGATGGCCTTAGGATTTTTACCTCTACAACAGGGCTTGGGTGGGCTCAGGCTTCAGTCCCCGCTCTTGGGGGGGTCACGTAGTAATTTTTGTTGTCAGAAAGGGGTCACGGTGCAATGAAGTTTGAGAACCGTGGGATTAGACAATGTGGGGAAAACTGCCTAAGTAAATGATTACTTAAAAATTACAATAATTCATCTTCATCTTAAAGATTCTGTCATGTAGAGCAGCTTTAGTTCTCTTTGAGTTGATCTAACCTCAATAAGTAGAAGTTACACTGATTTCCTGAGCAAATAAGAGATTCAATGCCTCTTGTATGTGCCTCTCATACTAAGAAACCTCTTAAGATATAACACACCTAAAACATATATCCATTTCCCGTTCATAAAGTTATTTTTAAAATAACTGTTCTTGTTGAGGATTGCTATAGTTAAATCCTATTTTGTCCACTTATTTGCCCTACAGTGAAATAAAAGCTATCAGAAGAAGAATGGTCTTGTGGTTAGCATACTAGGCTGGATCCCCATATGATCTGGGTTCAATTCCTACCTCTTCCTGGGTGATTTTAGGCAAATCACTTAATATTTCTGTTCTCCATCTGTTCATTATAGTAATAATCACTGTTGGGCTGTCTACACTGGGGCATGTATTCAATTACTTTACTGTATGCATGTTCCCTATAGCCGCACTGAGTGTTCACATATGCGGTGCTGGACATGGGTATAACACTACATGTACGTATGTCCACACTACCACTGTTATGAAACATTAGCACTACCATTTCAGTGACAGTATCCCAGGGTTCTGTGTGCCACAGGGAGACACTCCAGGAACTGTTTTGCTATGTGTTGGTGGTACTTCAGTGTGCCGCACCTTCACACATTTGATGATGTCAAATCCTTCTCATATGCCAAAATGGGTGAAAGACATGGATGATGATGATGATGATGTGGTTCAGCGCCTGGTCTAGGAGAATCAGTATGATGTGATGGAAACCTGGGTTGACCAGCAGTGGCTTCAGAAATTCCAAATGAGGAAACAGCCCTTTGTGGAGCTGTGTGAGGAGCTTGCACCAAACTTCCAGAGCCAGAACATTCGATGCAGGGAAGCCACATTGGTGCAGAAGTGGGGGGCTATTTCCCTGTGGAAGCTGGCTACATCCATTGCAAACCACTTTGGGGCTGGCAAGTCTGCTGACAGGGTTGGGCTTAGGCAGGTTTGCAAGGCAGTTAACACTGTGACCTACTCACAGGTGGTTGTCTTAAGAAAAGTTCCAGAAATAATAACTGAATCTGAGAGGATGGGGTTTCCAAACTGGTCAGGGGCCACCAATGGCACTCATATCTGAATACTTTGCCCACCACAACGGGCAAGTGAGTATGTGAACACAAAAGGCTACTATTCAGTCATTCTGCAATGCTCAGTGGACCACAGAGGTAGATTCATGAGAAACACTGGAAAGATTCATGACACCAGAATGCTGAGGAGATCAGGATTGTACTTGGAGGAAAAAGGGACTTTAGCCCCCAGAAATGATACTATTCTGTATGGTATGTCTGTGCCAACTGTTATGTTGGGAGACCCCAACATTCCTGTTCCTAGCTTGTGAAACCATACCCCAACACCTTAGTAAAAGGGAATTCAGTTACAAGCTCAGTAGCTGCAGAATGGTCATGGATTGCACTTTTGGTAGGCTGAAATCTTGCTGCCTATGCACATGTTTGCCAATGTGGCTAATGCTGTTCAGATAATCATTGCCTGCTGTGTACTCCATGACATTTGTGAAGGTAAAGGGGAGTGCTTCCATCCCCAGGGAAAACAGGACAAATCTGGTTTACACACTCTGTACATATGCAGTGTTGCTGTAGCCATGTTGGTCCCAGGATATTAGAGAGACAAGGTGGGTGAGGCAATATCTTTTATTGGACCAACTTCTATTGGTGAGAGAGACAAGCTTTCGAGCTTGCACAGAGCCCACACCTGAAGAAGAGCTCTGTGTAAGCTCAAAAGCTTGTCTCTCTCACTAATAAAAGTTGGTCCAATAAAAGAGATTACCTCACCTACCTTGTCTCTATAAAGGTAGTCAGACCCCACCCATGTGCACACTGGTCCTGGTTCCCAGTAGGCAAGGGAAATCAGGGATGCCATGTGTGTGCATATCTTGGCACAGCAGAAAGGCAGAGGATGGCATCTGTCTATGCTGTGAGATTCCTTCACACCCTGTGCAGATGCTGGAAAAGCACATAAGGGAATATTGGTACATATCTGTGGGGCTATATAGTTTTGTCAGGATTTTGTTCCCCTGTAGCAGAAGGTCATTAGCCATTCATTCCTTTGACAAGTTATACATTACAGACAATTATAACAGGGCATCTCCCCTGGCAGGGGCGGCTCTAGGATTTCCGCCGCCCCAAGCACGGCGGCACACCGCAGGGGGCACTCTAGTGGTCGCCGGTCCTGCGGCTCCGGTGGACCTCCCGCAGATGTGCCTGTGGAGGGTCCGCTGGCCCCGCGGCTCCAGTGGACTTCCTGTAGGCGTGCCTGCGGATGCTCCACCGGAGCCGCGGGACCAGCGGCCCCTCCGCAGGCATGTCTGCGGGAGGTCTACTGGAGCTGTGGTCCCAGCGGACCTTCCACAGGCATGCCTGCGGGAGGTCCGCTGGAGCTGCCTGCCGCCCTCCCGCTGGGACGCCGCCCCAAGCGCGCGCTTGGCGTGCTGGGGTCTGGAGCCGGCCCTGTCCCCTGGGGTTAACACCTTTTGGTTTGGGTTTGTACAGTGGAGGGTGGTTGCTGAGTTGTAATGGGGTCATTGGGCAATGCTTTTGTCTTAACTGTCACACGTGTTTAAAAACCTCTGTTATTGGGAGCACACAATCTCTCAACAACCTTATCAACATTTGCTTTGGGCGGGGTGCAGGGTGCACCTATTTTTTTAATAGTTCTTTATCAGTGGTGCTAACTGCACTTGGGCGCTGTTATGGCGCACTAATTGCTACTAAAGTTGAAAGTGGTCAGGATTGGAGTGGGTGGGAAAGAAGGACCTTTTAAATACTGGTTAATGGCAGATGTCTGTATTGTTACTTGAACTGTGTTTTGTTTTCCTGCATGTGAACCAAGCCATAAAGATGCTTATCCACCCATTTTCAGTGTGGTGAGTTCTGCTGCATTTAGCCTACCACTGCTTTCTATAAACACCTAACACTAGCTGCACTTTCCCCATTCCTCCCCTGTGTCCTGGGGAGTTGGGATCTTTCTGAACCTGCAGGGAGGGAGCTGTGGGTGTGGGATAAACAGAAAAGTGTTTGTAGTATGATGGCACCAGACAGATGCACCATTCCAATTCATGTGCTGTGAATCATGAGGCCCAATCCTGAACCTGAAAACATCTTACATTCATCATGCTTAGGAAGGAGGGTCCACACAGAAGTCAAGGAAATGATAACATTAGTCAAAAGAACTACATGAAATGTGTAAGTAAAATATTTTTTAAGAGAGATGGAAACCCAACAAAATATAATGAGACTGAATCTGTGAACAACAGCCACATGTTAATGTCTCTGCATCCATCTCCTTGCCTTCTCCCTGACAAGGGGGGGAATGATGGGAGAAAACTCTTGGGGCTGTATGGGGATGTGTCCTACTTGGGCACTTGGTGGGGTTCAGGGATTCCTGCAGGCTCATTGTTCCCCTCCTGGATGTTTGGGGGAGGATGCCCCGATGAGGGGTTTCATGTGCTGCTGGATGGTGTGGTCCTGGGAGTCCTTCAGGCTCCTCCCAGTCATTCTGGGGGAAAGGGGATTGAGTCCTCCACTTCAGCAGGACCCTGGGCAGCAGCAAGAGAAGGGGGAGATGGCAGCAGTTCATGGACAGGATCAGTGGCCATGGCAGCAGGTGGACCTTAAACTCATTCTGCCACAAGTTCTATGAGCCTCTCCATTAGGGAATGCTCCTGTTTTGTAATGTGTACTCCTGCACCATGAACTGGTTCATCAGTGTCTCTTCCTGTGGAAGAGCCTAATCCTCCCAGACCCTGAGGAACTCAAGCTGCTCCTGGTTCCTCCTGTACATACCAATGAGAAGATCGTCCAGGGCCCTTCTCTGTCTGCTTTTGTTGTCTTTGGGGTGTTGCTCCTTCCCTCCCAGTAGAATGGTTTCCCTCTTGGGAGTCAAAGATCCTGACAGTTCAAAGACAAGAGTAGCATTATATACATTCTTTTTCCTTTGGAAGAATCCGAGAAATCCCCCAGATAACATAAATTTACTAAGGCTAGATCTACACTGAGGAGGGGGTGGGGTTGACATAAGATACGCAACTTCAGCTACACGAATAGTGTAGCTGAAGTCGGCGTATCTTAGGTCAATTTACCAGGCCGTGAGGATGGCGGCGAGTCGACCACTGCCGCTCCCCCATCGACTCCGCTTCCGCCTCTCGCCATGGTGGAGTTTCGGAGTTGATGGCAGAGCGATCAGGGATAGATTTTATTGCGTCTACACTAGATGCAATACATAGATCCCTGATAGATCGATCACTACCCGCTGATCTGGCGGATAGTGTAGATGTACTCTAAGGAAGGCCACAATATTGATACTTTCCAGCGCTCCAGGAATGCTACGGTTAGACTATCTTTGAGTCTCTGACCACTTTTGTAGCTCATGAGGAACAAGCAGAAGTTACTAATGGTAAAATTCAATGTGCTCATATTTTTAAAAATTTTAAAAGTCTATAGGTCTCAAAGGGGTGACAGGTGGCAGTTCTTCCAGAGGCTAAATTACCAGTATGCAATTTCTTCTTTAAAGGCTGGGCAACTTCTGGAGAACACAAACTTCTGGAGAACATGGTACCAGAATGGAAAAGAGAGGTGACTTTCCAATCCTGTGAAAGAGATCCAGCAATCTACAGCAGAGAGATGTTTCTGTTAATAGACACCCCACTACATATTGTGAATGGAGAGGTTTGGTCATATATGAAGGTAGACCAAGCAGATGTGTGCTGCTGTTGAACATCAAGACCCAGCTGAAGTTTCTGCTACATTAGAAGTTTGCTGAAATATGTTTACAGGATTGGGGGACAATTCAACTGGAAATTGACTATATTCTCAGCTAAGATCTAGAGTTTCCTTGCAAAGGTAGATGCAAACCAGAAACACCATCTACCCCATCTCTCCCCCACCCCCGCATTGGCATCACTAGAAAATCCAGCCCCTATGCCTGCCGAACAATGGTGAAATGGACAGGGAAAGAAAGAGACATCACAACTTTATTTCATTTCCCGGAGTCTCAGATCAGTACCACCTCTCCACCGCAAAGGGACATCATACTGTGTTTGACTATTAGGTCTTCCGGCGCATTCACTGAGGTCCCTGCAGCCTCCTCACCCTGCCTCTTTTTGGCATCCTGTCAGACAATGAGGCTGTTAGGCTTAACAAGGGGGTCGTAAGCCACTTGAGACTCTGTACTGGGAGCCCTGACAGCACCTGGTCCAGCTCATCGTAAAAGGGGTATGTATGATGATCCCTCACAGAGCAAGTGTTCGAGTCTTTTGCCCTCTGTTCAGGAGTCTCAAGTGCTTGATGCATTCCCAGTACTGTGCTGGAGTCCACTCAATGCCCACCCACTCCAGCCTCCACGAAATTTCCTGGTAGAGGTGTGTTTTCCTGCCACGCTGGGTAAAGTCATGGTGGATGGTTTATTCCAACCAACCAGTGATCAGCACACAGGTGTGACTGGCAAACCAGATGTCTGCTCTCGGAGGAGGATCCACATTCACCTGTTCTGATCTGCAAAGAGTACAGTGGAAAGCAGTTCTGATGTGGTCAGCACAACTCTCTACTACCAGTGGCAGTGGGGGGGGGACACAAGGATCTTTACAGATTGGGTAAGGGTCAGGAAGACAAGGGTTCAGTGCATTGTGAGAGGAGGACTATTGAAACTTGATACCTGGTACACACCCCTTACTCCATGCAAACTGGCATGGGTACAGAACTACGCCACAGCCTGAGGTGTGTACATGCCCCCACCCCTCAGGCATGTAGTTTACTCACCCTCTCTGTCTTCAGACGTGTGCTTCTGGGGTTTAGATGTGGACAATGGTGGTGGTGGTGGGGTATAGCCCAGTCACGCGCACAGACATGTATACGTCGCCTCAGACTGGAAGATTATAAACATGGGATTATCAGGATTTCACTACAGAAGCAGAAGGAAAAGTTGAACAGCAAGGGAAGAAAATCCCTATTATTCATTCACACCCCACCATCACCCCACCGCCCACACATCTTGATTAATAGTAAAGGAAATTCAAGGGGAAAATTGGCCAAAATTTGTTTGTATAAACATTCTTTCTTTACTTTTGCTCCATTTGCAAAGTCCCCTTGAACTGGTTTCCCTTTGTATGTTTCTCTGTGCAGCTCCCCTTTTTCCTTCTGGAAAACATAGTTTATCTAGCCCAGCAGCCATAGCGTTCTACTGATCATGTCTAATTTCAAATCTCAGAGTAATGACCTCTAAATGTAACATCACCCATTGGTTTAAAGGTCAGTGCAGTTCAACAGCAACTGTCAGAAGTTTAACTTTGTCAATTTTTTGCAGTCTCAAGAGAAGAGGCAGTAGTTCGATATGTGGAGCTTCAGAGCTGGTGGGAGAAGTACAGGCCTGATCAGCTTTCACAAAGTGACCATCCAGGTAATTTTCTATTTCTCGTTATGATGAGAGTATTTTGGCTGGTTTCTGAACTGGAAATCATGGATGTCATCTGGATCAAGATTCTTTTCCCACTCGGGTCTTGACTGGTTCGAAAATATTCTTTTTGCAATTCCAGTTTTGGGAGTAATAATCACAGTTTATTTATTCATGTTAATACACAAAGGCATACATTACAACATCAGAGGGAATTCTAGAGCATATATTAAGCTATGCTATTAATTAAAAATATTTAAACTAAAAGGTTTTCTGGAATACTCTGCAGTTGCTAACACATTTTAAAATGTTTTATATTAGGAATGTTTGATGGTTTCAAGGGGAATGTATTTACTGAGAGAGCATGAGGAGAGAGCGTTCTACATGGGCAGAGCTTTGCATTTAAATATCCATGACACTGATCCTGCAACTGATGGATATCTCTACCAGCACAGAGCCCCATTGAAGTAAATGTCGGCTCATGTGTGTGCAGTTGCAGGACTGGGGGCTTTGTCTCTACATTATGCCATTCTGGATGGATGGGTGTGCTCATTTGATGAGTTTACTGCCTATATAGATGAAGTCATGATTTGTCCGGAAGCATAGATGTCTTATATCACAACTTTTGTACTAACACTCTTGATTTTTTTATTTTTATTTTTTTTGGTCCAAGAAACCCTTTTATTTAAAAACTTCAAATGTTAATCCACCATACAATTTGGAAAACAAAAATCTCTTTTGCCTTTGTGCACATTACTACTGCAGTGATCATTATTCCTAATTAGAGATGGAGCAGAGCCACAAAATATGGAACCAGATTTAAACTTTTCCAAAACTCAGGAGACGTCTGATTTTGGTGCAAAAGGGGCCAGCTATGAAATGTTGGCCTCGTCTACATGAGAAATTTGCACCCGTTTAACTTAAATTGGTTTTTAAAGTGATTTAGTTAAACAGGTGCAAAACTCCTTATTTTGGACGCTCTTATTTCAGCTTAAAATTTGCCTATTTCAGGTTAGCTTAAACCAATTCCTAACTGACTTAAGATAAACTGAAATGAAAGTATCCACACAGCTTTTTGTACCTATTTAACTAAATGGGTTCAAAATCACACCTTTAGTTAAACTGGTGTAACTTTCTCATGTAGACAAAGCCTTGCTTCAGCTCTGAACTTCCTCAAGTGAGGGTTTGTTCCGATCTGCGGCTATGGTTTGGGCCCCACTCTGTTTCAAATGGAAATAACAGTTTTTGGTACTCGGCCATTATAAATGTGTGTTACTTTTATCTTCATTGCACTAGATCACATGCTTTTATGCAAACTGTGAAAATGAAATCCAAGATATTGCCTTCATTAAGGTATAAATGAAACCATTTGCTGTGCTCACAAAGCCATTCTCTGCCTGCTTTTGGCATAAAATGTGTGTTTTACATCCCATCTTGGCACATACATCTCCTGCCTTCCAATTATGAATGCCTTGGGGTGACCAAATAAGCAATAATTCTAGCTGATCCTGGTAGAAGACACTGCTGCACTGCATTATTTTTTCTGATGGATGTATATTCCCAATAAGCATAAATAGACTTTACGTCAGCAGCATCTGCATCAGCAGGGATTTAAAAACTGGGTCAGACACTTTGCTGGATTGAGGGATGGAAGGGGGTGAGGAGCTTGTGTGTGTATGAATGTGTGACTGTCTATACTTCATTTTCCCCCCTCAAATTCCCCACTGTTCCTACCTCTAGTACAGCTCCATTAGTTCTAGCAGCTGAGGGAGACTTAAATGTAAAGTGACTACCTGCATTTTAATCACCTTCATTGAAATTCTGGCCTTGTGGAAGTCAGTGGCAAAACTTCCATTGATGTGAATGCAGCCAGGATTTCACCTCACATTGTTTAACCCTGCTCAGGACTTTGTCTAGTAACACAGGCACTGATCCACAAAGGGACTTAGGGGCTGTGATGCTCAGTGTTGCAAGGCCTAACTTTTAGGTGCCTAGAAATTCACAGAAACAACACTGTGATCCACAAAGCCTGAGTTAGGACACTAGGCTCCCTATACAATGCATGGGGAAAGACAGGCACCTTGCAATGCACTCTACAAAAGCCAGCATGCTTGGAGGGGAGCTGCCTACGTTAGCCAATACGAGATGCAAATGAGAGGGATATGTGTTAAGCCCAGAGGTGTGGGAACTACAGGTGCGGAGGGTGCTGCAGCACCCCTAGGTTTTGTGTGGGGTCCCAGTTGCCAGCCCTGTTTCCAGGAACCCGGAGCCTCTGGACCCCTGCCTGGGGTTCTGCCGCTGGACCACAACCCAAGGCTCTGCTGCCAGACCCGCACGCGGGGTCCTGGCTGCTGGCCCGCACCTGGGGCTCTGCTCATGCCCCTAGCTGGGATCACAGCCTCAGCCCCCTTACCTCTGTCTGCATCCCAACCCTTCTCCCGGAGCCATGACCCATTCTCGGCCCCAGCTCTGGGGAGAAGGGGCATGGACAGGGGTAAGGCAGGGTGCCAGGTAAAAAGTTTGGGAACCACTGGCTTTCAGCACCCCACTGTAAAAATTGTTCCAATGCCACTGGCTAAGCCCCACCTCTCTCGCAGAGATAGGGACCTAAGTCCAGGCTGCAGGGAGGCTGCAGACAGGGGAGTTTGAGAGGGAGTTTGACAGAGGGAGGCCTAAGATGGTAAGGAAGACCCGCAACACCTGTGCCAGCACTGCTTCTGTCTCCTCCACCTGCGCCCGTAGCCAGACAGAGCGCCTGAGCATGGATGCTTCTACCCAGATCCTGGTGTGGATTTGCAGGGACGATAACTTGCAATTCCCACTTACTGATATCCAGGCTGGGGGGACCATCCAATGTGAAAGGTGCCTGCTGGTGGAATCTCTCAGGCAGCAGGTGGGAAAGCTACAGGAGGAGGTGGCTAGGTTGAGGAGCATCCGAATCCACGAGCAATTCTTGGACAGTGTTCATGAGGAGACAGCTGAGGTAGCTGTCCCAGTACACAGGACTGCTGACACACCACTGGTGGAGGAGGAGATGGCTCAGGGTGGTTACTTCTGGCAGTGGGCAGTGCTCCACCCCTGCTCCAAATCCTCCCGCCATGGTAATAGGAAACCGTTATGGTCTTCTTGATACAGGAGAGAAGGAATCACCCCCTACAGTGAAGGAGGAGAAGCCTCATACCCCTAAGGCTGGGAAGTCTGTTGCCACCACTGCAAATAGGAAACATAGGGTAGTGGTGGTCGGACACTCTTTGAGGGGGACGGAGGTGCCCATCTGTCATCCTGATATTTCATCTAGGGAGGTATGCTGCCTGCCGGGGCCCCGTATCTGACACGTTACAGAGGCATTGTTGAGGATTATCCAGCCCTCTGACTACTACCTCATGCTACTCATCCATGTGGGCACAAATGATACTGCGAGGTATGACACTGAGCAGATCAAGGGTGACTACAGGGCTCTGGGAGTATGGGTGAAGGAGTTTGGAGCGCAGGTGGTATTCTCTTCAATCCTTACTGTCAAAGGTAGGGGCCCAGGCAGAGACAGGTGCATCGTGGAGGTGAATGCCTGGCTGCGAAGATGGTGTCGCCAGGAGGGCTTTGGCTTCCTCGACCATGGGATGCTATTCCAGGAAGGACTGCTAGGCAGAGATGGCGTTCACCTTTCGAGTAGGGGAAAGACCCTATTTGGACACAGACTGGCTAACCTAGTGAGGAGGGCTTTAAACTAGGTTCAACAGGGACAGGTGAGCAAAGCCCAGAGGTAAGTGGAGAACATGGATACCTGGGAGATGGGTCGGAAATAGGAGGAAGCGTGGCCTATAATGGCAGAGAGAAAGGAGGGTCAGGGCAAAACTGGGAGGCAAGATCAAATCAGTATCTTAGATGCCTATATACAAATGCAAGAAGTATGGGTAATAATCAGGAAGAAATGGAAGTGCTAATAAATAAATATAACTATGACATTGTTGGCATCACTGAAACTTGGTGGGATAATACACATGATTGGAATGTTGGTGTGGATGGGTACAACTTGCTCAGGAAGGATAGACGGGAAAAAGGGAGGAGGTGTTGCCTTATATATTAATAATGTACACACTTGGACTGAGGTGGAGATGGACATAGGAGACAAAGTGTTAAGAGTCTCTGGGTTAGGCTAAAAGGGGTAAAAAACAAGGGTGATGTCATGCTAGGAGCCTACTACAGGCCACCAAACCAGGTGGAAGAGGTGGATGAGGCTTTTTTTTAAACAACTAACAAAATCAGCCAAAGCCCAAGATTTGGTGGTGATGGGGGACTTCAACTATCCAGATATATGTTGGGAAAATAACACAGCAGGGCACAGACTATCCAATAAGTTCTTGGATTGCATTGCAGACAACTTTTTATTTCAAAAGGTTGAAAAAGCTACCGGAGGGAACTGTTCTAGATTTGATTTTAACAAATAGGGAGGAACTTGCTGACAATTTGAAAGTGGAAGGCAGCTTGGGTGAAAGTGATCATGAAATCATAGAGTTCACAATTCTAAGGAAGGGTAGAAGGGAGTACAGCAAAATAGAGACAATGGATTTCAGGAAGGCGGATTTTGGTAAGCTCAGAGAGCTGATAGGTAAGGTCCCATGGGAATCAATACTGAGGGGAAAAACAACTGAGGAAAGTTGGCAGCATTTCAAAGGGACACTATTAAGGGCCCAAAAGCAAACTATCCCACTGGGTAGGAAAGATAGAAAATGTGGCAAAAAGACCAGCTTGGCTTAACCATGAGATCTTGCATGATCTAAAAAATAAAAAGGAGTCATATAAAAAATGAAAACTAGGACAAATTACAAAGGATGAATATAGGCAAACAACACAGGAATGCAGGGGCAAGATTAGAAAGGCAAAGGCACAAAATGAGCTCAAACTAGGACAGGTACAGGAGTAAAGGGAAACAAGAAGACTTTTTACCAGGAAGCAAGAGAAAGACCAAGGACAGGGTAGGTCCACTGCTCAGTGAGGAGGGAGAAACACTAACAGGAAACTTGGAAATGGCAGAGATGCTCAATGACTTCTTTGTTTCGGTCTTCACCAAGAAGTCTGAAGGAATGCCTAACATAGTGAATGCTAATGGGAAGGGGGTAGGTTTGGAAGATAAAATAAAAAAAGAACAAGTTAAAAATCACTTAGAAAAGTTAGATGCCTGCAAGTCACCAGGGCCTGATGAAATGCATCCTAGCATACTCAAGGAGCTAATAGAGGAGGTATCTGAGCCTCTAGTTATTATCTTTGGAAAATCATGGGAGACAGGAGAGATTCCAGAAGACTGGAAAAGGGCAAATATAGTGCCCATCTATAAAAAGGGAAATAAAAGCAACCCAGGAAACTACAGACCAGTTAGTTTAACTTCTGTGCCAGGGAAGATAATGGAGCAAATAATTAAGGAAATCATCTGCAAACACTTGGAAGGTGGTAAGGTGATAGGGAATAGCCAGCATGGATTTGTAAAGAACAAATCATGTCAAACCAATCCGATAGCTTTCTTTGATAGGATAACAAGTCTTGTGAATAAGGGAGAAGCGGTGGATGTGGTACACCTAGACTTTAGTAAGGCATTTGATACGGTCTCGCATGATATTCTTATCAATAAACTAGGCAAATTCAACTTAGATGGGGCTACTATAAGGTGGGTGCATAACTGTCTGGATAACCATACTCAGAGAGTAGTTATTAATGGTTCCCAATCCTGCTGGAAAGGTATAACAAGTGGGGTTCTGCAGGGGTCTGTTCTGGGACCGGCTCTGTTCAATATCTTCATCAACGACTTAGATATTGGCATAGAAAGTACGGTTATTAAGTTTGCAGATGATACCAAACTGGGAGGGATTGCAACTGCTTTGGAGGATAGGGTCATAATTCAAAATGATCTGGACAAATTGGAGAAATGGTCTGAGGTAAACAGGATGAAGTTTAATAAAGACAAATGCAAAGTGCTCCACTTAAGAAGGAACAATCAGTTTTACACACACAGAATGGGAAGTGACTGTCTAGGAAGGAGTACGGCAGAAAGGGATCTAGGGGTTATAGTGGACCACAAGCTAAATATGAGTCAACAGTGTGATGCTGTTGCAAAAAAAGCAAACATGATTCTGGGCTGCATTAACAGGTGTGTTGTGAGCAAGACACGAGAAGTCATTCTTCCGCTCTACTCTGCGCTGGTTAGGCCTCAACTGGAGTATTGTGTCCAGTTCTGGGCACCACATTTCAAGATAGATGCTGAGACTGCCAACAAGGTTGTCAGCTACTGTCAAGCATGGCTTTGTTTTTGGTGATATGGACTCACATACTAGAAACTAACTAGACAGAGCCCACCACCAAACCTATTTCATACAAAAGTGTTCTATACCTTAACAGACATCTCCTCTAAAAAATAAGCAAACATGGTGTCTGATTTACGTTAATCTTTGCTACAGCATGAAATAGAGGGAAACTTTGGTTTGATTCATTGCAAACAAACTGACACAAGTGCTGTCTATCCATTGTCATGCAGCATATACAGCTGTCTTCTTTTTTCTGTTCCCCATACCATCAAGAATCAATTGGAAAAGCCGTCCTTTCCCACATACTGTCCTTTTCCACAGTTATAAATTAAGACCTTTGAGGTGGAACTGCTGTCAGAGTATGTTAACTTCTAGACTCCACAACACTGACAATGTCTTTTAAATTATCCCATGATATTTCCAGGCCACCGAGGTCCATATGCTTCCAGCCCTTAAGCACACAGACGGAAGCAGATGGCCAGAGATTGGAGAGAAGAAGGTAAAGGAAACCTTCAATCCATCCCCCAACACTAAGAGCTGTGCAGAGAATTCTGGACAAGTGTGCAGCCTAGCAGAGGACATGGACAGTGGACTGTCTAATGGTCATTAAGAGCTATAACAGCCTTGAGCAGAAATTATGGCAACTTTTCCACACAACTTACCAGACACTTTCTCTTGGACTTGGAGAGAGAGGAGTTCCAGCTTCTCATCCACAAATTGTCTTTCAAATGCAGTTATTCGTGATAGGTATGAGTCAGTGGGCCTGATGTAATTTATTAAGTAAAAGCAAGTTCTTAATTGTTTTTGGTTTTTAGTAGATTCTGAACAGTCCCTGAATGCACCCCTATTTACAATTTCACTGTAACCTTCCAACTGAATTAACTTTTTTGACTGGGAAGGGAGAAAGAACTAATTAGCTCTTTCCTTTTTTGGCAGTCTATCTTATTATAAAACTAATTAGTACCTGGCTTTTTATTGTTGTGACAATTAGGATATTAAAAAAATAGGCCACAGAATAAAATTAAAAACTGTTACATTTTGTAGTGATTCTACACTGGGTCAGACACTCATAAATAAAAATATCTCTGATTTTCTCCACCTTTGGAATCCTCTCTGAAAGTCTAAGAAGTAATGGATTTTAGAGATAGTTACTTGATGAAATTGAAGTAGTAAGTATGGAAGATATTCAGGGCCAGGTTGAGACATTACTTGTTAATCAGAAATCCCCATTGATATTAAGAGGGGCTTCTGCCTGAAAAATGATACAATATGGCCCTCTGGTTGGAACTGATTGTAATGGTGTTTGACATCTGGATGGATAGAATTCTTACTACTGCACTTATACAACTAGGCTGGACGGGAGGGGGAAACCCTTGATACCTTTCCTGTTGCTGTAAGTGGACTGGGTAACAAGGAATTAGAAAAATCATTAACAGACTTACGGAGAGGAGTCAACAAAACAATAAGATCATCTTTTGATATTCAAATACTTTAGTAAGAGGCAAGTAGCCTTGAAATGTCATCTTGCAAAACACAGAAATAACTTTAAATGTTATTCTGCAACAAGTTGGCTTACTGATACTCATAACAGGAGATCAGATCCATTATTTATATTTGAAGACATTTAAACTATAGGGTTTGGCCTTTGTGGAGGAAGCAGTTAGTCATAACTATAGACTAATAAAAATAAGCTATACCGATTATAAGCACTTTTGTACCATAATAGGAATAAGCTATACCGATTTAAGCACCTGTATGCCAGTAAAACTGCATTCACATAAAAAGTTTTTATGCTTTATCTATATTGGCTTTTAAACCAATATAGTTAGAGTATTACAAAAGCTATGTGGAGACAACCCCTTAACAATGGGCAATTGATTTGCAGTATGCAGTATCATTACATCTGGGGTAAAATGTTAGGATTTTGTTTTTATATTGTTGGCATTACTTGGTTCAATATCAGTCATGCATTCAGGATAGAATGTAACTGGTTTAAATGGACTGTAGTTGGTTGTATATAATTGAATGACTATGTATCATTTATGGGGGGTTTATGCCTACATGTGTTATATTTGTGTATAACACATATAGGCATAAAAACCTCATAAATGGTTTGACCAGGTGTGGCCAGGTGTCCGGTTTTCAAAAGGAACACCCAGTCGAAAGGGCTCCAGTCAGCACTGCTAAGGCAGGCTAGTCCCTACCTGTTTTGGCACCAGGCTATGCCCCAGAAGTGGCAAACAGGTTGGGCTCCTAGGTGAGGGGGGCCACGGGGCTCTGCATGCTGTTTCTGCTCTGAGCACTGGCTGGCAGCCTGCCTTAGCCCCCCTGCTGCGCCACTGACCAGGAGTCAACCTAGGTAAGTCCATGTCCCAACCTCGAGCTCCAACCCCCTCCCCTAGCCCTGAGCCCCCCCCAACCCAAAGCACCCTCCTGCACCCCAAACCCTTCATCCTTGGCCCCAGCCCAGAGCCCGCATCCCCAGCCCTCACCCCCCCTGCACTCAGCCCCAGCCCAGAGCCCCCTCCCACACTCTGAACCCCTCATCCCCGGCCCCACCCCAGAGCCTTCGCCCCCTCCTGCACCCCAACCCCTTGCCTCAGCCCAGTGAAAGTGAGTGAGGGTGGGGGAGAACAAGCCACCGAGGGAGGGGGAATATAGTGAGTGGGGGGGCAGGGCCTCGGGGAAGGGGCAGGACGAGGGTGTTTGGTTTTGCGCAACTAGAAAGTTGGCAACCCTGTACACAACATTGTATTATTTTATTTGATTAAGTACTGAAGCAGTATGTTAAAATTGTGCATTTGATCTTTTTTTAATTTTCACTAATATGTATAGTTGTACATTTTAAGATAATGCCCCTGTGACATCATCCACACACTTCAATTTCTTTGTAAAATTGTACCAGTATCTTCTCTAAAACATGGGTAGATGTTCAGTCTGATGAATTTCTATTGCACTAGTGGCAGGCCCTGTATTTTGGGAATTAATTAGCTTGTTTATGAAGTAACTGTTTGCAGCTGTATGCTACTTTGGTTCCTTCCCTTTCAAGAGTTGTTGTCATCTGTCTTGTACTATTTTGAATAAAACTGGCTCAATGAGTGATCTTACTGTACATTTCTTTACCTCTTAAATTCAGAGAACCCCCAAGAGCAGGGTGGTCTTAGAATGTGAAGAACTCTTTTAAGGGCTGAATGGAGGGCATCCCAGGAGCGAAACAGTGCTGAATTGTTGAAGTAACTTCCAGTCATTGATCAGTGGAAGCATATTCTTGGAGATAACGAATGCCTCTACTCTTCTTCTTCTTGCTCCAGCAGCCTTATCCCAATACACCTAATCAAAAAGAGTCTACATAATTCATCTGAAGGCTCCAGTACTTTGAACTTTTGCTTTCAAGTTTTAATTGTTACTTTGCTACGGTTATAAATTGTTTTCTAATTTTCTGCAGGAAGAATTTTTAAAAATGTCGGGTGAATTTCTCTTTAGTAAGGAGCAATGTTAATGCCACTGTTACTAATGCTGCTTTTTCCAAATTGTTTGGGGGGAGGGTAGAAGTATAGTAACATAGACTCTAGCTCTATTATACAGTTATTAACATATTCAGCCAAAGTGAAAATGTGCCCTGAAACAAAGAAAGGGCTTTGCTGGTTTCAACTTCTCTCAACTCTGTCACTTGGCCATGTCTACTTGGGAAAGTTTTACCAGTTACATTGACATAGTTACACCAGTATGACTCCCAGTGTGGAAACCCCTATAATGGAATAAGAATTTTTGCATCAGGAATTTATCCTGGTGTAACTATATCCATTTAAATTCACACTTTAGATTATACAAAAAAATTTCCTGTGTAGACAAAGCCTAAAATTGTTTCCACTCCTAACAACAGATTCGGATACTTTCTTTCACCATTTTCCTTGGCAAAAACAGTCCTTATGGAGCAAAACTAGAAGTACTAGCCTTGCTTCTGCTTACACTCAGATTGAAACCAAGCCAGTCCCTCCCCAACAGAGAAGAAATGTGTTTTTCCCTCTTTATATTCTTGGGACTTCCGTTTTGCTGCATGCATGATTTTGGATTGACTCATAGCCATGGTATTATCTATTATGAATCTGAGAAGCTTTTGAGGATCATGCATAGAGCAGCTGTTCCTTTATCTTCATTGTAGATATTTTGGGCCATAATGAGAATTTGCATAAATGGGTGCAACTCTTACTGATTTGAATGGAGCGGCACCAGCTTATGTCAGGTTTGAAGCTGGCCCTTTGAGTCAGATTTTCAGATCTCAGTCCAGCCTACAATACAAATTGGTGTGTGTGAAACAAGTGTCACAGTCACAGTAAAATTGCCCCCCATGGGGTCCCCTGGGTAAACACCAGCATTGTATATTGCTAATTCTTTTAGACTCACTGAAAAGGATTTTGAGATGGTGTAGCAGGGTGAACACCCGCTCCAGCCCAGAAGGGGTTGGAAAAGCCCTGGAGAGGGCTGGGGCTGGGCAAGGGAGTAAAGCCCTGGCTGATTAGGGGAAGTGGCTCCAGCTGGGGCCATGCCCCAAACAGACTAACCAGGCCTTATAAGAAGGCCAGGGCAGCCAGAAGCTTAGGACTCTCGCTCTGCTTGTAGAGAGAGAAGGGCCTGGCTGCTAGGGAGCTGAGCAGGGTACTGGGAGTGGACCAGGGCTGGGGGAAGGCTAGAGGGGCTGGGGAGCTCTGGCCTAGGAAAGCCCCAGGCTGTGGGCCTAGCTGAGGGCCTCAGACCAGTACTGGGGCAGCCCAGCTATAGAGACAGGCAGCAGGTCCAACCCCACCTTGCCTGTGATGAGTGGCGTATACTGCAGTCTGCCCCAAGGAGTGGGGCTAGATGGTGACTGGCAGTAGCCTTACACTGAGGTAAGGTGGGCTTAGTGGGTGGGGAGACCCAGAGTGTGGGGGTACTGCCAGGGAGGGCAGCAACCCAGAGAAAGGGGCACCAGGGTCCTGGTAGGGACATAGGGGCCAATGGTAAGGCAGATCACCAGCCTGAAGGGAGTGCTCCAGAATGCTGGAAGAGCTAATTCCCATTGATGACCAGGAGGAGGTGCTGTAGGAATGAGTCCACTCCCTTACAGATGTATTGAAGGTGTGAGTGTGAAGTAAAAGATTCCTTTGTAGGTTATGAGAGGCCAAAGGGGGAGGAAGGGAGAAAGGAATGGGTTAACTCAACAGTGTAGCTAGGCTCGAAAATAAGAAGCAAAACTGCCACTCAAGGTCAATGCACACACAAACAAGCTCCCTGCTGCCAAACAGCTAAAAGCCTAGGAAAAAGAAAAACTAACCAAACAAACCTAAAAGGGGGGTGCACAATGAAAAAGATTGTGAAGGCCAGCGAGTTGAGCAACAACAGCCTCGCGACCCTTAAGCCAGTGTGTTTTGGAAACTTAGAGGAACTGCAGAAGGCCGGTTCAAACTGGTACAAAAAGCATGGAAAACAAAGGTCCCTGAACAAAAACACCCCCCAAAAAAACCAGGGCTTAAAACTCTCCCGAGAGCTGAAGCAAGTCGAAGATCAACCATGGACCCTGAATGGCCTGTGCACAAAACAAAACTTTCGTCCACCCTTCCCCCTCTTCTTCTTACATTACACCCACGCTTGGCCAGCCGTGGGTTGTGCATGTGTAAGTATAAAAGTGGGTTAAGGCACGGGTGCTAATGCTTTCTTTCTTACTCTAAGTAATGTAAAAAGCATCACACACTCACCACTGTTATTTTATTAATAAAACTTTAAAGTTAGTAACTTGGTGTACTCCTTCATCTCCTCCCCTAACAATCCTGTGGCCTCAGCCTAATCACCTGATGCCTCAGGCAAATTAATAACAAAAATCTGTCACACAAGTACAATACTGCATTTGTGCCTGGCAGTGGATAAGAGTGCCATTTTAGCTGTGAATGTTAGAGACTACTTTATAAACAAATGAAAATGTGCTTTTTGTGTCATCCTGCAATTGTCTCAACAGTTTGGACTCTTTGGAATCTTCCATTATAGAGGCCAGGGCTCTGCTTTATAACTCTCTCCCCTCCCCCTGCAAACAACTGAATTATCATTTAAAATGTTTTGATTCAAAGTGGTCTTAATCTCTCCTTTAATATGAACAGAAATAGGAACAGAAACTGGGACTATATGTGGAGAATTCAAACTTGTTCATTAGCTCATCCTTCCTTAAAACAATTCTATGCAATAGAAGGAAATGTATAGGGTTTTGTTTTATTCCATATAGGTTCTGCAGTAGTTATATATGCTTCTGACTGTTCTCTCACTATTCCCTCTGATGGATGGAATGTTAGATCTACTTAAGTGTGTTTGTGTGAAGTGGGGACGGGGGTCATGTCACCTTCTAGTGGCTGCAAATTACAAAGGATATAAATCCTGATTCCACAAATAGCATGTCTCACATACTATGGCTAATTTACATCCAGAATTGTGTTTTTTATGCTAAACATGGACATTTGGCCTGTTGAAAACTCCCTGGTCCTTATTCTTCTGGGCAGCCAATGGGGTCTTTCAGGGTATTTGATATAGAACGGCAAGCAAGCAAACAAACCTTGTCTTGATGCTAAAATATGCATTACACTGAGAGTGGAAAGATTCTAGACACACCTAATTTCCCCAGATGGATTACAGTTTCTCCTCTAGAGAATATTTACAAAAGCCTGAATCAACAATCTCTACAAGATATATATATTTAATTGAGCCATTATAAGAGAGCCTAGTTATTGTTTTGTTGATGCTGATCTAGCTGATGCTTCATGAATTGAACCTTATTTCTATTATTTGGATTTTCAGTTTTTGTAAAATGCATACATTAGCCTCTCTTTTGGTTCTATTGCCTAGGCCGGAATGTAACCATGATTGATTTTGGTCTGCTTCTGTAGCACATATAATTTCTAATGTTGCCCCATTTGTATGATTTTTTTCTCTTAAATTTTCACAGTAAAGGCAACTTTAAAAAAAAGCAGCTACATTTATTTATTACAATGGCACCAGAGACCCCCACTAGAGATGAAAGGCTGCTTGGGCTGAGCACTACACAGACACATGGTAATTTACAGTCCCTGCCCTGAGGAGTTTACAAAGGGTAGGAGAAAGAAGTGTTATCCTTGTTTTTCAAATGGGGAACATAAGAACGGCCGTACTGGGTCAGACCAAAGGTCCATCTAGCCCAGTATCCTGTCTACCGACAGTGGCCAATGCCAGGTGCCCCAGAGGGAGTGAACCTAACAGGCAATGATCAAGTGATCTTTCTTCTGCCATCCATCTCCATCCTCTGACAAACAGAGGCTAGGGACACCATTCCTTACCCATCCTGGCTAATAGCCATTTATGGACTTAACCACCATGAATTTATCCAGTTCTCTTTTAAATGCTGTTAGAGTCCTAGCCTTCACAACCTCCTCAGGTAAGGAGTTCCACAAGTTGACTGTGCGCTGTGTGAAGAACTTCCTTTTATTTGTTTTAAACCTGCTGCCTATTAATTTCATTTGGTGTCCCCTAGTTCTTATATTATGGGAATAAGTAAATAACTTTTCCTTATCCACTTTCTCCACACACTGCTGAGGCAGTGAAATATTAAGTGATCAGCCTAAGGCCATTTAGCTTGTGGTATCACTGGGAACTGAACTCAGATCTGCTGAGGTGACATCTAGTGCCTTAAGCACAAGCCCATCCTCTCTCTTTAATGCTACCTTTGTAATGGCTTCAGTTCTCCAGATGCAGTTGTCTTCAAACTATAACTGTAAATTCCTAAGTAATTTAAGAAAAGAGAGAGTTATAAAAGTAACAGTTGCTGGTGATAATATAAAGTTAGGGGTATATCTTCCCTATCATGAAACAGCCAGGTTGTAATACCAAAGTGGAGTCCTGATTACATGAAAAAATTAGGAGAGTTCAATATTGCCAATCCCAAATTTTCAAAATCACAAAAGGCTTTAAATGAGTTATAATTTTGGGGTTCTTTTTATTTGCCTTCTGTTTTTTGAGTCTTCTGGGTACACGCAGGTCACACTTTCAAGGTTTTCTCTGCATCCCTGGGAGCTAGAAACTTTTTTTTTTCCTTAGTGAAGAATGAGATTCTCATGTAATCACTTGTCTCCCGGAGATAAAGCTTTAAGTAAAACACCATGTAGTGTGGGACTCACAATAAAACCATGAGAGCTGGTAAAACTGTTGGAATTCTCTATGACATGCATATACATTTTGAAGGAATCCTATTCAGTAACCTACATGACTTAAAACAAATCTTCTCCCTTTCTCCTGTTTCTCTTCTCCCTTTCTCTGTGTGTATCTCTTTGCCCACTCCAACCTCTCCCCTTTGTGTCTGGTTCAGGGCTGCCCAGAGGATTCAGGGGGCCTGGGGCAAAGCAATTTTGGGGGCCCCTTCCATAAAAAAAAGTTGCAATACTATAGAATACTATATTCTCGTGGGGGCCTCTGCAGGGCCCAGGGCAAATTGCCCCACTTGCCCCCCTCCCCCAGGCAGCCCTGGTTTGGTTCTTCTGCCACACACCACTTGCACTGGAGAGTTTGAATTTTTTAATTATCTGTGTTCCAAAAGGCACATAAGCCTCTTTTACTCTTCTGGTGTCTTTTTTGTTTGTTTGTTTGTTATAACATCAAACAGAGACACAATGATAAAGATGCAAATATCTAGTTTTTATTAGCCATTTCCCCCCAGGCTTTTCTGTCTAGAACACAGTAAAACATGCAACTCTGAATTACATGACTATCAAAGGGTTTTGGTAATGTCATAAACCATTAGATGAAGCTTGTAGGGTTGTGGGGTTTCTTTGTTTTTGTTTTTTAATCAATGAGCCTCTGAAATAAGATTATAGCCCTGTAATTCAAAATGTGTTTGTTTATTTATTATAATACATTGACTTGATTTTCTATTTGCCTCTGCTCCCACTGTTGCTTTCCTTCCCTGGTTTGAACTGCAGCCCAGTTTACTTGGTTTATTCTCATAATTTTAATTTGTGGGTGTGCTCTAATCCCTGTGAATTACAAGGAGCCAGGTACCATCATACTCCTGGATTGTGAGATTTCTTTTATCATAAGGTTCTTTGCCAGAGAGTAATTTCTATCCAAGAAGACTTAATTTAAATGACTAAATACTGTGTTGATTTCCAACAAAATCCTGCGAAGTGCTGAGTACCTCCTGTGAGGTTCTGTGCCCCTGTGATGCTAATAACTGAAGTCTGGGACCATTCATATAATTGATATTGCCACTGTTATATCATTGCAACAAATTTTATACAAAGCATGTCAAGTCAGGTGTCAATGGAAAAGTTATGATTTGCTAAATCTGATTATCCTGTTTATATGCATGTATAATTTTTGTTTCTGAAGTTATGAATATTGGCTATACACTGGTATATGTATACACTGGTACATGTACTATATTCCTGGGCAACACACACCAGATAAGATTTACATCCAGGCTAGAGAGCTTTGTGTTGATGGCCCATTAAAGACACTGAGCTCTCACAATGGGCCACAGAAGAAACTCATTCCACCCAGACAGCTCTTCCTGCAGATGCTTCAGATACCAAAGGGCCAGAGGCTACCCCTGTGAGTCATCAAGCCATGTAAGGACATGTGATATGCTCATGTGACCTTGGACTCCATCTTGTGCCAGTAACTTTCCACAAACTGGAGCCATGATACATTACAGCAAGCACAGAAACAATAGAAAATTGGAAACAGCTGTAAAGAATCTTCAAAAAAGAGAAGTGCCATCCTGTGTTATAAATATTGATGGACAACAGCAGGCTTCAGGTAGCTACCCTGTGCCTGAAAAGTGGGGACAGAAATGGAAAATGATGGCCCAAGCAGAATTAAAAGATGGAACTTGGAATGAGTGTTGTAATGGGGACATATGGAATGACCCAGACCAGCCACCTAATAACCCATGGGCAGGGGCCACCCTACTGCAACCACTACCATATGATAAAAGCCAGGTTCCAGTAAAACCTAAATGAAGACTTGGACTGGTGCCTGTCAAAACGGGAGAAGTAAGTGCACAGGAGAGAGAAGTAGACGCTAGATTGGTAAACCGGAGGAGGGATCGAACAGTAGTGTTAACAGACCACCTTAAGAGACAGAAGCTGTGACTTGATCGCAGGGGAGTGGATATAAAAAGAATTTCAAAGTAATACCAGAGAATAAGTGCTTTAACAGTTGGAATTGATGCATTAACACATGGAGTTGCCCAGAAACAGTTAACTGTCGTAGAGAAGGGCAACCCTCAGGGGTGAAAGTAACTTACAGGACTTACCGGTACTGCTGGAGTCCTGAGTGGGCATGGCCTCATCCGGAAGAGGCATGGCCTCTCAAGATTTAAAGGCTCTGGGGCACCGGCTGTGGCTGGGAGCCCCAGGGCCTTTAAATCACCCCAGGGCTCCCAGCTGCAGAGGTGGCTGGGAGCCCCCGGGGCTCAGGGGCAAATTAAAGGGCCTGGGGCTCCGGCTGCTGCGGAGCTCCGGGCCCTTTAAATCCCCACCGCAGCTCCGACAGCCGGGCTCGGGCAGGGATTCAAAAGGCCTCGAGCTCCCACGGCTGCGAGGAGCCCTGAGCCCTTTAAATCCCAGGCCCAGCCCAGCAGCCAGGCTTGGGCAGGGATTTAAAGGGCCCGGAGCTCCCGCCACTGCGGGGAGCCCCAAGCCCTTTAAATCCCCGCCACCAAAGCCGGTGCGGTCCAGCACAGCATACTGGCTCTTGCCGGTACGCCGTACCAGACCGTACGGGCTTACTTTAACCTCTGGCAACCCTGCAACCCATTTGGCATGCAGACAAAAGCAAGAAACACTGGGGAAACAAACTAGATTTTGCAAAAGCAGGTAACAACACCCACTGTCCTTTGAGAACCAGAATAAAAACCAAGAGTACAGGTTCCCAATCGCTTTAACCCATGGAGCCCCACTCCTCGATCAAAGCTAATAATATAATCTTTCTCAAATATTTTTTACATACTGGTCAAGTTTTCCTTTATATCCTCTCTGTTTGCTAAACTTGCTGCTGCTAGCCTGTGCTATAAAATGACTTTGCAGGGTTAACTAATCTCTTTTGGTTCAAGTCTCCCTCCCTTCCTAGGTTATTCTTCCTCTCCCTTCCCCACCTCTCCTCACTTCTGCTCTCTCTTTGTTTAGAAAGTTATAGTTATTACCGAAACCTCCATTGCTCAAAAAGATGAAGCAACTGAAAACAAAACAACAAACAAAGAGAAAACAAGGTAAACACTTTTGTGACACCCTGCACCCCATGTTCACTGCTTTTATTTGGTTATATGTTGTATAAAGCAGGAGTGGCCAAACTTACTGACCCTCTGAGTTGCATACAATAATCTTCAAAAATTCAAGAGCCGCAAATCACGCACAACCTGCCCTGTGAGGCAGCGCCTGTCAGGGTGCAGGGCTTCTTCTCCATTCCCGTCCCCATTGGATTAAAGCCCTTAGACCCCCATCCCTGCAAGGCAAAAGCCCCTAGTCTCGCCACCCCACCGCAGGGCAAAGCCCCTAGTCCAACCACCCAGCTGCAAGGCAGAAGCCCCGAGCTCCCCCAGCCCAGTCTTGTAGGTGGAGACTGGGGGGCGGGGAGTACATGGGGGGCTCCAGGAGCCAAGCTTTAATTGTAAAAGAGCCACAGTTTGGCCATGCCTGGTATAAAGTATTCCTTGTGAGGTATCATTTGAAAACTCATAATCTACTAAATATTATTATTGTGTTGAAATTTGTACAGCTTGTGAAATTATGAGATGTTGATGTATGATTGTTACTGAAATATGCTGTTGTTCTGGATAATGCCCACAAACTAGTTTTTAAGAAACAAAGACACACTGGCAATCCCAGACAGGTCAAGTGGGCAATCACTTACTTAAATAGCCACTCTTCAGCAACAGGGAAGTGTAAACAAGAAATTTACATTTCCTCCCAGATATGGTATGAATCTCACCTACACTAGGCACTGTTTATCTACACCCCAGCTGGGGATGGGATGAGGAGGGTAAATCTCAAAGACAGGAGGTAGGTATAAAAATAAAGGACAGTGACCTCCACAGGCCCCTATCCTCTCCACCTTATGTCTCTCCTCATAACATCAGTGAATCCCAGGATGATAGGAAATGCAGCCTGTGAACTGAACTGTGAACTGTCTGCAGCACCCAGTTTGTTAAGAAAAGTGTTTGCTTCAAATCCTGTTTAGCTTGATAACATTTAGGAATTAACTTGTGGTTTTATCTTTTTTTTTTGTTTGTAACCAATTCTGACTTTTATGCCTTGCCACTTTCAATCACTTAGAACCAATCTTTCTCTAGTTAATAAACTAGTTTTATTGCGTTATCTAAACCAGTGTGTTTGATTGAAGTGTTTGGGGAATCTCCACTTGAGAAAACAAGACTGGTGTACAATCATTCCCATTGTTGGAATAATGGAGTATTTATGAGCTTGTATGGTCCAGTGGGTTACTGAACGATACAAGATGCACATTTCAGGGGGGCAAGGCTGGGACTGAGGGATATGCGGGTGTCGCCCTGTATGTAATTCATGAATGGCTGGGCACAACATTCATGTACTCAGCTGGGAGTGACTTTGCATGCTGGTGGCTGTGAGTGAGCAGAGCCTGGAGATGTTTGCTGTTCACTAGCAAAGCAATGTAAAAGGCATTTCAGGCTGGAGAGGTAAGGGGACACATCAGTTTACGATGCACCCTGAGGAATGTCACAACTTTATTTTAAATAAGCCCAGTGAATTAATTATTGTAACCCTTCAAGAATGCAACAGCTGGAAATACTCCTAACTTTCTTGAAGATGTGGTTGCTAAGCAACAGAAATGCAGACTCTGCTTCTAATCCTTACTATTGACTAATACATAAAACATGAGTTTTCCTTATTTCCATATAGCAGAGTTTTTAAAAATAAAGCAATAACATGTAATGGAAAATGCCTTAAGTTACTAAATTAATACAACAAAGTGGGCAAACAATATGAATTTTTATCAATTGTTAAAAGTTTTAAATAAAAAGATAACTAGCTTATTTAGACATTTAATTATTTTATTTACCTGTTAGTTATTAAAGCAATGTATTTTAGAAAAACAGAGTTCTTAAAGCCTTGACTGATATAGTTATAAATACAATTGAAAGCAAATGGTGCCAAAATTATAAGTTTGTCCTGTATGTCCTGAATGTTGTCCTGTGTTGTATGTTGTGTGTCATGTGACTACTTTTTTGTTTTAATTTTGTTGCAACAAAAGTCAATTTTATACTTTTTGAAAATATAAGTGGTACCACACTATTTTAATATTATAGTTGGGATATAACCTCATAATACCAATTAATTTTTTTCAAAGCTCAAAAACACTGCTGTTATAAATATATGTACATATACTTTTGCCTCAACAAATAATGCAATTGCAAACAAAAATAATTCTTATTTTTTAATAAAAGAAAAGTGGAAACCTCAATATTAATGTAAAGGTTTTTTCTACTTCTAATCCTAACATACAGGTCTTCTAGTCCAATTATTACACCAGCAGAGTCTGGAGTTCCATCTCTTTAACACTGGTTCATATTGCTACCCCTTCTCCCAGTTCCTCCTTGAGTCTTCTATGAACCCAGCCAAACTGAAATCTGGTCAGCTTAGTGTAGTGGAGAATGAAAACTGATGACTAACATACTTGTGTTTTGATGGGAGTTTTGTCCAAACATGAAGTATGCAAAATCAAATATTTCTGTTAATACTTAGCAGGAAAGCTTCTGGATTCAGATCACTCAGAATTCTACATACCAGCCATGGCCACATTTTTAATACAGATAAATTATAATCAATTGAAAAAACTGTATTGTATTGAGCTGATGTTTATCAGTGGCAAATTCTCCTTATATTTACTGATAGTAAAAAAAAAAAAAAATCATAGATTTAACCCTGCTTCAGAGCATGGAAATATCTTCAGTTAAAGCATTTACTGATTAATATATTTGGACCGCATATACTGGGAACTCCAGAACCTCTAGAACTTTAATTATTTTGGAGGGAACTTCCTAGATTTACTTGGCCAGTGGTATCCTTTTATGGTTTTCTGGCCCAAAAAAACTGCCAAAGATTGATAATTTGATAATTGTTTGGAAAAGAGATTTGGATACACAACTATCTCTGACCCAATGGAATAACATTAAAACAAGCAACTACAGACCTGAGACTATGGCTTATTCACCAACAGACACGTTTTTTTTTAATATACTGGACCCCGCATAAGTTAATGGGCCTCATAAATGCAGACCGCTGTTTGATATGTAACTCCTTTGGTGGTACATTAGCTCATGCATGAGGTGGGGTCAAAGATAGGGGCACTTTTTGCTACGGGTCCAGCCCCCAGCCCCTTCTCTTCCTCTTGAGGCCCTGCCCCTTCTCCCCCCGGCCAGGGCAGAAGCTAGAGCCCAGCCTGGGTAAGAGAGGCCTGGACTCGGGTTGCACCAGTGGGGCTGAGCAGGAAGCAGTCTATGGTTCTGGGCCCATCTGACAGAGGCAAACAAACAACAGTTGGGGCTCTTGTCCCCACCCTTAGGCGGGACAGCACCCAGCACAGTCTTTAGCTCGCAGCCCCTCAGCTGGGGCTGACAGCAATCAACAGTCTAATGCCCGAGCCCTCGGGGCAGGGCTGAGCTGATAGCAGGCTATAGCCTAAGGGCACATCTTCACTAGCAAGGTTAAAGCGCTGCTGCTGCGGCAGCATTTTAACCTGGCTGTGTAGTGGCGGCACCAGCGCTGGGAGAGCTCTCTCCCAGCATCAGAAAAAAAAAATCTCCACGAGGGGAGAAGCTCCCAGGGATGTAGCACTGTCTACACTGCTGTGTTAAAGCGCTGAAACTTGCACAGGGGGCTGTTTTTCCACACCTGAGCAAGAAAGTTGCAGCACTGCAAAGTGGCAGTGTAGACAAGGCCTAAGCCTCCGGGCCAAGGCAGCCAGCAAACACACGCAGTCAATAGCTCTACCCCTTTGGGTGGGGCAGAGCAGGGAGCAGACTTTAGCCTCAGCTTGTGGACGAAGGCAGCCCGCAAACACACAGTCTCGGGGTTAAGATAGCGTGAACACCTGCACAGTCTAAGGTCTCAAGAAGGCTTAAGCACCCAACAGAAAGTCTAGGGCGCTGGCAGAGGTATTCAAGGAGCACAGGCCTCCAGGCCTAGGAAGGGGAGTTGGCCACCCCAGGGGTCAGATGGCAGGGGGACGAGGGCCCGCCTAACTCCACCGTGTCTCAGACCAGGGCCCTAACAGTGGCAGAGTGGTGTGCCACTGGTTTGGCGTGGATCCAGATGCAACACACCAACCAGGGGGAGTGTAGTGCTCCCTTGCTCTCCAGTCCAGAGGGAGGCCACTCTGCCTCAGTACACCATCTGTCCTCCCTCCCCACCAAGTCTGTCTCTGGGGAATTGAGATGGCAATGTCTCCTTCCCCCAACCGAGAGAAGAAGTCTGCATTGGTATGGTCTCTACCTGCTCGATGACGCACCATGAAAGCATAGGGCTGCAGGGACAGAAACCAGCGCATTAGCCGGGGGGTTCATTTCCTTGACCTTGTTCAGCCACGTAAGGGGAGCATGGTCGCTCACCAGCATGAAGGGACCCCTAAGGAGGTAGCATCTTAGGGCATCCACGGCCCATTTGACCACCAGGGCTTTCTTCTCGACAACTGAGTAGTTCCATTCTCGGCGGGAACAACTTGTGGCTGATATACAATATGGGGTGCTCATCTCCGTTAACCTCCTGGAAGAGGACAGCTCCCAGGCCCACCTCCGATGAGTCAGTCTGTGACAAGAATTCCCGGTTAAAAGCCAGGCTAAAGAGCACTGGCTCTTGGCAAAATTGGTCTTTGAGAGTTTGGAAGGCTCATTTGTACTCGTCCGTCCAACGCACGCATCGGGGGCTGTCCTTCTTCAGGTGCTCTGTCAGTGGTGCTGCGATTGAGGCAAAGCTGAGGACAAAGAGGCACTAGTACCCGGCGAGCCCCAGAAATTGTCGCACCTGTGTCTTTGTAGTGGGGGCCAAGTAAGCCTGCAGCGCCTGGACCTTTCCTATCATGGGTCGTATTTGGCTTCACCTGAAGGTATACCCCAAGTAGGTTGTTTCCTGCCACCCAATTTTGCACTTCTTAGGGTTGGCAGTCAGCCCGGCGTCATGTAAGGCTCTGAGCACGGCGGCCACTTGGTTGAGATGGTCCTCCCAGTGCCTGCTGTAAATCACTACGTCATCGAGGTAAGCGGCAGCGTAGGCACTGTGGGGTCATAAGACCCAGTCCATCAGCTGCTGAAAGGTGGCCAGGGCCCCGTGGAGACCAAACAGCATCTGGGTGAATTGGTACAACCCAGTCAGGGTGGCAAATGAGGTTTTCTCCCTGGAGCTCAGGTGCAGGGGAATTTGCCACTACCCTTTTGTGAGATACAGGGTACTGATGTACCGGGCCTCCTCAAAGTGCTCTAGAAGCTCATCAATCCGTGGCATCGGGTAAGCATCGAATTTAGAGATGGTGTTCATTCTCCGAAAATTGATACAGAACCTAAGGGTCCCATCCGGCTTCGGGACCAGAACGATGGGGCTGCGCCAGTCACTTTGGAATCACTCGATTATGCCTAGTTCCAGCAGTAATCGGTACTCCTCTTGGGGCTGCTCATTGGCACTCAGCACAGGAGTCACAAAAGTCTTTCACCTCCCTGTGTGCTCTGGGCCAGAAGAATCAGGCCAGAACTTGGGCTAGGGATTTCTCATGGCCCAGGTGCCCAGTTGCCGGGACGTCATGGGCAAGTGCAAGACTGCATGTGGGTGGCACCGGGATATCACAAGCTGGGCTTGGGTTTTGTGTGTTCATGGGTCGAGGGTGATCCGGTAAAGGCAGTCACCAGTCAATTAGAAATGGGGGTACACTGTTGCCCGGTGGGGTTCCGTCATGGTCCCATTAACGCAAGCCAGCTGTTTGTAGGCCTGACTAAGTGAGGGATCCTCCCATGGATTCCGGCCGAAGTCAGGCCCCAAATTTGGTGTTTCTTCCTGAGCGGGTTGCCCGGGGTCAACCTCTTCCTGCATGGGTCAGGGTCAGGGTCGCTAGCCCTTTGGTCCTTCCCATCAGGGTCCTTGGAGATTCCGCTGGCTTCCTCAATGTGTTCCCTGTCGAGGGCTACTTCAGGCAGTGGGACCCCTGAGGTTGTCATGCACAAGACCTCCGCAAACCCCTTCCAGTAACGGCCCAAGATGACAGGGTACGCCAGCCTTGGTGCCAGCCCAACCATCATGGTCTGCATCTCCCCTCTCATGGTCAAGATGACCTGGGCCTTGGGGTAGGGCTTCATCCCCATAGATGCACAGCGGTGGGTCTAGAGATGGGGCGAGATCGTGGCGGACGAAGTCTACCCGCACCCCGAATCAATGAGAACGGAGACTTGGACTCCGTTCATGTCAAGGGGGATTGTCAGCTTACCCGAGCGCTGCTCATTGGCCCGAGCCTCCCTGGAACAGACCTGGCCAAAACTGCAATCCATCATGGGACACTCACGTCGAAGGTGCCCGAATCAGCCGCAGGTGAAACAAGGGACGATTTCGGGACGTTGGGGCCAGTCTGTAGAATTGGGCGAGGGTATTAGCAAGCCTGCAACCTGGGTCTTCCCCATGATGGCTACGTCCTCAGGTAGTCCCTGCGTGGTAGGGGGTGGCTGTTGGGGCCTCCCGTCCATCAGAGTGTCTTGGGCCAGGTTGGGGTTCGCTCCTTTGGCTCCTGGTCTTCTCTTCCCAGGGCTGGACCGTCATCAGGGTCACAGGCCGAGCCCCAGGCCCTACAACAGTCTCTGCCACCAAAAAGCCCTCCATAAGGGCCATGGCCGTGCTCAGGGTCACTAGCCGGTGGCGAAGGACTCAGGTTCTTCCTCATGCTACAAGGAGATGTATGAACTGCTCAAGCAAAACTTGTTCAACGACTCTGGCCCGTGTATGCCATTCGGGCTGTAACCAGCACCAGCATGCTTTCTTCAGTTGCTGGGCTACTGCCGTTGGTCGGGCCCTGGGAAGGTAGCTCTTCTCCCGGAGTCACCACCGGCATGTTTCTGATGTGATCTCAAGTTCATCGAGGATTGCGGCCTTCAACTGCCCATAGTCCTGGCCTTCCCCTACCGGGAGCCCCCAGTAGGCAGCCTGGGCCGTGCCCGTCAAGTACGGAGTCAATAGGGTGACCCATTGCTCCAGGGGCCACTCAGCTGCTGAGGCGACCCTCTCAATTCAATAAGGCAGGCTTCAGGATCATCCTCAGGACCCATTTTTGCCAAGCATACCAGCACCATGGGCTCAGCTGGGGCTGCTTCACCCTGGGGTTGGAGCCCCCTGGGGTCGGCAGAAGTACCGCAAGCTGCTGCAAGCACTGTTGTTGCTGCTCACGGTTTTGGGTTCCCAGTTCTCAAATCAGTTGCTGTTTCCCGAGCTGTTGCAGCAGTTGTTTTTGCTGCTGCTGTTGACTCTCGGCGAGCCATTTAATCAATTTCTCGACCTCCATCCTTCCTAAACTGGCGAAGGGTTAAGTGGTTCTGTCTAACGCTGTCATTGGCTTGTCCCCTTATCTCAGGGGAGGGGGCGATACCCATGTTCTCCACCAAGTGTAGTGCTCCCTCGCTCTCCAGTCCAGAGGGAGGCCACTCTACCGCACTACAATTGCATTAACCCTTTTCGCCACAGCATCACACTGGGAGTGCATGTTTTAGTTACTTGTCCACTCTGATCCCTAAATCCTTTTCAAAGTCAGTACTTTCCATGGTACAGCCACTCACTGTTTGGGTAAAACCTACATACCTTGTTCCTAGATGTATAACTTTGCACTAGGCTGTAATAAAATGCATTTTGTTTGAATGGGTCCAGATTACCAGGTTATGTAGATTGCCTTGTATGACTGCCCTGTACTCATTATTATTTACCATTCTGCCAATCTTTGCGTCATCCGCAAGTTTCATCACCAATAATTTTATATTTACTTACACATCATTGGTGAAAATCTTCAATAGTGCCATAAAGTCAATCTCTGTGGAACCCTACTAGAAATACCCCCAGTTGGCAGTGATTCTCCATTGACTACATTCAAAATCTGTCACTTAGCCAGCTCTTAATCCATTTAACATGTGCTTTATTCATATTGTACTATGTTAATTTTTTAATCAGAATATTTTGGGGGTACTAAGTCAAATGATTTACAAAAATCTAAGTGTGTTACATCTATGCAGTTACCTTTACCAACCAAAGTTGTAAACTCATTGAAGAATGAATTTAGGTTTATTTGATTAGACTTATTTTCCATAAAACCATGTTGACTGGCATTAATTATATTTCTGTCCTTTAATCCCTTACGAATTTAATCTTATCTCAGCTTTTCCATTATTTTGCCGAGGACTGATGACAGGCTAACTAGCCTGTAGTTACCCATGTTATCCCATTTGCCCTTTTTGAATATTGGCACATTAGCACTTTTCCTGTCTTCTTGAATTTCACCATGTGGTGGGGGGGTTGCCCCACCCTCTGAGAAAAGGGCTGGAACAGGCCTTTGAGGCTGTGCAGGCCAGCTACAAAGGGCCGAGGAGGTGCACAGGGCCAAAGGGGAAGTGGCCCAGGGAAGAAAGGCAGACAAGAGGGGAATGAAGGAGGGCAGAAAGAGGCTGCCACTAGAGGGTCCTGGGTTGGGATCCAGAGTAGCAGAGGACTGTGGCCAATACAGACTACAACTTGCCCCTGAGCTAAGGGGCTAGACTTTGGGTTGTAGTTGGCCACTGAGGCAGGTTTGAGTGCCAAAGACTGCTGTTAATCCCCCCTCCCCCGGAAGGGGGTGAGACTGGAGTAGTGGGCACTGCCGGAGGGCAGTGTCCTGAAGAGGATGCCACTGAGTGGAGAGCAATGCTGCCAGTCCAGTGATTAATTCATCTTTATCCAACATAGTAAGGTCCAAAATCATTACCTTGTACTGGATACCTTTTGCATTAGAAAATGATCATCTATAACTTTAAGGACATTTTTCTACTAGGTACATTGAAACTAGGCAAGGGTGTTATATATATTTTTGAGCAATGCAGATTAGGATACTGTATATGAATAAATGTCCAATTCACCTCTGGAGATCTAAAGAACATCTGAAAAGTCTTTGCCGAAGTTTAATTCCGCCTGAATTTTAGTGAAAAACATCAGCCAGGAGGGGATTTACCAGTTAAGTGTTTGGATACTGTTCCTGACTCCTTACTACCACAGCTCTAATAGCCTGTACCAGACATAGCTTGTTTTTATTTTGTTGGAAAGGTGGCATTACGGAATTAAAGGGTTAAGTTTAGGTCTTAGAACTGGGAATTCACACGTAGGGAAGAATGGGATCAGTGGCCTGAAAGGAACTAGAGTAATGAAGTCAGACACAATTCACTCAGCAAGGGCCTTAAAATAGCCCTAATGGCTGGGCAGAGTATGCCATGGCTTTTTTAGTCTGCTGTCCCCTGAACATTTTGGCATTTATTTATCTCACTCCACTACAACTTCATGCAGTAGTGGCTTCATCTTTCCAGAAAATCACAAAGTGGAATCACTCCCCAATGCCATGCAATCTACACTCATTTAAATGGAAGAATTCTTCATTTTGGGTCAATGTTAAAGGCATTAAAAAAGATCTCTCTATTATGAGGACAGCTTTTGCTCTGAGCATGGGTGCATCCTGGAGCCACTGAACAGCTCCCTCTGAAATTTTTTGAAATCTCCTTGATGCACACTATCACAGGTTGGGATAATGCCCTAATTGCTACATTCCCAAATTTCCAATATGGTGCCTGCTATTTATACCCACAGAGTCTGATTCTTCTCACTTCACTGATTTAAATGGAGTTACTCTGGCATTTACCCTGTGCAACTCGCAGCAGATCCGACCCTGTAGTCCAACCAGCCTAGGCCTATTTCTATTTTCCTACCTTCCTACAAACATCATCAAATGTAATCGCTTTCACCTTCCTTTAGGGAGCTCCACTCGTTTTGCAATATTATTTAGGTGGCTAAGGAACCACACACAAAACAACAACCCACAAACAACCCAACCCAAATATACAAAACACAAACTCTCCTCCCACCCCGCTTTAGGTTGAAGGGTTTTGCAGCACGCCTTTCCCTGGGGCCGTTAAAATCTCCCAGACCAGGACGTAGCTCCCCTCCCCGGGGATTAATTTAAAGACAATCGCTCTCTTCCCCGAGAAAGGGCTTTGCGGTGTATGTTTCCAGTGAGTAACTCCAATGTCCCTTATTCAAATTGTTCCTCCCCCGCTCCGCATCGTGTGCTGTTCATCACCAAAACCAAGGACTGTGCATGGAAACAACCTTCCCGTTGCGCGCGAGAGGGACCCCACCACAGCCCGAGCAATGCGATCAAAGGCGGGGCAGGGGCGGGTGCTGTGTGAACAGCGCTGCCCTTCCAACACTTCCCGTGCCCCAGCCCCACTCACACCACGCCCACGCGGGTATTTATCGCACTAGGGGACCGCGGCTCGCTACGTGCCCTGCGTCTCCTCGCGGCGCCAGCAGCTCCCTGCGTTGGACAAGTGGCGGGCAGGGAGCCAGCGGCGCCGAAGTTATTAATCTGGGGCCGGGCGGCGGCGGCTGAGGAGCGGCAGCAGCTGCTGGAGGGGCAGGTCCGGGCTGCGGAGACTGCGCTGTGCCTGCGCGACGGGAGACGCTCGCTCGCCTCGCCGCCTTCCACCTGCAGCCATTTGCCAAGGGCTGACGGGCGGGCTCCGGCGCAGGGCGAGAGACACCCGAGCAGCAGCAGCCGCCGCCGCCGCCTGGACAGCGCCTGGGTCGCGCTCTGCACGGGGGCCGTCCATGAACAGCAGCGCCGGCTCCGGAGGCGAGATGGAGGGTAAAGGCGAGCTGGGCAGCGCCTGAGTTCTGGCTCTTCCCTTGGCGGGAGCAGGGCCGCCCGCAGGGCCCGGCTTCTGCCTCTCCGCGGGAGCGGTGGGGGGTGTCGTGGCTGGGGCTCCGCTCGCTGGCCACCCCCGCCCCCTTCCACCCCGGTCCTCCGCTCGGTAGAGCCGGGCTCCCCCGGGCGGGGGGACACCTGGCGGGTTGGGCTGCCCGCGGGGAGCGGGTGCAGCTGCGGGGGTTGCCGCGCGACCCCTCTGCACCGGGGAAGGGTTCTTGGGCTGGGACTTGCCCCTGCTCTCAGCACAGTGGCTTCCTTAGCCTGCCCTGAGGGCTGGAGTTAGTTGCCAAGGGCCAGGGCTCAAGTAATTTTTTTGCGTTCATAACTGATGCGGCAAGCCCAGGGGGGCCGGGGCTGTGCGCTGCCAAGGCTAGAGGTGCCAGGGCTCAGGCCTGGGCACACATTAAGCACTGGGGGACATGTAACTGTGGAGAGTGGCTGAGGAGGGGGATAATTGGAAGCTGCTGTGGGGGCATGCGACCGCCCCACCTGTTGCCTCTGCCTTCACACCCTGAAACTTAATATGTAGGTAGACAATATTCACCAGTGGTTCTCAAACCATTGTACTGGTGACCCCTTTCACACAGCAAGCCTCTGAGTGTGACACCCCCATAAATGAAAAACACTTGTTTATATATTTAATACAATTATAAATGCTGGAGGCAATGCAGGGTTTGGGGTGGAGGCTGACAGCTTGTGACCCCCTTAGGGGTCCTGACCCCCAGTTTGAGAACCCCTGACATACACTAACAACTACCTCCTCCTGGTCTTTGGCTGCCCAGCCCCTTGCAGAGCTTGCAGGCATTGCTCCCTGCCAGAACTATCCTCAGTCAATTTAGCAAGAGTTCAAAACAAGACCAACAAAAGGGGTAACACATCTGGGATGCACAATCCCCCTTGTACCATCAGGGTGGGATGGTACTTCAGGCTTGAGCATCTCAGTTAGCAAGACACTTCTTGTTGGAAGGGGGAATATGGTGCCCCCAAAGCACCTTGATAGGCACATTGGCGGCTGCAGGGTCTGCTTTTCCCCCTCACCCTCTCCCCCTCAGCCTGCTTCCCTGGGGCTCTTGGGCTGGATGGGGCCTCATCTGAGCTGTCTGGTGCTGAGCACCATGTGGCAGGTCCTCTTCCCAGTCTAGAAGATGCTCCCATGACTTGCCTCAGCGGACGGTCTGCAAAGCAGGCAGTGGGAAGTGCTGGGACTCCAGCAGCAGGGAAGGAGAAGTAGCCCCATGTAGCAGGGGTAAGCTCAGCCCACAGCCAGTCACCCTGCTGCTTCCTCCTTCCCAGTGCTGCACAGACATATAGTGAGTGCTGCCATCAGGGGGATCCACTGCCTCCTCACTGCTGGGGGTCCCAGAAATGGGGGTGGGGGTGGGAGAGGGGAGAGAGACAGACATGTGACCCCATGTGTCCCCCACCACACACTGTTTCTGGATTTAATTAAAGATTGTCACATGTTGAAACCTCCAGGAATATGTCCAACCAAATTTGGCAACCCTACTGAGTGCACATATCCCTGGGCGTGAGTGCACCTTTCCCTGCCTACCCACAATGAAAAATCATCTGCCTTTGGAGCTGGGGGGCAGTGCCTGGAGTGAAGGTGTCTTTGGGATGTCACGGGCGGAAAAGTGGGGGAGTTCTGAGGAATTTCCTTTGGATAATGGTGTGGAAGGGGGTTTGCTGGTCTCCTTGATGTGAACGTTCCTGCTATAGGAGGAATACATCAATTTATGGAGCTCATCAAAATAAATGGGTGTAGGATATAAATAATCTCCCTTTATAAAAGTGCTCCAGTAATGTACCGAAAACCCTTTAAGATGTTCTAGTGTTTCAAACAAGTACTATAGAATACTGTAATACACTATTTTTGTTAAAATAAGTGCTCTTTAAAGAACAATACTTAGCCCCTCCACCCACTCCCTGTTCTGGACATAAGTATGCACAGAAACATAATGATGCTCTTTGAAGCAAGTACCTTAGGAAAATAAAAATAAACCTATTTTATAAATGCATTAGTTATTATACTGGAAAGTTATAACAGGAGTACACTGAGCTATATTAAAAGGAAGAGAGCTGTTAAATGAATAGGTAATGGACAAAAAAAGCTTAAAACATAAGTTTATAGACGTTAGGAATGAGAGAGACCTATTTTTCATATAATTGTGGTACCTTTAATGAGGTTTGACAGGATAACTGTCAAGAGCATATAGTTTGGTGCATTTATACATTTAGGTTACTGCTATACCACTAACTTGCAAAAATGAGAAATGTGCAACTTACTGGTTTCTTGAGTGCAAAAATCTATTCATCATCCTCTTCTTTCTCCATTGGTGAGGTTGGATAGGACCAAGCTTATGAGCAGATTCCATCCACATCTGTTTTGAACCACCATTTGAGCCTGATTGTTCTGAAAATCAGGTGCTGCCTGGATGGTTTTGAATACCATGTTATACCACTGTCTCCTTTATGCCCAGCAATGTGGCCAAACCATTTTACTTGGTGCCTTTTGATGATTGTAATCATGCCCTGTACTTTCAGTCATCTATAGATGGCTAGAATGCCAAAGAAATGCTATGTCACATCTATGACATAGTACAGACACCTCATTTCAAATGTTTACAGCTTTTGCTCCAGATGCTTTTGTCAGTACCCATGGTTCACCACCATAAAGTAATGTGGGTACAATGACCATTGTGTATAATCTGGTTTTATCTGTCATGGACACTGATTTAAGGTTTGAAACTGTTTTATTCAGACACACGAACGTTCTGCTGACAGTAGCTATCTGCTTGTTCATGTCCTCTTCATAGAGATTATTCCATGTTATGATGGAACCTCTGTAGCGGAAGTTATCTACTTGTTTGTCTACAACATTAATGACTAGGCTAGTCTGTTTCTTGATTTTTGACATTACCATTAATTTGGTCTTTTGTTCATTCATTTTTAATCTCCATTGGCCCTGATTCTATTCTGTTCGATTTCTTGCAAATATAGCTCATTGAATAGGATAGTGTAGAATAAAGTTGTTGTACATAAGTATGTTTATACTTCATTAAAAAATAATGGGGGAAACTATTGCTAGTCTGGAAATTTAGAAAAAGGTACTTGGGGATGGACCTTCCACCTCCCATAAGCTTAAGAATAATATTCTAGATCAGTGCAATTTTTTCCATACCATGACCCCATTACAACAGGAAAAAGGTTTTGGAGCCTCCTTCCTTCTAGTCATAAAGTAAGGGTTGCTGAGACCCCCGAGACCTGGTTGCAACCCACAGGTTGAGAGTTTGTGTCCTAGATTCCCACCTCCCAGGATCTCAACTTTTTAACTTTGTTTTGGGGTTTAAATCTTGAGCGTTTTATTTGTGGGGAAAAATTGTAAATCAACAAAAATAACAATAAAATATTTTAAATGAAAGCTCTGGATTCTTATTATTTAAGAACCATGATCTTTTTTTGTTTAGATTCCCATAAGTCAAATGAATGTCATATAGCTACATGACATTTCTGGTATGTTGTGAAATATGCTGTAGTATACACTGTAATTCCAGACATCCTACTCTGTGAGAGAGACTCACATGGGACTGAGCATCCTTGAAAATTACTGATCTCAAACAAATTTTAATTTTCTTTATCAAGACAAAACTAAAGATAAACTTTTAGTGGCCACTAATTTGTGTCAGACTCACTGAAATGCACAGCTAGCGGCCCCCATGTTTCTTTCTGCTGTGCAATGGTGTTGGTGTTTATAAAAATTTAAATAAGGGGCTCCCTCTAAAATGATGGGCCTTGTCAGCAGTGCACATGACATTCCTTGTGTAAGCTACTTCTGTGCTCTCCTCACAAAAGCATCTGTAACTTTAATATTTTTCCTCTATACCCAAGGATCATTCCATCCCTCCACCACCTCGCATAGTACTTTTTGACCGGCTATGTGTCCCTCTGCCCATTACTTCACTGAAGGTCCTCCAAGTGATTTCCCTATCTGGCAGGTGTTCTTCACAACAGCAGTGGTGGTGCAAGGTGGGTGGCTCTGTGACTTCTGCTGGTGGCAGTGGTTTGCAGGCATGTTGTCCTGCCGACTTAGGTAGTTGGGATAAGTCAGGTGGGCAGTGGGTCCCCCTAGTGATGGGCTGGGTAGTCCGTTGGGGAATGGGTCCTCTTCAGTTCTTGAGGTGGGCAGATCTCCCCTAACTGCTGGAGGTCTCCTGTAGCACGTGTGAGTTTTGAGACCTGATCTTTGGGCTGATGCATGGGTAGTTCTCCTCTAGCTGGTAGGAAACGGCTCCATATTCCTTTCCAGTACCAGCTCATAATACTCCTAGTAGGGCATGTGCAGGCATCAGTGGGAGGAGAGGTGGGGTGCAGTGACTACAGGGCTCCCACTCAGCGCAGCAGTAGTATGGCTCTCATTTTGCACTACTGCAGTGCTTTTCAAAGTGGAAAGAGTTGCAGGGGTGACATTGGTTCATCCCTGGTATGTATCTAGAGCTCTCGCAGCAGCTACTGCAGTCACAGCAATAGTGGAAGCTCTCAGAAGGGGATGAAAATTGTAACAAGCAGAGCCAGCCTTAGCATTTTTTTTGGATGGGTTTTGAAACAAGTTCAAACCACTTGCTGTCAGTTGTAGCCCAATTTTTCTCCATAAATTATGACTCCATTATGAACAGGGCCAACTGAATCATTGTGGGGAGGATCTGCAAAATGATTCTTTAGGATACACCCCGACTTCAACTAACATGTTGTATGTAAAAACTAAACGTTTGTGTGTGTGTGCGTGCACACATCAATTAACTTTTCCCAGTCTATCTTGGCAAGGAACCGGCCCAGAAACTTACATATTTTTTTAATAACATGAAAGCTGAGCTCCTCCTTCATAGACTCAGCCTTTAGAGCCCATTCAGAAGAGTCTCAGATGAACCCCCTCTAGCCCATCAAATAGAGCAGAATAGAATCAGTGCCAAAAATAACAGGGGACAGGAGCACAGATTATGCAATATGCTCCCTTTTAATTCTGAACTGCTGGCTGCTCCTGTGTGTGAATAGTGCACAATTGGGGAGCTGCGCTGTAGCTGCTGGCAGAATGGAGAGATGAGCCAGAGAGCATCTATTTCAGGCAGGATGCTTCCACCTATAATTGTGTGATGTACAACCTAGCAAATGCAGCAGAAGTTAAGGTTGCCTGGTAGTTTGACCAGAGTAAGGACTGAAAGATAAATCCCTATCTTTGTCTTAAAATCTCATTTGACAAGAGAGACATGCCATCATATGTTATCATTTACTTGCAAGAAAAGAAACATATTTGCAAAAAATCAAGATAGCATAGAATAAAGCCATTATACATAAGTACATGCAAACTTCATTAAAATTATAAAGATTTTTCTCAGCATTTAGAGAGTGTTTAGTAAGATAGCTTAACTTGACATTTGAGAAGCATGATAAATGTCTTATTTGATTAAGATATCTTGTCAATTACATAGCTAGAAATTGTCATAATGCACTGGGAATCTTATTGCACATTAACTCTGTTCTTATTGCTTATTTGACAATTTATATTTCATATGCCTGAATTCCTTCCTGCTTAATGTAAGCTGTCTTCTTATTTGAAGGGCATTTAGATTTCCATCAACATTTACAGTGTTTAAACAAGAAGCATGGAAAAATTGAAATACACAGACTTGCATTTGTGTACTTTTTAAATATTCAGATGTAGCCCAGTAACTTTTTAACATTTATCCAAAATATGCATAGAAAACATTTTTGCTTGTAACTTTGCAGTAACAAAAAAAGTTAACTTTTCAGCAACCCTTTTTGTTTGATCATTTGCAGTCACGGACTGCAGAGGTTGTTGGAGGCAATTGTTTGTAAAGCAGAAGAATTGGCCATTTAAGAAGAATTGTCTGGACACAGTCAACTTGTGCCAATATTTCTGTTTAGGTTTTTTTTTGCCCTCAGTGCACATGGGTATCTCTTATTAGCAATAATGGGGGTTTATAGATTCCCCCCTCCATGTGTGTACATGGAGGGAATCTTAGAGGTCTATACACAAATGCAAGGAGAATAGAGAATAAACCAGAAGAACTGGAAGTATTAGTACATAAGCTAAAATATGACTTAATTGGTGTCACAGAGACTTGGGCTAAGTCTCATGACTGGAATATTGGTATAGGGTTTCAGGAAGCTTGTTCAGGAAGAACAGGCAAGATAAAAAGGGAGGAGGTGGTGGATTATGCATCAAGAACATACGCTTGTTCTCAGGTCCCGAAGGAGGTGAGAGGCAGACCAGATGAAAGTCTCTGGGTAAAGATAAAGGGGGGTTGGGGGTGGAAAGTTAGGGTGACAACATGGACCACCAAATCAGGAAGAGGACGTGGATGAGGTGTTGTGGATATTTATGCTATTTTGTTCCAGAAATGCAAGTCCTGATAATAATGGGGGACTTTTAACTACTCAGACATCTGTTGGAAAAGTAATATGGCAAAACAGAAACTTTCCAGTACATTTGTGGAATGTATTGGGGACAACTTTTTGTTTCAGAAAATGGAGGAAGTAACCAGGGTGACAGCCATTTTAGACTTGATTCTTACCAAGAGGGAGGAATTGGTAGTGAAAGTGGAAGGCAGTTTGAGGGAATGTGATCATAAAATGGTAGATTTTGTGATTATAAGGAATCAAAGGGGTCTAATTCTACTTCGAATGCACGTGCATCACTGAGTTAAATGCACGCGTGAAGAGAGGAATACACCTCTGAAAATGTAATGAGAGCCAAACAAGAAGTAAATAGATACTTAAGGGCAGAGACAATTTTAGTGTCCCCAAATTTAAAAATATGCTTATAGAAAATTAAAAATTTTTGTTAGTAGGGAACTGGCTTATCAAACCTAGAGTAGGCTCATTTTTCGCTAATTACCTGTTTTTTCAGTAAATGTTTTTGATTATTGTTAAGGCTGTCAAGCAATTAAAAATAATTGCGATTAATCGTGCAATTAAAAATTTTATTGTGATTAATCTCGCCTTTAATTGCACTGTTAAACAATAATAGAATACAATATAATTTAAATATTTTTAGATGTTCTCTACATTTTCAAATATATTGATTGCAGTTACAACACAGAATACAAAGTATACAGTCCTCACTTTGTGTGTTTTATCACAAATATTTTCATTGTGAAAAACACAAATAGTATTTTTCAATTCACCTAATACAAGTACTGTAGTGCAATCTCTTTATCATGAAAGTTGAATTTACAAATATAGAACTATGTACAAAAAACCCCTGCATTCAAAAGTAAAACAATGTAAAACTTTAGAGCCTACAAGTCCACTCAGTTGTATTTCTTGTTCAGCCAATCATTAAGACAAACAAGTTTGTTTATATTTGCAGGAGATAATGCTGCCCACTTCTTGTTTACAGTGTAACCTGAAAGTAAGAACAGGCATCTGCATGGCACTGTTGTAGCCAGCATCACAAGATATTTACATGCCAGATGCACTAAAGATGTCCCTTCATGCCTCAACCACCATTTCAGAGGACATGTGTCCATGCTGATGATGGGTTCTGCTTGATAACAACCCAAAGCAGTGCAGACTGACGCATGTTCACTTTCATCATCTGAGTCGGATGCCACCAGCAGAAGGATGATTTTCTTTTTTGGTGGTTCGGCTTCTGTAGTTTCTGCATCGGAGTGTTACTCTTAAGACTTCTGAAAGCATGCTCCACACCTCATACCTTTCAGATTTTTGGAAGACACTTCAGATTCTTAAACTTTGGGTTGAGTGCTGTAGCTACCTTTAGAAATCTCACATTGGTACCTTGTTTGCATTTTGTCAAATCTGTTCTTAAAATGAACACGTGCTGAGTCATGATCTGAGACTACTATAACGTGAAATATATGGCAGAATGCCGGTAAAAAAGAGCCAGAGATGTACAGTTCTCCACCAAAGAGTTCAGTCAGAAATTTAATTAACACATTTTGTTAATGAGCATCATCAGCATGGAAGCATGTCCTCTGGAATGGTGGCCGAAGCATGAAGGGGCATACGAATGTTTAGCATATCTGGCATGTAAATACATTGCAAAGCCGGCTACAAAAGTCCCATTCAAATGCCTGTTTTCACTTTCTGATGATTCTGTAAATAAGAAGTGGGCAGCATTATTTCCTGCAAATGTAAACAAACTTGTTTGTCTTAATGATTGGCTGAACAAGAAGAAGGACTGAGTGGACTTGTAGGCGCTAAAGTTTTGCATTGTTTTGTTTTTGAGTGCAGGTGTGTAACAAAAAAAATCTGCATTTGCACTTTCACGATAAAGAGATTGCTGTACAGTATTTGTATGAGGTGAATTGAAAAATACTATTTCTTTTATCATTTTTACAGTGCAAATATTTGTAATAAAAATAATAGTATAAAGTGAGCACTGTGCACTTTGTAGTCTGCGTTGTAATTGAAATCAATATATTTGAAAATGTAGGAAAACATCCAAAAACATTTAATACATTTCAATTGATATTGTTTAATGGTGTGATTAAAACTGTAATTATTTGCGATTAAATTTTTATCACAATTAATTTTTGAGTTAATCATGTGAGTTAACTGCAATTAACTGAGAGCCCTAATTATTATGAAAAAATTACTAAATGTGGGCAAGCAACAATAAAACAGATTTGTTTGGTTTTTTTGAAAATCAAGGGATCATATGTATATTTTGAACACCATCAAAATTACTCGGTATTGGTAGTCCTTGCTGAGCAAAAAAAATATTTATTTATTGAGATAGCTGATCCCTCCATATAGTTATTGCTAAGTGCTGTCTGTTAATGCCTCGGCTATCTCAGAATATCCTTCTGCTTGCCCTAAGTTTGTGTGCGCTACCCTTATCTCAGCAGCCCAGTCTTGTGCAATATTGGGCTTCCTCATATAGGTGTGATTCCCCTCTACTGAAAAATGGCAGGGTCTTACCAGGCATGGTTCTCTCCTTTGATGCTTCTTCCCCGCCCCTAGCTATGTGAGCTGTCTTGCCAATGTTTCTCAATGTGTCTTTCATATTGACACTGTCGGTCTTCTGAAACCTCTTTTTCTATCAAGCACTACTCAATCATACAGTGTTGTTGCTGTCTTTGATGCGAACATACGGTGTTACAGAGCTAGGAAACTTGGCAACAACACATCGTATATAATTGATGTTCATGTAGTACAATGCAGAAGCTGACCTGAAATGACAAATTATGTAAGGGAAGCAATCAGAATGGTCAAGAAAAGCCTGCACTCTCACTGCCCATGGGCAGCTGGGAAAAATGTGAAAGGTAGGTCACAAGTACAGGAGAGCTGTGTACTACCTATAGCTGTGGCCCCCTTTTCAGCTGGCTTGAACCATGTGATCTCAGTCCAGCCAGCTGCTGATTTTTAGCATGCATGACACTCCTGGCTCTAGGTTACTATGACCCCTGACTTAGGCTACTATGACCCTAAATATCTCTCTCCCTTGAGGGTAGTCTGGGTCTGGCTGGGAGCCATTCATGCGCACTGTCACTCATTGATCCTGCCTCTTGAAGTTCTGGGAGAGGTACTGCCAAAAACACACATGTATGCTAAATAACTTAAAAGCATAGCTGGCCCTATACAGGGTAAGATCTATGGAGTCCAACTGGGGTCCCAACCCATGACTGTGCCCTGCTTGTCCGACCAGCAGTGTTACTGGTGTAATGCGGTTGGAAGACTGAAGTTGTGAATTCTAATCCTGGCTCTGCTACTGACCTGCTTGTGTGACATTGTTCCTATTTTTCGAAATGGGAAGAGAGGCACAGAAAGGCAGCTCCATTATGATTATTTGTATACAGTGGCCACAACTGAGATTTGGGTCCTAATTGTGGGTTACGCACTCTACATATACACAGTAAGAGAGAGTCCCTGCCACCAAGAGTTTACAATCTATGTAGATATTATAGGTAAAGGTAAAAAAAGATATATATTATCACCATTTTACACGTGGGGTATTGACGTGGAGAGATTAAGTCATTTGCCCAAGGTCATCCAGGAAATCTGTGGTAGAGCTGATATACTTACCTTTCCTAGAGGAGTTTTGTGAAGGTAATGTAGTTACTGTAAGGACTAAGATCACCACTGTCATCAGACGCTTCTGGTGTGGTGCTCTGCTCTCTTCAATCGGCTGCGTGTGTGTGCTCCCTCTGTGTGCTGTCCCAGTTCTGCACAGATTGCTGAGATAGCAGACCCCGAGAGAACCCCCGATGACCACAGACTCTAGTAAGGCACGTTGGCCAGGTTTATTGTCAAACGAAGCACAGTAATAGTTCCCTCTAGACTTTACAGGACATGCTACGATTATGTGCCCCCTGGCAACGGACTCAGCTCAGTCAGTGGTGGGACTTTCCACTGCCCCCTAGGCTGGATAAAGACATCCACTCAGAGGTGCATTCTTATACAGAGGTACAAACAAGTTACACATCACTCCTGACGTATTGAGGTGCAACCCCTCTACATAGTAAGGTGCCGCCTCTCACCTTGTACATGTTGGTTCGAACCAACAACTCTATCCATCAAATTACCCTTTTGGCCCTGTCATTGGGATGGATCAACTTGTTCCTTGTTATCTGTGTGGAATGTTCCAGTATCATAGAATCATAGAATCTCAGGGTTGGAAGGGACCTCAGGAGGTCATCCAGTCCAACCCCCTGCTCAAAGCAGGACCAAACCCAACTAAATCATCCCAGCCAGGGCTTTGTCAAGCCTGACCTTAAAAACCTCTAAGGAAGGAGATTCCACTACCTCCCTAGGTAACCCATTCCAGTTCTTCACCACCCTACTAGTGAAAAAGTTTTTCCTAATATCCAAACTAAACCTCCCCCTCTGCAACTTGAGACCATTACTCCTTGTTCTGTCATCTTCTACCACTGAGAACAGTCTAGATCCAGACTGTATCAGAGTGTCCTGGTACTGTTTATATACTTCTGGTATCCAATACGCTATATAGGTATATGTTGATGCAACATCAGCCCTTTCCTTGCCAACTTCTGTGAGCAGGGCCTGCCTCTGGCTCACAGCTTAATTTTGCTTTATGTTAGCAAAGTCTTGACCATTACTTTAGTTCAGGCCTTAGGCCTCATACCGGGCCTCTGATACCAAGGGTTTATGTTTCAGGGCCTCATCTTACTACAACCACTGTTAAGATGTACTTTGTTGAAGCAGAAATTTTGTCAAATGTACACTATGAATGAATTAAAAAAAAAAGGGTCAGGAAACAGACTTATTTTGGCTGCAACTGAATTCATAAAAAATAACGACACAGAGAAGAAATTTGAAGTTTCCTGATAATTATATACTTCTACATTTTAACTTGTGTTGGTTAATGTGTGCTGTTTTAGGAAATGACTGCTTCCTCAGCTGAATTTGCAAAGATTGGTGTTTAAATATGTTTTTAAATGATCAAAAAAAAATAACACTTGCATAAAATTAAAGGCTGTCATGCATTGCTTTTAAAATCACGTGGGAAGACCTCCATTTAAAAGGACCTATGTCCAGTTTTCCCTTGATGTTCCAGTGAATAGCAGAGGAGTCAGAGGGCATTTCTATAGTTGTTTTGGGACCAATGGATTGGAACAACCAATCAAATTTTAGCTATTTGAACATGTTATGGACCCGAAAATATCATACGCAGTAAAATATTCATTATTAATGTGACCATTTTTAATTTACATAAGAACCATTTTATGTCTGTTATACTCACTACATCATTTGCAGATATTAAACATGAGAACATATAAGCAGGCTGCATCTCATTGGGGTCAGGGAGTTAGGATTTCTATTTCATACTCAGCACCTGCCATTTCTCAGTTTCTATTTAAGATGAATTCCAATTTTCTTCAGCCTCTTTTCCTAATTTGAAATATAACAGCATGAATCACTCTTTCAATTACTTGGCTGGAACATCAAAATGTCATTCTTAAATATTAACACCCACTCCTGAGCTGTAGTGTAGAACCCTGCTACTTTGTTTTTGGTTATTTTTGGTTGGTGGTTTTTATTTCATTTTTAAGATGTCCTGCTTGATACTGTCATGCTTAGTAAGCACTTGGTGGGCAGGCTGGTTGGGCAGAGGCATAATGCTTTATAAGCACTCGCACTAAGGGTACGTCTACACTACGGGACTATTCCGAATTTGCATAAACCGGTTTTGTAAAACAGATTTTATAAAATCGAGTGCGCGCGGCCACACTAAACACATTAATTCGGTGGTGTGCGTCCATGGTCCGAGGCTAGCGTCGATTTCTGGAGCGTTGCACTGTGGGTAGCTATTCCCTAGCTATCCCATAGTTCCCGCAGCCTCCCCCGCCCCTTGGAACTTCCGGGTTGAGATCCCAGTGCCTGATGGGGCAAAAATCATTGTCGCGGGTGGTTCTGGGTAAATGTCGTCAGTCACTCCTTCGTCTGGGAAAGCAACGGCAGACAAGAATTTCGCGCCTTTTTCCCCTGGATTGCCCTGGCAGATGCCATAGCATGGCAATCATGGAGCTTTTTTTGCCGTTTGTGACTCTCACCGTATGTGTACTAGATGCCGCTCACAGAGGCGATTCAGCAGCGCTACACAGAAGCATGCTTTTGCTTTTGCATGACAGCAGAGATGGTTACTAGCCATATTGCACCATCCAAACCCTTCCATAAATTGGAACTGAGGATGATCATGGCTACCAGTCCTTTTGTACCATTTGCTGCTAGTGCCCCTGGTCAATCAGCCAGGGGCGCAAAAGCCAAGAGTGGTTACTAGCCATATTGTACCTTCCATCGTTTTGTACCATTGGCTGCTGTCATAAGTGCCCCTGGCCGATCAGCCAGGGGCGCAAAAGCAAAAATTGGGAATGACTCCCTGAGTCAATCCCTCCTTTTTGGTATAAAAAAATAGAATCAGTGCTGTCTAATATAGGCAAGTGTGCTAGAGAACCACCTGCTCTGTGTCAGAGCCTGCAGAAATTATTATCTGTATGCTATTCACAGGGGGTGCTCCTGTAACAACCCCACCTGTTGATTCCGTTCTTCCCCCAGCCTTTCTTGGCTACCGTAGCATTGTCCCCCCACTTGTGTGATGAATTAATAAAGAATGCAGGAATAAGACGCACTGACTTGTTAGTGAGAAATGAGTGGAAGGCAGCCTCCAGCTGCTATGATAGTCCAGACAGGACATTAAGCAGTGTGTAGGAGAGAAGCCCAGCATCCCACTGCTAGTCCAGGGGCAACTGAATCTTTTCTTTACACATGAAGGGTGGGGGCTGATGGAGCTCAGCCCCCTGTTGCTATGATGAGGATGGTTACCAGCCATATTGCACCATCCATCCACCAGAAAAAATTAGGGCCAATAGGCTGATGACGAGGACGGTTACCAGTCCTTTTGTACCATCAGCTGAGGCTGATGATGAGGATGGATTTCCATCTTTTTGCACAATCAGCTTATGCTGATGATGAGGATGGATTTCCATCATTTTGTACCATCAGCCGCCCATGACGAGGGGGGAGCAAGGATGTTGGTGTTGAGTGCTGCACTATCGCGTCTATCTGCAGCATTCAGTAAAGATAGGGTGACATGTAAAGAGTCAGAGGATTGTTTTACCTTTCGCTTCTGGGGGTGGGTGGGGGGTGGGTGAGTAGATTGCCAAGCTATGCCCTGACCCGCGGGCACTGTGTTTGACCCTAGAAGCATTTGGAGCTCAGCCAAGAATGCAAATAATTTTAGGAGGCTGCAGGAACTGTGGGATAGCTTCAGTCCTCCAGTCCATGCGCATCCATTTGATTCTTTGGCTTTCCGTTACGCTTGTCACGCTGCAGTGCGCTGAGTCCCTGCTATGGCGTCTGTCTGGAGATTTTTAAAAAAGGATTCTGAATTTCATCTTCTGTAACGGAGCGCTGATAGAACGGATAGAACGGATTTGCCTGCCCTTACAGCGATCACATCCGCATGGTCCATGCGGGAGCTCTTTTTTTTATTTTGATTTCGGACTGCATCGCCACCCGTGCTGATCGGAGCTCCACGCTGGGCAAACAGGAAATATTCAAAAGTTCGCGGGGCTTTTCCTGTTTACCTGGCCAGTGCATCCGAGTTGAGAATGCTGTCCAGAGCGGTCAGTGGTGCACTGTGGGATAGCTCCCGGAGGCCAATACCGTCGATTGCGGCCACACTAACCCTATTCCGATATGTTAATACCGATATTAGCGCTACTCCTCTCGTTGGGCAGGAGTACAGAAACCGATTTAAAGAGCCATTAAAATCGATATAAGGTGCCTCCTAGTGTGGACGGTTGTGGCGTTAAATCGGTTTTAGGCTCCTAAAACCGATTTAAACGCCTAGTGTAGACCAGGCCTCAGACTGCATATGTTCAGGATTCTGGAAACAACTAGGGGCAGGACGTGGCTCCTGATGAGGCTGCTTCGTGTCAGTCTGCACGTACATTGCTGCCTTAGCTGCCTGACCACAGATTACCCAGCAGAGAGGAATTTTTGAGTGGCATATGGCTGGCATAGCCATGTCCACGCCATCTCCTCCTAACCCTTCCTGTCATGTGGGGCAAATCAGGTATGTGGGAGGGTAAAAAGGCTTGTTCAAAGCATAGTTGAACTTCAGCGATTCCCATCTACTGGAACAGGGACCGTTGCAGCCAGGCACAAGTTAGCGTAGCCAGAGGCTGCACTAGCCTACATCCAGGGCAAGTTGGATTCTTGCCAACTCTGGGATTTGTGTGTGGTAAAAGAGGTCTACAGCACCTCAGGCTCTGCACCATAAGGTTCACCTTTGCACTATTACAAACCTGGGGCTGTTGTGTGCAGACTGTCCATGCCCTCTTTCCTCAGGCCATGTCCCCTTCACCAGCAGCAGGGAGGAGATGTGGTGTAGGAGCCACTATGCCAACTCTACAACATTTGAGGATTTCCTTTGCAATGTTATGGGGCCAGAGTGGTGTCATACAGCTGCTTTGGTGCCCTGGGTGGATCACCCAAGTGCAACTTTAAGCACTGTATGAGGGATTCTGACAAACTTTTCATCTGTCATCTTTAGCTGTTCCTTCGTAGCAGGCCTGAGAAATAGGTTTACCACAAAACAATATATTTTGCCTTATCATTGGACAAGCTTTACTTTAATCATGGACATTTACAAAGAAATTATTAAAAAAAAATCTATATCACGAGTGAATTCCCTGGCATACATAACAATGATCATATAGCACAGCACAGGTTAAGTTCTAATATTATAATGTGCAGCATGACAATAACAACAAACCAGTGTACACTGGAGGGCGGACAGTTCAAAATTGAATTTGTCCATTTGTTTTTAATTTGCTTCATACAAAAGATGCAGAATACTTTTGGAGGGAGTACTAGCAATTAGTATTTAATACAAGAAAGAATTTTTACAATTTTGAAAGGTTGAATCCAAGATTTAAAATTAAAATCTATTTAGGATGAATGCAGATGAAGTTAGCGAAATGAATGTTACAATTTGTGATTTACTCTTTTGGGTCAAATCCCGTTCTCCTTACTCACTTAGTCATGAGACTATTTTATGAGCAATCTGAGCAGGATTTAGTGCTTTATATTTAGATACAAGCTGTGTGCCTCACAGTGCAACCTCTCACCCATCCCCCCTCTAGTTCTGTGTCTCCTGTAAGTAGTAAATCTCCCCATGACATTTTATTCTACTCAAATAAATGCTGTTAGAATTTGTCAAGCACAAGGCTCCAGTTTCGTTTTTCAGAGTGAGAATATAGCAGCAAAGGTTTTTCTATTTTATGGAAACACAGAATCACATATTTAACTGTTAATAAGGCTTGCGTAGTGAAAAAGATGGTAACATCAAAGAGTATTTTGTTTTTGTGTGTATTGTTTCAACTTTAGGTGCTCACATTTTCTGCTTTCTTTTGAGGAAAATAATATTGATAATAAAAATTGAATGTTGGTTTGAAAATATTAAGCTTTTGAGATAGAACATTGTACTTTCAGAATGAAATGTCAGAATCATGTGCTTTATCCTGCTCCTGCAGAAGCCAATGGCTAAATCCCCAGTTGCCTTGAATGGGAGCCGGATCAGGCCCTCTGTTTGTCACAGGCCATCTTGAGCAGTCAGTAATCCTTAATCTCAGATTTAGAGCACTTCTATTTGCTAATGTTTTGGCATTGCTTCTAGCCTTGAGCCATTTACCTGAAATTGCACTTGCTGCTGGTGTACTTTGTGTGCCTTCTCTCTGACTCAGCTTAGAATACTGCTTCCAGCTTTTAAAATGCAAAACAAAGAAGTTTGTCACTATCACGCCATCTGTAGATCATGCGCTTATTATTACATAAGACACATATGGGGGAAGATGCTGTTTTAGCATGTGGGCTTCATATGAAACACAAAGGGCTTTCTTAGACCCAGTGTGTGTGTGTGTGTGTGTGTGTTTAAAACTCTGTTGTTTAGAAGGGGCTTTGAAAGCCCACTAGAAATACACAATAAAGTAATGCTATTTTGACCATGATATTTGGAATAGTCTCTAAAAGGAAAAGTGTAGTTAAAAGCTTTAGGTCTTCATACAGTTTAAAATGACATTGTTGGTTTTGAGGCTTGGAAAAATGGGTATTAAGAGCACACAATTTAAACCAGCTACCATGTCATTTTAAAGTGAAAACTAAAGGTTGCTCCAAGTCCAGTATTGCCAATCCAGAACATTTAAAAAAACAAACCATGAGTTGGGCCCCCAAAAGCCATAAGTAAGGTCCTACTAAATTCACAGTCCATTTTGGTCAATTTCACAGTCAGAGGATTTTAAAAATAGTAAATTTCATGATTTCAGCCATTTAAAGATGAAATTTCATGGTGGTGTAATTGTAAGGGTCCTGACCAAAAAAAAAAAAAAAAGGATTTTGGGGTGGGAGTCGCACGGTTATTGTAGGATGGGTTGGGGCACTGCTACCCTTACTTTTGCGCCATTGGCGGCAGCGCTGCCTTCAGAACTGGGCAGTTGGAGAGCAGCAGCTGCTGCCAGAGAGCCCAGCTCTGAAGACAGAGCCGCCACCAGCAGCAGGACAGAAGGAAGGGTGGCGTGGCATGGTATGGTATTGCCACCCTTCCTTCTGCACTGCTGGTGGTGGGACGCTGCCTTCAGAAGTGGTCACCCGGCAAACAGCGGCCGCTCTCCGGCCACCCAGCTCTGAAATAATCACAGAAGTAAGGGTGCCAGTACTGCAACCCCCCTACAATAACCTTGTGACCCCCAATGACCTCTTTTGAGTCAGGACTTCCAAATTGAGAAATGCTGTTCTCTCCCGTGAAATCTGTATAGTAGAGGGTGAAAGCACACAAAAGACTAGATTTCACAGTCTGTGACGCATTTTTCATAGCCGTGAATTTGGTAGGGCCCTAGTCATAAGTTTTGCTTAAAAATTGTGAGATTTAAAAAAAAAAAGTTTTGGGGTTTTCCTGGACTTTTGAACTTCTAGGGTACATTCTGGTCACGTTTTCACGCTTTGCTCTGTAACCACGAGGGATACAATTTACTATAAAAATCTTAAAAATTGAAATCTCAGATTCTCATGTAAGAGTAGCGGCTGGGGCTTAAAGTAAAACATAATTTTTACAGCAAGTCTTTCAATATTTGTAAGAGTCACAATACTTTAAGTCCACATTTTGGTCTGCAAAACTCAAACCCAGCCAACACAGAAAATGTGCATATTTAGGGCCAAATTCTGCTTTTGGGTGCAAACATTTGTGGTTCCTATTAATTTCCATTGAAGCCACATCCATATGGTATATTCCAAGCTAGAATTTGGCTCAGAGGCCAAAGTGGAAGTCTATAGCCAAAAGCTATTGAGAAATTGATTGAGTAAATGGAGAGCATGTTGTTCTCCAGACTAATTTAAGAATGTACTGAGGGCCAAGTCCTAACCTCCTTAGTGCTTAAACAAGTAAACTCACTTTTAAATGAATGGGAATTTACCTGAATAAGGGCTGATGTCCCTTGCAATCTGCACATAAGTCTAATCCTTTCTGTGAGGGTGGAGGAAGAAGCAGGAAGGAATCAGCTGTCTCCACAGCATTATCCTCTGCCCCAGGATCTGCAAACATCTGTCTGGGGACCGGTAACCTGTCAGTGCAGAAAGGCAAGGCTGGGAGAACACCTACTGTTACCTTACAACCAAACCCATGGGAAAGTTAGTGCAGAACAAGGCTGCACTAGCTTTTCTGCAGAGCCCCAGGAGGGGTTGTTCTAAGGGCAATAGAAGATGAGGAAGTCCTGGCAGCATGTCTCCATTTGGGCTAGGAGATCTGAGGTGGGCCTGATTCAGTGGCACAAGGGTAGCCTCGTGGCTTTGGCACAGCCTCTGTCATCCAGGCCTGTCGAGAGAAATTTTGGGCCACGGTACATCATGTTTTCTGGGGCCCCAACTCCTCCCTTTTCACCCCAGTTACAGATTGTTCTGAGAGGCCTCAGTACAATTGCCCCCCTGCCCCTTCCCCACTGTTCATCAGCCCTGCTGACCTCTGCAGGTTCTGGGAACAGAATAGGAACTGTCTCCCCTCCCTCACTTCATTTTTTCTGCTTGGAGAAAATCCTGTTCTCCCAAAAGAGCAATCTGGGGGAAACTTTGCAACAGCTGGCATCTGAGCTATACAGGTGGTATGCCTCCCTTTTGTGGCCTTCTCAAATCCTAGCCCCAGCCCCTGCTCTGTAGATCTAAATGAATGGTGCCGCATGTAACGCTCATAGCATCTCTGGAAGAGAGAGGGACAGTATTTTCCTGTGTGTGTGTAAATTCTGTTAACATTTAAGGGGGTCAGACTTACATCAAAGGGAGAACTGAATCTAAATCCAAAAATAGTCCCTAATTCCCTGTTCAGTGTGCCCAAAGAGCAGGTAGGTGTCTTCCCATTCCTCACTAAACCCAGATCCTGCAAATCTTTTGAAATCTATCAACTTTGTTTTCATAGAGAAAAAACTCAGACTTTTTAAAGCTGGACATTGTGTACAATGCTCCTGCTGAGGTGTGCTCTAAGGCAAGATGGGAATTGACCTATGTGGCTTTCAGTTGAAGAAGGGATGGAATATTACTTGCCTGTTAGTCAGGTTCTATGTTGGATCTACAAGAGAACATGTATCTTTTTAATTAAGTTTGGTACAAGAGGGCATTTTATCAACCTAAATTTACCAATTAAGAGTCATATTCTTCCCTCAGACAGTATTAAAAGTAAAAATAATACTTTTATAGATGCACATTCTAGCTTCCATTAAAGTTGGCAAGTTCATAGGAGGACTGACTGGCCACTTCAGGTCAGAATTTGATCTTATTTGTCCTAATAATGAGAAGAAAATTGAGTAGCTTCTTTGTGCCTGCAGAAAGTTAATGTCATGGGATTGAAAGGATTTCTTTATGGACCTACAAACTGCATCCGTATTTCTAGGGTATATTTTGTATTTCTTTTGCTTCCTCCATGTGGGAATGTGAATTGTGACTGATATCCGAAGTGAATGTGCTTCATGCTGTCAGGCAGCATGCTGGAAATAGGCAGTCATTTATTTAGGCCAACATAAAGGGTCACATGTTTGCTTCTGCTGGGAAGTGCAGATAGGAGCAAAAAAGAATTAAAAATTGACAGGAGAGTTAAAAAGAATGTGAAGAGGGAGAGTGGGGCTGCCACAGTTTGCTTCCCCACTCCACAGAAGCCTAGACAAGCCCCTCTATGGCAATAATGCAGCATCCTGGCTAGAAAGTTCTTGATCATGCCTGAATGGGACCAGTGAACAGCCACCTCTTGTAACCCAGTGGATATTGGCACATAAGTTAATGTGATCCCTTGCAGCATTCACTTTTGTGCCATTTGCCTGTAGTTTCATTGTCACTTTGGAGAGGACTTTTTTATTTTACAGGCATAAGCAAGAGAGCCAATGATAGCACTGCTCCTTAAGGAGCCAAACTGTTGATGGGATCATGGAGCAATGTGTAGGAGCAGCTCCTTTGTGGAGCCAGAGCTTTCTTTTCTAGAGATTCCTTCAGTAATATGTAATGATAAAATACCTCAGGAAATGGGCTGAATTAATATCTCTGATTTTAAGCCAGTGTTTCTCGATTTATGTCACTGGAATTACTTATGATTTATATAGATTCAAGATCAAAATCAAGTCCAGACTGACGGACTTGATCTTGGATTTTCTTGCCTTTTTGTTCTGGATGATTGGAGACAAAATAATCATAAGGGATCTATAGAATAATGATTTACCCTAATGCATCATGGACAGGCTTGGAATGATTGATTTTTTTTTAATTGGTAAATGCTGGTAAACGTTTATTTCACTGTACACACACAAAATGATGAACAAATATATTTGATAAAAATGTAGATAGGCAAAATAAGAAAAATGCTGCTTGCAAACTTACTGAAGTTTGATTTAAGGATATTTACTTTGTTTATTTTGACATGTGATGATGTCAGCCCATTTGTGTTTTAATGATGACAAAGCTTTAACTTTTTGAATCTTCTAGTTTACTGTCATTAAACACCCCTTAATTTTCCCAAAACTGTGACTATTGAAATTAATAAACATTGTGAAAAATGTTTAAAAATAAACATCAATATTATCTGTTGAAATTATGAAAAAAAATAAAAATTGAATTTTGTCAAGATTAATAATGGGATATCATTGCATAAATCAACTTCATGCCCTACCATTCCTTCTCATGGTAAAGTCAATAGTGGAAGGGATAGCGAACTCAGAAAACCTGGCAGAATTTTTCTCAATGCTTCCTACATGTGGAAGAGGGCTGGGTACTGAGAGGTGAAGATGCTATACTTTGCCTGTCTCTCTCACTACCTCATCCCTTTTTCCCCTTCACCTTCAAACTCACAGAATGTGCAGTCTACAATCTTTACACCGAGTTCCTCTCCCCCAACTTCATCTTGGGTCCCCCTCAAACCAGATTTCTGTCCTCTCCACGCCACCAAAACTGTTCACATCAAGGTCTCTTATGACTTCTTCCTACTCAAATCTCAGGGTCTCCACTTCATTCTCATTTTTCTTGACCTCCCTGGTGCATTCTGATAGTGCTGACCACTCCCTCCTGCTTGAGATGTTGTCCTCTTTTGCCCTATTGAAGTATCGGGTTCGCCTGCCACATCTCTGGTTGTACTTTGTGTCTCTTTTGGTTGGTAGTCTTCCCCTCCATCACTTTCCAATGGGAGTTCCCACAGGGCTCTGTCCTAGACCATCTCTTCACTCTGTGCTCCCTATCTATGGGTAACCTTATCCACTCACATGGCTTTAACTACCACTTCTGCACCCATGAATAGCCGCAGAACTACCTGTCCACTTCTGGCCTGTCTTTGTCTGTTCAATCACACATCTCAGCCTATTTCTCTGACATTTCCTCCTGAATGTGTCACCCTCCACTTTATGCTCATCTCAGCCAAAATTGGACTCCTGGTCTTTTCTCATGAGATAAATAAGTGAAGTAGGTAAGTAGATGCCTTAGTCAGCTAGTTTCCTAATGATATAAAAGCAGTGTGGCTTCAGGAAAAATCTATGAGGGAATGATGACAAGGGCTTTGAGGATCACCTCAGGAAGTGCATCCATTGCATAGGGTGGTAGGGAAGAAAGCATTGAGATGGTTGTGGGAGAAGTGGACAAGCAAGATACGGCATCATTGGAGAACAGATCAGATGTGGGGCGATATTATGAGATCAGGAGGAGTAGAGTTGGGGAGGGGCTTTGACAGCAATTGCGAGAAGCTTGAACTTGATGCAGTGGAGAAGGGGGAGCTGGTGGAAGAATTGAAGGAGAGGGACAATGGTGGTGTGGTCAGAACAATCAGGCTAGATGTTGGGAGGGAGGGAGTTAGGCGCATAAGGATGCTAGAAATGATGCTGGGAATTGTTCCATGAGGAAAGAAAAAGGGCTGAATGGTGGAGGAAAGGTCAGAGGAGAAAGAAACCTAGTGTGCTTAATATGGAGCTAATAAGCCAGGTGCTTGTCACCTCCCGCATCTTTTTTTATTTCAGGCTTTATGCTCTTCAGGCAGGGACTATGTCTTCCTCTGTATACTATGACCAATTCTGTGCCCACAATTCAAGAAACATGTTGATTATTTGGAGAGGGTTCAGAGAAGAGCCACGAGAATGATTAAAGGATTAGAAAACCTGCCTTATAGGGACACACTCAAAGAGTTCCATCTATTTAGCTTCACAAAGAAAGAGTTAAGCGCTGACTTGATTAACTTATAAGTACCTATATGAGGAACAAATATTTAATGACTCTTCAATCAATGGGCTCTTCAATGGGCAGAAAAAATCCAATGGCTGGAAGTTGAAGCTAGACAAATTCAGACTTCAAATAAGGTGTAAATTTTCAATGGTGAGAGGACTTAATCATTGGACCAATTTACCAAAGTTTGTGGTGGCTTCTATGTCGCTGACCATTTTAAAATGAAGGTTGGATGTGTTTCTAAAAGATCTGCTCTAGGAATTATTTTGGGTAAGTTCAATGGCCTGTGTTATACAGGAGGTCAGATCAGATGATCATAATGGTCCCTTCTGTCTGTCTAATCTAAAAATTAATGAAATTAGATCATTTCTATTTTTAAAGCTGTTCCCTTCCTATTCTGGGGTCTAATTTTGCATTCTTAATGCATGCAAAGATCCATGGCAACTGTTTCCCTAAGGACTTCATTAATTACACTGGGCTATGTGTACAGAGTTTAATACGTTGTCAGTAGTGAGAGATTGCTTTTTTCCAGCTTATGATTTAACTCAGTGGCTCTCAACCTTTTCAGACTACTATACTCCTTTCAAGAGTCTGACTTGTCTTGTGTACCCCCACGTTTTATCTCACTTAAAAACTTACAAAATCAGACATCAAAATACAAAAGTGTCACAGCACACTAAATACTGAAAAATTGCTTACTTTTTCATTTTTACTATATCATTATAAAATAAATCAGTTAGAATATAAATATTGTACTTACATAGTATACAAAGCAGCATAAACAAATCATTGTCTAGGAAATTTTAGTTTGTACTGATTTCAGGAGAGCTTTTTATGTAGCCTAGGCAAATATCTGAATGAGTTGATGTACCCCCAGGGGTACATATATCTCTGGTTGAGAACCACTGATTTAGCTGCTCAGGCATCACTTTAACCAAGTTGTATTTCTTTTACAGTTGATAGTAACAAACAGGAAATATTCCAGAGGACGAAGAATGCTGTCTTGGTGAATGGTGTCATTCTGAATGGCCCGATAACAGATTCAAAAGCAGGAGAAAAATTTGTAGAAGATGCCTGTAAGATCATAATGGAAGAGGTCATACAGAAAGCTGCTGATGTAACAGAGAAGGTAAAACCTTGGAATCAGTTTGAAAATATATTGTAATAGATATGAGTGATTAAAAACTTTAGCTTTCCAAGACAGCTGAATTTTATAGCACATAAATGGCATTGAACTTGCTTTTAGTGTGTGGTTAGGTTTTGAAATAAAATATAGCTGTCTGGATTTAAAAATGTGCATCATGAAACCTTTTAATAGCATAATTAAATTAAATTAAAATATACATTTGCAAGAAAATGTTTCCTACATTACTTTGAAATGCCATTTTTTTTGTCTTGGGGCCAAATTTACCCTTGAGTTTGCTGAGCCTGCAGGAGCATTTGTGTCAGAGATGGATTCCACCCTGAGGAAGGGTGGCTATGGTACCACTGGAGGAGGGCAGCATTACAGACTTGTCTGGGTTCCATAGTGCACTTATTTGCAGAGGCTATTTGAGAGAGGTGCTGGACAGGTAGGTCTTGGCCATTTGTGGGCTGCATGAGCCAGCTCCATGCCCCTGGCACAACAGCATTTGAAGACACTGGGATTTCATGGGGGTTGCTGAAGGCAGAATTTGGTCTACAAGTTTATTACGCCTAATAAAGATATAAGAAGCGGAAGCAACTCATCTTGGTTTCCAGATTCCAGGTTGAGTTTGCAGCTCCAGCAGTTAGAAAAATAATCTTTTTGCTTTTAACCAGAACAAGTTTGAGCAGGGAGTCCCTGAGACACAATAAAAATAGGATCCCATGAGGCCATTTTTACAGAGTTGCTGTTGAGAGTAGTGCTGCACTTTTAAGTGCAATTTTCTTACTTTGGAAACCATTACATTACAGAATCCATTGGTGAGTGAGATTATATTACCATAACATTTGTCTTCACCTCAGCCAACATGTATTAATTGCTGGCATTTCCCCCATCATTAGGTTTGTGAATGGCAGCCTCCTGAAAAACTGAAAAAACTTCTCGATCTGGAAATGAGGGATACTGGAGAGCCCCATCAGAGACTCTTGCAACTTTGCCAGGACATTATTCGATACAGCGTCAAAACTAGTAGGAATTTGAGTTCTAATTGTGTTACCTTATTACCCTCAAAAACTCTGAAGTCAGGGTATTTTCTCCTAAACTTTGTTACCCTTCAGGAAAGAAGGTGACTTTTTGCTATGTCAACATTTTCTACGTGCCTGTAACCATATGAAAGCATATGAATGCTTTCATTGGCTGTTCTATAGCTGTTTGCGTAAATGCTGGCATAAGTAATTCTTCTCTCCTTCATATCTAGTCCTTATTGTAAAATGAGAGTATCATACCTGCCAAGCCACCTGGATCCTCACAGTGATCAGATGGATTTCTGAGAGGGACTAAAATCTGTATGATGACATTAAAAAACCCTGCGAGGGATTACCATTGATGTTAATGGGAGACTCTGCTATTCTAAAGTCTCCTGAAAGACACCTTTGGCCTCTAGACAGGTATGGAATATGATATAACAATTTACCAAATCAGGCAGGAGAAAGACCTTTATGAATCCCCAAGACCTTTGCATAGGACTTCCTGCTGTCTGGTTGGTGAGTAGTGATGTCATAGGCACTGCCATTTAATGCAACTAAGGCAAGATTAAGTCAGCCTGTTGGTCAAGAATGGCACTGCGTTTACTGTTAACGTATAGCAACCAGTCTGTTTGCAAAAGGAAAGTCAAAACCTTAATGCATGCTTTAAATCACTTTTTAAATGTAATCAGGTGACTGAGTGAGGTATATACTGGCTATTTCACAAGTGGATACAAATTTCACCTGGAGCATAATCCTGCTACATGCTGAGTATCCCCTTGTAAAATTCTGGTCAGCCCCAATTCCTGCTCAAGACAATGGGGGATGAGTGCTCAGCATCTCAGAAAAGGCACCCAGCACCTTGCAGGATTGACCCCACTCAGATAACCTTGATGAAAAGCATTCTGTATAACCAAATATTAACAGAAAGAAATGAGTAATATCTGTTTAGGAAATAGGGTAGTGTATCAAAAGCCTAGTTCGAATTGCAGAAGCGTAGCTACATATCCTATACTCACAGTGTATTTCAGAAGGTGTGAAGGACATTTGATATAAATTACTGGGTATGTTTCCTGCTAAAGATGCTGTTGTTACAGAATAAAAAAATTATTTTGAGAGTGAGCATATGTTTTTGAAGAACACAGAAATTAGCAGTGCTTATCTGAAGAGTCGCATGCAATATTAATATGCAGATGTCAATACAATGTCAGTGGAATATGTTATCTTCATTTTGTAATTTTTCTTTACGTTTTCATTTGTTGCACTGTGCCACCTTAGAAAATGAATTAAATACAAAAGCAAGATGCACAACTAATGTTACCCTAACTATAAAAGCTACCAAAAGCTTAAGATTTAAGGCTTCTAGTCTGTCATGAATTCACCCTGTTTTATAATACCTAGTTACAATGTGGTGAACTATAGTCCAGATGGTAGCGGACCATGAACTGAATTGATTTTATGATGAAAACTTTTAGATTACTTTAACATAATTTCTCATTATTGTTATTTATTTAACAGTGCAGCACCCCCTATTGGTGCCACTTAAATTAAGGTAAAAGACAGTTTCTCTCTTTCTCTATATCTTAGAAATTCTGGTAAAAGAAAGAAACACAATTTTAAAAAAGGAAACATTTAGAAAAGCATTTCCAGAGAGGTTGGCTCTTTAAAGTAATTTAACAGGGAAATTAAAAAACAAAAAACTTCCCCTGAGGTTGGCAGGGAGGGGTATGAAAGAAGAACACTGATGGGGTAAATGAAAATTATCTATAATATCATTCCATTTGTGTTCAAATCCTGCTTGCAGTACTCACCTGAATAGTCCAACTCACACAAGTAGTCTCACTGCAATATGAGAAATGACCAATGAGGATTGGACAATCATATCTTAAATAAGTAAAGTTGAGTGCAGGGTTAAAATGGAAAGTGAAATTTAGGAAGTCAAATGTAGAGTGCAGTGTCAGACTGCCCTCAACTCCTGCCTCGCAAGATGAGTCTGTACGTGTAAATTCTAGAACTGGTCAGAAAATGGTGATTTTTTTTCAGCAGAAAAAATAAATGAAAATGAGAATTTTTTTGTTAAAATTTTCAGTGGAAATTTTTTGGGTGGGGGGTGTCAAAACTGAAACTGGTACTCTCTATGAAAGTTTTTGTTTAAACTAAACCAAATTTTCCTTCAGAGGTTTCAGCAGGAAGTTTTCAAGCAGCCTTAATAAATTCACCCCTATGAAGAAGGCCAGCAGGAGGCATAGGTGCTATTTAAGTCCCACTTACACCTTGTTTGAGCACAGTTACAAATTTCACCCTTTGTGAAAAGTTTTGCCAATCTGGGGAAAGAAGAGAACATCACAGGGACACTAAAGGGACAATCAAGTAAAATGCTGCTGTTTGGCCATGTAGTATGTTTTAATCTATATACCTGCATCCTGTGGTCATGCAGTAGAGATGCTGTTGTGTTTATTTTCACTTGTGGAGTATACTGGAGTACTTATGTTTCATTTTTAAATCTGCAGATCATCCAAGATTTTTCAATCAGTTGTATGCTGGTATTGATTATTACTCTTTAGTGGCTCGTTTCATTACAGAAGCATTAAACCCAAGTGTGTAAGTGTATCTCTTTTGTACTCATTGAGATGACCCTGGAACACTATAGTAACATTCCAGATTTTTTTAAAATTATGAATATCCACTTCAGGTTTCTGTTTACAGTAACACAGAGGACTTTTAGCAGGAACCTAGGGTTAATAACAGAGTTTGGTTCTGTATCACATAACCATATACTTCAACAGAAACTTGGCCAAGCTGTTGGAGCCGTTTTCAGTCTGTGGGTCTTAATTTAGGAGTAAAGATCCCCCACTGAAGGGCTTTTGTTTGTCATCCCTTTTACCTGTAAATTTATTCCTATTTAGGGGATCTAGATGTGCTATTTAGATATGCTTTTAAAAACAAACTTATTCAGATAAAGGCTGTCCTCTCAATGAGCAGGACTTTGATTGCACTTCCATCAGTGTAAATCCAAGTAAATATTCAGTGGTGGTGTTTGGGATTTATGCCATTATAATGGAGATCAAATATGCTCCGGGGTGTTCAAGGTGCAGCTAGTACAAATGTTATTTTTTGTTTTCATAGTGTTTGTTTGGTATGAAGTGTTAAATTGATACATTTTTCTTTCTTGGCATCCCGAAGTTATATGCCCTTAAATAAACTTTTCCCATTTTGAGACTGATATTTTAAAGTTGATCCAAAGTTAGGACTGATGTTAGCTGAACTGTTGTAAGCATGCCCAATGGAGTCCTTCAGCCACCTTCAGTATTTGCTCCACATAGTATTAAGTATGGGCACTACAATGAATTTGCACAAATGTTATATATGTATATGTCCAAGCACTACGGGGAAGATAGAACCAAAGTCTACAGTCCAAGTACGATTGCTTCAGGTAGGGAGAGCTTTCAGTGTTTTGAATGCCAAACTACAGAAGCAACAGGAGCTTCTACAGTTCAGCACCCACAAAAATTTGTCTAGTTACATTCATGGATGTTATGTTTTCCATACACATTTTCAACCTGAGTGACTTCTGTTTTTGATGAAGAGAACAACACACTAAAAAAAGCACAAAAGTAAAGTCTCCATGAGAGAGAAACAGTCTGCACTGAACTGAACACAAATGGCTTCCTGGTTGGGCAGGCAGATGTAAAGGTGTAGTAAACAAAAGGATAACTTACATAAAATGGGTAATTATCCCCAGTAGCGTATGGTTTTATTAGTTGTTATTCACTTAATCTGAGTCAAATGACTGAAATCCCTATGCATTGCTTTGAAAATGTAAAGGTCAGTGTCATGATGCTGTTAGGAACAGAGTAAATTGCCATACTGGATTAGACCTTTGGTATATTGAAATCCAGCACCAGATGCTTCAGAGGAAAGTGCAAGAAATCATACAGTAGATTGAGGTGGGATAAACTGCTACGGAGGGAAGTTTCCTCCTAACCCCATAGTTAGAGATTAGATTAAACCCAGAAGCATGAGATTTTATCTTCCTCACAAAACTTTTTTTTATCATTAACATTATAAACTTTGGATATTCTTGTTATCCATATAAATCTCCAGTCCCTCTTTGAATCTTGCTAAATTCTTAGTCTCTATGATGTCCTGTGACCATGAATTCTGCAGTCTATTGCCAATCATGATACTTTTATATTTATTCAGATATACATATGAGGTGTCCCCCGTGTTTTTGTTAGTGGAAGAAGCAGTCCTGAAGAGAATGATTGAATTCATAGGCTGGAAAGAAGGTGATGGCATATTTAATCCAGGTAAGAAAACAGCCTTCCATTTTCCGAATTTCAAACTAGCCTATAGAAACTGCAGAGAGCTACAGATTAAGAATTTTGTGATTATTTAACACATATAGTGTACTCAAAAAAGCATACAAAATCAGATGATGCAAGGACTTTGAGCTTTTAATAAAGTTATTTTACCCAAGCTTCTAGACCAGGAGTGGGCAAACTTTTTGGCCCGAGGGCCGCATCGGGTTTCATAAATTGTATGGAGGGCCGGTTAGGGGAAGGGGGTCATGGCCCAGCCCCCACCTCCGTGCCGCCCGGCTGGAGCCCGGCCACGCCCTTGCCGCCACCACACAGGACAGAGAGCAGGTGAGGCCGGGCTCAGAAGCTGTGCTGCCCCAGGAGCTCACAGCCCTGCCGCCCAGAGCACTGCGGCAGAGCAAGCGAGCTGAGGCTGCGGAGGAGAGGGAACAGCAGGGGAGGGGCTGGGGGCGAGCCTCCTGGGCCAGGAGCTCGGGGGCTGGGCAGGACTGTCCCACGGGCCGGATGTGGCCCGTGGGCCATAGTTTGCCCACCTCTGTTCTAGACCATAATAATAAAAATTCTGTGAATCTGTACAGTCACATGAAATGAAAGCAGCTGTATGGCTCAGTTAACAAAAAATTTCACAGAATGAATGCTAGAGCCCCTGGAATTGGAGCTCACCCAGTTCTTTTTAATATCAATCGTAAGATCACCTTCAGTGACCTGAGTGGGCAGCAGTCTCAGGCTCCAGTTCTCTGTCAGTATGAGCTAATCTACTCAGACTGAATTTGGAGTGAGACTGCGCCATTTAAAGTGGTCATAGTTTCAGAGGCCCACAAGTGCTTTACAAAATACATTGAGCAGGAAGTTTCCAAGCAATGTATTAGCTGTTATGGGCCACATTGTATAGTTTACATAGAGCCTGGTGCTGAGATGTGGGGTGAAGCTGTACTGCCTCAGAGGGTGATTGTGCCTCTGGAGCGTGTAGGAGGGGTGCATATACTGCACCACCCTGCAGTGCTCCCTTCTGTACGGCTCTACTGACTGCTATGAAGTGGGGGACAGCCTTTGAGCTGGTTGTCAGTCCCTATCATAGGGCTGTGATTGTGCCTGTTCCTTGTGCAAGATGCCTGACCCATGCACCCACACGAAGGTCAGGCACAATGCCCCCCTGCATTTTACATCTTTATATCAGTGTGTATCATGTACAACTTGTGCTCATCCAGCACATTTCCTGAAGGCCATTCCTGGTTACTCTTCTCTTCTGCCAGCATCTTTGTAACTATCTGCATGAAAGCCAGTCAGTGGTGTGACAGGGTACTCCTTTGTGTACACTGCCTACATTTTGGGTGTCAATGTTTATCTTACTAGGAGTGACTTGAGCAAACTTCTTTTGGTGTGATACTGTTTTGAAATGATATGAGCAGGTAGACCATGAAATATTTCTGGTTAAATTTTTTAAAGGCTACATTTTAATACCCTTTTTCTTTTGTTTAAAAGTAGCAATATTATCAATATATTTCAGAATGGAATGTAACAATTTATTCCCAAAGTCTTTCTGTACCGAATTATTAGCATCAAGATACCAAGCTGTAAGATTCTCCAACCTGCTTCCTGTGAAAAAGAAGCAAATGTTAAAATATAGTTAGTGGAGGGGATGAGAAGTAGTTAATGTATCCCACCAATAAGTGGTATAAAAGTAAATTAACCATAATTAAAGACATAGGAAATTTGTGGGAAATTATACCAAATTTGTGGATTTTTTTTGTCCCTAGATTCTGTGCATACTTTTAGAAAAACCTCTGGCATATTCTGCAGATTTTTTTTAAAGCAAATTTACTCAAAATATATCTGAGGACACTAAAAGGTTCTTTAGTACATTAATTGTATCTTTATTTTCTAGCTTCCATAAAACTGAATTTTTATATAAGCCAATCTTGCCTCTAAAAAATCCCATCTGTTTCCTTGAGCTCTTCCATTTCCCTTCCAGATCTTCTCCCAGAGATTTTCTGTTCCTTCCAGTTCCTCCTAATTGTCTCTTTCCCCTTTTTCCTTTCCAAATGGATTGAGACCTGGTTGCCTGAGGGACCATCTCTCTCTCCATGGTGTACTGCCACAGTTGAGATCAGCAGAGACGCTGGAGCTCCCACAATGTATACAAGAAGGAACTGGTGGCCGGGCATTCTCTATGAGGACTTCTTGGTTTCCGAACTCATTCCCCTGCCATTTGGTCCACTACAGCCCAGATATGTTAACCTTCCAAGCAAGCAGCAAAGCTTCCTTTTCTTCTCTCATCTCCCAGGCTGTTGAGTAAGGACTGGGCTATGATGGATATATTTACAGGCTAGTTTTGTGGTTTTAATTTATGGACTAGGTGCCCACAGCACAAGATAAGTGCCAAGAGTTACTTGTTAGTTAGAATTTCTAAAATATAATAAATGAATATGTTGTTTTGTGTGTTTTTTTGTTTTTTACAGGTGGCTCTGTTTCTAATATGTATGCTATGAACTTAGCTAGGTATAAATATTGTCCTGACATAAAGGAAAGGGGGCTTTCAGGGCTGCCAAGACTGGTCCTGTTTACATCAGAAGAGGTAAAGAAATTGCACCCATCTTCATTATAGACTTTTTATTAATGAACTTTTTTTCTTTTGCATATGCTGTACATTTCCATTGTTTGATTGTGTATAATGCTGTTCCAAGCATAATAAAAGGGTCGTCATTATACAGTGGGAAACATGGTGTGTGGAGATGTCTGGTGTTGAATTCTCCCTGCACAGAGAAACTCTCCATCTCCTGGCAATCTCTGGTGTTGGGAAAAGGAAAGGTTGTGGTGAAACTGAGCTCCTCTGTCTGATTTCCCACTGACATAACATCTAGCAGGAACATACCTCGGTAGTGCAAGTTAAAGTTGCTATCCTGCAGCTTTAGCTTATGCTGGGGCCAGACAATCGATAGTCAGAAAGCTACAACTGACTCCCTGCAGCACCCCCAATCCCTCCCCCCCGGCTTCTCCACTGGGTCTGAGCACAGCTTGGCTGCAGTGGAAAATCAAACCCAACAAAGAGAATCCTGGCAAAACCTTTCACTGAAGCTCTCTAAACAAGGCTGCTTTAATAACCTACTTTAAAGAATCTAAAAATCTCTTCCTGTTTTAAAGCTTTCAAACACAACATATGCAAAACTCAGGTGGGAGACTGTAGTAGGAGGGATGCCCACCAGCACTAATTCTCCGTCAGAGCTTCAGCCTTTAATTAGAGCCTCTTTTCTCCCACCTACATCTCTGCCCCTTGGGCTTTGTGACATTCACAACCCTTTAAACAAACTAGGTTGAGTATAGTTGTGTTTGAGATTAGATTGGCACACGTGGTATAATTATTATTACTGTTACAATAGCAGCTAGAAGCCCCAGTGGAGATCTGGGCCCCATTTTGCTTGGAAATACATACAAATACAGAAATAGGACAGTGCCTGCCCTTAAGTGCTTACAGCCCCCAAAAGCTTACAATCTAAATGGACAAGGCAAAGGCTTATCCCAGTTTTTCAAATGGGAACCTGGACACAGGAAACTCACGTGGCTTGCCCAAGATAAGAGAAAAATCCTGTGGCAGTGCCAGGGACTGAACCCAGCTGTCCTGAGTCCCTGTTGATTGCCTTAACCACAAGGCCATCCTTCCTCTCTCTCTTTGATACCTACATACGCAGTACTTCTACCTGTGCCTGTAGCATTTGTTGTAATATCGTTAGTTATGTTAATTGGCATTGTACAGAAGTGCTAGAACATTTATCAGTTTAAGAGGGAGGAGACGTACGTTTGTAGAGATCCTAATTTTTGACCCATGTTTACCTCTGTTTCACCCAGATTTGGTGTTATCTCACTTCTGTTTTTCAAAATAGTTTGCCTCAGATATGATTGATTATTGAGGTTATATGAAAAACTGCTTAAACTCAAGAAGTTGATACACCGTAATGCTAACTTTCTATTATTAATTATTTATTGTGTTTTGTTTATTTGTATTGAATAGTACCTAAAGGCCAGGGACCCGTTGTGATGGGCTCTGTACAAACATACAAGAAAGAGATGGCCTCTGCCTTGCAGAGCTTACCATCTAAGTAGAGACAAGAAGTGGATAAGACAAACAGATGAGGGAGCCCAGGGAGACAATGAGCTGATACTGCTCAGTATCATAGAATCATAGAATATCTGGGTTGGAAGGGACCTCAGGAGATCATCTAGTCCAACCCCCTGCTCAAAGCAGGACCAATTCCCAACTAAATCATCCCAGCCAAGGCTTTGTCAAGCCTGACCTTAAAAACCTCTAAGGAAGGAGATTCCACCACCTCCCTAGGTAACCCATTCCAGTTCTTCACCACTCTCTGAGTGAAAAAGTTTTTCCTAATATTCAACCTAAACCTCCCCCACTGCAACTTAAGACCATTACTCCGTGTTCTGTCATCAGGTACCACTGAGAACAGTCTAGATCCATCCTCTTTGGAACCCCCTTTCAGGTAGTTGAAAGCAGCTATCAAATCCCCCCTCATTCTTCTCTTCTGCAGACTAAACAATCCCAGTTCCCTCAGTCTCTCCTCATAAGTCATGTGCTCCAGCCCCCTAATCATTTTTGTTGCCCTCCGCTGGACTCTTTCCAATTTTTCCACATCCTTCTTGTAGTGTCGGGCCCAAAACTGGACACAGTACTCCAGATGAGGCCTCACCAATGTCGAATAGAGAGGAATGATCACATCCCTCGATCTGCTGGCAATGCCCCTACTTGTACAGCCTAAATTACCGTTAGCCTTCTTGGCAACCAGGGCACACTGTTGACTCATATTCAGCTTCTCATCCACTGTAACCCCTAGGTCCTTTTCTGATCATCAGTGATCAGAGCATACTGACTGCTATATGTTCCTCATTTTATGACTTAGTCTCAAAACCATGTCTTATATTTGAGCTTTAGCACTGTAAGAGGTGGTCTGTTAGTGTTGCACAGCACTGGGTGTTCTCAGGCAGGCACTCAGTGCCAATGTGGTACTGTTTTTCAGGAGGTGTTAGACTGAGAACAGGTCTGTTCTACCAGTTAAGTTGATTTAACTTACGTCGCTATGGGGTGTGAGGACCACCCCCACCCCCAAGCGACACAGGTCACTGTAACCTAAGTGCTGTCTCCCACCAACATTGCTTCTGCCTCTTGTAGAGGTGGAGTAATTACGTTTACGGGAGAGCGCTCTCCCATCAGCATAGAGCGTCTTTACCAGACTGTGCCAATGTAGCACTTCTAATATATACCTGCTCTCAGACTTTAAGGCCAGAAGGGACCATCGTGACCATCTAATCTGACATCCTGCACATTGCAGCGCACAGAACCTCACCCACCAACTCCTGTAATAGACCCCTAACCTCTAGCTGAGTTACTGAATTCCTCAAATCATGGTTTAAACACTTCAAATTACAGAGAATTCACCATTTACACTAGTTTAAACCTGCAAGTGACCTGTGCCCCATGCTGCAGAGGAAGGCAACCCCCCGCCCCCCGGGTCTCTATCAGTCTGACTCTGGCGGAAATTCCTTCCCAATCCCAAATATAGCAATCAGTTAGACCCTGAGCATGTGGGCAAGATCCACCAGCCAGACAGCTGGGAAAGAATTCTCTGTAGTAACTCAGAGCCCTCCCCATCTAGTGTCCCATCCATTGATGATATTTGCTGCTAGCAGTCACAGGTTGGCTACATGCCATTGTAGGCAGTTTCTGCTCTTTTGCTGTAAGGTAAAGTAAGTTTAGATAACATGCCCTCTAACTCAAGAAGATAGAAAATCCTTAGCTACTTGAAATAATGGTGGTTTATGGAGGAAACTGCGCATACCTTTGCTGGACAGTTCCCCAGTGACACTTGAGATAGCAGCAGCAGAAAAATTGTTAGTATCCTGCCTTCCTGAGTTTTAGCTGGTGTTTCTGAACCTGTGATACATAACTGAGTACAACTCAAGCTACAGTCATTAACCACATTTTTATCATTTTTCCTTTTCATTATATTTGAGTCTTATCTGATTTTGTTCAGGAATAAATACATTGTGGTGGGCCAGAAAGATGAGAATGCAATGAAATTGAGACTAAGAGAAGAAAAGAACTGCATGAGAAATTGCAATGAATACTTTAATGCTGGTAGTTTTTTGGTGTGATGAAATGGAACCCCTCCGCAATGTGACTTGATCATACATGTAAACTAAGTATGAGAGTACAATATTAAGCAACCCCTTTGATCTGCTACTGAGATTACAATAGACATAATGAGTAATAAAGCCATAACATAATTGCTTTATGTGCTCCAGTTTCCTGAAAAGTTTTCAAAAACAAGAACATATTAATTTTTATTCTGTCTTTATGAGTGCAGGACAAGGTTACATTGTGTTTGGAATTACAACAAAAAATACTAACGCATTCATTCCCTAGTCAAAATAATCTCATATACTCTTCACCCCACCCCATTTTAAATGTACTGGTATTCAGTTTGGTCTTGTGCTTTGAAAAGGTTTCTTTTTTCAACCTGAATGATTACAGATATTATATCTTCCTCAAAAGAAGATTGAAAAGAGTTTACTTAAAATAGAGGCTCTAAGCCATGTTATAAATGGATTGACAATGTGGATTGACTGTAGTTTCTGTAAATACGTGTGCATCTTTTGTTAAAATGGTGTTATGTAACTTATTACATTAGTGTGTTTAGCAAATAATAAACAGTATATTTAGGAGCCAGTATATTTTGGAGACTATTTTTTCTTTTAGTCCAGTGATGGAAGCACTCCAAAGCTATGCTTTAGCACAACTCTTATTCTCTTTACAATGATAGCTTCTGGCCATACACTTAAGGCCTTTTTCTGCTCCCATTGAAATCCAAGGCACAACTCCTATTCAGATTGGACTCTTAAAGTCCAGAAATGACACCATCTACATGTTGTTTTCCTTGGGGATTCAGTCAGTTCCCATTTTTTTTCTCTCTCAGTATCTCAAATGCTGAAGCGGCACTTATGTTCTTGCCCCTGTCCACATTTCATAATAAGATCTATGATTCGGTGACCTGCTTTTATCTACCATCTTAAATTTTGCAGATCCACTGCTTTCTGGAGAAATTTGATTATTCCCAGTGACTGTGTCATGCTTTTCATTTGAACATAGTGGTAAAAGTCAGTGGTATAAACGAGCTTTTTTTTTTTCCCCCATTGCTGTTTTTAATTATTTATTCATTCAGAAGTCATTTGAAACTCTCTGTTGCTGGAGTCCGAATCTCTCATGAACAAAAAACATTGCATCTCTATAATATATTACCAGTTACTGATGTAATTTGATGTAACTCAAGATTAATTATCCACCTATGTATACTATTATTGCAATAGTCTAAATGAATGAGCCCTGAAGGTTTTGTGAATGTGTCATGTTAGAAAATTAAACAGTTTTAAGATTGACTGACTGATATTAGCTGTTTAGTATTTTTTGTGCATTTATTTAGTTGAAAGGAAAAAAAATCTTCCTGGTTTTTTAAAAGAAAGAAAGAAAGAAAACCCTCTGAGATGATCCATCTCATCAAAATAAGCATGACAGGCTTGAATACCCTTAATATATTCATACCCACACATTAAAGTGCTGTACATTTTTCATAATTATGTTCCTCTGTAACTGCTTTTGTGTGAACCCTCTGGAAGAAAATGGAATTAATCAATCACCTGGCTTCACCTCCTGTATGATAAGAAACAATTCTAGACATCTTCAGGGTTGTTGGAATATTTGTTATTTTAACCTCTAAAATAATAACATGAGGGATTTGCTTCTATTTTCCAACAAGAGCAATTTTAAAATACCCTTTCAGGTTTAGGGCAAGCTTAATCCTGCAAGGTGCAGAGAGCTCGTATGAGATCCTAAGGGCACATCAGGATCTACTAGCTTCTATGGGAGACTAATGCATTTAGCATCTTTCATGTGATTCTCAGTACCTTGCAGGATGGAATCCTAAAGACTTGTAAAAGGCTTGTAAAATGTAAAAGTTAATTTGGATTAAGGCAGGGTGTGAATTTAAAGTGCAATAGCTAACTGTGACTGTGAACTAAGATAAACCAGAACAAGGTACTCTTGTCTACACTATGCGTTTATACCGAATTTAGCAGCGTTAAACCGATTTTACGCTGCACCCGTCCACACAACGAAGCCCTTTATATAGAGGGCTCTTAATACCGATATCTGTACTCCTCCCCGACGAGGGGAGTAGCGCTCAAATCGGTATTACCATGTCGGATTAGGGTTAGTGTGGCCGCAAATCGACGGTATTGGCCTCCAGGAGCTATCCCACAGTGCACCATTGTGACTGCTCTGGAAAGCCATCTGAACTCAGATGCACTGGCCAGGTAGACAGGAAAAGCCCCGCGAACTTTTGAATTTCATTTCCTGTTTGGCCAGCGTGGAGAGCTCATCAGCACAGGTGACCACGCAGAGCTCATCAGCATAGGTAACAATGCAGTCTCCTGAGAATCGAAAAAGAGCTCCAGCATGGACCGCGCGGGAGGTACTGGATCTGATCGCTGTATGGGGAGAGGATTCCGTGCTAACAGAACTCCATTCCAAAAGGCGAAATGAAAAAACATTTGAAAAAATTTCCAAGGCCATGATGCAGAAAGGCCACACCAGGGACTCAGTACAGTGCTGTGTGAAAGTTAAAGAGCTCAGACAAGCCTACCAGAAAACCAAAGAAGCAAACGGAAGGTCCGGGGCAGGGCCAAAAACATGCCGCTTCTACGCTGAGCTGCATGCAATTCTAGGGGGGTCCGCCACCACTACCCCACCCCTGTCCGTGGATTCCGAGGTGGGAGTGGTAATCGCAGCCATGGCTGAGGATTCTGCGGACGGGGAAGATGAGGAGGAAGAGGAGGACGAGCTTGTAGAGAGCACACAGCACTCCGTTCTCCCCAACAGCCAGGAGCTTTTTCTCACCCTGACGGAATTACCCTCCCAAGCAACTATCCCACACAATGAAGCCATGGAAGGGACCTCTGGTAAGTGTACCTTGTAAATATAAGACATGGTTTAAAAGCAAGCGTTTTTTAATGATTAATTTGGCCTGAGGACTTGGGATGCATTCGCGGCCAGTACAGTTACTGGAAAAGTCTGTTAACATGTCTGGGGATGGAGCAGAAATCCTCCAGGGACATCTCCATGAAGCTGTCCTGGAGGTACTCCAAAAGCCTTTGCAGAAGGTTTCTGGGCAGCACTGCTTTATTCCGTCCTCCATGGTAAGACACTTGACCAAGCCATGCATGTAGCAAGTAATCAGGTATCATTGCATGACAAAGCCTAGCTGCGTATGGTCCCGGTGATTGCTGGCATTCAAGCAACATCTGTTCTTTATCTCGCTGTGTTATCCTCAGGAGAGTGATATCGTTCATGGTAACCTGGTTGAAATTCAGGAATTTAAGTAAGGGGACAGAGATGGCCATTCCTACTGGGCTGTTTGCCTGTTGCTTAAAAGAAATCCTTCCCTGCAGATAGCCAAGCAGAGGGAAGCAGGGGGGCGCGATTGGCGCTGCGCTTTTCTGCATTTGGCTAGCAGGGATCTTTCCTGCTACCAGCCATGCGGTTGGGGGTGGGGTGGAAAGGGGGGTGTTTAGCAGTGATCTTCCATGATACCAGCCACGGGGTGGTTTCTGCTGCTGCACGTTAACAGGAAAGAAGCAGCACTCAATGGGCTTTGCTTGCTATTTGGGAAAGGAGGGCGCTGGATAGATGAAGGCTGCAGAAGACGAAAGACAATGGCTTACCATGGCCGCATGCAAGCAGAATTCTGATGCCCGGACCTGCGTCTGTGATCTGTAACACCAAAGCTGCAGGCACTCAATATTAAGAAGCAAAATGCAACCTTGTAGTGAAAACACATGTGCTATGTAAGGTGAATAGTGTTGTTCACCATGAAAGAGTATGACCACTGTTCTCTAAAATGTATCTTTTAAAATACTTCTCTCCCTTTTTTCCCTCTCTCATGCAGCTGCAAATTTTTCAAGCATCCCTACTCTGTCCCGAAGGCTATCTGAGATAAGGCGGCAGGAAAAAAAAGACGCGAGAAGAAATGTTTTCGGAAATCATGGAAGTGACCCGCAATGAAAGAGCGCATCTGAATGAGTGGAAGGATGTGGTAGCAAAGTACAGGAAAGATGCCAGTGACCGTGAGGACAGGAGGGACGAACGTGAGGACAGGAGGGACGAACGTGAGGACAGGAGGGACGAACGTGAGGACAGGAGGGACGAACGTGAGGACAGGAGGGACGAACGTGAGGACAGGAGGGACGCTCGAGATGAGAGGTGGCGGCAAGAAGATCAGCGGTGGCGGGATGCAACTCTGGGGCTGCTGCGTGATCAAACTGACATGCTCTGGTGTATGGTGGAGCTTCAGGAACGGCAGCAGGATCACAGAGTGCTGCTGCAGCCCCTGTGTAACCACCCTCCCCCCTCACCATGTTCCTTAGCCTCCTCACCCGCCAGACGAGTAAGAACTCGTGGGGGTAGGCTCCGTGCACCCGCCCACTCCACCCCAGTGGACAGGCCAACCAAAAGGCTCTCATTATGAAATTATGAAATTTTTATAGTGGCCTTTTACTTCCCTACTATTCTCCTCCAAAACCCCACCCAGGCTACCTTGTCAGTTCTCTCCCTCTTTTTATAATTAAGTAATAAAGAATACATGATTTTTAAACGAGAGTGACTTTATTTCCTTAGAAAGCAAGCTGTGATCGAAGGCGGGGTGGGTGTCTTACAGTGAATGAGTCAGTCAAGTGGGGGAGGGTTTCATCAAGGAGAAAGAAACACAGCAGTCACACTGTACCCTGGCCAGTGATGAAACTGGTTTTCAAAGCTTCTCTAATGCACACCGCTTCCTGATGTGCTCTTCTAATCTCCCTGGTGTCTGGCTGTGCGTAATCAGTGGCCAGGTGATTTGCCTCAGCCTCCCACCCCGCCATAAAGGTCTCCCCCTTACTCTCTCAGAGATTGTGGAGAACACAGCAAGCAGCAATAACAATGGGGACATTGGTTTGGCTGAGGTCTGAGCGAGTCAGTAATGTAGGCCAGCGCGCCTTTAAACAGCCAAAGGCACATTCTACCACCATTCTGCACTTGCTCAGCCTGTAGTTGAACAGCTCCTGACTACTGTCCAAGCTGCCTGTGTATGGCTTCATGAGCCATGGCATCAAGAGATAGGCTAGGTCCCCCAGGATAACTACAGGCATTTCAACATCCCCAACTGTTATTTTCTGGTCTGGGAAGTAATTCCCTTGCTGCAGCCGTTTAAACAGAGTAGTGTTCCTGAAGACGCGAGCGTCATGAACCCTTCCTAGCCATCTCACGTGGATGTTGGTGAAACGTCCCTTGTGATCCACCAGTGCTTGCAGCACCACTGAAAAGTACCGCTTGCGGTTTACGTACTGGGTGCCCTGGCGCTCCGGTGCCAAGATAGGGATATGGGTTCCATCTATCGCCCCACCACAGTTAGGGAATCCCATTGCAGCAAAGCCATCCACTCTGACCTGCACATTTCCCAGAGTCACTACCTTTCGTAGCAGTAGCTTAGTGATTGCTTTGGCTACTTGCATCACAGCAGCCCCCACAGTAGATTTGCCCACTCCAAATTGATTCCCGACTGACCGGTAGCTGTCTGGCGTTGCAAGCTTCCAGAGGGCTATTGCCACTCGCTTCTCTACTGTGAGGGCTGCTCTCATCTTTGTATTCTGGCGCTTCAGGGCAGGGGCAAGCAAGTCACAAAGTTCCATGAAAGTGCCCTTCCGCATGCGAAACTTTCGCAGCCACTGCGAACGTCCCACACCTGCAAAACTATGCGGTCCCACCAGTCTGTGCTTGTTTCCCGGGCCCAAAATTGACGTTCAATGGCTAGAACCTGCCCCATTACCAGCAGGATCTCCAAAGCGCAGGGGCCCGCAGTTTGACAGAATTCTGTGTCCATGTCCTCATCACTCTCGTCGCCATGCTGCCGTAGCCGCCGTCTCCTCGCCTGGCTTTGCAGGTCCCGGTTCAGCATTGAGTGCACGAGAATGCGCGAGGTTTTTAAAACGTCCATGATTGCTGTCTTGAGCTGAGCAGGGTCCATGCTTGCTGTGCTATGGCGTCTGCACAGTTCACCCAGGAAAAAAGGCGCAAAACGGTTGGCTGCTGCTGCTTTCACGGAGGGAAGAGTGAGGCTGTACCCAGAAGCACCCGCGACAATGTTTTTTACCCCATCAGGCACTGGGATCTCAACCCAGAGTTCCAATGGGCGGGGGAGACTGCGGGAACTATGGGATAGCTACCCACAGTGCAACGCTCCGGAAATCGACGCTAGCCTCGGTACATGGACACACACCGCCGAATTAATGTGCTTAGTGTGGCCGCGTGCACTCGACTTTATACAATCTGTTTTAAAAAACCGGTTTGTGTAAAATCGGAATAATCCTGTAGTGTAGACGTACATAGTGAAGCCCTAGGTCACAAAGATGAAATTTAGAAATATGGTAAAATGTGAAACTCTGAATCTTCGCATTAAATAGAAAAAAACCTGCAAACTCCAATGCAGAGATTGTTGAATTGATTCTTATTCACACAAGGCCACTTGACACCACTCTCATAATGTAAACACCCACTTTATGGCCCCTTCACGCTGCTAGAGTGGTGTAAAGTGGACTAGTATATGTTTACTTCTACTTGTAAGGCCCCTTTGAGCTGTATACAGTGTCTTTAGTATAAATGAGAAGCAGGTTTTTCGTGTGCACACTTGTGTGAAGATATTGTTATGGTATCTTTTTATCAGTATCTGAAATGTGGACCACATTACTCTTTGTCTCATTATCTACTGTACTATTCAGTGCATGTCATTTGACTTGAGCTATCTTGTTTCTGCACAGCATTCACAATTTGTTGTTTGCATTAGGAAATATAGTTAGTGATGTGACCATGGTCAAATATTGATGTCATTATACGCCATGTCAAGTTTTTTTTTAAAGATAAGTTTACTTTTTTGATGTCTTTTTCATTTACTCAGTGTCATTACTCCATGAACAAGGCAGCTTCTTTCCTGGGCATTGGCACGCAGAATGTTTACTTCATCACAACGGATGAAAGGTAAGGAAACAGAGCCACTGCCATGGTCTGATCCTTTTAAAATGCAGTAGTGCTGTAAGTAAGTAACCTATTTGAACATAACTGAAAAAGTTTTAAATCTGTGTCCCTTAGAGGTAAGATGATACCTGAGGAACTGGAGAAACAAGTCCAGCGGGCCAGGAAAGAGGTGAGAGGGGGAGAGAGAGCGAGCATGCAGGCTGTGCGTTTGTGCATTTGAATGAAAGAAAAGGGAATAAGAGTGAGCGGAAGTTACAATAGGGCAGTTCATATACAAATGTTCTTACACATGCAACCTGCTTGCCACAAATTGTTCAGTAAGCCAGGAATTCCGGAGGATTTGCTGTACAAGGCCATTAACATTTCCCAAGGCCTTTGCTAGTGTTAATCATAAGATCAAATAATGCTGCTCTGAAGGACTCTAGTACATCTTTTCCACTCACAATATTCCATTTGCCCTCAAGCCTTCATAAATTGACATGATGAATGTATTGCTTTAAACGGTTGCTGCTTTCTTGATTATAATGTAACGATTTTTAACTATAGCAAAAGCTACCCGCAAAAGCTATAAGAGAAGAATCAGCAAATGTTAAGAAGCATGTGGAATAAAGACCTGTTGTCTTAGCATGTAGTACCACATTCCACCCCACCCCTTGTAGTGACAGGGATCAGAGACTCCATCCAGTGTTTATGTTCCTCCGGGGATCCTGCTATCCAGGAATAGGGTGGGGTAGCATTTGCAGGGACTAGGGTATTGCACTGTGAGATGTATTTTGCTGCTCAGAGTGTATGCCCACAGTCTGCCAGCTAGCACTTGTTACTGACAGTAGCTTATGAACTCACTAGCTTGGGGACCAGAACATGACTCCTAAGATTCAGATCATCTTTCCTTGGGTTGGTTAGCTGGGCCTTCCTCTATTCACCCAACGTGTGCATCAACGCAGCAAGGACTGGATTGAGCCTTTAGGCCTCAATCTGGGAATTGCATACAGACACCACCGGGTGTGCCATCTAGGATGTTAATGTGCTGGACCACACAGAATGGGGCTGACACTTATACCTACTTTCCCATCATTGGCAATGGAGTCAGAAGTGACTGTGCCATCCTGCCTTGGTCCAGGACAGCAGAAAAAGCTTTCAATAAGGGCTGACTTACAAGTATATCCTTAACCAAAAACCGACAGTTATTTCCCCACGGTGTACTATATTGAGTTCTGACTACTGATTTACTGTGGGCCTATTTGCATAGCAAAACAAATTCCTCCTTCACCCCTCCACTCCCCCAGACAGCTGAAGCAGAAGACCTACACTTCACTCATATTGAGCAGGTAGGAGAAAGCAGAAGTGAAAATAAAACTGGGCAACTATAAAGCAATAAATTAGCTGAGCTAATAGGGAAAAATTCCTTGCTCAGGTAAGAAAAGGACTCTCCTTTCTTGGCCTGCGAATGAACTGTTGATTTTTTGGATGATTTTAAAGAAAAGCACCTAAAAGAAGAGTGGGCTAGATCCATTTGTGTTGCGCTGATTTTTATAGAAAAGAAAACTTTTTCCTTATTAAAAATGTTCTGGTTACAGATTTGCTTTCTTTCATAATGTTTATTATTGTTTCATTTGCCTTGAAATGGGAACAACAAGCACTTTAAAAGGTTCTCTCATTTCAGTTTAGGTTCTGTAAGTACCTCTCTCCTTGATGAAATGCTATTTTATAATTTTTCCACAGAAATATGCCTCAGTGAATCACAGTAAATATTCTTCTGACACCAGAGGACTATTTTTTTTCTTATTCTGCGGTGGTGGAAGTGCATGAGTGTTCTATAAAGCATAACAAAGAGACAAAGTGGATGAGGTAATATCTTCTCTTGGACCAACTTCTGCTGGTGAGACAGACAAGCTTTTGAGGTTACATAGAGTCCAGACATGAAGAAGAGCGTTGTGTAAGCTTGAAAACTTGTCTCTCACCAACAGCAGTTGGTTCAATAAAAGATATGATCTTACCCACCTTGTCTATCCAATATCTTGAGATCAACACTGCATAAGGCATAATAGACAAGAACCCTCGGCCTCTTTACTAACACGATATGACTAGACCTAGTACTTACAGCAAAAAGGAAAAAACTCAGAAAAAAGGATTTGCTTAAATATAGTGGCAAGCAGAATAAAAACATGCTTCCTTTACTTACTAAAAATGTTATGGTCATTATCAAGAATTCATAGAGGACCCAATCCTGTTGGCCTAATTCAGGCAAACCCCTTGTTGGCTTCAGTGGGAGTTTTGCCTTTGCCTGTTCATTTACTGTGGGAGCAGACCAGCAGGGATTCTTCAATGAATTTTTGTTAAATGTAATGAATACATAGAATTATTGCCATAGTGGAAGTGTTGCTTCACTTGGTACTTTAGTTTCAGGCTCTTTTGTTGTGTTTCATATTAGTTGACTTGTTTTAGACTGTGAGAGGAATGAGACATTACAGACTGGGATTTTTGTGAACATATGGGCCTGAGTCTCATTTACACTAAGGCCTTTTACACTGCGCTGGAAGTGTAAGTAAAATTGACTCTCCCTGCAAGGCCTGTTGACATGGTTAGGTGTAAAGTTGCCTTAGTGTAATTGTGAATGAGGCCTATATGTCTTCAATAGGTGCTTAAAAGTAAGTGATAGTTATTTAAAGTTGGTCTGGATTTCATTTGAAATAAAACATCACATTGCCAGATTGTCATCTGCTATAAATTGAAATGAATGGAGCTACGCTGATTTACATCAGCTGAGGATCTGGCCCTAAAAATAAATCAGAGAGAGGTCCCTCTCGTTAGCCTAAAATTAAACATGTAGTTGATGAGAAATCTCAAATTTAACAGTTTAATACCAGTTTTAGTGCGTATGCAGTAATGATTTTTCCATCCTTTGGCCATGACCTTGAGTGGTGCAGAGGACTAACCACTCCCATTGACCTAAGAGTTCTATTGCTCAGTGCTGCTTGAGATGAATTTAGCTTCTCTAAATAAATGCAAACTTGGTTGCATGTGCAACTCGCACTGACAAGCTCGTATCGGAGGGCAGAATTCCGTCTACTATTGTAATCACCCTGCTAGGATTAACTAAACAGGAAAACTTTTGCTGCCGAGGCCAAAAGGGAAAGAAAGAATTGCCAGAGACCTCAAAGCTGCCAAAAGTTTCACTACTCAATCTATCTAATCTGTCTGAGAGAGAGATGGCAGAAGATCTCACTATATGTTTAACCACTGCCTATAATCCTTACTATTTTCAGAAGAGTAGGACAGATACAGTGACTTGCCGTGGGCCACTGACATTAGGGTTAGTGATAATGGTTCCAGCTTTAGAATATGCTGGCACCTGCTAAGGCAGAAGGTGTTACCAAGCTCAGCCTTCCTCTGCGCTAGGCAGGGTGAAGAATACAAGCACTGCAGAGGTAATGCAGGTGGGATCCCCTGAGAGATGGAGTCACTTCCTTGCCTGATAGTTGAACTAATGGTGCCATCAGTATTAGGCAGAGCTGCAGCAAACACAGCAGTGAGAGGGAAAGGATTGTGAAATGACAATTAAAGTGAAAAAGAGAGATGTCAACTATACAACATACTTTCATCTTTACAGGGCTCAGAGCTGTCAAAATATAGTCTGCATCTAGTAGAGTCCAGCCCAGGACAATATGTCATCCTGGAATGCTGGTTTTCAAAAGTCAGCATTTTTAAATACAGTACTTCATACGTTAGCCTTTTACTGCTGAGAAACTAAAATGTAGACACTGTTATACCTGCCCTACTTTTCTAGACCTTGTTATATTTTAGCTCAGTATGCATATTAGAGGATGTGAACAGTGCAAATGACATTTCTTTGTTTTGGATCATTTCACAGGGGGCAGCACCATTTCTTGTCTGTGCCACAGCTGGTACAACTGTGTTGGGAGCATTTGATCCTCTGGATAAAATCGCTGATATCTGTGAAAGACATGGTCTTTGGCTGCATGTGGATGTAAGTTAGTTTATATACCATGTAGTTTGTTAGTATTGCTTCAGCATTATTGATGCTTTCTTCGGCTGCTGTGATATTTCTATGCACTCAGAAATTAGACAGGAGTTTAATTCCATTTGCCATTCTTTGCATGGGCGGCAGAAATGCAGCCACTTTCTCTGCTAAGTTCCACTTGCTGAAAACCAGAAAAGAAGTGGGTTTTGAAACCTGGTCAAAGTCTCTTTTGCAGATTGCCAGACTGTACTTTAAGAATGCTTCTAAACAGCTTCCCACTCTTTCCTCCCACCCAAAAGACAAAACCAAACCCCATGCAGTTTTGAAGAGGAGAATTGTATAGAAATATTCCTTCAAATTCTTTCAGCTTCTTAATGTGGACTGGATATAGCATAGTTACTGTTAGCTGGGTCAAAGTCAGTGTTCCCAGTGAGACTAGGAAGACTTGTAGTCAGTGAGTTCATAGTGGTCCAAATGAGAGCAGAATCTGCCTTGATCACAATAACTGATGGCTGTCTCACATTCTTGGATTTGGCTTTCCTGTTGACCCACTTAAATTTTCCTGGGCTGCTCGGAATAAAATGTTCTCTAACCCTATTTTTTTTCATTGTATGATAAGGTTTTAATCTTATACAAGTGAAAGGTTGGAAAGTTGAATTTATTATCTCTATCTGGAGTAACTATTGAGTTACTAGTATGAAGAGTTAATTTTTTAAAAAATTGTTTAATCTAAAATTAAATCTTGTAGGCCAGATTCTTCTTCTTAATTACACTAGTATAAATCCAGAATAACTCTGCTGAAGTCTATGGAATTACTCAGGATTTATATCAATGTAGTCAGAGGAAAATCTGGACCTGGGTCTATAGGGAAGATTTAATGTTGTTTGTTTTGATTTTGAACACTTTAAGATTTTTGTAATGGAAATTACCTGAATTTTAAATAGAAACTTTTTTTATATTTAACCTGATCATGCTTCCGATTGAGTCAGTGAGTTTTGCCATTGATTTGATGGATAGGCCCTATTCATTTTAATATAAGAGCTGGAGAAATAGTATGGTTAGGGCATTGCTTATCAAATCTAATATTTTTGATCTGATAATTGTCCTATGGTTCCTCAGTTGCAGTCTGAGAAGTACTTGCTAGTGGCCTGCAGAGAACTGGCTTTTCTTGTTTCCAGCAGCTAAATCGTATTAAGAAGCTAAAAAAAAATTTAATATTTGGGAAATTCTACTTTTCCATGTGTGCAATTGCTGTAGTTGCCCCAGGGATCTTACTTGATTTCCAGAGGAAGGGGAGGTGTCCTGCACAAGCATGAATGGGAGGATATGCGGTGAGCACGGCAACTTTGCTATTAAGAGGTGGCCCCCATTATGAAAAAGTTTGAAAATTCTTATCCTAGGCTGATAGTGGGGCTTTGGTTTATTTAAGCTTTTAGTGGTAGGTATTTGTGTGTGGATGTAGAGGGGCTGTAACCCTATATTTTATTAATTTGTATAGCCATACATATCTATTCAAGCTCAGTAATGTGGAGTGAGTACTCCTGTAACTGCAGAAAAGAACTCAAGTAATATTCATAATATGATCAATGATGAATATAAGAAAGAGAAAACAAGTAAACACAGGAACTTGTAATTCAGAAATAATCTTCAGGAGTCATGGTAATCAGAGGCCATTCTGAAAAGAAACAGCAACCCCATGTACACTGAAAATAGTGTTTGAAAGCTAAAAGCCCAGATTTATGCTGATTTATGCATTGCACAGTCCAATGGTTATCGAGAGAACATCTAAAATGGGCCTGTTTATAATTTTGAAAAAAATAACAATTAAAATTAAATGACTCTGAGTAGATGTAAATGCTCTATATAGCAGGGCCATATTCTGATGTCAGTTACACTGGTGTGAATCAGAGTCACTCTGTTGGCTTCAGTCCCAAGAGCTATTCACCATCCTTGGGCTCTAGTAGTGGCCATAGCTCAGTATGCCCCACCCCTGTGTGGGATTCCTAGCTAATGAATCTAGGTTATTTGATGATTCACTGACCACACCCCTACTACTCTTCTAGTCCACCCACAATCCCCTGTGCATTCTTGTCAAGCGGAGAAACATTTCACTTGGCTCTTCAACATGAAGGGGGCTGTGGAATCCTTCTAAATGGTCTTTCTGCTTTCTAGTCTCGTACAGCAGAACAGCAGTGATTCCACAGCTGTGCAGGGATGGGAACCGAGATTTCACCCAATTCTATCACATGGCTTTTGGCCTAACTTCCAGTCAGTAACAGTATATACCACCATATACCAATTTCTTCATAAATATGTATAAAAACATTTTATTTGCATTTACCCATTCAGAAAAAAAATTATCTTTAATAGGACTCTTCTATGAGGCTTTCTGAAATTTTCCACAAAATTTTGTTAGTTTTTAGTTCCTAGAAAAATATTTCCAACTTTTGCAGAAATCCCTGCCAGGTACATTTTAACACAAACATTCTGCATATGTGTTTTTAAATTGCTTGGGTCCCGGTTCTGCATGGGTGGGTCCATGTACCTGGGTGGATCCCTGCTTAAGTCCCTGCTCTGCGCAATCATGGGGGTCTGCCTGCCTGGAGCTCTTTGCAGGATCAGTGCCTTCAACATTTGAGCCCTTTTCTTTTTTACTACTAATAATTCCTATAAAATACTTTGAGCATATTATGTGACGTGTGCCCCACAATCTCCCTTTCCATGCATTGCTGCACGGAAACTCTTCATTAATGTCTCAGACTTATAGATTCATTGCAGCTGTTAGGTAGTTGGGGTCCAATCCTGCTCACATTGAATCCATGTTTAAAAATTCCATTGATTTCAGTGATGCAACATCAGACCCTAGTAGGGTGAACAGATGTCCCGATTTTATAGGGACAGTCCTGATTTTGGGGTCTTTTTCTTATATAGGCTCCTATTCTCTTCCCCCCCCTCCCCCGTCCCGATTTTTCACATTTGCTGTCTGGTCACTCTAGACCCTGGGTGCTACCGTCACATACTTGCAAACATTATATTCCATAGTAAAAGTCAGTGGTCCAAAATCTGGGCCTGACTATGCAACTTGCATAGAGTAGCCTTTACTTGAGAGAGTATTATCATTGAGGTCAATGGGACTACTCCTGTAAGTGCTACAGAGAGTGAGTGAGTGAGATTTGCAGAATTGGGCCCTCTTCGACACCAGTGCAACCGACTTGATTTCAACATGGTTGTATTGATGTCACTGAGTGTACAATTAGGCACCGTGATCAAGGATCAAACATTTAAAACAGAGTATCACTTTAGCATAAAATGGATTATTGAGGCTTTATAAAATAATGCAGTAGGAATACTTACAGAACCTTAGAATATACAAATAACATTGTCTTGGTTATGTAAATATCTCAACAGGCATCTTGGGGTGGCTCAGCTTTGATGTCAAGGAAGCATCGTAAGCTTCTGCATGGCATTCACAGGTAAATAGTTTAACGGCTCAGGAGAACGCCCAGGAAGGGTGTTAATTGGGAAGGGGCACTGCTTAAGAATCTCTTTGGAGTTTGTATATCCAAAGCATTTTTTTAATTGAAGAGACCACGGAATTTATAGAGGGGTGGGGAGGAAATTCAGAAATTTGTTATAGGCATTTGTACTATACATGGGCATTTTTCACTATCTACTACTATGATTAGAAGGTAATAATTTGTTTTTCCTCTTTCCTTAATTCCCCAGGGCTGATTCTGTTGCCTGGAATCCCCATAAAATGCTGATGGCAGGAATCCAGTGCTGTGCTCTTCTGGTGAAAGACAACTCTGTAAGTTGTCCTGTTTTCTTTTTAAATGCAACTTAAAATTGGGGTGTATCATTGCTGTATTATGGAAGTGGAGATAATTAGGAAGCAATTGCAAGTTATTTTTACTACACTCTCCAATACAAAGTATAGAGCTGTAAAAAATGTATACAATGTCACAAAGGACAAATAAATGATATGGGACCAAATTCACCCATGACACTGAACTCAACAGTTATACCAGGGTTGAATTTTGCACATGGTGTTCCTGTAACTTATTTGATTTCGATTATGAAGTAAGCTGCTCAGTCACACAGATGCAGGATGAAGTGGTTTCAAGCACTTGGAGACTGATCTTGCTCCCATCAAAGTCCATGGCAAAACTCTCATCCATTTGGATGGGAGCAGTATTTAGTCTTTAGGTGGCATTCATTAAACTGTGGTGGAGGGATAGCTCAGTGGTTTGAGCATTGGCCTCCTAAATCCAAGGTTGTTTGTTCAATCCTTGAGGGGGCTATTTAGGGATCTGGGATAAAAATCTGTTTGGGGATTGGTCCTGCTTTGAGCAGGGGGTTGAGCTAGATGAGATCCCTGATAGTCTATGATTCTATGAAACAGTTAGGGCTAAATGTTTCCTTCATTTGCACTAAATTTTAGGTCAACTTACAACCACTGCTCTTTTGCCTCTCCCTATTGTTCACTGCATTGTGCTGGCATGTTTCTTTCATCCCTTCCATATCTTCCATATGGTTTGGTTTCTTCTCTGTCTGCCTGTCCCAGTGATGTGCTATGCTGCATAAAAATCAGCTGAAGGATGACTTACCGTAGTTCGTGCTGTCACAGATTGACAGGAGGTGCTGTGTTCAGCAGAGTTACTTCAGCACATTGCACTAGTGCATCAGCAGGATAGGTAGGTGGAAAAGAGATGGCTCACCGGTATTTCTAGGGAGCGATAGGTGACAATACCTCTTCTGTTTTTGCTTGCATACACTGATAGAGTGAAATAAGTTTCATTTTTTCCCCCCCATGAATTCATCACTCTCTTCTTCTGAGTAACATTCCCAGGAATTAGCATTTACTCCAAGTAGATAGGACTACTTTTTAAACACCTGCTGTGTTTGCAGTCTGACATATTCAATTATGAAGCTGTTCAGTTCTGGTTATAGCAATATCTCAAGTGATCTTCCATGGTTTGCAGTAACATTACACACCATGTTAGGTCTTTTTGTGATAGACATAATAATTTCCCATAGGAAAGAATGACATGAGGGGAACTAATATCCTCTGATGCTCTCTGTCAGAGAGTAGGATGTGGGTGATTGTGCCTGGTGGTTAGATTAGGAGTGAGCCCTGGTGGCTACAGCAGGAGCCAGAAGTCAGTAATTGGAGCGATGGCCAGAGCCAGGTTACATGGAGTGAGGCAAAGCAGGGGCAGGGCTGTTTCCAAGCTCGGAGCTATCACAGTCATGGGTGAATGCTTTGAGCAGCCACCAAACTTCTGCTGCTGGTTTTAAGAGCTGGACTGCTGACTCTTATCGCCAACAAAGCAGCCTACCACAGGCCGGCTCCGCTCCTCAGATTGCCTGGAGACTGGCTCTGCTGCAGGTTCTGCTTCCTTACGTCCTCTGCAATGCAGCTATGTTATATTTTGATAACTCCGTGTCCATCCCTGCCTCATCCTCAGAGCTGAAACACTATGTCTGTAGGAGCCAAACCAAACAACACATCATTTTTTTTTAATACCACTACTTCTTTTTCAAGCTGTAGCACTACCTGCTCTGCTGGTTGACTTAGATGTCCACCTATGAGAGCAAGCTTTCGTTTCAAAACTGACTTAATGTGACGCAGTGGCTGTGCAGGCAGATTACTGTAGCAGGTGTGGGACCACTCAGAATAACATAAGACTGTAAGAAGGGATTGGAAAAGGCTCAGTGTCTGACCTTTTGTTTGATTTGAGATTCCATCTTCTTGCCTTTGTCACCATGACTTCCAGTCTCCTAAAAGGATAGAGGATGCTTTCTTAAATCTCACAAATGTGGGGCCCAGTTGTGGTTTTCCATCCACTGCTCCAACTTGTGGGTATGGAGCCTTACCATTCTGAGGAGTGTAAGGGGAGAGCAGCCACGGTATCACTCTTTCCAAGGTGATGGCATGAGCTTTCTCCCTATAATGTCAATTTTGCTGGCTGCTATGGAGGTGAGACGGGCTGGTGATTTGCTGGTCCCTCTGGGAAGCTAGTGGTATTGATAGTGTCCAGTCCCCACACACACCTCCTTGAATGCTCTCCCTTTTTGTGCCCCTCAATCAAGACCATAGCCCAATGTTTGAAGGGGAATTGAAGGAACAAGGAGAGAAAGAGGAAGACATAATGACTTGAAATGAGGAATGTTGTTCCCTTTTATTATTCCCTCATTCTCCTAACAGATTTTATTCTACGTATGCCAGTAGGTAACTCATAACACTTTTATATCCCTTGGATTTTGTCTTGACATATTTTCTTCTATTTTATTACCAGTTCAAGAGAGTTATCTGTGATGCATTGGAATGCAGATTAAAACCTGTACATTCTGTTACAGAAATAACACTTTTCGTAAAAGTCTCTGTCAGACACCTTGTACCATTTCACAGTCAAACTTGCAACAGATGTAGAGAAATGAAATATGAAATATACCTTCAGTCAGTCCACACTGAAATTTAAAAAATGGATTGTGTTCTCTCCATGAGCAGCAAGGTTTCATGATTATAAGCTTCATGATCTACTTAGAACACATGCAGTGTGGCTGCCACGTAAACACAGAGTGGCAAATCCAGATTAAATTCTGTAGCCAAACTTTTACTCTATATGCATTCTTAATTGAATGGTTTCGTTCATCCAAAATCCTCCACTAGTTCCACCCCCCTCAATTATTGACAACTCTACTACCCTCCTTTGTCATGTAAATGCACAACCTTAGGGCCATCTTCAACTTCTTTTCCATTTCCTCCTACATCCTGGCTCTTGCTTCTTCCTCTGCAGTATTTATCAAATCTGTCCATTCCTCACTGTCTCAAATGCTGCAACCTTCTCCTTTCTGCTTATCCCTATCTCTGCTCTCTTTGGCCATCCAAATTTCTGCCTTTAAAATCATCTTCTTCTCCTGTTGCTCTATGGCACCCCTTCCTCGAGACATTTCACTAGCATCTAGTCTTATTGCACTTTAGTTTTAAACCCCTTGTCCGAATCTTCCAGGCTCTGCTCAGCTCTGTGCCTGCTGCATCACAGCTCTCCTTTCCTCCTACTTCCCACCTTGTGACCTACCTTCTTCCAACTCCCCTCTCCTTTAATGCTGCCTTTATTTCCTCCACTGCTCCATTTGTAAGCTTGTGTCTTTTGTCATATTTTGTACCCCATAATCCTACAACAACCCATTCTCCTCTTATGAATGATGTGGCTTCATTCTTCGTCCAATCCCTTTACAGAACTCATTTATTGTGGCTTCTTTTTCACCACTCATCTCTGTTTGGACAGTCTCTACTGAATTAGTCTTGAGAGTCAGAGCATACGAATTTTTGCATAAAATGCTTTCATTTCAAAACTGGAATTATGATGCAATAAAATAATTTCCTGCATGCTACTTTTAAATGTGAAGAGTGACAGAAATCTCTTAGGAGACTAAAAATGGTGCTGTATTGATACTCTGCTTGGTGTATTTTTATTGTACCAAATGAATAATCTATGCTTAAATCATTAGAGGTTGTCCAGTTTTGGGGGGGGGGGGGGGGAATCTGAAATTTGGGATGAAATCCACCCCACCTCATAAGCCCCAAGTAATTGGACTATACGTAAGGAACTCTGTTGGAGCAGGCCAGATTGGATTCAGCTACCCCTTTATCCACAGGCAGGCCACAGGGCTGCAAACATAGGTGCTGGAACTAGGGCTTCTGGGGGTGCTGCCGCATCCTCTGACTTGAAGTGGTTTCCATCCTATTCAGGGTTTACAGTTTGGATCAATGGCTCTCAGCACCCCACTATACAAATTGTTCCAGCACTCCTGGCTGCAAAGCACCTCCTCTGTGACTGTTCTTCCAGCCTATGGACTGCAAGTATGGCAGCAGCAGGCCGACACTGTATATATTTGGGCAACTAGTTCAGTGTAAATACAGATCCAGTGGCTCTTCTTTTCACCTGCTCCCATGGCCTCTTTGGGGCTGATACAGAAAACTCTTCCACAGCCCACAACTCATCATTAGCAATATGGGGTGAAATCCTGGTCCCACTGGGATCAATGGCAAAACTCCCATTGGCTTCATAGGGGCCAGGGTTTCATCCAGTGTTCTTAAGTAATAAGGAGGGCCTTGCATGCATCCTCCATGCTTGGGTTCATTCCATGTTTGTTGTTTTTTTTTCAGTAAAAGTTTGGCACAAAGAAAATAGTGCAAGTTAACGTCCTATTTATAATGTTGCTTATAAAACTCAAGGGTTTTTTTAAATGCACAGCAGCAGCCTAAACTTTTATTTTATTTTAAAATAGGACCTGCTTAAGAAATGCTACTCTGCCAAGGCCTCCTACCTTTTCCAGCAGGACAAGTTCTATGATGTCAGCTACGACACAGGAGACAAGTCTATCCAGTGTAGCAGAAGACCAGATGCATTTAAATTCTGGATGACGTGGAAGGCTTTGGGAACTACAGGACTTGAGGAACGAGTAAACAGAGCCCTTGCCTTAGCTAGGTACCTGATCTCAAATTTGAATGGGTTTTTTTGTTTTAATTGACTGAAACTTCCATAACAATGTCACCGCACACTGTCTATCCTGAAACCAGTTAAACCTTTGTAACTTTAAAATAATCTAATAATAATTGATAAATTAGGGATAAAATGAAGTTCAGGGTCCAATTTAAAGGGATACCATCAATCTGTATTAGGCCTAAAGGTGATCTTCTGGAAACTGATGTGGTCCAGTGAAGAACGCCCTTCTTATTTCAGATATCTAATTTAGAAACGACGCTGCTGTTTTTCATTAATACCAAAACACAATGGGCCAGATTCTGTGCTGTATCCAGCTGGAGGTGAATTTACCATTCCTTTATGGCTCTTTTATGCCACCAATTTGGTGGCAGTACCTGTAGGGAGAGTGGGTTTTCCTCCCCTTCCCCTAAAACTCCCTGGTGCAGGCAAGGTTTTAATGTGTAGAGTGCCATCATTTTTTTAAGTGTGTTAGCATCTGTGGCTTCTCTCCTTGCAGCAGCCAAGAAATCCCACCACTCTAGCATTTGCAAGTGCTTCCAAGAGGCATTTGAAATTAATGCTTTGTTTTTAAAATATATGTTTAAGCATGATCCATAATGTCCTTGAAAGTCAGGTGCAGAACCTGGATTTAGAAATGAAGGTTGGAATTACCATAATGGATCACACAAGTGCTCCATCAAGTCTATACTCCATTGGTGGCCAGTATCGTGTGCCTCAGAGGAACGTGCAAGAAACCCTACAGCAGGATTTTATGGAATACCTGGCCCACAGGGAATTTTTCTTCCTAAGCCCCATTAATTAGAGGTTGGCTTCTTCCTTGAAGCATCCCTTCAAAACCTCTCTAATAGTGTATCTTTGCATGTTCTTGTTATCCTTATAAATTTTCAATCCTTTTTAATTTTGAACCTTACTAAGTTCTTGAGCTCTGTCTTGTAGCAGTAAGTCCCACGAGATCATTGTGCACTGTGTAAAATTCTTCCTCAATAAGCACTTCCAAGATGGTTTGCCAGAGGCTCTGGGAAGAGAATTATTTATATGGGTTATTTTGCATGGATACTGACCTTTTTAAAATAATTTGTTAAAAAAAAATCCTTTTCTTTTTGTACAGTGCCTAGCATAATAGGGTTCTGATCCATGACTGGCACTCCTTGGCTTCAAAATACAAATAATAGATATTAATAAGACTAATCAGCCCTATGTTAATATTATTTTATTTTTAATTTGAGGCCAAATACCATGTCAGAGAGAGTAATACCCTAGCATTTATCATGGTGCAAATTAAAGGGACAGGTCCTCTTCAAAACTTCATATAAAGAAAAAGCTAAAACATTAATTCCATAAAAATATATGTATTATAAAGAAAAAAGGTGGCGCTAGAGGGAATTCATTAAAAACTAAATCCACTGTCGTGATTCTGCTGCTTAAATGTCCCTAGAGTCTTTTGAGTAAATTGCAGTCTTGTGTGCACTTCAGGGCCCTCTGTTGATATATGGATACAGAGCACATCAGTTCCTTCTGCTATCAGTAGACAGATTCAGCCACATCAAGGTCACTGGCGCAGGTCATCTGACTGAGAATGTACAGATTAATGGCGGGATCGATACCCTCTTTGATAGTTAGGATTTAGCTGGTGGTGTTTCTAAGTGACAGTGTGGGTAAAAATTTTGTTTTGTTTTTTAATGAAATTGCCTTAATCAGATAACAGCTAGCTGTGATATTCTGTACAGTAGTTGCTTTGCTATTTTGACTTTGCATGGGAACAGGCATTTGGTAGCTGAGACATCAGTTTCCCTGGGCACTAAGCCAGATTTCTTAACTACATGACCAGCTGTGCAGCCTTTTTCTTGCTGTGTTACAGTAGGGTTTACTTTGATGCTGCAGAGATGATATTTTAGTGTTCCTGAATATGACCTGGATTAATTCTGGAGCTAGTCCATTGACCTTACCATTTGAGGGCAAGAATTTTTCCACTGCCAGGCACAGTTGCAAAGGTTTTTAATCTGATTGCTATTCTGTATTCCCTTTGCATCAAACTCTGCCCATTGGCCATTGAATTGATTTCTTCCTTTTTTTAGAGGTGAATCATGTTTTCATAGCATTAGCTTAGATCAGATCAGAGTGCTCCTGAGCTATTTACTTGAAGGGACTTACTTTTAAAATACTTAGAATAGAGTGCTCAACTGATCACTTTGGAGATTATTTTCTTTACATTTGGTCCTGGTGGCAAAGAATTAGATTCCTTTCTTTCCACAGTTTCTGTCACCTCTGTCTGATTCCTTTTCTAAAGATACCCCTCTGCCTGAAACCTAGCTTCATTCAGTACTGGCTCCCCCTCATATTCTGTGGTGTTAGTAATTTCAAATACTTGTTTTTTCTGCTCTGTTATGAAGTTGTCGAACTAGGACTCCGCTCCTTCTGTGATTCCACAGTCAAGGGATGATAATAAACAGTTCCACTGTCAACCATGGAAAGATGTAGGGAGAAAATTACACCACTGGTGCCAAATGGACCGGACATTAGAAATCGAGAATGATGGATTTTCTAGTGGCTGCCTTTTTTGGGTATGGACAGTGGTCAGAGAAACATCAGATGTCAGTCAGTCATACACCATTTTTAATCTTGTTTCAGTGGGTGGTTAAAAAACAAAATGCTAGCCATGGGTGAGAGAGCTATTTTGCAGTGCTAACTATATTGCTAACACCTTTTAAAATTGCTAACATCTTTCAAAAACAAGGTGATCTCATTTTAGGTAATCCAAAAAAGGGAAGTGTTGTTGTGTTTTTGTGTGAAGTTTTGTTTTAAATGAATGAGGGACCATGGGCTATTCCAGTCTAGGACCTCTCCTGAGCAGATTGTTTGTTGTGCTCGGCGCTGTAGTTTTATGATATGGAAAAATGTCATCTAGCCAGTAGTCAGGGTCACTAAACTTGTTCCACTTGAGTCCACAAAAAAATCTCCTCCAGAGGCATGGTTGGTCTTTGCCCAGTTTGCTAACTAGCCTCATAGACATCCCATAATAAAACCAGTCTAATCCTTGGTGCAATAATGGTAAAGCATCTTCTTTATTCTTTGCTTAGCTTTGTCAACCTGAACGTTACTGTGGCTGATCACGGTGGCCAGGTGGCAAAATATAATGCTAACGGTAACTGCTGATCTAAATGGACATTGAAAGAGAGATTCAATGCTGGCTTTGTTTTGATAAGACGGGTGGAAGGATCTCAGCAGCATGTAGTTAGATACAGCATTCAGAGCTGGCATCAGCACTTTGTCATGGCAATCAGCTTATATGGATATACACTAAGGGTAATGAGTCACATGCACAGGTCTTGTTAACCACAAACAACACGGCAACTCCCCACGCTCTGCTTTGAAAAACGTATTCTCTCTAAGGTATTCTTTATTGAGCCCCTGGATAAACAATCTCTGCAGGATCTCCGCTAAAGTGCCAGGCTGTGACAATGAAGCTGTGCTGGTGGTGCCCATACTGGGACTTTCTCCTGGCATGTACACAGGGCCCAAAGTTGGTGTTTTGACAGATTTCTCCCTCCCTCTGTTGTGCTCACTGTATGTGGCGATAACCAGTAAAAGCAGTTACAAGCAGAAAAATGCCTAAGTATCACAACAAACGGACAGATTTATTGAAGTATTCCCAGACCCTGGCCAGAATCTGGACAAAAGGACTTTGGTGGGGTCTGATCATGCTGACTGCATACATAGACTCATGCTGGCATTACTAATTTGCAGTTGCTGACAGCAAACAGGAGATAAAGTACATTCAATAAAAGCAGTGGGTAGCTAGATGTATGGAATATTGCTGTGTGTGGAATGGGATGCAGCGATTAACAACAATACAGTGCCATGGGAACAGTGTTCTCCAAACTGCAGGCCAGTGCCCTGGAGCCAGTGCAGTTAAACAAGACAGATAGGAGTATGCAACAGCTCCACTCACAGCCAGGGCAGCACAATACCCCTTACCTAGTGCCTTTACTCAGGCTATCGCTACACTAGAGAGCTTACACCGATGCAGCAGTGCCGCTGTAAGCTCCCTCGTGTAGCTGCTCTTAGGGTACGTCTATACTACCTGCCAGATCGGCAGGTAGTGTTTGATGTATCAGGGATCGATTTACGCGTCTCGTCTGGATGCGATAAATCGATCTGCGAATTGATGCCCGTACTCCACCTCAGCAGGAGGAGTAAGCGGCGTCGACGGTGGAGCCACGCCAGTCGACTCGCCGCCGTGAGGACGGCCAGGTAAGTCGAACTAAGATACTTCGACTTGCGTATCTTAGATCGATCCTCCCTGCTAGTGTAGCCCTCTCCCATCAGCTTTATTAATCCACCCCCAACGAGTGGCAGCATCTGTGTCAGCGGGAGAAGCTCTCCCTCGTCAGAGTGCTGTCAATGCCGGCGCTTAAGTCGATGTAGTTTATGTCGCTCAGGGGGGTGGCTTATTCATACCCCTGAGTGACATAGGTTATGCCAACATAAGTGATATTGTAGACATAGTCTCAGAAGCAATTAAATAGGCCTGACAGAGATTTGGCTGCACCCTTTGCAGCTGGGACTGTGCATGCAAATGTCAAATGTGATTACTTTGTGTGAATATGGCAACATATAATTACCATAGAACCCAGTTTATCCAAACCTCCATTATGCGGCTCTTATTAACCGAACCACCCACGCATACACAGGATCATGGGACACTGACATCACCTCCATCTCATGCCATGTTTTCAGTCTTGTAAATTATTGACACTACTAAGCAAAAACGCGTAGTGCTGTCATTGGATGCTAAATTAGAGATTATTAATAAAAAAAAAGGAGAGTCACTAGCAAAAATACCCCAAAATTATAGCATTGGATAAAGCACAGTACTGGACATCAAACACAATGCAGAGGAAATTCTTAAATATTGCGTGAATAGCTCTGCATACTGGAAGACCATGAAGCAACTGAACAATGCTGGTCTAAATGAAGCCCTTTATCTGTGGTTTATACAGGCGTGAGAGAAAGGCATTCCTATTAGTGGTCCTTCACTATGCGAGAAGGCTTAAGGCTTTCATCAGGGTTTAGAAGGAGACACATGTTTCTCTGCTAGTCAGGGCTGGCTCGGTCAGTTTAAAAAGCATCACGACATCCGACAACTAACAGTCACCAGGGAAAAGCTGTCTGCTGATTCAGGAGATATTTCTGATTATAAAAAAAAAGGCAAGTATCTTAGCTGAGCACAACTTGTCACTGGAACAGATTTACAACGGTGACGGGACTTGCTGCCAGAATGGAAAGATCTGCGCCTGGCTACAAACGGAGCAAAGAACATTTGACAGCCCTGGCCTGTGCTAATGCTAGTGGCACATACGAGCTCCCGTTAATTATCATTGGTAAAGCAATGAATCCGTGTGCGCTTAAAAATGCAAAAATGGATGCTTTGCCTGTCCTCTACAAATCACAAGGAAAAACATGGATGAACAATGTTTTGTTTCATGATTGAGTTTTTTAAAACTTTTGTTCCAAGCATGCGAGCTCATGTGAACAAAAACAGCATCCCATTGAAAGCTATCTTACTGCTGGACAATGCAGTCGCTCACCCTGATGACAGAGGGCTCACCTCCCAAGATGACCTGATCTTCTGGGGTTTTTTTTCTCCCTCCAAATGTAACTTCTCTGTGCAGCCTATGGACCAAGGCATGCTGGAAAGTCTAAAACAACGCTATCAATAGGATCTTCTTAATTGACTACTGATGTCTAATGAAGCAGCTGAGAATAAAGGCAATATGTTGCAGCACTGGAAAAAAAATCAATATCAAGGATGCTAGTTACAGGATTGCAGAAGCATGGGAAGACATCTCCAGGTCAACCTTAGAAACACTGAGGAAAAATCTGTGGCCTGAAGTTATTGCTGACACTCAGAACAGTCACTGGGCAGCTGCAACAACAGCATTGGCAGGTGAAGAAGAGACCAGTGCATTTGTGGATCTCCTCCATAAGACTTCCTCACTGCATAGAAGTTGACCAAGATGATCTTGCAGATTGGCTTGAAAATGATGCGAACTACCCTGGCCATCCATTACTGGATGGTGCCAAAATCTTATAGACTGTACCAGATGCTGACAGCGACTATTCAGCTGAAGAGTCTGCTGAGGAAGAATTGATGGGAAAAAATTCTCACTGTGATGCTGCAATAGCAGGAAACCTCTTCCTTCAGTACTTGGAGCAACAGCCCGATACTGACCCCTCTGAACTGCTGTTGATGAAGCAACTCCATGATCGCACAGTGAAGAAGAGAACCTCTCATCTGAAACAACGCAAACTGTCAGATTTTTTTCCAGGCATTATAAATGTGAGTGCTGCTGTACCTACCACTATGGCATGTACTGTACTTTCTGCATATCACGTGTTGTTACCATTAGTATTGCTGTTACAACTTGAAAAGATCATTTCTGCATTTTTTTAAAACTGATACTCTTTACTAGAAGTAATGGTTCGTGTACGCTGTAAATAAGGAAGGGGGTTACGTTTTAATGCTTTGTAATGATTCTCATTTTTGCATTTTTTTTAAAAATTGTACTCTTTGTGATGTTATGTGTACATAAGCTAAATAGAGATGGTAACTTGTGTAACATTAAACAGACTATGTAGACCAATGTTTATCAACCTAGTGTCACAGAACAGATTTAGGAGGTTGCAAGTACAGAGCCAGTATTAGGGAGTGGCAAGCAAGGCAATTGCCTGGCACCTCACGCCACAGGCCCCCAGGAAGCTAAGTTACATGCTTCAGCCAGTGATGAGCTCCCAAAAATCCTAGTAACCAGTTCCCTACCGGGTCCTCGGTGGCACTTCGGTGGTCTTACCTTGCTCCATTTTTTTCGGCAGCATTTCAGTGGCGGGTCCTTCACCCGGAACGAGTGAAGACACCCCCCACCCCGCTGCCGAAGTGCCACCGAAGACCTGGTAGGGAACCACGCGGTGAGTACAAGCCCCACGTGCCCATCTCCCCCCCATCTGAACCCAACCCACATCCTGCCCCCGACTGCCACGCTCAGAACCCGCAACCCATCAACCCCCCACCTCACTCCTTGTCCCCTGACCACCCCCTCCTGAGACCAGGGGTGAAAGTAAGTCCAGTGACTTACCGGTACACTGGGGCCAGCTCTGGCCCCCAGAAGGGGCGGGGCCTAGGGCAGAAGGGGCATGGCTGAGGGAGTCAGAGCCAGCTCCCGCCCAGCCTGTAAGGTAAGTGCCGCTGCCGCCACCCCTTGCCTGCCCTCCCGTGGTAGCAGCAGCAGCAGCCGTGGGCTCTGGGGGCTATTTAAAGGGCCTGGGGCTCCCCTGATTCTACTGCCCTGGCCCTGTAAATAGCCACAGGAGCCCTGGGGAAGTGGTGGGGCTCCTGCGGCTATTTAAAGGACCAGGGCGGCAGAGACAGCTGGAGCACCGGACTTTTTAAATAGCCCCCAGGGCCCCACAGCCCTACCCCAGGGCTCCTGCAGTGGGGCTCTGGTGGCAATTTAAAGGGCCTGGGACAGGACGGACCCATGGACCGGAGTTTGCCTACCCGCCGGCCCCTTTAATAACCGGTTCTACATCGGCTTCTAAATTTAAAACCAGTTCTTGCGAACTGGTGCGAACCGGCTCCAGCTCACCATTGGCTTCAGCCCCAGGCGCAGGGTTCCAGCTGTCAGCCGTGGGCGGCAAGGCTCAGGCTGTCAGTTGTAATTTAAAATCTGATCCTAGCCTGTAATATTCCAATAGTTTAAATTTTCTAGCAGTGATGTCTCAGGCAAGGCCTGACTTAAGTGGCCTAAGGGGAAAAACGGTTTTAAATGTCCTAAACATTCCCTAAACCTGCCAGGGTTGCTCCTTCTAACTTCAGCAACTGCTCCTTCCCTTTCCCGCAGAAAATCAAATACTGGGTGACTTGGTCACACGCTCCCCCTCCTTATTACAAGGAGCTGATCCAGTTAGGGCACAGAAACAATACTATGTGGCTAAGGTGACTATTTAAACAGCAGTAAGAGTGCATAACAAATACAGGGAGCGAACAACTTTCAAAGAGGTCATATGCAAAAAAATTTCAGCCTGAATAGTTTCAACTGTTATTCATAATTGTTCAAACTCTGAACAATTCACAAACAGGAAAAAAAGCCAAAATGTGGACAAAGTGTTCACAATGAATAGTTTGACCATCTCTACTCTTGGTGCATTAACCCCAGAGCCAGTTGGAAAAACTTTGATGGAACCATATTGCACTGGAATATGCAGCTCTGTTGAAATTCAAACATGTCGCAAAATCAGGTTGATTTTACCACTGTTTCATTGCAGAAGAAAAATGTGGAAAAAAGTTCAGACAGTAGTGAGATGTCCCATTTCAACATTTCTGGAACAAAATATTTAGATTTTTTTTGTTTTGAAATTACCTTTGTTTTAATTTTTTTTAAATGTTGTATTATAATACAAAACAGCCAATGTTGCAAAGTTTCGATTTCATCAAAATGAAATGTTTTGATTGACCCAAAACAATTTTTTTTTGTTTTTTCCTTTGTGGAGAATTTTAAAATGTTTTCATTATAATTTGGATCAAAGCCGAACTTTGAAATCCTTTGCAAAATGGAACTTGTGTCTACCACACACAGCTCCAATTACTACCTTTATGACTTGAGATGGAACTGAGCTGCAAACTTTAGATCCACACCCAAAGTCTTCTGACAATCAGATGAGGTGAAATCCACCCCTTTCGGTTTAGAATTCTGTAGAGATCTGTGCCTGCTGTAACAATTGGGTCAAGATCCCAATATTTCTGTAATTTGAGGGTTTTTTGAATCCAGGATTTTGGTTCAGATCTATTTTCGCCTATTATATTAGTGTGTTTCTGCTGCTGGTGAAAGAGAAGAAAATTTTCTTTTAGTGCACTGTTATTGGAGAATACCCAGGGATTATTGTGCATCAGTGACATATATTGTTGTGTAAAAGTGGACCTGTCAGGATACTGGGAGTTTTTGAGAGAGAGGCCCAGTGCAGCGGGGCATGCTGCTAAAGAATAGGAGAGAGTCAAAGAATTGGGGGCAGTGGCAGGGCTGAGAGAAATGTCAGAAGTAGGCAGTGAAGTGAAATGAGATAGCAGCACAGAGCTTTCAGCTGTGGAACAGAAAGTGAGTTCTTCTTCGAGTGATTGCTCCTATCCATTCCATTGTAGGTGTGCGCGCCGCGCGTGCACGGCTCTTCGGAACATTTTTAGCCTAGCAACTCCGGCGGGCCGGCTGGCGCCCCCTGGAGTGGCGCCACCATGGCGGCGCATATATACCCCAGCCGGCCCGTCCGCTCCTCAGTTCCTTCTTTCCGCCCGTGACGGCTAGTAGGAACAGTGGAGTGATCTGCTTTCCTCCACAGCTTAGCGTTCTCCGTTAGTTAGTGTATATAGTTATTATAGTTGTTAAGTCTTCTTAATAGTTCTATAGTTAGTGTTACAATAGTAATTAGGGAATTAGAGGGGTTAGCCCTCTTCTTCCGCCCCGGTGCGGGCTTATGCCCGGACCGGCGGGTTTCAAGCCCTGCGCGGCTTGCCAGCGGTCTATGCCGGTGAGTGACCCGCACGACTCCTGCCTCCGCTGTCTTGGAGAGTCGCACCGGTCGGACAAGTGCCCCATCTGCGTCGCTTTCAGGCCTCGCACGAGGAAGGAGCGGGACTCACGCTTAAAACAACTCCTCATGGAGTCGGCACTCCAACCGCCGGCACCGGCACCGACGGCGCCAAAGACTGCCTCAGCTAGCGGCGCGCCGACCGCTCCCAGCCGCCCCGGTACCGATGCACCTCGGCACCCGGCACCGAAGACCCGGCACCGCTCCCCCTCCCCGGGGAAGAAGCGCAAAGTGCCGAAAACGGTCTCTGAGAAGCACAAGAGACCGTTAGCCCAGCCGCCTCCGACTGTAACGGTGCAGGCTGAGGCTGTGCACAAAACGTGCACCGTGCCGTCGACTCCGGCGCCGCAAGGCCCGTCGAGTCCGGCACCGCCCAGCTCCCCGGTACCTACCGAGGAGGAGCTGAGGCTGCCGTCCACGCCCGAGGCGTTCGCGACGGCAAGACACTTGATTGACCTTACCGCTGATGCAAACGCTCAGCTGCCGTTGCCACCGGTGCGGACTCTTAAATCTATGGGGAAGCCGCTTATGATGCGCCCCCCGTCCCTGGCCGACCAGGCTGATCGCAGCACCGCCGCCAGATCTCGATCCCGGTCTCGGTCACGGCATCGATCTCCGCCGCACCGGGCACGACGATCCACGTCGAGACGACACTCACCGTCCCCTCGCCGGTCGCAGTCCCGGTACCGCTCCCAGTCGCGGTACCGGTCGCACTCCCGACGACGTTCCAAATCCCGGTCGCCCAGTCGCCGGCACCGCACCAGGTCCGGCTCCAGGCACCGCGACAGGCGTCGAGAGTCACGAAGCCGCTCCAGCCGCCGCCGCACGCGGTCCAGATCCGCATCCCGGCACCGTCGGTCGAGCTCCCGGCACCGTCGCTCGCGCTCCCGACGCCGCAGGTCGAGCTCCCGGGGCCGCCGGTCGAGCTCCCGGGCCCGAAGGTCAACCTCCCGAGGCCGAAGGTCGAGCTCCCGGCACCGCCGGTCGACCTCCCAGCACCGAGCCACGTGCAGGTCCCGTTCGCCGGCTACACCACATGACGACCGGCACCGCCCGCCGGCACCGCGGGGGCACTTCACTCCGGCACCGGACGTCCGCCCGGCCACCGCGTCGGCCCCCCCCTGGCCATCAAGAGAGCCCTCAGTCGCGTCCCCTGAGGGCAGCGCCATTGACTTCCGGGCGGGGTCCCTCCCACCAGAGCATGGACCTCAGCAATGGGGATTTTGGGTGCCTTGGGCCGAACACGAACTGGGTCCTCCCCTTCCGCCGCGACAGCCAGGCTCGGTGCGGTCGGTACCGGTAGCCACGGTCAGCAGGCCGCCTCCGTCCCCCACTCCACAGGCCGCCGCCCACGGCACGCACTTGGGCCATGAAACGCGGGCACCTATTCCCGCAGACACGGAGCAGGCACCGGAAGAAGTGCTACCCGGTCCTTCCTCATCCTCCTCCCCCGATGAGGCGGTCGCAGGGGCGGCACCGTCAGAACCTCCGCCGCTTGACATCAAGGCACACCAGGACCTTCTCAGAAGGGTAGCTAAGGCCATCAACCTACCCGTGGAAGAAGTCCAGGAGGTGGATGACCCCATCACAGACGTGGTGGGAGCGGAGGCCCCCGTGAGGGTGGCACTCCCCTTCATCCGGACAATTCAAAAGAACAATGCCGCTATCTGGCAGTCGCCCTCCTCCGTCCCGCCTACGGCACGCGGAGTTGAGAGAAAGTATTCGGTCCCCCCGAGGGGGTACGAATACCTTTATGTTCACCCGGCTCCGGACTCTCTCGTTGTCCATTCTGTTAATGACCGGGAGCGACACGGACAGCCCGCCGCTGCGCCAAAGTCGAAAGAGACCAAGCGCATGGACTTGTTAGGCCGGAAAATTTACTCAGCGGGCGGACTCCAACTCCGCATCGCCAACCAAATGGCTCTGCTCTCAAGATACACATTCAACATCTTGGGCTGCCTAGAGAAATTTACAGAGCTCACCCTGCAGGATTCCCGCCGAGAATTCTCGGCGCTGCTGGAGGAAGGAAAGCTGGCTTCCCGTACCTTGATTAAGGCAGCGGTAGATGCAGCGGACTCGGGTGCCAGGACCATAGCATCGGGGGTAACCATGCGTCGCATTGCATGGCTTCAGTCCTCTACTCTGCCGCCGGAGGTCCAATATACGCTCCAGGACCTTCCTTTTGAAACGCAGGGTCTGTTCTCAGAAAAAACTGATACTCGCATTCAGACCCTAAAGGACGGCAGAGTGGCGATCCGCACATTAGGGATGCACACGCCGGCCACCCAGAGGCGATCCTTCCGGCGTCAACCTTATCGGCCCTATCAGTTTAACAGACCTCGTCCGACTAACAATCGGCGCTCAGCCCCCTTCCGCCGCAGACCATCGGGCGGGCGGCGTAACCAAGCCCAGGGATCGTCCAAGGCCCCTCAAGGCCCAAAGACGCCCTTTTGATGGGACGCCCGAGGGCCGCCAACCTCTCTCCAATCAGGATCCACCCCTTCTGTTTTCCGATCGCCTTTCCCGCTTCCTCCAGGCGTGGTCATCTGTGACATCAGACAGCTGGGTCCTCAGCACTGTCCAATACGGCTACCGCCTACAGTTCATCTCGCCCCCTCCCTCCCACCCACCCTCCCTGTCCCTCTTCAGGGACCCCTCTCACGAGCTAGTCCTCTTACAGGAGGTCCAGTCTCTGTTGAGCGTGGGTGCCATCGAGGAGGTGCCTCCCAGCAGGCGGGGCAGGGGATTCTATTCCAGATACTTCCTCATCCCCAAGGCGAAAGGAGGCCTTCGTCCCATCTTAGACCTCCGGGAGCTCAACAGATACCTGTGCAAGCTCAAGTTCCGAATGGTAACCTTGGGGTCCATTATCCCTTCCTTGGATCCTGGAGACTGGCTTGCTGCCCTCGACATGAGGGATGCCTACTTTCATGTGGCAATCTACCCCCCCCACAGACGCTTCCTGCGCTTCATGGTAAACGGAGCTCATTACCAGTTCACGGTGCTCCCCTTCGGCCTCTCTACCGCGCCGAGGGTATTCACCAAGTGCATGGCGGTCGTCGCCGCAGCCCTCCGCCGTCGTCGCATCCACGTCTACCCATATCTCGACGACTGGCTTATTCGGGGCCGCTCCCACGAGCTGGTGGCGCATCAGGTGACCGAGATTCTACATCTGTTCCGGTCTCTCGGCCTGCTGGTCAATACCGAGAAGTCCCTCTTAGTTCCAGCGCAAAGAGTGGAGTTTATAGGAGCGGTCCTCGACTCCAATCTGGCCAGAGCGTGCCTCCCTCGCACTCGGCACGAGACGTTGGCCTCCCTCGATCGGACGCTGCAGGCCTTTCCGACGACGACGGTACGATCCTGCCTCCGCCTCCTGGGTCACATGGCAGCGGCCACATTTGTAACCGCACACGCCAGGCTGCGACTTCGCCCATTCCAAATGTGGCTGGCGTCGGTGTACCGCCCTCATCGCGATCCCCTAGACATGGTGGTAACGGTGGCAAGGCCCACTCTCCAGACGCTCACCTGGTGGCTGGACCCGGAAACGGTCTGCGAGGGAGTTCCGTTCCGCCCGCCTCGTCCGTCGATCACCCTGACGACGGACGCCTCGGCACTCGGCTGGGGAGCTCACGTAGGAGACCGTCACACCCAGGGTCTCTGGTCACCCCAGGAGCTCTCCCTCCATATCAACGTCCGGGAGCTGAGAGCCATCCGCTTAGCTTGTCTCGCCTTTCGGGCTCATCTGCAGAACCGCTGCGTAGCGGTCTACACGGACAACACCACAGCCATGTTTTATGTCAACAAACAGGGCGGAGCACGGTCCTCCCCACTTTGCAACGAGGCATTGCTCCTCTGGGACTTCTGTGTAGCCCACTCGATTCGCCTCGAAGCGTTTTTTCTGCCGGGAGCGCAGAACACGTTGGCCGACCGCCTGAGCAGGTCCTTCGCCTCTCACGAGTGGTCCCTTCGCCCAGATGTCGCTTATTCCATCTTCCAGAGGTGGGGCTTTCCCCAGATAGACCTCTTTGCTTCACGGACCAACCGCAAATGCCACAGGTTCTGCTCCTTCCAAGGTCAAGCTCCAGGCTCCCTCTCGGATGCGTTTCTCCTGTCATGGACAGAGCCTCTTCTCTACGCGTTCCCTCCGTTTCCGCTCGTCCACCGAGTGTTGCTCAAGATCCGGAGAGACAGCGCCCGCATCATACTTGTCGCTCCGGCCTGGCCGAGGTAGCACTGGTATACCCTGCTGCTCGAGCTGTCGGTTCGGGAACCCATTCCCCTTCCGCTGTGGCCGGACCTCATAACCCAGGACCTCGGCAGGCTTCGTCACCCGAACCTGCAATCGCTGCATCTTACAGCTTGGTTCCTGAGTGGTTAACCGACGCAGAGAGAGATTGCTCCGCGGCGGTGCAGCAAGTGCTGCTCGAAAGCAGGAAACCTTCAACGCGAACTACTTACCTCGCCAAGTGGAAGTGCTTTGCCCTCTGGTGCGACCAGAGAGGTATCAACCCTTTCTCGGCCCCCATCCAGACTGTCCTCGACTACCTTTGGTACCTCAAAGGTCAAGGTCTTGCAATCTCGTCCCTCAGAGTGCACTTGGCAGCGCTGTCAGCATTTCGACCAGCTATAGGAGGTCGCTCTATCTTCTCCAACCCGATGGTATCAAGATTCCTTAAAGGGTTAGACCGTCTCTACCCGCAGGTGCGTCCTCCTGCTCCGACATGGGATCTGAACCTCGTCCTCGCCCAGCTCATGGGCCCACCTTTCGAGCCCCTCGCTACGTGCTCTCTTCTCCACCTTACCTGGAAGGTGGCCTTCCTCGTGGCAATCACATCCGCCAGACGGGTCTCAGAGCTCCGCGCCCTGACGGCGGGTCCCCCGTATACCGTCTTTCACGGGGACAAGGTGCAGCTCCGACCACACCCGGCCTTCCTCCCCAAGGTGGTGTCGGCCTTCCATCTCAACCAGGAGATCTTCCTCCCGGTCTTCTTCCCGAAGCCGCATGCCTCGCCTCGGGAACAACAGCTGCATACCCTCGACGTCCGCAGAGCTCTCGCGTTCTATATCGACCGCACGAAGCCCTTTCGGCGTTCGACCCAGCTGTTTGTGGCAATAGCCGACCGCATGAAAGGCGAGCCAGTTTCCTCGCAGCGGATTTCTTCCTGGGTGACGTCCTGCATCAGAGCGTGTTACGAGCTTGCTCGCGTACCCCCTTGCCGACTCACCGCACACTCGACGAGGGCACACGCCTCATCGGCCGCTTTCCTGGCCCATGTCCCCATCCAGGACATCTGTAGAGCGGCCACCTGGTCTTCTGTCCACACCTTCGCCTCCCACTACGCGTTGGTGCAACAATCTCGAGACGACGCAGCCTTCGGCTCTGCGGTATTACACTCCGCCACGTCTCATTCCGACCCCACCGCCTAAGGTAAGGCTTGGGAATCACCTACAATGGAATGGATAGGAGCAATCACTCGAAGAAGAAAAGACGGTTACTCACCTGTAGTAACTGGTGTTCTTCGAGATGTGTTGCTCCTATCCATTCCAGACCCGCCCTCCTTCCCCACTGTCGGAATAGCCGGCAAGAAGGAACTGAGGAGCGGACGGGCCGGCTGGGGTATATATGCGCCGCCATGGCGGCGCCACTCCAGGGGGCGCCAGCCGGCCCGCCGGAGTTGCTAGGCTAAAAATGTTCCGAAGAGCCGTGCACGCGCGGCGCGCACACCTACAATGGAATGGATAGGAGCAACACATCTCGAAGAACACCAGTTACTACAGGTGAGTAACCGTCTTTTATTAGTGGAGAACAACTCAGGCGTGGTCTATACTAGCAACTTATAACTAGCAACTTGGTATAACTACGTTGTTCCGGGGTGTGGAAAAGCCGTACCCCATAGCGACGTAGTTATAGTGACCTAACTCCCAGTGTAGACAGCACTATGTCGATGGGAGACCTTCCGTCAGCACAGCTACTGCCTCTTGGGGTGGTGGAGTACCAACAGTGTGGATGTAGATAGTGTTTCCACTAAGCACTACAGCAGAACAGCTACATGGCTGCAGCATTTTAAGTGGAAACAAGCCAGTCAGTGTCAGAAAAGGGAGCTACATCGGTAGATCTGTGCAGACAATTCTAATACAAGTAGGCCCAATTTCTGCTCCCAATGAAAGCGGGCAGCATTTGATCTACACCATCACTCACTGCTTGGCTCCAGTCTTTACTTATTTTCAGGAGCTGGTTATCCCATTAACTGTTGTATTTTCACAGCAGGTAGAAACTATTTTAAAGCTCTGCTATTAAGAAATCTAGACATGTTCAAGACAATTTTTTGCTACCTGCATATCCTATACTTTTGTTACATCTTATAAACATTGTATGTTTACTTGCAGATACCTAGTAGATGAAATTAAGAAAAGAGAAGGATTCCAGCTTCTGTTGGAGGTAGGTGACTATAGAACTGAGTTTGTGTTTTTGTCAAATGCCAGTCTGTATTTTGGGTGCTTATTTAATAAACTTGGTAAATTGCTGATGCACAGAAGTGTTAAACCACATCATATTGTCCATATTTCACATAATCAGTCCGTCCATTTCCCTTGCTTCTGGGTTTGTGTAGGCACTGGAACCTATGGCTTGAGTAATCCCCATGTATGGCAATGGGTAGGGTTGCAAAAGGACCACCCATGCTAGAGCTATGGCTAAGAACTAGAGCTGGTTGGAATTTTTCAGTTAAAACTTCTGTCCTGAGAGTGAACTCTTCTTCATTTAAAAAAAATAAAAATAAAATAAAACAATCCCCACCCCCTTCACCGTTTCCCCTGCACTCCCAAATTTCCAGTGTAGAACAACTGGCACTTTTCAACCAGCTCTACTGATAACTTTTTTTTCCTTCCAATTTACTCCATGGCAAAGTAAGTTGATGAAGATCCTGTTTGCAGAGTATGTGCTGAGCAGCAGGGGTCTCCACTCCTGCCCCTGCTCTGCTCTTTGGCCAATGAGATCAGCCCCTGGGGACATTGAGGAGGGGAGTCTATTTAGAGGAACCTTCAGAGCGTGTGTGGGTGTGGAGCAGCAATGGGAGAAGGAGCAGAGTAGACAGGAAGATGGGGAGTAACAGGATGGTGGAAGCATAAGGGGAGAAAAAAGGGGCAGGAGGAGGAAGGGGGCAGCAGACACGTGAAGAGCAAAAGGGTAGAAAGAGAATTAAAAAACCAGAAGTGGATTGTTTAAAATTGAAATGTGGGCTTATACTTGCGCTTTAACTATCATGGTTGGAGTGGAAGCTGAAAGAAACTGAAAATTTTTTCCCAGTAAACTTCTGCTAATTTGGAAAGAGCACACTGGGAGTGGCGGGGGGATTATCCTGGGTAACAAGGGATTCTGGGGAAGGTTTTGTGGCTTGTCTCAAGCCTGTTTGAGTGGCAAGGTGTCGTGGAATTTGTAGTCCAGAACAACTGGTAGGAATTGTAAACAACTCAGCAGCAATATGTGCTGGGAAAGGGAAGGCAGGGATGTAAAATAGCTCAGGAAAGAAGTCAGATTTGATGTGGGGTCCTCTACAGAGTGAAAAACCTGGAGAGAGCAGCCATAGCTGCTGGTGAGCCCCTCCAGTGAAGGGGTGCCAGGAGTATGGGTGGGGCTGTGGGAAGGAGGAACAGATGGGAAGAGGCCTGCAGAAGAATAAGAACCCAAAGGCGGGGTAAGCTGCCCATTTGGGAAAAGGCTGCTTGATGGTGGGATTAGGCAGTTGCTTATTGTTTAGAGGCTGGGACTTTTAGAGAATGTGGGAGAAAAGCTTTGCCTTCACTTGCTGCATGAAGGGATAAGATTGTTCAGATCCTGAGGGAGGGACTGGAAACTATGTGAAAAATGGCTAAGTGGAGCCAGTTTTTCTTGGACTTCTGTTGACTCTGGAAAAGGTAGAGCCAGAGGGTTAACCTACCCAGTGAATGAAGGGAAACTGAGGCATGCTGCATCTGATGAAGGGAAGATAAGCACTGACTGCATGAACCCTCTGCCCTGAAACAGAACTGAGATTGAAACCTCATATTAGTCAGCTAACGCTTCAGCTCATGAGGAAACTACTGTACGTCCGGGGCTTGACCTATTCTTATTAGAGAAATATGGGACTTTTAGAGCTGAACTTCATTTCATTCTTTGGCAGCAGGGGGCAAGTCTGCTGATCTCTTCCTGCTGCTGCTGATAATATTCTCCTTGCTGATCAAAGAATGTGTTAAATGCAGTTTAAAGTGAAGCAGTGAATATAAATAGTTCCCAGTGCCCTTTCATGAAAGAATTTGGCATGGTCTAGGTAGTCTGCATCCTCTTGGGAGGAAGTCTGGGACTACCAGCAGTGTTTGCATTGGGGTAAATGATGGTGTGATCTAGCTATTTTTGTCCCTATTTCAACATTTATTCCTTCTTTTTCAGCCAGCATCAGTGGGTATAGTAGGGTTTAGTAGTGGGGAGGTGTGTTCTAATCCTCTCTATCCTTTGCCCCATATAAGTAGAGCTCTGAATTGCAAAGACATGGCAGGTCACCACTGAGGCGGTGGAGATTTTTTGGGAAGTTTAAATAGGACTCGGATGCATTAACTGTTTATCTAGATGGTGCTATGTGTCCTTCATTTGTCCCAAAAAAACCTGGGCAGAATCTATAGGTGCCTATCGGGAAAATTTGTGAATCCTACATGCAGAATCATCATAAGTATGAAATGTCCTAATTTTAACCAACCGTGAATGGTCATTGCTGTGAGTCTCCCAACAAAAACAAGCTCTGAATTGAGCATAAAACCTGAGAGAGATACTCAGGAGCCGGGTGGAGAAGAGGAGTCTTTGTTTGTTCCAGTCATGTTCAGAAATTTTGAGAGAATATCTCCTGGACAGGACATGTACATCACTCCAAGGAGCTTGGGACTCTTTGTAAATGCATGGAATCCTGGCCTCAGGTCCATCATTATACCGTATGAGTACCAGGCGGTCAAAAAATTGCCATTATAAGGGTTTTTTTAAATGAATAATAGGGTTTTCTGAAACCAAATTTTTCCAATTTTTTTGTATTATTATTGATGAAATTTAATTTTTTTCTCTTTGAAATGAAAAAGTAAGGAAAAATCAAAATTTAAGTTTTAATTTTGAAATTGTGCTAAAATGTCCACCTTCTCTCTGCTTCCCTTCTCTCCTCCTTTTTCCCCACTGGAAAAGGAACATAGGGGTGTGTGTGTGTGTGTGTGTGTGTGTGTGTGTGTGTGTGTGTGTGTGTGTGTGTGTGTGTAAAAACTTGAAGACTAGCCTTCCCGTCCAGTGAGAGGGTGGGGGGTAAGCAGGGGTGGGCATAGGCATTGTACAGGAGTAAGGGGGGTGAAAAAATATAAAAGTCAGTATTTGGGGGTTTTTACTATGGCAACTAAACAAAAGCCCCTTCAATCCAATGAGTGGTGTGTTTTTAGGTTTGGTGGTTTTGTTTTTTTTGTTTTTTTTTTATGAAACATTTCTAAAACTCAAACATTTTAGCTGAAAATTTTCACAGAAATATAATAGAACTTTTTGACCTGCTCTTGTGAATATGATGCGACAAAAGTGAGAGAGAAATAAGCAATCATTTTTTCTCTTACTCAGCCAGAGTATGCGAACATTTGCTTTTGGTACATTCCATCAAGTTTAAGAAAAATGGAGGAAGGACCTGAGTTCTGGGAGAAGCTCCATCAGGTGAGTAGTACATGTATGGCTTACTGGTTTATTATGATTATCCCTTCTGCCAGGGAAGAAGGAGAAATAGCTCCTGGATGTGCCCATCATTAACCCATCAATAGAATGTTATTTAATCCATAGATAGATGATACTAGGATTTCTAAGTTTATTATGCTCTCTATTTAGACAAGGCTAATTAAGTTTTTCTTCTTAATGTAACAAAAGCAGACATTATGCAAGTATTCAGTTTACTATCAAAATTGTTAGCAGATGATGGAGTGGAGAGAAGAGAAACAGTATTGTCTGTATCTCTTGTCTAGACAGAGCATTCATTACCTATTTCATACACTTAACATTGTCCTTGGGACTTGTCTTGCATTATCAGTGGATAACGTAAGGGAAGAATTGTTTAAGAATACATTTCTGATGTTAAGCAACCCATAAAAGGAAGTAGGACTAGAATGGAAAAAAATAATGGTGAACATTTTGGTAACTTTTTGTCACTCTTATAGAAAATTACTAACATTTTGAAAATGGACTAAATTCTTTGATCAGAGTAAATTAACTACAGAGGAGCCTACAGTTAAGATTAATTAGAAAAGTAATGGAAACTGTGATATTTGTGTATTATTGAATAAGAAACTCTGAAACAAAGTGAGCCAAGCCGATTGTTGGTGGATGGCTTGTTCTGCTTTTCCTATTAACACACATTAACTAGGCAGTAGAAATGCGAGGTGGAGTGAGGATATATAAATCCTAGACACAGCTAGGAAATCTTTTCTGCAGAGCCCAACTCTCTTCTCCCAATGGTGCTCACAACACAAAAAGACCCCCTTTGAATTAAAGCAGGATACTTCTGTCTTCGGGGATGAGATCTTCTCTCCCCCAAATAATTTTTTATTTTTACACAATAAAATATTACTTAACACTTATACAAGCCCCATAAGCAAAAATGGGTCAGATACTCAGCTGGTGTAAGTCAGCAGAGCTCCATTGACTGCAACAGAGCTATGCTGTTTTACATCAGCTGAGGATTTGGCCCATGGCCCCTGCTCCAAGAAGCTTATAAAGTATGTTAGGTGCTCTATGGCCCCAAGCAGGGTGGGGGAAAAAAGAGAGGTTTCCATATTCCGTATCGCAAGATGCCGCAAATGTTGGGTCAGATCATGAGGACCCCTTATCGCAAGATGCTTCCTCTCCCCTCCATACACAACTGTCAATGGCCTCTCACTGTAACAGTGCCTGTGCCCCTCAGGGAGCAAGACTCTGAAAACGGGGCAGGGAGGAGCATAGAAGAGGGGAGGTGATGGCCCCCCACCTTTCTCTGTGCCCACTTGTGTAGAAGGGCTGGTGCACTAGGAAGGAGGGAAGGGGTAGATATGGAATAGAGGGAGGACTTTACCGCACACGGAGAATGCCTTCCTGAGTCTCCCCAGTGAGCAGCTCCACGCACCACCTATCAGGGCTGTGGTGTAAATACACCTCTACCTCGGTATAACACTGTCCTTGGGATCCAAAAAATCTTACCGCATTTAGGTGAAACCGTGTTATATTGAACTTGCTTTGATCTGCCGGAGCACGCAGCCCCACCCCCCCCGGAGCGCTGCTTTACCATGTTATATCCAAATTCGTGTTATATCGGGTGGCGTTATATCGAGGTAACGGTGTACCACAACATATCCCATTCTGTTAGCTTTGTTAAGTTAGCTTTTATAAGGTTGGCATGGGACTCTGCATGCCAGTAGAAGGTAGGTTGTAGGAAAGGATTTGAAGGAAGAAAGGGAGTTTCTGTACAAAGGAAGGGAAGAGTGTTTTCCTTCACCTTCCCAATAATCCAGGGGGCAGCTCTGTGGTTATTTTATTTCTCCATCCCTAAAACTGGAGGGGGGGGGCAAATGTGGGACACAAAGTGCAACAGGGACTCACAGTGAGAGAGAGAAGAAGAAAAGAATATAGCTGAAAGATTCAAACACCTGGGGGTTAATGTCTTTAACATTAGTATAATTTAGTTCCATGATTCAACCTTGTTGATTTAAATAATTTACAATAATTAATCTAATAATTAATAATAAACTAATTAGTAAAGAGGTGAAAGAAAAGAGGGTAGTGAGGAGTGCAATCCTTGCCAAGATATTTAAGACCTAGATAGCTGAAGATTTAAGAGGCTTGTTGCATCATGTCATCGTTATTCAGTGTGGCGATGTATACGATTTCCTTCTTAACTGCTGGCACTTCCTGAATATCTTCATTATTTCACTAAAATGAACATTAAAAAAAATTAATTTACAATATGTCTTTTCATACCATACTTAAACACAGTAATTATTCCATTTAGACAAAGATCAGTCATCTAATTTTTTGATGATCTGCAAGTCTGTGAATAATTTAGTGAGGATGTATGTTAGAAATTCCTTGTGCTGTTCATTGATTTATTACACTGCATATTCAGCAATAGAACTCAGAATTGTACACTATTTTCTAAGGTTATTTATGTTTAGTTCTTGTGACAGATGCTAAGCTAACAGCACTGGGACCATATCCTCAGCCTTGCTAAGGTGACTTTCTGCCATTAGAGTGATGCAAAGTAACCTTAAAGCTTCCCTGCACTTTGGTTTTACTCCAGACTTCATGGCCCATGTGGTGCAGAGCATGTGTCAGGACTGGCTGAGTCCATGGCAGGATCTGATTATGATGTCACAGCTATTGTTGTCCTGCACAACCTGTTATCTCTCTCAAAGCATTTTTCCATTTAATGCTTACTGTAAATTTGTACAGAATATAAAACTAGAATGCAGGCTCCTATTAAAGCAAAAATCTGTGTGTGGGTGGAGGAGGAGGATGAGGGGGAATGCACTTTCTATACCACTAGAAGGAGATGTGATACTGCCAACAGTAGATATTCATCGGAGTGTATACTGGGGCATTTTAAAGAGCAGAAGACAATGATGGTGGAGGGGAAAAATAAGGTCAGACATTAGTAATGTAGTGGAAATGGGCCTTATTTGGAGCATTCAGCACTGTACCATAAAAGACTAAAATATTTTCAAGAGTACAGTAGCTAGAGGTCCCACTGAAAACCCGGGCCCCATTGTGCTAGGACTTGTACACATGCACAGTGAGAGAGAGTCCTTGCTCTAAAGAGCTTATATCACCTTAAATGCCTCTTGAGTGCCTGGCACACAGCACAAACGTCCGAGCAAACTACGGATTCAAACCAAATGCTTTAAACAAGATTCTGAAAAAGTAAAGGAAGATGATAGGAGGGATTTATTTCTTGGGCTTATAAAAAAATAAGTGGAGCGTCCTGGTAAATGGGAAGCTTTTGTTACAATCAAATAGGAAATTAGCGTGGATCTGGGTATGCTTCGCACTGCAAAATAAGGGAAATTGCTTCTAACCTGGAATTGATGCAACTCATTGGATAAAGTAACATGCCTTGAATAGCTTTGTTAGTACTGTACGTGCCCCCTGGTGGTTTTTTTCCTGCTCATTCTTTTACGAATGCCCTGTAAATAGGTACAATTTAAAACAAAGGGAGCCAATGGAATATTAAGCTAATTAAAGACACGATGAAGAAAGAAATCTGTGGTGCTCCTTACCATGTGGGAAGGGGAAGGGAAAGGAAAGTGGAAATTTAAACCCAGCCCCCTCTACACTTCAGATGGTATCATTTCATAACTACAAATATCCATGTGTATTTGTGTTCATAAAGGGGTCAAGTTCTGGCCCCCCCATGGCTCCGTTTGCAGGGCCCCAGCAGCACAGAGGAAGGAAACTGGCTCCATCACTGTAGCTGGGGATTCCTGCTGCATGAGCGAATCCCCACAAGGCACTGAAATTGCATAGCTGGTTCCTGGTCATGCCATCCCTGCAGCCTCCTGTCCAGGGATGTGTTGGGGAGGAGAAGGGGTTTGTCGGGGTGCAGCTGAAGCATGTTTTGCATTCCAGCTCTCCTCCACTGACCAATGACCTTGCCAGCTGGTATAGTTTAGAGGAGATTGCAGGCTGCTCCAAACCCTGCTGGTCCTGGGACAAGCATAAAACCAGCACCAAGAAAAGGGAGAAGTAACTTTCTTCTGGTTGATTCCCTATTCTACTGTCCCATTGGAATCTGTGCTCAGAAGAGGATATGGGCCATCATTTTATGTATTCATGTAGGATGAAATTTATCCCAGTGCAGAGAACCAGTGGAACATACTAGACGCCATATAAGCCCATAAAGCTGGATTTAAGTGATGTAATTGACCTTGTGGTGGGTCCTTTGCACTGGGGTGAATTTCATCTATATTGTATTTCTAAACAATGTATGTTAGAGCATCATATTCCTGCCACGTCAGTATGGCTTCTATACAAAATTATTTTAGTTCTGATACTGCCCTTTCAGTCTGAAAGTTTATTTGGATTTTGCCTTTTTGTGTTTGGATGCTGTCCTTTATAGGATTTTTTGGTCAAGTTTTACAAACGTTTGTTTGATTATATTTCAATGACCAGAAGGCACAGCATTTTATGAGTGTAAGATACTTTTTCTGCATTCGTATGTAGCTGTGCTATAAAACCTGAACCTTGGTGTGTCATTTCCCCCTTTATCCAGACTAACTCCTTCCCCACTCCTACCCACCCTTGGAGAAAAACATGTTTCTGATTAGCGGATACTAGGTAGGTAAAAGAGCCTGTCACACAAGTAGTGTTCTGATACATTTATAGACTGAAAAGCTGTCTATCAATGCAGAAATGTAATACCGTTGAACTAGAGTTGCCTTGGCAACTTCTGAGGGCTAGTCTACACTTACCTGCCAGTTCGACGCGGAGAGTTCGACTTTTCGGAGTTCAAACTATCGCGTCTAATATAGACGCGATAGTTCGAACTCCGGAAGTGCTCCGTTCGACTCCGGTACTCCACCACTGCAAACGGCGGTGGCGGAGTCGACCTTGGAGCCGCGGAGTTCGGTTCCGCGGCGTCTGGATGGGTGAGTACTTCGAACTAGGGTACTTTGAATTCAGCTACGCTATTCACGCAGCTGAATTTGCGTACCCTAGTTCGACCCCCGTTCTTAGTGTAGATCAGGCCTAAGTCTTGTAGTACTAATCAAATACAAATCAAGGGCCCAATTCTGCACACCCAAAATATCCATTGACTGCAGTAGGAGTTTTGAGTGAGCAAGAAATGCAGGACCTAGAATAATCTGGACGATTAATATTTGCTCCTTCATTATTTATCTTAGGACAGCAACAAATTAATGGCATAGTTAACAACTGCTACGTTAAACAAGAAGGCCCAGTCTTTGCACAGCCAAATGGCCCCTGTAAGTTTTGTCTGCATATGGTATGCAGGATTTGGGCTCAGAGTGTTGTCTCTTTTACCCCATTGCTCTCTTGGTATAATACTTTACATTTCCCTTTTCCTCATTAAGAAATTGACTTAAAAAATGTGTACTTCGGGAGAGTAGGTGTTGCAGTCCTGATTCTGTAAACCCTTGTTTACATGAGTAATTCTTAATCTCAGCAAAGCATCATGGGCTGTAGAATCAGTCTGTGTGAGCCAATGAGTCCCCATATAAGGACTCATCCAACTCCCATTAAAATAAATGGAGAGATTTGCACTGAAATCCATGAGAGTTGGATTGGCCCAATAGTCATAGCTATGATGGATTGGGAGTTGCTCTGTAATAATTAATATTAATATTGTTTGTAGGGGTGTTTTCTGTATGACTATAATAGTTTAATGCAACTGGAGAATGTCTGCAAAACAGGCAGGAAAGGAAAGAATGGCTCAAAATAAGCCACCCCTTCACTTGAGACTTGTTAAGGGACAATGCCAGGACTACTAGCTTTAAAGGGTATGTCTACACAGGCAGAGTTACCATGCTGACAGTTACATTGCCGCTCAGAGAGCGCTGAAGGGAAACTGCTGTTGTGTATTCACACTGTCAGCTGCCTGTTCAATAGCATGTTCACACTTGCAGCAGGGCCGCCCAAAGGATTCCGGGGGCCCGGGGTCTTCGGCGGCGGGGGGCCCTTCCGTTCCGGGACCCGCCGCCGAAGTGCCCCGAAGACCCGCTGCGGGACCCCCTGCCGCCGAATTACCGCCGAAGCGGGACCCATCGCCGAAGTGCAGCCCAGTCTTCGGCGGTAAATCGGTGGCGGGGGGCCCCCACCGCGGGTCTTCAGGGCACTTCGGCGGCGGGTCCCGGAACGGAAGGGCCCCCCACCGCCGAATTACCGCCGAAGACCGAGCTGCACTTCGGCGGCGGGTCCCGCTCCGTCTTCGGCGGTAATTCGCCAGCGGGGGGTCCTTCCGCCCCCGCCGGCGAAGACCGGGAGCGAAGAAGCTCCTGCGCCCGGCCCCGCAAGAGTTTTCCGGGCCCCCCGGAGAGAGTGAGGGACCTCGCTCCATGGGCCCCGAAAAACTCTCGTTGGGGCCCCTGTGGGGCTCGGGGCCTGGGGCAAATTGCCCCTCTTGCCCCCCCCTCTGGGCGGCCCTGACTTGCAGTGGTGTTTGGAGTGGTGCACTCTGGGCAGCTATTCCACAGAGCATCTCTTCCTCTTCTGCCGCTAAGAGTTGTGGAAAGGTGGAGCGGGTCGCGGGGCATCCTGTGTCCTGTCCCAATGCCCCGTGATGTATTGCTTTGCATCCCAGCAATCCCTGTGCTTCTGTCTGCATTTGGCGCCATCTTTCAACAGTTTGTGTACTGCACGCTCTGCCTCTTTGGTGTGCAGGAATGGATCCCGCACTGTTGACCAATTTGCTGCTCACTCTCACTAACACGTCATGAGTGGCAGGGGAGTTATTCCTTAACTTACAAAGGCAAGAGCAGTTTGACATTGATCTTGCCACGCATAGTAGCTACAACACAAGATTGCTTGTGGCATTCACGGACGTGCTGACCACAGTGGAACGACAGTTTTGGGCTCGGGAAACAAGCACTGAGTGGTGGAATCACATTGTCATGCACGTCTGGGATGATGAGCAGTGGCTGCAGAACTTTTGGATGAGGAAAGCCACATTCATGGGACTGTGTGCTGAGCTTGCCCCAGCCCTGTGGTGCAAGGACACGAGAATGAGAGCTGCCCTGTCTTTGGAGAAGTACTTGGCGATTGCACTGTGGAAGCTGGCTACTCCAGACTGCTACCGATCGGTCACTAACCAGTTCGGAATGGGAAAGTTGACCACTGGATTTATGTTGATGGAACTGTGCAGGGCCATTAATCGCATCCTGCTCCAAAAGACCTTGACTCTGGGCAACGTGCATGACATTGTAGATAGCTTTGCATAAATGGGTTTCCCTGACTGGGGTGTGTGTGTGTGTGTGATAGATGGCATGCGTATTCCAATTCTGGCACCAGACCACCTAGCCACCGAGTACATTAATCAGAAGGAGTATTTCTCTATGATTCTCCAGGTACTTGTGGATCACCTTGGGCATTTCATGGACATTAATGCAGGCTGGTCCGGAAAGGTGCATGATGTGTACATCTTTCGGAACGTTGCCCGTTCAGGAAGCTTCAAGCAGGGACTTTCTTCCCAGACCAGAAGATCATCTTAGGGGAAGTTGAAATGTCCCTGGTAATCCTGGGAGCCCCTGCCTACCCCTTAATGCAGTGGCTTATGAAGCCATACACGGGGAACCTTGACAGCAGCAAGGAGCGGTTCAACAGGCTGAGCAAGTGCAGAATGACTGAGTCTGCTTTTGGCCGTTTGGCTGCCTATATGGGAGGCTGGACCTGGCCAACGACAATATTCCTGTGCTTATAGCCGCGTGCTGTACGCTCTATAATATTTGTGAAGGGAAGGGTGAAAACTTCACTCAGGGCTGGACCACTGAGGCTCAGCGCCTGGAGGCTGAATTTGAACAGCCAGAGACCAAGTCTATTAGAGGGGTCCAGCGTGGGGCCAGAAGGATCAGGGATGCCTAGAGGCAGCAATTTGAAGCTGAAAGCCACTAATATTTGTTGCTATGCTCAGGAGTATGGTGCTTGTAATGCTAGGAGTGCTTGTAATGCTAGGAGGTGATTGTGATTGGTGCAGATGATGCACTGTGAAGGTTTAAGAAAATTGCCCGTTGCTTTGCAGGGCTCTGTTTGCTTTCAGTTAATGGAATAAAGATTGCTTTTAAATCAAAAGAATTCTTTTATTAAAAAACAACCACCAGAGGGGAGAGAGAGAGAGAGAGAGAGACAAAAAAACCCACATCAGCACTGTGGGGGATGGGGGGAGGGAGGGTCCCAGCAGAAGGTGAGGTCCCGGGATGGTTAAAGATTTGTGTATGTCCAGGTATCATATCTAGCCTTGTCCTTTGGAGTACAGTGCAGCGGGGCTAAACTGCAGAGGGATTGGTTTGAGTGCAGTGGATACTGGGAGTCCACAGGGCTGGACTGTGACGGGGCAGGAGTGGAATGCAGACTGGAGCCAGGAGGTTGATAAGAGCCACCAAAGTATCCACAATGGCCTTTGCAGTGGAGGTGGGGTTGCCACCGAGTATTGCGTCCAGCTCTTTGTAGAACCGGCAGCTCATGAGCGCAGCACCGGAGAGGCGGTTTGCCTCCCACACCTTGTGGTAGGCGTTCCGCAGCTTCTTCACTTTGACCCTGCACTGCAGTGTGTCCCGATCATGGCAGTGTGTCCGTAGGTATCATAATTCCTATGGCTGGAATGCAGCTGGGACTGGACATCCTCTCCCCAAATGCTGATGAGGTCCAGCAGGTTGGCATTGCTCCAAGAGGGGGATTGCCTGGTACATGGAGCAGGCATCGTCCCCTAGAAAGATGCGCTGAGACCACTGCACGCATCATCGAGCAAACAGGAAGGGGACTTTCAAAATTCCCAAGGAATTTAAGGGGAGAGGCTCACCGTTAGCCACCTGCAGGCAGGGCAGTAGAGTTCAAACTGATGACCAGAGAGGTGAGAACAGACATTGTGGGACACCTCCTGGAGGCCAGTTGCAGCACTGTAATTGACCAGGGTGTCTACACTGGCATGGTAGCGCTTTAGCCCTGGTGCAGAAAGCTCTACGCCGCTCATCGGGGTGGGTTTTTTTTTTACAGTGCTGCAACTGCGCAGTTTCTGTGCACTAAGTGGCTTGGCAATGTGTACACCTCGGGCATTACAGCACAGAAAGCTGCTTTACTGCGCAGAAACTTGCCAGTGTAGAAAAGGCCAAAGATTTTGCCTCCTCTCCAGCTAACCTACAAAACTGGTTTGAACCAGCATGTGAATAGGCCTGTGAACACAGGAGATCAGAAGACAGGTGGGTCTAAAAAGAAACACTGAAGAAAGGTAGTTTTTCAGGGGAACCAGACTGACACTGTATCCCACTGGGGTGTCTGAAGAAGTTAAACCTTCCGAGATCACATCATGGGATGAGAAGCCATTAGGTAAGACGTGTACCTAGATTGTTTGTTGTTTTAAAATCCTTTCTCTAAATGCATTCATCATACTCTTAAAATAAACAGTACTTTGGTTTAAGGAGGCTGTCTGGTCACTGTAGTTGCCACTGGTTACAGACTCCCAAAAGGGAGACTTGCAGATGTCTACACTCAGTCATACCTGTTGGGTAAGCCCCACAGTACGGTAGGCCGGGGCCCAGTCTAGGAGTGGGGGAATTGCAGAATTCGATCCTGTGATAGGTCAGGGTACAAGATCTGACACCTGAGGGGTACACTCAGAGACCAGGAATGGGACAGAGGTTCAGCTAGGCCTCTGACTGTCAATAGCCAATATTATGATAATAAGCTGGGCTTGTGCTAAGGGTGTGTGTGTATGTGTGTGCGTGCTTCTAAACAAACTAGACTGCTGTTTCGCTCAGTGATACAATGAGGACAGTATCATTTGGTATGACAGTTGTTAAAGAAGATACATTTTTTATTTTATAATTAATAGTACATAGTGTACTAAGTAGAGGAATAAACCTGTGTAATTTAGCCACATATAAATTACTGTTAAGGAACAGCACAATAGCATATATTAGAGAAAATTATAGTAATGTTGTAGTGTCTCACTAGATAGGGATCTGCTTTCCTGGATGACACACTTCTGAAAATAGATTTATTATGTAACTCGGCTGTAAAGGTTTGTTGTTGGCTGTGAATTAAAAGACTTAGCAAGGATTTTTTTAAATATCAAAGAAATCTGGTCATTTGAGTGGTAAGATGTAAAAATGGCATATTAGTTTGGCTTCAGTAAATCAAAATTGACATTTTTTATTTACAACACAATTGTGCATATAACCAGGGAATTTAAAGTTACAGGTCTTGGGCACTCTTTCGTGCACTAGTATGTAAAAAGCAGTGCTAGGTCAAAGGACAAGTCAGTTTTAAGGTCTGACTACTCTAGAACTACTAGAGATAAGTATCAGAGGGGTAGCCGTGTTAGTCTGGATCTGTAAAAGCAGCAAAGAGTCCTGTGGCACCTTTGGAGCTTCGTCCTATGCACGAAAGCTCATGCTCCAAAACATCTGTTAGTCTATAAGGTGCCACAGGACTCTTTGCTGCTTTTATTAGAGATAGAAACCAATGCTTTATATGTTGAAAACTTGAGTCCCATTTCACAAAAAGTATAATTTGTTAGGCCTGCATCCTGCAAATATTTAAATATATCCTTAATTTCAGTAGGCCTATGCATATGTTTAACTATGTGCATCTTCAAAAGTGTTTGTAAGATTAGTGCATTAATCTCTAATCTAAGGAATCTCCTTCCTTAGAGGTTTTTAAGGTCAGGCTTGACAAAGCCCTGGCTGGGATGATTTAGTTGGGAACTGGTCCTGCTTTGAGCAGGGGGGTTGCACTAGATGACCTCCTGAGGTCCCTTCCAATCCTGATATTCTATTATTCTAATTCATGTTGCTCGTGGGACGACGGCTGGTAGCATCCTGTTGGAATTGAGAAGAGTGGTGGGGAGAGGGAAGCAAGTTGCTAATCAGAATAATGTGTATGCATTTTTAAGGTGTAATAGACTTGGGCTAGAAACACTTTGGACCACTGCAAATGCTTTCAGGACTGGCACACTCCTCTAAGAAATGATCCTGGACCTGTGATCAGAATGAGTGTGCAGGGAGGTCGGGGAGAGGAGGCATGGACATTTGGATATAATCCTCATGTATTGGGCCTGATCTTGTGCTCAGATTAGTCTTTGCTATTAACTTCAATGGAGGCAGAATTGAGCCATTTGCAGATATAGGGTGAAATTTATCTATGGCTGACTCCTATCCCTGCATGCATGCTTTTATTGATTCATAATATTTGTTTCAAAATAGCTTAATAATAACAACTCTTGGGCATGTTTTGCCATATTCATCAGCATTGCAGAATCTGTTCGCTATTGCTGTAGAGATGAAATGGAACAAAAATTACATGTTTTGCCACAGAGATTCCAAGAGGCTTTCAGGAATTGCTCATCACGCTTTTCAAATATGATGATTTTTATCAGACTTATCTAGAATAAATGTTACTGTTCTCGAAATGACGGTGGTAGAACTAGGTTAGGAGTAATGGTGACTCTCTAGCGGCACTGAGTTAAAACTCATTTTTTGGAAAAAGATGTTGGATTATTACATCTCCTGCATTTGCCAGCTTCTCTCTGATAAGCACAGTCAACATCTTAGTACTTAATTTACTGTCAGCTACTTAAAAAAAACCCAGAAACTAGGGCTCCCAGGCAGCAGAGGATTTTATGTCTGCAGTATGATTTTGCAGAAAGTAATTTTTTTGTCATTCCTGCCCTATTTGCAGTCAAATATCTTCCATTCTGAGGCTTACATATTAGCTAGTGCATGGTGTTACACTCTGCATAATCGGTCAGCTTCAGCTAGCGTGTCTGGATCCCTGACTCCTCCTGGCCCCTTTGGACAAACAACATAATTTTTGCTCTGCTTAAATCTGACTACTTACTTTCTATTCCTTCATTCCCTTTTAAAGTTTTAATATGATCTTTCATGCCTGCTCTAGTGGGTGCCCCGCCCCCGGAAAGACTGGATTCCAGGGCTCAACAAGAGGTTAATTTTGTATTGGCTCTATTTACTTCTGTCTGGTGCTATGCACTTCTTTTATAAAGTGTCATTGTATTCGTGCACCTCTATGCATCTCTTCATTATGCAGTGGCTTTCTCCATTCTGTACACACATTAATAACCAATGGTGGAAGAAAAAAGAGTTTGAGTTACATGCTGAACTCCAAACTACAGTTTTTTGAATGTGTCATAGATCATGTTTAATAGACTAGGGATCAAAGTGAAACCCAATATACATCACAGGGGAACTCAATAATTGAAGCATCCCAAGAATGTCTAAGGGTATGTCTACACTACAGGATTATTCCGATTTTACAGAAATCGATTTTTGGAAACAGATTGTATAAAGTCGCGTGCACGCGGCCACACTAAGCACATTAATTCGGCGGTGTGCGTCTATGTACTGAGGCTAGCATCGACTTCTGGAGCGTTGCACTGTGGGTAACTATCCCATAGCTATCCCATAGTTCCCGCAGTCTCCCCCGCCCATTGGAATTCTGGGTTGAGATCCCAATGCCTGATGGGGCCAAAAATTTGTCGCGGGTGGTTATGGGTAAATGTCGTCAGTCAATCCTCCCTCCATGAAAGCAACGGCAGACAATCATTTCGCACCCTTTTCCCTGGATTGCCCGGGCAGATGCCATAGCATGGCAACCATGGAGCCCGTTCAGCCTTTTTTCACTGTCACCATATGTCTACTGGATGCTGCTAACAGATGCGGTACTGCAGTGCTACACAGCAGCATCCCCTTGCCTTTGCAAGTTAGCAAAGACGGTTACCAGCCATACTGTACCGTCTGCTGCTTTGCAAGTTGACAAAGACGGTTACCAGTCATACTGTACCATCTGCTGCTGTCATCAGTGCTCCTGGTCTACCTCGGTGAAGTCTGTCCGGGGCATTTGGACAAAAATAGGAATGGCTCCCCAGGTCATTCTCTTCTTTAAGTTTTGTCTAATGGAGGGTCAGTCCTGTCTAGAATATCAGGCAAGCCTACTAAAGAACCAGAGAGGCAAATGGCCACTCCGGGTCAGAGCCCCAGACATCCTACAGAAATGATGAGCTGCATGCCCTTCTAGGGGGTGCCCCTGCAACAACCCCACCAGTTGCTTCCCTCCTCCCCCACCCCTCCTGGGCTACCGTGGCAGTTATCCCCCCATTTGTGTGATGAAGTAATAAAGAATGCATGAAGTTGAAACAACACTGACTTTATTGCCTATGCAAGCAGAGATCACATGGGGGAGGGTAGGGCGGTTGGCTTACAGCGAAGTAGAGTGAACCACCATTCTGCACTTGCTCAGCCTATAGCTGAAAATGGGAATCTGTGACAAGCACTAGGATAAAAGCAGAGGCAGGATTGAATCTCCATTTGTGTGTGGGCCTTTGGTTGACACTGGTAAAATACAAAATGTCCCAGGATATGTATGTTGGGGGACAGTTGTAAATGGCAGCTTAATGTTTTTATTTGCAGCAAAATGTAGGGGTCTAAGTATCTGATTGTGAGCCCTGGTAGCAAGGGGTAGGCTGGGGTAGGTGCGACCGCGCGGTGCTGCCGACTGGGAGAGCAGCCTGAGGTAGAAGCCTCCAGCTGGCATGATATTCCAGGCAGGACTGAATCTCCATTAGACAAAACTTAAAGAAGAGAATGACCTGGAGTCATTCCCATTTTTGCCCAGGTGCCCCCGACCGACCTCACTGAGGCCAGCCAGGAGCACCCACGAGATGACAATGACGGATACCAGTCATACTGCACCGTCCGCGAGGCAAGGCAAGGCAAGGGGATGCTGCTGTGTAGCGCTGCAGCACCGCGTCTGCCAGCAGCATCCAATAGACATACGGTGACATTGAAAAAGGCAAGAAATGATTTTTTTCTCTTTGCTTTCACGGGGGGGCTGACGACATATACCCTGAACCACTCACGACAATGTTTTTGACCTTCAGGCATTGGGAGCTCAGCCCAGAATTCAAATGGTTTTCGGAGAATGCGGGAACTGTGGGATAGCTACAGTCGTCAGTCGCCCCTCCCTCTGTGAGCGTCCATTTGATTCTTTGGCTTTCTGGTATGCTTGTCTCAGCTCCTTAAGTTTCACGCAGCACTGTGTTGAGTCCCTGTTGTGGCCTCTGTCCATCATGGCCTTGGAGATTTTTTTCAAATGTTTTGGCATTTCGTCTTTTGGAACGGAGTTCTGATAGAACAGATTCATCTCCCCATACAGTGATCAGATTCAGTATCTCCCGTATGGTCCATGCTGGAGCTCTTTTTTGATTCTGGGACTGGATGGTCACCTGTGCTGAGCAGCGCTCCACGCTGGGCAAACAGGAAATAAAATTCAAAAGTTCGCGGGGCTTTTCCTGTCTACCTGGCCAGTGCTTCCGAGTTCGATTGCTGTCCAGAGCGGTCACAATGGTGCACTCTGGGATAGCTCCCGGAGGCCAATAGTGTTGAATTGCGGCCACACTAACCCTATTTCGAAATGGCTATGTCGATTTCAGTGCTACTCCCCTCGTCGGGGAGGAGTACAGAAATCGATTTTAAGAGCCCTGTATGTTGACAAAAATGGCTTCGTTGTGTGGACGGGTGCAGGGTTAATTCGATTTAACGCTGCTAAATTCGACATAAACCCGTAATGTAGACCTTGCCTAAATATTGGAATCTTGAGGTCGCTAGAAGCTTTATTCATTCAGTGCCCAGATTTTACCTGACTAAAGGTCTTTTTTTTCTCTTTTAACAAATATAGATCAGATTTTAACACACAGAATTAATGGCTACAGCCTGCATTGTCCCATCTCTAGCGACGCTCATCCCTGATGGTTCAGAGGAAGGAGACTAGACTCTCTGCCCCCAATATATTGGTGATGGAGAAATCCCTTCCTAGTCAGCTGATGCCCTGAAGCATGAGCTTTTAGGAACATAAGACATAAACCAAAAGTGAGCCCCAGGGATGCTGAGTCCTGCCCCTACTATCACAAGTAACCCCATCATATAATCACACCCATAAATTTGTCCAGCTCTCTTAAAACTAATTAAGTTGTTTGCCCCCATAACTTCTTTTGGGAGGCTGTTCTAGAACATCCCCTGGCGATTAGAAACCTTCTAATTTCCAGCCTGAATTTGTTCATGACCAGTTTATACCCATTTGTTCTTGTGCCAATGTTGTCCTTTAGCTTAAGTAGCTCTTCGCTCTCACTGGTATTTAGTCCTCTCTGATGTATTTATAAAGAGCAATCATATCACTTCTCAGCCGCCTTTTTGTTAGGCTAAATTAGACTTGGTGTTTTAGTCTGCTCTGATAAGAGACTCTCCATTCCCCTGATAATCCTAGTAGCTCTTCTCTGCACCTGTTCTAGTTTTGAATGTTTTTTTTCTTGAACATGAATAACTAGAATTGTTCACACAATTCATAAGGTCTTATCAGTACCTTGCACAAAGGCTTTATTACTTCTCTGGGTGCTGGGGATTTGAGAAGAGGCACATAGGAAACTGAACGTGTCCTTTGCTCTGCACTTCTGCATTGACTTCTCGAGAGAGGGAGTCTGAGGGGATATCTGGGGCATGAAACTGGGTCTTCAGTTACATATGTCCAATAGTCACAGTCCTGGGTCTGTCTAGGCAACATGGCCCCTTTCTCAGTCCAGGAAATCAAAGAGCAGTTACAGAGGGGTTGCAGAGATGTCCAGCTCTCTGCTTGTGGATTGGGGAGTGGATTCCATTCCCCCAACTCTCCTGTAGTCCCCTCACAGAAATTCTGCCTACTGACGAACATGCATGTCTGGAGATGGGAGGGGAAGGGGGGTGAACTTCACTAAGGGAGTTTTTTAAAGAGAATAAGTGAAGAATAAATGCTATCTAGGAAGAGTTTGAATTAAAGAGGGGATTCATGAACAGAGGAGCTGAATGCAGGAATGATGATAATTCTGGGTGAACACATTTTTTTGGGTCAGTGTAGCCCTTATTTTCTGTTCTTGAATTATCTGCAAACAGACTGTGACTTGACGATTTTGTTCACTGTTCACAATTGCTCAACAGATATTTTTTGACGACCAAGCCTGTGGCTTTTCAGTTGTTGGCTGTGATTATTCCTTCTAAAATTTTACATTCAATATTTCAACTGTGAGGGGCTTAAATGTGACTTAAGTGGTGCCTGGACCTTGTGTAGCTTCTCCATCCACTGTGAAAAAGCAAACATGGCTGAAGCAAAATTGTATTTAGCAGTCACTTAACTGTTAGTGAATCATTTTCCTCACAAGGAACACAAAGTGTCTATGTAATACAGATTGCAATGATCTTTGTTTGCACAGTTTAAAGGCAGTTTCTCTTACTGCTGGTGTGTGGTAATAGGAGCATCTTTGGTTATTTAAAATATTTATGAAGTTACTTAAATGTCAGAAATAATAATTGTTGTAAATCACAATCTTATAAATGAGTAATGGACACTGTGTTGTCTACTGGTATTGGCTTTTTGAACAAACCTTTCTAAAAGAAGAGAGATGTGGTCTCCAGTTACAAACCTTTTCACCATATTAGTGTTGTCATTAATAGTGCACTGTAGTGTTCATTCCCATTTATATTAGGGATGTAAAATGTTAACTGGATAAGCATTAGTCTTACCAGTTAACCGGCCTTAACTGTTAACCCCAGGCCTGTGGGCCAGCCGGCCCCAGTGGCCCTGAGCTGACGGCCCGGTCCGCCAACCCCAGCGGCCCCGCGCCGCCTGCCTGGTCCACTGACCCCAGCCGCCCTGCACCGCCCAGCCAGAGTGCTGGAGCAGCGCCTCTAGAGCAGCGCTGCCTGGCTGGAGCAGGCCCAGCAGCACCGGTTAGTTTGGCCCCAGCTGTTTAATCAGTTAACCATTTAAACAACATATTGTTAAATTAAACCGTTAACTTTTTAAAAGGTATTTACATCCCTAATTTATACCTAACCACTCCATTACTACCCAATCAGCTCAGCTGATTGTACCATTCCTGTCCAGGGTAACAGGCACCAACTATGTGCTGAAAGTACCTTGTGCATCCTAGTATTCAGCTGGTTTCAAAGTAATGTTAATGAATAATGACAATGTGTCTGGTGTGGTGAAATGCCAGTGATGAAAAGTAATTACACACTGATGATCTGGACAATTTATCTTCTCCTGGGTAGAAGCTCTGAGGCTCTCACACTTGTAAACATGGAAGCCCCCTGGTCATCTGTTTGCCAGAGGACCAGACTGGACTCCCTTTTGGAGCTTCTCCTTAATCATCCAGAAAACAGTGACTGTTTAACCATGTGAATGTTCCCTTTTGTTTTCCCCACCTCTTAGGGGGGGATCTGCCATGCTAGCTCAGAAAGTGAGACAAAGGGCCAGTTTTGCCTCTGGTAACTCCTTTGGGGAAAGACTCCATTACACCAGGGATGAACTTGGTCCTGGAAATGGAACCTGTTGTTCATGTACAATTCTGCAGAGCACGAGCACTAGGCCACGAGACTCAGCTCTGTTATGGGGAATTTTTGAAAGTGATGGCAAAAATATACCCAAGCTACTCATAATGGGAAAGATGGTTTAACTAGGTATTACGTTAAAGGCTGCAAATATAAAGGTATGCTTTAAGCCACTGTTTTCACTGGAGAGTATGCCAAGAGACCATGAAGGAGTAGGGGGTTCTGGAAGCATTCTGCCTTAGCAGCCAAAGAGTGCTTCTGGGAACTACTGCAGAGCAAATACCAGAACAATAGCTTATCTTCCACCTTTATGTAGCGGGGGACATGCATTCTCTGCTGGAGGCTGCAGAAGAGGGATGGGATGCATCCCCTTTGATGTGTCTAGTGTTGACAGCAGTTCTAGGCTGCTACAATGCTTGTGTTTTCCCTCTGACAATGAAGGGACTCGATGCATGGGAATGTGTGGGAGGGAGGGGAAGGCAGCCAGTTTTCGTGCCTTTTCCCTCCTTTGTCTCCCCTCTGCCAGACTGCCAGTTTCTCTCCTGTAATCTTACAATCTGTGTAAAAAAAGACTGTTAGTAGTTTTATCTCCTTCCACTCAGGGCCGTCCCTACCCATATGCAGAGTATGCAGCTGCGTAGGGCACCAGAAAATGTGGGGCACCACATTTCCTGGTGCCCTGCGCAGCTGCATGCTGCTCCAGCCTCTGCTCCGCCTCTTCCCCATGGCCTCAGCCCTGCCTTTTCCCACCTCTGCTCCGCCTCAGCCCCGCCCCTCCTCTTCTGAGGACTGCTGCAGGGGTCGGGCCTGCACTCACTGTGTAAGTGGAGCGACCCGGCACCAGCCTGCTCCACTCCCCTGGCTCCCAGCTGCGCCACTGGTGAGTGCTGGGGGGTGGTTCCTCCTCTGCCCCCCAAGGCTGGAAGCCAGGGGAGCAGAGTGGAGCTGGCTGGTGTCGGGGGGGGGGGGGGGAGTCTCTCCCCTCTCCCTCAGAGGCCTGGGGCACCAAACCGGCCCCCCCCCCCCCCCGCGGGGGACTGCATAGGGCACCAAAATGGCTAGGGATGGCCCTGCTTCCACTTGAAAGTTTTAAGATGTCAAGAGATGGAGAATCTCCCACTTCCCTTGGTAGTTTGTTCCAGTGGTTAATCAGCATCACTGTTGAAAATCTGTATCTAATTGGAATTTGTGTGGCTTCATTTTTCAGTTGGTAGGTCTCGTTATGCCTTTCTCTGCTAGATTGAAGAGACCTTTAGTACCTAGTATTTTCTCCCTACAAAGGTACTTATGCACTATAATGAAGTCACCACTCAATTCTCTTTTTGGTAAGCTAAACTTATAGAGCACTTTAAGTCTCATTGTGTGGCATTGTCACCAGTTCTTGAATCAATTTTGTGGCTCTTGTCTGCACCCTCTCCAATTTTTCAGCATCCTTTTAAAAATATGGACACCTGAACTGGGCACAGTATTCTAGCATGCCCTCTTCCCTACTTCTATTCACTTCTCCTCTGTTTATATATCCAAAGATCACATTCACTCTTTTTGCCACAGCATCACAAAGGGACCTCACGTTGAGTTGTTCGTCCATTCTGGTCCCTAGATTCTTTTCAAAGTCACTTCTTGCCAGGACACAGTCCTCTGTTCTGTAGCATGCTGCATGCCGCCTTCTTAGATATAACCTTTGCATTTGGCTGTATTAAAAAGCAATTTGTTTCAAGGAGCAGAGCTTACCAAGAGATCCAGATCACGCGGTCTGACTGTCCTGTCCTTATCATTGTTTGCCACTCCACCAATCTTTGTGTCACCCACAAATTATATCAGCAGAGATTTTGTATTTATTTCCAGGTAATTGGTGAAAATGTTGAATATTGTCGGGCCTGGTACTGAACTCCACGGAACGTTATTAGAAAGACCCTCATTCAGTGATGACTCCTCATTGACCACCACTTTTTGAAATCTTTGTTTAGTCAGGTCTTAATCCATTTAATGGGAAATTTATTGAAATTGCGTAATGCTAATTTTAATCCTGTTGTTGCTCTTTGTTTTTAAATCGGAATGTCTTGTGGTAATAAGTCAACAGCCTTGCAAGACTATGGGCCAGATTTACAAAGGTACTGAGGTGCCTAACACCAAGATTTAGGTGCCTAAGTCCTGTTTTTAGGCACAACTAAGATTCTCAAAACTCCTGCTTGGCTGCTGCCTAAGCCTGTAGGTGCTTAAACTCACTCTGTGCCTAAGTTTTTGCAATAATGTTTGCTAGGTGCCTATATTTTTGCTTCTGCCTGATGAGGAGAAGGGATTTAAATGGACATCTGCCACCTCTTCAGTGAGAGCCCTAACCACTGGGCTATAGAGTCATTCTAACTCTTTTACTGGCCCAATTAATATTTCATTATTCAGTTATTTAATTAAAGTGGAACAACTTCAGGAGGCGAGATTGAGGGAGACCCACATCAGATTATTCCATAGCCTGATGGTTAGAGTGCTCACCTGAGAGGTGGCTGATCCCTGTTCAAGTCCCTTCTCATCAAGCAGAGGGGGGACTTGAACCAGTGGTCTTTCACATCCCTAAGGGTCAGAAGGGAGGTCTTCATCCTCCTTTCTGCCCTCCCTCACAGCTGTTTTGTGTGGAGTTAGGTGGCTTCTGAGCATGCCTACCAGGTCAGGCCCCACTGTGAGTTAGACACAGGAGTGCCCATATTTCCCAGTTCATGCATCGCTGGCAGAGATATGCATGTCCCTGCAGCCTGGTCTTAGTCACCTATCTCTGTGAGAGAGGTGGGGCTTAGCACACCCCTCTGGTCGGCATCTCCCATTGGCTAGCTTAGATGGCTCCCCGCATTGCGTGCTGCTTTGTGGATCGCATTCAAACGTGTCTGTCTCTCCCCATTCATTGTTTAGAGCCTAGGTGCTTTTCTCAGGCTTTGTGAATCACGGTGTTGTTCCTGTGATTTTTTTTTTCTAGGTGCCTAAAAGTTAGGCACTGCAACACTCAGCATCAGAACACCTAAGACCCAGATTTTTAAAGGTATTTAGGCAGTGGTTAATAAAGTACAACAAACTTCTCCCCTCATCAGAGAATGAAATCAAGTTGATTTGACAAGACCTATTTTCCATAAAACCATATTGATTGGCATTAATTAAATAGCTATCCTTTAGTTCTTAATTGAATCCCATGTCAGACATTCCATTGTTTTGTCAGGGACTGATGTCAAACTAATTGGCCTATAGTTGCCTGGATCATCCCACCTGCTTTTTTTAAATTGTGACACACCATTAGAATGGGCCAGAGATCTCCTCGGTCTGCTCTTTTCAGACTTTTGGGTGCAAGTTATCTGGGCCTGCTGAGTTTAAAATGTTTATCTCTAGATGTTCTTTAATGTCCTCCTTAGTTACTAATGGACTGGAAAGTACTTCCTCGTCCTCTCACTGCCAGTCAAGTGACGAATTCATCTGTATCTGTCATAGTGAGGCCCAAATAGGTACCTAGGGTTGGGTGCAATACCTTGTGTTATAGACCAGGACTCAGGCAGAGGTAGGACCAGGAGCTACATAAAACTTGGCAGCTCTTCCTGGGATGGGTACATGTTGGAGTGTGTTTGGGGGTGCTAAGTAATGAGTAGTATGGTGGTAGGTGCTGGAGGTATCTGGGGGGGGACAATGGGTTGTGGTGATAAATGGCTGAGTTGGCAGCGGTATTAGTATTTCTTATGGGAAGAGGGAAGCAACAATAGCAGGGCTTTCCTGCAATCTGGCTGGATGTGTGGCATCTCAGCTGGGTTGTGGAAATTCATGGCCTCTGTCAACCCTGCAAGCAGGGCCTCTCTTTTGTGAATCTAGTTCTTTTTATAAACAACGCTAACCTTGAAATTTCTATACCAAGCCTAATGGAAAATTCCATATCCCTTGCTTGAGCTTTGAAGCATTCTCTCAGTTGCAATTCATTTTGCATGCCAATTAAAAGCTGGTAAAGGACTTAAACAGCTTTAGTGCTTGGGCATTCAATGTGTATCGAAATCTATGCTGAATCTTAACAGCCAGCCTTGTTTTCAGAATGCAGACATCCTGCTATATAAACAGTACCGCTGTAACACCACACATGCATTTTGGGATGAATCCTGCAAAATTCTTTTTAACAAAATATGTGAAGCCATAGCTGGTAGTGAACTAGTAAGACCATTTGGGGGCACCAGAACAACAGGAATAGATTTGAGCTACTAATTAGGATACACACTGTTGATGTCTGCTGGTTGCAGTCATGCAAAATCTTCTTCTAAAAAGAAAAAATATATTTCTCTTCAGTTTTTATATGAACATAATTTTCACCGATGTGTCCACAGTGTGCTGTGTTTTCTGAGGAGACAAGCTGTTATGGAAGATCCTACATTATGTGTGAATTTTCTCTGACTTTTCAAGGAGCAATTGCTGCTGTCCTTTGTACAAAATTACATATTATAAAAGAGTATTACTTAAAAGATTTAGAATAGAAAGTATATATTTACTTTGAATATAGTTATCACTGAGAGGTTGGTCTCCAATGAAATGTGAAAGCATGTTTGTAAAGATATAAAATCCTATATTCACTTAGCATGTATATCCACTGAGAGAACTGAATCCAGGAATGTTTGAGAAACTAGTATACACTTTTAACTGAAGACATTTGAACTGTCAGTCATACAAGGAAGAAACTACTCAGCCTTTGCGAAGACTTAAAAGGATACATGGAGAAATCCCTTATGCCCAATTGCTATGTATGGCTTTCAGCCTGGGTAGATGTTTAGCACCCTGAAAGTCCGCAAATATCTGCTTTATATCCGCGGATATCCGCATCTGTGGATACAATTGCGGTTGTGTTTGTTTAACATCTTTGTGGATTGAAGATTGGATGCGGATCCAAATTTTGATATCTGTGCAGGGTTCTATTAGTGAGGTAGGGCGCTGGTGCGGATGCAGATGTGGATATATATATATATATATATATATATATATATATATATATAAAAAGGTGGAGTGCAGATCACGAGTCAGATCCAAGTTAATTATCACAGATGCGAATCCAAATTTTTGTATCCGCCCAGGGCTCTAGAGATGTTCTGTAATTATTCCCTTTGTGGCAATGGGGAACTGACATGACATGGCATCTAATAAGGAGAAGGGAGATAAGTACTCCCTGACTTGGGGTATCTGCGGACCAGCAGCTCTGGAAGCTTCTTTTTTATATGAAAAGATATCAGTGTCTGTCTTTCAGCCATTCTTGGCTCACTGCAAGGCTGAGGCCTCTTCCGCAACTTCTTGGGATATCCCTTCTCGATTTCTGACCAAAATTTTGGACTATTAAATTGCTATTTAGCATTGGTATCTAGCACCATAATACTGTAGGTAAACTTGGTGCTTTGTACAGAGAATTGGAACAATCAGAAGAAGCTGTGCCCTGAAAGAATATACCCCTATTTTCATGTTGAGCCCAGTACATCCCGAGACAGGACATTGGAGAGTTTAGTGCATGCTGTGTGAACCCTCATTCAGAGCTGGCATGATCAAAGGAGCTCTCAGGTAATGATTTTGCCATTGAGTCTCAGTGCTTTGATTTAAGGAGTCCCTGGTAACACGTTTTCTGAAGGGAGTGGCCACTGGCCAGAACCTAGACTTGCTTAGCCAACACAGTCCAGGGTTAGCCAAGCTTGCCTGACTCACCTACATCACTGCTAACCCTAAAGCTGCTAGGGACTGTCACAGTGAAATTGCTCAGAGTTCCTTTATCAGGTTCCTTTATCAGCTGTGAGATGGTGTCTCCGATGCACAGATAAGCATTATAGATTATATGAAGCACAAAAAGGAGACACATTTTTTAATAGTAAAAACACCCAAAAGAATGGATTTTGTAAGTGAAAAATATCTCAAATAATATATATTTCCAAGAGAATTTTGAGCAAACATTGTATGACCAACGAATGTAGCAAAGAGATACCTAGAAAATAAGCTCATTGCAGAACATCTGGCTTTCATCAGACAACTGTGGCCATTTGGAAATTCCTGCTCTTTCAAGCTTACTCAGTCTTTTGTTGGGGGTTAATTTAAAACGATCTAAAGAACAGCTAATTGTGCTGTTGCTTAATTCCAGATCAGGAAGTCACTCCCTACATTAACGCAATTCCTTAATTCACTCACTAGATGGAGATCAAAAGCAATCCAAGTTGTGTTCGTCTCCTCTGCTTCCCTAAGCCACCACCGTCACAGCAGAAAACGAAAATACATGATATTATTTTCCCTGCCAAGCTTTTAAACTTTTTTTTTCCGTCCAAGAATGATTAATCTTTTTTCCAGAGTCATCTTAGAGAGTAAAGAAGAAGCAAGGAGTTTGAAAGGTGCCGTGGAATTGGTACATCATTACGTTATTGTTACTGCAATTATCAAGTTATTTGATTAAAACCAAGAAAATGCATCTGCCACTGTCATTACCAGATATCCATGAAATGTCTCGTGACTTAAACTGGCATCAGATTAGTATCTTGGACACAATCAAGGAATTCAAATATGCCAGTTCCCATTTAATTGCAAAAGCCTGAAACCCAGTCTTCTGACCATAGAAATCTACTCTCATGTGATAAAATATGTAGTTCTAGGTAATAAGAGGAAATGTGAAGTTCTGTTCAGAAAGTTTGGGGGTGGATTTTGGTAAGACTCAAATTGAACTGATGAGAAACATTTTATACAGTCAGATCCAAAATTATAAAAACTATCCCCATAATAACTCTCATCTTGAGAGCATTACCAGTTTCTAAGGGAAAAAATGTAAGATGAATTTTAGATTATATAACTGAAAAATGTGTTTATCACAGAGAATCAGCCAAAGATTTTCCTTTTGGTAAAAGCTGGAAAATAACTTTCAGGTTTAGAGCTTGTGGAAGGAGTTCTGTGGCATGAGGGGGAAAGACTAATGAATACTGTCAACAATTGAAAATATCTAGAAAACATCAATGAATACTGTGCATGTGTGATTACAGGAAAACACACAACATTCTGGACTGTAAGATCAAGAGGGCTATCTTATGGCCTCTGCTACAGCCCTGTTGTGCCTCTTGAGAGGAACAGAGGACCCATAAAATTCTGCTAAATGGGCATCAGGAATTCCCCTTGGAGTGGCTAAGAGTTGGTGTAAACAGCTCTACATAACTTTGATGTGCTGGATATGAGAGTGGGTGTGGCAGTGGTTGAAACTGTGCTGATCTCCTGTAATCCCTCGTTTGTGTAACGATCCCTGAGAGCATGTTAGTGTGTGCCAGTGAACTGTGACTTTTCTGTGCTATTTTAGCAGAATTATTTTCCGGCCATTTTCATGGCAGTTCTTGGGACCAGGTGAGTTGGATCATTTTATGTAACTTTGAGCGGTTCCGAGGCTGCTCTAAATTAGGTTGCGTACTGAGCATAATTCTGGTACAGCTGAGGATCTAGTCCAGAAACTTGCTGAATGGATGGCATTTACATCTTCAAAATAAACTGAATCATAGTCATAATCCCTGGAAAGGCCAGCAATTAAGACAAGATTTGTACAGGGAGGTCAGTGATGTAGGTGAATTGACTGTGCAATGTGATAGAGGTAACTGATAAGTATCCACTTACAGATGACTGTAGAATTTAAAAATAAATAAAAGGAAATTGGGATGTGTATACAAAATATTTTAAAGTGGAGATCTATGTATAGGAAATACAATGTCAAGCAAGATTCCAGGCTGCTGAGCACAAGATATGATTGATAAACTATTTTTTAAATTTAATCTGGTTATAATGAAAATCATCTGGGGTTAAAATAACAGTTTAGAGTTTCTAGACTGTTAATAAGACAGCCTTATTCTGTAGCCACTCTACATGCAGAGTAGCTATGTAATTGCCCCATAGTACTTTGGGTATGAAGAGGTTATGCCATTTAATAGTTGGGTTTTTTTAATTGGGAGTATATCATGGGTCAGATTTACAAAGTTAGGTCTGCACTATTGCATGCTTATATTTGCACGTACAGAGTATATACATTCAAATAGTCTGTGTGCATACACACAGCAGGCACTTGCAGGTGGCCAGCTTGGCAACTGCAATGGATCATTTGTATGCCCCAAATTTTGTAAATCTGGCTGCGGAAATGGAAAGGGAAGTGGGCATGGGCTGCTATATGTTCCCCTGAGCTGTTCTTCCTGCTAAGAGATGGCCCTCAGACTCAAGTTGACCTGTAAACCTGGTGTTGATTCACTTTGATTATTTTAAGTTAGTGACCTCTGACATGTGAGACTTATAGAACACCTGATTTACAGAGCAGCTCATGTGAAGCTTCTTGTGTGCCTTTGGCTTTTTTTCCCTTGTGCTCTGCACTTGTTTTGCATTTAAGCCTCTTGAGTTTGAAAGGCGCAGTTGTGTAGTGGTATGTACGGGGCTACGTGCTCTCCTGCCACAGTCAAAGGCAGAGTGCATGTTATATAAAATGTTCCAAAGCATCCATTCCAAAAACTGCAATGAAAAAGACCAGAAAATAACTTGCTGGCTAAAATACTACAGGAAAAGCATTGGAAACTTTGTAGCCCATGCAGTATGTTCCGTAGTCTGCGAGCAGCAGGCTAATATGGGCAATAGCTGCACTGACTTGTGGAATTTCCATATCTTGCTTTCAGTTGTGAGGGAAGCACATGGAGTCTGGCTCTGTGAAGCTGACTTCTCCTGCCTGGAGTCTTTGCTCAGGTTGTCTGAAGAGTCTTGAAGGTGTAGTGCAGCATACATATTAATGGGCAAATGCTGCTACAAGTCAGTGTGTCCCAACAGATAAGGCATTGGCTTAGCAACTAGGTGCCCTAGGTTCTGTTCCTAGCTCTGACGCTGAATTGTATTTGACTGTGGGCAACTTAACCTCTATGTGCCTTTGTTTCCCCATCTGCATAAAATGAGGATTAAAAAGCACATTTATAACATCTTTTGGGATCTACAAATGAAAAGCACTATAACATGGCCCAAGTACTCCATTTTCATCTGTGCTAGGGACTTGCTGCCTTTTTTTGGGAAGCAACTTCCTATCCATTTGTCTACCCCTAACCCCTCCATAGTGCATAAAAAGTAGCATAATCTGGTTCCAAGAGTTTTAAGATTTAAGTCTAATTAGAGAGCACTTGACAATGGTGTAAATGCATGGCTATGCTGCTGCTGGGGTTTAGGGTGACCAGATGTCCTGATTTTATAGGGACAGTTCTGATATTCGGGGCTTTTTCTTATATTGGCACCTATTACCCCCCACCCCCATCCTGATTTTTCCCACTTTCTATCTGATCACCCTACTGGGGTATGAATGGAAGGGTCATCTGCAGTAGCATGAAGGAGGAACTCAACTCAGGGGACTCAATAAAATGTACAAATATAAAATTATAGTGGCAAAAATAAGTATCTTCATCTCCTAGCATTTAGATTAATTATCAGAACCCTATGCAATAGTAATGAATATTGTCCAGAACTCATGAGTACACTGAATGTAATTAGTGTAATTAGGATGGATTTTATAATACACGGATTAACATCTGTTAGTCAGATATCAAGATTTATTGTTGTTTGAATAAATATTGACCTTTTTGCTCTCAGGTCAATAAATCTTGAGTTTGGCCTTCATTTAAAACACACAGTAGCACTTCTTTGTTCCCTGTCACCAGCACTGGAGTGTGTGTGGAGTTTAATTGCCCTTCTACTTGGATATAGTATATCAGTGAGAAGCACTATTTTCACTCCAATTACAAAAAAGGATTGAGGTCTAATCCCTACATCAGTGGTCCCCAATGCGGTGCCCGCGGGCGCATCTTAATGCGCCCACGTCCTGAACCCCGGGAGAGCACCCCCCGAAATGCCGCTGAATTTCAGTGGCATTTCGGCGGGGACGCCTCTCGATGCCGACGCTTGTCACCAACAAGTGATGTCATCGAGCGGCGGCGCCCCCGAATTTTGGCGGGGACGCCTCTCAATAACACCGCTTGCTGTCAACAAGCGACGTCATCGAGAGGCGTCGCTACCGAAATGCCGCCGAAATTCGGGTGCTCCACCACCGCAGTGGTCCTTTGTCTGGTGCCCGCCAGATGAAAAGGTTGGGGACCACTGCCCTACATCCTTTACTAAAGCAAAACTCCCATTAGGTTTGCTTGAGTAAAGGATTGCAGAAATATTCAGAAATCATTGCTAATGATGCTGGAAAAAATGGTGTTGCATGGTGGTTTGCATCTATATATTTGTCTCATACTTTTGTGTTACACCTTGGCAATGAGATGTACCTTGTGTGCATGCTGATGATGATACCTGTAATGTTTTTTCCAAAACCATCCAGCTTTCTATTGTGGACTGAGGTGTAAAGTCTTCTAGAACTTTGGATTTTAGTATTTTTAGGACCCCTAAAAATAGATCCTTGTTGAAATATAAATAATTTCTCAATGGGATTGAAATGGAATGAGTTTCTTCCCCATTAACATTCAGTAGATGTAGATGTATGTATAGATCACTCTATAAAGAGATCTGATTAGTTAAAAATCTCCAGAAGCCCTATAATTTAGGGCCCTATCAAATTCACAGTCCATTTTGGTCAATTTCACGATCGTAGGATTTTAAAAATTGTAAATTTCATGATTTCAAATATTTAAATCTGAAATTTCACAGTATTGTAATTTATAGGGGGCCTGACCCCAAAAGGAGCTGTGGAGGGGCTTTCAAGGTTATCGGGGGGGGGTGCGGTACTGCTACCCTTACTTCTGCACTGCTGCTGGCAGTGGCACTGCCGTCAGAGCTGGGCGGCTGGAGAGTGGCAGCTGCTGGCTGGAAGCCCAGCTCTGAAGGCCAAGGCAGAGCCGCCACCAGCAGCAGCACGGAAGTAAGGATGGCAAAGTATGGTATTGACACCCTTACTTCTACGCTGCTGCCTTCAGAGCTGGGTTCTTGGTCAGCAGCCACCACTCTCTGGCTGCCCAGCTCTGAAGGCAGCAGCGCAGAAGTAAGGGTGGCAATACTGTGACCACCCCCCCTGCAACTCTCTTTTGGGTCAGGACCCCCAATTTGAGAAATGCTGCTCTTTGCCATGAAATCTGCACAGTATAGGGTAAAAGCACACAAAAGACCAGATTTCATGATGGGAGACAGATTTCACGGTCCGTGATGCATTTTTAATGGCTGTGAATTTGGTAGGGTCTTCCTATAATATTTAATATGGTTATACCCAATAAGAATTCTTCTAAAACATATAGAAATCACTAGAGAATTATATCCTTTCAGCAGAATATTTTAAGCCATTCTACAAAATGTAATAAAGAATTATGTGGGATTTTCAAACGTGCTCAGTGTTGCTCTGTTCCCGCAAGTCAGAGATGAAACTATCATTGCTTCAATGGGAGCATAGTTAGGCCAATGCAGATTCACTGTGAAAATCTCACCCTAAGTCACTGATAAATTGATTGGTTCAAAAACTCTACAGAAATATTATTGTTCTCTATTAAATTGTACAGAGCTCTTCGATAAAGGAAGGGAAGTTTAGGAGACTATCAAAGGCAACTTCTCTAAACTAGGTCATAACTACTTTTTAAAAAATCATCAGATTGTTCAGGCAGTCCTGCTCACACAGGGTTTTTTTAATTAACATAGGTAGGTTTTTTGGAATTTGAAAGCTGGCTAATAAGGTAGGTTACTCAGCCAGAATAATGCATGGTGTTTCTGTTAAGGCTTGCTTTTATCATGGTATTCAGTAAAAATACAACTTCAATGCAGAAACTCACCAAAAGCAAGAGTTTGAAACTCTTTTGCCTTTTCTCTCTTCGGTATCCCACTGCTGACAAGTAAAATCACAAAGGCCCTGATCTAGCAAAGCACTTCAGCATGTGCACCAGGGCCCAAAGCTAGACAGAATTGCTTGTAGGGAAATTCAGAAAATCACTGCATTGGTGATTTAACCGCCAAAGATGGTGGTGGTAGAGCTAAGACTTTTGCATGAAATTGGCAACTTTTAAGGGTTCAAGTCCTTGGTAAGCATCTGAAGGGAAGATTCCTTGTGGTTGTGAGCTGGCCCTATGGCACTGCCAAAGGGAAAAAGCTAGACAACATTCAGTCCAGTATTTTCTGCCTCACTGAACGTGGACTGAAAACACTGGGTGAGGCTATTGGGGATTGGTGAGATGACACCTCTACATCTCAGATGCAAAAGCAAAATTTGAGCACAAGTTATACCGACTTGCAGGTGGAAAATCACCAAGAATGTGATTCCCAAAGTTCTTCCTGCTTGAGTTCTCACCCGCTCCTACCCCGTAAGGCCAGCACAGATTGCTCCACCCTGGGTTTTTCCATCCTAACTATAGATCCTTCCCACCAACCTCACCAGTCCGAAGTCTGACTTGGCTCCTGAGTCCCTGAAACTCAGTACTCCATCTTTGCTCATACTCCTGATGTGCGGCTGCACAGTGCTACTGATCCATTCCATCACCTGTAAACACCTCTGTTTCCAGCCCTCCTGTCACCTGGTAGAAATATGGCTCTGTTCCTATCCTCTAAGAGTCCCTCCTATTTTCCCACTCCCTCCCCCATCATATGCCTATAACCCTGACTTTCTCCTGACAGAGTATCTTTCCATCACAGCCACCTGCCATCACCCAGCCCAGCCTGGCTTCCTTTCCAGTTTCAGGACCCTCCCCACTGTGTCGTGGGATGTGAGAGGAACCGTGACAATGACTGGAAGGGCTGTTTGGCTCTTTGTAGAGCTTTCACAATTTTAGCAACACTTCTGCATAGGCAAAAGTTGTGAGAGGGCAGAATACCTTACAAATTGTGTCTGGTGACCCACACTCATTTCTGGACATTTCACGGTCTTGGCCAGAGGAGCCCTAGAGTTTGCAAATACAATAGAGAAGTCACAGAAAATCTCAAACAAGATTGTTCCCTCTCTTCCTCCAAACTTCACTCATCTCTTCAAAAGAAGGTGATTTGCTATATATATATTTTAAAAGAATGTTACATGTAAATTTTAGTTCTGTTAATACAGCAGATACCAGAGCAGGTTTCAGAATTCCTTTGGACTTTCAATCCTGGGAGATGTGCAAGGAAAAGGGGATTCTTGCCATCCTTTCTCCAGATTGAAGTGTTGTACAGTGAACTTGAACGCTGCATTTTAAAAATATTCATTAATATTTATTTGCTCATATGGAGTACTAGAAATATGAAAGCTTAAAGCTTTTGCTTGCTTAATTAAAATATTCCTATAACAATGCTCCACAGAACCTAAATTATTACTACTCCTATTTATAGTAAAGCGGTAAAGACTTTATAGCATCAGTTATAATGTATTTAATGAGAAGCACATAACTGTGTTTAATAAAATTGCTTGAGAGCAATAACAATTATTAAGAAACCCATCTGGTGGCCAGTCTCTGCCTTTGCTACAAGAAATGAGCAAGATGCCCTTAGGGCCAATCCTACAAACCCTTCTGTGAGTAACCTCAACTCGCACAAATAGTTCCGTTGGCACCAAGGAGTAAAGATTAGCAGGTGGGTTGCAAGTCATGGGGCCAAATTCATACTTCATGTAACTCAAGTACAGGTGATGATATTACACCAGGGCTAAATGTCACCCTTGCATTAGTTGCCATAGATTGCTTATCGCAAGGAATCCTACAACAGATCTAGAATTTTGTTAGCTTTATTATCTTTCTGTTAATTGATCCATTTCCAGACATCTATACAAAACGTAGTATAGGTTATTAATGATAAGTACATAGTTCTTTGTGAGAACAGCATTTGTTAGAACCATTTTTCAGCTGAAACTTTTGATTGCATTAGGGTTATTTTTCTGGTGGTACATTTCAGTTACATTGACTGTGGTGTAGATTGTAGCATTTACCTGCTGCCCTTAGTAAAAATCTAGTTCACAGACTGGTCTTGGAGAAACAGAAAGGTTTCTGGACTTCCCCCATTCCACACTCCTCCCTCTCCCCAGTGCAACCTGTGAGGCCCCATTCTGGGATGCCCCTCACGCCCCAACTTCTTGGCCAGCCAGGCCTGCTTCCTGCCTATTCTGCCATACTCACCCTCTTTCAGTGAGCTGCTTGCAGGGTGTGGGGAACATCTTGTTAGAAGTCCCTGGAGGGCAGGGGTTGCAGTTTTGGCCAAGGCCTTACACGGGCTATATAGGAAGTAATATGGGAAGTTCCTTCCTCCCTCTCCCCCTACCCACAACTCAGCTGTCTAAGGGCTGGCCACAATCTAGCCCCATATGATTAACACTATTGACCAGAATTTTCAGAAGGGCTTGTGCATCTTTTGCTTACTTGTGAAAGGCTGCAGGTGTAAATTCTTATTTCAGCAATTCCTCTTACTCTCCCCCCACACACACACACATCTACCGACTCATGCCATGAAATCTCATGCATTTGTGGGGTTGTTTTATTGTTTCAAGTCCCTGATCGCACATTGTTTTAAAGCATAGAGACTTGTAACATTTCTCATTTCAGTCATGAAGAAAAATGTGAGATACAACACACCCCTGATAGCTGAATATAGACAGGAGATTAGGAGGAATGGTGTGACCCTAGCACGATCTTGATCCTGCAATGAGATGCATGCAGGCAGACCCTTCTGCCTTATCGGAAACCTTTTGACTTCAGTGGAGGTCCATGGAGAAGGGAGGGGTCTGGCAGTGCCCATTTCATGTTAGGATCAGGGCTTGAAACATGAGTCTGAGGAAGGTAAAAATAATTACAGGTGAGATATAAAAACAGGGACAATTATTGGTTTTGCTTTTTGAGGGTGACTAATGTGTTCTCTGTTAAACAGGGTGATCAGATCAGACAGTCTTGCCTATGGTACGAGTCCACTTTTTCCCTGCAGAGAAACTGCCAGCAACCTCCATGAAGGTCATTACTCTCCTTTACAAGATAGAAAAGGATACAAAGAACCTGGCTTTGTTTTAATGTTCATTTTGCCTTTAGATCCAGTTAAAAAAGATGAACAAAGGCTCATTGAAGCTCTCTAATCTTTACTGTAATGCAAATACAGAGTGTTGCTACATATGTACCTTATGCCAGAAGCTGGCTTGTGCAAACGGCATAAGAGTTCTTAACAGTAGGGCACCATTCCAAATTTCTGAAGACATTCATTTTTCTACAGAAGTGTGTTGGGTTTTTGAACTTGTGTCACCAAATAACATAAGTTGCTTACTGTAATATACACCCACCGCACACATTGCATTGTGATTTCCTTTTCTCAGCGGAGAAGGAAAGCACAAGCTCATCCCTATGCATACAAAGTAAAAAGGAATGTTTTTTGTTGGTATCTTTCTTTCAAGATGACAAACTGTTGTTTCATTCTTGCATGAAAGAACCTTCCTTTGCCAGTATTGAAAGATAGGGAAACCTAGTCACTAGGGCTGTCAAGCAATTTTAAAAAATTAATTGCGATTAAAAAAAATTAATTGTGATTAATCGCACTGTTAAACAATAATAGAATACCATTTATTTAAATATTTTTGGGTGTTTTCTACATTTTCAAATATATTGATTTCAATTATAACACAGAATACAAAGTGTACATTGCTCACTTTATATTTACTTTTGATTACAAGTATTTGCGCATTAAAAAAACAAAAGAAATAGTATTTTTCAGTTCACCTCATACAAGTACTGTAGTGCAGTCTCTTTATCATGAAAGTTGAACTTACAAATGTAGAATTATATACAAAAAAAACTTCATTCAAAAATAAAAAAGTGTAAAATTTTAGAGCCTGCAAGTCCATTCAGGCCTACTTCTTGTTCAGCCAATTGCTCAGACAAACAAATTTGTTAACATTTGCAGGAAATAATGCTGCCCACTTCTTGTTTACAATCTCAACTGAAAGAGAGAACAGGCGTTTTAATGGCACTGTTGTAGCTGGTGTTGCAAGATATTTACATGTCAGGTGTGCAAACGATTCATATGTCCCTTTGTTACCCGGGGTTCTTTCAACCCAAAGCTCTTGGTAACTTTACTCTGTGCGAGGAGGTGTCAGGAAATAAATCAGGGGAGACACGGCCGTCCGACCGATAGATGGCTGGCACAAACAGGACAACACAAGAGTGCTTTCACTTAAAGCTAAACTTTACTAGTCTCAAGCACTTACACACATCTGCAACAAGTTAGTAAAACACCCCCAACCCTCGATAATTACCAAAGCTGAGTGTGGTTCTCGAGTGACACAGCGGCAGGCTTCCGGTGGCCAAATCTTCCGTCTGCCGGTGGGGACTGCAAGATGAGTCCAAAAGGGAGAGTCCAAAAGAGTCCCCAAATGAGTCCAGCTATCTCAAGCTTTTCCCCCTTATTTATACATCAGTAATAGAATGACATATCTCTTAAAGAAACCTTGTTAAGTAAGCAGTTTCAAGCAAGAGGTTCCTTCTGACTATTGATTAACCAGGTGTGGGTTTTCCAGACCCCACTGAGCTCTGAGACCCCAATAAACATTCCTGCTCTTTTTAAAATGCATGTATCAACAACTGCAACACAATTCTTATCAGGAAGGATGCGGGGTCAAGCTGCCCTTTCCATGGCACCCAAAACCCCCTCCCCTCCTGCCTTGGTCAAGCTGAGTTTGCTGAATGATCAATTTACAGCTTGCCCAGAGACCCTATTAGGGCTGCAGTGTCTGTCTGCCCTAAACAAAAGGTGGTGAAGGAAAGGGAAGGCTAATCATTGCCTTGAGCTTGGGTCCCCTCGCTATCAGGCTTCCCTAGTAACTTCTCTACTTGGACAAACTTTCCCACTTTGCTCCATGGCCAGCTTCACCTTTTTAAGCTCCCCTTTTCCAGGCTCTGCAGGTGCACCTAATTGGCACTGCCTGAGTGCAGGAACGCTCATTAGGCTTGCTGTCAGTGGGATGGGGGCATGGCCCATCACGATACACAGCAGACCTTCTACTTACAAAACACAACTGCTGCTCTGCCAGCACTTCTTCTGGATGTTCTATTTGCAGAACATGACAGGGTTGTTGTAACAATTCTACCAAGGATCCTTTCCACTGGGGTTAAAAAGGGAGCGGGATGAAGTTGGAAGATGCAGTTTTGAGGGATTTAAGAAGCCTAAATCCTCCTATGCGGACTCTTGCCAAAGGAAGACAACTTGTCAGGGACCATTCAAGATGGAAGGCCATTCTACACACCACCATGGCTACAACATAGCCATGTGAATCTGCTGCTTCTGGTACACTCCAAAGCTATTCCTATTTATGTCAGTAGTAACCTAAATGCACTGGCCCAGATTCTGCTCCAGATTCTGGGCCAGATTCTGCTCCAGATTCTGAAATCAGTGGCAAAATTCCCCATTTACTTCAATGGGAGCAGGATCTGGCTATCTACATTTTCCCCGGATCCACAATTTAGATGGTAGCTTACAAAAAGATTTTAGCTTTAACTAGGAAAAAACACTTGTAGTGAAATCCATATACTTTGTAGGGATCCACAAAAGAGTCACTTTCTGGAAGGTAGCAGGATACTGGCCGATCAACTACAGTATTAAGGATTTCAGCTGCTCAGATACAACTCTGATGAACCTTTCCAAAGTTTGGGACACTGCAGTAGAATTTGGCAGTAGACATGTAGCAGGAAGAAAAAAATTCTCCCCGCTGATAAAACTAGAGAAAGATCACATTTTCACGGTTTCACAAAAATGTAAACCATTTTCCATTCTTGCCTTAGCTATTTTGCAAAACGGAAGACAAGTTTATACATGAAACAGTCTCATTTGACCACAAAAATCTGTTTTGGCACAAAGGAGACATATTTTCATTCAGAGTAAAGTCATGATTTTGCCTTAAGTATTTGGCCATTTTGGTTATGAAAAAAATGCTTGCTGCTAGAATTGGCTGGACCAAAATTTACAGATATTTACAACAGAATGAGTTACTAACTCAACTATATAACTGACAGCAGCAGTCATCTTCAGGAAGTTAACGAGGCCATAATTCAGGAAAGCATTTAAGCACCTGCTTAACTTTAAGTACATGCATAAGTGCCATTGACTTCAATGGGGCTCAAATACACATAAGTATTTTGTTGAAAGAAGGTTCACGACAGGAAGGATGGTCTTGTGATTAAATCACTGGACTGAGACTCAGGACAACTAGGTTTGATTGCTTGCTCTGCCACAGATTCTCCGTATCACTCTGGGTATGTCTACACAGACAAACAAACATGGCAGTGAGTCTCAGAGCCTGAGTCAACTGAATCCGGCGTGTGGGGCTTGTGCTATGGGGCTAACAGCAGCCATGGAGACGCTTGGGTTGGACCTGGGCTTTCAGACCCTTGCCAGGTTTCACAGCCTGGGCTCCTGCTCAAGCTGGAATGTCTACAAGGCTATTTTTTTAGCACGAGTTCAAATCTGTTAACCTGGGCTCTGAGACTTGCTGCCACAGGGTTTTTTTTTTGCTGTGTAGACATACCCTCTGTCTCCCTATGACTCAGTTCCTTACCAGTAACGTGGGAACAACGTATTTTCCTCTTCCCTTACCCTTATCATTGGACTGTCTTGTCTATAAGATTTCTCATCAGGGACTCTCTCTTATTACATGTTCATACATCACCTCGCACAACGGGGCCCCAATATCACATGGTTTCGCTGGATGCTACTAGAACACAACAACATTTACCAACAGATCTTGCATACAGTTGCCACATCACATCTGCCAGTTTTTTCCCTATTCTAAATCCAGATGATGACTATGGAACCAAATTCACCAATGAGTATTAACTGTTGACAATTGTTGATATATTGACCACTGTACACAAGTAAGCAAACAACTTTATTTGGTTGCTTATAATCACTACCCTAATTCCTCACCAGAAATATATGGAAGCAATGGCTTCTTCAATATATTTTAAAAACGAAGAAAGCATATTCTCCATTGTTTAATAACTTCTTGTCTTTGTGCAGCAAAATTGGTTGCAGACTTTAAGTGAAAGCTTTTTCTTTTTGGTGATAATTAAAAACAAACCCCGGCCATTTGTCAGCTGTCACCCCAAGTAGGACAATCTAAATACCAAATGTTTGCACTCCCAATCACAACTTTGTTCCTGTAGCCAAGGCGCTCTGTAAAAACCCAAACATGTTTTTCTTTTGTCTAGAATTTGTTCTGGGCCCACAGCCCTAACCCACTAATAAATTATTACAAAACATGAGTGCACCAGCATTTCCCTTGTGTCATACCATACGACAGAGAAATAAATACATTTGTCAAAGTAACAGTAAACCACTTCCACATTCTTCAGAGCTACTAGAGAATCAAAGTGAGAAACAGATGCCTCTATATTTCTGCTCTGCCACTGATGTTCTCTGTGCATTTTGATCTGTGGGTTGTGGTGCTACACCTTCCATAAACTGATTTGTGTGCGCTCCTCCCAGTCATTACTTTCTGTGACCAGGAACATGAATTCATTATAAAAATTTCTTGACCAATAAGGTATGGCAGGTTGGCTTATCTTTATCTTGCTTCAAACAATTGTTTTAGCCATTCATTTATGCAATGTTCATAGCTGTCTAATGCATCATCTTTTTATTTTGTGTGTCTTTACCCAATATTGCATTTGACTTATACTTGATTAAACCACAATATTTACACAGGACCCCCAACCAAACCCATTACTAGGACCCTAACAAATTCAGTCCGTTTTGGTCAATTTCACAGTCATAGGATTTTAGAAATCATAAATTTCATGATTTCAGATATTTAAATCTCAAATTTCACGGTGTTGTAATTGTAGGGGTCCTGACCCAAAAAGGAATGGGGGGTCACAATGTTAATGTGTGTGTGGGGGGGGGGGTTGCGGTACTGCTACCTTATTTCTGCCTTCAGAACTGGGCAGCTGGAGAGAGGCAACTGCTGGCAGAAAGCCCAGCTCAGAAGGCACAGCTGCTGCCAGCAGAGGCACAGAAGTAAGGATGGCATGGTATGGTATTGCAACCCTTATTTCTGCACTGCTGCTGGTGGGACGCTGCCTTCAGAAGTGGTTGCCCGGGCAACAGCCGCCACTCTCCGGCCACCCAGCTCTAAAGTCAGCACAGAAGTAAGAGTGGCAATACGGCGACCCCCCTACAGTAACCTTGTGATCCCCCCATTACCACTTTTGGGTCGGGACCCCCAATTTGAGAAACACTGGTTTCCCCCATGAAATCTGAATAGTAGAGGGTAAAAGCACACAAAAGACCAGATTTCAGTCTGAGACACATTTTTCATGGCCACAAATTTGGTAGGGCCCTAGTCATTACAAAGGTGAGATCTAGGATTTAATGTGAAGGTGAGATCTAGGATTTCAGAGGCGCCTTTGGTTCTGAATGAGCAGAAATAGAGGGCATTCAGAGATGGGTGATGAGAGTGATTTGAGGCAGGAAAAGACATTGGAGACAGAATAGAATAGATTTGAAAATATTGGATAGTGTTGGCTAGAGAGGAGTCCCATAAAAGGGATGTTGATAGAAGTATAACAGAGTAAGGAATGGTGCAGAGAAACTAATCAGTCACTCCTCTTTACTATATAAGAACTAGGGAACAATCAATGAAAGAACATTCTTTTTTACACACATTTTGTCCAAGAGTTTATTAGGCTTAAAAACAGTTAGCTATTCCAAAGAAAACATCCACAGTTATTTTAGGAAGTGTATCCTTTATCTTTGGATATAAATCTTCATGTGTCAGAGCGTAAGCAAGGGGTTAGAAAGAAACTTCCATTATAGGCAGGTTATTTTACAATTGTCCAATATGGGGCTGTCTGGTACTTGTCATTGTCTGAGACAGGATACTGCACCAGAAAGAACACTAGTCTCATCCAGGCTGGCCATTACTATGCTCTTGTATAGATGTAAGAGGTGTTACATGCCTGTTGGGGAAATTCTGACCTGTGAGGAGAATTTATTTCACTTTTTACAGATATTTGCCCACAACCAGGGAACCTTAATCCAGTGAGGATATTCTGGACAGTAGTCTAGTGAATCTGTCTAATCGGAACAAGAGAGCCGGGTTACTGTTCTCTGTAGCCCAAACGTATCAAATATTTTGCAACCAATAAAATAACAGAATCACAGTCTGGTAATAGGGGGCCACTTCCTTACTACTTATTTATGAGTCAATGTGATTTGGAATGATTAGTACAGAACATTTGACCAAGCCCCTTTATCTTAATTTTGTTTTATTTTTCACTGGAATAAACCTTCATTAAGTTTCCATATTGCAGAGTATGAGGCAGAGTGACTTAAGCGGGAGCCTAGCAATCCAGCATGAGTGCTGTGGTTAAAATATCAGGTGTTCAACCTAGCTACTTTTGAGATTTCCCATTGCACAGAAACAAACACCTGAGTCATTCCTCCGTGAGCTAAGAAGTTGTTCTAGGAGTTCAGGTGTTGCTCATATAGCATTGTCACTCTGAAGTGACACCTACTACACCTTGGTAGTTGGTGTAATAGTGGATGACTTTGAATGGACATTTCTTCAGCTTCTCTTGGAGGATCCTAGTGTCAAAACCCAGGGATTAATCCTCAGAGATGCTGAGCACCTGCATCACTTACTGACGACTGCAGGATTTTGCAGTTGCTCGACTCTTCTGATGGCTAGGCCTTAATGCTGGGGGCTGAATAGAGTTCATTTGTAAGTCACTGTACGTGAGCTCAGATGGGAGTTTTCACATTCTGAAGAATATTAAATACCATCAAGTATGCCAGTTAAGGACTGGATTGTGTTTTGTAAGGCACAGCCCTGCATTGGGGTCATGCAGCTCTACCCCATGTCAGAGGAGAGCTTCAGGGGGAGACAAGTCATTCCCAGAGCACCCTGATGCACATGAGGAGTATGCAGACTGCACTGTCCTTGTAGGCCCATCCTCCTTCCCTCACTGCTCTCTGTCCCCCGTGGGGTGCATAGAGGGAGCTATCTTGCCAGCTGTGCAGGGCAGGATGATCCTTGCACCTGCTTCCTCACAAATGTGTGCAAGGGTCAGCCACAGTCTGGACTCTAATATACAGGCAACTAAAACCTTAATGCTAAAATCCCCCCAACCTGAGTAACAAGGCTGGGTGCTGGAGAAGGTGAGTAGGAGGCTGTGGAGGAGGAGCTGGACTACTCTGTGGCTGCTAACCCAGCCTAATAACTGGATAGCTGCTATGAGGTAGGAGAAGAATACAGGTGTCAGCAGATCCTTCTTCCGTAGCTATCCCCCAGCCTAGACCCCCATATTCCCCTGTGCAGCAGTGCTCTGGGAGGGTATGCAGAGCAGAGGGTGTGCGTTCCTTCTAATAGCTTTTCCTAGCACCTGCCTTGTCTTGCACAGCAGAACTTGCACAGTTCCACTGCCAAAGGGCCCACGTTGAGCTGCTGAGAGAGCTGAAGAATTTAGGGCTAAGGATGCCTTTCACTTACCATTCTGAGACTATTCCTCTGAAGTGCAAAATAAAGAACTTGATTTATAATTTGAAGTAAATTCGGTAGTAAAATAATTGGAAAGGTGAAGCAGTCTCACTCTTACTAAATTGCTTTCCTAGGGGTCTATTCTGTTAGGTGCTGAGCAGCTCCTGCCTGTAGTTTAGCACTCTCTGCTCCCATTGACTTCACATTGATTTCAGTGGAAGTTCAAGACACTGAATTCCTTACAGAATGAGGTCTTATAAACTAAGGGTCTGATTTCCAGGCTGTTGAGCACCTGCAGCTCCGAACAGTTATGGATGGTTGGCACCTCTGAAAATCAGACCCTACATGCAAGTCAGCCTTTAATGGCTGTGTTCTGAGACTTCTGCTTAGAGTTTGTGCATATATTCTGCTCCTTTGTTCCCAAGTGGAAATGATTCTGGGTGAAATTGTTACAACAACCCAGCCATGTTCATTCAGAATTCTTGATGGCAAACCAACAGCTGTGCTTTATAAGTAGAAAGTGCTTGGCTTCATAGTGAACAAAGGGAAGGAGACACTTAAAAATATATTGTGGGGACAGGCCTTCATTCGCCGCGTGATAAACTAGATAATATAAGAGATTTTCTACCTCCAATTTCCATGAGACCAGCATTGCTGTAGCACAGTATATTTATCCCAATAGAGCTGATGCTGATGCTCTCAGTGTTTCTGCTTTCACAGTCTTTATTTGTTACTTTATTACTGCAAAGTTTGGGGTGGTGAGTTCCAGCGTGCGTTCTGTAACAGCACTCATTGAGATGAAGGGAATCCATTTCAGGACACAAAAGAAATAATAACGGATAGAACATCAGTAAATACTAAAATTGCCCAGGGCATTTGAATCTTAAAGGAGAGCCTGAGAAATTCTAATAATAAAGATGCAGGTCTGCCACTTTTACACCTTTGTTCTATGAGTGTGTCCCTTGGGACCACTTGTGTAGTACACCAGCAGTTGTCTGTCTTCTGTATTTGTGTGGCAACCAGCACACTGTAGCTCTTATCTTGATTGGGGCTTTTGAACACTACTGGGGTACAAGTAATTACTCATTCTGAGTGCAGTATAAAGTAGTAGTAAGAGTGAAAGAGTTGAACTGTTACTAACTTGATGTAATGGTAAAAGGGACCAGGATGTTCAAACCAACTTGGAGCATGAGAATTTCCATCATGCCAAACGTATTCTGTGTCCGAGAGGACATATTTGGAGCAACTAAACCTGCGTGTGCAAGCTTACCAAACCCTACCCTGTCCAACTCACATTTGAAAATTGTGCAAGGACAGTTCAAAGGTCCAAATTCTGCCCCAAGGTTCTCACTATGTGGCAGTACTGAAATGGCTTGTCAAGACACAATTTGGTCCCAAGCGTAGAGGCAGATTCTGCCACCATTATGCAGGGTAATACCTACCTGCAGTGTGACTAATTGCAGAGGAGAGTGAGTAAGGATGGCTCATGTGGCACAGCCATATCCAGCAGTCCTTCAGTGGAAGTTTTTTGAGTATGGACTAAATGAGGTTATGTCTACACTAGGAGCTAGTGCTGAGATTCTGCTGCTTGTGAACACACATCTCACCCTCGCTCTCATTGAGTTAGCCAAGTATAAATAAATAGCAGTGTAGCTGTAGTAGCACTAGGCATAGGTGTCAACTTCCCCTCTTTCCTGTGGGTGCTTGACTCCCCCTCTGCCCTGGCCCCACCCCCACTCCACCCCTTCCATGAGACCCCCCCCCAGCCCTGCCTCTTTCCACTCCTATCCTGCCCCCATTCCAACCCCTTCCCCAAAGTCCCTGCCCCAACTCCGTCCCCAAATCCCCGCCCTGGCCCTGCCTCTTCCCTGCCTTCTCCCCTGAGCACACCTCCTCCCCCTCCCCCCGGAGCATGCTAGCGCTGCCAAACAGCTGTTTGGTGGTGGCTGGGCGGGAAGTGCTGGGAGGTAGGCGAAGGAGCAGGGCCGTGGCGTGCTCAAGGGAGGAGGAGGAGGAGGTGGGGCGGGGGGTGAGGGGAGCTTGGCTGCTGGTGGGTACAGAGCACCCACTAATTTTCCTCCATGGGTGCTCCAGCCCCAGAGCACCCATGGAGTCAGTGCCTGTGGCACTAGGAGCTGCAATGGAGGCACAGCTGAGCCATGCCAAATACGTACCCGTCGGTTTCCAGGGTGGGTTTATATTCTGTATGGCTCAGCCAAGAAGCAGCCACTGCTGCTCCACTGCTACGGCGGTTATTTAACTGCTCCACTGTTGTTTATACCTGCACTAGCTGAATGAGAGCTAGCATGAGTTATGTGTACACAAGCACGGGAATCACAGCACTAGCTCGTAGTGTAGCCAGAGCCTGAGATGAGCATAATGTAGCTCATACTATACAGCAATCAAGGTCAGCGAGTCCTTGTGGTTTTTGTCACACAGATAAAAACCCAGGTTCGGAGGATGGTGGTTTTGCACATATTATATGGCAGAGCTATCTTTGATAACGTCTGTTTCTAGGGACTTGTCTACATGGTGTATTAGTCTGCGCCAGAGGATACTGGGCTAGATAGACCTTTGGTCTGACCCAATATGGCCGTTCATATGTAGCTAGAGAGATGCACAGGCCCAATCCTGATCTTCCTTACCCATGCAAAGAACTCTTATGTGGGTTGTACCATTGAAATCAGTGGGCCAATTCATGTAAGTAGAGGGTGGCAAGATCTTGTCCTAACTCAGTGGTCCTCAGTCTGTTCCTAACTGGACCACATTTTCCATACTGGGGACCTCCCTCCCATTTAGTGGCAAGGCAAGGTGGTCACGACTTCCAGGCTGAGAACCCCTGTCCTGGTGCTAAATATGATTCAAGATTACAACTTTAAACACCTGTTCTCTTTCCCCACTGTAGGTTGCTCCTGTAATTAAAGAGAGAATGATGAAGAAAGGCAGCATGATGATAGGGTACCAACCCCATCGTGGCAAAGTCAACTTCTTTCGCCAGGTAGTGATCAGTCCCCAGGTGAGCCGTGAGGACATGGACTTCCTGCTGGATGAGATTGACTTGCTTGGCAGAGACTTGTAGCTGTAGTTCAACAGCACCAGGCACTGCTTATATGCATGATGTTTACAGATCAAGAATAGCAGCTGCGTAAATGGTACCATCACTACTGTTCTGAGAATGACCTCCTATATGCTAATAAGGCAGGTATTTGGCAGGTACCTGTGACAGACGGGGCCAGATTGGCTGCTGACATAAGTGGGCATGACATCATTAACTTCAGTGGAGTCATGCCTGCTTATGTCAGCCATGAATTTAGCTCAGTGAGTATTAAAATCAAAGCACATCTCTAATACGTTAATATTTTAGCCTGGCATGCATTAAGGATAAAGGCCCAGTTGTTGATTGAACTAGTAAGGCCTGATGCTAGGGGTCCTGTGGCTCTCTTAATGAAAGCCCCATAACCAGCAAATTGCCCAGCACAAAATGGGCCCAATCAGCATTTGCCCACCCATAAACCTACCAGGATTTTAGCAGAGCTAAGAATGTTGGAATGGAGATAGTATCATTTTTTAACTTTTTGTCAATGGGAGATACGAACAGGAGATGTTAAAGTGTAAACATTTCTTTAGCAGCTTTAGACGCATGATAAAATTTTAACCAAAAAGTTAGAAAAATAGATTTATCTTAAAGGAGTGTGTTTTTTATGCAGGGTAGCTATTCATTAAGAATTGATATAACAAAGCATTGTATTTATCATGGTTCCTTATGATATTCCTACAGATTTAAAAATAGCTAGCTCTCTTGTGATGAGTTTATAATTCTTTTTTGGCGTTAAACTTAAGCTGCTGTATAAGTTAAAATTTGTCTGTGATTTGTCTGTGATATGAACATTGTTAAAAAAATAAGTGAAATACCAAAATTAAATTCTAACCTTTATAGTTATTCAGAATTACATTATATTTAGACAAATAATTTTGTGAGTGGTCTAGTTTAATTTTTTCTATCTATATAATGATTCTTTCAGTCATAAAAACAGAAATAATCAATGTATCTTTGGGTGGGAGTTCTAGCAGGAAATATAAGGAAATGGCCACATTTTTCACTTCTAACTTGTGACACTAACTTACTTTGATGTTTTATTCTTTGTTCCATAATCTATCTTTGAGGAAGCACTGACCAATATGAAGTTTTTTGTTGTAATGTATCTGTATTGTTGAAAGCTGTCTTTAAATGCGGTGCTGGATGTTTTCATTTCATGTATTGTGGTAGTATGCAGTATTGTAGAACATTCCCAATTTCAGTCTCCAAGATACCAGTGTGGAAAGTTTGCCAGTATCAGTCACACTATCAGAGCAGTAGATGGGAACAAGAGCTTGATAGACCTCTGCAGAGCATACTGGGAGTGGATACTTTTGAGCCATGGTACACCATTGATATTATTGGGGAGTTCTTGATAAAAGTCATTGGCATAACATAACCCTTTGGTTTTGCCCTGTAATACTTACCGGTTCACATCATCAAACACTACCTATGATTAAGGCTCCGTGTTTGTCACGGAGGTCAAGTGACCTCCATGACTTCTGCAGCAGCTGCTGTGCCTGGCCCAGGAGCTGCCTGACTGCTGCTGGGGCAGTCTCACCCCTCTTCCCCCCCCCCCACCCGCCAGCAGCAGGAGTTTGGGTGCTTACCTGGAGTGGGGAGGGCTGCCCTCCCTCAGCTCCTAGCTCCAGGTGCTGCCTCTGCCTGCAGGCACCACCTCCACAGCACCCATTGGTCATGGTTCCTAGCCAATGGGAGCTGCAGAACCAGGTCTTGGGGCTGAGCGGAGGCAGCAGCACGTGGAGCTCAGGAGCCGGGTAGGGAGCCTGTCCCAGCCCCGCCAATCCTCCCCTCTGGTTCCCTCCCACCCCAGGCCGCTAC